>NC_139401.1:17942500-20342500 GCF_054392235.1 Sus scrofa
TCTCTCGCAACAGCACCAGAAATGAGTGGGGGGTAAAGGGCTGCCACCATCTGAAATGAGCCTATTACAGTGTTACGAGCAGAGCTCTCCCAAGTACACTAAAAGGGCTAAATAGGCTCAGGCTTAAGATGCTACAGGAGAAATGACAGTGGGGAGGGGGTGGGGTGGAAGGAAGATGCCAGCGGGCTTTGAGGGCATGCCTGGAATGAGGTGCATGTGAAAGAGAAATTAGGGAGGAATAAACCTGTTCTCTTCATGAAAAAGCAGAGACGCTGTCAGCTCTTACAATGTGTCCCCCAATTACCTAGGACTCAATCACCTGCCTTTAAAAAAAAAAAATCTCTGTGCTCGTACAACCTTATAGACACTTCCGTCCACCTTAGAATGAAGTCAGGCCCCGGACCCGCTTCCAACTGTTAATTAATCACCCCTATGAATTGTATATATAAGTCAAGCGGGGAAAATTGTATCTTTTTATTATTTCAAATTGAATTTTCCAAAAGCCACAAATGACTTATGAATTCTTGGTCTGGGCCAGAGGTTCCCAACCGGGGTCCATTTTGCCCCAGAGGGGACATCTGGCAGGATCTGGAGACATTTCTGGCTGTCACAACTGAAGTCAGGAAGGAGGCGACATTTCTGGCATCGAGTGGGTCCAGGCCGGGGATGCTGCTAAACCTTCCACAATGCACAGGAAGCCCCCACAACAAAAAAGATCTGGCCTAAAAAGTCAACAGGGCCACGGTGGAGAAACTGTGCTCTAGATAAAGGCAAATATGCTTGGCCTTAAATATTCATAACTTTGGCAGTCATCAAAGGAGAAAATTCCATTTCCCTTGCAGTCTGAGGTTGGCTTATAAATATGTCCACTAAGGACATATTTACTCCTTTCCAAATACATGAAACAGGTTTTTAATCTGAATCTAGGAACACTGAAGAAATACTGGGATGATGGTGGGGCTAGGCAGGGTGCACTGTGAATGCATATTTCATCAGTCTAAATGGATGGAAATTAATATCTCATAAAATAAAATGATTATCTAGTTATGTTCCATACAAAACCAAAATCAATACACTGCATCTTGCTTAACCTGCAATTAGTGTTTTAAAAAACTAAACCAAGGAAATGCCATTCTTTCCCATTTCTTGTTGCTGGGTACACATTTCTGAGTATGAGGCATTAAAAAACAAACAAGCAGACAAAAACCCTTTTTTTAAGCAGATTTTTCCAGAGCATAAAGAGCTTCCTGAATCATTCCATTTTATTTACTGTATATTCAATCATTCTTTAGTGAGCAAAACATGCAGCCCATTCTCTTGGTTATGCCTGCCTGGCTTTCCAAATACCCTCAAAACTGGGATGATGAATCACATACTTTAGCCCCACTGTGCCAATTAATAGTAAGCAAAGAATTTCACACAGCCAAGACAGGACATTCTGCCTCTGTGTGTGTGTGTGTGTGTGTGTGTGTGTGTGTGTGTGTGTGTGTGTGGCGGGGGTGGGAGTTCTTCAGCCAATTGTTTCCATAACGTCTTAAGAGCAGGTGCTGAGATGCTCTAAAATTCCTTTAGTTCTAGAACACCCTGTGTGGCTGTGCAGTGCCCCCAGCATGATGATGATGTCAGGAAAAACGCAGTTCCTAGAGTTGGCCTAGAGCTTCCAGGCTGAAAGCATGGAGGACAGAAGGGCTCACAGCTCTACCACTGCCACCCTCCCGGCCACCGTTCCTTCCTCTGGGGGACACGGCAAGAGGGGGCATACACACAAAGGCAGAAACAACAACAAGGACGACAACGCCCCATCCACCCTGCCTTGGCTGCCAGCGAGGCCCAATTCCACTGCTGAGAAAGAACAGTTGCTACAGTGCAGCTGGAGGAGCTTTTCCAGGGAACGGGTAATACCCTGGCTGTTAATGAATTATTTTTCGCCAGAATGTCGGAGTCTTCCTGTGCTCCAGTAAACAGTCTGCTTCTGCCATGGGAAACAAAACCAGCTCCTTCCGAGGAGCTCGAGGAGGTCAGCCAAGGGTCCCCTGTGGGGGCAGCCCCCTCAGGAGTCAGAGCCCCAGGCGCCTGACCTATAAATCACCGCAGCCTCAAGTTCATTATTCCAGCTCTTTCTGTCTCCCTGGGCCCTGCCCAGGGCCCAGGGCAGGGCCCAGGAAGGCCACAGTGCCCTGTGCGAGCCTTCCCCCAGCCCCCTGAGTGCCCCTTGCTCAGGGCTCCTCAACTGCGGCACCACGGGGGTGTGAGATCAGGCTTCCCGGCGTTTATCCTCTGTCTCTGGCAGAAACGGCATTGATTCCCTTGCTCTTGTTTTCATCAGGCCGTCAGGAAATGATTAGGTGCATCCCCCCTGCCTTCCTCTCCTGTGAGACGGCCCCGGCCCCAAATAACCCATGCTTAGCATTAGGGTGTCTGTTCTCCAAACGCACGTCCCTGGGAAGGATATTATGCGAGCAGGTGTCAAGGAAATCAGTTGCTCAGGCAGGAGACAGCTCTCCACTGGACAAGGACACGCGCCCGGGGTGGGCTGGGGGGAGCACGGCAAGGCCCGCCCCCACGCCTCCCTTGCTCTCTCATCTCCTGGAAGCTTCAGGAGCCCACATTCCTTACAGAGGATGACTGAGCAAACCTGCTCATGGGCAGTCTTTTTTTTTTTTTTTTTTTTTTTTTTTGGCTTTTTAGGGCCGCACCCAAGGCATATGGAGGTTCCCAGGCTAGGGGTCCAGTCGGAGCTGTAGCCACCGGCCTACACCACAGCCACAGCAACGCCAGATGCCAGATCTGAGCCGCGTCTGCGACCTACACCACAGCCCATGGCAATGCCGGATCCTTAACTCACTGAGCGAGGCCAGGCATCGAACCCGCAACCTCATGGTTCCTAGTCGGATGCGTCTCCACTGCACCACAATGGGAACTCCTGCCCATGGGTAGTCTTGATGGGGACGCCCCCAAATGGCACCTTAGCTACTGATGAGCAAAGCTGCCTGATGCCAGGCTGTTGTGGCTCCTGAGTCAGCCCCGTGCCTCCCATCTGCCACGGGGATGGAGGGGGTTGATGCCCCCAAACTTCTCGAGGTGCTTCGAGTCTGAAGGCACGGGTTGGTGGAGCCGAGCCGCCTAACAGCATTATGCATGTAATTTTAAAGTTTCTAGTAGAAATCTTTCAAAGGATCACAAGGAACAGGTGACATTATTGTTAACACTCTAGCTGAGGTAACCAATGTATGCAAAATATTATCATTTTAGCATGTAACCAATAGAAAAATTATCAATGAGCTATTTCGTATTCCTGTTTGTACTAAGTCTCAGAAATCCTGGGCCCATGTTATCCTCATAGCACATCCGTCTCTGGACCAGCCACCTTTCAACTGCTCCAAAGCGACATGTGACCAGTGGCTCCTACATGGGAGGGTGCAGGTGTATAGATATTTCCATTGCCACAGAAAGTTCTATTAGGCGGTGCTGGACGGAAAGACGGAAAAAATCTGTGGGAAGGAGAAGGACCCGTGAGAGCCGGAAGGGCAGTAAGGATTAGAGCAGAAATGGGCACTGCAAGGACGGGGATGCCGGAGGAGCCCCGCCCTACCGCTAAGTGCAGACGAAAACGGACTCGTACGAAGGGACCCGGGGCCCAGGCTGATGTTGGGGGGCTCTGAAGGCCAGCGGCTGTAATCATTACTCAAGGCCTCGGCTGCTGCAGCGACCTGTGCCTTGGCTCCTCTGAGCTGCTCAAGGCAAGGGCTGGGACAGACGATCACCAAAGTCCCGTATGTTCTTTCAATCACAATTCCGGATTTGCAATCTAATTTGGTGAAGCAGATACAGCAACGTGATCAAATTACGTGTGCCTGTGTCTGCGCGTGCATGGGTGTTCCTGTGTGTGTTCCTGGCTGGAGAGAGAAGGAGGGTCACGTGCGAAATCCAGAAGGACTAACGTGGCCCCTCAAATCACCTCCTCAGCAGCTGCCCTCCGAACCCACGAGGCCGGGAGCCTGGAGAGGCTCGTCAGAAATCGTGAGCCGCAAAGGAGACGCCTTGAGTCTGGGAAGAATGCGATGATGGGCATCCGGGCAGACGGTCAGGGGGGAGGGAGACGTAGCAATCAGAGGCATTCTCCAAAGACGAGCGCTGCCAACTCCACAGCAAGGATGTCACCCTGATCCCCAAATCAAGCTTAATTCAGAATCCCACACAGGGTTTTGTGCAGAAGAGGGTACAATTAGCCATCGTCCCCCCTCCTCGAGAGCCTGGTTCTCTGAGGTCCCCCTCAGATTCTGATCGGGGAAGCAGCAGAGCCAGAACCACCTCATACGTGGATTCAAACCCTGGCTTTTCCAGTGGCTCCAGACCTTCTAGAGGGTTAAAAGCTGCCGTCTGGTTGGAAGGGGGCTAAAGGGCTTGCTGAGATGGCGTATGGGCCCAGCACGACCCCACCTCATTTCTAGTCAGAGTTTATTTCAGATGTTTCAGAAATACCTCACCTATCCTCTGGCCCCACCATGGTCCGCAGGCTGATTCCTCAGTCCGGCTCCGCCTCACCTTCCTCATGTACGAGGTGGGAATGCCACTGCCAATCTCCCATGAGCTGGTCTGCTTGGAACTACCCAGGGCCAGCACCGGAGCAGGACACCAGGAGCTCCGAGACCCCAACCAAACACACATCTGGGCATTTCTGCCTGCTGGTCTCCTCTGCCAAGGACTCGCAGCTCCCTCCCACTAGCATTCACTCTATCGTTTCCATCATTTAGTCACTCGATTCTCCCTGATGGAGCAACAGCTGGACGTTAGGCATTCCAACACGAAAAGGCAGGGTCTTTTCCATCTGCAGTGGTCACAGACTATCTGGGGTCTACCTCCTGGGCACAGAAGCATGCACCCTGGGTGGCTAGGCTGCCTCACTGGTGTCCCTGTCCTCCAGTCAAGGACCACACTTGAGGAGTGGCTAGGGGCTGAGGACTCTGGGCTTTGGGAGAGATGAATAAGTCACTTGGGGGAGGGGGAGAGGAACACGTTGCCCCTTTAAGTCATAACCACCGAAGTCTGGAATCAGACACTCGACTGGAAATTTCTCTGAGCCTCAGATTCCTTATCTGTAAAATAATGCCTCCCTCACATCATGGCTTCCCACATGTGAAGTGTCTGGCAGACAGAGGGCAACAACAAATGTGAATTTCCTCCCCGATTTATTTCCCTCCCCAACCCTCCTCCCCCAAACCCAAGGTTAGAGAGGAAACCAGAGAACAAACACTTGCTATTTTCTTATGGTCGATTCCAGCACACTGTGCCTGGATGTCTCCACAGAGAGGATACCTCCATTCTGGGTAAATGGTGTGTGTGTGTGTGTGGGGGGGGGACCAGCCCTAGCTCGTGTTGGGGTCATTTTAGCTACAGCGCTCCCGGTGACACCTTGTCCCACACCTCCCAGCCTTTTCTTTTTCTTTCTTTCTTTTTTTTCTTCAGGGGCCCTGTCTTGGTGGCTCTGTTTTCTGGCCACGAGACTTTTCCCATTTTACAGTTCTTGCCCAAAGGCCAACCAAACGAGTTCTCACACAGGCAACTGGTATCACCTGGAAAGCTATTTCCTCATTTGTTCCTGAGATGGGCAGATTTTCTTGGGCCAAACCTCGCCTCTGGAAACCTGGGGCTTCTCTGCATGATAAAGCACCCTCCCTGGGTGGCTGAACGGTCCCATGGGTGGTGCCAAAGCAGCCAGGGTCCCAGGTTCCAGTCTGACTTGGTGCATGGTGCCCGGCCACCTTGTGGATGCCTCTAGTGGGCATCTGTCAGGATGCCCAGCGCCCATTCACAGGATACTGTGTGTAGGGGGTGCGGAGGTGGCTTCTCTGAGGCTTCTAAGGGGCGGAGAAAGTAGGGTGCATCCTGGCTTCCAGCCTTCCAGCCCCCCAGCCTTCCAAAAGTGGCACAGCTCCCCCACGTTTCCCTTTGAGAAGAAAACACGAGGACAAAACCGTGGGGGGGCATAATACCGCGCTGGTGAGTGGCTCCCACCCACCGCCCTCCCCACTGTCCCCCTCCCACACTGCCCCCCCTCCATTGCAACAAAGGCCTATCACGACACATTTCCAAAGTTATCAGAAGTCTCCTGCTCAATGGACAAACGATTCTGAGGACTCAAAAGGAGGGAGAGACCTCTAGAAAACGGTGAGAAAGAGTCCCTGGGAAAAGCAGAGAAATCCTTGCCCGATGCATGCAAGGCTAAGAAGTGTTTTCTCTCTGCTGGCTGCTTCTCCCTCTGTTCTAAAGAGAAGCCTCCAAGAATCAGCTAAATAAAGGGATCACACCAGAGGATGAGAGATAATGCTAAACCAACAAAAACAAAGACCCAAATGAAACAGAGCGAGCCATGAGAATCTGCGGTTATCAAAACTTTGTTTGGCCGTATCTATTTATCATCGCTGCACACCCGGGCTCTGCGGAATATCATTCTGTTGATGTCACTTATCCTCAGCAAAATATTTACACATCCTTAAAAACGCCAGATGAGGGGGGCCGGCCCGCGCGCTGCCGAGAGCGGCCGCGTCGCCGAGTTCTGGGCAGACCGTAAGGTGGGGGCCAGACGACGGTGGGTGGCTCCAGAGGGCACAGGTAAGAGCGATCGACCGACAGTTCTGGGAAGGCGGCCACCCAGGCGGGGCGCCCTGCCCTGCCCACCTCTCCCCTACCTGACGCTGCAAGAAGGAGCCACATCCCGAGGAGGTGTCAGGGCCTCCTCCTCCTCCCTCCTGCCTTTCTCATTGATTAAGTTCTCAAACCATTGTTAAAGCCGGCTTGCTTTTCCCTGGAAAACTGGGCTGAATTCATTAAGCTGCCCTCCCGCCACAAAAGGAATATTCATAAAAGTTTGGCAGGCAAAAAGGGAAGCTGACTGCGTGCCACGGGGTGGGTGACAATTCGCTCCTCCAAAGCCACCTTCTTCTTCCGTGCCCCATCCCTCTCTCCATCCACCGTCGTGCCCCAAACCTACTCCAGGGACTTCGGATAGGGAAACACAAAGCAGCAGCTGTTTGGCAACATTTCTACCCCTCGCCGGCAACTGTGGTGGGATGCCATTTCCCCACCCAGGCGGAGCTTCTCCCGAACAATAGTCGGGCTTTAAACGGCAAACAAGCAAATACACAGAGCACAACCCCAAACCCGAAAAAGCCAACGCGGGGAGAGGCGAGAACTCCCTCCGCAGCCAAAGGCACCGCTGAAACGCACGCAAAAATGCAGCGAGAAGGCAGCACGGTGCCTAACATGGCAGAAAGCCCGAGCTGGTGCGGCCACCCCGGGTCTGGGCATTGGGGGGCACGAGGGCTCCGGGGCGCCGACGCACACTCACCCGGCTCCGGGGGGATGCGGGGCTGCTCGAGCGTCACAAAGACGAGCCCAGCGCGATCTGGCAAAACCCAACTTTCCACCCGGCTCGCCGGGGCCGCCAGATACGTCAACAGAATCCATCTTTCGAAGGGCCTGGAAGGCGCCGGGTTTTCCGGGCCGGGGCAGAGCGGCAGAGCCGGAGGCGGCCGGGTGCGATGCCCGGGCGCACAGTCCGCCGCGCGCCGCCCTCCGAGCCCGGTGCCAGCGCCGGTGGCGGCCCGAAACCCACTTCGGGGCCCCCGCCCCGCCGGCCGGCGCCGCCTCCCCGGCCGGCCCCGGTCCCGCCGGCCAGCGCGCGGCGCCGGGAGCACGAGCGGGGCCCGGGGACGCCGCGCGGGTGGCGGCCTCGGCCCGCGTCCCCGCCCCCGCCCGGCCCTCCCCGCTGGCCCCGGCCTCCGGGCGCCGTCCGGCCCCCGGGAGCAGGCCCCTCCCCGGGCGCCGGGCCCCGCCAGGCGCGCCCCGCCTGGCGCGCCCCCTGCGTCCCGGTGGCAGGTCCGCGCGGGGAGGGAGCGAGGGGGGGACCCCGGCCCGCACGGGGGCGCCGCGGCAGATACCTCGCAGTCGCGGCCGCCGCCTCCAGGAAGCCGCGGGGTGGTCGCGGGTGCGGGAACTCTCCGGTCTGGCCTCGCCGCCGGCCGCCTGAAGGGGGTGCGCAGCGGTGGGAGCCGCCGTCGCCGCTGTCACCGAGCTGCTGTCGCCGCCGCCGCTGCTTGTGCGTGAGCGTGTGTGCGCCTGTGTCCGGACGAGTGTGTGTCTGCGTGCGGCGCCCGGCCTTTACTATATACACCAAGGGGTGGGAGGAGGCGGGGAAGGGGAGGGCTCGGGGGAGGTGGCGGAGGAGGGGGAGCAGGAGGGGGGCGAAAGGGTACCCTAGGAGGCGGTGGCAGAGGAGGGACAGGTGATCTCGCCCACGGGGAGGGCGTGGCTGTGGGAGGCGCAGGGTGGCGGGAGGAAGGGGCTCGGGGAGAGGGGTGCGGGGCGCAGAGGGCCAGCAGAGCGGGGACCCTTCCGCCTCCCCGCCGGCTGGGGACCATTCCAGACCCCGAGATGGAGAGGAGAGAAGAACAGAGCCCAGGAGGGAGGAAGTGGCTGGTGGGTGGAGGTGGGAGAGGTGACAAGGGCCCAGCGACCACCTCCTGAAATGCCAATTGTGATACAGGTCAAAGATCCTTCTGGCAAGGTGTGAGATTATGAAAGACAAAATAGAGACCATGGGCATAAGCTCATTTCGGCACACTTGCCTGAGAGGTGATTCGTCTGTGGATCTAGCATTTATTAAGCACCTAGTGTTTGCCAGACCCTGGGCTAAGAACGGGAGGTAGAGAGATGATGCCTCTATGGTCACGAACCAGTAAATAAATCACAGGTGTCAGCTGTAGTACTGATCATTTTAAAACAAAGTAAAAAAAAAAAAAACCCCAAAACCCCAAACCCTATATGTTATAAATGTTTTAAGAGAGCAAAGGAAGCAACTCCTTCACTGGTTTAATTAATCCCTAAAGATGAAAAGGGTTTTATTTTTTTTTCTTTCTGGTAATCAAAACAGGATACAGATATTTGAGAGAGAATGGCAGAGCAGAAATTCCTTGAATCAGAGCGAAGAGCTGTCTCAATCTAGCTGTCCTTTGTGTGTTCCAACCTCCTCGAGTCCCAACACTCACATGAGGCTTCCCTCTTGTAGCATCTGAGGGGGCCAGAGTGTGGGGCGAACAGAGGGCAGCCTGGCAGCAGGTTTATGGTTAGCTTGGGACCCTGAACTTGTGTCTGAAAGGTTCTATTCCAATCTTGTCATGTTGCGAGCATAATGTGGTGGGAACCAGGGCCACATTATGCCTTTCGTGGGCACCTTGCCTTTGTGGACTCTTTCCTCCATAAAAAAAAAAAGTAAAAATTACATTTTATGATTGCGTTGGTGTAAAGATGAATGAATTAATATTATATATTAAAATCTTTTCTTCGATTTATAAGAGCACGTTTTGTTCTGATTCTAAAAGAAATGAAAACATCTCCCTGAGCCCTGAAAGTATTTTGGGCCTCAGGCACCATGCCTACTGCCCCTCAAGTAGAAGGTAGTCCTGGTAGGATGATTCCTTGATACGGACTTTCCCCTTTTGGAAAAAAAAAAAAGAAATTAAGAAGTACCGAATTGACGTAAGGGCAGAAAGACATGCAATGCGAGTTTAAGAACGGATAGAAATGAGTATCAACAGCAAGTACCAGTTCTTGTTTCAGTCAGGCTCTGAGGGTTTGATCCTAGCTCCAAGTTATGAATGATACCTGTGGAAATATTTGTGGATTTATCTTCAACCGTTTGAGAAACCAAAGACTTCCCCCCTAGATCTCCTAACTTTCTGAGTCTTTGGATCAGGTAGGTGAGGTCTCAGTTGCCAGGACCTAGCCTGAATACAACTAAAGACACAGCTGGGCAGTTATAATTGGGCAAGTTCATGGATGAAAGATCCATAAAGGTTTTGTGTGTGTTGAGGGGGTATGTGTGTATAAGGTAGGGACTGATATCCTGGAAGGCAATTACTAGCCTATTTCTTTTGTTGGCCTCATCACAGCCCTGGGTTAATGTTTGATCCTCGCTGGCAGTTGTGATTCATATTTGCTGCCCTTTGAGGTGCCTATGTTTTCAGGAAAGACTATATTGATTCAGATTAATGCATAATAAACAGGCATCGTGGCCCCCATTCCAGAGAAACAGGCAGTGGTATCCTTCTGTATTTTCACCATGGCTGCCCTTGCAGAGAGAAGGGGGAAAGAGGAGTCAAAAGAGACGGTCTGGATTGGAGAGGAGGAGATGCTTAAGGACAGAAATAGGACATTAATATGGAAGAACTGCATCCATACAGTTAAAGGCTTGCCGAGGAAAATGGAAGGAAGAAAGAACATGCCCAAACAGCAGGAAAGAAGCAAAAAAAAAAAAAAAAAAAAAAAAAAAAAAAAAAACACAAAAAACTTTCAGGGTTGCTCAGGGTGATTTTTGAGATCCGTAAGTCTAATATTTGGTGATTTTAAATAATGACTCAGGAAATTCCCCTTTTCAAATCTGATCCTTTGATCTATGCCCTGCTTCTCTAATACAGCATCCACTCATAATCTAGTTTTTCACATGCTTTCCACATGGGTGATTCATTCATTTATCCAATAAACATCTATGAAGCACCTGCTGTATGCCAGTCACTGAGCTAAGGACTACGGTTAGAGATCATTAATATATGTTGTGAACCCCAAGGAGGAGTTCACAAGCCTGTGAATAAACTATTACGAATACAGTGTGACACTCTGTGTGCTGGAGGAGTTATAAAATGGGCTAGGCGAACCCCAAAGGAGTGGGCCCCTCCCTGTGTGGGAAGGTGTAGGGAGTGGCAGGGAACGGGGAAGTCAGAAAAGATGCCGTAGAGACGGTGCTAAGAGCAGAGCAGTGAGAGATGCATGGGGGGTGTCAAAGTAAAGGAAAGCCATCACAAGTGAAGGCAACAGCAGGCACCAAAGCTCGGATGCATTCTGGAGGCTGAAAATATCTTGTGAGGCTGAAGGAGGGGCTCTGAAGAACAGCAGCAGGAGGAATGGAGAAAGCTAGGGGTCAGATGAGGTCCCTGGTCTGTCCTGTAAAGGAGTCTTTTTCCTTGTCATCAGGGGGGAGCCACTGAAGGACTTTAAGCAAGGAAGTGGTCAGGAAAGATGTGGGTTGAGGAATGAGCATGCTGGGGCTGGCGATGAAGGGCTGATTGGAGGTGGGATTGGCAGCAGGAGACTAGGTGAGAGAGACGGCGGCGATGATCAGAGTTTGAGTCAAGGTCGTGGCAGCAGAGATGAAGGCTTGGAACATGAGTCGAGTGATACCTTAGGATACAGGGTCAACCGGACTTAATGCTTAATGATGAAGGAAACTGGAGGAGGTGGAGTAACTGATGCCTGACTCTGAACTGGGTGACAGAGTGAGCGGGGGTGTGGTCACTCAGATAGAGATCCTTAGGAAAAGAAGCAGATTTGGGGCTGGAGAGGATGCAAGCTGTAGATTCCTCTAGAAACAGATCCTGAAGGTGAAGGTGAAGGTGAAAACACTGGTAGGGGAGTGAGGACGAGAGACAGAGGGACAGCAGCCAATAGGGCGCATTTTATCAAGGCCAGTGGGACTATGGGCAGCTGGAGCTCAATTACACAAGCAAACTCTTGGCTATGATGCAACACACTCATTTCAGAACTGTCCCACTCAAGAGGTGAGCAAGCTGGTTAAAGGCCCAGGGGGCACTGGTTTTCCAGCAATTTTGACCTGCCACCCAGCATAGGCGGAGAGTCCTTCTCAGGTAGAGGGAGAAGGTACTGGCCGCTGGATGTCTGTGGAGCATGTCGAAATGGTAGCATTCGAATGATGGGGGTGGAGCACCGTCAGTGTCTGCCCTCGGGAGCTCTGGGTAGGAAATCTGGAATTGGAAAGGCCTGGTGGGTGGCTACATCGAGAAGCCCAGTAGGCATTTACAAGAGCAGGTCTGGAATTCAAAATCTAAGCTGAAGACCTCAATTTGGGAGTCGTTCTGCCCTGGCTGTTGGTTGAACCAGTGGGTGCCGATGAGCTTTACAAAAGACACACGTGACTTGAGTTGATGGCTGAGCCCATCCACCTGAGTCAGGCCAACATGACTTGATCTGAGCTGCATGAACACTGTCAGGAATCGCTGTAGGAGCTCCTGCAAGCCCTGAAGTCGGAGATGCCAGTTCAGCGCTCAGGGGCGTGAATGTGACTGGGGGAAAGCAGGCACTGCTTGCAAGAAAGACCTAAGGGGTCAATATTTTCCTGAAGTTGAGTAATGTATTTAAAATTGAAACTCTTTAAAAAAAATGTTTGTGGTCAAGAATATTTACTGGATGATTAAGTGAATGAATGAGGCAAGCACTGGAAAACATAATCACAACGCAAAAGGGATAAATGCTGGAAAAAATGCAAGGGGTAATTAAATCACAGAGGATTGAAATCAAACCCAGGCTCCGGGAAAGAGGATGGCTAGCATTGAGAGAGACAGTCCAGCTGCAATGACACTTTGACCTAAGGAATATCCCGAGCTCAGAGGGTAAGGAAAAGGTTTTGACTATTTTGACAGACTAGAGATTTCTAATGCGGTCGGCATGGGGGCTTCAGTATTCTTCATTCAGAGGCTGCAAATGATTTTATCCTGCCCTAATTTTATCCAAAGAGCTTAAGAGAGTTCACGTGAAATCTTTGCTAATTTTAACAAAGAGTGAATCAAAGCATATGTGAGCTGGTCCTTTGGTTAGGCCACTGAGAAGCATAGCCCAAACAGCTATTACTTGACAGTAATATGCTACATGCTATAACACACAGACGAGTGAGACGCTGTCCCTGGCCAGCACTGAAGTCTCTCATTGTTCAGCTGTAGCTCTCTCTAGCCTCAATCAGGAGGGCATTTGATTTCAGAGGATTGGGGGAAATTGTCAAGAGTAACAAGTAGGCTCATTATAAAGGGCATTGCTTGTGGCTGCTCCGTTCTGCATTCACCATTCATCTTTCCTGATAGAATCCTAATGGCAGGTCAGGTATCCATCCCTCTCCTATGAAATCAGGTACCTTAGAATTTGGTCCTAACTTTTGGGTGGGGTCTCTTTGATCGGAGGCTAATTGCAGCCCTCCTGTTATAACTTGGACCAAACAGATGAGAGGAGAGATTTGCTGGAGGCTTTATGGGTAAGTTCTTTCTCTTCCAGGAAAGAACCCCTCCCTCTGCCAGTCGATGTGAAGCTCATGTAATGGCATTTGCAACTGGCAGTGAGAACACGATGCAGGTGACCATATAATTGATCATCTAAACTGGAACACTACTGAGGGTGAAAGGGGTTGCCACTAATTATGTCAGAGCAAAAGGCATAAACGGGTTTTCCCAACAAACCTGGATGGATGGTCACTGTGGTGCTAGGAGGGAGCTGATGCTCAAGGCAGCACAACAAAAACAGAAAGAACCTAGAGCTATGAGCATTTAGCTGAACTGCTAGAACACCAACCTCCTGTGGAGCCACCTGAACCTGCACTTCCTTTTACGTAAGTTATTACATTGCTTTATAGGTTAAGCTTCTTTGAGTCAGGTCTCCACTGCTTGCATTTGAAAGCATCCTAAGACGTGCACCCACGGGATGACAGGATTGTTTTTGTTTTGTTTTGTTTCGTTTCATTTTGTTTTGTTTTTGTTTTAGTCTGAGATAAAGGGCAAGGGCCATTCTGAAATCAAGAGATCTAACAGAAACAAGTGGAGGGAGGAAGTGGGCCAGTAATTGATATTTTAATCTGATTGAAGACAGGGAGAAAATGATCTACACGAGAATGTGGTTGAAGCACGTGGCTCTGCTGAATTTCGCAGCCCAGTGTGTTCACGCTGGCAGTGCCTTGGAGGCACTCTCCTGCCTCTGACAAAGGGCTGAGACGCCTGCGCCCAGGGTCAGAAGAGTTGGTTTTTATCTCCTGCCTTCTCACTTCTCTGAGTGCCCTTGAGCCAGCTCTGGTCTCTCTCGGGACTTAAATCCCATGTACCACCAGGAGCCACTGGCCCCCTTACATTTTGTCTTTCTGACTTGCCTGACAACATCAAGGGAAGATCCGTTCCTGACTTCTCCCACAGAACCTGCTTTAGTTCTCTTTATGAAGGAGGCCTTCCATAAGTACTGGTTAATTCACGATTATCCCCCCTTATTCACTCGGCGGCTTTGGTCTTATGACTAAGGAGCATCTACATCCCCCACCTACGTTCCTAAGTCCTCTAGCTAGCAAATGCACTTCCCTTTTCCATGGGGAGGGAAGACGTAGACAGAGTGGGTTGGGGGTTGGAACCATGGGACCGTCACCTGAGGCTGTCGGGGTTTGTCCAAATCCATGGGAGCCCTGTACAAGCCAAGTGAGAAGCCAAGTAGCATGAGACAGACAGAGCAGCATATTCATCGCCAAGCAAGGACCAGAGACAAAAATTATAGCCGGGAGAAAAAGCTGGATTCAGGGGCATGAAACGATAAGGCAGTGGATTTTGGTTAGGTGGAAAAGAGACCCAGATTCAGTTTTGGAGAGGTGAATGAATTCGCTGGGTGGGATAACAATGCCAACTATGGTATGCATGTGGTTGAAATACTGACACGTAAAGGACCAAGGATAGGCCAGCTCAGAGATGACCCTGTACAACCTGGTCTTCCAATGGGGAAAATGATGCTCAGAGAACTACACACACACACACACACACCTTTACACCTGCCAACTCCTCTTCTCTTCCCAGGTATCAGACTCACATTTTCCTTTCTTAAAAATCCATTCGCAAAAGAGCCAGACAGATCTCCCCATAAGAAGGGAAAAATGAACGAAGTTGCCCTAAAACCAAAAAAAAATCGTTAAAAATAACTGCTGAGGAGTTCCTGTTGTGGCTCAGTGGGTTGCCAACCTGACTAGTATCCATGAGGATGCAGGCTGATCCCTGGCCTTGCTCAGTGGGTTAAGGATCCGGTGTTGCCGTGAGCTGTGGTGTAGGTCACACATGCAGCTCGGATCCTGAGTTACTGTGGCTGTGGCATAGGCCGGTGTCTGTAGCTCTGATTCGACCCCTAGTCTGGGAACCTCCATATACCACAGGCGCAGCCCTAAAAAGAAGCAAAAACAAAACAAAACAAAACTGCTGAGACACTCCAAGGCAGGAGTGTTAACGTTAAAGGGGACAATGGGCAGGGTCCCCCAAATGTACCCCATCGCCACAAACCCCAGTGTCCTATGCCTGGCCCTGTGGTCAAGGCGAGAGTCTATCTCGGCAATTGTCTTTTGGAAGAGGAGCTACTGAGGGTTTCTCAGCCATCTAACCCATCAGCTGTTGGGAGTGACCAGTTCTCCCACAGAGACGCCCTGTCTGACCTAGCTAGCACACAGCTTTCAAACAAGAGCGTGGCCGTCAATTTCACAAATGGTTTATGCCACAAAAGGCACTGCCGGCTTCTGTGGCTTTAGCATGTGGCTGGACTGTCAGATTTGTCTGACAAGTCTCTCCAACGGAACTGACAAGATTTCTGTTGCTATCAGTTCCAGGGTGAAAGGAGCTGCGAGGGCATTCATTTTTGCACAGGACATCCATGTGCAACACTCAAGGGGCTTCAATCATTTCATTTTTCTTCAGTTGGGAGAAGTTCTAAAATCATAGAATTTTATGAACGAACAATCTTATAGAAGGAGAGAAAGGGAATGAAAGTCTCTCTTGCTAGCATGGCTAGCAGTTCTCATTGCTGTCCTTTGCATTTGTCACCTCTCTGCCCGATCAACCTCCAAGCGCTCTCGTGAGATAGCTCGCCGTCAGCCCCTGCTCACCTTGGCCCCTCCTGGTCAATCGCTGATACTCTTCACCCCAGGACTATTATCCCTGCCTAATTTCTGAGCCGGATCAACTCTGCATCGGGTCTGAAATGAAACTGGCTTCTCTCCTCTAAACTCCTCATGTCCTTGAGGGATCACTCAATCCTTGGGTCACGGCACTCACCAGGTCGTCCTCTCCATGACCCTCCCCAACACTGGCCCCAGCCCTAGGATCAGGCTTCTGGGTCTGTTTCTCTGCATAGTTCTCACGCCTTCCATTGGAAATGGAGCTCCACCACCAAACCCCACTCACCAAAGCGTCCCTGCTGGTCTCTGAGGACCACATTTCCGTCTGCGTGGGATGGAGCTGGTGTCTCATTCACCAACATCCTGCCTTAAAGGGAATGCCCCCAAACTTGACAGGAGTATTTACATAAATTGAAGACTACCACCATCCTGGATTATCTCTTTCACCCCTATTAGATGGGTCCTAATTAGAAATTTATAGCGGTTGTTTTTGCTTTTTTGAAGAACAAACATTTTATTTACAAATGGAGGTGACCTTTAAAAATATGTGATCACTTTAGAAAATATTCGCATTTAAGGTAGAAATACTGTAGAATACATACAATGTATTCTTTTAAATGATTTTTCATTGTAACATTCAATAAAAATTAAGTGAAAAATAAAACGCTATTCTAAAAAATCTCAGAGAATGTTTTTCAAAAAGGCTATTCCATCTTCAGTATAAACATTTAATCTAAACCACCCTCAAATATCTACATATTCTCCTCAAATTTTTCTCTTTAGGGCACTTACTCAAGTTAAATAATATTACATATGATTTTAATCCTGGTTTTGTCTCTTAATATCTTCGACTAATAAGCAGTTCCCACAGCATTCTAATAATATTACATCAATAAAATAATCATTTTCAATGGTTCAATAACTTTATTAAGTGAATTCATCACCACATACTTAGTTTCTGCGCTACTGTTGAAAGTATAGGCTATTTCTAAGTTCTGCTGTCGTAAAGAACTCTACAGTTAGTATCTTAGTGGATATCAATGTTTCCCATTAATAAATATTTCTCAGAGTAAATACACAGATGTAATATTTCTAGGGCCGACACAAACATTTACATGTTGCCAAACTAATTTTTAAAAGGATGTTCCAGTTGCAACTCCAAATACGAACTCTGAGAGTACTCGC
Organism: Sus scrofa; assembly: GCF_054392235.1. Classification (NCBI taxonomy): domain Eukaryota; kingdom Metazoa; phylum Chordata; class Mammalia; order Artiodactyla; family Suidae; genus Sus; species Sus scrofa. The sequence continues at coordinate 17,959,428 of NC_139401.1, forward strand.
CTTATGAGTACTGAATAGCCTAGGCTATACTGTGAACTATGTCTAGATACTTACATTGCAACATGACAATGGGAGGAAAAATTATGTATACATGTATGTGTAACTTGGTCCCTATGCTGCACAGTGGAAAAATAAATAAATAATAAAAAAGAGTAAATATAAACACTAGACAAGCATAAGCTGAAAAAAAATAGCCTAGGCTAAAATATTTGTCTCATTTTGTTTTAAACTACATTTCACTGATTACTAGAGAGATGGGCCATTTTTATTTGCGTGCTTTCTACCTGTAAACCTAAAGGAATTGTCAGTTTATTGCTTTCACTCATTTATTAATTAAATCATAATGTTTGCATCTTATTGATTTGTATATGTCTTTTATTTAATACAAAATAAACGCATGTCATAATAGGAACAAAGAAATCTCAGAAGTGGGATTGCTGGATCACATGGTAGTTCTATTTTTGATTTTTTGAGGAAACGCCATACTGTTTTCCATAATTCATATTCCCACCAACATTATACAAGACCTCCCTTTTCTCCATACCCTTACCTATATTTGTTATGTTATCTTTTTTATAATAGCTGTCTCAACAGATGTGAAATGATATCTCATTGTGGTTTTGATTGCATTTCTCTGATGATCAGTGATGTGGAGCACTCTTTCATATACGTGTTGGCTATCTGTGCGTCTTCCTGGGGAAAATGTCTATTCACATCCTTTGCCCATTTTAAAATCAGGTTATTTGTGACCTTTTTTCTTTTTCGGTCACACCCACAGCATATGGAAGTTCCCAGGCCAGGGATCAGATCTCAGCCCCAGCTGCGGCAATGCCAGATCCACTGCTGTGGGCTCAGGATCAAACCTACACTGCCACAGAGAAAATACTGAATCATTAACCCACTGAGTCACAGCAAGAACTCCTATTTGTGATTTTTTGCTGTTGAGTTGAGTTCCTTATATATTTGAGATATTAACCTCTTATGTTATATACTTCAGATATATGGTTTGCAAATATTTTCTCCTATTCCATAGGTAGCCTTCTCATTGTATTGATTGTTTCCTTTGTTGCCTAGAAGATTCTTAGTTTGATGTACTCCTGCTTATTTACTTTTGCTTTTGTTGCTTGTGTGTTTTTTACTTTTTTATTTTTTATTTTATTTTATTTTATTTGCATTCTCATGGCATGGGGAAGTTTCTAGGCCAGGGACTGAACCTGTGCCACGGCAATGACCCAAGCCACAGCAGTGACAACACCAGATTCTCAACCACTAGACCACCAGGGAACTCCTGTTGCTTGTGCTTTTGATACCCACCTTAAAAAAAAAAAAATCATTACCAAGACAGCTGTCAAGGAGCTCTTCCCCTGTGTTTTCTTCTAGGAGTTTTATAGTTTTAGGTTTTGCATTTAAGTCTTTAATCTATTTTGAGTTAATCTTTGTGTATGGTGTATGATAAGGGTCCAATTTCATTCTTTTACATGTGAAGATTGAGTTTTCCCAGCATCACTTATTGAAAAGATCATCCTTTCCTCATTGTGCATTCTTGGAGCCCTCATCTATGATTAGTTGACTATATATACATAGGTTTGTTTCTGAGCTCTGTATTCTGTTCCATTGGTCTAGGTGCCTGTTTTTATGCCAGTACCATACTGATTTGATGAAATATCATTTGAAATCAGGAAGCGTGATGTCTCCAGTTTTGTTTTTGCTCAAGATTGCTTTGGCTATTCAGGGTCTTTTGTGGTTCTATTTTATCCCTGGAATGCAAGGATGGTTCAATATACCAATCAATGAATGTGATATAGTGCATTAACAGAATGAAGGATAAAATCCACATGATCATATCAACAGATGTAGAAAAAAACACTTGACAAAATTCAACATCTTAATAAAAATCTCTCAATAAATTAAGAGATTTAGGAGGAATGTAGCTCAATGTAATAAAGGCCATATGTGGGAGTTCCCTTGTGGCCTAGCAGTTAAGGATCTGACATCATCACTCCTGTGGCTTGGATCACTGCTGTGGTATAGGTTTGATCCCTGGACCAAGAACTTCCACAGGCTGCAGGCATGGTAAAAAAAAATGCCATGTATGACAAATCCACAGTTACTATCGTACATAACATTGAAAACATATAAGCCTTTCCTTTAAGATTAGGACTAACACAACGTTGCCCACTCTCACTACTTCTATTTAACACAGTACTGGAAGTCCTAGCTAGAGCAGTTAGACAAGAAAAGGAAATAAAAGGCATGCAAATACAAAAGGAAGAAATTAAATTGTCTCTGTTTACAGATGATGTGATCTTATATATAGAAAACCCTAAAGACGACACCAAAAATCTGTTACAACTAGTAAACAAATTTAGTAAAGTTGCAAGACACAAAATCAATGCACAAAAATTCACTGTACGTCTAAACACTAACAACAATCCATCTAAAAAAGAAATTTAGAAAAACAATCCCAGTTACAATAGCATAAAAAGAACAAAATACAGCATTACTGCTGTGGCACATGGGGCTAAGAATCCGACCACAGTGGCTTGGGTTGTGGCAGAGGTGCAGGTTTGATCCCCAGCCCCACTCAGCTGTGGCATAGGTCACAGCTGTGGCTTGGATTCAATCTCTGGCCCGGGGACTTCCATACGCCATGGAAATGGCCATAATAAAAAAGAACAAAATACTTGGGAATACATTTAAGCCAGGAAGTGAATGATCTATATATGGAAAACTGTAAGACAATGATGAAAAGAAGGTGAAGAAGGCAAAAATGGAAAGATATTTGTGTTCTTGGATTGTTAAGAATTAATACTATTAAAATGTCCATACTGTCTAAAGTGATATACAGATTCAGTGCAATCCCCATCAAAATCCCAATGGCATTTTCCACAGAAATAGTATAAACAATCCCAAAATTTGTATGGAATCACTAGAGACCCCAAATAGCCAAAGAAATCTTGGGAAAGAACAAAGTTGAGAGTTTTGGATCAGAATGAGTGTTAAATTTTGTCAAATATGTTTTCTGCATCAATTTATATTGAGTATTTATTTTTTCTTCTTTACTCTGTTGAAATGATAGATTTTATTTATTTATTTATTTATTTATTTATTTATTTATTTATTTATTTACGTCTTTTTGTCATTTCTTGGGCTGCTCCCGCAGCATATGAAGGTTCCCAGGCTAGGGGTCGAATCGGAGCTGTAGCCACTGGCCTACGCCAGAGTCACAGCAACGCAGGATCCAAGCCACGTCTGTAACCTACACCACAGCTCACGGCAACGCCGAATCCTTAACCCACTGAGCGAGGCCAGGGATCGAACCTGCAACCTCATGGTTCCTTGTCAGATTCGTTAACCACTGAGCCATGACGGGAACTCCTCATTGATTTATTTTTAAGACAATTTTCAAAGAGCAGTTTCACGTTCACAACAAAATTGAGAGGAAGGTCCAGAGACTTCCCATATACCCCTGCCCTCACATATGTATAAACCTCTTCCATCATCAACATCACTTACAAGAGTGATACATTTGTTGCAACTGAAGAACCTATATTAACATATCATAATCACCCAAAGCCTGTGATTTACCTTAGACTTCAGTCTTTGTATTGTACATTCTATGAATTTTGACAAATTACAAATTTAATTTCTGTAGAAGTCCTCAGACAATTCAGATTATCTATTTGATTTTAGTTGAGTTTTGGTACCTTGTGGTTTTAGCGGAAATGGTCCATTTTATCTGTGTTGCTAAACATATTGGTGTAAATAACTTATAGCACTTCTTTACCCTTTTCATGGCTAATAAAATTGTAGTGTTGTCCCCTGTTTAATTTCTGATGACTTATTTCTTCTCTGTTTTCATTTTTTTTGGCTGTACTAGAATTTTGTACCTATTATTTTATTTTTATGAACTAGTATTTTATTTTATCAATGTTTATGATTATTTTCCTATTTTCAATTTTATTTATTTATGCTTTTTATTATTTTCTTCCTTCTGCTTGCTTTGGGCTTATTTTACTCTTCTTTTTCTAGTTTCCTGAGATAGGAACTTAGGTTACTGATTTGAGACCTTTCTTTCCTGATGTAAATTTCACTCCCAGCACTGCTTGAGCTACATCCCACATATTTTCTTACACTGTGTTTTCATTTTTCTTTTTTTTTTTCATGTTTTTTTAAAACATCCTCTTTGGATGTTTGGACATGGATATTTAAGAGTGTGTTGCTTAATTTCCAGGTGTGTTTTTATTCTTTTTTGTATTATTGATTACTAGTTTAATTTCATTATGGTTAGAAAACATGTTATTCCCAATTTCAATTCTTTCAGATTTGTTTATGGTTCAAGATACTGTTTATCTTTTTTATGGAAAGTTTTGTCCGGATATATGCCCAAGAGTGGGATTGCTGGGTCATATGGTAGTTCTATGTATAGATTTCTAAGGTACCTCCAAACTGTTCTCCATAGTGGTTGTACCAGCTTGCATTCCCACCAACAGTGCAGGAGGGTTCCCTTTTCTCCACATCCCCTCCAGCATTTGTTATTTTGAGGTTAAGATTATAGAAAGTTAACTACATTGTAAATCAACTGTAATAAAAATTTTTAAAAAGGAAAAAAAGATATTGTTTATCTTGATGACTCTTACATGGATAGTTGAAACAAAATGTGTGTTCTGCTGTTGTTGGGTGGATTGTTTTATATATATGTCGATTAGATACTGTTAGTTGATTATGTTGTTCAGATAACAGAATCATCTCTGATTTTTTGCCTAATAATTCTTCAGTCACTGAGAAGGAGATGTTTAAGTCCCTGTCTACAATTGTGAACCAGTCTGCTTCAATTTTCAGCTCTATTATTCATTCTGAGCCTGTTGTTTGGTGAATACCAGTTAGAATTGTTATAGCTAATTGTTATATTGACCCTTTTATCATTATGTAGTGTCCCTCTCTGTCTCTGCTAATTCTCTTTCACCTGTAGTCTACTTTATCTGGTATTAATATAGCCTCTCCCAATTGTTTTAATATTTGCATAGTAGATCTGTTTCCATCTTTTTACTTTTGACCTACCTACAACATTAAATTTGAAGTGAGTTTTTGATAAACTACATATAGTTGGGTCATGTTTGTAATTCACTTAACCAATCTCAGTCTTTTTTGGTGTGTCCAGACCATCTACATTTAAGATAACTATTTATATGTTAGAGCTTACATCTGCCATTTTATTATTTTTTTATTGTTTTCTCTTTTCTTGCCTTCCTGTGGATTACCTGAACATTTTGTAAAAGAAATTCACCTTGCATTATTTATAGCATTTTTGGATGTATCTCTTCGTATAGCTTTCTTAGTGGCTGCTCTGGATATTACAACATAAATATGCAATGTATCATAGTCTACCGTATCAACATTTTACCACTTCAAAATGTGTGGAAATCTTACTTCCGTTTAGGTCCCTTTACTCTCATTGCTTTCAGTTATCATGGTCTTGAGTATCAGACAGTGTTATAACTTCTGTTTCAATTGTAAAATATAATTTATAAAATTCATAAGAAGAAAGGTAGTTTATTGTATTTACCTGTATGTCTACTCTCTCTGTTGTTAAAGGAAGTAGTAGAGATGAGAGAAATAAAGACTATAAAAACAATAAAAAGATCAATAAAATGAGGAGTTTTTTGTGAAGACAAACAAAACTGAAAAACCTTTAGCTAGACAAAGAAAAAAAGAGAAGACTCAAATAAATAAAATTATAAATTAAGAGGAGACAGCACAAGTGATATCACAGAAATACAAAGGACCATAGGAGATTGCTATGAAAAATCATTTGCCAATGAATTGGATAATTCAGAAAAAAAGGATAAATTCCTGAAAACATACAACCTACCAAGACTGAATAATGAATAGAAAATCAGAACAGACCAATAATGATTACAGTGTTTCAATCAGTAATAAAACCTCTCAACACAGAAAATCCTAGGACCAGATGGCTTCAATGATGAATTCTATCAACCATTTAAAGAAGAATTAATGCCAATCCTTCTCAAACTCTTCCAAACAGTCGAGGAGGAAGGAACACTCCAAAACTCATTTTATTATGCCAGCATTACTCTGATACCAAAGCCAGACAACACACTACAAGAAAAGAAAACCACAGGCCAATATTCTTGGGGAACATAGATGCAAATGTCCTCAACAAAATACTAGCAACTGAATTCAAGAGCACATTAAAAGGATCATATACCATGATCAAGTGGAGTTTATCCCTGGGATGCAAGGTAGCTGAACACACACAAATCAATAAGTGTGATATACACTACATTAACAGAATGGAAGATGAAAAACACATCATCTCAATATACATAGAAAAAGCATTTGACAAAATCCAACATCCTTTCATTATAAAATCACTCAACCAATTAGGTATAGAAGGAATGTATCTCAACATGACAAAGGCCACATATGACAAGCCCACAGCTAACATCATACTCAAGGGTGAAGAAGTAAAAAAGCTTTTTCTATAACTTTAGGAACAAGAAAAGGATGCCTGCTATCACCATTTCTACTCAACACAGCACTAGAAATATTAGCCAGAAAAAATAGGCAAGAAAAAGAAATAAACGGCATCTACACTGGGGAAAAAAAGTATAATGTCTCTGTTTGCAGATGACATGATCCTATATATATGAAAAATCCCAACGACTCCACCCAAAAACTGTTAGAACTAATAAACATTCAGTAAAGTTTCAGGATTCAAATTAACTTTCTTCTTGATGCTTCAAGATTTCTTCTTTTATAATTTCCTTTCTGCTTAAAAACATGCTTCAGCCAATATTTAAGAGCAGGCCTGGTAGCAACAAATTCTCTTAATGTTTTTTATCTTTGAATGTCTTGATTTCCCTTTTCACTAAAGGATAGTATGGGTTGGCAGCTCTTTGCTTTCAGAATTTGAAATATATTGTATCACTTCCTTCTATCCTCCATGGTTTCAGATGATACATCCACTGTCATTTGAATTGATGTTCCCCAATAGGGAATCATCATTTCTCTGTGGCTGATTTCAAGATTTTATCCTTGCCTTTAGTTTTCAGAGGTGTAACTATGGTGTATCAATATGAATTTCTTTGAATTCATCCTGCTTGGGGTTTGCTCAGATTCTTGTATTTTTGTGTTTTCTTTTGGCAAATCAGGGTGTTTTACATCATTATTTCTTCTAATATTCTTTCAGCCCTACTCTTTCTCTTCTGGAACTCCAATGTTAAATCTTTTCTTATCGTTTCATAGGTCCCCAAGGGTCTGTTCATTTTTTTTCCAATCTATTTTCTATCATTTTCAGATTGGGTAAATTTTATTAATTTGTCCTCAAGTTCATTGATTCTGTCTGCTGGCATATTTCCTCTACTATTGAGTCCATCAAGCAAGTTTTAAAATTTGTGGTATGTTTTTCAGTTTGAAGATTTCCATTCATTCTTTGCCACAATTTGTATTTCGTTGCTGAGGTTTTCTATTTTTTCATTTGTTTCAAGATAATTTGTTCTTGTTGAAGTATTTTTTGTTTTTGTCACGGCTACTTCAAACTCCTTGTCAGATAATTCCAACATCTCATTCATCTTTATGTCAGCATTAATTGATTGTCTTTTTCATTCATGTTGTGATTTTCCTGGCTCTTGATATGATTTGTGATTTTAAATAGTATCATGGACATGTTTACTATTATGTTGTGAGACTCTAGGTCCTATTTAATCTTTCATTTTAGCAGATAGTCACTTGTTTTGGTTTAGCATGCAGGACCAAACTTATTTTTGTGGAGTGTGGTTTGAGTGAGAACTTACTTTTCAGAACCTTTGCAGTATTTTTTGGTGTACTTGGTTTATCTGGTGCTCCCACTGGTCCCTGATGGTGTTGCCTGAGAAGGCGGAAAGGCTGCCCCAGGCAGGGCCATCTGATGTTTCTTGGTTGAGGAAGATAGCCTGGGGGCCCAGAGGGATGAAGAATGTTTCTAGAGCCAGGCAGCCTGTGTTGTGTGGCAGAATCACTCTTGCCAGTGCCAACCTGCTACTTGGTGTTTCTCAGCAGGGAGAGGAGTCTCAGGTTTTCCCCTTTGCCAATGCTGTCAGGTTCACCTGGTGTTGTGAGAGAGCCTACTATTTCATTTGGGGGAGGAATGCGCCTACCTGGGCTACCCTGTGTTGCTAGGTTGGGGGTCTGAAAATGGTAGACCTGGGCTGCCTTCTTCTGTTGAGGGGAGGTGGGGATGTAAGGCTCCTGCTGCTGTGTTGTTCCTCCTGGGAACCCAAACGAGTTCCTCTTTCTACATTTCAGAGGGCTCCTTTCATTGCTTTTTAAGTTCTTTACAGTGTTTACCATTGTACTTAGTAGGGGGGATCAGGGAGAAATGGGTCTGGGCCAATGTTGCCCAGATCAAAATTTATTTTCATTGTTTGTTTATTTATTTGTCTTTTTTTTTTTTTTTTTTTTTTTTTTTTTTTTTTTTTTAGGGCCGCACTCCCGGCATATGGGGGTTTCCAGGCTAGGGATCTAATCAGAGCTGTTGCTGCTGGCATACACAACAGCCATGGCAACGCCAGATCTCAGCTCCATCTGCAACCTACACCACAGCTCACAGCAATGCCGGATCCTTAACGCACTGTGCGAGGCCAGGGATTGAACCCGCAACCTCATGGTTCCTAGTTGGATTCGTTTCCACTGCGCCACGACGGGAACTCCTTAATTATTTTTTAATATTTTTTTGTCTTTTGTCCTTTTTAGGGCTGCACCCACAGCACATAGAGGTTCCCAGGCTAGGGGTCGAACTGGAGCTGTAACCACCGGTCTATACCAGAACCACAGCAGTGCCAGATCCCAGCTGTGTCTGCGACCTACACAACAGCTCATGGCAACCCAGATCCTTCACCCACTGAGCGAGGCCAGGGATCGAACCTGCAACCTCATGGTTCCTAGTTGGATTCGTTTCTGCTGCGCCATGACAGGAACTCCTAATTGTTTATTTTAGAACTAAAGAATTGAAGAAAGTGATCACTATGGTTGTTATGTGATTGATATTAAAATAATTTTGGCTTAAAATAAAGGGCATTTAAAAATGATCTGCTCCGGGTGTCAAAAATACTAGCTTTGCAACTGAGAACGAGGAAAGTAAAAGGAGAGATTAGAAAGACTTTGAAGAAGGGCCTTGAAGCCAATGGTGGAAAGAGTGTTAAGAAGCTGAGAGAGGTTATTATATTTGTTTTATGATGGGATTAGAAACCAGAGGAGCTAAAGCATTAGGTTGCTTGCCCCAAATTGCTTTGGCATTTGGCTGCAGGATGCTTGCAGAATTCAGCATTAGGACATTCCATGACCGTGGTCACAGCACAGTGTTGCCCAGGGTACTGCTTTCAAACTCCAAACACAACCTTTGCTAGAAGGTACACTGCAGCAGTCAAGCACCTTCTAACTATCTGGCAAATGAACAAAGTTTCACTAGAAACGAATGTTTACTAAATTTGACTAGTATTAAATGTCTTTTATTAACTGTCTCTTAATTATCCTGCTTGGAGGGGGCTTAATTAATGTTCATGAACTCATCTCAAGATAATAATTACCAGTGGAATGTTTACTCCTAGGAGAGTGTTAAATTATAATTGTTATTTGGATAAGTTTGTGAAACTGTATTTTATCTTTCATTAAGCTTCAAGAATTTATCCATGGCAACTTCTAAAATGTCACGTTTCTGTGTTTCACTTGCCCATGGTCACTTCCATATAAACTAAATTTTTGCTCCCTGTGTCATATACAGGATTTCAGATAAAAGCTGGCCACATCCTGATTAAATGTGTTTGAGTCTTTCATTAGATCTCTCTATATAATGGTATGTCTATTTCTGCCTTTTTTTCTGGGTTAATTTTTAGAAATCCAATGAAAGACTCAAATACATTTATATATATTATATAATCAGATTTTTTTCCAGAAAGAATTTCTTTTAAAGAAACTCAAGACAAGAGATCTTCTTCCTCCCCCAGTCTCCCAGGAAAACTATCTCCAAATGAAATCACACTGCAAATAGCATTCTGGATGAAAATTAGATGTTTACTACCCCATACACCAAGTTTAGGCATTTTGGCAAGTGTGATTGGGCAGTGATTATTTGTTCTATTGAGCCATGGGAAACTACTCATTGGAGATAGATTAAGGTATCTTTGGAAAATCTCTGAACTTTCGAGACGTTGGGTTGCCATCTCACTTACCCCCCAAATTTCTTCCAGAACATTAAATGGCTTCTTAACAACCCCCCAAAAGTGAACTGAGCTTCCCAAAGTGTCCATCTTGCAGTTAGCTGACACTTTTACATGAGGAACAACTGGTTTAGGGGGCGGGTCTTAGCTTCCTCCTGCATGTCTTATATTATCTGTGGTCAAAGTCACAATGCTTTAGTAAGTTGAGACCTTATGTCACAGCTGAGCTACTAAATCATGCCTCTGTGAGGAGATGAGATGGCAAGGATTTGGGTAGACATGATCAAGGTTTTAAAATACAGGTGCAAAAATTCATCCCGTAGTAAAAATTCTTACTCAACCTGGAGGACTCTATGGGTCAGAGCCACAAATATCACTCATATGATGTACAAATGATTCATCAAGAAGAGCGAAACACTCAGGTATAGGAAAAGTTCTAACATCTATAATTCTGCAACTCAGGGCAGCAGGAAGCAACTCTGACCTTGCAAATCTGCTTAGAAGAACCAGTAATATTATTAATTCTCCTCTCCATTTGTTCTTTAATATCATATCAACCAATGTTTAAGAATAGTCCCCCGCACCAAATAATGCCCTCATGCGAACTGACCAGGTAAAAAGTCACTATTATTTTCTTTGCAGTGTGGCTGCCTCTGATTATTTGCTGTTAAATAATGATTTATTTATTTGACAGTAAAAGAACACAAATTATTACTATGAACCAAATGTCTCCTGAAGGATATTAATGAGGTCAAATTACTCCAAAATTCATGGCTCTTAACTCCACCTGCTAATTAATTGGAGCTACAGCTGCCAGCCTACACCACAACCACAGCAACGTGGGATCTGAGCCTCATCTGCAACCTACACCGCAGCTCACGGCAATGCCAGATCCTTAACCCACTGAGCGAGGCCAGGGATTGAACCCACAACCTCATGGTTCCTAGTCAGATTCGTTTCTGCTGCGCCATGACGGGAACTCCTCCACCTGCCAATTCAGAGTCATCATGTTGAGGTCTGAATATATGCTTCCCTCTCAAAATTCATATGTTGGTATTAGCAGGTAGAGCCTTTGGGAAGTGATTTGGTCAGGAGGGCAGAGCCTTCATGATTGGGACTAGTGCTTTATCAAAGGGATTTCAGTGAGCTCCCTGACCCCTTCCACCATGTGAAGATACGGTGAGGAGTTAGCAGTCTGCAACCCGGAAATGGGCCTCCGCTAGAATCTGACCATGTTGGCACCTCTTGGACGTCTCGCCTCCAGAACTATGAGAAATACATTTCTGTTGTTCACAAGCCATCCAGTGCATGATATTTTTGTTACAGCAGCCCAAACAAACAGCTTTCTGGAAAAGCCCTCTCCTAACCAAGTATTCCTGGATGTCCCTGGAGGGATTCCACAGGGAGCTCATGAACCAGCAGGCCTCGCACATCCACTATGATCAAATTTTGCTCCTCTCCTGCCATGGCTTCCCCATGTCAGTTTCACCTGCTTAAAAATGGAGTGAGGGTCTTTTCCCAGTGCTGCTGCTGCTGCCGCGGCTGAGACGTCTAGCTTTTCCACCAAGGGTGCTCTCTTGCCATACTCTCCACGATGCAGTTAACAGTCCAGAGAATACTTCTCCTTTACTGGGTGGTTTCTTTGTCACCTGAGCCCCAAAACAGAGACGCTTGTGTTCAGTCTCATTGGAGTGCCTCGTAAAATGGCTCCTTCTGTGTTGGATCTCAACAATACCTTTCTCCATCAAGGCTCAAAACCAGCTGTCAAACCAGGCAAGAACAAAAGTCTTGTCTTTCATTCTCTTGTCCTCATTTCCAATTTCCCCATCCTCTCTACCTGCACACTTCATGCATCTAATTCCCCTTTCTTCCTTCAGACACAGAACTCAAGAATTCAAGGACTCATGGACATCAATTCAGAGAAGTCCTGACCACTATACCTAGTACCCCATCTGCCCCCAGCAGCGATTTTCTGTGAGACAGTGTATACTTCATTGGCCTCAATCCACTTGGCTTTGGCTCTTTAGACATGACCTTCAGGTCTCTAGAGCAGTGGTCTCTGAAATGGGGTGATCACACCCCAGGAGTGAGTGAAAAAATACACTGGGGTGTAGGAAGCAAATGTTAGAGTGACTAGATGGATTCAGTTTTACTACTATGTTATACATAGATTGCCACCACTGCCCTCCCTTGGTCTGTATGAGCAGGTCATAGGTTTCATGTTTTACAAAGCGTCCTGAGGAAGGAGTGAATGTTCCACACTGGGAATAGTTGACAAGGGAGCCCGCATGTGATCATTCCTTTCAGCATATTGCAAAGTATTATGGTTTACAGGGTCCCGGTCAGGTGGCATTACAAATTATGTTGCCCAGTTTTAATGAATAACTTTCAACAATGGCGAGTAACTTAAAAAATCCCTGCCAAGAAATGGCAGATCAAGATATTACTGTTAACACAAGCTAACAAAAGTATAGGAAAAGTGACGGCACTGCCAATCCCGAGGAGTACCTCAGCATATTACATAAAATACGGAATTCTAATCAGATTAAGATAGAAACTGTCAAGGAGATCATTTAAAAATATGTTATTAACAATTATCTTCATTTGGAGTCCCCCCAAAACAGACTCCAAGACCAGGAGTTAGATGCAAGTGTCTGGTTTGTGAGGTGATTCCAGGGGAGCACAGTGAGGGAGTAGGGAAGTGACATACAAAGGCAGGAAAGCCAATAAAGGGTGTGCTGATGTGGGGGTTTCTACTTTGGGAACCCAGGACTCCGTCCTGCTGGGGACCGTCCGAGGGACCTTGTGGAACATAATTGTCCTTCTAAGGTTTAAGGAAGTTGGCGTATATATGCACTGACTCTCATGCCCAATTGGTTAGTGGTCATTCCTTGGGTGTTAGGTCCCTGGCACTTATGGCCTCTCCTGTGTATAGTGACCATATTGAAGAGAGACACAGGAAGCTGTAGCTTCTTCAGGAAACTTCTGCAGGTGATCCGCAGGACCAAGGGGAATCTCAGGTGGACAGTGACAGTGTCTGCTGCCACAAGGAACTTTTCTCTGACTGTGTATAGTTTCTCGACCTTTTAGGAAGTTACAGTAGGAAGCTATCACAATTAGAAAGACTTTATTTTTTTATTTTTTATTTTTTGTTACTCAAATGAATTTATCACATCTGTAGTTGTGTAATGCTCATCACAGTCCAGTTTCACAGGATTTCCATCCCACAACCCAAGCGCATCCCCCCACCCCTCAAACTGTCTCCTCCGGAGACCATAAGTTTTCCAATGTCTGTGAGTCAGCATCTGTTCTGCAAAGAAGTTCCGTCTGTCCTTTTTTCAGACTCCACATGTCAGTGAAAGCATTGGATGTGGGTGTCTCATTGTCTGGCTGACTTCACTTAGCATGATCATTTCTAGGTCCATCCCTGTTGCTAAAAATGCCGGTATTCCATTCCTTTTAATGGCTGAGTAATATTCCATTGTGTATATGTACCACATCTTCCTAATCCAATCATCTGTTGATCGACATTTAGGTTGTTTCCATGTCTTGGCTATTGCAAATAGTGCTGCAATGAGCATCGGAGTACATGTGTCTTTGTGAGTCGTGGTTTTCTCTGGATAGATGCCCAGGAGTGGGATTGCTAGATAAAATGGTAGTTCTATTTTTAGTTTTCTGAGGAATCTCCATACTGCTTTCCACAATAGTTGCACCATAAAAGAAGATGATATTGAAAGAGTGAGGACCTCACTTTACCAATGGACCCTGAGAGAGGATGAGCTACCTCTCATGATGTTCGACCATGATGCCCTCCATGTTGATAAGGGTCACTTCCCCAGAGAGTAGGGTCAAGGTGGGTGAGAACCACAAGGTCCTAAGTGTTGATCAGGTTGATCTTTCTGATATACCATTTACAGACCTTTTGTCTTAGGTAGCCAGAATTGGGCCAAAAAACTGTGGTAAATCAAGAGTTTTCTGGAACTTGCTTTAGTAATTGGTAGTTGACACACCAATGGTATATAGCAATTATTTTTAGTGTCTCCAGAATATTAAGCTTCAAGAAGTGCTAGAAGAGTCAGGGCCATGAGACATCTTCCCTAGTATTCTGTTTATGCCAGAAGAACCAAAGGACAAGCTTTGGGAGGATACGCCTTTCTTGCAGACTTCAGAGTTAAAAAACTACTACTCAGCCATCTAACATCAGTCAATCAACAAATGCTGACTAAGTGTCTGTGTGAGGGCCTGTGGTATATTAGAAAGGAAGGTAGGGAAGGAGAGAGGGTGGGAACGAGGGAAAGAGGACGGGAGGGATGGAATTCATCCTTGGCGTCCTTAAAAAGGTAGTTAACCTTAGACAAGGTGGCACAAGGAAATATCTCAATAGCTTAGGTCAAAGCTATGGTGATCAGGAAAGCTTTCAGGATGAATTGAGATCTGAGATAAAAAGGATTCCTAAACTTTAATGTACACAAGAACCACAGAACTGTTAAAACAGGATGCAAGGTCCCCATCCCCAAGGACTCAGATTCAGTAGGTCTGTGGTGGGACCTGAGACTCTGCATTTCTATCAAGTTCCCAGGTGTTGCTGATGCAGCTTGTCTGGAGACCACACTTAGAGAACCACTGCTCTGAAGGATTTTAACTATGTAGAATGGAGAGGGCTGTCAAGGGTTGAGATGAGGAAATGTTAACAGGAAAAAGGTTGGGAAAGTTGAAGATGCGTAGGATTCTAAAGTGAAGGGACTGTACAACAGAGGAGTGGGAGAAAAGCATATAAAGGTCTGTCTGAAGATTTTGGAATTCATCCTGCAGGCAACTGGGAGCAAATGAATGTGTTTGAGTGGTGACATGATGGAAACCTTTTTTTAGGACTATTTAACCTGTGTGCATGATATCCCATGGTGAGGGGCAGGGGAGGGAAAGAGATGAATACAAAATGTATATGTAAGGGCCTGTAAATTTATTTAAGTTGTTTAAGTCTATTTTATATGGTATTCTTTCCAAACAGAGGTGAGGAAAGCAATGCTTTTTGTGGAATTAAATTTTAGTGAGAAGCTTGAGCCAGCGTTCCTCTTGGAAAAGAAGACAGAGGCAAACAAATGGAATTTGAGCTTTGGACTTCCATTATTCAAGTTTTCCTAAAAAGTGACAGCATGGAAATCTTCATGTTGGCTTGGAATCTGCACCAATTTGATGGGAGAATCTGTAGATTTTCACGGAGTAAGTTGATACGTGGTAGTCTTCAACTCAGGAGTGAGGAATTTTCTGTTTATAGTCCTGACTCAAAAAAGATCCAAATTTGCCCCACCCTGGGAATGCATCATGAAGGGGGAATTTTCAATGTTTAAAAATGGTTTATAAGATTATGTTGAAATTTTTTTCTTCCTCTGTGAAGATAAATGCAATGTTACATTAAGCAGGAGAATTGTGCTTTGAGGACACACACCCACACCACTGAGCACTGGACAAAATCAGTAGGGTAAACCTTAGAAACATCTGTTGGGAGCCTTTTGAAAAGGAGATGGGAATAGGAAATGGGAGACAAGGTGTAAGACTTGGGAAACAATCCAAGGAAGCTCTATCTACACTGGAGTCATTATGTAACATTAATGTAGCCATCTATGAGGCTCCAAGGGAAGCCCACAAGCCCTCCTGAAGGAACCCAGAGTCAACATGGGGGGGGGTACAGTCGGAAAAAACTCTGGTATCTGAAATTGTCCTGGATCCTTTGTTCTCTTGGGTTCCACCTCGCTAGGCAACCCTTCTCTTCTGTTGTTTGTCTCCCATTTCCTGCTTTTCTCTTTCTGTAGCTACCACCCAGCTCCCTATGGGTTGAATAATAATTTAGTACAAGTTCAATTTTTTTCAAAATGTTTTGCAATACAAACTTACTGCTTTTGTTCTCTGTGGCTAGAGGGGTGGTGGCCTAGTATGACTGCCCCAATTTTAAAGACAGGAAAAACAGGGATAATGCATCGGGTGATTTGCCAGGGATGAAATGAATGAGACTAGCACCATTACTTCTTATCCCGGCAACTGAAATAAACACAAGAGCTGGATTGTAGCAATTATACGTGAAAGCACTGGAAAACATCATTTTTTGTGATTCTCATGTAATGAATGTCGTAACAAAGATGAGTATGCCTGTTTTTAATTCAATGGAGGTTTTGAACATATTTCTAATTCCTTTGCCACATCCCTGGTTTTCTTATGCATAAAATGGAGTGAATGCAAAAATCAGTATCTACCTTATAGGGTGGTTATAAAGATTAAATAACTTAAAACATGTCAAGCACTTAGAAAGTACATAGCATCTAATAAGCATTTATTATTTTCATTGTTATTGTTGTGTTGTGGCAATAACAATTTATTTTAAAGTGACAGCCTCAAAAATCACATCTTCCCAAAATTTGTACGAGACAATGCCTAGATGCAAAGGAATAATACTGGTTTGCCTGACAACCTTATTAAAATGAAAAAAACGAGAGGGTGGGGGATGAATTAATGAGTGGTCCACCACTCTTTCAGAAGATTTTGGAAATTAAACCCTTCATTTTAGGTTATTTCTATCAGGACTGGCTCTGCCTATGAGAAAATGGAATCTAAATGTTGCAGGTACCATTCCTGCTTCCACCTACCTGCACCCCATTGAAGCAAGAGCCATTTCTCAGCCACCAAGAGACTAAGTGTATACTTTGATTGGGTTCTGATGTGACACCAAATTGATCTGTGACTACTTAGGCAGTCAATCCAGCTTGTTGCACCTGTGTCACTTCTCTAATGTAAGCCCCACAGATCATCTCTCCCTCTCATGCTTTCTGCCAAGGATTTTTTTTTTTTTTGCTCTGATCACCTCTCTTTATCTTCCTGTCACTCCCAATCCTTTATACAATGTCCACTGAAACTATGATGCCTCCTTCCATGACAAGTAGCCCTGTGTACTGCCACTCCTCCATTATCTAGTGTTAACTAAAATCTGGCTCTTCCATGAAGCTCTACTTCCTAAAGCTCCTTTAGGCAAATAGTGTTTATTCTACTAAGTTTCATGGAAATTATCATCATCATCTACTTGTCCTCCTTCCAAACTATTGTTCCTCTACCTTTATATAAAAACCTTGTGGGGAACTTCCACTTCCATGAAGATGGGATGGATGTAATTTTCCCTATTCCTTCAACTAAGCACAACTTACGACCCTACACATTACATAAGAAACAAACATAAGAAGACTCTGAAAGGTGGAGAGAGGAAAGGAGACTGGCTAGGGATCTCAGGACCTAAGGAACAACAGGGTGATGAATTCCCTGGGTTTTCTTTTTGCCTCATATATCACAGAATAAGAGCTAAAGAAGCAGCTGACAAATCTAGAACCCAAACAGGTGCAGAGAAAAAAAAAAAAAGGCCAAAAAAAGGCATGCTGTCTCCAACCAAAGTACTAGGAAAGGGATAGCCTAGAAACACAGAACCTTTAGAAAATAACCAATTTACTTTAGCCACACCTCACCAAAAGAACTGTAGTCTAGATTCCCCTTTCACCAGGGTGGTGTCAGAGGAGGTTGAGCAGGGAGCCGCATCTTTCATTCCAGTTGGGTGGTAATAAACACACTTCCCTTGTAGAGTCAGCAGATACCACATGGGAAGCCTAGATTCCCATACCCACCTAGCAGTAATGAGGCACCCCTCACTCTCTTCCTTCCCACTAGGTGATGTCAGAGGAGGCATAGTGGAAAGTCAGGACTTTTGCAACTACCCATAGTAATGAGGCAATCACATCAGGTGTCAGTGAAGGCTATGTGGGGAGCTGGAACTTCTCTAGCATGACAACAGAAACTGAGTGGGGAACCTAGACTTCCACACTTACCTGGCAAGAACAAAATGGCCCGCCCTCCTACTTCCACAGCCAGAGCAGTATCAGAAGAAGCCAGCTAAAGCAGAAAGTTTAAATAACAGCCAGAGTACCATAGCATAAATGTCCAGCTCTCAACAACAACAAAAAATCACTTGTTGGAGTTCCCTGGTGGCCTAGCAGGTTAAGGATCTGGTGTTGTCACTGCTGTGGTTCAGGTTACTGCTGTGGCATGGGAAATTCCACATGCTGTGGGCACAGCCAAACCAAAAAAAAAAAAAAACAAAAAAAACAAAACTCTCATCATACAAAGAAACAGGAAAATCTTAACTTGAATGAAAAAGACAATCAATACATGATGACACTGAGATGACAGAGATATGTGAATAATATGACAAAGACTTAAAAGCAGCCACCAGAAAAATGTTCCAATGAATGAATACAAATTTGACTGAAACACATGAAAAAGTAGAAAGTCTCAGAAAAGAAATAGAAAGTCTCAGCAAAGAAAGAGAAGATATAAAGAAGAGCCAAATGGAAACTGTAGAACTGAAAATACAATAACCAAAATTAAAAACTCTATGGATGAAACAAACACATGAAAAAATGCTCAACATCGCTGATTATAAGAGAAATGCAAATGAAAACTACCATGAGATACCACCTCACACCAGTCAGAATGGCCATCATTAATAAATCCACAAATAACAAATCTTGGAGGGGTTGTAGAAAAAAGGGAACCCTCCTGCACTGCTGGTGGGAATGTAAACTGGTACAGCCACTATGGAGAACAGTTTGGAGATACCTTAGAAATCTATACATAGAACTTCCATATGACCCTGCAATCCCACTCTTGGGCATCTATCCGGACAAAGCTCTACTTAAAAGAGACACATGCACCCGCATGTTCATTGCAGCCCTATTCACAATAGCCAGGACATGGAAACAACCCAAATGTCCATCGACAGATGATTGGATTCGGAAGAGGTGGTATATATACACAATGGAATACTACTCAGCCATAAAAAAGGATGACATAATGCCATTTGCAGCAACATGGATGGAACTAGAGAATCTCATCCTGAGTGAAATGAGCCAGAAAGACAAAGACAAATACCATATGATATCACTTATAACTGGAATCTAATATCCAGCACAAATGGACATCTCCTCAGAAGAGAAAATCATGGACTTGGAGAAGAGACTTGTGGTTGCCTGATGGGAGTGGGAGGGAGTGGGAGGGATCGGGAGCTTGGGCTTATCAGACACAACCTAGAATAGATTTACAAGGAGATCCTGCTGAATAGCATTGAGAACTATGTCTAGATACTCATGTCGCAACAGAAGAAAGGGTGGGGGAAAAAACTGTAACTGCAATGTATACATCTAAGGATGACCTGACCCCCTTGCTGTACAGTGGGAAAATAATAATAAAAAAAAAAATAAAAAAAAATAAAAAAAATAAAAATAAAAACTCTATGGATGAGCACAACTAGCAAGCTTGAAGAATAAAAATTATCCAATCTGAACAAAATAGAAAAAATAGAGTGAAAAACATGAACTGTTTTGTTCCTCAAGAAACTGTGGGACTATAAAAAATATCTAACATCTGGGTCACTGGAATCCCAATAAGGAAAGAAGAAAGAGGATGGGAAAGAAAAAGTGCTCAAAGAAATAATGACCAAAACCCCTTTGAATTTGGCAAAACACATATCCAGAAATTGAGCAAACCGTTAACAGGATAAATCCAAAGAAATCAACACCAAGGCATGTAATAGTCGAACTCCTGTAAACTAAAGACAAAGATTAATCTTGAAAGCAGTGAGAAAGAAACAACCAATTACCTATGGGTGTAAAGCAATTTAAATAACAGCAGATTTCTCATCATAAACAATGGGGGCCAGAATAAAGTGGCACACTTTTCAAGTGTTGAGAGAAAAAAGATCTGTAACTTCAGAATTCTGTATCTAGTAAATATATCCTTCAGGAATGAAGAGGAAATAGAGATATTCTCAGTTGAAGAGAAACTAAGAGAATTTGTCACCAAAAGACCTAACTTAAGAGAATGGCTAAAGGATTTTTTTAAAACAGAAAGGAAATGATAAAAGGTGTCTTAGAATATCAAGAAGGAAGGAAGAACAATAGAAAAAGTAAAAATATGGATAAATACATTTTCCTTCTCATGAGTCTTCTTTTTTGGGGGTGGCATGTGGAAGTTCCCAGGACAGGGATCAAACTCACACCACAGCAGTAACAATGCCAGATTCTTAACTGCTAGGCCACCAGGAAACACCCTGAGTATTCTAAAATTTGATTCATGATTGAAGCAAAAATTATAATTCTGTTGAAGTGTTTCTGAATGTATGCAGAGAAAGTAAGAAAATTCTATCATTGGAGAAACATCTATTCAGGTCTTTTGCCCATTTTTCAATTGGGTTGTTGGCTTTTTCACTGTTGAGTTGTATAAATTGTTTGTATATTTTAGAGATTAAGCCCTTGTCAGTTGCATCATTTGAAACTATTTTCTCCCATTCTGTAAGTTGTCTTTTTTTTTTTTTTTTTTTTCTTTTCTTTTTTTTTTTTTTTGGGTTTCCTTTGTTGTGCAAAAGCTTGTCATTTTGATTAGGTCCCATTAGTTTATTTTTGCTTTTATTTCTGTTGCTTTGGGAGACTGACCTGAGAAAACATTTGTAAGGTTGATGTCAGAGAATGTTTTGCCTATGTTCTCTTCCAGGAGTTTGATGGTGTCTTGTCTTATAGTTGTCTTTAAGCCATTTTGAATTTATTTTCGGGCATAGTGTGAGGGTGTGTTCTAGTTTCATTGATTGGCATGCAGCTGTCCAGGTTTCCCAGCAATACTTGCTGAAAAGACTGTCTTTTTCTGATTTTATGTTCTTGCCTCCTTTGTTAAAGATTAAATGACCATAGGTGTCTGCATTTATTTCTGGATTCTCTATTCAAGGAAGATATACAGATGGCCAACAAGCACATGAAAAAATGCTCAACATCACTGATTATTAGAGAAATGCAAATCAAAACTACCATGAGATACCACCTCATACCAGTCAGAATGGCCATCATTAATAAGTCCACAAATAACAAATGCTGGAGAGGGTGTGGGGAAAAGGGAACCCTCCTGCACTGTTGGTGGGAATGTAAGTTGGTACAACCACTGTGGAGAACAGTATAGAGGTACCTTAGAAAACTATACGTAGAACTACCATATGACCCAGCAATTCCACTCTTGGGCATGTATCTGGACAAAACTTTGCTTGAAAAAGACACATGTACCCGCATGTTCATTGCAGCACTATTCACAATAGCCAAGACATGGAAACAGTCCAGATGACTGGATTAGGAAGATGTGGTATATATACACAATGGAATACTACTTGGCCATAAAAAAGAACAAAATAATGCCATTCGTGGCAACATGGATGGAACTAGAGACTCTCCTACTGAGTGAAGTAAGTCAGAAAGAGAAAGACCAATCCCTATGATATCACTTATATCTGGAATCTAATATAGGGCAGAAATGAACCTTTCCACAGAAAAGAAATGCATGGACTTGGAGAATAGACTTGTGGCTGCCAAGGGGGAGGGAGTGGGATGGATGGGCAGCTTGGGGTTAATAGATGCAAACTATTGCCTTTGGAATGGATTAGCAATAAGATCCTGCTGTGTAGCACTGGGAATTATGTCTAGTCACTTATGATGGAGCAGGATAATGTGAGAAAAAAGAATGTATACAGGGATGTGTAATTGTGTCACCATGCTGTACAGGAGAAAAAAAATGTACTGGGGAAATAAATTTTTAAAAAGATAATTCTATCATAAACAAAGAAGAGTAATGGAGGTAAGGTTTCTGACTTTACTATAAGTAGTAAAATGTCTAATAGACTGCAATAAGTTATGTGTATATATAATGTAATACCTAGAACAATCACTAAAACATCTATACAGAGATATACTCAAAAACACTAAAGTTAACTTGAAATTTAATTCTAAAAAAGTTCAAGTAACCCACAGAAAGGCAGGAAAAACTAAACAGAGATAATAAACATAGAAACCACGTAGAAAATGAAATTATAAAATGGAAGCCTTAAGCCTTAACATACTAATGATTATGTTAAATGTAACTGATCTAAACACTAATTAAAAGACAGAAATAGGCATTGATTAAAAAATATATAGTTTGTCTACAAGAAACTAACTTTAAGTACAATGATATAGGTAGGTTGAAAGTAAAAGGATGGAAAAATATATATCATGCACACAGTTGAAAGAAAGCAGAAGTGGTTACACTAACATTAAATAAAGTAATGTTAGAACAAAGGAAGTTACCAGAGCCAGAGGGGCACATTACATAACAATAAAAGAGTCAACCCATAAGGCACACATAACAATCTTTTTTTTCCTTTTCCATTTGAGTTTATTACAAGATATTGAATATAGGAGTTCCCATTGTAGTGCAGTGGGTTAAGAATCCAACTGCAGCAGCCCAGGTTGCTACAGAGGCATGGGTTCATTCCTTGGCCCACTGCAGTGGGTTAAGGGATCTGGCATTGCTGCAGCAGTGGTGTAGGTCATAGATGTGGTTTGGATTCGATCTCTAGCCCAGGAACTTCCGTATGATATGTTGCAAGTACGGCCATAAAATGTAAAAATATGTTGAATAGAGCTGCCTGTGCTATACAGTAGGACTTCATTGTTTACCTATTTCATATATAGTAGTTTGTATGCTAATTCTAAACTCCTAATTTATCCCTTCCCACTCTTCCCCTTTGGTAATCATAAATTAGTTTTCTGTCTGTGAGTCTGTTTCTACTCTGTAAATAAGTTCAGTTGCATTATATTTTAGATTCCACATATATGTGATATTTATGATATTTGTCTTTGTCTGACTTATCTCACTTAGTACGATAATTTCCAGTTGCATCCAAATGGCATTATTTCATTCTTTTTATGCCTGAGTAGTATTCCATTATATACATCTTCTCAACCCATTCATCTGTTGATGTACATTTAGGTTGCTTCCATGTCCTGGCTGTTGTAAATGGTGCTGCTATGAACACTGGGGTGTATCTATCTTGCCAAATTAGACTTTTAATCTTTGATGGATATATGCCCAGGAGTGGGATTGTGGGGTCATATGGCAACTCTGTATTTGTTTTTTAAGGAAACTCCATGCTATTTTCCATAGTAGCTGTACCAATTTACATTTCTATCAACAGTGTAGGAAGTTTCCCTTTTCACCACATCCTATCCAACATTTATTATTTGTAGACTTTTTGATGATTGCCACTCTGACTAGCATGTGAGGTAATACCTCAGTGTAGTTTTGATTTGCATTTCTCTGATAATTAGTGATATTGAGAATCTTTTCATGTGCCTACTGGCCATCTGTATGTCTTCTTTGGATTAATGTCTATTTAGGTCTTCTGTCCATTTTTTGACTGGATTGTTTGTTTGTTTTTTGTTATTGAGTTGTATGAGCTACTTACATATTTTGGAAACTATGTGACCTTATTGGTCACATAATTTGTAAATATTTCTCACATTCCAAATTTCTCACATTCATTTTGTTTATGGTTAAATTGTGCAAAAGATTGTAAGTTTGATTAAGTCCCATTTGTTTATTTTTGGTTTTATTTCTATTGCCTTGGGAGAGTGACCTAAGAAAACATTGCTACCACTTATGTCAGAGAACACAACAGCAATCTTAAATGTGTACATATCAAATGGTAGCTGCAAAATCTGTGAAGTAATAAAATAATATAACTGAAAGGAAAAATAGACAAATCCACAATGATATTTAGAAACTACAATGCCCCTTTGTCAACAATTGATAGAATATCTAGATAGTAAATCAAGGATATAGAAGAACTCAACATTACTACCAACCAACAGGATCTAATATTTATATAACACCCTGCCCAACAATGGAACACATATTCTTTCCAAGTGCCCAGAGATCATATACCAAGATAACATATCTTGGCCATAAAACAAACCTCAACTTATTTTAAATAACTGATATAATACAGAGTATATTCTCTAACTATCATGGATTCAAACTGGAAATTAATAACTGGAAGATAACAGGAAAATTTCCAAAGAGTTGGAAATTAAAGATACTTCTAAATAATCTATGTATTACAAAGGAAGCCTCAGGGGAAATTTAAATATACATTCAATTGAGTAAAAATGAAGATATACACATCAAAATACATGAGACTAAGCCAAAGCTGAGAGGAAAATTTATTGCATGAAATCTTTACATTAGAAAAGAGGAAAAGCTTCAAACAAATAATATACATATCCACCTCAAGAACCTGGAAAAAGAAGAGCAAAATAAACCCAAAGCAAGCAGAAGGAAGGAAATAAAAAGAACAAAAGTCAATGAAATCGACAGCAGAAAAACAATAGAGAAAATCAATAAAACGAAAAACTGGGTTTTTTAAAAAAATCAATAAAATTGACAAACCTCTAGCAAGACCGAAAAATAAAAACGAGTGAAACACAAATTACCAATATTAGGAATTAAACAGGGATTATCACAACAGACTGCAGACATAAGAGGATAATAAGAAATACTATGAAAACATTACACATATAATTTGACAACTTAGATGAAATTGACCAAGTCCTCAAAAAGTACAAACCAGTACAACCAACCCAACAATAAAGAAATGGTTTGTCAACAAGATACTACGGTATAGCATAGAGAACTATATACAATATCCTATGATAAACCATAATGGAAAATAATATTTTTAAAGGAATATATATATGTATATATATAATTGAATCACTTTTACTGTCTAGCAGAAATTAAATCAACAAATCAACAATACTTTAATTAAAATGCAAAAAATAAAAATTCAAAAAACAGTGACAATAACAAATGGTGGTAAGGATGCAGAAAAGTGGACCACTAATACTTTGCTGTAAGAATAAAAATGGTATAGCACTTTGCAAAACGCTGTGGGAATTTCTTATAAAACTAAACATGCAGCTCCATACTACCTGGCAAAACTGCATTCTTGGGTGTTCACCCCCAGAGAAATGAAAACTTATGCTCGCATAAAAACTGGTACATGGGAGTTCCCATCATGGCTCAGTGGTTAACAAATCCAACTAGGAACCAAGAGGTTTCAAGTTCGATCCCTGGGCTTGCTCAGTGGGTTAAGCATCCGGTGTTGCCGTGAGCTGTGGCGTAGGTCGCAGATGTGGCTCGGATCCTGCGTTGCTGTGGCTGTGGTGTAGGCGGGCGGCTACAGCTCCGATTTGACCCCTAGCCTGGGAACCTCCATATGCCACAGGAGCGGCCCAAGAAATGGCAAAAAGACCAAAACAAAAACAAAAACTGGTACATGAATATTCATAGTCACTTGTTTGTAATAGCCAGAAATTGAAATAAATCTAAACGTCCTTCACCAGGAATGATTAAACAAACTGTGATATATAAGTACCATAGAACTTACTCGATAGCAATAAAAAGGAACAAACTGTTGATACAATTTGGATGACTTTCCAGGGAATTATGCTCAGTAAAAAAAAGCCAATCCCAAAAGATTGGAAAGTATAGTTCCATTTATATAAGGTCTTAGAAATGATAAGGTCTTAGAAATGGAAAACAGATTAGTGATTGCCAGGGGTTAGGGACAAGAAAGCTGGGGGCTGTGCAGGAGGGAGGTGGTTATAGTTATAAAAAGACAAACTGAAAGAACTTTGTTGTGTTGGAACTTGAGTGTGGTGGTGTATGCATGAAACTAAACAGATGATAAAACTGTGTAGCACTTAATACACACATGCAAATGACTATAAGTAAAACTGGAGAAATCTGAATAAAATAGGTGTATTTTATCATTGTTTAAAAAATTGAGGAGTTCCCGTCGTGGCGCAGTGGTTAACGAATCCGACTAGGAACCATGAGGTTGCGGGTTCGATCCCTGACCTTGCTCAGTGGGTTAACGATCCGGCGTTGCCGTGAGCTGTGGTGTAGGTTGCAGACGCGGCTCGGATCCCGCGTTGCTGTGGCTCTGGCGTAGGCTGGTGGCTACAGCTCCGATTCAACCCCTAGCCTGGGAACCTCCATATGCCGAGGGAGCGGCCCAAGAAATAGCAACAACAACAACAACAACAAAAAAGACAAAAGACAAAAAAAAAAAAATTTTTGAGTAGCCCTGTAACTATTAAATAAATTTAATCTATACTTCAAAAACTCTGAAAAAAAGAAATCTCCAGACCGAGATGGTTTTATTGGAAAATTCTACTAAATGTTTAAAGAATAGGTAACAACAATTCTACATAATGTCTTCCAGAAAAGAGATGAGGAAAAAAGACTTCTTGATTCATTTTGTTCAACTAGTATTATAATGATACCAAGCCAAAGATATTACCATGAAAAAATACATCTCTCATAAATATAGATACAAAAATCTTTAACAATATTTTGCAAACAAATTCATCAATAGACAAAAAGAATTATACACTGTGACCATGTGGGACTTATTCCAAGCATGCAAGACTCATTCAAATTAAAAAATCAATCAGTGTACTCCATATTAATAATAATAATAGGCTAAAGAATAAAAATCATATGATCATATCAATTGATTGCAGAAAAATCATTTGACAAAATTCTACACCCATTCATAATAAATGAAAAATCTCAGAACTAGGAATAATTCTCCAACATGATAAAGAATGCCTACTAAAAAAATACAGCTGACATTATATTAATGATAGAAGACTGACCACTTTCTTTCTAAGATCAAGGAAAAGGTTTACTCATCATTCTCATTCAGCACAGTACTGGAGGTTCTAGCAGGATATAGGTGAACATAAAAAAGTCAATCACATTTTTGTATACCACTAATGAACATACGAACACTGAAATTAAAAATACAATACCATATAATCCCTAAAATAAATTAAATTCTTATATGGAAATCTAACAAAATGTGTGTGGGACTTGTATGCTGTACACTAAAAAACAATGATGAAAAAATCAAACAAGACACACATAAATGGAGAGACATACCCTGTACATGGATTGAAAGATTCAACATAGAAAAAATGTCGGTGCTCACCAAACTGATATGCCAGTTTCATGCAGTTCCTATCAAAATCCCAGCAAGATTGCTTTTGTAGCTATAGACAAGATTATTCTGCCATATATATATGGATTATTTATATATAAAGGAAAAGGAACTAGAATAGCTAAAATGATTTGGGAAAAGAAGAATAAAGTGGTAGAAATACTAGTGCTTACTAAATAGCTACCATAATCATAACGGTGTGGTTAAAGGGGAGGCAGATTCATAGATCAGTGTAACAGAATAGAGAACCCAGAAAAAGACCCACATAAACACGACCAAATGATTTTTGACAAAGGTGCAAAAATGACTCAAAAGAAAGATAGCCTTTTAAATAAATGGTGCCCTATCGCAAACTTAAATCAAAATGTATAACTATAAAACATTTTAGAAAAAACTACAGCAGAAGCTCCTTGCTGGAGCTAGGTGAGAAATCCTTAGACTTGACACCAAAGCATGATCTGTAAAAAGAAAAACTGATAATTTGGACTTTATCAAAATTAAGAACTTTTGCCCTGTGAAAACCCTTTAAGAGGATGCAAAGGCAAGCTACAGCCTGGGAGAAAATATTTGCAGACTGCATAACCAACTAAGGACCATTGTCTGGAATATAGAAAGAACTCTCAAAACTCAACAGTAAAATACAAACAATCCATTTAGAAAATGGGCAGAAGACATGAACAGACATTTCAATGAAGAGGATATACATATGGCAAATAAGCACAAGAAAATGTGTTCAAAATCATGAACAATTAAGAAAGTGCAAATTCAATAAAAAAATGGGGGAAAAACTGTAACTGCAATGTATACATCTAAGGATAACCTGACCCCCTTGCTGCAGTGGGAAAATAATAATAAAAAAAAAAAGAAAGTGCAAATTAAAACAATGGACTATCACTACACCTACCAAAACGACTAACATAAAAAACAGTGACAACACCAAATGACTGGCAAAGATACAGAGAAATTGGATGACTCATAAACTACTGGTGGGAATGTAAAATGGCACAGCTACACTGACATTATTTTGGCAATTATTTTTAAAAAATGAAAGATGCACCTATCACGTGATTCAGCAATTGTACTGTTGGGTGTTTATCCCAGAAAGATGAAAACTTACTTTCACACAAAAAAATCTATGCATGAATGTCCACAGCTGCTTTATTCATAACACCCCAAACTGAAAACAACCCAGATGTCCTACCATAGGTGAATCGTTAAATAATCAATAGTACTCTTCAGCAACGAAAAAGAACAAACTATTATGACACAAAAAAAATGTGGATGAATCTTCAAGGAATCATGTTGAGTTTAAAGAGCCAATCCCCAAAGATTACAAGCTATATGATAATATTTATATAGCATTTTTGAACTGACAAAATTTTAGAAATGGAGAAGAGAGTAATGGTTATCAGTGGTTAGGGATGAGGTAGAGGAATGAAAGATTGGTGGGTGTGGTTACTACAGGGCAATAGAGGGATCCGTGTGGTGATGGAAATGTTCCATATTTTGACTGTATCAGTGTCCATATCATTATTGTGACATCGTACTATAGTTTTGCAAGATGTTATCCTTTGGGGAAACACTGGATCTCTCTGTGCTATTTCTGTGTGTGTGTGTGGGGGGGGTGGTTATTTCTTCACTGCAGGGGAATCACAACTGTCTTAAATAAAAGGTTTAAGCTTTTCCTACGTATCATTCATCCATCCCATCCACCCCCCCCCCTTTTTTTTTCTTTTTAGAGCTGCACCCACAGCATATGGAGGTTCCCAGGCTAGGGGTAGAATCGGAACTACAGCTGCTGACCTACACCACAGCCACAGCAACACGGAATCCCAGCCACATCTGCAATCTACACCACAGCTCACCACAATGCCGGATCCCCAATCCACTGAGTGAGGCCAGGGATCAAACCTACATCCTCATGGATACTAGTCAGATTTGTTTCCACTGCACTACAACAGGAACTCCCCATCCCTCTTTTTCTTTCTTTCTTTTTTTTTCTTTTCTTTTCTTTTTTTTTTTTTCATTTGCTGTGTCCACAGCATGTAGAAGTTGCCCAGCCAGGGATCAAACCTGAGCCACAGAAGGGACAATGCCAAGTCCCTAGTCACTAGGCCACACCAGGGAACTCCTAAAAGTTTTAACTTAATAAAAACATTAAAAAAAAAAAACCTGTTTTGAATCATTATCTTCTGGCTGTACCACTCACCATCTCTCTTCATCACTGCCATCTACCAGACAGGAGTCAATGGTGACTTGGACTAGGGAGAAAGTGGGGAAGTACGTAGTTTCTGAGTGTATTTTGAAGGTAGATCTGAAAGGATGTGTGGATCTACCAAACATGTCAAACAAATTGAGAAATTCAAATACAACTCAAAATTTTTCCTAAACCATATAAATGCTGGGTTCATTATTTACTGAGATAGGGAAAACTGAGAAAGGAGTATGTTTTGGAGAAAGTTGAGAGTTTGGTATTGGATGTAGATTGAGTTTGAGATTCCAAGTCGACCTCTAAATGGAGATGCATAGGAGACAGTCAGATACCTGTGTATGGAGTCAAAAAGAGAGAATCAGATCTGGAGAATCAGAGTGAGGAGTCATTGCCTGTGGACAGTGTTTAGTCATGAGTCCAGATAAGAGTGTCTTGATAATATGCATAAGAGAGAAGCAGCCTGAGATTAAGCCCTGGAGCTCAAGTTTAGAGATCAAAGAAATGAGAAAGCAGCAATGACACTGAGAAGCAATGGTCAATGAGACAGAGGAGAGCCCTGAGAAAGTGAGTTTGGGAAACCAAGGCTTAACACCCTTTGACTTTTTCCATGGATGTATTGGCCTTTGGTTTCATCTTCAACCCTTACAACTACCATGTGTATTCAGATTCTTCCCAAATTATCGTCTTCAGCACTGAGCTCTAGCTCTCCTTTAAAGTTCCAACTCATGAAATTCATTGATTATTGGACGCTTTGTTGACACAGCACATAGGTACCTGGTCTAGTTATTCATTAATGCCTAGCTAATCACCCCATAAACTTAGTGGCTTCAAACAATAACAATAATTTATTATCTCTCACAGTTTCTATGGGTCAGGAACTTGAGATTGGCTTGGTTGGGCAGGTTTTGGCACAGGAGCTCTCAGATGGATGCAGATGGCTGGGGGTGAAATCATCTGAAAGCTCACCCATTCACATAGTCTGGCACCTGGGCTAGGAAGACTTAAACCATTGGTCCAGGTAAACCTCATCAATCTTGGAGTTATACAATACACAATACAATTGCAGGGTATAGCATTTTCAAGCATAAACAAAGTGGTATCCATCACCCTCCAACTCTCTGAGCTGGCACAGTCTAAGTACATACCAGAACTCAGTGGCTTGGAACCAGAACCAGATGTTCATTTTCCAGATATGGGTCAGAATCTTACCAGATAGGATTATGTTATCCCTGTGTGTCTACTCCAAGCAGTCTGTCCTTCTGGAATGCTACTGTACCAGAGCTGAAACAGTTTATCTGAATCCCTAAAATCACTGCATCCCCCATATGACATATAATAAACAAATTTTACCATGTTGAAAATCCTTGCAAACCTCTCTGTGAGCTTTGGAGAACACTGCATGAGCATTTATACATCAAGGCCATCAGATGTTTCACTTTACTAAGACAAAGATTTCAGTTTTTAAACCTGTTATTCCATCCTAACGTTTATTGGTGCCCTCTTTATTCACTCTCAAAAACGTCCTGGATACACACACACACACACACACACACACACACACACACCTCACTGCAATCAGATTGTTACACACACACACACACACACACACCTCACTGCAATCAGATTGTTACACACACACACACACACACACACACACACACACACCTCACTGCAATCAGATTGTTCCAGAACCAGGCTGGAAGTGCACATTATTCGTCCAGGAGGCAAGAGACTGATGTGTCAGCAAATCATTCAGAAAGAGAAAAGAACCAGCCTTTCTTTGAGTATGGGGCAGGGAACACATGAGAGCCCAGTGTGTTCAACATCAAAAGGGAATCCAGACAGACACTAAAGGTAAAGTCATCACTCTCGTAGTAGTAATTAAGTAAAGCTTGCAGAAGCTCTCAACACATCTCTGCTTACTTGATTCACCTGATTAACCAATGCTCCCCACTGGAAATGCTACTGATGCCCAGGACCTGAAACTGCCCAGGGCTAGAGGGATACTCTCTAAGATGCCAGAATACGTTTCTTCCCACTGGTTGATTTGTATATTTAGCAAAGAGTGAGCTGAATTTGTCTCCAAACCTGTTTGTGCTTGTAGCTGTCATTAAACTTCTATAATCTAATTAGATATGACCTAAATTGATGGAAAAAGAAGACTGTAAAAAGCCTGGGAGTCATTACATAGACTTGATTAAGGCAAGTTGCTGGGGATTGAGAAATAAGGCTTGGATGTAGTAGATTCAAGTGTAAAATATTAAGTGAATATTAAAAAACTCTCAAAAGAGTTTATACTCAGATTTCCTCACAAAATATGAGGAAATGACAAGTTGTGGCTACTCAGCATCTTTTGAAACTTTTCTTGGTTTGGAAAATTTCCTTTTTCAAGGTAAAAGTCAAAATTTATTCTCTCAGCCTCCTGAGAGAGCAGCAGCTGGGGAGCAGGCCCAGGGCCTAGGTTCTGCCAAGCAAGATTTAAGTGGAGAGGAGTGGGCTTCATATGGAGTTGGTCTTGGGGATGGGTGGTGGAGGAAGGATCTGTCCTTCTTGGAGGCAGTAGTGGCAGTTTTGGCTGTTCACTGACAGGGAGAAGTCTTCAGGGCAGGAGGTTTCTGAGAAATTCCTGTAGCTCCATTTTAGGCTCATTTAAATTGAGATGTGTATTAGACTTCCTAGTCAAGATGTCCAGTAGGCAGGTGGATATACAAATACAGAGCTTAGAAGAGACGTCTGAGCTAGAGATACAAATTTGGGAGACATCAGTACACAGGTGGTGTTTTAGGCCATGGACTTGGATAAAATTAACCAGGGAGGGAAAGGGAATGAGGAAAGACACGAAGACCAAGTCTAGGGGTGCTCCAAAGCTTAAAGGTCAGGAAGATGAGGGAGCACTATAGGAAAGGACAGTGAGAAGGAGAATTCAGTAACGAAAAAGGCAAACTAAAAGAGGGTGGTGTCTCAGAGACCAAACAAGAATTTAAGGGAGAGACGGTGATCAACAGTGTCAATATTGCTGATGGTTAAGCAGGATGAGGGCTAAGATCTGACCATGGGATTTGGCAACATGGAGATCATTAGCATCCTTAATAAGAGCAGTTTCAACGGTTTATCTTTGTCTACCTGCAGTTTAGACCATTGTGTGTTCCATTCAGGGGCTGGGGGCAAGGTGGTAT
This sequence comes from Sus scrofa, assembly GCF_054392235.1. Taxonomy (NCBI): domain Eukaryota; kingdom Metazoa; phylum Chordata; class Mammalia; order Artiodactyla; family Suidae; genus Sus; species Sus scrofa. The sequence continues at coordinate 17,991,984 of NC_139401.1, forward strand.
TGGGACAGCTCCATCAGCTCTCACCTCAGTCGGGTAGGCCTGTTTTTGATGCTCTTCCTCCAGATTGGACAACTGTTGTCACAGTTGGCTCTAGAAGCCTGTCTATTAGGTAGAATGGAAGTCCTTCCCGGCCAGTTGACCTTCTCAGACCCTCTAAACACAGTGCCCCCTGAGGGGCCCATGAATCACCTCAGACATTGAGAAGGACCCAGTCAGCCCATCCTCACAGACTATTATTTCAAACCATACTGTGTTTCTTCAAACCACAAACACTTCTCTCTCTTCCTTACTTTCATCGGATGACCTTGTTTCTTAGGTGTCATTTGTTATTTTTGCTTTTGCTCCCATTACTCTGGGAGACGGATCCAAAAAAATATTGCTGCAATTTATGCCAAGAGTATTCTGCCAATGTTTTCCTTGAGGAGTTTTATAGTATCTGGTCTTATGTTTAGGCCTTTAACCCATTTTGAGTTTATTTTTGTACATGGCATTAGAGAGTGTTCTAATTTCATTCTTTTACATGTAGCTGTCCAGTTTTCTAGCACCACTTGTTGAAAAGACTATCTGTTCTTCATTGTATATTCTTGCCTCCTTTGTCACAGATTAATTGACCATAGGTGCAAGGGTTTGTTTCTGGGCTTTCTATCCTGTTACACTGATTTATATTTCTGTTTTTGTGCCATTACTATACTGCTTTGATTACTATAGTTTTATAGTACAGTCTAAAATTAGGGAACATGATTCCTGCAGCTCTGTTCTTTTTCAATGATTTTCCAAGATTGTTTTGGCTATTTGGGGTCTTTTATGTTTCCATACAAATTTTAAAAAAAGTTTTGTTCTATTTCTGTGAAAAATGCCATTGGTAATTTGATAGGGATTTCACTGAATCTGTAGATTGTCTTGGGTAGTATCTGATGACCTTGTTTCTTATTCTACTGAAAAGGCAGAAGTAGTAAGAGAGCAGACCTTCGGGTTCTTAGCACCACATCCACCAACCTACCTTCCTTGACTGTGCCTCTCTTCCACTATGGACTGTGGTTTTGGCTAAAGCTGATTCCTCACTGGTACAGTGGTTACCATCTCCACTTGCAGGACCAGCTATGCAATTGGGGGGGGGGTCCAGTGCAGAGTAAAAATGCAGGGTCCCTTATTCAAGAATATTAAAAAGTTCAAGATACCAACAAGCAGAACATTACAGTAAGCATTGTGCCCTTCCGAAGCCAGAGCTCTATGTGATCACACAGGTCACGTGTCCGTGAAACTGGCCTCCATCCCTAACCCAAGAAAGGATGGGCCACCTCATTCCTTGGGCCACCCTCTCCCACAGAGCGACTCTTGGCACTGGTGAGTGCGTGTCTCCCTAAGGTAACCTGAGGAGGTACTTTGGGGAACTGGCACTGTCTTCCAGAGAAGCGAGGACCCCAGTGAAGCCAAGGCTAGGTGGCCAGCATGGAGCCACTGCTAGAAAGGGCCTGGAGATACTGCCTGGTGACCATAGCCACAGAATGAAATTGGGGTTCCTTTGCCCTCAGCCTTGCAGGGTGAAGAGCAGCAAGCTGCTCCCAATGACTGGTACACATTCTGTGAGGATGGAGAACTGAATGGAAACAGAGTGAAAAGAAAGGGCCACGACTTATCCAGGGGAGTAAAGGTGGAGGGGGTGAGAAGAGGGCAGTGTGCTTCCTCCACTGGGCTCTAGAGCCTGGATGTCAAAATGGAAGGAGTCCTTGCAGGCACAGAGTGCTAGAGGGTCCCAGCAGCCACTCTGTGCTGCTGGAGTGGGACAGGGAGCCTGAATCTGTACTCTCTTTCTCAGCCTGCCCTTGAGGCCTTGGTGTCTATCCCAGGACTTCTCCAGAGAAGTTGCCTGCTGTTACTGCAGTGGCCAAGGCCTGGCAATCAGAGATGTCTACCGTGGAACCTTATGCCAAGAGGAACCCAGGGGAAGCCATGTTTTAGAGTCCAAAGGGATTCTCTTTTGGCAGTCCCTAAATGTGGACCTGGACAGGGAACAGCTTCTGATTTCAGGTCTAGGTTCTTGGAAGCAAGGGACAGATGCCTAGTGGACAATGGACACCGCCCAGTACCCTGGGTGCCTGGTGAAGGAGGTCCCTTGTCACCCTTCCTCATTCTGAGGGTCTCTCCAGCCTGTCTCCCTCCTCTTGGAGGTTACCCTTTTCCCATCAGACTCGGGAGTTGTTGAGATGTGTCTGGATCTGCCTGTGCTTATAAAGGTTGCTCTGGGTCACAAGGCCAAGGCCACAGATGGCACACAGGAAAGACCTCTTGCATGTGTAGGACTGGATATCCTTCTCCAAAATGCTGGGCTTTGGGCAGTACTGGCCATGGTGCAGGCAAGGTACTTGCTAGCTTACTCACCTTCCTTGGGTTCCCCAGGCTTGGCCACAGGGCGGGCAAAAGACCCATGGTGTTCATGCTCAGCACTAGGGCTGCTGGCTTCCCTGGTTGGATGGGATTGTTGTCCCCCTTCTCCCGCCACAGCAAGGGAGTTAAGAATAAAGGTCAAGCTAATCCCATCCAGGCTGCCTGTTCCTAGGAAAGCAGGTGGATGGAGAGCCCCGGAAGGCACCTGTGGCAGAGAAGAATCGGCAGGGCCTCCTGGAACATGGCCAGTGACAGACCCTGCTCCAGCAATATGATGACGGGGCCCCAGGTTAGGCAGAAGAAGGCTTGCCCACCTTGGGCCCCCAGGGGCTGGGAGCCCATGCTAACAGGTCTATGAAGGCAGAACAGGGTGAGTGGGTGCTCACATCTCCACCTCACTTCTTCAGGGTAGCTCAGGATACTGGGCTAAACTACAGCATGGTCTCATGGGTGCCCCTCGTCTCTCATCAAACTCTTACTCTAGACCAGACCATACAGCACCCTGCTAAAGTCTTAAAACAATCTCCCAAGAAAAGCGCTACATTCCCCATATAAGAAAAGAGGAAACTGGGGCTCAGAGAGCTGAAGTGACTTGTCACGCAGCTTCGAAATGGCATAGCCAAGATTCGCCCTAGGGTGGTTTGAAACGGCCTCTTATTTAACACATGCAAAGTGAACTCCTGCTCCTTGCCTCCTACACGGGCCCCACAGCAGGCGGGTCACTAGCGAACCTCCAGCACCTGGCACAGTGCCTGGTACAGAATGAACATTCAAATTCGGTATTGACCACATGAGGGGAAATAGATGCAGTTTGCACGAGGTCCTCGAGATCGGCAAGCTGCCTGCGTTCTCTGGGGCTCCATTCCCAGATGGGTAAAGTGGGCAGGCACCCAGCAGCTTCCCAGTGCCACTCCTGCTCTGGGATTCTGTCTCTGCCCTGGAATGTGCACAGCAAGAAGGAAAACTGGCCCAAGGGAAAGAAAGCCTTCTTCAGGCCCAGGATCAGGCTCAGGGCCGTCCTCGAGGTGGGGCTTCTGAAGCCCCTTCAGCTATGGGCAGGGCAGAACCGGTTCCCTCTGAGCTGGGTTGGGGTCAGATGAGCAAAAGCTGGAGAAAGGGACAAGAAGGATCTAGCAAGCTCTTCAGAGCCACTGGAAAGGAAGGTGGATATGATGTGAGTGAGTGGGCTAAAGCGGTGCCACGGGGACCCCCGCCTCTGACTTCCATGGGCACCTAGCCCCCAGGGGCTTCCATGAACACACTTCACCCCACTTCCTGGCTCAGCTCCCTCAAAGCAGTGAGGTGCTGGAGCTGGCTTGTACCGCTTCATGCCAGCTCATCCTGGCTCACATCTGCCCACACCGCTTATACCACTAGCTCACAAACACTGGTTGTTCAACTGTCAGGAATCGTGCGAGCTAATTGTTCTTAATAAGCCATCATTAAAAATGAAATGAACATAAAATTCCATAAATCATATTGAAAACAAAAGTAGTAAATACTCAATGCTCATCATTTCCTACTCAACTTTACTGTATTTTATATGATCTCTGTTCCTGAGGGTTTTTAATGTCTCGTGTCTGTACAATGAATGTACTATATCATGCTGGGCTACCTGCTTTGAGCCTCTCCCCAACTCATCACACTGGTAGCTTGAAATCAGCTATGGTGGGAGGATTTACACCACGGAAATTGGCAAATGCTATAAATCAGGTTTTTAATTTTTACTAAGAGCCGGTAGTTCAACATTTAGGCGTCCCACTGGAGAGAAGGGAGGGCAGATAAGGCCACCTTGCCCAACCTTGCTTCTGACTATACACATCTACCATTCTAGTTCTTGCAGTACCAAGCCACCTGAAAAAGCTTCCTTGCTTCTCAAAAAAAATGGAGCCCTTACACATTTTTTAAAGGAAAGATTTACAAACAGAACTCTTTAGAGATTAGGAGGTGGCGCTTAAAATTGCCAAGAGCTGATACTAAGATAAAGGCTCATCTCCAGATACTGCTTCACTTCTGCTGGCTGGAGAATTTCAAGATGCTTCCCAGGTAAAGGACAGACGTGAGCTCCTATTCCTCCTTAAGCAGTGAACTCACTCCAGGACACTCTTCCTCCACCCTCAGAAGAGCATCATTAGGGCAGAATTACCAGGAGACTCAGATGAGATGGCTGATGTAAAAACATCTAGTACGAGCCTGGCATAGAGTAGGTAGTCAATAATTTGTGCGGCCCAATGCAAAATGAAAATCTGGCCCACGCTGTTTGAAAGGCAGCGGAAAAGGTACACACATATAACGTCTCTTCTTCCTCAACCTCTCTCTCTCAACTTGTCATGGCACTCTTGTTTGCTATTTAATGTCATTCTAGGTAAAGAAAACGTTGAAGGTGTACATTATCAGCACACATTTTACCGCGTACACTTGGGCCTGATGGCTGCCAGGTTGCCCTCCCACCAGCCTCCATGAGGACCTGCTGCATGAGGACAGAGGGCGACCTTTGAGGAACTCCGGCCTGGCTTCCCATGGGTGTGCCTCCGCAACCCAAGGATATTGAATCCTGTGCTCCAGAGCACACTAGGTACCTGGATTGGGGGTGGGTGATGGGCTTGTCCCCACCAAGATGTAGCCTCTGTTAAGCGGCATGGACCTGCCGTGGCAATGCCAACTCCAGGGCAAGATGGCTACCCTGATTTTCTTTTCTGAGGAGATGTCCATTTGTGCTGGATATTAGATTCCAGTTATAAATGATATCATATGGTATTTGTCTTTGTCTTTCTGGCTCATTTCACTCAGTATGAGAGTCTCTAGTTCCATCCATGTTGCTGCGAATGGCATTATGTCATTCTTTTTTACGGCTGAGTAGTATTCCATTGTGTATATATACCACCTCTTCCGAATCCAATCATCTGTCAATGGACATTTGGGTTGTTTCCATGTCCTGGCTATTGTGAATAGGGCTGCAATGAACATGCGGGTGCATGTGTCTCTTTTAAGTAGAGTTTTGTCCGGATAGATGCCCAAGAGTGGGATTGCGGGGTCATATGGAAGTTCTATGTATAGATTTCTAAGGTATCTCCAAACTGTTCTCCATAGTGGCTGTACCAGTTTACATTCCCACCAACAGTGCAGGAGGGTTCCCTTTTCTCCACAGCCCCTCCAGCACTTGTTATTTGTGGATTTGGAGAAGAGACTTGTGGCTGCCTGATGGGAGGGGGAGGGAGTGGGAGGGATCGGGAGCTTGGGCTTATCAGACACAACTTAGAATAGATTTACAAGGAGATCCTGCTGAATAGCATTGAGAACTTTGTCTAGATACTCATGTTGCAACAGAACAAATGGTGGGGGGAAAAATGTAATGTATACATGTAAGGATAACCTGACCCCCTTGCTGTACTGTGGGAAAATTAAAAAATTATTAAAAAAAAAAAAAAGATGGCTACCCTACCGTCTGCCCTGAAGTTCCCCAGGGTATGTAAGCCTGAGTTCCACTACCCTGTCCCTGGGCCCGGAGCGGAGGAAGCAGAGGAAGACTCAGAAATCCAGCTACCCTTCCTCTGCCCTACGACGCAATCCCGTCACCATTCTAGGCAGAGGGTGATGAGCTCATGGGGCGGGGGCTGGGGCACCAGAGGGCTGGGGAACATGTGTCTTAGAACCTGTCCCAGGGGGTGGAGGAGGCAGGACGGTGTGGTGAGCTGAGGCTCCAAGCCCCTGGCCCGTGCTCCTGTGTTCCTTTGGACTCGATTTACAAACGTGAAATCGACAAGCATTTCAGGACAGTGACAAGAGAGCACTCAACTGAGCACAGGGCCTTTCGGAGCCTGGGTCCCTGGGTGCCTGCATGGCTGGGACCCGAATACCAGTCCCACCCACGTGCCTCCTCAAGGACGTAGCCCAGCCTTTCTCTCATCAACTGGCCTCTCTGGACTGGAGACCATGGTACCAGTTCATAAACATACTGTAACACTTCAAAACTTTAAAAATACGCGTACCTCCCTCCACTCTACATCCAATGCTTATCCGTCCCACCCAAGGCCTCTTTTCCTGGAGGACATGTCAGACTCAAAGGAAGAATCAAGCTGCTTTCCCTCAGAGTGCTTGATTTATTTTCTTCTCCCCTTTATTATTTCCCATCACAGAGAATGCCCTGCAGACGCGGCATGAGAACATTCAAACTCTCTGAATTCAGAACACTCTCAAGTTATCACTGCTGCAAGATGTTTATCTATAGACAATAGTTTGAGTTTCACATTTTTCTATTGCTATTTTCTACTTTAAACATACCCTCAAAATTTAAATGAAGGCCAAGAGAGTGTTACTGCTAGCTATGAAACACCTGGCTTTGGGGATACTTAAATAGCTCTCCTCTAATGGCGGCACCCCGTTCCTGTCTCTAAGAACTAGAAATGTGGCCTCTTGAAGAGTTTTCTTTCTGAGATCACAGCATCATCCTGTTCTGAAGAAAGGAGCTCGTTGGCATATTTGCTCCATGTACCAGCAGCTGGTCTTGCTTTCAGGAAGTCCGGGGGAAGGCCCATTTGATTGGAAATTCTTCTGGAGCATCGGCCATATGTAGCACATCACAGCTCTGTCCATACTAGACTTCCGTGTGGGAAAAACAATGAAAGACGATCTTACTTATTTTTCTCTATTTGACCTAATCATCCTCAGCTTCCCGCCTGCTTAGCAGCAGAGTAAGTTCAACGTTTTAACTTAGTCATGTCTTCATCTCCCTCAGTTTTAAAACTGACTCTCTCTCTCTCTCTTTTTTTTTTTTTTTTTTTTGGCCATGCCCATGGCATGTGGAAGTTCCTGGGCCTGGGACTGAACCCACACCACAGCAGCGACCTGAGCTGCTACAGTGACAATGCTGGATCCTAATCTGCTGTGCCATGAGAGAACTACAAAACTTACTTTTCACTTTAAAAAAAAAAACACCTTTTTTTTTTTATTGTTGGGTTGTATGAGTTGTTTGTATATTTTGGAGATTAAGCCCTTGTCAGTTTGAAAATATTTGCAAATATTTCCTCCCATTCCACAGGTTGTCTTTTCTTCTTTCTTTTTTTATAGCTTCCTTTGCTGTGTTGTTTACGTCCCATTTTCTAATTTTTGCTTTTATCTCTATTGCCTTGGGAGACTGACTAAAACATTTTTTTCTAGTTACCTCTGTTTTATTTTTTAAAAATTCATCAGTGAATTTTATTACATTTATAGTTGCACAACAATCATCACAACCCGATTTTATAGCATTTCCATCCCATTTGAAAAACGGACAGAAGATCTACATGGACATTTCTCCAAAGAAGACATTCTAACGGCCGACAGAAACATGAAAAGATTCTCAACACCACTAATTATTAGAGAAATGCAAATCAAAACTACAATGAGATGTGACCTTACACCAGTCAGAATGGCTATCATTAAAAAGTCTACAAATAACAAAAGTAGGAGAGGGTGTGGAGAAAAGGGAACCCTCCTACACTGTTCTTGCGAATGTAAGTTGGTGCAATCACTATGGAAAACAGTATGGAGGTTCCTCAGAAAACTACAACTAGAATTACCATATGATCCAGCAATTCTACTCCTGGACATGCATCTGGACAAAACTATGATTCAAAAAGATACATGTACCCTTATGTTCATAGCAGCACTATTCACAAAAGCTAAAACATGAAAACAAGCTAAATGTCCAATGACAGATGAATGGATACAGAAGATATGGTACACATATACAATGGAATACTATTCAGCCATAGAAAAGAACAAAATAATGCCATTTGCAGCAGCATGGATGCAACTAGAGATTATCATACTAAGGGAAGTAAGTCAGAAAGAGAAAGACAAATACCATATGATATTGCTTATATGTAGAATCTAAAATATGGCACAAACGAAGTATCTGCAAAACAGAAATGGACTCACAGACATAGAGAATAGACTCATAGTTGCCGAGAGGGAGGGGAGAAGAAGTGGGATGGGCTGGGAGTTTGGAGTTAGTAGGTACAAACTATTACCTTTAGAAAGGATAGGAGTTCCCATCGTGGCGCAGTGGTTAACGAATCCGACTAGGAACCATGAGGTTGCGGGTTCGATCCCTGCCCTCGCTCAGTGGGTTAACGATCCAGTGTTGCCGTGAGCTGTGGTGTAGGTCGCAGACGTGGCTCAGATCCCACGTTGCTGTGGCTCTGGCGTAGGCTGGTGGCTATAGCTCTGATTAGACCCCTAGCCTGGGAACCTCCATATGCCGCAGGAGTGGCCCAAGAAATGGCAAAAAGACCAACAACAACAACAACAACAACAACAACAAAAAGAAAGGATAAACAACAAGGTCCTACTGTACAGCACAGGGAGCTATATACAATCTCCTGGGATAGACCATGATAGAAACTAATATAAAAAAGAATGTGTGTGTGTGTGTGTGTGTGTGTGTGTGTGTGTAGTCACTTTGCTATATGGTCAAAATCAGCACAATATTGTATGTCAATTTTACTTCAATTAAAAAAACCCTTTTCTGGGCTAATCTCCCTTCACATATATAAAGAGCTCTTAATGATCAAGGAAAAAAAAGAACAAAAGAAAAAGTTTAACAATTGACAAATATAGACAGTCCATAGAAAAATACAGACAAATGATTCTTAAGTAAGAAAATATGCTCAACTTCACTCACAATAAGTTAAAATGACAGATTTCACATCCACCTGTTGGGCAAAAATCCCAATGCTTGATGAAACACTCCACTGGCAAGGCTGTGTGGAAACACTCTTCTACTATATGGCTAGTGAAAGTGGATAATACTATAGCCGCTCCAGAAGGGAATTTGGCAATATGTGACAAGATTATATTCACTCTATATACTATTGGAAATAGAGCCATTAGCATCTTTAATCAAATTGGAGAGTCAATTCCAGAAACCCCAGAAGCAATTTAGAAAACTCATCCTTAAAATTCTTTTCCTCTTGCAGTTCCCGTCGTGGCGCAGTGGTTAACGAATCCGACTAGGAACCATGAGGTTGCGGGTTCGGTCCCTGCCCTTGCTCAGTGGATTAACGATCCGGGGTTGCCGTGAGCTGTGGTGCAGGTTGCAGATGCGGCTCGGATCCTGCGTTGCTGTGGCTCTGGTGTAGGCCGGTGGCTACAGCTCCGATTGGACCCCTAGCCTGGGAACCTCCATATGCCGCAGGAGCGGCCCAAGAAATAGCAAAAAGACAAAAAAAAAAAAAAAAATTCTTTTCCTCTAGAATTACTTTTGTTACCAAAACCTGTACTAGTCAGGGTTACCCAGAGAAACAGAACCAACAGGAAAGATGAACAGATCAATAAGAGACCGATTGTAGGAGTTGGTGCACATGTTATGGAGGCCAAGAAGCCCCACAATCTGCCATGCATGAGCTGGAGATCCTGGAAAGCTGGTGGTGGAATTCAGTAAGTGTCTGAGGGCCTGAGAACCAGGAGCACTGATATTTGAGGACGAGAGATGGTGGAGGTCTCATCCTAAGGAGAGAGAGCAAATCTTCCCTTCTTTCACTTTTTTTTTTTTTTTTCTATTCAGGTCCTCAAGCCGTTGGATGATGCCCACCCACATTGGTGAGACAGATCTTTTTTACTCAGTCTACTGATTTAAAGGCTAATTTCTTCCAGAAACACCCTCGCTGACATACTCAGAAATAATGGTTTACCAGCTGTCTGGGCATCCCTTAGCCCAACTTGACATCACAAAGATTAATGACAGGAATGGATTATAACACACATTATGATACTTATTTTCAAATGTTTCAGCAAGAGGAGAAAGACAGAGAGAATGATGGAATAATGTCAGGAGAAACATTAGGTGACTCTTGGTAAAGACTGTATAGGTGATAATTGTATTATTCTTTCAGCTTTTCTTAATGTTTAACAATTCTAGAAATAAAAATGTGGGGGAAGATCTGAGAAAAATCCCTTTCTTAGCTTCACTCAGCCTCCTCAAGGGAGGGTGTGTGGGCAGGGAGTCAGAGACCTGTTATGTCCTCATGACACTCTGGGTAGCAAAGCAGGCCTCCGTAGCAAAGACATCCCTGTGCTTTGGCCCTGTTCACCCTGCTGTCTCTGCTACTGGAAAAACTGGGATTCACCTAGTCGGGGCCCCACATTCTCTCCCCCCAGCTCTTACATGGGCTGTACATCCTCTTGAAATCCAGTTGGGTCTCCCCAGGGCACCTGGCCTGGGGTTAACCTTGCAGCCCTGAGCCATAGGGCCACTCTGCCCCCAACCCCTGGCCCCTGGCAGCACCTCCACTAATGGGATCATGCCAGCATCAAGGCTATGGTCAGCTTCCCTCTACAGGGCCCTTCTGGATGCCTTCCCTGCTACCCCAGAGCCATGCCAGCCAGGAAAAGAGCATGCATCATATTCACCCACATGTCATGGACCAGGAGTTGGTCATATGGCTCCCAAGCTAACTGCAGTGGAGGCAGGGAAATGTAAGATTCCTGCATATCTAAGAAACAGTCTGGCAAGTACTTATAGTCTGGCTGTATCATAATTACCTAGAGAGAATAAGCAAGACCAGGACCCTCTAGGGGCTCAGACCAACCCTTTCGGATCTAAGAAGAGCTAGGGCAGCCTGACAGATGTGGGAAAGGGGTGGGGTGCAAGGCCAGAGTGTTCCCAACGATTCAGATGATGGGAATGCCCCAGGCACACTGCTTATGGTTCCCAGGCAAGTCAGTTGGTTGAAAGCCAGAAAGCTTGGTGGATCCGAGCTTTTCAATGCTATTAAAATAGAAGTTGATTTATTAAAATGGGACTAACCTGGACTACTTCGGGGATCCACCTGATGTCTAGATCAGGGTTTCTCAACCTTGGTACTATGATATTTTGGGCCAGATCATCTTTGTTGTGGGGGACTGTCCTGTGCACCGTAGGACATTTAGCAGCATCCCTGGCCCCCACTCACTGTATGCCAGTAGTACCCATTTCCCATTTTTACAACAAAAATGTCCTCAGACGTTGCCAACTCTCCCATGGTGGGGGCAAAATCACCATCATTTGAGAACCAGGGTTCTCAAATTTCAGTGATGTCAGAATCACACGGGAAGCTTTTTTAAGATGCTGCCTAGGCCTCCCTTGTAGGAGAGAGGGGCTGATTTGAAAGAGCTAAGGAGGGTCTGCCCGATAAGATACAAAGCAAGGGGCCTTGTCTTCACATTAAATTCTAATTTGATTAATCAAACTGACCAAAATTAAAGACAAAGAGAAAATCTTGAAAGCAGCTAGGGAAAGGAAACAAATAACATACAAGGGAGCCCCAATAAGGTTATCAGCAGATTTTTCAGCAGAAACTCTGCAGGCCAGAAGGGAGTGGCAGGATATACTTAACGTGATGAAAGGAAAAAACCTCCAACCAAGATTACTCTACCCAGCAAGGCTCTCATTTAGATTTGAAGGAGAAATCAAAACCTTCACAGATAAGCAAAAGCTAAGAGAATTCAGCAACACTAAACCAGCCTTACAACAAATACTAAAGGAACTTCTCTAGGCTGAAAAGAAAAGACAGCAACAGGAAACAAAAATTCCACAAATGACAAGGCTCACCAGTAAAGTTATATATACAGTAAAGACATGAAACCATCCATGCACAATTATACCACCATAATCAGAAATTATGAGAAGAGGTGAGTACAAGTGCAGGACACTGGAGATGAACTTGCAATTAGAGACCAACAACTTAAAACAATATCATATACATATAGACTCTTAAATCAAAACCTTAGAATAACTGCAAGCCAAAAATCTACAGTTGATACACAAAGAAAAATCAACTCAAATACAACACTAAAGATAGTCATCAAACCAGAAGAGGAGAGAACAGGAGAAGAAGGAAAGAAAAAAGAGCAACAAAAACAAATCCAAGGCAATTAATAAAATGGCAATAAGAACATACATATCAATAATTACCTTAAATGTTAATGGACTAAACGCCCCAACCAAAAGAAATAGACTGGCTGAATGGATACAAAAACAAGAACCATATATATGCTGTCCTCAAGAGACCCACTTCACTTCTAGGGACACATACAAATTGAAAGTGAGACGGTGGAAGAAAATATTCCATGCAAATGGGGATCAAAAGAAAGCTGGAGTAGCAATACTCATATCAGACAAAGTAGACTTTAAAATGAAGAATATTTTAAGGGACAAAGAATGTCACTACATAATGATCAAAGGATCAATCCAAGAAGAAGATATAACAATTTTAAATATCTACACACCCAACATAGGTTCAACACCATATATAAGGCAACTGCTAACGACCTTCAAAGGAGAAATCAACAATAACATAATAATAGTGGGGAACTTTAGCACCCCACTTACAGCAATGGACAGATCATCCAGACAGAAAATCAATAAGGAAACACAGGCCCTGAATGATGCATTACACCATCCAAAAGCAACGGAATACACATTCTTCTCAAGTGCACATGGAACATTCTCCAAGATTGATCACATCCTGGCGTACAAATCCAACCTCAGTAACTTTAAGAAAATTGAAATCATATTAAGCATCTTTTCCAATCACAACGCTATATGAATGGAAATCAACAACAAGAAAAAAATCTTCAGAAAACACAAACACATGGAGAGTCAACAACACGCTACTAAACAACCAATGGATCACTTAAGAAATCAAAGAGGAAATTAAAAAATACCTAGAAGCAAATGACAACGAAGATATGACACTCCAAAACCTATGGGATGCAGCAAAAGCCATCCTAAAAGGAAAGTTTATAGCAATACAAGCCCACCTCAGGAAAGAAGAAAAAGCTCAAATAAACAAGTTAACTTTACATCTAAAGCAGCTTGAGAGAGAAGAATAGACAAGACCTAAAGTTAGTAGAAGGAAAGAAATCATAAAGATCAGAGCAGAAACCAATGAAATAGGAACAAAGAAAACCATAGAAAAGATCAACAAAACAAAAAGCTGGTTCTTTGAAAAGATCAACAAAATTGATAAACCCTTAGCCAGATGTATCAAGAAAAGAAGAGAGAGGACTCAAATCAATAAAACTAGAAATTAAAAAGGAGGAGTAACAACGGACATCACAGAAATACAAAGGGTGATAAGAGACTACTATATGCAACTATATACCAATAAAATGGAAAACCTAGAAGAAATGGACAAATTCTTAGAAAAGTACAATCTTCCAAGACTAAACCAAGATGAAATAGAAAAGATGAATGGACCCATCACAAGAACTGAAATTGAAACTGTGATTAAAAAACTTCCAACAAACAAAAGTCCAGGACCAGATGGCTTCACAGGCAAATTCTATCAAACATTTAGAAAAGAGCTAACACCGATCCCTCTGAAACTATTTCAAAAAATTGCAGAGGAAGGGATACTCTCAAACTCATTCTATGAGGCCACCATCACCCTGATACCAAAACCAGACAAAGATACCACAAAAAAAGAAAACTACAGGCCAATTTCACTGATGAACATCGATGCAAAAATCTTCAACAAAAGACTAGCAAACTGCATCCAACAATACATTAAAAGGATTGCACATCATGATCAAGTAGGATTTATCCCAGGGATGCAAGGGTTCTTCAGTATCTGCAAATCCATCAGTGTGATATACCACATTAACAAACTGAAAAATAAAAACCATGTGATCCTCTCAATAGATGCGGAAAAGGCCTTTGACAAAATCCAACACCCATTTCTGATAAAAACCCTTCAGAAAGTGGGCATAACGGGAACCTACCTCAACATAATAAAGGCCATATAAGACAAATCCATAGTAAACATCATTCTCTCTCAGTGGTGAAAAGCTGAAAGAATTCCCGCTGAGATCAAGAACAGGACAAGGATGTCCGTTCTCACCACTACTCTTCAACACAGTTTTGGAAACCACAGTGATCAGAGAAGTAAAAGAAATAAAAGGAATCCAAATTGGAAAGGAAGAAGTAAAACTATCACTATTTGCAGATGACATGATACTATACCTACAGAATCCTAAAGACTCTACCAGAAAACTGTTAGAGCTCATCCATGAATTTGGCAAAGTTGCAGGATCCATGAATTTGGCAAAGTTGCAGGATGGCATTTCTATATACTAACAATGAAAGAGCAGAAAGAGAAATTAGGGAAGCAATCTCGTTTACCATTGCATCCAAAAGAATAAAATACCTAGGAGAAAACCTACCTAAAGAGACAAAATACCTGTACTCTGAAAACTGTTAAGACACTGATGAAAGAAATCAAAGACGGCACAAATAGATGGAAGGATATACCATGCTCGTGGATTGGAAGAGTTAATATTATCAAAATGACTATACTACCTAAGGCAATATACAGATTCAATGCAATCCCTATTAAATTACCAAGGGAGTTCCTGTCATGGCTCAGTGGTTAGCTAATCAGACTAGGAACCATGAGGTTGCGAGTTCGATCCCTGCTCTTGCTCAGTGGGTTAAGGATCTGCCGTTGCCATGAGCTATGCTGTAGGTTGCAGATGCGGCTCGGATCTGGCGTTGCTGTGGCTGTGGCATAGGCTGGCGGCTACAGCTGTGATTCGACTCCTAGCCTGGGAACCTCCATATGCTGCGGGAGCGGCCCAAGAAATGGCAAAAGAACAAAAAAAAAAAAATTACCGAGGACATTTTTCACAGAACTCAAACAAAATATTTTAAAGTTTGTTTGGAAGCACAAAGGACCCAGAATAGCCAAAGACATCCTAAAAAGAAAAATGGAGCTGGAGGAATCAGGCTCCTGGACTTCACACTATACTACAAAGCAACAGTCATCAAAACCATATGGTACTGGCACAAAGACAGACATATAGATCAGTGGAACAGGATAGAAAGCCCAGAATTAAACCCACGCACCTACAGCGAACTAATCTATGACAAAGGAGGCAAGAACATACAATGGAGAAAGGACAGCCTGTTCAATAAGTGGTGCTGGGAAACCTGGACAGCCACGTGGAAAAGAATGAAATGAGAACACTCCCTAATACCATACACAACAATAAACTCAAAATGGATTAAAGACCTAGATATAAGACCAGACACTATCAAACTCTTAGAGGAAAGCATAGGCCAAACACTGTCTGACATAAATGACAGCAACATCTTCTCAGATCCACCTCTCAGAGTAATGACAGTAAAAACAAAGATAAACAAATGGGACCTAATCAAACTTAAAAGTTTCTGCACAGCAAAGGAAACCCTAAACAAAATGAAAAGATAACCCACAGAATGGGAGAAAATCTTTGCAAGTGAATCAACTCACAAGGGATTCATCTCCAAAATTTATAAACACCTTTGCAGCTCCATACCAAAAAAACCCCAAACAACCCCATCAAAAAATGGGCAGAAGATCTCAACAGACAATTCTCCAAAGAAGATATACAGATGGCCACAGAACACATGAAAAGATGTTCAACGTCACTCATTAGTAGAGAAATGCAAATCAAAACCACGATGAGGTACCACCTTACACCAGCCAGAATGACCACCATCAAAAAGTCTACAAACAGTAAGTGCTGGAGAGGGTGTGGAGAAAATGGAACCCTATGACACCGTTGGTGGGATTGTACATTGGTGCAACCACTATGGAAGGCAGTATGGAGATTCCTCAGAAAACTAAACATAGAACTCCCATGTGACCCAGCAATCCCACTCCTGGGCATCTATCCAGAGAAAACCACGACTCACAAAGACACATATACTCCAGTGTTCATTGCAGCACTATTTTCAATAGCCAAGACATGGAAACAACCTAAATGTCGACCAACAGATGATTGGATTAGGAAGATGTGGTACATATACACAATGGAATATTACTCAGCCATTAAAAGGAATGGAATACAGGCATTTTTAGCAACAGGGATGGACCTAGAAATGATCACACTAAGTGAAGTCAGCCAGACGAAGAGACACCCACATCCAATGCTTTCACTGACATGTGGAGTCTGAAAAAAGGACAGACGGAACTTCTTTGCAGAACAGATGCTGACTCACAGACATTGGAAAACTTATGGTCTCCGGAGGAGACAGTTTGAGGGGTGGGGGGATGTGCTTGGGTTGTGGGATGGAAATCCTGTGAAACTGGACTGTGATGAGCATTACACAACTACAGATGTGATAAATTCATTTGAGTAACAAAAAAATAATAAATAAATAAATATGACCCTGTGACCAAGTTAAAAAATAAAATAAATTCTAATTTGCTTTTAATCTGATAAAATAGGATTTACAGAGACTATCTCAGGGCCATCTACCATCCAGAGGTTCTCAATGGGACAGTACTTATCCCCACAATGAGTTTAGGGGAAATCTGAAGGTGTTGGAGGATGGTTCTGATTGTCAGGGACTGGCGCCTGTGGATGGCATCTAGTGAGCAGGAGGCCAGGGATGCCGAATGTTCCACAGCACATGGGACAGTCTGGAACATCAAACTTTTGTCCCACCCAAGATGGCATTCGAACTGCTGCTGAGAAACCACAAGAAGCACAAGCAATTTTCGAGCTGTTTACACGACCTCATGAAAATCCTTTTTGTGCAGGATAGCTGTAAATCTAGAGATTACTGGGTATGCTTACAATATAAGCTTCCACAGGGTTTAAATTACTGGTAGATTTCTGAAAACCATGCTGTGAGCAGATGCTGATGCAAAAGCTAGAGTCAGTTTTTCATGCCCAAGGACAGACCAGATTGGTGGCGGGTGGCAGGGGGTGGGGGGGATGTGTGGGGAGGCTGAAGCTTTACAGAATTTGGTGAGGGAAGATGGTTAAAAAAGCATAGCAAATAGCAAACACAAAATTAGGTACAAACAAATATTTACTTAGAATGAGAACAAAACTTGCAACACATTGTAAATTTCAAGAAAAAATATCCCAAACAGAAGTCAATACAAATAAGATAATATTTTGTATTAATTCACTTCCTGAAATACATCTATAACATTTTTCATCCCATCTTGTAGCTGGATCCTCTTTAATCACATCTTCATGTGACAATAATTTTATAATATCATTTTTTACCGAAATAATAGAAATAATTCAGCCTTACCTCCATCATGGCCTATTGAAATTCACCTTTTTCTCACTGATAGCTGGGATGCAACTTCACACACACTGGTTTTTACTGCTTATAGTATTGCTACAAGGCTATGCATATAAGCACAGGAATTCTATTTCTATTTCTTGTAATTAATAAAAGCAAAAGGACAGATCATGCTCTTATAATTGTAAATGCTGCATTTATTAAATGTATTCCTTTTCTAGACCTGCTGTAACAAATTACCATCCTCTGGGTGGCTTAAAATAACAAAAATGCATTTTCCAGTTCTGATGACCAGAAATCCAAAACGGAGGCATCAGCAGGATTATGCTCCCTCCAAAGTTTGTAGGGGAGAGTCCTTCCCTGCCTCTTCCTCCCCATGGCTCCTGGCATTTCTTGGCCTTCAGCAGCAGCACTCCGACTTCTGCTTCCATTTTCACCTTCCATCTTGGCCTTCTTTTCTGTGTGTCTGTGTGCCTCTCTTTACTTTTTTTTTTTTTGTCCTTTTAGGGCCGCACCCACGCATACGGAGGTTCCCAGGCTAGGGGTCTAACGGGAGCTATAGCTGCCAGCCTACACCAGAGCCACAGAAACACGGGATCCGAGCCACGTCTGTGACCTACACCACAGCTCACAGCAACGCCAGGTCCTTAACCCACTGAGCAAGGCCAAGGATCGAACCCGAAACCTCATGGTTCCTAGTCGGATTTGTTAACCACTGCGCCATGACAGGAACTCCAAGACTTTCATTATTTCTTTGTAAACAAATCATGGCCAAATGGATGCAAGTAAACAATCACATCTCAAGGAATGCTGGTGGATCAATGGAAACCTTAAAGGATGCTCTGGGGTATTCTACCTCATCTACTCAATTCCAGCCATACTGGACCCCCCTGCTTTTCCTTCCCTCTTCTGTGCGAGACACACTCCTGCCTCAGCGCCTTTGCATTTGCTGTCCCTCTGGCTAAAACGCTCTTCTCCCCTCCCCCCAGATCTGCAGGCTGGCTTCTTCAATTCTTTTTTTTTTTTTTAATTTGATGGCCACACCCCACAGCGTACGGAAGTTCCCAGGCCAGGGAGTGAATGTGACCAGCGGCTGCAACCTATGTCACAGCTACAGCCATGCCGGATCCTTTAACTCACTGAGCCAGGTCCAGGATCAAATCCACACTTCTACAGCAGCCTGAGCCACTGCAGTCGGATTCCTAACCCACTCTGCTGCAGTGGGAATTCCTGGCTTCCTCAATTCTTTGAGGAAAATGTTACCACAGTGGACATCAGGTGCTCATCAAAACTCATGCTCCTCTCACATAGTGTAAAAAATGGTGTCATTTCTATTGCATCTGGGTGAGGACATGTGCTAAGGTGACCAACTCATTCCAGTATGACTGGAACTCTCCTAGTTTGAACACTGTAAGTCCCATATTTCAGGAAAACCATCAATACTGACAAACTGGGACAGCTGATCACCCTATAGGTGGCTAAGTTTTGGCCAAGTGAATGCCACTGGAAATGATTACATGTCCAGGCTGGACCCGCGGACCGTAGAAACTTACTTATTTATTTATTTATTTATTTATTTATTTATTTATTTATTTATTGTCTTTCTTTCTTTCTTTCTAAGGCCACACCTTTGGCATATAGAAGTTCCCAGGCTAGGGGTCAAATCGGAGCTACAGCTGCCAGCCACAGCAACAAGGGATCTGAGCCACATCTGCGACCTACACCACAGTTCACAGCAATGCTGGATCCTTAACCCACTGAGTGAGGCCAGGGATCAAACCTCATGAATACTGGTCAGATTAGTTTCTGCTGAGCTACAACAGGAACTTCCAGAAACCTCGTAAACAATCCTTCATTCTTTCTTTTCTTCTATCTGCTGAGTTGATAGTAACATCCAGGGCAACTTTGCTTTTTTAAAATTTATTTTATTTTATTAAACATTTTATTATTATAGTTGATTTACATTCTTCTGTCAATTTCTGTTGTACAGCAAAGTAACCCAGTTATACATACATACGCAGTTTTTTTCCCACATTATCCTCCATCATGTTCCATCACAAGTGATCAGATATAGTTCCTTGGGCTATACAGCAGAATCCCATCGCTTATCCATTCCAAATGCAGTAGTTTGCATCTATGAACCCCAAATTCCCAGTGCCTCCCAATCCCTCCCCCTCAGCAACCACAAGTCTGTTCTCCGTGTCCATGAGTTTGTTTCTTTTCTGCAGATGGGTTCATTTGTGCCATATATTACATTCCAGATATAAGAGATATCATAGAGTATTTGTCTTTCTCCTACTAACTTCACTTAGCATGAGAGTCTCTAGTTCCATCCATGTTGTTGCAAATGGCGTTATTGTGTTCTTTATTTTTTATTTTTAATGATTTTTTTCCATTATAGCTGGCTTACAGCGTTCTGTCAATTTTCTACTGTACAGCAAGGTGACCTAGTTACACATGCGTATATACCTTCTTTTTTCTCCCATTATCCTGCTCCATCAGAAGTGACTACACATAGTTCCCAGCGCTACACAGCAGGATCTCATTGCTCATCCATTCCAAAGGCAACAGTCTGCATCTACATGGCATCACTTATATCTGGAATCTAATATACAGCACAAATGAACCTTTCCACAGAAAAGAAAATCATGGACTTGGAGAATAACTATTTAAAATATACTTATTTTATAGTGTCCTTAAGATTATTCTATTACATCTAATTTGCGGTGCTAATTCTCTGGTTTGCTGGGTTTTCTAACTGTCCCTCCCAACGGGTACACCAGTCCATATGCATTCACAATCTTTCTCTGTAGCAAGTTATTTTATTTTCCTGGAGTCCTGCGAGTCATTAGCTGTGAGGATGAACCTGTGGACAGGTTTTACTTTTGTCTCGGCTGAGGATTCTGGAGATTTCAAAGATTCTAGACACATTTCGATATTAATTGTTTGGCGTGGGTTTCCTCTACCATACGTGTACTGTGAATGCGAATTCAACATTGAGTAGGGTGCAGTCCTGGGTTTTTCATTTCCTGCAGATGACCTCTTTCCACTCAAGAGCCCACGTGCCGGCCTCCTCATAACTTCCCTGGGCCGGGGTTGCTTCTTTAGCAATCGTCCCAGTCCCCTTTTCAGAAGCTGGATGGAAGGGCTGTTTGAGACGGCCGCTCCCCTGCATCTTCAAGGTCTGGAGCCTCATGTCCTATGCCACACAGGCATCAGAACCCCAGCCCTCAGCTCTGGGGCTTGTATCGGGGTGTGAACTCGTCGTGTCTGCTGCGGCGCACGTTTGGCCTTGCTGCTCTAACTCCAATTCCTTTCTTCCTGTCTGGCATTTGGGGATTGCCCTTTCGTTCTTTTCTGAGGTCATATATGTATTTAAATTCTGAGGATTTGTCTTTATAGCACTACTATGTGTTAGTATGAGGAGAGAGGTCTTGGTCTGCTTTACTGTTGGAAGGAGTCTGCTATTGATTCTTTTCAGAAGGTCTCAGAAGAACTCTCCAATCACCTTACTCTGATTGACTTCGGTGTTGCTGTGATGGGGGTTGGGGGGTGGGGAGAGTGATCTATGTGACATTCCTAATATAGAGTGACTATCCCATCATGCAAAGAAATCATAGAGACACACGATTTATGTAAAATTAGTCTCAAGAAGACATGATATACCTCTGGATGTTCTCAATGATATACAATGTATCTTGAAATTAGGGTCAGAAATCAGTGACCTTTGCATTCTGACGAACACGTCCCTGGGATAAATTGCATTTTTATTACATTATATTACATCACTGCAATTAGATGAGACTCTTTTGGGATTTTGAATGCTTTTCTTTAACATTTAAAATATGCATGTATATTATTTATATGCATGTCATACATGGCAATTTGAGGGTTCTATAAACAAAATTCATACATAAAAATGAGAAAAAAATGTGATAATTCACTAATTGACAGAATTAAGCAAATGAGACCATCACATTGGGCCTTGGACGAAAGATCACTTTTGTTTAATTTATAATATTCCAAGAGAAAAAAAAGAAATTCTTAAAAACAAAAATGATTTTTGAGAGCTAATTTCCAAAAAGCAAACTTAGTAATATATAGAAATCATGGCATGAAATTACTCACAGTTTTTGCAAGCAATTATTATGGTATAATAGAGGGTTATATTTTCCGTGTTGGATGGTTATGAAAAATGATAAAAAGCATCCTTTTGGCTTTTTTCAGCTCCCTTGGGAAAGATGCTGATAAGAAAGAAAGACAAGGAGGAAAAAATGCTAGAATTCTGTAACACAAACAAGACACACAAGCCATTTTCTTAACTTCACACTGTTCAGGAGAATGACAAAACACCAATTTCCACAAGATGGTCTGTCTTGCAAATATGGAACACTTCCCATTCAAATAGGTATCTGGGGCATTCTGGGTAAGCCAGCCAAAACGGGTAGCAAGAGCATGTAAATTAAAGTAGCAACCTTTCCCATCCCGAGTACTCATCCGTGCCACTGACACACTGCAGAAAGGATGCCAGACCTGCCACTGACAGAAATCTCACGTCTGTAGCCTGCTGCGAGATCTCTGAAAAGCACCGCTTTCAGCATGTAGGATTCCTTTCTTGGTGACAAGAAGTTGAGCGGAGGAAATAACATACCATTTGGTGTCCTCTGGGCAGGTCTGTGAACAGACTTGTGCTGAGCCCCTGTGTTGCTTTTCAAGATGTTCAAGATCTGTATGTGCTATGTGCTGCAACATCCAAGTGGCATATAAACAAACCGGTGTTGACTTCCAGGAAAATGCAATTACCATTTTAGGAGAACCATCACATTTGCCTCAACCCAAATGATTTGCAAAATGACAAACTGCAGCTTCTCAGTATGGCTTGTAAGACAACCACCTGACCCCCAGAAGTGCAGACGTAGCACAACCTCAAATAAGGCCTGGGCTATGGCAGCAGACACTGTCAGGGGGTCGGCCTATGTCCCCTCGTCCTTACCATTTCAGTGCAGTCCAGCCTGACTTCCACTTGCCAGTGCCCCCCCCCCCGAAGTTTGCATTGCCCTCTCATGTGGCAGGCTAGAAGTGCTGGGGAAGTAACGCCAGTTGCCTGCCCACAGTGATAATTGGCTTGATACCACACTCTTCACTGGCAGCCTTCCCTCCTTGTTTCGCGTTCCTGCTTCCCTACTGTGTTTCCTCGGGCCAACTCTCCAACCAGCTCCCATGTACCTGAGTCCCTGTTTCGGCGTCAGCCTCTGGAGGAACACAAGCTAAGACAATTACCTTTTATTAGAGGTCCTGGCACCTTGGCATTTGGGCAGGCTTCAAGATGTCAGGGTTTTAGTTGAGAAGGACGAATATTAGAATACGGTTTCATATGCACCCCTATGTTCACGATTTACAATAGGCAAGATACAGAAGTACCCTAGGTGTTCATCAACAGATGAGTGGATACTTTTGTGATATATATATATATCTCGAATATTAGCCAGAATGGAATTAATATCGATCCAAATACCAGTTAAAATAACCAGACTCTTGTTTGAAAGCAACAGAGGTGCTCTGGTGGCCTTGGGTCTTGTGGGCTTCAGAACACATGTGAAAATGATCATTTTTACCATCGATTGAACAAACGTTTACTGAGCGCCTAGCAGGTAGGAGGCACTATTACAAGCACTTTACCTGTAGTGACTTACCTAATCACCACGAAATGCTAAGAAATAAGCATTATTGTTATCACCCCTGTCTTATGGCTAGGGGAACTGAGAGATGACGTAAAGGTCCCAGGGATCCCGATCTTGTGCTTACACTTCGAAGGAAGGGCAGTACGGCTGGCCTTGCGGGAGCTGGGATCGAGCTGCGGGATCTCGTCACTGGTCGCTCACGACTTCATGGCTTCTTTGTCTGGGCTCTGCGTTTCTGGGACTCTTAGACTCTGAAAACTATGTTAGGTTCCACATTTGAAGAGAGGTGGATAAGGTGACAGGCTTTTTTGTTTCCTTTGAAAGCTTTTAAAATTGAAGAATAACACACACAAAGACAAGGGCACAAATCCTAAGTAGACAGCTCAATGAATTGTTACAAAGTAAACACAGATCAAGATACGCAACAGGAGGCTTTTCCGAGGGCTCTGGCGGTCTCCTTACCATCCTATGGTTCACAGGTCACCCGATCATAAAAGACGCGTTTGAAACAATTGAGCTAACACCATCATTTTGCAGAAACTCAACCCCAGAGCGGTCAAGTGTCAGGCACAAGGCCACGCAGTTAGAGGGCATCTGGTTGTTTTGTTTTGTTCGAAACATCAAGAAGTTTTTATGGTGCTTTACTAAGTCAGTGCCTGTGGCTAAACCACCCCCCTCCCCTCCCTGCCATGACCCCTATGTATCTGTTCTACATGTCACATTAACTTTCCTTTTCTAATTTTGTGCTCACTTTATGGTGAAACCGTCTAGGATCATGAGTTCTCCGGGGATCTCTGCGCCCAGTGAATGAAAAGCTTGCTCTCCTCTCATTTTCAGTAGCCAGTGACAGCCTGTGGACATGTGACAACATCAGCAGAGAGCAGCTTTGGGGGTGTGGGGAGCGTTTGGCTGAACGAAAGGGCTAGTGAGAAAGGAAACAACCCTAAATAGCAGCAAAGGTTGTGCTCGGGTGACAAGGCCTATTTTTTGCTGCTCTCCCAATTTGTATCTAGTTTTTCAATTTTCTTTGTTATATATGTATTACTTTTATAATGGAAATCAATTTATTTTGCAAAAGCCCATGATATTCATGTCTAGCTAATACTTCTACACGTGGTCACTGGAATTGAACAATTAAGTAAATGGATGACAGATGGCTGGAGCCAGGTTTCCCACTGTTGGAGTGGGAATTTACAGATCAGCAAGGGTAGGAGGCTACGATGATCCATGTGGTAAAGGATTAGTTGAAGACATCAGGATGAACTCATGTCTAGCTTAATACAGATACAGATGGATATATAAAGAAATATTTATAGATATGTCTGCATACACTCATGAGCAAACACACATATTTCTTTGCTTTTTTCAGCTCAGAGGGCCTAAAAGGAATGACACCCCAATAACAACAAACAAGCCTAGTGCTCAGACCTTGGTTTCTAACACCATTTTCCAATAAAAGGCACCAAGGCCCCTTGGATAAATGGCAGATTCTAGGGCTGGAGCAGAAAATACACAATATGGGCCTGGAGCATTTCACAGAGCCAAAAAAGTAAGGAAGTACTCAAATACGCATGCACACACATGCACACACACACATACACACACACACACACACACACAGATGGGGTTATGTCAAAGGGTCACAGGAGTCAACTGAAAGAGCTCCCAATGGCCAAAGCTGGAACAATATGAGCAACAAAATATATAACGTGGTACTAGATTATAACCCAAAGTGCACAAATAAATATCCACAAAACCCTCATGATGTAAATGACCGAATTATTTTAGTAAATGGAGGAGAAGCGACAAGTATCCTATGCAGAAGAATTCCAAAGAAATTATTTAGATTCTCCCTAAAGGAGGTAGAGCCTCACTTCCCACTCCTCACATGTATGGTATGTAGAGTAACTTCCTTCTGGAGAGGACAGGATGGAAAGGGGGGAAGCTCCAACACCGTGGTGGACACACCTGGAAAACGACTCTAGCCGGGTGATCAAGGCCAGTATCAAGAGTGACAATAAATCATGCTGAGAGTATGTGCTGTTGAGAGGACGTGATGAAAATGGCACTTTGTCACTGTGATCTTCCTTCCCTAACCCGTAACTCTAGTCAAATCATAAGAAAAAAAAAATCAACCAAATCCAAGGGGTGGGGGAGGGCATCCAACAAAATACCTGATCAGCCTCCTCAAGGTCATCGAAAACAAGGAAAGTCTGAGAAACCATCATAGCCAAGGGGAGCCCAAAGATACATTACATGCATTCTGATACCCAGAGAAAAAGGGCATTATGTAAAAGCACAGGAAATGTGAATCAACTATGGTCTTCAGTTAACAACGATGTATTGATATTATTTTGTTAATTGTAATTGGTCACAACAGTTTTGGATCAATACACAACCTTGTTTTATGTGTGTTTCTGTTTAAAGACTCCGCTAGGGATCGAACTCACGCCACAGCAGTGACCTGAGCCATTGCAGGGACAATGCCAGATCTTAACTTGCTAAGCCACACGGGAACTGCTGACACTTCATTTGATACATAGTTGATTCATTAATATTGAATATTCATGGCAAATAGCCTTCCCTTTTTGTAAACAAAGCTTATCTAACTCCTACATTTTCTCCATCAGGCGTCTCACAGCTTTCTGGTTCTTAGGAGCACTAGACAGCACTTCAGCACTATGCTTGGGGGGCATTTGAAACACAAAATCACTTGAAAAAGGCACAAAAATGGGAAAATGATGGCACAAAACAGACCACAAAAAGGATACTTGCTCGCAGTATGAGAGTAGATACGAGAAGGCAGAGTCTTCTTCCACCTTAGCTGGGAACACGTGCATTGGACAACTCAAACTTTTTACCTCGTGTACATGCCTTGCTTACAAAGGGCCACAGAAGTGTCACGAGTATTCATTTGGGAGTCATGCATAAATTTTAGTGAGTAGGTGAGAAATCACAAATATGGGATCCATGAAAAACAGGGATCAACTATATATTTATTTTAAAAACTCTATGAATACGTTCCCCAATAACTTAAGTTCTTTTGACAACCCATTACAGATGGCTCATTTCTGAATTTGTGTAACTTGCTAAAATTTATCTATCTATTTCTCTATCTAGTTTTTTATTTAGTCTATACTTGTGCTATACAGTAGCCATATGTGGCTGTTAGTACTTTAAACGTGGCTGGTCTAAGCTAAGATGTGCTACAAGGATTCACACCAGATTTTGAAAGCTTAGTACAAAAAAAGTACGAAAAAAGAATGTAAATGATCTCATTAATAATTTTAATCTTGATTACATGTTAAAATAATTATATTTTAATATAAATGGTTAAATAAAATACTAACATTAATTTCACCTGTTTCTTTTTATGTTTATAATGTGACCACTAGAAAAAATGACGCATGTGACTTGCATTTTATTTCTATTGGGCAGTGCCAATGTATACCATCTCTGGGGAAAATGAATTCCATCCTAATATTTGTAACATGGGGAATAATATAGGACCAAGGACTCCTTTTATCCTTCGAAGGACTATTCAATCCTCTCCTTTTAGGACACTAAGTCTCAGACAAGTGAACTGCCTGGTCCAACTTCATACAGCTATTTGCTGTCAGAACAATACACTAGAACCCAGTCTCCTATCTTTCAGTCCAGTGTCTTTCCCCTTGACCTTTTCCCCTGTAGAAATAAAACCAGCCTCGTATCCTCATCTTACCAATAAATAATAATTTTTAAGGCAAAAAAAATGTTGGCTATTCCTGAACTGGAAGAGAATATTTAATAAATTCTTGCTAGATTTGTATAAGTAGGGCTGCCAGATTTAGCAAATAAAAATATAGGATGCCCTGTTAAAATTTGCATTTCATATAAATGAGAAATAATGTTTAAGAATAAGCATGTTCCAAGTATTTCATGGGAACTACTCGTTTGTCTGAAATGCAGATTTAACTGAGTGTCCTATATCTCTTAGTATAAGTATATTCTATTTAATAGTTGAGACATACTAAAAAATTATTCCTTGTTTATCTGAAACGTAAATATAACTGAGCACCTGTATTTTCAGCTTATGTATATTCCACAGCATATTTGGGGACATACACTAAAAAGGTTAGTGGCCGTTTATCTGTAATGCACATTTGACTGGTGTCCTATACTTAATCTGGCAACTCTACGGTAAAGCCTTTGAGGAACGAACATTTCGGCCAATTTCTCCCAAGCACTTCGGTACTTATCTCTCTGTGTTCCTCCAAGGAAGAGCCCAACCTAGTGAGTCATTCAGTGGCTCCGTAATAAACAAGGGAATCTCCAGACTCGCCTTCCCATCTGCAGGCTGTCTCGGCTGTCAATGCTATCTTTCGAAACAGCCAACGTACTAGGGAATCAAGCTGCAGATCTCAACTGTCCCTCCCAACCATTATAATCAATTTGAGTTGGGCAAGATGCCAGCTTCAAAAAAAAAAAAATGCACAGAACCAACTCTTGTAACTATGGAGATAAGAGGGTAAGAAAAACCCAAGGAAACAGACAAGATTTCCTTTTCTTTGCAGGAGCTCTTCTAAATGTAACAGGCGACAATCGGTACGAATACCCCAGCCGTTTTCTGGACATGTATACATATCAAAGAGAGCAAAGAGAGAGTCAAGTGGATTTTGCATTTTATACTTTTGCTTTCCTTCATTACTATTATTTTGTGGCACACTGATGAGGGGATGATCGAAGCAGTCCACACAAGGTGCAGGCAGAAAGGGGGTACAAGTAATAAGGGGTTCATCGTCTGTAGAGAATTTAAAAACAATAATAAAACTGACTAAAAGTTGTTCTGCTTTTTATTACCCTGTGTGCTGACAATTCTAAACAATGTCGTTGATAAAATACTCCTCCCGCTGCAACGTCCCTTCCCCCCAGAACCTTGGCAGTGGTGATATTAAACAAGTCTATCACCCATTTTTTTTAAAACCCTGGCTTACGGAGCTTCGCGTTTTTGTTGTTCGGGGGATGATCTGCAGGAGGTGGAAAGGAGAGGAGAAGAGCTATAGCCGGGGATGCTGAAGCCAGGAGAACAGCCAGAGTTTCGATGAAGAGACATTTCCCTCATGCACATACAGGGCTGTGTCTCGAGGCTCCCAAGGACCAAGAGGCAACATTATGGTCAAAGGAGCACTGCAGTAGGAGTCAGAATACCCGGGTTCGAGATGTGACTCCATATCTGCATAAGTATGTAACTGAGGACAAAAGGTACAACCTCTCTGAGCCCGCGTTTCCCTCCTCATCAAGGATACTCTGACCACTCCCCCACCCATCTAATCCACCTTCTTGTCTTGTGATGCTAAGAGATAAAACATGTAAAAGAAAGTGCTCTGCAAACTGCGAGTTGCTTTGCCCATGGAAATCGCTGCATTTATTCTGAGAGAGACCCAAACAGCAGCAGCTTAAACAAGGCAGAGGGTCCAGTTCTCTACAAAAGTCCAAGCTTGTAGGCAGCTGATGGAGGTAGGAAGACTTGGTTTCCCAAGGTCATCTAGGGACCCAAGTTGCTTCTCTGTTACTGTTCCATCATCCCGATGGGTATCTTTCTTATCTTTTAGATTGAAACTGAACTACTACCCAACATAAACTCATTCCTACCCACAAGAAAGAGAAAAGAGTAAGTGGAGGATGAGCGCTTTCCTCTAAGAGCATGACCCAGACGTTACATAGTCACTTCTGCTCCTTTCTCATTGGTTCAAACTGAGTCACATGGTCTGACACCGCTGCCACAGAGGCTGAGAGATGTACTCTGGCTGGGCGGCCATGTGTCCAGCTAAAACCTGAAGGTTCTACTGCTAAAAGCTGATAATGGATAGGGTGTGATTATAAATGTATAGTTTGACAACAGTCGCTGTCATTATTTTTCAGGCTAGTGGATAAAGAACTCTTTGTGGTTTGGTTGCTCTGAGTAATGAGAAAAGATGAAAAGGCCCATCTTGCCACTGTGGCTAATGAGGTTTTGATACCTATCAATGCATCCATGCAAATGACCCTGGTTTAAAGGGGGAATGAATTCCTAGAGCAGTGGATTTCGAAGCACTTTCATCTGGGGCCTGTGTGACTGACTGTGCTCCCAGGAGACCTCTTCAGTGTGAATCTGCACAGGGCTTATGAATGCAGCCCTGGTGCCTCTGAGGAACCGAGCCCAGATCCCCGGAGAAACAGGCCATTTAGACCACCTTGCTACGGCACTGACCCTACGCAGCACGCGGATGCTGGGAGAAGTGGAACATCATCTGGCTAGTGCCTTATCATCCTCAAGCCCTTGTGTCACTGCCTCCATAATTAAACACAGCCCATTAGCTATAACGCACTGCACCTACATCAATTATGCCAGTTTGGATAACAGCCACAGGAACCCTCCTCTCCTGTCTTCTGCCTCTCTGGAAGTAATCCTGGGCCTATCACACTGGTATAGTTAGAAATGCCTTGGCTTTTCTAAGATGTCAAATTAGCAAGGCTGCTATGCCATGACGGGACCGAAGCTTTGTTCTTCCACACGTGGATCAAAAGGTAATTTAACCTCTTCCAAAGGTGGTCTAGCCGATCCCCAGCAGTACTGACACTTTGTTAATGAGAAATTGCTCTCCAGAGTGATAAATTAGCCTTCTGAGACTAGTATGCCAACCCACCTTTACTGGATGGCCCAGCCTGAAAGAGCAAACTTGCTAGTTTCCTCACCCTCTGGCCCCTCTAATTAAAGGTACAGGAGCCCATACACCATATGTGAAATCCCGGAACTGTCAGAATGAAATACACACCTGTAGCCTCCTCAGTAATGCTGCTTCCCTCATGTGTACTAGGCTAAGCTGACTGTAGCTCGGCGGCAATAAGTCTGCCTAATCCACCTCATTTCTTAGAGCTAAGAAACTCAGTTTACCCCGAGAAAGGAGAGAGCATGATTTCTTCCAGTGTAGCGGACACAAATCTCCATGCGCAAGCTCAGGTAAGCAGGAAACACCGCACGTCTTTATTTCCTATACAGAGACCATCCCCATCCTGCCAAGCAGGAAACTCAATCCCAGACATTCTTGAGCGCTCTCTGCGACTCTTCCAGGATGACAAGGTTCTGGGTTTCAGGAAGGGCTAAGACATCAGGGTGACCTTCTGGATCTCAGGAAGGTATAGAGGCATCATCAAAATGTCACAGACCCAGCCCACAAAGCCACTGTAGCTCCCCAGACTGCTGGTACTTGGCTGCGCTGGGGGCTGGGGAATCCCTGGCTGGCTGGGAGCCTGGGCCTTGGTTCTCCCTCCCGCATCTCTATTGTCTAAAATTGGCCTCCTCTCCCGGTACTGGCAGGATAAAGACCATGGGGACCTGTGCACAGCTCGCCAGCTATCACACATCTCTCCTGTTTCAAGCCAAGGGAATTTCTTTTCAGTCTTAAGGAAATCCTTCTCGCTTTCCTCAAAAATATTCTCTCTCTTGCCTCATACTTTAGGACACCATTACAATTCCCTGGAGAGACCCAGACCTTTAGAAGCAAAATCCAGGAAGGAAAATATTCATAACTTCTACTCTATGTCCAGCCCCAAACCTTCACCAGGACAAGAAAGACGAGTGGGGAAAGAAAGGAAAACATGCATGGAGGGGAAATATGAATTCTCTCTCGAAAATGACCCTGAAGAGAGTGACTGACAGTTCCTTGAAAGGAGAACAACCCAAATTCGAATTCAGTTTTTCTGGGAGCAAGAATGCTGTGGGAAATTGTCCCAGCTTCATCTTGAGAGAAGCATGAAAACTATGGAGTTATTCATCCACTGGATACATTGCTGGAGTTATTTATCCACCCTGGGAGAGGCTACTAAGTGCCCTAAAAATGCAACAATTACTGCACCAGCTCTTGCGCCTTCCTCAGCATTTGATTGTTCCTTAACTCCTCGCCGCCTGGCTACAGCTGCCACCGCTCTCCAGGACAACTCTGGGGAAGGGCTCCACCGACCCATCTGTCCAGTCCCGTGGCCAACTCTTTGTCTTCCTCCTCTTTGACCATCTCCTCCTTCCTGAAACTCTTTCCTCTGGGGATGGCTGGCAATGCTGGATCTTACTGGATCCTCCTCTACCTTTCTGACCATGGTCTCTTTTATTTCTTTACTGGTTTTTCCTCCTTTTCCTTCCACTTATCAAAGGCATTCTCGAGGGAGCTGATCTCAGCCACTTCTTTTCTATTTCTCTTTGATCTTCCTCCTTGATTAATCCACTCCTACAACATTTATTGTCTTTAAGTCTACATTTCTGGCCTCACTCAATTTCATGAATTCTAGACCCAGAATGCCAACTTCCTTTTGACTGTTTCCTGCTGGATGTGCTACCAGTACTTCAAACCTGCCATGTTCAAAACCAACTCATCTTTCTTCCCCAAACCAGCTTCTCTTTGTGACTTCTTTGCTCGATTAATGCCCCACCATTCTTTCAAACTTTGGATCCATCTTTGACTCCTTCTCTCCATTGTCCTTATACCCAATACTATTTTAATCTAAACAGATGTTTACCTCCTCAAATGGAATAGTCCAGGTATTATATGACGAGTACTGCATAAAGCACACCATCTTTCTATTGATGCTATATATCATTAAATTAACCATGGTTTTCATTTTGGCTTTTACCTTTCCTAATTTCTTCTA
This sequence comes from Sus scrofa, assembly GCF_054392235.1. Classification (NCBI taxonomy): domain Eukaryota; kingdom Metazoa; phylum Chordata; class Mammalia; order Artiodactyla; family Suidae; genus Sus; species Sus scrofa. The sequence goes on from NC_139401.1 coordinate 18,023,760, forward strand.
CCCAAGTAAGCATTTTTTCATAAAAGTGATCATCCTGTTTTGGAACTTGTTTTGTCACTTATTATATCATTAGTGCTTCCCTATGCCATTAAATGTTCTTTTATACAACAATTCTCAAAATTTAAGTGTGTACCAGAATTATCTGAGGGTGCTTGTTAAAAATGTACTTTGCTGGGAGTTCCTGCTGTGGGGCAGTGGGTTAAGAATGCAACTGCAGTTAAGAGTCCAGCTCAGGTCGCTGTGGAGGAGTGGCTTCAATCCCTGGCACAGTGGGTCAAAGGATCCCGCATTACCACAGCTGCAGCTGGAATTCAATCCCTGGCCTAGGAACCTCCATATGCTGTGGGTGCAGCCATAAATAAAAACGTATGTCCCTGGACCATCCCCCAGAGACACTCATTCAGTATTAGGGGGAGGGCCTAGGAACCTATTGTTTAACCAGTATCCCAGAAAATTCTAAGGCATATGGTTTTCGGATCCCAGTTTGATATATACCGTTGGTACAGCACAATTTTTAGGAAACTGCCTCATTTTCTTTTGCTTACATTTACCATAATTTAGTTGCCATTCCCCTATGACATGCATTTATACTACTCTCCAATTTTTTAATATTATTATAAGTTCTTGCACTGGCTTTACTTTCAGCCTCTGTCTTTACCACTCCCTCCACCCCCCCACACAAACATAATTTTTCCTTAGGATACATTCCTAGAAGTAGAATTTCTGGGTCCAAAGGACATGCAAAACCATAAGCTATACATATGTACTAATATATGCCATTATATTATTCATTATATAATTTATATCTAGTATATTATTACAGTAATATAATAACTGTAATATAATAACTCAAAATTAATGTTGTAATTACATAATACACAATGTAATAATGTATAATATACATTAATTTATATATGTTCAAGTGGGGTTTTATTTGGAGCCTCACACAAGAGTTAAATTGATCCATGTTAATCTCACCTGGTTATATCACCCATTGCTTCAAGGGTTCTGATATTTTTATATCCCTACTCTCCATTAAGATTGTTTGTTATTTTTCTAATCTCCTGTATATGCGATAGCTAGCTTCTATACGATCATCCAAGTCCTGCAAGTTACGGGTGAGAAACAGCGAATGGCTGAGATCGAGAAATGTCTTACTGCTCTACCAGGAACCTGTATTACCTAGCACTCTTGCTCATTCTTGGAACATTAATAATTTAATTTAAGAGTGATCTATGAATATGATTCTCCATCTCATCTTTAAAGTTGTAGGGATAGAGGAGTTCCCGTCGTGGCTCAGCGGAAACGAATCTGACTCGTATCCGTGAGGATGCAGGTTTGATCCCTGGCCTCGCTCAGTGGGTTAAAGATCCAGTGTTGCCGTGAGCTGTGGTGTAGGTCACAGACGCGGCTCGGATCCCAGTTGCTATGGCTGCGGTGTAGGCCAGCAGCTACAGCTCTGATTCTACCCCAGCCTGGGAACCTCCACAGGCCACGAGTGTGGCCCTAAAAAGACAAAATAAATACATAAATAAATAAAGTCGTAGGGACAGAACTTACCACATGCTTGCTGAAGTCCACAGCCACTGCTATCTATCTCCCAGGCTCTGATCTACCAATGAAGGGACAAAAACAGGTGTATTGGTTTTCTATATTCATTTAATTCAGTTTAAAACAGATTCCTAATGCTGCAGTGGTATGTAACATTAGGGTGTGTCCACCTTGTGTTTCTGAGGGTGGACTGGAGGCTCTGTCCATCTAACAGGGTAAAATTGTTGACGGCCCCTCCGGTGCAGGAGGGGGAGAGCGGGGAGAGGAAACAGCAGGCAGGATGCCGAGGGCTCAAGGCAGAGGGAAGAGACTGGGGGGTGAGAGAGGGGGAGAAGCAGCGGAGGGGTGCAGCTTGCCTGGTAGTGCTGATAACGATCCCAGCAGTAACAATAAGCTCTAACGTCAACTGGATTTACTAAGGGGCCAGCAGGGACTCTGCTAAATGCTTCGAGTGCATGAACATATCTAGTCTCCTAACAACTCTGCAAGGCGAGTCCTATTATTATCTATTTTGCAGATGGAGAGACTGAGGCAAAGGGAGGCGAAGAAAATCACAAAACATTAAGTGGCATAACGGGCATTTGAACAGGCCATCTCAAGCTCCGGGTTAAGCATTCGAACCGCTCAGCACGGCACATAGCGTGTGTCATGGTGTTGTTACATTTCAGCTATCGCTATTACTGGCGCGTGTGTGTACATGTGGGCACGTGCACATGTGTACGTGTGCATACACGCAGACACACTGTAGCCAGGAAGAAAACTGCCACTGCCTCTGCTGTGTGCACATAAATGCTGCGTGCAAATAAACACCGCGGGAGTCTCCCCTTGTACGTAACTGCAAACTGTATTTTGAGGAGATGGTCATTCGGGTGGTACCAGGACTTAGGGTGACCAACTTCTGCTGGTTTTCCTAGACCTTCACCAGCTTTGCCGCTAGTAAGACCCATGTCCAGGGAAACCGCTCTTTCCTGGGCCAGCTGCAACAGGTGGCCGCCCTACCTACCCTAACATCCAGAACCGACTTTGTTTTGTTATTTCTTCCCACTGAATACACAAGGGGGCATTGTAACCATTCAGTCATGCATTCCTCAAACATTTATTGAGCGCCTCATCAGAGGTGTGATTGCTGCCCAAGAACCTAGCACTGAGGAGGGGGCGGGCAAAAGGAAAGTGAGGAACCTTCCATGCTCCCCCATTAGAAAGAATTAAAGCGTACTTAAATAAACACGTGCACAGCGCTGACTCTGTGCCCAGCACCGCAATGAGCACTTTACATTTCCATTCATTTAATCCTCACAAATACCCTGGGGCGTCGTTACTACTATTTTCATCTCCCTTGTAAAGAAATAGAGGCAAAAGAGGTTAAACTTCTTGCCCATCACACAGCTGCCAAGTGGTACAAAGCAAGAGCTGAACCCAGGCAGGCTCTCCTTGCTGCAGAGCCCACAACCTTAACTGCTGTGCTCTGCTGGCAAAAGGACCTTGACCCCTGGCAAGAACTCGGCATGGCCTCCGTCTCTTTCCAGGCCTGCTCAGGGCTTTGTCCCTGGCCTAGCGGTTCTGAACGCTGAGTGTGTGTGTATTAACATCACCCGAGGAGTCTAAAAAATAATACACATTCCCCAGGGCCCCGCTCGCAGAGGTTTTGACTTAACCGAGGCATTCCGATCAAGGTGTCAGGATTTTTAAAAGCTACCCACAAGGATCTATTGTGTAGCTAGGTCTGAGAACCAAGGTGGCTAGAGCCTCCCTTCTAGCAAGCTGGGCTACCCCCCCTCCCCCAAATACACACCCAGTCCTCTAATCCGGCACTTCTCAAATGCTAATGTGCAAATTAATCAGCTGAGGACCTGATTAAAATGCAGATTCCGATTCAGTAGGTTTGGGGTGAGGCGGGGAGGAGCAGAAAGGGAGCATTTCTGACCAGCTCCCAAGCTCCCGGGGTGTGCTGATGCCGCCAGTTCTTGGACCACACTGGGAGCAGCAAGGATTTTGAGACCAAAGTGTGGTCCTCGGACCAGAAGCCTCCGCATGCCCTGCTTGTTAGAAATGCAGACTCTCAGGCTCCACTCCAAACCGACAGAGTCAAAAGCTGCATTTTAATGCACATTCGAGTGTGGGAGGCGCTGCTCCAATCCTGAGCTTCCCATAGGTGCCGGGCATGGGTTTCAGAGGTGCCAAGGTATTGCCTCCCCTCAACTCTTGGGAGCTTGGTCAGTGACCTCCAGGGTCTGGCTGCAAGCAGCCTCACTGACCCCTAGTTTAATGTAAACTGTTAACATTTTGCTGCTGACTACCAAGGAGAAAGGCCATAATGAGCCTTTGCTCAAACTGTTTCTCCCATTCCTACTTCCATGAGGCCATTTTGGCCCCAGAGACTTGGGTTGGTTTGTTTGTTTTTTTAATATAACAAACACATGATAACATGTCTTATCGCGAGGCACTGTTCTAAACCCTTAACATTTTTCATTCATTTAACCCCCATTTACAGGTCAGGAAAACTGAGACACAGAACAGTGGGGCAAGTTCCAAGGTCACACAGCCCAAGAATGGCAGTGTCAAGATTCAGACCCAAATAATCTGGCTTCAGAATCATGACAATGAATCACAACACTAAGATTCTCCTTTCTACCGTGGGACTTAGAGAAGAATTTGCAAATGATACAGAACGTGGACAGTGAAAGGAAATATACTCACTTCCCACGGCTGCCACAACACAGTACTACAACCCGGGTGGCTTAAGACACGAGAAACATGTTCCTTCATCGTTCTGGAGGCCAGAAGTCTGAGCTCACGTTGGGGACAGGATCCTACTCTCTCTGGAGGCTCTAGGGAAGGATCCTTTGCCTCTTCATGGCTTCTTGTCTGTGGCCAGCAATGCCCCGTGTTCCCTGGCTTACGGACATGTCACCCTCATTTCTGCCTCTGTCATGACACGGTCTTCTGCTCTGTGTCTCTCCCTGTGCCCCTTTGTCTCTTTAAAAGGACACCCATCACTGCAGCAGGGCCCTCCCTGGTTCAGGATGGATGGCTTCATCTGAACTAATTATATCTGCAAAGACCCTATTTGCAAGTAAGGTCATATTCTGAGGTTCCAGGTAGATATGAACGCGGGGTGGGGGATGCTACGCAACACAGCGCAGAAGGGCACAGGGACTGTCTCAGGGCACAAAGTGTCTCTGAAAACTCCTGAGCTACTCACGGTTTGGAACCACCAGGGAAGCCTCTGGACCCGTGACTGGTGCCCTTCAGATTCAGCAGAGGCACAGCAACCCACGGAGTTGCTGGACATGGGGGTCAGTGGGCTGCAACTTCCTCAGTGCCAAAATGACATGACTCTCTTCCTCCACCCAGGGGTGAGCATCAGACGGTGCCTATGGGTTCTCTCCAGATCAAATCGATCAGATTGATTTTTGGGTAAAACAGGTACAATAAAACTGCCGCTTCTGTGGATTGTGCAGGTGGCGGGTACAAAGGTGAAAGGGGTACTGCTCCAGAGGTCAGGCACCACCCAGGCCAGCGTATACTGGCAAAGCAGCCTGGTGGATCCTGCGGTGGAGATCTTCTGGGAGAACGGCTTGGACATCAGCACGTCTCCATGAAATAGCCAGGTCCTCTCTACGACAAGCTAAGAAGGAATTTTGTCTCCACCACTCCACGGCCACAGCGTGGATAATCCAAGCCAAGACCAAGTGAAGCAAGGGGCAGAAGAAACTCCAAGAGAAGAACTGAAAAGGTTGGTATCCCTGTGCTGCCAACCTCACCACGTACACGCAGAAACCCTAGAGAGACAGAGAGAGGCCCTACATGGTTTTAGGCACTTGGGATGACTTGGGAATTAAGAATGAGTCAGTATTAGAGCAGCGACGTGCTGGAATAAAAGTATACGCTGCTAATGTGGATCAAGCGAGTAAAAAAATATGGAATAGAAGTGATAAAAGGTAAGGGAGGCGGGGGCAAAAAATGACCCTGGGGATGCTGCATCCTCTTAACGACTGTCACTGATGGAGAAGTTGCTTCTGAGGATGCGTGGTAGTGCTGCTGAGTACAAGAAATCCAACTCTTCAAACAAGGGGTGTTTTTGTTGCTGGGCCCCGAGGAAAGATGAGGATTCAAACTGCTGAGTGAACCGATTATCTCTTCACTTCTGTTATCATGGCCCCACTGGAAATAAAGGACAATGAAGAAATGGATGTCCCTTGTTGTCAAAGGACCATTTTGGCTCCAATCATAACAAGGAACGATCTTATAAAAAACAAAAGGAAGAAAATCTCCTACTTTTCCATCTCTGCAGCTCAGCAGAAATCTCGGCTTTGGCTCACAGTCTTGAAAGTCCAGAAACCATCTCAAGCACAAACAATCAGATGGACTTTCAGAGCAGAGACCAATCTCTTGAAGCCGTGTAGCACAGGTGAGATGCGCCCATGAGATGGGAATATTATTCATGGAAACACAGGCCACCTTGTCACTTGTCACAGCACCAGAAGATTAAAGAAGCCTGGGGCTTCATGCCCTCTTTGTAAGAAGAGTCTGCAGGTTATTAAGGTTTTATGGCCGCGCTGAATCGGCGGGTTGCAGAGAAATGATAACCAGGGCCGGGTCAAGGATAAAAATTGTCAGTACTGAGCATCTCCACTCAGTGCGACCTGGGGCATCATCATGCATTGATTCATGCAGTTCGTGCATCTTCCTTTCTAAATTCATACGGAATTCAGGAGCAATTCTTTAAAACCAGATTACCAAGAGGGGGGATCCAGTTACATGAAAAGCTATTTTAATCACTCCACTGTTCTTCAAAAAGAGAGGCTTGGGGGGGGGGGGCAGCAATTACAAAGATCAACAGGCATTGGTCAAATTATCTGAAGATTAACCTTTTCTCTAGTTAATTTTACTCCCCATCCTTCTATTCTGTTGGAGAATGTTCTTAGGCATTAAAAAATCCAAGGTGGATATGAGAAAAATACTGAAGCTAATAATCAAAAACCGTACATAATGTGACATGTTATTGCCCACTTTGTCTTAGAGTCAAGCTACATGGCTCTGAGAAACCTACAGAAAGAATAAGAATCTTGAAAAACAAGAGATTTGTTCCACATATACCTAGAACAATAGTTATTAAACTTCTAGCTAACATACCCTTGAAAGAATTTGGAGAAACTGTACACTCTTCTCCACATTTTAAAAATTGAGGGAATTCCCAGTATGGCTCAGCAGTAACGAACCCAACTAGTATCCATGAGATTGCAGGTTCAATCCCTGGCCTCGCTCAATGGGTTAAGGATCTGGTGTTGCTGTAGCTGTGGTGTAGGTTGCAGACACAGCTCAGATCCGGTGTGGCTGTGGCTGTGGTGGAGGCCGGCACCACAGCTCTGATTTGACCCCTAGCCTGGGAACTTCCATGTGCCACGGGTGCAGCCCTAAGAAGAAAAAAAAAAATTGAAGTGTAATTGGAGTTCCCTTATGGCTCAGCAGGGTAAGGATCCAGCTCCAGCGTCGTCACTGCAACAGCTCAGGTCACTGCTGTGGTGCGGGTTCAATCCCTGGCCCAGGAACTGCTGTGGGCATAGCCCCCTCCCGCAAAAAATTGAGGTGCAAGTGATATAAAATACATGGATTTTAAGGGTTCCTTCCTATGAATTGTAGACATTTGAGTATCCAGCACTGAAAACCAGCTATGGAAGAAGATGTCCATCACCCCCGAATCATACCTCATGCCCCTTCCTAGGTAATCCTCCATTTCCTGACTCTTGCCCTAGATTAGTTTTCTTTTGGCGCATCTTTAATTTGACATCTAAAAGAATTTTGGCTGAAGCTAGTTGGCTCCCCTTTAATGTTAGTAAATTTAACCATTAAAGAGTTGAAGCATAACCTACTTTAGTGATTAAAAATATACTCAAGCATTAGAAGGAAGTATTTCAATAAATTATTTCTGGCAATTTCAATAAATAAATAAATAAATAAAATTTTTAAAGACGCATTATACTTCCAAAGGAAAAAAAAATGATTGGTTAACGTTTTCCATAGTTCCTTGGTGAGGAAGGATTCAACATGAATAAGGATCCAGCTTGTTTCCTATTTATCGTTTGCTATATAGAGAATTTGACTTAAAGACGTCTAGTTCTCACAGTTCGGGCCTAGGTATTGTCTCAGTCTTTTTTGGTGCTCTGTATTATATCCTGAACAAAATAACCTCATCAGGCCTGGTAAGAACATTTGCAACTACAACTTTCATGCTCAAAGTGAACCAATCAGGTCCATAGTACCCCTTCTAGAATGCTGCTCTCTTTAAGAGTTAGAGAGAGGAGGCAGGCAAGTGTGCTCCCTGCTATATTTGATCATTCTGCTGGCATGTGTCATAGCCTGTCTGGAACCACGGGATAACTGTGTGTGGATGGGATGTTTTATTCCCCAGCTAGACTGCCATATGATGGATAACAAGGGAACAGCAACAGGAATCAGAAGACCGGGGGAGAAGATTCAATTCTGTCATTATCACGTGACCTTGGACAGATTCTTCAAACTTTCTGAGACTGTCAAATGGGCCTCTTTCTCACTGGGAAAAGATTAGGTAAAGAAGAGTAAAAGCGCTTTGTAAAATGTCAACTTCTCATCACTAGGACTTTCTCACTGTTCTTTTAAACAGGAGCCCCTTCTTATGCTTCTCTTAATCCTCATTGAACACCGCATGCAGGAGGTCTTAACAAATATGGATGAACTGAGGGATAGATTTGTTTACAATTAACAACAATAAAGAGTTGTAAATGTTATTGTTTAGAGAGTCAAAAATGCACAAAAATGATATGCTCAATTTGTGCATACATATGAGTACAGATTTCTTACCTCTGCTTAATAGACATATATAATGCACAAGAAACAAGCCGCAGTCATTTTACAGAAGAGTGATCTGCAAATTTCCTTCCCTCATTAAACTGAAGATCTGTCTGTAAAATTATAATTACTCATTCTTTTCCTACCAGGAAAGTTAAGTAATACCGCATAGCGTAACCTCTCTTTGAAGCATCTTCTTTCCATCCTTAATTACAGCTGCAGTTCTCCTGAGAACCATTTCAAACGCTGTCACACTTATATAAATTGTAAAGCTGAGAACAAGAAATGCTGTTCTGGTTGGAGTTTGCCGTAGCTGATTTTATGCATCAAGATAATTCAAAGGTCCCGCTAGCAAACACTTGTTGAGGTCCCACTGTGAGCCAAGTATTCAGACAGGAATTTGGAGACAAAAACGAGATGCTAGAGGGAGTGCTGGCCAAGATGGATAGGCCCTCTATATGCTCTCTGCCCCCACGGATGACTCCTGAAAGCTCTAGACAGGAGACGAAGACAACCACGACAACAACGGCCCGAGGACTTGGAACATAAAACAACAGCAGGCAGACTGAGGAGGGAAGTCAAAACCTGAAGGAGTCAGTACTGTGTTCTGTTTCTTGGGGTTTTTTCCTCCCCCCCCCATCCCTAGTTTTGACCCCACCGTGACCCAAGTTGCAGAAGGGTGCAGTGGCTGCACCTCGAGGCTCCTCCTTCCCGTAGGTGCTGAGTCCTCTCCATGCCGCTGAGGAGCCAGAAGAAGAGCACAGTTGAGAGGTGTTCGAGCGCCAGGCCCGCTCGCGGGAAGGGGTGCACCTCACTTCTAGGCACGGTCCACTGGTCACGCGACCACCTCCGAAGTGCGAAGGAGGCTGAGAAAGGCAGTCCAGCTGTGCGCCCAAGAGAAGAAAGTACATTAGGGGATACCAGTTGACACGAAAAGAGTCTGTGCCACCTAAGTGCTTTGGTCGACGAAAAGGTATCCGGGGAGGGGCTTCTAAATCAGAACAGGAAGCCGGAGCCAAGGGAAGGCCTTCTGAAGGACAGGACATACCTTCTGCAGCATAATCGAGAGGGTGAAAAGGGGAGCATGGAGAAGACCACAGCATGTGCAAAGATGCAGAGGCAGGAAATGTGCAAAGGAGTTTGGGAGGGCCCAAGTTATTCCCCCTTCCTTAGGCAATAGCTGCGTGAAGAGAGAGCCAGGACATGAATCTGGAAAGGGAGGCAGGAGCCAAGATTTGGGCCAGGAGCGGCCCCGTAGTATCTGATTTCTAATTTAGAAAGAGCCTGGTCATTGTGTGGAGGGTGGCTGAGCCAGGAAGAGGAGTTAGGAGACTTCCCACTGTCCAGGCAAGAAGCAATTTGGGCTTGGAGTTCCGTCGTGGCGCAGTGGTTAACGAATCCGACTAGGAACCATGAGGTTGCAGGTTTGATCCCTGGCCCTGCTCAGTGGGTTAAGGATCCAATGTTGCCGTGTGCTGTGGTGTAGGTGCAGATGTGGCTCGGATCCCATGTTGCTGTGGCTGTGGTGTAGGCTGGCAGCTGTAGCTCTAATTAGACCTATAGCCTGGCAACCTCCATATGCCACAGGAGCGGCCCTAGAAAAGACAAAAAAAAAAAAAAAAAGAAGAAGAAGCAATTTGGGCTTGAAGCAAGCAGTTGGGTGCAGTGATGGGATCAGATATTGAGATATTCGTGAGTCAAAGTCCATAGACCTTAGTAACTGATTGGATATAGTAAATGAGATTATGAAAGGAATCAAGGGAAATTCCTAGATTTCATTCATTTATTGACTCTTCATTCATTCAACAAATGTTTACTGACTATCTACTGTGTGTGTTCCTCTAAATACTGGAGACACAATAATGAATAAATGAGCAAAGTTCCTGTCCTCATAGCGTTTACATGCTGGTGGAAATTCTAAAAAGATTAACAATTATAAATTTATAGTGTGATTAGGGTTGCCACAGTTAGCAAATAACATGTTATAGTTGAGATGTTCTTGTAAGACATCTGTGTGGGGATTGGTTAATTGCAGGTTATTTCTATGTTGCTCAGGAGAGAAGCCTAAATCACAGATATAGATTTAGGAGTCATCAGCATAAGGGTAGTTGTAAATGAAAAAAAAAAAAAAAAAAGGGAATTCATTGGCTGAGGACACCAAAAAAGTTCAGCTTCAATCATAGCTGGTTCAGAGGTTTAAATGACAGTATTGGAGTTCTGTCTTTCTTTGACTCTGTTGGACTCTCGTGGACTTGATGGCCCCTGGCAACTCCAAAGTCCTCGAGTCACATCTACTCATTCGACAACTCAACAGAGATTTGTTTTTGCTTTGGTTTGGTTTGGTTTTTCTGATAGCTCCAATGGAAAAGTTTCAGTGAAGACTATGATTGGTACAGAGGGGGTTACATGTCTATTTCTGAGCCAAGGCCGGTTAACCTAGAGTTGGAGTATTCTGATTGCTCATGCCTGGGTCATGAATCCAAGCCTGTGGCAATGGGTAGGAAAGGGTCAGCTCTCGAAACCCACAAGTGTGTTCCTCTAGCAAAGAGAAATTCTGCTTCTGGGAGGTGGGGAAAAGATACATTGAGCGTACAAAGACCAGAATGTTCTCTACAGGTGGAAACTGAGGCCTTGGGTATTAGGGAGGTCACCCTGTGAGGACATATAGAATGAGAAGAACCCAGAGCTGATGTCAAATATCCTGGAAAGAATGACACTTGGGGACTCAACAGAAGAAGATGATTCTGCAAAAGAGATGGAGAAGGAGTGGCAAGAGCAGCAGAAGGAGATCCTGAAGCCAGTGACGTCCGAGAAACCAGCTCAGTGAGTTTCAAAAAGGACTAAGTCAATAGACATAGAGGAGGCACTGAAAACCAGGACAGGGGGAGACACAACCCAATACCCTGACCATAAAAGGCCGTCAGCTAGAAAGCTAGTCACTGCCCTTCACAAGATGGAAGGGAGTATGAGGGAGAAACTGGCAGAAGGTATACCAGATGTCTGGGAGGGGGAGCTGGGAAATTAACTACACCAAGTGGGTCTAAAGGCCTCAGCTTCTCGAACTGAGAGGCATATGCAAAGGACCAGGAAAGCCACGGTCTAAACACGAAACATCTCTTTTGACTCTCAATTCTGCAAAAAAATATGGAGTAGGTCACGTTATTTCTATAATAAAACAAACACTGCTATATTATGGTGTAGGATGCAAAAACCTGTGGGGATTTCAAGAGAAAAACGTTAGACTTTAAAGAGATTTGTACTTGCAAGAGGACCTTCGGACTTTACTTCCAGAGCTCCCTGCAGTAAGCATGCCTTCCCCTCTGGCTGGTGTGACTGTGGGTGAAAAGAATGGGGAGCTCGGCTGTAAGCTGTTTGACCATTTGCCTTCTGCTCTGTGGGTCACAGTTCAAGAATGTTTTAGGACAGATTCACTGACACATAATGATAACAGAGCCTGTTATTTGTGAAGCACTTACTATGTAACAGGCACTGTCCTAAAAGCTTGACCTTGGTTATGCCTCATAATAACCCCAATGGAATGGGGCACTATCATAATCATTCCGATTTTAAAGATGAGGAAGCTGATGCACAGAGAGGTTAAATAACTTACCCAAAGTTGCACAGCTCTGGATTTAAACCTAGGGAGTCTGGCTTTTGAGCCACTGTCCCTAACCACTGCACTACTGTCCCACTGTTCCATCCGAGAATTTCCATATGGGCCACTGCACTTGCCAGACTGCAGCTTCTGATACAGGTTCAGAAAAGAAGGCCATTGTGCAATGGTCTGTGAATTGCCAGAAGAGGCAGGGTTGGGGAAGCACCGTCTGGCAGCTGTGTCTCACCTCTGTCCTACCCAGTCCACGAACTGGTGATTCAATGGCCATGCCACAGAGGCCCAGAAGCCCTACTCCCCAGGCGGCTTTGCACTGTAACCTTGGAACCATGGGAAATCGTTAGGCCCCCGGGTGATGTTTACCTGAACTACAATTACCTTTTTGTTTGGACTCGCACTTTGAATTTTTATTGGTTTTACTGCATTCCCCCAAAGAAGGAATAATTTCAGAGGTACTTTATGTAATGGCTGATTTTATAAAAACATTTCAACTTAAGCTTTTTACAACCTAAGGATAAAGAGAAAAGCAAATCTGCAATTTCACAGTACTAATCGGTTTTCTTTTAATTCATATGCATAAATTACTTTTTATTTTCTTCCTGAATGTACACAAAGATAGCTCAAGGAGTCTACGAAGCCCCATGGCCCTGTCAACCAGCAATAACCGCGTTCCCATGGTCAGTCTTGCCCATTCCCCCACACCCAGTATCACCTGGAGGCAAAAACCAGATAGCACATCATTTTAGCTACAGAAATTTCAGGACACATCCCTATAAGATCGAGATTATTTTTAAAAACAGCCACAACACCATGATCATAATTCCTTAAGAGCAGCAAATAGCCAGTCCATGTTCATATTTCCAAAAATTATTTTAAAAATCCTGCTTGTGCTATGGTTCTCTATTCCTTCATTATTATGAGCTCGGCTGCTTTGTTATTGTTGTGATAGATACTATACAGCTTTTACGAACAATTCAAACCCACAAATGGAGAGCTCCCTGCCAACCTCACTCAAATTTGGCCGATGTTGCTTCATCTACGTTCCCCTTTCCATCCTCCCCTTTCACTGGCTGTTTATACCGCACTCCTCAGACATCACTTCCTGTCACTGGGCATGCATTCTTAGCGTGGTCAGCAGCAAGCAAATGCAGAGGTGTTTTCTGGTAAGCGTTTATGTATTTATTTCATTTCTAAATCCCTGGAAAAGGATTAGATTAAAGGCAAAATCTTCGGATGGATCTGATAAACTGTCACTTGGCATTTCGCTGTCTCTTTCTCTTTTTTTCCCTGAGCAATGTTTAAAATAAAACCAAATTCTAAACAAATGGCACTAATAGTCTATGACAGGAATACCAAACAGAATATTTGTGTCACACACGCTCTGTCAGCTGTGCCCAGATCTTTAAAAGTACGCATTTCCCCAAGACTAATTGAATAAAAGCTGAAATGCAGAATTTCAAGCCTAATTATAACTTTGAAAAAAAAAAAAAAAGAAGAACTCAGAAAAATGTAAAGAGACACCATTAGCTGGTTTGTATTCCAAATGGGGCCTGAATGATGACACTCTATTGGCAAAGCCCCTGGGTTCCTTTCACACTCCTTCTGGGTTTTAAGATCTACTGTTTTCCAAAGAGCTCTTGGGGACCTTTGAGAATTGCCTGGGAGGCAGAAGAAATAGTTCAGGCTTTGGGTTCTCATAAGTTAATGCCACAGGTCACAATTTGTTGAGATTTACTGAGGTGACCTTGTTTTGTCTTGTGGAGAGTTACCATGAAATCCACAGTAACACCCACGATAACTGTGAAATCATAGTGTCACCATATTGCTTGTTCTGCAGTTGCCACCACAAGCAAATGACAAATGACAGCCATATTGGCTTGTACACTATTGAGAACCCAGGGGGGTAATGAAAACTTGTCACGGGTTAGGTCAAGCAACTAGCAGGAGAAGTGCTGTCGAGCATTTTCAATGCCAACAGCAGAAAATCTGGGCAAACAAAAAGTGATTGCTTCAGATTGAAAATCGGTTCAATACTCTTGCAAAAGGTTTGGCAGTACCTATTAAAGCTAAACGTGCATATACCCTATGGTCCAGCAATTCCACTTTATGGCGCTAGAGGTCAGAATAGTGCTTACCCTGGGGCACTGGCTGAGCAGGGGCAAGAGTGAGCTTGCTTTCTGGGGCCCTGGAAATGTTCTCTATCTCGATCTGATGGAGGTCATACAGGTGTAGACATAGAAAAACATTCACCGAACTGTGCGCTCTCCTGTAAGCTAGACCTCAAAAAAGAAAAGTTATTTGTAAAAATTCAGAGTAAAAAGGCTTTTGCAAGATGCTGGTGATTTAAGAGGCCCTCTGCCTGTGGACTAAGACCAATGCTGTCCTCATCAGGAACCCCAAGCTTCCCAGGTGGAGAACCCCCAGTCAAAAGGTGGGGTTTAGGGTGCCGTCTTCACTTTCCTCTAAGATGATCTAACCCATCCCTTTCTCAAGATCTTGGGTCCCACTGAGGTAAAGATCCCCCTGTTCTAGAAGGGCATTCCCATTGCTGTATTTGGGGGCACAATATAGACCTTATGTCTGGCACTTTTTCACCTGCTCAGATGACCTTTCTTTAACAAACTGAGTTCAATGGTTGATGGTCAGGTTCCTTTTGAACTGTCTTTTCTTGGCAAAGCCAAAATTGTCATGTCATATCTCAAATCACTACTGAAAAATCAAGTTACATGGTAGGCTCTACTGACATTGCTTTACTATTTGCCCGTAGTTTCATTGTAGCCTTTGCCATTTAACTCTGTGTTTGAGTATCCTTTAACTATTCATTTTGTGTTCAGTAATTCAGCTGCACCCCGTTGGTGGTAAATCATTGAAAAACTTCCACAGCTAAGTTTCTATGTTGACGTGCTTCTGGCAGAGCAGCGTAACTCTCCTCATGCTTATGCCTAGTAAGTGTTGCTTGCACTAAGTTCCTCTCTATTCTCAGACATCAGAGACATTTTATTTTGTAAAGGAACGCCGACCTGTACCTTAGGTCTTCGACCTGAGAAACACGTGGACTTCTGGTGAGTCCAGCATTGTCTTCATCAAGAGACAGGTCCTCTTAAATGGCTAGCGCCTTGCAAAGGAGGCAGAGCTGATGGAAGAGCATCACGTTGTCAGTGGATGGATGTGGTTTCAGTTTACGATAAGAAAGTGGGAGAGACAAAAACAAAAATACAACCTCGACATTTGAAGAGCACAGAGAAATACGGAGTCAAAATATGAATAAATCCAAGTGCATTTTCTAGGTTAAAATGGTTTTATGTTTGTTTAAATGTAGGCTTAGGAAATGTGATACTATTAATGCACGTATATGGCTAAGATTTAGAAGGAAGGATGCTAAATTGGGAAACAAAGTGGTGTTACATGTACCAAAACTGAACACTCTTTTATTATTTATATCTTGGTATTACAACCTCACAGCATCTTTTAAATACAGGAAAAAAAAAACAAAACTGTGAGGATATAGTGAATTAAAGTTGTACAGGTTTTCTAGAGACCAAAAAATCCTCTATATTTTAAAGCATTATGTCCCCTGAATATTTTTGATTTTAATTGAAGGGTAAAATTTTTATGGTTGTATAAACAGTTGAGAAAGATTCCATCAGCTGCTTTTGAATTCTTATAATAGAGGGAAACACAGTCTACCTTCGCTAGTTAAGACATTTTTTTAAAAAAGATCAGAACATATGTTCCACTTCATGGTATCAAACACAGAGTAAAATGGCTCTAATTGGGAACATACTTGGGCAAACGACTAGATTAAAATGACTGAGAGTTATAAATGTCTGAAATGTCTATTTCAGGCACGAGTAGGGGAAATGGCACTAATTTCTAGAGAATGTGCACATAATGATTAAATTATTCCAGAGAGATGAAGAGCATATCAGCCTGTACCCTGGAAAAGAAATGCCACATGAATCAGGAATGAGCCAATCAATTCTTTAGTGAGTGGCATCACCATGAGAAATACCTCGGCTGACTGCTGCTACCCCTCCATCCTGTGATCACCTGGCTAGCCCATTTCTCCAGAATCCCATTAGCCTCCTCTACAGTATCTGCTGAACTAAATGAAATACCATCTGAAACCCTGTTCCCTAGCCAATTGCTCTTTTTGGTCCTTGTTAGACCCTTTTAAGTAAGTCCAATAGATGGACCGGGCTTATATTGGTATAGTGGAAAATGCAAACTAACCTTTGACTTTTGACTTAACTTCTGACCCAGCGGATACCAACATTTGCATCTTTTCCTCATCCTCAAATTGCTTTTGGAACAAGTTGGTGGATCATAACAATTAAGATATACAAAGACCCAGATATACACACATCTAGTCCCCATGCACTTTGCTGCTCTTAGATGCTAACTCCTGGGCCCAACAAGCAAGTTAAGGGCACCCTTCCCTCCCTTGTTTCAACCTATCTGGATGTGTGTGTGGTCAGAGAACATTCTAAGATGAGAGGAAATAGTTTGTATGGCAGCAAGTTTAGGGCATGGATGCTGAAAAAAGGGACAGCCTCTGTTGGTGGGGACTCTGTCCACATCCCCCGTGCACTAACCTCTCCAGTATGTGCCGACAGTGTCCTAGGTCAAGCAGCATCTGCAACTCTCTGCCTGAGGTTTTCTCTTGGCCTGAGAATGGAATAATCCAGAGGGGCCACAGAGGAAGGACCTCATGAGTGCAGCCATCACTCCATACTGGATGGGTTGAGAGGTAATTACACCAGCTTTCTTGCCCCTTGATTGGATAGAACTCCCAGAGTTTCCCAATGGGAGTGAGCCACAATTGCCCATGGAGGCAATGTGTTCCATAATGTACTCCCTCCCGCCATGCCTCTCCGCTAACTACTGCAGCTTCAGATCACCGCCCAAATAAGCTTCCTGCCCTAAAATCCTTGTTTCAAGGTCTGTTTCTTTGTGACCCAACCTAGGCTACATGGGTTTGGACTCAAGGAATCATGGCAATTGGAAGTCAAAGACGTGAATTTGAGCCTTGCCTCTGCAATTTGCTCTCTGTGATCATAGGTTATTTTATCTCTCTGAGCCTCAATTTCTTCATCTGTAAAATAGGGATAATAGTACACTTTTGCTGCCTAACAGTGTTGTTGAGAGGCATGAGTGAGAAGACATATGTTAAAGACTTGAAAGAGCTAAACAATGAATGTAGTTCATTAGAGTTATAGTTCATGAGAAGTGTTCTCCTCCTTCCCCTGGCCCAGGAAGGACTTCTTTTATTTATTTTTTTAATTTTTTATTGAAGTATAGTTAATTTACAAGGCTGTGTGATAATTCCTGCTGTACAACAAAGTGACCGAGTCATACGTATACACATATTCATTCTTTCTGATTCTTTTCCCACATAGATTATCACAGAATACTGGGTAGAGTTCTCTGTGCTATACAGCAGGTTCCTGTTGGCCAAACATTCCATATACCTCAGTGTGCATATGCCAACCCTTAACCCTTAATCCATCCCTCCCCCCCCCACCTGTCCCCTTTGGTAACTATAAGTTTTTCAAAGTCTGTGAGTCTGTTTCTATTCTGCAAATAAGTTCATTTGTATCTTTTTTATATATATTCCACTTATAGGTGACCTCATGATGTTTGTCATTCACTGTCTGACTAATTTCACTTAGTATGTTAGTTTCTAGGTCCACCCATGTTGCTGAAAATGGCATTATTTCCTTCTTTTTTATGGTTGAGTCATATTCCATTGTTTATATGTATGTACCACATCTTCTTCAAGGAAGGATTTCTTTTAAACATTTCATTTGAAACAATTATAGACTCACAGGAAGTTGCAACAATAGTACATAAAGTCCCGAGTATCCTTTACCCAGCTTCCTCCAATGGTGACACCTAATTGGACTCTGGTAGGATATGAAAACCAGGAAACTAATGTTGCTGCAGTGCTATTAACTAGACTACTAACATCATTCATTTTTATACTTTTTAAGTACTTACAAATCTGCCATTCTACTTCTCCTCAGTCCTCTAGCCTCTCCTCTCCCCGGGTCTAGTGATCTTTTGAGGAGTCTAAACTAGCCTCTCAGATCACTAAGTGTCTACTCTATTATAGCAGGTACTGACTGAATACCTTCAACCATTGTGCTAACTATGCTTCAAAACTGTGGGACAAAAAATTCTATTCTTTTTAATCCAAATCCTTCTGTCACTGTCTCTTGACCAGTAACAGGTAGGCTTTGAAGATGAAATCCCAACATCCTGGATCCTGCTAAACAACTTCCTAAAGTGGGGAATGCAGCAGTTACCAAAAGAGCTGTTTCCTGTGATGAATTGCATAACAATATTTTCATTAGGTGGTTCATACATTTTCTTTAGTTGCTTTAGAAGTCTTGAATAAATGCCTCCTTATTTAGTTGGTCCATATCCTGCTTAATTTTTCAAGTTGTTCTATTATCCCTTCCTTAGTACTCCTGTGACTTCACCTTTAGTGCCTGGGGAAAAAGTGGGGGGAACCTTTTCTTCATCAATCCTCCAGTGAAGGGAAGGGTCACAGGATTGTTTGCAGTAGCATCTCAGTAACCTCCTGTTCTCTCTTTGAATGCAACCATTATTCCTCCTTGAACAGATAATTTATCTCCTCCCTGACCACCTTCTTGGTTAAAGGTTAACAAAAATAACATCCTCTTCAAAGTTCAAACCCTTAGAATGCACAGACCCCTGCTGCCAATAAAATCTGTCAAACCAAGAAGATAGAAACTGTATTAGGGTCAAGTCTCCAAAACTGCTGAACTTTCTCTTTCTTCTTGATGCCCATTGGTCTTGCTGACCATCCATATCTTCTGAAAACACTTCAGAACATATATTTTCAAGGATCCCAAATTGTCCCTCTTACAGTAATACAGGATCCATTGCCCAAGTGCCTCTCAGAGCCTTCTAGCACTCCAGTCTCTTCTCTAAGTTTTCTCTTGGCGCTCTCACCCTCCTTCCTGGCTTTAAGACATTAGCTCTACAAATATTATTCCAAAACTACACTGCATTCCCAAACCTCTCGCAAGTGGATCCCACATTCCACTTCCCTACAAGTCCCACCTCCATAGGTGGGACCTCCATTCTCATAGTTGTCTGGACTCAAGCTCTCAGGCTTCTTTCACAACTTATTAAGAAACTCCTGGAACTGCCTGGTCTCGTTATGTCACTCCCACCCTACACAGCCACCATCCACCAAAGCAATGCAATATCTCTTATGTCTTAGGGACATTCTAACTTTGGACAAACCTGATCATGCTTTAGAAAAACATCACAGGTCAAGGAAAAGGACAACAGCCTACCTCTGTGATCCCAATCCCCAAATCAAACAAACACTCCATGCCCACTGCCGGATAACTAACTGTTTTTTGCTCCAGTAAATCTTCTTGACCAAAACTGTCCTCCTGAATCTTTTCCATTTGTGAAATTCCACCTAGGCTTAAAGGATCTGGACACTCCTAACCTTATCTGTACCATGCACTGACACTAATGCTATACCACCTGGTAGTGTTTGCTAGTTTTTCTATAGCCCTTCTCTTCCTCAACCATAATGCAAGCTCCAAGGAGGCAGAAGATTGGCTGACATCCATATGTCTCAACCAAAGAAAAGGAAAATC
This sequence comes from Sus scrofa, assembly GCF_054392235.1. Classification (NCBI taxonomy): domain Eukaryota; kingdom Metazoa; phylum Chordata; class Mammalia; order Artiodactyla; family Suidae; genus Sus; species Sus scrofa. The sequence goes on from NC_139401.1 coordinate 18,043,398, forward strand.
AATGAAACCAATTCCCTTTTTGGGGGCCACACCTGAGGCAGGCAGGTGAAATGCAGACTTCCTGGGCCAGGGATTGAACCTGAGTCAGGGCAGTGACAGTACAGAATCCTTAACTGCTTGGCCAGCAGGGAACTCCAAAACTAATTCTTATTGAGCAGCTATAGATGAGCCGCAGCTTTCTCTAGCTACCTAATCTAATGAAAGCACCCCACTTCCTGAACTATCATGTTACCCAGTTTTTGTTGTCTTCATAGCACTTATTGCTACTGGAAATTATCATGCTCAGTCATTAATTTATGTAACCAGTGCTTTGTTGCACCCCCTGGATGGTCTGTTCAGGACCGTGGTTCTCATTCCTACAGGTGTTGGGAGTGATGGTTGCTGAGTGTTCTCAGCTGAGTGTCCCTCCAGGAACCGTCCTTGGAAGGGACCACTTGGCCTTTGATCACACCTCTTCCCTGGCGCAGCCTAGTCAAATTGGGGTTATAAAGGTCAACACACTTAACTTGCCTTGGGGCAACTCTGGAGGGCTACCCCAGTTCCAGAGCTTCTGTGGCGGTGGCTAAAGCCGCTGTTACTCAGCTCAACTTCTCCCTGATAGTCTGCCCAGTCTCTCTTCCTTCCCTCACCTACCAGTGTTGTTTCTAAGAGCATCCACAATTAACTTTCCACGTGCAGATCTCCACTGCACTCTGTTTCTAGGGAACCTGACCTAAGAATGTTAATGTGTTCACTGTTGGTTCTCTTTACTAGAATGTTCCATGAGAGCAGGGACTTATCTGTCTCATTTACTGCTGGGCCTAGAATAGTGCCTGGTACATGACTGGTGCTTAAGAAATATTTGTAGACTATGAATGAATGGCTCTTATTTATCTAAATCTTACAACTCTACCTCCTTCTTCACATGAGAAAATAAACACAGAGAAGTCAATTAAATATCCCAAGGATAAATAGCCAGTCAGTTGTATAACCCGGACCACACTTGTATGAATCCAATATCCACACTCTTTTCAAAACCATATATGGCCTCTTGATGTCTTCGTCATTGTGGGTAATACTGCCTGCTTGGCTAGGGGCCACATGTCTTTGGCTTTTGTGGTCTGGCTGACTTCTTGATGCACTTGGCATGGAAACCTCAATTTAGCCTTTAACCCTTCTCTCTCTCTCTTCTCTAGCTCATCCACACCACTGGCATCTTCCATGCTTCTCTATATAACATTACTCCAAAATGTCATTTTTTCCTATGATTTCACTGACAACATGTTGGTTCAGAGCCTGATGAATCCCCAATTCCATCTGCACAGTCCTTGCAATACTCTTACCTACTTCAGTGGACCCTCTATGTCACTCTCCACTTTCTCTTCTTCACCATCTTCTCCACCACAGTCGGGGGCCAAGTAGGACACAGAATCCATACCAGATAATTTAATTAGGAAAACTCAATTGAAGGAACAACACACGGAGATGGCAAGGCACTCTAGAATGAGCAAGAGTGGGAAGCTGTTGCCATCCCTAGGGCTGAAGGGATGAGGGAAGGAGACAGTGGCACTTAAGCCTGGTGGGAGTTGGAGCCATTGAGGAGGGACCTCCCAGTGGGAGATGTAATTCTGAGGGTTGCAGAGTCCAAACCAATGCTCACTTTTTAACCAAAATCCAGAGCTCAACCTGAGCACACAGTTAGGGTGTGTATTCTCTGGAACGTCTCTTCATTTCTACCCTCTCCCCATTCTACACACACACACACACACACACACACACACACACACGCCCCTATGTTATATTGATGCTTTTAGCTAACTTCTTTTGGCATTGACCGCTTGTCCTTCAATAATTCTGCTTAGGACACCTTCATCTCTCATCATCACGCCTCCTTCCAGTTAACACAGGCCCATCAGCTCCCTTTTCAACACCTCATCTCCTCACTAGCTGCCTCTTGCCTTGAATATTGAAATGTGGCCATGTATAGTGTACTATCCAATATGGTAGCTACTAGCCACTTGAAATATGGGTGGCGTGACTAAGGAACTAATTTTTATTTCATATTAATAAATCTAAATTTAAAACAGATACTTGGAGCTTTATCTCCACCCCTTCCCCACCATCCTTAAGCACAGGCTGTGCTTAGTAACTTGCTTCCAAGGAATAGAGTATAGAAAGGGAGAGCAAAAGTAACTTAGAGCGCAAAAACGTGGCAAACACTATCCCAGTCAAGGGATCAAGATCTATATCACCAGTAATAAGTCATATTGAGAGCATGTACCCTTGATATGATGTGATGAAAATGGCACTTCACCTCTGTGGGGCACTTCAGCAAATCCTTTTGGAAAATATCAGCCAAACCCCAATAGAGGGAAATTCTTCAAAACACCTGACCAGCAATCTTCAAAACAAAGTCACAAGAAACAAGGAAAGTCTGAGAGGTTATCACAGACCAGAAGAGACTAATGATACATGATTAAATGCAATGTGGTGTCCTGGATTGGATCCTAGAACAGAATAAGGGTGTTAGTGGGAGAACTGGTGAAAACCAAATAAAGGCTGGGGTTTAGTAAATAGTAACGTATCAGTGTAGTATTCTGGGTTGTGACAATGTCCACAGGAATGTAAGATGTTAACAACAGGGAAACATGTGAATTATACACAGGAACCCCTCTACCATCTTTGCAACTTTTCTGTAAATATAAAATTATTCTAAAATAAAAGGCTTGGAGTTCCCGTTGTGGCTCAGTGGTTAGCGAATCCGACTAGGAACCGTGAGGTTGCGGGTTCGATTCCTGGCCTTGCTCAGTGGGTTAGGGATCCAGCGTTGCTGTGAGCTGTGATGTAGGTCGCAGACGCGGCTCGGATCCCGAGTCGCTGTGGCTCTGGTGTAGGCCAGCAGCTACAGCTCCGATTCGACCCCTAGCCTGGGAATCTCCATATGCCGTGGGAGCAGCCTAAGAAATGGCAAAAAAAAAGACCAAATAAATAAATAAATAAATAAATAAAAGGCTTATTAAAAATAAAAATAAAGAATAAAACTGTTATTCAATTCAGTTATTGGAAAACTTTTAAATATGTCTGGAACAATTTGAATATGTTAACTTACTTTTCCAGCTGTACATTTTATGAAATCTAAATACAGATCAAGTATTTCCAATGAAAATTTAGCATCCAAAATGAGATGTTACAAGTATAAAATACATACCATATTTTGAAGACTTCACACACAAAAAAGAAAGTAAAATATCTTAATACTTACTAAAACATTATTACATATTGAGATGATAATTTTAGATATATCGGGTTCAATAAAATATGTTTCTAAAATTAATTTCACTTATTTCACTTCATTTTTTTCTCTCTATAATAATGTATTTTATTTATTCATGTCATTTTTTAAATACAGCTAGTAGAAAAGTTAAATTACATATGTGACTTGCAGTGTATTTCTGTTAGGGGTTAAGAACACAGACCCTTGAGCCAAATAGCCTGGGTTGAGATCCCAACTCTCTACCAAGTGACGGATTAACCTTGAGCAAGTGAGTTAACCTTTCCACGTCACAGTTACCCATCCATAAATAGAGTACCTACTTCATGGGGCTGTCGGAAAGATTCAGTAAGTTCATCTATATACTATGCTGAGTTATAATACCTACTGGAACATAGCAAGAACTGAATAAATGCTAGCCATTATCAATAAAGTAGGGCTGTTTATAGCCAAAGAGTCTTTGGAGGTTCAAGAGTCTTGAGGTGATGCACTGCCAAAGCAGAGAGGAGACAAGGAGGAAAGATCCTTACTGATTTCTCCTGCCCTCCGCCTTCCTGCTTAGCCTCTACGGGAAGCCAGCCTCAGTGCTCAACCTCCCCCCGCACAGAACAAGCCAGAGAGAGGTGGGGAATCCATGTAGAGGGGGAGCTGGGGAGGCAGAGCGAGACAAAGGAAGAGAACTAGCACACCTCACCGCTCCTATGGCAACAAAAAGTTTAAAGCATCCTGCTTTCCAAGCCCTCAGACCCACCTCTCATCCCGCCCTTGATTTTTCACAACAATCATTTTAGTGAGTTTCCCTCCCTACCCCCAAGATTTTAGGAGACTCAGCCATGCTCAGAGTCACAGATCCTCCAGTCCTGGACTCACTCTTTCAGAGATGAGTCATGTACATAAAGAGATGGACGTTTTCTGCTCTTTTCACTGATTTCTTGCCCGTAGGATATAAAGGGAGTGGCTGATCTTTGAAAGCAAATAGCAGATACTCCCAACATTATATATACACCACTGCAGCCTGAACTGAATGATTGATGATGATGATTAATGACCTCAGAACTGTGTTTTGAGTGGGGTTTTTTTTTCCCCTGCAAGATCCTTCCCAGTGTTCCTAACATCAGACTTACTGGCTAAGTCGCCATTTTCTGAAATAAAGGAGGCTGGGGTGCATCTCCTTTGTGTAGGATGAGTATTACCTTTGTGAACCAACCCCACTAGCCTTCTTCTCGTGCTGGCCATATGGTCTGACTTCTGCTCAGCTTTTCCAGGGCACATGTGCAGGGAATCTAATAATGGATTTCAGCCAGCCTCTGGGCTATTATGTAAATAGGAATCTTCTAGCACCCCCACAATCCCTTGGGAATCTCTCTAATTAATTAACACACATTCACACACACACACACACACACACTCACACACACACACACACTCACACACACACACACATATACTCCTTTTCATGGTGTTACGTGGTCTTAACATTACTCTATTTTGGGGTGTGGCTCTGCTTTTATGTACACAGAGCACATGATTTTGTGACCTTGGCTACTTAAGTGCTCCATCTCATTAAGCTTCTAAAATCATCACCTACTGCAAGGGTCTCCAAATAGGCTGTTTCCCCTGCCAATATTTATGCATTTTAGGCCATTTGATCAGGTGCATATAAGTTTAGAATTGTTTTATCCTTCTGAGGATTTGAATCCTTTCTAATGGGCTACTGACCCCTCCTAACTTTGATAATGCTTCCCCAACATAGCTTTCTTTGGTTAGTAACTGCCTTAGGGGTTAGTAGTTGCCCAGTAGTCGGGCTGGTTACCAGTGAGCCACTACAGGAACTCCTGGTGTGTGTTTTTTATCCTGTTACTTTCTGCCTTTCTATATTCTTTTGCCCCAAGTGTGGCTCTCATAATGGACATATAGCTTTATTTTTAAAAAATCCTATCTCTGGAGTTCCCGTCGTAGCTCAGCGGAAATGAATCTGACTAGCATCCATGAGGACGCAGGTTCGATCTCTGGCCTTGTTCAGTGGGTTAAGGATCTGGCGTTGCCGTGAGCTGTGGTATAGGTTGCAGACACGGCTCAGACCTGGCATTGCTGTGGCTGTGGTGTAGGCTGGCAGCTGTAGCTCCAGGTTGATCCCTAGCCTGGGGATTTCCATATGCCTCAGGCGCGGCCCTCAAAAGACAAAAAAAATAAATAAAAATAAAAAATAAAAATCCTATATCTGACAATTTGTTTTTAATTGGCTAGTTTAATTCACTTGAATATTTGGTGATATGGTAATTATTTGGACTTGGTTTGCTACCTTATTTTTTTCACCTTTTATTTTATTGTAAGCCACCTTACTTTTTAATTTTGTAATTATCCCCTTTTTCTGTGATTCCCTTTCTTTCTCATTTCTCACCATTTTTTTGGATTGTCTGTGGCTTATTCTCTGTTTGTTTCCTTATTTCACTGTTCCTTTTACTTGTTTAGACTTTATAGGCTCTTTTTTTTTATCCTTTTAGTGATTACTCTTGAAATTTTATCAGCTATATTTAACCCACAAAGTCAAAAATTAAACGTCTTAATTTCCTTGTAGAACAGGGATTGGCAAACTATGGCCCGATGATCAAATCTGCCCGTCAGTGGTGTACTGACTTCTTTCTTTCAAAACCTGCTACGGCACAAGGGGAAAAACCCTGAATCCAGTATAGGGCTGTCAACAAGTGACTCTTTGCAAGGCTCCTTCCATTCCTGGGCAAACTACTCCTGGGATTCTAAGGTCCTTGTAGACACAGAGAAGATGCTGTCACAGAAAGCAGCAAGTCTTCACGCAGGAGAAACCTTGGGAAAAGTGGGGCTGACAGGGTGGGAAAAGCATGGAAAGCATTCCAACTGTTTTGAGAAGACGTGAGGTCCCTAAGCCTATGGAGAGAAGACACATTCACGTTTATAAAAGTCCTGTAATGAACCTGGGACTTTTGTCCCAATCTTCAGTAAATTATGAAAAAAATGTCAAAAATAACAGAGACTAGGGAGAATAGCACCCATTTACCTATCATCTAGATTTAACAATTAATATTTGTTTCATCTATTTTGTATTTGGAATTAGTATTAGAACTAGAGACATAATATTTTACCCTTAAAAAACTTTACCATGTCCTATATAATCACAATGCTATTATCATACCTAACAAAATTAACAATAATCCTCTAATTTATCTAACACTCATGCTGTATTAAAATTTCCCACAATTGTCTCCCAACTGTCTTTTACGGCTGGTTGTTCAAACTGCTGTCCAATCAAGGCATTATATCTAAGACTCTATTAATCCAAATGGTCCTAGTAATTTTCATATCTTTTTATCTTTATAACAACCCTACAAGGCAGCTATCATTATTTCCATTGTACAAATGTAAAAATTGAAGCTAGAGAATTATTTAGCTCAAGATCACACTGTAAGTGTGCAAAGGATATTTCCTGCTTTTTTAGCTGCCCAGCATCCAAACCCCCTTCCTATTTTGAGCAAGTGCTATTGCAACTCGGTGGGGGTACTCCTGGTGGCCGAGAGGTGGGCACATAAACTAATTTGTCAGATTTGATGCCATGGTTGAGGACTCTGAGCCTAGAACAGCACTGTTCAGTTAAAGTTCATGCAATGATAGAAATGTCTTTTTTAAAATTTTTATGATGGTTGATTTACATTGTTCTGTCAATCCCTGCTGTGTAGCAAAGTGACCCAGTCATACATCTATATACGCTCTCTCATATTATCTTTCATCACGTTTCAATAATGGAAATGTCTTGCATCCGCACTTCCAATATGGTCCAACTGTCCTGCATATAGTGGCTACTGTATTGGACAGCACAGTTCCTGACAGAAGGATTTCAAGTTGCAGGGACATTTGAGAAATTATACACAGCATTGGTGGTGGCATTTAGAATCTGGTGGTGTGGGCACCTCTGAGGGATGGGCTGATGGTGGTGTTCTGGATATTGCCTATTTTCAGAGCCTGATGTTCCATTCAGCCTATCAGATATCTGAACCACCCAATAGCCCCTTTGCTTAAATTTTCCAGAGTCAGGTTCTATTGTTTGAAATCAAAAGTCCCTTGGCAGATACGACCACTTGTCACCCAATTCCTTTCTTTCCTTGGGAACAGAACCTACATTTTTAGCTAGATGTAAGTTGTAGCTAGTTGTGGCTATATAACTAAATTCAGATCAGTGAGACAGAGGTGGACATGCACTATACAAATTCTGGAGAGTATCTTTAAATTGGATATACTTTTCTGTCTTCTGCCTTTCAGCTGGCTGGATTATGGATGTGATGGCTGGAGCTTGAGCAGCTATTTTTTTTTTTTTTGTCTTTTTGCTATTTCTTGGGCCGCTCCCGCGGCATATGGAGATTCCCAGGCTAGGGGTTGAATCGGAGCTGTAGCCACCGGCCTACGCCAGACCCACAGCAACTCGGGATCCAAGCCACGTCTGCAACCTACACCACAGCTCACGGCAAGGCCGGATCGTTAACCCACTGAGCAAGGGCAGGGACCGAACCCGCAACCTCATGGTTCCTAGTCGGATTCGTTAACCACTGCGCCACGACGGGAACTCCAGCAGCTATTTTTAAACCATGAGGTAGAAACCAAGTCTTAGGAATGGCAGATCATCCAAATAAAAGGAGCCTGTGACCCTGGAGAGTCTAAAGTTGCTACAGTAGACTTCATTGCATATGTTTATGTGAAAGAGAAAAACTTCTGTCTTGTTAATGCTACTGTAGGGTTTTTGGTTTTTTTTTTTTTTTTTTTTTCCTTTTTTTGGGCTGAACCTAATCCTACTGCTACTTTTCATCTGAACCTAATCCTAAGTGATTAAAACCTTTAGGAAAAGTCTGGCTGGTAGGTCTAAATTTGAACCCACATCTGGGACAAAAAGGATGGGGAATGATTTAAACTTATTCTTCTCTAGACTATTGTTGGCACCCTGTTTTTCCTGTTTCTGTGGGCCAAGCCTATAGTTTGTAGGACTCATTCACCATCCTGCCTATACATAGTGCTATCCTTTGACCCCATCGAGGAGGGCCCTATACCTGGCTTTGACCATTAAAGAACCCTTGCAGGATGTAGGAGGAGCTAGCAAAGTCAAAGTTTTCTAGACAACGGTTTACATGACAGGAACTTTGGAATTCCCTGACCGGATGGCTCAAGCCAGCTTCCAGAACCTGCATGGGTTTTTTTCCCTGAGTCTTTCTTCCCATAGACAGATTATGTAGCCAGTATGAATACCAAATGCTAGAGGTATCTATTTGTATGGAGGTGTGAACAAAATCTAGGTGAACACTTCAGTCCATTGGTCCCTGTGTCCACAAGGCTCCTTATAGTAGGAGATAAAGTCTATGAAGGAAGATATGGGTGGGTGGACTTGGGGCTGCTGACCCAGTCTTATTCTCCCCATGCCATTATGGTTCAGTGTGGAACTCTAAGAAGTCTAATAACTTTAAATTCAAACCTGGTCTTCCAGGTCCTGCAAAGGCAGGAAGATGGACAGGTTTTGAAGACCAGTTTATTAGCTTTATAACTTTTAAGTACTTAGATATGTATTTGGGCTTCCACTTGTACTCTGGCTCCAGGCCTTACAAACATCAGGGGTGAGTCTGCTTGTATAAATGTTTAAATACTACTTCCTACATCTGAAACAGCAAATGTAGCACACAAATCCCTTCCTTCTTTGTTACTCGTTTCCCTCTTACTTTCTGTATTTAAAGTTCCCCTCTGGTCGTGATAAATCATTCATTGGCAAGGACGTGGCTTTCTATTTCTTTCATAGCCCACTTGGCCCTTTAGCACAAAGTGTTCTGGATACATTGGTTCTGTGTCTAGTAAGTCTTAACACTGGATGTGCGTCAGAACTGCAAGGGGAATGTTACAAAATATGGAATCCCTAGCCCCACTCTGGTAGTTCTGATTCTGAAATCTGGGCAGGGGGTGGGGAATCCATATTTTTTTAAGTTCCACAGATGATCGTGAAGGACAGCCGTGACAGCCATGACACGCATGACCGACTGACTTACTCCTGACTAGAGACCCATGTCCTCAGAGATAGAAGAACAAGGGGGAAGAGATGAGAATGGTGTGAATTAAGAAGTTAAACCCCTGAGCCTTCCAACCCCTCCTCCTCCCAAGCTCTAGGCCACTGCATCTGCATCTCATTTCTACTGGTCTCTTGGGGTACTGAGTGCTTGTCATTAGTACTTCACATGGCTCAAAGCTTGATCATGCATTTACAAATCAGGGTGGTAGCTGGTGGTTGTCAAATGTGTGTTTGTGCCTCCTTACGTTTCTTTGAGGATATACTCGTAATCTAGCACAGTAATTGGCATAGAGCGGATATTCATTAAATGAACATCTCATCTAAGAAAAAGTCTTGACCTGGGTTCAAGGAGCATTGCATTTGATTTGGGGAAGACATTACGATCGCTGGGGTTTTATACTCAGATTCCTTAAAAGAAATGGACTAAGTGATTTTTATAGTTTTACACAACTGCTGACAAATGAACTTATTTAGTAGCCAATTACTAGATTTTAAAAATCCAAATCACCTTAAAGGAATACCTTATCAATCGCTCCTGGTAATCTTTCATGGACATTTTAACCAAGACTTCTGATACTCACATTTTAATATTCCCATTATTTAAAATATAGTCAGATACAATAATATGCAGTCACAGCCTGCTTGAAGCCCTCAATGGATCGTTCACTTTACACTGTCTCTTAAGATAAAGGTAAGTTATTTTAGAAAACCAAAAACATATAGCCAAAAGCTGAAACTCAGCAAACATTTAGCACAAAACAGGAAGACTTCAGAACTGGGGGCCAGATGCCCTACAGAATTTTTCTGAGGAAAATCTTTGAGATGAACCGTCTCTGTTGGTTTGCTGCCCAGCATTTTTTTCACTGGAGCTGCTATTGCACAAGCTTGCAACAAGAGCTCGATCTTTGTCTTGGTCTCAGTTATTTTTGGCCCCGATAGGTTGAGATATTTTCAATAACTGTGCTAGAAACAGCTCTGTCAAGTCCCTTCTTTGTTTCATGCCATAGATCTTGACTGAAAATAGTACAATGGCTTCATTAGGGACTATAAAAGGCTCGATGCCAGGAATCCTTGGGACGCCACAACAGAAAGATACCAAGGCTGTTTAGGAGGATGAACTAAGAGCCACCATCTACAAAGGGTCAATTAAAGATGCTCTTCCTCCTCAGCTAGAACAAGCAAGCAACGGAGCCTCACCACTTGGGGTCTGCTTCTTGCAAGAGCTTCACTGACCCCACAAAGCACCAAGCAAGAATTGCTGGGGCCTGCCTTGAGGTCACTGGACTTGACGCTTCATTTAAGACACACTGGGGGATGAGTGCCACTGCTAGGTTCCCTTGAAGGAAAATGTTAAATTGAAACAACCCCATGGCCAATGTTTTTCAGAATAAAAGGAGCCTGCTAAGTGAGACAATTGTAAAGTATCATCTCCTCCACTCTGCTTTTCGCCAGAATTTTCTATTAACTTAGCAGCATTCAGAGTCTTGTCAGAATTCCATATTTACAGTCCACAGACTTAATTGGGACCATACAGAGAGAATGGCAAGCTAAGTATCCCAGGGGCTTGGGATTATTGAAAAGAGTCACACAGTGTGGGCTGCAATTGAGGGGGCCCAACAGGGGAACACAGGGGACTCCAAAGCAAGATCTACAGCAGCCTAGAAGATCTTGGTCTGTTTGTCTTCTCCTCATGTTAGAATTTTTTTAAATTTAGAGTCTTAAGCCAGAAAAAAAATCTTTAAGATGATCCTCTTGGTTTTTTAAATAAAATGACTGAGCCCCAGAGATGTATTGCAAGTAGATGTGAAACACAAGGTCACACAACTGGGTTGCAGCTGACTCATGTCTATTTGTTCACTCTCAACTATTAGAATATTTTTGGTAGCTAATGGTACGTGCAAAAAAGGTTTGAGTGAATGAAAGTTAGCTACTCCACTGCAGCTTCAAGACTAGGTTATAATGAAAGCAATTATCAAACCATATTCTATCACCTTACATGAGAGGTTCACTAAAAACCAGACACAACAACTGCAACATAGCATGGCTAGATTATGTTATCATTATAGCCAGCATCAGGGAATAAGAAATTCTCCTAAACCAATGAATGGCTGGGTAAGAGCCCACTTAGGATTTACTTCTTGGGGGCCATCCTTAAGGTGTCACTAGATGTCACGAGGCTCTTCTACATGGTTCATGAAAGAGTAGGGAATACTGCTAAAATATGTGGGCAGGTCCACATATCTTGAATTCATGTGATTTCACCAATGAGAGGTCATTCATCACGCTAATTAATAAGTCGGTCATTTCACCAATAAAACCTCTTTGAGATATTTGATATGCTTATGAGCAAAACATGGGTGATCTCAACAGCAGAAATGGATATAGCAGCAGACTGTGAAGGGTGGCCCTCTGCTTAGAATGCCCGCAGACCAGCCCTGGGGTGTACATGCTTGAGTCACATCTGGGTTATTGCTTAACCTAAATTTGAGGCACACAATGTCACTCTATAATCGGTGAGGGATTTTAATATAAATCTCAGGTATTACAACAGACTGCTTTGTGGTGAAATAAGAATTTGAACCCAAGTCTTTTGATTCCATTTCAAAATCATTTCCAAAGAACCGCTTGCCTCTCTCTTCAAAAAAAAAAATCAGAAAATTTGCTAACCATATGCTAGAAAAGACATCAACATACTAAATTGTGCATGCCCGTGTGCATGGGATTCTCTGAAACTCATTCTTAGGAAGCCGGAATGGTGTGTCCTACAACTTCTACAAAGGAACATGTTCCAGAGCTGTCTGAGAATCCACCTTCATGGAGTCCCTTCTCGCAGCCATCATCAGACACACAGGGTGACCTCCCAGTATCAGGGCGCAGATGACTCTACAGAAAATTCTGTCTCATTCACAAGTGGATCTTACCTTCTAGCTTTTCTGAGTGGACCCGTGGGGTGTGGCAAGATGGAGCCATAAGAGGCACTGAAGAAATATTTTTCAAGTTAAATTGTACTTTTTGAAAGTCCTGCTGGTTCCCAGAGAACCTGGATGGGGAGATTTTGGAAATGTCTATGGGGCACTGATTTAGGCTCAAAACTGTTTTTTTTTTTTTTTTTTGGTTTGTTTTTTGTCTTTTTGCTATTTCTAGGGCCGCACCCGCGGCATATGGAGGTTCCCAGGCTAGGGGTTGAATCAGAGCTGTAGCCACCGGCCTACGCCAGAGCCACAGCAACGAGGGATCCGAGCCGCATCTGCAACCCACACCACAGCTCACGGCAACACCGGATCCTTAACCCACTAAGCAAGGGCAGGGACCGAACCCGCAACCTCATGGTTCCTAGTCGGATTCGTCAACCACTGCGCCACGATGGGAACTCCTCAAAACTGTTTTGAAACCTTCTCTAAGACAGTGCATTATCTTGTGATTCTCACCCTTGGCTGCATGTTAGATCATGTGAGTAGGTTGTAAAAACTCTCAGTGCCCAGTTCTATCTTAGCCCAGTAAGTTCAGAATCTCTGGGGTTGGCGGGCCTCACATTGGTATTTACCTAAAGGTTTCTGGATGATCTGAATGTGCAGCCAGGGCCGAAACCCAGTTGTCTAATTCGGGGCTTCTCTAACCGTGGTGGGCAAGCTACCCATGGATCTCGTTAGAATGCAGATTCTGAGACTGTGCACATCTAAAAACCTCACCGCTGATGGTCATGCTGCCATACCCTGGACTGCACTTTGAATGACAAGGGTCCTACCCCCCAAAGTTTTTTTTTTTTGTTGTTGTTGTTGTTGCTATTTCTTGGGCCGCTCCCACGGCATATGGAGGTTCCCAGGCTAGGGGTCGAATCGGAGCTGTAGCCACCGGCCTACGCCAGACCCACAGCAACGCGGGATCCGAGCCACGTCTGCAACCTACACCACAGCTCATGGCAACGCCGGATCGTTAACCCACTGAGCAAGGGCAGGGACCGAACCCGCAACCTCATGGTTCCTAGTCGGATTCGTTAACCACTGCGCCACGACGGGAACTCCCTACCCCCCAAAGTTTTTGAGAGGAAAACCACTAAAGCAAAACCTGAGATGAGCCAAAATACTCCAACTCAACCCTATCATTTATCCTTCTGGAGAATTTGTGGAATACAGCTTTAAGGTGACTGTAGAGCAAATACGATGATTAAACATACTTTATAAAAACGGAACTTTGATTTCCCATAGATTTGCCTTAAATGCTTAGAATATTTTCCAAATCATAAAAAAAAAAAAAAAAATAGCACGGCTCTGCTTCTCAAAAGCTAACCATCTAATGTACCCCACCAAAAGCCATCTCCGTGTTCCATATTTGCTACGCCTTTCAGAGTGATTGAATGTCCTGGATCTCGCTGCCTCTCCAGTTAGCTGGCGAGGACATCGTGATACCTGTGTTTGCTGTTCTTTTCACAGCTCTAGCTTAAGCCAATTCACTGCAGGATCCAGGGCGGGAGCGGAGGAAACTGCGTCACAAACAGCCTGCAGGCCTGCAAACCGTGGAGGCAGTAGGCTAGGAAAGGGCAGTCTTGAAATGTAAACAAAGGAAAGGGCTCGGGCGCCCTGAGTGGCCTTTGCACCACACCTGCAAAAGCAGATAGCGACTGACCTCAGCCACGCAGCCTAAATCCGTGGGAGGGCGCGAGAATTTTGCAAATTCAGAAAGGACAGAAAAGCCAAGCCACTACCCACAGAGCCCAAGGTGGGCGCCTGTGAACTGTTATCAGCTGCACAGCAGGACTTCAGAAAGAACTAACTATGAACAATATATAAATTACAGGGGTCATTCAATGAGCAGATCGAGGGCAATTAAAATGCAAAAGACTTTTCTTTTTACCTGACTCAGAAAAAAAAATTTTTGCAACACAAGAGCGCCTCAAATTGTCCAGTAGAGCAGGGGTTGTGGGGGGGAGAGAGAGCGGTGTGCGGTCTGTGTATGTGTTGGGGTGGGGGGGTTGGGGGGGACCCTGCTTACTGGACTCAAAAAGGCTAACGTGCAATTTGTGTTGTTTTTTTTTTTTTATGTAGATTAAATGCATCAACTGCAGCTTGTACCGCTTAGATACGCAGCAGGGAGTCAAAAGCTTGGGTATCAGTCAACCACAGCCAGCAGCTAAAGCACGGGGCCAAATCTGTTATTGTGCTTTACATGAGACACTTAATCTAATCTAATGGGAGCAAACCCCCCCGGACAAATAAAAGGGCATTACCAGCAGCAATGGAGCTGCAATGTTGAGGAAAAGCACCAAATATTTTTTTGTGATAACATAATTAATGACTTCTCCAGCCTCCTGTTGGCTCTTTAAAAATTCTGCCTTCCAGCTCACGGGAGCTCGTCTCACACCCACCCCACAGAGAGTCTCAGGATGTAAATAACAGGAGGCAGCAGTCTGCCTTCTCACCCCCTTGGGAAGCCATGTGTCCTAGGTATACCACAATCAGAAAAAATGTATTTTTTTTCCTCCCTGGAGCCATATCTACACCCTCAAGTAGCATGAAAACATCACTGAGTTTTGATGAATTGCCTTATTAAAGCAAACAAGAGCAAGGCAAGGCAAGGAAGAAAGAAGATGATGAAACTCAGGGTTTGGGCTCCTGGGACAGGGACTGCAGACATCCAAGACAGGATGAAAGTGAAGATGAGGATCAGAGAAGAGGTCAACAGCACGGTGAAAACTGGGGTTCATCTTGGATGCTGGGAATCCAACTGCCTCTAGTTCAAGAACTGCTTCTAGTGTCCCTATTAGGTAGGGCTCGTCCTTCCAGAAAAAGGAAATCCTTTCTAGAAGCAATCCCTCCAGCTGGTATTCTCTTCAATTTCCACGTCACCCCACAATCCTTTAGAAAGTGCTCCTCGGACTTTAAAGGGCACATGTCTCCCCTCAGGGTCTTGTTAAAGATGCAGATTCTGATTCACAATGTCTGATGCGGGGCATTGAGCTGCTACACTTCCAGCAGGCTCCCAGGTGATGCTAATGCTGCTGGTCCTCAGACGACACTCTGAAAAACGAGGCTTTGGTCATCTCACCACGCCCCAAATCAAGCCTAACCTTGCTCACTTGGGTCTGTCTGGTGACAAGAAGGCCGCGATTTCCAGATTTATCCTCAGACACTCTCCTTCACGATCACAACCTTATCCCCGATCAGCCACCTCACATGTGGTCTGTGGCCCCGCCTCCTAAAAGCAAAAGCACATAGGACAGTTTCCAGCACAATGGACAGCCGGTTACTGCAGAACTTCTCTGAATGACACACACATAATCATTTTGCCAAATGTATCCGTTGTCTACTGCTGTGTAACAAATCATGCTAAAAGCTGGTGGCTTAAAACAATGAACATTCATTATCTTCCAAAACCTCTGTGGATCAGGAATTCAAGAGCAGCTTGGCCAGGTGGTTCTGGCTTGAGATCTCTCATAAGAGTACAGTTAGATGGTGGCTGAGGCTGAAGTTATCCACAGTTTGACTGGAGCTGGCCAATCTGCTTCTTTCTTTTTTATCATTTATATATATATATATATATATATATATATATATATATATATTTTCCTACTGTACAGCATGGTGACTCAGTTACACTTACATGTATACATTCTTTTTTCTCACATTACATGTTCTATCATAAGTGACTAGACAGAGTTCCCAGTGCTACACAGCAG
This sequence comes from Sus scrofa, assembly GCF_054392235.1. NCBI lineage: Eukaryota > Metazoa > Chordata > Mammalia > Artiodactyla > Suidae > Sus > Sus scrofa. Next base: position 18,059,391 of record NC_139401.1, read on the forward strand.
GATCCCATTGCTCATCCATCCTGATAGGGACGGAGCAGGCACAGGTGGTCGTAGAAGTTCCAAAAGGGGATCATAAATAAAGAGGGAAACCTGGGTGATGTTGGGAGACCACGGTAAGTTCAAGAAAACCGTCAGAAAAAGGCAGCCGTGCTGGACTAGTGGAGGCGTGAGAATTGCCTCGGGTCATTGGGTGAGGGGTGGGATGAGGCCTGCATTCAGATTCAGACTGACTGAGGGCAGGAGTTTGAGGACCGCCCTTCAGCTGACTTGAATACACACCTTACCTACTAAGGAGGAGCTACTACTCCCGGAAAGGAAGAGGCAGGCCTTTCCAACCTCCACTCCCCTTGGATGATAAAACTGTAGCCCACCGGATCCTTGGGGCAGAGCTTCCATGCCTGCCCACCTGCATCTCTCACAAGCGTCCTATCTTCATAAAGCTCTTTCTTGCCTCTCCGTTTGTCTCTCGCGGAATTCCTTCTCCGCGGAGGCAGGAAGAACCTGAACCCATCCAGACACAAAGTGAGGGATTCTAATTGAAAACCGCGGGTTGAAGTTCCAGTCTGGCTTTAGGCTGGGTGAACGGGTCCCAGTCTGGGTTCGAGTTCCAGCACGTGGCTTCAAGTCCCAATCTGGGTTCTGGCTAGGTTCAGGCCAGGGGTGCTGTCGGTTTGACTTCAGAGGCGGCAAATTGGTGCCGACTGCTGGTGGGAGACTTCAGATCCTTTCCATGTGGGTCTCTCTACAGGGTTGCCTGAACGTCTTCCTGGCATGATTACCTCTCCTCCCAAAGAGAGGGATCTAAGACATCAAGGCAGACGTCCTAACACCCTTTGTGACCTACCCTCAGTAGTCACACAACCAACACTTCTGCCACACTCTGCTGGTCACGCAGACCAGCCATGAATTCCCTGCGAGAGGAAACTACGAAAGAGTGCCAGTACCAAAAGGCAAGGCTCACTGTGGGCCATCTTGGCGGCTGATGACCACAGCAAATAAGTCAAGGTGTCCTATGCCCTCTGCTAGACACAGAGACTGAGGTCTGTTGTCACTGAAGGCTCACAGCCACACTCGTACACAGCATACAATGCTGCTCCCAATGGCTGGGTTCTACGCTTACTACTGGAGTGTACTGTGTTTGTTTCTAAACCCGTCTATGACAACCGTTCCACTTGTACTTATTTTTAAAAGTAAGTAATTTATACAACATGTGAACTAATGAAATATGAATACAAAAAGGAGTTGTTTCTATGGGAACGAAGTTGACAATTTTGGAAAGATATAATAGTAGCAGGTAACTAAAAAAGATGTTGGATTCTAGGACATAAATGGCAGCAATGTTTTCTTAGGTCAGTCTCCCAAGGCAATAGAAAGAAAAGCAAAAATAAACAAATGGGACTTACTCAAACTTAGAAGCTTTGGTGCATTAAAGGAAACCACAAACAAAACAAAAAGACAACCTATGAATTGGGAGAAAATATTTGCAAACAATGTGACCAGCAAGGGATTAATTTCCAAAATACAGAAACGGCTCATACAACTAACTCAATAACAAAGAAATAAATAACCCAATCTAAAAACGGACAGAGAAGGCGTTCCTGCTATGGCACAGCGGGTTAAGAATCTGACTGCAGCAGCCCAGATTGCTGTGGAGGTGCAGGTTTGATCCCTGGCCTGGCAGTGCCCCATCTGTGGCTGGGATTCAGTCCCTGGCCCGTGAACTTCCACATGCTGCAGGTGCGGCCAAAAAAAGACAAGAAAAGAAACATTATTCTCATCTACAGTGACGGAAATGTTGTGTAGATCACTGGGGTTGCCTCAGCTCTCTCAGGAGGGAGAGACTGCAAAGGGTCACAAGGAAACTTTTGGGAGGTGACAGATATAAAAGATGTTCATTATCTTGATTGTAATGATGGTTTCACCGGTGTGGACATATGTTAAAATGTATCAACACCATCTGCACATACTTTAAACATGTCCAATTTATTGAATGTCAATTTCACCTCAATAAAGCTGTTTGTTTTTTTTTTTTTTAACAGGACCTAGGGAGTTCCTGCTGTGTGGCTCAGTGGGTTATGAACCCGACTAGTATCCATGAGGATGTGGATTCGATCCCTGGCCTTGCTCAGTGGGTTAAGGATCTGGCATTGCTGTGGGCTGTGGTATAGGTCACAGACGTGGCTCTGATCCTGTGTTGCTCTGGCTGTGGTGTAGGCCAGCAGCTGCAGCTCTGATTTGATCCCTAGCCCGGGAACTTCTGAATGCCACATGTGCGGCCCTAGGAAAAAAAAAAAAAAAGAAAAAGAAAAAAAGAAAAAGAATAGATTATCTAAATAGACATTGCTCCAAAGAAGATACACAGATGGCCAAAAGGCACATGAAAAGATGCTCAACACCATTAATTATTTGAGAAAAGCAAATCAAAACTACAATGAGGTATCATCTCACACTGGTCAGAATGACCATCATTAGAACATGATGGAAGATAATGTGAGAAAGACAATGTGTGTGTGTGTGTGTGTGTGTGTGTGTGTGAGACTGGGTCACTTTGCTGTACAGTAGAAATTGACAGAACATTGTAAATCAACTATAATAGAAAAAATAAAAATCTTACCCAAAAAAAGGAATGATCATCATCAAAAAGTCTACAAACAATAAATGCTGGAGAGGGTGTGGCAAAAAAGGAAGCCTCCTACACAGCTGGTGCGAATATAAATTGGTGCAACCACTATGGAGAACACTATGGAGGTTGCTTCAAATACGGAACTACTTATACGGTCCAGCAATCCCACTCCCGGGTATGTATCTGGAGAGAACACTAATTCAAAAAGATACACGCACCCCAATATTCATAGCAGCACTCTTTACAATAACTGAGACATGGAAGCAAACTAAATGCCCACTGGGCAGATGAATGAATAAAGAAGATGTGTGTGTGTGTGTGTGTGTGTGTGTGTGTGTGTGTGTATGGAGAGAGAGAGAGGTACATAGACAATGGAATACTACTCAGCCATTAAAGGAATGAAATAATGCCATTTGCAGCAGTATGGTTGCAACTAGAGATGAGCATACTAAGTGGAGTAAGTCAGACAAAGACAAATAGCGTATGATATCACTTATATGTGGAATCTAAAATATGGCACAAATGAACTTATTTACCAAACAGAGGCACAGACATAGAAAACAAATTTATGGTTACCAAAGGGGAAAGAGGATAGGGAGGGATAAATTAGGAGTTTGGGACTAACAGATACAAACTACCATACATAACATAAACAACAAGGCTCTACTATATACAACAGTATATTCAATATCCTGTAATAAATCATAATGGAAAAGAATATGAAAGAGTATATATATAAAACTCAATCACTGTGCTATGCTAGAAACGAACACAACATTGTATATCAACTATACCTCAATTTAAAAAATAAAGATCAGGAGTTCCCATCGTGGCACAGCAGAAATGAATCCAACTAGGAACCATGAGGTTTCGGGTTCAGTCCCTGGCCTCGCTCAATGGGTTAAGGATCCGGCGTTGCTGTGAGCTGTGGTGTAGGTCGCAGATGCAGCTCGGATCCTGCATGGCTGTGGCTGTGGTGAAGGCTGGTAGCTGTAGCTCTGATAGGACCCCTAGCCTGGGAACCTCTATATGCCACGGGCGCAGCCCTTAAAAGAAAAAGAAATAAAGATCAAGTATAATAAAAATTTTTTTAACTATAATAAAAAATATCAACCATAATAAAAATAAAAATTATAAAAAATAGACAAAAATGCTGTTAAATTATGTATGTGCCAAACAATTATAAAAGATTTTTTTAAAAATCATTTAAAAATTGGGAGGATTATGCACTGAGCTTGCTACACAAATGTCTTATATTCTTGTTCCACTTCCAAAACTAGAAATCATGGGCAGTGAATTTTAGCTACAGCTCACAAGAGAAGGAAAGCTTGTAACTCCCACCATCAGATTTATATTCAAAGAAAATGACTTGGCTATTCATCAAAAGCTTAGTGAATGAATGTATATTTACATGTTTTAAGTTAAAATACTTATGTTTGTATATACCATTTTTTCAATGATTCCCTGTTTTAATTCTTTTTTTTCAATTAACCAATCAAATACTGGTTCGGATGGATGGGTACAAAGCATCCATTACAAATGGGAAGTTTCTCCTGGAACTAGCACTTTTGTTAGAAGTAGGAGGAGGGAAAGATAGAGCTAGAGAAAAGGAGGGGCTCGACTGTCTGGTTTTAGAAAGTTCTGAGACTGGAAGACAATTTATCTGCAATCTCACTTACTTGCTACCAACAAGGTGGAGCCACAGCTGCCCTACTGTATATATGCCTGGGGTTTCATAAGGTCTTTTGGCGGGTTTTCCCTCTCAAGCCATCCTTGCCATTTACTTTAACCTGATTTAACTTGTATGCAATAGTTAGGAAGAGATAGAGCTTTCTGCCCACCGAAAGTTCATGCTCCCCTTTCCACAGTGTGGAACTGCTGCTAGGAAGTGGCTACCCAGACAGCGGACACATTCTCCAGTTCTGTTTCCATTCCGATGTGATCTATCACCAGTTCTCGTCAGTGAAATATGACTGAACATGAGAGGCAGCACTTCCAGTCTGGGATTTTGAAGAAACAAATGTATTTTAGCCATGGTGCTTCTCCTCCTGTTGGCTGTTTGCACAGGACTGTGGCTCTGAGGAATGGGAGAGCTGCAAGGTGGAAGAAGCCTAAGTCCCTGAGTCACTCACCTGCTATGGGAAAGTCACTCAGTCGCTGACCGGGAACACCCACCAGGGACCATTATGTGTCAAGACACTTCAGTTTGGAGAGCTGTTTGTTACAGCAGCGAGTGTTACGTCACTTCAACTGACACAGGGGCTGCTCACCTGAGACCTAGCCTTCATTATTCTGCGCCTCCTCCTCATCCTACCCTAACCTCTTCTGTCTCACTGGGATTACTTTTCTTTGGTATAAGCTGGGGATTCTTAAGCTGAAGGGTCTACACAATCGTATGCAAAATGTTGGCTATAGGCGTATTTTTCTGGGAAGAGGGTCCACTGCTTTTGTGGGCTTTTCAGGTGGGTGTGGGAGCCCCTCAAATTGTTATGAAGAGCTGGTCTACAGATTCCCCTTCAGTGTCATATTCCTAAAGGAATCCATGACGTTAACTCACCCTCTGATTTGGAGATCTGAGTATCTGGCTAACGAATAGATGCAGATTAAAGTGAAAGCAAAAGAGTTCATGCTGGATGGCGGATGTCAATGTAGAAGCACATCATGGGACGAATGGAATCAAACTGGGAGAAAGCTGAATGAAAGCCCCCTCTGGGATTTATTAAGTAGTTCCCTTTCTCCTGTTGTATAAATGCAACCTCAAAGAGCTACCTTGTTCCTTGTCAACAGCCTCATTTAGGATGTAGGACGGAGGAGATCCTGTTTTTGTATATTCTGAGCAGCATTTCTTCTCTAGCTCAACTCTTATTTCCTGACAAGTTTAAGCCTAGCAAAACCGTGTTAATGCCAGGGGAGTTAAGAAACTTTTTTGGGCCTGTAGGATTCGGGAAATATGAGACAGTGGATCACGCCTGTCCCAAACACTGAAAATTACTGGGTGGAGCTAAGAGTCTCCAGAGAGTTTACTGTTCATATGAAGGTGTCTGGTCTCCTCTCAGGGGCTGAGAATGACCTGAATTCTAAGCCAGGGCTGACCTAGAGCTTCCTCGTTTGCTTGGTGTTTTTAATAGAGCAGATGCGTGTATAGCACCTTAATCTTGAAGGAGTGTGAAACAACCAAAGTCCCTTTTCCACAAGAAGCAAGCGTGCACCTAGGAGGAAGGAAGATTCATCTAAGATAAGGGAGTGTTAAACTTTCAGGATCCCCTCTCCACCCCATGTTTTTAACGAGGGTCTACTGATATCTTCTCTTGTGGCCCAGGCTTCACATCCTCTGCTCTTTGCACATTTTCGATCTTATTTTGAATCATTGGGGACTCTGGTCTGAAAGGCAGATTCCTAGGTCCTGCTCCAGATATCCTGAATCAGCGTCTCAGGAGTGTAGCCCAGGAACTGCCATTTAACCATGTGCCCCAGGTGATACTAAATTTCACTGGTTTGCCCAGCATCAGTCCAAGGTCTGTGAGGAGCAGCTGCTCTGGAACGTCCTAGGCTGTGGCATAGTACTCTATTCTATAGGATCTGAGGTGGGCTAAGAGAAATGTCTGGCTGCATTGGCCAGTAGTCATCTGGCTTCTTGTGGTGTCTGTGTATTTACTCAAAGTGGTTTTGGAGGGTGCCGGTCTGCGGCAAGCTGCAGACAGGGGTGTCTATTTCGAAGGGTGGGGTTTGTCAAAGTTGTAAAGAATAAGACCTACTTCAAGAGACACCAAGTGACATTTAGAAGAAGATGAGAGGGGGTAGTTTCCATTGTGGCTCAGCGGGTTAAGAACCCGACTAGTATCCAATGAGGATGTGGGTTTGATCCCTGGTCTCACTCAGGGGGTTAAGGATCCAGTGTTGCCACAGGCTGTGGCATAGGTCACAGATGCAGCTCAGATCTGGCATTGCTGTGGCTGTGGCATAGGCCAGTGGCTGTAGCTCCAATTTGACCCTAGCCTGGGAACTTCCATATGCCACGGGTATGGCCCTAAAAAGAAAAAAAGAAAAGAAAAAAGGAAAAAAAAAAGGAGAAGACGGTGAGAGGGTAAAACTGATTCCTACGCCGAGAAACATTTGGTAATCCAGGACCCCCCAAAAAATGTACAATACACCCAAATATAAGATGAGTTTGCATAAGCAACAGAGAGATCATGTGTCAGGTCACTTATGCCTGTATAGAAGGGGATGTGATAGTCTCGGCAGCTGATGCTCATGAATGTGGCATAAAGCTTGGCCTGACAACGTACGCCGCAGCACATTATCCTGGCCGGCCACTGGCCCAAAGGGTTTTCAATCCTTGGACAAGATCTATGAAGGCCATGTGGAGGTGCCCAGAGATAAATAAAATGTGGAAAGTACTCATGGTCAACCTGGTGCCTTCACCTGCTATTTGGGTCAGGGCTTGCCAGATCCGCTGTCGGAAATAAGGTTTGGGGGGCCCTGAAGGTAGCTGTGGATGGAGACTTGCCTACCCCTCACAGTACCAACTAATTCCTTGGTTATGATTTAGAACGCAAGGAATTCAGTTCCGAACTACACTGGAAGCACATCCTGGGGGTCAAAACATTGCGGATGATATGTGCTGCCTAACCGAAGAAGAAGGCGAAGATGCTTATAAGAAACAATTTTCTCAAGACATGGAAATCCCATTCCGACCTGCCTAGATGAAGCCGGAGCCTGTCAATGCTCCTTCTGCACTGAGTTCAGGCCCCTCTGCTTCACTCTCCACCCTGGGAGCAGCATTATCCTTCTGAAATACAAAACTGCTTGTCACTCCCCTGCTCAATCACCATCAGGAGCACCACTGTGCCTATGAAATGAAGTACAAACTTCTCCGTATATATACAGCCAAAGGGCTCTCATGTCTGGCTATAAATCATCCTTCTAACTTCCTTTCCCACCACCTCTTTTCCTGCCCAGCAGGTGCTTAGTAGTCCCCCCAACACTGCAGGTTCTTTCAGACTGCTGTCCTTTTTTGCACATGCTGTTCCTTAGGACTGAATCTCACGTATCCTTTTAGCCAACCCCTACTCATTGCTGAGCACCCAGTGAGACTGTCCCCTCTTCTCTGAGGGCTCACTCACCCCCCTGATACCTCCAACAGCACCAACAGCCATGTCCTCTATGTCCTTGCTGTTGTCACATATGTGGCAAATTCAATACTGATCACACTATGCTGTTACTGTTTCTGAGTCTGGTTTCTCCCAGAAGACTGTGAGTTTGTAGAAAGCAGGGATGTTGCCATTTTGTTCACTGCTGTACGCTCCTCGAGGCTTTAAGAGAATGCCTAGCACACTACATCCGTAAGAAATGCTTGGGAATGCCTTCCCAGGCCTCTGAGAGCCAAAAGGAGGTTTAACCCTTTTTCTCCGGTCATTGGCGTCATTCCTGGTGTAAGATCCATTTCACATACCTGGTGGGAATGTTCGCTTGGGCTGTCCTCTCAACTTCCTTCTGTTTGGGGCCCCCATCAGTTCTCTCCCTTGCTTTATAGCTGAGTTCTGGGGGTTGCCCCAGGATGTGAGGTCACCAGGCTACTCTGAGGTGCCAGGTGCCAGAGCTGAGCAGATGGACATTTATTGCCCCAGGAGTACACCGTGTGGCTCCCCTGGGGCTCCACAGACATGAGGCGGGATGAAGCTGATGTCATCACAGCCCCCTTATAGGCATCCAGAGAGAGCCCTCAACTTTGAGAGGTGACAAGAGAATCAAGAGGGGGCAGAATGAGGTTGAGATACCTTATTCTTGGAGGCATTGAAATATCATGCACAAGTGGAGGGGAAATGTCTCAGAAGGGACAAGCCAAGGAGTTACCGGTCAGCCTCCAGGAAGAGAGGAGAGGATACAGCATCACAGGCACTCCGGTGAGGCCAGCAGCCGCTTTCTTCTCCCCGAGGGCTGGTGGCAGTACCTGCCTGGACAACCTTTGATCACCTTCAAACTAGGAAATAATTAACTGAGCCTCCTCGCTCAGCTAAGAGTCCACTTCTTTAAGGTACAGCCCAGAATGTTTCATTCTAGAGAGATCTGGACTTTTTAAGTGCTTACTATAAATTGGACCAGGCAAGACGCTATGTGCTTTCTGTGTAGCAACACAATGAACTCTCATCTGGTAAGTTTCTTAATGATCCCCCATTTTACAGATAAGAAATCTGAGGTTCAGCGAAGTTAAGTAGTTTGGCCATGTTCACACAGATAGTAAGGAGCAGAACTGGGATCCCATCAGTTCTACTGGACCCCATGATCTGTGTTTGGAACTTCCACATGATGCCACCTTGAGTACAATGCCTTCCCAGATGTCCAGAGAGAAGAGGCTGTGTAGAAACAAGGTAGGCGCCCTGGTTCCTGGTACTTGGCCACTAACTAGCTGTGATGCCCTTGGTGAGACACTCAATTTTCTGGACCTTAATAATTTTCTCATTAGGCGAGTATGTGATTTGGACCAGCCAATCAGTAAACGTCCTTTAGATTTAGTATTCTATGAGTCTATGGTGGAACTGTATTTTCTTTAACGCATAGCTATCATAGGTAGGCATCTGTGCCCTAGAAAAGATCGACTGGTGGAAAACAAAATTGAGTTTAAGCAGCTGGCTTATTCCCGAATCATGGCCTAAGAAGGGCTTTCGTTGTCATGTTTAGGCTGTTGCGTGATAAACCTTCTTGAAGGGACAGATTTTTAGTCCCTCTGACACATTATGGTTCTCAAGTGTGAAGCCCTGTGGGTGGGTCTGCCCATGTCAGCCTGTCAACTTCCTGAGGACAGCAATTCTCTTCAAAATGCTGTTAGTAAGCACCAGTGAATACCACAAATGGGCAAAAGATGAGCATCTCTGGAGATATGACCATGGAGTTTAATTTAATAACTGTTTTTATGTTTATTTGGGATTTTAATAATCACCAGAACATGTTCTGATTACTACTACTGTATGACAAATCACCCCAAAATGCAGTGACACAAAGCAACACTTTTATTATACCCATGGGTGGATTCCATGAGTCAGGAATTCAAACTGGGCACAGTGGGGATGGCTTGCCTCTGTTCCATGTTATTTGGGACCTAAGTTAGGGAGACTCAGGGGTTAGAGGGGACCTAATGGCTGTGGGCTGGAATTGCCTGGAGGATCTTCACTGACAATCTGGCAGTTGATCTTGGCCGTTGGCTGGGACCTATTTATGAGAACATCTACATGGGGCCTCTTTGTGTAGCTGCTTGGGCTTCCTCACACCATAGTGGCCTCAGGGTGGTAGGACCGCCTTCATGGCAATTCAAGGCTCTAAGTGTGAATGCTCCAGAAAGCAAGGCAGAAGCTGCGTCACCTTTTATAACTTAACCTTATACATTTCCTCCATTTCATCCTACTGGTTACAAGTGAATCGTTAAGACCAGATAAGATTCAAAGGGAAGGGACATGGTCCCCTGCCTCTAGATGGGAGGAATGTCAGAACTGGCACTGCACGTTCATTCTTTATAGGGCAGGAATTGTAAAGTCTTAGTTATCTCTGAATCCCTGCCATCTAACTTGTGGCATGGCAAAGAACAGATTCCCAGTGAGTGACTGGTAGATAAAGCAATGAATAAGTGAATGAAAGAAGAAGAACTCATCCCACTGGAGAGGGTCTCTCTGAAGAGTACAGACATTCATTTAACCTAGTCTTTTTCACCTATTTTTTGTTTGCATTGCATTTGGATTTGTATTGCAATAAGAAAATAAATCATGGTTTGTGAATGACCTACAGAGTGGAAATAAAACGTCAATGGTATTGCGATAGTTCTGTTCTTAAGGTGCATTCTATGGTCATTAATTCTTCTTCAACCCAATATAGTCTCTTTTTTTTTTTTGGCCACACTCACAGCATGTGGAAGTTCCTGAGCCAGGGATGGACTCCGCACCACAGCTGTGACAATGCTGGATCCTTAAGCTGCTGTGCAACAAAGGAACTTCCTAGTCTCCTATTTTTTTATTTGTTCCATGGTTTCCAACAGGACATTTTAGAAATCAAGTTCTACCAGGACAGACTGGACATCTCATGATGAGGTCTGGGCTGCCTGCTGACATCCAGCCTCTCCATCTCTTTCCCCTCTTCTCATCCCTCCCCGTTGTGCTGGCTTTCCTTCCCCCTCCCCCACTCTTCCTTACTCCCAGTGCCCTTCTAATGACCCCTCTTCTAGCTTGGGGATAGGAGTGTCTCCAGAATTGTCAGAGGAGTCAAGGAACAGGAAGCCAAGCCACACACCCTCTTCCAAAGAGAATTCCAGATTTGGATGAGGGCCATCAGTCCCTGGAATTCTCTTCCTCACTGGTCTGTTACATGGTGTTTCATCACATTTATGGGCACCAACTTATGATGTCATATGAAAGACTTAAAGCTCCTCTGGCTGCAAACTAGCACGAAAAAAAAAAAAAAGCTCAATTTTACAGTGACACAACAGAAAATAATTCCTTAAGAAGAAAACCCATGACAATGGGAATTTGCCATTCCCAAATTAGTATTTGGAAAATTCTAGTCACAGAAACATATGTCAGCAGAGACCCCAGAGAGCATGTTGCCTAATTCCTCCAGCAACAAACAGGGAATTGGGAGCCAAAGAGGAAGAGCTTTAACAACCAGCATTTACTGGGTGCTGACTCTGCCTCGGGCACTTCATTATTTTATTCCAGTTGTGCAACAACAGATGAATTGGAATCAGTAACCCCATTTCCAACATGAAGAGACAGGAGCTCGGAGAGGGTCAGTAACTTCTGCAGGGTCACATAGCTAGAAAATGGCAAAGTGGAGATATGAACCCAGTAGCCAAAATCACTCCCAAAACTCTGCTCTTAACCATTAGACTAAACTGTGTCTCTGAGTGACTTTTTATCCTCTCTTCTCCACCTAGGGTCATGCAGATTAATTTCACAAAGGTAAGATGAGCAGTGCCTAGAATTCAACAAGTGATGCTGTGGTTCAAGTTTGAGTGTGTAAAACTGAATTCCAGTTCAGAGCAGAGAGCCTCAGAGACTTTGGGGATGGTCTTTCAGAGAAACCACTATGAGCTTAGAGTAAGCAAGGGCCATGGCAGTGTGCTTCATGATTTCAAGACTCAGCCTTGAAGCCAGCATCCCAAGGTTCCACATAAGCTCTGCTTCTTCCTAAATTAATTTCATTGTGCCTCAGTTTCCCCATCTGTAAATGAGAGACAGTACTAGTTTATCTGCCTGATAAGGTAGATTTAAAGGGTAAATAAAAAATTAATAAGTATAAAGTTTCCAGAATGGTATCTGACACATAGTAAGCTCTTAATAAGAATTTGCTCTATTACTCAACGTTGTATTTCTAGGGCCTACCATAGTCCTTAGCACATGGACAGTGTTCAATAAATATTTGTTGAATAAATGAAGAGAAATATATTAGTAGCTGTAATGGCACTCATCTGTTCTTCATCCTCTCAAAACAGAAAACAAACAAACAAAAATGAGTTTCTCCTTGATTTTACCTTATAGTTTTTCCATGTGCGGACCTGATTCTTCTGTGATTGAAACCACTGTTCCTTGGCAAAGCCTGGAGGAGCCAGGGGACCAGCTGTTTTCCACTTTAATTCTTTTCTGAGGCCCATTTTACCAAGGAAGAGACATCTTTGAAATGTGGAAGACCACAGACTCAAGACTCTCAGTTACAACTGTCAAAAACTCAACTCAATCTGGAAGAAGCCAAGAATTGAAGTTATAGACTTAACTATAAACTACAGTGGTGGCTTCAGGCATGGCCACATCCAGGGATTCAAGTGATATCACTGGGACTTGGTCTTGTTTGATCTCTAGTTCTGCCTTCTTCAATGATGGTTCTATTCTCTGGCAAGTTCTCCCCTGTGATGGCAGGGTGGCTGTCAGCAATTTTGGACTGATATCCCCACAGCTCTAAAACCAGGGTAAACAAAAGCATGTACTTTTATCATTCGAGTCAAAGTCCCAGCTTCAGCTCTGACTGGACCAACCTGGATCCTGTGTTCATCCTCGAACCAAGCAATGTGGCTCCAGGAATGAAACACCGGTTTTCCCCACTTTGTACATTTGTCCTCCACCTTGACCTGAAAGGGGTAGAGTCAGCCCCAGACAAACTATATGGACTGAGACTGGGATGCTTCCCCCAACGGAAGAGATAGTAGACTGGCAGCGCAAATAACAAACTGCCACTACAACGAGACACAGGATAGGAGGGGCCTCCAAGTCTATGGCACCTTCCTTAAAAGAGTGGTAAATACACAGTCCCCACCTTACCTAAAGCTTTTTCTTCTATCAACCCCCAAACCTCCTTCAGGCTCTAAGGCATTGATTTTCAAAACTTTTAACCTCTTTCTTGAGTCAAAAAAAATTATATTGAAAAGTGTATACATATGGACTGAAACAAATGTTTCAACAAACAAATTTACTTTTTACTAACTGCAATGTACTGTGATAGTTTCTATTTGATTGTATCTCACTCCATTCTATTCTATTCTAATTTATTCCATTATATTTCGTCCAGTCCACGCCGGGCCATTTCATCCTGTTATTTTCACTAGTCAGAGCAAGGCTTGCAAGGTGCTGAAGCCCTAAATCTCAGCGGCTTAACAAAATAAAAGTTTATTTCTTATTCATGTCCTAGCCCAATGCAGATCAGGCAGCTCCACTTGGTGGCTTTCTTCACCCTTCGAGGATTCAGGCTCTTTCCATATTATGATGCCACCGTTTTCAAGACAGAATTGTGGCAGAACGGGGGTGGGGGAAGAGACAGACAGACAGACAGACAGACACAGAGACACTGAGGGGATTTTGTGATGAAGCTCATAAATGGCTTATGTCACTTTTACCTGCACTCCACGGCCAGAACAAAGTTACAAGACTCCAAACGAACTCGGAGGGCCACAGAGAAACATGTCTGTGCACCCACGGGAGAGGAAGCGGGCTTGATGAGCACCTGGACAGCCTATGCCGCATTTCTTCTAGTTTAAGAAAGAGGAAGTGCTGGTTCTGACCCACGCCATGGAATTCAGGACTCTGTCATGGTCACAGCACCTTGTTTGGAAAAACCAAACCTGGCCCTAGCAGCCTGGCTTGATTTGTCCACCTTAGGGAGAGCTTTCTTTGCGTCTGGACTAAAGCAAAGGACTAAAGCCTTCTTGGCTTCTGCCTTTCTAGTCTCATTTTGTGGCACCTGACTCCTTCGTCCCTGATGAGGAAACCCCGACCACCTCTCCACCTCCCCCCCACCCCAAATCTGTCCCTGACGAGGCCTGAGACCCGTCTGTCTCGCATCCCAGAAGCCTGGACGCAGCCTGTGGCTGCGGCGGCAGCCATGGTTCCTGCCCCTGGCCTCGTGCCCTCTCCATCTCTCTGGACCAACCTGTCGCCTTTCTTCTTCAGCCAGCCCCAGGGACTGTGGGTGAGCAGGCTTGGCCTCCGATTCCCTATCGTGAGACAGTAAATGAGGCCAGGTTCTACGTGGCAGCTAATGGTCCCCGGAACTCGGGGGCTCTGCCCTGGGCTGGCTCCAGCGTCTGCCTAGGTCAGGACTAAAGTAATTGAGGCAGCCAGGCATGTAATAAGATAGCTTCCCGCCTCCGCCCCCACCACTGCTGTGAGTGGCCGTGGAATCTGATTCTAGCAGCATCTTTATCTCCGCTATAGGCTTCAGGGTTCATTATCTAAAAAGCATTGGCTGTCAGCAAAGTAGCAATTCTGTTGCCATAGAGGAGAGCTGTCCCTTTAGAATCAAGCAGCGAGGCAGAAGCCAGGCTCTTGGGCTCCCTGATTAAAAGGCTTTCTGGTTCTGATCGAACTGCATGCAGGCTTACTGGTGTTCACATTGATAAACAAATTTTTTTTTTTTTTTTTTTTTTTTGGCAGCGCCCAAGGCATGTGGAAGTTCCCAGGCCAGGGATTGAACCCGTGCCATTGTAGTAACAATGCCGGATCCTTAACCTGCTAGACCACCAAGGAACTCTGACCATTTTAGTCAGTGTTTAAACGGTGCCTGCTGTGTGCTAGACACCGTTTCCCGTGCTTTACAACATTAACTCAGTTAAGCCACTCAGAAATTCTACAGATGGGAAAACTGAGGCTTGGTGAGGGCAAGGGTCTGCCCAAGGTCACGCAGCTAAAAAAGAGTAGAGCCAGGATTCAACTTAAGCAGCCTGGCTCCAAAAACTGCCTTCTCAACCAGTCTTCCCATGAGAATAATTTTTATTTGTATATAATTTTTACATGCTGCTTAGAGTTCTGACTTTTTTTGGGCTGCACTCATGGCATGTGGAAGTTCCCAGGCCAGGGACTGAACCCATGCCACAGCAGCAACCCAAGGCACAGCGGTGGCAATGCTAGATCCCTAACCCACTGTGCCACCAGGGAACTCTTGGCATACTTTTCTGACCCTCACAAGAACCCCGTGCTCTAGACAGAGATGAAAGGAGGCTCCTATTTTACCATAGAGAAAATTGATATGCTTTAGCCAGCCTGAACTAGCTTCCAAGGGCCAACTGTTAAATTTTCAGGAATTTTGCAAGCCTATTATACATGAAGGTCATCATTTTAAATGAAAGCACAGAAATTTATAGTTAAATGAATTCTATTCAAATAAATAAATTATACTCAAAACTCACCACTTCCTAGTCCATTTATGACATTTTACTATGGGCACTTTCACTAACCTGACACTTGAGGTTGCCTGCATCTCTACTGCATGTACAGGGGAGATACCAGGAATGATAGGGTGCCACCCAGCAGCTCTTCCCAACTCCGCTTCTAGTGATAGCACATCGGTAGCTGGAAGTCAGCCACAGCGGTAGTATTTACACTAGGGAAATCAGCAAACGCTATGAAGGAGTCCCCCTCCCTGCCCTGCTTCCCTGAAGAGAGCTGGTTGGTAAATATTTACCAGCATAGCCCTGTTCCCATGAGTCTGACCATCTCCACTCCATGTATGTCTCAGGCGTGTGCTTAATGTGACTTATTTTCCTGCCCTTCTCACTACTGTCTCACCAAAGCCAAACATGGTCTCCTTCCTCTCAAATTCCTTATCAAGACCGCAGCCCTGTCTCTTAGGTCTATCCACTCTCTCTCTTCTTGACTCCCACTTCCCAGAAGGATCTTCCCAAGCAGCCCACAGCTGCCCTCCCTTGCCCGAGTCTGCTGACATCTAGCCAACCGTGTGGCCTTCGTTCCCGCCAGGGCCAAGTTCTGCCTTTATTTTTGTAATTTCCAAACATAAAACCCAACCCACCCTCCTGTTTTCCTTCTCAGATGCACTAGTCAGGGAGACCCCAAAATGTTCCTGCTCCAGACTTCTCTCCCACTGGCTGCCTGAGCCGGGTGGGCAGAGAATTGGTTAGCTTCTCCGTGAGCGATCCCTGGGAGCCACTTGCAGACCAAAGAATGGTCCTTCTCTAGTCTTAATGCAGAATACTCCTAACGATGCCAAAAGCTCTTGGGTCTTACTTACGGGAATTCAAGGAGGGTGGGGATGCCAGTGGACCAAAGGATACCTAATAAGCATGAAATATAGTTATGCATCTTCATTCTGTCTCAAATGCAATTAGATTTTTTTTTTAAAGGCTACACCTGCAGTACACAGAAGTTCCCAGGCTACGGGTCGAATCGGAGCTGTAGCTGGTGGCCTATGCCACAGCCACAGAAATGCTAGATCCAAGGCATGTCTGCGACCTACAACACAGCTTGCAGCAACACTGGATCCTTAACCCACTGAGCGAGGCCAGGGATCGAACCCACATCCTCAAGGATACTAGTCAGGTTCGTTACTGCTGAGCCACAATAGGCACTTCACAATTAGATTTTTTTTTTAAACTAGGATTTTCTTTCATTCAGTAGTTCCTCTGTAGCCCCATGGACTTGTGAGAATTCTAGAATATTATCATAATATATGATTATAACTAGGGCTCATTACATGCCAGGCACTGTCATAACTGCTTGAATAATCTGAAGTGGTAGGCACTATTATCACCTCCACTTGAAAGATGAGAAACTGAGGCACAGAGAGGTTAAGTAGTTTGCTCAAAGTCACACAGCTTATAAAAGCAAAGCCAGATCCTGAACCCAAGTGGTCTGGATTGACGGCATATGCTTTTAATGGACATGCTGAACCAATCTTAAATCTACCTGGTGGTTCTCCCCCTAGGCTTTGGCAGTATTCTGTTTATACTGGGGTTAAGAACTTCCTGCATTTTGCTGCTATTATCTGTCTACAAGTTTGTCTACACCTGCCCTGGTTCTTCACCTTAAAGCCCTTGAAGAAAGGAATCAGGTCTTACTTTGATTTTTGTTCAGGACCCAGGGCAGAGCCTAGTATGTGCTAAGCACTCACCAACGTTAGTTAAAATGAATGGCCCTCCTTGCTTTTAAGGTAAGGAAATGCATCACTTCCAACTAAAACCCAGAGATCTGATTTTTAAAAAGATGACAGAGGCCAAGCAACAAGCTAGGTGCTTGGCCTCTAGTCTGGCACTTGCTCTGCCCTGCCTCTCTGTCCATTCATCCTTTCTTCCTCTTTCTTTCTTTTTCTTTTCTTTCTTTTTTCTTCCTTTCTCCCTTCCTTCTGTCAGTCCTTCCTTCCTTCCTGAGGCCACACCTGTGGCATAGGGAAGTTCGCAGGCTACAGGTCAAATCAGAGTTGTAGCTGCAGGTCTAGGCCACAGCTACAGCAACACCACATCCTTAACCCACAGAGCGAGGTCAGGGATCGAACCCACATCGTCATGGACACTATGTTGGGTTCTTAACCTGCCAAGCCACAATGGGAACTCCCTGCCTCCCTGTTCTTGTTAGCTTGAGGGCTTGGAGGCCAGGTTATAGGGATCTAGAGCAGGCTGGCATTGCCCACCCACCCGACTGCAACACTAGTCCATGGCTTCTCCCAGAAAGAGCATACATGTGCCAAACCTACCCCCAGGATAGAGAAAAAAGGTGAAGAGCCACTGCTGTGCTGATCACTCCCTGCTGGTGCAGATGGACGCAGCCTGGGCCACAGGCCAGCCTCACCTGATAGAGCTTAAGATGTCCAGATGCGCAGAGCACCAAGGACTTAAAATCCAGAGTCTACTTATTCACTTTTTTTTTTAAATGTGCATCAGGACTATTCTAACCCAAATCTTATCAAGGAAAAGGCAGAGAGATCCCACCCCCACTACACACACACACACACACACACACTCACACACTCACACACACACACACACACATTTTGTCAGAGTCTCCTAACACAAGCAGATTACCTGAATTTTATCCACCTTTTTTTTAAGCTTTGGGTTTCAATTGGCTGTTTTCATCCTTACCCTTAGATGTACAGAAAAAACTCTGATTTAAGCTAATTGCAAATATCCAGAAAAAGAAAAGGGGGGGGCAGCTTCTGTGTTATTTTACAAAGCATAAACAAATGACAAGTAAACAAGATAATACCAGGGATTTAAAAATTTCAGTTAACCTCCGGGATAACTCAAAGTCTGTGTAATTCACAGGAGCTATACAATGAAATGTTGATAGTGTCACTAAGGTCCTGGCAATGCTTGAAGCACCTTTGACAGATCAAAGAAAAAATAAAACATTATTCCATTTAGGTGCAGTGTTATGGATAACTTGGCATTATAGTTCTTTGGAAATGATTAACTCCATGTGGTATTGATGGTAACAATCCATTTTCTGGCATAATGAATTAGGCATTCCTCCATTGTTCCGTAGCTTGGCTCCATTCTGTGTGTATATATCAACGGCAACTTTTTTTTTTTAATACCTTTCAGTTTCTCACACACACACACACACACACACACACACACACACACACACACACACAATAAAAACACACCCCATAGGCTGCCAGAGGAGAGAACACGAGCTCAACGCTGATTTATCTGCATCACCTCGAGTAACCTATTTCCACCTGAGACATGAAACCACATCAAGAGGGGAAAGGCTTTTACTTCTACGAACTGGGAGGGAAATTGCTACCTTCCAAGCTGGGAGCTCTGAAACCTTTGCTGAAAAGTGTCCATTTTTAGCAGACACTTTCTCCTTCTGAAAGGCCCTTGTTTTTAAGGAATAATTCTTCCAACAAAGATTCGCCCACCAGGCATCCCATTCATGATTAGATAATCTGTGAAAATGAGAAACAACCTTTAAGTGGCTGATATACTTTAGCAGCAAGAGATAATCACAGCCCCTAATTTCTGAAACTCATGATTGTCTTGTGACTCTGGGATGTTTAAAGTGCAGGAACAGCAATAGAAATGAGGTAAAAAGATAGAAAAGTCTGCTAGTGTGATATCTTGATTAAATTCCTTTGTAGCGTCCCTTAGGTTTGTTTTGTTTTGTTTGTTTTTTAATGAGGAGCTGCCTCTGAGAGTGCTAATCCGTCTTTAACATCATGGCATCTCCTTATAGTATGCCGAACCATCTCTGTGGCATTTACAAGTGAAATATTTGCTTCAGAAATAAAAAAAGATAGGCCATAAAATGTAGCTGTAAACAAGCCTTCATGGCTTTATTTTTCATAGATAAATACACAATAAGTTCAAACTAGAATTGAATTCCTAAAGCAATACTCCACTAATCTGTATTCGGGGGTCTCAAGCGTATTATCTGTAATTTACAACCAATTTAAATGGCATTAACAGTCTTCCCCTTCTGGGAATTTAAATTTGCATCCTACCATTGAATTAAACAGTGATTGCATATTTTCTATAGGGGACGGAATGCTCTTTGATGCTTGTTTTGAATAATGAAGCATCTATTCATGCACAGGGTGCAATGTGCTCCTTTGTCCTCAATGTAATTGAAGCAAAATGTGAGTTAAAGAGATTTTTCCCCTTAGCCAAAGGTTTGTTGATTGGTGTCTATTTTCATCTATTCAAAATTAAGAAAACAGTCATCTCCCACCACACTGGAAAATCATTTACCCAAAAATGCCCTGAATGAAGGGAGGTCAAATTTTGCCTTATTTGATCTTTTCAAAGATGGAACAGGATGTCAGAAATTTTTGCAAACTAACCTTTGGGGAAATGATACTGTGAAATAATTTGCAGTGAAATAATTCTTCTCTAGGTCTAGGAGAATTAGAAGTGGAGGATAAGGGAAAAGGGAGAACACAGCCTGGTTCTCAAGTAAGAAACTTAAATAACTTTGATCTCCCATGCGAATTACACGGAGCTGGGAAGGAAGAGATCTTGGAAATCACAGAATCTGATGCCTTAGGAATACAGGGATGGCAAACTCATGTGGGGTGCCATCCGTTTCCCATAGTGTGCCTTCGGCAGATGTCAATAGTTAAGGCTAGCCCTCTTTGCCATTGCGGGAAAGTGGAGCCTCTTAATCAAGTGCTCTGGGCAGCCAATAGCAGTTGATGTGAGGTGGCACTATTCGCCACTTCAGTTAATCTACCTACCTCATTTAATAGATCTAGAAAGACAGAGTGTCCCTCCAAAGGTCTCAGAGCTGGCCATTGGCAGACCAGAACGAAGAACTTGCCGCTAATGATGGCTCAATAGTGCTCTTTCCACCTCACACCACCAGGGTGCTCCCCGAGCCTTTCGTGTGGATCATTACACCTCCAGGGAGAGAACTTAGTACTTGCTCAATAATTAGTTTCTTTGAATGGATGAGTAAGAGAGAGGCACACTGTTAACTCTTTATCACTATGGGAATAAATAATCTTCTGACCGAGCTGGACATAATGACACAAGGTCCAAACAAAATTGTAGCATCTGTTTACCAAAGCCGTAATGTGGCAAGAGAGAAAAAATCACATTTATCAATATCAACAAGAACTAAGCATTTAAGAGAAGAAATTGTTTCCAAAGACCTTAAAGCCTTTTGGACATATCATTAATATATACCTGATAGGCAACTGCAAATCATTATTCGACAAAGAGGTAAGTGAAGAACTCATTCTGCTGTATTTGAAAAAAAAATCATACTGAAAAGTTGAATAATTCAGACTTCTCAAAAACTGCAATGGAGTTTTCTGTTTCTTATTCTGTGTTAGTAGGATCGTGTATTTCCCTTAAAGAAGTAAAAGCCTAAGTGTTCCTGACATTTGTCTAGAGAGTATCAAAGTTCCTTGATATTAAATGTCAGCCCTTTTGCTTTAAATCGTTACATCTTCAGGAGTTCAAATGATGCGAAATGTAACCGTTCAACTGTCTCACATTCTTTTTTTTTTTTTTTTTTTTGGTCTTTTTGCTATTTCTTGGGCCGCTCCCGCGGCATATGGAGGTTCCCAGGCTAGGGGTCGAATCGGAGCTGCAGCCACCGGCCTACACCAGAGCCACAGCAACGCGGGATCCGAGCCGCATCTGCGACCTACATCACAGCTCATGGCAACGCTGGATCCTTAACTCACTGAGCAAGGGCAGGGACCGAACCCGCAACCTCATGGTTCCTAGTCGGATTCGTTAACCACTGCGCCACGACGGGAACTCCTCACGTTCTTAACATAAGTATATCCCAGTGGTTCAGGCAGGAACGATTTTGCCCCCAAGGGACATTTGGCAATGTTTGAGGACATTTTTGGCTGTCATAACTGGGTGGTAAGGGGCGTCACTGACATCTACGGGTGGAGGCCAGAGATGCTGCCCAATATCCTACAATACACAGGACAGTCCCCAACGACAGAGAGTTATCTACACAAACATGGCAAAAGTGCTGAGACTAAAAGTCCCGCTGCGGCTCAGGGGGTTAAAAAACCCGACATAGGTAACTACTGATATTCCTCTTGTTTGCCTTCTTCTGGAGCCAAACAAAGGGTGAGCTCAGGTAGCTCAATTCTGGGATTTTCAAGAGCACAGGGTTCAGGAGCTCCCTGGGGTTCCAGAAACACTCTGCTAATGTACCACACATTGGTCTAATAAAGGCCAGCAGGGGCAGGAACCGCCCCTTACTGCATAAACCTGAGGACGGCTTCCCTTTGAAGGTTTATGACTCAGTTGTATGGAGGCAAGTATGGAATTTTTGTTGCTGGTTTGTTTTTGTTTTTGGCCGCACCCGAGGCATATGGAAGTTCCCAGGCCAGTGACAGAATCTGAGCCACAGCTGTGACCTACACTGCAGCTGCAGCTGCAGCAACACTGGATCCTTATCCTACTGTACCACAGTGGGAATACCTGTTGCTGTTTTCTTGTTTTGTTTTTTTTTTTTTCCGTCTTTTTAGGGCCACACCCACAGCATATGGAGGTTCCTAGGCTAGGGATTCAATCCGAGCTGGAGCCATCGGCCTAAACCAGAGCCACAGCAAGGCAGGATCTGAGCTGCATCTTCGACCTACACCACAAAAACAGCAATGCTGGATCCTTAGCCCATTGAGCGCGGCCAAGGGTCGCATCTGCATCCTCATGGATGCTAGTTGGGCTCATTAACCGCTGCACCACGACAGGAAGTCCGTTGTTTCAACTCTTACTCCTTGTTGTTGTTCCTCTACTAATTCTAGTTTGGCCGCTAATAAGTTTTGTGATCTGGCAGACTCTGAGCACAATGCGGATATTTTCTGCTTCTCGACTCTTCTGTCAGTTCTATGACACTCATACTGATCTACTAGAAGATAAAGGGGCAAAGTAAAAACCAGGATGTTTCAGGTGCTACCCAGCAAGCGTAGCGCATCTAACTCGGCGGGGGGTGGCGGTTAGGAACTACGTCCTGTTCATCCTATAGCTCTGGAACCCAGGAGATTCCGTGGTTGACATAAAATACATGTTTGACAAATAAGTACTGTCAATACTTTGGGAACTATTTGGCAATATCTACTGAAACTGAACAGTGATACACTACTTATACTCCAAAGTGTGTACCCAAAAGAAATAGGTGCATAGGTCCCGCAAAGGACAAGTACCAGACGATTCATAGCAGCTTTATTAATAATGGCCCCCAAATGCAAAGAACTCAAGTGTTCACTGGTAGGAGAATGGATAGATAGTGTTCATACAGTGGAATGATACAGTGCAAGAGAAAAGATTCAACTATGACATATACAAGTCTCAGCAGAGGGGCTGGGAGCGAGGGGTGCTTAGTAATGATAATGACAACGATAATGATAACGGCAATTATTGAGCATTCACCAGGTGCCAGGGCCTTGGAGGGGGTTTACACATGCTAATTTATTTCACCCTCAGAACAACGCTATGGGGGTGGTTTCTATTTCTATTACCATTTTCCAGAAAAGAATAGTGAGGCACAGAGAAGTTAAATAAAATTAACCTGGTTGAACTAATCTGAAATACCGATACATCCTGACTTTTTAAAAAAGAGTACCATATATAATCAAGCAACACTGGGGAAATTAAAAAGCAACGGTCTGCCTTGTATTTAGTACGGACATATCTTTTCTCCCCTGTGTTTTAGTGTTTTGTTCTTAGACCTTGCTGTCTGGTACCTCTTGACCAATACTATTTTTCAAAATCTGAAGCCCGTGTAGAAGCTGCTCTCGTGATTAAAGGCTACCATTTGAAGTGCTCAGGTAAGGGCCACCTGAGGAGGCACTTTGCCTTTGATCTGCCTCACCTGCCCAGCGACAGGGCCGCCTCTGGACTCCCGCAGAGCAGGCAGGCAGTGAAAAGGTGAGGGCGAAGTTTTGACGCGGGTCAGGGGCGCTCAGGGACCTCCGCTTCCTTGCCTGACTTGGCAGAGGATGAAGGCCATGCCCTTCCGGGGGCCCAGAGCAGCAAAGGAGTGCTGGAAAGAGCCGCTCCGCGCACCAGGCAGTTTCAAGGTCTCCACGGTAAATAGGGTGTCCATGCTCTACAGGGGGGTCGTGGAAATCTCGTTCAGGGCGTTATATGCTTCTTCATCACGCCCCAAGAGTTTACTCTGGTTTGGTGAGATGATGTGCAAGACACTGGAGCGGGGCAGAGTCACCCAAGTAATGAGCACGGAGATGGTGTCTCAGCTGTTCACCTCAGATGCTGCTGCCCATTATCTTGAACTCACAAAAATGCCTCCATTCGGAAAGGAAATAAATACAGGTGACAAAGGAAGACTCACTCTTTCACAACCACGCTCCTCCCATCATATTGGGAAAAGCTGCCGTTGGAAATGACAAATTCATCTGTCGTGTGTGGGGAGGGGGAGAGAGAGAGAGAGAGAGAGAGCGTGGAGACTTGCCGTCACATCCTAGCTGCAAGTTTATTTATGATTTGCTCAAGGTTTATTCCCCACCCCCATCCCCGCAACCCCAATGGCAAGGTTCTGCGAGGGCAGAGATGGGACTATTAAATCCCCTCATCTGCAGCTCATCTCAGCTCTCATGGCAGCTGGTGCCTCCCCACCGCAGAGCTGGCCTTCATGGATGTCGGTAGTTGGGGAGCCGGGAGTTCTGCCAGGTGATGGATAGTGTGAGCGCTGCTTTCTTGGGGGCTATTCTGAACACCGGTTGAGAGGAGCTTGAAAATTCCGTAGGTTTAATGCTTTCAAGGGGATTTAACTAGCTGTATTGTGTGGAGTCCAAAAGAACAAATTGCCCTCTCGAATTTGTAAAGAATCAATTTGGAGAGCAGAAGGCAATGAGTTAGTTGTGGAGTTCTCAGGGCATTGAGTAAAAATTCCCTTTCTTAAGGAAAGCTTCTAGGATTTTTTAAATTAAAAAATATTTCACATAAGTAAAATTATTTACTCATTGACTTTTAAAATTATACAAGTAATGGAGGGTCACTGTAAAACTTGCAAATTAAAGAAATAAAAAGAAGAAATTATAATAACACTCAAAGAACTAAAATTTGGCATATAACCTTCCAGTTTCCCCATGGAATACTAACACACTTAGTATCAGCAAATTGTAACCTGCTTTTTTTTTTCATTCAATAATATCACTTAAACATCTTTTCGGGTTAATAAATATGCTTCTGTGCTATTATATAATACAATTGCCTAGTATTCCACCATGCGATGTACTAGATTTAATTCAATCAATCCCCTTTTACGGACATTTTTCTGAAACTGGTTGTTTCTTGTTTTCCACTGTCATAAATAAAACTGTGATGAATAATCCTGTATGCAAATCTTTGTTTACATTCTTTTCTTAGAAAAACTTGCTAGAATTGTCACTGATGAGGCTACGGACATTTTTTAGGCTTCTGATATGCACTACCCCATTGCCTTCAGAAAGGCAGCACTGGCCTAATCATTCACCATGAGTGTATGAGAGTGCCTACTCCCCAAACACAGCGGGGTTTGTTTAAACAATATTTTAAAAGCCTGTGATTAACTTCCCTTCTATTGCTTTTTGTCTCACCCTATAATGTCCTTGGCGTCTCTCTCTTCTCTACCCACTGCTCTGGTACTCTCCGAAAGCCAAGAGAGATGGCAGAACCCGAAGGAGAACCCATTAAAGGAACTGGTTTTGGCAAACTCTCAAGGAATTTCAGTTTCATGCTGGAACAAGACAACACAAAGAGCTACCCATTCATTCTGTGCAGGAGGATATTTACATTATGTTTTATAACAGTCATAAATGAAAATAGCATTAATCTGCCAAGTTGTTGTTTTTAAAAGAGAAAAGGGGAGGAGGTGGTTGACCTACCAGAGAAAGCCCTATGTCTGCCAGAGCTTTGCTGTGAGTATGATTTTAAATAGCAGGGCAAAGGTGATGAAACCAGCTCAACATCTGTCTCCATGGCAACAGCATCCCTGCTCTGAGGCTCTGACACAGCGGCAGGGACCAAAATAAACTCCTCATGCACAATTACACTGCAAGTTAGGAGGTTTTTTTCTTTTTTTATTCATTGTAAATGCACAATTCAAAAATATGAGCAAGAAAGAGAAAGAGCAAACCACGCACAGCAAGAGGAGCGTCTTTAAAATGACTAAGCGAAGAAAATGAACATCCAAGGGCTAGATAGTCTGCAGCCTACGCTTACTATGTACAGAGAGATTGAAAATCCTCCTTGTGTGAGAGTAGAAAAATATTTATGCATGCATATAAGTGTGTACATTAACTTTAAAAAATTGTCCTTTCCTTAAAATTTTAATACAGGTCGATCTTGCTTTCATCATATCCACTTAGCTCAGGTTATGATTTAATCAATTAAAACAGTCACTGAATTTACATAGCTGGAAGCTTCTCATATGCTAAACACAACAAAACTTCAAACAAACTGCATTAGCCCAGAGTTGTAGAGGGCCGTAAGTGGGCCTCTTTAAGGTCAATAAAAACCCCCTGGTCACTAATGCATTGTAAATCCTGCCTAGGTCTACTTTTCTATTTATTTTTAAAGAAACCTGAAAATTTTTAAAAGTGCAGAATGGTGATTATAAATTGTTGGGAACTTTCTGATAAAATTGATAGTCTGATAAATTGTTGGCAAATCTGCTAGCAAGTTAAGTCATATTCAAGACTCTTGGAGTGACGGTCTAACTACCAAATCTACTTAACATTTAGTTCTTAGGGAATGTGTCTCAATAAATGTCAGGCAAATAAATGAATGTACAAGAACTACCAAGAGAATATGAAATAGACAGGTGATAGGTTCCCTGCATGTGTACTTCCATGGAATATGACAAGACCATTTAGTTGGTGGATCTCAACCAGGGCCAAGTTCACCTCCCAAGAGACATCTAGCAATATCTGGAGACATTTTTATTTGTCACAACTGGGGATGGGGGACTACTGGCATCTAGCAGGTGGAGGCCAAGGATGCTGCTCAACATCCTACAGCCTACAGGGCAGCCCTCTACAACAAAGAATGATTGAGTACAAAATATCAGTAATGCTGAAGTGGAGAAACTCTAATCTAGTCTGGTTGTCCATAGGGCTACTTTTGGTTCAGAGGGTTCTGTGGGTAGATTAAATGGTTTTAGATTCTGTATCCTGTATAAAGGCAAAATTCTCAGTGAATTGGGTGTTATTTTCTTCATTGTTTCTATTTTCACAGAATTTCCCCCTTACTTTAAACATAACACGTTCTATTTTGTTTTAGGTAAACACTCCTGAAACCAAAATAAATAAACAGAAAACAAGAGGTGAAACATTAAAAATAAGAGCCCAGGAGTCATTCTTTCAATGAGAATATCTGCGAAGTGGCTGTCACAGAGGAATGATCAAAAAACATTAGCTACAGTTATTTTTCCATACATCTTTAGCACGAAAAAAGCCATATACACAAAATAATGTGTAGTGGGTTCATTGCTAAGATAATAAACCATTTAAGTACACAGTACCCAAATATCCAGATAAAACTATAATTCAAAAAGATACATGCAGCCTATAAGTTCATAGAAGCACTATTCATAATAGCCAAGACATGGAAACAACCTAAATGTCCACCAACAGATGAATGGATAAAGAAGACATGGTACATGTATATAATGGAATACTACGCAGCCATAAAAAGAAAGAAAGCATGCCATTTGCTGCAACATGGATGAACCTAGAGATTATCATACTAAGTGAAGTAAGTCAAAGAAAGACAAATACCATATGATATCACTTATATGCAGAATCTAAACTATGACAGAAATGAACTTATTTACAAAACAGAAACAGACTCATAGACATAGAAGACAAACTTGTGGCTACCAAAGGGGAAGGGAGGAGGTAGAAATTAGGAGTTTGGGATTAACAGATACAAACTACTATATACAAACTTTTATTTTCTTTTTTATAGCTGCACTTGTGCCATATGGAAGTTCCCAGGCTAGAGGTCGAATTGGAGCTGCAGCTGGAGGCCTATGCCACAGCCACAGCCACAGCCACACCAGATTTGAGCTGCAACTATGACCTATGCTCCAGCTTGCGATGACGCTGGATACTTAACCTAACACTGAGCGAGGCCAGGGATCCAATGTACAACCCCACAGACTATGTCGGGTTCTTAACCTGCTGAGCCACAATGGGAACTCCTAAACTACTACAAATAAAATAGATAAACACCAAGGTCCTACTGTATAGCACAGGGAGCTATATTCAATATCCTATGATAAACCATAATAGATAAGAATATTTAAAAAGAACATATATATGTATAACACTTTGCTATGCAGCAGAAATTAATACAACATTGTAAATCAACTATATTCCAATTAAAAAAATTGTAATTATACACCGTCAAACACCTTTGAAACTCCTGTATCTTCTCCCTGATATTGTTCTATCCCCACTTCAGAAAACCACGATTCTACTCTCGTTAATCACTGCCTTGACAGAGCTATAAATTACTTATAAATTACTTAGCAGTTCTTGTCCTTGAACTTTATATGCATAGAATCATACTGTACATATGCATTATTTATATACACTGTTTATTTCACTCAATATTTTGCTTTTTTAGCGTTTGTGTTCATATGTAAAGGCATAGTTTATCCATTTTTCACTGTTTTATAGTACTCTACTATATGGTTATATCACAATTTATTTATCCACTTTACCAATGCTGGACATTGCTTTTTCAGTTTTTGCCTATCATCAATAAGGCTAAAATGTACACTGTTATACATCTCTCTTAGGGCACACGTGCAAGAGTTTCTTTAGAGTGAAATTAGCAGACTGAAAGTTTCTGCATGTGAACTTTACCAAGTAAGGCCAAATTCTTTTCCAAAGTTTTGTTGTACCAATTTGCACACTTACCAACAGTGTATAAGGATTAGTATTGCTCCAAGATATAGAAATAGTCAATAATTTTTATGGTCACTGTTCAATTTTGCATCTTCAGGGGCATGAAATGGTATCTTATTGTGGTATTAATAATTCATTTTATTTTATTTTATTTTCCCACTGTACAGCAAGGGGATCAAGTTATCCTTACATGTATACATTACAATTACATTTTTTCCCCACCCTTTCTTCTGTTGCAACATGAGTATCTAGACAAAGTTCTCAATGCTACTCAGCAGGATCTCCTTGTAAATCTATTCTAAGTTGTGTCTGATAAGCCCAAGCTCCCGATCCCTCCCACTCCCTCCCCCTCCCATCAGGCAGCCACAAGTCTCTTCTCCAAGTCCATAATTTTCTTTTCTGAGGAGATGTTCATTTGCGCTGGATATTAGATTCCAGTTATAAGTGATATCATATGGTATTTGTCTTGTCTTTCTGGCTCATTTCACTCAGTATGAGATTCTCTAGTTCCATCCATACTGGTACAGCCACTATGGAGAACAGTTTGGAGATACCTTAGAAATCTATACATAGAACTTCCATATGACCCCACAATCCCACTCTTGGGCATATATCCGGACAAAACTCTACTTAAAAGAGACACATGCACCCACATGTTCATTGCAGCACTATTCACAACAGCCAGGACATGGAAACAACCCAAAAGTCCATCAACAGATGATTGGATTCGGACGATGTGGTATATATACACAATGGAATACTACTCAGCCATAAAAAAGAATGACATAATGCCATGTGCAGCAACATGGATGGAACTAGAGAATCTCATACTTAATAATTATTAATGAAATTGAGGAGCTTTTCAATTGCATATGAGTCATTTGTGTTCCTCTTACTATAAAATATTTGTTAAAGCTTTTTGCATCATTTTCTATTGGGCTGATATGTATTATAGCAGGCAGACTTCTAAGATGACCTCCAATGATCCTCACTTTCTGATACTCATGTGTAACCTCTCCCCTTGAATGGAGGCTGGACCTGGTGATGTGCTTCTAACAAATGGAATATGTCAAAAGTGATGATGTGTCCCTTTCAAGATTAGGCTACAAAACATTGTGACCGTGTCTCGCTAGCACACTCTCTCTTGCTGGCACCCTCTCCTGCCCTCTGGCTTGCTCCCCCGATGAGGCCAGCTGCCATGTGTGAGAAGCTCTATGGTCTGGCCCACGTGGCAAGGAACTGAGGGAGGCCTCCTGCCAACAGCTCATGAGCAACTGAGGCCCCATTCCAACAACTTTCAAGGAACTGAATCCTGCCAACAACCACATGAGTGTGAACTTGGAAGTGGATCCTGCCCGGTCAGTCTTTGAGATGACTGCCACCTGTGAGAGAGCCTGAAGCAGAGGATCCTACTAAACCCTGTCCGGACTCCTGACCTACAGAAATTGTGAGATCATAAATCTATATTGCTTTAAACTTCTAAGTGCTGGGGTTATTTGTTACACAGCACTAGAAAATACACACACACATACACACACGAAGATATGTATCTGTATATAAAATAGAAAACGTATACATACAATACATTCTGGATAAGAACTATTCATTAGTTATCTGTGTTGCAAATATCTTCAAATTGGGGCTATTTTTTCCACTTTATTAATGGTCACCTTTTATATATAGAAGTCCTGAAGTTTAATGCAACCAAATGCATCAATCTTTTTCTTTAAAGTTTAAATTTTGTGTCTTACCTAAGAAATCATTCCCTTCCCCCATGGTGGTCATGTCAATATTTTGTTTTCTTCTAAAGATTTTTTAAGGTTTGCCTTTCACATTTACATTCTTAATCCATCTGGAATACATGTTTGTTCATTTCATGTGGTATATAGTGAGGTAGAGATTAATTCCAATCCTTTCCCTTTAGGGAAAGCCAGTTTTCCCAGTACCATATATTGGATAGTTCATTCTTTTCTTCCCAATTTGCAATTATAACTGCCATATATCAGGTTTTCATATATGTCTGTGTCTGGGGCTTCTTTTCTGTTCCATTTCTATCCCTTGTCAAGAGAGTACTCTCGCCAGCACGTATATAACAAGTCATGATATTTGGGGAGTCAAACTTCACCTACTTTCTCTCCTTTAAGAGTATTTGAGAAATCCTTGGGTGTTATTATTCATATATGTTTTAGATACAGCATGCCAAGATCAAGCTTGTTGGAATTCCATTGAATTTATAAAATAATTTGGGGAAAGCGTAGTATTTATAGTGTTGAAGCCTATTTATGAACATAGTATGTATACATTTTTATCATTTATGAATATAGTATGTATATATTTTTATCATTATAATTAGTATCTTTTTAGAAATACTGATGTGTAAAACTGCTAATGTATAAAATGCAGTTGACTTTGTATATTGATGGAAGCTCCAAGATCATAATTACATTCAAGAAAAAAAATTGAAATTGATAGATTTTCTGTAACTTTCTAGGAAAACATTTGAGGCATTAAATGAAATAAAATTATAATTAAATTATGATTACCTTCTGATAATAATTTATATATTTCTACACCTGAGCTAATTTAGACATTTTTTCATTAATATGAATACATTAAAATGTATAGTTAAGATGAGACATTCTTTTCTTTATTTCTTCATATTTGTCTAATGATTGAACTTTCTAGTTGCTGAGTTTCCAGCTCTGACTGCTCATCAGCACTGTTTGCTCCTTAGTCTGATCGGCTGAGGTGCTATGGATTCTTTGTCCTCTCCAAATATGGTTCCCTTAGATCTATTCCCTATCTTGTCTTAAGGAGTTTCCTATTCCCCATAATAATTAAGGAAAGCTAAGGTACTATAACAAAGAGGACCAAGGCAGCTCTGCCTCCTAAAGTCATTCAGGGACCCAGGTTCCTTCGACTCTGTAGCTCACCAAATTCCTAGGGGTAAAAGTTCTATACTTGGGGCCCACAGATAGACTTCTGGAAGTCCATGAAATTGGAAGGGGGAAAAATTACTATTATTTTAACTAAACTTGTATGAGCCTCCTACTGCTGCTGTAAAAAATTACTACAAACTTAGTGCTTTAAACAACACAAATTTATTCTTACAGTTCTAGAGGTCAGGAATCCTACATCAGTTTCACTGAACTAAAGTCAAGGTGTCAGCAAGGTTTCATTCCTACTGGAGGCTCTAGGGAAGAATTTATTTCCTTGTCTTTACCTGTATCTGAAGACCACCTGCTTTCCTTGGCTTGTGGTCCCTCCTTCTATCTTCAAGGGCTGCAACATAGCACCCATCATCACAATGCTTTATCTTCTGCTGTCTAGTCACCTGCCTCCCTCTTATGACGACATTTGTTTAGGGCTCACACGAATAACCCAGGACGATTTCCCATCTCAGTGTCCTAACCTAATCATATCTGCTATAACATCTCTTTTATCATGTAAGGTAAAAGTCACAGGTTCCGAGGATTAGGACATGGATCTCTTTGGGGATCATTTTTCAGCCTACCACAAATCACTAAATGAAACTCAGCATTTCCTTACATTATGAATGTAGACAGCAACCCATAATGGTATTAGCAGTACCTGAGACTTTGTCACCAATAGAAATCACAGACACTCTTCATATTTTATTACAGTTATTGCAATATTTTGATTTTATGGAAGTCATTAGACCCGCTACCAGATCTTGTTAGTTAATGCATTACTAAAAATGTACATATAGCACAACCTCACAGATTTGATAAATACAAATGGTTTTCTTTTTAATCTTATGTTTTTTATTCTATGCATTTAAACTGAAATCTGATTCTTTAGCTCCATTGAACTGGCATAAAACTAAGCATAAAACCTGTCCTAAAGCATCATCACCACTTCCATGGTTAAAGCTTGTCTAGTTCTAGCTTAGAAGTAGTAAGAGAGCATGGAAGAGACACAGTCAGTGTCTCTAGACTTAGGCACTGAAGGGACATACATTATTTCTATTCACATTTTGTTTTCAAGAACATTAGCCTGCATCAGAATCCCCAGAGGGCATTTTAAAAAACAGAAGACTGTAGGCCCTACCCCCTGAGTTGCTGGGGTAGGCCCCAAGAACTTGCATTTCTAACCAGATCTCAGATGATGATGATGATACTTTGAGAACCACTGGTCTAGAGCACAGTCACATGGCCACGAAATAACTGCAAGGAATGCTAGGAAATGTATAGCTAGGCAGTCATGTTTAAAATACGGTGTAGTTGTACAGAGAGGCTCAAATGAAAGAACACAGGGGAGGTATTTAACATGTCTGGCAACAACTCTGTTACTATGGAAGATGGGGAGGACAGATTCTGGTGACCAATGATTAGGCTTCACCACAGTCCCCTATTAGAATCTTACCTACTGCCCTGACCTGACTCTCCCATGAGGTTCGTAGAAAATGGGTATCCTCCCCAGATACAGATGCCCGGGTGGGTTTGTATAAGTAATATACATATATGAGGCCTATTGGAGGCATATTTATTCTCTGTGCTATGATCCCAGTAATGATGCAGAAACACAGCTTTTGACTAAGTACTCGTGGGTACCATGCCTGCAGAGCTCAAGAGGGAAATCCCACGTTGCTGTCGTGAATATAGGAAACCCCAGTAATGAGCCAATGCAGCAACGTAGTAAAGATAAATGGTTGCAGGCCACCAATGAGACAGTATAACATAACCAAGTTGGCAGATGTCATAGCGGGAATCCTTCTACCATTCCCAAAGAACGCTCTGATCAGGAGCTATTATTTACAGAATACAGTTGGCCCTCGATATTTTGATCCACAGTTGGTTGAATCTGTGGATGCGAAACTCACATGTATGGAGGACTGACTTTACTGAGCCATTTTATATAAGGGATTTAAGCATTTGTGGATTTTGGTATCTGCAGGAGTCCTGGAACCAATACCTTGCAGATACTGAGGGAAGTTTGTATAAGGTGACTTTTGATAAGTTCCATCAAGTCGGAGCATCTCTTAGGTAGTCTGTACACTGTCTTGAGTCACCATACTGAATGGCTTGGTACAGCAAACAGGTTTACAGGAACATCAACCTGCAATGATTACTGTGGTAGTTTGGGAAAGTGAAAAACCTTCTTAGCCTTTATAGTGCCATTTGCCAAATGAAGATTCTATCATCCACCTTCAACAAGAGGCAGTTTAGCATATCAGAAAGCTTGGGCTTTGTGGTCAGACTCTCTGAGTCTGTAGAGACTTTGGGAGATTGGCTGAATCACCTTGAACAGGGGGCCTTAGTGTCCTCATCTCTAAGGTGGTGCTAATTATACTAGCCTTACAGCGTACGGATGAATGCTTAAATTGCACTGGTGAAAATCTCTAGCGCCATGTCTGATCCATCATAGACACCCAACCAATCATTGGTGCCTTGCCTCTTGCTCCTATGAATGTCTTGCCTGGGGAAGAGTTTGGGTATATCACTGCCGTAATTGAAAGAGTTAATAAGAACTTATTGAAATTTTTAGCATAATAAAAGACGTATTTAGAGCAGCAAGGGATTAGCTATGACAATAATAGCCTGCATGTGGGAATTAAGCCCCAAATCATGGGGGGAAAAGAAAAAACCTGGACTAAGTTTTAAAAAGACATGCTTACTAAGATAGATTTTTCCATCCCCAATGCAAGCTGTTTTCCTCAAGGACTGAGACAAGGAGGGTAAAGCTGAGGTTCTTTGAAACAGAGGCTGAGCTTTCCCTGCTCCTTTCCTTAAACCAAATCTAATAGCTGAGCTTTGTCTGAGAAACTTCATGAACTGTAATTGCAACATCAAGAATCCCTATACCAAGAGCACTTGAAACCACTAACAGAGAGAAATTTGGATATTTTCATACATCCTGCTATTTCCTTTCAGATCATCTAAGTTCCTTATAGGAATAGCAAACAGTTGTTTGGATTCTGGTTGCAATGGTCTGGACCAAAGGCTAGAAAGCACTCTTCTGCATGCAGCATGGCTAGAAATACTCAGTCATACAAGAAAGGAATTTTTTCCCAACAAGCTGTTTAAGCTGCCCATGCTGGACCTGATTAATTCAGGAGAGCAGCGTCCAGGAAAATGCTTTTCATTCCAGTTAAGCTCTTTCTGGCTCTGTCTCTTTTCCTCCCTCAGTTCAAGGAGTCTGAAGACACACTCTCTAAAGCATCCTAGTCTCTCTTATACAGGAGAGGAATGTTCAGTCCCACAGAAGGAATACATAAATAATTCCTTCTAGATGGCTTTTGACTCAAGAGATTTCTATCTTTCAGTGTCTTCAAAAGGTGAAGACAATTCTGATTTCTGTGGCATTGGGAAAAATAATGGAATAATGACGACGACTACAACAACCACCACGAAACCTGTCTGGGGCAACATCATTTTCAGTCTGTACATTTCTTCTAGACTAATCCCTCTCTTAGTCACCCAGTTTGAGTAATAATATGTCCTTGGTGCTGAGCAAAGCAGGTTGATTTCATCTATTCTTTTCTCTGTGTCCCTCCTGTGGGAGGGCAAGACTATAAAATGATGGTGGGGATAGTAAATTTTTGTTATTTATTGGCAGGACTTTCTATGCCCTTTGCTAAAAGCTCTCATTGGGAGAAGCCAGCAGCAAGGAGGAAAGTATTTCTTTAGCATAGTTGTCATTTTTCAGTGAATGGAATGTAGTTAAAAAGGTCATAAATGCTGCCTCTATCTATTCACTGAGGAGTATCATCACAAGTGTCAATATTTCACATTGAAGTTAAAATCAATTAATTCTTTAAAATTTCCTGTTTTCGAGTAAGTGGCTGAAGTGGGGCTGCCTTTCAGTGTTATATTAATTGTAGTCTCCGCAACCTTTAGGGGCTCACTTAAGCATTAGCACCCTTAGGATCACACGTGGCAGCACGTGCTTCCCAAATTATTACAAGCTGGTTTCATATCTGGCTGTAAAAATACAAATCAGCCTCTTTTACCCTGCTTCAACTCAGAGAGCAGCTGCTTATGATATAAAAAACATCATGGCTGGCTGGTTTATGGTATCCACTATAAATACAAGGATATTATATTCATCTGAAGAAAACCATGAATGGATCAAGACAAGTTATAAGGAAAAGCAGGAGTTTTGAGTTTAGTGAGTGTCACAAAACACAACCCAGGTGGAGGATTTGAGCCCTGGGCTTCTTTCCTGGCAGCAGCTCCTCTCCCTCTCCCAAACTCCCCCTACTCCAACAACTGGGATTCCCCAGAGCCACCATCTTTCCCTAAAGAATTCATCTTCTCCAATAAATACTGGGGCCACTAGGGAAATGAGGAGCCACTGGTGTCTATAGAAGAATCGAAATCACAGACATTTCTATACAATCTGATTACTGAAAGGCACTTGAGGTATTATCTAGTCCAAATGCCCTCATGTAGGGAAGCACCACGTCAAAATTCCCCAGGGCGCACTCCCAATATCAGTGTCCAAAAAGTCACTATATTATAAGGTGAGCCATTTCTCTTCAGAATATTAGATTACTTGTATGTGAGGCTGAAGTTCGATTCTCTAAAATTACTGCATTGGCTTTAGTTCTGATTTCTCTAGTTCCACAGATTCAATGGGTTATTTATACACTGCCGCATTCCACAGAGGATTTAAGGCAGCTTACAAATAATATGCACACAGTATCCAAATAGAAAAACGAAAAGTTGAGAGAATCCAGTAAAGAGAAGATGAGGGTTAGAAATTCATACAACCACATTCGAACCAGAAATGTCTTTTATCAGGTCTTTTAGCGTTGTCGGAGGTGGCCTCTAATGTGGTTTCATGTTTTCTAACAATCAGATATTTTCTAACAACTGGAGGGAAGAGACATTGCAAAAAGGCTCCGTGAGAGCAGGGATATGTGTCCATTTTGTTCCCTGTGTACCCACAACCTAGTCTGGTGCCTAGAGCCTAGCGGGTTCTCAACCAGTATACGTTGAATGAATGTTGAGTCAAAGAGGAAAATGCATTCAACTACATTCAACTGTGAGATTCAGGGTGTTGGTAAGATCCAAAAAAAAAAAAATTGTTCAGAAAAAGTAATTGCATGAAATAAAAACTGGAGAAGTTCCCTTGAGTCCTCAAATAGAGAACAGAATGTAACAGAGTGGATGATGTCCTTGACAGTTTTCCTACAATGGGTCAAAGAATGAATTTCCTCCACTTTTCTTTATAATGATACTCAGTATAAACAGAAAGTACAAGGCTGAAGGGCTGTTCAGTAAAAAAGGAATTCTACAAGAAGACAAATAATGAACTACAAGTAAGTCCAAAAAGTTTTAATTACAAGTTTTTCAGAGGCACATGTGTATACCCTTAGCAGCTTGTGTCTCTATCGGAGAGTGAGATTAAATACAGATTAAACGTAGCACATCACCCTGGGTGCTGAATTTATTGGAAAATGGAATTGGGGGGAAAGAGAGCAAGAAAAGAGATTAGCCCACAATTTAAACCCTTGCTACTCAAAGTATGCACAGACCAGCAGCTTTGGCACCCTCTGGGGTCTTCTTAAAAATTCAGAATCTCGATTTATAAGGAGATCCTGCTGAATAGCATTGAGAACTATGTCTAGATACTCATGTCGCAACAGAAGAAAGGGTGGGGGAAAAAACTGTAACTGCAATGTATACATCTAAGGATGACCTGACCCCCTTGCTGTACAGTGGGAAAATAATAAAAAATAAATAAATAAAAAATAAATAAAAAAATAAATAAAAAAAAAATCAGAATCTCAGTCCTTCCTCCAGACCTAATCAGTTGGAACCTGCATGTTAACAAGATCCCCGGGTGATTCATACACAGAAAAGTTTGAGAAGTTCCGCTTCAATCCATTATTTTTATACTCAGAGAGATATGCATCACGTATGGAGCAAAATGTAAGACAACATGAGAAACTCACTAGTGACCAGCAGTTTGAGGCCACACTTCTGGATGGGTGGAGAGGTTGTGAGAACTCAGATTGTTCTGTCCTTAAGGTAAAGATGGGAGTGTTGGAGAAGATCCCTCTGATTTGTTTAAAAAGAAAATCTAAACTCTTTTAAGTATTTAAAGACAGCTAAGAAGTCCTCATCCTCTCCCCACTCTACGGTTTTTAAATTTTTGATTGAATGTAACACCCTGTCTTTAGTCATTCTTTACATCAAGGAGTTATTTATTGCAATATCTTGTCTGGAAAACAAAAAGTCCTGATTTATAGCATTTGCCAATTACCATGGTGTAAATACTGCTACCATGGCCCATCTCAAGCTATCAAGTGTTTAACAACCAGCTCACAAAATTCCCGAATATTTAGTAATTTCCAGCAAGTGAGTACCATCTGGCTCCAGCATACCATTAGTTCCCGACCCTTTTCCACCCTGGCTGCCTGTTGCAGATCCATTGCAATTTGTCAGCCTGCCATGATCTGAGTACAAAAACTCAGACAGAGTCTGGCAGGTACCAAGTACAATGAAATTAGCCTTCCCATCATACTATAATTAATGTAGTCCAAGATCACATTCGATACTTGGCAGCCACATACACTTTGGCTCACAATGAGTTTATGAGAAATAAAGGTTCTAAGACTTCCCCTTTACCACCACTATACTAATGTTGGTCCATGTCTCGTTCATACTGTTTTCATATAATTTAATGTTTAAACAAAAATACAAACATTTACACACACACACACACACACACACATATATATATATAATTTTTTTTCTTTTTGGGCCATACCCAGGACATATGGAACTTCCCAGAATAGGGGTCAAATTGGAGCTACAGCTGCTGGCCACAGCCACAGCAACACCAGATCTGAGCCGTGTCTGTGAACTATACCACAGTTCACAGCAAGGCCTGATCCTTAACCCAGTGAGTGAGGCCAGAGATCAAACCTGCATCCTCATGGGTACCAGTTGGGTTCATTTCTGCTGAGCCACAACAGGAATTCCATCCTTATTATATTTAATCTTGTTCATTTTAACCCTTCATTCTACCTTGTGGAGAATCCTCTGACTTCTGAACATATCATTGGCCATGGAATCTATTTGTATCTATCCTGCATCTTCTACGCATTTGCTGGGCTCTCCTCATAAATGTTTATTAGAGTATTTAATAAGAGGTAAAATAAGACAGGGTTAAGAGAAAGGCTCTTACCACAGTACTGGAGATCTAGCTCAAAGTTGACATTAAACACTGGAAGTGAATTCACAAATTCACTATTATCTCTTTGCATCTCAACCATAAAAATACAATGATAGCCTTGTTTATAGCTCGCTGAGATCCAGATACACTATGTCTAGGGCATTCTTCTTACTGGAAATTTTAGGAACACTATCCAGATGAGGGGGAAGAGGAATTGAGTTTAGTTTTAGAAGGATTCCTTAATAATCATCACTTTCTATTTTAAGTGCTTCCGAATCAACTATTTAATAACACACCTGTAATTTTTCCCAAGACCAATGCCCAGGTCAACGGCTTGATACTATGGTGTTTCACTCATAACTGGAAGGTTCCACCAGTGCAGAAAACCAAGCAAACTGGGAGGGGCAGGTCCTTGAAATTAAACTCAGTTGCTGGGGTGGATGTGGAATTGGGGGCAATTTTAATGATAGCAGGAAATTCTGACCTATAGGTGGAACACAGTGAATGGAGAGTATAATTTCACACAATGCTGGCAAAAGCAATTGGTGTCATGGAGGTCTCCAAGAGGTAAAATGGAATATAACTGGCAGGCAAGTAGAGCCAAGGAGAAGGTTCTGCACAGTGACCTGAGGAGAGTGGGATATCAGGGTCTTCTGTCCCTAAGTTGCAAGGTAGGGTCCAAAAACAGACTCCAATAATTAAATTAGGGGTTCATAATGTAAGGGAGGACCCAGGGCCCCAAAGTGAGGCATACGGTCGAGGTGGGGATGGTATAGCCAAAAGGATATGATGGTGGACTAACGAAGCATTGAACTAGGACTTTTCTTACTGAAGTCACCTCTTGACCCAGAGCCTACCTTGGGTCTGAACGTTCAAGAGGATATCAGATGATTCCAAGCCATGGGGAAAGGGAGAATGAGAGGGCAGGGAACCAGAAAGATACTGAGATCTTTCATCTGTGAGAAGCATGGTGCAATGCCAATTCAAAGAATTAGACTCCAGAGTCAAATCCTGGCTCCATCATCTACTGGCAATATACCTGGGGTAGATGACTTAACCTCTCTGTAGTCTCAGTTTCCTTATCTGAAAAGTGAAGACAGTAATAGTACCTACCTTGTAAGACTGTTGTGAGGAATTGATGAATCCACATGTATAAAGCACTGAGAACAAGTGCTTGGCACCTAGTGAGTGCTATGTGCGTGTATGCTACTAGTATCATTTGCCCTTTCCAGCTGGAAAATCTAGATATGGCTAACCCTCTGGCATTTCTTCCCTTCTCCATTGTTTTCCTGGTAACTGATAGCAGTTCTGTTATCTCATCTACTTATAGTTTCAATGATCCCAGAAATAATTTGCCCAGGCCTTGAGATCTTTAACTCATTTAAAGCAGATAAGAGTCTTTGAAATATCATTTATTATCTCTTCACTTCCTTCTCAAGCCTTGTATGAGATGACTACTGAAGCCTCACGTATGAATCTGTCTGCTCCTCCCAGTCCTGCTGTAAGATGATTTTTCTTGATGAAAATGAACAGCACAGGTGAAATAAAATTGAGATTTTGGGGAGGAAGCCAATAAGATTTTAGGTGAAAAAATCCTCTTGAAGGAGTGGAAAGTGGCCTTGGGAAGATCTTTAGAAGATCTGATTTTGAGTCTTGCTCTCTGACAAAGCAGTATGAGTGTGGCAAGTGGCTTAACCTCTCTGGTTCCTGAGTCCTTATTTGTCAGAGAGAAGGTTTTGGATGGGGTATTCTCTATGCCTGTTCTGTCTACTGTGGTAGTCACTCACCATGTGTGGCTATTGAATCCTTGAAATGTGGCAAGCCCAAATTGAGGTATGCTGAAAATATGCAATACCACATTTTGAAGACTAAGTGTCAAAAATAATATAAAGTATCTTAATATTTTTTATATTGATCACATGTTGAAATGAGAATATCTTGGATATATTGTTTTAAGTTAAATAATTATTGCAATTTGATTCACCTATTTCTTTTCACTTTTTTCAAGGTGGCTCTTGGAAAATTTTAAATTACAGACGTGGCTCACATTATACTTCCATTAGACAGTGCTACCTTATGGTTCCTCTCTGCTCCAATCATATTTTATTCTATAACATTCTGATTGCTTGTCTTGCATTGGTGGTGTTTCCCAAAGTCCGAGATGACAGTCAACGGGGTGAGACACAGCACAATTTCTAGTGGCATTCTTGGCTGATTTCCCTCCATCTCCCTAGCCTCAGCTGGTAATAAGGGCCCAGTTCCTGAAGATGAATTACTAAACATAATGAAGTAAAAGCACCACTGCCTTTTCCAATGCACAGAAATGTCAACTATTCAAAAGAACGTAGCAAAGGCATTTCCAACTGAAATTCCCAGTGAGGAATTACTCACATTGCTTGAAAAATATCTTACAGTTTTTATCCTGACTTTCATTATGGACCACCTACATGAGGATAAAAAACTTGAACTTTGATTTCAGGAGCTTGAAAGTATTACAATGGTACTAAAAAAACAGGTAGAGACAACTTATTTTTAGTGACACCTGAGGAACACCTTAGTTCTCCTTGAGGATAATCTTACTGGGCCAAGGTCACTTTATAGCCAAAAGGAGTGATTATATTTCTTTGCAAGCAAGTTTCCACTAAAACCAGTGAGGGACTCGGTGGTAGAGATCAGTAACAGTGAACTAATTAAACACCACCTAGAATGAGAGTGAGGACAAGAGCAAGTGAATGAGAGGAAGGAAGGGAAAGAGAAAGAAACTACATTTTTATTTATTTATTTATTTTTTTGAAACCACATTTTTAAAGGCACTAAAAAATTGACAGAACACTGTAAACCAGCTATAATGGAAAAAAAATAAAAATCATTATATTATAAAAAAGATTAAAACAGGCAAAATCTTTAAAAAAATTAAAAAAATAAAAGCACTAAAAATTAAAAAAAATTCAAATTAAAACTTAAAAATACTCAAAATAATACCAACTGGTACAAACCTGAATTCTCAGGAGGCTAATCCAATGTCTATGATTATAGTCCCAAAGAAATAATACGTTAAAATGAGAAATTCCATATTCAACTTACATGCCTGATGTAACTGGACCTGAGATTTGGGGGGTTATTATTGACACGATGGATATGAAATCAAGATGCTTTACTTCCTGGCTCTTAAGAGAATAAATGCTTTTTCCTTAATTTTCTTTAAGCCTACTGCCAAAATTTTCTTTAAGCCTACTTACCCAGCCATGATAAATAAATACAGACTATATCACAAAGAAATAACATTTCCAAGAAGAGAGAAGTAAACGCACACACCACACGCTTTTCTTTTTTTAAATAAACCAAGGCATTAAAAATATTCTACAATGAACCTATAAGTTTCTATTAAATCAACATCTTGACAACCAAAATTTATGCACCTAAATGTGTAACAGACATTACATACTATTTTGGAATATTTGTGCCCCTGTAGCTATGAATGATGAGTGTGTAGGGAGAAATAATGCTTTGGCAGCCAGTAATATATAGGTTTGGGCCATAAAACAAAATATAAAAACAATTTCTTGATTTCCCCAAATAGAAAGCATTTTGGTTTTGGTTTTGCTTATGGGTTGGAGGTAAAAGTCAGAAGAGAAAGGAATAAAAATAGAAAGCAAGGGCCCCAAAGACTGGCTTTTTCAACTAGAAAATGGCAGCCTTTAGCACCTTAAGGTCCCGCACATAAAATAAAATGGTTATACTCTTTAATTAACATAGACTGGGCTAAGGCTGTCCTGCTCTCTTGGATTCAGATTCAATAAAGCCTTCCTGAGGAGCTGCAAGCCTCTGAGTATTAGCCACACAAAATGTCAACCAGGCCCTCTAACTGGCAGAGGCTCTGTTTGCTGCAGGTCGGAGCAGTGGCCACCCTGGCTAAAAAGCATTCTGGGTCCTATTTATCCTTGAACTGTTTGCTTTGAATTATTTGTATGGGTGGCTATCTCTAATATAAAATCTGATTTGTTTACTTTTTAGAATCATTTCATCACCGCCAACCACCTCACAAAGCATTTTAAGTGGGTAGGACACTATCCTAGGAGCTGGGGCTATAAAGAGAAAGAAGATGCAGTCTCAGCATTCACGAAGTTTATTCTGTAGCTGGGGAGGGAATCAACTGAGGACCAAAAAAATATAAGTAGTAATATAAGCATGGTGGGAGGCCAGACTTGTGTCTCAGTGGGATTCAGATGTGCATGGGCGTGACTGGTAGATTGGTTGAGTGGGCTGGCCAGAAACCTATTTGCATGAGTATTGAACAGCTGCTTTTAAAAAAAATCCCTCCCCAACAGGACAAAAACCACCAGGAATAACATGCTTTTACCAGTAACAAAGCATAAGGGAATAGCGTTTGAGTAAAACTCAAGACCTATATTGTCTGGAGCCCAGTCCTAAGGAAACTGCTTGGATTCTAGGCAGAAAGAAAGCTGTAAATAAACATTCACTTTCACTAAAACACTGTAGAATATTAGAGAAAGAACATGCCTTGAGGCCCTTCAAGCAGATTATAACAAATGCAGACTGTGGTAGTCATTACTGCTATTCTCCAAATATTTCCTGATTTCTGTTTTCTGAGCATGTAAGTTGGAATATATTTCTTGACACCCTTGTGCTTGGGTGAGCCTGATTACTAATTCTGGCTTGTAGATGGACATATGGGAGTTGGTACTTTACATCCACCAGAAAGCATCCACCATGGACAAGGCACTGAATAATCCAGTAGACAAAATAATCTGACGAGTTGATGTCATCCAGCTTTTGTAATCAGCCACCACAGAACTGACACAATGGAAAAAATGGAGTAGCCCTGGTGGCAGAGATGGAGGTCGTGCAGGGGCCCAATAGGAATCTGTTATCGCCATCTCAGTTGCCCAACCTGCTAGCACCAGAGATCAATGCTGAGTCTCCAATATGGTGCTTTTCCTTAAGGAAAATTGACAGTAATTGACTTCATTTAGGACCCATCCATCCTGGAAAATCTAGCAGTTCATTCTCACAGAAATAGATAATTATTCCAGATACAGGTTTGTCTTCACCTGCAGAGCCCCAACCACCCCCACCATACAGGGGCTTACAGAATGCCTGATCACATATAACACAACATCTAACCAGGATGCTTCATTTCACAGCACAGGAGGTAGGGGAGTGGGCTTCATAATCATGGAATCCACTGGCTGTGTTACATATTGTACC
Organism: Sus scrofa; assembly: GCF_054392235.1. NCBI lineage: Eukaryota > Metazoa > Chordata > Mammalia > Artiodactyla > Suidae > Sus > Sus scrofa. The sequence continues at coordinate 18,102,985 of NC_139401.1, forward strand.
ACTCAGAATACAACTGGCTATCACAGAGCTATAGAATTGCCTGCTGAAGGTACATCTGAAGTGCCAGCTCAGAGATAAGACTTGGCAAGGATATAGTACCATCCTCCAGGATTCAGGGGTATTTATATGGCACTGTGTCCCCCCAGGAAAAGTACATGGATCTGTGGACCAAGAAATGGAAGGAGGGATTACACTTGCCATTACTGGAGGACTTTGTGCTTCCCACCCCTTCAACTTATGGCTCTGCTTGAATAGGATGTCCCAAAGGAGGCATACTCTTGCCACCAAAGTCCCCCTTCAGAAGACACAGCAAGCTACACCTGCCTCCCGGACACGTAATGCTCCCTTGTGTCCTAGGTCCAGCAGGCCAATTAGGTGTCACCATCCTACAGGGGCAATTGACCTGTAGGATCAGCAGGAGAATGTTGGGCTACTTTTATACATCAGGGGCAGTGGGAACATACGTGGCACCCAGGTGATCCGTGTGGGTACCTCATGGTACTCCCTTGCCTGACTGGTTGCAAAGATACATGTGCATCAACCTCACTCTGAGAAGGGAACAGTTACCAAGGCTTATTCTCCTCAGGAATGAGGTTTTGGATCGCGTTACCAGACAAGCCCTCAAGATCAGCAGAGATGGTAGCTGAGCGTGAAGGGAATTTAGAAAGGATGGTGGAGCATGAAGATAGCAAGCACCATTTGCAGCCCCAAGTCCAGCTGCAGCAAAGGAGTCTGGAGTACATCACATTAATCTCTCTCTTCTAAGTTTCTCCTTAGGAAGATCCACTGGTACCCCGGACTAACTGCTTGCTCCCTAAACCTGGATAGAGAAGTGAATTTGTGTGTCAGCCATGGAGGGAAAATCCCTGACTGCCCAGAACCATTTCTCAATCATCCCTTCCCAAGTCCTTTCAGTCAGGATCACAGAGATTTGATTCTGATCTGAGCTCTCCACGGTCATGCACATCAAGAACCTGTCTTCCATACATCTGCCTCCATAGAAAGGAAGTTTTGACGCCCTAATTTGCTTTGCCTCTGTCTCCTTATCATCACCCTAGGCAGAATACTGCTCTTTTGTCATCTATTTTCTCTCTCTCATCTTTCTTCTCTAATTAGTCTCTTAAGCACTGACTCATTGATGCATATTTTATCCTAAATTATTCTGACTGTGGAAAACATATATGGAGGATCTACCTTCACTTCAGTTTATTTTAGGTTTCAATGTAACAGCCACCCAGAGGCACTCGCAATGACCACGTGGCTGCTGCCACGTGTAGTCTGTTTGGCATATATGGCAGTGATACATGAGCTAGAGCCCAGGTTCCCCAAGCAAACCTCCTCCATGGTCATTTGTGACATTTGCCACCTGCCCCCAGCCAGAAACTATGTGTATATATGTAAGCATGTTTTTATCTGGGAGGTGGATATTTGCATCACTTTCTTTGGAAGCAAAGTAGTTTTTCATGACATTGCTCCATTTCTAGAACTGAGTGCTAAGGTCTATATTGCTCCATTTCTAGATATGAGTGCTAATGAGGGTGATTGTCCCTAACTGCCTGCTAAGATCTAGAGAAAAGGCACTAGCTGTCTGAATTCCATGCAACTCACCTGCACATGGATGAGGAGGCATTCAATGACCTTGGTGTTGGAGCTGGGGGAGTGCTCAGGAGAAAGGCCCATTGCAGATGATATTGAAGTCTGAAAAGATGAAAGTGTCAAAACTATAACAAAGTATGGAGAGAGGTTCAAAACAGGGGCAGTTGCCAATAATAACAGAACACATATTCTTCAATTCTCTGATAAATGCACAAGGGACATTTATCAAAATTCACCAGATACTGGGTCATCAAGTCTCACCAAATTTCAAAGGATAGAAATCACTTAGAGTATATTCTCTGATCATAAAGATCTTAAGTGAGAAATCAATAACAAAAAGATTATTAGAATATTCACCACTGATTGAAAGTTAAACAATACACTTCTAAATAATCCATGAGTCAAAGAAGAAATAAAAATGCACCCTCACATCAACGCACAAAAATAAGCTCAAAATGGCTGAAAGTCTTAAACATAAGGCAAGACACCATCAAACTCCTAGAAGAGAACTTCGGCTAAACATCCTTTGACATCAACTGTACAAATGTTTTCTTAGGTCCGACTCCCAAGGCAACAGAAATAAAAAACAAAAATAAACCAATGGGACCTAACCAAACTTACAAGCTTTTGCACAGAAAAGGAAACAAACAAACAAACAAACAAAAAAACAACCTACAGAATAGGAAAAAAATAATTTCAAAGGATGCAACTGACAAGGGCTTAATTTCTAAAATATACAAACAACTTATACAACTCAACAGCAAAAAAAACAAACAACCCAATTGAAAAATGGGCAGAAGACCAGAATAGACATTTCTCTAAGGAAGATATACAGATGGCCAACAGGCACATGAAAAAATGCTCAACGTCACTAATTACTAGGGAAATGCAAATCAAAACGACTATGAGATACCACCTCACACCCGTTAGAATGGTCATCATTAACAAGTCAGCAAATAACAAATGCTGGAGAGGGTGTGGAGAAAAGGGTACCCTCCTTTACTGGTGGTGGGAATGTAAACTGGTACAACCACTATGGAAAACAGTATGGAGGTACCTCAGAAAACTAAATATAGAACTACCTTATGACCCAGCAATCCCACTCTTGGGCGTATATCTGGACAAAACTTTCCTTGAAAAAGATACATGCCACCCGCATGTTCACTGCAGCACTATTCACAATAGCCAAGACAGGGAAACAACCTAAATGTCCATCAACAGATGAATGGATTAAGAAGATGGGGTATATATACACAATGGAATACTACTCAGCCACAGGAAAGAACAAAATAATGCCATTTGCAGCAACATGGATGGAACTAGAGACTCTCATAGTAAATGAAGTGATCAGAAAGAGAAAGACAAATACCATATGATATCACTTACATCTGGAATCTAATGTATGGCACAAGTGAACCTATCTACAGAAAAGAAACAAACTCATGGACATGGAGAACAGTCCTGTATTTGCCAAGTGGGAGGAGGAGGGAGTGGGATGGACTAGGAGTTTGGGGTTAGTAGATGCAAACTATTGCCTTTGGAGTGGACAAGCAATGACATCCTGCTGTAGAGCACAGGGAACTAGATCCAGTCACGTGTGATGGAACATGATGGAGGATGACGTGAGAAAAAGACTGGATCACTTTGCTGTACAGCAGAAATTGACAGAACATTATACATCAACTATAATAGAAAAAAATAAAAACCTTTTAAAAAAGAAATCAAATGGAAATGAGAAACATTTTGGACTAAAGATAAGGAAAGATACTGCATATCAAAACTTACAGATGCAGCTAGAGCAGTACACAGAGGAAAAACTAAAAGTATGTATTAGGAAACACAAGCTGAAAATCAATGATCTATGTATCCACTTCAAAAAGTTATTAAAGAACAACAAATAAAATCTAGAGAATGTAGAGAGAGAGAAGTAATAAATGTAAGAAAGGAAATCAGAGAATGGACAATAATGGAGAAGAATCAGTGAAGCCAAAATTTGGTTCTTCAAAAAGATTAATACAGTTGATATGATAGAGTATGTCCAGCAGCTTTCCAAGTGCAGGGACCAGAGAAGAACATCAAAGTTTGGGTAATGCTAATGTCACAAAAGGGAATTGAATGGATTCTGAATAGGGCCCTCTAGCAGCTCACTTGTGTGGTCAGTCAGGGTGTTGTCCATGGGTGGTCAACCAAGCTCCGTGGTGTGAATAGGAGATCAGTAGCCAGCAGGAAAGCAGTTCACGAGCTAAAAAATCACCTCATACTGACAGAAGAATCTTTGAGGGTGCTTGGAGGAGACTCCTCCCTCATCTATGCCTGGTGAATGTTCTATACTCAGCACTGGAGGATAAACATCCAATGAATTTCATGAGTACTAATCATGGTTGTATTTGTGCTGTCATGTATGGTATGAATAGAACTGCTTGCCTTTCTGTGTTCACACCAGTGCATCAGTAAGGATACATGGGGTTGCGTAAAATGGAAAACTGGTCTCTAACTTAAACAATGACAAAAGACATTAGCCCAATTATAAAGTGTTCAGAGTCAGAGCAGACTCCAAGTACATTATATTGTGTCTCCAGCTCCAGTCTGCTTTGTCCCCCTCTGTGGGATGGTCACAGCAGCTCCAAATATAACATGCAGACACAATAAAGACCATGCCAGGAGGGGACTTCTCTCTGTTTCCTTTCCATCTCCATGGCAGAATTTCCTCCTTTATGTCTCATTGGCCCAGACTGGGACAAATACCCTTTATTAAATTAATTATTGATAATGGAATTGCCATGATTGGTTCAGACCAACTTTAAGAAAACATTTTACTGAAGATAATATACCTCAAACTACATGTATAGTTTGATGCATTTTTACAAACTGGGTGTACCTCTATAACCAGCATTAACTAGGTAAGGGTTCTTAAACTTGTTTGTGCCAGGGAATCCTTTGGCAGTGTGGTGAAGCTTAGGGATCCTTTAAAAGAATTTTTTAAATGTATAAAGTAAAATACATAGAATTAAAAAGAAATCCAGTTATCTGGAAATAATGCTATTAGAATTTTAATGCATTCATTCAGCTTAATTAAGATTAATTTGGTCATTCAATAAATCCATGATATAATAGTATGTGTGCTTCTTTATTAACACATTAACTAACAAAATCTACTGGCAGGTATAATTACCACAACAATTCTGAATTGCCAATGAGCATAAAGGATTCAACTTGTGACAAAATCATAGCTCCCATTAATATACTACTGTGGTTTGTTGCCTACATTCATACCTTAAGGGAAAGCTATGTTTCAGTTAAAGATTAGAGAAAATAAAAAGGTATTTTTTCCATGTACAGTGGCAGCCTCCCCAAATTTTATCTATGAACCAATTAAGGGTCCATGGGCCCAAGAACATCTGGAACTTAAATTCCTCAGTTGAAGCAGTCTGGTTGTTGGGGGGCAGTGTTGAATACCAACACCATGACCCACCATAGTAGATAAAGGAAATTAGAGCTTTGGGTCCTGCAGATTCAATCATTCATTCATTCATTCATTTAATCAATCAATTGATCAATCAATAAACAATTATTTATCACACACCCACCATTTGTTAGGCACCATGCTTTCTTTGTATAAGTATATACTGGTTAATCAAGTGACAATCTCTCACCTCATGGAGTTTTTAGGACACTGGAGGAGAAAAACAATAAAGATGTAGACATAGGTGAACTGAAGACTCAGAGAGTGGGCAAGCTGACCATTTGAGTTGGAATCCAGTCAGCTGGTTCAGACCAAAAGATGGGTAAGACGTCAGCTGAATTCGCTACAGGTAATTTCTAAGAATTTCTCCTGAGCAAAGCAGAGTTCCTGGGGGGGCCACTCTGGACCCCTGGTGAGCCCCTCCCTGGAAGAGCCCTGTCTTCAGTAAATTCTGGTCTTCAATGTGGTGGCTGGTCTCATTTAATTGGATACTATTTCATAAAGATCCCTGTATCTCTCCTTGCCGTATTGGTGTCCTCCACCAAAGCTTTCTGCTAAAACCAGGAGTTAATCTTACAGTGATTTGCCTTACGATGCTGTCTTCAACAACGTACTACGTCTCCAGCCAGCAACTGCCAGCATCAATAAAGACATTTCAGGAAACACCCTGATATTCTGAGGAAACAGAGCTTCATTACTTCCTTCCCTCCTTCATTATATTTATTGAGTACCTGCTGGATAAAAAGCATGATGCTGGGAGGAAGGGCCACAGAAATTCATAAGACATGGTTCTACCCTCAAACAACATTTTAGTGGGAGGAGACAGGCATGAAAAACCAGTAAATGCCAGTTGGTGTCCCAGCTGCTGGGGGAAAAGTCCTTGGGGGTTGCAGTGGGGATGCAAAGGCCAGAGGGGACCATTCGGCAAGGCCTGGAGTAGGGAGTGGGCAGAAAGGGTTTCATAAGACATCAATTCTTAAGCTTGAAGTGGGAAGAGGGTGAAAAGAATGTTGCTAGGTGGTCAAGGAAGAAGGGACCTTCTCAGCTTTGCGCTCCTTAGCTACCATGGTCTTCCTCCCTCAGAGGAACCATACATTCCCAAAGCCCCAGTGAGGTGGTCCTTAAATTAGGAGCAACCATCATTCGCCATGTTTCCCTTGCTCTTCTTCAATGGTGTTTGAAAACATGTAAGCCAAAAAGATACTTAGTGAAAAGAAAAGAAATCAGAACTAGGCAATTGAGCAAGAATCAGAAACAGGCCGATAAGAGTAAGGAGAGGAAGTGAAGTCAGTATTTCCATGTCGGTAAAGGAGCAAATATTCTCAAGGTCCTCAAATCATCAGGAGTGAATAAAGTTTTGCATCTCCTTATAGCGGGTTCTGTGGTCCCAAACCTTGGCTGCAAAAGAGAATTACCTGGAGGTTTCTAAATGACCAATCCTAGGGTACACCCCAAACAATTAAGACACATGAATCTATATTTTTTAAAGCCCCCCCGCCAAAAAAAAAGAAAAGAAAAAAGAGGAGTTCCCATCGTGGTTCAGTGGTTAACGAATCCAACTAGGAACCACGAGGTTGTGGGTTCGATCCCTGGCCTCGCTCAGCGGGTTAAGGATCCAGCGTTGCCGTGAGCTGTGGTGTAGGTCGCAGACGCGGCTTGGATCCTGAGTGGCTTGGCTGTGGTGTAGGCCAGCGGCTACAGCTCTGATTGGACCCCTAGCCTGGGAACCTCCATATGCCGTGGGTGTGGCCCTAGAAAAGGCAAAAAAACAAATAAAAAAAAAAATGAAAACCTCCCCAAGATGCAGCCCAAGTTGGGAATCAGTGTCCCCGTAACACAGGGTCAGCAAGCTTCATCTGTAAACATTTGGGCTTTGCAGGCCATGCAGTCCGCCGTTACGGCGTGAAAGCAGCCACAGACAATAAATGAATGGCATGACCGTGTGACCAAGAAAACTTGATTTATGGACACTGGAATTTGAATTTCATATAGTTTTTAGGTGTCACAAAAATATTTGTGTTTTGATTTTTCCCCTACCATTGAAAAAACGTAAAAGCCATCCTTAGCTGCTGGCTGTACCAAAACGGGAAGCAGGCCGATCTGACCCATCGGCCATTGTCAGTGTCTCCTGCTATAGGCAACATGAGATACCAGGGCAAAGAGAGCAGAATGGAAAGCTTCCATTGCCTCCTTGGTGAAATGTCAACTTGAAAATAAAGCGCATTCCTATGGGCTGAGCATTTTTATCTGCATCCTGAACTTTCTCTCTAAAAAATTCAAGCTTAATACTATATAGACATTTCTAAATTATATCTCATTGCTCTTTAAAAACAGGTAAGGTGGACAAGATAGACAAAAACAAATTTCCAAAATATGGTTCTATAACTCTATGCAATATCCATTTTCAAACTGCCAATACTGCAACCTGCTTCGCAATTTCATCAAATTGGCAGAAACAATTGGATGGGGTTGGAAAGCAATGACTTGCCAAATGTCGTTTGAGCCAGCAGGAGCTGGAAACAGCCTTGCTGACGAGGCTCCAGCTTGGTGAAGGCACACACAGCTATAACCAACCTGTTCTCAACCAAGTAATTACCTTCTCCTGGGGAGAAAGAGCAGTATTAAAAAATTGCAGAAAGCACACAGTGGAGGGAGAGGAAGAGTGAGAAGAGAGGGCTGCAGAGGAAATAAATTCCTGCAAGATAAAAGAGAAGATGGATGTGGAGAGAATCACAAAAATTCCATCTGGGAAAATCAGCCAGGAGATGGAAAAGGAAACCAAAGGGCTGGCAGGTGAACAAGACTTGCTTTTAATGGCTTAATAATAGGGATGTTTGGTAACCAATGAGGTTAATGCACGAGTGACATAAACCAGCAGGGGGTCTCACAGGAGACCCACAGTACGCACTAATTGAAGGGCATTTAACACAGGATAATGGCAGAAAGATAGGACTGCGGCTGAATCCACTTCCCTTCATTCACAAAGGATGAGTTGGCAGAATTTCATAGCTTGGCACTGTCATTTGAGAGAAGCTGGAGTATTGATTGAAAAAGTCTTCTTTTTAATGTGGGAACCGGCAGTGGGAAGGAAGCAGGGAAGGAAGGAAGTGAGGCAGGGAGGGAAGGAAAGAGGGAAGGAGGCAAGTTAACAAATGAAGTTAATGAGAGACCCCGTGGCTGTGATTTCAGGGTTAGGGAGTTATTATCTGCCATTCATTAGAAAATTCCCTTTCAATGCAGTTGATCACTAGGTCGGCTTCTCAAACTTTGATGTGCAAACAAATCACCTCCGGAGCTCCTTTAACAGGCAAGTTTTAGCGCCTGTAAGGCTGGGATGGGGCCCAAGATTCTGTGTTTCTAGCAAATTTCCATTTGTCAGGCTGCTTGTCCAAGGACCACACTTTGAGTGGCCAGGCTCTAGGCCCACACTGTCCCAGTACAGTATCCAGTAACCCCAGCTAACTACTGAACACCTGAAATGTGGCTGATCTGAGTTAGCATGTGTTGTACAATCCAAAGACCTAGTAAAAAAGGATCTACAATGTGTCGTTAATAATTCTTACACTGATCGCATGTTGAAATGATATTGTTTTGGATACATTCTGATCAATAAAATATGTTATTTCACCTGTTTCTTTATCATCTTTTCAAATGTGGCTTCTAGAAAAGTTAAAATTACACACATGGCTGGTGTTTGATTTCTCTGGGTCAGCACAGCTCTAGGCTCTTCCTCTTCACTCTCCCTTCTGGTTTAAGTTATAAAAAAAAAAAAAAACAGTTCTAAGCAGTCTACATGCTTAATTCACAAACGATGGGCAACAGAGCCCCTCTCCTCTCCCCCTTCGCTTCTCTCCTTCCCAGCTCCTCAAAGATCTTGCTCTCCCAGTTTTCACCAGGAAAATATAAAAGAAACTCTTAGGCACTTTAACAAAAGGTGCCCATGAGCTCGCTCCCCACACTAAATGCCCTCGTCGCACAGCATTAATTTAGCAAAGTCCCTAGCTTGTTAATGGAACCAACACTGGCAAAAATAAGTCACAGATGCCGTGCTCAGGCTCATAGGCCAGAGGAGCAAACACAGAGCTAAATGAAGACATATACTGCAGTGTTCTGAGTGCCATAGTAGAATACATCCAAGGGACACAGTAGAGACAGGATCTAAGCCAGTTGCATTGGCCAGAACTTTGTCATCTTCTGGATATTAGCTATGTGACATGAAGCAGTGACTTAACCAGACCAATCCGTGTCTAAGCTTCTGCATGTGTTTAATGGGAACAATAATAGTGAGCTACTTCAGAGTGTTGGTATGAAAGCTAAATAAGGGAGTTTACAGTTATAATGACCTTAGCTTGACACATAGTAAGGTCCACATACATCTCAGCGAAACAGACTTGACGGGCCACTGACAAATGCCGATGAATGGGCATAAAGGGCTCAATCTAACTGTGATCTCATCCCATCCCAATGACCTTATGAAATTCAGTGCTAAGATGCTGCAAATGACCCAGATGGTGGATAACTTGTAGTTGATTCATACCCCTGTATACTACACAACAATGACAAAAGATATGACCCCTGCTCACAACACCACACCATGGATGCACCACGGATGAGTCTCACAGACCTAATATTGAGCAAAAGAAGCCAGACACACCAGAGTACATGCTTGTGGTTCCATTTATGTGAAGTTCAAAAATAATCTTCATTTTGCGAAGTTCAAAAATAAGTGCCAAGTAATCTATGGTGAAAGATTATCTTTACTTTGGGGGTGTTGGTAATGATTGGGAAAATATGAAGTAGCTTCCGGGTGCTGATAATGCACACCTTAACTCGGGTAGTGGTTACCTGGATGTGTTCACTTTATTAAAATTTACTGAGCTATACACCTGAAATTTTTACGCTTTACATGATGCATTCCACAACTTAAAAGAAAGAGGAGTTCCTGTTGTGGCTCAGCAGTAACGAACCGGACTAGCATCCATGAGGACACGGGTTCAGTACCTGGTCTTGCTCAGTGGGTTAAGGGTCTGGCGTTGCCGTGAGCTGTGGTGTAGGTCACAGACGTGGTTTGGATCCTGCCTTGCTATGGCCATGGTGTAGGCCAGCAGCTGTAGCTCCAATTCGACCCCTAGTCTGGGAAACTTCATATGCTGTGGGTGAGGCCCCAAAAAGCAAAATAAAATAAACAACAGAAAGAAAAGCTGCAGAGGAGTTCTTTCTAAAGAGTTTCATTTGTAAAATCCAGCTATGAACCTCTGGGTACAAGATGTCAAAATCTACCTAGCAGAGAGAGAGGTCAATCTCAACACTTTGCTTCCATTCTAATTCTTTTGATCTGTGACCCAGAATTACGCCCTTCCTAGAGTAGGGGAAATAGTGAGCGAGGTGAGAAGATTAAAGAAGGAAAATCAGAACGGAGCAGAGACCCCGCGAAGAGCCCTAAGGACAGTCTGCGTAGCTCTGAGAGTAGAGCATCTAGAGAGAAGCACTGGCCAGATGGTCCACTTCAGACCTTCTTGGGAAGCTGAGCTTTCTTCCCTAAGATCTTTTTTAATTTTATTTTTTTAATTTTTTAAAATTTCTTTATATATATACTTTTTCTACTGCACAGCATTGTGACCCAGTTACACATACATGTATCCATTCTTTTTTCTCACATTATCATGCTCCATCATAAGTGACTAGGCATAGTTCCCAGTGCTCCACAGCAGGATTAATTAACACTCTCATATCTTAGAGCTCCACCTGCAGGGTTTCTTCAGTTTGCTATAGGACTAGAAGGTGTTTGACAAATTCTTTCCTCATTTCATTTTTTTTTAATGGCCACACCCAAGGTATATGGAAGTTCCTGGGCCAGGGATGGAATCTGAGCCACAGCTGTGGTAATGCCAGATCCCTTTAACCCACTGCACAGGGTCAGGGATCAAACCCGTGCCTCCGCAGTGACTCGAGCCTCGGCAGTCAGATTCTTAACCCGCTGTGGTACAGCAGGAACTCCCATTTCCTCACTGGATTTTTAAGAAGCACTAGGTAAGTTAGTTGCAAGAGGATAGGGGCTGGCTACATCACATGATCTTGTATTGAATAGTCAAATGGATAGATTTTAAGAAGACCTCAGAGACTATGCAAAGGGCATAGCAAAGGACCCAGAACTGAGAATAATCTTGTGCACAGCTGTGGAAACATCATCTAATGTCCAAGAGGGATATGTACAGATAGTTTTCATGATTTCATAGTTTGTTCCATAACCAATTTATTAACTTTTAAGGTTACACTTTTTTAATATTCACACACTACTCACAACACAAAGAATTATTTTCTAAATTTCATGACAATTCAACTGAGCTATAATCTTTCATTATTTTAAGTATCCCCCTCCCCCCCCCCGGTTTGTGAATAACATAGTGAGAATGAAAGAATCTAAGGTGAAAGGTGAAAGAACTGGGTGCTCATTGCAGCCCAGCCACTGCCTTAGGTGTGAGACTTTACCTAACTGGACCACAGTTACTTTGATTATAAAATGAGGAAGAGGAAGGAAAAGCAGAAGGCTATGGACTTTAATTCTAAGAAATCTGCATCACCGTTCCCTGACCATTTCCAAATGCCACCACCTACATTTCTTTGTCTGAGGGCTATCTCTAGGCACTGTAACCAGATTTGTCTGCCATTGTGGTAGGACAGAAATGCCAGGGAATTAACACCATTTGGAAGGAGCCTCCTCCAACAATACTGGGGAGTTGGTATATAAATACCCCAAGACTCTTGCCCTCCCCGCCCCCTGCCCCATAGAAGAATCCTGAACTGTGTGTTTCATACTACCACCTTAGAATTTCCCAGGGAGATCAAGTTCCACTCCATCAACTCGGTAATTTACTCAATAATGTACCCTTTGTTCACTGCCTTCCCTTCCCTGAATCACTTCCCCATTCTTCCACCAGTGTTTCCTTCATCGCTCAAAGAAACTAGTTGCACCAGAATCTTTGTCTCATCTTCTTCTGCGTGAACTTAAACTAAGACGAAACCCCACAAACTATACACTGTGGTGATAGGGTTCTTAAAGGCTACAGAAAAAAAAAAAATGGTTCTTGCCCGGAGGAGGAATTTTAAGGAGAAATGTGAACAGAAGAAGAATCGTTGCCATTCAGTCACAAAGCTGAGGGCAAGACCATTTAACCAACTGCTTTTCTCCTCCTACCAGAATGGTAGTCCCTTTAGGCAGGGACTTTAAGTGCTAAAAATGTACAAGAATTAATAGAAGATTGGAAAACTTGCAACGTCTGGCTAAATCTAGCCTGGTGACTTGGAGACACACTAAGTTTGATGCATAGCCTGCTAAAGAAGATAATGAAAATGGCCATTTTTCAAAGATTCAAATTAAGCCATTGGTTAAGAGCTTCTTCCCCCAATTTCATGGCAGAAATTTTCAAATCTGCTGTTCCAAACAGTTCGCACTATCAGCTATATTGTACATCTTCTGAAGGCATCAGTGTGAGGCTTTAAAAAAAATCTAGAGTTAGAAAAATAGTCATTGGCTACCTTTGATATCAAAGAAGACTTTCTCTTCACTTGCATTCCTCTCCTCTCTCAATGCAGAAGTGTTGTTACCCAGGGAGTGCGTAGCAAACGCTGCTGAGAGACACACTGTTCATTCCCATCCCTTCTCCCTTCTCCATCACAGCCCACAGGGGCTGGAAATGTAAGACTTGTTAGGTTTGCCAAGGGAGGAACGTGCGAGGCCTAGTTGGTAAAGCAAAAGAGATTTATTAAGACATCAGAGAGGCATGGGCTGAGCTCAAGATGGCGCCAGCTCTGACTGTGAGGCGGTGCTAGGCTTACAAAGGATCTGTGGTAGGAATCTGTGGCTGGATGGAGTTTATGGCGGGAACTTGCGGCAGGAACGACAGAGGAGGAGGAGGGGAAAGTCAAGGGAGGGGTGAGGGGAGGGGTGGGTGGTCTAGTCCCATGACAGAGGGCAAAGAATCCTTGTGGGTGGTTAATCTACGCCCCACATTCTGGGAAAGTGTGTAGATCTTGTGGGGGGCCGTACCCATGTTCGCAGCAGGTCTCCAAGGTCAACAATCACATTCAGGGGGTGGGGGTCTGTCTCCACCCTCCTGGGAACCTATCAAGACTCACATTTCCAACTTCCCTTATGCAAAAGTGATCATGTTACCTAATTCTGACCAATGAGACTAATGGGAAAGTCTGTGGGAGGTTTTGCAAAAGGATAAAATTATGGGAGAAGACCTCCTTTAGGCGTTCCCATCGTGGCGCAGTGGAAACGAATCGGACTAGGAACCATGAGGTTGCGGGTAAGGATCCGCCATTGCCGTGAGCTGTGGTGTAGGTTGCAGACGTGGCTCGGTGTAGGCCAGCAGGTGTAGCTCTGACTAGACCCTGAGCCTGGGACCCCCAATATGCCGCCAGTGTGGCCTTAAAAAGCAAAAGAAAGAAAGAAAAGAAAAGAAAAGAAAAGAAAAGAAGAAAGAAAGAAAGAAAGAAAATAAATAAAAGATTAAAAAAAGAAGACCTCTTTACTGCCCATGCCTCCCTACATGAATGTGGTGGCTGGAGGTACAGTAGCCATTTGTGACCAGGAGGAGATACTCCGCCAGAACACTGGAAATGGGCAAGAGGGAAACCGGAAAGAGCCTGGGTCATTGGGATGACACCGAGCTGCCAAATCAACTCTGAGAACATCTTCTTCCTTGTTAAATAAATACGAATTAACCCTATGGTTTAGGCCACTATTCGAGAGATTTCTCTGCCGAAAGTATTCCCAATCGATAGAGATTTTTAAGGTAATTTCTAATTGAAGTATAATATATACAGAAACATACACAGATCATTAAAGTCTACAACTTGAAGAAGTGTCACAGAAAATGTTTTTTTTGAAATCTCCGTTACCCAAATACTTTAGAAATGGTCACAGTGGTTAAAAGCATAGGCTCTGGAGCCAGACTGCCAGATTCAAGACCCAGATTCTCCACTAACTCAATGACCTTGTGCAAATTACTTAACTTCTCTGTACCTTGGTTTTCTCGCTTGTAATACAGTAATGACAATACTATCTACATCATAGGATTAAATACACTAATTTTTAAAACATATGTGTCTGGCATATAGTATGTGCTAATAAGCATTTATTAGATATATATAAAGTTAACCAGGGTACTAACTCCGGAGGAAGGGAGAACAGGAAGATCTAGGAGAGTAAGTAGATACCTGAGGGCTGTCCCTCACCTCTGTCCTGAGATGATCTGGGAGGCTAAAATGCTTAATGAACCAGTAAATGCTAAAGACACTCTCCAGCCTACAGCTGCATAATGGAGTTAAAGGCCTCTGGAGCTTGGTGGATCTTTAATATCTCCAGTCTGGCAGTTCTTAACTGGGATCCAATGATTTGCTTCTGGAAATCCACCATCCCTAATGTGGCCTTTGTACAAACTGAGCATAAATAGGCACATGTGTGTTTTACTGAGCAGAGGATCCAGAGATTTCATCAGATTCTCAGAAGAACCCATGGTTCACAAAGGATTACAATGACTTACTAGTTCATCTCCCCAACATTAAAGCCATGGCCGAGAGAGAGGCCATCTAACACTTCAACTGCATTGTCACATTTAGCTTTATTTATATCGCCCTAAAAGAAAAATGAGGTCAAAGAAAGTGTTATTCTACTCCAAAATCCTAGAATATTCCAATGGAAGGAACTTGGGAGCTCTTTAAATAGAATCCTGCCACATTTTACTGATGAGGAATCCAAGTTCTATCAAAGTGAGTATAACCTACTTGGTATCCCAGAGAGAGCCAGAGTAGTGGCTGACCAGTTGTTCTGGTCAGCATCGAATTTTCTCCCACAATGATACTTTGGTGGCAAAAAAATCGCACCAGCTCATTTCATGGGCTGGCCCTCGTCGCAGGGGTTAAATGCTCCCTTCTGAAGCCCTTTAAGGGTGGTTGCTAAGGGCAGCCAGGACCAAGGAGCCTCAAACATTCTGTTCCTTTCATTGCCATAAGCTTTAGTGTGATTATAATCAGCCACACATTTCATGTGTATCAGAGGGTAAAAATGGGGAAATAAAGCAGACTTTTCTCCCAACCCAATTTATCATCTTCGTGGGAAGCTATGAAGCCATGTTCTTTTTGCCTCTTCCCCGTCCTTGGATAAATCTTTAAGAACTCCTTTCTGAGTGCTATATGTGTCCTCAATTATGAATACAAAAGACAGAGAAATAACAAACATAAATGTAGGAAATAGTGGTTATATATAATCTGTATAAACGAAACAGTTTCTACATACAGACTGACTTGCCAGGGTGCAGGTGGTGTGGGTGTGGTGAGTGATGCTGATGCTAACCACAAATGAACAGATTGACCCATGAGGATTATTAGATCAGGTCTGGTATGAGGTTCTGATCAAACAAAGTTTTTAGTTTTCATGTCAGTTTAGAGGCAAACTTGAACGTCATGGCTCATGGCTCTAACTCTTGCCTGCTGCTAAAAGGACTTTCTCTTTTCTACTAGGTTTTTGATAAACGTTATATCTGAACTGCTGGTAGATCTGGACCACTTTGTTTCTGTGGGAAAGAAGAAGGTACAAGAGGAAAAGGAGAACAGGCTCATACAGCCGCGGCCATGCTACCTGGCTTCCATTCAAGACTCAACGGTCACAATACAGCAAAAAAGAGTGTTTTGCCCAGAATGACTGACACACACATTTTTATTATTGCAAGAGGAAAGTTGCAACTGTGGTTTCTGATTGTATGATGTAAATGAAAATATCAGATCTACTTACGGTCTTCATTTCGTACTTATTTTTTTAGTTGTATAATTTTTCTCCCTAAAGCCTCATCCCACGCCTACCCCTTTTCTTCCTAAAAGGATGGAACACATGTCTTTCTTAGACAGCCCCCAGGCTACTAGCGACGCCTTTGTCTAATAAGATGCTGGGCCAGTGCTGGAGAACTCACCCCAAATGATGAACAGCCAAGGGCTGGCTCTCAGGGAGGCCCTGACTAATTTCTCTTCATGGCACAGAAAGCCGAGTGGGTGACCTTTTAGGCTGAGCCAGGGAGAACACACAACACAACTGAATTGAAAGTGGGTTGTTCTTAAGCGGGCAGAAATTCACTGTCTTCCCGCAGCTCCCTGGTCCACAGGGAAGACGGCTGATTCTCCCCGCTGCCTCTCCGAGTGCTGCATCCACCTGCCCTTTTTTCATGTATGGGTTCAGCCAATCCATTTCCAATGGATTCAGATAAATCAGCATGGGTAGGAGGAGAGGGGAAGGGAAAGAATAGGGACGGAATCAGATGAAGAAAAGTGTACTTCAATTTTTCTCTAGGAAAAAGAATCACCTATTTTTAAAATCCCCTGAAGAGCGGTAGACATAGTTAGAGCCAGGCTACTATCATTTCCCCTCCTCTAAGCTGGCCAGGGAAGCAATGTTAGGCTGTTTCCACATCAATATTTGCCTTAATTCATAGCAGTTTTTATAGAGGTAGATAATATTAAAGGCAGTTGAAACACCAAATATGTTAATTAAATTAATTAATCACTGAAACTGATTCTGACTGCAGCCAAGCCTGATTCCCAGGGGGTCTACTGGCTTCCTCAAAACCAGAGATGGTTTAGGAGCTGGCACTGCTGGGGACAGAGGAAGCAATTGGTGACTAAGCCCCAGGAGCCAAACAGCATCTGGCAGTCACATCTTCCAGAAAGTCTGGGTGAGCGCTGCTGATTCCCCACCCCCACCCCGCCTCGGCTACGCCTGTTTCTTTAGAGACTAAACACCCATCAGCAGCTTTTAAAAATACCCAAGTGCAGGAGAAAATCCACTCTCTGAAGCTTGCCGAAGCCTCTTCACATCTCCCTTAAATACTGCTTCCATGTGACCACTCTGAGTCCACGAGTCTTCAATCCAAAGACGATTCATTGGGCACCTTGCCGCAGGGCCATTTTTCTCTCCCAGCCCCTTTCCAGACCCCTGAAATGAGGAGATCGGGGAGCTCGAGCCTGTTTCCTTTCTGCCTGTCGGCAGCAGAACTGGTCCATCACAGAAGGTTTCCAGAGCCCATCAGCGCTGCATCGAGTGGACAGGCAGAAAGTGCAAATGCAAGTTCTGAAGGTCTGGGGCCAGGAGATAAGGTCCCCAACATTAGCGTGGTGAGCGTGTCCTGAACTCTGTGGGGGACATCTCCTTGGGGGAGCCTCCCCACAGGCACAGGACAAAGAATTACATTCTCCCATCTCTCAGCCAATGATATAGGTGTAAGGTGTGACCAAAACGTGACCTCTAATCATGTCCACTAGATCCCCTCCACCCTGCTTCTAGAGCACCAGGCAAAGTAGGAACAAAAGACATTTTTCTTTCTATTTTTAACACAGTGTGTATTAGCAATAAATTAACACTCCCCTTCCAGCACCTTTTAAGCACCAGCAGGGGCCAATTCTTTTTACTATATTGTCTTCCAAAGAGCAGCCAATGGATCATGCTGTCACAGAGCTCAACACAGTAAAACAGCCCTTGCAGCCAGCGCTCTCACAGCGCCGCACGGCACATCTTCTGGAAGCTGCTTTATAATGAGGGAATCAAAAGTCAGTGGCCATGATGTCTGATGTGATCCCAGGGTGACGGCGAATGGGTATCAGTGTTCCCCCTTGTTTGGGAAAGATGGAGGAGGCAGGATTAATGCAAACGATGGGGACTTGAATGGAAAAACTGCTACCTTTGTCTCAATTTTTCACTGTTTAGGAGAAGAGCAAATGAAGAGATATGATGCAACTGCTCGGAAAAAAATCCGCATTAACTCTTGATTTGCCTCATCTTTTGGCAGAGGTTGTGCTCCATGTCCTACTAAGCAGTAATTCTTCTCTGGGCCTCATATCCACTTTGGATAGTGATAATCCAAAGGAAAACTTTTCTATCTTTCTCTCATAGGTCTAAGCACACAAGCCATTTCTTTAAAAGACATTTATTTACATGTTAGCATCCACTTAGGCTGCTGTTAGTAGAGATAAAAGTGTTCTCCCCAAATACTTTCATTTTAAATCACTAGAGTAGTGGGAAATTGATGTGATTTCAAAAATCAGGTGAATTTTTTTTTTTTAATGCCTGTGCCTGTGGCATATGGAAATTCCCGGGCTAGGGATCAAATCAGAGCTGCAGCTGCTGGCCTACACCACAGCCACAGCAATGCCAGATCCGAGCTGCATCTGCAACCTACACAGCAGCTTGCAGCAATGCTAGATCCTTAACTCACTGGGCCAGGCCAGGGATCCAACCTGTATCCTCACAGAGACAACATCAAGTCCTTCACCCGCTGAGCCACAATGGAAACTCCTGAGAATGTCCTCAACAGGCAGAATAATTCCATGTTAACAACCAAAAATACCCCATGGATCCAATGGTCCAGACCATTTTAATTCCAATTCAGTTAACTGTCTGGACAGAGCTTGAACTCCGAGAAGAGTCTTGATTATTACATTGACTTAACCTGCCTTTTTAGGGAATGCTCAAGACATCCGATTTTGAAACCTCTGCCATTTCCCATTATCCTGGTGTTTAAACATATGTGTTATGGAGCTAGACTTCTGGATTTGAATTCCAACTCTGTCAATTACTAAGCTGTGTGACTTTGAGGAAGTGACCTAACATCTCTACTCCTCAGTATCCTCATTGTTAAAATGGAGATATTAATGGAAACTACCCGATAGTGTGGTCATGAAGATTAAGTGAATTAATATTTGTGAAGTGAGTAAAATAGTATGGCCACATAAAAATTCCATATATGAGTCTGTGAGGCAAATAAGTAGAAATCCAAGTTTGCAGAGTATCTCAGAAGCCATTTTCCACTAACTACTTGGATTTCTAAATCCCAAGGTGACCACTGCCAAAGAAGCTTCTGCCCCTTCTCCGAGGACTTGGTGTGCCCTCTCAGATCACAACTTTAGGGAGTTGAACCCCACATGAGTAACAGCGTACTTGTTAACAGTGTACTTGTACAAGTAACAGTGTACTTGTACAAGTAACAGTGTACTTGTTAACAGTACAGTGTACAAGTGTACAGCAGTTTCTGTACCCAAAGTCTGTACAAAAACTCAGATGCTCTTGATGAAAATGACCAAGTAAGAGCCTGTGTAGAAGCTGACTCTACTCCACAAGGAAATTCCCAACTATTGGACTTTGGACTTGTATCTCTTTCTGGGCTAGACTGTGGAACTAACAATGACCTTAACCTTCTTAAATACAGGGTAGTCATCCTTGATGGATTTTTGGTTCCAGGTTAGCTATTCCAAGGAAAGACCCTGGGACACAGTGTGTAGGATTTCTGAAAGATACAACAGAAAACACGAGGGAAAATACAATGCCCAAAGGTACGGAATGAATGGTTTGTTGGGCTTGTGGGCATTTCCCCTTCTCTTCTTCATGGAAAAGCAAGAAGGTGTTCATCAGAAGGAAACGTCCAGGAAGCCAAACAAGATCCCATTTATCTCCAAATCTAATGAGAGAATTGTAGCTCACAATTCCCACTGCCTCTGTCCCTTGCCCTTGTTAAATTCTCTCTTAGTCTATGATAGGAAGAAGTTTTTCTTTTTATTAATAACATTTTGAATAAATAATGGATGCATGCGATCCAATTCTATAAAAGAGCAGACACTGAACTTTCCTTCCACCTCTGTCCTCCAGCCACCCAGTTTCCTTCACTGTAGGCAATTAATATGACCCACATCTTATGTTTCCTTTCAGAGATATTTTCTTTATATACAAGCAATGTACATGCGCATATACTTGTATGTTCTTCCACACTCAAAGTTGTTTTTTTGTTTGTTTGTTTTTTTGACTAGCTGGTGGTACACAATACAAATTCCACCCTGCCTTTTCTTTTTCAACACTTTACAGTTTATCTTGGAGCTTTTCACATTCATGCTTGAGTTTCTTAATTCCTTTTTCATGGTTGGACAGCATTCCATCAGTGCTGCAATCTTGTTCATACACGGGTTTGCACAAATGTGGAAGAGAATAATTGTAGGACGTGTTCCTAGAGGAAAACTGTTGGTTCAGAGGGTTCTAACTTTGACAGACCTTGCCAAGTTGCACTTTATAAGAGTTGTAACAATTATACTTCCATGATAAATGAGAATGCCTATTTCTGATAAGAAGGATTTGATGCCAGAAGCCACACACACAAGGTATCCAAGATTCTGCCCTCTGCTGAGAAATGCAATTCAATGAACCCCATTTTCAGATTCTTGCTGTGAAGGGCAGGTGACGGAGTGACCATTCATCACTGATTATCCACTTGCAACTTAATGGGAGTACTTGAGACCTGTGGTGCCTGACAGGGTGGTGGGTGGAAATTGCCTTCTATTAGTAGAATCAGGCACAAGGGGTGTACAAATTAGATGGTTCTGTGAGACTCCAAGACTGATTCTTGAAAAGATTTTCCCAGCTGCTGGAAGGCAAGGCGAACCTTCTTTTTTCACATTCAAATCCAAACCAACCAGCTTTTAAGGGGTTTCTTAACAAAGAAAGTTCTTGCTTCCAACCAGGCATCTTTTTTAGGGCACATTGTGACCAATCTCAGCCCCATTACTTCATCTGAAGTGAGTTCATTGGGTTAGTTCTCTAGCAGTAATCTCAAACAGCAAGCTGGTCTGATTTTTGAATAGAGATTTTTCCCAGAACCATTGCAAGGAATACTTGCTCCATGTATTGCAATATTGTCACTTTCACTTTTGAGAAAGATAGCTGAGAGCAAAGACTCCAGAGCCAGACTACCTAGGATTGAATCTTTCTGGCTGCATTATCTTGGGCAAGTTGCTTCACCTTTCTACATAGGGTTCCAGATAAAATACAGGATACTAAGATAAATTTGAATTTCAGATCAACAAAAACAAACTTTTTAGTATAAGTATATTCCACATGCTACATGGAACATATTACATAAACAACTGAAAATATTTGTTGTTGATCTGAAATTCAAATTTAACCAGGCATCCTGTATTCTTATTTGCTGAATCTGGCAACCCTACTGAGTTCCTCAGTCTCTTCATCTATATCTATCTCATAGGGTTGTTACAAGGATTAAATAAAATAGTATTTGTAAAGAGCATAAAACAGTTCTTGAACACTGGAGTGCTACCCAAGATTTTCCCAAAATAAAGAAATGCACTTTTGATCCAACATGCATGAGGACTATATTATTTCCATCCTTTTCCCAAGATGAGAGAGGGAAATCATCAAATATATGGTGAGTGTTGAGGAGGCTCTGGGTTAGAAGAGGAATTTGACAGAAGGTGCTGTGGAATAGGGGAAAGATCTGGAGAAGTGCCCTCATTCTTGGGTCCGAGTACAGAGGCCTTGCTGTTCTGTACGAAACAGGGCAAAGTTGATCGAATGCTTTGGGGGAAGCAGGCTGAGCTAGGGGTTGGGCAGAAGAGCAAAGGGAGACACAGAGGGCCCTGTGGTGGATGCCGTTAGGGTTGCAACTCATTTCACAGAGGGGGCATCAGACAGGCCAGCACACTAGGAGGCTGGGGCCAACCTTGGTCTGGCTGCAGGAGCCACAGATGAGCAGCAACGGCAGGAACAGGGCCTCCTAGGACCAGGCCATTGATCATGAGAAAAGGACAGCGAGAGGAAGGGCATTTGCAGAGAGACTAGGCAGAGCTATGATCCTTTAGGAGAGGGGGATGGAGTGTCTGAAGAGCAAACTCCCAGCCTCGGTGAGCCTGCTGCAGACATTCTAAGTTCTGCCCTATTCAGACAGGACTCAGAATTTGGCTCAGCTTCCTCTGACTGTGAGGACAAAGACAGGTGTGGACAATGTTATCTACATGGGCTACTGAGGAGGGCCTGGGTGACAGAGGGCTAAGAAGAGCCAGAAGCCCCCATAGGCCAAAGGTTCTGATCTGGGTCTACAGATCCCCAAAAGGTCTGTAAACCTGGATAGGAAAAAAATTACACCTTTATCTTTACTCACCTCTAGATGAAACTGAGCATGTCCTTTAATTAGGAATATCAGTAGTATTCCTAATGCATCCAGTAATATTAACCACACCAGAGACCAGAGACTGTCACCAACAACAACCACAGATTTGTCATATCACATTACTGTTGTTTCAGATATCTTAAAATAGCATTTCTTTCTTTCTTTCTCTTTTTTTTTTTTTTTTTTTTTTTTTGTCGTTTTAGGGCCGCACCCACAGCATATGAAAATTCCCAGGCTAGGGGTCGAATCAGAGCTACAGCTGCCGGCCTATGTCACAGCATCATAGGATCCAAGCTGCATCTGCGACCTACACCACAGCCCACGGCAATGCCGGATCCTTGGCCCACTGAGTGCAGCCACGGATCAAACCCTCATCTTCATGGATCCTAGTTGGGTTTGTTAACCACTGAGCCAGGAAAGGAACTCCCTAAAATATCCTTTCTTACACTCATTACCACTTAGAAATTATAGCAGTTATTGCTATTAGAACTTCCTATTTATTTTTTATATATAATGATTTTTATTTTTTTCCACTATAGCTGGTTTACAGTGTTGTGTCAGTTTTCTACTGTACAGCAAGGTGACCCAGTCACACATACATATGTACATTCTTTTTTCTCACATTGTCCTCCATCATGCTCCATCATAAGTGGCTAGACGTAGTTCCCAGTGCTACACAGCAAGATCTCATTGCTAATCCATTCCAAAAGGCAATAGTCTGCATCTATTGTATTTTGATGGTTCTTTATATACACTGGATACAAGTACTTTTCCACAAGTCTAGTCTCCAATTCCATAGTATTCTTTTCTGTGGAAAGGTTCATTTGTGCCATCTATTAGATTCCAGATATAAGTGATATCATATGGTATTTGTCTTTGTCTTTCTGACACATTTCACTCAGTATGAGAGTCTGTAGTTCCATCCATGTTGCTGCGATTGACATTATTTTGTTCTTTTTAAAGGCTGAGTAGTATTCCATTGTGTATATATACCACATCTTCCTAATCCAGTCGTCTGTCGATGGACATTTGGGTTGTTTCCGTGTCTTGGCTATTGTGAATAGTGCTGCAGTGAACATGCGGGTGCATGTGTCTTTTTTAAGGAAAGTTTTGTCCAGATATATGCCCAAGAGTGGGGTTGCTGGGTCATATGGTAGTTCTATGTATAGATGTCTAAGTTACCTCCAAACTGTTCTCCATAGTGGCTGTACCAGCTTACATTCCCACCAACAGCGCAGGAGGGTTCCCTTTTCTCCACACCCCCTCCAGCACTTGTTATTTGTGGACTTGTTAATGATGGCCATTCTGACTGGTGTGAGGTGGTATCTCCTAGCAGTTTTGATTTGCATTTCTCTAATAATCAGGGATGTTGAGCATTTTTTCATGTGCTTGCTGGCTATCTGTATATCTTCCTTAGAGAAATGTCTATTCAGGTCTTCTGCCCATTTTTCCATTGGGTTGTTGGCTTTTTTCCTATTTAAAGCATTAACGAATGTGCAAAAATATTATATCAAAATTTTGTAACTATATTCAATATAATTGTTTTCCTTTGTAAATCTTTTTTTTTTTTTTTGGTCTTTTTAGGGCCGCACCTGCGGCATATGGAGGTTCCCAGGCTAGGGGCCAAATCGGAGCTGCAGCCACTGGCCTACACCACAGCCACAGCAACACGGGATCTGAGCCATGTCTGCGACCTACACCACAGCCAGATCCTTAACCCTGAGCAAGGCAAGGCTAGGGATCAAAACCACATCCTCATGGATGCTGGTCAGGTTCGATGGGAACTCCTCCTTTGTAAATCTCTGCGCTGTGTTTAATGCATTTAAAAAACACTTTCCTGATGAAGGATCTATATAGTCTTTCCCAGGCTGCCAAAGAGTTTCCTATCTCAAAATGAGGACAGGAACCAATGACTTAAGCCAACGTTTCTCAGTCTTGTGGAGAGTGATTTAAAATCTCAAGAGGGGAGTTCCCTTCGAACCCTGAGTTAGGGGAGTTGCCTGAGCTCTTCATGTTTGTTTGTTTAGCCTACTATTATATAGCATCTGCATCTTATCTGCATTTCTCTAAGGAGAAAATATCTGTGTGGCAGGTGTGAGTGTTGGGGAAGCAGGGTCTCTACCCGTACAGCTTAGTTAATTTGAGAGGAATGCCTGCACTATGCATACTAAGGGCTCCCCCACCAAGAAAATGAATGAGGGTGATCATTTCATTTTGCAGCTTACTTAAAAGTAAGTTAAACCTTAATCCAGCAATCCCCCTTTCACCTCTAAACATGGAGAGAAAAGGAAGCCCTCTCTCTCCTACTCCATGTGTCAAACTCCATCATGTCAGCTTGCTTAGCTGCAAGTGGAACAGAGAGTTGAAGGGCCCCAGGGTAAAAACTGGGTTCAAGATCCAAGTAAAAGAAAAGAACTTGCAGGGCCACTGAGATAGAAAAAAGACTGACCAAGAAGTCTTCTTCAGTGACCCTTGTAACACTGGGATGCTCTCACCCTCTCCCCTCCACGAGCCTCTTTTCTCATACCAGGGTGAGCTCTGAGGGCGAACAGCACCGAATATTTATGGGGTTGCTCCAGTCAGCCAGGGAAGAAGGGACAAGAGTGTAACCAATAGACAAATGGCAGCAACGCAGCCAGAATTCTTCTGCCTTTTTGAGCCGGTGAGATTGGGTGGAGGACAGCGACAGGTATAAAAGAGGGAGACTCCAAACCCCTCTCTTAATCTACCTGCTGATCAGATATCCATGCCACATATAAGCTGTATTAAATCACAAATGACACAGTTAGACTATCATTACAGGTCTAGCCACACCTCTAGGAGTTGGGAAATTTGGAGTTAAGACTCCAAAACTTGGAGGCTGTCACAAGCACGCCTATGTTTGTGGCTGGGGCAAGAATTTCCATAAAGGTGCAGCTTGTGAATTGCCATCTAGGCCTGGGCAGGTGGGCTGTTTCCTCCCGCTCAGCTGTTTCCTAGCCGCCATCTACAATGAGGCACTGAGCATGTGTTAAGAGTGGAGTATCTTCACAGGAAAAAAAACATCACCCTTTCTTCAGTGATGTCATGGGTTGAGGTGTTTCACTCCAAAAGATGTGTTGAGTCCTAATCCCAACGACCACCGACTGTGAACTTTGTTGGATACAGGATGCTACAGATTATGGACATACCGCAGAAAGGTGGACGCCATCTAATATGACCGGTGTCCTTATAGGAAGAGAAAATCTAAACATAGACCGGGGAAGAAGGCCATATAAAGATGGAGGCAGAGCTTGCCTTTATGTTGCCACAAGCCAAAGAACACACGGGGTTGCCAAAAGCTGAAAAAGGCAAGGAAGGATCCTGTGAGCCACCCAGCTTGTGACAGCAGCCCCAGCAAATGAACACAACTGGCTTTAACCTTTTCCTTGCCTTATCTGTCTCCATTTCCAATGACTCTCACACCATCGGAGGTGAGGGGCCAAAGGAGAAGAATCCTGGAAGGCAAGCTTCGCCTGTAACACAAAAGGGGAGAATATAGTGTTCTCTTTCCTGACGCCAAATGCTGGCAAAGCAAGGTAAGGCTTTCTTCCTGGGGAAGAAAAATTCCCCGGTGGCTGAAGCAATGTCCCTGTCAATTATATTGACCGCACAATCAGAACCAAGGGGGTCCCACCCCCCCCATCTTCCCCTTTGCCTCCCATGGCCCCTCCTAAGCCAGCCTAGCATTTTAAGGGAGGACTGGACCCTGTGAGGCTGAGTAGCCAGGCTTGAGTCTGGGGCCCAAAGCCAGAGTGGGGGAAGGCGGCCCAGGAGGCTGGACGCCGGGGTCCAGAGCTCCTATTTTCTCTCACACTTGGCTACACGGTCACTGCGCTATAAAGGAGAGATGAAAACAAAGATTGCTGCACTTGGGGGATTAGATACTACAACAATTTTAAACAACCCAACTGGACTTCATAATGGTGTGCCAAAGGCTGCAAAATGTAAATTTGGAAGTCTTGGCTCTATCAAAAGGCTCTCTCTGAATAACAATTTATTTTAATTTGAGATTTCTCATACTGTCCATATGGCAGGTCTTCATGGGAAAGCAACTGTCTCACAGTTGACGGGGACATCTGAAGTATGCTTTTTTGGCATTCAGGGGAATTTTTTTTTTTTTTTCATTTAAATCAGTGGCTTGGTTGAGGAAAGTTTGAAAACATTTCCCTAATGTTTCCAGCTTTTTTACTCTTGGAAATTTACCACCTACCCTTGGAAGTTACAAACTGAAACCCATTTCTCAACCGAATTGCCACTCTTTTAGGCAACACCAGTTTGTAATCTCGGCATTCTGTGGGCATTCGTTCGAAAACAGAAACTTCTATTTGCACGCATTTTTTTCAGCAACACCCCAGAAAGCATGCGGAGAATGTTACGACCTGAAGTAGGCCTGCCTGGCCAAGTGTGCCGAGCGCAGACGGTGGATTAACTCCTCGAGTAATCTACAACCTGTCTAGGAAAGAAGCAAGGCTTCCGGTCAGCTCTGAGTAGGACCCTGGTACCCTCGCAGAAATAGTGACAGTCTTTACTCTTACAGATTCTTCCAAGCACATGCTAGGTCCAGGGGTGTGGTGTGGAAAAGGGAACTCTTTTCAACTGCCTCCTTTGAGGCATCTCACTGGCGGCTCCTCTGAGGGCGAAAAAGAAGATCTGGCAGAAGCTCAATTTTGCCCACACTGACAGCCTTGCAGGGAGAAAGTGAAACAGGTGTGGTATCATGAGTCACTAAACACACTGATAAAACACAAGTCACAACTTCTTGCAGAGACTGCACTATTCAAATGTCACATTCTCAGAGAGATCTTCTCCGGCTAAGCATCAAAAATAGCATCCCCGTATGTGGCGAAAAGGGAACTCTCATGCACTGTTGGGGGGAAGGTAAAATGGGGCAGCCACTGTGGAAAACAGTATAGAGGTTTTTCAAGAAATTAAAAAATAGAACTACCATATTACCCAGCGATTCCATGCCTGAGAATATACCCGAAAGAAACAAACACATCAGTTTGGAAAAAAAATGTACCCCAATGTTCATAACAGCATTACTTATAACTGCCAAGATATGGAAGGAACTTAAGTGTCCATCAACAGATCATATATATATATATATATATATATATATATATATACACGAGGTGTCTCACTGGTGGTGTATCACACATACACACACACACACACACACACACACACACAATGGAATACCACCCAGCCATAAAAAAGCATGAAATGTTGCCATTTGCAACAACATGGATGGACTCAGAGAACATTATACTTAGTAAAATAAATCACAGCGAGAAAGACCAATACTGTTTGATATCACTTATATGTGGAATCTAAAAAATACAACAAACCAGTGAATATAACAAAAAGAAGCAGAATCACATATATACAGAACAAACTAGTGGTTGCCAGTGAGGGCAGGGAAACGCGGAGGGGCAGGAAAGGGGTAAGGGGTTAAGAGATACAAACTACTATGTATAAAATACGTAAGTTACAAGGATATATTGTACAACATAGGGAACATAGTCAATATTTTATAATAACTATAAATGGAATATAAACTTTAAAAATTGTGAGTCATGGAGTTCCTGTTGTGGCTTAGAAGGTTCCAGACCCAACTATTATCCATGAGGATATGGATTCGATCCCTGGGCTCGCTCAGGGGGTTAAGGATCTGGCGTTGCTGTGAGCTGTGGGGTAGGTCACAGATGGGGCTTGGATCTGGCATTGCTGTGGCTGTGGCGTAGGCCTGCAGCCGTAGCTCTGATTCAACCCCTAGCCTGGGAACTTCCACATGCCACAGGCGCCACCCTAAACAGAAAAAAAAATTGTGAGTGACTGTGTTGTACACCTGAAACTTATATAATATTGTACATCAACTATAGCACAATTTAGAAAACGGAAAGAGCATCCCTGCCATCCTCAGTCTCTTAAGCCTGCTCTGTATCTTCTTTATGGTACTGACTTAGCTCTTCCCAACTCCATATTCAGTAATCTCACGTTTGTATTTTAAAATCACCTGTGGTCAGAGTATTCACACCAGGGAAATTGGCAAATGCTGGGCTCTCCCCACCCTTAAAGTCAGCAGTTAACCCTTATTAGCATAGCACTGCTTATCACTATCTGGATCGACATTATATATGTGGCTTTTGCATTGTATAAGCTGTGTATGTGTGTGTGTAGACAGCGTGCATAGATAATACATCATATTACATCATTAGTTTATTAATGATCTACCTCTCCCTCCACCAGAATGTGTATCAGCCCTCACATACTCTGTTTCATTCGTGGCGATTCGCCATGCCTAGCATAGGACCCATACCTTGAAGACGGTCCCTAAGTATTTGCTGAACGGATGAATGATGAATGAAAACTTTACAGGCTCCCTTTATCTCCCCGTTCCAGCATTAACTCCTCTGTAGTTTTCAAAATCCCCTTCCCTTTTACCTCCACCCTCTTCCCCGCGCCTTCTTGCCTTTTACCACCATCCCTGTCACAACCCTCACATGAACCAGAAAAATCTGCTGAGTTTCTTTACTAGGGATTCCTTTTTTTTTTTTTAAATTGAAGTATAGTTAATTTACAATGTTATGTCCTGATTTTTGTTTAAGTAGCTCCTCTGGGCATCTGAGACATTCTTCTGAATGTTCCCCTGCCACATCTTTGCCCCTCAGAAAGGCATTTCCTATATACTCAGCTAAGGTTAGATGCTTATAAGGCGCCCAGAACAAATACATGCAGAGACACTTACTTTTTCTTCTCACGAGACACTTAAAACC
The DNA here is from genome assembly GCF_054392235.1 of Sus scrofa. Lineage (NCBI taxonomy): Eukaryota > Metazoa > Chordata > Mammalia > Artiodactyla > Suidae > Sus > Sus scrofa. The sequence continues at coordinate 18,131,838 of NC_139401.1, forward strand.
TAGTTGAGCAGCTAAGACTAATCTTGCTTGAAAAAATATGAGCAAGTGAGATAATTTTTCAACTAACTGCTAAATTGGGGGGAAGGTAGAAAACGTAAAATCTCAGAGCAGAGAGGGTTGGTGGAGACCAGGAAATCATCAAAGAGAAGCAGCCCTGGGCTGACCCTGACTAATAGTTGGGGTTTAACTAGATCAGAGTTTCTCACTTCAGCAGTGCTGACATTCTGGGTAGATTTTACTCCATTGTGCAGCTGTCCTCAGTGTTATAGGATGTTCAGCAGAATCCCTGGCATCACCTACCTATCAGATGCCAGCAGCAACCCTTCTCCAGTTATCATAACCAAAAATGTCCCCAGCTATTGCCAATGTCCCCCGGGGGGGGCAAAATCACCCACAAGTTGTGACCCACGGAGCTAGATGGAAAAGGATATTAAAACTTGAGATTACTGAAACAAGATTTACTCACTTAATGCAGAATACTGACTTGATCCAAAACTGCATCAAGCCACAAACCTGACTTCTTTTGGTATGTTAATCCACTTCGTATGCCTGTTTTATACATGTTCTATTAAACCTATACTGTATTAAATTTAGATTGGACTATTGATGTGGTTTTCAAATGTATGGAACCTTTTGTTCCAACAAAATCCTAGCCAGAAGCACAAACAAATAAGGGCAAAAGCAGCGTGGTTTTCGTGAAACTTTAGTAGAGAATCATCCCCTCCCCGCATGCACCCCAGCCTTGCCCAATGGCCCAACAGCAGAGCAATTCCTGGTGTATTTCACTACGCCATAAATATGCTGAAGGCAAGGGTGACACTGAACCCTGCAATAATACTATAATATCATGGCACAGGAAAGGGAGCAATGGATTAGGAGTTGCAAAATCTGCAAGTTTTACCTGGAACTTTTCACTAATCGCCTGTGTGATCACATGTTACTTGACCTCTATGAACTTGTGTTTCTTCATTATAATCTCTAAGGTCCCTTTCAGCTTTGAAACGCTATAAATCTATAAGCGCAACTGTGTCACATAATGTGTGAGCCCAGAACAATGATGTTGGTGATTATGGAGAAGCTGATTATTTATAATGCTCCCCAATTGCCTTTGAAAGGCAAGGGGGAACGCATAAGTGAATCTGACCTCTAAAATTGTCTATGAATTGCACTTTGACCCTTGCTTGATGTATTCATGCGTGAAATTCACTAGTGCTCAGTCTTGCTGGTCTTTATTCAAAACATCATGCTAAATGGAGTCATAAATGGAAGTACGAATGGATATTTTAAAATTTAAGAATGAAAGTGAAAAATGTGGCACACCTGCTGCCAAATCCATAAAGTTAGAGTAAGATTATGAAAAATGACATATGCAATAGATTCCATTATGGGCAAGCACATGCCCAGAATCAAAGTCCATACATTGCAATAACAAGATGCACATAACCTGTGGAACCTGGAATCATCTCTTTCCTACCTCAGTGGTATCACTAGTTTACTCTTAGGACAAGAGGGTTCATAATGCAAGCAGAAGCAGAATAGACAGAACATTCCTGCCTCTTATCTTGGAACGTCTTCATGGCTTTCCTTAATACTGTGCACGAGATGGGAATTTGTGCCTTTACTTTTTGTTTTTGCCCCTTCTTTGTAAAAAAAGAACTGAAACCTCCCTGCAACTATCTAATACCACAGAGAAATAGCACAAACCCACAGCTACCAAACATTGATGCTGAAATCCACAGCTATGTGTCTATCAAAATATGATACTGTGTTTACAGATTCCTGATTTGGTGGCGTCATTCTGCTCTTCAGTTTCAAACATAAATTAGACGTTAAGCTAGTCACAGATAAATGATGATTTTTAACAGGAATGGTAAAATGTTTTTCAAATTCAAATATACAGTAACCTGATTCTCAGTAAGAAACTGATAGACACATGAACTGCTTTGCCGGAAAACGTACCAGTAGAGAGTGTGTGCGTGCGTGCGTGTGTGTGTGTGTGTGTGTGTGTGTATTGAGGGGACCTCTCTGGTCAGTGAGGACAATTCAAAGTTATCCAAAGCTATTCAGTATTGATAATCAGCAGGAGAGTGAAAGGTTGACTTCATGGAATTTCTTTCTCTAGGAATGATCTCCCCTTGTACTAGGAACAGCTGCAAAATTAACATTATCACTGATTCTTCACATTTTTATTAATTCATTTTGAGTAAAATATGGGCACAGTAAAAATAATTCAAACAATGCAATTCACATACAGTGAAAATTAAGTCAACCTTTTAGCTCTACCTCCTAGTACCCTGGTCACCAGTTTCTTCTGTATCTGTCTAGATATTTATTCCCTGTAGTATACATGCACACGCATTCATATACATATGTGTGTATGCTGTATACATGTTGTTTTAGATATGCTTTATGTGTGTTATTTTATGTATATGCATGTACATATATACACATAAATGCTTCCTTGTTAAATAAATAGTAACATATCCACACTTTCTCCAGATTTCCCCTCTGCTTTACAATATGTGATGAACTGAATATGCTTGCAAATTCTTCACCATTCCTCCCACTGAGAGCCGGAGGTTTTTTTCCTCTTCATTTGAAGCTGGGCATGCATGTGACTTGCTTTGACCAATAAAATGTGGCAGAAATGTATAACTTCAAAAGTTGTGTACAAATTCCAAGGCCTGATCTCAGGAGCTTCGCAGCTTCCACTTTTACACACTTAGGAAACCATTTTGTTTCGTTTTTGTCTTTTTAATATCATTTTACTGGAGTATAGTTGACTTGCAATGTTGTGATAGTTTCAGGTATACAGCAAAGTAATTCAGTTGTCATACAGCCATCCTTTTTCGGATTCTTTTCCCATACAGGTTATTACAGAATATTGAGTGGAGTTCCCTGTGCTATACAGTAGGTCTTTGTTGATTATCTATTTTATATATGGTAGTGTGTATATCCCTTTTGGAACAAGACGTCACGCTCTGAGAATCCCAAGCCATATGGAGAGGATATCTGAGGTGTTCTGGACAATAACCCCAGCCAGCATTAACAGCTAACCACATGAGTAAGTCGCTTTGGATCTTCCAGCCCCAGTTGAGCCTTCAGACGATGGCAGCTCTAGCTGACACTACGTGGAGCAAAATAGCCCAGCCGAACCCAGTGAGCCTTCAGAATCATGAAAAATAAAGAGCAGTGGCTGCTGTTATTGGTGCTGCTTTCCTTTTTTGGCCACACCAGTGGCCTGCAGAAGTTCCCTGGCCAGGGATAGAACCCAAGGCACTGCAGTGACAAGGCCAGATCCTTAACCTGTTGTGCCACAAGGGACCTCCTGGTGGTGGTTGTTTTAAGCCACTAAGTTTTGGGGAGATTATTTCATTTTAATGGAGTATATAATCTACCACGTTCTTTTTAACGATATAATAATAGCTAATAAATATTTATATGCGCACTAAGCACCAGGCATTGTTCTAAGTGCTTTATGTATCTCGGCTCATTTAATGCCCACTGACCTTTACCATTTCTTACAGAGGTGTACCATCCCTATTTCACAGATGAGGAAGAGAACTACAGAGGTGTTACAGGACTAGTCCAGTACCCCATGAATGTAATCAACACTACCAGAATTTGAATTCAGGTTTTTGACCTCAGGTACTCTGATATTAAGCACTACCCTAGACCACTTCAGTGGCTGCTTTATTTAACTAGTCATCCATTGGTGGAAATTCCTGTCATTCTAATCTTCTGCTTGTGCAGATGAGGTTAGATGGCTCTCCTGGTATGTACTTTTATGTATGGGTGTGAGAAGAAACTTTTTAATCAAATGGAAGGATAACTAGATTCAGTTAATTTTGCTGCATAAGTAAGTGGCAAAAGGAATATGTCAGGTACAGAATGTCAAGCGCACCCACTCTAGTCAGAATAGAGTTCCAGCCCATCTGGCCCTTGGCAGCCAGTGCCAGAAACTTCATCAGGAAACATGAGGACCTGGAGACCCCAGAGAGAATATTTATCTTATTTTCATTTGGGCTCCAAGTGGAGCAAGTAATGAACTAGCTTTCCTCCCAGTGTGCTGGACCATAATGTATATTTTACAGAAATTCTCAGACGCCTGAAAAGGATATTTGGAAAGTAACCTATGAACCTTGACCTGTGGTACATATAATAAATCTACTACCACAATCACTGCCAGTTCTAACGAACCAAATTTTAAGGCACATATGTACATTCCATGGCTGTATATCTCCTTGGACCTCTCTCCAACATAAGCACCTTTAGAAAAGGGGCGAATGGATTTAACCACTCTTCACAACTGCTTGGCTGTCTCTACTACCTTTGAAGTTAGACTTCTATCTCCCCAAGGCTGGAGGAAGAATGGAGGCCACCTGCCACCTCCTCAGCAGCCTCTAGACTCTAGCTTCCGAGCTGCCAGGAAGGTCACAGAAACAGCCTCTGCTGGCTGTGGAAAAGAGGCTAATCGAACAAGTTTTTGGTATTTGAAAGCTAATGAAATTTGCTTCTATTCATTAAAATATGAAAATAAATGCCATGTAGCTCAAAATGATGATGTGATAGTTGCCTAATTATCATATTTAAATGATACTCACTTAAGACTCCCACTTCTGTTCCTGCACCCAAAGCCTTAGGGGAAAAAAAGTGACCAGAGAGTTTGCCTTTGTCTTTAGGATAGCTGGAAGGGGCTTTAAGGTATCTTGTTCAACACTTTCACTGCATAGAGAAGTAAACTGAGTTACAGAGAGGAATGACTTGCTGAGAGTATTCATAGTTGGTATATCAGTCAGCTATTACCAAGATAATTATGTGACAAACTACCCCAATATTTAGTCCCTTAAAACATTCAGTCTTCTCTGACTGGGGACTGACTGATTTATATTGGGCTAGGCTCCAAGATGAGAGTTGAATTCGCGTCTTCTCCATGTGTCTCTCATCCCTTGGACCAGTGACCTCACTAGAGTTTGCTCTTCTAATGAATACAAGGTGGGCAAGAGAACAAGTCTGATGTAAGTATACTTCAAGCCTCTGCTTACAATATGTCTGCTAATAGTTCTTTGGCCAAAGCAAGTAATATGGCCAAGTCCACCATTGACAGGACAGGGATATACTCTCTGCTATTAGTGGTGGAAACTACAAAGACACATGGCAAAGAGCACTGATACAATTAAGAATGGAGAATTGGAACTACGAAGAAATCTACAACAGTTGATAAGTGGCTCGGAAAGAAACAGAACCAGGGACCTTGACTCTCAGCTCATTTCCATAGTTGTGTTTGTGAAGAGTTTATGTTTCTCTGTCTTAGGAGCTATTTTTTCAAGCTTATGAAGAGTTTGTAAAATTGCAAAAGGAAATGAAGGCAGGTACAAAGGGGGAAGAAAAGATTGTGGTGGTGATGGTGGCAACAGTGGGTAATGCCCAGGAGGACCATCAATGGTGTCCAATTTCTACTCCCCGTGTAGAGCATATGCTCCACCCCACCCTCTAGTGTGAAGCTAGTGTAGCTGCTAGTCAGATCCTCCTCCATCTTCTCAGATGTAGAGTCCAAGGCAAGTAGTCTACTGTGGCCCCATTGCTGGAGGTAGTTCAGCACTGTGCACAGCAAACTAGGGTCTCTAACACTAAGGTTCTGATCTATGCAGTCAATATGGGCTCTAGAACCAGAAAGAGCTGAGTACGACAGAGCTGAGTACGAATCTTAAAGCCTCTACTGGCTAGTTGTATGACCTAGTACAAGTCTCTTTGAGCCTCAAGGCCCTTCCACACATCATCTTCCATGCTTTTCCTCTTCCAGCTTGGTGCAAACAAGCTCAATGATTTGAAAGTCATTTTAAGGGGACATAAGGAAGCTTGCATTCCTGGATCCCTGCTTGGAATATCCAATTTTTGTTTTGCTTGTGCAAGTACTCTATGTGAGACAATATCCATTTGATTTTGCTGGTTAGAGTAGTTAGCATTACCTTAACTAATGCAGTCTTATTTTTCCCCCATCCTACTGACGAGGAACCTATGACTTAAGAGGGGTTGAGTAGCTTGCTCAATATCATACGGCTATTAAGTGGTGGCTCTCAGTTACAAATCAAAATCATCTGACCTTCAATACCATACTGCTCTGATGCTCAGTAATAATAGTGTCAATCTCACAGGGTGGTTTTGTGGATCGACTGATCTAACATTTATCAAGTTCTTGCACAATGCCCACCATACAGAAGCACAAAGTAAACATGAGCCATTGATGTAGTGAGATGTTCCCATGTAATATGGAATATAAGATGATGTCCTCTGAGGTCTGAAATAGGGAGGACAAATAGCCTCAGAAAAACTTCTGACTATTTTATGGTGAGAGTATTCTAGATGAAGCCAACAGCTCTGAGCAATTTGCCAATTGCTTCTTTGTCATACATGATTTCATTTTATCTTCATAGCCAACCTGTGAGATGTGAAGAGTAGGTTACATTGCTTCAAACTATGGATCCAGATTCTGAGGTGCAGGGGAGATGGGCAGAGTTAGTGTCAGAGTCTGGCTTAGGACCAATGTCTCCCATTTCTCATTCTCAGTTTCTTAGTCCTAAAATGACTTAAACAGGGAACCAGACTAGGGTGAGCCACACTTACTTATCATTTCCTACACCCATCTGTCCAGTAGAAACATTATGCAAGCCACCAATGTGGGTCACATATGTAATCGTAAATTTTCTAGTAGCCTCATTTTTTAAAAAGGGGTATAACCAGATGAAACTAATTATAACCATATACTTTATTCAACCCAAGGTATTTTAATTTCAACAGGTATTTATATTAAAATATTAACAAGATATTTAATTTCTAAAACAACTAAATCTTTAAAGTCTGGGTATGTATTTTACACTTGGCATATCTGAATTTAGATTAGCTGCATTTCAAGGGCGTGAAAGCTACCATGGCTAGTGTCACAGGTCTAGAAGAAACTCCTTCCCTGCAATTGTCTTAGCTGATAAAGTCCTAGAAAGCCTCCCAAGGTCAACTGCAAAACATACTCTTCACTCTTTGCTCTTCAAAAGTCTAGCTCTATGCCTTTAAATTGGAAATACTATCTGAAACTGAGCAGTTTGTTTTAGAAGATTACAAACGTGCTTAAGTTTCAAGGAAAAGAAATGTATTTAGCATTAGGGAACCTTATATATGGGGTGGCTTCGCTATGTAGCCAGACTATCTGCAGAACTTACGTTGCAAAATGATGACAAGGCTGGGTGGTCTGCACAAATATCAGTTCAGGTAATTTTTAATAAATAACACAAGTGAGACAGAAGCTGAGAAATGTGACAGAATCCGTACCATATAGGGTTTTTACTCTTTAATTATTTAGTATATCTCCATATTCTATGTACCCACTTTTTCCTAGCCACTTTTGGGAAGGCACAATTACACACAAGTTTCCTGTGTGGAAAAATGGCAGGTGGTCATCACTGTTTTTTGGATTCAACTTTAAGGCAAACTTAGGAGAGGTGCCCATTATGGAGCTCTGCTTTTACACTTTCTTTTTACATCTTAACAGCTAAACAGTCCTAGTTTCCTGTGCTTACATGGATACCACGGAAACAAAAGGCCCAGTTTCAAAGACCTTTTTGGGCTACATGACTTAAAATGATTTTTATCAGTCATAGCACTAAATTCTCCCAAAGCCTGATTTGGAGATCTTAGAATATGTTTTTACCACCGTGTTTCACTTATCCAGCAATGTTGAAGATGAGGTTTTCCATAGATGAGCTACTGAGTTAACTAAAATGTACTGATAAGTTCCAATACATACAAGCAGTCTGGAGGGAAATCTTTCTCCAATACGTCCTGCATCCTTCCCCACCTCCTCCCCTGCCTACAACCACTTTCTTAAACAGATTATTCAGAACATATTTAACTCTTACTTCATAACTTAAGGTCACTGTTTACATCCACTCAGGCACGTACACTCAGAGATTATGGATCATATAGTGTTCTTTGCAATATAATTATTTCAATGTGATAAGATTTTATTGTACATAAGCTTTCTGAAAGCATTTCAATGTCCCTAGTCACTTCATGGGGTAGGTGTATTCCATTTTATAGATAAGAAAACTGAGACTTAGAGATGGGAAAAGACTTGTCCATCAAGTCTCTGGCTATCAGATTTCTATACAACTCTAGACAAAGATGCATTAGCTCTCAGGGCTCTTTTTTTCCCCTTCCACAGCTTCAGCTCCTGCTTTTTTCTAATTTGTGTGTATCATTGCTCTTAAGCTTCTAATTTATTTTACACCTCATTACCTGAGAGAAGGTTTGAGGCTCTAGTCTTCTGTTCTTTTTGTTGTTGTTGTTGTTGTTGTTGTTGTTGCTATTTCTTGGGCCGCTCCCGCGGCATATGGAGGTTCCCAGGCTAGGGGTCGAATCGGAGCTGTAGCCACCAGCCTACGCCAGAGCCACAGCAACGCGGGATCCGAGCCGAGTCTGCAACCTACACCACAGCTCACGGCAACGCCGGATCGTTAACCCAATGAGCAAGGGCAGGGACCGAACCCGCAACCTCATGGTTCCTAGTCGGATTCGTTAACCACTGCGCCACTACGGGAACTCCTAGTCTTCTGTTCTAGGACCCTGTGAGAGCTTTTTGCCATTTGAAGGACATTTTCATGCTCCCAGGTCCGGAGTTCTGTTCTAGACAACTGAAACTGTGAAAGGTCTGATTATTGATAGCCGACCCCAAACACTCTCTCCTCTCAGAAGACTCTTTTGGCCTGAACAGCATATTCCAAGAAAAAAGCTTGACCAGAGAGGGAAATAGGTGACAAACTGGAAAATAAATGTTATAGAGCTGGCAGGGTCTCCACCGCACATCCAATGACCTGGGCACCCACAGTGCAATGACAAAATAGCAGGATGCAAGTCCTACTACTGCCTGTTAGCCACTGAGCCACAAGGTGAATTATGCCAGGAATAACCACAGGCTGGCGCCAGCATCAAACTCACACTTTTAAGTGCCCTACTTCCCTGACTGGACACAACTGATCAGAGGAACAAGGAAGAAGATGACCCATTGGAATATTGCATTTCAACAAATCTAAGATGCCAACGATTGTAATATATAATAGCATTATTTTATGTACTACAAAGAAATAAAAACACTCCCAACATGATACCTGCTGACCACCTACAATTTTTATTTCATCAAGAGTTGATGACACAGCCTTTCATAGAAGTAGGCTCCACTCTTGTCTCTGGGACTTTCTTCCAAGTTACTGATGCCCACTGTGCAAGTTTCAGTGTTTGTGTGCTTTCTAGATTTTTACCTGGAGGAAGCATAGAAGATTTTCAGTCTAAGCTTGCATGGAGGCAGACAATGTCCACTGCCTGGCTGACAATGATAGGGCACCATCCACTAGGTACATCTTGATTTCCGACATGTTAAAATGTGGACATGAGGGCTCAACTGATTTGTTTTGACCTCTTCAAAAGCATATGGGTGCAAGTTGAGAATCATCTTTTTTCTTGAGAGGAATGAGAAACATAGCTAAAACTTAGGGGAGAGTTTTCCCCTAAATAGCTAGCAATAGCCCCACTCTGTGATATATATCACACAGCATTTCAGACTAATTTTAGTTTGGTCGATAAATATTACTCTCCCATTTTGACAGGATTTAGCAACCCTCTCCACATTTCTGAGACGTGGTAAAAGAAGAAACTGGTATTTCAAAATAGCCTACCTTTAAAAAATAGTCTGTGCATTTTCACAAGGTGTTTTCTAAGAACCCAAGCTTGGAGATCTCAATGAAAAGCTATGGTAGCAATGTAAGGTTTAGAAGGGAAGGCCCTAGACACACAGGAAAATGCTTTTCAGTTGAAATTCCATAAAAATTTATATCACTTGTCCTGTCACCATGCATCTGACACCCAACCTTAGCTAAGAACAAAGTGTTTTCAAGTATCAGGAGTGAAACACCCGATAACTCTCAACTTTAGTCTTGACTTGTCATTAAACTTTTAAATCAGGCTTCTCTCATGGATATACATGCTTCATCTTCTGGAAAGAAATCGGAAGCCTGAGATGGGTAAGAGAGGACACGAGGAAACTGAAGGATCGAATGAAAACTGAAAATGTGCCCCCTGCCTCCAAAAAAGGCACCTATGTTAGGGGGCTGTCAAACTGAACAGCTGATTTAAAGGGATACAAAATACTTGGAAGGCAAACTCAGAACAGATTTCCCAGAGCACACATGGTTAATCTTCACCTAGGGATGGAAACCAGGGCAAGGTAGACTTGAGCAGTTGCCTGCCCTTTGAAGTGCTGCAGAGGCCAGTATATTATAGCCAAAAGCAAGCACCCCTTCCTTCAGGTGTGGACTGGAGTTTATTAGCTGTGATTTTTATGAGATACTGAATGAGGCTGAAATACTGCTGCATAGGCCCAGAAATGTATGCTGTGGGAGCCAAGAGTCATTACCAGTTGTTGACAAGTTGACAATGGGGGCTTCCTGAAAGATTCTTGCAGTCTGTGTAGAACGGTAGCAGAGAAGTCATTCTTTCTCTTCAAATAAAAATTCTTTGCCCTTCTAAGTCATGAATTATTGCCTGAGATATCGTACATTATCCCTCTCCAGCAGGTCCATGGCTTTCAAGATAGCTTTAAGACCTCTTAGGGAGAAGGTACCATCTAAAGAGGTATTTTCTAGAAAGAAGGGAGTGGGAGTTTCATGACAAAGAAGTTTAATTTTGTCCCATATGCTTTGGACAGAATTCCTAAAAAGGGAGCTAAACCATGTATGGTCTTGGAAGGCTTGGACTGATTTTTCCTAGACTCCTCTATCTCGGGGAGGGCATTCATGTTAGAGGTCACATGACAAAGCAGGTCTTAAGGTATCATTCTTAAGCAATATAAAGAATGACTGGATACAGTGCATAATGACTGTATTATGCTCGGCGTTTCTTTTTAAAATTGAAATATAAGTTGATTTACAATGTGTTAGTTTTTAGTGTACATAAAAGTAATAAATATGTGTATATTCATTTCCATATTCTTTTCCTTTATGATTTATTACAGAATATTGAATAAAGTTCCCTGTGCTATACAGTGGGTCCTTGTTTATCTATTTTATATATAGTAGTTTATATCTGCTAATCCCAAACTCCTAATTTATTCCTTCCCTACTGCCTTTCCCCTTCAGTAACCACAAGTTTGCTTTCTGTGAGTCTGTTTCTGTTTTGAAAGTAAGTTCATTTGTATCATATTTTAGATTCCACACATAAATAAAATCATATGGTATTTGTCTCTCTCTGTCTGACATATTTCACTTAATATATAAAGGTTCATCATGTCTCTGCAAATGGCAAAATTTCATTCTTTTTTATGGCTGAGTAGTATTCTATTCTATATTAGTACTACCTCTTTATCCATTCCTCTATTGATGGACATTTAGGTCGCGTCTGTGTCTTGGCTGTTGTAAATAGTGCTGCAATGAACAATGGGGTGCATGCATCTTTTTGAATTACAGTTTTTGTCTTTCCTGGATATACAACTAGGAGTAGGATTGCTGGATCACAAGGTAACTCTGTTTTTACTTTTTAAAGGAATCTCCACACTGTTTTCCATAGCTGGCTGCACCAATTCACATTCTCACCAACAGTGTAGGAGGGTTCTCTTTTTCCCACACCCTCTGTAGCACTTGCTATTTGTAGACTTTTTAATGCTGGCCATTCTGACTGGTATGAGGTGGTACCTCATTGTAGTTTTGATTTGCATTTCTTTAATAATTAGTGATGTTCAGCATCTTCTCATGTGCCTGTTGTTCATCTTTTCTTTCTTTTCTTTTATTTATTTTATTTTAGTCTTTTTCTAGGGCTGTACCCGTGGCATATGGAGATTCCCAGGCTGGGGTCTAATCGGAGCTGTAGCTACCAGCCCATGCCACAGCCTTTCTTTTCTTTTATTTATTTTATTTTAGTCTTTTTCTAGGGCTGTACCCGTGGCATATGGAGATTCCCAGGCTGGGGTCTAATCGGAGCTGTAGCCACCGGCCCATGCCACAGCCACAGCAACACCAGATCTGAGCTGTGTCTGTGACCTTCACCACAGCTCACGGCAATGCCAGCTCCTTAGCCCACTGAGCAAGGTCAGGGATCAAACCCGCAACCTCATGTTTCCTAGATGGATTCATCAACCACTGCACCATGATGGAACTCCATCTGTATGTTTTCTTTGGAGAAATATCTATTTAGGTCCTCTTCCCATCTGCTCATTTTCTGATTGAGTTTGTTCTTTTTTTTTTTTTTTTTTTTTTTTTTTTTTTTTTTTGGTCACTGATTTGTGTAAGTTGTTTATTTTGGAAATTAAGGCCTTGTCAGTCACATCAGTTATCAATATTTTCTCCCAGTCTGTAGGTTGTCTTTTTGCTTTGTTTATGGTTTCCTTTTCTGTGAAAAAGCTTATAAGTTTTAGTAGGTTCCATTTGTTTAGTTTTACTTTTATTTCTATTGCCTTGGAAGACTGACCTAAGAAAACATTTGCACAGATGATGTCCAAGAACGTTCAGCCTCTATTCTCTTCTAGGAGTTTTATGGTGTCATGTCTTATATTTAATTCTTCAAGCCATTTTAAGTTTATTTTTGTGCATGGCATGAGGGTGTGTTCTAGTTTCATTGATTTGCATGCTGCTCTCCTGCTTTCCCAACATCAGTTTCTGAAGAGACAGTCTTTTCTCCATTGTATAGTCTTGACCACTTCATCAAAGATTAATTGACTCTGGGTTTGTTTCTGAGTTCTCTATTGTGTTCCTTGATCCATATGTCTGTCTTTGTGCCAGTACCATGCTGTTTTGATTACCGTAGCTTTGTAGTATTGTCTAAAGTCTGGGGAGGTTATTCCTCCAGCTTTGTTCTTTTTCCTCAGTATTGTTTTGGCAATTTTGTGTCTTCTAGAGTTCCACATAAATTTTGTGATTATTTGTTCTAGTTTTGTGAAAAAAGTCATGGGTAATGTGACAGGGATTGCACTAAATCCATAGATTGCTTTGGGTGGTATGGACATTGTCTCTTAACACAAACCTTGAATTAACTTCCTCAGGAAAGAAAGATGTGGTCTCTGGACTAAAACAGACTCTTATTGGAATGTTGTCTCTACCTTATACTGGCCATAATAATGTAATAGATTTTCATCTGTTATAGGGTCATTATCAGTTAGCTATTGTTGCATAACAAACCACCCTAAAATTCAAGGGCTTAAAACAACAGTCATTTATTATCATGTAGGCATCTGCAGAGTGACTGGAATTGGACTTATCTAGGTGGGTCTGCTTCAGGCTGCAATGGCTGGGGAGATCTGCTTCTCACTGCAGGTCTATGAGTCACCTGAGATAGTTCTGCTCCACACATCCCTCATCCCCCTTTAACCAGCAGGCTAGCCAAAGTACATTTTTCCCAACCCAATGAGAAGTGCAAGAAAGAGGTAGAAACCTGGGAGGCCTCATAAGGCCCGGGCTCAGAACTAACTCTTACAACTCCTGCTGACATTCCCCTGGCCAAAGCAAGTCACACGGCTAAGCTCCAAGCTAAGCAGCCTTTAGAAGAATTGTAAATTAACAGAACAAATGACATAGCTACTAAGGGAAAGTGAGATGTTGGGGCCAAGATAGGAAGACAGGAATCTCCCCTAAATGCCAACCCTCCACTTATCATCCTGGATATATTTTCCACATAAAATTTAAAGTAATTGCATTAAATTTTCAATAATGTCTCATAGGAATTTTGATTGGGATAATGTTAACATTATCAATTAACTTGGATGGAACTAATATTTTTACAATATTAAGCCTTCCCATCCAAGAACACAGTATGTCTCTATAATTCAGTCAGGTCTTACTTTTTCATCCCTCAGTAAAAATTGCAAAGTTTATTTCAAATATGTCTTCTATGCTTAGGAACATGAAGTTTTCCAGATATTGACCAGAGTGATCTTAACTTCCTTTCTGGCCACAGAGCATTGGTTTCTGGCCATTGAGTTTTTAGTATTACCACTACAAAGTGTTTAAAACTCATTCCTTCTCATGTCCATTCTAGACGATGAGCTTTAGGTTTGTTCTCCTTGAAATATACGCAAACAAATAAGTTTTTCTTTATTCAGCTGACAATTATCCATTTAAGAGGAAATCAAATATCATTCCCTATTCAAAATAAGAACAATATGAAAACATAATTTTACTTTAATAATACCTATTTGTAGAGCATTTTTGAGTTTATGAAGCACTTTCCATATAGAACCTAAATTTGGTCCATATTATAATCCCATAAAAGAGGCAGAGTGGACAAGTATCATCTTGATTTTTCAAGTAAAGGCAGTGAGATCCACAGAAATTCAATGATCCATCCAGGGTCTCAAGGATAAAGAATTTGACATTTGGCTTACAGTCCTGTTCCCTTTCTTCCTTTTCTCCCAAGTCTTTACTGACTTCCTCCTTGCCCTTTATGCTTGGCAGTGGGCCCTCCTACTCTGAAGACCTTTCAGAATCTAGAATAGAGCCCAGTCCTTAGAGAAGACCCAAACTCTCAGTTTACATGTAGAATTTTGTGGCTCTGGAACAACTCTTGTTCCATGTTTTAAAAGGAGGCGGTGAGTTCTGGAGGAAAGACCTTAAGCTTTAGAGCCAGAAAGACCATTTTCAAATCCCCAGTCAATCTACCACTGAGTAGTTTTGAGGCCTTGAGAAAGTTGCATCAGCATTTGAACCGCAGTTCTTTTTAGAGTGGGATGAAAATACCTATCTTGTAAAAATATGCTAAGAAGTTATTTGTTTCTTATAAATGAATATCCAACATGCAGGAAACATTCAGCAGTTGCTGAAAATGTGGTACAGTAACTGAATTCAAATATATACAGGGGTACTGTGCAGGAATTTCAGCAGCAGGTTTTTTTTTTTCCTTTAAAAAGAGATTTATACCTTGTAAACCCTGATAAGAGAAATCTGGACTCTTTCAGATAGTATGGCAAGAAAAATGGATTTGCAAATGAGTATATCAAGTAGGACTCTGCCAAAAGTTTGCCACCTTTTCCAAATTCACTGGAATCAGGTCAGCTCTTTTCCTGTCCAAAAATGCCACATAAAATAAAACTACTCTTCCAAATAGTTGAATATCTTAGATACTGTGATTTGCTCCAAAGAGACTAATAGAACATCTGGGGACAGTCAGACCACCATGAGTGGAGATCTGGGTAGAAACAGTCAAGGGAGTTTCACTGCAGTTTGCCTCAAGTCCCCTACTAAGTATGCTCCTGCTAACCTGTTTTACAACACATGTGCCCCTCCCCATCCCATCTCCATATTACCCTCCACCCAGAGAAAACCAGGTCAACAGTCTAACTGACTGCCAATCAGAGAAAATGGTTACAAGAATGGATGAGTTTTTGGTTGTCACAGTTGACTAGACATCTGGGCATCATGCTGGCACTGTTTATATCTAAATCAGTACAGTCCAAAAAAATACATAATGTGAGCCATACAAATAACTGAATTTTTTCTAGTAATCACAAAAAGTGAAAAGGGAGTTCCCATCATGGTGCTGCGGAAATGAATCTGACTGCTATCCGTGACAATGCTGTGAGGATGCAGGTTCGATCCCTGGCCTCACTCAATGGGTTGGGGATCTGGCATTGCCATGAGCTGTGGTGTAGGTTGCAGACACAACTCAGATCCCAAGTTGTTGTGTCTCTGTCACAGGCCAGCAGCCACATCTCCAATTCGCCTCCTAGCCTGGGAACCTCCATATGCTGCCAGTGTGGCCCTAAAAAGAAAAAAAAAAAAGTGAAAGGGAACAGGTAAAAATCATCTCAATAGCATAACTTTTAACCCAATGTATCTGAAATACCATTTTAATATGAAGTCAGTAATAATGAGATATTTTACAATTTTTTTCATAGCAAGTCTCGAAATCCAGTGTGTTTTTTTTTTTAGCACATCTCAGTCCAGACTAGCCCCATTTCAAGTGTTCAGTAGCCACATGTAGCTGTAGCTGCCACATTTGACAGAACACCACTGAATTGCCCGCTCTAGTATAGAACAAGGTAATGTAGCATTCTTCCAGCCTCCAGGCATACAAACGCTACACCACGGTAAACAAAAGGGCAGAACTTCAAGTGCTTTGGTACAAACTGCTACCTTTTTGTTTGTTTGCACCGAAGGGAAAGAACTACCTTTCTCAAATTAAAAGTGTGCTATTTCAACATGCTTTAGGGTTTTTCATTCTTGTAATGGATTTTTCCCTCAATAGGAAAAATTTGAATAAAATTTAGAGGATAGAAATTTGAAAATCTACACATTTTCAACCTACTGAGGCGCCCCCACATGTCTGAAAAAAAAAATCCCAACTATTTCCATGACAACAGACACTATAATGACATCTACTTCTTGACAGGAAGTAAATTTATAAACCCTGGATTTATTATCTATCATTTTTAAGAAATGCATCAGAATGAGACAGGCATACCACACTTTTATGAAATAATTCATAGGGTTGGCTGTCAGGAGAATCAAGAACTTTGTAAAATACCATGCTTTATATTCACAACACTATCATCCCACTAAATGTTCCTCATACACAGTTGGATTTTGACAAATGAATAGCAGATACCTGTCACAAATCCCATGCCATTTCTCACCTTTGCATTTTAATGGTTTTACTGAATTACTTGTGTTTGGAGGCAAGAACATAAGTTGCACAGAATGAGAACAGTCAGAAAAACACCCTGATCAGATAACCACCTGCTGGCCTGGTGGAGAGGCTGCTTATCACAACACGGTGAGTGCTTGATTGAGGGGCAAGAAGGGTCTGCACACCAAGCTTTGCACCCTGATACAGGCCACTCTTTCCAGAGCAAGGCATGTCTTGTTTTTATCAGAGTATAGTTGATTTACAGTGTTGTGTCCATTTCTGCTATACAGCATAATGGTCCAGTCATAGAAGACATGTCTTTTTAATTCACACAGAGATGGCATATGGGCTAGGATCAGTCCTGGCCACCCCTACCTTAGTGGCCTGTGTGGTAAACAAAAGGGGCAAATCACAGAGAAGTGAGAAAAATTCAGATCCCTTCTTGCAAAGAGAAACAAAAAAAAATGCTTTTCATATAAATATTTTGAGACATAAATGAGGCATTGGGTCAAATGAAGGCAAAAACATCACGAAAATAAGAATCCACAAGCTTTAAAGTGGACCAGTCCTCCCTAGGCAGAACCCCTCTCCATGATTTCTTTACATCCCTGTGCACAGACTAACTTGGACACAGCCCATGGAGGGGAGCTCTGTGGCAAAGGAGGCCCCATTTCACATTTCTAACTGTTGCCCCTTCCCTAGAACGTCAGCTCTCAGGACCCTATGTGTTCAATTCACTTCAAAATCTATGGCCAGCATGTAGTAGGGGCTCAGTAAACATTTGTCAACCAATCAGGCACTTGCTTCATTCTGAAGCAACCTGTGCTCTTCACGAACAGCTCTAAGCATTAGTATTTATAAGATTTTTTTTTTTTTTTTTTTTTTTTGGCCATGCCCAAAACATGTGGAAGTTCCTGGGTCAGGGATCAAACCCCACCACAGAAGCGACCTGATCCACTGCAGTGACAACGCTGGACCCATTGCACCACAAGAGAACTCTTGTACTAATAAGATTTTAAAGTGTGATAATCATACTGTGGTTATTTTTAAAAAGAATCCTTAACTCTTAGAGATACATAGTGAAACATTTATTATTTGCAGATAAGAATGATATCTTAGATTGCTTCAAAACAATTTAGGAGAGGACTTGCTGGGGATCTAGATGAAGCAAGATTGGCTATGAGTTGAAAACCACTCAAGCTTGGTGATGGGGGTGGCAGAGTTCATTATAAAATTTTCTTTACTCTTGCATATTCTTGAAAAAAAGATTCATAAAAGAACCTATTATTCATTCACTAAACATGTACTGAGCACCCAGTATGTAAAGGTGCTAGAGAGTTGATGAATTAATAGAGAAGTTTTCTGCCCACATGAGACGCGTATATGGATGGGGTCAAGAGGTAGATAGGTAGGTAAGATAGACAGATTAGATAGATAGATAGATAGATAGATAGATAGATAGATAGATAGATAGATGGATGGATGGATGGATGGATGGATGGATGGATGGATAGATAGATAGATAGATAGATAGATAGATAGATAGATAGATAGATAGATAGATAGATAGATAGATAGGCAGGCAGGCAGGCAGGCAGATAAAGTAACTACAGCTTATGACTAATGCTAAGACTGATATGTAGGTGCCAAGAGAGCAAATAAACGACAAGAGAGGTGTATTAATTTAGAGTGTATTAATTTAGAGTGAATGGTCAGCGAAAGCCTCCATGAGGAGGCAGCATTGAAGCTGAGTCCAGAAGGACAGGAAGGAGCTAACTATACAAAAGGTAAAGAAAAGGCCTTCCAGGCAAACGGAATAGAAGTGCAAAAGTCCTGTGGCAGAAAAGAGCCTGGTGTGTTGCAGGCACTCTTAGAAAGGTGAACATCCTTAGAACCAAACCAGGTAGGAGAGAATGGCATGAAATTTCATTTGGGTGGCAAACAGGGGCCAGATCTTGTAGAGTCTTATGGGCCATGGTCAGGTGGGGGCTTTATTCAAATTTTCAGAAAATTCTTCTTCATATCTACTTCAAAACTGCATCCCTGTAATGCATGGTCATGTGTCCTACTTTGACTGATAGAACATGAGCAGAAGGGGTGCACATTATCTCTGAAGCTTTAAGGGCAAGTGCGTGTTTTGCCATATTCTCTGCTACAGTGACTTGCAATATTCTACATGCCAATTGTCCCTTCAGCCTAGGTCCAGTGATGACAAGGAACAGAGCCTCAATTGACCTCTGAAGGATTCAAAGCATAAACAAAAAATTAAGTTTTGCTATTTTAAGTCACTGACACTTGAGGGATGTTTGTTCTTACAGCATATCCTGTTCTATCCTGATTAATGCACCGAATTAACTAAAGTTAATCAAGACTATTACCACAGAACTCTTCTGAGCTTTTAACCAACACAAAAATCGTAAATTTCCAAGAGAGTATGCAGTATTTTCCAAACTAATTTGACCACAAAACCTTTTTGAAGAGAATTTTGACACCTTCGAGGAAATGGTAAAGTTGACTTTGAGGACAGTTTTGTTTGTTTTTTAAAATTCCTGTTGGCTAACTTTGAACTTTTTGTTTGCTTGTTTGTTGTTTTTTAGGACCACACCTGCAGCATATGGAAGTTCCCAGGCTAGGGATCGAATAGGAGCTACAGCTGCCGGTCTACACCAGAGCTACAGAAGAAAGGGATCCAAGCCATGTCTGCAAACTACACCACAGCACACGGCAATGCCCCACCCTCAACCCACTGAGCAAGGCCAGGGATTGAACCTACATCCTCATGGATACTAGTCGGGTTTGTTACTGCTGAGCCACAATGGGAACTCCCTAATTTTGAACTTTTGGTTAACAGAAGTTCTTCAGAATTTTTATACAGACTGCTGTTAGGCCAAGTCTTTCACATCCTCAACTTTTGTAGATGATTTTATTAGACCTAAAAACAGATTTTTTCATTCATTCCTATTAAATATTTTAGTTTAGTGTTCCAATATGTTGGCATCAAAATGCTGCCATTTATCCTGGACATTCTCTCACTTAAAGGCTCTGATCTAGAGAAGGATGGTTGCCTCCAAAGGGGCTTTCAGAGGGGCCTTCATATAATCAGGCCTCTTAACCCTATGTTCTATGCAACAATAATAATTTGATCTTGCCTTGGGATTTCTGTTCTTGATCAAGCATTCCCTGATACTCTCATTCAACTACTCTCCAAATGCCTTCTCCAGCCCAATATCCCTGTTAGCTCCTGATTGATGCCTCCCAGATCTGGCTCCATCATCCTCCTTCAATGACTGGGATCTTCTCCTGGAATCCACAGAACTCATATCTACCCAAACCTATACCCCAATCCCCATGAAAGACACTTTCAGCAAAGCCCTTATCACTGAGGAATTTTGGTAAGCAATTCACTAGTGGCAACCTTTGGCTATCCCCAACCATCATCTTGCAGCTGTAGCCACAGCTTCCCAGCTGACGCCTTTAGGTTGAACCTACATTCCTTGGGTACCTGGGATCCCTTGTGGTATCAGGTCAGGTGCAGAACTAATATGCATGCCTTCTACATTTTCAGGCAAAATGCTAAAGCAAAGAAGGCAGAATGGCTAGCCCCTTGGCCTCACACTAATGTCTTCCCTGGGAGTTGCTATTTTTTGGACTATTTTATATGATAACAAGAATTTGTCCTACCTAGTATGGAATTTTTGTTCAGAAATACTTATATTGTATGCATTTAAATAGTTGGGTTAAATTCAAGATGTTAATTTAATTGCACATAATAGGAAAGAATTTTGAATTTATCTTTATAAATTTTGAATGAAAATTCACTTAGAGGAGTTCCTGTTGTGGCTCAGTTGAAACAAATCTGACTAGGAACCACGAGGTTGCAGGTTCGATCCTTGACCTTGCTCAGTGGGTTAAGGATCTGGTGTTGCCGTGAGCTTTGGCGTAGGTCACATATGAGGCTTGGATCTGTTGTTTGTGTGGCTGTGGCTGTGGCCGGCAGCTGTAGCTCTGATTAGACCCCTATCCTGGGAACTTCCATATGCCGTGGGTGTGGCCCTAAAAAGCAAAAAAAAAAAAAAAAAAAAAGAGAGAGAGAGAGAAGAAAAAAAGAAAAGAAAATTCACTTAGAGATCTTTAAAAATACACAAAAATACGGGTTCCAACCCTGGCCTCACTCAGTGGGTTAAGGATCTGCCTTGCTGTGAGCTGTGGTGTAGTTTGCAGACATGGCTTGGATCCCATGTTGTTGTGGCTGTGGTATAGGCCAGCAGCTGCAGCTCCAATTTGACCCCTAGTCTGGGAACCTCCATATACTGCAGATGTGGCCCTAAGGGAAAAAAAAAAAAAACAAAACCTATGGGTTGCATCAAAAGTATTTCTAAGAGGCAAGTTTATAGCAATATAATCTCACCTCGGGAAACAAGAAAAATCCCAAATAAACAACCTAACCTCACAAGTAAAGCAACTAGAGAAAGAAAAACAAATAAAACCCAAAGTTAACAGAAGAGAAGAAATCATAAACATCAGAGCAGAAATAAATGAGATAAAGAACACAATAGGAAAGGTCAATGAAACTAAAAGCTGTTTCTTTGAAAATATTAACAAAATTGATAAACCTTTAGCCAGACTCATCAAGAAAAAAAGGGAGAAGGCTCAAATCAATAAAATTAGAAATGAAAAATGGCAATTATAACTGGCAGCATAGAAATACGAATGATGATAAGAGACTGGTACAAGGAACTATATGCCAATAAAATCGACAACCTAGAAGAAATGGACATTCTTAGAAAGGTACTATCTTCCAAGACTGAACCAGGAGGAAGTAGAAAATATGAATAAACCAATCACAAGATCTGAAATTGAAATTGTGATGTGAAAACCTTCAAAAAACAAAAGTCCAGGATAAGACTGCTTCACATGTGAATTATATCAAACATTTAGAGAAGAGTTAATACCGATCCTTCTGAAACTATTCCAAAAAATCACAGAGAAAGGAATACTCCCCAGCACATTCTATGAGACCACCTTCACCCTGATACCAAAACAAAGACACCACAAAAAAAAAGAAAATAATAGACCAATATCACTGATGAACATAGATGCAGAAATCCTCAACAAAATATTAGCAAACTGAATCCAACAATGCACTAAAAGGATCATACACCATGATCAAGTAGGATTTATCCCAGAGATGCAAGGATTCTTCAATATATGCAAATCAATCCATGCAATAGGCCATATAAACAAACTGAAGAATAAAAACCATATGATCATCTCAAAAGATGCAGGAAAAACTTTCGACAAAATTCAATACCCATTTTTGATAAAAAAAAAAAAAACTCTCCAGAAAGTGGGCATAGAGGGAACCCACCTCAACACAGTAAAGGCCATATATGACAAACCCACAGCAAACATCATTTTCAACGGTGAAAAGTTGAAAGCTTTCCTGCTAAGATCAGGAACAAGACTAGGATGTCCACTATCACCACTTTAATTCAACATAGTTTTGGAAGTTCTAGCCACAGCAGTCAGAAAAGAAAAAGAAACAAAAGGAATCCAAATTAGAAAAGAGGAAGTAAAACTGTCATTGTTTGCAGATGACATGAACTATGCAAAGAAAATCCTAAAGATATTATCAGAAAAATATTAGAGCTCATCAATGAATTTGATAAAATGGCAGAATACAAAATAAATACACAGAAATCTCTTGCATCTCTACACACCAACAATGAAAGATTAGAAAGAGAAATTAAGGGGAAAAAATCCCATTTACCATAACATCAAAGACAATAAAATACCTAGGAATAAACTTACCTAAGGAGGCAAAAGACCTATACTCTGAAAACTATAAGACACTGATGAAGGAAAATGAAGATGACTCAAACAGATGGAAAGATATACCATGTTCTTGGATTGGAAGAATCAACATCGTCAATATGATTATACTACCCAAGGCAATCTATACATTCAGCATAATCCCTATCAAACCACCAGTGGCATTTTTCACAGAACTAGAACAAAGAACTTTAAAATTTATATGAAAACAAAGAAGACCCCGAATAGCCAAAGCCATTTTGAGAAAGAAAAATGGATCTGGAGCTCCTGTTGTGGCTCAGCAGAAACAAATATGACTAGTATCCATGAGGACTCAGGTTTGATCCCTGGCCTCACTCAGTGAATTAAGGATCCAGTGTAACCATGAGCTGTGGTGTAGGTCACCGATACGGCTCGGATCTGTTGTGGCTGTGGTATAGGCCAGCAGCTACAGCTCTGATTCAACCCCTAGCCTGGGAACCTCCATGTGTTGCGGGTATGGCCCTAAAAAGACAAAAAGGAAAGAAGGAAGAAAGGAAGGAAGGAAGGAAGGAAGGAAGGAGGGAGGGAGGGAGGGAGGGAGAGAGGGAGGGAGGAAGGAAGGAAGGAAGGAAAAAGAAAGAAAGAAAGAAAGACAGAAAGATAGAAAGAAAGACAGACAGACAGACAGACAGAAAGAAAGAAAGAAAGAAAGAAAGGGCGAGCGAGCTAGAGGAATCGGGTTCCCTGATCTCAGACTTTACTACAAAGCTACAGTCATCCAAACAGTATGGTAGTGGGATAAAACAGAAATATAGATCAGTGGAACAGCATAGAAAGCCCAGAAATAAACCCACGTACCTATGGTCAATTAATCGATGACAAAGGAGACAAGAATATACAATGGAGAAAAGACAGCCTCTTCAATAAATGGTACTGAGAAAACTGGACAGATACATGTAAAAGGATGAAATCAGAACACCCTCTAACACCATACACAATAATAAACTCAAAATGGATTAAAGACCTAAACATATTATAAAACTCTTAGAGGAAAACATAGGACAAAACATCCTTTGACATAAATCGCAGCAATATCTTGCATGATCTACTTCCTAGAGTAATGAAAATAAAAACAAAAATAAATAGAACCTAATTAAACTTAAAAACTTTTGCACAGCAAAGGAAACCATAAACAAAACAACGAGACAATCCAGAGCATGGGAGAAATTATTTGCAAATGAAGTGACTGACAAGGGATTAATCTCCAAAAATACACAAACAATTCATGCAACTCACTATCAAACAACCAACCAATGCAATCAAAAAACTGGGCAGAGGATCTACATGAACATGTCTCCAAAGAAGATATACAGATGGTCAAAAAACACATGAAAAGGTACTCAACATCACTAATTATTAGAGAAATGAAAATTAAAACTACAATGAGGTATCCGAATGGCCTGTCAGAATGGCCATCATTAAAAAGTCTACGAACAATAAATGCTGGAGAAAAGGGAACATTTCCACATTGTTGATAGAAATGTAAGCTGATGCAACCACTATGGAAAAGAATATGGTGGTTTCTTCAAAAACTAAATACTGAACTACCATATGATCCAGCAATCCCACTCCTGGGCATATATCCAGAGAAAACCATAATTTAAAAAAATGCATGCACCTTCTATGTTCACTGCATCATTACTTACAATAGCCAAGACATGGAAGCAACCTAAATGTCCATAAACAGAGGAGTATATAAAGAAGATGTGGTACATACATACAACGGAATATTACTCATTCATAAAAATGAATGAAATAATGCCATTTGCAGCAACATGGATGGACCTAGAAATTATTATACTAAGTAAAGCAAGTCACATAGAGAAAGCTGAATATCACATGAGATCACTAATATGTGGACTCTAACAAAAATTATACAAAAGAACTTATAGAACAGAAAAAGATGCAAAAATTTTGAAACCAAATGTATGGTTATCAAAGGAGAAATGTGGGCCAGGAGGGATAAATTGGGAAGTGGAAGTGACATATACACACTACTATATACAAAACAGATAGGTAACAAGGACCTAATGTATACCACAAGGTAATCTATTCAATATTGTGTAATAACTGTATGGGAAAAGAATCTGAAAAGGAACAGATATATGTATATTATAATTTATCCACTTTGTTGTACACCTAAAACTAACACAACTTTCTAAGTCAACTATACTCCAATAAAATTTATTTTTAAAAAATAAATAAAATTTATTATATATCCCATTGAATATATAAATACCAGGTAGATAAAATATTAGAAACATCTCATTTTCCTTTATGATTCATAACTTTCTCTCTCTGAGGAAAAATTGAAGAAACTGATACATGAGGGGTGAGCTAACAAGTCATTCAAAACATACAGATTGAAAAATAAGTGAAGAAGTGTGATCTCCAGGAAAGTTTTTAAAGTGAAATATGACACAAAAGGCCCAGAATTGCCAAAGTGATCCTGAGGAACAAAAACCAAGCAGGAGGCATAACTCTCCCAGACTTCAGGCAATATTACAAATCCACAGTCATCAAGACAGCGTGGGACTGGTACCAAAACAGACAGACAGACCAATGGAACAGAAGAGAGAACCCAGAAATAAACCCAGACACCTATGGTCAATTAATCTTCAACAAAGGAGACAAGAATATAAAATGGGAAAAAGACAGTCTTTTCAGCAAGCCGTGCTGGGAAGGCTGGACAGCCACCTGTAAATCAATGAAACTGGAACACACCCTCACACCATGCACAAAAATAAACTCAAAATGGCTGAAAGACTTAAATGTAAGACAAGATACCATCAAACTCCTAGAGGAGAACATAGGCAAAACATTCTCTGACATCAGCTGTACAAATGTTTTCTTAGGTCCGACTCCCAAGGCAACAGAAATAATAGCAAAAATACACCAATGGGACCTAAACAAACTGACAAGCTTTTGCACAGCAAAGGAAACCATAAAAAAAAAAAATCAAAAAGACAACTTATAGAATGGAGAAAATAGTTTCAAAGGATGCGACTGATAAGGGCCTAATCTCTAAAGTAATCAAACAACTTATACAACTCAACAGAAAAAAAAAAAAAAAAAAAAAAACCAACAACCCAACCACCCAATGGAAAAATGGGCAAAAGACCTGAATAGACATTTCTCCAAAGAAGACATGCAGATGGCCAACAAGCACATGAAAAAATGCTCAACATCCCTGATTATTAGAGAAATGCAAATCAAAACTGCTAGGAGATACCACCTCACATCAGTCAGAATGGCCATCATTAATAAATCCACAAATAACAAATACTGGAGAGGACGTGGAGAAAAGGGTATCCTCCTTGACTGTTGGTGGGAATGTAAATTGGTACAACCACTGTGAAAAACAGTATGGAGTTACCACAGAAAACTAAATATAGAACTACCATATGACCCCAGCAATCCCACTCTTGGGTTGTAGAATGGGAGAAAATAGTTTCAAAGGATGCAACTGACAAGGGCTTAATCTCTAAAATATACAATTTATGCAACTCAAAAGCAAAAAAAGCCAACCTCCCAATTAAAAAATGGGCAAAAGAATAGACATTTCTCCAAAGAAGACATACAGATGGCCAACAAGCACATGAAAAAATACTCAACATCACTGATTATCAGAGAAATGCAAATCAAAACTACCATGAGATACTACCTCATACCAGTCAGATTGGTCATCATTAATAAGTCCACAAATAACAAATATTGGAGAGGGTGTGGAGAAAAAGGAACCCTCCTGCATTGTTGGTGGGAATGTAAGTTGGTACAACCACTATGGAGAACAGTATGGAGGTACCTTAGAAAACTATACACAGAGCTACCATATGACCCCGCAATCCCACTCTTGGGCATATATCTGGACAAAACTTTCCTTGAAAAAGACACATGCACCTGCATGTGCACTGCAGCACTATTCACACTAGCCAAACCACGGAAACAACCCAAATGTCCATTGACGGATGATTGGATTAGTACAATGTGGTATATATACACAATGGAATGCTACTCAGCCAGAAAAAAAAGAACAAAATATGGATGGAACTAGAGACCCTCATGCTAAGTGAAGTCAGAAGACAAATACCATATGATATCACTTATATCTGCAATCTAATATATGGCACAAATGAAACTTTCCACAGAAAAGAAAATCATGGACATGGACAACAGACTTGTGTTTGCCAAAGGGGAGGGGGAGAGAGTGGGATGGATTGGGAATTTGGAGTTAATAGATGCAAACTATTGCCTTTGGAATGGATAAGCAATGAGATCCTGTCGTATAGCACTAGGAACCATATCTAGTCACTTATGATGGCGCATGATAATGTGCGAAAAAAGAATGTATATATGTGTGTGTAACTGGGTGACCTTGCTGTACAGTAGACAACTGACAGAACACTGTAAACCAGCTATAATGGAAAAAGTAAAAATTATTATAAAATAAAAAATAATAAAATGAGATATGAGTGAATTCTCAACTTAAAACGATAAAGGCTTAAAGGAATTAGGACAAAATATCAGTTTGAGCTCTGGTAATGAGGAGACTACATTTAGGACCAAACACAATGGCAGATACTTCATCTTGGAATTCAGAAGGGAAGAAATAAGGTGATTACCATATAGGATTGCTGAAACCAAGAGTGATAGGGGAGACAAAGAGTGTTTCATAAATATCTTATTCCTAAGGAAATGCGCTAGGAAGAGAGAGACAGATTGACAGACTATTAACATGTTCAGTAATATGGGAAAGTTATCTCTTGGTTGCTTCTATGCTACCAATCATGTTTAACAGGACTTTATGAGGTGGTCTCAGAGAGGTCATTTTCAGCTGAGTTGGAAAATGCAAATGCCTGTCAGAATACTAAAAGTTGAGTAAGGATTTGCTGGCCTGTTGGGAGACACTGTGACTGAATTTGATGCTGAAAAACATGTCTAAGTCCACTGGGAAAGTCAGAGAAGACAAAGAGAATTTTGCAAGAAAAAGGCCTCACGGGATTGTGTTTAATTCTTCTACCACATTCTAGTGTCAATAATTGAGCCCTGCCACTGGTCTCACTTTGCCAGGATGACTTTAGGTAGATTGGAAGAAAAGCTAGAGACTATGGAAATGCAAAATTCTTGACTAAGAATTTTGGGAGAAAAGCTAGAGATTATGGAAATGTTAAATTCTTGACTAAGAATTTATATTCCTATTAGACCACATTGGATTTCAACTAGAAATTCCTCAACCTTTTGTTTGTGATCAAGAGTCAGCAAACTTTTTCTAGAAAGGGCTAGTATGGTAGGCAGAATAATGGCCCACAAAAATATCCATATCCTAATCCCCAGAATCTACTAATATGTTACCTTACATGGTAGAAGGGACTTCAATAATGTGATTAGGTTAAAGCTCTTGAGATGGGAAGCTATCTGAGCGGTTTAAGACCCAATATAATCATATGGGTCCTGAAAATCAGATAAGCTTTCCTAGCAGTGGTCAGAGGGCAATGTGACTATGGAAGAAAGGCACAGAAAGATGCAACATTGCTGGCTCTGAAGATGGGAAAAGGGGCCATGATCCAAGGAATGCAAGCAGCCTCTAGAAGCTGGAAAAGGCAAGGAAACAGATTTTCCCCTATTGCTGCCAGAAGAGAATGTCAACTGTACCAACACCTTGATTTTAGTCCTGAGACCCTGTGAGACTTCTGACTAACCCAATTGTAAAAATAATACATTTATATTGTTTTAAGCCACTATACTGGTGGTAATTTATCATGGAAGCAATAGCCAGATAGGAAATATTTTGGGCAGGCTTTGTGGACCACATAGCCTCTGCCACAATCACTCAACTCTGCTGTGGTAGCACAAAAGCAGTCATAGACAATATGTAAATGACGGGTGTGGGTGTGTGCCAATAAAATTTCATTTATATAAACAGATTGGGGAGTTCCCGTCATGGCTCAGTGGTTAACGAATCCAACTAGGAACCATGAGGTTGTGGGTTTGATCCCTGGCCTCGCTCAGTGGGTTAAGGATCTGGCGCTGCTGTGAGCTGTGGTGTAGGTCACAGACGCAGCTCGTATCTGGCATTGCTGTGGGTGTGGCGCAGGCTGGCAGCTACAGCTCCAATTAGACCCCTAGCCTGGGAACCTCCATATGCCAAGAGTGAGGCCCTGAAAAGACAAAAGACAAAAACAAAAACAAACAAACAAAAAAACATATTGTGGGGCTTTATTTTCCTAGCCCCTGTTCTGCATGTCCAGTAGACACCAGTAGTCATCTTTCTATGTCCTATTGGTCACAGCTCACACACAAAGTCTTGCTTACAAAATGTGGGGTGTACATCTACCAAGAAAAGAAAAAAAGCTTGATATAAGACCTAAAAATGAAGTTATCTTTTGAAAGGAGTTTAAAAATAAAACTCAAAAACACTATCTGTCTACTACACTGTGGTAGATTCAAAACTGTGAACATTTATAGATGCATCAAGAGTAGAAAGGATAAATCGCAACACATTCATACAATGGAATAAAAGACACCCAAAATGAATGAATTATAGCTACAGGCATCGACATGGATACACATCACCAACAAAATTTAACTGAAACAAGTCAGCACAAAAGGGTAGAGACCATATTATTCTATTTCTATGAATCACATTATCTAGAAATTCTGCTCCTAGATATATACCCAGAAGAACAAAAGCAAGGCCTCAAAGAGATATCTGTATACCTATGTTCATAGAGCATTATCCACAATAGCTAATTCAAGAAGCAACTCACGTCCCCATCGACAGATGAACAGATTATCAAAAAATGGTCTATCCGTGCAATGGAATATTATTCAGCCTTCAAAAGGAAGGAAATTCTGCAATACAGTACCTTGGATGAACATTGAGGCCAGTACACTAAATGAAATAAGGCAATCACAAAAAGACAAATATTATATAATTCCATTTATATGAGTTACTTAGAATAGTCAAAATCATAAGGAAAGAAGGTATAATGGTAGTTTCCAGGAGCAGGGGAGGGGGGAAATTAACAGTTATTTTTTAATAGGTATAGAGTTTCAATTTTACAAGATGAAAAGAAATATAAGGATGTACGGTGGTGATGGTTTCACAATAATGTGGATGTACTTAATATCACTGAAGCATATGCTTAAAATGGTTAATAAGGTAAATTTTGTTATGTGTATTTTACCATAATAAAAAAGAGTAAAGATTGATTGCTTTATTTACATAAAGTTCAAAACCAGGCAAAACTAAGCTAGAATGTTTAAGATAGCATATATATGAGGTCAAAGCATAAAGAACAGGAAATGAACACTAAAAAAAAAAAAGTCAGGATAGTGACTTCTTTGCAAGGAAGTGGGGCACACCAAGGCCTTTCTGGAATGCTATAAATGCTGTCTTTCTTGACCTGGGTTGTGGTCCACGTATGTTCATTTCACAATCATTTATTAAACTATGCATTCTTACTTCCTGAACTTTCCTATATGGGTGTGCTGTATCTCACAATTTAAAAGATTTAAAAGAAAAGGATTCATTTGCACTCAGCAAGTTCAGTCAGTGCTACGTGGAGTTACATCATTCGAGAAGATGGTCAGAGCAAGCAGCTATGCTACATAGTTTAAGTGTTGAGCAAGTGAGCACCAAGTTAGGTTTCTAGGCATATTCACTTCCTACTACGCTATGGGGACACAGGCACTTTCACACATTGCAGGGAGGGGGGACGATAAGCACAGCACGCATCGCTACAACTCTAATTGCTGCAAACTGACGGTATCTATCAAAAAATATAATACCCATCGGCCAAATAATTTTCACTTCTGGAATTTACTCTATGGGTATACTTTTGGACATAAAATAAAATAACATGTATACAAGTCATTCATTGCAGTATAAAAGAAAAAATATTGGGACAACCCCATGTCAATCAATAGGGATTTATTCAACTGGTTAAATAAACTCTGAGATAGCAACACAAAGAATACTATGCAGATATTTTTTAAAAAAGAATAAGATCTTTCAGGGCAAATTTGGTACTAATTCCAGACCATATGCCTAACTGAAAAAAAACTGAGGGAAAGAACCACATATATGTTATTTTTGTGTAAGAACATATTTTCCTGTTTTCTTATATTGTGTAAGAAGATATGTAAGAAATTAATAGAAATGATTACCTCTAGGGGATAAAAGAGCAGGTAACAGTAGGAAAGGGAAAGGAATGGGTGTGAGACACCCCAACATATAACTTTTATATTCTGATTTTTGAATCATGTGTATGTATTAGCCATTCAAAAAACAAAATTAAAGAACAAGTATGTATTAGCCATTCAAAAAACAAAATTAAAGAACAAAGAAAGGAAAAATATATTTTCTACCAAGAGGTGCTCAAGATTAGTTTCCAATGAATATCATTTGAAAGATAACCCAAAAGGATGAAAAAAATTAGTTTGATGGATGACCAAGTACATGTTTTCATGTTGAGTTTTGTGTTGAATTGGACAACTTGGAATCAGGTTGCCTAGGACAGAAGGTGGGGACAAATGATATGTAAAAGTGAGCTGTTTTGTGTATCCATATTTGGTGCCAGTTTGTTGAGGAAACCTTATCTAATCTGATGTTACTCAAACACGCTCGGCAACTTCAAAAAAGTTTTTCTCCTTGGGAGATAGGCTTAGAATGTTAGTATAAGTGGATCCCTGAGAATTCAGCATCCATGATGACAGCAGTCAGTGAAACAGGGGAATCAAAATAAATATGTATATTCACGAGAATAAGTGAATGAATGAATGAATGAATGAATAAAAACTATTCTTGTCTGTCATGCACAATAACTGCTGGTTTGTAGCATACTCCTAGGTTGTAGGCATTATTTCAGTCTATTTTCTAATTCAATCTAGATCCATTTCATTGAAAATTCGTACAATTTGCTTTAAAATCAAGAGTATCCTTGCATCTTTCCCTAATGCTTCCCACAAAGAATAGGAAAGAAAGAAAATCTTTTGGGTGTCCACCTAAATCCTGAGGCTTGACATCCTTGACTAACACAACAAGAAAGAGATACATTTACTTTGCAAATTGGAATCCTGCCATTCTCTCTACACTCCCTACTTCATTAACTTCAAGTTTCAAGATTTAAAAAGCACAGTGGTTTTAAGAACAAGGGAGGAAACTCAGCTTTAAAAAAAAGGTTTAGAAGTCTGTGATTATAGAGTTCTATTTTCTTTGCTTTTAAATGGCTACTACTGCCTTTTGAAATAGGATGCATTAGCACTAATTTCATTACTAGAAAATCCATTACTAGCCCCTAATCCATTGAAAAGAGAGGTTCACTTTAAAATTAAGGAAGGAGCTATCATCTTTAAACCACACAGATTAAATCTCCTCTAAGTGAGCAATAAAGCATACTACTAGTTACATTAATATGTTCATTTGGGGGATTTTTTTTTTTTTGGTGATTTTTTGGTAAAGTTTAAAAACAAAAATAAATCAATGGGGCCTAATTAAACTCAAAAGCTTTTGCACAGCAAAGGACACCATTAAAAGAAAACAAAACAAAACAACACCAAAAAGAGGACCCACAGAATAGGAGAAAATCTTTGCCAATGATGCAACTGACAAAGGTCTAATCTCCAAAATATACAAACAGGTCATACAACTCAACAACAAAAAACAACCCAATCAAAAAATGGGCAGAAGACCTAAATAGACATTTCTCTAAAGAAGACATATCATTGGCCAGTAGACACATGAAAAGATGCTCAACATCGCTAATTAGTAGAGAAATGAAAATCAAAACTACAATGAAGTACGACCTCACAGCACTCAGAACGGCCATCATTAACATGTTGGCAAATAAATGCTGGAGAGGATGTGGAGAAAAGGGAACCACCTTACGCTGTTGGTGGGAATATAAATTGGTACAACCACTGTGGAAAACAGTATGGAGGTTCCTCAAAAAACTGCATATAGAACTACCGTATGATCCAGCAATCCCACTCATGGGCATATATCAGTAATTGATATTTTAATCTGATTGAAGACAGGGAGAAAATGATCTACACGAGAATGTGGTTGAAGCACGTGGCTCTGCTGAATTTCGCAGCCCAGTGTGTTCACGCTGGCAGTGCCTTGGAGGCACTCTCCTGCCTCTGACAAAGGGCTGAGACGCCTGCGCCCAGGGTCAGAAGAGTTGGTTTTTATCTCCTGCCTTCTCACTTCTCTGAGTGCCCTTGAGCCAGCTCTGGTCTCTCTCGGGACTTAAATCCCATGTACCACCAGGAGCCACTGGCCCCCTTACATTTTGTCTTCCCGACTTGCCTGCCAACATCAAGGGAAGACCCGTTCCTGACTTCTCCCACAGAACCTGCTTTAGTTCTCTTTATGAAGGAGGCCTTCCATAAGTACTGGTTAATTCACGATTATCCCCCCCTCATTCACGCGGGGGCTTTGGTCTTATGACTAAGGAGCATCTACACCCCCCACCTACGTTCCTAAGTCCTCTAGCTAGCAAATGCACTTCCCTTTTCCATGTGGAGGGAAGACGTAGACAGAGTGGGTTGGGGGTTGGAACCATGGGACCGTCACCTGAGGCTGTCGGGGTTTGTCCAAATCCATGGGAGCCCTGTACAAGCCAAGTGAGAAGCCAAGTAGCATGAGACAGACAGAGCAGCATATTCATCGCCAAGCAAGGACCAGAGACAAAAATTATAGCCGGGAGAAAAAGCTGGATTCAGGGGCATGAAACGATAAGGCAGTGGATTTTGGTTAGGTGGAAAAGAGACCCAGATTTGGTTTTGGAGAGGTGAATGAATTTGCTGGGTGGGATAACAATGCCAACTATGGTATGCATGTGGTTGAAATACTGACACGTAAAGGACCAAGGATAGGCCAGCTCAGAGATGACCCTGTACAACCTGGTCTTCCAATGGGGAAAATGATGCTCAGAGAACTACACACACACACACACACACACACACACACACACACACACACACACACACACACACACACACACACCTACCTTTACACCTGCCAACTCCTCTTCTCTTCCCAGGTATCAGACTCACATTTTCCTTTCTTAAAAATCCATTCCCAAAAGAGCCAGAATGATTTTGCCATAAGAAGGGAAAAATCAGCAAAGTTGCCCTGGAGTAATGAGCAGTGACAAAGTATTATCTAGAAAAAAATTAATAGAAAAAAACTGCTGAGACACTCCAAGGCAGGAGTGTTAATGTTAAAGGGGACGATGGGCAGGGTCCCCCAAACATACCCAATTGCCACAAACCACAGTGTCCTGTGCCTGGCCCTGTGGTCAAGGCGAGAGTCTATCTCGGCAATTGGCTTTTGGAAGAAGAACTACTGAAGGCTTTCTCAGCCATCTAACCCATCAGCTGCTGGGAGTGACTAGTTCTCCCATAGATACACCCTATCCAACCTAGCTACCACACAGCTTACAAATGAGAACATAGCCGTCAATTCCACAAATGCTTTAGGAAATTGCACCTCCTGCTTCTGCAGCTTCAGTATATGGATGGACTGTCAGGTTTGTCCGATTCATGCGTGACAAGTCTCTCCAATGGAACTGACAGGTTTCTGTTGCTATCAGTTGAAGGGTGAAAAGAGTTCCATTTACTTCTTTCAATAAGCTTTTCACTTTAAAATACTGTTAAATTTGCAGAAAAGTTGCAAAGATAGTACAGAGAATTCCCTTATAACCCATATCCAGTTGTCTCAATCATTAACGTCTTATATTCCTCTGGTACATTTGTGAAAACTAATGAACCAATACTGATGTACTGTTATTAATTAAAGTCCTTACTTTATTTAGAGTTCTTTAGTTCTTACCAAGTGTTCTCTTAGTAACATTACATTTAGTCATCATGTCTCCTTGGGCTCCTCTAGGCTGTGACGGTTTCTGAGACTCTCCTTGTTTTTGATGACCTGGGCAGTTCTGAGGAGTGCTGGTCAGGTGTTTTGCAGAATGTTTCTCAGCTGGGATTCGTCTGATGATTTTCCTCATGATGAAAATGAGGTCATGGGTTTGGGGGAGGAAAACCATGGAGACAAGATGCCATTCTCATCACATCATATCAAGGGTACATACTATTAACAAGATTTCTTATTATTTGGGGTTTTTTTTATTAATGACTTTTACTTTTTCCATTATAGTTGGTTTACAGTGTTCTGTCAATTTCTACTGCACAGCAAAGTGACCCAGTCACACACACAGAGATATATAACTATACATTCTTAACATTCATACATATACATTCTTTTTCTCACATTGTTCTCTATCATGTTCCATCATAAGTGACTATATAACAGGATCTCTCACTGCTTATCCACTCCAAATGCAATCGTTTGCATCTATTAACCCCAGACTCCCAGTCCATCCCACTCCCTCCCCCTCCCCTTTGACAACCACAAGTCTCTTCTGCAAGTCCATGAGTTTCTTTTCTGTGGAAAGGCTCATTTGTGCCACATATTAGATTCCAGGTATGTGACATCATATGGTATTGGTCTTTCTGACTTCACTTTTAGTATGAGAGCCTCCAGTTCCATCCATGTTGCTGCAAATGGCATTATCTTGTTTTTTTTTTTTATGGCTGAGTAGTATTCTGTTGTGTATATATATACCACATCTTAATCCATTCATCTGTCAGTGGACATTTAAGTTGTTTCCATGTCTTGGCTATTGTGAATAGTGCTGCAATGAACGTATGGGTACATGTATCTTTTTCAAGGAAAGTTTTGTCTGGATATATACCTGAGAGTAGGATTGCTGGGGTCATATGGTAGTTCTATATTTAGTTTTCTGTGGTAACTCCATACTGTTTTTCACAGTGGTTGTACCAATTTACATTCCCACCAACAGTCAAGGAGGATACCCTTTTCTCCACGTCCTCTCCAGTATTTGTTATTTGTGGATTTATTAATGATGGCCATTCTGACTGATGTGAGGTGGTATCTCCTAGCAGTTTTGATTTGCATTTCTCTAATAATCAGGGATGTTGAGCATTTTTTCATGTGCTTGTTGGCCATCTGCATGTCTTCTTTGGAGAAATGTCTATTCAGGTCTTTTGCCCATTTTTCCATTGGGTGGTTGGGTTGTTGGTTTTTTTTTTTTTTTTTTTTTCTGTTGAGTTGTATAAGTTGTTTGATTACTTTAGAGATTAGGCCCTTATCAGTCGCATCCTTTGAAACTATTTTCTCCATTCTATAAGTTGTCTTTTTGATTTTTTTTTTTTATGGTTTCCTTTGCTGTGCAAAAGCTTGTCAGTTTGTTTAGGTCCCATTGGTGTATTTTTGCTATTATTTCTGTTGCCTTGGGAGTCGGACCTAAGAAAACATTTGTACAGCTGATGTCAGAGAATGTTTTGCCTATGTTCTCCTCTAGGAGTTTGATGGTATCTTGTCTTACATTTAAGTCTTTCAGCCATTTTGAGTTTATTTTTGTGCATGGTGTGAGGGTGTGTTCCAGTTTCATTGATTTACAGGTGGCTGTCCAGCCTTCCCAGCACGGCTTGCTGAAAAGACTGTCTTTTTCCCATTTTATATTCTTGTCTCCTTTGTTGAAGATTAATTGACCATAGGTGTCTGGGTTTATTTCTGGGTTCTCTCTTCTGTTCCATTGGTCTGTCTGTCTGTTTTGGTACCAGTCCCACGCTGTCTTGATGACTGTGGATTTGTAATATTGCCTGAAGTCTGGGAGAGTTATGCCTCCTGCTTGGTTTTTGTTCCTCAGGATCACTTTGGCAATTCTGGGCCTTTTGTGGTTCCACATAAATTTTTGGATTGTTGTAGCTTTGTGAAAAAATGACATGGGTAATTTGATAGGGATTGTATTAAATCTGTAGATTGCTTTGGGTAGTATGGCCATTTTTATGATATTAATTCTTCCAACCCAGGAGCATGGAACATCTTTCCATTTCTTTGAATCCTCTTTAATTTCCTTGATTAATGTTTTATAGTTCTCAGCATGTAAGAATTTCACCTCCTTAGTCAGGTTTATTCTCAGGTACTTAATTTTTTTGGGTGTGATTTTTAAAAGGTATTGCGTTTTTGTATTCCTTTTCTGATATTTCAATGTTAGCATGCAGAAATGCAACCAATTTCTGAATGTCAATCTTGTATCCTGCTACTTTGCTGAATTCGTAGATCAGTTCGAGAATTTTTTGTGTGGAGTCCTTAGGGTTTTTCTATATGTAGTATCATGTAATCTGCATACAGAGACAACTTCACCTCTTCTCTTCCAATTTGGATCCCTTTTATTTCTTTTGTTTGTCTGATTGCTGTGGCTAGGACTTCCAATACTATGATGAATAAAAGTGGTAAGAGTGGACGTTCTTGTCTCGTTCCAGATTTTAGTGGGAAAGCTTTCAGCTTTTCTCCATTGAATATTATATTGGCTGAGGGTTTGTCATAAATGGCGTTTATTACATTAAGGTATGTTCCCTCTATACCCACTTTGGTAAAAGTTTTTATCGTGAATGGATGTTGGACTTTGTCAAATGCTTTTTTTTGCATCTATTGAGGTGATCGTGTGGTTTTTCACTTTTCTTTTGTTAATGTGGTGTATGACATTTATTGATTTGTGTATGCTGAACCATCCTTGTGAACCTGGGATGAATCCTAACGGCCGTGGTGCTTGACCTTTTCTATATGTTGTTGGATTCTAATGGCTAAAATTTTGTTGAGAATTTTTGCATCTACATTCATCAAAATTATTGGCCTATATTTTTCCTTTTTGGTAGTATCTTTGTCTGGTTTTGGTATTAGGGTGATGGTGGCTTCATGGAATGTCTTTGGGGGAGTTCCTTCTTCTCAACCTTTTGGGAAAGTTCAAGAAGGATGGGTATAAATTCTTTGTTGTATGTTTGGTAGAATTCACCTGTGACGCCATCTGGTCCTGGACTTTTGTTTGTGGGGAGTCTTTTTTTTATTACACATTCCATTTCATTTCTAGTGATTGGTCTGTTCAATTGATCTATTTCTTCTTGATTCAGTTTTAGCGGGCTGTAAGTCTCTAGAAACTTGTCCATTTCTTCTAGGTTGTCAAATGCATTGGCATGTAATTGTTCATAGTATTCTCTTACGGCTTTTTGAATTTCTGCAGTATCTGTTGAGATTTCTCCTTTTTTATTTCTTGTTTATTTGTTTTTTCCTCTTCTTCTTGGTGAGTCTGGCCAGAGGTTTGTCAATTTTGTTTACCTTTTCAAAGAACTAGCTCTTGGTTTTACTGATTTTTTTCTATCGTTTTTAAATCTCTATTTTATTGATATCCTCTCTGATCTTTATGATTTCCTTCCTTCTGCTGACTTTAGGTTTTGGTTGTCCTTATTTTTCTAACTCATTTAGGTGGTGGGTTAAGTTGCTGATTTGAGATTTTTCTTCTTTTTTGAGGAAGGCCTGTATCAGTATGAAATTCCATCTAAGCACTGCTTTTGTGGCATCCTATGGATTTTGAATGGTTATGTCTTCATTATCATTTGTCTCGAGGTATTTTTCATTTCCTTTTTGATTTCCCCATCGACCCATTGTTTTTTTTAGTAGCATGTTGTTTAGTCTCCATGTAGTCAGTTTCTTCTCATTTCTTTTCCTGTGGTTGACAAAGTTTCAGGCCATGTGGTTTGAGAAGTTACTTGAAATAATTTCTATAATCTTAAATTTTTTGACATTAGTTTTGTGCCCCAATATGTGGTCAATCCTTGAGAATGGTCCATGTGCACTTGAAAAGAATGTATATTCTGATTTTTTTGGATGTAATGTCCTGAAAATGTCAATTAAGTCTAACTTTTCTATTGGGTCCTTTAGGATTTCTGTTGCCTTATTGATTTTCTGTCTAGAGGATCTGTCCACTGATGTGAGTGGAGTGTTAAAGTCTCCTACTATGATTGTATTCCTATCAATTTCTCCTTTTATGTCTGTCAGTATTTGTTGTATGTATATGGGTGCTCCTATATTAGGGGCATATATATTGATGATTGTAATATCCTCTTATTGAATGGATCCTTTTATCATTAAATAGTGTCCTTCTTTGTCTTTCTTTATAGCCTTAATTTTAATTTTTTTTTTTTTTTTGTATTTTTAGGGCCATACCCATGGCATATGGAGGTTCCCAGGCTAGGGGTCAAATTGGAGCTGTAGCTGCTGGCCTATGCCACAGACACAGCAACACAAGATCCAAGCCATGTCTTCAAACTACACCACAGCTCATGCCAACACCGGATCCTTAACCAACTGAGTAAGGCCAGGGATCAAACCTTCATCTTTATGAATGGTAGTCAGATTCATTTTTGCTGAGCCATGAAGGGAACTCCTATGGCCTTCATTTTAAAGTCTATTTTGTCTGATAAGAGTATTGCAACTCCTGCTTTCCTATCTTTTCCACTGTATGAAATATCTTTTCCCATTCCCTCACTTTCAATCTATATGTGCCCTTTGCCCTAAGGTGGGTCTCTTGTAGACAGCACATTTGTAGGCTCTTGCTTTTTTATCCAATCTGCCACTCTGTGTCTTTTGATTGGAGCATTCAGTTAATTTACATTTAAGGTAATTATTGATAAATATGTATTTATGGCCATTTTAAACCTTGTTTTCCAGTTGAGTCTATATTTTTCCTTTTTTCCACTCTTTTTTTTTTTTTTGGTTGGATGTTTTTATTTTATGCTTTTGTACTTTTTAGTTTTTGTGAATGTAATGTTTGGTTTTGATTTGTGGTTGCCCTGTTTTTCAAGTATGTTAACCCCTTCCTATATCTGATTGCTTTAGCCAGATAGTCATATAGGCTTGAACACATTATTTTAAAAAAGAATCTAGATTTTCTTCCTTTCCTTCCCCACATTCTATGATTTTGAAGTCCTTTTTTTAACACATTCGTGTTTGTCCTCTTGCTGTTCCTTGTGTTTATCATCACTTTTACAATAGTTTTTTTTTTCTTTTCAATCTGTATACTGGCTTATTTAAGTGATTGCTTTCTAATTGTGATTTCCTCCATCCTATTTCTTCTTACTTCTTTTTAATTTAGAGAAGCCCTTTCAGTATTTCTTTTAGAATGGGTTTAGTATTGCTGTACTCTTTTAGCTTTTGTTTGTTGGAAAAATTCTTTATTTCTCCTTCTATTTTAAATGACATTCTTGCTGGGTAGAGTATTCTAGGCTGCAGATTTTTCCCTTTTAGAACTTTGAATATATCTTGCCACTTTCTTCTTGCCTGTAGTGTTTCTGTAGAGAAAGCAGCTGATAGCCTTATGGAGGTCCCCTTATAATTAACACTTTGTGTTTCTCTTCCTGCCTTTAGAATTTTCTCTTTAACTTTTGCCATTTTTATTATACTATGTCTTGGTGTGGGTCTGTTTGGGTTCAATATGTTTGCGGCCTTCTGTGCCTCCTGTATCTTGATATCTGTTTCCTTTAGATTTGAAAGTTTTCAGACATAATTTCTTCAAATATGTTTTCAACACCCCTTTCTTTTTCTTCTCCTTCTAGAATTCCTATTATGCATAGATTGGCCTGCTTTATATTATCCCATATATCTCTTATATTGCTTTCATGTTTTTTCATTTGGTCTTCTGTCTGCTTTCCTGAATGGGTGATTTCCACTATTCTATCTTCCAAGTCACTAATTTGTTCCTCTGCATTATTCATTCTGCTCTTTAGTGCCTTTAACTCAGTTTGCATCTCTGCAAATGAATTTTCTAATTTCTCTTGACTCCTCCTTATATTTTACAGTTTCTTTCTAAAGTAATCTGCATTACTGTTTATATCCACTTTTAATTCCTTCAATATTTTCACTATCCCCCTTTTGAACTCAGTGTCTATTAGACTGCAGAGGTTTGTTTCATTGTTTTCTGCTTCAGATAAATTCTCCTATTCTTTTAACTGGGAATGGTTCCTGAGGGTCTTCATTTCACTTATATTTTTCTTTTTCTGTGAGTTTAGGGAAACCAACTACTGTAGTCTTGGAGGGCTGTTTCTATATAAGAGAGCCCCTTTGTATTTTGTGGAGGGTTACTATTTGTTTTTGGTGTGGGAGTTCAGATATTTGCTGTCTCTTTCTTTGGTGTGGGCAGGCTGTTATCCCCCTTAGTGTGTTTCCAGGGAGAAGGAGGCAATGGGCAGGGCTAGTAGTCAGTGCCTGGTTGCTGGGCTCTTGACAGTAGCAAGGACCTGCAGGAAGGTGGCTCAGGCTACTCCTAGTTGTAGGGCCCTGGGAATTGGTAATGAGCCTCAGGCAGATTTAGACAGTGCCCAGAGCATTTGGCAGTGGCAGTGGCAGTGGCAGGGTGTGTGAGTTCCCAGGGGGGTAAGAGCAACAACAGGAGGTGTTCAGTCACAATGCCCTCCACTGTGGTGCCTTCTGAGGTGACTGGGGGGGCCACACATGGTGCCTATTCATGGACCCCTAGGATGGCAGGCCACGCCCACCTCTGGAGTCAGAGATAACTGTGGTGGTTTGCCTCCGCCACCTATAGACCACACACAATGCACCCTGCCTCAGCCCATGCAGGAGGTGCTGCACAGACTGCTCCTAGTTGCAGGGTCCTGGCATGACAGTGATCAAGCATGTGTGGGCACTGCCTAGAATATTTGGCAGTGGCAGCAGCAGGGTAGGTGTGTTCACAGGGGAGTGAGAGCAACAAGGGGTGGTGCTCAGTTGCAATGTCCTCTTTTTTGCTGACCTCTGAGGTGAATGGAGCCACACATGGAGGCTGTTCACAGACCCCTAGTGGTGGGAGGCCACACCTCCCTCTGGTTTCTGAGATGACTGCTGTGGTTTGTCCCTGCCACCTGTAGATCATGCAAGAAGCACCACATTGCGCTTAGCCCCCCGCTGCCCTTACCCACACAAGAAGTTGCTGGCCACCCATAGCCTGCACAAGAGGTACCCCATCTCCCGGAGACCGAGCTAGGGGCCTCGTGCCACCCTAGTCTGTGCCAGAGGTGCCCCACCCTCTGAGAGCCAGCGCATGCACAGGGGAAGAGATTCCTATGGTAGTCTGCCCCTCCTCCTCTCACCCTCCCCAACAACGGCTTGCTTCTCATCCTGGCCCAGACCTCCTTCTGGGTTCCCTCGGCTGTGGTGTTCTGCTCCCCAGCCCATAGCACACCACTCTCTAGCCCCTCAGGCTATCTCCACACAGACATCCCTAGTCCTCTCTCCAGAACTGACCTCTGAAACCTGAATCTCAGCACCCAGCCCCCACCTGAGTGTCTCAGGGTGTGCTGTCCTGGGCGGTGGTGCAGATACTCTGTATGGCTGTTACTCTGCTTTGCCCTCCTCAGTCCAGCTGCTGAACTTTTCTTGGCAACTCTGAGGTCCCTCCATCTTGGCTGATCTCCCTATCAGTCCCTTTTCTCTTTAACAGCTCCCTCTCAGTAGTGCTAGTCCCATCCTAATTCCTTTTATCTAGCACTCTTTTTCTTCTGTTCTACCCAGTTATGTGGAGGGTTTCTTGCCCTTTTTGGAGGTTTAAGTTGTTCTGCCAGTGGTCAGTAGATGTTCTAT
Source organism: Sus scrofa (assembly GCF_054392235.1). Lineage (NCBI taxonomy): Eukaryota > Metazoa > Chordata > Mammalia > Artiodactyla > Suidae > Sus > Sus scrofa. The sequence goes on from NC_139401.1 coordinate 18,173,845, forward strand.
GTGAATCGTTCTACATGTAGTTGTGTTTTTTGATGTGTTTGTGGGAAAAGGTGAGTACAACGTCTTAATCCTCCTCCATCTTGATCCTTCCCCTTGACATCCCATTGTTGACATTGACTTTGATCATCTGGCTGAGGCCGCGTTGGTCACTGTCCAGTTCCTCCTTTGGCCCTTTCCACGCTGTCCTCTTTGGAAGGAAGCACATACCTCTCTGCAGAGCACACACGGAAGGGCTGGGGAATGAGGCTCCGCTCCCTGGAGGCTGAGTATCCACCTGATTCGGGATTCGTCTGCACAGTTCGTCTGTCCTCCCTCATTTGTTTCCCTCTCCAGTCACTGCTTTCCAGCGCTATGGACTCAGGGATACTTCCTTTATGCTTTATTTTTTGGTTATAAGCCAATAGTACCTTATTTTGTTGTTCAAATTATTTCAGCTTTGGCTAAAGGGAGGTCTCCTTTGTCCTTTTGACCCCATCATTGTGTGAGGTCATTCATGTTTTGCATAGGACATCAATATATAACACAGAAGGGGCTTCAATAATTTCATTTTTCTTCCGTTGGGAGAAGTTCTAAAATCATAGAATTTTATGAACAGAACAATCTTATAGAAGGAGAGAAAAGGAATGAAAGTCTCTCTTGCTAGCATGGCTAGCAGTTCTCATTGCTGTCCTTTGCATTTGTCGCCTCTCTGCCGGATCAACCTCCAAGCGCTCTCGTGAGATAGCTCGCCGTCAGCCCCTGCTCACCTCGGCCCCTCCTGGTCAATCGCTGATACTCTTCACCCCAGGACTATTATCCCTGCCTAATTTCTGAGCCGGATCAACTCTGCATCGGGTCTGAAATGAAACTGGCTTCTCTCCTCTAAACTCCTCATGTCCTTGAGGGATCACTCAATCCTTGGGTCACGGCACTCACCAGGTCGTCCTCTCCATGACCCTCCCCAACACTGGCCCCAGCCCTAGGATCAGGCTTCTGGGTCTGTTTCTCTGCATAGTTCTCACGCCTTCCATTGGAAATGGAGCTCCACCACCAAACCCCACTCACCAAAGCGTCCCTGCTGGTCTCTGAGGACCACATTTCCGTCTGCGTGGGATGGAGCTGGTGTCTCATTCACCAACATCCTGCCTTAAAGGGAATGCCCCCAAACTTGACAGGAGTATTTACATAAATTGAAGACTACCACCATCCTGGATTATCTCTTTCACTCTATCAGTTGGTTCCTTGTTAGAGATTTAAAGCAGGAACTGGATGTCTAATTGCTCTGGTACCACGTGTTGAATAGGCTATCCTTATTCCATTTCATTGTTTTTATGCCTTTATCAAAAAGCAGTTAGCCACCCTTGTGTGTGTCTATGTCTGAATTCTTGATTCTGTTCCATTGATCTATGTGTCTATCCTTTTGACAGTACCAAATTGTTTTGATTACTATGGCTACATACAAAGTCTTAATATTATGTTTACTCCACCATCTTTCTTCTCATTTTTAAAAATTGTTTTAACTAACCTAGGGAATGTTTCATTTAAATTTTAGAATAAGCCTTTCTGGGGCTATTAAAATTTGCTGGGATTTTAATAAGAATTACATTAAATCTACGGATCAATTTGGGAAGAACTGACATCTTAACTATGTTGAGTCTTCCAGTCCATGAACAAGATACATCTCTTTGTTTATTTAAGTCTTCTTTGATTTGTTTCATCAGCATTTTATAATTTTCGGCATCCAAATTCTATATATGTTTTGTTAGATTTATATTGAAGTATATACTCTTCTTGGGAGTGACTATAAATAGTATAGTAGTTTTGGTTCCTCATATCCATTGTTAATAAAGAGAAATAAAATTGATTTTTGTGTGTCAATCTTGTATCCTGAGACTTTGTTGAACCTACTTATTCTAGTTTTTTCTTTTTTTGTAGATTCTTTGGGATTTTCTATTAACACAATCACTCCGTCTATAAATAGGGACAGTTTATTTCTTCCTTCTCAATCTGTATGCCTTTTATTTCTTCTTTTCTTATTACAGTGGCTAGAACTTCTGGTGATATGTTGAATAAGAATAAGAGCAGACATCATTGCCTTATTCCTGATTTTGTGAGAAGCAGTTAGTCTTTCCCCATCAAGTATGATGTTAGCTATGGGTTTTTCATACATGTCCTTTATCAGGTCAAGGAAGTTCCCTTCAATTCCTCTTATACCCTTTCAGAGTTCTTCATTTTTTGGAGTTCCCACTGTGGCACAATGGGATCAGTGGTGTCTCCGTAGCACCAAGACACAGGTACAATCCTGGCCTGGTACAGTGGGTTAAAAGATCTGGCATTCCTGTAGCTGTGGCATAGGTCACAATCATGGCTTAGATTTAACCCCTGGCCTGGGAACTCCATATGCTGCAGGGCAGTCAAAAACAAAAACAGAAACAAAACAGAGCTCTTCATTTTTTGCCTGTTGTCATAGGGCTTATAGTTGTAATTATTAGGGAAGTACATGGAGAAATGAGTCAAAATAATCTTCAGGCTAGAGGTGCACCTTATTTTTTATGATTATATATGTTGCATAAAGCAAGACTCTCCATTGGTGTTTTATTGAAGTATGGTTGATTTACCATGTTGTGTTAGTTTCAAGGGTATATAAAGTGATTCAAATATGTGTGTGTGTGTGTGTGTGTGTGTGTGTGTGTATTCTTTTTCAGATTCTTTTCCACTGATGGACAAATGGATAAATAAGATATATGAGTATTATTCGGCCATAAAAAAGAATGAAATAATGCCATTTGCCACAACAAGGAGACTATTCATTGTTAAGAAATAGATGGAAAATTCTATTTTCATTGAATTGTGGGAATTTGTGGTAGTAATTAGCATGAGGAAAAGCTGGTACTCCAATAGCCACCTAAAAAAGAGTTGTCACATTGAAGGTAGCAATTTTGTAAATATGTAAAGGCCTGTTTTTAGCCTAATTATAGGATTCTGTTTCCAGACATAGATGATAGAATAGACGGAAAAATTAACCCATGCTTTATAGGAAAAGTGTCCCTAATTCAAATGATCAACTTTTTATTGTTGAGAATTTGGGCAGTTAAATCAATGAAACAGGATTCAAAACTCTGGGATCACAATATTCACATTATTTTGTGCTATGACCCTAGCAGAATATAACAAGAGTCATTTTCCTTTGAATGGCTCAAAGAACATTCTCTAGAAAGTAGGCTAAAATGGAACCTGAGAAGCAGTTCTTTTCGTTCAAGAAGCTCTCATTTCCCAGCAAGTTTTGAAATACACTTTATTTTGAAATAACTGTGTCTATATGAAGTGAGCCATTTTATTTTTCCTTCTTTCCTTACTATTAAACAGGAAGGAAATAAGCTGGAGCACATTAGTCGTAATGTTAATGACATGCTAGATAACATTTCTGTATGCAATGAGCTGTAGCCAACTCATCCCATAAGCATCATAGCCCACATAGGTGTAGTGGGAAAGGACTTGAATTGCCCAGATATCCTTTTGAGACAACCTGCTTGCTGTGAGTATGTTTGACTGCAGCCTCAAACTGCTGCACTTTGAAATTCACTACAGTGTTCAAGCCAAGGCCCCACTTCCTCTGGGCTACACCCAGCAAAGACTCAATATGGCAGGGATACTAGAAAGCACTATTTCTGCCCAGTGGAATAGTCCTCTACTGAGCAATACTTGCCCAAGACCTCGCCACCAACCCAGCTAAGATTTTCTCAGAACCATGATATGGGCTGAAGGTCTTCCTACTCAACCTTCTATCCTCCTCACTCGTCTTACAAAGGTGCCAAAACTCCATTTTGGCCTAAAGGTTCTCCACAGTTTCCTTCCTCTTTATCCCTCAAAGGGATTTCTTCTGATAAATCTCCTGCACATGTAATTCCATTATGGAATTCCATCTATTTCATCTATTCCATTCCACATATGTTTCTCAGAACACTTAAAATGACCTATCAGAGTTATTCTGACCAGCACATGAAGCTAAATAACTTGCAGTTCAAGAAAAGATAGAATTTTCATAGGTGAAGCAATTAGAAATAAATTCTGAAGTTAGATATTTGGGGTTTGCTACTCTTCAAAGAAATTGCTCTTCATTCATAGATAAAACCTTCATTTTATTAGCTTTTTTACTGAAGTATGAATACAGAAAATACACAAATCATAAGCATACGATTCAATGGATATTCGCAAAATAAACATGCCCACATAACTAGCATTCAAATCAAGCAACAGAACGTGACCAGTACCCCTGAAAACTCTCGGGTCTCCTCCCAATCACTACACCCCAAAGATAACTATGATGCCTGACTTTTAACACACAGATTAGCTTTAACTCTTTTGAACCTTTGTATGAATGGAATCATATAGTATGCATCTTTGTGTCTAGCTTTTTTTCACTTAAGATTATACTTAATGAGATTTATCTAAGTTTTCCATGCAGCAATATCTTGTTCATTGTCATGGCTATAGTTCAAAATCTTTCTTACATCTAAGTCAAATGCATCTTCAAGAACTAGATTGGAGATGCCCAGCTGGAGTGTTTTATCGTGTTCAATTTTCACTTGACTTTCCATGATTCAGTGAAGACAGTTTCTGCCTCTTCTTTTGGAACACTATTTCACAAGTCCTGACATGTAGAAAATGTTCCTGAGAGTCTGAATTTTCCTTCCCAAGAATCCTTTTTATGTTATCTAATTACTCTCCATGGGACCATTATAATCTTTCAGTGATAGAAGACTATTATTGTTCCCTCTTAGTCATCTCAGGCAGTAGTGCCTTTCTTCTTGCTTTTGTAGAACAACTTCTAAATGTCTTCCTATCTTCTGCCATTATTTTGAAATTCAGGATCCAAACTCATGAGCAAAATGCCAATGATCACATCCAACCAATGGATACACACTGGATTGTACACAAATCTTCATCTAAGGGAAAAATGTGTTCTTCCCTGAGGTCTCTTCCCTGGTGCCCCTAGATTAGAACCAGCATTGTCTTGTCTAAAAACACAAAGCCTTTGAGAAGAGGATGCTAAGAGGGGAGAAAGTCAGCTAGTCCTTTAGGACCATGTCGATACCTGAAAGGATGTAGATCCACTCTTCAGGTCTTCACAACCCTCCACTTTTCCTATAACTCTTCACATCAGCCAGAGAACAACTGTGTTTTGGTTTTTTTTGTTTTTGTTTTTCCTATCTAAAGATACAATGTCTCGCAGGCAGTTCTCTAAAGGAATTTTGTCGTGAACTTTTTCTAGCCACTTTGAATTACGTCTTCAGTCAGATTATTTTTGATAAGAACTTTCAGTTTGGAGTCAGAACATCAGTCTTTTGAGAATTGTTGCCCTTTTTTCTTTGCAATATACTAACATTTAATAGTGACTGCTTTAACTGAGGATCTACTCTGCTCAGAAGTTTATAAACCTTATCTATAATGTACAAACCTACAACAGAGGTATTATTATTTGTATTTATTGACAGAGAAACCAAGGTCCTAAGAGGTTAAATGCCCTGCCTAAAATCATACAGTTAGCGAATGACAGAGCTGAGATTCACACTCAAGTCTTTGGCCCCGAAATTCATTCTTCTTTCACTATCCCATTGTATTCTTCTTCCCTCAGGCTCAGCCATCTATCAGTTTCTTCAGTTCTCCATCTGCTCCCCACATTGCTAACACTCATGTGTGTAAGCATGCAAAGGCACACACATACACACTGTGCTTCATTCTTTTTTGATATAGTTATTTCCCTCCTCCACTCCTCATTCTAGGGCCAAAATTATCTAAGAAAATAAATAGCGTCCCAAAGCATTATGGCCTAGTAAGTAAGAGCCTAAACTCATAAATCAGACCATTTGTGTATGAATCCTGGTTCTTCCACTTATTAGCTGTGAAATCTTAGGCAAGTTACTTTATTCCTCTGAACTTCAGTTTCCTGATTTTTTTAAATGGAAGGAGTTCCCATCATGGCTCAGTGGAAACAAATCTGACTAGTATCCATAAGAATGTGGGTTTGAACTCTGGCCTCGCTCAGTGGGTTAAGGATCTGGTGTTGCCATGCGCTGTGGTGTGGGTCGCAGACACAGCTTGGATCTGGTGTTGCTGTGGCTGTGGTGTAGGCTGGCGGCTGTAGCTCCAATTCGACCCCTATCCTGGAACCTCCATATGCTGTGGATGCAGCCCTAAAATGACAAAAAAAAAAGGAAATAATAGTGTATTTCTCATAGGACTATAGTTAGGATTAAATAAGATCATGCATGTAGAGCTCTTAGCACTGTGCATTTAGCAAATGCTTGATAAATATTAAATTATTCTTTTTTTTTTTTTTTTTGGCTGTGCCCACAGCATACACAAATTCCCAGGCCAGGGATCAAACTGAGCCACAGCAATAGCAATGCCAGATCCTTAACCACTAAGTCACCATGGAACTCCCTAAGGTATTTTTCTTATTACTTAGTCACAGTATCCCATCAAGACAGGGGATAATGATTGGTTAATAGTGGTCAGGAGCAGTGATTTCCAGACCCAGACCTTGGTCTGAGCCACCTGCTGGGCTTTTGGGAAAGACTTTTTCCTTGGCCCTTCCCCTAAAAGTTCTGATCCACTAAGGCTAGGATGGAGCCCTGAAATTTGCATTTTTAAAGCTTCTGCAGGTGACTTAGGTGTTCAGCTAGACTTGGAAACCTCTAACCTAGAACGAGTCTTCAAAGGCAATGGTTCTGGAAGTTACAATTGATTCATCTGGGGGATGTCTGGCATCCCTCAGTCTCTCCTCTCAGGCTCTGTCCTCTCTCATGCCAGGTAGCACTTTACCCCACTCACACAGAGAGAGAGGACACACACACCCTATTCATACACTCCAGCCTAGATGGAGCCATGGCCAGGGTTGAATTTCAGAAAGGGAAGATAACTCTCTTAGTGATGTGCCTTTCAGAGTGGCCCCAGGGAAGCCCCATGTGGTTGTTTTGGGGGTGGAGATGTCTCGCCAGAAGGCTGATCATGACCAGCAGCTATCAGGTTACTTTTGAGCCTCCTTTATGACTAAAGACATGCCTATCATACCTGTTTATCCATCTGTAAGAAAGGTCTCAAAACCAGCATCACCTCTGTAGTCAACAGGCCATTAGCACGGCGAAAACTGGAGCAAATTGTTCAAATCATGGGATTCTGGGGAATTATCATTTCTACAAATGCTCGGTTAAGTATTTTATCCTTTCCCCACAAGAAGAACCTGTCCTCCTGGCCTCTCAGTATGGGCTTTCCAATTTTCAATGTGTACACAGTCAAGCTCTATCTTAACACACAGGTGGTTCCAAGCCCATGAACTGCAGTTTCAGAAACCCAGAGGGAGTCTGTGAGTTCTGAGGTGGTATGATGAGAAAAGGACTCTGAGGCCTTTCTCAGGAGTGACCTCAAATAGTCACTCATCTAAGACCAAACACATTACTTGGAAATGTGGGAGCTAACTTTTATTCAAAATGGCGCAGTGTATCTCAATGAACCTGGGGAGAAAACAAGGCTGGAAAAACAGCTGTTTGATCCCAGCTGATCCACGGCCCCAGGTGCTTTGATTCAGATTGCAGCTGGGATTTGTTTTCCTATGAAGAGGCTGTAGCAACTGCTTTTATCATCTACTGTAAGTACAATAACAGCAGGAAATCAGGCAGTGCAGGCGAAATTAAGCTCTGTGACAAATGACTTGGTTTCTTTCCATTAACAATCATGATTTGACCTGAACTGCCTCAATTAGGGATTAGGGGTGGGTGCAAGAGAGAGAGAACCAAAGTGAGACAGAGAAAGGAGAGAGAGGAGAGGAGAGGAGACAGAGAGACGGGGTGGGGGTGGAGAGGAAGCAGAAACTATGACAGGATGTTAATTTGGTATGGCATATGTAAGTATGTTTTAGACCAAGTAGATGGGGTACTGTGTGATTTCACTATACCCCCATTCCTCACTCTAATAATTCGAGAAAGATCACAAACACTGTATTTATGAGAGCTCATTATGCCAATGCACCCATTGGATGAATGGTGTCACTGCTTAATGAAGATTTGAAACAAACGGATTCTGACTGCAAAGAAGTATACAGCTTTTAAGGGGAAAAAAATCAAATAATTGGCAATCCTCCTGCCTTAAATTCTCTCTTCTGTTTCAGCCTTTAAAAATATATATCTTTTACATCATTTGTATCTCCCTGTTCACAGACACATTTCTCACAAGTAATAAAGCTTGTGAAATCAAGTTGGAGAGGCTCTTCTCAATTTTACCCTTTCAGTCTTGAAACATGAAATATCATTTTCCTAGGCTTCCCACAAGAAGAAAAGCTGCACAAGTTACAACTTGTAGAAATTAAACACAGAATGTGAAGGAAGATAATTATGCACCCCCATCTGGTTCAGTGAGGCACTAAGGCACTTCATAGGGCAATATGATGCTGCTTGGGTTTTTTTTTTTTTTTCCCAAGAAACTTATTTTTTAACTTTTTATTTAGAGAGATAGGTTTAGACTTAGAGAAAAGTCACAAAAATTGTACAGAGAATTCACACGTGTATACCCTCCACCCAGCTTTCCCTGGTGCTGGCATCTTCCGTAACTGTGGTACAATCATCAAAACCAGAAAATTAACATGAGCGATACAGTACTACTACATAAACTATAGAATTTATTCAGATTTCACCAGTCTTTCCACTAATATGCTTTTCCCATTGCAGAATCTACCCCTCCTTAGGCACCGACAATGTGTGACACTTCCTCAGTTTTACCTTGTCTCTTCTGACCCTGACACTTCTGAAGAGTGCTAGCCATTTAACTTACAGACGGTCCCTCCGTTTGGGTTTGTCTGATGTTTTCTCATAATTAAGGTAAAGCAGAGAGATGATAACAGACCCTTCTCAGGACATCGTATCAGAGGGTAAATGGTGTTGATATGCCAGATTATTAGCGACAGTAACACTGATCACCTGCTTCTGGTGTGACTGTTATGTTGGCCACACAATAAGTTACTGTTTTTCCTTTTGTAATTTATAAATACCTTTAGACATATAGCCTGTTTCTCCACAAATGTTCACCTGCTAATTTTAGCACCCATCAGTGGACCTTGTCTTGCAGGCAGCTTTTAAAGAACCACATCTGTAGTTGTCCAAAAAGGCTTCAGAAAGAAGACTCTGGAAGGACCAAACATGCTGCAGGAGTATCAGTTCACAAGTTGTGTAGAAGGGCCAATTCCCTCACTGGACAAATGCAAGCACTGGCCCCTTGGACACCAAAAAATGTGTGTTGTTCTATTTCCTGGCTTGGGGTGAGTTGAAGATAATACCTCTAAGCTTTTAGGGAACATGGAGAGGCTTAGCTTTGCTGGAGAAAATCTTCTTGTCCATCTGTCCCCAAACAAGAAATAAAATATCCCAGTGAGTTTCACCATATGATACTGATCTCAGCTGCACCCCAAGTGATTTCTCACTTGGCTTATATCCTTTGGTTTACAAGTGACAACGCCTCACCTCCATTCCTACCACCGTGCTCATGTGGGAAAACTTGAATATTCTTTTCTTTTATGCTTCTAGGACTTTGAGAAATTCCATGATGCATTTGTTTTCCATCTTTTTTTTTTTTAATGGCAGTGCTCATGGCACATGGAAGTTTTCAGGTCAGGGACTGAATCCAAGCCACAGCTGCAGGAATGCCAGATCCTTTAACCTACTGCACTGGGCCAGGGATTGAACTCGCACATCTGCAGAAACCCAAGCTGCTGCAGTCGGATTTTTAACCTACTGTACCAAAGTGGGAACTCCCCATGGTACATTTCTCCATTTTTAAAGAAACTGCCAATGTCAGTATTGAACTCACCATTACCCATCTCATGAGGAACTCATAACCAGCCGGTTTGAATAGCTCTTGGCTTTTTATAGGTATATTAAGCTACCTTAAACACAGAGATGTTCCTGAAAATTTTTGCTTAATTGGGAAACAACTCCATTAAAATAACCCTACAAAATTAAACCAGTGCCAGAATGGAAAGGAAGTTCTGATAAGCCCCTAACCTTCACTGAAAAATTCTAAGTGAAGAAAACACAATTTTAGTGTTCAAAGAGCAGAAATAAAGAAGAATTAAACTGAAGTCTTGACTTTTTTTTTTTTTTGCCCTTGTGTTAAATGTGTCTATAACCTTGGAGTATATTCTACTGGGAAGTGGAAATATCTTTATAGTGTGTAACCCCACTCAATACTTCCCTTCCAGATGACCCAAGTCACAAGTTTGATTGACTCTTCCAATCCCAGGGGCAAAGGTAGCTCAGTGAGAGGAAACTATCCTAGAAGAGCTGAGATCCTCTCATGTTGTCATTTGCTCTTGGACTTAGAACTACCCGTGAACATCAGTAAAGTCTTCAGAGCAGATGCTCACCAAAGGGTACTTCCTACCCCATGGACTGGTCTCGCCAAGCAAAGATAATGCTGCTGGCCATTGAGATGTGCTCCAAGGTGTCATTTTAGGACCAATAGGGAAAGGCCCTCACCCAGCATCTCATCTAGCTCCACATAAAACCATCAATACTCATTTGTGAGATGACTGGCTGAAGTGGCCTGAGTAAGATTAATGTCAAAAAGACACTGCTTTGGAATTCCCTTCATGGCTCAGCAGAAAGGAATCTGACTAGCATCCATGAGGATGCAGGTTCAATCCCTGGCCTCGCTCAGTGGGTTAAGGAGCTGGCATTGCCGTGAGCTGTGGTGTAGGTCACAGACGCAGCCAGGATCTGGCATTGCTATGGCTGTGGTGTAGGCCGGCAGCTGTAGCTCCAATCCAACCCCTAGCCTGGGAACCTCCATGTGCCGCAGGTGCGGCCCCCCCCAAAAAAAAAAAAAAAAACTTCACTTCTATGGGCCCATTTGGAAATCAAGGATTTGACTGTCTAACTCCAACCAACTAAATTTATTGGACCACACTGTCTGTAAAACACCAACATCTGTACTTAATAAAGGACACTTTGTTGATTTGATCAGGGAATCACTGAAAGGGAGGATTATGAATTACTAGTTCCCCAGTGAGTTGCTTTTGAAAAAAAAAAAAAAAAACCCAAGCCCCCAGAAGATGTTAACCACTTTGGTCTATTTGTTTTGAATGTCAGCCATTAAAGACCTTGTGGGCTCCAGAGAGGAAGGAATGAAGACTTGCTGCGGGAAAAACGGGGAAGGGGTGGGGAAGGTAAATCTGTGCTAGTTAATTTCACTTATTGAACCATTCAATCTTCATGGCAACTCTGCAAAGTTAAATAGTACTGTCCATTTTATGAATGAGAAATGAGACTCAGGTTGAGAAATCTGGAATAGTAGAGTGAGACTCAAATCCATATCGGTTTGACTCCAAAGACTATTCCTTTTACATGACCAGAATCTGCTTTTATGAAGTCCCTCTGCATCTTCCCCATGACCTCAGCAACAGTAAACCAAGAGTTAGTTTAGAAAACTTCCTTTCTGTACATGTTGGCTCAGTCGGGGGCATCTTTGTCAACCATGGCTCTGGTTGGAAGACCCACTGTTGGAAAATGCTTCTAGTCCCAGTGGGCTCCTGTCTCCTCCCTCTGCTTCATGTGGAAGTATAAATGTACCTCCTGGTTGTATCCACACACTTTCTGAATAGTAAAGTGACTTGTCCAGCAGCCCTTTTGGCCTTCTGCATGTCCCCTGACAGCTTTAGGTAACGCTGAACACTTCATGAATTTTTCTGAGAGCTGATACATAAAATCAACACCAAGAGAATTTTCCAGTGGTGACTGGGAACTCAGTAGATCCAAACCACTTTAAACTCCATTGAAAAGCTGAGAATTTGTGTTTTTTCTTCTGTCCTTTTTACTCCTAATTTTCCTCCTCTCAAGTGGATAAACAAAATCTTTTATTTTCTCGTCAAAACACACATCATTAACTGCTAATCAACTCAAGGCTCAGAAATCCCTAAGAAACCTCTCAGTTTTCAGAAATGCCAGCAAGAAATAAAGTACCGTTGATAGAGTTTTGGCTAATGGGACAAGGTTGGTCTCGGGGGCTCCAAGTGCCAGGCAGTGCCATAAAGTTAGGTCAACAAGTAGGCTCTCTGTCTGTGGGTCATGAAAGACAGACAAGGCTCCCTGGATCTTAGGTGTTAATGCCTCTTGCTTGCCAGGGTCACGAGGGCTGGGATTGCCAAGAAAACAGGGTCAGGAGACCAGAGCCCCCCAGCCAAGGTCAGTTGGAGGCCAGGGAGTCTGGGAAAGGAGATGCAGGTGGTCTGGGAAGAACAAATGAGGCCCCTGGAATGAGCTAGAGGAGGCTGACTGCCTGCCTGTCTGACCACAGGCATAAAACACCCTCAGGTCTAGATGATGTAGCAGTAATAGGCCCCCAAAATGTCTCTCTAGGCTGGGGCAGGTGTGGTGGGTTTATGGAGGAAGCTGCCATGTGATACACAAGGAGAATGTAGGAGGGAAACGGGCCCATGCCAAGGCCATCCAACAGGTCTGGAACGGAGGGCAAGACAGGCGGACTTGCCTAAACTCCCTATAGGATGCCAAAGGGTCTTGGCAATTCCATTTAATTCAATTTAACAAGTGTGGGTTGGATCATGCTATGTAGCAGTGTAGGGAACAGAAAAGCAGGGGACACATGGGGACCCATACCAGTCCTAGATTTATCATTCATGTTTTTGATCCTAATGAGGGCCCTGACAATCCATGACAGGTGGGAAGGTGACATCTTGCTGAGGCTAAAATTAAATGATCGCCATTTGAGGCTGATGTGGAGAGTAAAGCATCTGACCAGCGACTGAGTCTAGCAGTCCTTCGGGCATGGCAGTTTCTCTGCTGTTTCCTACTGACTACCAAGAGGCGGTGTGGCATAGTGGCTCAGAGCACAAACACTGGGATTATACTGCCTGGGTTTATAATCCCAGTTTTGCCCTTTGCTAGCTATTTAACATGGGGCAGATTAATCTCCCAGTGCTTTTGTTTTCCCATCCATGAAATGGGGTGAATAATGCTACTTACATCTTAAAATTGTCATGAAGATTAAATGCATTTATATAACATGACCTAAAAGTGTTAGTGCCATTTTAAGCTTTAATAATTTCAGAAGTATAAATTCCATAAACTCACAATAATGATCATTCACAAGTTAAATTATATAAATTAATTTTACACTTCTTTAGTTTCATAAATTTATTTTGTGTAATGTGGACAGCACACGGAACAGTACTGGAAACATAGGAAATGTCTATTGTTATCCTCATGTGCACTTATACCTGGAAAGCTACACTTTCTCTCTCTCTCTCTTTTTTTTTTTTTTCTTTTTAGGCCTGCGCCTGTGGCACATGGAGGTTCCCAGGCTAGGGGTCTAATCAGAGCTGTAGCCGCCTGCCTACGCCACAGCCACAGCACTGCCGGATCCAAGCCACGTCTGCAACCTACACCACAGCTCACGGCAACACTGGATCTTTAACCCATGGAGCAAGGCCAGGAATCGAACCTGCATCCTCATGGTTCCTAGTCGGATTCGTTAACCACTGCGCCACGATGGGAACTCCTAAGTTCGTTAAGTTCGTTACGACTGACCCACAACGGCAACTTCTACACTTTCTTTCACGAGCCAAAAAAAAAAAGGCCCGGGAAAGCTTCCTTGCAAATACTAAGGATCTGCTATATTTCTCCTGAAGTCATGATTCCAACTGTCAGGAATGAATTGGCACAAGGAACACTGCTACATCTTTACAAGGCAGCATCTATGGTTAAAAGTCACACAGTAGTTCAAAGGAAGGGGCAGATGGATGTGATCCAAACAAAACTTTCCTGGGACTAGGAGAGCACTAAGACCCCTTCCTCAGCATTTGAAGTCCTGGAAGAAAGGCCTTAGGTAATAAGTGGTTTTATAACATCCTTTTAGACCTGCATCTTTAGCATCTCCAAGTGCTATGATCTGAGTGCTCCAAGTGCTTAGATCCCTGCCAGCCTGCAGTACAGCTTCAAATTCCACCATTATAGGCTCACAGACTCAGCTACAGCCCCCGCAGGGAATGATTTTACTCATCAACACTAGAGTGTGACTTTGTTTAATCAGCTGCTTTCCTCAAACAGCGAGCTGAGTGGCATGGAGCGAAAAGAACAGCAGTTCTGAAGGTAGCAGAGGAAAGGAGAATTTGCAAAGCCGGGTCACTGCCCTGAGGGATGAGCGTTCTGTTGAGTGGGCGCTCCAAGAAAGGCTCTGGGAAGACAGGCCCCTGTGAAAGGAGAGGAAACACTTCAGGGAAGAAGACAGGCCTAGAAGGGGAAGGAGGGCAGCAGCCTTGAAGCCGTACAAGCCTTTTGCTGCTGTATTGCCCACGAATCACTGCAAAAATGCTTCGTGAATGATTAAATGATCAGTTACAGTATTCTTGAAAAAAGGCTTTTTAAAAGAGTTACCACCAGACAGAAATGTTATACTTTACTACTGAATGTTGCTGAAGTCTAATTTGCTTGTTTGCTTGCTTCCCAAAAGAATTACTAGTCCCTCACCATAAACTTGCAAAGTAATTTATATTCTTCACGATTAGGTTCCCTTAAGATGAATCACGCGGTAATGTAATTAAAAATGAAAACCCTAACTCCTCATTTTTAAAATGCGATAGTAACAATATTTCTTCGATAGGATATAACACTTCAAGCTTCTTTTTAAATCTGTCTTATGCGTAAGATGGTGCTTTAGTGGTAGAAGTTAATTGCACTAAAATGGTAATGCAAAACCACCAGCAACTTGCAGCCATATATCTTATACTTGCTCACATCAATGCTGTGATTATAATTAAGAACGCATGCTTGTGTCTGGGATAAATCTCCAAATTGTGACATGTAAAATAAGATTTAAGATAATTATTTTCTTTCTAGTCAACCCCTAAATCAAAGGAAAACGTGTGGAGAGAGATTTCGTAGAAACTAAGGATAGAGTGACCTGCCCTTAACTGGAAGTCACGTATCTGGCTCATGTAAACTTGGGGAAAATTGCCAAGAATGTAGATCTAGTATAGCCTATATGTACCTACCAAATCACAAGTGTAAGGAAGAGTCTAGAGAAGTGCTCAGGCAGATGACTTCACGAATTGGGGTGTGCATGAGCACCCCTAAATGGGAGGTGCAGTTAGGTGGAGAGTTTGGGGATGCACTGTCAAAGTGGCACAAGTGACAGTGGTGAGTAGTGAGGAGTCAGAAACTAGGACGCAAGGCTCTGGCACCACTTACATATGTTCTCCCTGGGGCGGGGATTAAGGTGGAGGTGACAGAGCAGCCTAGATGGTGGCAAGCCTGCCCCTGAACTGAGGAGTCCCCATAAGGGCAGGACTCTGTCTTTTCCCCACTTCATCTCCAGGGCCTAGCACCTGGTGGGCACTCCACAGATACCCATCGACTGCCTGAATAACTCACTCCCCTCACTCAGGTTCCAAGGTTGGAAGATGTGGGAGACAAAGAAACCTCAAGGATCTGGAAACATGAGGAGGAGGTGGAGTAGGGAATGCATGACCCCCCATAAATATCCTCCGAGCCATTGTAATCACCAAAAGGAGAGAAGAAAATGCAGTGTTTTCTACCCTCAGATCCTGAGAAAAAGAGGGGAAAGCTGAAGGAGTCCAAGTGGACTGAGATGAGAAAGCGTGGTGCCAGGAGGGACAGGGTGGGAAGTTTCTAAAGAGGGTATGCTTTCAGGGTCTGACCCTTAAAGCAGCGAGGGAATACCGTTAGAAGGTGAAGCTGTACGAGGCAGTCCTGTGGGCTGCAAAAATCTAAGGGCAACACGTTTTGGTGCAAGCCCAAGACAGCAAGAAAAAAAAGGAGAAACAGGCGAAGCTCATTTGGAATTTGGAGCCTGTGTGGTGAGGTCTGACCACCACATTGAACATTTGAATTCTTGGTGAAGGCTCTGCTTTGCTTCTTCCCTGTATGGTTCGAATTACGAAGGGTTGGATCTTTCTTTCCTGCTTTCCATTCAGGGGTAATTAATAAGCAAAGGAAGATGTGCACATGGGTAAAACTTCCCCCAGGCTGGCCAGGGAACACAGAATGGAGCGTCTTACTCTAGTTTTTACAAGGAGTCAAGAGCAGAGGGCATCCTTGCCGGTCCTTTGCTCTCCACCAAGGCCAGGACAGAGCCGTACGCTAGCTGAAACCCAGCAGGCACAGTTTTAACAACGTCTACCCACCCAGAGACTTGTTGAAAAACCAACCTCATTCCTCTGCTTTTAACCCTCTTTTCCATAGAAGTTTCCAGAACAATCCAGCAAAGGAACCAAAACTGCGAATGTCCACAAGATTTCCAAACAACAGCAGCAATAAATCTAATACAACAACAACAACAACAAAAAACCTCACCCAAACATTTAAAAGTTAAACATGCCAGTGTTTTCCTTAGCTTGAGGCAAAAATGACTTTTTTATTACATGGGGAAAAGAAGCATGAAATCTCACAGGCCTTTGCCAAAGCTGAAACTCTCTGGGTACGCTTTGAGAAGGAGCAGGACGTAGAGCGGGCCGTGGAAGGCATGCTGTTTAATTAGAAGTGCATGGGTCTCTTTGGCTCTATAGTCCCAATATTCACCAAGCTCTCCCCTGCCTGCTCCTCTTTCATTCCCTGGGAAGGGAGGCCTCTGGCGTCAGCAGAGGTTCTTTTGTGGGGAACACACAATGAAGAGGGCAGGCTCACCACAGCTGACCAGAAAGGCTCTGACAAAGCAGGCCTTCTGTTTCTTGCTTCGCAGTCCCTTCATAACAACTTCCTATGGATGTTTAGATTAGAGGAATTCCTTTTTTAGGAAACAGATGTGTTCGGAGCAGAGAGGTCGTTGGGTATGGGCTGTGAGGCCAAGACCGTCTGGCTTCAAAGCCGGGATCTGCCGCTTGTTAGCTGTGTATCTTGGGCCAGTTAATTAGGTCTGCTTAGCCAAACTTCTTCCTCTATAAGATGGAGCTAAGACGACCTACCCCGCAAAGTGGTTGGGGAATTAGGGGAGATGTATATGAAGTACTGGCCGATCCATTACTGCTTTCCTTTTGACATCAATGATGAATTCAGTGATGCTGTCCCATGGGAAGCATTTCCTGACTCATGAGTTGAAACTTTTGATGCTAACAAAGAGGTCAAGATGAGATTTAGCCTCCTGCATTTCAGAGGGATTGAATATTTTGAAATTTCAAGAGTTCAACTCAGAGCTAGTTTACTCCTGACTTGATACACTTCATAACAACCAACTGTCACATACTGCCTTTCCTTTACACGGGGCAACCAAATTTGCTTGGCAACCAAATTCTTCAGCTTCCATAGGAGCTAGAGCACAAGCTGGAAATCAGTAGAGAAAGAGCCCATGGGATACTGGTTCGGCACAGATAGACATGCAATCTAGAATGTTAGGTCTCTGTCAGATATCAAGTGAAATAACCCACTGATTTTTTGTCAGGCAATTACAACCAGCAGAGCAGGTGTCCCCTTCCAGCACTGTGCTGACCTGCACACTGGGACAGATTTAGGTTCATCTCCCAACACAGAACCCACTGAAGACGGTCAGCCCTGTGCAAGTAGGAAGACCACTCATGCCTGCACTTTCTCTCAGATGTTGAACAACAATGCTACAGTGCTGTTGTGCAACTGCCCCCAGAGAATTCCTTCTTAACGTGTAAAAAATTTCATTACTATAACTTGTAGGCAAATTAAGGTAGAATGAATAAGATGAATAATGAATTTGGAGGAAAGTGTACAGGAATGCTGGAACCGAGCAGAACCCTGCAGCACCCCAACTCCCAAATACGAAACCCTTTTGTGCCCCCTGACTCTCATGTGTAGAAAAGCTGAAGTCTCCCATGCCTCCCAGAGTCACAAAAGAGCAGGCTGGAGTAGTTCACGATTAGGACAACGGTCACAGACTCAGTGTCTGATGAAAGAATGGGATTACCACTATTGCTCGGAATAATTTCTTTGTGGCTATTAGAAGAATCGTAGCTTGCTCTGCCCATATATGTAAGAAAGCAACTAAAATCGCCAGCAAAGAGGTGCTACCGATCCATGTCAACATCTTCCACCCTGAAAATACAGTGCTTTATGTCAGCTTGAAGTTACAAAAGATGGACCTTCACCCCTAATCTTACAGAAATGGAATGGTGTCTGACAGGTGGGGATTTGTAAGCAGCTCTTTTGCCTCTTTCCTGTTTGTCTATTTTCGCTCCCCTTAGACCTTAATTATAAAAATGAGATCACTAGGTAACATTAAACTTAACTCCTAATTTTCGCTTTACTGACTGTATACAATGCCTTGCCTAACCTGTTGATTCCTTTCCTGGATTAGAAGGAGTAAGAATGAAGAATTACATAGCTAAAGAATGACTAACTCTAGTTCCCTGGTGGCTCAGCGGGTTAAGGATTCAGCATTGTTACTGCTATGGCTTGGGTTCAGTCCCTGGCCTGGGAACTTCCACATGCCATGGGTAAGGTCAAAAAAAAAAAAAAAAAGGAATGACTGACTCTCTACTTTCAGCATCCCCCTTAGCAAATTTGCAGGTGCACAACATGGGAAAGACAGTATTCAAGAGAAGATCAGAAGTCAACAGGTCTGCATGCAAAGGGAAAATGATGAAAACTCTGAACTCCTACCTTTTTTTTTTTTTTCCTTTTTCAGCCACCCTCATGGCATATGGAAATTCCTGGGCCAGGATTTGAACTAGCGCCTCCATAGAGACAAGTTGGAGCATTAACCCCCGAGCCACAGTGGGAACTCTCTGACCACCTACCTTAATGATTAACTGAGATTGTTTCCCCTCTTTCTGTTTATAAATTCTCATGGCTGAAGAGAATCTTCAGAGTAAGTCTCCTGAGAAGAGTCCACCTTCTCCCCAAATGGCCAGCTTTCCTGAATAAAGAATTTTTCCTTTCTACTGACACTTGCCCCTTGATTTTTGGCTTTTGAGTGGCAAGCAGCCGAACCTGAATTCAGTAACAATATTAATGTCCATTTGAAATATCCAAAGGGGTAATTGTTGCTAGACCCTTTCAAAAAGTAAAATCCTTTTCTCCTACAAGGAGATTTGGCTTTCTCAGCAATGAGACTCTCAAGGGAATGGACAATGTCGGACTATGAAATAAAGAGTTAACCACTGGATACATAGAGGTTGAAAGCACTGGTCTTTCAGAGACACAAGTTTCAATGTGTCTATACAAAGTGACTTTGAGTGAAATTCTTAACTTCTATAAGCCTCGGTTTTATCATCTGCAAAATGGGGATGAGAAAGAATCTCCTTCCTTGGGTGGTTGTGAAGATGACCTGGGGTAGTGCATCCAATAACAGTATATCAGGAGCACTCAGTATTATGTATGTTATTATAATGAGACCTTTAGAGACCCAGGAAAGTCTTGGAAAATTCACCGTTCTGATGCCTATGAGTGGGCCTTAGATGACCATAGGAATTGGTTAGGAGGTCAGGTTCTGGGACATCGCCTAGGCAACAGGGAGCACTCAGTGCTGGCTAAGGCGGGCATGGTCTGCAGACTGGCGTGTCAGAGGGAGTCAACAAGGTCTGAGTGCTCCTTCACCCTGATTTGTATGGCAGAGCAGTACAGGTGCTTCAGTCCCAGCTACACAATGAGCAGGAAATGGTGCTTGGTTAGGGAAGGAACTGAAGTACTTGAATGGAAAACATTACATTAGCTACCTACGGGGGCAAGAGTCAATAATAACAGCACTGCCTTATATTTGTAAAATCATCTACAAAGTATCTTTGCAAATGTTACCTCATTTAATCCTTTCATCTGTGAAATGTGGCCAAGAAGGGCCTATTTTATTATCCCCATTGACAGAGGAGATTGTGGAGACTCTGAGATGCTAGGTGACTGGCCTAAGGGGTAGACAGAATATAAGACCATGAGCCAAAGGTACTGGTGTGACAGGGGTACTTAAGTAACAGATACCAAAATCTCAGGGATCTAACATAGGAGCATATATTTCTTGGTTCCAGGATAATCCAATGTGTGTATCTCTGTTCACTGGGGAAAACAGGGGTCTCGATGGTGATTCAGGGATCCAGGTGCCTGATACCTTGTGGCTCTACCACCAACATGTAGCTTCTCTGCAAGAAGGGCATGTTCTATAAGAGCATATCGGAACATACGTTTCTGTGAGGCAGGCCTACAAGTCATGTACACAAATATCAATTCTGCTCACACTCTGCTGGCTAGAACTCATTGACATGGCCACACCTAACTACAAAAGAGCCTAGAAAATGAAGACTAGCTGTGTGCCCAAGAGAAGATTAACACAGATGTGATGAACAACATTAGCCCACCCCTACCATAGCCAGGAAACTACATCACCTAAATCCAAGGCCAGTGCTACTTCCATAATATTGGGTTCACACTATAACGGACTTTTACTGAGATGATAGATCTATGTGGCATAATCCAAGGCATAGAGGATACCTCTGCAGACCTTAACACGGAGAGACATAGAGGCAATTGAGAGAAGCCTGAAAGAGTGCTTTTTAGCTCCTAGAGAGGGACAGGGACATGTCTATGTATGATGTCAGCCATGCTGAGTCAACAGGCTGAAACAGGAGTCACGAAATTACCACAGGGAAGCTGTGTGCCTTATTATCAACTAAACTAGGTGTACAAAACATGACGTAACACCACTAAGCAAGGGATGACTTGGGCTGTGGCTTTAGAGTCCAAATATCAAGTTCTAGTAAGAGCTCCCTGAGATCAAGGACTAGGTCTTTAATCCCTAAAATCCTAACACCGAGTAGTTTCTCAGGGCACATTTTGTTGAGTGAACGAAAGAAGAAATAAGTACACATTTTTAAGTTTATATTGTTTCCTCATCCCATCTTATGAAGCTCAGCGCTCCACATGTGAATCAGTGAAAGCTCTTGAATTCTCACTAGTGTCAGTGAGTAGATACCATCCAAGTCCATTTAATGAATAATTGAGAATTCACAACTATCCAAGTCAAAGTTCTGTGTCACAAAATGAACTTTTCATGTTGTGATAAGTGCAGTTTAATGTGAATTATTTATTATACTTTGTAGTGTGCTTTGTAAAAGTAATGAAGATTTAGTAACATGAGTCACTGCCAGCTCTTTGATGCTAAATGCCATTCCATGTCTGCACACTCCCTACATCACTGACTTTCAGACGCTTTACTGAGGGTCAGCAGGGCAGTATGGCAAAGGGAAAATACTGGAGCACTAAGACTGCAGGAACAGACTGGCAACATCAGAAGGAAGTGACCCACCATAAAAACTATCTGCTGTGTCAACCTCTATTCCACAACAGCAACGTGGGAAGTGATTTTGATAGGATGTGTTAGTGAAGGTGCACTAATTTCAATAAAACTAGTCTCCTTGGAATCTACTCATGATGTTTTATGGCAGGAGAATTTTTTTGATAATGACTGCACTGTTCAAAAATCACATTCTTAGTTAACTAGAATAAAAGAAAATCCAAGTAAAGTTCTGGCCCAAAAGGTATAACCTGAAACCATTCATGAAGAAGCATCAGATAAACCCAAATCAAGGAACATTTTATGAAACAACAGGACTGCACTCTTCAAAATAAGTCAGTGTCATGAAATTTCACAAAGACAGGCATGAGAACTGTTTCAGGTTAAAGGGGACTAAAGACATGACTAGTGAATGCAATGCTTGATCCTGGAACAGAATATAGACTGTTTTTAAAAATTGCTCTAAAGGAAATCATTAAAACAATCAGCAAAATTTGAATATGGACTCTATACCAACTAATTGTGGTGTATCAATGCTCACCACCAATAGTGGTGTATCAATTTCTGAATTGGATAGTTGCACTGCGGTTTTCTAAGCGAATGCCATTACACACTGAAGTATTTAGAGGCAAAGGGTCACGATGTCTGCAAGTTAGTCTCAAATGGTTCAGTAAATAATGAAAACTATATATACCTAGAGAGAGAGATTTGGAAGTCCATTAGAGTAGCTAGAGTTACCTCACCTAATACTCTAGTTCATCAATTACTTGGCCTTATTATCTTACCCTCTGAAAAAATGTTAGTAAGTAAATCTAGGTGAAAGTTTATGGAAGTTCATCATACTATTTCCATCATTTTTCTGCAGGCTTAAACTTTTTCACAAATAAGGTTAAAACACACACACACACACACACACACACACACACACACACACAGCCCACATCCCCACTCAGTATCAGCAAGTGTTAGAAGCAGAATAGGTCTTTCACATCCCTAAGGTATTAACCGTAAGACCTTACATGAAGTCGTGACTTGGTTAATATCCATATCCCTCATCAAGTACAATGAAACAAAACTTCCTGAAAAAAAAAAAAAAAGGTATATGTGACAAGCAGAATAAACAAAGCCACCTTGAGATGTAGAGGCTAGCAACTGTCTGGACTTCCCTTAGGTTTGCTGCAGTGCTCGAAATTCATGCCCCACCAAAAATAGAAATGACTGTCAGGGTCACTCACAAAGAGTTGGAATGACAGTTGTTGAATCTTCAGATGCCAAGAATCCACCTTATTTGGAAGTCAGCAGGGGTTCCTTTTTGAGCTCTAGATATCTGGGGTTAGATTGTTTTGTTTGGGAAGTTGGGTGGGTGGTTTGGG
Organism: Sus scrofa; assembly: GCF_054392235.1. NCBI lineage: Eukaryota > Metazoa > Chordata > Mammalia > Artiodactyla > Suidae > Sus > Sus scrofa. The sequence goes on from NC_139401.1 coordinate 18,196,461, forward strand.
AGTCTCAATGAGCTTCTCTGGATGAAGGGACTGGAATGTTTGCGGAGGAGATGGTAAAGCGAGGTCAAGGAATAGTTGGGGATTGATAGTTGAAAAGAAGAATTAAATGGAGTTCAGCTACAGTTCAACTCAGCCTCCTCTTCCTGCCTGTGGTCCAGGAGCAGTTGCTTTCCCTGCAGAAATGGGACTATTACTTGCATCGGGAACAAAGACAGAATTTATTGCATCGGGTTATCCATTCTATATAAGTTACTGTGACTAGATAAAAAAGAAAATGGTGTTTCTAAGCCATCTGCCTAGGGAGAGAAATAGCAGTGGAGCAGGCAAGTTTATTGTAATGGGTTGTTTTTTTTTTTTTAAATCAATGGTCAGAGGTCAGGTTTCTGATTAAATTTTGGATTTCTCCTTCTATAAGTTATTTTTCTCAAGAGTTTAGACAACTAGGTTTACTAGTTGACATGTTCCCAGCAAGTTGAAAAACATTTTTAATTTGGGAAAATAGTTACGCTACCCATTCTATTTTCTTTCTGCCCACAGTGTTTAGCTTCAAGTCCTCAGAATGCAACTTAGGGCCTTTTCTTTTGGCTGCACCCACAGCATATGCAAGTTCCAGGGCCAAGGATCAAATCCAAGCCACAGCTGCGACCTACACCACAGTTGTGGCAACCCTGGATCCTTAACCCAGAGCACTGGGCCAGGGACTGAACCCGGGTCACCACAGAGACAATGCGAGATCATTAACCAAATGCGCCACAGAGGGAACGCCCCATTTAGGGCCTTTGGAAAGCTCACCCTGAAGTATATTTTCAGCCCACACCCTCCCAACCCTGCTGTCACTCAATCCTGTTCCACAATTATAATCACCGGGATACTTAACGTTCTCCAAACACGTCATACCCTTATGACTATGTCCATGCTGTTTCCTATTTAGTCTTCTCGAAATGCTCTCCCTACCATCTCTACCTGGTGAACTCTTACCCATCCTTCAAAGGCCAGCTCAAATGTCACCTATTCTGGAATATCTTCCATGACTCTCGCTCCCTCCTTAATCCCAGGCACAGTGAATCACTTCCTTTTCTATCCTCCAAGGTACCTTACCAACCCCCTGTCACAGTCATTCACACAGTTTCCTAGAATTAACTTCTTGACTAGATTCTTAACAACTTAGGGATAGAGACCCTGTTTTATACATGTCTATGCTCTGTGTGCAGAACAATCAAGGCTATCTAATGCATTCAAAAACGCGCATTGAGGAATGACTCAATCAATGACAGACTCAACGGCTGGAAAAACTGCAATTGTCTGGCCCACAAGCTAAACACTCAAAATGTACGAACAGAGCATAATAAGTTTCTGTTCACTGAGTACCTACTTTCTGCTCGAACAAATGCATACATTTTCTCTCACATCAACTCTACTACATGATGATTATTATGTTCATTTTACAAATGAATAAACCAAGGTATGTAGGAATCTCTTATATCTGGGGCCCTGCCTTTTGTGTCCCTTTGGAGGAAGGATATCTCTCAACATCTTTAGGGCAGGATGGATGTAAAAAGGAGGGAATCTAGACTCTCTCTGTCTGTTCCTATGGTCTGGAGTATCCTCCTGCTGAGCAGTGGCCACTGTTGGCTACAAAAGGTTGTTTTGACACAAGTAATAACGGTACTCTGCATTCCCCTGGTACTGAAAGTTCTTGGAATCACAGGGTTTTTGAGGTTCTGAGTCCCTGAGTGTGTCCAGATTTAGCAGCAACACATATAGAACCTGCTACGGATCATTCTGAAAGGTCCAGCCACGAGACCTTTGGGTTCAACGAAAGTGTGAACTCTGTAGTGATTCTCTGTAAGCACTAGGGAATAGTTTGGGCTTTTCAGTAATATAGTTTTTTCTGCTGAGCCTACAGGACCATACTGCAAATGTCTAGGGAACACGTTGCTCTCATCCATCACTCCTTCTCCGTTATCCCTAATGCCACTAGCTTTGTCCACTAATGATGCACTGCTATTTGGTAGTCAGAAATTTATTCTTCTTTACTATGTGCCATCTATAGTCCTCATTCAAGAAAGTGGTGAGGTCGTTTTTAGGGGCATGATTTGTTAATCAGATTCGCATGAGTGAAAATTGCTTAGAATTTGCCAATTCACTTGGCAATGCGGGTATTCAGAACGAAAAAGAAAACGAAGCATAAAGAGAAAAAAATTGAAATCTTCATCTTTCAAAATATGCACATATCTGAATAACAGCTGAATAAATTTAACCTTAGCTTGGTGATTTTTTTCCCAAAGAAAGCAACTTGCTTAAAAATTAAGGAAGTGGATGGAGTTCCCGTCGTGGCGCAGTGGTTAACGAATCCGACTAGGAACCATGAGGTTGCAGGTTCGGTCCCTGCCCTTGCTCAGTGGGTTAAGGATCCGGCATTGCTGTGAGCTGTGGTGTAGGTTGCAGACACAGCTCGGATCCCATGTTGCTGTGGCTCTGGCGTAGGCCGGTGGCTACAGCTCCGATTGGACCCCTGGCCTGGGAAACTCCATATGCCACGGGTACGACCTTAGAAAAGGCAAAAAGACCAAAAAAAAAAAAAAAAAAAACATTAAGGAAGTGGAGTTCCCACTGTGGCACAACAGGATCGGCAGTGTCTCTGGAGCAGCAGGATGCAGGTTCAATCCCCTGGCCTGGCACAGTGGGTTAAGAATCTGGCATTGCTGCAGCTGCAGGGTAAGTCACAACTGCACCTCAGATATGATCCCTGACCCAGGAACTCCATATGTCACAGGGCGGCCAAAAGAAAAAAGGAAATTAGGGGAAAATTTAATTCACAAAAAAAAAATGAATCAAGCATTTATTTGAACAACTCACTTTTCTTTTAGTTCTGCAGTTTACATAATTTCTTCCTAATCCTCCGATGAAATGGTTTTAAGTGACAGATACAAGAGCTAGTCTCCTGGAAACCTCAGCCTACCAAAAGCCGAGGGACTTGGGCTCATCTTGGAACGAGTCCTCCTGTCTGGGTGCTGGAGGCAGCATGAGGTGGTGGCCATCTCATATCTACTTTTAAACACAAAAATTCTATAGATTTGAACACACATTTTGGCAAAGACAGGTGCTCTACATGCCATCCCACTACTGATGCACTCCTATTTGGTAGTCAGCACATAAAAAGATGCTCAACATAATAAGCCATCAGAGAAATACAAACCATCACCATAATGAGACACCACTTCATTACCACAAAAATGGTGATGATAGTTTTAAAAACTAGACAATAACAAGCATTTGGTAAGAATGTGGCGAAACCGGAACCCTCATTACACTGCTGTAATGTAAAGAATGTAAAATGGTACAGCCAATTTGGAAAACAGTCCAGCATCTTCTTCAAACTTGAAACCTAAACTTACCTAACGACCCAGCAATTCCATTCCTAAGTATCTATCTACTCAAGAGAAATGAAAACATACATTCACACAAAGATTCATGTGTAAATGCCTAGAGCAACATTATTCACAACAGAGAAAAGATGGAAACAACTCAGTTGTCCATCAACTGGTAAATGGATACAGAAAATGTGGCACAACCATAACAACAGAATACTATTCATCAATAAAAAGGAATGAAATAATGATACATGGTAGAACGTGAATGAACCTCAAAAGCATGATGCGGGAGTTCCCGTTGTGGCTCAGTGGTTTAAGAACCCAACTAGTATCCATGAGGATGTACGTTTGAGTCCTGGCCTTGCTCATGGGTTAAGGATCCAGTGTCACCACAGATGTGGCTTGGATCCCATGTTTCTGTGACTGTGGCATAGGCTGACAGCTGCAGCTCCAATTCAACCCCTAGCCCGGGAACCTCCATATGCTGCAGGTGCAGCCCTAAAAAAAAAAAAAAAAAAAAAAAAAAGAAGATGATGCGAGGTGAAAGAAGTCAAATGCAAAAGGCCATTTATAGGAAATGTCCAGAAAAGACAATGCTCAAGAGACAGTAGAGACAGAAAATAGATTAGTGGTTGCCTGGAGCTGAGTGGAAAGAGAGATCAACTATAAATGAGCATGAAGGATCTTATGGGGATGCAGATATGTTTAAAACTGGACTATGGTGATGACTGTACAACTCAGTGAAATTATTAAGTCATTATATTATACACTTCAAATGGGTGTACAGTGTGGGGAATATAGTCAATTATATAATATATTCATATGGTGGCATAACTAGACTTGTGATCAGCTTGAAATGTATAGAAATATCATTTGATATTACATGTGACACTATGTTGTATAATAGGAACAAGTACCGTACTTCAATTATACTTCAAAAACACAACTAAACAAAACAAACACATAGAAAAAGAGATCAGATTTGTGGTTACCAGAGGAGGAGGGTGGGATGAGGAGAATTGGATGGAGGGAGTTAAAATGTACAAACTTCCAGCTATAAAATAAGTTAAGTACCAGGGATATACTGTACATGATAAATATAATTAACACTGTTGTTTCTTATATATGAAAGAGAGTAAATCCTAAGAGTTCTTACCATAAGGAAAACAATTTTTCTATTTCTTTAATGTTGCATCTGTATGAGAGGATGGATTTTCACTAAACTGGTTATGATAATCATTTCGTGACATATGTAAGTCAAACCATTATGTTGTACACCTTAAACTTACACAGTGCTGTATGTCAATCATACCTCAGGAAAATTGGAAGAAAAAATGTTTTAAAAAGTTTTTTAAATGAGTGAATTTGATGGTATGTAAAGTATACCTCAGTACAACAATTTAAAAATAAATAAAAATGGTTTAAAAAATTACATTTTATACGGCACCAGCCCCTCCTTCCTCCAGTTCAGCTGACAGATTCCCTTGAAGTCCTAAGCCCTGTGAGGCCCCTGCAATGCACTTAGTTCCCTGGAGGGCTGGCAGGGGTACCTTCAAATGCACTGGCCAGGTGTCTACCACTCTTTTTTTATTGGAATATAGTTGACTTACAAAGTTGTGTTAACTTCAGGTGTACAGCAAAATAAATCAGTTACAAATATACATATATCCATTCCTTTTCAGATTCTTTTCCCGAATAGGTCATCACAGTACTGAGTAAATGTCCACCACTTTTAAACCTGAACGGACACTGTATAGAGACGCCAGGCCATCCCAGAGACTATTCCCATCAGACGCCTGCTGAATCCCACCACAGCAGACAGACATTCTTAAACATCTCTGGGCTGTGCCAGGATCGTCACCCTGGGGGTGGGGATGGGATTTGCGTGGGAAGGGTGGTTCTCTGGGTCTCAAGCAGTTGGCATGCTGTTCTGATTTCAGGAACACTGATTCCCTCGAAGTCCTTCCATTCTTCTTTCCCTCATAATCCCAGTCTGCTCCATTTTCTTTCTTAAACTAAAAATACTTTCTGAGAAACCACTGTATATACCAAGTACTGCATTTATTAATATTATTCTTACTATTAACAAACAAACATATGGTACTTAATGCCAGACGCTCTGCTAAGTGCTTTACAAATGTTAACTCACTTAATACTTGTAAAAATACGAGGTCAGTACACTATTACTATCCCCATTTAAACAGATGATGGAGTGACTTGTCCAAGTCAAAAATTGCAGGGCTGGGATGTGAACCTCAGCTGTGCGCTAGCATCTGTGTTCTTAACTGGTATACAGCAAAAATATCATTATGTTTAATTCTGTCAATTATTTACAGAAGTCAGTGCTTCCATCTCTATTTAAGAACAAGGAGATAGCTAGGATTGGACCTAGATTATTTCAATTTCCAACTGAAGGCTTTTATTCCATTAAATCATAACGTCCTCTCCCCGGGTTTTTCTTCTACACCAGTGTTTGTCAAATTTAAGCAGGCATCAGAACCCCCTAAAGAAATCTCTTAGGAGTCTCTGATTCAGCAGCTCTGGGTCAGAGCCTGAGAATCCACAGTTCTAACAAGTTCCCAGGTGACAATGATGCTTCTGGTCTGTGGACCACACTTTGAGAACCTCTGCTCTACATCAGTCCTCTCAACCTAACGCCATCCCAGAAGATTCTGTAAAGTGATAATAAGAAAACAAGGGTTTATTATTAAATTAGCCATGGGCTTTCAGGCCAGGGCCTGAAAAGATGAGGCCCACACATTTCTTGTTCTGTCTCCTGCTTCAGATTTAGGTGCGGATGGATCATCCCTAAGAGACTCTCATGCACATTCAAGTTTGAGATGCCTTGCTCTAGTTCACCCCTGAGCCACTAGATTTCCTTTCGGAAATCTCAGTTTCTATTTGGCTTCCACTCACTGTTATATACTTAATAAAACTCCAACTCTCTGAATTTTTATCAACTGCTATGAGGCTTAATGCAGATGGGCCAGAGACCTGGGATCACACAAACCTGTGCAAAATCTCAGATCTTTTCATTGACACTTGAGGCGAAGTCATCATGCGTAAATACGGTGGTGATAAGCGTCTACCTCAAAGCCTTAGTGTGCTGTGAACGCCAGCTTGTAGAAGTGTCCAGCACAAATAGGCACTCAGAAAGGGTCATGACACTCAAGTCTATGAGGTAAGAAATGAGTTCAACAGCATGGGAAAGAGACCCCAAATGACAGTAGCCTAAACAGAACAGAAGTTTACTTGCGACTCACAAAGAAGTCCAAGCCGGTGTGGTGGCTCCACTTAATGAAGTCATCAAGGACCCAGGCTTCATCCCTCGTTTAGATCCATCACCAAGATGGCTCCTCACCCAGACCCACTTTCCAGCAAGTAGAAAAAGGGACACATCACCTCTGTTCATATCTCACTGTCTAGAATTTAGTCATATGGCCACTTCTAGCTTTCTGGGAGTCTGGGAAAGTAATCTTACTAAAAATCAAAAGTTTTCTTATTATAAAAGAAAAGGAGAGTGAATACTAGGGGACAATTTTCAGTTTCTGTACATATATTTCTCTACCTTGGTCTAGATGGGCTGGATGCCAGGGAAGGAGGTGAAGAAGCTGAGAGAAAGGCAAGTACAAGCAAGGCAAAGTTCTAGTCCCAGGAGGCAGTGAGTCCTGAACAGGGTTCAGCATGTTGCGAGCAGAAAGCAAGACAGAAAGCCACGAAGCACATCAGGTCATGGCTGGATGCCACTCAAACACCGAGCACTATGGACAAGCACGGAAGTGTCTCCTGGCCTGGAGGGGCTGATCCAGGCAACGGGTCCACACGAACTACAGGGAGGAGGGAGGCAAAGTAGGGCTTGGATGTGGACAAGGTCTTGACCTTCCCATGATCCAAATCCCCCTAGCCACCACCCTATCCAAGTCACCACCATCTGCCACCATTCAGCTTGAACCTTGGCAGTGAGTCTCCCAACTCGTCTCCCTGGCCCCTGCTGTGGGCTTCCGAATGGTTCCGATAAGGCCTCCCCTGCTTTAGAGAAAAGGCTCTCCCTTCGCACACCATTCTCATCTAAAGTGGCCAAAACCCATAACCTGCCATTTTGGGGATAACTAGGGTCAGGACCCTTGTTTAGTGGGTTGGTGCGAGGTGTTCCCCCTGGAGGACTGCTCCACACCGAGCCCTCTCCACAGAACTCCTGACTCGCAAGATGCAGGATCCTTTTACCGCGGCCACACTGAGGTCTTGGGAAGCCTCACTCGTCCCTTTCACACAGAGCGCTCTGCTGCCTCCTTTGCCCTCTTACGTCAGTTCCCAGCTTCCTCCGTGCTACACACTAGAGTCGGCTGAGGAGCTCTTACAACTCCTGACCCTTGGGCCCCATCCAGACCAACTGAGTCAGAATTTCATCCCAGTCCCCACGGTCAGATTCAATTGACCCCGGTGGGGCCTGGGCATCTGCACTTTAAGAAGCTCCTCAAATTGCTCTAATGGTCAGCCAGGGTCGACAACCACTGCCCTGTGAGAAAACAAGTCACTCCCTAGAGCCAGGATTGATGAAACCACAGATGCAGATTCAGTAGGGCTGGAGCAGGGCCTAAGATTCTGCATTTTCTAACAAGCTCCCAGGGGATGCTGAAGCTGTTCACAGACCTTTCTTTTAGTATCAAGGTCATAGAACGTGATTTTCTAATGAAATGTTTCAGTCAGCCAAAAATTAACATGCTTCTAAAATACACTAGGTCAATTCAATACCCTGTTCAAAATTCCTAACTGGGCACAGTTACTACATAAAATACAACTACTGCCTCCGGGTTATCTCCATCATCAAGTAGAATAGCTCCTTCATACTCGCCCTGAAGTCTTACAATGGAGTTAGGTGCCACCCAGTTCTGAGTCCCTCTCCCTCAGCCAGAAGAGGCCCAGGCGCCCTCCCTGACTGAGCCCAATAAATGGGTTATCCTGACAATTCCTTGGGCCTTGGCCGTAGGAATAAGGATCTGCCTTCCAGTAGCCTAGGCCCTTGTAATCTAAAATTTTCCTGGCAGCCTATTCCTTTGGGAAAAGGACTCTGCCCTTCTGTCCTGCCTTAACTGAGACACTAGCCAAGTGACTCCCACTATCAAAGATGACGTGGTGGGGACCAGGATACTGGGGGAAGCTCTAGGGAGGATCAGGACCAGCTTCAAGCTTCGGGTGTGGAAAACTCCAAAACAGGTGAAAAGGACCCAGAAAAAGGATTTCAAACAGCCTTTGACTGGTCTTTGTCTACAAGTGGAGGATAGGTGTGTGGAGTGGGAGGAACAAGCCCGAGGCAGAACAGACACTAAGAAAATAGAACTCACCAAAAAAAAAAAAAAAAATTAAAAAGATAGATATGTGAGGTGATGAATGTGTTAATTAATTAGATGGAGAAATCCTCTCACAACGTATACTTACATTTACCAAATCATCACAATGTACTCTTTAAACATCTTATAATTTTATCTGTCAATTACACCTCAACAAAGATGAAAAAAAAACTCAGCTCATAGCTGAGAGTTTGGTTTTTTTTTTGTTTTTTTTTTTTTTGTATTTTCTAGGGCCACACCCATGGTATTTGGAGGTTCCCAAGCTATGGGTTGAATCGGAGCTGTAGCTCTGCATCCTTACCAGAGCCACAGAAACGTGGGGTCCAAGCCACGTCTGTGACCTACATCACAGCTCACGGCATCGCCGGATCCTTAACCCACTGAGCAAGGCCAGGGATCAAACCTGCAACCTCATGGTTCCTAGTCGGATTCGTTAACTACTGCGCCACGACGGGAACTCCAAGAGCTGAATATTTTAAAGGTGCCAAATCCACAGCAACTATTTATAACCAACGTTTAACTGGAGACTAAAAGAGAAAGTTTACAGGTAATCTCTCACCAATCGTTTAAGTCCAAAATTTATTTACATACAGGTATATTAAAAATCATGTGTGCTTATCCAATAACCTTTCATTTTACTGCCATGACGGGAATAAAGAATCTGAAATTAAAATGCAGGCAATTCGATATAGGCTTTTGAGATGCAGATCTCCCACAATTCCAATACATCAGTGAACACCAACTGGTCACACAAAGAAATGAACCTGCATATGAACCAGATTGCTGTTGGGCCTGGAACTCAAAACCCAGAGCAGGAAAACCAATTCCGAAAATTTTGAAATGAAAATGAAACAATAGAAACAAAGCACACAGAAGAGTAGAGATGATCTGGGATCAGTTCAGATGAGCAGTTTAGATGAGGTAAATAAATAAAAATCATACAGGCACCCAAATACGCTACATTAGCAATGATTTGAAATGGGGAAAATAGAGCTTTCAAAAAATTACCACATAAGACACCATATCTCCCCAAATATTCCAAGTAAAATTTAGAATTTCAGTTAGGGGAGAGCTTGATACTGAAACAACAGCTGAGGAAGGAGATCTAGACAGCAATGAACTTGAGTTTGAGAGGCCTAGGCTGGCCGTCTAGCCATATTTACATTTTCCCACAGTGCACAGTTAGAGTTCAGGTCAGGAGGGAAGAGGGGGACACAACTTCTCCTTCCCTTGCACTAATACAGGTGAAGGCCCCCAACACAGAGCCAAGCCCAAAGGCAGGCTTGTGCTGAATTGCCCCTCACCTCCTACCGAGTACACACCCTGCAGATGACCAGGGCAAAATGTGGGATCTTTGTATTAAAAAACTCCCTTCACAACCAATTAGAAGAAAGAGACTGTAATGGAAAAACAGCTTCTTTATCCTTGCTGCTTATCAGCTTTTATGAGTTTGTTTATAGTGGAGTATAAATTAACCCAAGAAATTGAAATTGGATACAGCTCAGGCCTCCAAAAGTGACCCAAGTGGGCAGTGATCTAGGAGAGGCTGCCCAGTCCCATCAGAGTTCAGGGAGGGTAACCCAAATCCTGGAGCATCCTGCCCCCTCCAGGTCCTCTGGCAGCGCCCCCTGGTGCTGAGGCCCTGGAATTCTGAGTGCCCTCCTGTCTCCCCATCCCCTCACCCTCCGCCCCCAGGTCAGCTTTCAAAGCCGCTGCAATCAGAGTGACTCTTTGGAATTGCTAATACCAAACTTCCTACTTCACAGAGAGAGAGAGAGAATTCAGAGCCTGCCTTGGGCAAAACTGCCAAGTACACAGAATTTGTCTCTTTGAACCCATATCCTACTTCCCCAGATAACATTTGCTTTTTAATAGCTGCTTCCAAGGCCTCACCAGACTCCCCAGGCCTCTCCTCACACCAAGAGAAAGCCACCTCCTCAGCTTCTGCATGGGGTGAGCCCTGAGAAGTGACTGCTGATTTCTGTGAACCCTGTGCTTTACGTTCTGCAGGGAAGCTCTGCTGTGAGGAACCATGGTCCATGCAATACATAGTCTCAAATGGGTAGCAGCTCTCTGAAATTCTCCACTGTGATCAAATGAATACATTCATTCATAAATTAAACCCCCAGAATGTAAAGTAAAACAAATTTTGCCTGATAGGAGAATGGATACACTTTCTGGGATGCAACATATTTCATCAGTCCCAGAAGCTCTTCCAAATAGATAATGGCAGAAGGGAAGAGGGAAAAGCTACTTGACAGACAACAGTGCAGACTGCGACTCTGCTGCAGCATCTCCTCGCCTTAACAGGATCATGGAGGAAGAAAGAGTCCAACTACTTAAGAAGGAGGAACTTGTCAAACCTTTAACTGAAGCATACTGGCTCTAACTCAGCCTTTGGAGATGCAGACTGCCAACTTGTTCCTTTTTCCTTCTTCCACTACTGGTTTGGAGTTGTTTTTTTTTTTTTTTTTTTTTTTTTTTTTTTGCCAGATACTGTGCTAGTTCTGGAATGGAGTTGCCAACAAGTTAGACAGAGTGCCAGGGCCTGCCCCACCCCCACCCCCGGAGGTGACAGTTGTGCAGAAAATATAGGCTAGAGAGAAAAGCCTAAGGAGAAGTTCAGGGTGCTGAGGTTCTCCCATGGGCGTGAGTGCTGAGCCCCATGTGAGGCTCCCCAGCCTGGGCGTCTGCTATAAGAAGAACCCCCAGAGCATTTGGATTTGAAGGCCAGCAAGGCTTAATTACATGAGCGCCACAGGACTGTGGGAAACAGAGACTTCACTCTTAAAGGCTGCACAAAAAAATCTCGCATGAACCAGAAATAAGGGCAAAAGCAGTAATTTCATAGGAGCCTGGGCAAGACCTACCTGTTGGTCTTGGAGGGTCTCTTTGGGAGAAGTGGGGCAGTTGTGGCTCACTTTGGGGTCATAAAAGCTAGTGCTGGCCATATTCAGGCATATTCACCCACATGAACTCTCCTTAAGGGGGACATCTCGCTTGGGTCATTAGCACCAAGACCTGGCCCCACCCAACAGCCTGTAGGCTCCACTGCTGGGAGGCCTCAGGACAAACAACTAATTCACCCATCAGCAAACATGCTTCGTAAAGACTTCCTGAGCCCACAGCCACCTCTAGACATCTCCCCTAGACCTGGCCCTGCCCACCAGAGGGCCAGGACCCAGCTCCACCCACCAGTGGGCAGGCACCAGAAGCAAGAAAACTATGAACCAGCAGCCTACAGACCAAAACCAAAAACAAGCCAGACCCTGGCATGGGACCAGCTGGCCCCTGGACCTTTGGTAACAAGAGGGGAGTGTGCTGCTGGGATACACAAGACATGCCCTACAGAGGACTACTTCTCGAAGGCTGAGAAATGTAACTAACTTACCACAAACTTAAAAATACAAATAGAAATTTAGACAAAATGAGGAGGCCAAAGGAATGTTTCAGAAGAAGGAACAAGATAAAATCCCAGGAGAACTAAGTAATGTGGACATAGGCAATTTACCAAAAAAAAAAAGACTTCAGAGCAATGATTTTAAAGCTGATCCAAGAACTCAGGAGAAGAAAGGATGCACAGAGAGAAAAATTAGAAGTTTTTAACAAAGAGTTAGAAAACATAAGGAACAACCAGCGTTGAAAAATATATAATAACTAAAATGAAAAACACACTAGAATAAATGAATAGCAGGATAAATGGGAGTTCCTACTGTAGCACAGTGGGTTAAAAATCTGACTACAGTAGCTCAGGTCGCTGCAGAAGTGCAGGTTCAATCCCCAGCCCAGGGCAATGGTTTAAAGGATCTGGCATAAGTTGCAGTTGTGGCTTGAATTCAATCCCTGGCCCAGGAACTTCCACATGCTACAGGTGCAGCAATTTTTTTTTTAAAGTAGTAGAATAAATGAAGCAGGAGAATGGATCAGTGAGCTGGAAGACATAGAGTAGTGGAAATCACTCCCAAAGAGCAGAAAAAAAGAATGAAAAGAAATGAGGAGAGTTTAATAGACATCGGGGACACCATCAAGCACACTAATATTTGTATCATAGGGGTCCCAGAAGGAGAATAGAGAGAGAAAGAGCCTGAGAAAATGTTTGAAGAGATAAGAGCTGAAAACTTCCCTAATCTGGGAAAGGAAACCCTCATTCAAGTCCAAGAAGTGCAGAGTCCCATATAGAATCAACCCAAGGAGGAACATGCTGAGACATGTATTAATCAAACTGACAAAAAGTAAAGATAAGGAGAGAATGTTAAAAGCAACAAGGGAAAAGCCACAAATAACATATAAGAGAACTCCCACAAGGCTTTAAGCTGATTTTTCAGCAGAAACTGTGCAGGACAGAAAGGAGTGGCATGATACATTTAAAGTGATGAAAGGGAAGAACCTACAACAAAAAATACTCTACCCAGCTGTATAGCACAGGGTAATCTACTTAATACTGTGTAATAACTTTATGGGAAAAGACTCTAAAAAGGAATGAATATATGAATAACTGATGTACTTTGTTATATACCTGAAACTAACACAACTTTCTAAGTCAACTATACTCCAATAAAATTTATATTAAAAAGGACATATACACTGAGAATTATAAAACATTAATAAAGGAAATTAAAGAGTATTCAAAGAAATGCAAAGATATCCCATGCTATTGGATTGGAGGAATCAATGTTGTTAAAACGGCCATACAACCCAAATCAATCTACAGGTTGAATGCAATCCCTATCAAATTACTCATGACATTATTCAAAGAACTAGAACAAATAATCCAAAATTTTACATTGAAACATGAAAGACCCAGAATTGCCAAAGCAATCCTGTAATTTTTGTTCTGCAACTTTTTATGTCTATATGAAGATCAAGCCTGGGAGGCAGAGCCTCGAGAAAGGGCTATTATGTATATTTCAGGCTGCAGGCAACATTCTTCTACAAAGGTACAGCTCTAGCATGACTAAGCACAAGCAAGAGAGCACAAAGTTTAGAGCTGTAAGAATAGTTTCAATATGGAGTCAGGTTTGTTCTTCTGTTACAACATGGCCAAACATTTCACCAAAGATAATTTACAGATGATAAATAGCACATATCATTAGCCAATAGAGAAATGAGAATTAAAACCACAATGAGATATTACTGCCCACCTATGGGAATGTGGGAATGTCTGAAATAAAAAATAGTGGCAGTTCTCATGTGATACAGCAGGTTAAGGATCAGGCATTGCCACGGCTATGGTGCAAGCTGCAGATGTGGCACAGGTTTGATCCCTAGCCTGGGAACTTCTATATGCAGTGGGTACAGCTGAAATGAAATGAAATGAAATGAAATGAACAATAGTACACTGAATGCTAATGAGGATACAGAGACAACTGATCATTCATATATTACTGATGGAAATGTAAAATGGTGCAGCCACTCTGGAAAACAGTTTGGCAGTTTCCCTCTGTCTCTCTCTCTTTTTTTTTTTTTTTTTTTTTGCCTCACCTGTGGCATATGGAAATTCCTGGGCTAGGGATTGAATCTGAGCCACAGCTGCAACCTATATCACAGCTGTGGCAATACCAGATCCTTTATCCCACTGCACTGGGCTGGGGATCGAACCTATGCCTCTGCAGGGACCCAAGCCAATGCAGTTTGATTCTTAACCTACTGCACCACAGTGGGAACTCCTGGCAGTTTCTTATAAACCCAGATATGCATTTACCATACAACCTAGAATTTCACATATCCCCCAAAAAATGGAAACTTGTGTTTACATAAAAACCTGTACACAAATGTTCATAGCAGCTGCATTCTTAACAGCCAAAGATGGGAAATAACCCAGATTATTTCAAAAGGTGAATGGTTAAACAAACTATAGTTCATCCACACCATGGAATACAACTCAGCAATAAAGAGGAATGAAATATTGACACAGGCAACAACTTAAATGGCCCTCAAAGGAATTATGCTAAAGTGAAAAAGGCAATCTCAAATAACTATATACTGTAATGTGATGTATATAACATTCTTGAAATTATAAAACGATAGAGATAAAGAACAAAGTGGGCTGCCAGGAGTTAGGGATTTTGAGAGTTAGGGATTCTGAGAGAAGAGTATGTGGCTATAAAGTGTGTAGCAACACGAGGGAGCCTAATGTTGGTGGAAGAGCTCTGTATCATAACAATAATGGTTATTACTCGAAGCTACACATGTGATAAAACTTCACAAAGACACACACACACAACACAAATGAGTACAAGTATAACTAGCAATAACTGGCTATATCTGAATAAGCTCTGGTTTTGATATTGTACTTAGTTAAGCAAGCTGTAAGCACTGATGGGAGTGTAGGATGCACCGAATTTTCCTGTATATGTCTTTGCAACTTCCTATGAACCTATACTTACTTCCAAATAAAAAGTTTACAAATAGGAATTCCCACTGCAGCTCAGTGCTAACGAACCCGATAGTATCCATGACGATGAAGATGCGGGTTTGATACCTGGCCTCGTTCAGTGGGTTAAGGATCTGGCATTGCTGTGAGCTATGGTGTAGGTCGCAGATGCAGCTCAGATCTAGCACTGCTGTGGCTGAGGCGTAGGTCGGCAGCTACATCTCTGATTCCACCCCTAGCCTGGGAACTTCTATAAAAGTTCCTAAAAAGACAAAAAAAAAAAAAAAAAAACAAAGTTTACAAATAAAAATAAGATAGAATTGTTGACAGTTTATAAAATGATGTCACAAGCATCATTTGATCTCATATGAGTCTCACAGTAACACAAGAGGATGCATAGGGTCGATTTCAACCCCATTTTGCACTTGGACAATGAGATGAAGACAACCCAGTAGCTAAGTGATGGTGAAAACACATAGTTAAGCTCACACCTCACCTTTCTCGCTCTCTCTCTCTCTCTCTTTTTTTTTTTTTTTTTTTTTTTTTTTTTTTTTTTTTTTTTGGCCACACCTACAGCATATGGAGATCCTGGGCCAGGGGCTAAATCCAAGCCAAAGCTGCGACCCATGCCACAGCTGTGGCAACACACTGTGCCAGGCCAGGGATCGAACCTGTGCCATCACAGAGACAAAGCCAGATCCTTAACCCACTGTGCCACAGCAGGAACTTCTACTTCATCTTTCTTGATCACCTGATCCGATGCTCTCTCTCCCTTCTTTCCACATAAATAGGCATGAATCTTAATGTCAGGAATTCAACTGTACCAGAAATGTTCTATTTCATTGTATTCCTTGAATCCAAGCAAATCAGGCTCTAAATATCCATTCTGTCCGGCTTGTAGGAAATCCTATCTTTGGCATTACTGGGTTATCTCCCTTGCCCCCGAGTCCCACAGAGATCTGGGAAGCTTCTGCGATACCCAGGAAATAGTCAAAGAGGATCTTCAGTTTACTGTGATGGCAGCTACCATCATCACTGTCTTAGTACAGGTGGTCCACAGATGTCCAGGTAGCCAAGATTCTAAACCTTACCAAGGCACATTGCTCTGAGATGTAAAAACCTCCAAGAGCTAAAGGAAGGCACAGTTGAGGATACTAGCGTTGGCCAAGTCTGCTTTAATGAAGGGACAATGATCTACCTCCCCTATTCCACCCTTCTCACTAAGAGACACTCTTCCAGAGAGTCTGCTGTGGTTCAGTGGCTTAGGAACCCAACATAGTATCTGTGAGGATGCAGGTTCAATCTCTGGCCTCCTTCAGTGGGTTAAGGATCTGGCATTGCTGCAAGCTATGGTGTGGTTCGCAGATGTGGCTTGGATCCGGTGTTGCTCTGGCTGTGGTTTAGGCCTGCAGCTGCAGCTCCTATTCGATCCCTAGCCCGGCAACTTCCATATGCCATGGATGCAGCCTTAAAAAGAAAAAAAGAAAAGCTATGCTTTTCCAATAAAATGTTACTTCTTATATTTAATAATTATTTATGGTTATAGTAAACAAGTTTTAAACAAACCTGCATACATGTTTTGTTGCTAATATATATGAGAGAGTAGTCTATAAAAGACTGTCAAGCATAAAAATATATTACATTAGGATAAAATTCCATGGGGGAAGTGAAATAGAAATATCTTTTCAAAAGACTAAAATGAATGAGGTAAAATTTCTCACTGTTAAAGAGTCTGTCTTATACTTTTAAAATAGATGATGGGGGCTGTCATATCATAATGATATTTTGATGCTAGAAAGTACAATATGAGTTTTATTTTTAAATATTATTAGTTACACTGTACTAGCTATTACATCCCTTAGAATTATAATATTTAATCTTATAAAGGATTTTAGATTTCAACTTTTAAAATGTGAGGGAGAATGTAGCTTTTCAAAATGCTTTTAGAGGGAATGCAAAGAAACCACAAAAAAGATTTGGAAGACCAGTGATTTAGACCAGCGTTTCCGGAAGTGTGGAACATAGACATCTCTTCACATGGAAAACAAGATGATGTTTCAGGCCGCGATGATGGTCCACGGACTTCGCCGGTCAAACATCTACCCTGTCCTGTTTGTCATCCACCATATGCCCTTTATCCCATCTTGCTGTGAGACTCCTCAGCGCTTACTCTGCACCCCTCCCCAACACCCTCCCACATCTGCCTCTTCCAGTGCCCCTTCCTGGTTCTTGACACTGCCCTCCAATGGCTTCCTTCTCAGTACCCTTTCTTAACCACCACTCCACTTTAATTCCGGCCCAGGGCTCCGCTGACTCCAGCCACCTCTCCTCCCTTATACGGCTCCCTCCAAGACTCTTCTCCCAGCATTCTCTTCCTTTATGAGTCACAGCCAATCACAGCCTCAGTCCGCTTGCAATCTCTCACCCCCTAGACCCTGTTCCCTACTTGTACATGGAAACACACAAACATCATGAAAATGATTCGGAAGTGACTGTTTTAAACATAATGTATGTGAATCTGAATAAGACGCTTGACCAAATCCCTTATTATAGCCACATAGACAAAACAGAGACATGTGGTTAGATAAAAATACAGTGAATTAGGTCCATTTATCTGAAGGGATTTGGAATTCGGTCACTCTAAATGTGACAGCATATATTCAGAGCTAAAGGAGAAATACAGGCTATAAGTGAGGAGAGTAGAGGATGAAGAGATCTCCTTGGACTTGGTCAGTTAGGGAACCCTACTTGCAGAAGATGGGCTATGAGTTGGGTGTCAGCCACCACCCTGTTGTAGCTCAGCTGTCTCCAAAGTTCACCCAGATACATGGGGTTATTCCACCATTCCTCAGAACGTGCACATTCCAGTCTGGGATTTGTAGATGTTCTCCAGATACTCTTCAATGAATGAATACCTTGAAATGACAAACCCCTTAGTATTCAGTGACAGCCCCTGCATCAGCCAGCTATTGCTACAAAACTACCATCATAAACATTTCAGCGTTTACTTCTCACACACCATTAGGTGCCTGGAGCTCAGATGAACTAGCTTGAGTTCAGCTAGCAGGCCCTCATCAGGCTATAGATGCACCGGGATTGGTTCCTTACAACGGGCTCTAGCCTCTCCTGCATGCGTTAATTCTTGGGCTGAGGCTAAATGAGTGTAGCTACCCAGGGGAAGCTCTTCTCATAAAGATGGAAAAGGCATGAGAGGGAAAATAGAAACATAAAAGGTCTCTTAAGGCTTTGGTTCAAAACTGGACTTGTACTGCTTCTTCCCCTGTTCTGTTGTCCAAAGTTAAGTCTCAAGGCCAAGCCCAAAGAGAAGAGGTAGGGAAACCTATTTTGCTTTTTTTAAGAGAAGATGCAAAATTATAAGATAAAGGGCATAGATACAGGGAGGGATGTAGAAGTGGGGCTAATTAAGCCAATATTCCACAATCCTCCATCTGCTTCCCTGGGCCCAAAGAGTCCACCCAATCATCAGTCCTCATTCTGTCTAGGTCTTTTTAGGATGCCAGGAATCTCGCCGTGCCTTTCCCTAAACCCCATACCACAGCACTTTCTGTGACAGGGAAGTTAGCCACCAGAGACCTGACTCCCTCCCAGCTCTTTCTAAGTACTATACCTTTGTTTTTGATCCACTCCACCTCCATCCGATTGAAGTCCCAAGTAATGATACTATCTGCACTTAACACAGCAATTCGCACAGGCTGAAAGTCAAGCCACTTCCCCAGACAGGGTAGTCTCTTTACCTCCTTGTATGTTGAAAAAATCAGGCCAGAGACAATTCTGTGATGGAATCTACCTTCTCTCTTCCCTGAAGGGACTTATATTTTGTGTTTACCCAATTTTTTTGTGGTCTCAGACCCTGCTGGGCTCAGTCAACCCCAACTGGGCCCCGTGCATGCTCTAAGGCCAGTGCCATTTTATAAGTTATGTGCATTGGATATGGTCTGTTGGAACGTGGTCTCCAGTCCCACCTCCTTCCATTGTGTCTTACTATACTAAGAAATCCAAGAAGCTAAATACTATATTTCTCAGACTCTCTTGCAGCCACGCTTCTGCATATGAACAGGTTTCATCAATGGGAAGGAATACATGAGGCAGAGGTCATCTTATTCCTGATTTTCTGCCTCTGAGCAGAGATGTGGAGTGTTTCTGAAGCAGATTTCCAATGTTTAATTTACACCCCTGGGGTGTCAATAATGGCTTCCTGGACATATTCCAGGGGCAGCCTCTGACCCTCTACCTTCCTAACCATGACAGAGGTAGGATTTCCTTGGGGTGGTCAGTTCTGTGATACCCTGGCAATCATTCTTGTTTGTCCAGCCCTTCCGACAATATGGTAAGCACCTGATTCTCTAAACTCAAAAACTTTCTATTTAAATACATCAAGGGGTTTCTGTTTCCAGCACTGAACCCCAATAGATACAGAATGGTGTCCCTCCTGGACTTGAACTACAGTAATATCCATATAAGTATTACAGGTTTTCCAAAAAGAATGATATCCAGTACATCCCTATGAGCAGAGGTTTTCTAATAAACATTGCCCAAACAACATTTTTACTCAGCTAAGCCAAGAACAAACAAAGCGAATGCCTTCAGAGCTTCAGTCAGCAAAGAAGAAAGAGAGCATCACCACCAGACCTAAGGGAGCCAGCCTCGGGCTGCTCCCATCCCAACATCTTTGACTCCTTCTGCTTGGCTGCGCCTTGCCATGGGGCCTCCTTGGATGCCCTTGAAGTCTCCAGGCTGATGCTAGGAGACACTAGACCATTCCTGTCAGTCCACATGGACAATGCCAAAGGTTATCCACCACCCACAGACACTCCTCAGAAATTACAAGAACAGCTTCTCTGTAATAAAGACGGGAAAAGATGGGAGGGTGAAGAATGATTAATGGCCCCTTCATAATTGATGGGAAGCAAGTGCGATCTGCATTTTCGGTATTGATATTTTCTCACACCACGACATTCCCACATGGTAGCAACCTGGGAGATAAAAACAACAGCCTTGTTTGGGGAAAGAAGGGAGTCTGTGTTCTTCAGTTGCTCTGGAAGAGAGCATTCATTTCAGGAAGTGTTGCCATAGGTGGCCAAAGGCTCCCGTGGTGTCTGGCAAAGCTGGAGGCTCTGGAAAGTCCAAAGGTGATATATTTAATAATAAGCTCATTTTCTTTCATCTTCATGGTAAGAGTCTAATCCCAAAGGCAAGACACAGCAGGTAAGATGAGATGAAGTCCCCATCAGACTTTGCAGCTGAAACTAATAGGGGAGAGAGGCTGAAAAACAGCAGCATGGGATTCTGCTTCTGTAAGAGGAACTGAAACAAAGACAATGAAGGGGGAGATGATGAGAAAGAAGGAAACAAAGGAATAGAAGCCACAAAGCAGGAATCTATGAGCAGGAAGCAGACAAGGGCCCCATGTGCATGGACTGCCCAAGGGGAGAAGGGAAGCACTTTAGTGACAGGAGATGAAGCCGCAGAGGGGGATACAGGACCACAAGGGAAAGCATTCCAAAATGTACCCTCTCCACAGCCACACTGGCTGGAAAACTTCTGCACATTGGAGCTTACTTTTAAACAGTATGATCATTTTTGAAGGTGGAGGGACAAAAATATCTGCTAAACATTTCTCTAGCCATTTAGCAAAATGCTTAAGAGGTAAAAAATTAGGCAAAAGAACGTTTAAATTTTTCCCTGATTATAAAAGTAACACATGTCCATTGCAGAAAATACAATTATGCAAGAAAAACAAAAAATCCATGCAGTCCCACCATGAAGATATAACTGCTGCATTGCTTTATTTTCTATGTAGCTCTTTCTGAAAAAATGAGACATGCAGCATATGAAGTCGTATGTTCTCATTTCATCACTACATATTGTTTTGTATTTTCCCTTATCACTAAATATTTTTCAAACATACTTTTTGACTAAATTACTATTTCTTATATAGAAATCTTTGGCAATTTTCTGGTTATTTCCTTAGGACAAATCCCTAAAAGTTGAATTACCATGTCAATGGAAGTGTTTACCTCTAAAGCTCTTAATGCTTATTGCCAACTGTTTTACAGAAAGTTCCTATCAATTTACACTCCCACCACCATGTATAAGGGTGCATTCAAACTGCTTCTTGATTTTAGCTTTAAAAAATCACCCATCTCACACAATGTGGTGCTATCATGGAAATATGTGAAGAAACCTGAGTTTTGGTCATGGTTCTGCTACATCTTTGGGAAAGTTTGGTTCACTTTTGCACGCCTCAGTTACCTTTAGGAACACTTCAACCTCTAACATTTTTTGAAATTGTGTTTTCTTAACAAAGAAAGATAACACAAAGAGTGTCATAGTTCACCCAATTAGCACAATGTAAAATATTAGTATTAAATGAATGTATGTGTTACTGAAAATCTGTTAGGCATTTGTGGTTGGTGGAATGTAATACTCCTGAGAACAGTCACTAGAATAAGACATTAAGGGAGGGCTTTGCATCTGTTTGGTTCACTGCTATATCACCATGCCAAACTCCATGCTGGGAATATGCTAGGTACTCTATAAATATAGGTTGAATGCAAGAACGAATTCATGAGGAAAGTTTATTAAATAGATGTAGCCAACTAATATAACCAGTATGCCCTTGGGCCACCTGAAGGTCATCCATAGCTTCAGTGGACAGTCCCTGCATACACTGGCAGATGCCAGCCTCAAGCACCTAGGTCTCTGCCTGAGGACTTTTTCTGGCCACAGTAGCAGTCTCTGTCCATGCAGGGCAAGCTAGAAATGCTAGGGAACTAACAGCCCCAGGAGTATCTCGCAAATAGTGAGGGCTGGGAGTTAGCAGATAAGTGCTCCAACTTCCTTGCCCCCGGTGGGATATTTCTGAGTTATGTTCTTTCAGAGACTCTTTAGCAGGACTGAGTCCAGTTGCCCACAGCAGTAACCTGCTCAGCAACACACCCTTTTCTCCTGCTCCCTCCCTATGCTTCCTGGGATCACCTTCCAAATCAACCATCTGAATCCTCATCTCAGAGTCTAGTTTGGGGGGGAGCCTAAACACTAGAGTTGATTTTTGCAAATTATAAGTGTATGATTTGAAAATATGTCCTCCTTTTTACAAGGAACATATACTCCATCATTTTACTTCCTGGGGACAGGAAGTAGAATGCTAAACTCACTTAGAGGCAGTGATGTAGGATTTTGTGACTGTGTGTCCAGAGTAGCTTTGGTCTCAAGGTTGATTTGAGAACAGATCTCAGGAAAGAGGGGAGACCACTAATTATATTAGAGAATTCAAACTGAAGAGTTAAATGTAGCTCTAAGCTAAAGAGGAAACAGAATCTGTTTTCCTCTGCCCTGGGGAAGACCTTGGCACCAGGATGCCAATCTCCACACATCACCTGTGTGAGCTATTGGAACAGGGGGACCAAGGCTGTTTTTTATCTGAGTCCCTCCAGCTGTTATCACAGTGCTAAACACAAAGCAGGTCTTCAAGTAAGAGTAGCCGGCTGCTTGAAGCACCATTTGGATATTTGGCAGCTACTATACAGCAGGTGTAGAAACCACTGTATTGGTCAGGATTTTACTGCAGACAATAGTATTCTAGTTAGGAAAAATTTTGAAGTATATAGAGACTCTCTGAAAGGCAAGAGAACCAACTTAGAGGCTATGTAGTGAAGAATAATGCCACAAATTTCACCAAGGACTGGGCTGGTAGAGATACCCCTGCTACCTCCTGGACAGCATCATAATAGCTGCCATCACCCACCCATTAATGCGGAATCTCCTCCTCACTGCTGCTAGAAGCTGGTGATGCCACCCTCAACATCAGGGATTCTCTGCAGTAACACTGGCTGCTTCCACATCATCTCAAATGCTAACCTGTGTGTGTGTTTGTGTGGCTGAGCCCTAAGCACTACCTGCAAAGGAGGCTGGGAGAATAAGAATCTCTCCCATTGCCAGGTAGCTTCCAAATATAAAAAAGGTGTTCAAATATGCTGGGTAGGTCCAAAAGGATATCCACTACACTTCCTCACCTGTCACTCTCCAGTGCTCTCCTGCACTGCCATAATGCCAGGTTCCATCTCTGACCACCTACGAGCCAAAATTTACATCTGCCTAGCTAGTGGGCGCTTAATACAGGTTACATGCTGAGCACTCAGTCAGACAGAAAAGGTTAGAGGAAGTGCCTCAATAGGGGATGAAATTCTCAGGGCTCTGTGCTCAGGGCCCTGTATGAGTTCAAGGACATATCCCTGATACCACCCAGACTATTACTGTTTAATAGAAATAGTATGAGCCACAAACACAAGCCACACATGAAATTTAAAATTTGCTAGTTTCTAATTATGGACTTGGAGAACAGACTTGTGGTTGCCAAGAGGGAGGGGGAAGAAGTGGGAGGCACTGGGAATTTGGGGTTACTAGATGCAAACTATTGCCTTTGGAATGGATAAACAATGAGATCCTGCTGCAGAGCACTGGGAACTATGTCTGGTGACTTGTGATGGAGCAGGATAATGTGAGAAAAAAGAATGGATACATGTATGTGTGCCTGGGTCACCTTGCTGTACAGGAGAAAATTGACAGAACACTGTAAATCAGCTATAATGGAAAAAATAAAAATCATTGTAAAAAATAAATAAAATTTGCTACTTTCTAAAAATGGATTAAAGACCTAAATGTAAGGCTGGATACTATAAACTCTTATAGGAAAACATAGGCAGAACACTCTTTGACATAAATTGCAGCAGTATTTTTTGGATCCACCTCCAAGGGTAATGAAAATAAAAACAAAAATAGACGAATGAGATCTAATTAAACTTAAAATCTTTTGCACAGCGAAGGAAGCCATAAACAAAACAAAAGGACTACCCACAAAATGGGAGAAAATCTTTGCAAATGAAGCGACCGACAAGGGATTAATCTCCAAAATATACAAACATCTCATACAACTCACTATCAAAAAAACAAAAATGTTCAGAATATCTAAAGAGACATTTCCCCAAAAAAGACAGGTAGCCAAAGAGGACATGAAAAGATGCTCGACACCACTAATTATTAGAGAAATGAAAACTAAAACTACAATGAGCTATCACCTCACACCAGTCAGAATGACCATCATCAAAAAGTCCACAAATAATAAATGCTGGAAAGGATGTGGAGAAATAGAAGCCCTCCTACACAGTTGATGGGAGTGAAAACTGGTGAAGTAACTATGGAAAACAGTGTCAGGATTCCTTAAAAAACTAAAAATTGAGTTACCATATGATACAGCAATCCCATCCTAGGCATATACCCAGAGGAAAAAAAAAAAAACATAATTTGAAAAGATACATGCACTCCAATGCTCACTGCAGCATTATTTACAGTAACCAACACACAGAAGCAACTTAAATGTCCATCAAGAGAGGAATGGATAAAGACGATGTGGTAGATATATACAATGTAATATTACTCAGCCATAAAACAGAATGAAATAATGCCATCTGAAGCAACATGGATGGTCTTCTTTACTTAGCCATTCCATATACAGCAGTGTGTATATATCAATGCCAACCTCCTGTTTTATCCCCTCCCCTGGCAAATACCATATGAGATCATTAATATGTACTATTTAATAGAAATCATATGAGCCACAAGCCCAGGAACTCCCATATGCCACAGGTTGGCCATTAAAAAAAAATTACTACATGGACTGGGGACATGGGGAAGACAGGCAAGGCACTTACCTCGGGTATAAAATTTAAAGGGATGTCAAAACAAACAAACCTCAGTAATCAAGATAAATATTTTAACACAATATTTCTAAATTAAAATTAATGTAAAAATTCATGATGAAGATATCAAAATTTTAAATGATAACAAGCTCCTCCAGGCCTGGGATTAGGGGAGGGTGGGTGGTGTAAGTACCATGACTGTCCTTCCTCTTCCCTTTGCCTCAAGGGGCTCCCTGTGTCCTTTGAGAGTAGGGCCACTTTTCTAGCACTTTCCTAAGTACTGAATACATATTTCTGGGTAAATGAATAAATGAATGAGTCAAAAAAGGTCCTTTCTGGAAAAAAAATTCTTTATTATTCAGTAAATTCAATTTTAATGAAAAGCAGTAATATATTGCTTTGACACAATTACAATAAAAATTCCACTGGAACTTTTTTGTAACTTGACAAACGGATTCTAGCGTATTCACTGAAGAATAAGCAGGTGAGGATAGTGAAGAGTAAACATTAGGCAAGAAACAGTTCCTTTTATAGTTCATAGAAATTCATCAAGAAGAAACCAAGCCCTGTCTGGTTTCTACTTCTTGGCTGGGCAGCCCTCAGCCCCAGCTCCCACACAGGCAGGCCCCAGCAGCAGCTCTGCAGGGTGGGGTGAATCATAATGCGAGAGAGCCTTTGTGCTCCCAGAACTGTTCTTAGCAGCTAAGAAGTGGTTAAACAGTCTGCAAGAGCCTTGAAGGTGGAAAGAAGGAAAAGAATGTTCCCAAAGTACAGCCAATACCCTGAGGAGACTCTGAAATCATGGAGGCAAATACCAGCAGTCTCCTCCCCACAGATCTTCAACCCCTCTCTCCCACCCTAGACCTCTCACAAGACCTGGCCACCTGGCCCCAGCCGTTCTTCTAGCAGCATCCAAATGTTACACCATATCCTCATTTCCACAGCACTAGAGGTAGAGATGGAATGGAGCTAAACCCTTTCCTCTAGGATTTTATCTTTAGTTCACTCGGGTTGCTATAACAAAATACCAGAGCCTGGATAGCTTATAAACAACATAAATTTATTTCTTACAGCTTTAGAAGCTGGAAAATCCACTATCAAGGCACCAGCAGATTTGATGTCGGGTAAGAGCCTGCTTCCTACTTCGTAAATGACCATCTTCTCTCTGTGTCTTTATGCGGCAAGTAAGGTTTCTGGAGCATCTTTCCTAAGAGCACTAATCTCACTCCTGAGGAATTTCTCCTCATGACATAAGCACCTCCTGAAGGCCCCACCTCCTGATATCATCATATTGGGGATTAGGGTTTCATTATATGGATTTTGGGGAGACACACACATTCAGACCACAGCAGATAGACACCCATTTTCTTCCTTTCTCCCCTTGAGGTGAGGAGGCTTCTCCTTTGGGGGTGGCCTCTAACTTCCAGGTTCCTGGCCTTTGAAACCACACTCTGTCATTCTAGCTTCTCTTTGCCAAGTATCCCTGGCCCAGAGGCACAAAAGCTTATGGATGCAGCTTTGGCATTCTCTGACCTCAGTGACTGAGACCCTGGGGGTAAGGCCCAGGGTCCTTATCTAGGCCCAGACCCTCTGAAGCGACACTCACAAGAATGCCCCAAGGTCTCTGCCATGCCTCCTCTTCCTGGTTCCTTGTTCTCTTCTTCCCACTTCCTCTCTCTGTTCCTCTTCTTTTACCAGACTCTGGGACACAGCCTTGAGGGGCCTGGGTACCTTCCTGCATCACCCCAGAAAAATGCAACAACTGCACTAAAATGAAAGTTGATCCTAGAACAATTGCTAGTTAACATACTACTGTGATTACTGAAGTAGTTCTGTTCTTTCTGAGAAGAAAACATAATTAGTTTATTAAATGGGTCTTCTTGGCATGACAGTATTCACTTTCTATTGTCTTCCTTTCCCCCAAAGACAAATGGAACTTTTCAGAACCAAGAACTTTCTGACCCCTTTGCTAGTAC
Organism: Sus scrofa; assembly: GCF_054392235.1. Lineage (NCBI taxonomy): Eukaryota > Metazoa > Chordata > Mammalia > Artiodactyla > Suidae > Sus > Sus scrofa. The sequence goes on from NC_139401.1 coordinate 18,223,251, forward strand.
TTCCCTGTTCCAGCAAAGCTTCTCCATCATGTGTTCACATCATCAGGATTTCACATCGTGCTTTATCACCTACTTAATAAAGCAGTGCTTTTCAAGCTGATCTGTATAAAGATTTAATGTGAGTTCTTGCCTGTATATACAATGTTTGCATTATTTTAAAAACCAACACATTCCAATAGTTATAAATGAAATAGTGTCACTATTTTATTGCATAAATCATAGCAATATTTTTGGATTTGTCTTCTAAAGCAAAGGAAATAAAAGCAAAAATAAACAAATTAGGCCTCATAAGACTTAAAAGCATTTGTACAGCAAAGGGAAAACCATCGACAAAGCAAAAAGACAACCTACTGAATGAGAGAAAATATTTAGTACTGATATGACCAATAAAGGGTTAATATCCAAAATAAATAAACAGCTCATACAACACAACATCAAAAAAACCCAAATGATCTGATTAAAAAGTGTGTTAGAAGACCTGAATACACATTGCTCAAAAGAAGACATAGAGATGGCCAACAGGCACATGAAAAGTTCCTCACCACTGTTAATCATCAGAGAAATGCAAATTAATAACACAATGTGACATCACCTCCACCTGTCAGAATGCCTACCATCAAAAAGAACACAAATAACAAACATTGGCAGGGATGTTGCAAAAAGGGAACCCTCGTACACTGCTGGTGGGAATGTAAGCTGGTGCAGCCAATGTGGAAAAGAGTATGAAAGTTTCTCATAAAACTACAAATAGAACTACCATATGACGCAGAAATTCTGCTCCTGGGCATATATATAAAAGAAACAAAAGCACTAATTTGAAAAGATACATGCACTCCAATGTTATATCAGCATTACTTACAATTGCCAAGATATGGAGGCAACCAAAGTGTCTACCAACAGGTGAATAATAAAAAAGATGTGTGAGTGTGTATGTATGTGTGTATATACAATGGAATACTACTCAGCCATAAAAAAGAATGAAATTTTGTCATTTGCAGCAACCGGATGGACTTGAAGGGTATTATACTAAGTGAAGTAAGTCAGACAGAAAAAGACAAATACTGCACAATATCACTTATATGTGGAATCTAAAAAATAAAACAAACTACTGAATATAACAAAAAGCAAACAGACTCACAGATACGGAGAACAAACTAGTGATTACCAGTAGAGAAAGGGAGGTGGGAAGGGGCAATATAGGAGTAGGGGATTAAGAGTTACAAACTATCGGAGTTCCTGTTGTGGCTCAGTGGTTAACGGATCCAACGGGGAACCATGGGGTTGCGGGTTCAATCCCTGGCCTTGCTCAGTGGGTTAAGGATCCAGTGTTGCCGTGAGCTGTGGTACAGGTCACAGACGTGGCATGGATCTGGCGTGGCTGTGGCTGTGGCCAGTGGCTACAGCTCCAATTAGACCCCTAGCCTGGGAACGTCCATATGCCACAGGTGTAGCCCTAGAAAAGACAAAAAAAAAAAAAAAAAAAAAAAAAAAAGAAAGAGTTACAAACTATTAGTACTAAACAAGCTACAAGGATATACAATGCAACATAGGGAATACAGCCAATATTTTAAAATATCTATAACTGGAGTATAAGCTTAAAAATTGTGAATCATTTAACCAATACAAACTATTGCATTTGGAGTGGATAAGCAATGAGATCTTGCTGTATAGCACAGGGAACTATATCTAGTCACCTGTGATGGAACATGATGGAGGATAGTGTGGGGAAAAGAATGTATGTATATATGCGTGACTGGGTCACTTTGCTGTACAGTAGAAAATTAACAAACACTATAAACCAACTATAATGGAAAAAATAAAAATTGTGAATCACTGTCGTGTACACCTATAATTTATATAGCATATATCAACTAATCTCAATGTTTTAAAACTCCAACACATTCCAAAACTTATAAACAAACATTAACATGCAAGTTGAATGTATCTTTTGGCAAACTTTAGTGTCTCCATGCTGTCCCTAAGAGTATATTTGAGCTTCTTGTGAAAGAGCTCTTGATCAGAAAGTGAACACCTAGTGAAAGTCCGAAAAAATCGCCAGGCCTTCACACGCCTGCTCACATACTGCTCACGTGCCCAGGGGAACACAGAGCTGAGCCCGGGTGCTCTGACACTCAAAAGCTTATCCCAAAATTACAAGTGAATCCCAAGAAGGTGAGGTGGTGTGTTATAGGAAAAAGCGCTGAAAATGTTCTTCTTGGGGTTTTTCTTTTCTGCACTTCCTTATGGTGACTCAACTGGACAGTAAGGGGCATCCATGTTGCCTTGAAGACTATTGAAGGTGGGATGCAAAGAGAAGATGGTCAGATACTACTGTCCAAAATAAGAACTTGAGGAGTTCCCATTGTGGCTCAGTGGAAACGAACCTGACTAGTATCCATGAGGATGCAGGATCAATCCCTGGCCTCACTCAGTGGGTTAAGGAGTTGGTGTTGCCGTGAACTGTGGTGTAGGTCACAGATGCGGCTCGGATCCCACGTGGCTGTGGCTGTGGCTGTGGTGTAGGCCAGCAGCTATAGCTCCAGTTCAAGCCCTAGCCTGGGAATTTCCATGTGCTGCACCTGTGGCCCTTAAAAGCAAAAAAGCAAAATAAGAATGTGAAGCCTACAGGAAAAAGAACATCATTTTGAAGGCAAAAGCAGGATTGGTTGAGAGGAAAGTCTATTGATAGAAAGAGAAGGGCAGTTTTCAGAAAGGCAGTTTTATGATTGCAGTACAGCCTACCCTATCTTGATTAATATCTGCTGATAGAGAGCAAAGAGCCTCAGGCAAGCAGAAGGCAGATGCAAAATGTGGCCTAAAGAAAGTGTTCTCTAAAGTGATAAGGCAGCTTTTCCAAGAAAATGTCCTCACCTCAAAGCAGGCACCTCAATTCACAGAAGAACTTGACCAAGAAAAAGGAAAAAGAATATCCTTCCTTTCAGGCCTTTTCTTTTTTGTGTGTGGCTGAAGATTTAAATTTATCTGGCATTTGTCATTTTTTAAAAAATTGTTTATTGTCATTTCCCCAATACAATTTTTTTTCCTACTGTACAGCATGGTGACCCATTTGTCATTTAACATTCTTTCACACAATTTAAATAGAAGGAAGTTTCTATTCCAAAGCATAAAACCAAGAAAGGTCAAAGCGTAAAACCAACCCCTTTGTTTTTCTTGAAGAATTTCATATCAGATGGGAAGAAATTCTTAAAACCTTAGAGCTTTGTATATATCATGAGTCTATCTCTATTTTCTTCTAGAATGAATTTTCCTTGCTTTGAATCTATTCGGTCAAAACCACTGTAAGATACCACATGGTTTTCCTGATCAGATGTGCATGGATTACAGAATGTGTCAGCTAAGGAATGCACTTTGAACTTTAAACTCATTTCAGTTTCTCATTTTATTATTGTTTTTTTCCATCTAATTTGCGCAAAGTTTCTACTCGTTCAGGCAACAACTGAGAAGGTGTTAAGCAGTTAAAATTAAAACCTGCCACTTTCCACATAAAATGTAAATAGTAAAATATAGTTTGCATTTTTAAAGGCAGCAACTTCAAATTCTTTTAAGTAGTCTGAGAAAAACCATGAATTAACGTAACCCAGTGACTCCAACCCTTCACATTCCACACGATTTTTATTTTAATTAATGGGAAGGATTAAACATCTGGATATTTGGCTTCCCTCTAATATCTGCCATTCAGTTGGCTTGGTTTAATATCTGCATATGGCTGAATGAATCCCTTAATCTCATTCTTCAACTTCTGTGAAAAATAACCAAAATGGAAATTTTCTTTTAACTCCTGCCTTGGAAAAGAATGTACTGGTATTATCAGAATCAGACTGCGGGGAAACAGGGTGAGCCCCACCTTATAGTCACCTGGACTCTAAGGTGTCTAGCTGAGACACTAGAGCCTCAGGGAGACTGCAGAACTAAGGACTGCTGGAGGACTTTATCATTTTGCTGATATGGTTTTCTGAAATTAGAATTACTTATGTCATTTTAAATGAAAGGAAATAAAGGCATTTTATTAAGTTATACGCATAAACACTAATGCCTAGCCCTACATTTCTTCAAGTCTTCCAAATTTACAAAGCCATCCTATTCTTTAATATCAAATGCTCTGAGCTCCTGAATTATTCAGGTTAAACTATGCTATGCTACAGTAATGAATTAATTCCAATTCTAATAGAGATTATTTCTCATTCACACAAAATCCACTGTAGGTGTTCTAGCTGAGAGGCTCTCCCAGATGGCTTTTCTTCAAGCAGTGATTCAGGGGTCCAAGTTCTTTTTACCTTATAAGCCAGTCATCCCTGATATGCTTTGGATCCTCTGAATTTGGCTGACTGATGAATAAAGTGAAAGAATACAGGAGATCATATGGGATGGTTTAGGGGCCTAGAAATGAGGTGCGCCCCTTCTATCCCTATTCAATTAGTCACATGGCTCCACCTAGATGCAAGATGGCAGAGAAATACAGTAAACTGAGTGCCAGGAAGAAGAAATGGGTTTGGTGAGCTTTAGTCTCTCTCTGCCACAGCTCCATGCCATGCATAGTAGAAACCACAGCATTTTCTTCCACCAAAATTTCCAGCAAGTCTTATTCACCTAATTCTATTTTTTATTAAGTATATAATTACATATTATTAAATATAATTATATGTAGCATTCCACATAGTATAATAGCAATGATTCACAACTGAGGGTACTTTCGACTCCTCTCCAGAGGGCACTTGGCAATGTCCAGAGACATCTTTGGTTGTCATTAACTGGAAGGGATAATGAACTTCTGGGTTCTGGTTCAGCATGTAAGGAGCTTGGAAATCATCACTCTTAGCTCCACAATAGGAAAAAAACTGGAGAGAATGAAAATCAACAACTCTTCTTAGATTCATCAGAGAATTGAGGTCATGGGATAAACCACTGCCCCCAAATCTGTATAGACGGACAGATCCAAAGAATTATAGTTTTGGAGTTCATTGTGGCTCAGTGGTAATGAACTCAACTAGGATCCGTGAGGATGGGGGTTTCATCCCTGGCCTTGCTCAGTGGGTTAAGGATCCAGTGTTGCCATGAGCTGTGGTGTAGGTCGCAGATGCAGATCCTGCATTGCTGTAGATGTGGCATAGGTCAGCAACTGTAGCTCCAATTAGACCCCTAGCCTGGGAGCTTCCATATGGCACAGGCGCAGCCCTAAAAAACAAACAAACAAACAAATAACACCACCACCAAAGAATCATAGTTTACTATCAGTAGCAGAAATCACCACTGGAACCTGTACAGGGTAGGATAATCTAAACTTTAATTAATAAAAGCTGACAGCTCAATACAGACAAGCTTGTGAATTTAAAATGCAAGAAGGCCCCAGCTTTAAGGGAGGCCCATACTTCTCAGGGGCTCCTCTAGGAGCACTACCAGGTTCTCAGAGTTAAAATTGAAGGGTAATTTCCTCATGTTTCTAGCAAGGCCAGGGGAGACACGGCCATTCTAAATTATGCCTACAGCATTCTGTGCTTCTTCACAAAGCCTACCCTCAAGAAAAACTATTCTGCCAGGGCCTTGCCAACTGGGGTTACTAACCTGGGATAAAGGAAATAGCCAACTCCAGCCGCCTTTAGCTTTCCTATCTCACCTAAGGTGGGGAGCAGTGAAAAGCACTTATGGTGGGGCACAGACTCACTAAAAGACTAAGACCTAATCGTAGGATTATAGAATATATCCCACACCTTACCACATCAGTGAGGTCTGTGCAATAATAAACAAATACAACTGAGAGGACTGCACATCTCAGATCTTATTTAAGAAGACTGTAGGGAAACCCAAAGACAACAGGGTGTACAAAAATAAGAACATCAGAGAAAATTTTAGCCTTTGGTACCTAGAGCAACAGCAAACAGTAAATACAACTTAACTCCTAGCCAGATAAAACATAAAATCTCACCCTAGCAGCCTATTTACTTCAGCTCCTTTTATCCAAAAAGGATTAAAAAAATTACAAAAAATTACAAGGCATTCCAAAAGGCAAAAAAAAAAAAAAAAGTATGAAGAGACAAGCCAAGGATTAGAATCAGACCCAGATATGTCAGAGACTTCGTAATTATTAGACTGGGAATTTAAAGCAACTATGATTAATACACCAAGGGTTCTAATGAAAAAAAGTGGATACCATGCAAAAACAGACGGAAATGTAAACAGAGAGACAGAAATTCTAGGAATCAAAAGGAAATGCTGGAAATCTAGCATACTAACAGAAATAAAGAATGCCTTGATGGGCTTGGCAACAGATGAGATGTGACTGAGGAAGGAATCAGTGAGCAAGAAGATATGTTAATAGAAACTTCCAAAACAAATACAAAGAGAAAAAAAATGAAAAGATAAAACAACATCCAAAAATTATGGGACAATTATAAAAGTATCACATATTCATAATGGAAATACCAGATGGAATAGAAAGAGAAGAAATATGTGAAGTAATAAAGACTCAAATTTTTCCAAAACTAATTACAGACACCAAATGCACATCCAGGAAGCTCAGAGAATACCAAACTAGATAAATATTTTAAAAATCTATACCTAGGCATACTATATATAAACTGCAGAAAATCAAAGATACAGATAAAATATTGGAAGAAGACAAAGAAATAAAACCTCTAGAGGAGAAAAGCTAAAAGTTACATCAGACTTCTCTTCAGAAATCATGCAAGCAAGAAGAGAGTTGAGTGAAATATCTGAAGCATTGAAAGAAAAAACCCACCAACCTATAATTCTGTGTCCAGTAAAATTATCCTTCAAAAATGAAGGGAGAAATAATGGTGTTCTCAAAGAGAAACTGAGGAAATTTGTCGCCAGTAAATCTGCCTGATAAGAAATATTTTTAAAAGTTCTTCTTCTTCTTTTTTTTTTCTTTTTAGGGCCACACCCACAGCATATGGAAGTTCCCAGGCTGTGGTTGAATTGGAGCTGTGGCTCCCAGCCTAAACTGAAGCCACAGCAATGCCAGATCCGAACCTCATCTGCAACCCATGCCACAGCTTGCAGCAATTCCAGATCCTTAACCCACTGAGCGAGGCCAGGGATTGAACTGGATACTAGTTGGGTTCTTAACCTGCTAAGAAACAACAGGGACTCCAAAAAAGTTTTTCTAGGAGAAGAAAAAAAATGATACAGGTCAGAAAGTCAGAACTATATAAAGAAAGAAAGAGTGCTATAGAAGGAATAAATAAAATCTTTTCTTCTTCTAATTCTTAATTAACCTAACAAATAACAGTTCAAAATAACAGTAGTAGCAATGTAGTCAGCAAATATAGCTTATTAATAAATGAAACAAATGACAGCAAAGTTATAAAGGATGGGAGGGAAGAATTGTGAATACTTATTATAAAGTACTTGCACTACCTGTGAGATGGTAAGTGTTATTTGAAAGTGGATTTGGAACAGTCATAAATGTATACTGAAAACTAGAGCAACCACTAAATAAAAGTTTTTTTTAAAAAAGAAGTATAATTGATATGCTAAGGCAAGAGAGAAAATGAAAACATAAAATGCTCAATTAAAACAAGAGAAGGGGAGTTCCCGTCGTGGCTCAGTGGTTAACGAATCCGACTAAGAACCATGAGGTTGCAGGTTCGATCCCTGCCCTTGCTCAGTGGGTTGACGATCCGGCGTTGCCGTGAGCTGTGGTGTAGGTTGCAGACGCGGCTCGGATCCCGCGTTGCTGTGGCTCTGGCGTAGGCTGGTGGCTACAGCTCCAATTGGACCCCTAGCCTGGGAACCTCCATATGCTGCGGGAGCGGCCCAAGAGATAGCAAAAAGACAAAAAAATAAAAAATTAAAAAAATTAAAAAAATAAATAAAACAAGAAAAGGGAATTCCCTTGTGGTACAGTGGGTTAAGGATCTGGTATTGTCACTGCAGCAGCTCAGGTTGCTGCTGTGGCACGGGTTTGATCCCTACCCCGAGAACTCCCATGTGCCAAGGGCATGGCCAAAAAAAAAGAAAAACAAAAAACAAGAGAAGACAGAAAAAGGTGGAAGACGAAACAAACAAACAAAAGATAAGGGCAATGAATAAAAAACAGCAACAACCAGGGGGATGCTACCGGCATCTAATGAGTAGAGACTAGAGATGCTGCTAAACAACCTTAAATGTACAGGACAGGCCCCCACAACAATAAATTATTCAATCCCAAAATGTCAACAGTAATGAGGTTGAGAAACTCTGCTGCATCAACCCCATGAATTATATACCTAAAAATTTTCTTAGTGAATGCAGCAGAGATAGCTAAATGTACAATAAAATTCATGTATTTGCTTCCATGGTATACAATTATTGTTGGGAAATGGCTTTTCAGCTAGGTACTATATTTCTAGATTCTAGGTAGAGCTATATGGCTAGGTTCTTGAAAAAGGAACGTGTGAGGAAGTGATGTGTGTCCCTTATGAGCCCAGGTGATTAAGAAGCAAGTATGCCTTCTCCACTTCCTTTTCTTTCCCTTGGCTGCTAACTGAATACAAGAGATTAAGCAATGGAGTCTGATGCCCTACAGGCCAGCAGAGACACAAGATGGAAGGAGTCTGGGTCTCTGAATGAATGCATGGCATACTGTCTGCTGAACAGGAACTACCTATGGACAGTTATGAGGACAAGAAATAAATTCTATAAGCCACTAAAATTTGGGAGAATACTTGTTACAGCAGCTAGAATCTCCCTAACTAATACAGTAACAATTTTAAAAGAATTCCGAATCACCAACATTTAAAAAGTTATTACTGAGGTAACACATCTCATGAACCACCTTCTTCAATTGTTCAGGAAACACTGCAGATTCTGTCACAAGGGTTATTATGAGGACTCCATTTCTTAGTAAGTTTTCACGTGAGACTTGATCTTGAAATAATGACTACTGCATGTCATTCTCCCTAATCCTTCTCCCTCTGCCCCAGTTGAGAAAGACGTATAGTACTTTTTTCTAGTAACAGCCCCAGTTAAAGTTCCCAGTAACCCCAGGAGCTTATGGATCAGTCCCTGCAAAAGAGAGAATTTCAGGTGCCATCTCACTCATTGGTAAACCATCAATTCTGTTTCTGTTGCTATTGAGAACATGGAGTCCAGTACAATCTGGTCAGTCCCAGTTAATATTTTCAATATTAAAAGAAGAAGACCTTACCTGTAGCTAAATGTACCCTACCTAAAGCTACAGCGAACCATGCTAGACACATATACAAAAGAATCTGGTATGTGGAGTTTCTGCTGTGGTGCAGTGGTTAAGTATCTAACTGCAGCAGTTCAGATCTCAGTGGAGGCACAGGTTGAATCCCCAGCCCAATGCAGTAGATTACAGGATCTGGTATTGCTGCAGCTGTGGTGGAGGTTTCATGTGCAGCTTGGATTCCATCCCTGGACTAGGAACTTCCCTATGCCATGGAGGCAGCCATTAAAAAAAAAAAAAAAAAAAAAGAATCTGGTCTGCCACAAAGGCCCTCATACTTATCAGTGGTGAACTAATGGTCTATTAAATAAACTCTCTCAGGTCAACTAGCTGACTAAATCAGGGGGAAAAAATTGCCCAAAGTTAAATTTTTACCTCACACCATACTACAAAATAAATAAATTCTTGATGGGTTAATCATTAAAAGAGAAACACAAAATTAAAAATAAATGTTTAAGCGTTTCTGCTGTGGCACAATAGGATCTGTGTTGTCTTTGCAGGACCAGGACGCAGGTTCAATCCCCAGCATGGCACAGTGGGTTAAAAGATCTGGTATTGCTGCAGCTGCAGCATAGGTCACAACTGTGGCTCAGATCTGATCCCTGGCCTGGGAAGTCCATATGTCATGAGGCAGCCAAAATAACTAAATAAATAAATACTTAAATCATACTGACATGGTAACAAACTTCCAAAATATAAAAGCAGAGAAAAGAAATCAACATGTTCATCTAAAAACACAATAAAATTGGTGTTCCGGAGTTCCCGTCATGGCGCAGTGGTTAACGAATCCGACTAGGAACCATGAGGTTGCGGGTTCGGTCTCTGCCCTTGCTCAGTGGGTTAACGATCCGGCGTTGCCGTGAGCTGTGATGTAGGTTGCAGACGCGGCTCGGATCCCGCGTTGCTGTGGCTCTGGCGTAGGCCGGTGGCTACAGCTCCGATTCAACCCCTGGCCTGGGAACCTCCATATGCCGAGGGAGCGGCCCAAGAAATAGCAACAACAACAACAACAACAACAAAAAAACAACAACAAAAAGGACAAAAGACAAAAAAATAAATAAATAAAATTGGTGTTCCCATCGTGGCTCAGTGGTTAACAAATCTGACTAGAAACCATGAGGTTACAAGTTTGATCCCTGGCATTGCTCAGTGGGTAAGGCTCTGGCGTTGCCGTGAACTGTGGTGTAGGTTGCAGACGCTGCTCGGATCCCGTGTTGCTGTGGCTCTGGTGTAGGTTCCCTAGTCTGGGAACCTCCATATGCCACGGGAGCAGCCCCAGAAATGGCAAAAAGACAAAGAAAGAAAGAAAGAAAAAGAAGGAAGGAAGGAAGGAAGGAAGGAAGAGAAAGAAAGAAAGAAAGAAAGAAAGAAAGAAAGAAAGAAAGAAAGAAAGAAAGAAAGAAAGAAAGAAAGGGAAAAGACAGAAAGAAAGAAAAACAGAAAGACAAACACAATAAAATTAAAAGAACAAGGAAGGAAAATATTTGTATTACATTTAATATTATTGATCTAGGTATTTTAAAAATCAGTTTCTTCTAAAAGATGAGATCCTAATGGTAAAAATAAGTGAAGGTTGTGACGGATACTTCACAAAAGAAGAAATAAAAATAGCTAATGAATATGTGAGAAAGTGTTCAACTTCCAACTAATAAATGAATGTAAATTAAAACGAGACACTATTTTCACCTTTCGAACTGCTAATAATTTAGAAATGATAATTTAGAAACTGTCCTACTCTGTTTTGATAAACGAGCAGTGACATGAACAGTCATAACCTTCTGCAAATGCTGTACATTGGTGAGGCTTTCTGAAGGGCAATGTGGCAGCACAAATCAATGGCTTCAGAAAATACCATAAACTTGACCCAATAATTCTACTTCTAGGAATTATAGATACTTTGAAGATAATCAGAAAAGTGAGCAATGATCAAAGTACGAGGACTGTCCTGCCAGCTTTGTCTACAATAGAAAAAATTGGGAATCGCCTAGAAGTAAGGCTAAATAACTGATGACACACTTATTTAATAAAATCATAAACAACAAGTAAAGAACATGTTTTCAAGGAATACTTAACCACATGAGAAAATGCTCAGATTGTAATGGAAAAAGCAGGATATAAAATCATGCATTTCATATCACGTGGTTTTTTTGTTTGTTTTTGTTTTTTTTTTTACCACACTCACAGCATGTGGAAGTTCTTGGGCTGGGGATTGATCCTGCACCACAGTTTTGACCTTCACCACAGCTGCAGCAATATCGGATCCTCAATCTGCTGCACCACAGGGGGACTTCCTCACATCACAGGTTTAGATATATATATATATATCTAAAACATACATATACATACACACACACACACACATACATGTATATGTGTGTGTGTGTCCCTAAAAAGCGAAAATATATATTTTTTTCGCTTTTTAGGGCCACACCTGTGGCATAGGAAGTTCCCAGGCTAAGGGTCAAATCGGAGATGCAGCTGCCAGCCTACACCACAGCCACAGCAACATGGGATCCAAGCCTCGGATGCAACCTACACCATAGCTCATGGCAACGCCACATCCCCAACCCAGTGAGCAAGGCCAGGGATTGAACCAGAATCCTCAGGGGTACTAGCCAGGTTTGTAACTCTCTAATGAAGAAATGTTAGTAGTAGTCTCTGTAGTGAGATTATGAGTGGTTTCTAGTTTCTTCTTTATTATTTTCAGTGTTTATCCCCCACATTTTATATTTTTAAAAGTTTTTACCTTTATAATCAGGAAAAAAAGTAAATGAAATGTTACAATCCATTTTAGCTTTCCCATACTTCCAGAGGGAAATTCTGTCTTGATTATTCATAAAGTTGAACTTTTTTTCCAATTTGGTAAAGCCTGTACACACTAAGGACTGACTCTGGTCAGCTCCCTGGGTGGGCCTGCAAAACTTGCCATGTTGTTACTCAAGCAACTTCCCAGTTCAGTGTTTTCCATGCCAGACTTGTCTGTGACACAACTTGGAAGTTTTGAATTCTTCTTTTTTTTTTTTTTTTTTTTTTTTTTAAGAGCTACATCGCAGCACACGGAAGGTCCCAGGCTCGGGGTTGAATCAGAGCTACAGCTGCTGGCCTATGCCACAGCCACAGCAACTTGGGATCCAAGCCACATCTACAACCTAAACCACAGTTCATGGCAACGCCAGATCCTTAACCCACCGAGTGAGGCCAGGGATCAAACCCACGTCGTCATGGTTCCTAGTCAGGTTCGTTAACTACTGAGCCACGAAGGGAACTTGGCCAAGGAATTTTTAAAAAAAAAAAAAAAAAGCACTCATTTCACCTTATTTAGAAAGCATTGAAGGTCACCCTCTGGTTGCAGGATGCTGTATAAAAAATCACTTCAAAGCTCAGAGGCTTAATACAAGAATCATTTATTATCTCTCGTTGTGTTCTGAAGTTCAGGAATCCAGGAGCAGCTTAACTGGGTGAGTCTGGCTCAGAGTCTCTCATGAGGTTCCATTAAGATGTCAGCTCACCTGGAACAGGATCAGAACCCACTTCCAACATGGCTCACACTGATGGCAGGCAAACTGGTGCAGGCTGCTGTCTGCAGGCCTCAGGTCCTCTCTGTGTGGGCACTTGCAGAGAGCTACATGGATGTCCTCATGACATGGTGCTGGCTTCCCTCAGAGGGAGGAATCCAAGGCAAAGGCCCCAGTGCTTCTTAACACCTAGCCTCGCTGTCACTTCTGCACTATTCTAACGGTGACACAGGTCAGCCAGATTCAGTTGGGGAAGGGAGGGGAGGGGAGAGGCGAGGTGTGAATACCAGGAGGCAAGAATCGGTGGAGGCCATTACGGAGGCTGACTGCCCAGTTACCTATCCAGCATCTTGACAATGACCATTTCCTAACAAAACAACACTTTAGGTTAGGTGTCTTTCCCTGATCCCACCACAGGGAAAGGAAGCCGACCCATCCCCAAACCAGAGGTGAGACCACTTGGGCTAAATGTACCTACAGCCCCTTTGACAGGGCCTGGGTCACACTCCCAGACCTCAGCCAGTTAGCCACATGGCAACCTCCCAGTCTCCAGGATGATTCAGGGGGTGGCTTAGGACCAGATTCAGGCCAATGAGGCCTAAGAGCACACTTCTGTGGGACTTAAAAGAGAACCGCCAGAAGATATGGTTCCTGCCTTCCTCGGGAACCACATCTGAGCGCCAAGGATGCTACAGTGCCCGCTACCAGCCTAATAATCAGGCCGCCTTGTAGAGGAGGAGAGCTAAGAGATTCTCAAGAGAAAGAAAGTCCATCTTGATAGGACCAGAGCTGATCACTGCCCTGCCACAGGGCTCTTCCTTTATTGGGGGCAATAAAATGCCTTCAGAAATATGGGAAGTTTAAGATAGGTTTCCTAGTGAGTGCAGCCAAACCTGATTTTTTCCGCTTGCAAAATGGAGATATCACAAGGCTAAAAGAAATGAAGACAAATGCTCTGACGAAAAGAAATCTTGTTCCTTAACATAAGGAGGTAATTACATCTGTCTGAACCAAACCAAAATGTGGGACATCTCCCCTAATATTTGGACAAGAGTAGGACCAAAGCGGGTCTGGACCAACATGTCCAGAACCAACAATGGCCATGCTCATAAGCCAAACAGATGACTGCTTTGGGGGTACAATGGCGGGACTCTCTAAAGAGAATGTGCTGGGATCTGGGGCCCAGCTGGGGGAACTATAAGCTCAAGATCTCTGAGCTGTGGCGAGGGGCACCAGAAGGCGGCCACATGAAACGTGTCTTCAAAATGAGCACCATGTGGCCCTGGGAGGACCACCACTTCTGGCCAGTGCCTGAAATGCCACATGAGCCCCTTGATTTAAGACCTAGAGGAGGAATATGATGAAGTTTAACGGCATTTCGCCATGAACTGGGGTCTTAGCCCTGTCTGAGATTTGTGTGCAATATTTGCACAGAATAAAGGAACGTGCCATGGAGGTGAAGGGATAGAGAAAGAGGTTGAGAAATCTAGATGACACTGAAGACTAACTTGGCTGCATCATGCTTTTTTTTTTTTTTTTTGCTTTTTAGGGCCGCACCCACAGCATATGGAGGTTCCCAGACTAGGCCACAGTCACACCCACAGTCACAGCAGATCTGAGCCACAGATGCGATCTACACCACAACTCACGGCAACACCGAATCCTTAACCCATCAAGTGAGGCCAGGGATGGAAGCCGCAACCTCATGGCTCCTCGTCAGATTCGTTTCCACTGCGCCATGATAGGAATGCTGGCTGCCTCCAACTTTTGCGGGTGGCGGAAGAACTTGCTGATTCACAGCTTTGCCCAAGGCAGGTCACTTATGATATTTAAGAAGCATATACATAGACTTGCTACGTGCCGTGCCTGTTCTGAGGGCTTTATATTTACTTGCTTAATCCCTTCAACAAGCCCATGAAATCGATATTCTTATCATCCTTATTTTACAGATAAGGAAAGTATAAAATAATGCACAGAGAGGTTAAGAAACTGGCCCAAGGTCACACAACGACAAACCAAGGCCCAGAGCAGTTAAGTGACCTACCCGTAGTCACACAGCTGGTAAATGGCAGAGTCAGGATCTGAATACGGCATGTGCCGCCAGAGCCCATGCTCCTAACCACCACGCCTGCTGCCTACACGATCACGTTTCAGTTTCTCTGCAGACTTTCGGCTCCATGTCCCCCGGCGGGGAAGTTTCTTTCTGCAAGTCAGTTCACCCTAGCCTTAGGGAAGTTAGAGCATATTTAAGTACACATGGCAGCTGGAAGGGGCTTTTTTCCAGTCAGGTCTGGCCCTCAAACCTGGGATACTTGGTTGCCACAAACTCTAGTTCTGCTGTCTTCAACCAGCCTGATGAACACCCGTAACTCTGGGCTTGTTGGAAATGCAGCCAACCATGAGAGACCTGGGCCAACCATTTTCTTCTTTGCCCAAGCTTCCTGATCATTCCAGGCCTCTGCCCATCACACACCCTCCTTCTTAAATACTATCATCAGTGCCGGGGTCGTTAGGGAGAAAACCAATGAAGGGGAAATGATTATAAAAGTTACATCTGCTGTTCAGGCAGCTGTTCGCCTTCCTCATTAGGACAATCAATCATTTTTCAACATTTTTGTAACTAGGAAAAGGCTTCATTTATTCTAAGACTAAGGAACAGGAATGAGGGAATTAAATCCCACAGGTCTTTAGCTGATGGGATTTTTTTTTTAATATTCTGTCCTCGCCAATGACCTAATTAAGCTTTCAGAGAATGATAAACTCTCACCTCCTCTGTCTTGTTTCCGTCTGTGCTTTTGCAGAAGAGGAGCCCCATGCCCCTAGCAGTCCATGCCTTTTATTCCGGCTTTCTCTTTAGTCTCATCTTTGTAGATTAAGCTCAGCTTTCTCTGATTTCCTGCAAAGGGCTTCTCAGAAATGTGTCATCATCACTAAAACCTTACATCCAAGACACAGATTGTCAAAAAGACATGAAGTCAAAACAAACAAACAAACAAAAAGATATGAAGTCATATATCTGTGGAATCAGAACCGTAGGACAGGAAATTCACCCCTTGTAATGAGGATGAGCCCAAACCATGGGGGCAGACTGCCCGGGTTCAAATACCGACCTTGTCCCCTACTAGTTATTGGACCTTGGGCACATTACTTAGCTTCTCGGTGCCTTGGTGTCCTCATCTGTAGAATGGAGAATAAAAGTATATATGTATCTCCACGGGGATAAGTTAAATAACAGTAAACATAAACCACGTAAAACAGTGCCTGGCACACAGTAAACAAGCGCTTCTATTATTACTATTGCTACTGCTTCTGCTGCTGCTGCTATACTATCTAGTCTGTCTGCCTCTGATGCCATGTGCCCTCTTGAACATCTTCCTCTTCAAACCCCAACGTCTGATGAGCCCAATGATCTGCCTTCTCTGTGCCTATGTCCTGGCTACTGAGAGCTTTGGGGAAAATCAAACAAGTGGGTGGATGCAAACTCATGGTCTCCAAGCCAAGCCCATTCACCAGTTAGTCTCCATCGGTGTGCCTCCTTGCATCAGCTAGGATCCAGACAGAAAGACAAAGCACTACAGTTATTTCAGCGGAGGTAAACCAGGGATGGGAGGTGAAATTGCTGAAAACAGGCTTTGGAGATCTCAAAAGAAAGACAGGAAATGCTGAGGTAACATAGGAATCAGTGGCCACCCCGGGATATGGAGGAACAAAGGGAAGAGGTTGAAGTTATCAGAACCTAGCAGCCTGGAGGAGGAACCCTGCGTGGTTGTGACCCAGATCCCCATAGAGGAGACACCACCCATCTCTGAGGGAACACAATGAGGCTGATCATGAGAGTGTTGGGAAAACTGCAAACTGGATGAGAATGAATTAGTGGTGGTGCAATGCTCCCAGAAATAGGAAACAGACATGAAACACCCAGGAAGCAGACAGGAAGGAGCAGCCACAGGTCCTTCCAACCATAGCTACACTGATCTTTCTAAAAAGCCAATGTGGCCATGGCACAAGCCTTCTTAGAGATGGGGCTTTCTTTGCATCTCCAGTAGCGTCTGGAGTGTAGCTTGTCATACAGGTTTCCTAGAGCTGGTCCTGGCCTGCTCACCAGCACTGTCTTTTCCCACAATCCGAGCTCTCTCCCTGACTGCATCCACACCAGTCATGTTGAATTTACTGCATTCTTCCAAACACTTCATGCCTTTGTTCGGGCCTGGAAAGCTCTTCTCTATGAAATCTTTGTTGGTCACCCAAACCAGGAATAGCTAATCCTTTCTGTGTGCCTTCCTTGTAGTCCCAACAGACCGCTTTTAGCAGCTGCTGCTGGGGCTCTGCCCACATCTCCTTGGAAGAGATGCTTTTACTAAGACAAGGGAGACACAGAAGGCTGCTTGCTATGAACACCTGTGTCTCTACCTGGGGCTGTATAGTGGCCCACTGGAGCACACTTAGCCATGTGCTCAGGAGGAGTGCTACGGAGTTAATGACCCTCCAGGCAGACTTCAAACAACGATGAGGAGGGATCTGATGGATAACTGCCCCAGCTGTGTGGCCCCTTGATTGGGAAAATTAAGCACATTTACACCGGCTCCCAGAGTTCCCCAGAGATCCTGAACCCTCGCTGCCTATGATACTAACTAGTTTAAAAATACTCCCGTGACCAGCTCCCTGCCCCAATTCCCTGATCTTTTCTACCAGTGTTTCCTGGCATCACTTCCCAAATAAATTACTTGCACCCAAATCCTTATTGCACAGGTGTGCTTTGGGAGAAACCCAAATTAAGGCACTCCTCTCACGGCCCATTACATAGTGCTATACTCATCTGTTTAAACATACCTATCCCCTAAGCTTTCCCATTCAACTCTATCATTCTTCTTGAATCCTCACGTCATAACACAGTGCCGGCTACAAAATATGCCCTCCAGCCATGCTTATTGACTAAAAGATTTGAAGCCCCAAACAGCGGCATTGCAAAATGTATTGTGAGAGGAACAGGGACTATTGGAGAAGGCTACCAAGGGGCTTTGAGATTATAATTCACATTTTTGGAGGTGGGGCTGCTTGGGCAGCCAAAGAAAGGGAGTAGAATTGCTACTTTTAATCCCTCTGTTTCTTTAAAAGAGATTGAAAAAGCCGTAATAGAAGAGTACACGTACACACACACACACACACACACACACAGAAATGCGAGAGGCAGAAATTTTCCCCCCTTCACCATGCCGCATAGGTCTGGCCCCCACAGCAGCTGTCAACTCTGATTCTAACAATCATATATCCCTTTACGCTACTCTAAGAAATGTCATACCCAAATCACATCACTGTGGCAGCCCTTTCACTCTGCGAAGCTCAGAAAGCAGGCAGTCCTAACGCTGCCTGGCATGGCTGATGTCCTGCTTAAAGGCCATCTGCTCTCTCTCTAATCAGGACCAACCATGTTGGGAATATTCACTCCAATTTAATCTTCCTCTGAATGAGATTTATCATAAATAAAAGCTTTGCCATAATGCCCAAGAGTGTCCCAATTCTCTTATGATTATCAGCATTAGAAATAAAACCTCCGGGGAGTTTCCATCGTGGCTCAGCAGGTTAAGGACGCGACATTGTCTCCATGCATATGCGGGTCTGATCCCTGGCCTCTCTCAGTGGGTTAAGGATCGGGCACTGCTATAAGCTGTGGTGCAGGCCAGCAGCTGCAGCTCCAATTCAACCCCTAGCCCAGGAACTTCCATGTGCCAAGGGAAGGAAAGGGAAGGGAAAAGGGAGGGGCGGGGGAGGGGAGGAAGGGAAGGAAGGGAAGGGAGGGAAGGAAGGGCAGGGCTCCGCATACCAGAGTCACGTCAGCTTCTTACCCAGGAAGGCTTCTGTGCAGCCCAAGAGTTGCGTTCTGTTATGCAAGTTACTCTGACTTCTTTTAGCCAAGCCCTACATCAGCAGTTTTTTTTACCATATGTCCTCCTGCCTGGACAGCTGGGAGGGGGGGGGACCTCTAAATCAAAGCATCTCATGACTCCTTCCAATAATGTAACTACTGGAAAAGATTTTTAACTTATAATTATTTTATCATCCAAATTTCTGAGCACCTAGACTGTGCCAATACCACTTACAAAGCACCGTGCAAAATGTTTTACATACGGCAGCTCTCTCAATGCTCAAAACAACCGGCTGAGAAAGGGAGGTGGATTAGCTTCCTGTCACAGCAGGGGAAGCAGAGGTATGCCGATTTGCGTAAACGCCCAAGCCTGTGCACGCTACACAGTATTACTCTGGCATTACTTCAAACTTCACACAGTAGAATTTCAGTTCTGAAAAGGATCATAGAGATTAACTAGCACTGAACCTCCTTCTGAGGTGCTACTCCTTGACAATTTAACACATGATTTTGGCAATCAGATAGATCTGAGCAGGACTTCAAGACCTGCCACGTAACTAGCTGTGTGGGCACAGACAAGACATTTAATGTCTTTAAGCCTTCAGTCTCCCCATCTATAAAATGGGGATAATAACAGGTACCTCCTGAGGATAGGATTGCTGTGAAGAAGAAACAAGATCCTGTATGAAAATGACTTAGCTTGTTGCTTAGCAAGTATCTATGAAATATTAGAAAACACTTACGTAGTACTAACTACATTGCATGTACCCTTCTAAGTGCTTGCCATGTATTGAATTAATCTTCGTTCCCACAATTACCTCAGGAAACAGCTACTATCATAATCCCCACTTTACGGACGGATTAACTAAAGCACATGTCAGACACCAAACCACAGGCCCAGTAAGCTCAGAGAACACAAAGCAGGATAAATGCCAAAAAAAGAAAAAGAAAAAAAAACTACATGTAGGCCTAGAGTATTTAAACTGCAGAAAGTCAAAGAGAAAGAAAAAATTATTGAAAGAAGACAGAGGGAAAAAATATCTTACCAATACAGAAGCAAGGATAAGAACTACATCTGATTTCTCATAAACCATGCAATCAAGAATACAGTGAAATATTTGAAGTGTTAAGAGAAGAAATATACCGACCTAGAAATCTGTAACCTTTGTAATTATCCCTCAAAAGTGAGGAAAAATAAAGATTTTCTAAAATAAAAATTGGGGGAATTTGTTGCAAAAGACCTGCGGCAAGAAATGTTACAAGAAGTTCTTTAGAGAGAATGAAAATGATACAGGTCAGAAACATGGACCTACATAAGAAAGGAAGAGCATCAGAGAATGAATAAAAGAAAGCAAAATAAAAGCTTTAATTTTTCTTACGCTTAATTGCTCTAACAGATAACAGTTTGTTCAAAATAATAATAGCAATAATGTATTCAATTACTGTGTATGCTTTTATATACACACGTTTTCTTTGTATAAATGAAATGAATGACAGTAATGATACAAGGGATGGGAGGGAGGAATTAGGATTATTTTGTTGTTATAACTTACCCGTACTACCCACGAAGTGGCATGGTGTTATTTGAAAGTGGATTCAGGAGTCCCCATCGTGGCTCAGTGGTTAACGAATCCGACTAGAAACCATGAGGTTGCGGGTTTGGTCCCTGGCCTTGCTCAGTGGGTTAAGGATCCAGCATTGCCGTGAGCTGTGGTGTAGGTGGCAGACGCAGCTCGGATACCGCGTTGCTGTGGCTGTGGCACAGGCCGGCGGCTACAGCTCCGATTAGACCCCTAGCCTGGGAACCTCCATATGCCACGGGAGCAGCCCAAGAAACGGCAAAAAGAAAAAAAAAAAGAAAGGGGATTCATATTTGTTGTAAATGTATACTGCAAACTCTAGAGAAACCACCAAAAAAGTACATAAGAAGTACAAGTGATATGCTAAAAATGAGAGGAAATGGAATCATACAAAGTGCTCAGTTAAAACCACAAAAGCAGAAAAAGTATGGAAGTCAAAAATAAGAGAAAAGAATAAGGGCAACAAACAGAAAATAGTAACAAGTATGGTAGATAGTCATCCAACTATATCAATGATCACTTTTAAACATCAATGGTCTAAATACACCAATTAAAAGACCAAGATTGTCAAAGTGAGTCAGAAAACACGACTCTACTGTATGTCTACAAGTAACCCACTTTAAATATAATGACACACACAGAAAAGTAAATGAATAGAGAAAGATATACCATGCTAACACCAATAATCAAAAGAAAACAGGAGTAGCCATATTAATCTGAGACAGAGCAGACTTCAGAGCAAGAAAAGTCACTGAGGATAAAGAGAGGCATTATATAATTTAAAAAGGGTCAATTCGCCAAGAAGGTATCATATGTATGAACCTAACAATAGAGTGTCAAAATACGTGAGGCAAAAAAAGAACTGCAAGGAAAGAGAGATAAATACACTGGTGTAAGTGGAGACTTCAACACCCTTGTATCAGAAACCGATCCAGCAGGTGGAAAATATAGTAAGGACGTCGTTGAACTGAACAGCATAACCAATTAACTGGATTTCACTGACATCTATAGACGACTTCATCCAACAATATTCAGAGTACACATTCTTCTCAAGCTCACAAGGAACATTCGCCAAGACAGACCTCATTCTGGACCACAAAAAACACCTTAATAAATTTAAAAGAATGGAAATCATACAATGTGTATGCTCAAACCACAATGGAATTTATGCAGAAATCAGTAGCAGAAAGACACCTGGGACATACCAAAATTCTTGGTGATTTTAACAATACACTTCTAATTAATATAAGCCAAAGAAAAAACTGCAAGAGAAATTCTAAAATATTTTGAACTAAATAATAACAAAAATACAACTCATCAAAATCTGAAGGATACAGTGAATAATGCTTAAAGGGAAATTTATAGCAATGAATGCCTCTATTAAAAAAGAAGAAAGATATAAAATCAATAATCTAGGCTTCCACCTTAGGAAACTAAAAAAGAAATGCAAATCAAATTCAAAGTAAACAGAAGAAAAGAAATAATAAAAATTCAAGGGGTTCCCTGGTGGCCTAGCAGGTTAAGGACCTGGCATCACTGTTGAGGCTTTGGTTAACACTATGGTGCAGGTTCAATCCCTGGCCCAGGAATTTCTGCATGCTGTGGGTGTGGCCAAATAAAATTCAAGCAGAAATCATTGAAATTGAAATGAGGAAATCAATACAGAAAATCAACAAGACCAAAAGCTCTTTCTTTCTTTTTTTTTTTTTTTTAAGCGCCTCACTCACGGCATATGGAGGTTCCCAGGCTAGAGGTCAAATCAGAGCTGCAGCTGCCAGCCTATGACACAGCCACAGCAACAAGGGATCCAAGCCACATCTGCAACCTATGCACAGCTCATGGCAACACTGGATCCTTAACCCACTGAGTGAGGCCAGGGATCGAACCCACATCCTCATGGATACTAGTTGGGTTCGTTAACCGCTCAGCCATGATGGGAACTCCCAAAAGCTGCTTCTTTGAGAAGATCAATAAAATCAATAAGCCTCTAGCCAGGCTAAGAAAAAAGAGTAGATACAAGTTAGTGGTACCAGAAATGGAAGAGGGAACATCACTTAAAAGTTCATGATCATTAAAAGGAAGAAAAGGATGAAGTTCTCTGGTGGCCTAGCACGTTAAGGATCCAGCGTTGTCCCCACTGTAGCACAGGTTCAGTCTCTAACCCATGAATTTCTGCATGCCATGGGCATGGCCAAAAAAAGGAAGATAAAGAAATATTAAGGATAACTCTATGCCCACCGATCTGATCACTTAGAGGAAATGGACCAATTCCTTAAAGACACAATCTACCAAATCTCACACTTAATAAATCTATTTTTTTTAAAAATTAAACTAAAATTACTCTTACCATATGATCCAGCAACCGTGCTCCTTGGTATTTAACCACATGAACTGGAAACTTATGTCCACACAAAAACCTGTACACAGACGTTTATGGTAGTTTCATTCATAAGTGCCAAAACTTGGCAGCAGACAAGACA
The DNA here is from genome assembly GCF_054392235.1 of Sus scrofa. Lineage (NCBI taxonomy): Eukaryota > Metazoa > Chordata > Mammalia > Artiodactyla > Suidae > Sus > Sus scrofa. The sequence goes on from NC_139401.1 coordinate 18,245,897, forward strand.
CCCTTTAGAGAGTGAGCGTATAAATAAACTGGTACATCCAGACAACAGAATATTATTCAGTATTAAAGAAAAAATGAGCTATTAAGCCATGAAAAAACATGGAGGAAACTCAATACATATTAAAAAGTAAATGAAGGGGTTCCCACTGTGGCTCGGCAGTAACGAATCTGACTAGTATTCAGGAGGACGCGGGTTCGATCCCTGTCCTCGCTCAGTGGGTTAAAGATCTGGCGTTGCCATGAGCTGTGGTATAGGTCACAGATGTGGCTCGGATCCTGCGTTGCTTTGGCTGTGGCGTAGGCCGGCAGCTACAGCTCCGATTGGACCCCTAGCCTGGGAGCCTCCATATGCCATGGGTGTGGCCCTAAAGAGACAAAAAAAAAAAAAAAAAAAAAAAGATAAAAGCAACCAATCTGAAAAGGTTACATACTGTATAATGCCACCTATATGTCATTCTGGAAAAGGCAAAACTATGGAGACAGTAAAGAGATACGTGGTTGCCAGGGGTTGGTGGTGAGAGATGAACGAGTAGACAGAGCACAGAGAATTTTGGGGGCAGTGAAACTACTCTGTATGATACTACAGTGATGGATACACATCATTATACATTTGTCCAAACCCATGGAAGAACACAAAAAGTGAACCCTAATGTAAACTGCGGTCTTTGGGTGATTTATGATGCATCAAAGTAGGTTCACTGACTGCAACACTGATTGTTGATAGTGGGAGAGGCTGAGCAGTATGGGGCCTGGGGGTATATAGGAACTTTACACTTTCCACTCAGTTTTTCCGTGAAACTAAAATTTCCCTGTAAAAATAAAAGTTTTTCTTTGGAAAGGTTCCTTTGTGCCGTATATTAGATTCCAGATAGAAGTGATATCAAAGAAAATCATGGACTTGGAGAATAGACTTGTGGTTGCCAAGGGGGAAGGGGAGGGAGTGGGAGGGACTGGGAGCTTGGGGTAAAGAGATGCAGAATGTAGCCTTCAGGATGGATTAGCAGCGGGATCCTGCTGTGTAGCACTGGGAACTCTGTCTAGTCACTTATGACGGCACATGTAATGTGAGAAAAAAGAATGCATACATGTATGTGTAACTGGGTCACCACGCTGTACAGTAGAAAAAAATAAATATATATAAATAAATGACAAAAAAATAAAAACAAGTTTATTAATTTTTAAAAAATAAAATGGAACATTCTTCAACCAGCAATACAGTTCAAGCTTCAACTAGCTGTAAAATCAGAAATAAAACCCAACAACCTCGAGGCACAAAGGTGTTCCAGGTAACAACAGCAGAGCCAAAATTTGAACCCTGGCAATCTCTCTGGATTAAGTGTACTTATCCAATATACCACTCTGCCTCTCAATTGTTTATTATTTCGCAAATGGGAAAACGGAGACTCAGAAGGATCAGCCACTTGCTGAGGTCCTGGATTCAGTAAGATTCCAGGTTTCCTGAACCCCCTGAAACACAGTTCTTCCTCTACTCTCTCATATTGTCTTGGCATTTCCCCATGTCTCCCTCTTCACAATATCTAGAAAGATGCAGATGTATTGTCCTGAAAAGGGGGAAACTTCTGTTCCAAGCATAACCTATCAATACTCAAATTCTTTTGGAAGAAAAAAACCGTCTCCTCTTTACTAATGCAAGCAATCAGTCAATAAAATGGCGGGTCTCATCTGCCCAGGACTCCAGCAGTTTCAGCATGCTTAGTTTTGGCATCAACGTGCACGGCTTCATGAGACACACAGGATGAACAGAACACAGACGAGAATGAAATCCAAGTAGGTATGTAGCTAGGAAATAGCTGGTAGAAGGAGTTTACTTTTCAGTTTAGTTTTTTTTTTTTTTTTTTTAACGTGCCCACTGAGACGCATTAGAAAACAGGAGACTGTTTTTTCTTTCAAAGTTTGTCCAGCTGAAGGCAATATGCTTTGGTATAATTCCCTGACCCATTTTTTTCTCCTGATAAGAGATAAATAGCCAAGATACCTAGGTGTGAGGGACAGTCTATCTGCAGAAGGCCCTTATTTGATTAGACACTGCTTTTATTTTACAGCAGTTCGTATTTCCAAAGGCATCTCTTTCTCTGCTTCATTTTACATCCCAATTTATATTTCCTTCCACAAAACCCAAGGCTCAGTATTTTCGAGTTAATACCACACTGCACCAGAACGCGTGATTATGTACAGTCTAATTTCCTTTAGGTCATGTTCACATTCAGTTATTTTATACATATTGAGAATAGAGCAATCTTTGCTTTGAATTTTTAAGCTGGGAGTTCAGTCTGCTCCAAGATAAATTAGACATTATTCCTAAGGCTTAGTGTGCTCTGGTGAACTACCCTAAGGCCCTGGAGTTTCAAACAAATGGCTTTCTTTTTCTCCTTTCAGAAAACCAAGCTGGGTCTCAAAGTATGTCCCTTGCTATTGTGATTCTCATTATTTCCTTTCATTCCGATAAGAAATCTTACAGTTCGGCATGATCCAATGCCTCAGTCACAAATGGCTGAGTGATGTTTGCTTAAATAACAGCCCTTCTGAGATGGCTGGTACTGGCTTCAGGTCAAACATAATGAAACTAAAGAGTGATCAGTGTTCAGAAATCACTGGCATGTTGCTGAGTGTGTAAGCATAATGCAATCATATCAGGTCCTATGCTTCATGGCAAAGCTGAGATGAAGAAGCTGGAGGAGGGTTTTTTCTTTCTTCCTTTTTTCTTTTTAGTTTGCTTGTTTGGAGAGTTACAGGAAACAGAAGCTTCAGGCTGCTGAGCATGAAGGGCCTCAGAAAAATTAAAAAGAAGCTGTGTGTGTATGTCCATGTTTATATGTGAATAATTGGATGTCATATACAATGATCACAACAGATACCCCATTTCCAAAGGTAACCAGTCCAGGGAAGAATGTCAAAGACGACAGAACTTCCACATATTACGAAACCTATGGTACTCTTATTGTCTGGGAGGTCATCAGCATCTTAAGGATCCTGGCAAGGAATTAGGCTTGATACGGGAAAAAAGAATAGATCTATGTGTATGTATAACTGATTCACTTTGCCGTAAACCTGAAGCTAATACAACCTTGTAAACCAACTATACCACAAGAAAAATTTTTTAAATATTTTAAAAAGGAAATTAGGCTTGAATAGAGATTGGTATTTCCCCTTACTTTCGTCCTAGTAACCTTCCAGCAAGGCATTCAAATTATGAAATGCTGCTGATGGTCTCCTCTTTTTGTTTCCTCCCTGTGCTCTTCTAATAGTTACTTTCTCAAGCATCCCAGAAACAACCACATACAGTAACAGATACCAAGTTTTACTGATCTAAAAGGACTCATATGTGAAAATAACCTTTCCTGTGTTCCCTCCCTTCCTGATAGTACAGCCAAGAGTGAATAAAGCATATATTCTCTCCTACTGACATAACCTCAAATAGACTTTCTTTAGCAGGAAACTGATACATGAAGCTGCTAGGACGTGCAGAAAGCAGACAGTGACTGAAGTTCCATTAGGTATAGTCACAGACAGATTGTGTCAGGAAGTCATAGGCCAGAGAGCAAGTGCCAAGGCAAGCAGAGATAGTGCATCCTTTAGGCGAGAGACACTACCGACAGAAAGGTTCTATTAGGCTGGAGAGGGGTTCAGAACCTTGGAGAGCTCCCAGTGAGCGCCATTGCTTTGAGGTCATTCATTCTGAGACCCAACCAGGTAGTTTGCCCTGCTTTCTGAACTCTCTAGTGGAAAGGGGATCTTATCCTTTCTACAAATGTCTTAGTCTCTATGAAATAAGAGTTTCATTCTCCTTCTCTCTAAGAAGTTCAGGACCTGGGTCCAAGTAGGTAGGTTGCAGCTGTCATCTAGCCTTAGTGAAAGTCACATAAGATGCTCACACCTCAAAAAATCTTGAAAAGTGCATAATCAAGGGACCTTGCCCTCTTTATATTCGAGAAGCTCTCTCTTCTAGGTGAGAGGCTAGTGCCTGCCTGAGCTCCAAACTTTTCGCCCAACTAACTGAAACCTTTATTGCCAAATGAACCACATCATTAACTCTATAACCCTAACAGGAAGATTACCAAAATGATGGTCCCCCTTCTTCCAGAAGGCATATTCTCAAGCAACTTAATATTGCTCGATAGTCTATGAAAAAAAGATTCTATAGAAAAATAAATTTGGGAAGCCATGCATTAAAATGTGCTTTCAGGGAGTTCCCGTAGTGGCGCAGTGGTTAATGAACCTGACTAGGAACCACGAGGTTGCGAGTTCAATCCCTGCCCTTGCTCAGTGGGTTAACGATCCAGCATTGCCATGAGCTGTGGTATAGGTTGCAGACGCGGCTCGGATCCCGTGTTGCTGTGGCTCTGGCGTAGGCCAGCAGCTACAGCTCCGATTCGACCCCTAGCCTGGGAACCTCCATATGCTGCGGGAGCGGCCCAAGAAATGGCAAAAAGACAAAAAAAAAAATGTGCTTTCATATATTTTTTTTTCCTCTCTCTTTATAAAATACAATGTGATGACATCTTCAGTCATATGTTTTCTTCCCTTCTTGGGATTATTTTTTCCTTTGGAGATATGTTTCCAAATGTAGAATTCCTGACTTTAATACTATTGCCTCATAGGTATGGCCATATTCTACTGAGATGGTGTAATTTTACTTCCATCAGCAATGTGTAAAAGCATCAGTTTTGCTAGTAACAAATTAGTAATTTGATTTGTATTTTTTGATGACTAGTACCTAGAGCTGCCTCTGGCTCACAGCAGATGCTCAATAAGTATTTGTTTAAGACTGTAATAAAAAGTTTAATACTTTCCCATATCTATTTGCTTAGCATAGATCCTCATTTGGAATTGCCAGTCTTTTTCCTAATTTTAGGGATGCTAATGTTTTCCTTTGAATTTACCTAAGATATTAAACCCATGTTTTCCATATTTGTTTAAAAAATGCTTCCCCTGTTTTTCAGTTTCTTATATATAAAGTTTAAAAAAAATCTATTTACTCCCAATTTGTCCATTTTGTTTTTTTCACTTTAAAGTTTATAAAACTTATCAAGAATGGCAGAGACCTCATAAAGTTCAATGTTTTCCTTATGAATTAATGTCATGTATATTTTATTCATTTGGCATTGTGGTGTGAAGCGTGGGTCTGAACTAATTTTTCTCTAAATCAGTAGCAGACATCTGAATACAACTTATAGTCACGTTGTCTTTTTCTGCAGTGTCTTTTGACTTTTAGCAGTGCCCCTTGGTAACACATGTGTGTTGAAACGAAAGAGAGCTTTAGATCTCATTAGAGGAAATAATGAGATAAAATGGAATTATCTGAGTTCCCATTGTGGTTCAGCGGGTTACAAACCCAACTAGTATCCATAAAAATGCGGGTTTAATCCCTGGCCTCGCTCAGTGGGTTAAGGATTCGTCAATGCCATGAACTGTGGCATAGACCATAGACGCAGGTCGGATCCTTGTTGCTGTGGCTTGACCCCTAGTCTGGGAACTTTCATATGCTGCAGGTGCGGCCCTAAAAAAATAAATAAGTAAAAAATTTAAAAAAGAAAAAATGGAATTATCTAATACTTCAGTGTGTGGGTTCCACCACTTTGCTCTCAAAGGGTTTACAATCTTGTCAAAGGTCAAACTTTTGTTTAATCCATTTATGTGTTTGAATATAACAATGTAGTGGCCTTAAGGTATTTTAAAATGCGTGCTGAAATTTCACTTACACTACAATTCATATGTGCAGTGTAAATGTCGTTTCTTTATTTCTTAAAAATCTAATATGTTATTCTTCACAAACCCCGATGGTACTTATTTCCAAGCCCTAGGGTCTTCTCAAGGCTAGAACTTGAATGATGGAAATGATGCTGGTTTCACAGAAAAAACGTCCTTATGTTCTCTTATGCTTTGTCCCCTGTTGGCCTTAAGGTCAGTGTCAGCAGCTGGTAAACTTGTGATGTGTCTGGTTTTGTTTTTTGGCTCAGTCAGTGTTCTAGGAAGAATACTGGCTCTCTCCCTGTGGCTATAGAAATCCCTCTGAGTCCCTGTCACAATCTCCTCCTCACCCCTGGGAACAGAGATCACCCTTTATCTTTTGCTCCAGATCACTGAGCCCTATGACAACCAGCCTCATGCAGGTTTCTTGGCTCCAACATAAGGTCCATGCCACATGGGAACTCAGATTGACTTAGGCATGCTAAGCAAGTTCTCACTTCGGGTGCTCCACAGAGATGCCCTTTACAGACCAATTCACCCACCCCTCTAGATGCTGTGTGATAGCTGCTAACAGCTTACCTATGTCCCCTTCCTTGGAGAATTTCCCTAGCTGAGCAGGAGCCACTTTTGCTCAGGAAGCTATGCCCACCCTCACCTTTGGGGTACAGCCCACAGCAATGACTAAATGCCACAGGGGTATGAAATTCTGGCCTCCTTACCTCAAGGGGAAACAGCTCTGTGGTATAACTCACACTACAGAACTCCCTATGGGTTCTACGCTGAAACTAAGAATACATCCTTGGCTAGCACCTTCCCCTGCCCTATCCCACTTCCATCATGACACTTCTCTTGAGAGCATTCCTCCAATAATCAGCAAGCACCAGAATCTGTCTCGAGCTCTACTTCTAGTGGACATGACTAAGACACTATGTCTCACTAAGATGATGCCTCTCTTCCCTAGTTGTCAAAGGGCCTCTGTCCAGCAGATTCCTCTGAAACTTTCAAGCACCGAATGATGCAAAAGTTCCTTGGTTTAGGTTTTCCCCAAATTTGTCTGTCAGCACCACTCCCAAGCTTTTCCCCAGGCCATGTATATATGAGAGTTCTTAATACACCAAAAAAAAAAAAAAAAAAAAAAACAAGTTTCATCAGTTTTGTGAGTTGCAAATACCTTCCCTAATTCTATGGCTTATCTTTTCACTCTTTACACTGTTCTTTAATAAACAGAAGTTCTCAAAGTTATTATCTAATTTATCAATATTTTCCCTTTCCTTATGGTTAGCCATCTTTTGTGTCATATTTACACAAGTCTTCCCAAAACCCAAAGCTTATTATCTAGGAACTTTTTAATTTTTAGGTTTTTAATATATGTGGAATATATTTGGGGGTAAAGTGAGAGATAGAGGTTTAATTTAATTACAGTTACCCCTTGTCTCAGTACTATATTTATTCTAAGGACTGACATTTCTATACTGGAAAATACGTCAAATACTGACCTTATGCGTGGGTACATTTCTGAGTTATTCATTCTATTCCATCAGTCTATTTTTCCATCCCTGAAAACTGTCTTGATTACTACAGATTTGTAGCAGTCTTCTTATCCAATGGATCAAGTCTTCTCTCTTATTCTTCCGTTTCAAAAGGGTAATGGCTATACTTGGCCTTTTGTATTTCCACGTGGTTTTTATTTTTTATGATTTTTATTTTTCCATTATAGTTGTTTTACAGTGTTCTGTCAATTCCTACTGCACAGCAAAGTAACCCAGTCACACATATATACACATACATTCTTTTTCCCACATTAACTTCCATCATGTTCCATCACAAGTGACTGGATCTAGTCCCCTGTGCTATACAGCAGGATCTCATTGCTTAGTCACTCCAAATGCAATAGTTTGCATCTATTAACCTCAGACTCCCAGTCCATCGCACTCCTTTCCCCTCCCCCTCGGCAATCACAAGCCTGTTCTCCAAGTCCATGCATTTCTTTTCTGTGGAAGGGTTCATTTGTGCCTTATATTAAATTCCAGGTATGTGATATCACATGGTATTTCTCTTTCTCTTTCTGACTTACTTCACTTAGTATGAGAGCCTCTTGTTTCATCCATGCTGCTGCAAATGGCATTATTTTGTTCTTTTTTATGGCTGAGTAGTATTCCATTGTGTATATATACCACATCTTCTTAATCCATTCATCTATCAACGGACATTTAAGCTGTTTCCATGTCTTGGATATTGTGAATAGTGCTGCAACAAACACACGGGTGCATGTATCTTTTTCAATGAAAGTTCTGTCTGGACATATGCCCAAGAGTGGGATTGCTGTGCCATATGATAGTTCTATATTTAGTTTTCTGAGGTACCTCCATACTGTTTTCCATAGTGGTTGTACCGATTTACAACCCCACCAATAGAGTAGGAGGGGTCTCCATGTGAATTTTAAAATCAGATCTTGAATTTTTCAAGATCTACGAAAGAACATTAATTTAAATTTAGAAATGAATTTGGGGATGATGGGCATCTTTCTTGCTCATATTTACTACCAGATAGCTCTTCCCTTCCTTATTTTCCTTTTATGTTTGAGTAAGATTTTATCCTTTTTTCTGCAGAAGTCTTGAATGTTCTTTAATAGATTTACTTCTTGGTATTTTATATTAATTTCATCCTCTCTTTGTTGCTGGTATGGAGAAATGTATTGGATTTTGGGGTACCGAACTTTTATATCCAGGGCCTGTGCTAAAATTCTCTTATTAATTCCAACAATTTTCTGCCAAAACATTTGGATTTTCTATGAATATATCATATCACATGCAAATAATGACAGTTTTCTGTTTCTTTCTTTCCAGTTCTTATGCCTTTTTCTTGATTTGTGCACTGGCCAGAACACTCTGAACAATGTTGAATTGTAGTGGTTATCGGGGCACCCTTGTCGTGGTCCTGATCTCCAAGGGAAGTTTTTGACATTTTATCATTTAGTATGTTTGCAGTAGAACTTTTAGAGACTAAGGATGGTCTCCTTTTCTCAGACTCTCCTAAGAGTTTTTACCATGAAAGTACGTTTAATATTATCAACTGAATTTCTGCAGCTATTGAATTGATCACATGATTCTCCTCCCTTTTATGCTATTAATGTGTTGAATTCAACTGTTGAATTTTCCAATTTTAACCCAACTTTGCATTCCTGGGTCAATCTCCATTTGGTCATAATGCATTATGTTCCATGAACACTCTTACACATGTCTTTTGGTGCACTGTGCACACATTTCTTTCAGCTACATTATAGAAGTAGAATTGCTGGGGTGTAGAGTGTGGAAGTTGGTTTTAAGAAAAGAGTTTGACTTTAGGTGCACTGAGCAAGGCTTCAGAAGGACCTCTAGGAGAAAATATTCAGCAGGCAATTAAAAATGTAGAACTGGAGTCTGGGTAGAAGCCAGGGATGTGGATTTGGGAGGCATCAACAGAAAGTTTATATTTGAAGCCACTGGAATAGAGTGCTCTGTGTGAAGGAGGATCATGGAAGAGAGAAAAGGACGCCATATCAACACATGGAAATTACCTGTAGCATGGAAGGAGGAGGACAAAGAGCCAGTAGAGACAGGCATGACTTCAGACAGGTAGGAGGAAAAGTGAGAGAGTATCAAGTTTTGAACTCTACCGAGAAAACAAAGCTAACGAGGTCCTTAGATGTAGTGATTTAGGTCTTCACTATTTTCTCCTATGCTTCTCTATTCATTCACTTTTAATCTTAATAAAGTTCTTTGGTTACTTTTGGAGTCATGCCAATTTGCAGGACTGTTATCACCCTGGCAGCTGCTAAGAACATTCTCTACCATCCCACAGAAATACTCAGGACAGAGTACTTAATGAGCACTTACTAATTATAGGCCCATCAGTCAAAATTATGACCTCCAAAATAGCAGGCTTTTAAAAGTCAGCTGAAGGTGCACATGTCACAGGACAAAGCTGTCACACAAATGGAGAGAGAGAAAAAAATAGGTTCCCTTTAAAAACTATTAACTTTATAGAACTGGGTAGCTGAGGTTTCATGACTTGATACATTGAATTTTCCTTCCCGCTACCTCTTACAACTCCTGTCAACACTATTTAAGGCTCCTTTTCAAAGGTTACTGGAGAAAAATCATGAAGAAAGAGAAAGGGGAAGAAGAAGGAGGGTCAGCCAAGTTCTGTGGATATAAATGCCAAAGAAAGTTTATGAAGATTTCACTACACTCTCTGTGAGCAGGAAGTACAGCAACATATACACTCTATGTCATTAGGAACACAGCACAATTCTCAAATATGCAGTGAATGTTATTCCAGAAGATAAATATCTATCATGTTTTTACTCTATTCCAAGCAAAAGAAAAACAACCTTGCAGAAAACATCTCATCAGCAACATAAAAGGTCAAAAAGCCATGGAAAGTGACAGTATGAATGACAAAGAAATAGAAAGAATAACTTCCAAACCAGAAGAAAACAAACATGAAAAAATAAACAGGAGCAACAAGAAAGCAAAAATTAAGCCCAAATATAGCAGTAGTCTATGTTTTCTATCACTATCTTTAATAGGTAAGTAAGTTTATTTATATTTGGTGGGTGAAAAACAAAAGCTAGACATGGGCTATTTGTGCACACCTAAAACACAATGACATACATAAGCTAAAATAAAAGGAATGGGAAAATGTGTATTAGGCAAATAACAATTTAAAAAATCTATCTAGCAAAATTAATATAAGGCAAAAGAGAATTTAAAGGGGGAAGACAATAAGAATAAAGCAGCACCTCACTAGATGATAAAAAGAACAATCTACCAAGAAGCTATAATAATTTTGAACCTGCATGCACTGAATAATGAAGTTTAAAAACATATAAAGCAACATTTTTACAACAGCTCCACCATCATAAAAGGATATTTTTAGCTACTTTCTCTCAAAAAGTTATAAGGCAGGCAAAATATATACATTAAAAATAGTGAAGATTTAATCCACACCAAAAACATAGCTTGATCTAATATTTATACACAGAATATTGCATTCACCAAATAGAGGATACACATTCATCTTGAGATCATACTGCATCTTGAAACCATTTCTAAAGCTGACTATGAAGAGAATACTAACCTTGCATTCCGGCTGGTACAGATCTGCTAATACTGTTGGTTCTCTTTTGTTCAGAGACTGGGATGGTCTGAGCCTTCATGTGGCCAAGTCAGGAACAGCTGGGCAACTGTCCCAAACTGATATCATGTCAGACTCCAAGAAGGCATTCTGGTGAATCAGAAAACATTACATACAATAAATCACTTGAAAATCCACATTTGGGGGTTCAGAAGCAAAACCACTTAAAACATAATAAAATGAAAAAAAAAACTGTTTTCTTCTCCAATTTACTATTTTTCCTTGGGTCCTCTTTCTATACAGCTGCAAACAATCAAATCATTTCAACTGCCATCTTCCATTTCTGTTGACTTTCACAGACACTACTAATTCACTTGAACCTCACAATAAACCTGTGAAGTTGAAAAAAAAAATTATCATTCTTAGTTATTAAACCCAAATAAATGAAACCAGCATCTTGCCTATCACCAGAAAACAACAATTCTTTGATGGCAGAAGTGCCAGACCGTGTTGAAAAATATTGGAATATTATCCTGGATACCCAAAAGCATCTTTGTAGCACCCACCCACATCCCTAACCCGTCAGCATAAACCTCATTTTTGCCATCAGGACAGTGGGCTGAAAGTGCTAGGAAATTAAGGCTCCCCAACAGTGCTCAACCCATAACTGAGAGGATTTGGTAGATGAAGTGCTTCAGCTTCCTCACCCTCAAATGGGAGAACTCTGACAAACACCCCCTACATAACCTCCCAGAGATCCCCAGCAGGCTTGGGCTCCAGTAGCAGCCTATAGTAGTTCCTTCCCAGGCCTTTCTAATTTCCTCAGCCCACTCCAGTCTTTCCTTCAGCTCCCAATTAAATGAAGTGTACTTGAATCTACTTCTATAGGAACCCAAACTAAGATACTTTTTCATACAAAAAACAAAAACAAAACCAAAAAACACTGCACCATGTTTCTCACAGTTTCTACTTACTGCTTAATGTCAGAGATAAATGAGTCGTTAACATTTGTTTTTGATCTTCTCAAGTGGAGAGCATTTGTCTACGGCCATACCACCCTGAATGTGCCCAATCTCATCTGAAGTGCAGGGAATTCATAGTAAAATGTAACCAGTGAACACGATATTTAGTGAGCACCCCCAGCGTGCCTAACTGGGTACTAATGGCCTTATTTACAATAGAACACCACAGAGTAAGGGCTGTACTAGGCTACTGCAGAGAGAAGAGCAGAATATTTAAGGTTGGAATTTGATAAGGACATGGGGCCAGGGAGGGATTAACCATTCTTCATATTATGGGTGTCACAAATGATTTGCCTCCATGTGCTCCAAAAAGTTGCACAGATCAACTCTGCAAAGGCACCTTGAGACTGCGGAGGGGTTTCCAGGTGGGAACTGTAACACTCAACATCACTGCCACTTTCAACGGGGACTGGTGGGGTGTTTTTGTTTTGTCTTTTTGCCTTTGCTAGGGCCACTCCCGAGGCATGTGGAGCTTCCCAGGCTCGGGGTCTAATCGGAGCTGTAGCCACTGGCCTACGCCAGAGCCACAGCAACACCAGATCCTTAACCCACTGAGCGAGGCCAGCGATCGAACCTGCAACCTCATGGTTCCTAGTCGGATTCGTTAACCACTGAGCCACAACGGGAACTCCCAGACTGGTGTTTTTTGAGAGATCTTCCATGAAAGCAGCGACCTTGTCGGGGAAAACCTGCCCATTTTCTGTAAGATCAGATATCAATAAGCCTTGCTCCAGACTGCCCAACTCTATAGCCTGTACCATTTCTTGAGGAAATTATTCAGGAATATTTCTTCTGCCCTTGATTCTTGGCAAGATGATTTGCAGCCATTCATTGCTCCTTCCATACAATGGTCCTCTGAGAAAATGCAGGGGAAAGTGCAGAGATTTGTGCATGGGTTACCCAGTTCAAATTACACCTTCCAGCATCCTCACACTTTCCTTGGCCAGAGAAAGGCTCTAAAGATGATGGCAAATCTTCCTTTGAAGTGACAGGTAGGACAATGGAAAATAGTTCAAAAGGATCTTTTATTTTCTGAAAGAAGTTAAGATCTTGCTTCACTACTTTGTAGTTTAAATAGGTTTGTAGAGATTTGGGGTTATATTTACATTCCTCCTCCTGCTTTGTGTCCATGTTTTAAAAAGCCAAATCCATTCTAAGATAAATAAGGCTTTATTCCCAGGAAAAGAGACTTTGAGTTCTTTACAACATGTGGACTCTGCTTCTAGGATTATCGTTTTTCTTCTCCAGTGGGATACTACTGTCCCCTTGTCTGAATAAATGAAGTTCATATTAAAGACTGTGGCAATGAGGGAAACAAGAAAGTCAGAAGGAAACAAGTGCTTAAAATAACAACCAGAAAAGAACTTCCTTGTTCTTTCTTGTCCTTGTTCCAGAAAGTGGCTAATGCAGACAGAAAGGGCAAAGTGTTCTTGCTCAGTTATAGGCAGGATGGAGAGGTTCAGCAAAGTCAGATGCCAGTTATGCTTGGCATCACAAACCTCTTCTTTTTATCTTTTATTGTTTTCAAACTCCATATTCCATATTTGGAAATCCATCACTGTCTTGCCTTGGCTAGATACTGGAGAGAAATCGTAGGCTAATGGCTTTCAAGGGGCAAATTCCTTTTCGTGCCAAATAGATCATATTTGAATCTTCAATATATAAATCAGATTTAAAAGTGGTATTTTTTGTCTAAATATATTTTATAAATTCTAAGTCACATAAGAAGCATTCGGAGCTTACCCAAAAAGAAAGAAAGAAAGAAAAGGAACAAAGACGACGACCTAAAACCTACAGCTGTATATAATATGCTATCGACACAGTGAGAAGCATTACGAGTTCCCTTCTGTGGGGATGATGACACTGAATCGAGCGCAGCCCACATGAATGGGATGGTGTTTTTACGGGAGGACCAACCAATACAGAGGCCCAAATTCCCGAAGGAAAGAAAAAACCCAACAACAAAACAAAAACACATGACAAAGCTGTAAACTTCCAAAGTAACGACACATCTATAAGAATGTGACTCCAATGAACAAATTAACGCGCCAGAAAGAAAAGCTGCGTAGTGGATACTGCGGTGCGCCGGCCCACCTCCCCTCCAGCACGGACAGCTCATATCTCAGCTGCTGGGTCTGAGGCGAACAGCGCTCAGCTCAGGCCCTGCCCTCGGGCAAGGAGCGCCACCTCACCCCAAGTCACATCCGCAACACCAGAGAGCTCACATCCAAAGACTGGTGGGTGAGACACCATGAAGCCTTGCCCCCTTGCCATCCCAGCTGCAGGGCTCACTCGATTTGGGCTAAGGCCTTCGTTGGGACTGGCTCCTCCCCCTGCCGAATCCCACTGCCTTCATTCTCCCACAAGAGCACGCCAGCGCTCCATAAGCATCTGCACATAAACATCTGTCTCCGCATCTCAGCCCATTGAAGGTAGGACACATATCCGTGTAGCCTACACCTGGATACGAGTACCCTTATTTGGCTACATTTTAACTCTTTCTCTCTATATATACATCTTTATAACATATGTATGTGTGTGTGTACACATATACACATCTACACACATTTCTCTATACATACTTACACATATGCTATACATATATTTCCCCAAATTTCTTTGAAAATTGTCAAACTAACAGGACTGACACCACAAACATTCATCTAATCCCAATGAAATTCAATAATTCTCAGCAATTTAACATACTTTATCTTTCCCTTTTCTTTTTGCTATCCATTTGAAAGTAGGATTGAAGACATTATATCACTTATCTCCTAAATACTTATTCATTCGCCTGCCAAAAATAATGTAATCTGCACCACCATAATGCTATCATGACCCCTAAGAAAATAAACAATAATTTCATTAATTATAGCTTTAATTTTTTTTTCTTTTTTGGCTGCCCCATGGTATATGGGGTTTGGGGCCAGGGATCAGATCCAAGCCACAGTTGTGAACTATGCTGCAGCTAGCTCTGGGTCAGATCCTTTAACCCACTGTTTGGACCGGGGATCAAACCTGTGTCCTGGTGCTGGAGAGATGCCGCCAATCCCAGTGTGCCACACTCCTACAGCTTTAAATGTTTTAATGTTCTTTTCAAAGACACTCTAATCAAATATTTGTGAAACCCTTGAGGTTCCTTAGAATGAAGTTGAAAACCATTTTTCTTTTTTATCTTTTTTCTTTTTTTCCTTTGCTATTTTAGGGCCACACTTGCGGCATATGGAGGTTCCCAGGCTAGGGGTCTAATCAGAGCTGTAGCCACTGGCCTACGCCGCAGCCACAGCAACACCAGATCTGAGCCGCATCTGCAACCTACACCACAGCCCACAGCAGTGCCGGATCCTTAACCCACTGAGCGAGGCCAGGGATCGAACCTGCATCCTCATGGATCCTAGTTGGGTTCATTAACCGCTGAGCCACGAAGGGAAACCCGAAAACCATTTTTCTAGAGTACCAACCTAGAGAGAACACAGGCTCATCTGAGGAAAAGAAAGGATTAGTCTTTAAGAGTAATTAACAAAGGTGTTTGAGGTGGCCCGAGAGGTGGTCGGGTAGTAGCACCTCTCTCTGGGTCTCTGGCCGTGCCGCTTCACTCCTCACCGCGGCTGGAAGCGCCTTTTCCACAGGACATCAATGCAAGCCGGAATTTTAAAAAAAAGAATGTCTCCCTCCTAAGCCATGGCATATCAGCTGTACAGAAACACTACTTTGGGAAAGAGTCTTCAGGAGAGTCTCGATGAGCTTAAACAGTCTCAACAGATTACCCCGCAACTTGCCCTTCAAGTTCTCCTTCATTGCGAGAAAGCTATAAATTCAGCACTGGCACAGAGGGTCAGGAATAGTCAACTTCAGGGGCTGCACCTGGAGCATATGGACGTTCCCAGGCTAGATGTTGATTCGGAGCTACAGCTGCCAACCTACTCCACAGCCAGAGCAACTTGGAATCCGAGCCATGTCTGCGACCTACAGCACAGCTCACGGCAACGCCAGATCCTTAACCCATTGAGTGAGGCCAGGGATCGAACTTGCATCCTCATGGATCCTAGTCGGGTTCATTAACTGCTGAGCCACGAAGAGAACTCCCATTCTACTTTTGTATGTGGGTGAAGATTCCATGTTAAGTGTTTCTTTTTAAAATAGTTTCTATGTATCTTCATTGCTCACAGAGAAAGTCTAAACTACTTGACAGAAGCAGACCAGGTTTCCTGCAATCTGCCTACCTCCTAGGCTCACCTGCCCTCACTCCAAGATGCCTCCTCCTCAGCCAAAGGAAGCTACATTCAGTTCCCTGAACATACCGTGTATTCTCACATTTGGTAATCCACATTTGCTTGCCTGGAAACCCCTTCATTACTTTCATTATTTGCTGAACTCCGAAAAAAAAAAAAAAAGAGTAACTAACAAAGCTTGACTCCTTCTGCCCCACCACAGACCCCAAACAGACCCGAGACCCTATAACCTTGTGTATCACACTCACTGCACATTAGAATATCTACCTGCATATGCAAATACACTGCTAAGGTCTATAAATTGGTTAAAGCTTTTAAAACTGAGAAGCTGGTAAGTATGCCTATGTGACACTTCTGTTCTCAAGCCCACAGTTTGTAAATTTGGTAACAGCTTTTCTTGTTAGTATTCTTAAGGCAGATTAAAAGGGTGTTTAAACAATAATTACTCTTGGAATCCAGTAAGTAAGTATAAGTACAGGATAATGCATTGCCAGGCACCGAAAAAAACTTATCAATGCATTAGAGCTTCCTTAAATAGACATCATTCATCACTTAGGTAAACCAATTGAGTTGAAAATACAAGTGCTAATAGAGAAAAGTGATATCCACTAAAATGTACATTTTATTTCAGGAACCTCACTTTTAAGAAAGAGACTTACTTGGAAACTCACTTAAGTGGTACCATTAAAAAGTTGAAGTGTCAATATTCTTGGAAAACAATATGTTAGTGATGCAAATGTACAAGTGCCTTCTCCGGCTGGGCTTGAATGGTCCTGTCCAACTCAGATATCTCAGTTAATTGGAGCCTTTAGCTGGCCATCAAGGGATAAGAATAAGATACTGGACCATGAGCAATGCATATACCTGTTCCCCTCTCGCTTTCTCTTATACACACACACACACACACATCACTCTTCCTGTGTTTGAGTTGGGAAATGAAAAGGAACCTACCATTGCCTACATCTTGAAGGCTGGCAGATGTCATTTCCTTTAACAGACATCTAAAATAACTTTTGATTTAAAAACAACAACAACAACATGGATTTCAAGGATTACAAACCAAGTATTTCAAGGGCCACATGACAGGTAGAATGTAAGGACAAGGAAGTTCATTCCACTAAACACAACCCACCGTGGTCCAGCCCCTGCTTTCCACGCCTGATCTGATAGGCACAGGCCATTCCTGAAGGAGACAAGTGTGACTCTGCCTGAAGGGAGGTTAGTGCTCTCCTTGTAGCCCGAGGGGGAAAGTCATTGCCATTCCCATGGACTGTCCCTCAAATTTCTCCAAATTACAGGGCAAGAGATAATGAGTCACCCTGTCCTCATCAATGCAGTGAGCTAAGCAAAACAGAGCTAAAACTCCTAGAGCCAGCAGATTTCAAATATTTTTGGATTGTAAGTTGAAAACGAATACATTTTACATGGCAACCCAGTTCCTCAATAGGATATAGATGCCAAACTGAGACATTTTCCAAAATAATACTGTCCTTTGCTATTTTCTATTTAATTTTTTTTTTTAAAGTGCTAGTCCCAACTCACTAAACTGACTTCACCACCACTGACAGGAAATGACCTACAGTGTGAAAGACACAATGCTAGAGGGCCAAAACTCAACTGTGTTTTTGCATTAGACTGGATTCACAGAAGATCTTTTGCTCTGGCTTTATTTATTGCTAAAAATCCCACTATTTGCCAAAGGAAACTTTTCTCAAAGGATGTCCAATTGCAATCTCAGAGCCAGCCTGGTCCAAATGCATAAATGCCCCTTGCAGCACTCTTCTTTTAGGTCACATATTCCATTGTCTGTGAATATTATTTGAATAAAAATCAGTCTATTTTAATTACACATATACTTACATTGTAAATTATTCAACAATAATGCCTCTCCACACCTATTTTTATCCATTGCCCAGAATCACCACAGTAAATATGCAGACAAGTATCTTCCATCTTTTGTGATGCGTTCACATATTACCCATAACCACACATAAATGTTTGGGTTTTTTTTTTTCTTTTTTAGGGCCATAGGCATGGCATATGGAGGTTCCCAGGATAGGAGTCCAATCGGAGCTACAGGTGACGGCCTACACCACAGCCACAGCAACACCAGATCCGAGCTGCATCTGCGACCTACACCAGAGCCCATGGCAACACCAGATCCTTAACCCACTGAGCGAGGCCAGGGATCGAACCCACATCCTCATGGATGCTAGTCAGATTCGTTTCCACTGTGCCACAACGAAAACTCCATAAGTGGTTTTTAATAATGAAAATGGAATTGTATTACATTTACTTTTTTGTGATTTGTCTGAACTTAAGAGATATCTCTTTGTGAGTCAGGACACAAATTTCAAATCAATTTATCTAGATGGATCACATTCTTCTTTTCGATAGTACTTTGTTGAGATAGAACTTATATACAATAAATGCACATAAGCACGCTTAAGGACCTTTTACATACATACTTCCTCTTGCAACTTCCATTTAGATCAATATGCAGAACATTTCTATCAGGCCAGAAGAATTCTCATGCCTGTTCCAGTCAATACCACCCCCCACAGAGTGAACCACTGCTCAGACTTCTAACACCGAGCCTTAGTTTTGCCTGTTAACTTCACATTCATGGGCTCATATAGTAGCTATTTTTCCGTGTCTGGATTCTCTTATGCAACATAATACCTTTGAGATTTATCCATGTTTTTGCACATATTGGTAGTTTTATGGGTTTGGGGGTTTTTTGTTTTGTTTTTAGTATTTTTTTTATTAAAATATAGTTGATTTGCAATGCTTCTTCAATTTCTGTTGTACAGCAAAATGACTCAAGCATCAACAGTTCCCTGTGCTGTACAGGAGGCCCCCATTGCCCGTCCGTTCCACAAGTAACCATTGGTGGAATGGTGCTCCCACCACAACTGAGGTCATTTCCAGCCTGGGGTTCTCATGCATGAAGTTACTATGAACATTCTTTTAGAAACCTTTCTGGGGGCACGGCACTCTTTTTCCTTGAGAATATACTTTTAATTGTTGGGTGAGAGTGCATGTTTAATTTTATTAGAGGCTACCGAACATTTTTCGACAGTGACTGCCATTTTATACTCCTACCAACAGTGTATGGAGTTCCAGTGGTTGCAGTCCTCGCCAGTACTCTGTACTGTCAGTCCTTTAGATGGGTGCTACTATCGCCTTCCAATTTTAACTTGCATTTTCCTGATAACCAATGATATTGGGCACTTTTGCATGTGTTCATTGGCCATTCCTGTATCTTCTTTTACAAAGTGCCCATTCAAGAGCTTTGCCCAGGAGTTCCCACTGTGGTGAAACAGGATTGGCAGCGTTTCTGGACACAGATTCACTCACTAGCCTGGCCACCAGTTAAGGACCTGCTGTTGCCACGGCATAGGCTGCAACTGTGGCTTGGACCTGATCCCTGGCCCAGGAACTCCATATGCTGTGCGTGGGGCAGCCAAAAAGAAAAAAAAAATTTTTTTTCATTTTTAAAAAAAAATTTAAAAAGCATTTTGCCCATTTTTTTCTTTTCTTTTTATGGCCACACCTGTGACGTATGGAAGTTCCTGGGCTGGGGTCAAAGTGGAGCTGCAGCTGAAGGCCTATGCCACAGCCATGGCACCACTGGATCTGAGCTGCATAGGCAGCCTATGGCATGGCTTGTGGCAACACTGGATTCTTAACGCACTCTGCGAGCCCAGGGATCAAACCCACCTCCTCACGAACACTATGTCGGGTTCTTAACCAACTGAGCCACAACGGGAACTCCAAATTTTGCCCATTTTAAAATTGGGTTGTTCATCATTTTGTTATTGATTTATATAATTTTTAATATATAATGGATATAAGTCCTCTATCAGACCTATGTACTGTGAATATTTTCAATCTAGGTTTTGCTTTTCACTTAAATATATCTGCTACATTCTTTTTAGTGGATGCATATTTTCCCATTGTAATACCAGTTCTCTATCAATGGATATTTACACTCATGGGGGAAAAAAAATCTGTGCTTCAGTGGAAAACTATACATTGTTTAGAGCACATTGCTCTTGGTTATCTGATTCTGATTTTCCATTTGTCAACTTTAAGTAACTGACAGCAATGCAAAATGATTCTTATCTACAAACGTGCAAATAAATTGTCTGGTGAAGCTTCAAATGACTATCCTCTTCGGCTATGGCATAAGCCAATTTTGCCTCCATTTGCACTATAATTTTAGTATTCCTAATCGATAAATGTATCTATTCTTTGGATTGTCCTTTAAAATGATTGTGACATCTTACACATTTCCTCATTAGTAGTGAGTTAACTAAAATCTCTAACATGTTCCTTTTATGTCTGCAGGAGAAGCATATTTTACCTTTTTAAAAAATTATTCTTTAACACATTGTTCCTAATTGTTTATTCTATTACAGAGGATGCTGCAATCCTTATTGCGCATCTTTGTGTAGAAATCTCTCTCAAGACTCTCAAGCCAAACTAATGGTAGAATTTCAGAGCCCCTAATGCAACCTCACACTCCAAATCAAACCAACTCTGATGAATAGATTTAACAAGTTCAGTTACATGAAGGCACAGAAGATGAACAAAGAGAACTTATATTGTAACAAGGGGAAAGATCAAATTAGGCTCAAGCCAAACTAATGGTAGAATTTCAGGCATGGTCAGACAAGGTGAATGAGGAATGTCTTTGTTTATTGGGCACCTGCTACTTCCAGACCACTGTGTTGGGCGTGAATGACACAATCTTTGCCTTTAGGAAGCTCAGGAATTAGTGGTTTTACAAGGCTACTAAAAGAGGTAGGAAAGACAAGGTCAAAAACGGTGCCACCAAAGATCTAAGAAACAGACACTGGAGACCTCAGCTTGAGGGTGGTCCAAAATCCCAAGGTGGAAAATTCTCAAGAGATTATTAGGAAGTTGCTAAAGAATCTCTGAAACCCCTCTTTCCACTGTACCCCAACCTATCTGCAGCAGTGAAGTCTGTGACTCTCATGAGTTCTCTAGGAAACGTCTGTAAAGCTCAGTCGGCTCAGGTGTTTCAATTGTGGAGAAAAATGGCTTTTTCTTCTGCCTTCAAATTTCATGCAAGCTTCATTCACGGGAATCACACTGAGACAGAGGTTCTAGGAAATGTGGTTCTCAGCTTCTCTTCTGCAAAGCAGAGATTCTAGAAGGGGGAGGTGGTGATGCTGTGTTGAGACCTGGCACACAGCTGGGGCTCACTAACTGGGGACCATCATCACTGCTGTCCATGAAGTGGCGGAGACACTGAGGAAGTGCTCAATATCACAGCATTTCCTACTAGAGCTGGCCCTGAAACAACACAGGTTTGAAATGTGTGCATCCACTTATATGTGGATTTTTTCCAATAGTAAACACTACAGCACTACATAATCCATGGCTGGTTGAATCCATAGATATGGAATCTCAGATTTGGAAGAACTGTACATGCAGAGGAACCGGGTATGGAAAGAGCCAATATAAATTATACATGGATTTTCCACTTTGCAGAAGGTCAGAGCCCCTAACCCTTGTGTTGTTAAAGTGTCGACTGTACTATTTTTCTTGTAGGATTTCTGGCCATTGATCGCCCAACCTTCCCTTTCCCCCATTTGTGCAAGGGCCAAACAAGGACTCAGCAGTCACAAGCCTAGCAGGAAACTACTGAATAATTCAGTAGTATTGAAAAACACATGAAAGGCTGTACAAGTTTGTACTAACAACCCTAGCATAAAAGTGAGACTTGAGGTCTAGTCCTGGCTTTGGCACTAGCAGCTCTATGATTTAGGGCACATCGCCGAATCTTCTTGTAACTGTTGCACTGCAAAATTCAAAAGGCTGTGATACCGAGAAGAGAACATTATCTCTCATGTGTTCATCCCAAAATTGCATAGCATCAGTCCAATCATGAGAACACACTGGACAAACTTAAATTGAGGGACATTCTACAAAATGACTGACCAGTATTGATCAAAAGTGTCAAGGTCAGGAAAAAGAAGCAAAGATTGAGGACTGCCAAAGATGGGAGAAGACTAAGGAGACATGAGAATTAAAATGAAATATAGGCATCTTGGATTGACTCCTGAAAGTGAAAAGAACTTTGGCCGAAAACCTGATGAAATACAAATAAAGACTGGAGTTAATACCATTGTACCAATGTTAATTTCTGAGTTTTGATAGTTGTATCACATTTAAGAAAGCCATTAACATTAGGGGAAGCTGGGTGAAGGGTGTGTGGAAACTCTCTGTACTATTTTTCCAACTCTGTAAATCCAAAATCCTGAAATAAAATGTTAAAAAAATAAAACTGTGCTATTTAAACTGTATCAAAATTGAATTCATCAATTTGCACTGGGCCCTGCAAATTATGTAGCTGGTCCCGTACGGAAGTATTACCAATGCTGTGGCCCCAGAACCATACCACTGTCCCTCCCTTCAGGTAAACTTATAGAAACTCACAACTAACCATATCCTCTAGATGTGTTCACAGCACAGGAACAAGACTGTCTATCCACAAGAAAACCGGTGGAACCTGGTTCGGCCTCAAAAGTGGGACAGCTCACTACCATCTCATTGTAATCGTAAGATCTCTGCCTGACCTCACCATGATGGTTTGACCTGCTTCCAACCCCTATGTCAAAGGACCATACAGGGGCAGAAAAGAGGTGGCACCTCAGTTCCAGAAAGAAACCCACCTATTCCCAGAAAACCGATGTATATGACTCCCTCTCATTAACCTTGCCCTTAAAATCATGCTTTTGTCCCCCAGGTGAGAAGTCAATTTTCGAACTAAATCCCCACTTCTTCATCCTACGGCCATTGAATACAACTTGCGCTGCTAGTATCACAGCTTAGGGGTGTCTTGGCTGCCAGAACCCAAGCGGAAAAAGAATCTCCTCTGCTAGCCCCAGGCAGGGAGCCTTGGACTGTCTAGGGCCCAAGTGGGGGTCCAGGCGACCTAATTCGGTAGCAGAAATATATGGCGAACTGGATAAAACCCGTTTCCGTGATGCAAAAAAATGAAGCGGCAGCAAAACAATTCTAAGAGCTCCAGGGGGACCTGGAAGGAGCAGAGATAGAAGCTGCTCCATCTGAACGGGTCTTGTGGACAGAACTAAGAATGGCTCTGGGCCAACGATTAAAGGGCAGATGAGACAAAGAGTTATCTCGGCTGATGGCTGAAAAAAACGACCAGAACCTGATTCTGAAAACGCTCCCCCAATTCTTGGCAGTGTATAAGCCCCCTACAACTTAGGAGCCACTCCGACAAAAAAAGGGTGAAACCACCTGCCGATTGGTATCCTCCCAAGCCTATCTGCTTTCTCTTGGTTCTCTCCTTGCAGTTCCGGGCAACTCCAAAGCCTTGAATGACTAAGGCCAAGTGTCTGCTCCAGCGCACGGAGGCCCCAAGTGGAGCTTCAGGGCGACGTCAACAAGATGGCGTCATATAGGTCACCCCGACTTGGCTCACGCTCACAGGAACGGCCAGGACCAGTCAGGGGACAAGACACCCCGACACAACCCTAGAACGCGAGCGTGAGGCTGAAGCACCCCCCGCACGGCAGAGGCCCAACAAACGGCCGAGCAAGGTCCGCGAAGCGGCTCCACCCGCGACACGGCCCCTCCCGCAGGCCGGCGCCGCGCCGCACGGCGTCTCCCCCGAGCCTCCGGGTCCCGGGGGGAGCGGGGCACAGCCAGCTCCCCGGCACCGTGGGTCGCTCTGCGGCAGCCCCTACTCCAGGCTCGCCCCCCAGAGTTTGCCCGCGGGGAAGCTGCCCGTGGCTGAGAGGAGCCGAGGTGCCGGCAACAACCAGCACTGGGACCTGGGCTGACTTCATACCTGCAGCGCCCGAGTAGGCGTCCCAAGCAGCCGCTTCGCTCAGCTGCAGCACTCTGACCGGGGAACTCGGTGGGGTCGTCTAACTGGGATTTCTGCCGGCCCTAGAGCCTGCTTTGCGACCCTCTGCCCGCGCCAGGCAAGGAGGGCGTCTCCCGACCCGGTCTCACCGGAGAAGCGGACACCTAGAAGCTGCGCCGCCAGTAGCGCGGGAGCTGAGAGGTGGGTGGGCGGGGCTGACAGCCTCCTGAGAAAAGCTGGCCACGCGTGGACGGTTCCCCTCCTACCGCCCCGGCGTGGAGACTAATTCAGAACCGAAGCTAAGGGTAGCTCGAGGCCCACGCCGCCCGGAAAGCTGGAGTGACCCAGGTGAGTTAAACAGCCCGGCGGCCGCGGAGGCAGGTGAGTTAAAACACAGCCCCGCCCACTGTGACTCCCGGGGGCGGGGCGGGGCGGGGCTTGGGGTGGATTGGACCCACCTGGAAGCTATGTAATCAAAGTAGAAATTAAGTGAAAAATAGAAATTAAGTTTTTATAGAAAAACAAATATTTCTTGCCCACCTGTGTAATCCTGAGATTTGTACCTGCCACCTATTAATCTTCCAAATTACTTTTACTAATTATTTGAGAGTACCAATTTTTCCATCTCAAAGTGGATGAGCAGATTTTTCTATCACGGTGAAAAAATTCTTTGCAAATTTTAAGTATTGGGAGTGCTTTACTCCTACACAAGAGTGAATGTGGTTAGACTGCCACAATTTGCAGAATGCTGCAGAGATATTCCTTTACTAGATAGGGATATGGGCTATAAAGAAAAGTGAGAACCAGCACTGAACATGGAAGCCTTCCTGGCAAAAAATTAAATATTGCCGTATTTTTAAACAAATACTAAAGTATAAAATATTATGCTTTAGTTTACCCAGGAGAGACAAAACACTTCCAAAGTTTTCAACATCCTTACAATTATACCCATGAAAGTAAATTATTGTTACTGACTTTATTCTGTTTTGCTTATCAAGCAAGAAAACAAACATCCTAACTATATCACATTTATAAGACTCGCTGGAAAATGTTATCATTAAGTAAAAAAACAGTATAGATGACATTAATAAAAGTTCTATAAACGTATTACATTAAAAAAAACAACCTAAGCATCAGTATTAAGAATATTTAAAATGTTTATTCATTGTATTTATTTATTTGGAAAATAAAACAATATATTCAAGATAAATTTCTCAAAAACAATCTTATGAACAGACATTTAAAATGTTTTTCATTGGATTAGTACAATAACAGAATTAACCTGTGAAATTTTGTAGAAAAGGTCTAATTTAAATAAGATCTGAAACACCTTTATCAGTTTATTTGGCTCAGTGTGATTTTAAAGAAGTTATGTGTATATTATCATGACTCAAACTGTGGGGACAATTTTACAGACTTTTTTTTAAAAAGGAGTTCCTGCTGTGGCGCAACGGGATCACTGGTGTCTTTGGAGCTCTGGGATGCAGGTTCGATCCCTGCCCTGGCACAGTTGGTTAAGGATCTGGCGGTGTTGATGCAGCTGCAGAGTAGGTCAAAACTACAGCTGGGATCTGATCCCTGGCCCGGGAACTCCATATGCTGCGGGGCGGCCAAAAAAAAAAAGAAAGAAAAAAATAAAAGAAAGTGCATTCTAAACTGTGCTATCCAATACAGTTGCCACTATCTACATATAGCCATTTAAATTTTAATCTTAATTAGCTAAAATGAAATACAACTTAAAATTTAGTTCCTCCATCTAATTAGCCACATCTCAAGTGCTCAAAGGCCATGTGTGGCTAGCTACTACCATATTTGGACAATGTAAAATTATAGAATATTACCAACATAATGGAAAGTTTTATTGAACAGGGCTGGTCTAATAACTTGTATAAGTAAAAACCATATTAAAATGAAGTTAACCACATACGTCTTGAAAAACTTCTGTAAATAGGAAGTTTTTGTTTTTGTAATTTTGCTTCTAATCTGGGGAACATTTCAGGTACCACAAAATACATATCAAATTCGAAGTCTGCATACACAATTTGAAATTTAATCTTGCCTAGGATATAATTTCACTTTTCTGTATTAACGCTATTGCTAGTAGTTCTTAAAATTATTTGTGAAACGGAATGGTGAAGCCAAAGACTAAAACTTAGATGAATTAATATGCAGTTAAAAATGTGGAAGAATTTTTTTGGCTTGAATTATCTACTTTTTAAGACCATTGTAGCCATAGCCTAAACATATAAAGATATATGTAGAAATACCATGGTTTTATTAAAACTAAAGGCAACTAATAGCAAATTATTTATTTGAAGAACAGTCTTAAAAATTAAATCTCTTATCTCTATGAAACTATATTTCACTAAAATACACTGAAAGTTGAATTTAATTTTCAAAAGGTGTATGAAAACATGTATCTATTCTACCAACTGATCACATATAACCATCTACCAATTGATCACATATTCTACCAATTGATCACATGTTTCACAAGTCACAAAAATAACAAGATGTTAACTTGTACACAAATTATATTATTTGACCTACTTATTGCTTATTGAATTTCTACTTTGTCTTATTAAAAAACAGAAGTTAATTAATGTCAAATATCTAAGACAAAGCCATGGGTCACAAGCAAATGGCCGTAACTAAAGATGGAACCCTCACAAAGAAAAAATCTGCTCTTTGAACAATAACAAGGGATGCTGTAAAACGAATGTAAGTGAGGACTATTCAATAGGTTGAAAGCTAAAAGATGACATTATAACTGACAATGTTTCTTAAACACAAATGATCAAATAATGAAATTATACAATATTTCCTATGCCCGAAACATTCAGTAACTTCACAATAAAGTGCTCAAGTTAAAAATTAAATCCTAGTAAAGAGAGCGGGTATAGATGGATGACTGTGTCACTTTGCTGTACAGCAGAAATTGACTGAACAATGTAAATCAACTATAATAAAAAAGGTTTTTTAAAATAAATAAAATTCTAGTAAACGACAAGGATCTACTGTATAGCACAGGAAATTATATTCACTATATTGTTATAACCTATAATGGAAAATAATCTGAAAAAGAATATATAGACAGATATAACTGAATCACTTTGCTGTGTACTAGAGTCTAACACAACATTGTAAATCAACTATACTTCAATTAAAAAAAAATTCTATGAGGGAAATAAATAGGAAGGCTTCATGGAGGAGGTGGCATTCAGTGTGAGAATTTAGATATAATAGTAGTCAAGGGAGGCTGGTGGGGGTGGGCTAGGAAGCCAGTAGGGTGGGGGAGAGAGGGGCACTGCATTGCACCCTGAGTATAAAAAAAAATAAAATTCAGAGTTCCCACTGTGGTGCGGTGGGTTTAAGAACCCCACTGCAGCGGCCCCAGTGGTTGAGAAGGCACAGGTTCAATCTCCGGCCTAGTACAATAAGTTAAAGGATTTGACCATTGCTGCAGCTATGGCATAGGTTGCAGCTGTGGATTCAGATTCCGTCCCTGGCCTGGGAACTTTCACATGCCGCAGGTGCCACCAAAAAAAAAAAAAAATTAATTAAATTGAATTAAATTCGATTTATGAGCAAAATGGAATTTTTAAAAATTCTCCAAGAATCCTGCCAATATCCTTTAAGATCATTTTTAGTTGAACTTCTGATAAAAATTTTTACACTTAAATTTTGCACGATTTAAACTCGTATGCATTTCAATTAGTAGAATTAATCATAAAAACATAGTAAACAGTAAAAACTTTACCTAGACATTTCAGAAACAAACAAACAAAAAAAGCCTAAATCTGGTCAGATTCTTTAATTCATAATGATGTATTCTTAAATTTAAATTACTTCAATAGAACCAAAAGTCTCCTAGTATGATTTTCTATGTTGACTCTTAGCAAAATTCTGTGATAAAATATTACCAGGAGGCAATTAAAAGAATTCTTTTCTTATCAGAAGTAAATCAAAAGAACATAGGTCTCATCTTTGGAAAGCTTTATGTCAAACAATATGATGTCACTGCTATGAATCCTATATGGACGGATGTGTTAAAGAAGCCAGCATAGGAGTTCCCTGGTGGCCTAGAGGTTAAGGATCCAGTGTGGTCACTACTGTGACGAGGGTCCGATCTCTGGCACGGAAACTTCCACATGGCATGGGCACAGCCAAAAATAAAAAGCCGGCATAAGTGTTTCAGTTTTATGTAAACCATACTGCCCTTCTGAATCAGTGTAGCTTCACCTAAGCTCTGTAGCACCAATTCACTTGACAAATAGCAAGTGTTTGCTGCTTTCGAGTCCCCATGCTGGGCACTATCGTTTGCCTATCCAACTGTGGCTCTCTACCTCACTACCTATATCTGTACACCTAACACTCAGATTTCATCTATCGTTAAAGCTTAAAGTGCTATTCTTATTCTACATTAAAACAGACATAACAACAATCTTTAGCAGTTTACTACCATTTTCTTCTTCAGAGCTTCTTACTGGAATACTGCCTATAACTTTATTCATGAGAAGAAACGTTACACATCTTCCTAATGCAATTCTGCCTCCCCTGTGGGCAAAAAAGAACGTTGGCTATTTCCTTAGGTGTGAATTCAGAACTACGATGCCACGACAACATTTTGGAATTAATAACGTGAGAAACAAGATGCTGCAATGGTAAAGAAAAAAAAAATCAGATGGCTGACATTCGAGTACTTCAGTCAGCTAGGTCAGTATCTCTTGGCTCTGATTCTGTTGAAAGGGTCGCTGCTGGAGGCGGCTGTGATTTAGGTGTGGACTTCTTGAAGTCATATCTGAGACTACGAATACAACTATTGATAGCTGTCACACACAATTTCCAGTCATATCCAGTTTCTGATAGGTCACAAGTCGGGTAGATGTCTTGGAGAAACTCTGGTGGTAAAGTCCCAAAATATAACAGTTACTTAGAAATCAATCCTCAGAAAAAGTATTCAACCTCAGAACTATTGCTGTGTCTGTGAAAGGGTCCTTAAGACTTTATTTAATTAAGGACTAGTAGCTACAAACTATTATACACAGGATGGATAAACAACAAGGTCCTAGTGTAGAGCACAGGGAGCTATAGTCAATATCCTTTAATAAACCATAATGGAAAAGAAAAAAGACTTTAATTTTTTTAAAAAAGGATACAAATGTACTTATTTGCAGAACAGAAACAGACTCACAGACTTTGAAAAACTTAGCTTACCAAAGGGGACAGGTGGGGGGGCGGGAGTAATAGACTGGGGTGTGGGATTAGCATATACACACTGAGGTATATGGAACAATTGGCCAATGGGGACCAGCCGTATAGCACAGAGAACTCTACCCAGTATTCTGTGACAATCTATGTGGGAAAGGAACCTGAGAGAGAACGGATATGTGTCTGTGTATGACTGGGTCACTTTGTTGTACAGCAGAAATTATCACAGCCTTGTCAATTAACTATACTTCAATAAAACTTAAAAAAACACATCGACTATAACTATTATTAAATCAGCTGAACAAATCTTTTCATCTGAAAGGATAATACTATGAAATAGCACCATTCTTAAATCACACAAGAAAACCACAATACCCCATCATCTTGCTGCTTAAACAGAATGGAAACCCTCTGCTCTCTTTGGTACCCAACATAAACTTTTCTTATTCTCGAATTTATCCAATTTGTCCATGCATCTAGCATGTTATTCATTACATCAAATAAAGACATGCTAATAAAATTCTGTAACATGCTAGAGGCTGCAATGTCTTTCATATTTTTAGAGGGAGGTAGCTGTAAACTGCTAAATTCTTTGTACTGCTTGGTTACTCTCAGACAAAAGGAATGAGTCTTAGGATCTCGCGTTAGATGGAAACTTCTTTAACAAAAGGTGACAGAGCAACATGGCTCAAGGAGCACTCTTAGAGAAAGTAGGAGGACAAAGAGAAAGGTGGGGAAGAAAAATGTCACCTAGAAGAGAAGAACTGCCCTTGCATACTTTTTCAGGTAATTTCCTAAGTACCTTTGAGCTCTTATAAAAGGATCTGGCAATCACTACAGGCCAGCATTAGTTAGCTATATTAATATCATTTGTTTTGATAGGATAAATAGGCTAGGAAATCAGGACAATGCCATAAACACAGTTTACCTCTAAATTTTTAGCAAGACATGTGACAAAGTTGAAAAGCTTTCAAATGGGCTAGTAGATCCTGGAAGGAAGCTTTTAGTGGTATGTCACTGGATTCAGTATCAAGCTCTATCCTGCTGTACTTTTTGTAGTAACAAAACAGAAGTTGTGGATAGAAGGCCTGTCACATATCCCAGTGACGGCAAAACTGGAACAGATAACTAACAGACTGAAAGACAAATAGGTACCTGCAAAGCTTTCAATAGATTGCAATGAGGAACCTAAATTGGTTGGTGTTTCCAAAAGTGTATTTTCTGAAACACTAGTCATAAAAGAAGTTTCTGAAAAAGAAGAGTTTCAGAAAATACACTTTGGGAAACACCAACCAATTTAGGTTCCTCGTTGCAATCTGTTGAAAGCTTTGCAGGTACCTATTTGTTGCCAAGGGGAAGGGGAGGGAGTGGAGGGGACTGGGAGCTTGGGGTAAAGAGATGCAGAATGTTGCCTTCAGGATGGAGGAGCAATGGGATCCTGCTGTGTAGCACTGGGAACTCTGTCTAGTCACTTAGGATGGAACACGTAACGTGAGAAAAAAGAATGCATACATGTATGTGTAACTGGGTCACCACGCTGTAAAGTAGAAAAAAATATATATATAAATAAATAAATAAATAAATAAATTTTTAAAAAGGAAGTTTCTTGGGGTGGGGGTAGGGGAGGCGGGAAAGATACTAGCTGTGCAACCAAGAAATGCTTAACTGCAACGTCAGCCTCCACTGAAAAATCCCACAGTAAAGAGATCCGCTGATTCAAAGGTAACAAATACAAATTAGTGAGGCACATTAATGAAGGAAATGAATACATAAAGACAACAGAGGATCAAGACTGTGGAAACCTGGGCAGGCTGGAAAGCCCAAAAGCATTCAAAACATGTTTTAAAACAGAGTCAAGGAGTTCCCTGGTGGCTCAGTGGGTTAAGACTCTGGTGTTGTCACTGCTGTAGCTCTGGTTACTACTGTGGCGTGGGCTTGAGCCCTTGCCCGGGAACTTCTGCATGCCATGGTCATGGCCAAAAAAACCCCAGAGTCAAATGAAACATATCTATGGACTGAGGCCGTTGGGGTGCCAGACCAAGATCTTTCCTGGCCACCTGACTAAAAAGCACTTTATTCATGAAGCACCTACTAACATTCAGCTGTCCTTAAGAAACAGAGTTTGGGGAATGCTGCTTAGCAGTAACAGGATAAAATGCAGGAGGAATAAATATAAAATCCTACACTTACATTAAGGAAATACTAACAGTATAAATAGGTGCAGCCTAAATACTAACAATATAAGTACTGTAGAACTTAAAGAATCATTTTTTTAAAGTTTAAAAAATAAAAAGAACTGGATAAATGTGTGTATACAAAAAAAAAGATTTAGAGGTTTTAGTTGATCATAAATTTTAACTTTTTTTTTTTTTTTGTCTTTTTGCCTTTTCTTGGGCCGCTCCCGCAGCATATGGAGGTTCCCAGGCTAGGGGTCGAATCGGAGCTGTAGCCACTGGCCAATGCCAGAGCCACAGCAACGCGGGACCCGAGCCGCGTCTGCAACCTACACCACAGGTCACGGGAACGCCAGATCCTTCACCCACTGAGCAAGGCCAGGGATTGAACCCGCAACTTCATGGTTCCTAGTCGGATTCGTTAACCACTGAACTCCGACCATAAATTTTAAAATGGCAAGTGCCATTTCAGGCTAATAGGTAGTAATACTACTGTATTCATTTTAGCCTAATAGGTAATAGTACTATTATATTCTGGGTGAATTTGAATACATATGAAGTTAGTCACTGAATGAGATCATGAAAAATTAGGAAAATATTTATATGAGGAATTACCAAACAAAATGGAGATATTTAAATGGAAAAGTATAAGATGTTGTGGGAAAAAAAAAAAAAAAAACTGGGAATAGCACTTATTCTCCAGTCCCCATGCTTCCATGTAGAGGGATCTCTAAATGGGAAACACTGGAAGAACTGGGCATGTATGATTCAAAAATAAAGCTGATATATTTATCTCCACCTGGCAGATACTAGTGGCTGTCTCTCATTTGGTTTTGAACTTGAAAGTGGGAGAAGAGAGTATATCCATTATCTCCTGATGCATAGAGCAGAAAGTAATAGCTATCATTAAATACTTGAAGGCATAGCATGTGAAAAGTGATTGGCTCTACCATCTTTCGCTCTGGAAGGGACAGGTAGGACGAATGTGCATTACGCACAAGGAGGTAAATTCTGAGTCACGTGGAAGACAAACTCTCTCATGAACTAGAGCCCTTTTACAATGTAGTGGGAGCTTGGGGTTAAGAGATACAAACTATTACCTTTGGAATGGATTAGCAATGAGATCCTGCTGTGGAGCACTGGGAACTATGCCTAGTCACTTATGATGGAGCATGATAATGTGAGAAAAAAGAATGGATACATGCATGTGTAACTGGGTCACCATGCTGTACAGTAGGAAAAAATTGTATTGGGGAATAACAATAAAAAAATAAAAAACAAAAAAATGTAGTGGACGGGTAGAGCCTCCTTGCCTGCCAGCTTGCATCTCTCACCAGCGCCTATCTTAATAAATCTATTTCTTGCCTATCAAAAAATAAATTAGGAGTTCCCGTCGTGGCGCAGTGGTTAACGAATCCGACTAGGAACCATGAGGTTGCGGGTTCGGTCCCTGCCCTTGCTCAGTGGGTGAAGGATCCGGCGTTGCCGTGAGCTGTGGTGTAGGTTGCAGACGCGGCTCGGATCCCGCGTTGCTGTGGCTCTGGCGTAGGCCGGTGGCTACAGCTCCGATTCGACCCCTAGCCTGGGAATCTCCATATGCCACGGGAGCGGCCCGAGAAATGGCAAAAAGACAAAAAATAAATTAATTAATTTAAAAAAAAGATATACTCTTGATTTGTAACATAATTCATTAAGGGGTAAAACAAAATGAAATACATAGAGTAATATCTTCAGTCCACTTTTAAGGAACTAATTTATTCCAGACATTAAAGAACTATAAAAGTCACCTTTTCCCCTTCACTTAAAAAAATTTTTTTTGGAAGTTCCCTTGTGGAGCAGCGGGATGAGGATCCAGCATTACCACAGGAGAGAAAACACTGGAATTTAATTCTTATAGAAAGAGTAAAGATTATTTGTGAAACTTTTGTTTTTTAAAAATCACACACAATAGTAAGTCACAATAAAAAAAAGTTTGAAAACAACTAGATGGGGTATATACATATACAATGGCATACTACTCAGCCATAAAAAAAGGACAAAATAATGTCATTTGCAGCAACATGGATGGAACTAGGGACTCATACTAAGTGAAATAAGTCAGAAAGAGAAAGATAAATACCATATGATATCACTTATATCTGAAATCTAATATAAGGCACAAATAAACCTTTCCACAGAAAAGAAACCCGTGGACTTGCAGAACAGACTTGTGGTTGCCAAGGGAGAGGGGAAGGGAGTGGGATGGACTGGGAGTCTGGGGTTAATAGATGCAAACTGTTGCCTTTGGAATGGATAAGCAATGAGATCTTGCTGTATAGCCCTGGGAACTATATCTAGTCACCTGTGATGGAGCATGATGGAAGATAATGTGAGAAAAAAGAATGTACACATGTATGTGTGATGGGTCACTTTGTGTACAGTAGGAAACTGACAGAACACTAAACCAACTATAATGGAAAAAATAAAAAATCATTTTAAAAAACTGGATTAGATGACAGTAAATGCTTACAAAAGGTGCTATAAACCAGATTTCTTTAGTTTAATCTAAAACACAAGTGTTCTTCAAATTTGATGGATGAGAAACATCATATGAAGGCAGGAATCAGAAGAAATAGCTGAGATCAGGTCAGGGCTCAGTACTGTATCTTTGCTGGGTACCAGCGACACAAGTAAGATATATTCTGCTTGTTGCTTGTTCTAAATTTTAGACTTCACAGACTTGCTTCTGGAAGTTTTATTATCTCATCTATTGATGTCATAAAGACTACACTACGCTTATATGCCCAAGAAAAAACTAGCAAATTAATCTGCTCTGCTATTGTTGACACTTTCTACAAACTGACAAAGCCCAGCGGCTTCGACCTTGATCTTCAATAAAGGAAGACATTTGAGTTTCCATACATCTGACAGTCCATATGAGGAGCCAGAGTCAATAATGCCTTTCCTGTTCTAATAATGCCACTCAAGACAGAGCAATTAGCCCTGAGAACCCAAATGCAAAAAGAAACACATTCATGAACCTGCTCCATTATACCCTAATGAAGGAATTAGTAAAAGAGCTCCCTCGCTCCTCAGAACACATACAAACTGAATGACTTTTTCTTTCTGTCCTTCTCTAACATACACTGCTTTTATTTAGTCTCACATACTTGACATGTGACAAACCTCGGAGAGCGTTAATCTTATTGGCGCTACAGGCACACATGCCCCTCCCCAGACTGCCGAAGATGTTACTTTTTATTAGGACTTCCTCTGTGAACAGGTTTTGAATAAGATATCTGGCTGACAGCTCTGGGCGAGACTTCTTTTTTGCTGTGTTCAGGACCGATTTTGGCATCCATATATTTCTCCATGGATTTCCAAAATATTCTAGAAGCAAAAGAGAAAGACGTCAATTTTTGTGGCAAGTGAGGTCAAGTTTTTTAGAAGGCTGTAACAGAAAAGTTGAGGTTTCTGAATTTTTAGGCTCAAGAATTTTAGAGGTGAAAACAATTCAAGCTTTTAAGTTTTTAGTGTATCATGAGACGGCTTGAGAAATTTGACAGGAATCACAGCTGCTGTGATTACATGTGCTCTGATTGTTCAAGAGGACAATTCAGTATTCTGCTACCTTTTAGGATACAATCAATTTTAGCATTACATTTGGTAACAAATTATAAGTAGTTTAATGAACTGTTTTGCTACTTATAAAAAAGGCTTATTCAAAATTAAGCACCATGATTCTTAGTAAAATATTTACGCTTTTTTAAATGTAGGCTTTCTCTTTGGTATTAAACTCATCATTTAAAAATCAAACTCTTTTTTTTTTTTTTGGCATATGGAGGTTCCCAGGCTAGGAGTCCAGTCGGAGCTGTAGCCGCCGACCTATACCACAGCCACAACAATGCGGGATCTTTAACACACTGAGCAAGGCCAGGGATAGAACCAACATCCTCGAGGATACTAGTCAGGTTCATTAACCACTGAGCCACATTGGGAACTCCTCAAACTCATTTTAAAATATCATATTTTATATAACTTACCTGAACTGAAAAATAAATTTTAAGCCTATTTTTATCTTTCAGTTCTAGATCCTAAGCCCCACCATCTCTCTTCAGTTCACAGTGATTCAAATTAATCATACTTAAAAAACATTACAATGTATACATAACAAAGAATTGCTTGTTAAAGAAAATATATAATACAAATACGATTCTTACAAGTTAATAAAAATATTTTTCATCTTGGAACATCTGTCATTTAATGGGTAACAGTATAAACTGTTGAGCCTTCCAGATTTAACAAGAGAGATTAAATTAGTTTAAAAATTCACTCAGTGGGCCCAAAGACTTAACATCTTTAATCAAGCAATACTTATCGAGTCAGAAAGAGGTTAATACTCTTTAACCTGGTAATTCAAAATCTGAGATCCTAATTTAAGAAAAGAATCCAAAAATGTTCAAAGCTATACAAATGAAGATTCTTTTATTGGCAGCATGACTAATAATCCCTGAAAAATCCCCAAACAAAAACCAAAAACTTTAAAAAAACAAAATAACATTAACAAAAAGAGGGAAGTAGTTAAATAAATTGCACTATACTTATTCAATGGAATGTTATAAACATTAAATATTGAATGCAATGACTATAAAGATTGGAGATCTCCTTTTTTTTTTTTTTTTTGCTTTTTAGGGCCACGCTTGCAACACATGGAGGTTCCCTGGCTAGGTGCTGAACCGGAGCTGCAGCTGCCGGCCTACACCACAGCCACAGCAATGCGGGTCCAAGCCACATCTGCGACCTACATCACAGTTCATGGCAATGCCGGATCCCCGACCCACTGAGTGGGGTCAGGGATCAAACCCGCAACCTCATGGATACTAGTCAGATTCGTTTCCGCTACGTCACAATGGAGACGTCCCAAGACTGGAGATTTTTGAGGAAAAACATAAACATATCATGTTAAAAGGAAGGTAATTTATATGGAGGCCGTAATTCTTTAAAAGGTTCATAAGAGAAAAAACTGGGAGTTCCTGTCCTGGCTCAGTGGAAACGAATCTGACTAGCATCCATGAGGACACAGGTTTGATCCCTGGGCTTGTTCAGTGGGTTAAGGATCCAGCGTTGCCGTTAGCTCTAGTGTAGGTCACAGATGTGGCTTGGATCTGGCATCGCTGTGGCTGGGGTATAGGCCAGCAGCTGTAGCTCCAATTCAACCCGTGGCCTGGGAACCTCCATATGCCGCAGGTTTGGCCCTAAAAAGACCAAAAAAAAAAAAAAAGAAGAAGAAGAAGAAAATTTAAATGTTCCTAATAGCTTTTAAGTTATCTTGATTGTGGAAACTTTTCTTCCCTCCTAAATATTTTCCAGTTTTTCAATAAAATGATATAATAGACTACACCCAATTTGTGGTGGCTACTTGCCTACAAATTGCTTAGTTGCCCCGTCCCCTGATTCTAGCTAAATCAGGGTCAGAGACCTGTAACCCAAGATCCCTAAATCAGATTCTTTCTCCTGGGAATCTGAATAATAACAAGAGAAAACTAGAACCTGGAAATCATGGCAGCTACAAACACAGAGCCTGAAATTCTTCAATGGACCTCGGATGCCACTGTCTTGGGGCTGCTCTGACTCCTGCTTGGGGCTCCTTGGGGCTGCTTGGGGCTGTTCTTTGCTTCTTTTATTTATTTTATTTTTATTTTTATTTTTTATTTTTTGTCCTTTTAGGGCCGCACCCAAGGCATATGGAGGTTCCCAGGCTAGGAATCTAAGAGGGAGCTGCAGCCGCCTGTCTACACCACAGTCACAGCAACGCGGGATCCAAGCCACGTCTGCAACCTACACCACAGCTCGTGGCAACGCCAGATCCTTAACCCACTGAGCAAGGGCAGGGATCAAACCCAAAACCTCATGGTTCCTAGTCAGATTCATTTCCGCTGCACCACGACAGGAACTCCACTTCTTTTAATCTAGGAGCTATTCATCCAGTGATTTTTGTTGATGTGGTTTCATTTGACCAGAGTCTGTTTCTATGGTGTACAATCTGAGCAAATACCATAGTTATATGACTTTTGTAATGGAAAAAATGTACTATAAAAATACATCACTTAAATAATTTCGTTTGAACAGGTTCACAGATAATATTCTACTTAGGGTTGACGTGGTGGCAAGGGAGAGACAGAAAATAGTTTTGCTACCTTGGGTGCCAGTAAACCCTAGCATCCTGAGGAAAGACACTGGGAAGTATGAGTGGCAGATGGCACAGTCACCTATGGAACCCAATGTCACTTGACACTAATGGAACAGGGTATGCCTCTGGCAGATAGCTAGGCAGTGAGGGTACAATATTCTGAGCAATGGGATTCATTAATTCATGCAAAAACTTTCTCTTTAGAAGCATCTGCATTGTGCCTGGCACACAGAGAGCAAGACCCCTGAATTGCTTCTGGCTGATCCAGCTATAGCTCCTTCTCTTTTACCTGCAGAAAAGGTGACTAATCCGAGTTCACACTAGTCAAAGGGGTCGGCCAAGAACTGCTTTCCAAAGGGAAAAATAACAGATTTTAACTTAATGTTAAAAACTATCAGTCTCAGAACTAGGTATCTGTATTTCATTAATTCACTAATATAAGAGATTAAGTTATTTAGATTTCTTATGAAAATTTTCAAACATGCATAAAAATCAAGTAGTATGAGCCCCACAAATACATCCCCCAGATTCAACATTTATCATCAAAGGAACTTTATTTATTTATTTATTTTTGGCCGCACTTGCACATGTGGAAGTTCCTGGGCCAGGGATCGTATCTGAGCCACAGCAGTGACAATCCCGAGTCCTTAACCACTATGCCACCAGGTAACTCCCAAGAGAACCTATTTTACAACTTACCCAGTGTTTCATAAGAGACTGTTGAATTATCAGTGGAAAGTTCCTTAATTTCTTCAGGAAGAACACTGCTGTTCTGCTGAGAATTCTCATTTTCTCCTGTTTCTGAGAAGGCTGCTCGCCGAGGTAACTGGGAACCACCATCACCATCCCTTTTATCATGTGAATCTGCACACTTTGGTGCACCACGATTGGGAGGCTCTTTATTGTTGTGAACAGTTTTCTGCCGAAATACAAGATTGTATCTATAAACAAAGTCCCATAGTGGGGAAATACAGACATGCTCCATTATCCCCAGGTTGGTGGGGAAGCAATTGTTTCTAATAAGGTGGGCTGAAGACCACAAAAACTGTGTGGCATGATCCAAGTATATGGGGGATTCTTCCTCCAGCTGCCATGACTCACTGCTTCTTGGGGGACCTGGGACTGGGTAGCTAACTAATGAACTGAATAATTTCTGGCACAAAGTAAGTGCTTAATAAACATCTTATAAATAAACGAACAAATGAGTTTCTCAAAGATAACAACTTTTGGGGGTTTTATGCATGTTTTTGTTTTCTCTTTCTTCATATCTGCCTGCACATTTGAAGATTTGAATTACTTTAGCAATCCCACTCAGCAAATTCAACCAGAATCTCTGGTGGAGGCAGTGGGAGAGCTCAGGCATTAAGAACTTTTTTTAAAACGGTCTCACAGAGTTCCCATCATGGCTCAGTGGTTAACGAACCTGACTAGTATCCATGAGGACAAGGGTTCGATCCTGGGCCTCACTCAGTGGATTAAGGATCTGGCGTTGCCATGAGCTGTGGCATAGGTCACAGACACAACTCGGATCCCGTGTTGCTGTGGCTGTGGTGTAGGCCGGCAGCTACAGCTCCGATTCGACCCCTAGCCTGGGAATATCCATATGCCGCGGTGCAGCCCTAAAAAGACAAAAGACTAAATAAATAAATATAAATAAATAAAAGCGTCTCACGTTTCTAATATATATACCTAGAACTAACAACCACTGCTCTAGATTGGGGCTTATCAAACTTCGATGAGCGCACAAATCAACTAGGAGTCTGGCTAAAAGTGAGTCTGGTGTAAAACTCAAGACTGCGTTCCTCACGAGCTTCCAGTGGTGCTGCTGCTGCTGCTGCTGCTGCTGCTGCTGCTGCTGCTGCAGGTCCAGGACCCTCTTTGAGTGGTGAGGACCTATCCCTCTCCCAATCAAGTACACAGCATGCACTTGGCAGATGCTGCCTCTCTTCTGACGCCTAAGCAAATATGCAAATTACCATTTTCCAGGCAGTATCACAATTTTACATTCAAATGTTTAGGGTATAATTTTTGTAGGATATAAAAGGGAATGTGAAAAATAAGCAGATTTGGTTTCATACAGATGGTGCTTGAGCTATCACTGAAATCAAGCCGTTCACCAGGAAAACATAAGCTCAGCTACAAATATTCTTGGCAAATGGTTTCCATAAACTTACTCTAGAGATACAGGAGTGACTAGACATGGTGAGAATAAAATGGGGGCTTTAGAGAGGTGGGTGGAAATTAGGAATTGTCATCAAGTTAAATGCTTCAATAGGAGAAGGCAATAGATATGACACTTGTCCCTACTGAGCTATCCGTGTCTAAAATATAAAACAAACCAACCAAAAAAACCTCAAATTCACTCTGAAGGCAGAACAGGTGAGTGAGAAGCCAGATTCCCATTTACCATAGATGGGAATAAAGTATTATGGAAAAGAGTATAAAATATCTGGGATAACTTAACTTCATGGCATGCATTATCTTCACCAGTTTCTGTCATCACTGAAGTCAAGTAAAGAATTACTTTCCTTTTCTCCTGTGCCATCCATAACTGCCACTAGAACAGCTAAGTAGCACCACAGTCTGTTTTCTTCTGTGTTACTCTGTGGGATACTGAAAAAGATTTGCCAAATATCTTTGTAGCTGAAATTTTTTTCTAGTACAGCCATTGGCTTCAAATGTACTAGTTACAGTACTATCTGTGATTTATTTTATATTTAGGATACTTTTATGGGGCACAAATGTCAAAGAGTGAAATAAACATGCATATGCTTTTGAGTGAACATACTCTGCTCCTAAGTTAAATAACCAAGATTTTGAGCACACGGATTGAAGATCCTGTATGTCATGCTATCAGTTCTGGAACTGCCCAGCGTATGCACTAATACTTAGTGGCCATATTTAGATAAAAAATAACTTACGGGTGTTCTTTTGGCTTCAGAACATAAATGGCCGATCAGAGAATTGATATCAGAAATACAGGCTTGCCAGTCTTTTCCACATTCACGCAAATCATGGTTGGGAAAAATTGCTGCCAGATGTTCTGCAAACAGCGGAAAGAATTCGCAAAAATTAGGGGGAAAATTAACAAAGAAACTGACAAGGAATTTTTTTATTTAAAATACTGAAATTATCTATTTTTAATTGTCATTCTTTTCTCTAACTCTAAGGGTTTAGAAATTCCACCCAAAGAGGATGCTTAGCTGAATATCTCATTTCTCATAATGTGTACTTCCCTAAAACACTGACCTAGGGAGCCAATAATGAGGTTTTAGTGCTTTAAAAAAAAAAAAAAGTGTGTAACAGAAAGTGCACTATTTCAGGGTGCTAAGGCCTGCCTTTTCATAACCCTGTGGAGAAATTAGAACTCAAAATAGAAGGAAACCTGTAAATAGAAAATAGTGTTACTGCAAACATTATTAGACCATGGTCCAGTTATCTGTGCATGTCACATGCCTATCTTCCCCACAAGCTCTTCCCTCTGCCTAGAATAGCCTTCCTATTGTCTTTACCTAGCTCAAATCCCTTAGCCTTCGTAAGCCTTCCGAATGTCCTCAAGCACATCCTCTGCCCCTGGAGCTGCCACAACATTACCACTCTGGATTGGAACTCATCTGTTCCCCTCAGTGTGTCCCTTTCTAGTCTGTGAACTCCTTGCGGGCAGAACTGCATATTCATTGTGTATCCTTAGTGCCTGGAGCTCTAGCACCTCCATACACATTTCTGGAAGACAGGAAGGCAGGAGGCTAGAGTGGATTAATCATAAGATTCTATTTCTGTGTTATGAGTTACTAGCAGTGAAATGTGTTTTATTTCCCCACTTTTTTTTGGGGGGGTGCTTTTTCTTTATTTTTTAAGTACCACTTCAACACTTGAAGAATCGACTTAGTATAAACATAAGCAACTATAATTAATAAAGTTTATCTTACTTCACCAGTCTATGGACACGTTTTAGTCTTTAGAAGTTGTTACCCATTACATACTACTAAATTGTAAAATCCGAGTTAGGTTAAAAAGAAAAAGAACAGTTTTAAGATTTACACAGACTTCATGGTTATTTCTTCAACTATCAATAACATTCATCAGATGACCAAACGATGATAAAACAAGGATTCCATAGTGACTTTACATACCCCTTATGGCAGCCATTTTGTTTGGATCCAGAGGTTGGCGGCCTTGAGACGTGACACCTACAGAGCTGGACATCAGCATTTCCTTGGAGAACAAAATACTAATCAAGTAGCAAGCTGCATGCTTAGGTGTGGCCTTCTTTTGTGTGGTCATCAAATGAATATCAAGCATCCTGACATTTCTTTTGGGATCACCAAGATATCCTTTAAAAATACAGGGAAAAATTAAAACATTGGTTTTTTCCTGCAAGGCTACCTTGAAAGTACCCAAGAAAATTAAACTATTTTTTTTGTTGTTTGTTTGTTCTTGTCTTTTTGCCATTTTTCTTGGGCCGCTCCAGCGGCATATGGAGGTTCCCAGACTAGGGGTTGAATCAGAGCTGCAGCCACTGGCCTACGCCAGAGCCACAGCAACACGGGATCTGAGCCGCGTCTGCGACCTACACCACAGCTCACAGCAACGTCAGATCGTTAACCCACTGAGCAAGGGCAGGGACCGAACCCGCAACCTCATGGTTCCTAGTCGGATTCGTTAACCACTGAGCCACCACGGGAACTCCTAAACTATTTTTTTTTTTTAAAGAAAATTAAACATTGATTTTTAATTTACAAATTCCTACTTGGGGGAATTTTTTCGATACTTAGCTCTTCCTTAAATGAGTCTCCTTGTTGCCATCTGCATAACTGTTAGCATTTTTCATCTTTGCTAGTCTTGAATTTGCTGTACTTGAATAGGTTCATTGTCTTGAATAAATTTAATTCTTAGGTCACCGGTACATAAGGAAACACGTTGCTCTGAAATCTCATTGCTTCCTTTTACATTCGAAAACCACACTCAAGAGCTCTCTTGTGGCACAGTGGGTTGGGAATCCAGCATTGTCACTGTAGTGGCTCAAGTTCACTGCTGTGGTGAGAGTTCAACCCCTGGCCCAGGAACTTTTGCATGCCACAGGTGTGGCCAAAAAAAATTAAAGTAAAACGAAAGTACACTCAGAGCTCTATTACTAAGTCAGTATATGTTACC
The DNA here is from genome assembly GCF_054392235.1 of Sus scrofa. Lineage (NCBI taxonomy): Eukaryota > Metazoa > Chordata > Mammalia > Artiodactyla > Suidae > Sus > Sus scrofa. The sequence continues at coordinate 18,288,555 of NC_139401.1, forward strand.
TGAAGACAATTTAGAAAGTATGGGTGGATATAATTAAGAAAATTTAAAAGTAGTTAGCATTTATAGAGTATCTACTATATATCAGGCACTGTGTTAAATATTTTATATCTAAGCTGAGTTTCATCATTCTAACAACTTATTCCCACTTAGCAGATGAAGAAATTGAGGCCCAGAGAAGGTAAGTTATTTGAACAAGATCACACTGCTAGTTATATATCCAGTTTTCAAAGCTAAGTCTGTGTGTTTATGTGCTGAGTGCCCCAAACTCTTAATCTTCTGCTAATGCTACCTATCCTTTTTTCTATGTCTTTTTTTAAAACACGAAACTAAAACCATACTTTATATATAGTCTGAATCCTGCTTCTTCAGTTATCATTATATTTTTCACTTCTCCATTTTCTTTGTTTTTTTTTAAGTCTGCATCCCTGTCATTATGATTTTCTTGACAGGTGACATTTATGTGGCATTTATGGTCCAGGCATTGTATTAAGCTTCAAATGAATTATCCTATTTGATCCTCACTAATTTTCTTCTGGTCATGCCCAGGCCAAGCATCAAACTCACCCCATAACAGTAACCCAAGCCACAGCAGTGACCATGCCAGATCTTAACCTGCTAAGCCACTAGGGAACTCCAATCTTCACAATCCTATGAAGTAGGTACTATAATTTTTGTCACTTCACAGATGAATAAACTAACATTTAGGTCAGAGAAGTAGCTGAAGGTCACTTAGTAAAATGTAGAGCCAGAATTTGAACACAGACTGACTCAGTAACCCATGCTTTTAACCAATATGCTTAATGCCTCACATACTGTGGTATACCAGGAGTCATTTAACTAATTCCCTATGGTTACTTGGTTGGCTGTTTCCAATTTTTCATGATTCTATAAAAAACAATTCTTGTATCAAAATTTTAATACAAATCTTTTCTATTATATCTTTGGATAGAAATGAGATTACTGAGCCATAAATACTTTTATGGATTTTTTACACAAACTACTCTTGAGAAATTTTTCACCAATTTATACTTCTAACAACAGCTTATCACATTGACCATTTAATACAAAGAGCACAGTTTTTGAAGTTTCTTCTAGTCTGGGTACCAAAATAATTTACAGGAAAAGGACCAGGGTCAACAAAACACAGGCCACAGGCCAATCCCACCACCAGTTTTTATAAATAAAGGTGTATTGGCACGCAGCCACACTGATTCATTTACCTCTATCTGTGGTTTCTTTCATGCTATAGCAGCAGAGTGAGGAGGTGTGACAGACACCAGATGGCCCACAAAGTCTAAAAGAGTTACTATCTAGCCCTTTACAAAGAACATCTGCAGAGCCCTATCCTAGGATATTATTAAGAAATTAGCTCCTTAGAAGTAGAGTCACAAAACTATAAAATACTAGGAATGCTTGACCTCAGAGGCTACAGAATCCAGGGTCCTCTCATCTCTGCCACTGTGGCTTGGCGGGCAACACAGGAGACTATTAAGAAACATGAGGAGTTCCCTAGTGGCTCAGTGGTTAAGGATATGGCATTGTCAGTGCTGTGGCTCAGATTCAATCACTGGACTGGGAACTTCCACATGACACAAGCAAGGCAGAAGGAAAGAAAGAAAGAAAGAAAGAAAGAAAGAAAGAAAGGGAGGAAGGGAAGAAAGAAGAAAGAAAGATGAGGATTTTTTTGGAGGGGGACCAGGGATGGAACCCAAGCTACAGCAGTGACCCAAGACACAACAGTGACAATGCCAGATCCTTAACCTGCTAGACCACAAGGGAACTCCAAGAAACACAAACTTTAAAGTCAGAGAGAACTGGGTTAGAGTTCTGGAACGGCCACTCACCAGCTCTATGACTTCAGGAATGGAGATAATAAAAGTACCTATATCATGAAGTTATTATGGATATTAATAGAGAAGAGGCATGTCAGTCGATTTTCACAGTGCCTTGCACATAATACACAGTCAATAAATGTTATCCTTTTTCACTAATATCATCTAAAACCGACCTTCGAAATAGGAAACAAAAAGGTTGTATCAAGCACGCTGAAGAATATAGGTTAAGTTGTGCTACTTGTAATATGTGTCATTTTATACTCACCAAAGTTGGAAGGGATGCAGAAGGATGATGAGGAAGAGTCTTGGCTATTGACATTTTCCAATACCTTTGAGTCGTTCATTGTTTCAGGGTCATTTTCCACACAGTTTTCTGCTTTCACCAATATTTCTATAGGTAAAAGTGCTGAAATAAAAGAACTCCCAACTGAAAATTCTATATCCAGTAAGCTATCCTTCAGGTATGAAGGGGAAAATAAACATATTCTCAGCCAAAAGAAAACTAAAAGTGTTTGTCACTAGCAGATCTACTTTTAAAGAATGGCTAAAGGAGATCTTCAAACATAAAGGTTATAACGATAGGAGTCTTGGAGCTTCAGAAAGGAAGAAAGAGGGAGTTCCCATTGTGACTCAGCCAGTTACAAACCCGAATAATATCCATGAGGATGTAGGTTCAATCCCTGGTCTCACTCAGTGGGTTAAGGATCTGGTGTTCCCGTGAACTGTGGTGTAGGCCACAGACACAGCTCAGATCCTATGCTGCTATGGATGTGGCGTAAGCTGACAGCTACAGCTGTGACTTGACCCCTAGCCTGGGAACTTCCATATGCCACAGGTGCGGCCCTAAAAAAAAAGCCAAAAAAGAAAAGAAAGAATAAATAAAGGAAGGGAGTTCCTGTCATGGCGCAGTGGAAATGAATCCGACTAGGAACCCCGAGGTTGCGGGTTTGATCCCTGGCCTCGCTCAGTGGGTTAAGGATCCGGCGTTGCCATGAGCTGTGGTGTAGGCTGGCGGCAACAGCTCCAATTTGACCCCTAGCCTGTGAACCTCCATATGCCGAGGGAACAGCCCTAAAAAGACAAAGGACAAAAAATAAAGAAAGAAAGAAAGAAAAAAGAAAGGAAGAACAGTAAAAAGGACAGAAAAGTGCATGCAGAGAAACTCAATCTTTCATACATTGCTGAAGGAAATGTAAAATGGAACAGCCAAATTAGAAAACATTTTGGAAGCTTCTTATAAAACTAAACCTGCAATTACCACATGACACAGTAGTTTCATTCTTGGGCATTTAGAGATCATGAGAAATAAAAGCTCACGATGACACAAAAATTGGCACATAAGTGTTCTTAGCAGCTTTGTTCATAATAGCCAAAAACTATAAACAACACAAACATCCTTTAACAGGCGTATGGTTAAACAAACTCTGGTATATTTGATATCACAGAATGTTATTCAACAATAAAAAGGAATAAAAGAACAGAAAGAGCAGAAATGTGGGTAAATATAATACTATCATAAGTTATGTAATTCATATGTAATGACTGAAACAAAAATGAAAATACTATCTGAAACGAAGGCAATAATAGTTAAAAGTGAGGAAGGCAAAGGAATTTAAATAGAATTACAGTTTCAACACTTCATTCTAAGTGATAAAATGTTGATACCAGTAAACTGTGACAAGTCACATACATGTAAAATAACACCCAGAGTGACCACTAGGAAAACTATACAAAGCAATACACTTAAAAACAAAAAAATCAAGATGGAATAATAGAAAATGTTCGGGTAACCCACAGGAAGGTAAAGAAAGAAAAACAGAGGAAACAAAGAAAAAATAATAAAATGGCAAACTTATGCCCTATGATATCAATAATTACTTTAAATGTAAATGACCTAACCATATCAATTAAATGACAGCAATTGTGGATAAAAAACAAGGCCCAGGAGTTCCTGCAGTGGCTCAGCGGTTAATGAACCTGACTAGTATCCATGAAGATGCAGGTTCGATCCCTGGCCTTGCTCAGTGGGTTAAGGATCCGGCTTTACCATGAGCTGTGGTGTAAGTCAAAGACAGGCTAGGATCCCACGTTGCTGGGGCTGTGGCATGGACCAGCAGCTTGAGCTCTCATTAGACCCCTAGCCTGGGAACTTCCATATGCTGCAGGTGGGGTCCTAAAAATACCAAAAAAAAAAAAAAAAAAAAAAAAAAGACCCAACTATCTACTGTATATAAGAAAATCTATAAATTCAAGGACATAAGACTGAAATTAAAAGGACAGAAAAAAATATACCATGCAAATGTTAATCCAAAAAAAAAAAAAAGTGTAGCTGGAGTTTCTGCTGTGCCACAGCGGTTAAGAATCTGACTGCAGCAGCTCAGGTCACTGCTGAGATATGGGTTCAATCACTTGCCCAGAGCAAGGCATTAAATGATCCGGCATTGCTACAGCTGCAGCATAGGTCACAGCTGCAGCTCAGATTCAATCCCTGGCCCAGGAACTTCCATATGCCGTGAGTGTGGCCATAAAAATAAAATAAAATAAAATAATTTTAATTTAATTTAATTTTAGAAGTGTAGCTATATTGATACCAGATAAAGTAGACTTCAGAGCAAAGAAAGTTGCCAAAGACAAATAAAGATGAAAGGATCAACCTGCAGAAAGATATAGTGATCCTCAACATACCAAACCACGGAGTCTCAAAATACATGAAGCAAAAACTGAAAGAGCTGCAAGGAGAAATAATCAAATCTACAATTATACTTAAGGACCTCAATGCCCACCTCTCAGCAACTGATGAAACAACCAGACCAAAAATCAGCAAAGATACAGACGACCTGAACAACACAATTAACCAAAAGGATTCTCATTACGGAACATTCCACCAAATAAAAGCAGAATACACATTTCTGTCAAATGCCTGAGCATCATTCACCAAGACAGACCACATTCGAGCAAGAGAAAAAAAAAATCTCAACAAATTTAAAAGAAATAATATAGAGTAAATTTTCTGACCATAATGGAATCAAATCACACATTAATAATAATAGAAGGAAGATCTTTTAAATACTTAGAAATTAAACAGCACATTTCTAATTAATACATGTATCAAAGAGAAAATTTCCAAGGAAATAATAAAATACACAGGACTTAATTAAAATACAACACATCAAAATATATGGGGTGTAACTGAAGCAGTACAGAAAGTGAAAATTATAGCACTAAAGGCTGACATTAGAAAAGATAAAAGGTCTCAAATCTATAATCTAAGTTCCTACATCAAAAATTAAGAGAAGACTAAAAGAAACACAAGATGAGCAAAAAGAATGAAATAACGAAAAAGTAGAAATAAATGAACCTGAAAATATGAAAAAAATTGGAAATCAGTGACGCAAAAGTCTGGTACCTCAAAAAGATCAATAAAGCTAAGCCTCTAGAAAGACTTACAAAAATAAAAAGAGATGATGCAAATAGTCAATATCATGACTGACATGGGATATCATAATATATCTAGTAGCCATTAAAAGGATAATAGGGAACACAACAATTCACTTTACATTCATAAATTTGATAGTTTAGAAGAAATGGAACTATTCTTCCAAAATTACAAATACTAAAACTCAACCAAGAAGACAGAAATAATCCAAATAGTCCTATGATCATCAATGAAATTATATTTGCAACTGAAAAGCTCCCGAAAAGGAACCAACAAGCCCAAATAATTTCACTGCAGAAAAGAATTAACGCTGATTTCTCATTTATTCCTCCATAAAAGAAGAGAAGGAAACTCATATGCATTTTATGAGGCTAGTATGCCCTGATACCAAAACCAGACAGGGACAGCACAAAAAAAGAAAGAAAAATACAAATATCTTTCATGAACTTGGACATAAAAATTCTTAATATTTGCAAACCAAATTAATAATGTATTCAAAGATTATACAATATGACCAAGTGGGATTTAATCCAGGCATGCAAGGCTGGTTCAACACTGGAAAACCTATCAATATAATCTGTCATATCAACAGGCTAAAGAAAAAAAAAAAAACATGTGACCATGTACATAGAAAAAGCATGTGCCAAAACCTAATACCCATTCATGATACAAACTCTCAGAAAGTTAGGAGAAGAGGAAAACCATCTCAACTTAATACAGATCATCTATCAGGAGTTCCCGACATGGCGCAGTGGAAACGAACCAGACTAGGAACCATGAGGTTGCAGTTTCCATCCCTGGCCTCGCTCAGTGGGTTAAGGATCTGGCGTTGCTGTGAGCTGTGGTGAAGGTCACAGATGCAGCTCGGATCCTGCGTTGCTGTGGCTGTGGTGTAGGCCGGCGGCTACAGCTCCGATTGTACCACTAGCCTGGGAACGTCCATATGCCGCAGGTGCGGCCCTAAAAAGAAAAAAAGAAAAAAAAAAGATCATCTATCAAAACCAATAGTTAACATCATCATATTAAATGGTAAAAGACTGAATGCTTTCTTCCTAAGAATAGAAACAAGGCAAGGAGGTCCCTTCTCACCATTCTTATTAATCATAACACTGGAAGTTCTACCCACTGCAATAATATAATAAAAAGGAGTAAAAGGCATACAGATTGGACAGGAAGAAATATAATGACCCCTATTCGCAGATGGCATAATACAAGAAGGATGGCTATGTAGAAAATCCCATAAAACTAATTATTAATTATTAAAACGAATGAGTTCAGCATGGTCATAGATACAAGATCAAAATTAAGTTTATTTCTACATACAGTTGACTCTTGAACAATGTGAGGTTTAGGGGCACTGATTCGCCACACAGTCAAAAATTCGCATATAACTTTATAGATGGTGGATGTATCTGCAGTTCCACATTTGCAGATTCAACCAGTCTCAGATGGTGTAGTACTATAGTAGTTACTGAAAAAAACCCACATGTTAAGTGGACCCATGCAGTTCAAAGCCTTGTCATTCAAAGGTCAACTGTACTAACAATGAACATGTGTAACCAAAATTAAAAACACATACCATTTACATCTCCAAAGTAAATAAAATACTTAAGCAAACACTTATTTTATTTTTTAGCCACACCCACAGCATGCATAAGATCCTAGGCCAGGGATCAAACCCCCACCACAGCAGCGACTCAAGCTGCTGCAGTGACACCACTGGATCCTTAACCCACTGTGCCACAGGGCAACTCCCAAAAACTTATTTTTTAATGGTATAGGATCTATGTCATGAAAATTACAAAATGATAATTTAAAAATCAAAGACCTTAATAAACACATACATACATACTATGCTCATGGATGAGAAGAGTCAATATACTAAAGATGTCAGTTCTTCCCAACTGATCTGTGGGCTTAACATGATTCCCATCAAAATCCCAGCAATTTGTTGTTTGGAAACATACGCAAGCTTATTCTAAAATTAGGATGGAAAGGCACAGGACCTAGAATACTTAAATGATCTTGGAGTTCCCGTGGTGGCAGTGGTTAACGAATCCGACTGGGAACCATGAGGTTGCAGGTTCGGTCCCTGCCCTTGCTCAGTGGGTTAAAGGATCCAGTGTTGCCGTGAGCTGTGGTGTAGGTTGCACACGCGGCTCAGATCCCACGTTGCTGTGGCTCTGGAGTAGGCTGATGGCTACAGCTCTGATTAGACCCCTAGCCTGGGAACCTCCATATGCCGCGGGAGCAGCCCAAGAAATGGCAAAAAGACAAAAAAAAAAGAAAGAAAGTAGGAGAAATCATTTTACCTGATGGCAAGACAATGTATAACAACAATAATCCCAAGATTGTGGTTTGGCAGAGACATAGAAACACAGATCAGTAGAATGCAACAGAGAACTCAGAAATAGACCTACACAAATGTGCCTAATTGCTTTTTGATTAAGGTACAAAAGCAATTCAATGGAGGAAAGATGGTACTGCAGTAATTGGATAGCCATTGGCAAAAAAAAGAACCTCAGCCTACATCTCATACCTTACATAAAATTAACTCGAATGTAAAATGTAAACTATAAGACCGAGGATTAAGAATTAAACAAAGAGGAGTTCCCGTCTTGGCTCAGTGGAAACAAATCTGACTAGCATCCATGAGGACCCAGGTTCAATTCCTGGCCTCGCTCAGTGGGTTAATGATCCGGCATTGCTGTGAGCTATGGTGTAGGTTGCAGACATGGCTCAAGATCTAGATCTGGCATTGCTGTGGCTGTGGTGTAGGCCGGCAGCTACAGCTCCTATCGGACCCTTAGCCTGGGAACCTCCGAATGCCACAGGTGCAACCCTAAAAAGACAAAAGACAAAAAAAAAAAAAAAAAAAAGAACTAAACAAAGAGCTCATAGACCTGATAACAAAAGTAGAATCCATAAACAGAAAAGCGGATAAATTGAACCTCATGAAAATTAAAAACTTTCTCTCTGCAAAACAAAACAAAAAACTTAAAGAGAGGATGAAAAGGAAAGCTACAGATAGGAAGAAAACGTTTGCAAACTACATATTCAACAAGAGACTAGTATCTACAAATATCTAAACAACTCCCAAAACTCAGCAGTAAAAATGTATATACATATATAAGCCAGAAGAGATATTTCAGAGAGAAGAACATACAGATGGAAAATTAGTACATGTAATGGCACTGTACATCATTAACCAAAGGCAAATGCATATTAAACCCACAATGAAGTTGTGGGTGTACTATACACCAGAATGGATAAAATTTTAAAAAGGTGAGAACACCAAGTGCTGGCGAGGATGCAGAGAAATTGAATCACTTATTCACTGCTGGTGGGAACATAAAATCAGACGGTCATTCTGGAAATAGCCAGTTTCTTTTTTTTTTTTTTTTTTGGTCTTTTTGTCTTTGTTGTTGTTGCTATTTCTTGGGCCGCTCCCGCGGCATATGGAGGTTCCCAGGCTAGGGGTCGAATCGGAGCTGTAGCCACCAGCCTACGCCACAGCCACAGCAACGCAGGATCCGAGCTGCGTCTGCAACCTATACCACAGCTCACGGCAACGCCGGATCGTTAACCCACTGAGCAAGGGCAGGGACCGAACCCGCAACCTCATGGTTCCTAGTCGGATTCGTTAACCACTGCGCCACAACAGGAACTCCTGGAAATAGCCAGTTTCTTATAAAACTAAACAAACGACTACCATACAATTTAGCAATTGTGCTCTTGGGCATTTATGATAAGGAAATGAAAACTATGTTCACATTAAAAACCTGCATGTGAGTGTTCACAGCACCTTCAGTCTTAATAGCTAAAATCTAGAGACAACCAAGATATCCTTCAATAGGAAACAGATAAATAAATCATGATATACCCATCCCATGGAATAGGGCTCAGCACTAAAAAGGAAGGAACTACTGATACATGCAGCAACTTGGACGAATCTCCAGAGAATTATGTTAAGTGAAAGAAAGGCAGTCCCCTGAAGTTCTCTTGTGGCACAGCAGGCTAAAAATCTAGTGTTGTCACTGCTGTGGCTTGGGTCGCTTCCAGAGCATGGTTTCGATCCCTGGCCTGGGAACTTCCACATGCTACAAGCATGTCAAAAAAAAAAAAAAAGGCAATAAGCAATCCCCAGATATGAAATAATATATGAGTCCATTAATAGAACACTGGCTTGCACTGACAAAATTATAAAGAGGGAGAAAAGATTAGTACTGGATGGGTTAGGGATGAGGCCCGGGAAAGAATGAAATGAAGGAGGTGGGTGTGGTTATAAAAAGGCAAAAGAGGGTTCCTGGACGTAATGGAGCAGTTCTGGATCACAACTGTAGTGGCGAATATCTGAACCCAAACACATCGCAAAAGGGCAGAGAACTAAATACGCATACACAAACCTACACAAATGAATGCAAGTAAAGGTGGGGCCATCTGAATATGACGTGATCTGTGGATCATATCAATGTCAAAATCTTAGTTGTGATATTTTACATTTTTCCAAAATATTTCTTTGGGAGATATTGGGTAAAGTGAAGTGTACATAAGATCTCTCTGTACTATTTCTCTACAAAAGCAGGTGATTTTGAAATATCTCAGAATTAAAAGATTAATTTTGAAAAAGCTATCACTAAGAATTAATATTAAGAATGTTGATGGATCTAGATTAGAGTGATAATCATAATAGGTATCACGTCCAACTCACCAAAACCATGAGTGAGAAAGAGAGTTTCTGAATCAATATCTTGGCCACTGTCATTTTCCATTACGGTTGGGTAATTTGTTGTCTCAGATTTCATTTCTGTGCTGGATTCTGTTTGAACAAGATTTCGATAAGTAAAACATTTTCAAGTGCAGAAAGACAAGAAATCTCAATAGCAATTTGTATTTCAGGCAAAACTATCCTTTACAAATGAAGGAGAAATAAAGACATCATCACTGGCTGACTTACCCTTAAAAAATGGCTAAAGGAAAATCTTCTGACTGAAAGGATATGATGAAGGCGGGACTCTTGGAGCGTGAGGAAGGAAGGAAGAAACACCAACAGCAAGAGCAGAAATAAACATGCAAAGAAACTAGCTCACTCACAGATTACTGCTCTGAATGTAAAATGGTACAGATACACCGGAAAACGGTTTGGCAGTATTTTACAAAACTCACCTACTACCACAGGACCCAGCAACCGTGTGTGCTCTTAGGTGTCCTCCCAGAGAAATAAAAACTGATGTTCATATATGAGCCTATACATGCGCATTCATAGTAGCTTTACTCCAAAGAGCCAAAAACTGGAAACAACCCGAAGTTCTTCCACCAGTGGAACACCCACACTGTGGAACAGCGCTCAGCAATAAAAAAAGAAAGTACTGGGAATTTCCTGGTGGCCTAATTGTTAAGGATTCGACACCGTCACTGCTGGGGCTCAACAGCAGGGTTCGATCCCTGGCTTGGGAACTTCTGCATGCTGCGGACAAAGCCAAAAAAAAAAAGTACTGATATACACAGCAACATAAGATGAATCTCCAGGGAATTATGGTGAATGAACAAAGGCAGTTCCTAAAGGTTATATACTATGTGAGTCTATAAAACTCTCGAAATGAAAAATTATAAAGAAAATAAATTAGTACTTGTCAAGGGCAGGGGCAGGGCAGGGTAAGGGTAGGAGCAAGAAAGGAGAAAGGTGGGTGTGGTTTTAAAGGGCAACAGGGGAGTTCCCATTGTGGCGCAGTGGAAACAAATCCCACCAGGAACCATGAGGTTGCAGGTTTGATCCCTGGCCCCGCTCAGGAGGTTAAGGATCCTGCATTGCCGTGGCTATAGTGTAGGCCGGCACCTGTAGCTCCGATTAGACCCCTAGTCTGGGAACCTCCATATGCCTTGGGTGTGGCCCTAAAAAGCAAAAAAATAAAAAAAATAAAAAATAAAGGGCAATAAAGATATCTTTGTGTTGACGGAAATGTTCTGAATTTTGACTGTGCTAGAGGATATGGAAATGGACATCATGAAATTATATAAAACTGAATATACATACACATGTAAACATAAACACACACAAGCACAAATAAAACTGAAGATACTTCAATAAAATCTATGGCTTTCATCAACGTCTACATCCTGGGTGGGCTTTTGTGCTATAGTTTTACAAGATGTCATCTCTGGGGGAGACTGGGTAAAGATCTCTCTGCATTATTTTTTGCAATGACATGTGCAGCTATTTTCTTTTAAAATTTTTTTAATTTTTAATCAGGAAAAGCTACCACTAGCTCACATTAAGAGTGTTAATAAATCTAGATTAAAGAGTGCTACTTGTAATATGTATCATTTCGAACTCACCAAAACCGGGAGGGATGGAGAAATATGAAGTTTCTTGAGCACGGCCATCTTCCAAGAAAGGTGGGTAATTCATCATCTGAGGATTATTTTCCATGCTGGTTTCTGCTTTGAGGAACATTTCTATAAGGAAAATGCTTTTCAAATGCTCTAAGAAAAGACCCCCAACCTAATATCTATATCTGATGAACCTATCCTCCAGTAATCAAGAAAAATATTCACCGACAAAGGAAAACCAAAAGTATTTGTCACTAACTGACTTACGCTTTAAAAATGGCTAACACGAAGGATATAATAGAATTCTGGAGCATTAAGAAGGAGATAGAACAATGAAAAGAGCAGAAATATGGATGTAGAGAAACTAGATCACTATACATTGCTGGCAGGAATGGAAAATGGTACACCTAGACTGGAAATCAGTTTAACAGTTTCTTGTAAAACTAAGGATGCAGTTACCATAGGACCCAGAAATTGCACCCTTGAGGACTCACCCAGAGAAGTGAAAACTTGTATGAAAGAGTGAAATGACTTTGTCTAGATACTCATGTTGCAACAGAAGAAAGGGTGGGGGGAAAAATGTAATTGTAATGTATACATGTAAGGATAACCTGACCCTCTTGCTGTACAGTGGGAAAATTTTTAAAAATTATATAAATAAAAAAAGAAAAAAAAAAGAGTGAAATGAATAAAATGAGGCAAATTTTTTTTTTTTTTTTTTTTTTTTTTTGCTTTTTAGGGCTGCACCTGCAGCATATGGAGGTTCCCAGGTTAGGGGTTGAATCAGAGCTACAGCTGCTGGCCTACACCACAGCCACAGCAACTCGGAATCCGAGCCGTGTCTGCGACCTACACCACAGCTCACGACGGCAACACTGGATCCTTAACCCATTGAGCGAGGCCAGGGACTGAATCTGCAACCTCATGGTTCCTAGTCAGATTTGTTTCTGCTGTGCCACAATGGGAACTCCTAAAACTCTGAATATTCATAGCAGCTTTACCTCTAATAGCCACAAACAGGAAACCCAGAGGTTTTCAACAGATGAACAGGTAAGTAAACCATGGTACATCCATACCATGAAATACTACTCAGCAATAAAAAAGAAGGAATCACTGATACAACAGCATGAATCTTCAGAAGTCCATCTCAAACACCACATGATTCCATTTATATAACTACGCTGAGGGGACAAATAATAGATCTGTAGAATAGATTCATGCTTGCATTGCAACAGGGCAGAAGGTAGGAATGGAGGACAATGTCGACTGGAGGGAGACGGATATGGTTATAAAAGAGCAATATGAGAGATCATGGTGGTGACAGAACTGTTTCACGGATTGCCTGTGGTAGAGGATATGTGAACTTGCACATATGATAAAATTGTACAGAACTAAATACAAACACCTATTAATGCAAGTGAAACTGGGAACATTTCAATATCTGTGGATGGTATCATGTCAATCTCTTGGTTGTGGTAATAGTCTATCATTTTGCAAGATGTTACCATCAGGGAAAATTGGGTAATGGGGAACACAGGATCTTTCTGGATTATTTATTATAACTGCACATGCAACTAAATTTTTCTGAAAATAAAAACTTTAATTAGAAAGCGCTACCACTATTTTGCACTAACGAGACTGATGAATCTGGATTAAATATGATATGTATCAAAGTATCATTTCCAACTCAGCAAAACTGGAAGGAATGCAGTGACATAATAAGGAAATATCTTGGCTATTACTATTTTCCAATACCAGTGGGTAATTTGTTGTCTCAGGGCTCTTTTCCAGGTTGTGTGAGCTTTTACCAACATTTCTATAAATAAAATACTTTCAAGCACTAAAAAATAAGAATTCTCAACTATGTGGAGTTCCCATTGTGGCTCAGCAGGTTAAGAATTTGACTTATATCCATGAGGATGCAGGTTTAATCCCTGGCCTCACTCAGTGGGTTAAAGGATCCAGTGGTGCTGCAACCTGAAGTATAGGTTGCAGACATGGCTCAGATCTGGCATTGCTGTGGCTGTGGTGTAGGCCGGCAGCTGCAGCTCCGATTCAACCCTTAGCCTGGGAACTTCCAAATGCTGTGGGTGTGGCCTTTAAAAAAAAAAAAAAGAATTCCCAACTATAAATTCTGTATCAAGCAAAATAATCCTTCAAGAATGAAGCAGATCTGTGACAATATGGATGAATCTAGCTTAGTCAAATAAACCAGACAGAAAAACATAAATACTGCATGGTACCACTTATATGTGGAATATAAAAAAAAATTTTTTTGAGCCCACAGAAACAGAGAGTGGAATGGTAGCTGGCAGTGGCTGGGAAGTGGGAGGAAATTAGGAAAAGGCTGGTAAAAAGTACAAACTTTCAGTAATAAGATGAATAAAGTCTGAGGATCCAATGCATAACATGATGACTATTGTTGATACACTGTGTGGTATAACCAGAATTTGCGTAGAGAGTAGAACTTAAGCGTTCTCGCAACAAAAGAATACAAAAGTAAATGTGTGAGAAGATGGAATGTGCCAACTTGATGGTGGAAATCTTTTCATAATGTACACATACATTAAATCATGATACCATATGCTTAAGATATATTATAATTTTTATTTGTCAATTATACCTCAATAAAGCTGAAAAAAGAAAAGAACATGCAAACTCAAAACAAAAAAAGGAAACAAAGACATTCTCACATGAAGGAAACCTAAAAGTAATTTATCACTAGCTGACTTACACTTGAAAATGGCTTAAGGAGGGAGTTCCTGTTGTGGCACAGTGGAAACGAATCTGATTAGCATCCATGAGGACACAGGTTCGATCCTTGGTCTCCCTCAGTGGGTTAAGGACCCAGCATTGCCATGAGCTGTGGTGTAGGTCACAGACGTGGCTCAGATCTGGCATTGCTGTGGCTGTGGTGTAGGCTGGCGGCTACAGCTCCAATTCGACCCCTAGCCTGGGAACCTCCATATGCCGCAGGTGAGGCCCTAAAAAACACAAAAGACCAAAAAAAAGAAAGAAAGAAAATGGCTAAAAGAAAATTTTCTATCAGAAAGAACAAATTTTGGAGCATCCGAAAGGAAGAAAGAACAATGAAAGCAGCAGAAATATAGATGTGGAGAAACTTCATCGCTCATTGCTGGTGGGAAAATAAAATGGTATGATTTCTCTAGAAAACTGTTTGGCAGTTTCTTACATAACTAAACATGCAATTACCATACAACCAGGGGCATTCTTGGGCACTCTGGGGCATTTATTTAAAAGAAACCGAAACTTATTTACACAAAAACCTGTACATGAACACTCATAGCCACTCGACTTGTAATACTGAAAAATGGGGGGAAAAAATCCTGATGTTCTTCAGCTATGAATGAAGACAAATGGTGGTACATCGACACCATGGAATAGTACTCAGCAACAAAGAAGAAGGAACCACCGACACAAGTCAGATGACTCTCGAGGGAAGCATGCTGCGGTGGGTAGGGTTACAAAAGGGCACGATGAGGCATCCGTATGGTAATGGAAATGTTATATATCTTGACTGGGTGGTGGGTAGCAAACCTACTCATGTGATAAAATCCAACAGAAGTAAACATATATACACAAATCATACAATTAAACTGGGGGAGTCTCAATAAGATCTATAGATTGTATCGGGGTCAGATATTCTGGTTGTCATGTTCTGTTATCGTTTCGCAAAATGTTACTGTTGGAAGAAATGGGTAAAGGATAAAAAGGATCATTCTGTATTACTTCTTAAAATTAGGAGCTCCTGTCGTGGCTCAGTCATTAACGAACCTGACTAGGAACCATGGCCTTGCTCAGTGGGTGAAGGATCCCGCGTTGTGAGCTGTGATGTAGGTCACAGACACGGCTCAGATCCTGTGTTCCTGCGACTGTGGTGTCGACTGGCACCTACAGCTCCAATTCACCCCCTAGCCTAGGAACCTCCATATGCTGCGGGTGTGGCCCCAAAAAGACAAAAATTAAATAAATAAATAAATAAATAAAATAAAACTATGACTCTCAAATCACCACAAGATTGAAAGTTTAATTTAAAAAAGAGCTATCGCTAGCTTCCATGAAGGACGTTGATGGGTGTAGACGAAGCAGTGCTACTTGAAATAGGTATCATTTCAGACTCACCAAAATTGGGAGGAATGGAGAGACGTGAAGAGGCAGCATCTGGGCCACTGCCATTTCCCACCAAAGCTGGGTAATACATTGTCTGAGAGCTGTTTTCCATGCTGGTGTCCGCTTTTCCTGGCATTTCTATAAGTATAACTTTTTCAAGTGCTGAAAGACAAGTACTCTCAACTGTGAATTCTGTACTGGGCGAGACTATACTTCAGGAAAGAAGTGGAAATAAAGACATTGTGACACAACAGAAAAAAGAGTTTTTAACTGCCCCTAGCAGATTTTCCCTTTAAAATAGCTAAAGTAAAAACCTTCAAACGGAAAGGATATTATGAAAGAAGGAATCCTGGAGCATCAGGAAGGAAGAAATAACAATGGAAAGATGAGAAATATGGATGGAGAGAAATGATCACCCATACGTTGCTGTTGGGAATGTAAAATGGTACAGTCTCTCCGGAAAATTGTTTGGCCCTTTCTTATAAAACTAAACATGCTATTACTATAAGATCTAGGAACTGCACTTTTGACATTCATGACAGAGAAATGCAAGGTTATGTTTACGCAAAAATCAGTACATGGATGTTCACAGCAGCTTTATGTGTAGTATCCAAAAACCCAAAAAGGAAAAAACAAAAAAAGATATCCTTCAATGTGAGAATATTAGAAAAAAAAAACTGTTGCATTTCTACACCATGGAAAACTTCATCAATAGAAATGAACACTGATTTACACAAAAGTGGGTACATGAATATTCAAGGCTGCTTTACTTCTAACAGCCAAAAACTGGAAAAAAAAATTCGAATGTCCTTGAACAGGTAAATAAACAAAATGCTGTATATCTATAGCATGAAATATACTTCAGCAGTAATAGTAATAAACTACTGATAGATGCCACAAACTGGATGAGTCCATAGCAAATTAGGCTGAGTGAAAAAAGCCAATCCCAAAGGTTACACAGTGTATTATTCCACTTACATAACAACCCGAGACAAAACTGTAGAAATGGAGAAGAGATCAATGCAGCCATGTGTTAGGGAGGGGTCCTGGAGAAAGGGAAGGCTAGTGTGGTCCTTGATGAAAATTATCTCTACCTTGACTGTGATGGACTCACTCATGTGATAAAATCACATAGTGATAAACACATACATGAAATTGTACACACACACACACATACAGGTAAAACTGGAGGCACCTCAATAACTTCTGTGGGTTGTGTCAATATCTTGGTTGTGACACTGTAACATAGTTTTGTAAGGTGTGGTCATTGGGGAAAACAAGCAAAGCATAAATAGGATCTCTGACCTATTTTCTACAACTCCATGTGGCTCTTAATACACCCAAAAGTTTTAAAAAGAGCTACAGCTGGCTTGTATTCAGGATATGGATAGATCTATTTTTCTTTCTTTCTTTTTAGGGCCGCACCTGTGGCATCTGGAAGCTCCCAGGCTAGGGGTTGAATCAGGAGCTGCAGCTGCTGACCATGGCCACAACCATAGCAATGCCAGATCCGAACCACATCTGCAAACCACACTGCAGCTCACAGCAACACCAGATCCTTAACCCACTGAGTGAGACCAGGGATGGAACCCGCATCCTCATGGACACTAGTCAGGTTCTTAACCCGCCGAGCCACAATGGGAATTCCAGAATATGATAGATCTGGTTCAGACACTGCTACCTGAAACATATCTATCATTTCAAACTCACCAAACTTGGGAGAGAGGGAGTGAAATGAAGAGTCAGTTTCTGGGCCATTGTTATTTCCCAGTAAAGATGGGCAATACATTGTCTGAGAGCTGTTATCCAGGCTGGTTTCTGCTTTTCCTGGCATTTCTGTAAGGATGAATTTTTCAGCTGCTGTGAAAGAAAAGAACTCTCAACCGTGAATTCCACATGAAGTGAAACTATCATTCAAGTAAAAAGTGATATAAAAACATTCCAGGAGTTCCCGTGGTGGCACAGTGGTTAACGAATCCGACTAGGAACCATGAGGTTGCGGGTTCGGTCCCTGGCCTTGCTCAGTGGGTTAACGATCCGGCGTTGCCGTGCACTGTGGTGTAGGTCACAGATGCGGCTGGGATCCCGAGTTGCTGTGGCTGTGGTGTAAGCAGCAGCTGCAGCTCCAATTAGACCCCTAGCCTGGGAACCTCCATATGCCACGGGAGCGGCCCAAGAAATAGCTAAAAAAGACCAAAAAAAAAAAAAAAATTCCAAAACAAAGGAAAACTAAAAGAATCTGTCCCTAGCAGACTTACCCATACCAAAAGGCTAAAGGAAAATCTTCAAACAGAAAGGACATGATGAAAGAAGGCAATGTGGGAGTTCCCGTCATGGCACAGTGGTTAACGAATCCGACTAGGAACCATGAGGTTGCGGGTTGGGTCCCTGGCCTTGCTCAGTGGGCTAACGATCCGGCGTTGCCGTGAGCTGTGGTGTAGGTTGCAGATGCGGCTCGGATCCTGAGTTGCTGTGGCTCTGGCGTAGGCCGGTGGCTACAGCTCCGATTCAACCCCTAGCCTGGGAACCTCCATATGCCGCGGGAGTGGCCCAAAGAAATAGCAAAAAGACAAAAAAAAAAAAAAAAAAAAAAAAAAAAGGCAATGTGGAACATCAGGAAGACAGAAAGAATAATGAGAAGAAAAGGAACATGAATGTGAAGAAACTGGATCACTGCTGGTGAGAATGAAAAATGGTACAGCCTCTCTAGAAAACTGGCATTTTCTTATGAAACTAAACATGCAATTACCATAAGAATAAAAATTGCACTCCTGGCATTCATGACAGGGAAATAAAAATTTATATTTATACAAAACCCAGTACATGGATATTCATAACGGCTTTACTCCTACTACCAAAAATTAAGGGGAAAAAAACTAATGTCTGTTCAATGGATGAATAGTTAAAAACAACTACTACATATTGAAATCTTATAAAACTATTTAACGATAAAAAGGAAGAAAGAATTGATATGTGCAACAACCTGGATAAATCTTCAAGGAATTATGCTGATGGAAAAAAATCCTCAAAGGTTCTGTACCATAAGATTTCCTTTTATATAACACTCTTGAAGTGACAAAATTAGAGAGACCAGTGTTTGGGGGGAAGTAGGGGGTGAGCAGTGGGGAAGGAAGGGGTGACCTGGGACAGGTGGCGTAGCTATAAAAGGGCAAGAAGAGGCATCTTTATGGTGATGGAAATATTCTGTATCTTGACCATGATAGTGGTTATCACACCTACTCATGTGATGAAATTAGAAATAAATACCAACACACATAAACTACAAGTAAAACTGGGGGCAACTCCATAACATCTGTGTCTTGTCTACCAATGTTAATACCCCAGTTATGATATTTTACTAGTTTTGCAAGACATTATCATTGGGAGAAAAAGGTAAAGTGTAAAAGGGAGCTCTTTATATTATTTCTTACAAATACATGTGAATGTGGAGTTTCCGCCATGGCGCAGCGGAAAGGAATCTGACTAGGATCCATGAGGACACAGGTTCGATCCCTGGCCTTGCTCAGGGCTAAGGACTCAGCGTTGCCACAAGCTGTGGTGTAAGTCAAAGACAGGCTAAGATCTGGCATTGCTATGGCTGTGGTGTAGGCCGGCAGCTAGAGCTCCGATTTGACCCCTAGCCTGGGAACTTCCATATGCCACAGGTGTGGCTGTAAAAAATATATATATGCAAAATTATTTCGAAATAAAAACTTGAATTTAAAAAAAAAAATGGGGAGTTCCCGTCGTGGCACAGTGGTTAACGAATCCGACTAGGAACCATAAGGTTGCAGGTTCGGTCCCTGCCCTTGCTCAGTGGGTTAAGGATCCAGCGTTGCCGTGAGCTGTGGTGTAGGTTGCAGACGCTGCTCGGATCCCGAGTTGCTGTGGCTCTGGCGTAGGCCACTGGCTACAGCTCTGATTAGACCCCTAGCCTGGGAACCTCCATATGCTGCGCGAGCGGCCCAAGAAATAGCAAAAAGACAAAATAAATAAATAAATAAATAAAATTTAAAAACAAATAAAATAAAAATAGGTTACCACTAGCTTGCATTAAAGACATTGATGCATCTAGATTAAATAGTCTACTTATAAGAGTACCCTGGTGGCTTAGTGGTTAAAGATATGGCATTGTGACTGCTTTGGTGTGGGTTCTATCCTCAGCCCGGGAACTTCCACATGCTCCTGGTGCGGCCAAAAAAAAATTTTAAAGGAATAAAAAAGAAAATAAATTTTTAAAAATAGTGCTACTTATAGTAATGTATCATTTGAAACTCACCAAAATTAGGTGGGAGGCTGACAGATGAAGAAGAATATTGGCCACTGTCACTTCCCGATAAAGTTGGATAACACATTGTCTCAGGGCTGTTTTCCAGGCTGGTTTCTGCTATTTTTGGCAAAGCTACAGGAAAAACATTTTTCAAGCGCTTAAGAAAATAACTCTTAATCCTTAATCCTATACATAGTGAAGCTATCCTTTATTAATGTAAGGGAAATAAAGACATTTTCACATGAAGGAAAACTAAAAAACCTGTCTCTTGTAGGCTAAAGGAAGGCTACAGGAAAATCATCAAACAGAAAGGATATAATGAAAGAACAGAGAAACAGAGAAACTATCGCATATATTGGGGTGGAAGGTTAAAAACTGAACAGCTCCTCCATGGAATTCTGGAGTTCCCGTCCTGGCACAGTGGAAACAAATCCGACTAGGAACCATGAGGCTGCGGGTTCGATCCCTGGCCTCGCTCAGTGGGTTAAGGATCCGGCATGGCCTTGAGCTGTGGTGTAGGTCACAGACGTGGCTCGGATGTGGCACTGCTGTGGCTCTGGCCTAGGCCGGTGGCAACAGCTCCGATTAGACCCCTAACCTGGGAACCTCCATATGCTGTGGGTGTGGCCCTAAAAAGACCAAAAAAAAAAAAAAAAAAAAAGAAAAAGAAGAAGAAAAAAAAAAACATGGAATTCACATGACCCAGAATTGCCCTCTTGGGTATTCATCTCAAAGTAATACTTAGGTTTACACAAAAACTGGTATAGGACTGCTCATAGAGCTAAACTTGTAGCAGCCAAAAACGGGAAATATTCCAGATGTACTTCAGTGAGTGAACAGATAAACAGTTATATACCCATACCATGGAATAGTGGTCAACAATAAAAAGAAAAGAACTTTTTTTTTTTTTTTTTTTTTTTTTTTTTTGCTTTTTAGGGCTGTACCTGTGGCATATGTAAGTTCCCAGGCTAGGGATCAAATCAGAGCTGCAGCTGCTAATGTGACAGGAACTCCTAAAAGGGAAAAACCCTTGATACATGCAACAATTGGTAGAAATTGCCTTCAGTAAAAAACAAAGAAGAGTTCCCGTTGTGGCTCAGTGGGTTAAGAACCCGAGATGGTGTCCACGAGGATGTGGGTTCGATCCCTGGCCTCGGTCAGTGGGTTAGGATCCAACATTGCCGTGAGGTGTGGTGTAAGTAGCAGACGCGGCTCAGATCCCGTGTTGCTGTGGCTGTGGTGTAGGCCGGCAGTTACAGCTCCAATTCGACCCCTAGCCTGGGAACCTCCATATGCCGAAGAGCGCAGCCCTAAAATGACCAAAAATAACATAATAATAAAAAATTTTAAATTTTAATTTTAAAAAGCTACTACTGACTTGCATTAAGGAAGTTAGTGAATCTAGATCAAACAGTGCTACTTGTAATAATGTATCACTTCGAACTCACCAAAATTGGGAGGGCTGAAGACAGATGAAGAGGTAGTATCTCGGCCACTGTCACTTCCCAAGAAAGTCGGGTAATGCATTGATTTAGTACTGTTTCCAAGGCCGGTTTCTGCTTTTCCTGGCATTTCTATAAATAAAAAGTTTTCAAGGGCTGTAACACAAGAACTCTCATCCACGAATTTCATGCTGGGTAAAACGATCTTCCAGGAAAGAAGGGGAAATAAAGACTTTCTCACACGAAGGAAAACTAAAGGATTTTGTCGCCAGTAGACTTACTCTTAAAGAAAAAAGAAAATCTTCTATCACATAGGGACATGATGAAAGCAGTAATCATGAAGCATCAGAAGGTAAAAAGAACAACAGAAAGAGCAGAAATATGGATGCAGAGAAACTGGATTACATATACATTGCTGATAGGAAAGGAAAATGGTACAGCTGCAATGGAAAATAAGTAGTTTCTCATAAAACGAAAACATGCAGTTAACATATAACCAGCAACTGCACTCTTGGGTATTCATGTCAGAGAAGTGAAGACTTCTATTTACACAAAAACCTGTGCATGAATATTTATAGCAGCCTTAGTCCTAACAGTCGAAGACAGGAAAAAAAATCAAAATGTTCAACAGATGAATGGTTAAACTATGACACAGCTATACCATGTAACAGTCCTCAGCAATAAAAAGGAAGAAACTAGTGAATAACTTGGTTTAATCTCCAGGGACTTAGGCTGAGTAAAAAAAGCCAGTATCAAAGTGTTACATGATATATGCATCCAAATATACAACAAATTGGAAGTGACAAAATTCTAGAGAAGGAGAATAGATCAGCGGTTGCCAAGAGTCGGGGACAGGAGAATGGGGAGGGCAGGGTCACCCGAGGGTGATGGGCGTGGTTTTAAAAAAGGCAACACAAGTGATCCTTGTGATGAAAACGTTCTGTATCTTGACTAGGGTGGCGGACACACAAACCTTCTCATGTGATAAAACTGCATAGAACTAAATGTATGGACACACAAATGAATACAAGTCAAACTGGGAACAGGTAAATGAGATCTGTGGAGTATATCAACATCAATATCCTAGTAGTGATATTTTACTGTAGTTTTACAAGATGTTACCACTGGAGGAAATTGGGTAAAGGGTATCATTCTGTATTACTTCTTATAACTACATGTGAATCTACAACTGTCTCAATATAAAACCTTTAATTAGGAGTTCTCTTGTGGCCCAGTAGGTTAAGGACCTGGTGTTGTCACTGCAGTGGCCAGGGTGGCTTCTGTGGCATGGGTTCGATCCCTGGCCTGGGAACTTCCACATCCTGTGAATGAGGCCAAAAAAAAAAAAATTAAACAAACAAAATTAACATTTAATTTAAAAAATCTATATTAGGGGCTTCCCTGGTGGACTAGTAGTTAGGACTCTGTGCTTTCACTGCTGCAACCTGGCTTCATTTCCTGGTCTGGGAACTGAGATCCCACATCAAGCTGCCACATGGCACAGTGATTGATAGATAGATAGATAGATAGATAGATAGATAGATAGATAGATAGATGGATGATAGATACATAGATAAATTTAAAGGCTATATTAAAGAGTAAGAACCAGAGTTCACATCGTGGCTCAGCAGTTAGCGAACCCGACTAGCATCCATGAGGACGCAGGTTCGATCCCTGGCCTCGCTCAGTGGGTTAAGAATCCTGCATTGCTGTGGCTGTGGTGTAGACCAGCAACTACAGCTCCGATTGGACCCCTAGCCTGGGAACCTCCATATGCTGCAGATGCGGCCCTAAAAAGACAAAAAGACCAAAAAAAAAAAAAAAAAAGGAGCAAGAACCTACTGTATAGCACAGAGAACTATATTCAATATCTTGTAATAACGTATAATGGGAAAGAATCTGAAAAAGAATCACTTTGCTGTAGTGAAACTAAAACATGGTAAATTAAGTACAATTTTTTTAAAATCACAATATTGCTGTGATTTGTGTCTGAGAGTATTTAGCCTATGTTTTCTTCTAGGAGCTTTGTGGTATCATGTCTTATATTTGGGTCTTTAAACCATTTTGAGTTTATTCTGTAAAGAAAAAAAAGCTATCATTAGTTTGCATTAAGGATGTTTCTTAATCTAAATTAAAGGATGGTATCTGTGTGTGCCATTTCAAACTCACCAAAATTGGGAGGGATACAGAGTGATGGCAAGGCAGTGTCTGCACCCACGCTGTTATTTTCCATTATAGTTGAATAGTTCATCGTCCCAGCAGTGTCTGCTAGACTGGGTTCTCCTTGCGGCAGAACTGCTGCAGGTACAGCTGGGGCAGCCTCGGCAGATGAGATAACACCGTTGGTACTTTCAGTACCTTCACTGAAAAAGTAGGATGGGAGAGCAAGAACAGGAAAGGGGCTGCTTGGTGTGGTGCACGGCTGTAATGAATATGTGGAGACAATTCTGGGAAGCGGTGGACTCTCCACGAGGACTGGCTGCTGCAGTTCAGGGAGTGCTGCTGACTGAAGAGATGTTCCTACAGGGTTGGTCCCGTCACCGCTTTCCTGCCTTTGTTCTGGCAAAGATGGGCTACAATCTCCCTGCCAGGGTAAGAGAACAGAATGGGTTAAGCTCCTTTCTTTGACTTCTAGACTTTAATTTCTCCATGAGGTATATAATCAAAATTTTTTTGTAGGAGTTCCCATCGTGGCTCAGTGGTTAACGAACCCGATTAGTATCCATGAGGACGCAGGTTTGATCCCTCCTGGCCTTGCTCACTGGGTTAAGGATCCAGCATTGCCATGAGCTTCGGTGTAGGCTCGGATCCGTGTTGCTGTGGCTGTGGTGTAGGCCAGCAGCTATAGCTCTGATTCGACCCCGAGCCGGGGAACCTCCATGTGCTTCGGGTGCAGCCCTAAAAAGTCAAAAGACAAAAAAAAAAAAAGCCTTTTTTCTATAAATCCAGAGGACCTCTAAAATGACACAAAGCCAGTATAAATCATCTGTGAGTAAAAATAAGAATTAAACAGTTGGTAGAAGCATTAATTTTAATTAATAATACCTCTTTTCCTAGCAACATCGTTTTCCACAATCAATCATAAACACTGAATTTGGTGATATGATTTTATTCCTCTTCAATCCTACATTTTGATTCCATTTTATACATTATTGTTGCAAACATTAAAATATTCAATTTCACAATATCTCAAGCCTAACCTTTAGCATCTTCCAACAGAGGTTTAGTCTCCAACCTGCTGCTAAGGTAAAAACAGCCTTGCTAACCTCACACAGTTATCAGTTCTCTCTCACTTCTAACTGATTGTTATCTGTAGGAACTAGAGGTTTATCAAAGAGGTAAAAATGTTCTTATAAAACTTACACAGTTTAGCAACAATGATTTCTCCAAAGAATGTTGCATTTGTGAAACTATGCCACAGAGGTGATTAACCTGCCTTTTCATATTTTCAGTAAGTTCTTGCAAACTCTGTTACAAAAAAAAAATACATTTTAGTTGTTCCTATTTTGAAAGAAAAGTAACATGTAAGAAAATACCATTAAGCCAAACTTTGACTGCTGCAAACACAGAAAGCTCTCAAGCCGTCAGAAATTTGTTTTCCACTGGATGCCTGGCTGTTGGTGACCCAGAGCCCAGCTGGCTGAGAAGAGGTGCCCCAACCTCCCACTCAGTGACTCCATGATATACAGGCATTTTAAGAAGCTTGAATACTGGAATGTAAATGTACCACAACTCCTATAAGCCGTCACATTTATGATGGAGTCATTTTACATCAAAGAAATGTAAGAAACTTATGAAAGAAACTTTCAAATCGGCTAAAGTGCCAAAGAGCCTCTTTCTATATAAAGACGTATAAACTAATAGACAATGACCAGTCCACTCCAGAAAGAACAGTGAATCAAATATAACAGATGTGACTTTTGGCTTCAAAGTATTTTAAAATCATGCAATTAACAATTAGCCTTCCGGAGTTCCCATCGTGGTGCAGTGGTTAACGAATCCGACTAGGAACCATGAGGTTGCAGGTTCGGTCCCTGCCCTTGCTCAGTGGGTTAAGGATCCGGCGTTGCCGTGAGCTGTGGTGTAGGTTGCAGACGCGGCTCGGATCCCGCGTTGCTGTGGCTCTGGTGTAGGCCAGTGGCTACAGCTCCAATTGGACCCCTAGCCTGGGAATCTCCATATGCCACGGGAGCAGCCCAAGAAATAGCAAAGAAAAGACAAAAAAAAAAACCAAAAAACAATTAGCCTTCCAAAACCTTTGACTGCATGGCTTCTTTATGCCAATCAGGTATGTGATTGATGAAACCTGAGATATTTCTTGAACTACAGAGATTTCATTCAGGTGAAAATACACCTAAATAAAGAAGCCAGAACCAATAGCTCATCCACTCATTCAAATAAACATTTATCGAGGGCCTACCACCTGTCAACACTACTTTGCTAGATGCCAGAAATGTGGATATTAAAAAAAGGGGGAGAGATGAAGTGATTTCATGGCTAAGGATTAAGAATCTGGCGTTGGCACTGCTGTGCCTCTGGTTAGAGCTGTGGCACAGGTTCAGTCTCTGGCCCAGACACTTTCACATGATTCCAATGCAACCAAAAAGAGAGAGAGATAAACCAACTAATTACACTAACTCCTGCCCTAAAGAACTCCCATTTTAGGAGTTCCCATTGTGGCTCAGCAGGTTCTGAACCCGACTAGTATCCATGAGGATGCAGGTCCAATCCCTGGCCTCACTCAGTGGGTTAAGGATCCAGCATTGCCGTGAGCTGTGGTGTAGGTCACAGATGCAGCTCGGATCTGGCATTACTTTGGCTGTGGTGTAGGCCAGCAGCTGTTGCTCTGATTCGACCCCTAGCGTGGGAACTTCATATGCCACAGGTGTAGCCCTAAGAAAGAGAGAGAGAGAGAGAGAGAGAAACTCCCATTTTAGCTGGAGAGAAAGACAACCAAAGAGACAATTTCAATAAAGAAATTGCTTAGTAACCTGGAGCAGTGGTTCTCAAAGTGTGGTTTGTGGCCCAACAGCATCAAGTATCAACTACAGCTTGTTAGAAATGGAGAATCTAACTATTGCCTTTGGAATGGATTAGCAATGAGAGCCTGCTGTATAGCACTGGGAACCATATCTAGTCACTTATGACAGAGCATGACAATGTGAGAAAAAGTAATATATATGTGCGACTGGGTCACCTTGCTGTACAGTAGAAAATTGACAGAACACTGTAAACCAGCTATAATGGAAAAAATAAAAATCATTAAATTTTTAAAAATTTAAAAATAAAAATAAAAATGAGGAGATTTCCAATAATAAAAAAAAAAGGAGAATATGCCACCTTAGACCTACGGATGCAGAAATTCTGAAAGTGAGGGCAGTGAGCTGTGGTTTCACAAGCCCTCCAGGTGACTCTAATGCATGATCAAGTGTGAGACTCACTGGCGTACAGCACTGGGGTAAATAGCACAGGCTCTAAGGGAATAAGACGAGCTTGAAATACTAGAGTTCTGCCACTTAGTACCACTGTGACCTTGGGCAAGTTACTTAATTTCTCTGTGCTTCGATCTCCTCATGTATAGAGTTGGGGATGAAAATCTCTCTCAAAGTTATCTTGAGGACAAAATGAGGTGCTATATATTATGTTAATACTAATATGATAATAACAATACTACATAATACTGGTTCAATCCCAATGCCATGACAGAAGTAAGACTAGGAGGCACAGGACTAGGTACACAGAAAAAAATGAGACCCAATCCAGGCTGGCGGTCACAGTAGCCTTTTCAAAGAAGGAAATGTCTATGTTGAGAATTAAAAGATAAGAAATAGTTCACCAAGTGAAGATGCATGGAAGGCACAGAGGGCAGAAGGATCAGCAAATTCAAAAATACGAGAACACGAATTCGCATAATATATTTAGGGTACTATATATAGTTTAAAAAGTTTAGGGTACTATTTATAGTTTAAAAAGTGTTGGAGAAGAAGGCTAGGGAGGCAAGAAGCGTCATGTTTAGATTTTTACCCTGAAGGCAAAAGAAATTCAAGCATGGGAAGATGTGAGGCAGGATCATTTTTAGAAAAGGTCAAAATGCAAAATGATAAGGGTCTGGATCAAGATGGTCGTGGTTAGAATGTCAAAGACACTTTTTGAGTGAGATTAAGGAAAGACAGCCATCAGGACTTGGTGAATGGGGAAGAGGGGAAGGAATTAGTCAAGGACAATGTCTGGATTTCTGGCTTAAACAATTAAGGAGATGATGGTAGTTAACCTGAGAGAGGGAACATAAAAAAGATGATTTTGTACACATTATATAGAGTTCTCCAAGAGGCAATGGCTAGATACATACACAATTCTGGGGCCATGGAGAGCAGCATATGCTGAAGGCATAGATTTGACAGTCAGAACTGTACCATATCCAAACCTTTGGTTAAGAGAGAATCATTCAGGTAGACTTAGACCGAGCTGAGAGGGACCAACGGATAGTACAAATGAAGTCAGAAGAGAAAAATGTGGAGTTCCCATCATGGCTCAGTGGTTAACGAATCCGACTAAGAACCATGAGGTTGCGGCTTTGATCCCTGGCCTTGCTCAGTGGGTTAAGGATCTGGCGTTGCCATGAGCTGTGGTGTAGGTCGCAGACGAGGCTCGGATCCCATGTTGCTGTGGCTCTGGCGTAGGTTGGCACTATAGCTCCGATTGGACTCCTAGCCTGGGAACCTCCATATGCCACAGGAGCGGCCCCAGAAAGGCAAAAAGACAAAAAAAAAAAAAAAAAAAATAGAAGAGAAGAGAAAGATCTAATTTCAACAAAAGAAGAACACTTTTAATAACCCAAATAATATGCCTGAAGACATTCAGGATATCATACAAAACAAAAATGTAATGCTATAAAATAGTGGCAATCAGAAAATAAGATCAAATTACTAGAAATTATGATTGTGTCAAAAATATATCAATATAATATCAAATATCTCAACATAATAAAAGCTGTTTATGACAAACCCACAACCAATTTAATACTCAGTGGAAAAAAAGATGAAAGCCTCCCCAATAAAATCTGGAACAAGACAAGGATGCTCACTCTCATCACTTTTACCCAGCATAGTATTAGAAGTCCTAGCCACAGCAATCATACAAACAAAAGAAATAAAAGGTATCAAAACTGGAAGAGAAGAGATAAAATTGTCATTCTATGCAGATGACATGATACTACATACAAAAAACCCTAAGGACTCCACATAAAAACTACTCGAACTGAGAAATTCGGCAAAGTAGCAGGATACAAGACTAACATTTGGAAATCAGTTGCATTTCTGTATACTAACAATGAAATGTTAGAAAATGAATATAAAAAATACCTTTTAAAATCATACCCCCAAAAATAAAATACCTAGGAATAAACCTGACCAAGGAGGTGAAAGATTTATACATTGAGAACTATAAAACATTACTCAAGGAAATTAAAGAGGATTCAAAGAAATAGAAAGATATCCCATGCTCCTGGATTGGAAGAATTAATACTGTTAAGATAGTCATACTACCTAAAGCAATCTACAGATTTAATGCAATCCCTATCAAATGACCCAAGATGTTTTTCACAGAACTAGAACAAATAATCCAAAACTTTATATGGGGGAGTTCCCGTCGTGGCGCAGTGGTTAACGAATCCGACTAGGAACCATGAGGTCGCGGGTTCGGTCCCTGCCCTTGCTCAGTGGGTTAATGATCCGGCGTTGCCGTGAGCTGTGGTGTAGGTCGCAGACGCGGCTCGGATCCCGCGTTGCTGTGGCTCTGGCGTAGGCCGGTGGCTACAGCTCCAATTCAACCCCTAGCCTGGGAACCTCCATATGCCGCGGGAGCGGCCCAAGAAATAGCAACAACAGACAAAAAGACAAAAGACAAAAAAAAAAAATAAAAAAAATAAAAAAATAAAAAAATAAAACTTTATATGGAACCATAAAAGACCCAGAATTGCCAAAGCTATCCTGAGGGGGAAAAAAAAAAAAACAAAAGACAAAGGAGGTGTAACTCTCCCAGACTTCAGACAATATTACAAAGCTACAGTAATCTAGACAGTCTGTTACTGATACAAAAACAGACATACAGGCCAATGGAACAGAATAGAGAACTCAGAAATAAACCCAGACACCTACGGTCAATTAATATTCAACAAAAAAGGCAAGAATATAAAATGGAAAATAGTCTCTTCAGCAGGTGCTGCTGGGAAAACTGGACAACTGCATGTAAGTTCAATGAAACTAGAACACACCCTCACATCATGCACTAAAATAAAATAAAATGGCTTAAAGACTTAAACGTAAGACCTGGTACCATAAAACCCCTGGAAGATAACATAGGCAAAACATTTTCTGACATAAACCATACAAATGTTTTCTTAGGTCAGTCTCTGAAGGCAATAGAAAGAAAAACAAAAATAAACAAATGGGACCTAATCAAACTTACAAGCACAGCAAAGGCAACAAGAAAAATGAAAAGACAACCTTCTGAATGAGAGAAAATAGTTGCAAACCATTCAACTGACAAGGGCTTAATCTCCAAAATACATAAAAACAACTCATGCAATTCAACAAAAGAAAAACAAACAACCCAATCAAAAAATGGGCAAAAGACCTAAATAGACATTTCTCCAAAGAAGACATATAGATGGCCAGTAAGCACATAAAAACAATGTTCAACATCACTGATTATTAGAGAAATGCATATTAAAACTACAATGAGGTACCACCTCACACCACTCAGAATGGCTATCATTAATAAGTCTACAAATAACAAATGCCAGAGAGGATGTGGAGAATGTAAATTGGTACAACCACTATAGAAAACATTTTGGAGGTTCCTCAGAAAACTATAGATCCAGCAATCCCACTCTTGGGCATATATCCAGAAAAACTTGCATTCAAAAAGATACATGCGGAGTTCCCGTCGTGGCGCAGTGGTTAACGAATCCGACTAGGAATCATGAGGTTGCGGGTTCGGTCCCTGCCCTTGCTCAGTGGGTTAACGATCCGGCGTTGCCGTGAGCTGTGGTGTAGGTTGCAGACGCGACTCGGATCCCGCGTTGCTGTGGCTCTGGTGTAGGCCGGTGGCTACGGCTCCGATTCAACCCCTATCCTGGGAACCTCCATATGCCGCGGAAGCGGCCCAAGAAATAGCAACAACAACAACAACAAAAAAAAAAAAGACAAAAGACAAAAAAAAAAAAAAAGATACATGCACCACTGTCCATAGCAGCACTATTCATAATAGACAAGACATGAGAACAACATAAATGTCCACTGACAGATGAATGGATTAAGAAGATGTGATATATATACATAGTGGAATACTACTCAGCCATAAAAAAGAACAAAACAATGCCATTTGCAGCAACATGGATGCAACTAGAGATTCTCATACCAAGTGAAGTAAGTCATTAAGAGAAGACAAATACCATATGATATCACTTTTATGTGGAACCTAAAATACGGCACAAATGAACCTATCTACAAAACAGAGACAAACTCACAGACATAGAGAACAGATGTGTGGTTGCCAAGGGGGAGAAGGGAGGCAGAGGGATGGACTGGGAGTTTAGGCTTAAGAGATGCAAACTATTACATTTAGAATGGATAAGCAATGATGTCCTACTGTACAGCACAGGGAACTATATTCAATCTCTTGGGATAGACCATGATGGAAAATAATATAAGAAAAGGAATGTGGGGAGTTCCCGTCGTGGCTCAGTGGTTAACGAATCCGACTAGGAACCATGAGGTTGCAGGTTCGATCCCTGCCCTTGCTCAGTGGGTTAAGGATCCGGAATTGCCATGAGCTGTGGTGTAGGTTGCAGATGTGGCTCGGATCCTGCGTTGCTGTGGCTCTGGCGTAGGCCAGCAGCTACAGCTCCGATTCGACCCCTAGCCTGGGGACCTCTATGTGCCACAGGAGTGGCCCTAGAAAAAGGCAAAAAGACAAAAAAAAGAAAAAAGAAAAGAAAAGGAATGTGTGTGTGTGTGTGTGTAATTGGGCCACTTTTCTATACACCGGAAATGGTCACAACATTGTAAATCATCTATAATTTAATAAAAATAAATAAAAATAGAACATCAGGAAAACAAAGTGAAGGATATCTCTCAGAACAATGTACATAAGCCAAGGAGAGAAAACAAGATAAACATTAAGCAACATGGATTTTGGAGTTGTCACAACCAACTAAAAATCATTCCAGATAGAGGAAACTGTATATGAAAAGAAAGAAATGGAGAAAAAACTCTACCATAGCTAAAGAATGGCACCAAACTTCAAATTGAAAGGACCCATGTAGTGCTAAGCTGGATACAGGGAAAAGAGATTCTAAAAGTTTCCAAAGACAGAGAAAAAAATTAACCTATAAAAAGTCAATACTAACAGACTTCTGAAGAGTCCTGGATGCTAGAATAGAATTTCTATGGGAAAGTAATTTTGAACCTAGAATTACATAGTCAACAAAAGGGACAAATATGGGACATAAGAAACATAAAGGGACATGAAGAAATTTTCAGATAGGCAAAGAATCAGGAAATTTAACTCCTATGCACCCTTTTGAGGACCAAAAAAAAAAAAAAAAAAAAAAAAAAAAGCTATCTTTAAGGAGAAGTTACTAAGGAAAATTAAGAAGAAAACAATAGGGGAATCCAGGATGAGGAAGCCATGGGATCCATGAAACAGCAGGCAATCGAAAAAAGTACTGAGATGACAGTTGTGCCTATAAAGTAATTGGTTCAAATTAGAATAGGAGGGGTTTATGAAAAAAGAAATTTACGAAGAAAACAGATTGCATTCAACATAAAGAAAGACTCTGAAGCTCAAAATTCCTAGCAAAGAGATGAAAAAGGCACCTTTCTTCTTTCAACATACAAACATACATAAATAAATAGTCAGCAAAAACTCCAAAAGAAAAAAAAAAAACTTCTGGAGTTCCCACTGTGGCTCAGCAGAAACAAACCTGACTAGTATCCATGAGGATGCAGGTCCCATCCCTGGCCTCGCTCAGTGGGTTAAGGATGCGGCGTTGCCATGAGCTGTGATGTAGGTCACAGGCACCGCTTGGATCCCGTGTTGCTGTGGCTGTGGCCAGCAGCTGCAGCTCCAATTCGACCCCTAGCCTGGGAACTTCCATATGCCGCAGTGCAGCCCTACAAAAAAAGAAAAAAGAGAAAAGAAGAAAAAAAGCTTCTAAATAAGAAAAAATTTAGACAAATGAAGTCATAGTATAAAGAGAAAGCCAACTAGATTATGCCATGATTTTGAGTGCTGGCAGAATACAGGAGAGAATCCACTGACGTTGACACTTAGGACACTGAATAGGAGAGAATTCGCAACAGAAGATTATATTTCTTAATCATAGGATTATATTTCTTAATTAATTCAAAATGGATTAGACACTTGAATGTAAAACCAGAAATCATAAAACTCCTAGAAGAAAACACAGAAAGTTCTTTGAGGTCAGTCTCAGCAATGCATTTTTGGATCTGACTCCAAAGGCAACGGCGACAAAAGCAAAACTAAGCAAATGAGACTACACTAAACGAAACAGCTTCTTCACAATGGAGGAAACCATCAACAAAATAAAAGGGAACCTAGTGAATGGAAAAAGATCCTTGAAAATTATATATCTGATAAAAGGTTAATATCCAAAATATATGAAGAACTCATGCAACACAATAACAAAAATCAAGCAAGCCAATTAAAAAATGGGCAGAGGACTTAATAGGCATTTTCCCAAAGAAGACATGCAGATGACCAACAGGCACATGAAAAGATGCTCAACATACCCAATCATCAGGGAAATGCAAATCAAAACCACAATTAGATATCACCTTACAACTGCCAGAATTCCTACTACCAAAAGGACAAGAAGTAACAAGAGTTGGTGAAGATGCAGAGAAGAGAACCCTCCTGCACTGTGGGTGGGAATAGAAACTGGCATAGCCACTACTGAAAACAGTGTGGGGGTTCCTCAAAAAACTAAAACTAGAACTACGACATGATCCAGCAATTCCACTTCTGGATATTTGTCTGAAGAAAACAAAAACACTAATTCGAAAAAATGCATGCATCCCCCACTATGGTACACTGCAGCATTATTTGCAACAGCCAAGATATGGAAACACCATAATTGTTCATCAATGAATGAATGAATAAAGAAGATGTGGGATAGATAGACAGATGTAAAAAAGAATGAAATCTTGCCATTTGTGACAACATGAACTGCTAAGTAAAATAAGCCAGAGAAAGACAAATACCATATGATTTCACTCCTATGTGGACTCTAATAAACAAAATGAATAAACAAAACAAAACTCGCAGATACAAAAAACAGGTTGGTGGTTGCCAAAGAGGAGTGGTATTAGATGGTAGGCAAAATGGATAGAGGGGATCAAGAGATACAAACTATTAGTAATAAAATAAATAAGTTATGGAGATGGAATGTACATCATGGGGACTATAGTCAATAACATTGTATCGCAAATGTGAAAGTTACCAAGACAGTAAATCTTAAAAGTTGTCATTACAAGAAAAAAATGTATAACTCTGTATGGTGACAGATAACTAGACTTATTGTACTAATCATTCTGCAATGTATAAAATGGTGAATCATTATGTTGTACACCTGAAATCAACATCATGTTGTATGTCAATTATTGCTTCAGTTTTTAAAAAAATTATATTTGTTATCCTCCAAGGTCAATGACATTATTTAGTTTTATAGAAAATAATGTTAACAAATACTAGTATTCTAAGCACTGATTGTTTTTGATTTTTAGAAATAACATATCTAAAACATGGAAGGCTTACTGATAGTCTATGGAACAGAGTTCATAAACTTTGACAGTGTTAGGAATGTGAGAAGTGGGTGTTAAAAGGAAGATAAATAGGGGATAGTGTATGGAATGCTAATTTCTACTTCTTATATGATGGGACATGATTACTGTTAAAGGACTGCCTTCTAAATCTGCCAGAAGAGGTAATGGAAGCTTATTAGTGAAAATTAACAGTAAGCATTAAAAGAAGTACAAATAACAGTATAACTAATTTCAGAGTGGGGAAAATGAAAGAGCTAAAGTTCTTACCTTTCACAGTGGTAAGTTAATAGTTAACACCAAAAGTTAACACAAAATGAAATAGAGTATATTATTTGTATAATGGTAGAAACCACAATAATTTAAAATGGAGACTACTGGAGTTTCCTGGTAGCACAGTGGGTTAAGGATCTGCTGTGGTGTGGGTCTGAACCCTGGCCTGGGAACTTGAGCATGCCTAGGATGTGGCCAAAAAGCAGAAGAAGATCAAGACTATTAAAAGTGGTTACCATACAACTACTATGGAGAACAACATGGAGGTACCTTAGAAAACCATACATAGAACTACCACATGACCCAGCAATCCCACTCTTGGGCATATATCTGGACAAAGCATTCATTGAAAAATATGCATGCACCCCTATGTTCATTGCAGCATTATTCACAATAGCCAAGACAAGGAAATAACCCAAATGTCCATCGACAGATGACTGGATTAGGAAAATGTGGTATATATATACACATGGAATACTACTCAGCCATAAAAAAGAACAATTTGCAGCAACATGGATGGAACTAGAGACTCTCATCCTGAGTGAAATAAGTCAGAAAGAGAAAGACAAATACCATATGGCATTACTTATATCTGAAATCTCATATATGGCACAAATGAACCTTTCCACAGAAAAGAAACTTATGGACTTGGAGAATAGACTTGTGGCTGCCTGGGGGGGGGGAGTGGAATGGATGGGGTGCGTGGGGTTAATAGATGCAGACTATTGCCTTTGGAATGGATTAGGAATGAGATCCTGCTGTGGAGCACTGGGAACTATGTCTGGTCACTTATGATGGAGCATGATAATATGAGAAAAAAGAATGTATACATGCATGTGTAACTGGGTCACCTTGCTGTACAGTAGAAAATTGACAGAACACTGTAAACCAGCTATAATGGAAAAAAATAAAAATCATAAAAAAAAATACATAAAATAAAAGTGGTTACCTCCAAGGTATAGGGCTGAGGGTGAAGAGGAAAAGACTTTCATGTTTTGTCACTCTCTACTGTTTAACTTTTCTTTGAAACAAGTGCATGTCTTATTTTCATGATTTAGAAAAAGAGATAGATAAAAACAGGAAGTCAGGGAGTTCCCATCGTGGCTCAGTAGTTAACGAATCCAACTAGGAACCATGAGGTTGTGGGTTCGATCCCTGCCCTTGCTCGGTGGGTGAAGGATCCGGCATTGCCGTGAGCTATAGTGTAGGTCGCAGACGCGGCTCAGATCCTGCGTTGCTGTGGCTATGGCGAAGGCCAGCAGCCACAGCTCTGATTAGACCCCTAGCCTGGGAACCTCCATATGCCGAGGGTACAGCCCTAGAAAAGGCAAAAAGACAAAAAAACAAAAACAAAATCAGGAAGTCAGATGTTTAGATAGTAAATACAAATGACATTCAAAGAGCTGGGTTATGAAAGGAAGGAGAGAGGGAGGATGACAGCTAAAGAGGGATGGGAAGCCAAAATAAGTGATTTAAAAAAAAAAAACTGTAGGAGAATGAATATGCTGAGAGTGATAGAGACAGAGGCTGAAGCTACAGGAGAGAGAGAGAGAGACGGCTAACAAAGGGAGGTGGGTCAGATGCAGAAACCAGAGGCGGTGTTGGCCTGACCGAGGAAAACACCTTTCCCATTCAAAGGGTCGGGAGAGAGGTCGGCAGAGAGCTGGATCCAGGCACGTTTGTTGGCCCCAGTGGGGAGAGGAGTCGGGACTTGGAGGGCATTTCTTCTCCAGGCCCTCCTCTTCCCCCACGAAGTGAGAGGCAAGGATGGGGGCTGTCGGAGGATCACCAGGCAGGGGCCCGCTCCCCAGTACAGGCCGTCCCCTCTGCTTCCCAGCTGCGGAGGGCTGGGGCTTTGCTAAAGGGGATGCCGGGCAAGAACACAAAAGGGCAAGACGCAAGCGCTGCACCCTGGGGTCTGGACCGGCGAGGGAAGGCGCTGAAGAAAGGAGGGCGGCGGCTGGCACATCACGACAAAGGGAGAGGATCCTTTATGGCCCATCCCTTGGGGCTGTGACTTTGGAACCTGGGCACCTCTTAGCACAGACGCTCCATCCCACCATGCGCACGGAAGTTCCTAGCGGAGCAGCGTCAGCCTGGCTGGTCGTGGGTGCTGATGGAAAGCAGGCTGGGGAGCCCTGCTCCAAACCGCAGCGCCCTCGGTCGCCCCTGCGTTCCCAGCCTCTGCACCTCCTTCCCCAGGAGATGGATCCCTTCCCGTCCAAGTGTTTCCCCTTCTCCTCCCGAAAATAATGATTCTTTTTTACTTTTCAAAGTATGTTAGTTGGTTGTATTCAAGAAACTTTAAGTGTTAAGAAACATGTATCTTTTCACGAACGTTCATTACTTCTAGGGTATGCAGCTCACACACTCCTTGATAAGGACCTACTTCTATCAATCTCTACCAACATGTCCATTGTACAAAATCCCCTCAAAACTATGCAAGGTGTACTCTTTAAGAAACACTGCTGGGTGGCCATTTCGTTTTAATTGCAATATCTTGATAATGCATTTAGGTGTAATAAATGTCATGCAAATCAGTCAATTTCCTTAAAAGAAATGTCAGAAAAATTCAATATTGAAAAGTCTAGATGAAAGAGACTTGACTGTATGTGACCAGTAATGGGCTATTTTTTTATAAACTACAAAAGCCATATTTTTATTTCAAGTTTTTCACCTAAGGAAGTTGTTTCAAGTAGCGATTTTTTTTTAAATGTATCACAATAGAATGATAATCATACAGAACTTGGCATAGGAAAATTTCTGTTAATAGTACAACGACATTAAATGAGGTAATGAAAATTTTAGCTCAATATTTTGGAAAACTACTTTTAAGTGACAACTTTGATACCTGGCAATGGTGTTGGAATTCCACAAGCTGGTTTCGATGATTTTCATTAAAGAAAACTTCAGATGCATTGCTCTCCTATTAATATAAAAATAAGTAAGTCAATGCTTAATATCTCTAGGAGCCAAATAAAATACTAGAAAAAAATAACACTTTCTATATTTATTTATTTTGTTGTTGTTGTTTGGCTGCCCTGTGGTGTATGGAGCCACTCTGCGGCATACGGAATTGCTGGGCCAGGGATCAGATCTGAGCCACAGTTGTGACTCAATGCCGCAGCTGCAGCAACACCAGATCCTTAACCCACTGTGCCAGGCCAGGGATCAAACCTGCGCCCCAGTGCTCCAGAGACACTGCAGATCTCACTGTGCCTCAGCAGGAACACCTACATATTTATTTTAATTACTTTTCTTTTTTACCTGCATTCCAAAAGGTTTTCAGAATCTAACAAGACAAAGCAGAGATAAAATAAAACCAAAACCTACATTCAAGAGAATGAAAAAGATAAGAGCTGATTAAAAAGGGAGCTAAAGGAAGAAAGTTACTATATAAAAACCTAAGTTTAAGAAAAGCTCCTAGGGGGAGGGCTGGACTGGGAGTTTGGGATTGGCATATGCACACTGTGGTACATGGAATGTTTGGCCAATGGAGAACTGCTATAGAGCACAGGAAACTCTACCCAATATTCTGTGAGAGTCTATATGGGTAAAGAATCTGAAAAAGAATGGATGTGTTTACATGTCTAACTTAATCACTTTGTTGTACAGCAGAAATTATCACAACATTGTAATTCAACTGTACTTCAATAAAATGTAAAAAAGAAAACTCCTGAATATCAGTGTGAATGCATACTTTATAATACATACTAAAACATATAGAAATATACATGTATATGTATGCATAGATTATTAAACATTTATTTCCTAGCTCTGTCCACTGAGAGGGCCTAAGAGCAATAACACAAGAGTAGAAATGAACACACCTAGTGTCCACATCTTGGTTTCTAAATACCACTCTTCAATAAAAGGAACCAAAGCTCCTTGAAGAAAGGTGAATTCCAGGGCTGAAAGAGGGACAGTATAAATGAGGCTAAAACACATTATGCTGTCAGGAAATAAGGAATTGCTCCAAAATAAAAAAAGTAAGGGCATGTCAAAAGGTCACAGGAGCCAACTGGAAGGAGCTCATAATAGCCAAGGCTGGAAAATTTGATCAACAAAATAATGATAATGTTGGATTATAATTTATATAATACAATAAATGTCCATGAGCCCATATTGATATAAAATATATAATTGAAGCAATAAATAAATGAGGAAGAAGGGACAGTTATTCCTTGTAAATCAATTCCAATTAAGAAATACAAAGGAGGAGTTCCCGTCGTGGCGCAGTGGTTAACGAATCCGACTAGGAACCATGAGGTTGCGGGTTCGGTCCCTGCCCTTGCTCAGTGGATTAACGATCCGGCGTTGCCGTGAGCTGTGGTGTAGGTTGCAGACACGGCTCGGATCCTGCGTTGCTGTGGCTCTGGTGTAGGCCAGTGGCTACAGCTCCGATTCGACCCCTAGCCTGGGAACCTCCATATGCCGCGGGAGCGGCCCAAAGAAATAGCAAAAAGACAAATAAATAAATAAATAAATAAATAAATACAAAGGAGGAGTTCCCATCATGGCTCAGTGGTTAACGAATCCGACTAGGAACCATGAGGTTGCAGGTTCGATCCCTGCCCTTGCTCAGCGGGTTAACGATCCGGCGTTGCTGTGAGCTGTGGTGTAGGTCTCGGACATGGCTCAGATCCCGCGTTGCTGTGGCTCTGGCATAGGCTGGCAGCTACAGCTTCGATTTGACCCCTAGCCTGGGAACCTCCATATGCCACAGGAGTGGCCCAAGAAATGGCAAAAAGACCAAAAATAAATAAATAAAAGTTAAAAAAAAAAAAAAGAAATACAAAGGGGAAAAAAATACAAAGGAAAAGGGGAAATAAAAAGTCACCATTAGGAGTTCCCTTGTGGTTCAGGGGGTGAAGGATTCAGCATTGTCACTGCAGTGGCTCAGGTTGCTGCTGTGGCACGGGTTTGATCCCTGGCCCAGGAGATACCAACATGTGGTGAGTATGGCCAAAAAAAAAGTCACCATTAGGCAAACACCACAGTACCGAACGCTGCTGGTAAAAATCCGTGAGCTAACTCAAACCAAGGCAAAAAGTTTAGGAAAGGATATTTGCATAGTCTCAAAGTACACTCTCACCCAAGATATTTATTACAAAGGAAAAATAGTAACTTACAGTGAAAGAAATCCAGAAGACACCATGTTAACCAGGTAATGGATGTTAACATCACCAATAAAAAGATATATAGACAAGACACCTTGCACTCCTAATATGATTCAATGAGGAGACAACATGCTTCGTGTGGGGTTCTTGCAAAAATGCATAATCTCAATCAAGAGAAAATATCAGACACACCAAAATCAGGAGACATTTTACAAATAACCGATCAGTACACTCGTTGAAAATGCCAAGGGCGGAGTTCCTGTTGTGGCTCAGCAGGTTGCAAATCCAACTAGTGTCCAGTATTCCACCCCGGCCTCATTCAGTGGGTTAAGGATCCAGCTGTGGTGTAGGCTGCAGATACGGCTCGGATCCTGCATTGCTGCATTGCTGTGGTCATGGCGTAGGCCAGCAGCTGCAGCTGCAATTCCACCCCTAGCATGGGAACTTCCACATGCCGCAGGTGTGGCCCTAAAAAGAAAAAAAAAATCCAAGGTCATGAAAGACAAGGAAAGAATGAGGAGTTGTCACAGATCAGACAAAACTAAGGAGACAAAACCAAATTCAACGTGCGATACTAAATTGTACCCTGGAACAGGGAAATGAGGTAGGGGAGAGTGGATGGTGACATTCAAACAAGGATGCAATTTAGCTAATAGCACTGTACCAGTGTTAATATCCTGGTTTTGAAAACTGTACGGTGGTTATATAATTACCATAACTTTGTTATACAAGTAAGTTAACAGTAAGGGAAGTTGTGTGAAGTTATACACAAGAACTCTGTAATACTTCTGCAACTCTTCCATAAATCTAAAACTATTTCAAAAATTACAAAGCTACTAAAACAGGATATAAAACTGTTATGAACTTTTTTAGATGAGGAAAAGAAAGAAAGAAAATGGTTAAGTGCTCGTGAGAGAAATATTCCTTGGGCTCACAAGTTCAGAGTAACTCCACAGTTACACGAAGGCTGGAAAACAATTTTCATTGTTTTCTTTATGATAGTAAATGTGAGTATATTTGCAATTACCAATTAATATTATATAAATATTCAGACTGATGTAGATTCTTAATGACGCTATTACTTTCTTCACAATTAGGTATTCACGTCCTTGTATAGGAAGGATATATTAATAAACCAAAAGAAAATATGAAAGAAAGAACTGAAAGAAAACTTTGAGGACTTCAATTTCACCTTTAAGAAATTCCAAAGGCCTAAAGGATCTCTGCCCATTGTGATCACTACAATAATATGGAAAGACACTGGCAGAACTGTTTTCTCATTAACCCAACTGCTTTTAAGACAATATTTTCCATCAAGCTTAACCCGTATGCACTTCAGGGTAGAAAGACTAGTCTTCTAATAATCTGGCACCAGATCTGCTTTAAAAGCAAGTATTTCTAACCACAAAGAACCAAATGGTATGTGGCTTGTAATTTTCAAATAATCTAACAGTGACACTCTGTGGACAAAACAGGAAACACTTATTTTTCTTTAAGCACCTATTTTTTTATCTCTAAGACAATGAATGAAACAGAATATAAATAAGTAAACAGGCAGCACATAACCATTGGATTTAATTACAGTAGCTATCCTAAGGATGAATTATAGAGTATAAGGATGACTTTAATAGAAATATACCAAGTAGTTATCAACATCTTTGCTTTTTAAGTTATCTGAATTCGCCCTACTTACAAACTTACTTGGCACTAAAAATTACATGGAATTATAATATAGATTTGTAATTATAAAAGACAATATTGTCATCTTACCCTTCTATAATGCTTTATGATTTTCAAAATGCTTTTGCATAATTATGTCAGAAATCATGACTCTTGGGAGGCAAATAACATCCCCAAGGATTAAAATAATGGGGCTGAAAGAAGTTAAGAGAATTGCCTGTACTAATTAGGTGGTGTTACTATCCTCATCCTTGTATAAGTAAATAAATGCACTTTTTGTTAAGCTTAATAATATATAGTTTAATAATCTATTGTATTCAGCTTCAGAGATTTAGAAGCATAGCAGAATATGATAGAAATGTAAAACAGTACAATCACTTTGGAAAACTGTTTGGCAGTTTCTTGTAAACATTAATCTAGAATGTGACCCAGTATTTCCACTCCGAGTATTCACCCAAATTAAATGTAAACATATGTTCATAAAGAGACTGCTATAATAACGTTCATAGCCACTTTACTCATAATAGCTCAAAACTGGAAACAGGAGTTCCCGTCGTGGCTCAGTGGTTAACGAATCTGACTAGGAACCATGAGAATGCGGTTTCAATCCCTGGCCTTGCTCAGTGGGTTAAGGATCTGGTGTTGGGTGTTGCCGTGAGCTCTGGTGTAGGTTGCAGACGCAGCTCAGACCCCATGTTGCTGTGGCTCTGGTGTAGGCTGGCAGCTACAGCTCTGATTAGACCCCTAGCCTGGGAACCTCCATATGCCGTGAGTGCGGCCCTAAAAAGCAAAAAAAAAAAAAAAAAAAAACACCTGGAAACAACCCTAACGTCCATCTAAAGTAGAACAGATAAACAAATTATAGGTATTCATTCAGTGGACTATTATTACTTATCAATAAAAGGGAGTGAAATCTTGCTCCAATCAGATGGATTTCCGAACTTTAAGGAAGAGAGACTTTGATATTAAAGAGTGCACAGGAGTTCCCGTCGTGGCGCAGTGGTGAACGAATGCGACTAGGAACCATGAGGTTGCGGGTTCGGTCCCTGCCCTTGCACAGTGGGTTAAGGATCCGGCGTTGCCGTGAGCTGTGGTGTAGGTTGCAGACGAGGCTCGGATCCCGCGTTGCTGTGGCTCTGGCGTAGGCTGGTGGCTGCAACTCTGATTCAACCCCTAGCCTGGGAACCTCCATATGCTGCGGGAGCGACCCAAGAAATAGCAAAAAAAGACCAAAAAAAAAAAAAAAAGTGCACATTGTATTTATATAAAGTTCTAGAACAGGTAAAATTAATCTGTAATGAGCAAAACATCAGAATGGTATTTCTCCAAGGTTCAGGGGGATGGGAGCTTACTGAGGAAAGGCCCAAGGGAACTTGGGGGATGATGGAAAAGTTCTTTATCTTGATGAGGGCTGGGCACACACATTTGTCAAAACTTACTGAACTGTATACAATTTAGATAAGTACATTTCACGATATGAAATTAAACTCAATCTACTGAAAAGAAATAAGACAATGAAAAAAAAGAAAGATTTTCACTTTACTATACAAACCATGTTATCCTCTCCAGGAACAGACAATCGCCCTTTTTTAGGCAATGGGATAAACTCCATTTCTGCTGAGTTGGGGCTATATCTTTTTAAAGTTGCCAGACGGTTCATTTGTGAAACTGCTTGGTCACCTAGGACTGCTAAATCTTCAACTTCTGAAAAGCAATGCATAAAAAAGTTACTTTGCACACTCACTGCCTTAAGAAACTTAATACGGATATGTTCTCAAAATGCCAACTCAAGTTGAATTGGAGTCTTGGCTGAACTTTTTTTTTTTTTTTTTTTTTTACGGCAGCATACCCCCCTCCCCGCCCCTGGCATATGGAAATTCCCTGGCCAGGGAATGAATCCAAGCCACAGGTGCAACCTATGCCACAGCTGTGGCAACACCAGATCCTTAACCCACTGCAACACATCAGGAGCTCCTACCATGAATTTTAGAGAGCAGCAAAACAAGAATTTTTCCATTAGTGGCTTAGAATAAACCTTTAAAAATTAAAGGGCTGGGAGTTCCCATCATGGCTCAGAGGTTAACGAATCCGACTAGGAACCATGAGGTTGCGGGTTCGATCCCAGCCCTTGCTCAGTGGGTGAAGGATCCGGTGTTGCCGTGAGCTGTGGTGTAGGTCGCAGACGAGGCTCGGATCCCACGTTGCTGTGGCTATGGCGTAGGCTGGCAGCTGCAGCTCCGATTGGACCCCTAGCCTGGGAACCTCCATATGCTGCGGAAGCAGCCCCAGAAATGGCAAAAAGACAAAAAAAAAAAAAAAAAAATGAAAGGGCTTTATTGCCCACATGGAGGAATAAGAATCAAGATCAAACAGTTCGCAATTGTGAAGTGAATGCCTCACAAGGTAAAGGCTCCAGAGGAAATGCTGGAAGCAAATCTACAAGAGAGCAGGAGTCCTAACTGCTTTTGTAAAGGAGCTCAGAGTCTCTTCACTCAGGGAGGCTGCGGGCCACCAAATGGGAGTCACAAGTCCATTCCGGTGTAGACCCCCCCTCCCCCGCACAGTGCAGCCAGGGCAGACCACCCAGGACCTCGCCTCTCCTGCCAGGTGAAAACTGGTTGTGATTAGGTGTAAGGTCATTTCAGCGCTAAGATTATGACTGTTTCTGCAGTGAATTATAATAAACCTAAACAAATGTAGGTGAAATAGAGGCCAAAAACTCTTCTAGAATTATGTAGGCTCAGTTATGGTTCTGCATCATTCTACTATGCAACCAGAACGAGACACTGAGTGCAATGCTATCATGTCACATCTTGTAAATTTGAACACTGGCGTCGCTGAACCAGGAGGGGCATTAAGGAGAGAGCTAATTCCCTTCATCTACCCTAGGCCAGAGCAGTGATGAGAGGCAGAATAAAGAGATTGAGCTTCATCTCCTTTGCTGTTTTCCTTTAATGCTATGGTGGAGATACAAATAGGAATGAACAAACGCTCAGAAACAAGAAATCAAAGGAGATACAGTTTCTCAAGTTAGATAAATGCAAACTAATATTGTGAGGAAAATTCAATTCCGAAATGCCTCCAATTTAAGCCCTAACTTCAATTTTTACTTCTTAAACTGTTTTTTTCTAATACAAGCTACGAAGAATAAACTGTCGTGTTATCATACAAGAAAGACTACAGAGCAATGAGGATAAACCAACTAATGGCACCCACCACGAGGACAAATATCACAACCCTAACATTAAGTAAAAGCTAGATACAAAAGAGAATATAGCTATGATATCGTGATTTATAATAAGAAATACATCTTTGGTCTCTATCCCGGTTTCAGGCACTGAGCTCCTAAAATCTTTTAAAAATTCTAAGTGCCGAGAGAGTGATTAAGGTATCTTGTTATGTTAATGAAGTTACTTTTGGAATGCCTGTGGATCACCTAAGGACAGGGGCTGGTTACCAGAGGAAC
This sequence comes from Sus scrofa, assembly GCF_054392235.1. Taxonomy (NCBI): domain Eukaryota; kingdom Metazoa; phylum Chordata; class Mammalia; order Artiodactyla; family Suidae; genus Sus; species Sus scrofa. Next base: position 18,333,383 of record NC_139401.1, read on the forward strand.
CAACCACGTGACTAAGTGGATAGACCCTTCAGTCCCAGGCCCCTTGCCCTCCAAGAGGGGAGAAGCGCTGGAGGTTGAATCGATCACATTGGCCAATGATGTAATCAATCATGACTTCCGTAAAAACCCAAAAGCACAAAGTTCGGTGAGCTTCGGGGTTGGTGAACACTGAACACGTGGAGATTGAGGAGCGGGAAGCTAGAGGAGGCTTGGAAGCTCCGTGCCCTTCCCCATACCCCTGCCCTCGGCATCTCTTTCATCTGGCTGTTCCAGAGGTACATCCTTTTACACTAAACCATTATTCTAGTAAGTAAAATGTTTCTCAATTCTATGAGCCGCTCTAGCACATTCATGAAACCAGAGAAAGAGGTTGCGGGAACCTCTGATGTACAGCAAGTTGGTCAGAAGCACAGGTAAAATGAACGGCCTGGCCTTGGGACTGGAGTATAGGGTATGGGGGAGGTAAGGTAAGACTGAGCCCTCGGCCTGTGCAGCCCTCAGCCTGCTGGTGTCCAGGAATTGCTTGATGTGTGGGAAGCCCCAGCACATACAGTGGAACTGGATCCAGGAACCTAAATGAAGGGCGTATGATTGAATTAATCTAAAGCTCAAAGACAGGCCAAAGGCATCAGTGGCGGGAGATGGCAGGACGGTACTACCTTGGAAGAGAGTAGTGACTGGAAGAGAGGTGAGAGCTGGTTCTAGAGAGCTCATACATAACCTTCTCCTTTTTGGTGTGGGTGTTGATTATATGTGTGTGTTAACTGGAAAATCATGTAAGCTGCATATTTATGACTTGTGCATATTTTTGTATGTGTATAGATTTCTATAAAGTCTACCTAAAATTAAGCTCTTCATAAAAAACATTTAGAACCTAAGTAATCCATCACTAACAAATACCATAACCCTTAGATTTATTTCCTTCTCTTCTTGGTCCAAATATATTTTATATAGTAGTTTGAATCATACTGGACATATATTCTGAGCAATTTTGTATGTCATTTATAATTTTAAAAATATTTTAAATGCCTGCATAATATTCCATCATGTGGATATCCACAGGATATGTTATCTGTCTTCTGCTGTCAGACATTTATACAACTTTCAATTGCTCACTATTTTACCATAATGATGTGTACACATTCAAATGAGAATATTTGTGTACATCTCTGAATAGTTCCTTATAATGGAAATGCAGAAAAATCCACTGATAGGTGCTGCCAAAATGTCCAAAAAGGTTCTACTAATTTACATCCACAGAAAACCGAATAGTTTTTCTTCATTATCATTAAATCCACAGAAGTGCAATAGTTTTTCTTCATTATCATTAAAATGAATCATCAAAATTGCTAATTTGGTCGAGGAAAGCTTATCTATCCTCTCTTTGTATCCTACTTTAATTTGAATTTCTCTTGTTACTGATGCAGTTGACTGTTTTTCAGATGTTCTCTATTAAGATTTCTTGTTCTGTGACCTGTTATTTTTTTTGTGTCCTCTGCTCATTGCCCTATTGGGAGTTTCAGTGTTTGTTGTTTGATTTGGATGAGGTCTTGCTACCTTAAGGATAATAACTCTGGAAAATGTATATTTTCAGCAAATACTTTTCCCAGATGGTGATGTGATTTTGCAGTCTGATGTTTGAGGTAGAGAGGGGTTTTTGTTTTTAATTTCATCATTCACTAACATTTCTGTGATTTCTCAAAGGCTTCTATACTCAATCTTTCACTAGGGTTAGAAAAAACATTCAACTATATTTTCTTCTAGTTTTCCATACTTCCATTTACTAGATATTCGACTCTTTAATCCACTTGAAATTACTGAAATGTGATGTGAGGCAAAATTCAGGCTCCCTCCTCAAACAGTTAACCATTTGTACCAACATAATTGACTATGTGATATGTTTCTCATATTAATATACTATAGTATATTAACTTTAAATTCTTTGTTCTGTTTATGAGCTTCTATTGCATTCAACCTGGCTCCCTATTTCAAAACTAGTATCATAATATTTCAGTAATTGTACTTTTAAATTTGTTAGGGTTTGATATGGTAATTACCACCTGTCAAACAGATTTTCCCAAGGTTTTTTTTAAAGGTACACTAGCATATTTTTTCTCATCCAGGAACAATCTGTGTCTCTCCACTTACTCGAGCCTTCTTTTATAACCTTTAGTAAAGTATTTGCTTTCCTTTTGTATAGGTTCTGCTATTTTTTAATTTGTTGATTCCTTATAATTTTAAATATTTATTTGTAGCCATTATCAATTGGGGTTTTTCCTGTATATTTTCTAATTGCTTAATACTGGTATATGAGAAGATAATTTGTCCTTATAATTTAAAAAATTAATTAGCTACACTGACTCAAGAAAAAAAACAGAAAATCTCAACAGACCTATAACAAGTAGAGATTGAATCAATCATCACAAACCTCCCAGTAAAGAAAGGCCTGGACCTGAGGGCTTCATTGCTGGATTCTACCATACATTTAAAGAAGAATTCTTAACACATCAATCCTTCTCAAACTCTTCAAAAAAACTGAAAAGGGAACACTTCCTAACTCGTTCTACAAGGCCAGAATTACCTGGACGCCAAAGCCAGGTAAAAATATTACGAGAAAAGAAAAACAGACCAATATTCCTTATGAATATAGATGCAAAAATCCTCAACAAAATGACAAAATATTAGCAAATCTAGGAGTACCCTGGTGGTCTAGCACCTAAGGACTTGGTGTTGTCACTGCTGTGACCTGAGTTGGATTCCTGGCTTGGAACTGCTGGAGGCATGGCTGAAAAAAAAACAATATTAGCAAATCTAATCCAATAACATTTTAAAAGGATTATTCACCATGACCAAGAGGGATTCATCCCAGGAATACAAGGGTAGTTCAACATAAGACAACCAATCAATGTAACACATCACATTAATAGAATAAAGGAGAAAAAAAAAACATAATCATCTTAATTGATGGCAAAAAGGCATATGACAAAATCCAACACTATTTCATTATAAAAATTGTCAGAAAACTAGGAGCAGAGGTAGAATTCCACAACTAGATAAAGGATATTTATGAAAACCCATAGCTAACATCACATTCAATGGTGAATGACAAAATCTTTCCCTCTAAGATAAGGAGCAAGACAAGAATGCTTGCCCTTACCACCGCTATCAACACTGTACTGAAAATTTTAGCCAGAGCTATTAGGCTGTTTAATGCTGCTAACTGGATCCTTACAAATGATTAGCCACCTTTTCTGAAATCTCCTATTTTGAATTTTTCTGTTAGATAAAATGGTATCAGACTATAAATACTACTGCAATCTTCTTTTTCCGCTAAACACATATTGGTCTTTCCAAACTAATACTTTAGGTATACTTCAATCACTTTAACAGCTTCTTAGTTTCCTATCATGCAGTTAGACCATGCATGCTTTATTTAACCAGTGCCTGATTCAGGGATATTCAAGTTACTTCTAAAGTTTTGCTCTTGCAGAGAATGCTGCTCAACAGTCTTGCCCTTACTCAAGTAGTTCTATGGGATAAAGTCCTAGAAGTAGAAACGATAGGTCAAAGGGTATCCACATTTGAAAATCGTCTAGTTCTTTTCTCACTAAGGAGGGCTGCTGGAGTCAGTCAGATGCTCGATAATACACTAAGAATATATCCTGCTGGCCTTGAATATAGTTTTTTTTAAAAACTGATAACAAGTGGTATCAAATGACTTTTGGCATCGGTTAGATCTGGGGTTGGCAAACTACAGCCTGCAGACCAAAGCCACCTTGCCTCCTGTTTTTTTGTTGTTGTTGTTTTTTGTTTTTTTTTTTGTCTTTTTGCCATTTCTTGGGCTGCTCCCATGGCATATGGAGGTTCCCAGGCTAGGGATCAAACCGGAGCTGTAGCCGCCGGCCTACACCACAGCTCACGGCAACGCTGGATCCTTAACCCACTGAGCAAGTCCAGGGATCGAACCCGCAACCTCATGGTTCTTAGTTGGATTCGTTAACCACTGCGCCACGACGGGAACTCCGCCTCCTGTTTTTGTATAGCCCAAGAGCTAAGACCGATCTTGTTTTTTTTGATGTTTCTTATTCCAAATTTTTAAGTTTCAAATTAAAAAAAAAAAGAATATTTCATGAAATGGAAAAATTATAGCAAATTCAAATTTCAGTGTCCATAAAGTTTTACTGAAACACAGATATACCCATCTGTTAATATAATGCTGTTTTCATGTTTCAACAGCAGAGCTGAGTTGTTGCAACAGAGCCTTTACAGCTGCAAATCCTAAAATATTTACTATCTGGCCCTTTATAGAGAAAGTTTGCTGACCTCCAATCTAAGCAACAACATTTCAGGGTTTTAAAGAGTAGGAAACTCAATTCTCTAAGCAAAGGGCATATTGTCCTGTAGCTACTGAAAGAATGTTCCAAGGGGTTAATGTCTCTTAGCTCCCTGTATAAGTGAGGAAGTGAATAGCCTCGCATTTTCTTTGTTATTATGGTGGAGAATCAACCTTTGGAAGGACAAGTAGCTAGAGTTCTGGTTGCAGGACTCTAATTTCCATGGACTCTTTTTTTGGTGCTAATGTAAATGATGCTATGTTTTTGATTGATTGATTGACTGATGGTCTTTTTAGGGCCGCACCCGTGACATATGGAGGTTCCCAGGCTAAGGATTGAATCGGAGCTGTAGCCACTGGCCTACACCACAGCTCACGGCAATGCTGGATCTTTAACCCACTGAGCGAAGGGCCAGGGATTAAACCCACATCCTCATGGATACTAGTCAGATTCTTTAGCACTGAGCCATGATAAGAACTCCAATTCAGTTTGTGCTTTGTCACCGAATAGTTAAAATTTTAGTTACCCGTTATAAATAATTTTTAAGACAGAGAATATATTCTCTCCAATGCTTTCCAAGGCTACCTTCCCACTCCCCACAGAACAGAAATAGAAAAGGAGACATGACAAAGCTTGAATGAAGGGAAAATGCAAGCACAAAAAAATACGGTGTTATTATCATGAAGCTCAATAATAACTAACTAATGTAAAAGGTATATGAATATTTAAGCAATTTACTGAAAATGGGGACCAGGGAGCGAAATTTCACAACAGGAGAAAATTTAAGAAAATTACCATATGACAAGTGGGATGGTTGCTGAGAGTTATCACTGTCATCTTGAAAATCTGTTTCTACAGTCAGTATCTCATCAGTGGAAAATGTGTTCTCAGTATCTTCTGTATCAGACTCTTCTATTATCACAATATCAACGTCATCATCGGCATCACTGTCATCTTCAATAGTTATCATGATATAATCTAAGAATAAGCAAAGAGAAAGCCTAGATTAGGTGCCACATTAAATGAACAGTTTCTAGAGCAAACTACCTTATAAAGTTATGGAGTATTTAAAAGCATTTAGCTGAAAAACTGCATTAAATATTTTCATATCTCTAATCACTGCAAATTAGCTACGAAATCAATTGCTTAGTGTGAAGTTTTGCAATACATACGTATGTATACACAAATAGTATTATTTCTAGAATTTCCAATTCTATAGAGCAATAAATTTCTTCTCATTTAAGAAACTGGACCACCTGGTCCAGGTACTATGTGTTTAATAATATGCTTTTAATTTTTAAGTGACACAACTGATGTTACACAACCACACTTTGTGGTGACCATGAATTTCCAAACTTGTTCTCTAAAAATTAATATTAAACTTTATGATAATAAACAATGTAGAAATAACGTACAAAAGTATATGTTGTTATCAAGTTAAACTCAAATTGAAACTCACAGATGTGAAACAGACAAAATAAACTAAATGTGAAATATCAACTCACTAAATCATTTTAATCAATATGAAAAAATAACACACTATATTAATGGGCTTTCTTATTTCTTAAAGTTGGTCTGAAAAAGAACATGTTTAAGATTGAAGTATTGGAGTTCCCAGTGTGGTGCAGTGGGTTAAGGATCCGGCATTGCCACAGCTGTGACATAGGGCGAAGCTGTGGCTCAGATTCCATCTTTGGCCTCGGAACCTCCACATGCTGAGGATGCAGGTGAAAAAGAAGGGGGACAAAAGACTGAAGGATTAACTTGCGGATCACATCTACACTGCATAATTTGGATTCGTTACATTAATTTGAAATAGACCAAAGTATTAGGCTAAAGTAATTAGCTAGTATAGGTGATGTGAAAATGGCACTAAATTAGGAATCACATGGAGTAGGTTCCAATTCAGGCTCTCAAGCTATCCAGAATCATGGACTTTGGGCCAGACACAGCTGCTCTTTTGCCTGTTTTCTCATCCATAAAACTTTGGGGTTGGGTTTAAAGAGTTGCAGTTAACTCTACTTAATAGTCTTGATAAAATAAAATAATTTATTTTATTGATGAAATAATAATTATTTATTTATAGCTTTTATCCTAAAAGCTACAAAATTATCCAAACGAAAAGAAAATTGGTTAAATCAATTATGGTATTCCTGTATGAGAGAATGACATATTGCCAAGAAGCACAATCTCAAAAGAATGTCTATGGACTTCCCGTGTGCCTTGCAGCATAACTACTCAGTGTTACTTCTACAGTGGCTGTGGCTTGACCCCCAGCTCAAAAGAATGTTTATTAATATCAGAAATGCTTATGAAATAATGTGAAAGGGGGGAAAGAGAGCAGAAAAATACAATATAATCCTAACTGAGAGCAGAAGGGACTAAACCAATGGTTATCTCTAGCAGAAGGAAGTATACCAGTGGTTATCTCTATGTCACGATCTCTGGATGGCAAAATTATCTTCATTAGAGTTCTCTGTATTTAAGATTCTCTGGACTTGCCGTCCTGGTGCAGTGGTTAACAAATCCGACTAGGAACCATGAGGTTGCGGGTTTGGTCCCTTTTGGTCCCTGGACTTGCTCAGTGGGTTAAGGATCCGGCGTTGCCGTGAGCTGTGGTGTAGGTCGCAGATGCGGCTCGGATCCTGCGTTGCTGTGGCACTGGCGTAGGCAGGTGGCTACAGCTCCGACGCGACCCCTAGCCTGGGAACCTCCATATGCCTTGGGAGCGGCTCAAGAAAAAGACAAAAAGACCAAAAAAAAAAAAAAAAGATTCTCTACAACGAAGTTTAGACTTTATAATCTAAATAAAGAAGAAAATAACAAAGGCAACTAAAATTTTATTTTTAAGACAAGTTTTCGTCTATCAATAGCTCTTACAAACTATTACTAGTAAAGTTATTGACAACTCCACTAAGGTTTCTCAGTTAATTTGCAAAATACCAACTAACTCCTTTAGGTATATATATAATATAGCCTTCACAGGAAATTTTTAAGACATTATGACATTTGTAAGTTTTTGAAGATTATGCTCCCAAGGTGCAAGGAACTAAGCTGCCCTGATTTTTATCAGAGAAGGCATAGTTCACAATGGTCAGGGCTGACACCTGCATTTCACTTGCCTACTGCACAGAATACACACAGCAAAATAGGGCAGATTGCAATGGCCAGGCTGCTCTGTTTTTGGGGGGAGGTTGTTTTGTTTTTTGTTTGTTTGTTTTTTTAAGTGAACAGTACGTTATTACACGGAACAATCATTTTCTAACTTTACTGTCAGGGCTCTTAAAAAGCAGCCCTTGCGGAGTTCCCGTCGTGGCGCAGTGGTTAATGAATCCGACTAGGAACCATGAGGTTGCGGGTTCGGTCCCTGCCCTTGCTCAGTGGGTTAAGGGTCTGGCGTTGCCGTGAGCTGTGGTGTAGGTCGCAGACGCGGCTCGGATCCCGCGTTGCTGTGGGTCTGGCGTAGGCCGGTGGCTACAGCTCCGATTCGACCCCTAGCCTGGGAACCTCCATATGCCGCGGGAGCGGCCCAAGAAATAGCAAAAAGACAAAAAAAAAAAAAAAAAAGCAGCCCTTGCAATCTCCCTATCGAACTTTAGAGACGACAAAGCCAGCCAGATGCGGGATAATACCACCAAAACTGTGTCCCATCAGCCAGCATTCCCTGCAGCCAGGCTCGGAACTGAATCGAGGCTATGCACTGCTTTATAAAACAATGTGTAGAAAAATTGCTTATAAAATCTTTACTTGTAAACATTAAAGCAGCTGACCACTTGGTATTATAAAACCCCAGAGCAGTCCTAATTTGGGGAAAGCTGGGTAGCAGAGGGAGGGAAGGAAGCGATCTCCGACAGACTTAATTATTGGTCTTTTCTATTGACTGACCGTGCTAACCGTACAGTAGGCTGGAGCACCCACAAAAGGGGTCCCCTTTTTTACAGAGGTCCTCACCTTTTACAGCGTTCTCTGACTCCTGCATCTGCCCTCTTAATGCAAAGAAGAGGCTCTATGTGCAAGGATTTCTCCACACATAAATCTTTATTTTCTTTATCCTTATTTGCATATTTATCATAAAACGGCAAGGCTGCCCTGTCTTTGATCAAACGCAGTTACAAACAAAGCCTCAAAAGCAACGTCTTAATCTCAAAAGATGTTATAATGAATCAACTCGCTCTTTTGTCAATTCTTTAAACTCAAAATTTATATAAAATTGTGGTGGTGAGCCTGCTGTAGGATATACAAAAGTAGAACTATAATATTGTACACATGAAACATGTTATAAACCAATGTTACTTCGATTAAAAGAAAACAAACCTAAAAAAATTTAAAAGTTGTAAAGTTAAAAAAAATTCTATATAACATCTAAGAGGCTTCATCCTTCCTGGACCCGTACCTCCTCCAACGGGGAAAGAAAAAAAAGAATCAACTTGTCCCAGGAAGCACCAAGAACTTAAAAAAATAAGTGGCCAAGAGTTCCCTGGTGGCCTAGCGGATTAAGGATTCCGTGTTGTCACTGTTGTCGATCAGGTTTGATCCCTGACCAGTAAACTTCCACATGCCCCGGGCACAGCCGAAAAAAAAAAAAAAAAAAAAAAAAAAAAGGTGGCCAAATTTCAAAAGCTCACACAAGCTGGCATTCCCCCACCCCCATGAGGTGGTGGGAACGCCCCCTAACGTCTCCACGCGGCGCTGCTGAAATCTGAGGTTGCCAAGTGCAGACTCGCTCTTCCAGCAAAGCAAACCCTCTCCTCCCGAAAAGCGCCCCAGCCACCAAGCCAAATCGTCTTCCTGGCACAACATGCGGTGCTCAGCAGCTGATTGTGGCGTGTGCTCACACGAGGCCTTGGGGAAAAAAAGTTCAAGTAAAAAGCGCGGGCGCACACACCGGCTCTGGCGCCAAAGCCTGCCACGCTGCCTCCTGGCGCGCGAGTGAAAAGAGCCGCGGTGGCGCCCCCTGCCGCATGGTGACCGCTGAAACTCTTCTGCGGCCGCTAGAGGTCCCAGAAAGAACCGCCGCCCTCCCACCGGAAACTTGGTCAGGCCATCAACCCCGGGGACACCATCAACCCCCAGGAAGCTGCCAGCTCTGGGGTCACCTCAAGTTCCTGGAACACCATGAACCCCGGGGACCCGAGAGCCCCAAGATCCGCTCGAGCCCCTAGACGCCACAAACCCTGGGGATGCCTCGAGCCCCAAGACACTCTCAAGCCCCTGAGACACCATGAACCCTGCGTCCCCCTGCAGGTTCCAGATCACTTCAAGCCTCGGGGACGCCGTGAACCCCAGGAACTCCAAAAGTCCCAGATCACCTCCAGCCTCCAGGACACCACAGACCCAGAGGACTTGAAAGCCCCAGATCGCCTCCGGCCTCAGGGATGCCATGAACCTCAGGGACTCCCAAAAGCCCCAGATCGTCTCCAGCCCCTAGTACACCAGGAACCCCAGGACCCCGAAAGCTCCGGGATCACCTCAAGCCTCTGGAACGCCATGAACCATGGAGACACACTGAGGGCCTCGAGCCCCAGGGACGCCCTGGAACTGAGGCCAGACTCTGCCCACCCGGGTTCCCACACGCACACTGACCAATCTGAGTCTGTGGCCAAGAGGCCACCAACAGACATGCCGTGACACTGATCAGCCGGGTCCCGCGGTCTCCTGTGTAGTGTGCCGGGTGGGACCCTGTCAGAGCCTTTCCTCAGGCTGGACAAGGAGAGGCAGAAGCTAGCGGGGCAGCTTTAGGGAGGGGCCCTTACCCTGCTCCTCAGACATTGTGAGGCGGGGAGCCCAGCTCTGAGCGCCTCAGGATCGGCGTCAGCGCTGCGGCCGGACCCGCGCTGCACACACCGTGCAACTGCAGCCGACTGAGGCGACAAATGTAAGGCCCGCGAAACTCCCAGGTTTCTGCAGCTGCGCAGTAGCGCCGGGCGTGTGAGCGTGACTGCAGGGGAGGGGGAGGGCGAGGGCGACGCCAAGTGTCGTGCCTTGCTCCCTCGCTTTCTACTTGTATGTATATATTGTTTGCTTCTTTCCATACACACACACACACACACACACACACACACACACACACACACACACACACACACACACACACACAAAATGAACTGGTAGCCACCAGGGTAATTCGGCCCCTCCATAAGTATTCTTCACACATAAGACATCATAGAAAAAGTATAAAATATGAGAGGTTTGAGTTCAGACTTTTTCTAAAGTTTTCCAGTTTTTGCACTCATGTCCAACATCAGCTTTGGGAACGAACCCGGAAATAAACCACCTTTCAAAATGTGGCCTTAATAAGGCCCATTAAATCTATGCCACCCTGTCCTTCGGCTGCACCGCTCTCTACTTGCCGTTTTCCAACAGCAATGTGCTTCGTTCCTCCACTAAGTAGTAATAGCTGCGATTGACCGAGTGCTCAGCACGAGCCAGCCACTTAACATGTCTGATCTTATGTGTTCCTCGACACTGTAAAGAAGTCAGTATTACTGTCCCATTTTAAAGATGAGAAAACTGAGGCTTGGAGCGTTTGCTTAATTTGCTAAAAGCCACAAAGCTAGTGGCACAGTTATGATTTGAACACACGTATTACCGCAGCCCCAGAGCACATGCTCGCATCCCTTATGTTATTCTACTTCCTGCTAAATGGCTTCTGGAAATTTTTTACATCCCTTGAAGCTTGTTCTATTAGGACATCTGTTCTAATAATATCTGCGTCAAGACACTTTCCTACAGCACACCCCCCTCCCACCCCCGTAATCCTTCTCTAGGATTCCACAGGGGGTTACTGTCACCTTTTAGCACTTAAGACATTTTGCCTGATATTAGACGTATGTGTAGACATTTCTCTTTCCTTCTAAGTTCCTGGAGAGAAGCACTACATCTTATTTATATTTAAGTAGTACTTCCCTCACAAGGTTCTAAGAATTAAATGCTATAAAATATAATGTACTGAGCACAGTGCCTGGAATCTTGGTTCCGTTTCACTGTATCAGTTCCACAGTGACTCTTGGCACTGTGCACTCCTCATCTGGAGGGAAGGGTGAGAGTTTCTTCACTTCTAAGAAGGAAGGATCTGTAGTTCCCGTCCTGGTGCAGGGGAAACAATTCGACTGGGAACCATGAGATTGCGGGTTCGATCCCTGGACTTGCTCAGTGGGTTAACGATCCGGCGTTGCCGTGAGCTGTGGTGTAGGTCGCAGACGCGGCTGGGATCCCGAGTTGCTGTGGCTGTGGTGTAAGCAGCAGCTGCAGCTCCAATTAGACCCCTAGCCTGGGAACCTCCATATGCCGCAGGTGCGGCCCTAAGAAAGAAAGGGGAAAAAAAGTATCTATCTCCTTAGGTAGAAATAAATGTAGAGATGCTTCCCTGGGGTACAGGGGTGTAAATGGTAAGAGGGTGCACAGGGAACGTGGGTAATAGAAAGGAAGCCCTATGCTCCCTTCACAACACAATCAAACACAGAGACCATACTTGAAAAATTCCCTGAGCAGACAAAACCAGTGTCTTTTATCAAAACACACAAACAAAGCTTAATTTTGCTTATTTTGCAAGGCAAGTGAGGCTAACATTACCTGGGTCAGCTCTTGCTTATGCCTCTGAACATCACAGGCAAAACTTAATCTATTCCTCCAAATTGCTATGAGGGGACCACTAACCAATTCACTTTCATTTAAGAAAATTCTGATATCGGAGTTCCCGTCGTGGCGCAGTGGTTAACGAATCCGACTAGGAACCATGAGGTTGCGGGTTCGGTCCCTGCCCTTGCTCAGTGGGTTAACGATCCAGCGTTGCCGTGAGCTGTGGTGTAGGTTGCAGACGCAGCTCGGATCCTGCGTTGCTGTGCCTCTGGCGTAGGCTGGTGGCTACAGCTCCGATTCAACCCCTAGCCTGGGAACCTCCATATGCCGCGGGAGCGGCCCAAGAAATAGCAACAACAACAACAACAAAAGACAAAAAGACAAAAGACAAAAAAAAAATTCTGATATCATAACCAATCAATCTGAAGAATAGTCACTGCCTCCATACTACATAAGCTGCTTTATAACAATAGACCTGAGTCTCATTCCATGTTTCAGTTTCAGTGTTCATGGTTTGCACACTGTTCATTTGGTGGGTGCAAAATAAACCTTTACTAATCACTGCCCCAGTGATTCACTGGTTTCACTTCTGTTTATTTTTTTTCCTGAACTTTTAACACTGGTACACCCCTTCCACTTCACATTCACCTTTTGGCCTGCTCTGTCAAAATGGATATGGATTTTTTTTCTCCCTCTTTGCCAGTGGCACAATTTATGCTCCTTTCAGTAGAGGGTGCTGGAGAGAGATTATAAAAGTAACACGTTTTACTCTACAGAGCATACTCCTGGCAAGTTCCCGAGGGTCGATTTACAGCAAGCTCTACCAGTGCAGCAGTACAGTGGTTTGTATCATTCAGCCATAGCTGTGCCTTCTTGGGCCCATGATCAGACCCATAGGTAGTAGTAGTAGCTGTTCCTTGGAGCTGTTATTCCTATATTCTTGAGAGTTTTGTTTCATACTAGCCTATCCCTCATTACTCCAATCCACTGTTATACTTAATAGTCTTCATCTTAACCTTTCTCTGTTCCAATTACTAGGCGATTTTTCTCTTCATCTTATACTCAGAAGGATCTATGTCTGTTCCTGGAATGTCATGGAACATCCAACAGATGCTCGACAGTTCCTTCACTTTCATTTCTAGTCAGAACCCTCCATTCTTTCACTTGATCCCCTCTCTATGACAGGGCATAGAATGAAAGGTGGGAATGCTTTCTTACCATGGGTCACCCCTAAGGCTAGCTTTTCTTCTAGTTTGCCTACGGTGCAGCAACCTGAATAGGGCAGAAAATGGTGCCCAGGAGATCTCGCAGATACGAGCGAAGTGGGAGGAGATGCTGGTAGTGCCATCAAGCTACACTTAGGTGTGAGCTGCATCACAGGCACAACAGAAGAGGAGGTATTTCTCAGTGCAGCCATGGAGTTCTGCCTCCTGTAACAGTGGACTGGGGGATGCAGAGCAGCCATTCCCCTGGAAGACAACTAAAAAAGCTGGATGAAGTGTTTTAAAAACGGTGACAAGAACATCAAAAAGTTAACATACCAAGGAGCAACTACTGAGCTCAGAGCTGGGAAAGACCAGAAACTTTGAGAGGTGTGAGAAGCCGAATGGATTGCTTTTGCTCCAGAGCATTTACTGATCCACGAAAGGAGGAAAGGCTCTGCTGTACTTCTGGTGGCTTTGTGGGGCTAAAAGACAAAAGTCAGAATCTGGGAGCTATCAAAGAAGACAAAAGTCAGAATCTGGGAGCTATCAAAGAAAAGGGGCTTGTAAACCACCCCTTCTCTTGGACAGAGACACCAAGAGTCCTCCTCCCTTCAGAGTAAAAGTGATCCAGAATTAACCAACAGTTAACCAAGAGTCTCATAGTACACGGGGATTCACCGGTGCCAGGCGCTTGGCATAAGCAAACAAAATTTCTTTCCTGCAAAGATAACATCAAATTATTTCCACAAACAATATTTCTTATAAGTTTACTTTATTGACAGACAGTTGATTTACAATGTTGTACTAATTGCTGCTGTACAGCAAAGTGACTCAGATATATATATACATTCTTTTTCCATCATGGTTTATCACAGGATACTGAATACAGTCCGTCCACTGCACTATGCAGTAGGACTTGTTATTTAGCCATGCTATATATGAGTTTGCATGTGTTAATCCCAAACTCCCAGTCCTTCCCTCCCCACCCCCTTCTCCATGGCAACCACAAGTCTATTCTCTATGTCTGTGAGACTGTTTCTATTTCGGAGAGAAGTTCATCTTCACAAACAATATTTAAATGGAATATCTGGAATGAAGTAAAATATAATCAGTTTTGGAAAGATAAGACAATAGAAGAAAGAAGCAATAAAATCATCTAGGCTGGAGGGAGACAGAGCCCTCTGCTGCACCCTTCACCCTCCATCATAACCTCTTGCACCCGCTGGTCCTGATACAGGCAACTGGTTAGCGACTCGGGTCCTCTGGAGGAAGCTGATCTGTGAGCTCTTAAGACATCTCTGGTCAGGACAGAGACTGGAAAATCCTGGAGGGCCCAGGTTTTCAGGAAGGCACCTCCTCACCTTTCAGTCCGGGAGAACATGTTCCAGCAAAGCCAGGGAGAGAGGCTCGCCGGCCCAGGCCTCTCCAGCTTCTCTTAAAGGCGAAAAGAGAAGCTGAGGACCCCGCACGCTCCCCAGCGCATGGAGCTGAAGCCACGACCCCAAGGTTCGCGGGGGTGAGAAAAACAGAGCAGAGAAAGTGGGTGGGGCTCTCGGGAGGCAACGGAGAGGAGGACGGAAGGCGTGGTCCTCCGGAGAGCGGCAGGAGGAAGGGCGGGCGAGCTGGGGAGCCCGGGGCCCAGACCAGCCACTGCCCCCGAGGGAGGGCGGCCGGGGCATCGGCCACCGTCCTCACCCACTGCTCCCCACCCTGGCTCCACCTGAAATTGCCAGAGGAACTGAAACAATTCCTAGTGTCTGGGCCTGGGCCCCAGAGATCCCCATGCTGCTGGTCAGGGGCAGCCAGATGCTGGGGCTGAAGAACTCCAAGGGATTCTCACAGGCACCAGGCTGAAGGGCACCACTCTGTTCTTCATGAGGGGCTGGTCACAGGATCATTGCATTTATTCATTTATTTTACATTTTTTTTTAAGTATAGTTGATTTACAATGTTTCTTCAATTTCTGTTGTACAGCAAAGCGACCCAATCATACATAGTTCCCTATGCTATACCACAGGGCCGCATTGCCCATCTATTCCAGATGTAAGAACTTGCAGCCCAAAACCCCAAACTTCCCATCCATCCCACTCCCTCCTCCTCCCCCCCCTGAGAACCACAGGTGATGGGTTTCTGCTTTAGATAGGATCATCTGTGCCATATTTTAGATTCTACAAATAAGTGATATCATATGGTATTTGTCTTTCTCTTTTTGGCTTACTTAGTATGAGAACTTCTAGTTCCATCCATGTTGCTGCAAATGGCATTAGTTTATCTTTTTTATGGCTGAGTAGTATTCCATTGTATACATATGTACCGCATCTTAATCCATTCATCTGTTGATGGACATTTAGGTTGTTTCCATGTCTTGGCTATTGTGAATAGTGCTGTGATGAATATGGGGTGCATGTATGTTTTTCAATGAAAGTTTTGTCTGGATATATGCCCAGCCATGGGATTGCTGGAACAGATGGTAGTTCTATATTTGGTTTTCTGAGGTACCTCCATAGTGTTTTCCACGGCAGTTGTACCAACATACATTCCCCCTTACAATGAAGCAGGGATCTTTGCGTTTAATTCTTACATCACCTGACAGGTTCATGTTACCAGCTTCATTCATGGACAGGGAACTCAGTAGGCAAGAGGTTGTGAAGTGACATTAAATGCCCACTCTGTCCTCAAAACAGAGAAAGTACAATATTCTCACAAAACAGCAATGATCTCACTGGTTTAGCCCCATCAAAACTATTGCGACTGGATGGGCAACAGGCACATGAAAAGATGCTTAACATTACTAAGCATCAGGGAAATGCAAATCAAAACCACAATGAGCTATCACCTCACACCTGTCAGAATGGTCATTATCAAAAAGAACATAACAAATATCATTGGGGATATGAAGAAGAGGGAACCCTCATATGCTGTTGGTTGGCATATATATGGATACAGCTACTATGGAAAATGGTACAGAGGTTTCTCAACTAAAAATAGAACTACCATATGTCCTAGCAATTCCAGATGTGAATATATATCCAAAAGAAAAAAAAACCACTAATGCAAAAAGACACATGCACCCCAATGTTCACAGCAGCATTATTTTACAATTGCCAAGATATGCAAGCAACCCAAGTGTCCATCAACAGATGAATGGATAAAGATGCTAGCTAGCTAGATAGATATAGATATAATAAAATAATAATTACCCATAAATAAGAATTTTCCATTTATAGCAACACAAATGGACTTGAAGGGCATTATGCTTAATGAAATAAGAAAGACAGAGAAAGACAAATACTGTATGATATCATTCATATGTGGAATCTAAAAAATACAACACATTAGTGAATAAAACCAAAAAAGAAGCAGACTTAGAGAAACAGAGAACAAAGCAGTGGTTACCAGTGGAGAGAGGGAAGGATGGAGGGGCAAGATAGGGATATAAAATTAATGGATACAAACTTATGTATAAAATAAGCTATAAGGATATATTGTACAACGCAAGGTATACAACCAATATTTTATAACAACTATAATTGGAGTATAAACTTTAAAAATTGTCAATTACTATTGGACACTGGAATTATGATAATAATACATAATATTATACTTCAACTATACTTCAATAAAAAAATAAAAAGTAAAAAACCCCAAATGAAATAATAGATTATATTCAATTTTAAAATTACTGATCCAGGAGTTCCCATCGTGCCTCAGTGGTTAACAAACCCAACTAGGATCCATGAGGACATGAGTTCCATCCCTGGCCTTGATTAGTGGGTTAAGGATCGGGCATTGCCGTCAGCTGTGGTGTAGGTCGCAGACATGGCTCGGATCTGGCATTCCTGTGGCTCTGGCATAGGCTGGCAGGTATAGCTCCTATTTGACCCCTAGCCTGGGAACCTCCATGTGTCTCGGATGCGGCCCTAAAAAGACAAAAGACAAAATAAATAAAATAAAATTACTGATCCAAGCAAAAAAAATCAAACAAAAACAAAAAAGTAAAAAAGTATACAACACAGAGATGGATTTTACAAGGCATAACTGTCACCAAACAGCCTGAATGCTGGGGGCTGCAGGGCCAGGTGTGAAACCTCACACTTGACCAAGATCTGTGTCCCTGCAATCCTTGCTGCCTCCTCCCCATCCCGACGCCACAGAGGGCAGCGGGACTGTTGGATTCGGGGCATTAATATCACTTCTCAGTGTGCTGGGGCAGGGAGGGAACAACACACGCCCAAGTTTGACCAGCTTCCTTCTCTTCTGAAGACCAGGAAAGGCCAAGGCCTTGCGCAAAACACAACTGCTCCCAGAGGTTGTGAAAGTGGCTCATTAATGCCCAGGGGTGGGTGTGTGTGTGGAACAGAGATGGGGCAGGGAATGGGGCTACGATGGGGCTGAGAATAGGAAGAAGGACACAGGTTAAATAAAAGCCAACCGCTCTACTGCTGCATGACCTACCAAGAGGTGGCGGCGGGAGAGGTCAGGGTGACAACAGCTTGTCTGCCTCCCAGGCTGAGTCTGGGCCTGAGACCCCAGCTCCTGGGAGCCCTGCGGCGCCCCCACTCCCCCCCATACCCAGCACCCACCCAGGTGGTGGCTGTCAGAGGATGCAGAACTCGGGGCCTCTCCTCCCCTGCCTTCTTTCCGCGGTGACCACGTCCCTTGTGGTTTCCTGGCCGCCCTGCGTGGCTCCTGGGTGCCTGGGCTGGGGGGAGACCCATCCGCACCCCTTCACCCTTTGGTGCTAACAAGTGGCCGCCGCACCCGCGGCCTCCCTGCCGGGCCCAGAACGTTCTGCTCCTGAACACGGTGCACCAGGGCCTGCCGCCTGGATGCCAGATCCCTGCCAGCAAGGCTTCTGGGGGCCTGGCTGTGTCCTTCCCGCCCGCCCGAAGGTGCATCGAAGCCCCCTGCCAAGAGCTGGGCCGCCCAGATGTGGGGCCATCTGGAAAGGGACTAGCGAAGCCACTTGAAAGGGAAGGTGGTGGCCACTTGAAAGGGAAGGTGGTGGTGCGGGACTGCCGGCTGCCTGCCAGGGACCTGACAGCTCGGGCCACCCTCAGAGGGACACCTCCTCTTCCAAGAAGAGCTCAGAAAAAGAATGGAATCACCACGGTCACCCCCAAAGACAGCACGTGGGAGGGGGGTTCCATGGAGGGTCCAGGGCATCTGGCTGTTTGCCAGAGCTCTCCTCCTGCCCCCAAAGCTGCCCGAATGATCTGTCCAGAACCCAGGTCTGACAGTGTGACTCCCATCACAGCCCCACTCCACCCTACCCCACCCACCCCCAGTTTACAATCCTTTGCTTCCCACAGCACAGCCCTTTGAGATTCATCCAAAGCAGAACCAAGTGCCTCCCTGTTCCAAGCTGTGCTCAGCTCTCCAGAACACATGTTGAAATTTATTTCAAGAGAACGAATTTAAGGTCTTTTTTTAATACGGAAAGTTCCCAGGCCAGAGTTCAAACCAAGGCACAGCAGTGACAATGCATCCTTAACCAGCTGTACCACAGAAACTCCTAAAGTGGTCTTTAGTATCAAGGACACACAGTTGCTTTCCTGGGGCTCCAGTATAATCAGGGGTGAGCTGTGAACACGATATGGAAAAGGGAACAGCAGGGACTGCGGGGAAGGAGAGGTAAAGGAGGAATAAAGGAAGGACAGTTGTCCCTGTGAGGATGCAGGCTGGATCTCTGGCCTTCCTCACTGGGTTAAGGATCCGGGGGTTGCTGCGTAGGTCGCAGATGTCGCTGTTGTGTCTAAATTCTATATGGCCTTTATTCTAGAAGATAGAGACATAGCCTTTTATCTTTAGTGACTCACTGGTTGCTTCAGACCAGCATTTAAGTTGTCTTCTAATGTCCAGAACCCTTCTCAAACTTGAGTACCAGAGCCACCTGGAGGGCTTGTTAAAATACAGATTATGAGGAGTTCCCATCGTGGCTCAGCGGAAACAAATCTTGACTAGTATCCATGAGGACGCAGGTTTGACCCCTGGCCTCAGTCAGTGGGTTAAGGATCCAGTATTTCCATGAGATGTGGTGTAGGTCACAGATGTGGCATGGATCTGGCGTTGCTGTGGCTGTGGGGTAGTCCGATGGCCGCAGCTCTGATTTGACCCCTAGCCTGGGAACTTCCATACGCCGCAGGAGCGCCCTAAAAAGACCAAAAAAAAAGATTATGGGTATCCCACTCTTAGTTTCTGATTTAGCATTTCTAGTGTTTTGAACAAGCTCAGCTGATGCTGTTGGTCCGGGACCACACTTAGGGACCTACATTAGATGTTTAACAACAAGCTTCTCACGCATGGCTTCTGAGTACTTGAATTGGGGCCAGACTGAAATGAGATGTGCTCTAAGTGCAAAATACCCAGCAGGCTTTAAAGATTGCATACAAAGAATGTAAACTATCCCTTTCATAACTTCATATTAATTGCACATTGAAATGATCATAGTTTGGCTGCATTAAATAAACTATATTATTAAATGGATTTTACCTGATTATTTCTATATTTTATGTGGCTGCTGGGAAATTTAAAATTAGTATGTTAAAAACAGAGGGCTAAAATTATATATGTAGCTGGCATTACATTTCCGTTGGGCAGCTTTGTAACAGACAATTACAGGAAGATACAAAACATTTAAAAAGAAATATAATATTGGAGATGATTAGGAATTTGAATATTACATGAATGTAGGATATAATGAACTTTTTAATAAACGTTTCATTCTAGAACAGCTGCAATGTATAGAAAAATTGCTAAGAGAGTCAAGAGAGTACCCACAGCCATCTTCCCGGTCATTAGCAGCTTGTATTGTGGCACATTTGCCACATCTAATGAATCCGTATTGATCCATTATGATCAACAAAAGCCTACAATGGATTCACACTTCCTTACTAGTCACCTTTTTCTGTTCCAGGATCCCATCCAAGAAACCCTATTATGTTCAGTCATCAGGTCTCCTTGGGCTCCTCTCGGCTGTGATGGTTTCTCAGACTTGCCTTGTTTTTGATGACCTGGGCAGTTCTGAGGCGTGCTGGTCAGGTGTTTTGCAGAATGTTCTTCAGCTGGCATTTGTTTGCTGATTTTCCTCATGATGAAACGAGGGTCACGGGTTTGGGGGAAGAAAACCACAGGGATAAGGGGCCATTCTCGTCACATATCAAGGGCACATACTGTCACCATGACTTCTCGTTGCTGACGCTGACACTGACCCCCTGGCTGAGGCCGTGTTGGTCACTGTCCAGTTCCTCCTTTGGCCCTTTCCACGCTGTCCTCTTTGGAAGGAAGCACATACCTCTCTGCACAGCACACACGGAAGGGCTGGGGAGTGAGGCTCCGCTCCCTGGAGGCTGAGTGTCCACCTGATTCGGGATTCGTCTGCACAGTTCGTCTGTCCTCCCTCGTTTGTGTCCCTCTCCAGTCACCGCTTTCCAGCGCTATGGACTCAGGGATACTTCCTTGAGGCGCTGGGTTATCATCCACTACTACTTCATTCTGTTGCTCAGGCCTTTCCAGATGTGGCCACTGGAGGCGCTTTCCATTGGCTCCTGCGTCCCTCTGATCTATCTCATCGCTGTGCTTTTGTGGAGCGCATCCTTCTGATACGAAGACGCGCCAGACTCCAGCTGTATATTCCCTGTCCTCGTCCTGCAATCAGTCATTTCTCCCAGGAGCCCTGGTTTCTCTCATGACACCACGGTGTTAAAAATGAATTCTGTGGAGTTCCCCGGTGGCCAAGCGGGTGGGAATCCAGTGTTGTCACCACTGTGGCTGGGGTCACTGCTGTGGCACAGGTTTCATCCTTGGCCCAAAAGACCTCTTAGGAATACAGACATTAAAATGACTTACTGTGTGCCACAATGACTTGCCGCTGTGCCACAGTGGGAACTCCAGTATCTGCTCTTTAATTTTACTTCCTTGTGTCAAAGGCTGAAAGATCTAATCCTTTTTTTCTATTGCAATTCTATTAAATTATGCCTATGGCCTATCTGGTTTTGCTTTTTGATTTTCACTCACTGTAACTGGTTATACACAAGTTCATGATCTGCTTTCCTTATGCTTGAACCTCTTACCAATATAAGAACCCCTGATGCTTTGACTGCTTTTTGCTAGTAATTCTACCTTGTGATTAGAAATTACACAGATGAAAGACGAAGGCTCAAGTTGCAGAATCCTGCTGCCTACAGAGAGTTGAAGGATAGATTGAGAGGCAAAACTAGAGGAAAGATAATTAAGTTCACAGGTAACATGTGCTAACATGGCATGATAATCTATGGTGGACAAAAACTTACAAACCAGACAGTCAATAACAACGAGTTCTGAATCACCCAAGTTTCAGACAGCAAATTGATGCCCCCATTCCTGTTACTTGCTAGCCTCATTCCAGGAGCATTAGTTAGGACTCAGTCATCTCCAATGAACTGCACTGGAGTTTTGGGGTTCCATCGCAGCAGCTCCTGGGGCAGGTGGGCTAAGGGGTTGGATCTTGAAGGTGATTCAACCACAACCTTGAGCCTCTGGGGCTTTTCCACCATGAGAGCTAAGGGCTGAGCAGCAATGTGGCTTGTGGCCCCCAGTGGTAAAGGGGCATCTAGAATTGCCAGCCAAGTGCATGAACTCAGGTGAGATGAGGTATCTAGGGGCACTGGCATTTTCTAGCATGCTCACGTCATCAATAACACTGTCAAGTAACAAAAGCTTTGAGTACACATAAAGCTCACTGATTTAACTTGTTTCCCTGAGGTCTCATTTAAGGCCCCTACAAGAGATGGGCCCTTTGCTCCTAGGAATCTGTTCACCAGTAGAATGAGGGCAAGTGTTAAAACCAAGTATTTGGACACATAAAACCACAACCTTACTGGAGTGCTGCTTTTTGAACTGTAACCAATTCATACATAAATGTAATGCAATGAAAGCAAGTAAAATCAAATCTGAGTCTTTGAATTAATTGTTGAGATTATTTAGCTTTATTATATTTTAAAATCTGAAACCTGTAAAACATAGCATTTATACAAACACCTGAGGACTATTTAACTGGGCACAGCATCTTTACACAAACAATTTGGGAGAAGACCAAGTTTAAATTAGAATTTTGTCTTATAACAAAAAAGGAATAACATAGATGAAACCACCCTTTAAATAGTAGCATTCTCATATAAAGTACATTTGGTTTTCTAATAAAGAAAATGTACATTCTTGCCCCTGGTGTACATTTTATTGGCATTTATAACAAATTGCTGATACTTTTAGCACAGATTCTCATAGCTTTTAAACATTACACCAAAGTTATACAAAGTAATAACGATAAACATATAGCACCATTTCCCCTTGAAAGTTCTAACTTTAAAAATAAAGCCCAAAAGAAGTCAGAATTAATGCATCTTCCAAAATTTAGCAGAATAAATGGCTCAGAACTAAGCAAATTAACTAGCAACATTGCATAGGACAGAGAATATCCCTGTATGGAAACCAATCTATGGATTGTTTCTTAACCCCTGAAGACTAAGCTGAGGTACTAGTGATAGCAAATGATGCACATATTTTTTCAGAATAAAAACATCTAACTATATAAATAGTTCACAATTACCTCTGTGGCAGTGCAAAGTGCCATATTAAATTCAAAAAGAACAGATTTACTTGTTTCAATACCTACAGGTATAGAATAATATATAAATATGGTATAGTATCCATAGGAGAAGTAAACACAGACAATAAAATATATATCTTTAAAAAATTTGGGCACAGGTGTCTTCATATAGAGATGTGAGAAATGAATGCCTAGTTAAATGTCTAAGCTTAGCGAAAATATGTAAAGTTTTGAAACAATAGGTTATTTCATTGAAAAAATTTAATCAGACTCCATCCAAACCACCCTTGTAGTATAATATCTCCTGCATAAAACAACCATTCTATCTATCTTATAACTGTTCAAAATTTATCAAAAACTGATAAGAACACTTTATGAAAGTTTATAAGCTTGGTTTTTTTTTCTTTAAATATGAACAAATACAACATACAGAGAAATAACAACAAAAGGAAAATAATTTATATGGCTATTCCCTTTCCGGAAACTGGGAGAACACGAACAGAACACTGCAGTAACAGACAAAGTATTTGAGAAAGAGATGATACCTATAGTTCTACCTTTAAATTCTCTTCTAAGGAAAACTTCTCGTGGATTTCATTAGCGAACCTGTTAGTCCCTGATACTTTCCCCTTTGGGATTTAGCTGTTTTGGTTTTACATATCAACATTAACCAAAATCAAAGGTGTTACTGTTTCCTGCATGAAATATATTTGTAAACTGTACAATAAAATAATAAACTATAAACTGTAAGATAATAAAAAGACATGGAGAACTGCCAATCTGAATATGCTAAGACTAACATATTAATGGTTTTTAAAGAAGTAGACTGGACTGTAATGTAGTTCTAAATTCTGGATATAACATATTTTTAGAGGAACTGTCTACAAAACAAAAACCACTATGAGAATAAAAATACTTTTAAATTAAAAAGTTATCAGGACAACTGAAAATTATGTCTAATTTAAACTTACACATTTTTTTCAATTATATTTTCCTTCTTTAAGTTTTTCAATATAGTAACATAACTTTAAGGCTGGCCCCAACTTCAGCCCCATATACTTCATCATCACATCACTTTTGAGTAGTAGCAGAGCCTTCCCATCAATCTCCTACAGAGAGAAAGAAATTGTAATTATTAATAATAACATATTTTATCAAGTTACATATAAGAACATGTAAAATAGAGAACAGCTGTACATTCTCAATATATACTCTCTGAATATGCTATTTCCTGAAAACCATTAAAAATATAACTTACTTATAAAGCATTATTTGGTAATTTCTACCTTCACTTCAAGCTTTTTAAAAAAGGAAATTTAACCAAGTATCTTTGAAAAATGGCCTTAGCATCAAAATATCTGATTTTAAATACTATGCCTTGAATAAAATACCACAAATCTATGACAAAGGGTAGAAAACTATAAACTGTAGAAATGAATTTCAAACAGTCATTAACTTTCTTAGAAAGGCTGGGAATATGGTCATGTCAGCATTAATGCAAACTGTCCATGTGTCATACAGTGTTGTCTTTATATTGAAAGCTATTCAGTTAGTTGTGTGAAGCTAATTGCTGATTTTCTTACAGTATCAAAAAGGGTACATCAGATATTTGGTCACTAATTTGATTTGGTAGAAAAGACTATGAACATTATTCAACAGACACAAGGCATCCTCCCAAAATTCTTTATTTCCTTGATTTAAGCAGTTTAGATCATGGAAGCATATTATTTGGTATTCATAAGTTGCTATTTAAAATAAAGCTGCACTTAATCTTATACAGTTGCTAGATTTGTGGGACATCATAACAAGGAGGACACTCTGTCAAAGCTGTGGTCACCCCCTCCTACTCACGGTCCTGGGGCCCAGCAGGGAGCAGGTGGGGAGGAGGATCCTTGTAGTTGTTGTTACAAAGGAGAAGACACCTGAGAGTGGCCAGGCCGAATCATCTTCTCTTGAGAACTTGAAGACTTGTAGTCTTTTAGGTACTTGGGAACCCATTCAAAGCACAGATCCAGCCTCTACCATTTAACTCTGGGCAAAATAAACTTTCTCACATACAGAAAAATCAGTTGATAGGGTTCCCCCACCATCCACACTAATCAATATCCAACTGAAGGGCCTGCACAGAGGTCATTCAAAGGCATTACGGCAGGAAAACCGGATCAAAAGATACATTACATGTTGCCTGAAGAGGTCGGCGAGGGGGCCTGATATCTGAGGATCTTTATGTTTCATAAACTGTATCACTTCATCCACAGACCAGGTTGAAGGGTCCTTAGAGAAGCCTTGTTTCAGGACACTGGGGTCAGGTACAGCTATATAACTTGGAGCTTCAATGGGGGGGAAAAAAGACAAATCATACTTGACCTGATCATTATCCTGAAAGAAGAGATGTTAGGTAGGGAGAAATGGTCTCATTCCTGGAACCTTCTGTGAAGCACCCAGGCTTGGACCCAGGACTCCAAGTGTAAAATCCAGTGAAAGCCTAGATAAAGATGACCTGAGGATGGCTACCCAAGAACGTCCCACCTGACCTCCCCCACACAACAAAAGCAGCTTCAGAAGGTACCTTAAAGCTTCAAAAATCCTAAAACAAACTGAGCAATCCAAAGCATCTCTGGCCACAGGCAAATACAGCAAAAGATCTGTTACTTGGGTTAAATTAGGTTAATCTAAGCTAACCAATTGCTCTCTTACTTATAGTATTTCAAAGACTATCTCTCAACCTATCTCCTCTTGGTCTTTCCAGATTAGGTTTATTTTACTAGCTAACTGCAATGGAAATCCTCAGAATTTATACTTTTATAGTTTCTGAAGTTTATTCACTTTAATTCATGAATTTCAATAACCCCCATTATCTTTGGGAACCAAATTAGTTCTTTTACCGAATCCCTCCCATGGCTTTAAAATTCCTGTCTCTCGAGGCTTAAATGCTTATTTGAATTTTGAAGAAAAAAAAAGATTATTTTCTACTTAGCTAAGTCAGAAGTAATTTTAATATACTAAATACCTCTTTCAAATTTAACTGCATAGTTATAGATATTTTGGTTGAAGGTTTATATGTTTAAAACAGAAGTAACTGAGTGAGGCATGAAACAATTTAAGTGCTAATACTCCACAAGGTTTTAGCTGTGCTGTTCACTAAGCTGTACTGAAATTTCATTGTGTCCAGGGAGTTTCCATTGTGGCTCAGCGGAAATAAATCTGACCAGGATCCATGAGGACGCAGATTCCATCCCTGGCCTCGCTCAGTGGGTTAAGGATCCAGCACTGCTGTGAGCTGTGGTGTGCATAGAAGACACAGCTTGGATCTGGCATTGCTGTGGCTGTGGTGTAGGCCAGTGGCTACAGCTCCAACTGGACCCCTAGCCTGGGAACCTTTATATGCTGTGAGTGTTGCCCTTAAAAAAAAAAAGAAAGAAAAAGAATTTGTGTCCAGACAAGTATTCATTTTTTAACCAGAGCCCCTAACTCCCTAAAGTTAGTGTGTGATAACAGAAGTGGGTTTTGTGATTCACTAGGAAGATTTTTCTCCAACCAAGAACCATCAACACAAATTTGATATTTCTTGTGTGTGAATCAGCCAAAATTGCACCTTTTCTTTCCTATCATCTAGGCTCTGGCCATTTTAGGGGTATTTTGAGTATTTACCCAGGGAAAGGGCATAGAAAAAGAGAAGATAAGAGAATTACAACTGCAAATTTTGGTGTAACTCAGAATTTTATTTTATTGTCCTTTTAGGACTGCACCCGTGGCATACGGAGGTTCCCAAGCTAGGTGTCAAATTGGAGCTGTACCTGCTGGCCTACGCCAAAGCCACAGCAACACCAGATCCAAGCCTCATGTGCGACCTACACCACAGCTCATGGCAACACTGGATCCTTAAACCACTGAGCGAGGCCAGGGATCGAACCCATGTCCTCATGGATGCTAGTCGGGTTCGTTAACTGCTGAGCCATGACAGGAACTCCTTTATTTTCTTTTAAAATATCGTTAACTTTGATGTGAAATAAAAGCTTTTACTGCTAAAATATATCTTCCTTTTCACTTGTCAGAGATTAAAATGTTGGTCTACCAAGAAATGCTCCTGGGCTGTTATCAACCCCAGTAAAAATGATGATGGTCTAGACCATGCCATGCCTATGGCATTCTAACAATTCAGACAGATAAGTCTTCTCCTTTAACTCAAGAAAGACTCAATTTAATATTTAAAAAATTATTGGTTGGAGTTCCCGTCATGGCTCAGTAGAAACGAATCCAACCAGCATCCATGAGGATGCGGGTTCGATCCCTGGCCTCGCTCAGTAGGTTGGGGATCCAGCGTTGCCGTGAGCTGTGGTGTAGTTCACAGATGCTGCTCAGATCCCGTGTTGCTGTGGCTGTGGTGTAGGCCAGCAGCTGTAGCTCCGATTTGACCCCTAGCCTGAGAACCTCCATTTGCTGCAGGTGAGGCCCTAAAGAGCAAAAAAAAAAAAAAAAAAAAGGCAAGGCTAATCATACCTCTAAACTAACTTTTTTATATATATATATATATTTTTTATTTTTGGCTTCTGTCATCAGACTCTCTATAGCTATGTCTTGAATAACATGTAACTAGTTTTATAGATTACTACAAATAAAACATATATAAAGATTTGACTTCTGGTATAAGATAATAATTTAAATTAAAAATAAAACAATTGTAAGCTCAACTATTTCTACTCTATCATGGAAAAATAATTTAATTGGGCCCATATCTTCAAAACAATCAGAGAAAGTCATAAACATTAATGTTAATTCAAATAATCACATGAAACAAATAATTATGTAAAAAATAATCAAAGTCCAGTCATGTTCTTCTCCTTAACAGCTTTGTCTTATATACACTAGGAGATAGTACATATTCCTGAAATAAAATGAAAGTGATTTGATTTAGTACATATTTCTAAATAAATAAAATGAAAGTGATTTGATTTTATCCTCAACGATGTTACTGGATTTCTTTCCTATAATAAAAAAAACTTGTTTCACTCAAATATCAAGGTTGGGCAGGGCAGAGCAGGGCAGGAGGTTGTATAAGCATCACTGACAATCAACGGTAGGCCCAGTTTTAAGTAACCGTTCCGACACCTAAAAGAAAATAATAGTAATGACACCTCTAGACAGTTTCCGAGTGAAATGCTTACCTATTCTCTGGAGAAGTGGGCAGCATAGTAGTTAAGTGTACAGCCCTGGAGCCAGAGTGCCTGGACTGGCCAAGCCACTTTCTAGCTGGGGGACTTTAGTCAAGCGATTTCTCATATTTCTCACCTGAAAATGTTTACCAGCACCTACATCTCAAGGAATCATTGTAAAGGTGCTATGTATAAGGCTATGTATAATATTATATGCTTGGCACAAAACGTCAGATAGTGACAAAGATGATGACAATTTCAATTACTATTAAGTAATGTTATTGCTATTAGTCTTTCCACCTCTAGGAAGATCAGAAGCTAACATTCTCAAGCCCCAAAACAGGCTACTTGAGCATGATTGTATTAGACAAACACTTGGAAATGAGATATTCATCATCGGAGGTAACCTTTTAGAGCCTTTTACTGAGAAGGCCTGTCTTCATAAGCTTACATATTATGAAAACATTTAAAAATTGGGTATGCTGGAGTTCCGGTCATGGTACAGTGGTTAACGAATCCGACTAGGAACTATGAGATTACGGGTTCGATCCCTGGCCTCACTCAGTGGGTAAGGATCCAGTGTTGCCGTGAGCTGTGGTGTATGTAGGTTGCAGACGCGGCTCGAATCCCGCGTTGCTGTGGCTGTGGCGTAGGCCGGCGGCTACAGTTCTGATTTGACCCCTAGCCTGGGAACCCCCATATGCCGTGGGAACGGCCCTAGAAAGGGCAAAAAGGCAAAAAAAAAAAAAAAATTGGGTATGCTACCCCTTTATAAAATGAACATCTAGCTTCAGATTCTCTACAAAATCACTCTAAAACCACAATCTACATGGGGTAGGAGATGGTGATGATGACATTAAATGTGTCACAGCATTTGTACAGTGTAGCTGCCCATCGCAAGGGAGTTAGCTACTCTTCAACGTGGCCTAAATGCCTATCTAGAGAAAAAGGACAAAACACCTATTACCCTTCAACCCCAGGACCCTTAATCCTTAAAAGGGTATAGGATAGCAGCTATCTTTGCACATGGAAGGCTATTCTGGCTCCTTCTGAATGAGCAATAGGACACTTCCCTGTTTCCACATATCATGTCCTCCCATGCGTCTGAGAGAACGACTGACAATGTGGAAAATGGGGAAATGGGTGCAGCAACAGAACGTCAGAGCCCAGATCTGGGAGCCACACATAGGCTGGGGCCAGGAAAAGTCTCAAGAGGGACAGGAAGAGAGTGCATCAAAAAGGAGAGGGAGTGCATCCTTCCAGTCCTCACAGAGTCCAGACAATATGCAAGGAAATGATAAATTACAACGGATCAAGAACCACTAAGCTGACAAGTCTCTATCAGAGATGTAGTTGGTGATCCAGATCCCCACAAACAGTTCTATAATGCCATGAGAATTAGAGCATCTGAAGGGGCGTGGCCCTGACAGCAACTTGAAGGGAAGGACCTGACCTCCTCAATTTTGACACTTTCTCCTTTGTGATACACTTTCAGGGCATGTTGTGGGGCATGGAAACCATAAGGGGAAAGAGAATCACTGTTTTTAAATATACCTTCACTTTTCTTCTGCATTTGGAATTTAACTTCATGGTGACTACTCTTGGTAGATGATTTGGTCCCTGCTAGCGTTGAATTTGAGGTGCAAGGCACACTTTGAGAAAAATTCCTGGAGACTGCAGGAGGAGTGCTTATAGAATTTCCACTGGCAGGACTCGAAGAATTTGTTGGATTTAGTGGTGAGTCCTCAGACTCTTCAGGAAGCTTCTCCTCTATGGGCATGCCATTTCCTTCAGAAGACAGTACTTCTTCTACAAGAAAAAGGACTAAGGCATTAAGAAGAAAAGACAAAGGCAATTATCTTCAACAGACTTACAGCTCAAACAGTATTAAAAGGTAAAAAAATCTCCCAATTTCCAACAATAGTTCACTTAAGCCATGCAAACTGTACCACAAACCTCTAACACAAAGTACATGGCCATCCGCTTCTTGGTGTTTATGGACATTGTCCTGAAATCCAAGTTGATTCTAGGGTATCAACTTATATTTCTCATGGCAACTATCCCTTGCCAGTCTTGCTACCAAGGCTAGGAATAGCTCACTTAAAGCATTTATTTTTAGGAATGCAGATCTTCAGAACTGTTTTTTATAATACGATCACATAGTTTCTAACATTTACTTACTACTTGGGTACTTAAGACTTTCACTACAGAAATGTACTAGGTTTTTCTATTCCACATTCTATCAGCTTTTAGCAATACAAAACTGAATGGGAAATGCTGCTATAGTTATTGTTCTTTCATCTAAGGAAAAACAACAATGGTGCACTTCTAAAGGGAATGAAGTACTACTCAACAAAGCTACCAAATAGTAGCCTAACTGTCAGTGATTTGGGAAAATATACTCCCCTACTCCTAACGCTAACATCCAAGAGCACACATACGTCATAGTAGAGTGACTTTTCTTTTTAATCCTAGAACATGTAAATACTATTTACCTTTAGAGGCATGCACTTTTGTTTTGGGGAGCTTAGGAGAGAGAGGAACAACATAAGGCAGAGGTTGCTGAGAAGGTCGTTTGGTGCTTTTCTTTTCCGCTATATCTTCTTTAACTGTTTTTTTAAAAAAAATACGTCTGTTAAAACTAATAATACTTGGGCATTTTCATATCATCAAAATACTTTTGTTTCTAAATCATTTGCCTATTATAACTTCATCGATAATTTTTGAATTATTTGATTGACTGTGAACAAGACGTATTCATTTTATCCTATTAAATATTTCATTGAGGGAGTTCCCATCGTGGCTCGGCAGTAATGAACCCAACTAGTAACCATGAGGATGCAGGTTTGCTTCCTGGCCTCGCTCAGTGGGTTAAGGACCGGGTATTGCCATGAGCTGTGATGCAGGTCACAGGTGAGGCTCAGATATGGCATTGCTGTGGCTATGGTGTAGGCTGGCAGCTGCAGCTCTGATTCAACCCCTAGCTTAGAAACTCCCATATGCCACAGGTGCGGCCCTGAAAAGCAAAAAAAAAAAAAAAAAAAAAAAAAAAAAAAACAAAAAAATGGAGTTCCTCGAATCTGACTAGGAACCATGAGGTTGAGGGTTCAATCCCTGGCCTTGCTCAGTAGGTT
This sequence comes from Sus scrofa, assembly GCF_054392235.1. NCBI lineage: Eukaryota > Metazoa > Chordata > Mammalia > Artiodactyla > Suidae > Sus > Sus scrofa. The sequence goes on from NC_139401.1 coordinate 18,364,373, forward strand.
AAGGGTCTGGTGTTGCTGTGAGCTGTGGTGTAGGTGGCAGACTTGGCTCGGATCTGGCGCTGCTGTGGCTCTGGCGTAGGCTGACAGCTACAGGTCCGATTATACCCCTAGCCTGGGAACCCCCATATGCCGCGGGTGCAGCCCCAGAAAAGAAGAAAAAAATCATTGATATCATATTCTAAACTTAAAAGCATTATGCCTAGGCTTCATTTATTTTAGGGTCATCACATCTTTCTATCTCAGGTGGCAGTGAGGCAACCAATTATAATGTGTCTAATAAGGCCTGGAAAAATTCCTCCCATGAGCAAGAAAAGTTAAGAATTCAGAGAAGTTAAAGATAGGATACAATGAATACTCCATTTTACAGGCAACAATCCTGGCCAAGGCTATCCTTAAAACAATTCCACTGCTTACTTAACATTCAACCAAATGCAATTCTTTCTATAGGACCACTCTTTAAGGCATAATCCTGAAAGTAAAGACATTTCAATTTATTAATTACACTCTAAATATTAATCAATACTTTGATTTAGGGGAGTTCCCATCATGGCTCAATGGAAACAAACCCAACTAGTATCCATGAGGATACAGGTTCTATTCCTGGCCCCACTCAGTGGGTTAAGGATCCAGTGTTGCCATGAGCTGTGGTGTAGGTCACAGACTCAGCTTGGACCTGGCCTTGCTGTGGCTGTGGTGTAGGCCAGCGGCTACAGCTCTGATTGGACCCCTAGCCTGGGAACCTCCATATGCCAGGAGTGCGGCCCTAGAAAAGACAAAAAAAAAAAAAAAAGAAAGTACCAAAGTCAAACTTTATCTAGCTCAAAATGGCTGGGGGTCAGGCATAACTCTCAAAATCATCTGATATGCAACCTTTAGCCATTCAGTTACTCACTGATTACTAATGAGCCTGAGACAGCTTTTCACATTTGATTTTATTTTTAATTATCAACTACAAAAACCAAGAGGCAAAACATATTTCACAGAACAGTTACATTCTAAGTAAAGAAATAACTGCCTTTTTTCATACCCATTTAATGATACAGAAAAGCTGAGTACTAAAGTATACCATTTCTATAGCTTACTATAGATATTTACTGCAGAACCACAGCAAGGTCAGAAGACGCTCTACTTATCTTTGACTTGTAATATTATAATACATTCTTTAAGAAACATTTATGAAGCTAGTCATATGGTCTACTATCTGGGGTTGATACAAACAATTTTAAAATTGATTCTTGACTTCTGCTTCTGGGGATCGCAGTGAGCTCAGGTACAAAAATGTTCCTGCAGAGGTGACTAGAAAAAGCCAGATAATTTACAAAGTACTTTAAAAGTCATCAATAAACATTTCCAGGATGACTGCTTAAGGATTTCGGAAAACCCACTCTTTTATAAAAATAATGACAGCACTGGCAAAATTAACTTTTTCAAAACTCTGGACATTACCTAAAGGCTTATAACAATCCAAAAAGTGTTTATTCAATAAAACTGGCTGAATCGTAGAAAGAACAAATTCAGTGGCATCATCCCTAACATCATCCCCCTTTCCCCAGTTCTGAAGCAGACTTGCAAACCAACAGCTTAGCAATTATAGCAGCTGCGAAAGCCAGCAGCCTAGCACTGGAGGAGGCACAATGGATTTGGAACTCTCCAAAAGCTCCATCCCCAGAGAACCATCACTATTTGACCAGTTTTGCAGCTCACTGAAAAACTCTGATCTCTGGACTTGTTTTATTTGACCTAAATCAGAGCCTGTTCTGTGTGAAGAACCCTGTCCCCACAGAATTAGTCAAAAACCAAACCAAATCAAAACTCAAAAAACCATAAGAGTGGCAAGTGTTTACCACTAGAGCTCCTTGAGGCAGTATTACCAGCTGGGGCTACCAAGAAGCTGACCAAGAAGCTTAAATGGAAAAACTGGAGAATGAGATGTCTTAGAGAACTTTGAAAAGCACTGAAGTATTCCTGGGATTCAAGAAGGCCAGACGTTTGTGCATGGCTGTATAAACGTTCAGGGAATACTTGACAAGGCCCAAATCTTTCATTTTTTTGTTGACCTTGAAGCTCTGCACAAAACAGACTTGTAAACTGCTTCCTGGAGTGTTCAAGGTAAGTCCTAACACACACACAGACCCCCCTGATGAAGACTTGGAAATATACTCATTCCAGGCACTTAAGAAAATCCCTGCCCACCAATCATTAGCTGACCACTAAGCTAAATGAAGAGACTTCAGTAGCCACATATGACAAAATTAGCCCAGGAAAAGCGATTAAATTAGTCCAGGAGAGTCACTAAAAAACCAAACAGCATCAGCAATGACAACAAACCCTAGGATGGGGAAGGGAATCTGATTTTCAGAGTTGTTTCATATTACTTTAAAATTTTAATCGAAAAATTAAGAGACATGCAAAGAAACAAAAAGCATGACCTATATACACGTTAGAAAAAAGTCAACAGAAACTGCCTCTGAGGAATTCCAAGGAATTCTCCTGTGTTGCAGTAGATTAGGGAACCTGCATTGCCACTGTAGAAGCTCAGGTCACTATTATGGCACAGGTTTGATCCCTGGTCCAGGAACTACTACATGCCACCAGTACTGCCCCCCGCCTCCAAAAAAAGAAGCCCAGGCACTGGACTTACTTGGGAGACTTCAATTCAGCTATTTTATATATACTCGAAGAACTTTTTAAAGAACTAAAGGAAAGTATAAGAACAATATCTCACACTATCAGTAAGGTGATAAAAATTATAAAAAAAGAACCAAATAGAAATTCAGGACTTGGAAAGTATAATAAATATCTTTTTTAAAAAAGAAAAAGCTAGAGGGGCTCAACCACAGATTTTTTTCCCTTTCTCTCTCTCTCTCTTTTTTTTTTTTTCTTTTTTCTTTTTGGGTGCCCCATAGCATATGGAATTCTCAGGCCAGGGATCAGATCGGAGCCGTAGCTGTGACTTATGCCACAACTGCAGCAACACCGGATCCTTTAATCCACTGTGCTGGGCCAGGCATCAAACCTATTCCCTGGTGCTGTAGAGACGCCACTGATTCCATTTCACGACAGCAGGAACTCCAACTTTTCTGCTTTGAATGAATAAAAACAACTATGTATCATGCATTTATAATTAGTTGACTGTGGCTAAAAAGTTTAGTTTGAGGAAAACACAAGAAAACACTGAATTATACAAAATTCTCAAGTTAATACAAAATGTAATACAACACATTAAAAAATTTTATATTTTCTCTTACCTGATTTATTTTGATCATGCTCTGTAGGACTATGACTATTACCTCTGTAAGAGCTAAAAGGCTGGCTACTCAAAAGGTTATCACACTGCAGGCTGTGGCACAAGGTCTCAAGAAAGCGAAGAGCAAATGATGCACTGTTCACTGGAGGAAGCTGGATGGAATGAGTTTCCCCATCAAAGGAGGCTATTATAGGGAACAAAGATATCAGAGTTATATCACAGAAAGATGAGGACTTTACAACAGAAAAAAAAAAAGTCCCCATCAATTTAGGAAATGTATTATACATCTAATTTGTGGGTTTTGTAATTGATAAAGGAATAATCTTAAATTATAAAAGTTCCCCTCATTCAAACACAATAGCCTATTGATAAAAGCATTCTCATTTAAAAATATTCATAGGAGTTCCCATCGTGGCTCAGTGGTTAATGAATCCAACTAGGAACCATGAGGTTGCGGGTTCAATCCCTGGCCTCACTCAGTGGGTTAAGGATCTGGCGTTGCCGTGAGCTGTGGTGTAGGTCACAGTCATGGCTCTGATCCCGAGTTGCTGTGGATGTGGCGTAGGCCTGGGAACTTCCATATGCCACAGGTGCGGCCCTGGAAAAGACAAAAAAAGACCATCAATTAATTAATTAATTAAATATTCATAAAGTAAACCACAAAAAATAGAAACCCACTGATCTATAACAATACCTCCTGCTCTTCCACACGTTCCATGAATACAAATGTAGTTATCTGATCACACGATCATGAAAGCCATAAGTATCTTATCTCTTCATCACTTTTTTTATTTTCAAAATATTATTCAGAGAGCAAAAAAAAATGTACTTTTTTATACCACCTTAGGATGAGAGTATTTCATAATAATTCTGTCATCATCAAATTATGCACTTGAGTCATGTTTTTATTTAGAGATTCTTATAGATCAGTCTGTTTTCTAATTAAACTAAAATATATTACTAAGGTACTTTTTCTGTAATGAGCTTAATACAGCATGTGTAAGGAAAAATCTGTACCTCTAAACTCAATTTACAGCATCACTTTGACATTATTTGTCTATTCTGAAAGTTAAATTTTCCAAACCAAGTTTAAATGTCTATAAACATAATTATCATAAATATTCTATTAATATAATAAATATTCTTCCTTTTTTTTTATTTTTAGGGCCACATCCACGGCACAGTTGCAGCTGCCAGCCTACACCACAGCAACAGCAACTTGGGATCCAATCCATGTCTGCAACTTACATTACAGCTCATGGCAACGCCGGATCCTTAACCCACTGAGCGAGGCCAGGGACAGAACCTACATCCTCATGAATACTAGTCAGGTTCATTACCTCTGAGCCACGATGGGAATTCTAATATAATAAATATTCTAATATTATAGTTAGAAAATAAATTAAAAAAATTTTTTTCCTTTCTATGACTGCACCTGCAGCATATGTAAGTTCCTGGGCCAGGGCTCAAATCAGAGTTGCAGCTAGGACAACACCACAGCCATGGCAATACCAGATCTGAGCTACATCTGCAATCTATGCCACAGCTTATGGCAACACCACATCCTTAACTCACTGAGCGAGGCTAGGGATCGAACCCACATCCTCAAAGAGATAATGTCAGGTCCTTAACCTGCTGAGCCACAACAGGAACTCCAGTAGTACATAAAAATTTATAAAATAATCTATGTATTATAAAATGCCTGCCTTCTCGAAAGCTAAAATCAAATTTGGAGGGAAAAAGCTGATATAGGATTAGATGAGCATACCAGTTATCACTTCTCCTCCACGATGATCTGGCTTAAGGAATCCAAAAACAGTCTTACTTTGAATGGCACAATCCACACAGGCCTGCACAGTCCGCCGGAGTACCACATTCACAGGGCCTGGGCCAAAGTGGTCAGGCAGCTGCTGGATTTTCTTCTGATCCAGGTGAGGGCCAGAGTTTCCATGTTTGTTTACATAGACACAGACTTGAGAAAAAATGTATATACAGATATAACAAATAATGAGACTGGTTAAAAGGTACATAATCAATCATTTTATGTCCCATTAGCCACGCTTCACTCAAAGAGAACCTAAACATAGTTAATATTGATATTTGTGCTACCTAAAAATATGTATGTAAACAAATTTTCACATTTTATATATTAAACCTAGAAAGAAATAACCCAAATGCTTATTCAATTTTCTAGAATCTTGTCCAAATAGATTATAAAAACAATAAAAGTTTTAGTAGCATCACAAAACAATTCTCACACATTTCCACATTATATGAAAAAGCTTAAAGACATGAATATTTTCACTTTTTAACTGTAATCACAGTACAATTTTCTTTCAAAACTGATCACGTCCACACACTCCTTTTGGACTAAATTTCTTTTCTTTTTTTTATTTTATTTTTGTCTTTTTATGGCCACACCCATAGCATATGGAAGCTCCCAGGCTAGTGATCGAATTGGAGCTGTAGCCGCCAGCCTACACCACAGCCACAGCAACGCACGATCAGAGCCATGTCTGTGACCTAGACCACAGCTCACAGCAACGCCAGATCCTTAACCACTGAGCAGGCCCAGGCAATGAACCCACATCCTCATGGATACCAGCTGGGTTCGTTACCACTGAGCCACAAAAGGAACTCCTGACTGAAACTCCAGACTGAATTTATTTTAAATAAACAATATTGCACCTTGATTACACAGTATTTTCTAAAGTAACCAAATAATTTTAAGGTATGTGTCACAGTAAGTTCTAAGGATCTAGAGAAATCTTCGCTAACTTTAAGAAAATAAAAATGTTCTTTATGTATACAGAGGTTCACTGAAGAAAATGTACGTGCTGAGGTTCAATGAAGAACATTTTAAAAAATAAATGCTTTCCTTAGTATAATAAAAGCATTTAGAATTTGGAAGCAAATCATCTGTAATCACAGTCAAGTTTCCTCACTGAGAATCAATAAATACAAATCAACATACAATGTAATAACAATGATTATTACCAATCATAATAATGTCCCCCTAAATCAAGAGGCACATTATTTTTACCCATTACTTAATTTATTGCAAAATTTTTATATATCCACAGTCTATATTTAGTACAATAAAAACTTATTAATCTCACTTGCACTATGTTGAAATACATGATGATTCAATGTTGTGGCAGTAGCCAGAGGAAGAATGGACTCATCACAGAAATGGAACAGCTATTAAAATCTTAACCTGAGGGAGTTCCCTTCGTGGCTCAGCAGTTAATGAACCTGACTAGGATCCATGAAGAGGTGGGTTCGCTCCCTGGCCTCTCTCAGTGGGTTAAGCATCTGGAGTTGTCATGAGCTGTGGTGTCGGTTGCAGACACAGCTCAGATCCCTCATTGCTGTGGCTGTGGCGTAGGCCAGCAGGTGTAGCTCCAATTCGACCCCTAGCCTGGGAACTTCTATATGCTGCATATGCGGCCCTAAAAAGCAAAAAACAAAAACAAAAACTTAACCTGAGGTGCTATTGGCATGGATAAAGTTCTACTGAACACAAGTGAGCTAAAAAACAATTTCAATGTTTTAATCTCCTTGGTATCATATGCATTTAGCTAGTCTCTCCTGACAAGGGACTAAAAATCAGAGATAATAAAGTGACAAAATGGGGTATGTTACAAAAATCATTTTAAAATGAACTCTATTTCAAAAAATTAATTTTTTTTTTTTTTGGTAAGAAAGAAACAGAATGAAAAAAGTCCAGGGAAGAGAAGAATATAAGATAATTAAGGATTTAGGAGAAGAAACAATGAAACATGCTTTAAAAAAAAATGGAAAGGAATAGGAAATTTGAAAGAGATGACTAATAAAAGGGATTAATTAGTCTGAGTCCATGTCATTTCATATTCTTCACATACCAAAGATCAATTTAAAGTCATCATGCTCCTTGACAGGCAAGGAGCTATGAAGATTTTAAAACGCATTAAAAAAGGGTAAAGGTAGCTTTAAAAATCCACACAAGACAAAAAGACAAATTGTGAAATAAGATTAAGGGAAAACAAGAAGAGATATGACAATAATATAAATTTCATAAATCTTACAAGATAGATAAAATATCTTAAGGGCACTGAAATTTCAACTCATGTATTTAAACAGACTATTTCCTTACATCAAAATGAACAACCAGAACATCAAAATACTATAATGTGAGAAATGTTGAATGTTTATTATCTTTTCTTACTTTATATCCAGGACTTCAAAGACACTGAAAATAATACAATAAAAATACCTAGTTTTATACTTTTTACAAATATTAATTTACCTGTAGACATCACTATTTTAGATGACCCAGGAACAGCATCCTTATCACATGAAACACCACCACGTTCTCTGGCCAGCGCATTTAAAGAAGCTGAAGATGTGGAACACATAACAGGAATACATTTCTCCTGTTAAAAAAAAAATATTCCTAGATAAGGAGAGGTCATAAAATTATTGGCATCCTAGTTCACAAATAATCAGTTGTCAGAAGTCCTCAGGGTTGGAAAGCCCTGTGTCAGCCCATTTTTCAAACTGGGCTGCTAAAAGGGGCCCATAAGCTGGCCAGGTAGGAGAGGAAGAGACCAAGAGGCTGGGATTCTCAATGCTACCCCTGCTCCAACTAGTTGTATCTTAGCCAAAATAATTCACTCTGTAAAAACTGTTTTATTTATTTATTCATTGGGTCCCTGTGAGTTTTTTTTTTACACTGCTAAAGCAGTCTGGAAATCTAACCCAGCAATTCATCAAATGAGGGTGGGGGGCCTCAATAAGGCAGGGGATAGTTTGTCTTCAGAAAGCACTAACTCATCAGGGTTGCTGTTTTTTTTTTAACCGTATCTAGCCTACATACTACATATCACTTTGACAAAATTATAAGTGGCTTGCTGAAGTCCATACAAAATTATGCCTGTTGTATGTGATAAGCAAATGTCTTCTGAGCACTGTTAAACATCACAAGTGTTTTGCTTGTTTTATATCAACTCTTAAGATTTTCTTGGGGCTATCTTCAGACATGACTGTCCAGTATCAGAAAAGCTGCAACCCGAGCCACTGCAATCGGATTCTTAACCCACTGTACCACAGTGGGAACTCTATAATTATGTTATGTTGAAAGTATTAAATTACAATTTATTACGTCAATATAGTCTCGTTATTTCAGTATTTTAAAAATGTGAAACCTAGATCCTTTGACTTCTTTTTCTTAGATCAACTTAAAACTGAATAATGTTCAATCTCTATTGTATACAGAAAATACTTAAACCCTGCAATGATACAAATCCATATACTCCACCCCAAGCCTTTATACTACACTTCATGTATTACATAATCTATTTATGTTATACCCTACGAAACTATATTATAATTATTGCTTTAAACAGTCATATTTTTAAAATAAATTGAGAAGAGCAAAAAGAAAGTCATTTGCCTTTATCCAGAGATAAACTTCCTTCAGTATTTCTTAGTGTTTGTCTTCCAGTCATGGATTTTTTTGTATGTCCTTTATCTGAAAATGCCTTTAATTCACCATCACTCATGAAGAGTATTTTTGCCAGACAGAGTTTTATACAACACCCTTCCTGCTGTGTGTATTCCCCCCAACCAGAGTCTGCCTGCTTCCATCCACTGTCCAGTGTCTTCCAGTAGCTGCTTTTTCTATTACTTAAAAGGTTTCAGAGTTGTTTTCTTCGAGGGAGTCAGGTACGATGTGACTCATGCATCACTGGATTTATCACACTGACTTCACCCTTCCCTCCATTTTACTGAGGTATAATTTATGTACAGTAAAATTTACTTCACATTGATTTTTACTGATTTATTATTATTTCAGTTGCACCTGTGGCACATGGAAGTTTCCCAGGTGAGGGACTGAACCTGCACCACTGTAATAACTAGATCCACAGCAGTGATACCAGATCCTTAACCCACTGAGCCACGAGGGGACTCCACATTGATTTTTAAAGTATAATGAGTTTTAAATAAACTGGCCTGAACATAAATATACCCATGCAGTATTTTGAATGTGGTTTTAAAGAGACTGAACACGATTCAGTTTTAAGTTGATCCAAGAAAAGAAATACCAATCTTGATGGCTATATAGGGCTTAAAAAGCCTTACATACTCTTGGCACATTCCCAAAGGGATCACACTCTTAGTAAGAGACCTAACTAACCTTTTTTCCTGAGTTTGGACCTTTTTTCCTTGGTGCGCTATTTTTAGCAGAACTTCCCTTCTTAGGGGCTGAAGTATGACCGGGTGGTTTAGCCCGACCTGATTTCTTGATCTGCTGTGTTGGTAATATTACAGCAGTTTTCTGTGGAGACTGCATTGAACGCTGGGTTGCTTTGGAAGAAGAAGATGTTTTTGCTATATTCTTTGTAATGGGAACTAAGGAAAAAAACACAACATGAAAAGAAAATTAAATGACATAAGGTAATTTCTTCTTACAAGACAAGAGAAATTTAACTCGACCTTTAAAAATATTCCATGTTATTCATTAAAAACCACTTAAAAGTACCATTTAATCAAGTTCTAAGTATTTAAGATTCCAGTTTATCAAGAAATAGTCTAATTCTCCAGAAAAAAATAGAGGTTTTTATAACAGTAACAAGTAACTTCAAACTTATCAGCACAGTGAAAATTTCTAGCAATTTACCTTTTGTATGCTTCTCTTGTTTTTAGTCCTTAGCACAGAAAAGAGTTTTTCCTTAAGAAAATACTATCCAATTATGCCATATACAGAAATTGTTTTACCTATCAATATGGAAAAACATAGCAAAGCAGCTACCAATGACATTTGCTTTGTCTTTTAGAGACCAGGGGAATCCCTCTGACTTTTTTTTTTTTTTTTTTGGTCTTTTTAGGGTCACATCCACAGCATATGGACGTTTCCAGGCTAGGGGTCGAAAGAGAGCTGTAGCTGCCAGCCTACACCACAGCCATAGCAAGGCAGGATACAAACCATGTCTGCAAACTACACTGCAGCTCACGGCAACGCCAGATCCTTAACCCACCGAGCAAAGCCAGGGATCAAACCTGCATCCTCATGGTTATTAGTCAGGCTTGTTACTGCTGTGCCACCACAGGAACTCCCCCTTCTTATTCTTAATGGCTAAAACACATTATGTTCCTTTATGTATGTTTAATAGTAAAGCTTCATATACTATAATATAGATTCTACATTAATGATGTCATGTAAGGACCACTATCTCATCCAAGTGATTTGTATTTACTTAGTTACTTGGTAGCCCAATCAAGACAGTTAATATTTCAAGTGAATGTTCCCTGCCAGGTTACTTTTCTCTATGTTCAGTTAAGTAAAAAGAGATTATTTTTAGCATTAATCCCTTATTAATTTCATTAGTACAAAAAAATGAATTTTACATAGTAAACACTATTAATGTCAAATAAAAAGTCTTTACAAGAAGAGCTATATAAGTAAGACATTTATACAACTATGCAAAAAAAAATCATCTACTTTTATTTTGAGGGCTTCATTTTTACAACTTGAAACCAATCTATCACTTTGCTTCTCCGATTGACAAAAGTCATGTGTAAATCTGCCTTTCAATAGAGAATACCAGATCTTCCCTGCAGACTTTTTTATCTACTTCTATCAATTACCAAGTCAAGAGGATGGAACAGTCTTCTCTCATCTGCCAGGGCAAATGGAGGACCTCTTAACCGCCACCATCACTTTCCTGCTCCCTTTATTTATAGTAATTCGCCTACTTACACCAGCCTCTCTTTAACTCTTTATCCTCATATATCTCATACTCCACTCTCGCTCCCACTTTCTTCAAATAACTCCAGTAACCTAATTCACATTACTTCTTCTTAAATGAGTTTCCCTGTTATCCCTGTTATTATCTTTAGGAATTTCATCATCGTATTTCTGATGCTTCATCATCCTGACCTCATCATTAGATAATTTCTGAAGCTATTCTATATCCAAGATAATCAATTGTGCTTTTTTTCTCTGCCTCCAACTTCTTTATCTGTTATCTTTGCTTCACACCAAATGATCCCACTTTTCATCCTCATTATAAGCCTTCTCCATTTTCATCCAATGTATTAGTTTTTTTTTTTTTTTTTTTTTTTTTTTTTTGTCTTTTTGTCATTTCTTGGGCCGCTCCCGCAGCATATGGAAGTTCCCAGGCTAGGGGTCCAACTGGAGCCATAGCCGCCGGCCTACACCAGAGCCACAGCAACACAGGATCCGAGACTCGTCTGCAACCTACACCACAGCTCAAAGACAACGCCAGATCGTTAACCCACTGAGCAAGGCCAGGGACCAAACCCACAACCTCATGGTTCCTAGTCGGATTCGTCAACCACTGAGCTACGACGGGAACTCCCTGTATTAGCTTTTGTATGGCTTTACTTTACTCTATCAACCTGTACCCAACTGTTCACCTCCAGCAACACCCCTCTAACTAGTATCCCTTAGATTATCACCTCCTGATCTTTGACTATGTCCAGCATGTCAGCTCCCACCTCTGAGTCACACTAACATTTGCTATTTGGTATCCTGAGCTACCGAACCAAGGGTCAGTAATTTTTTCTGTAAGGGACCAGACAGTAAATATTTTAGGCTCTGAAGGCCACATATGGCCTCTGTCACACATTCTTTGTCTCTTTGTTTGCTTGTTTTTTTAAAAAAAAAACCCTGTATAAACATAAAAACTATTCTTAGCTCACAGGCTACATGGGCTGAATGTGGCCCTAGGGCTGTAGTTTGCCAACTCCTGCTATAGGACATTAGGATATTGTTGATCGCTATAACATCCACAATAACCTCAGGTGGGATATCACTGCTGCAACTGATTTCCAAGTATGTTTCTACGGAAGAATATTTTCCCCTGTTTAATTTTCCCTCTCATCCTATTCCATTCAGCAAATGATCCTATCTTCTACTTTATGAGAAGATTAAAGGCTATCTTTTGAGTGATATAACCATTCCATTTCTCTATTTTAAAGTACTTTTATTTTCATTCATTCTCATCTCTCCCTCTTAAACGAAGTTTTCTCTCTACTCTTCTAAGCACTTTTACTTATGTCCTAGTAACTTCTTTCGTTCCTTTGGGACATTATGGTTTCAGTTATCTCTTCTCCATGTTATTTAGTAACTTGGTCCTCAACTCTTTGCTCTCTCTTACAACCCTCACATATCCTTTGTTTTGGAAGTTTCCTCCACTAGTTCCTAGTACTTCCAAGCCCTTGCATGAATTCCCCTTCTACTTAATACCAAGATATTAAGAAGAATCACCTACAATTGATACTTCAATTTCCTTATAACCCTGTATTTCCCTAGCTTCCTATAATAAGCTTTTCTTCCCCCGACCATTTTGAAGAAATTCTTTCCAAGGTCAGTAATGACTGCACAGTAACTAAACCCAAACTGGTCATTCTCTTGACCAATTTATTCAGCTCCACAGTCCTAAACCCCAGAATATGTGGCATGAAGAAAAGCAAACAGGAGTTCTTGTTGTGGCTAAGTGGTAACGAACCTGACTAGTATCCATGAGGACTCAGGTTCCATCCCTGGCCTTGCTCAGTGGGTTAAGGATCTGGCACTGCTGTGAGCTGTGGTGTAGGTCATAGATGCGGCTCAGATCTGGCGTTGCTTTGGCTGTGGTGCAGGCCGGCAGCTGCAGCTCCAATTGGACACCTAGCCTGGGAATTTCCATATGTCACAGGCACGGCCCTAAAAAGTAAGCAAACAAACAAACAAACAAAAACTAAAAGCAAAGGAAAAAGGTTAGAATCTGGACCTGAGCTTAAATTCTCTGCCTTAGGTTAGTTTTAAGACAGAACCTAGGAATATAGGAGGGCCTCAAAAAAAAAAAAAAATTTACTAAATGAATGGAAAATAATTTCAACCTGCAAGCCAATGTTTGACCTCCAAGATAAGTATATATATATATATATATGTATATATATATATATATACATATATATATATTTTTTTTTTTTTTGTCTTTTTAGGGCCACATCCACAGCATATGGAGATTCCAAAGCTAGGGATCCAATAGAAGCTATAGCCGCTGGCCTACACCACAGCAACAGCAATGCCAGATCCAAGCTTCGTCTGCGACCTACACCACAGCTCACAACAATGCTGGATCCCTAATCCACTAAACGAGGCCAGGGATCGAACCTGTGTCCTCACAGATGCTATTCAGATTTGTTAACTGCTGAGCCACGACGGGAACTCCCTCCAAAATTAGTATATTTTATATAATGAATTAAGTTGTAGCAAATAAAATATTACTTTGTCCAGTATGGAAAATGTAATGAAATGAATATTCGATTTAAGAATTTTTGGTATTTGATATTAGTAGATCTTGGGACACAAATATTTGCGCCATAGCTTCAAATATTCCCGTAAAACATATTCTTTAATAAATAAAAACTCCTTGACACACGGTATATATGTATGTATAAGCAAAGAAAAGTGTATTATAAAAAATTTTACATAGGAAGAAGTGCTTTCACTTTAGAAAGCAAGCTTTTCAAAAGCAAAGACTCAGTTTTGTTTACTGACATATCCTGGCACCTAGAACAAAATACTTTTATAACTAAAGAGGAAAGAGTAATCATCCAATATACTGAACAGCAAAATTAAACTATATACCTTATACATGTATTATCTCCCCTCCAAAGAGCAATCATATAAAACAGACACATGTTAAAATTCTATTCAGTATTAATAAAACTATTTAAGTAGAAAATAGATTTGTTTAAATAAGGTTTAAATTATGTATAGCACTATAACCATGTGTTCATAGCAGACACAATATGAATGAAAACCTTTGTGAAAAAAGTATGTGAAATACATAGAAGGATATGCTAATCATCTTTCATAAAAGTTGTATGTGAATACCTGATACAAAACTTATCTGGTTCCTCAGCTCATCTACAGGTAGAACACAGAACAATATTTGGGTAAAAAAAAATGTCCAGGAGATGAGAAGTTATTAAAATATGAAAATGCAAAAGAGGAGTTCCCGTCGTGGCACAGCGGTTAACGAATCTGACTAGGAACCATGAGGTTGCGGGTTCGACCCCTGCCCCTGCTCCTGCTCAGTGGGTTGATGATCCGGCGTTGCTGTGAGCTGTGGCATAGGTTGCAGACGTGGCTCAGATCCCGAGTTGCTGTGGCTCTGGCGTAGGCCTGCGGCTACAGCTCCAATTAGACCCCTAGCCTGGGAATCTCCATATGCCACGGGAGTGGCCCAAAGAAACAGCAAAAAAAAAAAAGAAAAAGAAAATGCAAAAGAAATTAATCTATCTTTGGAAACAATCAGAAAGAAGGAAATATAGTCAAGAGTAAGCCTGGGAGTTCCCATCGTGGCTGGGCACTAGCAAACCCGACGAGTATCCATGAGGACACAGGTTCAACCCCTGGCCTTGCTCAGTGGCCATGAGCCATGGTGTAGGTCAGAGAAGTGGCTCAGATCATGCGTTGCCATGGCTGTGGTGTAGGCCAGCAGCTGCAGCTCTGATTTGACCCCCTAGCCTGGAAACTTCCAAATGCCCACAGGTGTAGCCCTGAAAAAAAAGAGAGAGAGAGAGAGAGAGATGAGGCCTGGAAATGAAGAAAAGGAGCTAGATGCCAGTGTTTACTGGCTACCCATTACATGCTAAGCATTTCAAAATATGTTATTGCATGTAATTCTCCTGCACATCCTATGAGACAGGTATTGTTCCCCACTTCATACATGAGGAAACTTAGGCTCGGTGAGGTTAGGTGACAGCCAAGATCACCCAACTGGCTAAGACTTTATCTCCTAAGTGCAGGCTTCTTCTTTTTTTATTTTATTTTATTTTATTTTTTTGGCTTTTTGCTATTTCTTGGGCCGCTCCGGCGGCATATGGAGGTTCCCAGGCTAGGGGTCTAATCGGAGATGTGGCCGCCAGCCTACACCAGAGCCACAGCAACGCAGGATCGTTAACCCACTGAGCAAGGGCAGGGACCAAACCCGCAACCTCATGGTTCCTAGTCGGATTCGTTAACCACTGCGCCACGATGGGAACTCCCCTTTATTTTATTTTATTTTATTTTATTTTATTTTTTTTGTCTAGGCTTCTTCTAATATGCCACCTTGCTTTCTGTCCTCTAACATAAAAGGCTATTAAATAGTAAATCTACTTCCCTGAGTCAAAGTGCAGGTGTGTAAAAAAAAAGACGGCCCTGGAGTTCCTGGAGTTCCTGTCGTGGCGAAGTGGTTAACGAATCTGACTAGGAACCATGAGGTTGCGGGTTCGATCCCTGCCCTTGCTCAGTGGGTTAACGATCCGGTGTTGCCATGAGCTGTGGTGTAGGTTGCAGATGCGGCTAGGATCCTGCGTTGCTGTGGTTCTGGCATAGGCCGGCGGCTACAGCTCCAATTGGACCCCTAGCCTGGGAACCTCCATATGCCGCAGGAGCGGCCCAAAAAATGGCAAAAAGACGGCCCAAAGGACAACCTTGTGAACTCCTATGTGTTATTTCACAAGTTGCTAGGTGCTATCTGACAGAGGGAGTCTTGAATTTTTAAAAAGTCAGATGTAGAGGCATACTTATGAGGAGAATACATTAACAAATGTAGACAAAGACATGCTAGTAAAACTTTTCATGAGCTTTCCCATTGTGGCTCAGAGGAAACGCATCTGACTAGCATCCATGAGGACGCCGGTTCTACCCCTGGCCTCGTTCAGTGGGTTAAGGATCTGGCATTACTGTGAGCTGTGGTGTAGGTCACAGATTTGGTTCGGATCTGGCGTTGCTATGGCTGTGGTGTAGGCTGGCAGCCATAGCTCCAATTCGACCCCTAGCCTGGGAACCTCCATATCCCATAGGTACAGCCCTAAAAAGACCAAAAAAAAAAAAAAAAAAAAAAAAACAAATTTTTCATGCCTATGGATAATATTTATTTCCAAATAGTACTCATTAAATGTACATTTCTGTTAACACATTAAGAAGCTTTTTTTTTTTTTTGGTCTTTTTGCTCTTTCTTTCTTTTTTTTTTTTTTTTGTTGTTGTTGTTGTTGCTATTTCTTGGGCCGCTCCCGCGGCATATGGAAGTTCCCAGGCTAGGGGTTGAATTGGAGCTGTAGCCACTGGCCTACGCCAGAGCCACAGCAACGTGGGATCCGAGCCGCGTCTGCAACCTACACCACAGCTCACGGCAACGCCAGATCGTTAACCCACTGAGCAAGGGCAGGGACCGAACCCGCAACCTCATGGTTCCTAGTCGGATTCGTTAACCACTGCGCCACGACGGGAACTCCTCTTTTTGCTATTTCTTGGGCCGCTCCTGCGGTATATGGAGGTTCCCAGGCTAGGGGTCTAATCGGAGCTGTAGCTGCCAGCCTACGCCAGAGCCACCGCAACTCCGGACGCGAGCCGCGTCTGCAACCTACACCACAGCTCACGGCAACGCCAGATCGTTAACCCGCTGTGCAAGGGCAGGGACCCGCAACCTCATGGTTCCTAGTGGGATTCGTTAACCACTGCGCCAAGACAGGAACTCCTAGAAGCTTTATTATTCAAATACAGTGCCTGCATTCTCTAAACTATGAAAAGAGAGCAAGCAGCACGTACAATTACCACAGAAAAGGAAATATACTTAAAAATGAACAGCAACCCAATTTCCAGTTACTGTAACACATGTGCTGGTTTGGCTTACATACTGCTTACTTGAACAGGAACTAAAATGGATTAGGATATAAATTAATATGTATTTTGCTTTTGATTTAAAAAGATTTGATAGAGATATGGTTGCTTATTGTTCTCCAGATTTTCTATACACTATTTACTTAATACCTGGTGTATTCTTTTTACCAATCTAGGCAATTTAGCAAACTCAGAAGAAATAAATACAGTCTCAGTTATAGAGTTCTTATTTCTTTCTTTTTTTCTTTTTATGGCCGTACCTGCAGCATATGGGAGTTCCTGGGCCAGGAGTCGAATTAGAGCTGCAGCTGAGGCCTATACCATGGCCACAGCAACATGGGATCTAAGCCGCATCTGTGACCTATGCTGCAGCCTGCGGCAACACTGGATCCTTAACCTACTGCGCCAGGCCAGAGATCGAATCCGCATCCTCAGAGACAAGGTTGGGTCCTTAACCTGCTGAGCCACAACGGGGACTCCAATTTCATACACATATTTCCATATACATAAAATTCCTATCTCCTTAAGTAGATAGATTTGTGATTTCCTTCTCCTTAAATAGATTGAGTGGTATATATACAACCATATGACAACAAGGGCAAAAACTACTATAAAAACTGATGCCTTGAATTTGAGACTAGAAATAGACAAAAATCAAAATACGAATGGGCAAAATATAGTTTGGAAAAACCAAAACCGAGTAAAAAAGTAAAAATTCTGTCACTGTCCACATTGACTCTGGAAACTTTTCAGATTAAGAAATCCTTTGTAAGTCATCTTATTTTTAAAAGTGAGTGTAAAATGAAACTATCATTTATACTAAGGATCTTTCATACCGGTAACTATAAAACCAAAGAAAAAATATAAACCTCTATTTTGAAAAACATGGAGATATCAATAGAGACGGTTACATAAGCTAAACTATCAAACCTTGAGGCCTGGTATTTACAGAAATTCAGTCAAGTTACCCAATGTCTCTGCCTGGAACATTCCTCCCTGTTCCCCAGAGCCTACATTGCCACAAACTGATCGGTCATGGGTAGCGGTAAGAGCAAATGGGAGGCAGGGTCAAGTGTAAAACACTTAAACATCCTTCATTCAATCCCGCTGCCATCTCACACCATAGCACTGACTTCCTTGACTGATTATCTTCAGATATTGCCCCAATTCTCCTCCCCTCTCCCCCAACCAAAAGAAAAGCCACAATCCCAGCCCAGAAACCTTGCTTTTTAGGAATTAAACATTCATAACTGACAGAGTTTGCTTTACCTCTGAAACTAGTTGTTTTTTTTTTTTTTTTTTTCTTTTTAGCCACACCTGTAGCATGTGGAAGTTCCCAGACCAGGGATGGAACCCACACCACAGAAGCAACCTGAGGTGCTGCAGTGACACCACCAAATCCGTAACCTGCTGAGCCACAAGAGAACTCCTGAAACTAGTTTTTCAAATACCTAAGGACTAGTATTGTCACATAAGGGTGACTTTACTTTTTCATAAGCATACTAACAGTCTTTTAAATGTATTTATTTCCTTATTTTTAGCAATAAAAACCTCCAATAAGCTAACAGAAACTCTTGAAGGAAACCACAAGAGGTAGTTACTAGTGGAAAAGGAAACAAGGAAGCACAATGACACTTATCACAGCAGGCATTTTGGAAAGCAGAAGCCAGATGAGGACTACGCATTTTCTCAGAAGAAGCAGGGTAGAGATCAGAAGGACATGGTAGCTGGTACCAACCACTCTTTACACCTATTCCCTTCCTTGCTTCTCACCATCTAGTGCAGAGACAGTGGTTCCTTATTAATTAGGTTCAAGTTGAGCTTTACCATGTAACAGCTATGAGAAATAACAGCCCGGTCAAATTATTTAAAATCTTCATGTGACACACAATATGCACTCAATAAATGTTAGCCATTATTATCAGCAGCATCACCACCATCACCACCCCTGTTTCTATTCTCACTCTCCCTTCCCAGGCTCTGACGGTGCTCCTTGCCCTCTTCTATAAATTGCATAGCATATTGGGGAAATCCTGTTGTCAAGGGCTAACAATTCGAATAAAGTTTCCTCCAAAGAAGGAATTCCTATTTATCTACACTCTCTCTAACTTACACCTTCACTCCTTCCATTTACAACAACATATCTTGACTGACTAGTCCATATTCACTATTATCATCATTTTTCCATTTTTTAACCCTCTGCAAATACACTTCCAGGCACCTTTTTTAGGTAATCTCTAGGTAGTAACAACACCCTCAACTTCCTAACAGCCACTGACAATGATGCTTCTTCTGGATTTTATGTGACTTCCAGCAAGCACTAAACACTTCTTTTTAAAATTATTTCTTCTATTTTGTACAACCACTCCCTCATTGTTCTCCTCCTAACTCTGTCACTTTTCCTATGGTGTCCCCCAGGATTAGCTATCTTTGCCCCACACTCATCTCCATTTTGAGTGCTTTGGTTTACACTCTTGATTTCAGCTACTACCTACACATATAACGATTCCCAAGTAGTTCTCTTGCTCACTCAAGCATTCATGTGACACTTCCCTCCACCCCACCCCCACAGGCCTGTCTCAAGTTCCAGAGCTGTGTTTTCAATAGCTAACTAGATAATCTAATTAAGCATCTCAAACTCAACATATCCAAAAGCAGAATCATCAAGCTTATCCTATATGTTCTATCTTGATGAATGCCACTACCTTTTTTCACCAAAGTACCCTAAGTCAGAAATCTTGAAGCCATCTTTGTACTCTTCCTCCTCCACATGTCTAACTAAGCCTACTTCCTTTTAGTATTTCTCAGTTGTCCTCTTCTTTATGCCTGTCAATGATTTGGTCCAAGACCTCATGACTTCTCACAGAAACTACAACACTAGCCTCTAAATTGGCATTCCTGACTGCATCTTCCAATCCATACTCTATATAACACATCAGGGTGATCTTTCTAAAATACAAATTGTATGTCACTTTTCCACTAAAAATCCTCAGTGGAGTCCTCTTGTGGAAGAGTAGGTTTCGGGATCCAGTGCTCTCACTGCAGTGGCTTGGGTCACTGCTGTGGTGCAGGTTCATTTCCTGGCCTGGGAATTTCCACACACCACAGGAGCGGCCAAAAAAAATAAAAAAAAAAAATTTTTTTCAGTGATGCCACATTATCCATATGCTAAAATTTGAACTCTTGACCTGGTATGCAAGGTCCTCTACATACCTTCACAGTCTCTTCTCATCTCTTCCCCACTTATCATTACAGATTCAGCCATAATCTTTTGCTTAAGTCCTCCAAATATTCTGACCCTTTACTGCCTTTGCAGAGCCTGATCCAAAAAAAGCTTTCCCTTCCTTGTCAACAGTTAAATTACCATACATTATATGAAACTCTCCTCAATTACTGGCTCTGTAAAATTCTGGCACTAAGCTCCAAGGCAAACCATAGGATATTAATGCTCCTACACCACACATACTGCATTTCTCTCTATTGGCACAGATCTTAGAGCATCTTATCTTCATCTGTCTCGCCACACTGTGAGTTCCTTTAGTGCACAGAACCATCTAAATTCTCTTGTTATAGCTCCAACAATTGATCTAGGGCCTGCCACATAATGGGCATCCAATAAGTGTTAAATAAATGAATATTTAATATATTCAACTTTTATCTCTGTTCTTATATTCCTATAGAGACAATTCAGGAAGTTTATGCATTAAATAGATGACCATGGCTTGCTTACAACATTACAGTTTTCTTGGAAAAACAGACTTCAAATGTTAACCAACCAATTTAAAAATCAACTTCTAGGGGGTTTCCATTGTGGCTCTGCAATAACAAACCAGACTAGTATCCATGAGGATGTAGGTTCAATCCCTGGCCTTGCTCAGTGGGTTAAGGAGCCGGCACTGCCATGAACTGTGGTGTATAGGTCAATGACGCGACTCAGATCCTGCGTTGCTGTGGCACAGGCTGGCAGCTGCAGCTCCAAGGTGACCCCTGGCCTGGGAACTTCCATATACCACACGTGCAGCCCTTAAAAAAAAAAAGGCAAAAAAAAATAAAAATAAAAATCAACTTCAAGAATACACTCCATTCAAAAAAGAAGGAAGGACTCCAAATCAAAACCATAATGAGGTGCCACTTTACATTGAGATGGCTATAGTTTTTGTTTGTTTTTTTTTTTTCAATTTTATTGGAGTATAACTGACTTTACAAAGTTGTGCTAGTTTTAGGTATACAGCAAAGTAAATCAGTTATACAGATATATATATCCATTCCTTTTCAGATTCTTTTCCCATATAGGATTACACTTAGGTTAATATTGAGTAGATTTCCTTGTGCTGTTACCTACCTAGGTAGTAGGTCCTTGTTACCTATCTATTTTGTTTTATATGCAGTAATGTGTATTTGTCAATCCCAACACCCTAATTTATCCCTCCCTACCCCACGTTTCCCCTTTGATAACCATAAGTTTGTTTGAAATCTTTGAGTCTGTTTGTTTCATAACTTCTTTTGTGTTATTTTTAATTAGATTCCACATATCAGTGGTCTCATATAGTTGTCTTTTTCTGACTTAGTATACTAATTTCTAGGTCCATCTACATTGCTGCAAATGGCATTATTTCATTCTTTTTTATCAATGAGTAATATTCCATTGTATATATATGTATCACATCTTTATCTAATCCTCTGTTGATGGACACATAGGTTGCTTCCAAGTTCTGGCTATTGTAAAAAGTGCTGCAATGAACATTGGGGCACATGTATCTTTTCATATTATGGTTTTTACTAGATACATGCCAGGATTGGGATTGCTGATCTTATGGTAGTTCTATATTGCTTTTTAAGGAACCTCCATATTGTTCTCCATAGTGATGGTACCAGCTTACATTTCCACCAACAGTGTAGGAGGGTTCCTTTTTCTCCACACCCTCTCCAGCATACACTGTCTATAGACTTTTTGATGATGGCCATTGTGACTGACATGAGGTGATACCTCAATGTAGTTTTCATTTGCATTTCTCTAATAATTAGTGATATTGAGCATCTTTTCATGTGCTTTTTGGCCATCTGTCTTCTTTGGAAAAATGTCTGTTCAGATCTTCTGACCACTTTTTTTTTTAACTTTTTAGGGCTGCACCTGCAGCATATGGAAGTTTCCAGGCTAGGGGTCAAATCAAAGCTGTAGCTGCTGGCCCACACCACAGCTACAGAAAAGCCAGACCCAAGCCACATGAGCAACCTATGCTGCAGCTTGCAGCAACACTGGATCCTTAAATCACTGAGTGAGTCCAGGGGTCGAACCTACATCCTCAAGGATACTAGTCAGATTCATTTCCACTACGCCACGACGGGAACTCCCAAGACAGCTATAATTTTTTAAAAAGGAAAATAACATGTTGGCAAAGATATGGAGAAACTGTACACTACTGGTGGGAATGCAAAGTGCAGCTCTGTGGAAAACAGGCTGGTGGTTCTTTAAAAAAAGTTAAACATATAATCAACATATGAACCATCAATTCCACTCCTAGGTATACACCCCAAAGAAATGAAAACAGGGACTCAAGTACATGTATGGGCATGTTCATAGCAGCACTATTAAAAGACGCCAAAAGGAGTTCCCGTCGTGGTGCAGTGGTTAACGAATCCGACTAGGAACCATGAGGTTGTGGGTTCGGTCCCTGCCCTTGCTCAGTGGGTTAACGATCCGGCGTTGCCGTGAGCTGTGGTGTAGGTTGCAGACGCGGCTCGGATCCCGTGTTGAGGTGGCTCTGGCATAGGCCAGTGGCTACAGCTCCGATTCGAGCCCTAGCCTGGGAACCTCCATATGCCGAGGGAGCAGCCCAAAGAAATAGCAAAAAAAAAAAAAACAAAACAAAACAAAAAAAAAAGACGCCAAAAGATGGAAACAGCCCAAATGTCCATCAATGGATAAATGGATAAACAAATGTGTAGTATATACATATGATGAAATATTATTCAGCCAAAAAAGGAGTAACTGATACATGCTATGACATGGATGTTATGCTAAGTGAGGGAAGCCAGAGACAAAAATCACATTTTATATGATCCTATTTACATGAAATATCTAGCATAGGTAAATCCATAGGAATAGAATACAAATCAGTGGTTACCAGGAGCAAGGGAGAAGAGGGAGTAGGGGGCAACTGCTTAATGGGTAGTTTCCTTTTTTTTTTTTTTTTTTTTAAGGGAGGCATATGTTCTACATGAATAACAATTTTGTCATTAAAAACATAAAATGCCCCAACACAAATAAACAATCTAGCCACTTTCTGGAATGACAACAGAAACCAGTCACTCTAAATATTTAGAGGTGTCTAAAGAAAATAATTATTCAACATAAACATTATAATATTCTATTTTGATTTTTAAAAAAGCCATACAACTTTTAGATTAGCACTCATGAATCCACTAAAAATAACATTAGAAAAAACTATACAGGCTCACTGCATACATACAATAACCTTCAGAATCTGCAGCTCAGTCTCTGGCAGTTTCAGAATTAAAGAGTAGATCCCCTCAGTACCAAAGCAGAAATCTTTCAGAGAAGCTGACTCAGCAGAACATAAAAGTAAAAGCATCTCTATTGCTCCAGCAATTGATATCAGAGACATAAGATACCCAACATTCACAGTGCTAGGGGCACTCTGTTCTGGTCAGATACCCTCCCATACCTAATTCTGCCTTTCACAGGTCTCTGCTATCATTTTTCCTTTTACCATCACTTAAAGACTTCTCTACCATACCACTTTTTTACTCTATCTCTTACTTTCATAATGTACCCAAAACAAACATAAAAAGTCCTTTTTTGACACCCCCACCATTTTAAAAGGTTCATTTGTTTTACAATTAATCACTATAAGGGGAGAGAAAAAGACAAATACAGGAGGAGTTACAAAGAAAGAAATATCTCTAATTTTTAGTGGTAGCTGCCCCGGTTTTTATGGGAATGGGACTTGTCTTTTCAAATTTAACCCTGGTCGGATCTTGCATCCAGGGCTCTGCTGCATATTCTAATCTCAGGGCTCTGCCCAGTTTCCTGCTCATTTACGAAGCAGAGATGGTTTGGTTGGCAAGGTGAGAGTTCAACATCATGAACAAACCCATGCCTGTTGCCTTAGCTCCTCCATTATCCTTCCTGATTCTCCTTCATGACCCATGTAAGTTTCCCTCTTATGCAACAAGAACCACAGTTTTATAGTATCAAAAATACCTTAAACATATAATAAAAGGTAACTCTCACATACAAAGAAAAAAAGTATGCACTCAGAAAAATAAAGATTTCCTTTAAAAGAACTTGTTTTTGGGGTCTGACAGAACATCCCCATTTGGGAAGTGCTGCTATATCTTTTCCAGTAGCCTTCAAAAATTATGTCTGCGAGTTCCCGCTGTGGCACAGTGGGTTAAGAATCTGACTGTAGTGGCTCAGGTCACTGTAGGGGTGCAGGTTGAATCTCAGGCCCAGGAGACTGGGTTAAAGGATCTGGCACTGACGCAGTCGCGGCATAGGTCACGGTGTGGCTCAGATTGAAGTTCTGGCCAGGAACTTCCATATGCTGCAGGTGCAGCCATAGGAGGGAAAAATTATGTCTGGACAACTAAACCAAAACCAAACGTTCTAAAAGGATCTGTAGCTTGGAGTCACTCCTCCTTCCCATTTGAAACAGGGCTTGAAGATCTAAGATAAACAGATTAAAGAAGAGAGAAGAAACTCTTCAAATACCTACCATAAAACTTATGTTTATCTGGATAAAATATTCTACCTTAAAGTTATTGAAAACTTGTTAAAATGTTACTGGGAAAAATTTTCCAAACAAAATTAAAATGATAAAGGATAGTTCTCTAACTTAGACAATTTATAACAGTTCAGTTAAAGTTGTTTATCTCCATACCTAAGTGACAACGTCTTTTTTCTTGGCATATATACAAAATTAAAATTAAAAAATCTAATTAAGTAGAATTTACATGGTTTTCCTACCATTATGTAATTATATCTCGAGTATTAGTCTAGAGAGGAAATCATAAAAATCCAAGAACAAGCTAGAAATCACCGTTAGAATTTAGAAGGGTCTTAAGAGTGTTGTTTTAAAAATATATTTGGAGTTCCCGTCGTGGCGCAGTGGTTAACGAATCCGACTAGGAACCATGAGGTTGCGGGTTCGGTCCCTGCCCTTGCTCAGTGGGTTAACGATCCGGCGTTGCCCTGAGCTGTGGTGTAGGTTGCAGACGCGGCTCGGATCTTGAGTTGCTGTGGCTCTGGCGTAGGCCGGTGGCTACAGCTCTGATTGGACCCCTAGCCTGGGAACCTCCATATGCCGCGGGAGCGGCCCAAAGAAATAGCAAAAAGACAAAAAAAATAATAATAATAAAAAAAAATAAATATATATATTTGTTTTCTGGAGTTCCCGGGTACAGAAGCAGGTTGAGGATCCAGCGTTGTCACTGCTATGGCATGGGTTCAATCCCTGGCCTGGGAATTTCTGCATGCCAGTCACAGCCAAAATGATTACACACACACACACACACACACACACACACACACACACACACACATATACAAGATATAATTTATGTTTTCTACTTGGGGATCATAGATGCTTTGTAAACCACTCCCTTCAGCTTCATGGGGGGACACTTTCCATGAAGATTGTTTCACTTCTCAATTATCCTCACATCTGCTAACTTTGTAAGAAACCAAGATTTTGGTTTTAAGGACATTATTAAAGAAAATGACAGTTTCTAAAACCTTTAATATTTTTAGAAAAAAGTTCACACAAAAAATAAGCAACTTCAGTTGTCTCAGGTCAATTCGTAACTCATCTAACAAGACTGAGCTTTTAAAAGCTACTTAATTTTTAAACCATAGTGTCTTTTTTGCTTATTGAATGACTTTTTAGAGGCTGACTTCCATTATGCTCCTAGAAAGAAAAAAAATCATGGCAGTCACCAATGTAATTTCCACAGAACACATTAAATATATTGACACGATTAATAAAAATACGTTTATCCACATTTCTATATCATAAAAATCCTTTTAATAAGTCTCATGTAATACCAGTGAAAAGTCATCATATTCCTCAAAGCTATAGAAAAATATCTGGCAACTTTTCATTACAAACTGGAGAATTAAATGATCAAGTTTGACTTACAATAAATAAGGTCGTTCCTTTTTTATTTTAAACCATTTTCATGGTGGAAATGACCAAAATCTGACTTTTCCCTTGTACCATAAAACAATTTTTAGAAGCTACTAATAAAATAAGAACACCAGCAACTTCAGCAAGTAATATTTAGAACAAAATAGAGGGTTTTTTTTTTTTTTTTTGAGATAACAGAAACGGCTGGGATATTTAGTATACAAAAGCTAACAAAGCAGACAATGAGTTTCTTTAACCATACTTCAACTGCAATATAAAGAAACTTTTGGGGTTACTCCTACCTTTAGAAATATTCCAGAGAAACAATTTGTTGCTGTATTTACCATGAGGGTGATTTAGGTTCCACTTGATAGCCTTTCTCCTTTATCAGGAATAAAACTGCCTTTCTGGAGGAAGCGAGTTAACAACAAAGCCCATGTTGCCCGAGCAAGCCTGAATTTCTAGCAAATGGGGATGAAGCTATTTGCATTAGTTGGTGGGGGGGGGGGGAGTGTGTGGGAGGAGGGGACTAAGGACTGCTAAAGTAATTCGCATATTGTCTGTGGGCTGTAGAGACAGTGATCATCAGTCACCTGCTCAAACTTCCTTTACTCCTGCCTTCAGAGAAGAACTAAAGGTTACCCTGGGTCAGAGAATCTGGAAAGAAACGAGAAGACATGCAAAATCTAACTGCCAACCCACTGCATCTATAGACAAAGTTATTCCTGCTGCACCACATGTCCTAAAAACCAAGACATTTTAATAGTCTCAAGAGAACTTATTAAAATATATCATAGAACAGAAATAAGCTCTAGGCTCTGCTTGCAGTTACTACAGTACTTAGCTGAAATGCTTAAAACAGAGAAAGGTCATTTTTTTTTTCTTCTTCTTTGCATCATAATAGCTGCCTCATTTGCACAATCCAAACATGTCTTCCAAGCTATTCATATGAAAAAAAAATATCAGCTGTTTAAGATTTCTTGGCTTTTGAGTGAATACTCTAGGTAGATAGGATTCCTAAAAATTTCATTTACATCAAACAGGAAAAGTACTAAATATACTAAGCATATTAGTCTGTATTTTATTATTAACTACATTAAGGGCAAAAATCTAAACAAATACTTGAGTGGTTATTCAATAGAAGCCAACAGGACTGATATACCTTGAATTTTTCACAGCCTTAGTTTTAAGCACCTCTGCTACTTCTCACTTATCCCTAACATAGAGAAAGGAAAAGTGCTACTTTATGTTTACCGAACACACAGTCATATAAAAAGAGGGGAAAAGTTGGTGAAGATATGTCCGAAAAACTGTAAAATCTTAATTTTAAAATTTAGAGAGAGGCACAAGTTATAGAAATCACATACTCCTCTGGTTATCGGAACAAAGAGCAAAAGTAGCCATAATTTCTTCTTCTTCTTCTTCTTTTTTTAAATGAGAATGAGGTGGGAGTGGTGAGCAGAGCTACTTGTTTGCTCACTGAAAGCTTTGAAATACTTCTCAAAAGACTAACTTTGAAACATTCCACAAGGGAAATGTTACATGCCGCAAAATAAGACTACGATACAAAACGACTACATTTTTTTTAAAGATCAAAAGTTTAGATTAAAAAATCCACTCCCTTAAATTTTTAATTAAAAACTAAAACATACATAGCTGTGTGCACACACAACATAAAATAAATCAGCATTTGGAGTTCCCACTGTTGCACAGTGGGTTAAGAATTCAACTGCAGTGGCTTGGGTCCCCTGAGGTGGGGCAGGCTGTACCACCCTATGAGCACAGCAGTTAAAAGATCCAGCACTGCCACAGCTGTGGCATGGGCTCAGGCCACAACTGTGGCTATGATTCAATCCCTGGCCCCAGAATTTCCACATGCCAACCATAAAAAAATAATAATAATAAGTAAAATATAAACCAGCATTCAAAGAAGGAGCTAAGAGTGCCCAAGATAACTGTATTTAAAATCTATTTTTCACTTTAATCTTAAGGATAAAGTTCCTATTCATACAATTTATATCTGAAATACCAACAAAGAAAATCTAATATGCTCTATCAATTACTCATTATCAGAAATGTTTTACAAAGTTGTGAAGGAAATGTCATGTTACCATTGAGTTTTACTTGGTAATTAAAGCTGTTCCCATGAGAGGAAGGGGGTGGGGGGCTCAAATAAACTAAAGGGTTTTTATCAAGAAAAGACTTAAAATGATCACTGACAGGATATGGTGCCATTAGGCAGGAATGCTTGGCTACACCTTTTCGACTCTAGGTTTTCCCCTCCTCCTATTTCCCTTTGGACCAGAGGCATTCCTCTAAACCCCTGGGATCCTGCAACCTTATACTCAAAGCATCTGGAAGCTTGCTGCCCTCTTTCCTGGTCTATATGGTCACAAATGCCTAAAGAATCAGACTACAAGATGACACTTCACACCAGTGTGGATTATTAATTTATTATCAATGATGCATAATTCTTAAGTTAAGATAAATAAACCTAATTTGCTAATGTTTTAGAAATTAAATAAATTTGAAGTTTAATTTACATGGTTAATTTTAAAAGTATTTAAGTACCTTCAAACCCAGGTAGAATGGTTTATAATGTAGCAATTTATAAGACAAACAAAACAAAAAACTTTGAATCTCACAATATTAGAAAAAAATTATATTGGGTCAAATTTTTTTAAAGAATCCTCTGCTTTTGAATTTCTTCAACTTCTCAGAAGACTAAAGACCTACATCATTGTGTTCATAAAACAAAGTAGTAACCTATTTGATCACACATTTTCCCAAATAAAGAGAGGGAAAGAAAAAAAAATTTTTTTTAAATCACACACGGCCTTTAAAGTAACAATTATCCTAGTTCCAATTCCAAGTTGCTAGACTCCAGGTCTTGCTCCTTCATGTATTAAATATTTGGACTTTAATAAAATGACTGGCTGGAGTTGTCATTGTGGCTCAGCAGTAACGAACCACCTAGGATCCATGACAGGGGTTCGAACCCTGGCCCTCACTCAGTGGGTTAAGGATCCAGCATTGCTGTGAGCTGTGGTATAGATCGCAGATACGGCTCGGATCTGGCCTGGCTGCGGCTGTGGTATAGGCCCCCTGCCTGGGAACTTCCATATGCCGTGGAAAATACAGTTAAATGCCTATAATTGTATGTATATGCCCAAGAAAAAAGAAGGACAATATGAGAAGAAATCAGTAGTTTACAGGACATTCCTAAATTTCTTATCATTTATTTATAGAGAACTAAGATATAAAATACAAAAGATGGGGGACAAATTGAAAACAGAGAACAGCAAGATCAAATAAATTCTACAAGAAGAAAATATACAATGGACCTTGTTTTAGTTTACTTGACTCAACCTTAAGTTGCCAAGGACACAGCAGCACACATATGTCTTTCCTCTTTCTCACCAGACACCATGTACAGGTCTCCAGAATAAATCTGATGAGCTGTGACAGCACCAACCAGAAGTAAAGGGCTTTGAAAGACTGTAGAGTCATTAACGAGAGCCAAGAGAGAAAAACCAAAATAAACAAGAGTAAAAAACCCAGAGAGCTGGCTGAATTTTCTACTGAAGGTATGTTTTTCAATGGATTTTTCTATCAGTGGTAAGCCTGATTAAGAACCTGGCTATTTCTGATTACTGAAGTAGTAGCACTGGAGGGGAATTGTTAGGAAAAATTTTACAGTAAGTTAAACTTTATTACAATTCTTGCAAAGAAAACTAGTAAAGCTTACATAAGGTTTTTAATGTAAAGTCAAATAAAGTAACATTCATGGACGCCTCACTATATTTCTTTATGAAACTATGCAAGTGAATTATCTTTAGTCAATAATTATTTTAAAAGGTTTTGAGTGCTATATCCTAAAAAAAAAATTGGAAAAGCAACTAAAGGTTGAAAAACAAACATTTTCAACGTGTTTAAGAAACATACAAAATGAACAAAACCAATATAATTTTTTTAAAATCTATGAAATTCACTTTAATATTACTTGTGCCTTTTGAAATTATTTAACTCTAAGGACTTAAATTAATATTCAAGTCAATAAATTTAATATTTCTGTACATTTTCTAAAAATACCATAAAATAACATTAGAAAGCAAATGACTAAGAAAAAGTTTTTCCATTCATGACAAAGGGCTGATATGTGCAATGAATGAAGCACTCAAATCAACACGGCAAGGAACACTCTAACAAAAAAATGTAATTAGCAGAAAAATGATACAGGAACATTAATGGGCAAATACTTGGAAAGAAAAAGATTCAACCTCTAGTAATCTAAAATGGCGGCCTCCAGGGGAGCTCCCTAGTAATTTAAAAAATGAATATTAAAAAAAATTTTTTAATTAGCAAAAATAAGAAGGTAATGCTCAAAGTTGACTAGAGAAGGAAAAAAACATTTTCACACTCCTCTGAGGGGAGCAGAATGAGTATACCTTTCTGAATGACAATTTGTGAGCCTCAGAAACATAACCTCAACTTGACAAACTTATTTTATGTAAATAATTAGAGAAATATGCAAAGATATATTCTTTTGTTTGTCTGTTTGTCTTTTTAGGGCCACGCCAGCAGCATATGGAAGTTCCCAAGCTAGGAGTCGAATCTAAGCTACAGCTGCCAGCCTACACCACAGCCACAGCCAGGCCAGTTCCAAGCTATGTATGTCTTTGACCTACACCACAGTTCACGGCAATACCAGATCCTCAACCCACTGAGCAAGGCCAGGGATCAAACCTCCATCTTCATGGATACTAGTCGGGTTCGTTATTCCTGAGCCACAAAAGGAACTCCAAAAGATGTATTCTTTACATCATCTAGTTTAATAACATAAATATGGAAACATTCTAAATGTCAAACAAAATAAAAGTTTGTTTAAATAAACTGTGGTATAGTCATATGATGGAGTACAAAACAGAAATAAAATTGAATTTGTAGGAATATATTTCACATGGGAATGCAGTCACAAGATATGAAAAAAGTACGTAAACTTAATTAATTTAAAGACACAAATGTAACATACCAATACATTCTTGTTTTTTTAAAGGCCACAAATAAAAGCCAAAGTCCCTATTACCACTTCCTTTATCACCCTGCACTTTTCAGAAATTATCATTATTATAGATTTGATACACTATATAGCTTTTCAGATCTTTTCTATGTATTTACATACATATATCTACAATTACATATAAAAATATACACTTGTTTTATTTTAACTCTATGGCATTATATTATTATGTATTGAGGGGATTTTTTTTTTTCGATTAACACATCTTGGAGAGTTTTCTTTCTTAGTAAATAGGAATATTCTCATTCTTCTAAATTGGTCTATGACTTAAGATTTTTCTACTGATTTGGCCGTGTGCATGTTCTAAAAGTATATACATATAAAACAAAAAGAAAAAAGGCACTATGAAAACAAATAGAGATAAAACTGTCATGTTATCTATGCATGCTTTTCTCAACTTTTTGTTTTCAACATTTATTACTTTTCCAATTAGAAAAACATAATATTAAAAAATAAAAAATAATTTAAAAATATTTGGCTTTCAAGAATATATGACATTATATGTAAGAAATGATATTTTTATAGCTAGCTGCCATTTAATGAATGATATATTGGCTGTAGCAAATATTTTCTTTACTCAAAAGGAGTATTTCGGAGTTCCCGTCGTGGCGCAGTGGTTAACGAATCTGACTAGGAACCATGAGGTTACAGGTTTGATCCCTGGCCTTGCTCAGTGGGTTAACGATCCAGCGTTGCTGTGAGCTGTGGTGTAGGTTGCAGACATGGCTCGTATCAAGAGTTGCTATGGCTCTGGCGTAGGCCAGTGGCTACAGCTCCAATTCGACCCCTAGCCTGGGAACCTCCATATGCCGCAGGAGCGGCCCAAGAAATGGCAAAAAGACAAAAAAAAAAAAAAAAAAAAAAAAAAGAAAAAGAGTATTTCACTCTGTGTTAGGAAGTATAGTACTAACCTTATTAATCTATCTGTAAATAACAAGTGTTTGAAACAAATCAAAATGAATCATGTATGCAATGTCTTCGAAAGTATCAACTAAAAAAAAAAAAAAAAAAAAAAATCACACTTTCCCCAGAATCCTAAAGTTCTTCTGGGGACTTCTGTGAATCTTTACAAATGAGAATGTGGTACCAGTGGGCACATCTTTGTTTCTACTCTACTGCTTCCAAATTCTACCTTAGCATGGGTTGGATTACATATATTCAAAACATACTCATAAGTGATACTACAAAGATACAGCAATCAAAACAACATGATATTGTCACAAATTCAGACATACAGATCAATGGAACAGAATAAAGAGCTCAGAATTAAACCTACACATCTATGGTCAATTAATCTGCGACAAAGGAGGCAAGAATATAGAGTGGAGAAAAGATAGTCTCTTCAACAAGCAGTACTGGTGGTTACCACAGGGGAAACCATGGAGGCGGGGAGGAATTGGGAGGATGGGAGTAATATTTACACACTACTGTATAGGGTATATGATTAACAGGAACCTACTCTATAGCTCAGGGAAATCTACTCAATAGCTTGTAATGACCTACATGGGAAAAAAGAATGGAAATATATACATAGCCAATTCACTGTGTTGTACATCTGAAACTAATAAAACTTTGTAAGTCAACTATACTTCAGTAAAATTTTTTAACAAGCAGTGTCAGGAAAGCTGGACAGCTACATGTAAATCAATGAATTCAGAATATTCCCTCACACAATATGCAAAAATAACCTCAAAATGGTATAAAGACCTAAATATAAGATGCCATAAACTCCTAGAAGAGAACACAGGCTAAACATTCTTAGACATAAATTATAGCAGTATTTTCTTATATCAGTCTTCCAAGGAAAAATAAATAAAAGCAAAAATAAACAAATGGGACCCAACCAAACTTATAAGCTTTTGTAAAGCAAAGAAAACCATAAACAAAACAAAAGGAAACTCACAGAATGGGAGAAAATATTTGCAAATGATGTGATCAATAAGGGGTTAATAACCAAAGCATAAAAAGAACTCATATAGCTCAACATCAAAAAAATAAATAATCCAATCTAAAAAATGGGCAAAACACCTAAATAGACATTTCTCTAAAGAAGACATACAGATGGCCAAGAGGCACATGAAAAGATGCTCAATACTGGAGTTCCTATGGTGGCTCAGCAGTACTGAATCCTAGTATCCAATGAGGATGCAGGTTCGACCTCTGGCCCTGCTCAGTGCGTTAAGGATCTGGTGCTGCCGTAAGCTGTGTGTAGGTTGCAGACATGGCTCAGCTCGGACCTGGTGTTGCTATGGCTATGGCATAGACCAGCAGCTGCAGCTCTGATTCGATCCCTAGCCTGGGAACAGCCATATACCATGGGTGTGATCATAAAAAAAAAAAAAAAAAAAAGACTAAAATATAATAAAAAGATGCACAATATTGCTCATTATTAGAGAAATGACAATTAAAACCACTATGAGGTATCACTTTACACTGGTTAGACTAGCCATCATCAAAAAGTCTACAAATAACAAATGCTAGAGAGGGTATGGAGAATAGGGAACCCTCCTGTACTGTTGGTGGGAATGTACATTGACACGGCCACTATGGAAAATAGTATGGAGGTTACTTAAAATACTAAAAATTAGGAGTTCCTATTGTGGCTCAGTGGGTTAAGAACCCGACTAGTATCCACAAGGACTCGGGTTCGATCCCTGGCCTTGTTCAGTGGGTTGAGGATCTGGCGTTGCTGTGGTTGTGGCATAGACCTGTAGCTGCAGCTCTGATTCGACCCCTAGCCTGGGAACTTCCATATATCATAGGTACAGCCTTAAAAAGACCAAAAAAAAACTAAAAATAGAGCTACCATATGATCCTGCAATCCCACTCTTGGGCAGATACCTGGAAAAAGTGAAAATTCTAATTCAAAAAGATGCATGCATCTCCATGTTCCTAAGCAGCACTACTTCGAAGAGTCAAGACATGGAAACAATCTAAGTGGCCATCAATAGACAATGTGTTTAAGAAGATGTAGTGTGGGAGTTGCTGTTGTGATGTAGCAGAAACAAATCCGACTAGTATCCATGAGGATGCAGGTTCAATCCCTGGCCTCGCTCAGTGGGTTAAGGATCTGGCATTGCCATGAGCTATGGTGTACGTAGGAGACACGGCTCAGATCCTGCATTGCTGTGGCTGTGGTGTAAGCTGTCAGCTGTAGCTCTGATTCAACACCTAGCCTAGGAACTTCCATGTTGCTCAGGTGCAGCCCATCCCCCCAAAACACACACACACACACACACACACACACACACAGAGGGATATTAGTCATTAAAAAGAATGTAACACTGCCATTTTTAACAACATGGATAGACACAGAGAACAACATACTAAGTGTAATAAGTCAGATAAAGACAAATATTATATATCACTTATATATGGAATCTAAAAAATAATACAAATCAATCTGTATACAAAGTAGAAACAGACTCAGACATAGAGAACAACCTTACGGCTACGAAAGAAGGGGAGAGATACATTGGGAGTATGGGATTAACAGATATAAACTACTCTATACATGAAACAGCTAAGAAAGAAGGATTTACTGTATAGCACAGGGAACTATATTCAGTATCTTGTAGTAACCTATAAAGGGAAATACATATATATAAAATATATGTGTATATACAATATATTATATATCATATATACATATATATTATATAATATATTGTATATACATATATATGTGTGTATAATATATATGTATATATATTATATATATATAATATACATGTATATATATTATATATATATAATATACATGTATATATATTATATATATATATGCTGAATCACTTTGCTGTACACCTGAAACAAACACAATATTGTAAATCAACTATACTTAAAAATTTTCTTTTTAGGGCTCATCTGCATATGGAGGTTCCCAGGCTATGGGTCAAATTGGAGCTGAAGCTGCTAGCCTACGCTGCAGCTTGTGGCAACCCCCAATTCTTAACCCACTAAGCAAGGCCAAGGATCAAACCTACATCCTCATGGATACTAGGCAAGTTTTAATCCCACTGAGCCACAACAGGAACTCTTTACGACTACTTTTTTAAATTTTGGTTTTGTACTTTTTAAAAATTGAAATACAGTTGGGAGTTCCCTTACGACTCAGCAGGTTAAGAATCCTACGAAGTGTCCATGAGGATGTAGGTTCGATAAAATATCAAAGGATCTGGCATTGCCATGAGCTGCAACATAGGTTACAGATATGGCTCAGATCTGCCGTTGCTGTGGCTGTGATGTAGGCCAGCAGCTGGAGCTCTGATTCAGTCCCTCGCCTGGGAACTTCCATATGCCACAGGTGCAGCCCTAAAAAAAAAGTAGTCGTTAAAAAATGCTTTACAACATCAAATTATTTGCGCCATT
Source organism: Sus scrofa (assembly GCF_054392235.1). Lineage (NCBI taxonomy): Eukaryota > Metazoa > Chordata > Mammalia > Artiodactyla > Suidae > Sus > Sus scrofa. The sequence continues at coordinate 18,399,886 of NC_139401.1, forward strand.
TGAAATCCTGAATAATGATACAACCGTTAAATTATATCAAATATTTAAAAAATTTTCACAATGAAAGTAAACAACCCATCATTTGCATATATGTGGTTTTGCCAATATTCGACACCCACACCTAGAAGTACCAGAATGAAAATGCAAAACAGCAAAGTTGATATGAAAATATTAAAGTAGCTAGAGAAAAAAAATGACAAGTTACAATCAGAGAAAAAAATAGTGTGATGGCTAAATTCCCAATAGCAATGAAAATCAAAAAGGCAAAAGAATGGTATCTTCAATGTGCTGAAAGAAAATAGCTGTCAACCTAGAATTCTACACCCAGAGAATGTCTTTCAAGGAAGGAGTTAAAATAATGACATATTAAGATAAGCATAAACTGAGAAAACATGCTACTGAGATCCTCACTAACAGAACTTCTGAAGGATCTACCTCAGGTAGAAGAAAATTAATCCCAGATGAAATTAATCTCAGATTATACCTTGAGATACTAAGAAGTAATAAAGAGCAAAGAACATGTTGAATATGTTAGTGAATCCCAACAAATATTGACTACTTAATAATATTTTATAGGATTACAAAAATATAAAGTTGCAATATATAATAGTAATAACATGAATTTGAAGAGAATAAATGAGTATTCTAAGTTCCTTTATTGTTTTAGTGCAGAATAAAGATATTGATTAATTTCAGACTTCCTTTAAGAAAGCATTTTAAAATTCCTAGGTTATTAAAAAAACAGAGTTCCCCAGTGGCCTAGCGGTTAAGGATCTGATGTTGTCACAGCAGCTGTCACAGCAACTCCTTGGCCTAGGAACTTCCACACACATAAAAGTGGCCAAAAAAATCTTTTAAAATAACAAAGTACAGAATATATAGTGCAAAACTTCCAAACAAGAAGAGGGATTACAATAAATGGATTAAAAGCTGAAGTTAAAAGAAAGACTGGCCAACTGGCCAAAAAATCAAATTCAACTATTTGCAAGAAATGTCTCTTTTTAGATCAGGATAGATAAAGGTTGAACATTAGAAAGAGGGATGGGGAGGAGAGAGAGAGAACAAGAACACCAACCCAACAAAAGCTGTTATAACTACATTAATACAAAATAAAGAAGACTTTAAGGTTAAAAAAAAAAAAAAAAACCATAAAGAGCATTACTACAGAAGAGTCAATTGACTGGGAAGTTAGTTACAAGAGTTCAAAATTTGTACACACCTAATAATGTAGCCACAAAACAGATTATCTCATAAAGTAAACACTGGAAGAACTACAAGGAAAAACAGAGCCATAATCATAATGGAACCCACAGGGGAAAAACAAATTTCTAGTCAGAAACCATGGAAGCCAGAAGGAAGTTGCACAACATTTTCTAAGTGCTGAATGAAAACGAATGCCAACCTGGAATTCTATATCCAGCAATCACCCTTCAAGAATGAAGGGAAAACAAAGACATTTTTGAATGAAGGAAAACGAAATTTGTTGCCAGCCGACGTACCCTCAAAGAATGACTAAAAGGATTCTCTAAACAGAAAAAACATGAAAAAAAGGAGGAGCATTTGAAAATCAGGAAAGAATAAAGAACAACTGAAAGGACAAAAAACTGTGGGTAAATACAACAGACTTTCCTTCTCTTCTTGAGCTTTCTAAATTACATTTTATGGTTGAAGCAAAAATTATCACACTGTCGGAGTTCCCCGTCCTGGCGCAGCCGAAACGAATCCAACTAGGAACCATGAAGGGAATAAATGATTGTGGGTTCGATCCCTGGCCTCGCTCAGTGGGTTAAGGATCCAGCGTTGCCATAAGCTGTGGCGCGGGTCACAGATGCAGCTAGGATCCAGCATTACTGCAGGCAGGCAGCTGCAATTGCAATTAGACCCCTAGCCTGGGAACCTCCATATGCCATGGGTGCAGCCCTAGAAAAAATCAAAAAGACAAAAAAATAAAAAAATAAAAATTATCACACTGTCTAATGTCACTCTCAATGAATGTAGACAAAAATCTTTAAGACAATTATATTATAAATGGTGGCAGGTAAAGGGACATAAATCGAGGTAAAGGTTGTAAACCTCACTTTAACTGGTGTGAACTGCCCAATGTTAAAGGACAGAAAAGGCAGATGTCAGAACACATTGGCGAAGCATTATTTTTAAAATACACTTTTCATCTCCTATTTACTCAACTCTCTAAATCTGCTTTTTCAAAGTCCAGCAACCATGCTTTTACTTAAAAGACCATTAATGAGCTCTTCCTCTTAACTTTTATGCTGCATTTGATTGTGCTGAATACTTACTGCTTAAAATCTTTCCTCTCCTGTTGTTGAGAGACTCAACCTAGTGACTCTCCTACATTTATACATACTTTTTTCTCAGTGTCATAAATTGAATTTATCATCTACCCATCTCTTATTCTGTGTTCCTCAAAGTTTGTGCCTCAAACCATGTACAACAGAAACACTGGAGCCCCACTCTGGACCTACTGATTTAGAACCCCTAAATATGAGTATCAGGGCATCAGCTTTTTTTTTTCCTTCTTTTTACCACTGCACCTGTGGCATATGGAAGTTCCTGGACTAAGGAACTTCCCATAGGGAACTCGGAGCTACGGCTGAGGCCTACGCCATAGCTACGGCAAACACTGGTTCCAAGCTACAACTGTGACCTACGCTGCAACTTGCAACAACACCGGGTCCTTATTCCACTGAACAAGGCCAAGGATCAAACCCGCATCCTCATGGACACAATGTCAATTTTTAACCTTCTGAGCCACAACAGGAACTCTAGCATCAGCCTTTTAATAAGCTCTCCCAGATGATTCAAGTGTTAAAATTATTGTTTTAAATGCTGACCTACAAAGGTTCTGTTGTTGGTCCTCTTCTACGCCTGCCTGTTATACAAGCACAATTAAGACCATGACCAAAATCTCCATCACTTACTGGTATCAACAAGATTTGTAAGCTGCCCACCCCTCTCCCTGCCAGCACCAATAATACTTAACTACTTACTTGAATGAACATGATGATTCTCAAATCTGCTTTATCAACCAAGACTTAACTTTTTTAGGCTTCATACTTGCGTGTGTCTCAATCAAACAGACTGTGCACCTGGATGTTCTAAATTACTCTGAATCAGTTAGGATTAAATTCAGCTAATAGAAAAGCCTAAAATAGTGTCTTATGTAACATAAAAGTTTATTTCTTGGCGTTCACATCGTGGCTCAGTGGTTAACAAATCCGACTAGGAACCATGAAGTTGCAGGTTCGATCCCTGGCCTTGCTCAGTGGGTTAAGGATCCGGCGTTGCCGTGAGCTGTGGTGTAGGTCACAGACACGGCTCAGATCTGGTGTTGCTGTGGCTGCGGTGAAGGCCAGCGGCTACAGCTCCAATCCGACCCCTAGCCTGGGAACCTCCATGCCGTGCAGCCCTGGAAAAAGACAAAAAGAAAAGAAACCCTTTATTTCTCTCAAATAACAATCTGGAATAGGCTAGTACAAAAATTCTGCTCTGCAAAGTTCTCAGGGACTCTGACTCCTTTCTGCTTTCTACTCCACAATACCTAGAAAGTGGTTTCAATTTTTTAGTTCAAGATGGAGCTCCACCCAAAACAAACACATTCCTGGCATCAGGACAGAAGCACAAAGAGAGAAGGGTACACTCACCTCTCCGTAATACACTTTCTGGAAACAGAACACACTACCTGTATTCTTATTCCATTAACTCTCATGGCTATATCTAACTGCTAGAAAGGGTGGAAATTTAGTGTTTATGTTAGGCAGGCAAACTGTGCTATAAGAAAAAAAAGAGAGAGAGAGAGATTATAGAGTTCCCATTGTGGCCCAGTGGCAACGGACCCAACTAGTATCCATGAGGATGCGGGTTTGATCTGTGGCCTTGCTCAGTGGGTCAGTGGATTAAGGATATGGCACTGCCGTGGGCTGTGGTGTAGGTCACAGATGTAGCTCAAATCCCACGTTGCTATGGCTGTGGCGTAGGCCAGCAGCTGAAGCTCTGATTCAACCCCTAACCTGGGAACTTCCATATGCTGCAGGTGCAGTAGTAAAAAATAAAAATAATAAATAAGTTTTAAAGAATAATTTTTTAAAAAGAGAGAAACCAGATATTAGAGGACAACAGCATTCTTGGCCACTCATTCCAAAGTCACCATGTCCCAAACTGAACTCATCAATTTTCAGATTATATTGTGCAATTTTACTCTTTGGGTAAAATTCTTCCTGGCAAACTCCTCTTTTAATACTCATATCATGTGTCTTTTTGTGAAGCTTTCCTTTACCCAGCCACCTTTACTTCCAGCCTAAACAGACTGGATGTCTTTGAGCCACCTTCACATCTAGCATACATCTCTATTTTTACACTGCTAACCCCATATCATTTTTTTTTTTACAAAGTCTATCCCCTAACTCATCCTTCTGCCACTAGAAGGTAAACTTTCTGAGGGCAGAGACTATCTTAGTATCATATGCACATAAATCTGTATCATACTAAATTTTACAGAAGTCAACCAGTAATGTTTCCTAAAATTATAGTAGCAGGGAACTGGTAAAAGAGGTACTTAATAAAAAGAACATCATGGTATGTGATATTATAGTATAATGGGATGTGTTAAAGTTCTAAATTACAGAAAATTCTAACAGCAGGCTATATGCTCATACCTAGCCTGCCCTCCTCACATATTACCTACTTATTTTTCTACATGCATCATTCTTTTTTTCTGATATAAATAAATAAAATTAGTGGGATAAATTTTAAGCATGTTTACATTTGATTCCACTAGTAAGTTTACATTTATTTAACTTGGCCAATGATTGGATTCTGGGTTTAGACTCCACTTAAATTTGAGCAGTTATTCCAGCACAGAAGATCCGCTTAGGCATGTCTATGTCCTTGGAAGAGTCAACCAAGAAGCTTCAATATTTTGATGAATTTTCTCTGAAAGGAAATATCTAGACTAGATGATACAGTATTCAACTTAGGAAGCATAGCTACAAGTGACAAACATACGACTAAAATAACATACTAATCTATAATGGCTTCCACATCAAAAATTTTCACTGACAAGCAGTTTTTTGTTTTGTTTTTTTTTTTTTTTTTGTCTTTTTGCCTTTTCTAGGGCCACTCCTGTGGCATATGGAAGTTCTCAGGCTAGGTGTCTAATCGGAGCTGTTGCCGCTGGCCTACGCCACAGCCACAGCCACGCCGGATCCTTAACCCACTGAGCGAGGCCAGGGACCGAACCCGCAACCTCATGGTTCCTAGCTGGATTCATTAACGACTGAGCCACGACGGGAACTCCAACAAGCAGATTTTACTTAACACTATCAAACTATTGATTTAACTTGAAAAAAACCACCAAAATAATGTAAAACATCTACATAACAGTTGGAATGCCCAACCTTTAAAAAACTATTGATATAAACAATGGAATATCATGTATAATTTTAAACAGAATATCAACTATAAAGGTACTAAGCACTCTAAAATGCTTACAGCAGCAAGGCATCAATGGTCTAAGTGTGACCTGAAGCTTTACCCACATTCTCCAATGTGGACTGTTAATTCAGGCTATGATGCTAGGCTGCCCCTCAAAAATCTAATTACAGTCTTCTTTTACCTCCAGCTCTCTAGCCTGGACTGTGCCCTCAGTGTTCTGTCTGCTGCCCCTTAACTGGGCATGAAGTCCTAACCTCAATGCCAACAGCGGTTAGATTTAACTTCAATAAAATAGAAGAACATATACTAGTTAGATAATATCTTACCATGTGTTCCTGGTGGTTGTAATACATCTCCTGTCAGGTGACACCATCCAACTGGGAAAATATCTCGACAATCATACTTGCACCAATAATCAAAAGCTCCACTCCAGCCATCGAATGTGATATAAACTTCATCTCCTTTAACACCTCCAATAGTTGCAGGGCAGATCAGATAAGGGTTCTTTCTGTCTATAGCCTCAAGTTTCATTCCCACTTTAAAATTATTTAGGGGTGGCTTTGGTGGCTCCTACCAAAACATTAAAAAAAAAGTTCTCATCGTTAAGATGTATTAAGAAGCATTTGGCTCAACTGTACAATGTTTAACAAACAGAAATTAAGTTTCATATTTATCAATTAAATACAGGAAAAAACAGTTCTCACATATCCCTCCAAAATCCTGCTCTACAATAGCTTGCTTACTCTGGAAAAGAGCCAAGAACCTAAATGAAAACATAACCAGCCTTTCATTCAAGAAATATGTATAAGTAATATACTATGTACCAGAAATTCAGCATTTATTGGTGAATAAGAATATCAAGACCCCTGTTCTGGTGGAACTTATATTTTAGCAGTGGTGGCAGCAGTGGCTAGGGGGCCAGATAGGATGGAAGGGAGGAAACAATAACAAGAAATTTTAAAAGAGGGAATCAAACCTAAAAATATGTAAATTATAGGGTGATTTGAAAGGTTATAAGTCCAAGAGAAGGAAAAGCAGAAGATAATATTTTAAAAGAAACTCAAAGTATAAAATGCAGACATAAGAACATCAAACTCTTATAGTCTGGGGTCATTTATGATAACCAATCCAGAAACAAATACTTAAGAAGTATTCCTTAGTTCAAATAAGTTAAAGCATGCAAATGCTAACAGGATTCTTAGAAAGTTCAAGTGCTATGTTGTTAAAAGCAACATCTTTTTTTTCAATTTGCTTTTTATCTTAGTAAATGGCACCATCAGCAGCCCAGTCAACCAAGCCAGAAATCTGGAAATGGTCCTAGACCAGTGATTCTCAGTGGGATTGAACATTAGAAACGCCTGGGGCCATACTGGTCTGCAGTGGAGCCCAAGCATCAACACGTTTTAATTGCCCAGGTGATTCTTAATGTGCATCCAAGGCTGAGAACCACTATCCTAATCACATCCTTTCTCCTTAAGACTCACATTAAACCAAAGACCACAACCTACCAATTTTACCACCTAGACCTTTAGAATAGTAACATTAAAAGTAAACCCTCCAGTTATTTAGTAAATGCCAGGTACAGTTTAAATATATTCCATATATTCATTTAATTCTCACAACAACCCTATGAGGTCAGTGCAATTATTATTCCCCCTCCCCCCTTTTTTAAGGGTCACGCCCACAGCATATGGAAATTCCTAACTACAGCTGTCTAGACCCCTACCTAGCCTGGGAACCGCCATATGCCACGAGTGTGGCCATAAAAAGCAAAATAATAATAATAATAAATAAATAAGAACCACCCTGAAAGTCAGCGGGGCAAGTTAGCTTGGTCAACATATTTGATAAAGAGCTGGTAAGAAGGAAGCAGAGTTACATACTGCCACTTCAAGAAGGGGCTAAATGTCAACTGTCAGTTATTACATATAGGGAAATAAAAGAGTGGCAGATTTTACAAAGGATAACCATGACAAGTGATAAATTTGTGCTGGACATGCACAGAATGCAGAAAACATTCAAGGCACACATAAGGATCCTAGGACCTTACACTGTCTTTTAACAGAGGAAGACTTTCTGGAGCAAAGTAAGTTCAAATGGCAACATACATTTTCTGCTACAAAACAGAATTAAGACAGACATGATCTGAGAGACAGAACTAATTTTAAGATTCAAATGTATAACCTAAAAAGAAATCCCAATATGACAGTATGTTATCAACCCTGCTATTGGCTGGCAAGTAACAAAAACCAGAATAACATTACAGACAAAATTCAATATATTCTCTAATGATTTTCATACTGTTTACTAATTCTTCTTAATTTCGTGAATACCGAATCAAATTTTCTTTCATCAGTATAGCCATAAAAATAAATATTAAGAGAGCTCTAGAAGAAAACAAGTTTCTATTAAAAAAAAAAAAATCCAAGGAACCAGTCTTTTTTCATAACAGTGAATGAAAGGGTTTTTTCTCAAAACAATCTCCTTCTAGATTTAGGTAACTGGCAAAATGGTTCCCTCTGCTGTCCACAAAAGGTAATGATACCAAACTGCTTTAAAATGTTTTTTAAAATGATTTCTATTTTTTCCCACTATAGTTGGTTTATAGTGTTCTGTCAGTTTTCTACTGTATAGCAAAGTGACCCAGTCACACATACATATATATTCTTTTTCTCACATTATCCTCCATCATGCTCCATCACAAGTGACTAGATATAGTTTCCAGTGCTATACAGCAGGATCTCATTGCTCATCCATTCCAAATGCAATACTTTACATCTATCAACCCCAGATTCCCAGTTCATCCCACTCCCTCCCCCCACCCCTCCCCCTTGGCAACCACAAATTTGTTTTACATTACATTATAAAAGAATGTAATTTGTCATCATCAGTTATTGAATGGCTTCCTAAACACAAAGATAAAATATGCAAAAGCAACAGCTAAAATAAACAAAGGATCATACTTTTTTCTTTTAAGAAAAAAAATAATTCCAGGGGAGTTCGGAGTTCCTGTCGTGGCTCAGTGGTTAACTAATCCGACTAGGAACCATGAGGTTGTGGGTCAATCCCTGGCCTCGCTCAGTGGGTTAAGGATCTGGCGTTGCCATGAGCTGTGGTGTAGGTCGCAGACGCGGCTTGGATCCAGTGTTGCTGTGGCTCTGGCATAGGCTGGCAGCTACAGCTCCGATTAGACCCCTAGCCTGGGAACCTCTATATGCTGTGGGTGCAACCCTAAAAAGACAAAAAAAAAAAATGATTCTGGAGTTCCCTTGGTGTGGCAGTGGGTTAAGGATGTGGCATTGTCACTACTGTGACTCAGGTCGCAGCTGTGGCACAGGTTCAATCTTTGTCCACAGGCCGTGTGTATGGCCAAAAAAATTACTAAGAAGAAAACAAGAAAAAAATGATTCTGTCCTACAAGGTGGCTTGCCAAGAATGGCCTTTTAACCTCCCTCCTTGCTTACCTACAATATGGTTCTCCTTACAGGCTATTTCTCCTCACACTCCACTGGCTGACGCCAGTCAGCATTATCTACATTACCCTTCTGCATGGAATATTCTTACCCTTGTAGTCTCAAGGTTCATTCTCCCCCTTTCTTCTTACCTCACATGGCACCTTCTCAGCAAGATCTTCTTGACCAACCTATCTAAAATGTCACCGTCCCTTCTTCTTAGCAGGGAGAACTATCAAACATAGTATATATCTATTTAGTATGGTTTATTATACATTTCCTTAACTAGAAGGTAAGCTTCATAAAGGCAGGAGTTTTTCTTTCTTCCTTTCTTTGGCCACAACTGTGGTTTGTGGAAGTTCTTGGGTCAGGGATCAAACTCGCACCACAGCAGCGACCCAGGTTGCTGTAGTGACAACGCTGGATCCTGAATTCACTGTGCCACAAGGGAACTTCAAGGCAGGAGTTTGTTTTTTTATTTTTCTTTTTTGGCCACCCTATGGCATATGGAGCTCTTGGACCAGGGATCAGATCTGAGCCACAGTTGCACTGGATACCTAACTCACTGTGCTGGGCTGTGAATTGTACCTCTGTCCCAGCATTGTAGAGACACCTCCAATCCAGTTGTGCCACAGTGGGAACTCATAAGGCTGGGGTTTTTAAACTGCTTTGTTTACAGCTATATTCCTACAGTCTACCTCTGATCACAAACTCCTATCCTTAATTTCTCTTCCTTACTTTTAATCAACTACTTCTTTAACCGCATCAAAAATTCTAGTCCTTTAATCTTCATTTATTCACTGGCAAATATTTACTGAGCACCTACTATATCCGGACACTACTGAAGGTAGCAAAAGAGACCAAAATTCCACCCTTACAGTGTTCACACTCTAGTAAAAGAGAAAAATAAGGACCATAATAAGTAAAATATATTCTATGTTATAAATGATAAACATTATGCAAAGAGAGAGAGAGAAAGGGCAATCTAGAGAGCAATGTAGGGGAGGGGTTGTGCAATTGTAAATAGGGTAATCAGGACAAGCTTCATAGAGAAGGTGACATGTGAGCCGAAGCCTGAAGAGGTGATTATTAACTATGCAGTTATGGAGACGAAGAGTGTTCTAGGCAATAACAATAGCCAGAGCCAAGGCCCTAAAGCAGGAGATGTATCTGAAATGTTCGAAGAACAAGGAAGCTGAATGTGGCTTAAACCTAGTATACCAGTGGGAGGGCAGTGGGAAACAAGGAAGCTGAATGTGGCTTAAACCTAGTATACCAGTGGGAGGGCAGTGGGAAACAAGGTCAGAGATAATGAGGGGTCATGTAAAATAAAGTTGTGGAGGCCATGGTAAGGACTCTGGCTTTTACTAATATTAAAACAGGGAGCTCCTGGATGGTTTTGATCAGATGAGTGATGTAATCTCACTGTTTTAAAAGGAATACTCTGGCTGCTATGTTGACTACAGACTATAAGGTTATACATAAACAGATCAATGAGGAGGTTACTGGAGTAGTCCAAACAAGTGATAAAGGCAGTTTATACCAGTCCAACAGCAAGTGAGATGGCAAGAAGGGGTTGGAGTTCAAATATCTCTTGGGAGCTCCCATTGTGGCCCAGCAGGTTAAGGACATGACATTGTCTCTGTGAGGATGCGGGTTTGATCTCTGGCCTTGCTCAGTGGGTTAAGGATCCAGTGTTGCCACAAGCTATGGCTCAGATCTGGTGTTGCTGTGGCTGTGGCATAGGCCTCAGCTACAGCTCTGATTTGACCTCTACCCCAGTAACTTCCATATGCTACAGGTGCAGTCATAAAAGAAAAAAAAATCTTTAATTAAAAAAAAAACAAATATATCCTGAAGGAAGAGCAAATAAAGTTTCCTTATAGACCAGATGTAGTATGCAAAAGAAATAATCACGAAGATTTCTGGCCCAGGCAACTGGAAGGATAGTTGCCACTCCCTGATATGAGAAAGGCTGCAGGTGAAGCAGTTTGATATGTCTACTAAACATCCAAGTAGGGATACTGAGTAGGTAGGCTGCATATACCAGTCTGAGTTGGGAGCAAAGGTCTGGATTAGAAGTACAAATCTGAATGTCACTCTGCATATAATCTGTATTTAAAGGCAGGAATTAGATGAGATCACCAAGGAATTAAGACAGATCAGAGTTTCTCAACTTTGGCACTATCATCATTTGAGACCAGAACGTCCTGTTATGAGGGCTGTTCTCTGCACTGTAGGATGTTTAGTAGCATCCCCAGTCTCCACTCACTTGATATAATTAGTACCCCAACACACAGTTGTGACAACCAAAAACGTCCTCTGAGAACCACTGTATAAAGAAGAGGACCAAAGACTAACATTGTTTTATACCCTTTTATGTCCAGGTTACAGAGCATCACGTCACCATTCAGAACCCCAAACTAACTTATCCCCTTATTCTTGGTTCTGTTGTCTCCAAACCTTAGCTCAGTAGCACCACCGACTTTACATATTTATGCTCAGTTGATGGCACTAGTGGAAAAAAAAAGTCCCACATGCTTATTACATGTACTGCTACATATTCAGTCTTCATCCTCAGGGGAACCCTCCAAACGACTGTCATATGTCTCTAGGTGGTTCCCTACCCCATCCCATACAGCAGCTATTCCAAACCTTTATCATTTGCCTTAATGACTAAATACTATTGGAGTTCCCGTCGTGGCGCAGTGGTTAACGAATCCGACTAGGAACCATGAGGTTGTGGGTTTGGTCCCTGGCCTTGCTCAATGGGTTAAGGATCCTGCATTGCCATGAGCTGTGGTGTAGGTTGCAGACGCGGCTCAGATCCTGCGTTGCTGTGGCTCTGGCGTAGGCTGGTGGCTACAGCTCCGATAAGACCCCTAGCCTGGGAACTTCCATATGCCGCGGGAGCGGTCCAAGAAATGGCAAAAAAAAAAAAGAAGACTAAATACTATTTCCTCATTATACGTTTATTTTGTTAACTAACTTTCTCCCCAACCACAGAGCAAGCTCTCTGCCTTGGTGTTGGTATATAGTAGCCTTTCAATCTATGTATGAATCCTACCCTCCAGCTTTTGTTAGAGTCCTATTTCAGAGTAAATTGAGGCTATCTGGAACGAACTCCATCAATATTCTGCCCCCCACAATTACAAATTTAACTATGAGGACACTTTTCATCTGGTCTTCAGTTCTTGCTAATATATCTGATGAACTTCCTATCTACCAAATAGTCAAAAACCAGCTTTCCTTTTAACTGATCTCTACTGAGTTACCTGATATGGGTACTTATACATCATAAAGGTAAGTAGGTTTTTTTCAAGGTTCTAAACTTGACACTCCTCCTTCTATATGCACTCTTTGGATTATCTCATTCATGTTCAAGGCTTCCATCACTACCATTTATGCTAAAAGCTCCCAAATTTGCATACACATGCCAAATCTTATTTCTAAGTTCTAAATACTTTATGCCCTACATCTGGTGGGGTTCTACTCAAACTTTTCAGAGGCACCTCAACATGTCCAAAACTAAACCCATCTTCCCTCCCTCTCTCTCTCTCTCTCTCTCTATATATATATATATTTCATCATCCTTTCTTTTTTTAAATTTAATTTAATTTTTTTTTTGTTTTTTGTCTTTTTTTTTTTAGGGCTGCACCCACAGCATATGGAGGTTCCCAGGCTAGGGGTCAAATTGGAGCTACCGCCGCCAGCCTACACCACAGCCACAGTTACACCAGATCCGAGCCATGTTTGCGACCTATACCACAGCTCTCAGTAATGCCAGATCCTTAACCCACTGAGCAAGGCCAAGGATCGAACCCGAAACCTCATGGTTCCTAGTCAGATTCGTTTCCTCTGTGCCATGACGGGAACTCCCCCTCATCCTTTCTTCATTCATTAAACAAACAAGAATGTGACAGGACCTATGACAGGCACTGAGAATACATAGATATTTTAACTTCTCAAATGGAACTCAACGCAGGAAGGAAGAAATAGTGAAAATAATAATATAATCCAATACCTACAAATGTACAAGGCATTACGAAAGTATAAGAATGGAAAGGGGAAATTAGGGAAGGTATCTAGAAGGATTTAATGCCTGAAATAAATCTTTTTTATTAATTAATTTTTAATTGTTATTATGATTGATTTACAATATTCTGGCAATTTCTGCTGTACAGCAAAGTGACCCAGTAATACATATATGAACATTCTTTTTCTCAGATAATCCTCCATCATGTTCCAACACAAGTGATTAGATATAAAGTCCCCTGTGCTATACAGCAGATCTCATTGCCCATCCACTCCAAATAGAAGAGTTTTCATCCACTAACCACAGACTCTCTCTCCCAGTCCATCCCACTCCCTCCCCCTCCCCCCAGAAAACAAGAGGCTGTCCTACATGTCCATGATCTATTCTGTTTTGTAGAGAGATCATACGTGCCATATTTTTGACTCCATATATAAGTGATAACATATGGTGCCGCTATTTCTTTTTCTGACATACTCCATTCACAATGAGAGTCTCTAGTTCCATCCATGTTGCTGCAAATAGCATTATTTTATCATTTTTATGGCTGAGTAGTATTCCATTGTATGTATGTACTACATCTTCCCGATCCATTCATCTGTGGATGAGCATTCACTTTGTTTCCATGTCTTGGCTATTGTGAATAGTGCTGTAATCAACATAGGGGTGCATATATCTTTTTTGATGTAAGTTTTGTCTGGTTATATGCCCTGAAATGAATCTTAAAAACAGGGAGTTCTCTTGTGGTGCAGCAAGTTAAGGATCCAGCATTGTCACTGCAACAGCTTGGGCACAGGTTTGATCACTAGCCAAGGAACTTCCATATGGCCAGGAGCAGCCAAAAAAGAAAAAAGAAAGAAAAAAAAAAAAAAGGAAAATAGAAGTAAACCAGAGAATACCAGCCTTAAAAAAGGAACATGATATTGATAGGCTATAAAAAGCAATTCAGAACATAAAATCCAAAGCAAGGAGCGGCAGCTGTAAACCAGATCACAGAACACCTTAAAGGCCATATTAACAAACTTATACTTCATCCTGAGTGCAAACGGGGACTTCAAAAGAGGCTCAAGTAGGGAATGATGTGGTAAGGCTTCTGTATCAAATATTTCCAGCAGTTATAAGGGTGAAGATTAGAGGGAGTTATAAGGCTAGCTGAACAGTCCAGGCAAGAGGAAAGTCTGCATGAGAGACAGTGGTGGTAAAGCGAGAAAGAAGAGGCACAACAAAGAAATAATTAGCAAGCTAAGTAGGTGGGCCTTCCTAATTAATTGGTTATCCAGAGGGCAGGGTCAAAGAAGAGTAAGAATTTAAGATGGCTCCTAGCCAAGTTTCAGGCTTGGCTGAAAAGGGCACCCACCAATCAGTACGAATTAAAAAAAGAAATCCAATAGAAAAAAAAGCAAAGGCTATAATTAGGCAATTCAAAGAAAAATAAAAGGCCATTAAATACAGGTTTGTTTGGGTTTTTTTTTTTTTTTTTTTTTTTTTTGCTTTTTAGGGCCACACCTGCGGCATATGGAAGTTCCCTGGCTAGGAGTCAAATCGGAGCTGTAGCTGCCAGCCTATACCACAGACATAGCAACACAGGATCCAAGCCACATCTGCGACCTACACCACAGTTCATGGCAACACCAGATCCTTAACCCACTGAGCGAGGCCAGGGATCAAACCTGCATCCTCATGGATAATAGTTGGGCTCATTACTGCTGAGTCACAACAGGAACTTCCCATTAAACATGCTTTAAAAGCTCAGTTTCACCAGTACTCACTTCAATGCAAATTACAACAATGGGATACCACTACCATCCCCATTTTCAAAAAAAGATTCACAAAATTTTACGACTAATAATATGCAATGTTAGTGAAGGTGTGGGAATGCAAATATGTCTATACACTAATACTGGAGCATAGTTTGGAACACCCTTTTGAGGTGCAATTTAACAGTATACTTGAACACTTAAAGCACACATTCCCTGTGAACCAAGAATTCTACTTCTAAGAATGTAGCTATTCACACTTATACAAAAATACGTATACAAGAATGTTCACTGTCGATGATTTAAACAAGACTATGGAGACAACCTAAACATTAATCCTTAGAGACAGATTAAATTAGTTATGGTAATTCGTATCACAGAATAGCACAATACAACCTAAAGTATATATGAAACGAAAAGGCATATATATTTTAGGGGAAAAACTAAATAACAGAATATATTCCAATTTATGTTTAAGAAATAAAAGCCTCTATATGTTTGTGAATGCATAGATAAAGGTCAAGAAGAACATTTTGGAGAGAAGAGCAGAATGGAGGAATGGAAAAGGATAAATGGACACTCACTTTTCACTTTAGTTAAGTATACAGTTTGATTTTTTTCATCTACACAAAGATGAATCATTTCTATCATTTTAAAAGTGAAAAACACCTGCTGTACAGCACAGTGAACATTATATCCAATCACTTGTGAAGGAACATGATGGAGGGTGATGTGAGAAAAAGAATGTATGTATGTATAACTGGGTCACTTTGCTATACAGCAGAAGCTGACACAACATTGTAAATCAATTACAATAAAAAATTAAAAATAAAAAAATTAATTCATATAAAAAAAACAATGTATGTGACACATGGCATGTGACTAGCTGATGAAGCAACTTAAGCAAAATAGATCCAATGGCTTTTCTTTCTTTTTTTTTTTTTTAATTGTCTTTTGTCCTTTTAGGGCTGCAACCAAGGCATACGGAGGTTCCCCAGGCTAGGGATCTAATCGGAGCTACAGCTGCCAGCCTGCACCAGAGCCACAGCAACGCCAGATCCGAGCTGCATCTTCTACCTACACCATAGCTCACGGCAACGCCAGATCCTTAACCCACTAAGCGAGGCCAGGGATCGAACCCACAATCTCATGGTACCTAGTCAGATTTGCTTCCACTGCACCACGACGGGAACTCCTCCAAAGGCTTCTGTAAAGCTGTAGCCTAAGCTAATAGGTATTTAATAAAGACCAATTCTAGGAGTTCCCTGATGGCTCAGCAGGTTAAGGACACAGCATTGTCACTGCTGTGGCTCTGATAACTGCTGAAGCTTGGGTTCTATCCCTGACCCAGGAACTTCTACATGCGACTGGCGCAGCCAAAAGAAAAAAAAAAAGATTGCTGTGTGCTTCTTTGCCTGCTTGCTTGCATATCTCACAAGTCTTGTATCTTAATCTATTTCTTGCCTAAAAAAAGACTACTGCTAAACATCTCTTGTTATTAGCTATCCTCACATATGCTTTACACATTGCCCAAAGGGACTGCATTCACCTGTGCCCCTTGCTGGTAGGACAAGCCCACTTCAGCATTCATGTTGCACTCAAAGAAGCTTTCTTTTGCAATGTAAGAATCGTATCAAGGGACATTTCACATCTTTACATCTTTAATCTCTTTAAAACTACAATCAATGTTTACCATTCCTGATATGGACAGCTGTAATAAAATTTAAGTGACTGAGAAAACAATGAAGACAGTGAGAATGAAATATTTTGACCCACAATTAACTAAAACTTGGCTTTTATTCATTGTTTCTTAACATAGTGTACTCCAACATTTTCTCAAGAGTATAAACTATTTTTGGAATTTTCCCTCTGTTATATAACAAGTATTTTCCTTATAACAAATTCTTTCTGATGACTGTTTTTACCATTTTTTTCCTTTTTTTTTTTTCTTTTTTCTTTGTTGGGCTGCATCCATAGCATATCCAAGTTCCCAGGCTAGGAGTTGAACTGCAGCTGCAGATGACAGCCAGTGCCAGAGCCACAGCAATGCCAGATCTGAGCCATGTCTATGACCTACAACACCAATCACGGCAACACTGGATCCTGGACCCACTGAGCAAGGCCAGGGATTGAACCCACATCCTCATGGATACTAGTCGGACTCACCTCTGCTGCACCACAATGGGAACTCCAACATTCTTTTACTTTTGCAACCAAATCTCTCCAAGTAGCTTTCAAGTGTTTTTTTTTTTTTTTCTGTCCCATCATTTTCTCCAATATCAAAAAGATCACTAACAGCACACTAAAGGGAAGCCAAATTCCCATTGTGGCTCGGCAGAAACAAACCCAACCAGTATCTATGACGATGCGGGTTCAATCCCTGGCCTCACTCAGCGGGTTAAGCGTCTGGCGTTGCCACTAACTATGG
Organism: Sus scrofa; assembly: GCF_054392235.1. Classification (NCBI taxonomy): domain Eukaryota; kingdom Metazoa; phylum Chordata; class Mammalia; order Artiodactyla; family Suidae; genus Sus; species Sus scrofa. The sequence continues at coordinate 18,417,007 of NC_139401.1, forward strand.
TGTAGGCTGCAGATGCACCTCACATCTGGCATTGCTGTGGTGTAGGTCAGCAGCTGCAGCTCCAATCCGACCCCTAGCTTGGGAACTTCCATATGCTCCAGGTGCAGCACCCCAAAAACTAAAAAATCAAAAAATTTTTTAAAAATTAAAATAAAATAAAGGGGGAGTTCCCGTCATGGCGCAGTGGTTAACGAATCCGACTAGGAACCATGAGGTTGCGGGTTCGATCCCTGGCCTTGCTCAGTGGGTTAACGATCCGGCGTTGCCGTGAGCTGTGGTGTAGATTGCAGACGAGACTCGGATCCTGCGTTGCTGTGGCTCTGGCGTAGGCTGGTGGCCACAGCTCCGATTAGACCCCTAGCCTGGGAACCTCCATATGCCGCGGGAGCGGCCAAAGAAATAGCAAAAAGACAAAAAAAAAAAAAAAAAAAAAAAAAGGGAAGCTTCATTTCTGAAGGTAAATAAAAAACCGTAACACACATTTGCTTCCAGTAGAGCATCCCTTTCACACCTAAGTTCAGGAAAGAATGTACTAATTCATTTTGACTACTGGGATATTAAAATTGAGACCTTTTTTTATGACTTGCTAGCATGGGCTAATTTGTGTCTCACAATCTCCCACTACTAAAATTCAGATATTTTAGTCCTAACCCCCAGTACCTCAGACTGTATTGGGAAACAGAGTCTTTAAAGAGATAATTAAGTTAAAATGAGGTCATTACAATGGGCGCTAATCCAGTATGACTGGTGTCCTCATAAGGGGAGGAAATTAGGACACAGACACATAGCCCATGTGAAGACACAAAGAGGAGAAGATAGCCATCTATAAACCAAGGAGAGGGTCCTCAAAAGAAACCAAGCCTACTGACACCTTGATCTCAACTTCTATCCTCCAGAGCTATGAGAAAATTAATTTCTGTTTAAGCCACTGTTATGGACTGAATTACTTCTCTCCAAAATTCATAAAGTGAAGCCCTAACCACCAAGGTGACTATATTTAGAGACAGGGCCTTTAAGGGGGGTAATAAAAGTAAGCGAAGTCATAGGGATGGGGCTGTAAGCCCATAGGACTAGTGTCTTTACAAGAAGAGGAAGGGAAACCAGAGATCCCTCTCATTCCGCACATGCAGATATGAGGCCATGTGAGAACACACTGCAAGCTGAGGAGAGAGGCCTCACCACTGATGACACTTTGATCTTGGACTTCTAGCCTCCAAATGTGTGAAAAAATAAATTTCAGTTGTTTAAGCCACCCAGGCAGCCCTAGGAAACTAATATACTTGCCAATCAAGTAACTTTAAAAGCATTTCTGGGAGTTCCCTAGTGGTCTAGTGGTTAAGACTTGGTGCTTTCTATGCTACAGCCTGGGTTCAACTCTTGCTCTGAGAACTGAGATACCACATCAAGCCACTGCACACCGCAATCAATCAAGAGTAATTTTGCTTTTCCACATCAGAGAAGACAAAGCATTTAAGTACTTCCATTAAAACAATAAAACCACATTCCAACTGATGGAAGGTTTTTATATCTTTCTTACCTCCTTAAAGAATGTTGCAGGTGCCATTTCAGATCCACTCAGTGTTCGCAAGAGGAACATTGGCCAAGATGATGCATTCATCTGGTACCCTGTTTTAGAAAATAAAGCAGATATCATGAAGAAAGCCACCCTGTGATATACGGCAAGTTAGTATAAAAAATGTTTTGCTTACCATTCTTCTCCAAAGGATGACTTCCACATAAATTCAGAAAATAGGCAGGAGGAGCAAATGCACTCTCCAATCTGTGCTACTAAATCTACTGTACTATTTGAGAGGAATGCTACGGGTAGAAATTCTCATTTTAAAGAAGCCACTAGCCAGGGTTCACCAACATACACATATATGTTGGGAATGGGCCACAACACTAGGGGAGGTTCAAGCTAGAACCCAGGAGTTTCCATTCCCCACCAACAGCCACATAAGCAGGATAAAAAGGCTGAAAAACACTTCCAGCTCCTCTTTTTCCTCAGAACCCCTGCCTTATTTCCTTCCAGAAAAAGTTTTCTGGCAAATTCAGCAAATGTACACTTAAAATGGTTTATTCATTGTATGTACATTTCACCTCGAAAGAAAAAAACTGAACTCTAGGTAATGATATGCATACTAAAGTATCCAGGGGAAATGCACTGATGTCAATAACTTTTCCAAAAATGTGTTTAAAAATCTGATGGACTGATGAAAGGAAAGAAGGATGGCTGGATAGACAAGTGGAAAAGTAAGTATAGTAAAATAATAAGGGGTAGAAACTAGGCAGTGAATATGTGGGTGGCCAGTATAAAATTAATTCACCTTGGAGTTCCCGTCCGTGGCGCAGTGGTTAATGAATCCAACTAGGAACCATGAGGTTGCGGGTTCGATCCCTGGCCTTGCTCAGTGGGTTAACAATCCGGCGTTGCCATGAGCTGTGCTGTGGGTTGCAGACGCGGCTCGGATCCCGCATTGCTGTGGCTCTGGCGTAGGGTGGTGGCTACAGCTCCAATTAGACCCCTAGCCTGGGAATCTCCATGTGCCGCGGGAGCGGCCCAAGAAATAGCAAAAAGACTAACAAAAAAAAATTAATTCCTAATTAATGTACCTTTTCTGTACATTTGAAATTTTTCATACATCATGTTCATAAAAAAGACAATTCTTACTTTAGCAACCTTTACACATACTAAATGATCTCAGAATTTGTATGAGATGCTATCAAAATAGATTCAACAGGGTATTTTCTAGCTATCTCATCAATTAATGATGACCATTATAGCATCTGGCACATGTAGCAGGGAGCAGGGATATGCTAGTTTTACCTCTCTTCTGGGGGAAATCTGTTAAATGCAACACTTGCCTGAGTTGATGCCAAAATTGGTGAGAACTTGGCATGCATCTGTGATGGATACAAGCATTAAGATAGGGAGGCACATGAATCACACCAGCAGTGGGTCCATGAATAGGATAAAATATGCAAAGAAGTTGAGACAGAAAGTCATCCTCTAAGAATCATGTACTAAAACACCCTTTATCTGACTAGGAAAATAATTGTTGCTAGGGAAAAAAGGGGGGGCGGGGCCGCTTATAATAAATTAATATTATTAGTGATATCTAATAAGTTCCCCACAGCATGGATTCTCTATCTTTGGTTAGAAGAGTACATAAGAATCATTCTCTGGTCCTTATCTCTTTCTCTTAACTTCCATTTTATCCTATTACATGATGTACAATCATTTTTTAAATTTAGCATTTTTCTTTTTTCTCTCTCTCTTTTTTTTTTTTTTTTTTTTTTAGGGCGCACTTGCAGCATATGGAAGTTTCCAGGCTAGGGGTTGAATCAGAGCTGCAGCTGCTGGCCTATACCATAGCCACAGCAGAACCTGATCCGAGCCACATTTATGACCTATACCACAGCTTGAGGCAAGGCCAGATCCTTAACCTACTGAGCAAGGCCAGGGATTGAACCTCCATCATCACAGACACTATGTCAGGTCTTAACCCACTGAGCCACAACGGAAACTCCTAATTTAGCATTTTTCTTAATTCTCTAATGGCCTAAAGTCAAACAAAGATTAAAAGGTCAAAAACAAATGAAAGTGCATATAAAAAATTTCATCAAACATAGACAAAACTAATCTATGATATAAGTCTGAATAGTAGTTATCTTTGGGAAGGAGGAGAATATGACTGGGGATAAGCAGAAATGGGCTTCCAGAGTGCTGATAAAGTTCTACTTCTTGATTTTGCTGTCGGTTATACAGTGTGTTCATTTATAAGCTATATATTTATGATAGGCACACTTTTCTCCATGTACATTAAAACTTCAAAAAAAATATATTCTTTTTTGTCTTTTTAGGGCCGCACCCAGGGCCCCACAGCATATGGAAGTTCCCAGGGTAGGGGTCAAACTGGAACTACAGCTGCCGGTCACAGCCACAACCACAGGAATGAGGGATCGGAGGCCGCGTCTGCGACCTACACCACAGCTCACAGCAATGCCAGATCCTTAACCCACCAAACAAGGCCAGGGATCGAATTCATGTCCTCATGGATACTAGTCAGGATCGTTACTGCTGAGCCACGATGGGAACTCCCTAAAAAAACCTTTTAAATAATAACCTTTGGAATTCCCGTCGTGGCGCAGTGGTTAACGAATCCGACTAGGAACCATGAGGTTGCGGGTTCGGTCCCTGGCCTCGCTCAGTGGGTTAACGATCCGGCGTTGCCGTGAGCTGTGGTGTAGGTTGCAGACGCGGCTCGGATCCCCCGTTGCTGTGGCTCTGGCGTAGACCGGTGGCTACAGCTCCGATTCAACCCCTAGCCTGGGAACCTCCGTATGCCGCGGGAGCGGCCCAAGAAATAGCAACAACAACCATAACAACAACAAGAAGAGACAAAAGACAAAAGATGAAAAAAAAAATAAATAAAAAATAAATAAATAATAACCTTTAAGGTTTAAATAAATAAACCTTTGAAAAATGAAAATTGAGTTGTGTTACATTAAAAATGGAAACTAAACTATTAGAAAATGCCTGATGAGCAAACTGGCAAAAACTGTATTTTTTAAAATATGTGCTGTCAAAATATATACCAATCAGCACATATTGCTATCTATTTCATATTTTTAATTAATAAGCTTTACAAGTAACTTGAAAAAAGAATGATTATAAGTCTGGTTATTTGTTTGAAATGCTGACAATCACAATAGCTGCATTTCCTTTAAACAAAATACAAATATCTATGATCATACTGTACAGAAAGAAATAAAATCCAAACAGGGAAGCACCAAGCCTCAGATATACACTTGTAGCTCTTACAGAATTCTCTAAGATTTAAGAAATATTATAAAAATAAACAACAAAAAATGTGAATGGGTAGAGTTCCTGCTGTGGTGCAATGAATTAAGGATCTGACAGCAGCAGCCCAGGTCACTGCAGAAGTCAGTCTCTGGCCCAGCATAGTGGAGTGAAGGATCTGGCATTGCTGCAGCTGTAGGGTAGACCACAGATGTGGCTCATATTCAAACCCTGGCCCAGGAACTTCCATATGCCTTGGGTGTGGCCATAAAAAAAAAAAAAAAAAAAAAAAAAACTGAGCCAACCGCATCGAACAACATATAAAAAAGATCATACACCACAACCAAGTGGACTTCATCCCAAGTTCACATGGATGCTTCAACATACGCAAATCAATCGTCATACACCATGTTAACAAAAGAAAAGTCAAAAAACCACATGATCATCTCAACAGATGCAGAAAAAGCATTTGACAAAATCCAACACCCATTAGTGGTAAAACTCTTACCAAAGTGAGTATAGAGGGAACATAGCTCAACATAATCTAAGCCATCTATGACAAATCCACAGCCAATATAACAGTCAATGGAGAAAAACTGAAAGCCTTCCCGCTAAAATCTGGAACAAGACAAGAATGCCCACTCTCACCACTTTCATTCAACATAGTACTGGAAGTCCTAGCAATAGCAATCAGACAAACAAAAGAAATAAAAGGTATCCAAGCTGGAAAAGAAGAGGTGAAATTGTCACTGTATGCAGATGACATGATACTATATATAGAAAACCCTAAGGAATCAACCCAAAAACTACTTGAATTGATCAATGAATTCAGCAACGTAACAGGATACAAGATTAACATTAAGAAATCAGTTGCATTTCTGTATAGTGACAATGAAATATTAGAAAAGGAATATAAAAATACACCTTTTAAAATCACACTCCCAAAAATTAAATACCTAGGAATAAACCTGACTATGGAGGTGAAAGGCTTACATGCTGTGAACCATAAAACATTATTCAAGAAAATTAAAGAGGATTCAAAGAAATAGAAAGATATTCCATGCTCCTGGGTTGGAAGAATACTGTTAAAGTGGCCATACTACCCAAAGCAATCTACAGATTCAATGCAATCCCTATAAAATTACCCATGACATTTTTCACAGAACTACAACAAACAATCCAAAAATGTATATGGAACCACAAAAGACCCAGAATTGCCAAAGCTATCATGAGGAAAAAAACCAAGCAGGAGGCAAAACTCTCCCAGACTTCAGCCAATATTACAAAGCTACAGTAATCAAGACAGTGTGGTACTGATACACAAACAGACATAAAGACCAATGGAACAGAATAAAGAACCCAGAAATAAACCCAGACACCTATGGTCAATTAATCTTCAAAAAAGGATGCAAGAATATAAAATGGTTTTCCCCACCAAGTCTCTCCAGCAAGAGGTGCAAGGAAAAATGGACTGCTGCATGTAAATCAATGAAACTAGAATACACCCTCACACCATGCACCAAAATAAACTCAAAATGGCTTAAAGACTTAAATGTAAGACAAAACACCATAAAACTCCTAGAAGAGAACACAGGCAAAACATTCTCTGATGTCAACCATACAAATGTTTTCTTTGGTCAGTTTCCCAAGGCAACAGAAATAAAAGCAAAAATAAACCAATAAGACCTAACCAAACTGACAAGTTTTTGCACAGCAAAGGAAACCATTAAAAAAAAACCAAGAAGACATCCTATAGAATGGGAGAAAATAGTTTCAAACGACACAACTAACAAGGGCTTAATCTCTAAAATATGCCAACAACTTACACAACTCAACAGCAAAAAACCAACAACCCAATTGAAAAATGGGCAGAAAACCTGAATAGACATTTTTCCAAAGAAGATATACAGATGGCCAACAGGCACATGAAAAGATGCTCAACATCAGTAATCATTAGAGAAATGCAAATCAAAACTACAATGAGGTACCACCTCACACCCATGAGAATGGCCACAATTAAAGTCAACAAATAACAAATGCTGGAGAGGATATGGAGAAAAGGGTACCCTCCTTCACTGCTGGTAGGAATGTAAATTGGTACAACCACTATGGAAAACAGTATGGAGGTACTTCAGAAAACTAAATACAGAATTATCATTTGATCCAGCAATCCCACTCCTGGGCATATATCTGGACAAAACTTTCACTGAAAAAGATATATGCACCCCTATGTTCACTTCAGCACCATTCGCAACAGCCAAGACATGAGAACAACCTAAATGTTCATTGATAGATGACTGGATTAAGAAGATGTGGTATATATACACAACAGAATACTACTCAGCCATAAAAAAAAACAAAATAATGCCATTTGCAGCAACATCAATGAAACTACAGACTCTCATACTAAGTGAAGTAAGTCAGAAAGAGAAAGACAAATACCATATGATTATCACTTATACGTGGAATTAAAATATGTCACAAATGAACCTATCTACAGAAAAGAAACAAATTCATGGACATGGAGAACAGACTTGTGGTTGCCAAGGGGGAGGGGGAGGGAGTGGGATGGCCTAGGAATTTGGGATTAGTAGATGCAACCTACTGCATTTGGCATGGATAAGCAATGAGATCCTGCTGTATGGCACAGGGAACTATATCTAGTCACTCGTGATGAACATGATGAAGGATAATGTGAAAAAAAGAAAAGTGGGTCACTTTGCTGTACAGCAGAAATTGACAGAACACTGTAAATCAACTATAATAAAAAATAAAAATCTTAAAAAATGTAAATGATATGAAGAAAGAAAAGAAGGGAAAAGGTAAACACATCCTAGGAGTTCCCTTGTTGCTTAGCAGGTTAAGGATTTGCCATTGTCATTGCAGTGGCCCAGGTTTGATCCCTGGCCTGGTAACTTCCACATGCCACAGTCATGGCCTCCCACCAAAAAAAAAAAAAAAAAAAAGATTGCTAAAGGAGGCAAGAATATACAATGAAGAAAAGACAGTCTCTTCAATAAGTGGTGCTGAGAGAACAGAAGAGCTAGATGTAAAAAAAATGAAATTAGAAATTATCTAACACCATACACAAAAATAATCTCAAAATGGATAAAAGACCTAAATGTAGGACCAGCTACTAGAGGAAAACATAGGCAGAACACTCTTTGATATAAATTACAACTGTATCTTTTTGGATTCGTCTCCTAGAGTTAAGTGGAAATAAAAACAAAAATAAACAAATGGGACCTAATTAAACTTAAAAGCTTTTGCAGAGCAAATGAACCCATAAACAAAACAAAAATACAACCTACAGAATGAGAGAAAATAGCTGCAAACAATGCTACAGACAAGTGATTAATCTCCAAAATATACAAACAGCTCATACAACTCATTATCAAAAGAACACCCCAATCAAAAAATGGACAGAGGATCTGAACAGATATTTCTCCAAAAAAGACATAAAGATGGCCAAAAGGCACATGAAAAGATGCTCAACATCACTAATTATTAGAGAAATGCAAAACAAAACTAAAATGAGGTAACACTTCACACCAGTCAGAATGGCCATCATTAACAAGTCTACAAATAAATGCTGGAGGGGGTGTAGAGAAAAGGGGAACCCTCCTACACTGTTGGTGGGAATGTAAATTGGCATAGCCACTATGGAAAACAGTATGGATGTTCCTTTAAAAATGAAAAATACTGAGTTCCCGTCGTGGCGCAGTGGTTGACAAATCCAACTAGGAACCATGAGGTGGTGGGTTCGATCCCTGCCCTTGCTCAGTGGGTTAAGGATCTGGCAGTGCCGTGAGCTGTGGTGTGGGTTGCAGACGAGACTCGGATCACGCGTTGCTGTGGCTCTGGCATAGGCCAGTGGCTACAGCTCCAATTACACCCCTAGCCTGGGAACCTCCATATGCTGCGGGAGCGGCCCAAGAAATGGCAAAAAGACAAAAAAAATTAAAAAATAAAAAAATGAAAATGAAAAATAGAACTACCATATGATTCTGCAATCCCAATCCTGGGCACATACCCAGAGAAAACCATAATTAGAAAGAATACACTGCAGCACTATTTACAATAGCCAAGTCATGGAGGCAACCTAAATGTCCACTGACAGATGAATAAAGAAGATGTGGTGTATATATACAATGGAGTATTACTCAGCTATAAAAAAAATGAAAGAATGCCATTTGTACCAACATGGATGGACCTAGGGATTATAATACTAAGTGAAGTAAACCAGATAAAGAAAAATATGTGATATCACTTACATGTGAAATCAAAAAAAAAAGATACAAATGAACTTATAAAACAGAAACAGACTCACAGACATAGACAACAATCTTATGGTTATTCAAGTGGAAATGAGGGAGGGAAAAATTAGGAGTCTGAGATTAAGACATACACACTACAATATATGAAGTAAATAACCAACAAGGATCTGAATAGCACAGGGAACTATATGCGATATTTTCTAATAACCTTTAAGGGAAAGAATCTGAGAAAGAACATACATATATAACTAAATCACTTTCTGTACACCTGAAACACAACACTGTAAATCAACCATACTTCAATAAAAAACAAATTAAAACAAACAAAAAAAAGATACTACTAAAAGAGTAGTTATTATTATCTTAAGTTTTTGGTTTCCAGAGAATTTTTCACTAGTAGGAGATTAAAAAAAAAAAAAAATCCATTCTCTCATTGTGCTTTATAATAGAGAACTTTCATTTTAAGCACTGTAAAAGAAGAAACAAATAAAAACCAATATCCACCATTCACTCAGAATGTAGAAGTAATGAACTAAATCACTTTTGTTCTAAGCACTCAAAGAGAAAATTTTTGCATAAAATTTGGGTCACACTTTTTTTGTTTGTTTGTTTTTGCTTTTCAGGGCTGCACCCATGGCATATGGAAGTTCTCAGGCTAGGCACTGAATCAGAGCTACTACAGCTGCCAGCCTACATCACAGCCACAGCAATGCAGGATCTGAGCCACAGCTCACACCAACACCGGAACCTTAACCCACTGAGCAAGGCCAGGGATCAAACCCGCAACCTCATGGTTACTAGTCAGATTCATTTGCACTGCGCCACAATGGGAACCCCCTGGGTCACACTTTATCTTTTAAAAATGCGGTCAAAATTAAGAGCTTTGTTTTTTTGTTCTAAAAAAAGGAGTTCCCTGGTGGTCCAGCAGTTGAGGATTCAGCATTGTCACCGCTGTGGCTCAATCCTTGAGTTCAATCCTAGGGTCAGAATTTCCATATACCACAGGCTTGGCTGAAGGGAAGGGAAGGGAAGGGAAAGGGAAAATTGAGAGCTTTGTATTTAAAAACTTTTGCTGAAGAGTTCCATCCATCTCCTCCTTTTCAAAGACCTAAAAAGGTAATGATTTCTACCCCTCTCGCTATGACTTCTTCCCACAATAGGTGTAATGAAATTCCCAAGTCTGAAACTGAAGTCTTGATGTGAAATCATACCCTTCTGCTGTGTTCCCCTCATGCCAAAAATGCTGAATGGCTCACTAGACAATATTGAGGGAGGAAGTGACTCATATCAAATGCTACAAACTTTTCCCCTAGAACAGTTTCTGAATCTGCACACAAAATCTAGTAGAGCTGCTTCTGACATTTCAAGCTTGAAGACAGCATGAGTCTTGCTCTGGAGTGGGGAACCTTTAGCACACATAAGACAAATGTGTACTTAAGTGAAACTCTGTAACATAGGGTACTGAGTTCCTTTCTCATACATTCTCCACAGAAACCACCTGACCATCTATTTGCAAGAATGCCTGAAAAGATTTTTAAAACATCAATTAAAATTATTTCTACTGAAATTACATTACCAAGAATATGTTATTTATTTTAAAAACTGTTTATCCTTACCCAGTGGAGGCTGAAGTAAGTCCCCTTCCTTTTCACATGTCCCAACAGGCTGTATGTCTGGAGAATCGACAAGTCGCCAAAAGTCATTCCGGTTATCACTACCATCCAGTCGTAAACGTAGCCTGGCACCAGTAATTCCAACAACTGTCGCTATACATATTGAAGTAACATTGCGAGGGTCATGGGCTTCCAATTTCATGCCAACTTTGAAGTCATTAGCTGGTGGAATCTTGGACTACATACATATACACATATAAATAAAATTTTGTTAGAATGCATCAACTATAAGAAAATCAAACAGTCAGTTATGTTATTAAAGTACCTGAGGAATGTTTTAAGCAACAGTCACCGCAGATGGTGAACAAAGTAAGAGCAGTAAGAGTTAAAAAGATCTCCAGGAGTTCCCGTCATGGCGCAGAACTTCGACTAGGAACCATGAGGTTGCGGGTTCGGTCCCTGCCCTTGCTCAGTGGGTTAAGGATCTGGCGTTGCCGTGAGCTGTGGTGTAGGTCACAGACGCGGCTCGGATCCCGCGTTGCTGTGGCTCTGGCGTAGGCTGGTGGCTACAGCTCGGATTGGACCCCTAGCCTGGGAACCTCCATATGCCACGGAAGCGGCCCAAGAAATAGCAAAAAAGACCAAAAAAAAAAAAAAAAAAAAAAAAGATCTCCAAACCTTCTCCTTGGCCTGACATGCAGCTTGACTTGGCTGCCTGCTGCTGCTCATCAGTCTTACTCATCTACCCACTTCCAGACAACCCAAATACAGCCTCTAAAATGCACTGACTGGTTTTTTTTTTTTTTTTTTTTTTTGCTTTTTAGGGCCGCACCTGCAGTATATGGAAGTTACCAGGTGAGGGGTCGAATTGGACCTATAGCTGCCAGCCTACCCCACAGCAATGGCGGGATCCGAGCCCGTCTGTGACCTACACCACAGCTCACGGCAATGCTGGATTCCCAACCCACTGAGTGAGGCCAGGGATCAAACTCACATCCTCGTGGATTCTAGTCAGATTCGTTTCTGCTGAACCATGAAGAGAACTCCCTGAGTGGCTTTCTAAAATAAGAATTTGATTAGGCCATTCCCTTAAAATAAGCCTAACAGTAGTTTACCACTGCCTAACGTAAAGTCCAAATCCTCAGTATAGTTTAAAAGCCAGGCATCCTAACCTCATTTCCACACTAGTGTCACCTCTACCTAATCTGTGCTCCAACCACCCCATGCCATTCCTGAACACTCAGGGTCTTTCACACTATATGCCTCTGTTTTGGATATTCTGCCTGGAATATCCTTTCCCTCATTCCAACCATCTCATATAGCACCTCTTCTGTAAGCCCTCCCTATATCGCTATCATACTTCCATAATTAATTATTTCCATGTCTGTCTTTTCCTCCAGATGGATAGTCATAAGGGCTTAGTATACCTGACATAAAGTAAATTCTTAATGAGTGAATGCAAAGACAGCATCTGATTCTTAAGTGGCACTACCACAATCCCACTATCTCCTCAGGCTACCAGAACCTAACAATCACACTGACACCCTTCAAGTTAATAGTTTACAACAATACATACAATACAACATCTACAGAATTTTAGCATACCTGTCTGAAACACTCTGAAGGAGCACTTAAAGATCCAGTCTCTTTCAAGTAATTCTCCCAGTGAAAATCATCTGGAAAAAAAAATGCACAAAATTGTTTTCTTAATACATATAACATGTACACTAACATTCAGGAGTAAAAAGGGTTTTAGTTCCCTATCTCTTAAAAAAAAAAAAAAAACTTCCTAAAGAACAGATTCAAACTTCCTGATCTACATTTGACTATCAGCACAGAAATAAAACTTCCGGGAGTTCCCATCATGGCGCAGCAGAAATGAATCTGACTAGGAACCATGAGGTTGCAGGTTCAATCCCTGGCCTCACTCAGAAGGTTAAGAATCCAGCATTGCCATGAGCTGTGGTGTAGGTCACAGACGCAGCTTGGATCTGGCGTTGCTGTGGCTGTGGCAGAGGCCGACAGCTACAACTTCTATTCGATCCCTAGCCTGGGAACCTCCATATGTCGCTGGTACAGCCCTAAAAAGACAAAAGAGCAAAAAAAAGAAAGAAAGAAAGCAAACTTCCTGATAATAATGGCTCTGATATAAATTACAATCCAGATCTCCTTGATATAATGAAGACTGCAGCACAGAGATTCTAAAAATGTGAACTCTGGGACCAACTAAAAGATTTTATAATATAGAGTAACAACAAATTCTACTCATATGTCTGTAATGTAAATTTACTTAAGATGTTTTTTTACCATTTCACCCCATTAATATGAAGGTGCGTCATTTTTCACAGAGATCTGAAAGGTACTTAGATATGTAGTCTAGCAGAAATAAAGCCATGCTTTATAGAAAGAAAAATTCTGTGAACCAGCGTTGTTTCTCAACTGATTATTACATCTCCATCTAGGGTGTCAAGAATATAGTGGCAGAACAAAGCAGTAAACCAGCCATCAGTGCAATGATTGATGTGTTTTAATGATTTGTAATTTCTACAAACTCTTGCTGTCCTTTCTCTCATTCAGTCTTTATGATATATTACAATACTAGAAGAGAAGCACAGAAAGCAGTGCGCCTGGCTTGAACATTTCAATTCACTGTGCCAGTCACACTGCCAAGACACTGAGAGGAAGACTTCACAGCAGTATTAATGGTACTATTAATTCACACCAAGTTTAATTATCATTAACCATAAAATTCTGTTCTATACGCGTTTAACTTCCTCACTATAAAAATACTGGAGGAGTTCCCACTGTAGCACAACTTGATTGGTGTCATCTCCACAATGCAGGATGCAGGTTCAATCCCCGGCCCAGCATAGTGGGTTAAAGGATCTAGCATTGCCACAGCTGCGGCATAGGTCACAAATGTGGCTCAGTCTGATCTCTGGCTCTGACAGAGAAACTCCATATGCCTTGGGGTGGCCTAAGAAGAAAAGAAAAAAAAAAAAAAAAGGACCAAATAAATAAAACTTCAGGAATTCCCATTGTGGCTCAGCAGGTTAAGGACCCAACGTAGTCCCTATGAGGATGTGGGCCCAATCTCTGGCCTTGCTCAGTGAGTTAAGGATTGGCATTGCCACAAGCTGCAGCATAGGTCACAGATGTGGCTTGGATCCAGTGTTGCCATGGCTGTGGCATAGGCCTGCAGCTGCAGCTCCAATTCAACCCCTAGCCTAGGAAACTTCTATATACCACAAGTGCAGCCATAAAAAGAAAAGAAAAAAAAAAACATATATATATACACACACACACACACACATATATTTATATTGGGTTTGACAGTTCCCTCCCTAGGGGAATCTGTGTTACCAGCCTCTTACGTATCCTTCAAAGGATATAACATTTCTACTTACATGCATACACAAACAGACACACTCAGTGCTGATAAATGTTTAACAACCAGCTTTCCAGAAAATACAAATAAACAAAAAGGCTAAATGGTAGTGTCTGCAGATTTCTGTGGTATAAATACTACCACCATGGCTGACTGCAAGGTGCCAAGGTTAAGTCACCAACCACGAAGTTGAAAAGAAATGTGTACAGCTGGTCCTCCAAAGCTGGTTTAAGTCAGCTTCAGAATATCACTGTTACATGTACGTATGCACTTATATGTGTATGTACGTATATTACATATGGTATTAAGCATATCATATATAACACTGTACACCCTTTTCACACTAAAAAGAAAATACAGGGTTTAATTCTGCTTCCAGATAATGTAAAGCAAACACTACCAGAGTGCTGAAAGGCGTGCAGCAGAATATCAAGAATATGGGCTCTGGAGTTGAACTTGCTGACTTTCAATCTGATTCTACCTCTCACTAGTTATATAACCCTGAGCAAGCTAGTTCACTTTCTGAGCTTCAATTCCTTCATTTATAAAATGATGAAAGGAATATACATGCTATAACGTATTTTGAGAACTAAGTGAAGTAGAATGGTTCAATAAATGGTTTGTTATTATTCCAAAACTAAGTGTCATAGTTGTGCCTAAACTTATGAATGCTGGAGAACTTTATTAAAAGTGAAAACTGGAGTTCCTGCTGGGGGGCAATAGGATCAGTAGCTTCTCTGCAGTGCCAGGATGCAGGTTCAATCCCCAGCCCAGCACAGTAAGTTAAAGGATCCAGTATTGCCACAGCTGCAGCGTAGGTCACAAAGGTGGCTCATATCCGATCCCTGGCCAAGGAACTCCGTATGTCACAGGGCAGCCAATAAAAGTTAAAAGTGAAGAGTTCCTGGTAGCTTAGAAGGTTGAGGATCCAGCACTGTCACTGCAATGGCTCGGATCACTGCTATGCCCACAGACATCACTGTGGGCACAGCCAAAAAAATAAATAAAATGAAATGAAAACTGAGATCCATGGCTCCAAAATTCAACTAACCAGGTTATTTCGGTGACCTCCTAAACACTAACCTGATAGTCAAGAGACCCAAGGTTCTAACTGAAGCTCTATCAGCGTAAGATCTTGGAAAAAGTTAAAAAAAAAAAAAAAAAAAAAAAAAGAATAACAACAAAAAAACAAAACCTGAATGGGGGGAAAATATCTGACTAGGATGTCATTAAGAAGCCAGCATACCAGGAAGAAAGGAGTGTAAGCTGAAAATAACTGAGAAATCAAAACCATTTCACAATTATATCTTGAAGAACTTACAAGACTCTTCCACAAACTAGTTATATTTGTAAATTTTTCAGTAACATTATAAAATACTTAATCCATTTTTCTAACACAATTTTTAAAATATCCTATTACCATTTGTGTCTTAATAGGCTATAATGTGAGCTAGCAAATCCTTTATACCAGTGCTCTGAAAGAAGATTATTTTTCTATCACACTGCTAGTCAAAAACCATATTTTTGTAGCATTTAACCATCAGAACCTTAATTTTTTTCTTTATTCATAAGACAAAATTTCTAGTCCACTAAACTTTTCAGCTTGGCTGCTCATATGATGAGCCCCTCCCAACAACATAGGGAAAACACACATAGCAACCGGCTTTATTAATTTAGATTTGACACATCTACAACAATATCACAGCTGGAATTACTGACCAGGAGCCAAAATAGAAAGTCTCAGGCAAGCTTGAAGTCCCTGTCTGGCTCTGCATCTTATCTTCACTGACAGATTGGGGTGGGAGTGGGGGATTTATTCTCTCTCTCAGAAAAGAACTGCAAATTGATAGGCTTGTTCATGAGCGAGGTGTACATACATATCTTGTGATGTGATTGTTACCTGCACATGTCCATGGTCCTTCCTGTTTGACTTGTACTCTTTTCTAATCCTTACCTTAGCCCAAATACCTTTTAGAAAATTGAACATATCAGAGTTCCCGTCGTGGCTCCATGGTTAACGGATCCGACTAGGAACCATGAGGCTGTGGGTTCGATCCCTGGCCTTGCTCGGCGGGTTAAGGATCCAGTGTTGCCGTAAGCTGTGGTGTAGGTCGCAGCCACGGCTCAGATCTGGCGTTGCTGTGGCTCTGGCATAAGCCGTCGGCTACAGCTCCAATTAGCCTGGGAACCTCCATATGACACCAGTACAGCCCTAGAAAAGACAAAAAAACAAAAACAAAAACAAAAAATTGAACATATCTATATGAGGCCCCTCCAATCTTTTCCAGAGTAAATCAGAATCACATCTTCTACTAGTGCCAGGCTTGAGTTAACATGCTATGTAAAGAAAATGAGCAAAATATCTAGAGCTTGAAGCTTCTCAGCTGAATGATCAGCACCCACTACCTCATAGCATTTATAATGACTGTACTTGGGCATATTTTTTTTTTTCTTTACGTCTATCTTGTGCACTAAGCTCAAAGAGGTCAGGAATCATGTTTGTCTTATTCATTACTGGATTCCCATAGAAAGTTACCAGGATGTGCTAGACACTGTCCTAGGCACTACAATGCAGCAGTTAATAAACAGACAAAAATCCTGGCTCTCTTGGAGCTTACTGTCTAGCAATCACTCACTGTTTTCTAAAATGAGATGCTAGGGTAGGGGCCCAGAGAAATATCTGCAGATGTCTGTCAATTTGATTAAGTAATCTCACTTTTTTTTTTTGGCCCCACCTGCCGCATGTGGAAGTTCCAGACCAGGGATCAAACCTGTGCCACAGCAGCAACCCAAGCCGCTACAGTAACAATGCTGGATCCTTAACCCACTGTGCCAGAGAACTCCAGTAATCTCATTTTTAACCAGAATTTCTCAAACAGAAAAGTTTGAGAATTTGAAAAGCTACTAGTTTCAACCTTTAAGAATATATATTTTGCTGGGGGAAAAATGTAATTGTAATGTATACATGTAAGGATAACCTGACCCCCGTGCTGTACAATGGGAAAATAAAAAAAAAATTTAAAAAAAAAGAATATATATTTTTAAGTTTATTTATATGAAATTTCCAGAATAGGCAAATCTAGGGAGACAAAAAATCAACAAGTGGTTGCCTAGGGCTGGGGGAGGGAAGAGGTACCGGGAGAAATGTGGAGTGACAACTAGCTGGGTACAAGATTTTTTTTTTTTTTTAGGGTGATGAAGGTGTTCTAAAATTGACTATGGTGATGGTTACACAACTTTGGGAACATGTTACTGAGAACCACTGAACTGTATACTTTATGTGGGTAGATTGTATGCTACATGAATTATATCTCAATAAAGCTGTTATACTGAAAAAAAGAAAAAAAATGGGAATTTCCCTTGCAGCATAGCAGGTTAAGGATCAAAGGAATTTGTATGGATGAGGAAGAACATTCTAACCTAATGGCCTCCATTTCCTTGGAGGGTTTTAGGGGATGGAGGAAAGCGCCAAAGAACAAACGAGGCCAGTGAGAAAGAAAGCTAAGGAAGCACTGAGGACTCCACTACAGTGAGAAAGAATAATTCCATGGAGATTACTTCTATAGGCAATCTTCCTGTAGGAACAGAAAATCATGGGCGAACTTATTCCAAGAGTAGGACTGGCAGGGCAAGTACAACACAAAGACAAAGGGCAAGAGGATTGCCTAGAAATCTCTGGTAAACACAGTAAGCTTGCTATAGTGTTTTTTTAATTCAGTCCTTTGTGTGCATATGACTTATTTTTTCATTTTCCTAAAGAACAGATGCAATGGGTCAGATTCTATCTCTTGAACCTCTGATGCAGTACTATACACATGCTATGATTCACAATAAGAAACTTAAAACATGAAATCATTAACTCAGACTTAATAAACAAAGTTAACATTTACTAAACATTAACTATGGGCCTAGGCAATATATTAGATGCTTTATATTCATTTTCTTTAATTCTAATAGTTCTACGAGGTAAATAGTATTATCCTTGTGCTAGGAGATAAAAACAAGAGAAAAAAAAGATTAAGAACGTTGAATAATCTGCCCAAGGTCACAAGCCTGGTAAAGAATAAGGCCAAGATTTTAGAACAGGTCTGTCAGACCACCTCAATGCCTAAGCTTTAATACACTGAACCATCTTCTGATCATCAAAAAAGGACTTTCACGGAGTTAAATATATATGACATAATATATGACATTATATGTAAGAAATGATATTTTTATAGCTAGCTGGCATTTAATGAATGATATATTGGCTATAGTAAATATTTTCTTTACTCAAAAAGAGTATTTCGGAGTTCCCGTCGTGGTTCAGTGGTTAACGAATCCGACTAGGAACCATGAGGTTGCGGGTTCGATTCCTGCCCTTGCTCAGTGGGTTAATGATCCGGCGTTGCCGTGAGCTGTGGTGTAGATTGCAGACGAGACTCGGATCCTGTGTTGCTGTGGCTCTGGCGTAGGCCAGCGGCTACAGCTCCAATTAGACCCCTAGCCTGAGAACTTCCATATGCCATGAGAGCGGCACAAGAAAATGGCAAAAAGACAAAAAAAAAAAAAGACTTTCACATTGACGCTAATGTCAAAAGGGTTTTATTAATAATCAAATTAAATTGGTAATACATTGGTCACACATGGCAATACATGGTAATTAATAATCAGATATCTTTGATGTGGCAAAATTTGCAATGAAACATCTTTTTATTTAATCCCATAACAATTTACCTCTACGTAAAATTTTGAAAATGAAATACTATCTTTTTGATATTTTCTATTGCTTAGATTTTTTTTATTTATAGTAGTTTACTAAATACACTATACCAAAAGCAGTAAGAAAAGAGTTCATATTAAGATTGAGTGAGGAAGAAAAATATGTTGTTCTGAAGTAATTTAAAACCTACCACTCTGCATAGAAGATGTGCCTGATTGAGGAGCTTTCTCTTGATTCTCCTTCTTTACATCCATTGACTCTTAAAAAGAAAGAGAAATTAGTGAGCAAGACCAAAGACCACAGCAACAGTCTGAAAGAGCACTTAGAAAAATTATAAACTAAAACTATTCTCTAATAGGAGTTAGTTTTAATTTTAAAATTAATATACTCATAGGACTTCACTTTCTAAGATACTATGTACCTTATAATTTGCTTATTTGTTTATTGTATGCCTCACTTCACTCAAATGTAAGCTCCAAAAGGGCAGGGATTTATTTATTTTATTTTTATCTCTTTTGTTCACTGCTGTATCCTCAGTACCTGGAACAATCCTGGCATGTAGAACACCCTTGAGCATTTGTTAAATGAATAAATGAACAAACCAAAATGAGTTCAGCTGACCTTACAATGTTCAAATTAATGTGCCCCAGAAATAAAGTATGTGCTTTTGAAAATTTAAAACAAGCAAGCTAGAATACAACGCGATTCAATGGACTAGGCAGAGGTTTTCTCTGGTCCAGGCTAAGGAGCTCAAATAGCACTGTACCACAGGACTTCACCAAATCTAAGACATCATTTATTACATATTTATTACAGTATACATCTCTTAAAGGACTCATTAAAAAAATAATCATAGGAGTTCCCATCGTGGCGCAGTGGTTAACGAATCCGACTAGGAACCATGAGGTTGCGGGTTCGGTCCCTGCCCTTGCTCAGTGGGTTAAGGATCCGGCGTTGCCGTGAGCTGTGGTGTAGGTTGCAGACGCGGCTCGGATCCCGCGTTGCTGTGGCTCTGGCGTAGGCCGGTGGCTACAGCTCCAATTCAACCCCTGGCCTGGGAACCTCCATATGCCGCGGGAGCGGCCCAAGAAATAGCAACAACAACAACAACAAAAAAAAAAGACAAAAGACAAAAGACAAAAAAAAAAAAAAAAATCATAGGAGTTCCCATTGTTGCCCACTGGTTAAGGACCTGATGTAGTCTCCATAAGAATGCAGGTTCGATCCCTGGCCTTGCTCAGTGGGTTAAGGACCCAGCATTGCTGCAGCTGCAGCATAGGTCGCCATTGCAGCTAGGATCCAGTGTTGCTGTGGCTGTGGCGTAGGCCTCAGTTGCAGCTCTGATTCCACCCCTAGCCTAGGAACTTCCACATACTGCAAGTGTGGCTGTAATAAGAAAATAATAATAATAATAATAATAATAATATGCTGAAAAAATTAACCATAATTGCTTAGTAGTCAGTGTTCTCATTTTCACCATTGTTTTAAATGACCCAAATAAAGTCCATACGGAACAATGTTGAATATATTTCTTAAATCTCTTTTGATCTATAGGCTCCTCCACCTCCTCCTCCCGCCCCCATATTTTGGCTGCCCATAGCATATGGAGCTCCCCGGCCTGGGATCAGATCCGAGCCACAGTTGCAATGTAAGCCGCAGCTGTGGCAACACTGGATCTTTAACCCACTGTGCCAGGTTGGGGATCAAACTGGAGTCCCAGGGCTCTAAGACTGCAGATCCCCGTTGTGCCACAGCAAGAGCTCCTGCCTCCTCTTTTTTTTTCCCGCTTTCCCTAGCAATTTTTTTCTGCTGGTGATACCAGTTCAGAGTTTTCCAGTCTGGATTTTGCTACCTTCTCATGGCACTGGGTTCTTCTGGTTCTTATATTTTCTCTAAATTGGTATTGCTATTTCAACCCAGAAGAGCTTAATCACATAAAGGTTTGGCTTTTTTAGGAAGAGAAGAAAAGATGACTTCATGGTAGTGTTATGTACCTCTCACAGGAGGTTTCTAATATATCTAGTTCTCTTTTTGTAATATGAGCAGCCACAGATGACTATTGTCTAGATCCACTGCAAAATGGAGGTATTCTAATTTTATCTTTGTCTTTAGTCAGAAAACTACTACAGAGAGAAACAAACCTCTGCTCTTTAACCATTCAATTACCCTGAAGTACAGATTAGGAAGTCACACTCGATGCTTTATTCTTTTCCTTTATTTTCTAGTTTTCAAAATAATGAATTATATCCCTAGCATTCTCCACAGATGACCAATAAGTTTTGTTTTGCTTTTAGTACCATTATGAATTCATAGACCTAACCACACTTGATGTATTTCCATCTATTGTTGTTTTACCCTTACTGATGCTTGAACTGCCAAGTGACAAGCTTCTTAAAAGAATCTATGAATGATGCCAGGTGTACCATTTAAGGTAACAGATCTACTTTCTGGTTATGACTGAATGCATCTTCAGTATGTGTGAACACTCCAGAGGTATATGTTGGCTGCTCTTTATTTAAATAATTTGACTAGTACAAAGAAAATACATATTTACTAAATAGTTCTGCAATAATATTTTCTAATAGGAAAAAAAGTGAAATTATAATTGCCTGGTACCTGCTCTAGAGAAGCTAAGAATCTAGTTACAGAGACTATACTAAACTAATACACCTGACAAAAATGGGAAGAGCATAGGACAACATTCAGCATGCAGCCAGAGTAAAAGTCATGAGAGAGGACTTGAACTGGGTTTTGAAGGAAAAAGAGAACTTAGGATGGCAAAGATAGAAAAATATATTATGGAAAAGAAAATACAACTTAAAACAGAGTGCAAATGAGTGTGGCATATTCATGGGACAGTGAGAAGACTTCTCACTAGAGGACGACAGAATGAAACTGGTTTTTTTTTAGAGCCATACCCTTGGCATATGGAAGTTCCCAGGCTAGGGGCTAAATCGGAGCTGTAGCCACTGGCCTACGCCACAGCCATAGCCACAACCACAGGGCTGCAACCTGCACCAGAGCTCACAGCAACGCCAGATCCCCAACCCACTGAGCAAGGCCAGAGATCGAACCCAAATCATCATGTATACTAGTCATGGCACCACAATGGGAACTCCTGAATGAAATGTTTTTTAATCACCCATCTGGACTCTGATCGTAGCCATCAGAGATTGTTAAATGACCTGTTCAGTTAACCTCCCTTAGTGTCACCTTTCTCATTTATAAAACTAAGAAGGGAAGACAAAATTACCTTCAATAGCTATTCAGCGCCAAAATTCCAATTCTAAGTACCTAATATCTTCTAAATTTATTTTTAAAAGGCTTTTTTAGAAAACATTCCATCTATCAGAAGATACTCATTCCAAACTAATAACTAAAACTGTTAATCATCTTTAGACAAGTAAATCTTACCTTCATTCACTGTTTGCCCCATGGTATCCCTCTCTGGTGTTTTTTTTCCTACAAGGAGAAAAATCAATTACTGCCTCCTTTTAACACATTTCTAAAAGGTAGTATTATTAGAAATCAGCTATAACGGGATTACATCAAACTAAAAAGCGTTTGCACAGTAAAGGAAACTATTAACAAAATGGAGAGGCCACCTACTGAATGGTGAAAGTTTCTGCAAACGATACATCCAATGAGGGGTTAGTACTCAAAATATACAAAGAACTCATACAACTCACAATCAAAAAACAAATAACCCAATTTAAAAAAGGGCAGAGGATCTGCATAGACATTTTTCCAAAGAAGATATACAAATGGCTAACAGGCACATGAAAAGATGTTCAATATCACTCACCACCAGGGAAATGCAAAATCAAAACTTCAGTGAGGTTTCATCTCACACCTGTCAGAATGGCTATTACCAAAAAGACACCACATGGCAAGTGTTGGGGAGGATGTGGAGACAAAGGAACCATAGTGCACCGTTGGCGGGAATGTAAATTGGTGCAGCCGCTATGGAAAACTGTATAGAGATTCCTCAAAAAAATTAAAAATAGAACTACTACATGATCCATCAATTCCACTCCTGGGTATTTATCTAAAGAACACAAAAACACTAATTCAAAAAATACACACACCCCTATGTTCACTGTAGCATTATTTATAATAGTCAGCATATGGAAGGAACCTAAGTGCCCATCAACGAATGCATGGATAAAGAAGATGTGGTATATATACACAGCAGCATATTACTTAGCCATAAAAAAAGAATGAAATCTTACCATCTGCAACAATATGGGTGGACCTAGAGGATATTATGCTAGGTAAATCATACAGAGAAAGATAAATTTCACCTATATGTGGAATCTAAAAAACAAAACAAATGAACAATCATAACAAAACAAAAACAGTCACAGATACAGAGAACAAACAGGTGACTGCCAGAGGGGAATGCTATGGGAGGAAGAGAGAAATAGGTGAAGGAGATTAAAAGGTACAAACCTCTAACTGCAAAATAAATGAGTAAGAGGTATGAAATGTACAGTGTGGGGAATATAGTCAGCAATTATGTAATATCTTTGTATGGTAAGAGATCATAACTACACTTATGGTGATCATTTTGAAAGCCGCAGAAATAATGAATTACTATGTTATGTAACAGGAACTAACAGAGTGTTGTAGATCAATTAGACATTAAAAATAAAGAAACAGGAGTTCCTGTCGTGTCTCAGTGGTTAACGAATACAACTAGGAACCATGAGGTTTTGGGTTCAATCCCTGGCCTTGTTCAGTTGAGTTAAGGACCCTGAGTTGCCGTGAGCTGTGGTGTAGGTTGCAGACGCAGCTTAGATCTCGCGTTGCTGTGGCTGTGGTGTAGGCCGGCGGCTACAGCTCCGATTAGACCCATAGCCTGGGAACCTCCCGGCCCTAGAAATGTCAAAAAGACAGACAGAGAGACAGACAGACAGAAAGACAGAAAGACAGACAGACAGAAAGACAGAAAGAAAGACAGAAAGACAGACAGACAGAAAGACAGACAGAAAGACAGAAAAAAAAGACAGACAGAAAGAAAGAAAGAAACAAACAAACTCATAGAAAAAGAGACCAGAGAGCTCCTGCTGTGGCACAAGAGGATCAGCAGCATCTCTGAAGCACTAAGACACAGGTCTGATCCTAGCCCATCACAGTGAGAGGATCCAGCGTTGCCACAGCTGCGGTGACCTGGATGTGATCCCTGACCCAGGAACTCCATGTGCTCTGGGGTGGCCAAAAAAGAAAAAAAGAGAGAGAAAGAGAGATGGATCAGACTTGTGGTTACTAGGGGTGGTGGGGAGGGGGGGACTGGCTGAAGACGGTCAAAAGGTACAAATAAAATAAGTAAATGCTAGGGATGTAATGTACCGCATAATAAATATAATCGACACTGCCTATGTTCTATAGCCAAGTTGTTAAGAAAGTAAATTCCAGAGTTCTCATCACAAGAAAAAAATTTTTTCCATTTTTTTTATTTTGTACCTATATGAGATGATGGATGTTCACTAAACTTACTGTCATAATCATTTCTTGATGTATGTACATCAAATTACTATGCTGGGAGTTTCCTGGTGGCCTAGGCATTAAAGATCCGGCATTGTCACTGCTGTGGCTCAGGTCCAAACCCTGGCCTAGGAACTTCCGAATTCCACAGGTGCAGCCAAAAAAAAAAAAAAAAAAAAATCATTATGGTGTATGCCTTGAACTTCTACAGTGCTATATGCCAATTATATCTCAGTAAAATTAGAAGAAAAAAACAAAGGTTAAAAAATCAGCTATAGGAGTTCCCGTTGTGGCGCAGTGGTTAACGAATCCGACTAGGAACCATGAGGTTGCAGGTTCGGTCCCTGCCCTTGCTCAGTGGGGTAACGATCCGGCGTTGCCATGAGCTGCGGTGTAGGTTGCAGACGCGGCTCGGATCCCGCGTTGCTGTGGCTCTGGTGTAGGCCGGCGGCTACAGCTCCAATTGGACCCCTAGCCTGGGAATCTCCATATGCCGCGGGAGCGGCCCAAGAAATAGCAAAAAAAAGACCAAAAAAAAAAAAAAATCAGCTATAGAGTTAGATCATTTAAATCTCTTCCCCTTGAATAAAAATAAGTTGAACAAATTAGCAGTTGCCAGGGGCTGGGAGAAGAGGGACTGGAGCATGACTGCTAGTGAATGGATATGGGTATGAGTAAGGGAGTTCTTTTTTAAGGTCATGAAATGTTCTAGAATTAAGACGGTGGTGATAGTTGCAGACCTCTATGAATACACTATAAACCAATGAACTGTATATTTTAAAAGGGTGAACTTTATGGTTAAATGAATTTAAAAAAGAGCAGACAGTAAGTTGGTAGAGCTGAGATTCAAACTAAAGCCTATCCCAAAAGCCCACTTAAGCCCATGTTACCAAGAGGTGGAAGAACAATGACTAAGTTGATAAAACTTGTGAGAACTAAGAGTCAAGTTTTCTAATAAGATTATTGTTAGAAAGCCTGTATATTTTGAGCTACTAAATGATTCATTAATTCAAACTTTTTCCGCATGTCTTAATATGCCAGGCACTCTACAACAAAGATAAAAAATACACTGACCTTGATCTCTAACAGCTCCACCTAGTCAGAAATAGGCACATGAACAAAATACAATGAGTGCTATAAAAAAGGTATGTGCATGTATTGAGTTCCCATTGCGGCTCAGAGGGTTAAGAATCTGACTAGTATCCATGAGGATGAGGTTTGATCCCTGACCTCACTCAGTAGGTTAAGAATCCAGTGTTGCTGCAAGCTGCAGTGTAGGTTGAAGATGTGGTTCAGATCAGCATTGCTGTGCCTGTGGTATAGGCCGGCAGCTACAGCTCCAATTGGACCCCTAGCCTGGGAACTTGCCATATGCCACAGGTGCAACTCTAAAAAGAAAAAGGGGAGAAAAAAAAGATATGTACACGGAAATACTGAATATGGCAAAAGGATATCCACCTCTCACTGCTCTATGTGCCTGTACTCAGAACATGAAAGTGTATGTAAGAGAGGGTAATCTGTTATTTAAAGGAAGCCTCTGCAGAATACATTCTTTAAACCACCCAGAATATTTTCTGCACCTCTGACTCAATAGACTTACACTCAATTATCACCTCCCCAAAATCTGCTCCTTCTAACATTTTTGTTTCTCTTACTAACACCACTACTTTTCCAGGTACTTGGTATGATTGATTGTGTAAGGTTCTCTTATTTCACTCACACATTCAATCAGTGGCAGATATTTGCTCTCTCATTTTCCTTTCCCCTGCCATTAACTGGCTTACAACCTCAACAGCTCCTGCCTGGTCTAATGCCATAGTCACCTGATATTAGTCATTAAGAACACACTAATATCCAAGAGGATGAAGGTTCAATCCCTGGCCTCACTCAGTGGGTTAAAGTATCCGGCTTTGCCACAAGTTGTGGCACAAGTTATGAATGTGACTCAGATCCCGAGTTGCTGTGCCTGTGGTATAGGTCAATTCAATCCCTAGCCTGGGAATCTCCATATGCCACAGGTGTGGCCCTAAAAAGACAGAAAAAAAAGTAGAAGGTAAAAACACATGTATAGAAATAATTAAAACCAAATTTTTGAAGACCTAAATAAATAAATCCATGTTCACAAGTTTGATAATATCTTAAATAAGCATAAAAATGCACTGACAATAAAAGAAAATATTAACAAACTGGATTTAATCATGATTAAATTTTCTGTTTATCCAAAGGCACTATTTAAACAAGATGGAGTAGTACTGGCATAAGGGCAGCCATATGTATCAGTGGAAGAGAACACAGAGCCCTGAAAGGTCCATATAACAGTGGGTTAATAGATTTTTCAACAAAGTGTCAAGGTAATTCAGTGGAAAAAGGATAATTTTGGTTTTCTGCTTATTTTTTCAACAAATGGTAGTGGAACGGATCTACATAAAAAAAGAAAAACAACACTTACAATAGACAAAAATTACCTTGAGACAGATCATAAACCTAAATGTAAAGCCCAAAACTATAAAATTTCTAGAGGAGAACACAGAGCTCTTGTGACTTTGAGTTAGGGGATGATTTCTTAGATATGACACAAAAAAGCATAATGCATAAAAGAAAAAACTGATAAACTGCACTTCATCAAAACTAACAACTGCTCTTCAAATGACACTGTTAAGAAAATAAACTACAGAATGGGAGAAAATATTTGCAGAACACGTATCTGATAAAAGATCTGTATCCAGTATATACAAAGAACACTGAGAACTTAATTTTTTTTTTTTAACAGAGGCACCTGAGACATATGGAAGTTCCCAGGTTAACAGTGAAGAAGAATGATTAACGCAAATGATTTTTAAATTACCACGGTGGACACCATCTAAATTTTGATGAAGTCTTCTAACAACTCACTGAACTTGAACACCATAAAGACTGAAAGGGAAGGCTTATTGAATCACTGACTCATTTCCTAAAGAGTTTGGGTTCTTTTTATATGTTGAAGTCTTTATTTGACGACTATGGACTTCCCAAGAGGATATGTCTGCTCAGTGGGGCTGAATGACTATGATAATTGAAAAGGAAACATACCACTGTGAAGAATTCAAATCATACATAAAAATGAAAACCAAAATTCCACTGTAAGTGTATACATAAGTCTCTATAGGATTATTTGAGTAAAAGATTATTAACACGGAGAGAAACATAGGACATATACTAGGCTGGGGGTTTTTTCCTTGCTTTTTAGGGCTGTACCTGCGGCATATGGAAGTTCTCAGGCTACGGGTCGAATGGGAGCTGCAGCTGCCAACCTACAGCAACGCCAGATCCCTAATTGGAGCTGTGTGTGCAATCTACCTACTCCACAGCTCACAGCAATGCTGGATCCTTAACCCACTGAGCAAGGCCAGGGGTTGAACCCGCATCCTCATGGATACTAGTAGAGCTCATAATCCACTGAGCCACAATGAACTCCTATACTAGACTGTTAATAAGGCTCACCTGGGAGGGTAAAGATGATGGGGGGGCTAGTTATAAATACATTTTACTTGATATAATTCTATTTGTATAAAATTTTGCATAACCTTGCATAAAGTAATGCGAAAATATTTTGGTGATCCTCCTTTTTTGCATCACAGGGTGGAGAGATTTTAGGTACCTTTATTTTCTTCCTTATATTTTTATGTATGATTTGAATTCTTCACAGTGATATGTATTAAATAATCAGAGAAAGTTATTTTCATGGGGGGTATACTCTGATAGTTTTTTAAAACAATCTCTAAGAGTTGTTACATTACTATGAAGCTCTCTATATGCAACACTGGCCTGGAGTTGTTACATTACTATGAAGCTCTCTATACGCAACACTGGCCTATCACCTAAGTTTTAACAAATAATATGGATACCATGATGGTTACTGGTAGCCATAACAATTACATAGAAATGTTATTTTCTAGTGTTTCAAGTCACTATAAATTATTTCATCTCCCGGAGTCTTGGTTTTCTCATGTGTAATTTAAGACTAATAGCATCTATGCTTTGTTTTGCAGTGTTGTCATGAAATTAATGAGACAGTGTAGGCAGAGCACTTAGCAGAGAGTATCCTGAACAACTGGAAGCTCAAAGACTGTTTTCTATACCACCCCATCTGTCCTCACTGAAACTCCCCAATATAAGTGAGTTTTACCATTAACACATTAATTATGTTATAAAATGCAACGATATTCCTACTTTGATCCCTAAGCATTACTATTTATTCTCTTCCAAAGTATAGATAAAAGGGTGCTGTTTGGGAGTTCCCTTTGTGGCTCAGCAGTAACGGGCCTGACTGGTATCTATGAGGATGCAGGTTCAATCCCTGGCCTCACTCAGTGGGTTAAGGATCAGGGGTTGCCATAAGCTGTGGTGTAGGTCGCAGATGCGGCTCAGATCCTGAGTTGCTATGGCTGTGGTATAGGCCAGCAGCTGTAGCTCTGATTCAGCCCCTAGCCTGGGAACTTCTATATGCTGCAAATGTGGCCTTAAAAAAAAAAAGAAGGTGCTGTTTAAAGAAAGAAATGCTAAGTTTAAGGCACTCTTAAATTAAGCAGCTATATATATTAGTAATACCCAGACATATAATTACTAAACAAACCAGCCATCATCTAACAACTCATATTATCAGAAAACCTATACATTCTAGCTAAAGCCAAAAGAAACTTGATGTCACCCAAAATGGATGACTTTCAGGTATTTATTCATGAATACATTATTTTCTTTAGGGTTGGTAAGTACTGAAAAGAGCTTTTAGTCCTTTGTGAACCAAAGTGACCTTTGTGGACTCCTAGAAACTGTAGTGGTTTTTTCCTTCTTTTTTACACATTCATCACCCCTCCTCAAAAAATTAGAGTACAGGAAGTTCCTATTGTCACACAGCGGGTTACGAACCTGACTAGTATCCTGAGGATGCAGGTTTGATCCCTGGCCTCAGTCAGTGGGTTAAGGATCCGGCATTGCCATGAGCTGTGGTGTAGGTCACAGACATGGCTCGGATGTGGTGCTGCTGTGGTATTGCTGTGGCTGTGGCTGTGGCAGGCAGCTATAGCTCCAATTAGACCCCTAGCCTGGGAACTTCCATATGCCATGGGTGTGGCCATTAAAAACAAACTAGAGCACAGGTAAGTAAAAGGGGGGGGAACATCTACAATTCCATCATCAAACAATACCTACTCTTAACCATCTGGTGTATATCCTTTCAATTTTTAAAAATCACATATGTAAATCCATATACAATACACATTTGAACCACTTTTAAATGTACATTTTACCAATTCCATACATCAATAATCTTCAAATGAAATTCTGCCATTATAAATTCACAAAGCCAATATTTTTAGCTAAAATGAAAACTGGACAATAATAAATGCCTTTTAACAGTTCATGACTTAAGGAAAAACTCCACTAGCTCAAGATTAGCAAAACAAAACAAAAGTTATTGCTTATTTTGCAATCTAAGATGTGGATGAGGAGTTCCCTTGCGGCACAGTGGGTTAAGGATCTGATGTTGTCCCTGAAGCAGCTCAGGTCGCTGCTGTGATGTGGGTTTGATCCCTGACCCTGGAATTTCTACATGCTGTTGGCACAGCCAAATAATAATAATAATAATTAATAAATCAAAAATAGATGAAAACTCATTTCCTAGGATTTGGGGTAATTGTAGAGTTTATCACTGTATTTATCATTATTTTTTATAATATTTGATCTCATCAATACTTTCCACCATTTTCTTTATACTTGTTATATACCATACCATTTCTTAAAAGAATTAGCAGTTCCTACAAAAATACACTTATAATAGGGTGAGAGGGTTTTTTTAATTAAAAAGAACGAATAAAAATGTACTACTTGGGAGTTCCTGCTGTGGCACAGCAAGACCAACAACGTCTCTGGAACACTGGGGCGCAGGTTCCATCCCCCGCCCAGCACAGTGGGTTAAAGGATCCTGAGCTGCAACTCAGATCTGATCCCTGGCCTTGGAACTCCACATACTGTGGGGTAGCCAAAAAAAGTACTAATTGGAAAAAATTCAGTATTCAACTGGAATGATTAATTTCTTTCTGGTCTACATAAGTCTCATTTCAATATAAAAGTATATACAAATTGAACAGGAAAGATAGACACCTTCTTAGGACTGAATACTAGGAGAAATGTGTACAGATTCAGATGTAAAGGAATACTGGCTAATTTAGACAGGAAGCATCTTTGACTATAATTTGAGAAAACATAAAAGTTCTATTGTCCCTCTTAAAATGCCCCAGCATTATACTGTAATTCACCTATGTCTTTCAGTCACCATAGAAGGAAATAGATTATACAAGTTAAAGGACTACACCATGATCTGTTGATAAATGCTGGATAGTATCAATTCATAGTTAAATCTTCAGAATGCCTCAGATAAAGATATACTGCAGAGTTAAGAACATAACTAACTATATGACTTACACAGCAGATATGCACACAGCACAGCTGTTATCTTTCTGGAATGTATTAGAAGCCTGACTTTCTTTTAGAAATAAACCTCCACAGAGGTTGTCTGCAGAGCAAACTGCAGAAAAGCTTAACTTTGCTCTCAATATACTTTGAACTGACTCAGCACTTTTAAGAAAAACTCAAATAAGACCCCCAAAGTAGTTCTCCACGTTACATGGGACAGAAAATTTTCATGAGGAAAGAAAAACTAAAAGCTTTGTTTTGATTTTGATTTTTATTTTTTTGTCTTTTTAGGGCCGCACCCACAGCCTATTGAGGTTCCCAGGCCAGAGGTCTAATCGGAGCTGTTGCCACCGGCCTAAGCCAGAGCCACAGCAACGCCAGATCTGAGCCACGTCTTCGACCTACACCACAGCTCACGGCAACACCAGATCCTGAACCCACTGAGCGAGGCCAGGGATTGAACCTGCAACCTCATGGTTCCTAGTCGGATTCATTTCCACTGCGCTACAACAGGAACTCCCTTTGTTTTATTTTTGCCAGCACTAAGAGAAGTTGTTTCATTAAATGCATGTAAGGAGCAATTCAGCTGCATAAAAATATCAAAAATTCAAATATAAGCCCCCTCCCCAAAAAGTACTAGGTTATGGTCTCTGACATTTCCCTTACCAAAAGAGCAGTTACACACTAAATCTAGCAGTTGTATCCAGCAGGCTTTGCACAGATAGATAGCCTGGGATCTTCTACAAAACCATTTGTTTTGCAGATTGTATCTTATGATAGAATTAAGAGCTGATAAGAGATCAACAAATGCTTTGAAAGTCTTGCATTGTTTTAAACCATTTTCCTCAATACAATTAAACAATGTAAAACAGTGATTAATAGTAAAATTATTAAACATAAAACTCCTATTGCTCTTATCTGATTCTGGAGAAAATTTTACAAGTTTTTTGAAAAAGACAGTTTTAAAGGACTGTTTAGCAAGTTAATGCATCTATAATTCTAAGATTACAGGGCTCTTTCATTATTTGTTTTTTTTTTTCTTTTTGCCTTTCCATTGTGCTTTGTTTTGAAGATGAGGTAATATATCTTGAGTCTCTAATTAGAGACTACTACTACCTGAAGAGTTAATAAGGGGTAATATTTTGACAAGGACAGGAACTAAACGAGTCTGACTAGCAAGAAATTTCCCAGGGCCCTTTTCAACTTTAGGCCATTATAGGCAGATGTTATAAAATGGATAGAATTACAGAATCTCAACCAGAGTATAAAAATAAACAAAATACAGATGCTAAGCTGAAAAAATAAATCTGTTCCCTCATCAACAGCAAGGCTGACGGAAGTCCCATAGGTGGGAATAACGTCCAAACTTAGGCATTCATTATTACACTTGTTCACTTAACCTCCCATTTACAGATACTAAATCCATTTATTGAAAAAGTGACCTTAAATTGAGACATCAAATTTTTATCAGTGTAGAAAAATCTTCAACTATACTATATATTTACCAGACTAACCTTTTCCTGAAGAGCAGGATTTTGATAATAAATATAATGATAATACTCATAATACAAAGAGTTGCTGAGCTACCCCACTTTCTGCAATCCAGCCTATATCTTCCCTCTTCTCCTGTAACTGTTTTCCAAGGCCCCAATTACCTCCTAGACATCAAACCCCCTATTTCAGTGTTTTAGTCCTACTTCTCCTTCATACTTTAAGAACCCTCTGTGATAGATCAGTCAACCCTCATCCCAGACACCTCTCCAGTCTGAGCCTCATGTGTTATTCCCTGGTTATAACACATGAGGATAATGGATAAAAAGATAGAGATAAATCTACCTCTTTTAACCCTCTGTGTCTACTTCCTCCCTCTTGCCTAGCCATTGATCTTCTCTAGTCACTCAGTCTCTTCCTCTAGATTCTACAAATTTTACAGTCTAGAAGCTCATTCTATTCCAGAGCTCACGCAACATCCCTATATGGATGACTCATTCAGCATCTCTAGTCCCAATCTCTCTCCAAAAATTTAGTCTAGCCAATTGAACATCAGTCTGAATACCTCACAACCATCTCAAACAATACCTGTTTTTAAAAATCAGGGATTCGGAGTTCCCGTCGTGGCGCAGTGGTTAACGAATCCGACTAGGAACCATGAGGTTGCAGGTTCGGTCCCTGCCCTTGCTCAGTGGGGTAACGATCCGGCGTTGCCATGAGCTGCGGTGTAGGTTGCAGACGCGGCTCAGATCCCGCGTTGCTGTGGCTCTGGCGTAGGCCGGAGGCTACAGCTCCGATTCGACCCCTAGCCTGGGAAACTCCATATGCCGCGGAAGCAGCCCTAGAAATGGCAAAAAGATAAAAAAAAAAAAAAAAAAAAAAATCAGGGATTCCCATTGTGGCTCATCGGAAATGAACCTAACTTGTATCCATGAGGATGTGGGTTCAATCCCTGGCCTTGCTCAGTGGGTTAAGGATCCAGCATTGGGGAAGCTTGGATTTGGTGTGGCTATAGCTGTGGTATAGGCTGGCAGCTGCAGCTCTGATTAGACCCCTAGCCCAGGAACTTCCATATGCTGCAAGCGCAGCCTTAAAAAGAAAAAAAAAAAAAAAAAAAGAGTAAGAGTTGTCACTAATTGGCTCTCGCAAAAATGTCTGGCACCCTACCAAGGCCTTTATATTCATTTTTTTTTCTTTTTTTTTTTGCCTTTTCTAGGGTCACTCCCATGGCATATGGAGATTCCCAGGCTAGGGATCTAATCGGAGTTGTAGCCACGGCCTATGCCAGAGCCACAGCAACGCCACATCTGAGCCACGTCTGCAACCTACACCACAGCTCACAGCAACGCCGGATCCTTAACCCACTGAGCGAGGACAGGGGTCAAACCCGCATCCTCATGGATACTAGTTGGGTTCGTTAACTGCTGAGCCATGATGGGAACACCTAAACGTCCATTTGAGAGTTAAAGATATTAAAGCTCAAAGACCTGCAAAATATCACTCAGCTAGACTTAAACCTTGGTTCATGAATGCTAAACCATCATGCTAAAATTGCTTCTGTACTGTTTATGTACATGCTTTACATGTCCCTCCCAGAAAGCTGTGGAGGGCACTAACACATCTGGTTCATCTTTGTATTCTGCAGTGTCTCTCTACCATGTCTATCACAGAGTAGGGCCCCCCAAAACATTTGCTAAATGAATAACTCTGTTGTGCCACAGTGTACTTATACCTAAACCATACAGTCACAGAATATTGTGGTTTAAAAAAAAAAAAAAAAAGTCTGGTGAGATTTTCTTTTGGCTGTCACAGTTATTCTCCATTCCTTTCTGCAATGTCTAATCTGCTTAGTTTACACATAAGTCTAGATCAATGGGCCAAGGAGGAAATTCTATGCAATCTGAGATAGTCTCTCACTTTCCCAACAGCTGATAGACCTTTTTTTTTTTCACTCTGAATTTGATTTCCAGGATGTTTGAAGTCTCAAAAAGACAGGTCCCAGTACAAATGTGCTGTTATTGTTAAAGGTATTTTTCCAGGGAGATGGTATACTATGCTGTACCAGAATTCAGTTTATAAACTGCAATTACCGGAGTTTCCGTCGTGGCGCAGTGATTAACGAATCCGACTAGGAACCATGAGGTGGCGGCTACGATCCCTGCCCTTGCTCAGTGGGTTAATGATCCGGCGTTGCCGTGAGCTGTGGTGTAGGTTGCAGACACAGCTCGGATCCTGCGTTGCCATGGCTCTGGCGTAGGCTGGCGGCTACACCTCCGATTTGACCCCTAGCCTGGGAACCTCCATATGCCACGGGAGCGGCCCAAGAAACAGCAAAAAGACCAAAAAAAAAAAAAAAATAAAAAAATAGAAATAAATAAATAAATAAATAAACTGCAATTACTTAACAGTTGGAACCAAAACACGTGTTAAAACCAATATTCAAAAAAAGGGGGGGGGAGACAGTCCCTACACAGAAAATAATCGAATAGCAAAAATATTTCATTATATCCCCTTAAGCAGAAGCAACAGTATAAGAAGTTACAAGGCTAAAAGCGGTTTACAAATATTTTTGCTGGTAGTTTTAAAGAAAAGATTGAAATTAGTAACAGAAGTTATACACATACATATAATTCACCAGAGACTATTAATGAAATAGCACAA
The DNA here is from genome assembly GCF_054392235.1 of Sus scrofa. Taxonomy (NCBI): domain Eukaryota; kingdom Metazoa; phylum Chordata; class Mammalia; order Artiodactyla; family Suidae; genus Sus; species Sus scrofa. The sequence goes on from NC_139401.1 coordinate 18,451,880, forward strand.
GTAGAATTTTTTTCTTTTTCAGTCTATCTCATATAAAGACATTGTTTTCAAACTTGAAAAACAAACAAAATAGTTCTTCTTGGGGTTCCCACTGTGGCGCAATGGGTTAGGGATCTGGTGTTACTGCAATTGCAGCATAGATCAAAGCTGACAGTTGGGATTCATGCCCTGGCCAGGAACTTCTATATGCCACAGGTGTAGCCAAAAAAAAAAAAAGGTTCTTCTTTATGGCCCAGTCAATAGGATGATGGTGAAGTCTGAGTTAACTGACTAATAAAGGTGATGAAACAACACCTTTAAGTTTCTCATTTTGACTTGAAGATAGTTTATTACTTTGATTTCAAGAAGTATTTCACATTGGGAGTTCCCGTCGTGGCGCAGTGGTTAACGAATCCGACTAGGAACCATGAGGTTGCGGGTTTGACCCCTGGCCTTGCTCCGTGGGTTAGGGATCCGGCGTTGCCTTGAGTTGTGGTGTAGGTTGCAGACGTGGCTTGGATCTCACATTGCTGTTGCTCTGGCGTAGGCCGGTGGCTATAGCTCCAATTCAACCCCTAGCCTGGGAACCTCCATATGCTGCAGGAGCGGCCCAAGAAATGGCAAAAAAAAAAAAAAAAAAAAAAGAAGAAGAAGTATTTCACATTTATACCTAAATGCAAAAACACTTATTGACTTAATTGAAATACATTATAGCTATACGTTTTCCTTTGACAAAGAGAATCTGGCTCTTTTAACTAAAAATTTGCTCCTGGTAAGGTGATTATCTTAATACAGTTTTTAAAAAGTGTATACAGTTGGATGTGGAAGCCATGGATACAAAGGGCTACTGTACTGAGCCATTTATATAAAGGACTTGAGGCTTGGTACCCAAGGGGGTCCTGGAACATGGATGGGAACAACTGTTATATACACACTGCATAGCTATACGTAACCTGTTGAACTGGACATGATTCATCACTTTAAGACTTCACAAGCACCTAATCAATTTATTCAGTAACAAATTTCCCATTTTCTGACATACTTGTAAAAGTAATCAGAAAAAAACCTAAATTGTAATGCTGTAATTACACTTAAAAATAAAATCTCGGGGAGCTCCTGTCGTGGCACAGCGGAAACGAATCCGACTAGGAACCATGAGGTTGTGGGTTCAATCCCTGGCCTCGCTCAGTGGGTTCAGGATCTGGCATTGATGTGAGCTGTGGTGTAGGTCACAGATGCGGCTTGGATCCCGTGTTACTGTGGCTCTGGCGTAGGCCGGTGGCTACAGCTCTGATTAGACCCCTAGCCTGGGAACCTCCATATGCTGCAGATGAGGCCCTAAAAAAAAAAGACAAAAAGACAAAAATAATATAAATAAAATAAAATCTTGGGGAGTTCCTGTCATGGCTCAGCGGTTAACGAACCCAACTAGCATCCATGAGGAGGCAGGTTCAATCCCTGGCCTCATCCAGTGGATTAAGGACCCGGCACTGCTGTGAGCTGTGGTATAGGCCAGCTGCTACAGCTCCGACTAGATCCCTAGCCTGGGAACTTCCATATGCCTCGAGTGCAGCCCTCAAAAGACAAAAAAAAAAAAAAAATTAAATTAAATCTGAGTTGTAAATAATAGGATTTCCCATGTGGCTCACAGCATAAATACTCATTGTTGAATTGTGAATAATCAATATTAAGAATGAACAAACATTTTGTAAACAACAAGGTTGTATTACTATAACCAATCTCCTGGGATAGACCATGATGGAAAATAATATTTTTTAAAAATGCAGGAATTCCCGATGTGGCAAACGGGATCAATGCTCTGGAGTACTGGAACACAAGTGGAACTGGCCCAACACAGTGCATTAGGATCTGGCAGCCTAAGTCACAACCGCTGTTCAGGTCTGATCCCTTGCCCAGGAGCTCCAGGAATAAACTAATTAATTAAATTTAATTACATAAAAAAGATGTTATATATATGTATGACTCAGTCACTGTGCTGTAGAGCAGAAATTGGCACAACATTGTAAATCAACTATACTCTAATTTAAAAAAAAAAAAAGAATGAACATTTTAGAGTTCCCTGGTGACTCAGTGGGTTAGGGATCCAGTGGTGTCACTGCTGTGGCGTGGGTTTGATTCCTGGCCACAGAACCTCCCATGCGTCGGGAAGCCAAAAAAAAAAAAAAAAAAAAAAAAAAAAAGAACTTTTTTTGTTTTGCTCTTTTAGGGCGTCCCGCAGCATATGGAAGTTATCAGGCTAGGGGTCAAATTGGAGCTACAGCTCCCAGCCTATGCCACAGCCACAGCAAGGTGGGATCCTGGCCTCGTCTGCAACCTACAGCACAGCTCGCAGCAATGCTGGATCCTTAACCCACTGAGTGAGGTCAGGGATTGAACCCACATCCTCATGGGTACTAGTTGGATTCACTTCTGCTGTGCCACAGCAGAAACTCCAGAATGAACACTTTTTAGTAGTGAGGATTTATCAAATCAAGCCTTCTGGAGGGGTAATTTTAATTATGCTTTAGTAAAGTCTCTATCTCCAACAAATTAGAAGTTAAATTTTTTTTTGCATCAGAGCAAACCCAAAAAAGGAAACAATGATTTTCAAAAATTTTTAATTTATCTAAAAAATTAGGAGTTCCCGTCGTGGCGCAGTGGTTAACGAATCCGACTAGGAACCATGAGGTTGCAGGTTCGGTCCCTGCCCTTGCTCCGTGGGTTAACGATCCGGCGGTGCCGTGAGCTGTGGTGTAGGTTGCAGACGCGGCTCGGATCCCGTGTTGCTATGGCTCTGGTGTAGGCCAGTGGCTACGGCTCCGATTCAACCCCTAGCCTGGGAACCTCCATATGCCGTGGGAGCGGCCCAAAGAAATAGCAAAAAGACAAAAAAAATAAAATAAAAAAAATAAAAAATTATAGTCACTGGAGTTCCTGTCATGGCTCAGCGGAAATGAACCTGACTAGCATCCATGAGGACGCAGGTTCGATCCCTGGCCTTGCTCAGAAGGTTAAGGATCCAGCACTGCCACGAGCTGTGGTGTGGGTCACAGACTCTGCTCAGATCTGGCGTTGCTGTGGCTGTGGTGTAGGCCGGCAGCTACAGCTCCAATTGGACCCCTAGCCTGGAACCTCCATATGCTGCAGGCGTAGCTCTAAAAAGATGGGGAAAAAAATTATAATCTCACGGTAAAATAATTAATCTCTTACAATCTTAAAACAATTTATATGAATGCTATGCATTTGGTTAAGAAGTACATCATATCAGAAAACAGATAAATGAAAGACAAGTCAAGGGTTACCAAAATCTCAGTTTATAGTTGTAAATTCCTAAGGTTTTTAAAGCACAGCCACAGGCTAATTGCCCAAAGACCTGCTGCCCACTGACATTTGCAGAGGACTGAAGTTAATAGCAGGGCATGTCAATTTACTACAGGCAGCTCTCAGTGCGACATTTTGACAAAAGAACTGGGTCAGGTTACAGCCTGTTCCTATTATCACAGCAGTCTAGATTTATGGTTTCTAACACTGGCCCTACAAGAAATAATGGAAATGATGACAACAACAATCCCTGCTAGACAACAGATTACAGAAAAGCATGCAATAAACTACAATCTGAAGTGACCAGAAAACTAAACATCCCTGACAATACTTCAAACATGAGGCAGGTGTCAGTAAATGACCCATTTAAACATTTCTATAACCTCTCAAAAATCTCGACACAAAAAAAATCTCAAATCAGACTTCCTAATCTAAAACCAAGCAATATGTAAATGTATTCAGCACTACTGAGTTCTAACTTAAATTCTTTTAATAACAGAGTTATCAAACTCTACTAAATTAATACTCCAAATAATACTGAAAATCTTCTAAAAGAAAAAAAAAAGGCAGTTTCACAGCTAAGGGCACAAGTTTACAACTGTATTCAGAGGGGCAAGGACAAGAGAACTGAAGAAACACATGTGATTCACTCACTGCTTAATTTAAAACTAAAAGAAATTTGTGCTACAGGTACAGAGCTGTTTGTCTGGAATTCAGCACCAGTTAATCCTTATGAGAAACAGAAGCCAAGAAAAAATCAAATATGTATTCTAAAGACAAGAAGCAAACAGAAGGGTCCCACCAACTTTTCCCTGAGAACAGAAAGCATCCTCAAGATATGCCCCAGAATTGCAATGTATCTGTCCCTTCTGAAGTTTACAATGTAACCACAAAAGGTGGGCACTCTTTCCGCTCTTACAACAATTTGCTCCTATAAACGTAGGAAGGGGCAGAGCCACAGCCATAAACACAGGTCACAAGTAGTAAGTAGTCAAATGCTCTCTGTACCTTCCAATGTTTCCCAGCTCTTTACTCAAACAATGCTTATTCTTCTTTTTTTTTCTTTTTAACTTTTAGGTTAAACATGGAATTCATCTAGTCTAGGTGAGATGAATACGAAATTAAGTTGAAAAGCACCATCATATAAACTCTTATAGGAGCCTCAAATCCTTCACTGTTCACACAATAAGATATTCTCATTTCTTACGTTAAAACCTTTCCATCACATGACGCAAATGTGATAGTAAGAGAAAGGTTTAGGGATATACGCTTAGTAGAAATCACTCAGCATAAAAATCACTAGTATTATTATCTCTAAGGTGGCCACAGTTTACTTACATTAGACAATATAAAGACAAAATATGCAAAAAATGCCTTACTCATTAACACCAAACAACATATGCGTATTTCAAATCTTTTATGGTTTGTTTCTGAAGTTTTCTGAAATTATCCTACTTTTAGAATGGCCACCTCTGCTATCTCTTAAAAAATAAGATGGTATCACTACAGTAAAGGCATTTCTATGCTTAGAGTAACCAAAGCCCAAACTAGTTAGAGCCTGGAAAACTCACCACTAAATTATACCAACCTATTTCAAGCTGAGATAAACAGCAATGGTTTCTCTCATTTATTTCCCCAAGACAGAAAGATCATAACGATTAAGATCCCAAATCAAGGAAGAGGTTTTCTTTCAAAATGACCAACATTTGCCATTTTCAAAATTGCCATGCTTTTGGTTCCTGAAATCAACAAAATCACTTCAAATTAACAATATTCCTTAAATTCTTAAAGATACTTGCTCACTCCAAACTACAAAACACCTGAGCAATGCCAGACCAATATTCATACCATAGCCTCACAGCTCTAATGCTGATGGCTGGCAGAGCTGGCTTTGTTCATGTCATATATTCTAAAAAACCAGGAATATTACTATGAGGAGACAATGAGACTCTCAGGGAGGTAAGCTAATAAAGAAAATGACCTCAGATTTCCATTCACAATTGGAATGAGAGTAGAGCGGGCATAAAGGTGGAAAAAAAGCAGCAGACTAACCTGGCAAAAAAGAGCTAGAGGTGACTAATAACTCCCATAGCAGAGGATCCTTTGCGTCCTCCAGTGATCCAGTTACTAAAATTCCAACACTCATTTCTATTAGCCCAAACAAATACTCAAGTGAAGTTATCCTCCTCCATTCCTCTTTCCAACCTGCAAGAGCTTAAGCTAAAATTGAGATTAAGATCTTCCTTAAATGGAACAAAGGACTACATCATTTTCATTCAAAAAAATCTGGCAATTACTCAGCCTTTTCAAGACACTTTACTATCATCAATTATTTCTCAGTGAGGCAGTGCAGGATTACCCTGACTATTTCACTGATGCGGAAACAGACACCAACAGCAAAAGGAACAGGGGCAGGAAGAGGGGTGATAGGAAGCATCTGGGAGGAACAGGCAAGCAGCTAAAAAGGAACAAACCCACAAGAAAATGAGAGTTACATCTGGCTTATAGCTGACCATTATAAGCCTTATTTGTTATTTTTAAGTTCAGAGAGATTTCTGAAACATTTTTTAAAAAGAAAGCACTTGAAATGATCAATTAATAGCTAGTTATAACATGAACTACTCAGTCACAGAAGTTACTTAGCATTAAAAAACATCCACTCTCCAGAGCACAGACTGATTTCAATTTATACCAGTAATTATCCTTTTCCCCTCAAGCCTAACCAGCATGTTATCTGAGCCAAAAATAATCTCTCATAAAAACATATAGCTTTATATAATCATAACAAAAAACACACAAAGTTAATATCACACAAGTCACAAGTAATTCACAGTTACATCCAAGCTTTGTTTAGAGAATTATGACCAAAATTGACTCCCTGAATTTGTCACTGAAATAAAAGGACTACCTGTTCTACATTCATATAAATTTTCTTAGCTATAACCTTGAAATTTTCAGGAATAAACCACTGATGGGAAGTCTTAAAGTCCCAGAAACCAGCACAGATAGCAGTAGGTTCAACTGAACTTCCATGAGCACAGGTACTGAATAAAAATGTGTTGACTGAAGCATAAATCCAAAGGACCGACCAAGTGCCTCAGAAGAAAAACCACCTCTTTAAGAATGACTCCAAGGTTTTTTGTACACAGGACATCATTAACTTTAAAGCATCCTCACACATAAATAATGTAGTTCAGTTATATTAATCTTTTTCCCCCCAAACTATCAATTTCAAAAGAAATCAGGTTATCTCGGGGAAACAGGTATACACCCTTAGAAGCTTATAAGGTTACATAACATATATATGAAGTTTACTCAGATATGTCAAAGCCATTTTAAGTGGTGTTTCACTAATTTCTTGAAAAAATTCTTTCCGACTCTTTTGAAGAATATGGATAAAGAAAGAGCCAAACACAAGGCATCGAGGGCTCATCTCCTTTTTCAAAATCCCCATTGCACTCATTTCCAAAAGCTGTTTTCACATTGCTCATATTAAATATACAAACCCACAAACATGGTGAAAGAACATTCATCCCTGGAAATACATTATTTAATGAATAATTAGAAAAACGAATGTCAAGAGCAGCAAAACTGTCATTATTGAAGAACATTCTCAAGTACCATTATTGAAAAAAAAAAACTAAGTATCAGTCTATGAACTATTGTTATAATTAAACTGCTTGTCACAGGAAGTTGTACTCCATAAATATAATACATCTTATAACACTCTTACCCCCAAACAGAAATATGAATAGCTCTGTGAGCACTAAAAATGCAGCAGCATCTGCAGTTATTTTCAGAAAGATAACCATATCCAATAATTTCGTAAATCATATGATCATAAGTAAATACTCACTTTCGCTGCCTCAGTTTCCCCCTACTAACAAATCCAAACACTTTTAGAGAAGTCTGTCCTAAAGTCACCCTTACAGGTAAGTCATAAATGCTAATCTTCTAATTCTTCAAAGTAGAAGCCAGTTCCAAACTGTAATCACACTTTATAATCAATGACATGTGCATTACAACCTTTAAAAAAAAAAAAAACCAACAATCTTAAACGGGAACTTGTAACTAATTACCTGTGCTGCCCCAACACTGGGGGCGGGGGTGGGGCGGCGCGAATTTCAGCTCAGCCCTCAAAGCTACGTATCATCTCAACGCGCAAAATCTATTCAATTCGCTTACTCGTTCTCCCCCTGGCGATTCACACTAGGATGTAGCACAACCACTATCCAGGTAGAAAAAGCGAGAACGCTATCTCGAAATAAAGGGAGGAGAGGTCTTGGGACCCAGTCCCGCCCGGAGAGCACCCCGGCCGCCTCGCCGCTCCCGGGGAGAGCTGGAGCCCCGCTCGCCGGCCCCAATCCCCAGGACCTGCCGCCGCCCCCCGCCCCCGCGCGCCGCTTCACCCCCCGAGGGCGAGCCACCGGCGCTGCCCCCTGCCCAACCGCCTAGAGCCCCGGGGCGCGAGTCCGACAAACACCTGGCACCCGGAGCCGAGCTCGAGCTCAGCCAGAAGCGCATCCTTCTAGACTGACGTTTCCCTCCCAAACTCCAAAAGTTACCTCACAAGTCCCCGGAAGGCTGCCGGGCGAATTTCAGCCCAAACCAGGCAAAGTCATCCCTACTCAGCCCCGCCGCCCACCCGCGCTGTCCCCACGGCCGGAGGATGCTCCGGAGGGTACTGTCTGCGCTTCACGCCAGGGGATGGTTAGAGGAGAGTGGCTCGGCGCCCGAACGTCGCCGGCGGGATGGGCCGGTGCCCAGCGACCGGGCCTGGGGCGAGTGTGAGGGGCGTCGCGAGAGCGGCTGAGGGGCGTCGCGAAGAGCACTACGTGGGGCAGGGGAACCCCGGCCTCGGGGGTGAGGCCGCCGAGGGGCAAGGGAGCCCTGGCCTCGGGGGTGAGGCCGCCGGGAGTGGGTGACCAGAGTGCGCGGCCGAGCTGGGGCCGGACCCCGCGGGACGGTGAGGGGGCGTTCCTCGCGCGGGACTGGCCACCGAGGACTCCCGCCCGCCCGCGGACAACGGCCAGAGCCGGGACGCCACAGCCCCGCCGCTCTGGTCTTCACGGGGCCCGGAGTCGCCACGCACCTCGAGTCTCTTCAGCGAAAAGAGCGAAATTCTGTTACACTGGTCCCGCGAGCCGGTACCGATCTTCACACCGCCGCCGCCATGTTTGAGAAGCCGCGCGCGGAGCCGCGCATGCCCCGCAACCGCCACCGCCGCCCCGCCCCCGCCCCGCTGCCCGCGTGCCCTGCGGTTGCAGCCAGCGCGCCCTTTGACCGCAGCCGCGTGCGGGGCCCGAGCCCGCAGCCCAGCCGGAAGCCCGCGCGAGCTGTGGTGGGCGATGAGACTCCGCGAGCCCGGGAAAACCCTAGGGAGTTTTCCCTCATCCTCCCCCCGCCCCATCTGCCCTCCCGCCAAAAAAGAAAAAAAAAAAACCAGTCGCAGCCCATGCACCTAAGACCTTGGTGGGCCTTAACTGGAACCCCAGGGTCCGCTTCAAGTTTCATCCGAGGGGAGCTCGCTTCCCTTGGCCATCGCCTTCGATTCTAGACCACCGCCCATCCTGGCGCACCGAAAAGGCAGGCGCTTCCCTAGGAACTCAAGTTCGATGAGCAAGGAAAGAGCAGCTCGTTAGAGCAGCTTGAGCAAAGCCACTCCTTCGCGGGTTGCAGCACAGTTCTTGAAACAGCTTTTTTTTCTTTTCTTTTTTTTTTCCCCATGAGTTTTGCCACGCATTCTCCTACAGCTCCACATTCTGGATTTAGTACTTCCTCTAAACCCAGGCTTGAGCTAACGGGAACTAGCCTAAACCTGGAGAGTAAAATAATTTGCTCACAAGCTTGAGGGTGCTCGCGGTCGTCTTCGAGACTGCGTTTTGGGGTCTCCTCCCACCCCCGCTCCGGACGAAGAGGTTGCGCAGGTGGAGGTCACTCCAGGGGGAAGAGGCGGGTGCAAAAATAGCTCCAAAATGAATCTCTCCGCACAACATAGCAAACAGAAAACTAGAGAAAAGCATCCCATTCCTTGTTGTCAGATTGGGTATAGGCAGATATGAAGCTTTTGTTTGAAAAATAATACGATGTGCTGTGTTAGCCAAAAGTAAACCAATGACAGGCCTTCTCTCTCTACAGCTCTTTTCAAAAGTTGGATGGAGGTTTTGCACCCGTGATCTGCTTAACTTAGTATATAGGGCATGAGTATTTTTTTTAACCATAATTCGGAAATTGGAGCCTAAAATTTAAAAGAAAAAGCACCGGCGGAATATATCCATTTTCCGCAAAGCAAAATGAAATTGTTTTCATACAACACAACTTTAGCAATGTTAAACAAGGGCCGAATTAAAGTATTTTTTATTCTGTTTAAGCACTAGTGAATCACACAAGATCAGATTGCTCTGATTGTTCTTGCATCATTTAAAAATGAATAAATAACTGTTAACTGACAATTCAAGAAAACTTGAAGGCAAAAATAGAAAAACTAGGCCATTGATATGCAAATATTAAAGCGAGATTTGGATCAGTTGTGTAATATATATCACATAGGGAATATTGAAATGGTCTAAGATGACGTTTCAAAAATGTCTTTAAAAGCCAGAAAGTTATCTTTAACAAAAAGAAACAGGTTTAATATTAGCAAACCCTTAGTATGGGATATGGCAGGACTGGGAGGTGAAACACAAATGTTGAATTACTGGCTATTGTCTTTCTAATCCTGATGCAATGGAAATATTTGAAACTCATCTCTACATTCTATGAAAGATTTAAGTTATTTATGCCTCTTTTACATATATGGAACCTTTATTAAATTGTAGACATACTGCTCTGATTGTAAATTGCCTGTCTCAGGGATGCCTCATTTACTTCCTATAATTCTTTACCATATTCCCCATGAAATTATATTATGAAATTTTTATTTCATAATATTTTACAATATTTCCCATGAAATTATTATACGAAATTATGTCATGGAAACTCTTTACCATAATTCCCATGAAATTCCTCAGTCTGGAAGTGATAGTGGCTTCACTGTGATAGCTTCTGGCAGGAGCTCCTCCTTCGAGACTGGTTCTCACTGGGTCTTCAGGAACCAGGAGGAGCAGGTACAGCTTCCAGCTTCCAGTTTTTACTAATCCCTGGGCAACCTCAGAATCCCTTATTAGTTCCCCTAAACCAACCCACACCTCTGTGAATAATTCGTTCAGTACTCTTCAAAAATCTTATATAACTGTATCTTCTATTCCTTCTGCTTGGACCATTATTGAAAGGGTCTTTTTCTCTTTATTTCAAGCCAAGCAATTAAGAGGTTAAGTGTTTCAAATATTTCTGTAACCCTTTGAGAATTTATAGATATGAGGCACTGTGTCTATAGCACCTAAGGATTTCACAGTCTGTTATATGTAAACAAGTCACTATAATACTATGGATAAAATCAACTTAGAGGTATTTTCTTAGAGTGGAGGTTAAAGAAGACAATGTGCGAAAAGCCCCTAAATACCAACTGTTAACTGATAGTAAACACTCCATAATTACTAGTTTCCCAAAGGCTATTTCTTAAGAGGGTAAGAGAGGTAACATTTGAACTGAGAGGGGAAAAAATGCAGAGTTTGCCAAACAAACAAGAGCATATGTGCAAAGTAATGAAGAGTCATTGCATGGTCTTTGAATAGTGGAAGGTTCAAAAGGTTCATTGGGCTGAACAAAACAAGGAGTCAATTTAGAGGACTTGAGTGCCATGCTAAGGTGCTGGAACCTTATTCAGAGCATGATGGGGAGCTATTGAAGGTTATATAGCAGGGTAGTTCTAGAAAGAGAGTTGCAGATCCCTGCAACCCCTCTAGCTGCTGCTACAGCACCAAGGGCTCTGCTCCCCGATCCTAATAGAAGCCTGAACTCAGTGAGAGCAGTCAAGACAGGAGCATGCTGGCAGGAGGCCCCTGGTCGTCCAGTAGCAGCCCCGGAGAGCTTGGGCAGAGGCTGGCAATAGTCAAAGCAGTTAGACTTCGATGGTCACTGGGAGGGGGTTGAGGACCAGAGCAGACAAGGGAGCTGGCTGGATCGACCACTTCACAAGGCCACCTGAACAAGTGTAGTCTCACCCTTTATGTTCTTTTTTCAATTGAGCTTTATTTATTTTTATTTATTTATGTACGTATGTATTTAGCCTTTTTTTTTAGGGTCGCACCCACGGCATTTGCAGGTTCCCAGGCTAGGGATCAATTTGGAGCTGTAGTTGCCAGCCTATGCCAGAGCCACAGCAACACCAGATCCAAGCCACATCTGTGGCCTACACCACAGCTCATGATAATACCAGATCCTTAATCCACTGAACAAGGCCAGGGATCAAAGCCACATCCTCGTGGTTACTAGCTGGGTTCATTACCGCTGAGCCACAATGGGAACTCCCTCAACTGGGCTTTTATTTACATGCAGTAAATCACGCATATCATAAATGTACAGCTCAGTCGTTTTGCATGTGTATGTGCTGATGTACTCATGCAGGCATCCATGGATAGACATTTCCAACACCCCAGAAAATCTTATGACTCTCCCCGGTCAGGAATACACACTTCCCCACCTCCAAGTAGCCATTATTCTGACTTCTACCTTGTAGATCAGTTTTGCCTGTTCTTGGATATCTTATCAATGAGCTTATACAGCATGTCCCCTTTTATGCCTGGCTTTTTTCACTAAACATTTTGTCCCAAGATTCATCCCTATTGTTGAAGCATCACCCGCATTTTTAGCAAGCATTGCAGACAGCTGCGCTATCCCCTTCTTTCCCACAAGCTGTTCTTTTTGAATAAAGCTACTGTAATTTGTTTTCCAATTGTTTTCTCTTTCTTTTTTCTTTTTTGGCCTCATCCCCCCCACAGCATATGGAAGTCCCCAGGCTAGGGATCCAGTCTGAGCCAGAGCTGCAATCTACACCACAGCTGTGGCAACGCTGAATCCTTAATCCACTGCATCAAGCCACACAGGAATCGATCCTGCACCTCCAGAGAGACAAGCTGGATCATTAACACACTACACCACAGTGGCAACTCCTCCAATTATTTTTTCCTCCTTCTTATGATGAATTCTCTTTAATAAAGGCAGTAGTTTGGCCTCCAATTATATTAAACCTTCATTCTCTTTTTAAAAACATTTGTGTATTTTTTTTTTTTTTTTTTTTTTTGCCATATCTGCGGCATCTGGAAGTTCCTGGGTCAGGAATCAAACCATGCCACAGCAGTGACCAAAGCCTCATCAGTGACAACGCTGGATCCTTAACCCACTGAACTCCAGGGAACTCTATAAAACGTAGTTATCTTGATAATGAAAGCTTTGTTTTATTCAAAGTCAAGGGCGGGTTTCACTTTTATACCTGTGTGGGGTACTGTGTAGATGAACTATTGACCCTGCTTCCATTTGAGGTCATCTGTCTAAATACAGAGGTTCGAAGACAAGCATTTAGAGGCCCTTTGCATTCCATGTGTCCATAGCTTTGGGCAGTAGAGTTTTGTTTGCTATTTACTTCTGCCTTGCCAAAAACAAACAAGCAAAAAACAAAACATACAACCAAGAGAATTTGCTTGGAAAGATACAAAGGAAAACTAACAGAGGCAATAATGGAAAAGCAGGCAATGGTGTCTGACAAAAGGAAGAATAGAATTGGGAGAGTCTGGGTTCAAGAGAAGTGGGATGGTGGAGGACAGAGGGGTCATCTGCCTACCTGCAAAGGCCAAGGTGACTGGAAGTCTAAGAGACAGCACATATCATTTTTTCCCCCTGTGAAGCATGGAATGTCCTTTGTTCCTTGACTGGTTCAGTTCATTGCCATTTCTGTTCTTTTATGCATATGGCCGTCTGGGAATTTAACTCTTCCACTTTCCTGGGGCTCCCACCTCTAATTTCCCTTTCAGCCTCTGTCTTTCCTGGGCCAGCCTCCTGTCCAGCCCCAGCTCGATGAATGGCCCCTCTCACTTCCCATCCTGATAAGACTTTTACTCTATGTTACCATCCCTAGGTAAGTCCAGCTTGGATTTCACCAAACTAGGTCTCTGGAAGTCTTTTAGGTCATACCACTTAGAATTAATTTTTTGGAGTTCCCGTCGTGGCGCAGTGGTTAACGAATCCGACTAGGAACCATGAGGTTGTGGGTTCGGTCCCTGCCCTTGCTCAGTGGGTTAAGGATCCGGCATTGCTGTGAGCTGTGGTGTAGGTTGCGGACGAGGCTCGGATCCTGCGTTGCTGTGCCTCTGGCATAGGCCGGTGGCTACAGCTCTGATTCAACCCCTAGCCTGGGAACCTCCATATGCCGCGGGAGCGGCCCAAGAAATATCAACAACAACAGCAAAAGACAAAAAGACAAAAGACAAAAAAAAAAAAAAAAAAAAAAAAAAAGAATTAATTTTTTTTCTCGTATGTGTACATGTTTAATTTTTTAAATATACAAAAGTAGAACAGTGTAATCGGCCCTATGCACCCATCGCTCAGCCCCAAAGATTATGGCCAATCATGCCTCATTCACACCCCTCTCCAATCTCCCCCATCCTCTATTATTTTGAAACAAAGCCTAGATAGACATCATATTATTTATCTTATAAACATTTTATTATGTATCTCTTAAAGATGACTCTTTTTAGAACATAACTGTATCAGTGTTCCATTGCTGCCATAATAAATTACCACAGGAGTCCCTGTTGTGGCTCAGTGGAAATGAATCTGACTAGTATCCATGAGGACGCAGGTTCGATCCCTGGCCTCGCTCAGTGGATTAAGGCTCCAGCATTGCTGTGAGCTGCAGTGTAGGTCGCAGACGCGGCTCAGATCTGGCATTGCTGTGGCTGTGGTGTAGGCCAGAGGCTACAGCTTTGATTCGATCCCTAGCCTGGGAACCTCCATATGCCATGATTATGGCCCTAAAAAAGGCCAAAAAAAAAAAATTACCGCAAATTTAGCCCCTTAAAACAACAGAAGTATATTATCTTACAGTTCTGGAGGTCTGAAGTTCAAAATGAGTAGGCAGGGCTGTGTTCTTTTTGGAGAATTTAGAGGATAATCAATTTCCTTGCCTTTTCCAGCCTCCAGACACCACCTGCATTCTTTGGTTTATAGCTGTTTCTTCCACCTTCAAAGCCAGCAGTATAACATCTTCAAATCTCTCTCTCTCTCTCTCTCTGACCTTTGTTTCCAGTGTCACATCTCTGACTCCGACTCTCCTGCCCTGCCTCTTTCCCTCGTAAGGACCCTGTGATTACATTGAGCATGCCAAATAATCCAATATAATTTCCCCATATATGATCATTAGCTTAATCACATCTGCAAAGTCCCTTTTGCCACACATTCACAGGTTCCAGGAATTAGGATGTGGACATCTTTGGGGAAAGACATTATCCTGTCTCTTTCAATAACACCATGCCCTAAGTAATTAGAAATTGTTTCTTAATATCCACTCTCTGTTCAAATTTCCAATTGTCTATAAAATATTTTTTTTTTACAGCATAAAAAAAAGATACAGATAAGGTCCACAAGATTAGGCGATAAAACTTTGGCTTTGGAGCCTCTTTTAATGTATAGGTTTCTCCTCTATTGCTCTCTCTCTCTCTCTTTTTTCCTTGCGCTCTGTTAGTTGAAGAATCCTCATTTCCCACAGTCAGGATTTTGCTAATTGCATCCTCATGGTTTAATATGTTACTTTGTCCCCCTTCCTATAAATTGGTAATTTAGGGCTTGGTAAGATTCAAGTTCTTTTTCTTCCTGCAAGCCTTCTTCCTGTGTAGTAGGTTGTACGTTCTTCCATCAAGAGGCACACAGTACCTGGTTGTCTTTCATTTTATGATGTCAGCAGCTGCTGATGTGCAATGCTGAGATCCCTTAAGTCAGCAGTTCTCAAAGTGTGGTCCCCAGACCAGCAGCATTTGCCTTACCAGGGAACTTGTCAGAAATCCAAAGTCTCAGTTCTCATCCCAAACCCACTGAACCACAAACACTGAGGTGCGGTCCAGCAATCTGAGTTTTAACAAGTCCTCTAGGGGATTCTGACACAGGCTACATATTAGGAAACTCCACTGTTAGTTCATCAAGAATTGTCCAATGCAGATACTTAAGAATATTACCCTAAAATCTAGGCAAAGTAAGAAAAACCTTCCAAATCACGTGAGATTATGCTCACAAGAGGTAACTAGAGGAGCAAACATATATTTTTTTTTTTTTTTTGGCTGCACCCACAGCATATGGAAGTTCCCAGGGCTGGGATCAAACCCCAGCCATAGCAGTGACTGGAGCCACTGCAGTGACACCACCAGATCTTCAATCTGCTGAGCCACCAGGGAACTCTGGAACAAGCATGTTTTTAAGTGAAGAATTGAGAAAGTGTAAATATGGAATCAACACAGCTTTGCTGAAAAACACACATCAGAAAAACCAAATTCATATAGTGAACACATTGGTGGTTGCCAGAGGCGGGAGGTGGTGGGGGTGGGAGAAATGGGTGAAGGTGATCTAAAGGTACAAATTTCCAATTATAAAATTAATAATAAGTCCTGTGGTGTAATATACAGCGTGGTGACTATAGTTAACAATACCATATTGTATATTTGAAAGTTGCTTAGAGAGGAGATCTTGAAAGTCCTCATCACAAGAAAAAAATGTATAGCTATTATGTATGGTGATGTGTAGTTAACTAGACTTATTGTGGTAATCGTCTTGCAATATAAACAAACATTGAATCATTGTGTTGTACACCCGAAACTAATATAATGTTATATATCAATAATACCTGAATAGAAAAAGAAAAAGAAAAAAAGATGGAGAAACACTGATCTAAACCTGCTAAAAAAAACCAAAACAAAACACATATTCACAGGTTTGGGGAATTAGAATGTGAACACCTTTGGGGAAAGACATTATCCTGTCTACCACAATAACACAAGGACCTAGGTAATTTGAAATAATTTCTTAATATCATCAAATATACACTTACTGTTCAAATTTCCAATTTCCCCATAAAAGATCATACTTTTTTTTCACAGCTTTAGAAAATAAAAAGGGGGATGCAAATAAGGTCCACAGGTTTGGATGGTATGACGGGAGTCTTTTTTTGTTGTTTTGTTTTGTTTTTTCGTTTATTGGTTGTCCCCCAGCGTATGGAGTTCCTGGGCCAGGGATCAGATCCGAGCTGCAGGTGGACCTATGCTGCAGCTGTGTCAACACCGGATCCTTAATCCACTGTGCCAGGCTGGGGTTTGAACCTGCATCCCAGAGCTCCAGAGATGCCGCCTGTTCCTATCCCGTTGCACCACAGCTGGAATTACTGGAGTCCCTTTAATCTATAGGTTGCTCCTCCATTGCTCTTGTTTTGTTTTGTATTTTAATCTTGCAATTTGTTAGTTGAAAAATCCTGGTTTTCCAAAACACAAAACACACATCAGAAAAAAATCAAAACCAGGGAGTTCCCATCTTGGCTCAGCAGAAACGAATCTGACTAGCATCCATAAGGACGCAGTTTCGATCCCTGGCCTCGCTCAGTGGGTTAAGGATCCGGTGCTGCTGTGGTCTGTGGTGTAGGTCGAAGACATGGCTCAGATCTGATGTGCGGCCCTAAAAAGACAAAAAGAAAAAAAAAGAAAAGAAAAACTCAAAAACAAAAGCTTACCCTTTAAAATATTTAAATTTATCTCTTTGAAATAACAGAGTAAGTTAAGAATGCTTTGGGATCACACAATCTCTCATCAAGATTTAGGAAGGATTTTTTAAAAATGAAGAACAATAACAACAGCAATGTTGAGTTAATGAGCAAATCAATGGAAAGAATATAAAGCAATACTGCGGGCACTGAGGCATTCAAAGGTTCGAATTCAGAAAGACATAACCACAATTCAAACATTCTAGACAGGCTTTATAGCAGTACCTCGATTTGCAAGGTACACGGTCTCTGAATAGGATCTATCATGAGAGTGGTAGAGAAAGCACGGGGAGACAGGGGATCTGGGTTAATTTTGGCTCTCTCTGCGCCTTTCTGGGACAGTGACTGATTTAAGGTGCACGGAACTCTAAAGTGAGTGGAAAACAAACCCATCAGCCAGCCGTAAGCCCCTCTAAGTCTGGTTGGAAGCCAGCATCTGGCATTATAATCTATCTGTAAGACATGTGGGCACATTCATTCCTCATTCAGGAAGGAAGTATTTACTGAACCTACTACATGCGGATCCTGTGCTAGAGATTCATACAGTCGGCAGACAATTAAAGAATTAATCTTGGAATTCCTGTTGCAGCTCAGCAGGTTAAGAACCCAACATAGGGTCCATGAGGATGCAGGTTCAATCCCTGTCCTGGCTCAGTGAGTTAAGGACCTGGCCATTGCTGCAAGCTACAGCATCGGTCGCAGTCGATGCGGCTCAGATCCCACTCTGCTGTGGCTGTGGTGTAGGCCGGCAGCTGCAGCTCCAATTCGACCCCTAGCTAGGGAACTTTCAAATGTTGCAGGCGTGGCCCTAAAAAGGGAAAAGAAAGAAAGAAAGAAAGAAAGAAAGAAAGAAAGAAAGAAAGAAAGAAAGAAAGAAAGAAAGAAAGAAAGAAAGAAAGGAAGAAAGAAAGGAAGGAAGAAAAAGAAAGAAAGAAAAGAGAGGAAACACTCTTCATGATAAGGGCTATCATGAAGTTAACACACCAACTAGAGGCATCAATAGGTATCCACCTGTTGAGCAAATGGACTCTTACGTGCGTTTATGTAAATGGATAAAAATAACCCTTCATTGGAAACCCTGTCAACTTTGAATATAGGACACAGTGAAATTAGACAAGCTAACATGAAATTCTCTCCGAGAATATTTTCTTCCTTTTCTTAAAGAAGTTTTTTTAGCTCCTGGCTTTTGGAAATTTCCACCAAAGACTCCTTCACACATTCCCAGCAAGTTGTCTTTCCAAACCTTGTCTCTAGGCATCCAGAGGGAGGGAGTCATTCGACCACATGGTCTAAAGCCCAGGGTCCTGCAGGCTTCGAATAGCATAGTGCTCTCAATGGCCTCTCTTCTCCCCTCTAGTGCTGGAGACCTCAACCCAGATGCCTGAGAAAAGAAGGTGGAAAGTTGTGGTTTTGTGGGATGCTTTGTGTAAACCCACAGTGTGCAAACCTTTTTTTCTTATATAGTGTCGGCTAGGAAAGGGGGGAAAAAAAAACACCAAGCCCAAGTCCACGAACTTCCAAAGCACGACACAACACATAAAAGGTTTAGTATTATGAACAGTCAGGTCCTTGTCGTCCATCCATTTGCTAGCGAGTTTCCACAAATAACAGGCAAGCTCCAATTTTTCATAAAACATTTTGGCAGTGCGGGATGGGCCAGCACTCCGGCCATCTCTCCAAGGAAGTGACTGCAAATGTTTTTTGGTGTGAACAGCCTTAAGTATTTTAAATCCTTGGTAAATAGAGTTGCCAACAGTCCCAAATCTGTTTTACTATTTCTGAACTGGACATTCAGGATTATTTTAGGGGGACAGTTTTCAACAACAAATATTTCACTAAATGAGTTATCCTAATTCCCTTTCTTTAATGTTGATGACTTTGGAAAACTTAGTAAATAAGAAATAAACCTTAGTAGCCAAATTGCAGAGGATGAGATAAATAAAAATTTCCTAGAAAGCATACTACAAAGACAGCATGACTTTATTGAGGCTTCCAGAAATAATATATACCCACAGTTTTTATTTTTGTTTTTGGTTTTTTGTCTTTTTAGGGCCATACCTGTGGCACATGGAGGTTCCCAGGCTAGGCGTCCAATCAGAGCCGAAGCCACTGGCCTACACCACAGCCACAGCAATGCGGGATCCAAGCTGCATCTTCAATCTACACCGAAACTCACATCAATGCCAGATCCTTAACCCACTGAGCAAGGCTAGGGATCAAACCCACATCCTCATGGATTCTAGTCGGAATCGTCAACCTCGGAGCCACGACAGGAACTCGACACACACAGTTTTTACTATGAGAATGCAGGTGTCTAAATCAAAGATTTGACACGCAACTACAACCTACCAACCTGAAATGATTCTAGACTTCAGCTATTTTGAATTAAATTAATTTAAACAAGATGGGATTAAAAATCCTTTCATCACACTCGCCTCATTTCAAGCGCTGTTTAACTACATGTGACTAGTGGCTGTCATATGGGACAGTGCAGAGCATTTCTCCAAGAAAATTCTACCGAACAGGGGGTTCCTGTCGTGGCTCAGTGGAAATGAACCTAACTGGCATCCATGAGGATGCGGGTTCGATCTCTGACCTCGCTCTGCGGGTTAAGGATCCTGTGTTGCTGTGAGCTGTGATGTAGGTCGAAGATACAGCTCAGATCCTGAGTTGCTGTGGCTGTGGCGTAGGCCGGTGGCAACAGCTCTGATTCGACCCCTACCCTGGGAACCTCCATATGCCGTGGGTGCAGCCCTAAAAGGACAAAAAAAAAAAAAAAAAAAATCAACCAGCGTTCCCATCACGGCTCAGTGGTTAATGAATCCGACTAGCAACCATGAGGTTGCGAGTTTGATCCCTGGCCTCGCTCAGTGGATGCAGGATCCGGCGTTGCCACAAGCTGTGGTGTAGGTCACAGACGTGGCTCGGATCTGGCCTTGCTGTGGCTGTGGTGTAGGCCAGCGGCTACAGCTCTGATTGGACCCTTAGCCTGGGAACCTCCATATGCCGTGGGTATGGCCCTGGCAAAGACAAAAAAGACAAAAAAAAAAAAAATCTACTGAACAGAGTTGTTCTAAATCCTTATTACTCAAAAGGTGGACTAGCAACTTCAGCATGTGAGAGCTCATTAAGACAGAATCTCACACCCCACACCAAAGGCACTGAATCAGAATATTCATTTTTTAACAAATCACCCAGGTGATCTGTGTGCATATTAAGGTTTGAGGAACCCTGGACTAAATCAGCATTTCCCAAACCTGGCTTGATCATAAGAATCACCCAGTGCTGTTATGAATCACAGCCTTGCTCTAGATCTACCACATTTGACTCTTCAGAGCAGGTGCTTGGAAGTCTGTATGTTTAACAAGCACTCTAAAGGAGTCTTATTACTCTGGAATTGGGCGTTAATATTTTTTCAAAACACCCTAGGATTCTGATGGGCAGCCAAGGTTAAGAACCACTGTTACAAATTATTTGATCTCAAAACTACTTCTAGTCTTAATACTAGGTATTAGATTTTTAAACAGAAGTAAAAAGAAATGGCAGTAAAAGTAAATCTAAGAGTCTATGCAATTTCGAGACACAGCTCAAGAGCTTATTCTGTATTCATTGAGAGAAATAAAACAAAAAACAAAAAAAAAAAAGAAATAAAACAAGAAGTAACACTGTAAGGTCTTGGCTATTTTTCAATTTTTATGTTACAGAATCAGACAGAATTCTATAGAATAATTTTTTGGTTTTGTTATGTTTTATCTATTTTTTGTACATCTTACCTTTCTGAATAAAATGACTAGCTCAAGGATAAAAATGAGATTTTCTAATTTTTTGGAGCCTAGAGCTCCTATCCCAAAATATACACTTGTTGACTCCAATTAACTGATAATGAGACCCAGATAAAACAAAGTCACTGTATTTTAACAGCAACAGCAGCCGATAAGAAACTCCCAGACAAAAGACTACCCACGCATGAAGAAATAACAGTCCTAAAGAGATAAGGAATGGGTAACAAAAAGAGAAGTGTCAAAATATGCTATTAATAAGGAAAACATGAAAGGGAAGTGTTTGGAATCAGAAAACAAAAGGTGGTTGGCCCCAAGATATTAATTTTATTATTATGCTTTATAACATAACATTTGTAGTCCTAGATGCCTAGAGTAGAAAATAAGATAGTCTTCAAATTAATTAGTTAACTGTCCAACTTAAGCTAAAAAAAGAATAAATCCAAGGAAAGTAGAAGGAAAGAAAAAATAAAAACAGGTGAGACCATCAGTGAAATGAAACACAGAGAGTAGAGACTAGCAAAGCTGAAAGCTGATTTGCCGCGTCCAGCGCTGCAGGGCAACGGAGATCCTGGAAGAGGGCGGCGAGGTGTAATCAAACATACGACTCTTTTACATCTAGAAAGTGGGGGACCAGCAGGCACTCTGTTCCACAGAACAAAGGCACCTAGGCTTTAGCCCACAGGACGTTTATTAGGGAAGGGTCATGAGCAAAATCAGGTGCAGGTACTGCTAAAACTCTTAGTGGTTGTGCTTTGCAACGTGCACCAAATTTGTTTACTGCATCGTTCAGCAATTTCAATGGTCAACAACACTGGTTGGTTTTTTTGTTTGTTTGTCTTTTTGCCTTTTTTCAGGCCGCTCCCATGGCATGTGGAGGTTCCCAGGCTAGGGGTCGAATCGGAGCTGTAGCCGCTGGCCTACACCAGAGCCACAGCAACTCAGGATCCGAGCCGTGTCTGCAACCTACACCACAGCTCACCGCAACGCCGGATCCTTAACTCACTGAGCGAGGCCAGGGATCGAACCCGTAACCTCATGGTTCCTAGTCAGATTCATTTCCGCTGTGCCACGATGGGAACTCCCGACAACACTGGTTCTTAAAGCAAGAACAACGTTAGAAATGATTCACGTAGTTAATCATGTTCCCCCAGGTTAATCTGTAGGTTCAACACAATTCCAATCAAAATTCCAAAGGGTTTTTTTCTAAGAATCATAATAAGCCTATTTTTAACTTTATATCAGTTCTTCACCCTTGACAGTGTTGACATTTGAGGCTGAATAATTTTTTTGTCCTAGGGGCTTATCCTGTGTGCATTGTAGGATGTCTTGTAGTACCCCTGGCCTCCACCTACTATACACTGGTAGAAACCAGCCCCTACCTCATTTCAAGTTGTGACAATCAAAAATGACTACAGACGTTGCTAATGCAGAGGTAGGGGGTGGGAGAGTGATAAAACCATTTCCAGAAGAAAGAAACAGCTTTATAACTTTCAAGGGAAGGGACCAAAAATAGGCAGAATACATCTGTAGCAGAATAGACTCGGTCTTCCAGATCTCAGGACTAATTATGAAGCTATAGTAATTGGACAATTTTATGGTCCTAGAATAGACTATCAAGCCCAGATATAGTCCTCCTCCCAAATTACAAACTAAGAGAAGATATTTGCAATCCATACAATAGAATATATAAAGAACTCCCACAAATAAACAAGAAAAGCACAAGCAACCAAATAGAAAAACAGGCGGAAGGCATTGTTATGGACTGAATACTTGTGTTCCCCCAAAATCCATATGTTGAAATCTTAACCCCCAATGTGGTGGTATTGGGAGGTGGGGCCTTTGGTCGTGATTACATCACGGAGGCGGAGCCCTCATAAATGTGATTACTGCCTTTATAAAAGACACCGCAGAGAGCTCCCGAGTGAGGATGCAGCAAGAAGATGATCACGTGTGAGCGTAGAAGTGGGCTCACGCCAGACACCAAATTGGCCAGCAGGTTGATCTTGGACTTCTCAACTTCAAGAACTGTGAGAGAGAAATTTCTGTTGTTTATGAACCACTCAGTCCTTGGTATCTGTCATAGCACTCCAAACGGACTAAGATAGGCCTAAGAACATACATTTAACAGAAGACAAAACACATATGACCAATAAGCATGTGAAAAGCTGTTTTTGTTTTGTTTTGTTTTTTGTCTTTTTTAGGGCCTCACCTTCAGCATA
The DNA here is from genome assembly GCF_054392235.1 of Sus scrofa. Classification (NCBI taxonomy): domain Eukaryota; kingdom Metazoa; phylum Chordata; class Mammalia; order Artiodactyla; family Suidae; genus Sus; species Sus scrofa. The sequence continues at coordinate 18,474,853 of NC_139401.1, forward strand.
TGGAGGTTCCCAGGCTAGGGGCTGAATCGGAGCTGTAGCCACTGGCCTACACCGCAGCTACAGCAACACCAGATCCAAGCCGCATCTGCGACCTACACCACAGCGCACAGCAATGCCAGATCCTTAACCCATTGAGCAAGGCCAGGGATCTAACCTGTGTCTTCATGGATACTAGATTCATTTTACACTGAGCCACAACAGGAACTCTAAAGAGCTGTTAAATTCCATTAATTACCAGAGAAATTCAAATCAAGCCCATAATAAGATGCTATTTTGCACATACTAATTGGCAAAAATGTTAAACTCTGACAGTATCAAGTAGATCAAGGGACTCTGCTATTAGGTGTATATATTGATATAATCATTTTAGGAAACAGTTTGATTTTATATCATTAAAGTTAACAACCACACACTTTATGATCTAGTAATTCTACTTCTAAATTTATCCTAGAGGAATTTTTACACATATATGCTTGAAGACATGTACATATATGGTCATAATAGCATTGTCCACAATGCAAAAATCTGAAAACAATCCAAATATGCATCAATAGAAGATTGATCAACTGTCATATATTCGTACAATAGGATATTTATTATAGCCAGTCAAAATGAATAAACTTGAGACGTTCCTGATGTGGCCCAGGGGGTTAAGACCCCGACATAGTCTCTGTGAGGATTCGGGTTTGATCCCTGGCCTTGCTCAGTGGGTTAAAGATCCAGTGTTGCCACAAGCTGCTGCATAAGTTGCAGATGCAGCTCAGATCCAATGTTGCTGTGGCTGTGGTGTAGGCTGTCAAATGCAGCTGCAATTCAACCCCTAGCCTGGGAACTTCTATATGCTGCAGGTGCAGCCCTAAAAAGAAAAAAAAGAAAGAAAGAGAGAGAGAGAAAGAAAGAGAAAGAAAGAAAGAAAGAAAGAAAGAAAGAAAGAAAGAAAGAAAGAAAGAAAGAAAGAAAGAAAGAAAAGAAAAGAAAAGAAAAGAAAAGAAAAGAAAAGAAAAGAAAAGAAAAGGAAAGGAAAGATAAGAAAAGGAAAGATAAGAAAAGGAAAGATAAGAAAAGGAAAGAAACTGGAGCAATGCATACCAACAAGGACAAATTTTAGCAACATGACATTAAGTGAAAAGAGTAAGTGTGCAAATATTTCAAACAATTTGATACCCTTTTTAAAAGTTAAAAACAACTGGGAATTCCCTTGTGGTGCAGCAGGTTAAGGATCCAGTGTTGTCACTGCAGCAGCTCAGGATGCTGCTGTGGTCCGGTTTCAATACTCGGCTTGGGAAATTACACATGCTGCAGGCTTGGTTTGAAAAAGAACAAATGACCTTTAAGTCTGAATATAAATCAAGGAAAGCAAGAGAATGAGTAACACAAGATTCAGATGCTTAGTTGCAAGAAGCAGAGTAGTGAAATGGCCCAAGACCATGTAGCTGGGTGTACACTGTTGTACCAGTCCTACCCCCAGGGCCCCAAAGCTCCCTCAGAGGGAGAGGGGCAAGAGAGATTGAATCAATCCCCAATGGGCAATGAGTTAGCCAATCATGACTATGTAATGAAGCCTCCATAAATCCCCAAAGGATGAAGTTTGAAGAGCTTCCAAGTTGGTGGGGATTTGGGGACAGTGGTGCACCTGGAATGCACACGGAAGCTCTGTGCTCTTTCCCCACTCCCTGCCCTACGCACCTCTTCCATCTGGCTGCTACTGAGTTACACCCTTTTATATAAACCGTTATTCTAGTAAGGAAAAGGTTTCTCTGCGTTTGTGGGCTGTTCTAGCAAATTAGTGGAACCCAAGGAAGGGATCTGGGAACCTCTGATCTATCCCCAGTCGGTCAGAAGCACAAGTGATACTCTGGATTGAAACTGGCGGCTTGTAGGACTGAACCCTTAACCTGTGGGATTGATGCTCTCTCCAGGTCGATGGCATCAGAGTTGAGTTGAATTGTAGCTGGAGTCAGAGCATTGTTTGTGGACATAGGCGGAACCTCTCTGCACACGTTGAAATTGGGGACCAGAACCCCAGCTCCCTTCAGTCCTTATTTCTGTCAAATATACAGTACCATCCTCCTGGGTTGCAAGTCACAAACATAAGTCATCGGTGAATAAATACTGAAGCCAAAAAAAGAGGGAAGTATCAGTTATGGCATCCTATCTTTCAATTCTACCTCTTCTACAATCTTGTAATTGTTTCTCTCTTTCCCTTCCCCCTGTGACTGCCTTAAGTCGGATGCTCACTACAGGTTTCCTGTATACAGAACTCTACCTATACTCTAGATACACGATTGTATACCTGGAGAAGTGCCGCTCTAATCAGATCATTGTCCTCAAAAGCCTATAGTCACTTCCCATTTTCCAGTGAATAACATCCAAACTCCTTCGCCTAACATCCGAGGCCCTCCATGGAATCGGCCTGCTTTCACCAGCTCACTCTGCTCTATACTCTTCGCTCCAACCAAACTGAACAACTGTCTCCTACGCGTCTCAGATTTCTTCACCTTTGTGCTTTTGCCTGAAAAAAACTCTTCGGAATTTCCCCAAAGCGTCCTCTGGTCTAGAAAGAAATCCCTCTCTTCCTTTGCTTAAGTTTCTAAACATTTGACATACCCTTGTTCCAGCATCTGCAGCCATATGAGTGGCTACCGTCATGTGCCAATATTCAGTGGGGGCAGGGTCAGCAATACTTGGCTGGCTAGGAGATGGGAAGTGGAACGGGCCCCTCCCCAGCTGGGGGACAACATCTTGGGAAAGCTAGAAAGACAGTCAGGGTGGACACATGAAGGGTTTGGGGATCTAAGAGCAAATTACCCTTGAGTCATAGACAGAAGCAGGATGGGAGACCCAGGATGAATGAGCCAGCAGCCTCAATGAGTCACAGTTGAAAAGCACACGTGTGTGGCATCAGAGAGCATGGGCAAGAGGAGCAGATAAGGCACCACCTCGTAGCAGCAGTTTAGGGGCAGTTCCCCAGTTCTTGCAAGGACCCCAGGCTAAAGAAAAGATCGTGTGCTGTGAAAGTTACTAGAACCAAAAACAAGGGGCAGAGGCCAATTTAATGAAAAGGTCTGGAGCCCCCAGTAGGGGACTGAGATGTTAAGCAAGTTTCCAGAACAGGAACTTGGGTGCAGGGACAAAGTCAGAATCCTAGATAGGTAGATAGATAGATAGATAGATAGATGTACAGAGAGAGAGAGAGGCAGAGGCAGAGAGGTCAGAGAGTGGCTTAAAGTGGAAACTTACCGATATGTAAATTGAGATAATTATATGTGCAACGCAGTGATTATTTACCTTGCAGAAGATTTATTATGGAGCCCATTGTGGCTCAGCAGGTTACAAACCCGGCTAGTATCCACGAGAGATTCAATCTCTGGCCTCACTCAGGGGGTTAAGCATCCGGCATTGCAGTGAGCTATGGTGGAGGTCACGGATCTGGTGGCGGCTCGGATCTGGCATTGCTGTGGCTGTGGCTTCGGATGGCAGCTGCAGCTCCAATGGGACCCCTAGCCTGGGAACTTCCATATGCCAAGAGTGCAGCCCTAAAAAAAGACAAAGACAACAGCAACAACAACAAAACCCCCACAAAAACAAATAAGCAAATGGGAAGCAGAAAAGTTCTCTGGCGCCCCCTATTAGCAGAGCCTAACATGGACGCCCATTGCCAAAGGAGAAAATAGATTTCGCAGAGGCTTACGCCTGTACTACCACAAAGTAGGAAAAAGAAGGATGGGTTTGGAGCCAAGAGTCAATAAATAAATAACTGAGACATTGGTATTCATCTAAACTTAGAGGTGGGAAGAAGGGAAACTAGGCCAGAAATAGGATAAGCCTGGAATCACAAGGAGAAGGTTTTGGCCACCAGTCAAAGCCTGAGAAAACTGCTATATTTAAGCAACTGGATTTTCAGAGATATCTAGGTTTTTTTCTTTTTAATTTTTAAGGCAAAACTAATCTGTAGTTCCAGCAGTCAGAATCAGGGTTATCCTTGGAGCATGGGATACTAATCGAGGATAGGAGAGGGGCTTCTGAGGTGCTGGAAACATTTTCTTTATTGATCTGGTTTGTGGTAACACAGGTATAGACATACGTTTAAATTAATTAATAGATGATTAATTAATTAATCAAGATATACACTTAAGATTTGTGCGCTTTATGCATGCTATATCTCAAATTTTTAAAGTTTTTTTAAAAAGTAATATTTGTTTCTACATTACAAGATAATTTTTGACCTCCCCTGAGTACTTTTGGGCAATAAAGAAAAGAAGACTTGTAGTTTCTGCTGTGGCAGGCCATATTATCTGGAAAAATCCTTACAACAACTACAAATTCTAGACAAAATATTGCTCTTAGAACTTCATAAAAGCATCAAAAAGCTGACAAGATTGTAAGAATCAGGTGAAAATTTAAGAGAAATCAAGAGCCATGGAAGTGCTTTTTGCTGCTTTTAAAAGCATTCTGCAGGAGTTCCCACTGTAGCACAGTAGGTTAAGAATCCAACTGCAGCAGCTCAGGTCTCTGCAGAGACGCCAGTTCGATCCCCAGCCCAGTGCCATGGGTTAAAGGCTCTGTTGTTGCTGCAGCTATGGCACTGGCCCCTCCCACCAGGAAGCCTGCACAAGCCTCTAGACCAGCCTCACCCACCCGGGGGGGGAGACACCAGAAGCAAACTATACTCACAGCCTACAAACCAAGTCTGCAAACACAGGCCAGATACTACCCTGGGATAAGCTGGCCCCTGGCCTTTGGGTGCCAAGAGGAGAGTGCACCATTGGGACGCATAAGATGTCTTCCACAGACGGCCACTTCACCAAGTTCAAGAAACATTAACTAATGTAATGTCCATCAGTAATAGAATGGATAGGATTTCCCATTATGGCACAACAAGTTAAGAATCTGACTAGTATCTATGAGGATGCGGGTTCGATCCCTGGCCTCGCTCAGTGGGTTAAGGATCTGGTGTTGCCACAAGCTGCAGCATAGGTCACTGGTGCAGCTTGGATCCTGCAGTGCTGTGGCTGTGGCGTAATGCCTGCAGCTGCAGCTCCAATTCAACCCCTAGCCTGGGAACTTCCATATGCTGTAGGTGTGGCTGTAAAAAGAAAACAAACAAACAAAAAAAAAGGGAATGGATAGGAGTTCCCTTGTGGCACAGCAGGTTAAGGATCTGGTGTTGTGGCTCTGGTTACTGCTGTGGCACGAGTCCGATCCCTGGCCCCGAGACTTCCAGATCTGCAGAAACAAACAAACAAACAAACAAACGGATAAGACACTTTGGGGACAGACTAGGCCAGAGACAAAGACCTAGACAAGATAATGGCCATGCGAATAGAGAAGAGGGTCCTACAAGATTTGTGGAGTGGGTAGGAGGGAGGAGACAAAATGCCAGGAATGGAGAAAATCATTAGTCCGTGCTCACTTTGACGAGGCATCTAGGAAGAAGTATCAAGTAGACTGAGAGAATTTTTAGTGAAGAGCTTTGATCACAGCTGGAGTTAAAATGTTGGCAGTTGTAAGCTGGCACCTAGAAGGTGAAGCTGTAGGAGGAGCTGGGATCATCCAAGGATCATCCAACCCATAGCTGAAGAAGAAAAGAAGAACAAGGGAAGAAATTCTGGGAACACCAATTATGTGGAACAACCCATGCCAAGTTCCAAATCAATAGATGAATAATTTTGGAACATTCGTGCGTTTGCTTGGACTAGTTCAAGAAATGGCTAATAATCAAGAACATATTTTGGTACTGCTTTCTCTCCATGTAACTTAAAAAACTTTTCATACGGATGTTATAAAGGGACACAGTTCATCCAAAAATATAAGAAGCATGCCAGTGTAATTTCTGTATGTAGAGTACCAGTAAAGAAAAAAATCACATCAAAATTTGTGGGTTTTTTTTTTCAGATTAAAACAAATACTATTATTCAGAGCAGGCATTAAAGAATATACAAAGTCAGAGGTTTAAGAGTAGAGTCTGCTTTTTAAACTCTCCTTTTATAAAGTGTAAATTGTGCCATATTTAAGACGTTCAAGCATGATGAATTCGAAGTGGTAAGAATGATCAGTTCTGTCTTTTCCCCTCTTTAAAGGGAAGTTTTCAAAGTTTCACATTGAGATGCTATTTGCTTTTAATGTTTTTGTAGTTTAACTCAACCAAATCTCTGGAGAATAGAAAATAGAGTAGAAAAAGTGTCATATCATAGAAAAAAATTTAACTATTTGTCAGAAAACCCAGGATTCATTTCCGATTCTCTTACCAATTGGGCAATCTATGGCCCTTGGCATTTCTGGGTCTCAGTTTCCTCACTGATAAAAATGGGATGGGAGGAATCTACCTTCCCATCAAAAGAGAGTTGAAAGGCTGAAAAGAACAGATGGAATTACTGAAGAAAATGTAAAACACTGTGAAAAACAAGATATTATTATTATTATTATTGAAAAATTCTGAGAGCATATAAAGAAAAAGAATGAGGACTGGAATAGCAAAAAGAGAAAGACAAGAAAATCTCAACTTTGAATATTCCTTCATTCATTCCATTTATTGAGCACTACTATGGTGGAATATCGTTTAGTGCCAAGGAACTCTGAGTTTTGAAAGGACAGTAAGCAGGTACACTGACATCTGCAGAAGTAAGGAAGGTCTGCTATGAGAAAAGTGACAAATTCTGCCTGGAAAGTAAAAGTAGGCTTCTCAGAGGAGGTGGCATTTGAACTGGATCTCGGCAGATGAATGGGATTCTGCAGGTGAGAAAATTTCAGGCAAGAGACAAAGAAGTCACTAGAGCCGCATAAAGGACCAAGGGGGGAAATGTGCGCATGTATCTCATGGAGTTTTATAAGGGGGGCAAAGTGAGTTGGGGGATTTGTGAGACATTCAGTGAACGTGAAAATGACTTGTCTCATGAGTATGTAAATGAGTGCTTAAAAAAATCTTTTGTAAAAGGACTGAAGTCTAATGATTTCAAACTTCTGTACATGTGGCCGACTCCAGGATGGAAGGAATTATAGCAAAGGCTATTTGTAGAACTAATTTCTGTTGCATTTTTTCACATTAAAATTTTTTTTTTAGTGTTTATGGCTGCCCCTGCGGCATATGGAAGTTACCAGGCTAAGCATCGAATAGGAGCTGCAGCAGCAGGCCAACGCCATAGCCGAGGCTACACCGACCCGAGGCCTATCTGCGATGCCAGATCCTTAACCCACTGAGCAAGGCCAGGGATCGAACCTGCAACCTCATGTTTCCTAGTCGGATTCGTTAACCACTGAGCCAGGACGGGAACTCCCATGAGGCACATCTTGATCCAATTAATGTCATGCTTTTTTTTTCCAAGTTATATTTTGTTCTTCTAGTTTTCAAAAAATGCATTAGGCAAGCCATAGCAATAACGCCCCCCCCCCTTCCTAGCGACAAAGCTTCACATAAAGCTTTCACTCACACACTTACCTCCTTCGTGGTCTGGGGGCACTGAACATTATTTTTCTAAAAGCAACCTAAAAGTTGCTGAAAAGTTAGGCATTCTCCTCTGATCTCTTTTCCGGCTTGAATTCTAACAATGGGAAGAGTTTGACCACTTCTCAGAATAAAAGCAAAGCCAGGAGTTCCAGTCGTGGCGCAGTGGTTAACGAATCCGACTAGGAACCATCAGGTTGCGGGTTCGATCCCTGCCCTTGCTCAGTGGGTTAACGATCCGGCGTTGCCGTGAGCTGTGGTGTAGGTTGCAGACGCGGCTCGGATCCCGCGTTGCTGTGGCTCTGGCGTAGGCCGGTGGCTACAGCTCCGATTCGACCCCTAGCCTGGGAACCTCCATATGCCTCGGGAGCGGCCCAAGAAATAGCAACAACAAAAGACAAAAAGACAAAAGACAAAAAAAAAAAAAAAGGCAAAGCCAACATTTGATGACATTCAATCAAACACAAAAAGACTGAGGTAACTCACTTCCCTAGTCTAAAGGAGGTGCTTAACAGGTGGCTAGGCAGCAATCAAAATTAGCATAGAAAGACCCCTAAATCCAGGCCCAAGTTCAAAAAGAAATGAATACGCTCGGAAATTCACTGGTATCTACCCATGGAGAGTGCTGGCCAATGGAAGGTATCACAGGATACTCTAGCATGGCATGATTTTAGGACAGACTGATGCTGAGATTAGAATCTTTTCTCAACATAAAGTGTAAGGGAAAATTTCCAATAAACCAGGGAAGTGTAACGTGTATAGTGATAATTCATAATGACAAATGCAAGCAAACAGAGACTGGACCTTATGGATTATTTAACTAAACGAGAGGGTTAAATCTCAGAACTAGAATTAATAATACCCAATTAGAAATAACACGTCACCAGAGATCAAAATGTCTTCTAAAATTAGGTACTGATGAAGAAACCAAATCCCTGAAACAGAATAAGGAATTTGGAAATAGACCGACATGTATGAAAAGCCAGTGTGTGATACAGGTGGTGTTTCAAATCAGTGGGCAAAGGACAGGCTCGTCGATTGCAAGTGTCGAAGGAATTGGCTATCCATTGGGGAAAAACAGACATAACGTCACATGAGAAAAAATAAGGAATTCCAGAGGGATTAAGGGTGTGACTATAAAAAAAAAAAAACCTTTAAAAATATTAAAAGGATATATAGATGGGTAAATCAATTTTTTAAAATTATTTTTTAATAACTTTTAAAAAAGAAAACATACGGGAACACGTTTAGTAACCTGATGAACCTGATGTGGACAAAATAGGTCATCCTGAGGAAGAGAAAAGTACAAGGGAAATATTGACAATTTTGACTAAGCAAAAATTAACCCTTCTATCCCATTTTAAAAGACACTATAAGTGTAAAGACAGACAGTAGACGAGTAGAAAATATTTGTAACATACATTACAGTCAAAGAATTAATTTCCATAACATATAATGGAAGTTGATTAAGAAAAAAAATGACCACTTATGCACAGATGACTTACAAATTTTGATGCTCCTACCAGGCCTCTCCTGTGAGTGCCAGACATCTATGACATCTATAGTCACCTTCAACTTGACTTCTCCTGGATGACTCAAAGGCTCTTCAAACTCATCAGGCCCCAAAATGAATTTATGATCTTCCCACACATATCCAGTCCTCTCCAACATTTTTTTTTCTCTGAAAACATCAATGAACTCTTTTCATTTTTTCAATTGCAATTGACAGAATCAATTGATTCTGCCAGCACTTTGAGAATCAATTCTATCAATTGATTCCCAGGAATCATCTACCGGAAAGGAAAGCTGTAAGTCAACCTTGGTTTTTCCCTCTCTGTCCTCCATCATTTCCAAGCCTTCACCAAACCTTATCATTGCCCCTCCTTAATAGCCCTGAAGTCCATTCATTTCACCCTATCTCCGTCACTATCTCCCTTAGCCAAGCCACCTGACCTTGGCTACTACAATAGCTTCCTAGATGGTCCACCTGTATCCACTCTGTCCTCCCATATATTTTTTCTTTTTTGGCTGCCTCGTGGCACATGAAGTTCCCGGGCCAGGGATCAGATCAAAGCCACAGTCTCGACCTAAGCCAAAAATGTAGCAATGCCGGATCTTTAACCTACTGTGCCACGCTGGGGATCCAACCTGTGTCGCAGCCATCCCAAGACACCGCCAATCCCGTTCCACCACAGAGGGAATGCCTGTCTTATATTCTATTCTTCTCAATGTAGTCTGAGTGATCTACTCAAAAGCAAATCTACTCTTAGAACTCAGACTGTGGTCTTGGAATGCCATTTTCCATTAAAAGGAACCAGAGTTCCATGGAGATGGCTGATTCCAGGTTCGGGGCATGAAATGCATGAGATAACTTTTTTCCTGCCAAGTAGCAAGGAAGCTATCAAAGACTAATAAGGGCATCAAAAGGAAACAGGAAACACCTTGAGGGGCCCCCATTGGCCTAAAAGAGACAATCTGGGCATAAAAAATTAATGATAGAATGGATTGAAACATATTGAGTATATAAAAATCCATGAGTTCAAATCCATGATATAAGAAGAGAATGCCAAAACAAATAAACCTACTGGCTGCCTTTAGAAGTGGCTGCATCACCAACACCTTGCTTTGAAAACTGGTAATGAAGGGGAAAGAATTAGTCTTTTTTTGGGGGGGTCTTACCTAAAGCATGTGGAAGTTCTGGGCCAGGGATCAAACCCACGTCACGGCAGCAACCAGAGCCACTGCAATGACAGCGCCTGGTCCTTAACCTGCTTCTCCACAAGGGAACTCCAGGATTAGTCTTTATTAAGCATAATGATCCTATTGTGCCAAATCGTCCTAATTGATGGGGAAAAGCTTTCTACAAAAGAATTCCCGCGAATAAGCACAAGAGGAAGGATAAAATCACCACTTTTCACACTCCTAATGAAATAACTGATACAGGTAAAAATCATCAAGGGATGCCAAAACTATTAAAGGAAAGGCTGCCATGGAACTAGAAAATACCAGGGGGCCAAAGTATCAGCTCACGGATCAAGTCTTTACAAAGACTGTCAAGGACAAACATCTTTCCAATGGATGCAACAGACTGTCACCACCTGAACCCACTGCTCAGTCTAAAAGGAGGGTGATAGCTATCGTGCCTCGTGATGTGATCAATATCAAGTACAGAGAGTTGCCCATGAAATGCTGTATTCGCCACCATTGAGCCTTAATCCAGCCAAGCCTTTAGATCTAACTTCTGCTTCAGAGGAAATGTGAGGGAGAGAAGAACAAGCTAAACACATCATGAGGAAGTAAGCCGACTGATTCAGAGGGCTGACTATTCCACAAGACAGTTCACCTGGTTTCCTCCGAAAGTCAAGGCACGAAACAAGAAGAGGGAGAAAAGACTGTTGTAAAGTTAAAAAGATTCAAGAGAATAAGCACAAGGTGTGGACCGCGTTTAGATGCTGATTCCAAAAATCAGCTGTGAAAACAAGGCATTTTTTGAGACCACGGGGGAATTTGAATGTGGAGTAAGTATAAGATGATGTGAAGGAATTGTTGTTAATTTTATTAGATGTGATCATGGTATTGTGCTTATATGAGAAATTGTTCTTATTTATTAGATATGCACACTCAAGTTTTCAGAAGGAAAATGTCATAATGTCTAGAATTTATTTATTTATTTTTTTTGGTCTTTTTAGGGCCGCACCTGCAGCATATGTCAGTTCCCAGGCTAGGGGTCGAATCGGAGCTGTAGCCGCCGGCCTATGCCAGAGCCACAGCAATGCCAGATCCAGGCCACGTCTTCGACCTACACCACAGCTCACGGCAACACCGGATCCTTAACCCACTGAGCAAGGCCAGGGATCTAACCTGCAACCTCATGGTTCCTAGTCGGATTCGTTTCCGCTGTGCCAGGATGGGAACTCCTAGAATTTATTTGAAAATACTTCAAATTTTGTTTCTTTTTTGACCACACCTGTGACATGCAGAAATTCGAGGCCAGGGACCAAACCTGTGCCACAGAAGTGACCCAAGCTGCTGCAGAGACAACACCAAACCCTTAACCTGTTGAGCCACAAGAGAACTCCTTAGATATTTCAATTTTAAAGAATGAGAGAGGAGGAAAAAGGATAGATGAATCAAATGTGGAAAGTGTTAATAACAGTTAAAATTGGGGTATTGGGTATAGATGGTATTTTATACTTATTCTCTACACCTTTGAGTATATTGAAATGTTTAGTTTAAAAAGTGTTTTTAATATGAAAAAGAAAAAGCATGTCTGATTCTGTCATTTCCCCATCTAGAATCCCTCCGGAGCTCTCCACTGTTCTTCAGATCAAGACAAAAATTTTTACTAGGTTTGGAGTTTCCACTGTGGCTCAGCGGAAACAAATCTGACTAGCATCCATGAGGACGCAGGTTCGATCCCTGGCCTCGCTCAATGGGTTAAGGATCTGGTGTTGCCGTGAGCGCTGGTGTAGTTCGCAGACATGGCTCATATGCCACCTTGCGGTGGCTGTGGTGTAGGCTGGCAGCTGCAGCTCTGATACGACCTCTAGGCTGGGAACCTCCATATGCCGCAGGTGCGACCCTAAAAAGACAAAAAAAAAAAAATTTTTTTTCCTAGGTTTAACAAGCTTCTCCATGAGCTGACCCTTTCCTTCTTCTCCAGGGTCATCTCACACTACAAGCCTTGGCTTCTAGAAACTAAAAATTTACTTGGAGAACTCAGAGAGACATTCGGCATCGCGTAATGGATTTAATTTTGCAAGACTACCTCTAGGAACTGTGGCCCTAAGCCATTCATTTCGGCAGCTGCCTTGTGTACGCGGTGGTGGCTGTGAATAAGCGTCCAGTGCTGAGGCCACTCCAGTGTGGTCAAGGCCCACATTTCCACTTATACAATTTTAAAAACTAAAATTATTTTTTAGAAAAATGATACAAAGCCATGTCTTGAAGATCCCTCTTTGAAAGGTATTTTGGGTCCATTCCACTGCCATCTGCCCCTGCCCTACTCGAGGCCATCCCTGTCTTGCTCCTGGCCTATGGCAGCAGCTTCCCAGATGGTTTCTCAAGTTCCAGTTTCTTCCCCCGTGATCGATTTTCCATATGACAGCCAGAATGAATTCCTACATGCAAATGTAATCAGGCCCTGCACTGCTTAGGCAGCTGCCTCTTGCTCCCTAGAGAGGTCGTGAACGCCTTAAACCGATTTGGAAAGTCCTTCAAGGCTTCATTCTCTCTCTCCAACCTCATCTGTCCCCATATCCCCCTCCTCTTCCCCACCTTCCAACTCAGAGGCTCTAGACATATTGAACTTGTTCCAGGTCCCCAAAGAAGCTCTCTTCCCTCACCTCTGAGCCTTGGAACATGCTTCTCACTCGGCCCGGATGGCTCTTCCCATCACTTCACCCCATCCTTCAGCTGAGTCATTCGTGACTCATCCTTCAGTTGTCAGCTTCAATGCTGCTTTTTCTACCTGCCCTTGTGTTTTCCTAGTGTCCTCTCTTTAGCATTTACTTCGCTGGATCATCATTTCTCAATTACGATAAGCTTCTCCAAGGCAGAGTCAGTCTTGCTTCAGTTGTATCCTCAGCATCTGGTGCAAAGCCTGGAGAGTAAAAGCAACTTCTAAGTATCTGTCAAGTGAATGAATGAACAAAGTGTCTATGAAAATAGCCTCCCAGATAGCTGACTTGATTCTACCTTCTTCCCCACTGATGCTTGCTAGACTTATCTTTCTAAAATACCACTGTCATTAGGCTAAAACCACTTAATTGCTCCTCATTTCTTACAATCAATTACAAAGGTTTTCAAGTTCCTCCATAGTTTTTTTCCTATGCTATCTGTCCAAATTTGTATTATGAGGAAGATATTTTTTTTCTCTAGAAATGATAGGTGGGTTTTTTGTTTTTTGTTTTTTGGGTTTTTTGTTTGTCTTTTTTTTTTTTTTTTTTGCTATTTCTTTGGGCCGCTCCCGAGGCATATGGAGGTTCCCAGGCTAGGGGTCGAATCGGAGCTGTAGCCACCAGCCTACGCCACAGCCACAGCAACGCGGGATCCGAGCCGCGTCTGCAACCTACACCACAGCTCACGGCAACGCCGGATCGTCAACCCACTGAGCAAGGGCAGGGACCGAACCCGCAACCTCATGGTTCCTAGTCGGATTCGTTAACCACTGCGCCACGACGGGAACTCCTTGGGGTTTTTTTTAGAAACGAGTTAAAACTCCCAGGGCTCCCTGCCAGCTTTCATTTGCAGGGAGTACAGAGGGCTAGGTGGACGTAGAGCCCCGGGGCCTCCTGCTGTTCTAGAACAGCCCAGAACAGACGAAGTGGGGAGAGAGACTGTCCTAGTGGCCACTTTCTCCTGGGAGGACAGACAGCATAGTGCAGTGAAGAAGGTGAAAAGCAGGGGTTGCTACTATAATGATTGGATGCAGAGCTAAAATATAGTTTCCATGGCTACGAGGGCCTCTTGATACCCACCAGGCTGCCGAGAGCCCAGATCATGGATGCATAAACTTACACATCTTCAGGATTGTGCTTGTCAGCAAGAACATCGAAGCAGCAGGAAAATGCCTTCCACCTCACTTCCACTGGGGAATGTAATTTTTAGCTTTTTAGCCGTTGTGGTACAGCATACACATGAGAAGGAGGTTGAAATGCATGCTAAGCACCAATCGACTATACCATCCAAACAGATGAGGAATAGATGGCAGAGGTAGAAGCTTACTTAGCAGGGGCAATAGCAGCAGGAAAGCGCCAATGACTTTGAATGTTTTTGTCCTTGTGAAAGAAACTGCTCAATGGAATTCCCATCCTGGCTCAATGGTTAATGAATACGACTAGGAACCATGAGGTTGCAGGTTCGATTCCTGGCCTTGCTCAGTGGGTTAAGGATCCAGCGTTGCTGTGGCTCTGGCGTAGGCCTGTGGCTGTAGCTCTGATTCGACGCCTAGCCTGGACACCTCCATATGCCGCAGGAGCGGCCCTAGATGAGGCAAAAAGACAAAAAAAAAAAAAAAAATTACATTGAAGTAAGAACAGCGTATTCGTTTAGAAAACAGCAGAAATATTTTGATCTAAAGCAAGTCACATTTTCAAACTTTCAAGATTATAAAGCATCTGTAATTGGACTAGTGATGCATTGCCCGGAAACCATTTTTAGCAGATAAAAATTTTTGTCATCAGCATGCCGATTTAGTGCTTATATTTAGCATGTCGAGTGTTTACATATTATATGTAAATGGTTGCCTCTAAAGGGATTGAATTCAACCTCTCCACTCAACAGTCTTGTCTTCTCAATTAATTTATTTAATAGACTTTTCATTATAGAAAAAGACAATGATACGCTTCAGCTCCACCACAAAGTCAGTGTTACTGGCATAGTCATTGAGGAAGTTTAATTGTAATTATTAGTTGTGGTAGCAGCTACCATGATCATTTGAGAAAATATTATTATATCACTGTACCCGACAACCTGCCTACTTGTATTGTCTCTGAATTTTCTAGTGAGTAATGAGTTATGTGAATAAATCTATGTCCCATCTCCTAAGTAACCAGTGTGGCATTATGCAAGGATCTGCTTGGCTTCAGGGACCTCCTTTTCCCCTGCTACCCACCAAGTCTCTGACCCTAAGCATTTCTCTTTACATATAATTTTGTTTTCTGTTTAAAACAAACTGGATTCGAGCTCAAAGCAGAGTCAGCCGCAGAGGATAAATAACATGCCTTTGGCCACAGATGAAAAGTCATGATAAAGCTTCAGCATTCATGAGATAAGAGTGTCAAGACCCCGATGATCCAAGCACTGACAATCAGGGTGTATAATTTGATGTTTTAAAAGATTTCACATTCAGATCCCCTCGTGCATGTGAGCCTTGACCCAGCCACCTGCCGTGCATGGCTTCTGCATATTGGGCATATGGGCTGCAGTCCTCTCTCTTTCGCCTGCTGCTGTTCTGCCGGGTTTGTGCCTCTCACAACCACTTCCTTTGTCATTGGGTCACGTGGTCCTGACAATTTTAAAGGAGCTCAGTTACTGTGAAATCAGGATTTTTAAGCCCTGGAAGTCTTGACATTTGCTCCATCATTATGTCATTAGTGGGAAGCCACGGAGGGAGAGGTAGAATCTGCTTCTATTTTTGGTATCCACACTCAACAATTAAATCAGTGAGCAGCAGGAGCTCTAGTCTCAATGGCTGTACCATCTGGGTCTTGGTCTGTAAAACACCCAGGCATCTGTGGCCTGGCAGTTCTAACATACTTTGCCCTAACACCCAGGATAGGGTAGTTTTAAAAGTGGCTTGGTGAGAACCAAGATATTAGAGCTACAGCTCTCCCATCAACGGGGGCAATATTTGCTGGAAAGAGTTCCCCGGACGGCATGAATTTTAAGGCACAAATTCTAATTTTCTATACCGTGGGAGTGCCTCAAGTACAAAACGTAAGCCAGATGCCCAGACGAAGCAATGACTGTCAGGTTCACCTTAGGACTATCAAGGCAGAATGGGTAGGGGAAGGACCACAAAGTAGGAGTTTTAATTAGAGGCGATGCGTAATTAATATAACATTGAAATGGAATCCACAAAAGAGATGGGCCAGCAGAGATTACATCCAGTGAGAATTCAAGCTTCTGTAGTCAATTTTAATTATATTCCGGAAATAGAAGTCTGCAAACAGGATTTGCATAGATGGCTTAGATGAGCCTTTGCTCCCCTGACCAATTTTACTAGCAATATTCTCAGTTTACCAAAATTTGAAGGCAATAACAAATTGATGAAGAAGCACTCTAAAGAGGATTGTCAGAGAAGAGATCCAAAATTAGTGTGTTAGTACAATTTAAAGGTTTTTTTCCAGCAGAGTAGTTGTCAAAGACGTTTGTGCATTAATAGTAAAGAAGCATACGTTTCACTTTAAAATCTCTTTTTCCGTCTTTAGAACTTTAAGGTCAAAAAATTAAACTAAGTAACAACAACAAAAAAAAAACACAAAAAAGAAAGAAAAAATAAACTAAATAATAAAAAAACCAGCAAAAAATTTAAAAAAAAAAGGAAAAGAAAAAAAAAAAGAACTCAAGGTCAAATTTTACGCCAAGTTCTTTTCCTCTCTTTAGCTTGCAAGGTAAAAGTACCTATATTTCTGTAAATGGGCAATTTTTTTTCTTTTGGCCGCCCTGCAGCATATAGTGTTCCCAGGGTAGGGATCTGATCTGAGCAGCAGTTGAAACCTATGCCACAGCAAGCCAGATCCTTTAAACCCCTGCAATGGGCTGGGGATCAAGCCTACATCCTGGTGCTGCAGAGACAATGCCTGCCTATCCCGTTGCACCACAGTGGGAACTCCAAGTAGGCTGTTTTGAAATATTTCATAGGAAAGGTCAGGAATGATGAAGTCTAATTACTAAACCCCTCCCATTTCCACATCTTCTTTTACATTGCCTGTCATGGCCTGGACAGCTACAAGAGACTTTTTTTTTGTCTTTTTGTCTTTTTGCTATTTCTTGGGCCACTCCCGCGGTATATGGAGGTTCCCAGGCTAGGGGTCGAATTGGAGCTGTAGCCACTAGCCTACACCACAGCCACAGCAACGAGGGATTGTTAACCCACTGAGCAAGGGCAGGGACCGAACCCTCAACCTCATGGTTCTTAGTCGGATTTGTTAACCACTGTGCCACGACGGGAACTCCTACAAGTGACTTTTTAAGTAATGCTACAATATCAGTTTCCCGTGGCTGTTGTAACAAATTACCACAAACTTGGTGGCTTAAAACAACAGGTATTTATTGTCTTACAGTTCTGGAGGCCAGAGGTTTGAAATCAGTTTTGCAGGGCCAAAATCAAGGCATCCACAGGGCCATGCTCCCTCCAGAGGCTCTAGGGGAGACTCTATTTCTTGCCTCTCCCTCCTTCCTGTGGCTGCCTGCTTTCCTTGGCTCATGGCAGCATCACGCCAACCCCTGCTTTGGTATTCCCAGTGTCTTCTTTTCTGTGTGTGTAACTTCCCTCTGCCGCCCTCTCTTAAGGACCCCTGTGGTTGCATTTAGGGCCAATCTGGATAAGCTCGTGGCAGTATACACTTGGGATTCATCACCTGGGAAGTACTGGGCTGAGCACATATGTTTGTTTAGTCCTATCACCTCAAGAGGTGGATACAACTGGTACCCCACATAGAAAAGCTGAGTCTTAGAGAGGCAACTTGCCCACAGTCACACAGCCAGCAGCCAAGACCCATCTCTTGGTCATAGGGGAAATTAGGACCAGAAATATCTGAGTACATTTGATAATCAATCCTCTAGCAGTAGTAGTAGTAGTAGCAACTGAAGCCAAAGCCAAGTGACTGAGCTTCCGGCCAACCTGGGTAGGTTGGAAGGCCCGGCAGGTGGCTGAACTACTTTACGAAGGATGGTATTGGACAGCTGTTATTTTGACCTGTCTAACATCCTTTTAAGGATCAGCCAGATTTCCATTTTTCTGGTAGTAGCATCCCAACTTTCCTTTGGGAAACTTGCATTTGTCCCGTTTGATTTGGTTCTGGTTTTGATGGGGCTTTCAACTGTATTACCTGGCTCCTGAACACAAAGGTTGACACAAATACCAGTCATGTCTTGCCATACAATAAATTCCTTCAAAACTTAGTAGCTTACAGCAGCAAACATTTATTATCTCACAATTTCTATGGATCAAAAATTTGGAAGTGGCTTAGCCAGGTGGCTCTGGCTCAGGGTGTCTCATGAGGGAGCAGTCCAGATATTGGCCAGGACTACAGCCATCTAAAGGCTAGACTGGGGCTGGAGTATCTGCTCTCAAGCTCACTCACATGGCTGTTCGCAGGAAGGCCTCAGTTCCTTGCGGGCTGTTGGCCAAAGACGTCAGTTCCTCACCGCATGGGGCTCTCCTCAGGACACGCAGCTGGATTCTCCCAGATGGACTGACCCAAGGAAAAGCCCAAGAGGAAGCTTCGGGGCCTTCCATAACTTGGCATCAGAAGTCACACACCAGGAGTTCCCGTCGTGGCGCAGTGGTTAACGAATCCGACTAGGAACCATGAGGTTGCGGGTTCGGTCCCTGCCCTTGCTCAGTGGGTTAAGGATCCGGCGATGCCTTGAGCTGTGGTGTAGGTTGCAGACGCGGCTTGGATCTGGCGTTGCTGTGGCTCTGGTGTAGGCTGGCGGCTACAGCTCCGATTTGACCCCTCGCCTGGGAACCTCCATATGCCATGGGAGTGGCCCAAAGAAATAGCAAAAAGACAAAAAAAAAAAAACAACAACAAAAAAACAAGTCACACACCAGGAGTTCCCACTGTGGCTCAGTGGTAATGAACCCGACTAGTATCCATGAGGATGCAGGTTCCACCCCTGGCCTTGGGTTAAGGGTCCGGCATTGCTGTAAACTGTGGTGTAGGTCGCAGACTTGGCTCAGATGCCGAGGTGCTGTGGCTGTGGTGTAGGCCAGCAGCTACAGCTCTGATTGGACCCCTAGCCTGGGAACTTCCATATGCCTCAGGTGCAGCCCTAAAAAGACATAAATAAACAAATAAATAAATTTATTATTTTTTTAAAGTCTCATACCAGTACATCTGCCTTTTCCTATTGGCTGCACAGACCAGCCTGACATAAAGTGGGGGCACATTACACAAGAGCCCTAATACCAAGCGGTGGGGATCATTGGGGGCCTTCGCGGAGGCAGGCTACTGCAGCACTTGATTCACCAGCCATCCTCTTAGTCACTGATTGGTCCAAGGGACAGACACAGGATTCAGAGTAGGCTTGTTAGAATGCATCTCTGAGAATCACATACGTGGGTGCTGGAAATGAGAGCCACTCCCATTTTCCTTGGATCTCAAGCTGCAATGAGATAAGCCTGAAGGTTTTGCTGGTTATATTCCCAACTACATGGAGGAAGCCCTTACAAACTGGGAGAGAAGGAAGCCAAACAAAGGAAAAAGCAGAGCTAAGGGTCAGAAATAGAGAAAGCCCTGTTAACATTCTGTGGGGCTCTGGATCCATCCATGCCTGAAGTTCATCCCCAAATTTCCCACCAACTCAAGTCGCTTTTTTTGCTTAAGCCAGTTGACTTAGGGGTCTGACTCTTGCAACTGAAAGGGCATGAGCCTAGGCACAGCTTGAGGAGCCTCCTAGGAACAAATTCATCCTACAGGTCCAGAGGATCAAATCTGGTGCAGTGACAGAGCCTTGGCTATGTGAGGAATAACCCCCAGAAAGTAACTGATCACTCAAATCTGTCTCATGGCCTTGCTCCCTTAGGAACCTAACCCTAACCCTAACCCTGGGAGGGGCATATGGAGGCTCCCAGGCTAGGGGTCCAATCAGAGCTGGCCTACGCCAGAGCCACAGCAATTCAGGATCCAAGCCATGTCTGTGACCTACACCACAGCTCATGGCAACGCCAGATCCTCAACCCACTGAGCGAGGCCAGGGATTGAACCTGCCACCCCATGGTTACTAGTCGGATTCGTTTCCACTGTGCCACGACGGGAACTCCTGTTTGTTTTTTAAGTGGAAAAATGGTTTTATTATAAACTCTACAGGAGTTTACCCCAAAGCAATTCTGAACTTGTGCCCTGTGACAAGTGGAAAGGAAGGCACTTTCACTGCCCCTGCACAAAATACAAGGGGGGTTTTGCAGACCAGAGAGCCCTGACTCAAAGCAGCAGCTGAGGCTTTGGAGGGTGGGGCTTTCCGGTTGGTGCCCCGATGCTGGGTGTGGCCTAGAGATGCTCCTGCTAGAGCTGATTACTTTCCAAACCTAGAAAGGAGAGACGTGGTCTCTGTCCCCAAGCAGCACCAAGAAGCCTCTCGGAGCTGTCTCTCCCAGCAGCTCCCTCATGTCCCACCCGCATTTTGTACTGCTCCTGCCCCATCCCTGGAGCGCTCTCATTACCTACAAATCCCTGCAGAGGCCTAGGCACAGAGCTTTGCTCCCAAAAGATGCTCTAAAAATACTGGCGCAATGAAAGTCTTGAAGGGGAGCAGAATATGTTACCCCCAAATACGCCCCTTTGGCATAAGGATTATTTTCACGCCTTTTTTTTCTTTTTCAGCCACACCTGTGGCATATGGAAGTTCCTGGGGCCAGGGATCGAATCTGAGCTGCAGCTGTGGCAATGTTGGGTCCTTAACCCACTGCAGGAACTCCTGAGCTTGTTATTTTTAAGAAATCAGCAAACACAGAAATGCTCTGAAAATCCAGTAGAAGTTACCTCCTCAGAAGAGACATTTACATGTATAAGGGAAATCTCCATTTGTAAGGGTGTCTCCCTTACCAGGAAGAAGAGGACTCTCAATCTCTAGAAAAATTTACCAATTGAGGAGGCTTGGACTTAAAATCTGCATGACATTCTTACCTTTGTTGATTAGGCTCTGCCTAATAACCTGCCCCCACCAACATCTTCTTTTGTCTCTAGCTAGAGATGGTATTTAAAGTGATGGCTTGGCCATTTCCAAGAGTTACTCATTTTTTTCTGGGTCTCTCCCAAGTATATAGGAGGACATATATTATTATACTGCTGGAGTTCCCGTCGCGGCGCAGCGGAAACGAATCCTACTAGGAATGATGAGGTTACAGGTTCGATCCCTGGCCTCACTCAGTGGGTTAAGAAACTGGCGTTGCTGCTTCTCTGGCGTAGGCTGGCAGCAACAACTCCAATTACATCCTTACCCTGAGAACCTCCATATCCATCCCACAGGTACAACCATAAAAAAACAAACAAACAAAATAAAGTGAACTTCTGTTTATTTTTTCTCATGTTGATCTGTGTTTTGTTATAGGAAGGTCTCGGTAAGAACCTAGGAGGGTAGAAGAAAATTATTTTTCCTCCCCCAACAGCCTTATTGAATGAAAACCCCATTTCTGGCACCATCAAATGAAGACAATAAAAATCAAAACTTTGGGAGTTCCTGCTGTGGCACTAGCGTTAAGGATCTAGTGTTGTCGCAGCTGAGGCAGCTATGGCTCAGATTCCATTCCTGGCCCAGGAACTTCCATATGCCTCGTGTGCAGCTGAAAAAGAAGAAGAAAAAAAATTTTTTAGATCATTCAACATTCAAGTGCTCAAAGAAATTCTAAAACTCTTATTTAAATGCTCCTAAAGAACTTTTAGGTTTTTTTGAAATTTTAGCGATAGAGAACTTCAGAGGCTTATTAGTGTTACAAAACAAAACACACCAAAGAACAAATAGTCTTGGTTCCCTTCCAGGGAAGGAACTCCCCTGATGAAGCACTGCAGACGGAAAATTAACTTTCAGCTGCCTGCTTCTCTCGGACAATAGATGGCACTGTGGGACAACTCTAAGTGACTGTTTTTCTGTGACGCTAGGTGGAAAGCCCCGGAGGGAAAAAAAAAAAAAATCAGACTGCAATCTTGTGCTGGATTGTGTTTTAAATCTACATCTCCAAGGAGGGTTATTTGTAGAAGTCCCCTGCGCTTTATTCTAATCCTTCGTTACTCAAATGTAGTCCTAGGTCAGGGGCGCTGGCGTCACCGGAGAGCTTATTAGAAATGCAAGATCTCAGACTCAGGCTCCCCGAGATAGAATCCACTCCTTGGACAATGTCCTCTTAGCCCTCAAAGGCTTTGGACATGTTCTCAATTATGTAGCAGTGCAGACGTTCATCCGCGTTCGAAAACAAAGCAAACCAAACCGAAATGATCCTCGGCCCCTTTAAGAAAAAAACTGCTCTTGTAAAATACATGCTAAAGGAGCCTGCGATGCCTCGCTCAGTGCAGCAGGTGGCACTGTGGGACAACACGAAAAGCAACTGATTTTCCTGCAGCCCTGAGGAAGCCCGGGAAACCGGCAGGACGGAACACAGCAATCACCGGCTAGATGGGGGCCTTTTTAAAATCGACATCTCCAAGGTAAGAAGATTAGGAACTCTTCTGAATGAGGAAAAATATAATAATCTTGTGGAGGGAGTGGTAAAAAAAGACGAGAAGGACTGTCCTCTGGACGGGAGGGAAAAAAGTTGCTTTTGTATGTGAAGTGTCAGAAAGCTTCTCTCAAATTGCCTCTTAAAATCTATTGTTAGAACCCCAGCCATTTAAAGTACTGCTTATAACACAGATGCTCTTAGGAGGCGACGCATTTCACCATCATGATGCCTTTAGTTCGTCTCCTTGCTTTGAAATAAAGGTCACTCCCAGGCAGCAAAGGAACCCCTCCTCACCTCCAGAAAGAGTTCCTTCTCTCCATCTCTTTCTCACAGGGACTGATGGATTCAACTGCGACAATAGCCTAATGAACAAATCTCAAAAACAAAATCTTCGGTGGAAAAAAGGGCACAGTGGAACAGATAGATACAATATGATATTTGTAAAGCACATTATGGCAATCTACATATATTGTTAAAAGTACAGGCATTCTTGGGAGTGAGGACAGTGGTGACCTCTGGAGATAACAGGGGAGGGGCTAGTACATTTGGGGGGGGACAGGCTTTAACTGTCCCCTCTAATGTTTTAATTTTCTTTTTTAAGATTTCTGAAGCAAGGTTTGTTAAATATTAGCATCTGTTAAATCTAGGTGTTGGTAGCATGGTTATCTGTTATAGTGAATATTGACCTTATGCTCAAGAAGTGGGCAAGTACAAGGAGAAAGGGGATGGTAATTAGAGGCGGTGAAAGGCTTTTCCAAGATAGTGAAGACCTGTAACCCAAGAAAGAACCAATGTAGGTTCAAGAGCTGGAAAGGGAAGGAAACTCGCAGGGCTGATAATTAGAAAGAGGGCAGGACGTATTTAAATCATAAGCGCCAAGAGAAGGAGTTTACCTCTCTCTCATTAAAATTTTTAAAAATTTCTTGGAGTTCCCATTGTGGCTCAGTGGTTAATGAACCCGACTGACATCCATGAGGACACAGGTTCGATCCTTGGCCTCGCTCAGTGAGTTGGAGATCCCACGTTGCTGTGAGCCGTGGTGTAGGTGGCAGACGCGGCTTGGATCCCAAGTTGCTGTGGCTGTGGCCTGGGCCAGTGGCTGCAGCTCCAATTCGACCCCAGCCTGGAAACCTCCATATGCTGCAGGTGCGGCCGTAAAAAGACAAAAACAGCATTTTAAAAACATTTTCTTTAGAAGCAATAAACATTTTCTTAAATAGCAATTGACGGTAATGAGCTGAGAAAGCCAGTATGCCAAATATGTTATTACTTCAATTGATCCTTCCTTGAAGTTTCCATGCACCAAGTGCTAAAGGTCGATGTGCTTGCCTACTGCATGTATGCCCAGAAAGGACCTAACCAACATATACCAACATATACACCTCAGTTGTTTCTATCTAGAAATTCTATTCAAAAAGAACTTCAGAGAAGCTCAAGTAAGTTAGTGAACTCACTAGTTCATCTCACTTAGATGAGTAAAGTGAGGTCATCTGGGAAGTGGCTAAGCCAGAGTTTGAACTATGCTCTTCATCACTCTACTGTGGTTATGGAAACGAATATCTTACACCAGCCACGACGATGGTCCTGGGTCCCTCTCACTTCTCCCTGACTTGCCTTTCATCCAAGTTTGGTCTCCCTCTGACTTGTAACTCTTAGCCTTGCAAGACAATATAGATTCTATCTCTGACCTTTGAAACAAATGTCTATATTCGGTTTTTCCAGTGGCGTCTCCAGTGATTGATTACATCTGTCCCTCTGGCTCTTCATAACCCACGTTGCTCCAGACAGGAACCTCGTCCAGTTCCCAGGGTCTGGACCTGCTTGCTCTCCTTTGCACCCGAGCTTCGCAAGGCCCCACCCTTTACCTTCCATCCCCATCCAGCTAAACTCCCAAGGTGGATGGGGGAAGGTGCAGAGCCACTCAGGGGATAGATCCTTGCCCCACCATCACCCTCTCTGATGTCTGATAAAGGGCAGATTTGGAAATCTGGGGACTTGCTAGCTGGACAGGCACAGTTTTCAGCTGAATCCGGGAGATGGAGGGAGAGGGAGAGTAAATAACTAGGCTTGGAATTTCTAGTAAGGGACTTGGCCTACAAAGAAGTAGGGTCTCATCCGGGACAAGATGGGGAGGGACGGGCCGAGTGAAGTCAAGTCAGGGATGAAAGTGCAGGTGGTGCTGACGGGCGGGAAAAGCCATGTCCGAGCTGCACATTCCTAAGAAAAGTTGCAGGTGGTCAAGGGAGGCCTCCGCCCATGGCAGCACCTCCTTGGTGCTGGAAGGAACTGGTGATCACTATGGCTGGTTGTGAGCGTTTAACCTCCCAAAGACTGTAAGATTTGGGAATCTTTGAAAATCTGATGAAAAATATGGATTTTTTTACTAAGAAAGGCAGAGGGACTAGTCCACATGCTGCATGTAATATGGGGGAGCCATAGGCCCCTCTCAAAAATAAATCCACAGACTGTAGGATAAGAATTCCTGCCCTAGAACTCTTTTTTTATGATGGGAAGTCACCAGAGGGTTTTATTTATTCATTTATTTATTTAATTTTATCGATTTATTTTTATTGAAGTATAGTTGATTTACATACTGGAGGGTTTTAAACACATAAGTGGAAAGGTCTGTTATACATATATATATTATATATATAATATATGCATATATGTATATTTTTTTGTCTTTTTGTCTCTTTTAGGGCCACACCTGTGGCATATGGAGGTTCCCAGGCTAGGGGTCCAATTGGAACTGTAGCCTCTGGCCTACACCACGGCCACAGCAACTCGGGATCCAAGCCGCATCAGTGACCTACACCACAGCTCATGGCAATGCTGGATCCTTAATCCACTGAGCGAGGCCAGGGATCAAACCCTCATCCTTACAGATGCTAGTTGGGTTTGCTAACTGCTGAGCCATGACGGGAACTCCATACATATACATTAAAAAACTGTTTTTTTCTCGTTCATTTTTGACTGCCCCACAGCACAGGGAATTCCCGGATCAGAAATCAGATCCTAGTCGCAGTTGCAGTCTAAGCCACAGTTGCAGATCCTTAACCCATTGTGCTGGGCTGGGGTTGGAACCTATGTCCCAGCCAGCACTCCCAAGATGTAGGCCACAGTGGGAACTCCTAATTTTTTCTTTTTACGGCTTCACCTGTGGCGTATGGCAGTTCCTGGGCTGGGGGTTAAATCAAAATTGAAACCAGCCCCTCCACACCGCCACTGAGCAGCCTGAGCTACGGAGATGGTAAGCTCACGCATCCTCTTTAAAAAACAGCGTGGCCTTTCTACTGTGGTGTTTTCTGCGATTTCTGCCTCTGGCCTCTAGAACTGTGAGTCAATCAATTTCTGTCGTTTAAGCCCCTCAATCTGTGGTACTTTTTTACTGCAGCCCTAGCAAACTAACACCGAGGGGGAAGTGTGTCTGTCTTGAGTTTGGGCACAGTGCCCTAAGCATACACGCTGACTCCTGGAGTCTTTTTGGGTTTTTTTCTTTTCTTTCTTTTTTTTCTTTTTTTTTTTTTGCTTTTTAGGACCACACCTGAGGCTTATGGAAGCTCCCAGGCTGGGGGTTGAATCTGAGCTATAGCCGCTGGCCTATACCACAGCCACAGCAATGAGGGATCCAAGCTGCATCTGCTCAGGGTAATACTGGATCCCCAACCCACTGAGCAAGGCCAGAGATTGAACCCGAATCCTCATGGATACTAGTCGGGTTCATTTCTGCTGTGCCACCATGGGAACCCCTGGCTACTGAGTCTTAGGGGAAATGGCCTGAGCATTTCTTCGATGAAGATGAGGTGGGAGGCAAGGGACACGAAGCGCACTGAGGTCCAGTCATAGAGGCCAGCTGGCCATGGTCAGAGGAGGCAGGTTTGCTTGGTTTGCTAGGATTGAGCAGACCTCAGGGCTGGGAAATGATGAGAAATCCTGGGAGTGCAGCAGGATGCTCAGATATCTCAGAGTAAAGGAGATGGGGTTTAGATGGAGTTGATCATTTAAAGAGGAGCAGGGGTGGGGTGGTGTTGGGTGTTGAAAGCGACAAATAATCTCTTCAACCCTCACCTTCATGAAAGCTAGTTGTTTAAATAAATACATAGTCTTGGAGTTCCTGTTGTGGCGCAGCGGAAATGAATCCGACTAGGAACTATGAGGTTGCGGGTTGGATCCCTCGTCTCACTCAGCGGGTTAAGGATCCGGCGTGGCCGTGAGCTGTGGTGTAGGCCGGCAGCTGTAGCTCCAATTGGACCCTTAGCCTGGGAGCCTCCATATGCTGCAGTGCAGCCCTAAAAAGCAAAAAAAAAAAAAAAAAAAAAAGCAAAAAAAACACACAAAAGTTAGCAAAAAGACAAAAAATAAATAAATAAATAAATTAGGAGTTCCCATTGTGGCGCAGTGGTTAACGAATCAGACTAGGAACCATGAGGTTGCGGGTTCGGTCCCTGCCCTTGCTCAGTGGGTTAAGGATCCGGCGTTGCCATGAGCTGTGGTGTGGGTTGCAGACGCGGCTCGGATCCTGCATTGCTGTGGCTCTTGCGTAGGCCGGGGGCTCCAGCTCCGATTTGACCCCTGGCCTGGGAACCTCCATATGCCTCGGGAGCAGCCCAAGAAATAGCAAAAAGACAAAAAATAAATAAAAAAAAAACCACAAAAGCAACAACAAAAAAAAGCAGTCTAAATAAAAACAATGTGTCAGAGTTCCTGCCATGGCTCAGCGGAAATGAATCTCACCAGCATCCATGAGGATACAGGTTTGATCCCTGGCCCCGCTCAGTGGGTTAAGGTTCCAGCTTTGCCAGAAGCTGTGGTGTAGGTCACAGACACGTCTCAGATCCTGCGTGGCTGTGGTTGTGGCTGTGGCACAGGCTGGCAGCTACAGCTCCATTTCGACCCCTAGCCTGGAAACCTCCATATGCCGTGAACTCTAAAACAAACAAGCGAACAAAAATAGTGTGTCCATGTGAACATACAGTTTTTTTGGTTTTGTTTTTATTTTTTTGTCGCTCTGTGGCATATGGAGTTCCTGGGCCAGGGATCAGATTGGAGCCACAGTTTTGACCTGCACCACAGCTGTGGTAACACCGGGTCCTTAACCCACTGCACTGGGCTGGGGATTGAACCTGCGTCACAGTGCTCCAGAGATGCCCCTGATCCATGCCATTGTGCCACAGTGGGAACTCCAAACATACAGTTTTTAGGGAAACTTGCCTAGGACAGTTTGTTGCCAGAAGCCCTTCGTATTAGTTTTCTAGGGCTGCGGTAACAAAGTAACGCAGACTGGGTGACTTAAGCAACAGAAATTTACTTTCTCGTGGTTCCGGAAAGTCCAAGATCTAGGTGTCAACAGGGTTGGTTTCTCATGTAACCTGTCTCCTTGGCTTGTAGGAGACGACCTTCTCCCTGGTCCCTCACATGGCCTTTCCTCTCTACATGTACACCCCTGCTGTTTCTTCCTCTTTTTTTAAATTTAATTTTATGGGAGTCTAGTTGATTTACAATGTTGTATTAGTTTCAGGTGTACAGCAGAGTGAATCAGTTATACATATAAATATATCCATTCTTTTTTCCCATATAGGTTATTGCAATTTTCCTTTTGTTAAAAAGACACCAGTCATATTGGATTCGAATCCCCCCTAAGGGCCTCATCTAACCTGAATTACCTCTGTAAAAGTCCTACCTCCACATACAGTTACATTGGGGGTCAGGGCTCCAATATATGAATTTTGGTGTAACTCAGTTCCTTCCATGATAACCCTCCTGTGAAAAACTTCGAGGCTGTCCTTGTAATGAAGAGAAAGAGCTGGAGAATTGCATGATGCACAACTGATTTAACAGTACTTGGGAAAAGGGAGCAAGAGCTGCTAGTAGGGAGAAGAGAAGATTGAACTGGGATTGGGGGTTGGTTGCCATCATGTAGGCAGTTGGTATAGAGAGATTTTTTTAAACTATTAAGTGGAGAATGAGGGATTGAGAAATTCATGGCACTTATATGATGGGAGAGATACTGCAAGTGAAAAGAAGTGCAAAACTCCCATAAGTATTATGGGAGTTGCAACTTGGGCCTGCCTTGGCCCCATCTCAGGGACTCTCCTGAAGGTTAGTTACTTTTGGAGGCTGAGCTGTGCTGCTTTGAATGGCATTCAATATCTGGACTGGATTATGTGGGGTGCTGATTTTTACGCGGGTTACAATGGAAACAAAGTGCACAAATCTGGAAAGAGGGTGTGATTTTCCCCATGATTTGCACACTTTTATGACTTGGGTATCTGAGTAACAGATACCACCACAACTGGATGCTTTCAAAATGTTTAAAAAAAAAAAAGGGAGTAAACGAAACATTAAATATAGACAAAGGATTTCCCAGATGGTGTCACTTTGGCACCATTGCTCCCTCAAATTGTTTAACTATGACTAATTCTTTTCCCCAATTTGACATTTCGAAAGAAACCTTTTGGAACCATATTTAATCTGAAATAGAGGCAAAGAAACTTTTCAGGGGCTGAGTAAATATAGGTCTGGTTGCAGTTATTTCAGTGGGAGTCACATGGTGATAATGAAATCTGATCTGTTTTGAGTCCTAGCTGATCTAAGGAGATACAAGCATGAGGAAACCAAGACTTGCAAGAAGGGAAGGGACTTGTTCAGGGTCACCCTGCGGGTGAGCCACAGAGCTCAGAGCCAGCCAAAGGGAAGTGTGTGTCATCTGAATGCACTACTGCAGGGGTGGGTCTGTGCACACATTTCCTCTATTGTGCGTTGTATTTCTAGAAATGTATGGAAGGTTAATGAATGAAGGGACTTAATGGGGATTATCTGAAACTTACATTTTTAGAAAATTCTAAGTGTTCAAAGCTTTAATTAATACTTGATATATATATATACATATATGTGTGTGTGTGTGTGTGTATATGAAGAAGAAGAGAGGGAGAAAAAAGGAGGAGGAGGGGGAGTTCCCATCGTGGCACAGAGGAAATGAATCCGACTAGGAACCATGAGGGTGCGGGTTCGATCCCTGGCCTCGCTCAGTGGGTTAAGGATCTGGCGTTGCCGTGAGCTGTGGTATAGGTCACAGACGCGGCTCGGATCTGGCATGGCTGTGGCTGTGGTGTAGACCAGCACTGTAGCTCTGATTAGACCCCTAGCCTGGGAACCTTCATGTGCCAGGGGGTGCGGCCCTAAAGGGACCAAAAAAATTTAAAAAATTTAAAAAAAAAATAAGGAGGAGGGGGAAGGCGAGGAGGTAGAGGAGGAGAGAGACATTAACTTAGAAAACTTACAAAGATATTTTGCTCCCAAAGTTTATTTTTAAATTGATGGCATTTTCTCTCAGAAACAGGTTTATAGAGGTGGATCGAAGGCCCACATCAGGCTAGAACAACACATTAACTGTGTTCCCAGAGTGCCATAGTGACCTCGAGCCCACACACGGTTGTGTGACAGCAGTGTTTCTGTGAAGAAGTGTGTTGAAGATTCTGACCGGGAAGGCCAGGGATCCATCTCCCCAGGGAACCCCCCCTTCTCCCCACCCCTCCTGCAGGGTAGTGGAGGTGGTCTCTTCCCCACTACCAGGTGTCAAGGGCATACATTCCGGTAAGTGGTCAGGGCTGGGCTGATGGAGGGGGCGGGGAGCGGGCCTGGGGCGCCGGGGACAGCTGGGAGTTGAGGCAGAGCCCTTCGTGGGGTCGGGCATGCTCCCCCAACACCTTCTTCCTTCTTGAGCTGGACCCAGCCATGGCCCACCCGCTTCCTTTCCTACCACTAGCAGCTGATGCTTCCAGTAACCTTCCTTCTTCCCTAGTCTGTTCTAGAACAGCAGTGCTTTATGTTCCTGTCCCTGAAGCAGGCTCTCCCCATTGTAGACATTTAGTCTGTTTGAAAAGAATCATCCGATGCTGGCTGGCCTTGCATTTTATCTTAAGAGCTATAAAGATGCCTTTTGATGACAAATTGAATAAAGCCTAGGGCGACTGGGCAGGCACATGGTTGAGAAATGGGAACATTACTGCGGCCAGTCCATCTCCCCTGAGGAAGAAGTTTTGAGGGCCACAGAAGGGTCATTCGCCTCCACGTATTTGCACTAGATTACGTTCGTTTAGAGAAGATGCAGGTTAGAAAGGCTCTTTCTTTGGCAGCGTCCTCTAAAGCGGTGATGTTCTAGACATTGTCTTAGCCAGAGTTGCCTAGTGAAAAACGGAGCTTTTGGCATCAATGGAAAGACGAGCCATTTGTACCGATAGCTTCTAAGTTATAAAATGCCCTTCC
Source organism: Sus scrofa (assembly GCF_054392235.1). Taxonomy (NCBI): domain Eukaryota; kingdom Metazoa; phylum Chordata; class Mammalia; order Artiodactyla; family Suidae; genus Sus; species Sus scrofa. Next base: position 18,505,446 of record NC_139401.1, read on the forward strand.
ATGGGAGTTGCTGTTGTGACGCAGCAGGAACAAACCTGACTAGTGTCCGTGAGGACACAGGTTCGATCCCTGGCCTTGCTCAGTGGGTTAAGGATCTGGCTTTACCGTGATCTGTGATGTAGGTCGCACACATGGCTCAGATCTGGTGTTGCTATGGCTGCGGTGTAGGCCGGCAGCTGTAGCTTTCATTCGACCCCTAGCCTGGGAACCTCCATATGCCATGGTTGCAGTCCTAAAAAAAAAAAAAAAAAAAAAAAAAAAATGCCCTTCCATTCCTCGTTTCCTCCTCTAATGATGCCCTTTCTTTACTGAATCAAAGACAAATCACAGGTTGGGTTCCCTTGGAAGCAGACTCTGAGATGGGCACTGGATGTTTATTAGGAAGTGTCCTTGGCATCAAGCCCTGTGAAAGGGAGGGGTGGGAAGCTGGGTTGGGCAGAGGGAAAAGCCCATGTGTAATATGGGCCTAACCACGACCTCGGAAAGTTCTGGAGCTTTGTCCTGGATTAGACTAGGATGGTCAGGCCTATGTATAACCTTGTATCCATCCTTGTATCCAGTCATTGGATGCTGGCCACCAAGGCCGGGTGCCTCGCTGCAGCTGAAGCATCTCCTTAAATGGCCAGTTCCTCCAGGCTACCTGCCAGCAGCACTCCCAGCTGCTGGGGCAACAAGCCCTTCACTGAAGGGGGCTTGGCGTGGTGCACCGAAGTGTCTGTTGTGATACTCAAACTAGAAATGGATAACTAAGAATTTTGAGTGTGAAATCAAAAAGCACACCTACTCAAACTGCTGTTTTAATCTGTACTGATTCATTCAGCAGGACGAGCTACAGACTGCAGTCCACAGGCCAACAGGTTCCTCTACCTGTGGCTGGGTACTGAAGCTGGGCTGAGGCCAGGGCCTTTCTGTTCTTCCTTGGCTGTTCTTTCCATCTGCCATGGCACCCTTCAGCTGACATGCCATGGCCATCAGGACAAAGCAAAGCCTGCCTCTCCTCAACACTTATCTTTTTAACATAGGTAACATTTTTAATAAAATATAACTGTGATACAAAGCAAAATTGAAAGGGTGAGCTTGTTTTATATCATCATATATTAAAAATATATAACTGAGTATTTCAGGTTCAGGTCTTTATTGTTTAGTTTAATAGAGGACTCATAGATTCTCATATCTGCTTCTGCTCTGAATCTGTTGTGAGAGAGTTCCCCTTGTGGCTCAGTGGTAACAAACACGACTAGTATCCATGAGGGCGCTCCTGCGAAAATACATGTTTTAGTGTCTGGAAATTTAAAAGACTGAGATTGAAAAAGGCAAGTAATATGTTATGAAAATAGTTTTGATCATACCAACTCCTGAAAGTTAGCACTTTTTGTTTGCTTTGTAGGGCCACTCCCGCGGCATAGGGAGGTTCCCAGGCTAGGGGTTGGATCGGAGCTACAGCTGCCAGCCTACCCCACAGCCACAGCAACGCAGATCCAAGCCGCGTCTGTGACCTACACCACAGCTCTCGGCAATGCCAGATCCTTGGCCAAGGCCAAGGGTCGAACTCGCACCCTCATGGATATTATGTCGGGTTCTTAACCTGCTGAGCCACAATGGGCACTCCAAAATTTATTTTTAAGATAAGAAGTGAATTCAGTTAGTTACCTTGATTACAAAAGCAACTTATATTTATTGTAAAAAAAAAAAATGCATAGTCCAAAAAGGGTAGCAGAGCAGGGGGAAAATCACCCATAAGCCCATTGATCAGAGTAGTAACATTTTAGCACATATTTATTTTCCCTAATCTTCTTTGATATGTATATTTTTCCTCCATGCTGGCCTTAGGGGAGGCATCACTGTGTTCTGATTAAGAACATGAACTCTGAAGGCAGAAAGACCTGGTTTGAAGTCTGTTTCTGCCACCACTTTTTAGTGGTGAAACGTTCATTCATTCAAAAAATAATTACTACGTAGCAGTTGGAAATATGAGAATGAAAAAGAGAGATAAAGCCTTTTCTTCATCAACTCACATGTTAATGGAAAGTCTCCACTCTCTCACTTGTAAAGTGGAGACGATACCTACCCCATAAGGCTTCCATGAGAATTATCTTGTTACACGTGATACGTATGTAAAAATGCCTGCACAAGGAGTGTCCGTCATGGCTCAGCCAGCGGAAACGAATCTGACTAGCATCCATGAGGACGCAGGTTCGATCCCTGGCCTCGCTCAGTGAGTTAAGGATCCCGAGTTCCGTGAGCTGTGGTGTAGGCCGGTGGCTACAGCTCTGATTTGACCCCTAGCCTGGGAACCTCCATGTGCCAGAGGTGCAGCCCTAAAAAGACAAAAAAGAAAAAAGAAAAAAAAAAAAGTCTGCACATAGTAATTGCTCAAAATTGGCAATTATTGGAGTTTCTCTTGAGGCTCAGTGGTTATTGCAGGTTCAATCCCTGGACTTGCTCAGTGGGTTAAGGATCTGGAGTTGCTGTGACCTGTGGTATAGGTCACAGATGCAGCTTGGATCCCGAGTTGCTGTGGCTGTGGTGTAGGCCGGCGGCTACAGCTCCAATGAGACCCCTAGCCTGGGAACCTCCATATGCCGCTGGTGGGGCCTTAGAAAAGACCAAAAAAAAAAAAAAATTGCAGTTATTATCATCATGTAAGTTTTGCTTTTTTTTCACTGAACAGTTATCAGAGTTTCCCCATGTCATAAAGAAGCCCCTTTGTTGGGGTCACCTTGGGGTTCTAGCAATATCAATGAGAATACAGATGCTACAGTGTTTAGAACTCCAGCAGCCCAGCAGCACAGCCCTTCTAGGTTCAGGGGAACCCTATTCGCCCTTCTGCTTTCCAGTCCCATGAGTGGTAAGGCTCCCTGAACCAGTAATCTCTGGGTACCCTCATCTCCCCTTCACATCTCCCACCCTTCCAACTCTTTTGTTAGTAATTCCTTCCAGTTATTTTTTTCTCTTAAGTATATCTAAAGTGGATTTCGTTTTCCTGCTTGGATCTGATGGAGACAAACATTGTTTCATTTTGACTTCTCATTTTAAAAGTAACCCTGGGGTTCCCATCATGGCTCAGCAGTAACCAACTCAACCAGTATCCATGAGGACTGGGGTTTGATCCCTGGCCTCGATCAGTGGGTTAAGGATCTGGTGTTGTCGTGAGCCGTGGTGTAGGTCGCAGACGTGGCTCGGATCCCGCGTTGCTGTGGCTGTGGGGTAGGCCGGCAGCTCCAGCTCCAGTTCGACCCCTAGCCTGGGAACTTCTATGTGCCAGAGGGTGCGGCCCTAAAAAGACAAAAACAAATAAATAAATAAAAGTAACTCTTAAAAAATGGATAAAAGTCAATTGGATAGTTGTAAAAAGAATTTGACTTGAAAAATGGGACAGATGAAGAAAAGTTGCAAAAAGTAAACAGGCAGAAGGTTGAAGGTCATCAATAAACCAAGGATTTAGGCACCTGAAAAGTTGTTATAAAAATTTAACCACTTATTTGCAACCTCTACTGAGAGAAGAACAGAAGGTAATTGTCTCCAAGCCAGGCAATCAGATTGTTTTTAAGGAAAAGCTTCCTTATCATAAAGGCAGGGCCAACTTTATGTTCAAGTTTGCGGTTCTCAGGCAGGGGTGATTTTGTGCTCCAGCGGACACTGGGCAGTGGCTGTCTTGTCTGGAGGCATTTTTGGCTGTCACGCCTGGGGAGAGGGTCCTATTGGCAATGAGTGGGTAGAGGCCAGGGGTGCTGCTAAATATCCTACAGTGCCCAGGGCAGCCCCACAACAAAGTAGGATCTAGTCTAAAACCTCAGTAGTGCTGGGGTTGAGAAACTCTGGTATAAATGAATGAAGGTGAATTTCTAGGCCCTGCAAAGTGCTAGTACCAGCTCTACGAAATGCCTCTCCTGCTTGTCTCACTGGCTTTTTCAATAACAACTTTATTGAAATATACAGTAATTCACATTCCAGGATGTTCACCTTTTAAATCGTATGAGTCAGTGGTTTTGGGTATATTCACACAGTTGTGTATTGATCATCACTATTGAATTCCAGAACATTTTCCTTGCCTCCCAAAGAAATGCCACACTCAACGCATACACACGACTATATTTAAAATAGGTAACTAACAAGGACCTACTGTGTAGCGCAGGGAGCTCTACTTAATGTTCTGTAATAACCTAATGGGAAAAAAGAATGTATATACGTGTGTGTGTGTGTGTGTGTGTGTGTGTGTGTGTGTGTGTGTTGAAATTTAGATGATGTGGAGGCTGGAAAAAGGAGCAGAAGGAGAGGCTGGGGTCCCTAAAATGAACACTATTCCTTGAGCTTGCCTTGTGTATATGTGTTTATTATACATAAAGTTTCCAAAGGAGGCAGAGATATTGCAACCATTTAATTGGTAGGTTTAGTTAGATACTCTTTTGCTTGGAAACCAATAAATAGACAACAAAACACATCGAAATCTCCTATCCACAGAGTCTTGAAGTTATGTCTTTTACATTAATAAAATTGATTAGTAAGAAAATTAATTTAGGTTCTGTTTTATTTGGTTAGTCTATGCAGTATTTTCAGGAGTTGATTGCTAGGTAAGCTTATGAATCAGTAAAGTAACAGATTTTTTCTTTTTCTCATGATGACTTTTTATTATATCCATGTTTATTAGTAGTTTGGAAGAGAAATAATAAGGAAGATATAGCTTATGTTGATTGGCTCCTCCTTTTGTGAATCCCCACTGTGATAAGTATACCATCTTCTATATTATAAGCTCTCATTAATCTTTGTTAGATGAACGCAAACCAACCTGGCCACTTTCTAGCAGTTTTCAGGAAAAAAGCTTTCATATGTGAGAGACTAACAAAAATTGGTTTAAGTGAAATAGTTGGAGTGGCATGCAGAAGTTCCTGGGCCAGGGATGGAACTCAGGTCATATCAGTGACAATGCCAAGTCCTTAACATTAAGCTGCCAGGGAACTCCAGATAGTTGGATTATTGATGGATGTCAAGTAGCTGCAAAATCTCTCTCTTGCTAGCTCAGCAATATAGTTGTTTTCTTAATTTTGGAAGGCAGTATGTGTAGAGTCACATGGGTTTTATCTTAGGCAATATGTCAGTCAACTGTTGCTGCATAACAAACTACCCCCAAATGCAGTGGACTCTAATTGCTTACTTTGATCACGAATCTCAAATTGAGCAGGGTTTAGGGTGCATCAGCTGGGGTGGCTCTTCTAGGGTTGGAGGGTACACTCTCAAATGTGACTCACTCATGTCCATGGTTAAGTTGGGATGGCCCTTGGTTCTTCTCCATAGCAACCTCTCTATAGGGTGGCTTGGGCCTCCTCACAACAGAGTGGCTGGATAACAAGAATGAGCACCCCAGAGAACCAAGTGGAAGCTATATTTATTGCCTTTTATAGCCTAGCCGTGGAAATCATATAATATCCCTTTCACCACAGTCACAAGCCAGCCAACAGAGGGGTGTCCGAATGGCATCGTGAGAAGGATATGTGGAATGAGAGATATTGTAGTAGCCATCTTTGGAAAATCCAGTTTGCCACTGGGATACTTGTGACCTCCCCTATGCCCCAGTTTTGCAAGTTTAAAGATTTTTCTGGAGTTCCCATCGTGGCGCAGCAGAAATGAGTCCGACTAGGAACCATGAGGTTGCAGGTTCGATCCCTGGCCTTGCTCATTGGGTTAAGGATCTGGTGTTGCCGTGAGCTGTGGTGTAGGTCGCCGATGCAGCTCAGATCCCGCGTTGCTGTGGCTGTGGTGTAGGCAAAAAAAAAAAAAGGATTTTTCTATTTGTCTTTGATCATTTTTTCCAACTATCCCCTCTAAGCTTAGTAGCTATAATATCTCGAAAACCAACATTCTTTGATGTATGTGTGGAAGATGTCTTTACAGTCCACTGAAGGCACCCACTGAGCATCTTTCTAGGCTAGGTGTGTGTTCAGGTAGGTTCATTCTTCTATATAATTCTTATTTCTAGTTGGAGAAGAGAATAATGCACAGCTAGGCATAGCTCTAAATATAAGAAATCAAATAAATGAGAAAAATATATATATTGCCTGGGGTAGCTTTTTTTTTTTTTTTTTTTTTTTTTTTTGTCTTTTTTGTCTATTTAGGGCCACATCTGTGGCATATGGAGGTTCCCAGGCTAGGGGTCTAAACGGAGCTGTAGCTGCCAGCCTACACCACAGCCACAGCAATGCCAGATCCAACTGCGTCGGTGGCCTACACCACAGCTCATGGCAACACTGGATCCTTAACCCACTGAGCGAGGCCAGGGATCGAACCCGCAACCTCATGGTTCCTAGTCGGACTCATTTCTGCTGCGCCACGATGGGAACTCCACCTGGAGTAGCTTTAAGTCAATTTTTGGAAAGGTCTTTGGTGGGTGGATTCAGTGAAAAATCTTCCAGACGTGCAGAATAATAAGTGGTCTCTATTTTGGGATTATCATGGCAGTGAAAGTTAATGATACATGTCGTGTGTGTGTGTGTGTGTGTGTGTGTGTGTGTGTGTGTGTGTGTACCTGGTGCTAGTTAGGTTGGAATACTGAGGCTGGCAATGTTTTGGTCATGACTTGACTTTGTGTGAAGTCCTGAATTTGAAATCATAAAGCAACATGAATATTTCCATCAAAGTAGCATTTTCCCTAACATTGAAATTAGTTTTCAAGATACTAAAAGTTGAAAGAATTGCACAGCGAACATCCCCCACCCAGATTCTACAATTTACATTTTACCCTATTTACTTATATGCACATACATCACATATCTATCCATTCATCCGTCTGTCAGTCCACCTTCGTTTTTTTATACAGTTAAAAGTAACTTAGAGTTATCAATAGACGAGTTTTTTTTGTTTGTTTTTTGTTTCCCCACCCTGCCCCACCCGCCCACATATGGATTTCCCAGGTCAGGGATCAGATCTGAGCTGCAATTGCAACTGACAGTGCAGCTGCAGCAAGGACATCCAGGGATCCTTTAACCCACTGAGACTGGCCAGGGATTGAACTTGCATCCTGGCGCTTCAGAGATGCCTCCAATCCCATTGCACCAAAGTGGGAACTTCCAGAGTAGCATATTTTGCGTTCTGTTTAAAAATGTGGATAGTTTTCTTATTTCAGTCTATCTTGTAAAAATTATATTTGACAAATATAGGAAATCAGGCAGACTTGATCTTTGTCTTCATATTAAAATGAAATCTCTGAGAATTTAGTGAAGAAACTGCTGGGGAAATAAACTTTGTAAAGCTTGTGCTCTGTGATGCATATTATTTAATGTGATTCAGATTGTATCTTTGCCTTCACCTGAGAATGTAATAAAACCTTATACATATGGAACTGAATAGTTGTGTTCCTTGATAGTGAAAAGGCTGACTGAGAAATAAAATAGCATTATACCTTTTCATTTCCTTAAGTATGTTGGAAGCCATATTGAATTTTTATCTATAAATCTGGTCAAGAATTTCTTTTTGGTGGGGGGTGTTACTTTTTAGGGCTGCACCTGAGGCATATGGAGGTTCCCAGGCTAGGGGTCTAATCAGAGCTACAGCCACTGGCCTACACCGGAGCCACAGCAACACCAGATCCAAGCCACATCTGTGACCTACACCACAGCTCACGGCAACACTGGATCCTTAGCCCACTGAGGGAGGCCAGGGATCGAACCCTCAACCTTATGATTTCTAGTTGGATTTATTTCTGCTGAGCCACGGCAGGAACTCCAAGAATTTATTTTGGAGAAATGAAACCAAGACTCCAGTCAATTGTTCAGGTAGATCAATTTCCCTCCACAGTTTCCGTATCTTTTTTTTGTCTTTTTGCTATTTCTTGGGCCGCTCCCACGGCATATGGAGGTTCCCAGGCTAGGGGTTGAATCGGAGCTGTAGCTGCCAGCCTATGCCAGAGCCACAGCAACGCAGGATCCGAGCCGCGTCTGCAACCTACACCACAGCTCATGGCAACGCCGGATCGTTAACCCACTGAGCGAGGGCAGGGATCGAACCTGCAACCTCATGGTTCCCAGTTGGATTCATCAACCACTGCGCCACGACGGGAACTCCAGCTTCCGTATCTTATCCCAACCTGCCTCCTCCAAATGGTATAGCCTCAATTTACCTATCCATTTGTGTTCATCTTTCTTTGCTTCTTCCTTTTTATTTTTTTTTCTGTTATTTTAATTTAATTTAATTTTTTAATTATCTCCCCAATACTATTTTTTTTTCTACTGTACAGCATGGTGACCCAGTTACACATACATGTACACGTTCTATTTTCTCACATTATCATGCTCCATCATAGGTGACTAGACACAGTTCCCTGTGCTGCACAGCAGGAACTCATTGCTAATCCATTCCAAAGGCAATAGTTTGCATCCATTAACCCCAAATTCCCAATCCACCCCACTCCCTCCCCCTCCCCCTTGGCAACCACAAGTCTATTTTCTCCAAGTCCATGATTTTCTTTTCTGTGGAAAGGTTTATTTGTGCCTTATATTAGATTCCAGATATAAGTGATATAATACGGTATTTGTCTTTCTCTTTCTGACTTATTTCACTCAGTATGAGAGTCTGTAGTTCCATCCATGTTGCTGCAAATGGCATTATTTCATTATTTTTTTATGGCTGAGTAGTATTCCATTGTGTATATATACCACATCTTCCTAATCCAGTCATCTGTGGATGGACATTTGGGTTGTTTCCATGTCTTGGCTATTGTGAATAGTGCTGCAATGAATATGCGGGTGCATGTGTCTTTTTTAAGGAAAGTTTTGTCCGGATATATGCCCAAGAATGGGATTACTGGGTCATATGGTAGTTCTATGTATAGTTTTCTAAGGTACCTCCACACTGTTCTCCATAGTGGTTGTACCAGCTTACATTCCCACCAAGAGTGCAAGAGGGTTCCCTTTTCTCCACACCCCCTCCAGCGTTTGTTATTTGTGGACTTATTAATGATGGCCATTCTGACTGGTGTGAGGTGGTATCTCGTGGTAGTTTTGATTTGCACTTCTCTAATAATCAGGGATGTTGAGCATTGTTTCATGTACTTGTTGGCCATCTGTACATCTTCCTTGGAAAAATGTCTATTCAGGTCTTCTGCCCATTTTTCCATTGGGTTGTTGGCTTTTTTGCTGTTGAGTTGTATAAGTTGCTTGTATATTCTAGAGATTAAGCCTTTGTCTGTTGCATCATTTGAAACTATTTTCTCCCATTCTGTAAGCTGTCTTTTTGTTTTTTGGGTTTTTTTTTTTTTGGTTTCCTTTGCTGTGCAAAAGCTTGTCAGTTTGATTAGGTCCCACTGGTTTATTTTTGCTTTTATTTCTGTTGCTTTGGGAGACTGACCTGAGAAAATACTCATAAGGTTGATGTCAGAGAATGTTTTGCCTGTGTTCTCTTCTAGGAGTTTGATGCTGTCTTGTCTTGTAGTTAAGTCTTTAAGCCATTTTGAGTTTATTTTCGTGCATGGTGTGAGGGTGTGTTCCAGTTTCATTGACTTGCATGCAGCTGTCCAGGTTTCCCAGCAGTGCTTGCTGAAAAGATTGTCTTTTTCCCATTTTATGTTCTTGCCTCCTTTGTCAAAGTTTAATTGACTATAGGTGTCTTGCTTCTTCTTTTTTAAAAATGCATATTTTGGAGTTCCCATTGTGGCTTAGAGGAAATGAACCCGAATAGTATCCATGAGGATGCGGGTTTGATCCCTGGCCTCACTCAGTGGGTTAAGGATCTGGTGTTGGCCATGAGCTGTGGTATAAGTCACAGAAGCAGCGTGAGTCCAGTGTTGCTGTGGCATAGACTGGCAGCTATAGCTCCAATCAACCCTTAGGCCAGGAGCTTCTATATGCCACAGGTGCAGCCCTAAAAAAGCAAAAAAAAAAAAAAGGCATATTCTTCAGGTGAATGAATCCTTAATTTTCCACTATTGTGTATCAATACAGCACAAAATGATGTGGAAAGTCATTGATCTGTTTGTTAATTGACTGATTCACTTGGCAAACTCTTACTGAGCACCAGATCCTGAGCTAGGGTTTTGGGAAAACAAAAATGAGTAAGACATAACCTTTATTTTCAATGCAAAGCCGCTAATATGATACATTGATCAATATAGGTGACAAGACTGGATAATTGAGACCTAACTAAATTTTTTCCACTTTTTTAATGACAGTAACTCCTTATGTAATGGTCCTAATCTGCTTTGTTTTATGTTGTATAATGCCAAATAAGAATGTACACACAAGACCAATGTTATGCTAATGACTCATTATTATATCAGAACATTTTTTTAAAGAGCAAGAATTATCTTATGGATTTGAGAAGAAGCAAGATCAATGTTTTCCATTGTGTGTGTTTTTATATAACTAGCCCAGAATTCCAAGGTTCCTTATAAAAAGGTCTGTAAAATTGCATTAAATCAGGTCTGATATTTAACCTAGAAAAGGAAAGGCACAGCCATTTTATTACTTTGTAGTACTTAGACACTGTAGACTTCATTTGTTTCCTTTACAAATTAAATGCTGTGTGTGTTTTTAATTTTTCCAGTTTTAATTAAAATCGTGAGATAAGATAATACATATTATATATTACATCTCAGTCTACCTGCGTGTATTCAAGGGAAGGGCATCCTTTGGGGTCATTTTAAACTTCCACAGCCCTTTGAGGGAAGAATATTAGTAAGGTGCTTATCACGTCACCTCACACTTGAGCTAATCAAGGAGGCAGAGACAAAAATGAAATGGGCAACACTGCTGCCTCACTCATATACTTTCAGGCACATCATTATCATTTGATTCCTATAAGAAGACAGTCACTTTACTTTGATGCCTCTGGAAGGCAGAAAAAAAGTCTTCCTTGCAGAGCTATTGTGGGAGTAAATGAGACAGTTCAGTGTAAGGACAGTTCCTGGCACATAGCAACATTACATAAATGGTTTCTCTTACTGAGAGGGTATAGCTTAGTGGTTAAGGATTAGACTTCTGGAGCCAATCAACTGGGTCTGCATCCTGGTTCCACCGCCTGCTGCCTGCGTCACCTTAGGCATGTTCTTAAAACTGTGTCTGTAAAGGGCAGATTGGGTCCACTTGCATTCGTTACCATTGCTTTATAACAAATCACCCCAACTTAGTGGCTTACAACCACAAACTCTTTGTTCCTGCGGCTCAGGAATTCAGGAGTGGCTTAGCTGGGTGGATGGGGCTCAAGCTCTCTCATGAGGTAGCAGTCAGGACGTCACCCAGGGCGGCAGTCACCTGAAGGCTTGACGGGGGTGAGAGGATCAGCCTCCAAGATGGTGCACGCCCGTGGCTCGTGGTAGGTCCTTGCTGGCTGTTGACGGGAGGCTTCCGTTCCTCAGCCTGTGATCTCTCCGTGAGGATGTCGAGATTGTCCTCACACCGTGTGGCTGCTTCTGCCATAGTGGGTGATCTTAGAGAACAAGGAGGAAGCCATAGCTCCTTTGAGGACCTAGTCGCAGGTCACGACCATCTGTGACCACCATTTCTGCCATGTTTTATTTGTTAGAAGTGAGTCATTACGTGTAGCCCACTCTCAAGGGGAGGGAAATTTAGCTCTACCTTTCGAAGGGAGTAGAAAGGGGACATTTTTGCGGGGATATCTTAAAACCACTACGTGATTTCAGAGGGGGTATTGAAAGGGTTAAATGAGATAAACCATGTAAAATGTTCAGCACAATGCCTGGGGCATAGTAAGTACACAATAAACATTGATTCATATTATTTTCATTTGCTTTTGTTTGGTTTTTTTGTTTCATCTTCTTGGAGCTGCACCTGCGGCATATAGAGGTTCCCAGGCTAGAGGTCGAATCGGAGCTGTAGCCGCCGGCCTACACCACAGCCACAGCCACACCAGATCTGAGCTGCCTCTGCGACCTACACCACAGCTCACGGCAACGCCAGATCCTTAACCACACAACCACAGCCACGCAGGATCTGAGACGTGTCTGTGACCTACACCACAGCCAGGCCAGGGACCAAACCTGCTTCCTCCTGGTTCCTAGTCATGTTTGTTTCCACTGAGGCACGATGGGAACTCCAAATATTATTTCTAAAGAAAGATCAATAGACTGCTGTTTAGCTAGGGAGATATTGTTTCATCTGGATCAAGACATTAACATGTGAGCAATTAATTTATTGCTATTGAAAACGTATGTAAAATTATGAATGTTCCGTAGAAACAGGTATGTGAGCCAGCACGTATTTCTAACATACCCTTCTGGCTTTAGGTCTCTCTCATAATTTATTGTGCATTGTGTTGGGGAGCAAGGGAAACTGGATGTGGAAGAGTGCCCTAAAATCATCAGGTCAGGGGGTTTCACGACCATGACCTTATTTAGGCTAGGTGGAAAGATGCTAAGCTTACTCTCCATTTTGTGCCCCAATTCTCCCTGTGATTTGCCCGCTGCTATCTATAAAATTGGCTGTTTCACTTCTTTCAAAGCCAAAGACAGCACATCTCCATTATCTTATTAGCTATTCCTCTTGAAATGAAGAGCTCTTCTACATCAGTAACAGCATCTATTAGCGCTGTCACACTCCAGCTCCTTGGATACCGCCGATCTCAGATGATCTGGGCATGCTAAAGTCGACCAGGGAATCCATTTTCAACCCCAAGGCTTTGAAAATGGGGCAAGGAAGAAGGGTGGGGGGAGGCTAAACGTAATTGTTATCTCGGAGGATCCTTAAAATAGCTAACTTTGAGGCTTCCTCCCTCCTTGAAGGGTTAAATTTCTCCAAGAAGATTCCTCCTCAAATGCGGAGTCCATCCTATTCACTCCTATTTATGCTGCCAGCCTGTGGTTGGAAAACATTTCCAAAGATGGTTCCAATTCTGTAAAATACATGTTCTGTGTTGCAAAATGGGCATAATATTATTCTTAGTTGAGGGACATACTCTTGTTGCCCCAGCAGTATCTCTGAGGCACTCACCTCCACCTGCCAGAGCCGACCTTTTGTGATCACCTGGGACTTCCTGCCCTAGGCTTCTTTCCCAGGCTGTGAGAGCGCACTCCACCTGCACGTAGGGAGCATTGGAAATGCCGGAGTGTCCATGCCAAGAAGAAGTTTCCATAAGGTGGAGAAATCCCCCAGCTTCTCCTTTTCTGGGAGAGGAGAAGCTTCTGTATGCTTTCCAAAAACGCTCCCCAGCAAATCCCCTGAGCTCTAGTTGCCTATAGAAGTAACTGGCTTGATAACACACATATTATTGGCTTCATTCTCTTCTCTGTCCCACTCACCTTCTGGTGTTTCTTGGGATCAACTCTCAGAACTATGTACACTTGAATCCTTGTGTCAAGGTCTGCTTTTGGGGAAACCTAAACTGAGACATCACTCATAGGGTTAGTGTGAGCGTTGAAAGAGGTGATGTCTATACAGTGTCTGGTGTATAATAATAGCATCTAGCATTTATTGATCAGCTTCTTTGTGTCAGCATGGCTTTAAACACTTTACATGAACTAATTCATCTAACTCTGTTCATCTTCATGGACAACCCGTGATTACTACCCTACTGCAGATGAGACTGAGACCCTGAGAGGGCACCTTGCCCAAGATCACACACTGTTCAAACCACTGGAACCATTATTCACACCTAGGCATAAACATGGCAACATTCTTTCGGGATGCTGGAGTGGTTCTTTGAGTTACTGAAACTCTAAATTATTGAGTTGACTTTGGGAAATTCTGGCTTGTTTTCTGTGTATTATTGACACATGGATGACAGTATTTTGAGAGAGATTTTTCTCCTGCTGCTCCTGCCGAGGAGGACTTCTGACAGGGAAGTGACAGCTAGAGGCTGGAAGGAGGATTTATACCTGTCATTCAGATGCCCTCTAGACAGAGGTAAAGGACAGCCAAGATGGGGGGGTGGGGGGATGTGAGGAAAGCAGGGGACAATATTCATGGGCTGTTAAGAGCTGCAGAGTTCCCGTCGTGGCGCAGCAGAAACGAATCCGACTAGGAACCATGAGGTTGTGGGTTCGATCCCTGGCCTCACTGAGTGGGTTAAGGGTCCAGCATTGCTGCGAGCTGTGATGTAGGTCGCAGATGTGGCTCGGATCCCGTGTTGCTGTGGCTGTGGTGTAGGCCAGCAGCTGTAGCTCCAATTGGACTCCTAGCCTGGAAACTTCCACATGCTGCTAGTGCAGCCCTAAAAAGCAAAAAAACAAGAAAAAAGAAGAGCCGCTGGTTCCTTCTCCCCTCTACCTCCAATGAACCCCAGTGGTCAGGGGCATTAGGGCCAGTGGGAAACTGACCACACCCTCGAGGAACTGGAATAGATGTGAAAAAGGGCTGACTACACCCGCTGGTCACTTCGAGTGCAGGGAGCCCCAGCCTGGAAGGGTGTGATGGTGATGGAGAAAGGGGGAGGGGGATGGGATTTAAATCAAACCACGACATTTGCATTTTACACTAGACTGATACTTAACAGCGGACAAAGACCTAAGAGTCAGAAAAACTGTCCAAAATGTGAAGGGATACACAAGGCAAATTTGCTGTAAAAACGGGATTCAAAGTAGTGATTGAAGAAAAAGCAACTGCTTCCAGTTGATATCCCACAGAACGGAGCCTGCTCAACAACAGCAAATGCTTATGAGGTCCTCACGCTGGGCCAGGTACTCTGCAAAGCAGTTCCGTCATTCGCACAGGCTGAGTGCTCTCATCATCATCATCCATCGCTTTATGGGGGAGGAAACTGGGGCACAGAGAAGTCAAGCAATGTGCCCAAGGACATAACTAGAGCTGGCATTTGATCACAGGCAATCTGGCTCCCAAGGTTATGGTTTTAGCCATTAAAAGCTGGGCTGCCTTGCCGCCATCCCCTGTCATATGGCATTCCGTTCTGGTGTGGTTTTCCCTCTTGGGTCTTTGGAGGCTGAGGTTTCTTTTCTCTCTACCCTCTTGATGGTTACATTTAGTGCCTGGAGAACAGGAATTGAGGTTTTCATAGTTTCAAGTGAGGTACTGGACTCGCATTTCCGGAATGACGTTTTCCTAAATTGTATGAACTTTATTATTTATTTCTGTATAACCATTGACCGCACCTGCAGCATATGGATGTTCCCCAGCCAGAGGCTGAGCCACCGCCACTGTAGAAGCAACGCCGAGTAGATATGCTGCGAGCCACACAGGAAGTCCCTAAGTGGTACGACCTTTAAATGAAAGCGTGGAGGATCTGACACTCTGATTTAAGCTCTGAGTAGGGCCGACGAATAACTAATGCTGACCTCTTCCAACAAGCAATTTCCACATTGATTTGATTCTTAAGTTTTTCTTTTAGATCTTGATTGCATTATGAGGTCTAAGCCCAGATGGGCCTTTCATAAATGCTTTTTGACCATGATTAGGAGGCTTATTTAGTCTTCTAGCCTTGTCCCACATATGTCCCGGATAAAAATATCTAACGTTTTGATGACCACTTGTTTATTTATTACTGAGACCCATAATAAGTAGCACACATGGACTCTGTAGCAGGATGCTTCTGAGGCATCTAATAGCAACTTAAACCTGTCTTAAGTACAAGAAAAAGGCAGAATTTGTTTCATTAAATAAGACAATGGTGCCATCAAGAACCCAGGTTTTGGGGTTCCCTCGTGGCTCAGCAGGTTAAGGGTCTGGTGTTGTCACTACTGTGGCATGGGTTTGATCAATCCGTGGCCCCAGGAACTTCTGCATGCTGAAGGCACAGCCCCAACCCCCCACCAACAAAAATAATGCAGGTTTTTTTCGTTTGTTTGTTTGTTTTGTTTTATCTTTCTATTTTTAAACTCTGCCTTACTTAGTGTATAGGCTTTGACCTAAGGTTGATTTTCCTCCTGGTTATAAAATGGCTGCCAGTAGCAACTGGGATACTTGCTTCCTTATTCAGCCAGCAGGATAGACAGGGAAAAACTCTCTCTCAAACCACAGGCTGTTAAGTCCTTTCCTTTAGTCTAATTGGGCCAGCCACACATTGATTGACTAAAAGTAATAAGCACCCACTGCCCTGGAAATTCGGATACCTGAACACAGTTGCAGTTCTATTAGAAGGAAGAAGGAATAGATGCTGGCGAGGCTCTGAAGCTGTTTTTGCATCCAGAAAAAGGTGACCTGTCAGAGAATCTTGCAGAGAATCATGAGGCTCACATATAATCTACGTAAGGGGAGTTCCTATCGTGGCTCAGGGGTAACAAACCCGACTAGTATCCATGAAGATGTGGGTTTGATCCCTGGCCTTGCTCAATGGGTTAAGGATCTGGTGTTGCAGTGGCTGTGGTGTAGGCCGGCAGCTGCAGCTCTCATTTGACCCCTAGCCTGGGAACTTCCATATGCTGCACGTGTGCCCCCCCCACCAAACAAAATCTATGTAGGTTTGCCTGATTTAGCAAATAAAAATAGAGGATGCCCAGTTACATTTGAATTTCAGATAAACAGCAAATCATTTTTAGTATAAGTATGCACACCTCTTTCTCAAACACTACAAATTTGTGCATTGATTTGGTTTTTAAGCTTTTCTCCTAGATCTTGATTGCATTATGAGGTCTGGGCCTAGGGGGACATTTCAAAAAAAATTTTTTTCCCTTGTCCTACATGTATCCAGGATAAAAATACATACTTATACTAAAAAATTATTCATTGTTTATCTGAAATTCAAATTTAACAGGCCTCCTGTATTTTATCTGGCAGCTCTAAATGTATGCAAAGTTCTTGGCACATAGCAGGCATTCATTCAGTGGTAAGTATTAGTGTTCTTTCTCTATAAGAAAAGAGCTCAGTTAAATGGCAGCATGGTGCGTTTTAACTCTTACTAATGTAGAAAATAGATTCTTTTGATCAAAATTACAATGAACTGAACTGGATGTGGCTCTAACAATCCTCTCACCGCTTCTCAAAATGAGATCAAAGCAAAGGTCCCTAAGTGGAAGGTCACATTTGTATACATGAGATGGCACATTATAAAGCATCTTATATTAGCACTTAAAACTAAATTGAACCTATATCATGGTATAGTTTGTTACTGGTTTTTCCTTGTCTTGTTCTGAATCTACACAGATTCATTTGTATAGATTCTTCATTTGACTCAAAGTAATGCTGCTACAATTCCTGGGACAAAAGCACTAACATACAAGGTTGAAAATGGAGTGATTGCCTCAGGAATTCTAGCTCCATGTGGGTGAAACTTGAGGTCACAGCAACTGTTACTTTGCATCTGGAGGAGGCAGGAGACTCTGCAAAGCTCTCTGCTGCTGCCTCTGACTCCATTTTTCCCTCAGTGCTAATTCACTGTTCCTACCTGTAAAATTTTCTAATATGCTTCCTGAGAAGCTAGAGAAAGTAGGCACATTCATTTCCTCGTCACATATTCAACATAGTATGAAAAAGAAAACCCTACTGATTTGGCACTGAATGGCCCCAACCAGCATTTTGTTACATATTGTTACCAGATTCACAACAGGAATAGATTAAGTGGATTTTATCCAAGATATCTAGTTCCCATTACAGTACAGTACTGCATATTTCTAATTTGGTGGCTGCTATGATCTCATACCCTGCTTATTTTCTGTGCTTTTCCTATAAGCCAGAAAAAAAAAATCTATTTTTCCTGTTTGCTTTTTTAAGTGGAAATTATTATGCACTTTACATGATTGGGCTTCGATGTCTTTAAAAATATCCTTTTTCTTAGTTCTCAAAAAGTGGCATTGGAAATATATCTCCTTCCATTTCATCACCTCTTCATCCTCACTAGCAACCTGATCCATAGTAGGTATTAAGATCTTTACATTTCTACTGGTTGAGCGATGACTTCATTGCTTTCACGCCAGCTGGGGAATCTTGTGTGGCTGAGCATTGGACTGAAGCAGAACTGTGGGTTGCTGCTCCTGCCGGTGCTGCAACAGCCGTTTGCATGCGTTCAGCTGCTGCGTAAGGAATCCTCAGGCTACTAGTTCTTTGCACCTAAATCACCCAAGGGATGACAGGCTGATGGATGAATGTGTACCTGTGTGTGTGTGTGTGTGTGTGTGTGCCCGCGCGCGCACGGGCAGCTGCAACAGTTGGCCATCAGCCGCTATGGACTTCGATATCATTTTTACCAACAACAGAGATAAACCGTCCTCCATCCTTTATTTCCAAGCAGTGCCTCGGCTTCCGCCCCAAATGTGTTCTACCCGCTCTTCTCCGACCCCCTCCCCCGCACGTGTCTCTAGGGAGAGAGGCTAGGATAACTGCGCCGCAGGCAGGATTCCCCCTTTTTTCCCCCGCAGTGACAGGCGGATTCCCGGGCCTCCTCAGCCCCCCACCCCCGCAGCCACCCCTTTCCCAGTCACGATCTTCCCCTCCAACCCCCCCCCTTCGACAGCTAGCGGCTCGGGCCCCGCCCCTCCCAGCCGCCCAGCCCAGGTTGCTAGGGCCTGGCGGGGCAACCAAACCTGGCGCGCGAGGAGGCGCGGCGCGCGCGTACGCGTGCAGGCGAGCTTATACAAGAAACCAGCAGTCTTCTGCTTCGGGGACCAGAGCACGAGCGGCGCGGGTGGGGCGCGCGAGCCCGAGCCGGAGGACGAACGCTCTCGCCTCATTGGTTCCTACCAGAAGTGGGCGGGGGAGGCGGGACCTGACAGAGTCTGAGGCGCTTTCCCATTGGTCTGAAGGGGATGGTTGGGGCGGGGAAGTTAGCAAATTAGGCTGCGCGTTCGCCTGAGCGAGAGGGCGGGGTTGAAGGTTTCGATTAGTTGTCGCCGCTGCTGGGGAAGGTAAAGCGGTGACGGCGGCTTCAGGAGCTGTGGGGTCCCGGACTGGAGGTGGGGGACTCGGCGGGGTGAGTAGTCGCGCCGCCACCCGCCCGCCAAGCCTCCTTGTCCTCACTTCGGCCCCGCTCCCACCTAGCTTCTCCCGTTAGAGGGGACCCACCCGGTCCCCCCGGGCGGACGTGAGAAGGGGCGGTGGCGCGGGTCCCCCCAGAACGGGGCGACGCGGCGAGGGCACCCCAGCCTGGAGTGGCTCCTCCTTAGCGCTCCATTGCGCCGCTGGAAGGGCTTCCCCGGCGAGGGGCTGGGGCTGTATTTTAGGGTGTGGGGAGACCGGAGGATGTGAGGAGGGGCGGCGGGTGGAGGCCGCCCCGCGGGGCTCCCCTCAGCAGCGGGTCTGCGGCGTCCCCGCCCCGCCGCCCCCGCGGCGCGAGCTCCCCCGGGGCTTGCGGCGAGGGAAGCCCCTTCCTGCCGGCGTCGAGGAGGAGCCTGCGCGTGGGAGCCCCCCGCCCGAGTTCTGTGGGAGTCCGGGACCCGCCAGGGACTGCGAGCTGCGGCCCCGGCCCTGCTGACCTTGGCCGCCTGCGAGGGTGGGCGAGCGACCCTCGCCAGCCCCGCGACTCTTGCAGCTTCCCCCGAACAACTTTCAGGCGTCGCTATGAAGTTCATGACTCGAGCATAGTGGGGAGAAGCAGAAATTGGCCCCTTCCCAGACCTTCATACCCTTTGGACCCTCATAGAAATGAAATTCTGGGGCTTAGAACTATTTCTCAGAAGGAACAGGTCCTCGCATTGACTCGTTCTGTGCCCACGTTGGGGGAAAAAATAACCTGAACATCTTTCAGTGTAAAGGCAGATCTTCCTTGAGGGTTTTGTTTTTCACTTCACTTGAGTGTTAAAGCACAGATGCCTGAAAAAGAAAAGCCTGACCTTAGTATCTCCACGGTGAGATTAGACGGATGCTGTGATACTTAAGTAGTTGCAGATCAGTGTTCTGTTAACACAATCTATTTTAATTGGCTGAAAATTAAGCTGATTTTGGAAAGTATTGCAGACACGGAATAATTTCCTTCCGTGCCTCTAAATTAGGTTTGTCTGGACGTAATGGTTTATGTAGTTAATGTAAAAGATTACACAAATTAATTTGTCCGGGAGCATTTGACCGAAACAGGAGACATAAATATGTATAGAAAAGGATTGTCGTTTTAGGTAACATTGGCTGGAACATTTCCAGCTTGTTCCTTTCTTGCTGTAGGGTTACAAAAAAGGCGTCTTTACCGAGGCTGTTCGGAATTCCATGTGAATGACTTTTAGATGTAAATTTGTTGTTAATTCCTTTAAGTGTTTTAAAAATATTATCCATGAAACGTGAAGAACCTATGTTTACTTGTCTCTGTATGTTTAGTGTTAAGAGGGGTAGTGTAATCTTATATTTAGCAACCTAATTAGAGTCCATTAATAATACATTTTTTTAAAAAGGTGTGCCTCTTTTTGAGAACGTGATAGTTGGGTACCTTAGCAATCCTTTTAATTTCTTTATTAAAAGTACTATTTTAGGTTTGGGCGTTTTTGGCGTTGCCACTGGACCGGGAGTAAGGAAGCCTGCAGCAGTATTACCATTTTGACACCACCAGTGGGTGTTTCTGTTGACAAATGCAGAGAAGAGAACATTTGGGAAGGAAATCTTTTTTTTTTTTTTTTTTTTTCTTTTTTTTTTGGTGAGAGTGGGGGGTGGGCGAGGGGGGGAAAGTGCCAAAAGAGAGAAGCTGTAGAAGAACTAAAGCTGCCAGCACAGTGTATGCTGAGCATTTCACAAGTACAAGGAAACCTAATTAGGATAAAAAAAATTCAATTTGGCTGTTTTAAATAATAGAGCTCCAAAAGAGGCATGCTAAATAAAGTTAATCATTACAAGAGTGTTAAATAATCTGCCATTTCAGAGGGGTTGGAGGGTCTTCAACTGGAGAGAGTGTCAAAGCCCCTTGAATTATCTTGCCTTTTAACCTCATCAATGCAAGCATTAATTTGATATATATGTATATATGAAAACAGTTTCGAATTCTAATTTTGCTTATTTAGCATGTTTTCTGAACCTAATTTTTTAAAAATAAAAATTGATATATTAAAAAAAATAATGCGAAATAAGCATTTTTCCTCCAGAGAGCTTTCCTTCCCCACCCCCGCTCAGATTTATAATTTATTGATGATTTAGGGGCTTCTTGTAGGGATATTTTTACCCTTTTACCTCAGGTTTTTGATTTTTTTACTTATGCAAGTTCGCTGGGCTAAATCTGCCATTATTTTCATTGTAATTTTCTTGGAGTCATTTAAATCAGTGTGGCATCTACAGTATTCCCTGGGGTTTTAAAAGAAAAGGCTCCCATTGAGGGAAATTGCAGGGCCATCTCGCATAGATGAGTAATAGAAGGTTGACTGATTGCGAGTCAGATGTATTCTGTTCCAAATATGCTGCGCAGGGTGAAGGCAGTCTCATTTAATGAGAACCAGATTTTACTTGGTATTTCTACTTTGAAGGTGCGGTATTGTTACATTTCGTACTGAAATACAGAGATGGATAAATTCCTTCGAGCATGTCTTTTCCCCCTGCAGCCTTGCTTCACCACTGTGTATGAGAATCTTTGAGAGACTCATTCAACAATAGTTGCATTGTTGGAAATGACAGTGGCTGCTGTTGCAGAAATTTAACCTTTCATTATGATTTATGTTTCAGTTTACTTCGTGATAGAAAATTGCGTTATATCTGAGAATATGGCTGTAGGAATTTGCAAGGAAGTGAGCAGAGAAAAGAAGCCTTCCTCAGTGTGTCTGTTAAGAGTTCACCTTTTTCCCCTTTTTATTTTGAGAACTTCGGTGATTATCTCCTTTATGTATAATAGATATTAAAGGGCATGTTAACGTATTACTTCATTTTGGGCTTTTAGTGTAGGGATATGACTTTTTCATGTAATAAATTGATATCAAATAACAACAGAAGGCATTTAAGAACAAACGAATCCACATACATAGAGCCAGAATATACTACAAAGAAAGCAAAATTTGACTACTTTTTAAATGGAAAAGACTGTTTACTCAGAATTTAATAATTTTAAATTCTAATGTTCTATTTTTTGGCAACATCGAATTTCCTGATAGAGGCAGAGATAGAGCCTCAGAGGTTCTTTATCATCTCATGATGGTGTCAGTGGGATCACATATTTCAACTGGAGAAAATAATGCAATTAAAAGACTATAGGTAAACTTTCCATTTGGGAGGGTTTTCCAGTTTACTTTCAATCTTAAACTCAATGTTAGAACTTTCTTGTTGTCGATGCATCACTTTAGTGTTTGGATTTAAATGCTTGATAGTTTCTAGAATATTTCCTTTATATAGAGCAGTGCTCAGATGATTAGATTCCTCAAAGATCTGGCCTCATTTCTTACTCAAGTCTGTACACTTCTTAATACTGAGGTATGAACTTGGGTACGATTCTGTCAGTGGGTATGAAAGCTGTGAGTGAGGACCTTCCATCTAAAGAGTTTGATGACATTTAGACATTTCAGATTTGGAAATTAACAGAAAATTATTTATTAGGTTAAAAGGACTTAGTCCATTCAGGTCTTGAGGATTTATTGTCAGCATTTTGAATTAAGCTCTCAGAAACATTTGTGTTTGAGATAGTTCTAATTAGGATCAAGTTTTGGGTGTGGTCTTTGTTTTGGGCCAGTCTTCTCTATAACAATTACATTATAATGTTTTTATGGAACAATATTGAATACCAGGTATGTTGGCCAATAATTTATTTGCTTGAATATATGCGTGTTCTCATAACACTTCTGTGAGGTAGATGTGTTTCTTATTTCCCATATACACTTAACCAGATGGGCTCAGGGAGAGAAAATATTTTAACCAGCTTACCCAGCTAGTCAGCAGCACAGGCAAAACTTCCATCCAAACCGGTCTGACTTGAACCTGTGCTCTTCACAATTATACTTTCTGCTTCTCTGTAGGAATCTGATTTCCCAAACTTGTTTTGAGCTCCTGCTGTACATCACTGGTACTAGGGGTATAAATATGCCTCCTAGAATCCATGGGCTGCAATTGGCAAGGCTGCCTGACCTTTAGTCACACAGAAGGCTGGACTTGGCTCCACCAGCCCTGCTGGATAGGACCACTGCAGGTTCAGACCTTTCTAAGAGGGTTGTTGGTTCTGTTTCTTCATAAATGAAGGTTGTGCCTAATTATTTATACCCCAAATGAGGTAGCTGTTTTTAATTAACTGCTTGGTATTTCATGTTGCTTCATGTTCCATTTTAACTTTTGACTGACTTTGATTAAATTTGCTACACCAGTTAAAAGCTATGAAGATATTTCTTGCATTCAGTTTTGTGGTTTAGGTGCACTCAGGTAGAATGGCAGCCATTGCAGTTTGCAGATGGGTATCGCTTCTGTGATTGTAATGACGTCAGTGAAATAAAATTTAGAGGTGAAGACTACAGAGGTGTGTTATTGGTGCTGCTTAATATTATGTAAGAGTTGGAATCTGACAAAAATTTTTCTACTTGAAAGTGGAATTTTCTGTTATTTAAAGCCTCTGAAGACTGTGTGCGTGTACACGTTTGTGTTTAAACTGTTGCTTAGCCCAGAGAAACCTTCCGAGGTGCATTTTAGGAAGAGGACCGAACATCTTAATTCTGTCATCGTTGAGAATCACTTTTGCCACGTATTCAGATTAGAAAGGAGTGGTGAATATTGTAGAACCTCCGGGCCAGAAATCACCTTGGCCGAAGCAAGACACTTGTTCTACGAGGATAGGACCTACGTAGAATTGCTTGTGGATTTCTTTATTAAGTATGGGTTTTAAATATGCTTTTTTTTTTTTCCCTTTTCGTTTTTGGCATATTGTGTTCCCGGGTCAGGGATCAGATCTGAGCGGCCATTGCGACCTACGCCACAGTGCAGGATCCTTTAACCCACTGTTCTAGGCTGGGTATTGAACCTGCATCCTGGCTCTGCAGATACACCACCAATCTCATTGTGCCACAGCAGGAACTCCTCAATATGCATTTTAAAGTTTTTGAGGTATACTCTACATACCATAAAATTCACCTGTTCTAAGTGTACCATTCAATGATTTTTTTTTTTTCTAGATTTCACTGCAATCCAATTTTAGAACATTTCCATCACCCCAAAAGATCTCTCTGGCCAACATTTGTTTTTTTAATCTTATGTACTTGTTTCCACCTAGAGCCTTTTATCATCAGACATGTATACATGAAATCATGTAGATCTTAAAAGAAGCCTTTTTTTTTTTTTTTTGGTCTTTTTGCTATTTCTTGGGCCGCTCCCGCGGCATATCATATGGAGGTTCCCAGGCTAGGGGGTCTAATCGGAGCTGTAGCCACCAGCCTACGCCAGAGCCACAGCAATGCAGGATCCGATCCGCGTCTGTGACCTACACCTCAGTTCACGGCAACGCCAGATCATTAACCCACTGAGCAAGGGCAGGGATCGAACCCGCAACCTCATGGTTCCTAGTCGGATTCGTTAACCACTGCGCCATGACGGGAACTCCAAAAGATGCCTTTTAAAAGCATCTTCTTACATGTATTACAATTTCTTACTACGTTTTACATTTTTAAAACTTTTTGCCTAAACATACTATGTAGCAGAATATAAAGGACAGTACTATAAATGCTATCTGTACTTACCCTTTGTGGTTTTGATTTGATTGTTTTGATCTTTTTTTAATTTTTTTTTGCTTTTTAGGGCCGCACCCACAGCATGTGGAAGTTCCCAGGCTAGGGGTCGAATGAGAGCTACAGCTGCCGGCCTACGCCATAGCAATGCCAGTTCTGAGCCTCCTGTGAGAACTTACACCACAGCTCCCAGCAACGCTGGATCCCTGACCCACTGAGCAAAGCCAGGGATCAAACCTGCATCCTCATGTATAATCTAGTTGGATTTGTTTCCGCTGTGCCACAACGGGAACTCCTGTTATGATCTTTTTTAAAGCAGCAGATAAAATGTACAATGTTCTTAATGATATGTTGGAAAAGCAGGAATAAGAAATCAAGGTAAAAATAATATAATTATTGGGCAAGAAAAAGTTCCTTTAGGATTTAAGACCAAGGGCAAAATAATTGGTTGTCTTGATTTTAGGCCAATAACATTGTGCATGTTATTGTTTGAGCTCTAATCCCCCCTTGAGAGATCCATGCCAGAGAGCAGGCTTCATTAAATTCAGGTATGCAAACACATTGTCTACTTTTTGTGCTGCTTCCGTTTGGATTGTTGGGGGGATTTAGAAATAGTTTAACCTGCAAGGTACTGTAGCTGTTTTTTCCCTACCTGCATTGGTTTTTTTTTTGTTGTTGTTACCCTCATGAGTGGGCAGGGCATTAAAGCTCCCTTGGGCACAGGTTGTTCCGTCTTCTCGGGTGCTCTCTCTGCTCCATGTTCTGCATGTGTAGATGGACACAGCTGATAGGGTAGCTAGGGAATTTTGGGGGTACACGGAATAAAGGAATGCAGTGATTTGATTGGAAATAAAGTGTTTTGGAAACTAACTTTCATTGCTTTTAGATGAACATTTCTCTCTGGAAAGTGACTGTTTCAAGTGTCAGGCAGGTAAATCAGTCCTCCTTGTGTGGTAGGTTGCGTCTGGATTTTTAATAACAGAAAGGACACAATACTGTTCTTATAATAATAGTTTACTATAAATTCAGTTATAACTGGTTCACAATAATTTTACTTAAAAAAAACCCCTGTTTAATTGCTATAGCTATATGATTCTGTTGTTACTTTGCATTCTTTGTTAAGACAAAAGCCTAATATCAAATAGTAACATGAAGTGCTTTCTGAACGTTTTTGATTTAGAGGAAAATAGTGATTTTTGAAAGTAACAACTTTGGTTTCTGGAAGTTAGTTAACAAAACATATGGATGAATACATTATAGTTTTTTTTTTTTTTAAGACTGCTTTAAATTATTTTAGGTAAGTTGCACTTTTAGATCTCAGTTTTAGATTTTGTATTATGCCTAAAGATTAGCTTCTTGGCAGTGTAAAATCGTATTATAATAATCAGATTAAGCACACACACTCATTCAAGGAAGATATGCCAGATAAAAAATGGTGGTAAGTAATAGTTGAAGAACAGCTTGCTGACTTGGATTCGCCCAATTACCCCAATATTGGTCAAGAGTAGAAACTAGCTTCCTGATGAGTGGAGTCCTTCAGAGATTAAAAAAGCTGGTTCACGTGTGACATCATAGTCTTTGTCCACACACCCCACCTGGTTTGTCGGCTGCTGGTGGAGGTGTTTTAACTTTAATTGCTAGTAACTATTACTGGTAACATTACCACTAAAATTTAAGATTAAAAAAAATAATAATAAAATAAAATAAAATTTAAGATTAGCATTATACACAAAAACGTTTTATTTTAATTGTTAATGCTTGAGAATAGTTGAGGTAGAACAAAAACGAACTTTGGGTAAATTGGTGTTTCATAATTTATTATTTCTTTCTGAAGCAACCTGTCCTACATCCTGAGGATCTGTCTTTCATTTAGCAAATGCTTACTGAGTGTCTCCTGTGCATCAGACTGTGGTAGAGGTTGGATAGAGTGATACATACAAGGAAAGTAGGCTCTCAAAGAATTAGTCTTGAAGTAGAGGCAGAGGAGAAGTACCGGGCACCCAGTGGGTGGGGGGATCTGCCAGGTGGAGAGCAGGTAGGAAGGCCACACTGAGGAGTAACATTAAATGAGACCTGAAGGATGAGAAGGACACAATTTAGTTGGGGAAATAAGTTTTCCTGACAGAAAGTGCACATGCCCTCAGGCGAGGTGAAAGAGATAGAGGCTTTTGAAAAACAGAACCTTTTAAAGAACTGAAAGAAATCCAAAATGGCTGGAAAGTAGAGAAGCGGGTGATGACGCAAAAGCAGGCAGGAGCCAGGCCTTGAAAAGGCTTAGTAGGCCATCTGCTGGGTTTTGAACTTGTCCTAAGTCCCCTGGGAAGCTATTGAAGGTTTTAAGCATGGATGTGACACCAGATGCCACAAAAACAAGAGTTTTAGCTCAGTGGAACCTTGATGACTTACCAAACAGGTCATAATTTCTGCAAGATAAAATATTCTCCTCTCATCTCATTAAGAATTTTGCATCTGCCTTCTTGTCATCTGTAATACGCTTTTCATTGTTTTCATAGAAATTACCTTCAGTTTTCTAAAGGCTCCTCCTTTTCTTTGATGCTTCACCAGTCTGTTAACCTTATATAGGAATGTCATTTCTATTTATAACTAAGTTAAATTTTTTTTCTAACAGTTTTAGCTCTCTTCCATATTTAAACTTAAAACTCTCTGCTGTTTCCCCCCCCCAGACATTTTTAATCTGCTCAGGGTATTTAATGTTTTAATGAAACGTTTCATGAAATATCACTATTAAATTTGCTTTATTCTTTTGTTTTTGTTTTCCCAAATACAATGTGTTAAGTCTAGTTTAATATTTTTCAGCATTTATGTCATTGCATATTTTATGAAATCTCATTTGAGCACCTACAGTGTTTTTAGAGAATTTTGTTAACATTGTCTAGAAGGACTAATCTTTAGCAGGAGTACCATTTTCAAATCTGCTTCGCATTCTGTGGCTTTACTGTCTTTTATATTGAGCGGGTCTCTGTTGAGCCTCTTATGTTCAGGTGTGCTTATGCGTGTAAAAGTGCTGTACAGGTTTTAGTTTATATATCCTGATTTGTTTCTTTGTCCTTCTACCGTATGTATTCCCACATGCCCAGATCCTTTTTGGAAATCTTCAGCTGTTTTTCTTGTCTTGATGACTGAACAGGGCTTCCTTGGTGTAAAGTGGTTAGCTTGTGCCAGTATAGAATGCTGTTGAGCCCTTCCCCTCCAGGTTACAAAGAGTAACCACAGCATCACGTCCTTCTTCAGATGTCTCCTTTGAAATCTATATTTTGATGCAGTCTCTCACTTAGCTCACTTTGGCCTTGAGCTCTGAGGCTTTTCTGAACCATTCCATACCTGCTCTGTATTCTTTCCTTGTTACTTTAATCTTTTTTTTCCCCCTTCATGCTGGTAACTTGAAGAGTTTACAGTGGTTTGTATCATTACTATTTTCACTTCCTATCCAGCCCAGGACATTTATTTTTAAAGAGTTGCCTCATTTTAGAGTTTGAAACGGATGTTTTTGTGCTAGTGGTTTCTCTACCATCCACAGTGACTGCCTTTGATTTGGAATTGTGCTTTTGAGTCTGTCCCTCTCTGCAGGGTTGTTGGTAAAGGAAGGCCATACTCGTCTTTCTTTGGCTGCCTTTAGATAAGGGAATGATTTAGGTATCTTGGTGTCAGTGTGTAGGCAACTGAAAGGGTGTCAGCGTCATGGTAGGTGGTGGAGATTCAAAGCCAAGCTGCAGTGTTGTGCCCTTTTATGGAGTTTGTATTCCAACAGGAGAAGCCAAAAACAGTGACTCCAGTGCAGGATGATATGCACATTTAAATGGAAAGACAGAATGCTGGTTCTTTAGGCCAGAAAAGGTGCACTTAGTGCAGACTTAAGGGGACTGGGACAGATAATGATTCCTGAGTATTTGTGAAGTCTTTTTTTTTTTTTTTTTTTTTTTTTTTTTTTTTTTTTTTTGCTTTTTAGGGGCAAACTTGGGGCATAAGGATATTTCTAGGCTATGTATCGAATTGGAGCTACAGCTGTGCCAGCCCACACCACAGCCATAGCAAAATGGGAACTGAGCCGAGTCTTCGACCAACACCATAGCTCATGGCAACACTGGATCCTTAATCCACTGAGTGGGGCCAGGAATTGAACCTGTGTCTTCTTGGATACTAGTCAGGTTCATTAGTGCTGAGCCGAAATGGGAACTCCTGTGAAGAGTCTTAAAGGAGGCCCAGAAGGTCAGGCGGAGGAAAGGTTTTTCTGGGAGGCAGTGTTTTCAAAGACACGCATCTAAGAAGAGCATAATAGGGTGGGAGAGTAGTAAGAAATGATGGAGATTTATGTATTGCATGCCTTGCTTTGATGCTTTTACCCCAGCTACATCGCAGAAACTTGGTTTTCTTTCTTTGTGGCCATTCTATGGCTTTTTGGGGGTTCATTTTCACTTTTACCTGAGAGTGTACATAGGAAATATTAAAGTCAGGAGTTTAAATAGGGGTGGGCCTTTGGTAAAATTGATAAGCAGATGGTATCAGTTTTCTACTGTAAGGTCCCTGGAGGCACGGAGTGCTGACTCTTGTCGCCTCAGCATCTAGTGCATTGCCTGTCACAGAGGAAATGCTCAGTAAACAGTTCCCTTATGAAAGGTGCCCTTTTTTGTGCCCCCGCATCTCCTCGTCCTGTCAGCGCCTTCTCCCTTATTTAGTGGTCCCTCTTCTCTCAGGTACCTGTCTAGTGGATCTTCCTCTGCCTCACCCTAGAGATGTGCTTGTCCTGTGGGTCTCTTCACTGTTCTCAGACATACTGTGTTATAATTGCATTCGTGTTGGTGTGTAACCAGGTGCTAATGGCTCCCTCCGTGGGGCTCCTGAAACTTTTTTCTCAGTGGTTACAGTACAGTTGATGAAGGGGAAGCCAAAGTGGTCAGCTGTAAGAGTGACATTTCTTTGAATTTTTTCATGATTTGTTGCATGATTTCATAGAAATACTGAGTTCTATTCCGTAATTTTTTTTTCTTTTCTTTTTACAGCCGCACCCAAGGCATATGGAAGTTCCCAGGCTAGGAGTCGAATCATAGCTACAGCTGCTGGCCTATGCTACAGCCGCAGCAATGCCAGATCTGAGCCACGTCTGTGACCTACACTGCAGCTCACGGCAACACCAGATCCTTAACCCCCTGAGCAAGGCCAGGGATTGAAGCCACAACCTCATGGTTCCTAGTTGGATTGTTTCTGCTGCTCCACAATGGGAACTCCCCATAATAAACTCTTGTGTGTTCTTGCATATGTGTGTTTGTATATATCTGCATAGTACTTTACTTAACATTAGGCAAAACAACATTCTGTGAAGATGTTTGCTTATTTATTATGTGGCTTCACACCTTCCCTGCCTCCCCCCACCCTAAACCCCCTGCACCCAGATTGCTACTTAGGTTCCTCAGATTGGAAAGCTGATTTTATGTGTGTAATATCTGTCTTACAGAAAGGCTCTCTAGGATGCAATGACTTCACCAAAGAATCTGCCGTACAGTAGTAGCTAGTTAGGTCGATGGATGGTTTTTTAAAATAATTATTTATTTTTTATTCAGCATGCTGTATTAAATTTTTAAATATCCTCTCTACATTTTGGGTAATTTCTCATATTATGGGTCCCATTTTCCCAGAAAAGTCATTCCAGTCTCTTTTACAGCTAAGATACAGGCTTGTGACCTAGGTTTGACTGATCACTTACACAGTGAGACTTGTCGATGGAGGTGATCATTGTTAGGTGGCCATCATATGTAGTTGAACTGATGATCGGGTGATCATGTTGACAGAGGTTTTGGTTTTTAAGGAGGGCAGTGGCAGTGGCAGAGCTTAGGGAATTCATTCTCAAGTGGAATTGGTACTCAGCAGTGACAATAATCTTTGTTTCTTATTTTGCTTTTATCTTCCTATTCTCTGATTGTCTAGAATTTGTGTTAGATGTCTTATATTAACTTTGGAATATTTTCAGCCATTATGTTTTCAGATACTTCTTTTGTCCCATTCTTTCTTCTAGTTCTGTGATTCTAATTACCAGTCGGTTAGAACCTTTGATATTATTCCACAGCCCTTGAACATTGTGTTGTGTTTTGTTCTGCTTTTCACTCTGTTTTCTCTCAGTGGTTTTTTTTTTTTTTTTTTTTTTGTCTTTTGTCTTTTGTCTTTATAGGGCTGTATCCGCGGCATCCGGAGGTTTCCCAGGCCAGGGGTCTAATCAGAGCTGTTGCTGCAGCCTACACCACAGCCACAGCAACACCAGATCTGAGCCGCGTCTGCGACCAACACCACAGCTCATGGCAACGCCAGATCCTTAACCCACTGAGCGAGGCCAGGGTTTGAATCCTCAACCTCGTGGTTCCTAATCAGATTCGTTTCATTTCCGCTGCACCGTGATGGGAACTCCTCTCAGTGGTTTTGATTGAGGTAATTTCTACTGACTTACCTTCCATGTTGGCTGATTGTTTCCATGGCTGAGTTGAGTCTACTAAAGAGCCCATTGAAGGCATTCTTTGTTTCTCTTAACTGTGTTTTTAATTTTTAGCACTTTCATTTTATTCTTTCTTATAGGTGAGAGCTCTAAACATTTTGCTCCTAGTATTTAGTTTAGAGCTCTAAACATTTTGCTCCTAGTATTTAGTTTAGAGCTGTAAACATTTTACTCCTAGTATTTAGTATTTAACTTTGATTCTAGATATTTCTAACATCTGATTCTATGTCTAGTTCTGACGTGTTCTCTATCTTTCCTGAGTGTTTTTTTCTCTGCTTTTTCTTATGCCTTGTGATTTTTTTTGTTGTTGTAAGCCTGACTTATCTTGTAGAACAGTAGAGACTGAGGTGCATAATTTTTATGTCTGTAAAGTGGCAGATCTTTCCTTGTGGTAGGCTTTTTGTTCAGGGATTTGAGTTAATCTAGTGTCGAGTTGGGCTAGGTTTGGTTGTTGCTGTGGTACCCTCAGTGTACATCAGGCTTCAAATTCTCTTAGAGATTTTTTTTTGGCTGCACCCATGGCATATGGAAGTTCCCGGGCAGGGGACTGAACCTGCGCCACAGCAGTGACCCAAACCCCTGCAGTGACAACACCAGATCTTCAACCCACTGTGCTGAAGGAGAATTCCGAGATAGTTTGTGATTAGGGTGGAAGTTGGTTTTATTTTGCTGTGAGTGTCAGGTCTTGTAGGACCGTGTCTCAGAGAGGGTCTCCTTACATGCTCTTGATCTATCCCTCTGCCAGTAGTATTATGTGCTTTACCAGTGGAGATAGATTAGCTTAGAGGTGGGGAGTGATGGTGAGGTGTGGTCTTTTGTTCTGATTAAACCTTAGGCTTAGGCCTGCATCAGTGTCCCAGTGTCTTGCCCTTCCCCAGCTATTGTTGTGGGCTCAGTGTGGAATCCTGCCCCTCTCTTGGAGGAGGGTGTCCCAGAGTTTTCACCAAAGCTTTAAAAGAATACCCACTTACTGGCCTTTGTTTCACAGATGAAGGGTTTTCTTCTCTAGTGGAGGGCGGGAGAGAGGGCAGGAAGGAGCTGAGTGTTTTGGTCCAGAGGCACAGCTGCAGCTCCCTTCCCCCAAGTCTGCATCACAATGGGCACTCCTCAGGGCTCTTTCCTCCCCTCGGGTGCTTGGTGGGGTTTGATGGAAGAAGATTCTGTAGGAGGCCGGGATCTCACCATTTTCTGTGTCCTCCATTGGTTTCACACTGTTCCTTCAGCAAGCCACTTTGGGCCTTTATCAATTTGCCTTTTATACTAGCTGAACTCCTTTTGTCAGTGGCCAGTTGCGTCTACTCCAGGTGAGCACAAGGTTGTTGCCTCTCTCCTTACAGGTCCTGTCTCCCTGAAGATTTTGAGCCAGTTGGTTGTTCTATGATGAGTATCAAGAAAGTTGTAAATGTGAAATTAGTCCAGCTCTGGAGTTCCTCTTGTCGTTCAGTGGGTTAAGAATCTGACTAGTACCCACGAGGGTGCGGGTTCCATCCCCGGTCTCGCTCAGTGGGTTAAGGATCCGGTGTTGCTGTGGCATAGGTTGCAGACTCAGCTTAGATCTGGCGTGGCTGTGGCTGTGGCTGTGGTGTAGGCCAGCAGCTATAGCTCCAATTTGACTCCTAGCCTGGGAACTTCCAACTGCTGCAGGTGCAGCCCTAAAAAGAAAAAGAAAATTAGTCCAGCTTTCTCTCCCTATCTTTTTTTTTTTTTTGTAAGGCCAAGCAGCTGTGTTCCTTCCAGCTTCTTATTCCAGGGCAGAAGACAGAAATTTGTTTACCCTTAAAATTTTAACATGCACATTTAACTAAGTCAAAGCTTAATTATTATTTCTATCCTCCTGAATAAGGGCAGAGATTTTAGAATGGCTTACCTTTTAACCCTCATTCCCTCTTCCACATTGGTTGTATGTGCTTTGGTTTTGCCTTGTTGAAGCCACTTTAAGTCTGTAAAATAGTGACTATTTTCTCATCAACATGTTTTCCAAATTTCTTTGCTCACCATTCTCTGTTCACCCCATTTCTTCCTTTTGGGTTTAGTTTCCTTCTTTATAAAGAATATTCTCAAGTGTTTCTTTCACTAAAGGCCTATTAGTAGTAAACATGGCTTTGGTGTTTTTGGAACTGTCTTCACTTTTTCTCTTGAATAATTGTTGAGCTGGATACACAGTTTATGTTGACAATTACTTTCCCTCAGCACATTGATAATATTGTTCTCTTGTCTCTTGACAAGTCTTGTTTGTTAATGAGAAGCCTTTAGTCAGTTTAGGCGTAATTTCTTTGTAGGTAGGTAATTATCTTTTCTTTGGGGCTATCTTTACATTTTTTTCATTGTTTTTGATTTTTTGCAGTTTCTTTGTAACATCTCTAGATGTAGATTTGGTTTTATTTATTTTGCTTTTTATTTGCTGTCCACTATCAACCTGAAGACTCACTATAGTTTTAAGTTGTGGAAAATAGTTTTTAGCCGTTATCTACTTAAATAATGCTTCTCCATTTTCCATTTCTGGAACCATTGTTTAAATATGTGTTGGAGTTTTTCACTGTGTCCTCCATGTTGCTTAAATTTTCTTTAACATTTTCCGTTTTTACTCCTGGGTGATTTCCTGACAACTCTCTTATAATTCACTAATTCTTTTTAGCTGTGTCTAGTCTATTGGTTAATCTGTTTATTGAGAATTTTCACTGAAAACATTTGACTGTATTTTTATTTTTTTATTT
The DNA here is from genome assembly GCF_054392235.1 of Sus scrofa. NCBI lineage: Eukaryota > Metazoa > Chordata > Mammalia > Artiodactyla > Suidae > Sus > Sus scrofa. The sequence goes on from NC_139401.1 coordinate 18,539,080, forward strand.
TCTTTATGGCCACAAACATGGCACAGGGAAGTTCCAGGGCCAGGGATTGAATTAGAGCTGCAGCTGCTACCTGTTTTGCAGCTGCAGCAACGCCAGATCTGTTAACCCACTGTGCTGGGCCAGGATTCGAACCCTTGCCTCCACAGTGACCTGAGCTGCTGCAGTTGGGTTCTTAACCCACTGCAGCACAGCAAGAACTCCATTGACTGTATTTTGTAATGTAAAAATTTCTAGATTTTCTTTCATATCTGCTTTTTAATTTTCATTAGGACATTTTCTTTTCTTTGAACATTTAAAAATATACGGAGTTCCCTGGTGGCCTAGCAGTTAGGGATCTGGTGTTATTACTGCTGTGGCTCAGATTTAGTACTTGGCTTGGGATCTTCCATATGCCGTGGGTGTGGGCCCCCCCCAATACATATGTATATCTGTGTGTATGTATGTGTATATACATATGTATACATGTATACACATTACATATATGCATATATATGTGTGTGTGTGTATAGTTATGTTTGTCTCCTTTGGATTATTTTCTTGGCTGTAGTTCTTGAGAAATGGAATCTCTCATTTGTCTTCCCTCCAAGTTTTGTGTGTTTTGCAGCATTTGACAATTTGGGAATTGTTGTGCTTGGCTTGTGGGACGCTCTTATGGGTAGTTTTACATTTGTTTCTGATGGGACCTTTGGTTCACAGCTCCTGGAGAGCTTTTGATCTATTCTCAGATGATGGGTTTCTGACATCTGGAGAATGATGTGAATTTAGACTTAGCTGTGGTAGAGCAAAGACTTGGTCTTCCCTTTTGCTTTGGTTACTCCTACACAAAGCCTTGGGCTACTGTGTTTAGCTTTTCTTTTTTCTTACTCACCCAAGGGCAGCCCTTTGTATCACATAACTTCATGTTGCTGGTTTGCCTCCAGCTTGTTTGTCATGCACACCCTTGAGATATGTCCATTTTCCTGGTCTGAATCGTTTTGGTTTGCAGCCTTTGGTTTAGAAGGCAAGAGTGAGAGGGTCTTTGTCCTGTGAAGAATCTCATTTAATAAGCTCTTGTCTTCGTAGCCATTCCTTTCTATTTTAGTCTTCCTGGTTGTTGGTTGGGAAGTGGTTCATCAAGTTAAGAACCAGGAAGTAGTTGGAACCACAGGCATCCTCTAACTTGAACAGATTATTTACTGAAAGTTCATTGAGATGTCAGTTATGTCGAACACAGTTCCTTTGATCTGAGAGGAGCTATGTTATTTAAAAAAAATAGATTAGTTTCCCAGGTCCCCTTCAGGGCTCTAGTCTTTCCATGATGCAGCTGAATTTCAGATAGACCTGTGAGTTCTTTGGGACTGCAATCAGTATGTAGGTAAGTATGTAGGTAATTTCTTTGGGGAGGTGCATTTTAATCTTCTCAGAGAGAGCAGGGGGTATGTGGTTTCTAACCTCTCTGGGGTGACCTTGCCAGGACCAGTCCCCGTTAATTGTTACAAACCCTAGCCACTGTTCTCAGCCTGCCACTAAGTCATCACCATGCCTACTCACCACACAGCCTTTTCTCCACTCTCTGGAGAATATGGGGGCCTTCTGGCTGATGTTCTTCACCTTCAGGCACCATCGGCAAGTTTATCAGTGTCTCTCTTCCCAGAGCTGTCCTTTCCCTCGTCTCAGAGCATGAGATGCTGCTGCTGCTGTTTGATGCCCCTTCCTTGCCCGGTACCTTCGGCTTCAGTGCTGCTGCTTTGGCAGTCTTTTTTCATCATGCTCCCCATCCATATCTTGGTGGTTCTCAACAGGGGTGATTTTGCCTCCCAGGGGACATTTGGCAATATCTGGAAATGTTTTTGGTTGTCACAACTGGGGAGGTGGTGCATGTGCTACTGGCATCTGGTGGGTAGAGGCCAGGGATGCTGCGGAACACTTTATAGTGCACAGCACAGCCCCCGACAGCAAAGAACTGTCTGGTCCAAAATGTCAGTAGCACTGAGGTTCAGTAACCCTGCTGTTTCCTTAGACTGTCTCTTGTGATTCCTTGTTTTTCTCTGCCTGCTCTCTTATTCCTGAGGTTCTTGTCCTAGAAAACCTTCCGTAAACCAGTTGTCCTCTCCTCTCCTGGCTACCTAACCTCTCTTCCCCTTCTCATCTAAACTTCTGGGTGGGCTCCACACAGTTTTTCCATTTCTCATTCACATCTCACACTTCAGCTCTTGATCTCTACCTTCCTCCTCTGCCACTACTTCAACTGATTTTGCTGAGATTGCCTGTGACCTCTTGTTGTTGCGGCTAGTGATTTCATTCAGTCTTAATTTTACTTGACATTTCTGTTGCACCTGACACTGTTAGTCACTCTCTCCTTGAAGTGTTGTGTTTCCTTGGTGTCCCTGTTCCCCATGTCCTTGTCTTTCATTTCTTTCTCTGCATCCTTTGTGGGCTTGTCTCAGTCCACTCACTCCTCACACACTGCTGTTAACCTGGGTGTGATTTCTTGGCCAAGTGTAATCCTAGGTCATTGTCTCAATTATACCCAGAGTTTCAGTTCTGCTTAACATGCAGATATTTTTCTAAATTTCTAATTCCTTCCTGAATTTTTCCCTACAAGCTTGAAGATTTGGTTTTTTTTTTCTTTTAAATTTTATTTTCATTGGAAATAAGGAAGCTATACTGCTTTTACAACATTCCAACATCATAAGTTCCTATGAATGCCTATCTACCATCAGTATAAATATTCGTAGATTCCAGACTCATTCTTAATAACCTGTTGGAAATCTATACCTGACTCTTCTACAGGAAACTTATACTTGTCATGTCTAATGTGAAGTATAGCATACTTTTCTCAAACTTACTCTTTCTCCTTAAGTGGGGGGGGGGAATCTCTGTTAATGGTTCCAGACTCCACAGATAGTTGGTCCTATACAACTCAGATATATTATCTACAGTTGCAAGTATGATATAAAATGTGAATTTTTCTTTGGCCACACTTGGTGGCATGTGGAAGTTTCCGGGCCAGGGATTGAAGCCAACGCCATAGCAGCCATCTGAGCTGCTACAGTGACAATGCTGGATCCTTAACCTGCTGTGCCCTGAGGGAACTCCTAAAATGTGATTTTGATCATAAAATTGATGTACTTGAAAGCCTGCAGTGGTGCTCTCTTGCTAACAGGGGGAGAAAGTCTGAATTCCTTTATCTGGCTCATCAGGCCCTCCTTGGTACGTTCTCTGCCTGCCTACATCTCCTGCCGCACACACTTTCCCTGTTTGCCTCAAACACTGTGTTCCCTAGCATGTAGAGTTCCCTATACAATTCTGTTTGAGACATGGTGTCTTTGATTATGCTTTCTGCTTTGCATGGAATGCGGTATTTAGTGGAGACTGTGTGGATTGTGCTAGCTCCCTAGGTGGTGGTACTCCCTGTTCTGCATGGAAGCTACAGTTCATTGACATGTTTTCCCACTTCTCTGGCTTCAGTATTATTGAGGAGTATTCCTTGTCTGAACTAGCATTTTGGAGAGACATGAATGGTTAAATGCTGGCCTCAGTCCTGCTGAAAGAGTAGGGAATGGGCACAGGAAAAGGTGTTTTATAGTTCTTCAATTATGTGGTTTACCATTAAGCCATTTCTCTTCTTAGTCTCTGCTACCTATAGTTTTATTACCTTTCAAGGGTTCTTCTGGAAAATGTATCTTTTGGGGGAGATCACTTTTATTTACCTACATGAAGTTGTGGGTTCTTTAGCTCTGTTGGGTTTTGCCATCCATTCAGTCTTAACCTGCTTCATAGCTCCTTAGAATTCCTCACTGATCTATCTCCTGGGAGCACCTTTTATGTTCTCAGGGCTGCTCTGGGTTTATTTTTATATTTCTTGCGCTTATTTCAGTGGGGTTTAATGTGGGAGGAAAGGTAAACACATGTGTTTCGTCAGCCATTTTAAAGCAGAGCCACAGGGCCTGTACCTTACATGGTTTCTCTTTGTTCTCTATGGTAGATATCATAGCAAAGAATGTCTTTTAAAGGGAATCCTTGGAGTTCCCTGGTGGCCCAGTGGTTAAGGATTTGGCACTGTCACTGCTATGACCTGGGGTTTGACTCCCTGGCCCAGGAACTTCTGCATGTCCCAGGCGGGGCCAAAAAAAAAAAAAAAAGGTGAATCCTTGTGTACATCTTTGACCCTTTTATTAGGACACACTGGTCTTAAATTCCACCTTGATGATCACTCGGGGTGATCACAGGTAACCCCGTGTCATATGTGTGAAGGGTGTAGAGGCAACACTGCTGATGCACCTAAAGGAAAGGTTGCCAGTTAAAAATGTTTATTATTTTGGCTATTCTGGTTAGCATTACTGCTTTTTGTTGGATTTTTAAAAATTACTGGTAGGATTAACTATTTACACAAATTTATTTTGACATTCATTTGTAGTTTTCTATGTCATTTTATGTTAATAACTTTTTGTTAAATATTCCTGTAGGTTTCACTCGATTCTTTAACACGAAATGAGCAAATGCTGCCAAATGTAAGGTCCACTGCTCATTTTTTTTAGTTTGGATTTATTATGATCTGATTGTTGGAAAATGAAAATCCACTTCTGGTTTTGTGGTGGTTAATACCTCACAAGGTGGCTGTGAAAATTAAATGAAATAACATAGATGAGGTGCTCAACACAGTACTTGGTGCCTAATAGTCAGCAGTAAATATTAGTTCCTTTTGTGCATTCTTTCTCCTCTGCCAGATTATTAAAATAACTGCAGTATAACATACCTGAGAGAGAGGGAAAAAAAAAAAATCACATGTGTTTAGGGAACCCTTGTTAAATGAAGGGCAGTATGCCAAATAGCTTGAGGGCTACCGAGATGTTGAAGACCGCTTCCTGTCTGGGGATAAACATTAGCTTACTATATATATTTTTAGTTTTCTAGGCTTTTTTTTTTTTTTTAAACCATGCTGTTCTGAAAACCTTTAAACTGTGTTATTTTATTTGAGCACAGAACACTTTAAAGGTTGGTGTGCCACATTTAATCCATTACATTTCTATGAGAATAGTTATTAGCTGTGTTTTATAGATGGGAGCCCTGAAGGGTGATCTGATCAGCTTCTGGTTGGGGTATAAATAGGATATGTTGGAATGTAGAAGAATGCTGACAGTTGTATTTCCAGCCTTAGTAGGTGCCGAATAAATATTTGTTGAATGAATGAATCGTCTTTTATTAAATATGTTAAGCCCACTCCTAAATCTCATCTCTGCTTCTTACTGTTTTACTTTTCCTCTTTTATGTTTTGTGCTGTCAAAGTGGTTAAATAAGCTTTAAAATTCAGTGGTTGGTACGGAAGACATTGGAAGCTGGAAGACAAATGCTACACTGTTTTAGTCATAATGAAAAAAGGCTTTGAGAGGAGGAGATTTTTGTGCTGCTGCTGATAGTATTTGCCCATTTAATTTTTTGCCTTGGTGCTGATTCTTTGCAAAACCACTTTTCTTATTCCTGTAATAGCTGCAAGGGGCTTCCCAAGTTTGGGGTCAGGGTCAGTGGCTCAATTTGTTGCACCCTAGGGATGACACTGCTGTTAGTGGTCAGGTTTTTCATATAATCTCTAAAGAAGGAAAAATTAGCTATTATTGTTAAGCCCTGGCAATTTGAGGGGGACACTTTTCGATGGATGAACTAGCAAATAAAAGAACTTCGATGGAATAAGTTGTTAACTTCAGAGTTTGCTTCGTATTTAGCTTTTTGTAGTTGGTTGGCTTGGAGAGTGAAATAAGGGTTCTTAGTGAAAATGCTAAGACCCTGGAAAAGATTGGTGGTGAGACAGCCGTGGACTACTTATTGCAGGGAGTAGTAGTAACACATCTCCTTACTCGGCTCAGGGTACATTCCATTAAATCTTGAGCTTGCTAAATTCATTTCTGTGGACACATTTTATGGATAGATCTGTTCATTACATTTTTGGTTTCCCCACTCCATTTTTTACTTAGCGTGCATTCAATGAGGCTTATAGACTGTTGTCTTGTAAAATCATGTCATAGGTAAAAGTATGCCTTTGCGGGTTGAAAAATCCTTGGTTTGATTCTGGCCTCGATACTTCCTAGTTGTGTGACTAGGGACCAGGTATTTGCTGACTCTGGGACTGTTTTCTTATCTTTTAAAAATGTTATGATTAAATGTGATGATGTAAAAATGCTTGATATCATTCCCAATGTGTGGAAGGGCTCTAAAAAGCATGGTTTTAAGCTTTGTGGCTTATCTGTTAAGGGTATAGCACAGTGGCTAAGTGTGGGATTCTGGACCCTGACTGCCTGGGTTGGAATTCCACTTCTGCTGCTTGCTGGCTAATAGGACTAATCTCTCTTCGTCTTTCTCCTTATTGGTAAAGTGAGGTTGCTGGTGGTAAAGGACCATAAAGCGTTCTTGTGAGGATGAAGCAAATGAATGCAAATAAAGTGGCTAGATCAGTGCTTATCATAAAAGTGTTGTATGTTTTAACTGTTGTTATTATTGTATCACATTTGAAAACCTGGTATGCCATGGGATTTCATTTGAAATATTTTGTTCTACTAGAATTTTTTGCTTCTCTTTATGATGTCAAGCTCCATGAGAGCAGGGTCTGGTCTTTTTTGTTTACTACTGTATTGCTAACATCTGGTATAGTGACTGGCATAGAGAACTTATTCAGTAAATATTTGTGAAATAAATGAAGAAATAGATGATGAATATAGCATTTTTCTTGAATGTGTTTACCAAAATTCTAATTCAAGTAGTTTTTTTTTTTTTTTTCCACTGTAAAAAAAATGTGTAACAAAATTTGTGATAAGTTCCTGGTATTTCCAGGTTGAAATCCAAGTTTCTTAGCTTTGCATTAGAAACACCTATGGAATCTAACTGTATCCAGGTTTCTTTTAGAGTGTGGAGGTTTGACCACCTATCTTTTTCTGTCTCATTTCAAATGTATGATTCTCCGAGATGTGAATTAATTCAGTCAGTGAGGTGGTAAATATGAAAGCACTTTGCAAATTATATAATACTATTATCATTATTTTTTACAATAATCCTTAAGTGTTTTAGTTTTGCTAGAATATGCTCCCCCCTTTTTTTGCTCACACAGCTTAACCGTAGCCCCATCCCTTTTTCCAGACCTCGTTCAAAACCTCTTCCTTGTGTAAAACACAACTCCTCACCCTAAAACGTGCACTCTTTTCTTTGAACATTTATAGCCACTGTGATTTGTGTAGTTCATTTAGTAGTCGTGAATCTAAATCGTCTCATCTTGCCTGTTGTCTTATGTGTTAACTGGGATCTTGAAATGTTTAATTCTTAATGAAACCGGTAAGTTTATTGAACACCTATATCACCCTAATCTCTGGGCATAAAGTTTTCATGTATTAATTTGGGTTTTCACAATTGAACTGTAAGATGCTGTTAAAACTGAGGCATATTAAAATTTTTAAGAGAGAAAATCGATTTGAATTGGACAGTACCAGTATCAGCAAGGGATTAGCTTACTGACAGGAACCAGGGAAAAGTTTTATATTGAGAAGATGTCGCGGCAAATAAGGGAAATTCGCTCATTGCTATAGCTTAACGCCTACTTGTCCATCTTTAGGTTTTGATTTCCTAAACTTGAGGCATGTATAGACTTAGATTTTTTTGTTTGCCTACAGAGGCCCCCAAGGTGTTAGAGCCACCTCCATCTAATTCCTCCTTGTTTCATTAATTTAACACTACTCTGAGAACGAAGTCTATGATCTGTACTTCCTGGTTTCATGAATGATTGATTCCCTTATACATAATAAAAAGTGGTATTGGGTGATTAGTTGATGTATCTCATTATTGTTAAAATCGAGTTGCAAATATTCTCCTTTTCAGAACTAGTTTAGCACTTGTCTGTGATATCTGAATTTTTGTATATTAATATAGGTTCATATTTATATTTTTCTCTTTAGTTTGTTTTCAAATATGTTGATTTATTTCCCACTTAGTTCTCCTCCACCAAGGAAGAAAGGCTATCTTTCCTTAAATTATTTTTTATTTATTTTTTTGTCTTTTTTTTTTTTGAAATTCTTTTTTTTTTTTTACAGAATAAAATACATATATTTAAACACAATTACATTCATACAGATTATTATATCATGGATCTTAAGAAACAGATTAAGTGACTCCCTCTGGAGAAGTGGAATGGAAAATATGCTAGAACAAATAGGAAATTTATTCGATACTTTATCCCATTTTGTATGGCTTTCATCTTTACTATTTAGTATTATCTATTACATTCAATTTTTCTTTAAAAATTAGCATTATATTAAAATTGTGTATATTATGCAACTAAAATTTATAAAGAAGAAAGCCTTATATACCATTAAATATTTTATATAGCATAATAAAAAGAATAACTGGTAAGAATAACAAAAATAATATACCCTCTGAAAATAAGTAAAATATAAAATGCATAAATTGGTTAAAAAACAGTGTTACTATATAAATAGGTCCTCACAATTTGTTACATCTTATTGATTCTTCAATATAGGCATTACACCATTCTAGGTGATGTAATAAACAAGACATTATAGACCTTACATTGTACCATGGAGAGAAATGGTTATTAATAATACACTTGTAGAACTGTATTATTTAATTGTACAGTTGCATTATTTAATTATAATTATCATACATTCTTTGATGGAGAGGAAATCAGAATCAGATCTAAGAAGACTTCAGCATTCCAAGAATGATGTCAAATGACCCCCTTCATGGTGGGTTATGCACTTATTTACTGTGAGATATATTTCTTCTCCAGAGATTCCTTGTTCGTGTATCCATTGTAGATTTTTGGTTTGCACTTATTCCAAAGTTTTGATATAAGAGTCTGTATGTATATGAGATTGTTTTAAGTTGTTGGTCTCTTAATTGCAAGTTCATCTCCAGTGTCCTGCATTTGTAACCCACCTCTTCTCATGAGTCCTGATTTTGGTGGTATAATTGTGCATGGATGATTTCGTATCTTTACTGTATACATATGCCTTTACTGGTGAGCCTTGTCATTTGTGGAATTGTTTCCTGTTGCTGTCTTTTCTGCCTAGAGAAGTTCCTTTAGTATTTGTTGTAAGGCTGGGTTAGTGTTGCTGAATTCTCTCAGCTTTTGCTTATCTGTGAAGGTTTTTATTTCTCCTTCAAATCTAAATGAGAGCCTTGCTGGGTAGAGTCATCTTGGTTGGAGGTTTTTTCCTTTCATCATGTGAAGTATATCCTGCCACTCCCTTCTGGCCTGCAGAATTTCTGCTGAAAAATCTGCTGATAACCTTATTGGGGTTCCCTTGTATGTTACTTGTTTCTTTTCCCTAGCTGCTTTCAAGATTTTCTCTTTGTCTTTAATTTTGGTCAGTTTGATTAATATGTGTCTCAGTGTATTCCTCCTAGGGTTTATTTTATATGGTACTCCGTTGTGCTTGCTGGATTTGAGTGAGTGGTTCCTTTCCCATGTTAGGGAAGTTTTTGGCTATTATCTCTTGGAATATTTTTTTCTGTCTCCTTCTCTCTCTCTTCTCCTTCTGGTACCCCTATAATACGGATGTTGTTGTGTTTCACGTTGTCCCAGAGTTCTCTGAGACTCTCTTCATTTCTTTTCAATCTTTTTTCTCTTTTCTGTTCAACATCCGTAATTTCTTCTAATCTGTCCTCCACTTTGTTTATTCGTTCTTCTGCCTCCTGTATTCTGCTGTTAGCTGCCTCTAGTGAATTTTTTATTTCCGTTATTGTATTTTGCATCTCTTCTTGCTTAAGCTTTATATTTTGTATCTCTTTGGTCAGTGTTTCCTGTAAGGTATCCATCTTTGCCTCCAGTTTCTTTCCAATGTCTTGCATCATCTTCAGCATCAACAATCTAAAGTCGTTTTCCTGGAGGCTGAGAATCTCCTCATCACTTAGCCGTTTTTCTGGGGTTTTTCCTTTCTCCCTCATCTGAGTTATAGTTCTCTGTCTTTTCATTTTTATAGGTGTTTGGTGTGGTGACCTTTTTACAAATAGGGTTGTAGCCTCTCTCACTTCTGGTGTCTGCCCCCCTCGTGGCTGAAGCCTGTTATGAGGGGCTTGCTGTAGGCTTCCTGATGCGAGGGGCTGATGCCTGCCCCCTGGTGGGTGGAGCTGATTCCAATCCCTCCTGTGGGTGGGGCTTAGTCTCTGGATGGGATTAGAGGCAGCTGTGTGCCTGAGGGGTCCTTAGGCAGCCTGTTTACTGAGGGGCGGGGCTGTGAGCCCACCTGGGTTGTTGTTTGCCCTGGGGCTTCTCAGGCTGACTGATGGTGGGGCCAGATTTTCCCAAAATGGCCCCCTCCAGAGAAAGGCAGCTGCTGACTATTCCCGAGAGCTTTGCTTCCAATGTCCTTCCCTCACAACAAGCCACATTCACCCCTGTCTTCCCAGGATGTCCTCCAAGAATTGCAGTCAGGTTTGACCCAGATTCCTATGGAGACCTCGCTCTGCCCTGGGACCCAGTGCACGTGAAAGTCCGTGGGCGCCTTTTAAGAATGGGGTCTCCATTTCCCCCAGTCCCTCGGAGCTCCTGCGCACAAGCCCCACTGGCCTTCAATGCCAGATGCTCCAGGGGCTCTTTCTCCCAGTGCCAGATCCCAGCATGTGAGGGTTTGATGTGGGGCTCAGAACTCTCACTCCTGTAGGTGAGTCTCTGTGAACCAGTTAGTTTTCAATCTGTGGAGCTTCCCACCCGGGAGGTATAGGGTTGTTTATATGGTGAAATTGCCCCTCCTACCTCTTGATGTGGTCTCCTCTTTTTCTTCTGGAGTAGGGTATCTTTTTTTAAGGTTTCCGGTCCATTTGGGTGGAGATTGCTCAGTCTTTAGTTGTGAGTTTTGTTGTTTTTAGGAGAGAAGTTGAGTTCCAGTCCTTCTATTCTGCCATCTTAATCCTGTCTTCCTTAAATTATTTACCTTGAATTTTCACAGCTCCTGTGGACAGCTACCATTTCTCTCATACGTTATCTTTGTAAGATCCGTCTCTGCAGTGATTTTCTGAAGTCATTTTGTTTTACTTTTTGAGCATCAAGATCAAAAGAAAAAGTATTCATAGAATTTTCATTATCAATAATGAATTTGGTTTTTAAAAGTGGTTTGAGGTTAAAACCAATAGCAGTCTAGCACCAGTTGAGGTTGTTTTGAAGAGGCAGTTAATTAATACTCTCGGGGTTTCCTGAAGGAGGTGGCCTTTGTGCAGAAACTGAAATAACTGTTATCACGGTGTTTCTGGTAGAACCCCCTTGTTTGGTGGCTTGAAGTCAATAATTGGAAAGTTGGTTTTAAAAATTGATAAAGTCCTGGAGTTCCCGTCGTGGCGCAGTGGTTAACGAATCCGACTAGGAACCATGAGGTTGCGGGCTCTGTCCCTGCCCTTGCTCAGTGGGTTAAGGATCCGGCATTGCTGTGAGCTGTGGTGTAGGTCACAGACGTGGCTCGGATCCTACGTTGCTGTGGCTCTGGCGTAGGCAGGTGGCTACAGCTCCGATTCGACCCCTAGCCTGGGAACCTCCATATGCCCCGGGAGCGGCCCAAAGAAATAGCAAAAAGACAAAAAAAAAAAAAAAAAAAAAAAGAAAAATTGATAAAGTCCTGAGTAATACGAATCCACATACAACAGAAATGTTTTGCCACAAAGCATGTTTCCTTGCCAGTATTTTGAGGTAGGGCCAAGGACTTTTTTTGAGTATGGATCAGCTGACTGAAGTTCACTGTCATCTTATACGAATCCATCCTATCTGCGCCGTAGGTCCAGTTTTAATTTCTTGAAATGAAGCAATAATTTAGCCACTTTACGAGACCAGTAAGTGTAGAATTGTAGACTTAATCGATTTTTCCTCCTTTTTAACTTTATCTACCTCAGATCTAATTTGCCAGCCACATTTTTAAAGTGACTCATCACTTTTATTGAGTTTTGCTGTAGCGTCCAACCTGATTTTCTCAGACCTGTAACTTTCTTTTAATTGGCTTACATACTATGTAGTTGAAAACCATGTAATGGTTGATACAAAAGGAGTGAACAGATAGTTTGGGGGAAGGAATGCAAGTGACTTGTGGATGCCAGTCATACAGCTCAATTCAGGAGAGCAGAACGGTGAAGTTGAACTAAACGGTTACCTATTAGCCAAAACCATTTGTCCTCTTGGCATCAGCTGGTCCGTTTTCCAGAGGGAATGAGGAGTTGGTAACTGTTAGGCCTGTTAAGCGACATGCTGTAGGCCTCGAGGGCTTGAGTGCATAGTGCAGATGGACTTTTGTAATAGGTTTCATACTTTTCAAAAAGTCCATTTTCTTTGAATAACATGCTTAAAAAAAAACCCCAATATAACAGAGGTAACTGAGTTACTCAGAGTAACTGAGTAGAAAATCAATGGAGAAAATCACTCTGTTCAAATAAGACCACCGTGAAGCCTTTTCCCCAAGTAATGTCCCCCTTCTCCCAGACAAAGGTGGTTTCTGTCTCTTTGGGGCGTGTAAAACACTTCACACGGACCTTTTTGCGGTTCTCACGTGGAGTTACTTCACCTACCTGTTTGCCTCTTCCACGAGCTCTTCCTTCAGGGAGCTTTTGTGCAGCCTGTCTGATCCATAGTTGGTGCGCAGTAAATTGAAAGAGTTCTGACCATTTACACCATTTACACAGATGACACAACCCAGTCTTTCTGAGGTGTGGTTTTCATTGATGTAAATAATCTGGGAGTTCCCGTCGTGGCGCAGTGGTTAACGAATCCGACTAGGAACCATGAGGTTGCAGGTTCGGTCCCTGCCCTTGCTCAGTGGGTTAACGATCCGGCGTTGCCGTGAGCTGTGGTGTAGGTTGCAGACGCAGCTCGGATCCCGCGTTGCTGTGGCTCTGGCGTAGGCCGGTGGCTACAGCTCCGACTCAACCCCTAGCCTGGGAACCTCCATATGCCGCGGGAGCGGCCCAAGAAATCGCAACAACAACAACAGACAAAAAGACAAAAGACCAAAAAAAAAAAATAATCTGGCATTATCTATAAAGTCCAGAAAATAGTTGAGTGTAGGTCTACCCATTGCGTGTATGGTATCCCATATGTCCAATATACTGTGTTATGTCTACAAAGGTAATGAGATTAGTAACACGTGGTTCTTGTCTCTGCCCGTGTATCCTGATAGCACAGTGGGAATTTAGGGAGAGGCAAAATTAATTAGAGCCTGGAGGGATCTGAGCCATTTGAGAATAGGACCTGAACTGGACAGTGGCTGCTAACAGCACTTGGGGCTTTGCGGCACATGTTTACTGCCTCGCGGTGTCTGATAGTCTGGATCTCCTTCAGACTCTCTTCCCTTCTTTTCTCTCACACCCTCCACGTCTTCCTCCTCCCATTTCTAGCCTTTTTCCTCTGCCGCGTCTTTGTTTTCTTCAACATTCTGCCTTTGGCCACCTTCCTCTTTCTGTCCTTGGTGTAGTCCTTTATTGTTTTAACCCTAACCCTTAGCTTCTGGAAATAGGTTTTTTTCTTTTCACATCCAAAACACTTCATCAGTATCCCCCTTACAGCATTTCTCTCTCTCTCTGCATTTTAGTTACATACACGCGTACCCTGTGCTGGACTGTAACTTGTGAGAGCAATTTGTGTCTTGGCAGATCTAAAATTATCTAGTATATAGTTTTGTAAGTAGTAAGTGCCATGAACCTTTCTTTTAAACTTCTTTCCCCAAACTCAGCCCTCCTTCCAGACTTTGCTTTTTCTCTTCGTGGTACTAAAATTCTCTCTTTAATTCCACATTCTGGGTAGCAAACACTGTTGCTTCTGTCCTCAGAGTGTTATTCATAACCATACCATCCTTTCCACTCTCAAGCCAATTAAAAAACTAAATATTGAGAGTGTACTATATTTTAAGCACTGCATAGGTGCTAGAAATACAAATATTACAGATCCAGTCCCTTGTTCTTAGAATATCAGTGGGGGAGAGAGAGATACTTAACAGATGGCACTTTATTGAGATCATGTTTATTGAACGCCTCTCTGTGCTGAGTGCCCTTGTAGCACAGACCTATCAGAGCCCTTTTCCGCAGGCTGCTCACCTCTGAGGGAAAGAGGTCTCGAAATGGACCTTTATTTCCTCCATTATAAAGTGCATTTTCCATCCAGGCTTTAGCCTTCTTCTCTTCTCCTCTTCCTTCTTCCTCCTTTCTACTTCCTTTTTAAGATTTCGCATATAAGTGATACCATACAGTGTTTGTCTTTTTATGTTTGTTTCACTTAGCATAATGCCCTCCAGGTTCATCCAGGTTGTCACAAATAGTCGCATTTTCTTCCTCCTTTCTCTTCCTCTTTCCTCCTGCCCCCTTCCTCTTCCTTTTGGTTCCTCCCTTTGTAACTTGACTGTGTTGAGTGTTGTGTTCCTGTTGCCTTTGCCATGGGAAATTGTGTTCTTTACATGTCATTGATATCACTAGCTGCTGCAATGTGAAGTGTGTAGCAGAATAAAGAACAAGACCCATTTGAAGTGCAACTAGTTATATTGACCAAGTTTCAAACTGAGTTCTTGGTACCTGCAGGGTTCTGTCCTCGGCATCTCCACATCCAAAGACCAATAGGTCTTCTAACCTCATAATCTTAGTCTAATTGATATGGAGACATATACAGTGATACAAGACCAAATATATTGTCATTAGAATTACAAATAAAGTATCATAGCATATCATAGCCTGTTTGGGTTGCAGAGAGAGGAAGGCACTCATATTTGGCTTCATGTAGAGGGGTTGGTGTATGAGGTCAGTCGTGAAAGGACGTCACTTGGTGTGGTTGTGTATGCCAGAGGGAGGGAAATGCTTGATGGCGGCTTGGAGCAGGAAAATATAATCCATACCAAGTGGTTCTCAGAGTGTGATCCCTAGACCAGCAGCATTAGTGTCACCTGGAAACCTGTTTGAAATGCAGATTATTGGAGTTCCTGTCGTGGCTCAGCGGAAACGAATCTGACTAGGAACCATGAGGATGCAGCTTCGATCCCTGGCCTCACTCGGTGGGTTAAGGATCTGGCGTTGCTGTGAGGTGTGGTGTAGGTTGCAGATGTGGCTCAGATCCCTCGTTGCTGTGGCTATGGTGTAGGCCAGCAGCTGTAGCTCCGATTCAACCCCTAGCCTGGGAACTTCCATATGTTGTGGGTTCGGCCCTATAGAGCAAAAGACAAAAATTAAAAAAAAAAATTCTCATACACAGATGAATACCAAGTTCCAAAATTCTCTTCTTAAATAGGCAACTAGCTACCAGTGAATTTTTTAAGTGACGAGTAGAGATGTGGAATACAGTTTGCTCATTTCTTAGTTTTGTGAAAGTTTTTTATCATTGACAAAGTGTGCTATGTTCTATAATATGATTTTTTGGGAGTTCCCGTCGTGGCGCAGTGGTTAACGAATCCGACTAGGAACCATGAGGTTGCGGGTTCGATCCCTGCCCTTGCTCAGTGGGTTACTGATCCGGCGTTGCCGTGAGCTGTGGTGTAGGTTGCAGACGTGGCTCGGATCCCACGTTGCTGTGGCTCTGGCATAGGCCGGTGGCTACAGCTCCAATTAGACCCCTAGCCTGGGAACCTCCCATATGCCACGAGAGCGGCCCAAGAAATGGCAAAAAGAAAAGACAAAAAAAAATAATAATAATATGATTTTTTACTTAAAAGTTATAGCCATTTTTCTGTATCAGTAAATATAAGTTAAATAATTTCAGTAGTGGTGTGATTTTCCATTTGTATGATGTGACATCATTTACTTTATCACTCCTAAATGGACAATATCAAATTTTTTATTGTTGGTTGATATGAATAGCACTGCAGTTTACAACCTTTGCAATAACCTTTTTTTGTCCATCTGTCTGATGGTCTCCTTAGTATAAATCTCTAGAAGTAGGAAGGATTTTGGATCAGGTGGTATTCATACATTTAAACTATTGATATGTATTGTGAGATTACCCTCCAGAAACCTTAATATTCTCACCCACTGTGAATGTGAGTTCACATTTCTCCATACTTAAGAAAGAGCACTAGATATTTGTCCGTTACTTTAGTCATTACCAGCCTGAGAGGTTAAGAGATTTCGCTCCTTTTTTTTTTTTTTTTTTCCCATTTTAGTGCCAACTTCGTGGCCTATGGAAGTTCCTAGGCTAGGAGTCGAATCGGAGCTATAGATGCCAGTGTACACTGTAGCCACAGCTCATGGCAACGCTAGATCCCCGACCCATTGAGCGGGGCCAGGGGTCGAACCTGCATCCTCATGGATACTAGTCAGATTCGTTTCAGCTGTGCCACAATGGGAATCCCTCTCTCTCTTTTTTACTTGATTACTAGTGAGATTGAACAGCTTTTCATAGATTTATTAGATATTTGTATTTCTTTTGTGAAAGGCCTGTTTATGTCTGTTCTTTTTCTAATTTTTCTTTGAGTATTTACATTATAGTGATTTATAAGTTGCTAATGACAATTCTGGGACCAATTTAACTTCTGATTGATCTTGGAGAGACAGCAGTGGGTGATGGTTTGAAGTGATATCTTAATTCTCTGCTCAGGAATTGAATCTGGGCAGCCTGGTTGAAAACCAAGAAACCTAGCCACTAGACTAGCTAGAGGCTGAAAGCAGAATTACCCTGATTCTTGCCCCCTGTTGAAAGCAAGCATGTTTCAAGGAGGCAAAGACTGTGAAAACAGGTATAAAGTTTATTGTTAGAGTCACAGTATGGCATGTGGGAGAGCACACAGAGAATGGTTTATTTTAAGTCAGAAGCAAAGTAATACACACCCTAAAGAGGAGTGCAGGTACGGGCGTCCCCCTGAGTGACGAATGCACCAGAAAGGTGATTTAACTCACTTATATAGCACATTTCTTACGGGTCTTTATTTTCCTTTGGCCAGTTATTTTATTTCTCATACCTGACTGGGCACAGGACCCTCCCTGATATGCATGTGTATCTTTTGGCAAAGATGGATTTCAAAGCAAAGGGCGTCAGGACGGTATCAGGACTTATTATGGCCTGGTGCCCCCTCCCTTTTTGAGCCCTAGGAATCTTAGTGCGAATGTGTAATTGGGGAGCTCTCCTTGACCCCAGGAGTGATTGAAGTGGTCATCTTATCTTTTTACTCCTGCCATTAACCGTTTCCTCGAAGTGTCAAAGATAAACAAGGCCCAGTTTCTGGGCCTGACAAGTCCCAGCTGTTCTCACCCTAGGATCCCATCTACCTCCTACCTCATGATTAGCAACTAGAATTCTACATTCAGTTCCTGTGTGTGTGTTTCCCATATCATCAAGCCGTTCTCAGTCAATAGCTGGGTGTCCTACAGTTCAACTCAATTTTGATACTATCTGAAGATAGCATCAGATCCCACAATTAAGGGCTCCATCCTACAAGACTCCTTCCTCCCTGCCCCCCTTTCAGATGCCAGTCACAAGTCCAGGTGGTCGCCTGGGCTTCTGACTGGCCCGAGTTCCAGTGACCCCCCTCTTTGTGTTCGATTAATTTCCTAGAACTGCTCACAGAACTCAGAAACACGTTTTACTTACTAGGTTACTCCCCAGAGGTAGGGTAGCAGCACGACTGAAAGTGCCAACTCTGAGATCACGTGGTTGGCTACACTGGCAAGCTACCCCCATCCTTAGGTTACCTAGGGGCTTTCTAAGAAAAGTCACGTCATTACCACAAGAGACAACCTTTGTTGCTCTCAGCCCTTAGGAAATTCCAATTGAGTTTGAGGAGCATTGTGCTCCTAACTGCAGAACAAAGACCAAATGTGTATTTCTTATTCTCTATCACGGTATCACTCTCACATATTAAGGCTATTCAGCTTTTGTCTCTTTTCATTTTGTAAATCAAGAGGTTTACATATTCTGACTTTTTTTCACTTTCTTTTAAATCTTTTTAATTTTTAAAAATTAAAGTATAATTGCTTTACAGTATTAGTTTCACGTATACAACATAGTGATTCAAAAAGTTTATAGATTATACTGCATTTATAGTTATTATAAGATATTGGCCATATTCCCTGGGCTGTACAATATATCCTTCTAGCTTATTTATTTTATACATAGTAGTTTGTACTCTAAATTCCCTTTTGGGAACTATGTCTAGATACTCATGTTGCAACAGAAGAAAGGGTGGGGGAAAAAATGTAGTTGTAATGTATACATGTAAGGATAACCTGACCCCCTTGCTGTACAGTGGGAAAATAAAAAAAAAAAAAAAGAAAAAAAATAAATAAATTCCCTTCTGCTATCATGCCCCTTCTCTGTTTCCCTCTTCTCACTGGTAACCACTGGTTTGTTCTCTGTATCTGTGAGTCTGTTTCTTTTTTGTTATATTCACTAGTTTTTTTTTTTTCTTTAAGGTTCCATATATAAATAACACACAGTATTTGTCTTGTTCTGGCTTGTTTCACTAAGCATAATACTCTACAGGGCCATCCCTGTTGTTGCAAGTGGCAGAATTTCCATCCACAAAATAAGAAAAGTTACTGAGCGGGAGAAAATATTTGCAGATGATATTCCTGATAAAAGATTAATATCCACAATATATAAATAGCTCAGATAACTCAGCGTCAAAAAAAATCCATTCTGGTTAAAATGGGCAGAAGACTGAATAGACATTTTCCGTAGAAGACAGCGATGACTGGTCAGCACACGTGAAGATCATCATCATTAATCACAGAGGAAATGCCAGTCAAAACCACAGTGACCATCACCTCACACTTGTCAGATTGGCTATCACCAGAAAGACCACTATAGTTTACTTACAGCTTATTTTGGATTTTCTTTGTGTACAGTCTGAATAATAGTTTTTCCCCTTCATTCCCAGTTGTTATATTTTTGTCCAGCTTTCTACCTGTTTACTCTAGAAGGGTTTGCCTGAGTTACCCAGGCAGCATTAGTGGAATCAGAAACTTTTCTTAAATGAAAAATTCAAACTGTATTCCATTCTTATTTTTGAATTACCTTTGAATTTAAGCCCAAATCTCTGGGTACATCAATAGCCATGAGGCCCAGAGAAAGGTAATATTATCTTTTGAGACATCATAAATGTTCTTAAAAGCTGTATAAACAAATCTTTTTTTTAATGATTTTTACTTTTTCCATTATAGCTGGTTTACAGTCTTCTGTCAGTTTTCTGCTGCACAGCAAGGTGACCCCGTCACACATAACACATATACATTCCTTTTTCTCACATTATCATGCTCCGTCGTAGGTGACTAGACATAGTTCCCAGTGCTATAGAGCAGGATCTCATTGCTTATCCATTCCAAAGGCAACAGTTTTCATCTATTACAAATCTTTTTTTTTAATGAACTTTTAATTTCAGAATAGTTTTAGGTATAGAAATTTATTTATTTATTTATTTAGGGCCACACCTGGGACATATCGAAGTTCCCAGGCTAGGGATTGAATCAGAGCTGTAGCTGCCAGCCTACACCACAGCCACAGCAACGCCAGATCCTTAACCCACTGAGCGGGGTCAGGGGATTAGACCCGCATCCTCATGGGTACTAGTCAGTTTCGTTACCGCTGAGCCACAACAGTAACTCCTGTATAAACACCTCTTATAAAATCCTTTTTTCGGGGGGGGGGAGTGCTGTACCCATGGCACGTGGAAGTTTCTGGGCCAGGGATTGAACCTGGGCCACAGCAGCAGCCCGAGCTACTTTAGTGACAACATTGGATATCTAACCCAATGAGCCACATGGGAACTCCAAAATCCTTATTTTAAATGTTTAAAATTTAGTTTCGGTGATCAGGACTCTTAATGTGTATCCTGAGGACTTGTGAGAGCTTATCAGTGGTTTAAAGAATTCCTCAAAGTAGAAGAGTCACTAGTAAAGCCACAGTGTACTTCTGATGTGGTGGCTTCTTAAGCATCATTTTTAGAAGTATCCCACCGGAGGTAGCCCGAGGAGCTCTCCACTTTGCAGAGGGCATGCACTTGTTCGGGGAATGCTGTGTGTTGCCAATAGAGATAAACTGCAGGAAGAGCTCTCAGAAATGCGTGGGGGAGAGAAGTGGCATATGAGTGTCAGTGTGGGCAAGTGTCAGGTAGTGTTTCAGAGAGGAAAATTCCAAGTCGACTCATAGCTTGGTGCGCTGCAGCTGAGGGATCAGAGTCTTGTTGCAGCTTGTCCTTGGGCTGTGTCATGCTGTGAGCTGGAGGATTCAGTGGGCTGCTATCAGCAAGGTAGTCCACGGATCCTGAGTGGTCTCAGGAAAGTGATTGCTGCTTAAAACAGTCTCTGCAGGGTCATCTCCACAGAGGAGTCTCTGCCATCCTGGCTGTGGAATTTCAGTGGTAGAGCTGTAGATGTAGAGTTGGCCAGAAAAAGGCAATCGTAGCGAGCAAGGGCTGTATCGACTATTTTGGGAGTTATGGGAATGGGCAAACCAAAGCTGCACCTGTACTTACTGTTGTGGAATGAAATCACCTCCCCTTTTGACTTTCACAGCACTTTACACGTGATGGGTGTTCAATTAAATGTGATGTGTGTGTAAATTGTCATTAAGACTTTTAAAAACTTTTGGAAACTATTGCAAGTGATGACTTACATGTGCTCACCTAAAAAATTAGTATCTTTAACCAATCTAGCAGGTTAAATAATTGTATTATTCCTCTAGATTAATTTTTTTTTTTTTTGTCTTTTTAGGGGCACACCTTGGCGTATGAAAGTTCCCAGGCTAGGGACTGAATCAGAGCTTCAGCTGCCGGCCTACACCACAGCCACAGCAACGCAGGATCTGAGCTGCGTCTGCAACTTGCACCACAGCTCACAGCAGTGCCGAATCCTTAATTAACACACTGAGCGAGGCCAGGAATCTGACCCACATCCTCATGGATAATAAATCAGGTTCATTAGCACTGAGCCACAATGGGAACTCCAAGATTACAATTTTTAAGAGATCAAGTTTAGAGGAAAATTTTGTTCTAATTTTGGAGCATGATATATTTGAATTCAGTTTGTAGTTTTCTATCTTAAAAAAAATAGCTATATTTAAGAATAGTGGTGGATGGGGTGTGAGACTGATAAATTTTAAAAAATTTTGTGACCTTAATTAATTTGAAATGCTTTGTATTATTTTCAAAATGTAGTGACACTAAGTAAAATTTTTTACAGTCAGTGTTTTAGGATTCTATAGGAAGCCACATAAAGTAAAATGCTGCTTATTTCTTTACCCAGTGGTGTTTTCCTGTATCATTTTATTAGTTGTATGTCCCTTTCTTGAGTTGGAAATTTAGGCAGGGGGCTAAAGAAATTCTCTCCACCTCACATAAAAACTCTCTACCATTTTGTGGGTAGAAGTCCAATGGCGGACCTGAAATAAGCACAAATGCTAGCGTTTACAGTTGTATATGTTTTTATAGAACAACACTATCTCATAAAATAGTCTGTTTCTCAGAGTTTTTCTAGATGGAATTTTTTTTTTTTTTGTCTTTTTAGGGCCGCACCCACAGCACGTGGAGGCTCCCAGGCTAGGGGTCTAATCAGAGCTATAGCCACTGGCCTACACCACAACTGTAGCAACGCCAGATCTGAGCCGAGTCTGCGACCTACACCACAGCCCACAGCAACATCACATCCTTGACCTGCTGCAAGGCCGGGGATCGAACCTGCAACCTCATGGTTCCTAGTTGGATTCTTTTCTGCTGCACCACGATGGTAACTAGAGATGGAATAAATTTAAACACTCCTTAAAATCTTCCTTTCAAATAAATTATCTGGCAAATCCTTTTGTAAAAAAGCGTTCATTTATTAGCACGAATATCTCTTAATCTTTCCTTTTCTACTCCACTCATATTTTAGCTACTTATAACGCTGGGTTTTCATGTGCGATAATTTTTCTCAGTCACAAGGAGCACTTTTGATGAATGTATACATCTATGTGTAGCTGGGTCACCATGTTGTACAGTAGAAAAAAATAATGTATTGGGGAAATAAAAAGTAAAAAAAACAAGGAACGCTTTTGAGATCAGTACCTGCAACTGGTATTTATTTATGGTTCTTACTCATGGTAATATGTCTTCTCAATTGTGAATTGTTTTTATGCCCTTGCATATGGCAGGCTAACTGCTGAATATCTTAATCTCATAATCAGGAAAGACCTAGTTGATGATTTATAAAAACTTTGTGAAAATGTCTGTTAGGCTATTAAGTTCCAAATAGAGCTTGGGGAATCTTTAGAAAGCTTTATTTTATTTTATTTTTGTCTTTGTTTTTACAGCTGTACCTATGGCATATGGAAGTTCCCAGGCTAGGGGTCAAATCAGAGCTACAGTTGCCAGCCACAGCCATAGCCACACCAGATCTGAGCTGTGTCTGCAACCTACACCACAGCTCATGGCAAGGCCGGATCCTTAACCCACTGATAGAGGCCAGGGATTGAACCTGCATCCTCATGGATACTGGTTGAGTTCGTTACAGCTGAGCCACAACGGAACTCCTAGAAAACGTGATTTTAAAAAATATATTTGTTGGTTTGTTTGTTTTGCTTTTGCCACACCTGTGGCATGTGGAAGTTCCTGGGTGAGGGATCGAACCCATGCCACAGTTGCACCCTACGCCACAGCTGTGGTAATGCCAGACCCTTAACGTGCTGTGCCACATGGCACCTTCCTAAAAAAATATATCTTTGTTTTTTTTTTTTTTTTTTTTTTTTTAAATTTTTTTTTTTAATTTTTTTTTTTATTTTCCCACTGTACAGCAAGGGGGTCAGGTTATCCTTACATGTATACATTACAATTACAGTTTTTCCCCCACCATTTCTTCTGTTGCAACATGAGTATCTAGACATAGTTCTCAATGCTATTCAGCGGGATCTCCTTGTAAATCTATTCTAGATTGTGTCTGATAAGCCCAAGCTCCCGATCCCTCCCACTCCCTCCCCCTCCCATCAGGCAACCACAAGTCTCTTCTCCAAGTCCATGATTTTCTCTTCTGAGGAGATGTTCATTTGTGCTGGATATTAGATTCCAGTTATAAGTGATATCATATGGTATTTGTCTTTGTCTTTCTGGCTCATTTCACTCAGTATGAGATTCTCTAGTTCCATCCATGTTGCTGCAAATGGCATGATGTCATCCTTTTTTATGGCTGAGTAGTATTCCATTGTGTATATATACCACATCTTCCGAATCCAATCCTCTGTCGATGGACATTTGGATTGTTTCCATGTCCTGGCTATTGTGAATAGGGCTGCAATGAACATGTGGGTGCATGTGTCTCTTTTAAGTAGAGCTTTGTCCGGATAGATGCCCAAGAGTGGGATTGCAGGGTCATATGGAAGTTCTATGTATAGATTTCTAAGGTATCTCCAAACTGTTCTCCATAGTGGCTGTACCAGTTTACATTCCCACCAGCAGTGCAGGAGGGTTCCCTTTTCTCCACAGCCCCTCCAGCACTTGTTATTTGTGGATTTATTAATGATGGCCATTCTGACTGGTGTGAGGTGGTATCTCATGGTAGTTTTGATTTGCATTTCTCTTATAATCAGCGATGTTGAGCATTTTTTCATGTGTTTGTTGGCCATCTGTGTATCTTCTTTGGAGAAATGTCTATTCAGGTCTTTTGCCCATTTTTCCATTGATTGATTGGTTTTTTTGCTGTTGAGTTGTATAAGTTGCTTATATATTCTAGAGATTAAGCCCTTGTCCGTTGCATCATTTGAAACTATTTTCTCCCATTCTGTAAGTTGTCTTTTTGTTTTCTTTTTGGTTTCCTTTGCTGTGCAAAAGCTTTTCAGTTTGATGAGGTCCCATGGGTTTATTTTTGCTCTAATTTCTATTGCTTTGGGAGACTGACCTGAGAAAATATTCATGATGTTGATGTCAGAGAGTGTTTTGCCTATGTTTTCTTCTAGGAGTTTGATGGTGTCCTGTCGTATATTTAAGTCTTTCAGCCATTTGGAGTTTATTTTTGTGCATGGTGTGAGGGTGTGTTCTAGTTTCATTGCTTTGCATGCAGCTGTCCAGGTTTCCCAGCAGTGCTTGCTGAATAGACTTTCCTTTTCCCATTTTATGTTCTTGCCTCCCTTGTCAAAGATTAATTGACCATAGGTGTCAGGGTTAATTTCCGGATTCTCTATTCTGTTCCATTGGTCTGTCTGTCTGTTTTGGTACCAGTACCACACTAAAAATATATCTTTGAATCAGGCTTAGTAAGTGTCTACTTCAGGCCTTGAGGGCTTAATATACATATATTTGTTTCTTTTTGATGGGAAGATGTTTCTCATGACTACTTGATAAGTTTTGTATTTTTATAATTTTATAATTAGAATTCATGGGCCCCTTTCACAGAAGACTTTTTAAAAATTACTAATTTTTAGTCCATTTGTCTCTTCTTTTAGCAAGTCCCCAAATGACAAATTGATTAAAACAACCCTTCAATAAACTGAAACATTAACACTATTAAAACAACTTAGAATAAATAAATACTATAATTTGGATTATTTAATATGTATTTTTATGTGCTTTGTGTAGGAAAATAAAGATGAAAGTAATGAAGCAGTCTTTTTAAGGAATCACTTGATAGAAAGCAGTGAGCATTTCCTACACATAGAAGTAAATAGATGACATGAACCTGGTTGTCTCAGGAAAAATTCAGCTTAGTATTATCAGGGAAATGGCTTTCAGTAATTCAGTCCATTCCATCAGTACTGCTGGATTACAAATTAATTGCTGAATGTTGAGTATATTAGTAAAGATTCAGTATGAAACATTGAACTGCTGTGAGTGTATTGGAAAGGAGATTTATTATAGTACTTAGACTGTACACAGCTGTAGAAGTTACTGGGAATGTGAAAATCAGGAAGCGGAAGGATCAGAAAAATAGTCACTAATAGATCCTCCTGATGTACCGGTACAGGTGTGTAAGGCTTACTGAGAAAATTTTAAGAAACCAAGTGCGTACAGCCATCAAAGTGAGAATGCACGGAGAATGATCATTCACAAGTCTGTAGGAGGCTGTGGCCTCTGTGCAGCTGCTGCCTCCGTGGGTCTAAAGCCTACAGCCAGGCAGCTGTTGATGGGTCTTAGGCCACTCATGGTCAGGTGAGGAAGAAGAGCTGGACACAGGGAATAAGAGGAGAGTGAGGACAAGCTGAAGCCTGCCAGGCACCTTCTGCATTTGTTCTCACCATGTCTAATCATAAAAACCTTCTAAGAGTTTGGCCATCTCTAACTTGGTGTACTATACAGTGAAGGGAGTTCTATGAAACAGAGTTCCCAGGTGGACCAAATTTATAGTAGAATGATCCAGTACGCTGCCCTTCCCATTTTAGGCAGTTCTTTTGGATTCATCCTCATCAGTACATGATGAGGATGTTATAATACTTTGAGCCTCAAGATTTCCATTTCTTTTTGGTATTTACCGAGGAATGTTCATATGCTTTCATCATTTGAGTATTTATTCATTTTATTATTATTATTTTTGTCTTTTTAGGGCCGCATCCACGGCATATGGAGGTTCCCAGGCTAGGGGTCGAATCAGAGCTATAGCCGCCGGCCTACACCACAGCCACAGCAATGCCAGGTCCAAGCCGCGTCTGCGACCTACACCACAGCTCACGGCAATGCCGGATCCTTAACCCACTGAGGAAGGCAAGGGATTGAACCCACGTCCTCATGGATCCTACTTGGGTTCATTACTGCTGAGCCTCCATTGGAACTCCCCTGCTGACTTTCTGAAATGTTCACTCTACTCTAGTTATGGTGAATAAAAGGAGGTGACCTTTTGCAAGAGATTTTAATTTGAGTACCTCTAGACTTTGAAATACATAACCTCAAAATTTTTTCAGTTAGGTTGATAGATTCAGCCAGCAAAATTAAAGAGGTCTGCCATTCTCAGACTCCCGCTACATCCTCTGTGCTCCAGGTCTGTCTTCTGTCTTCTGCAGTGTGTGTGTAACACACACGCTTGGTAGTTGAACTTTATTTAATGGATGATCTGACAGGGTAGAGGAGTAAGGACATGATAAAAAATAGAAAGTGCTGAAAATAGTTTTCATTTATCTCCTTCCTGCAATCCATAATGAGGTGGGGGTTCATTTGTCTCTTTCCCATTTAATTTTCCTTTTTTTTCTTCTCAAGAGTTGGAGAATCTCTTCTGATTTCTTTTAAGAACATTCACTGATAATGACTGTGGTATTCTGGAGAGCTAGGTGTAACTCTTAGACATAGTCTTAGAATATTTAATATATTCTGGGTTGGCCTCCAGTATCTCTTCAGTTTTAGTATACAGTTGACCCTTGAAAAATGTGGGGACTAGGGGTGATCAACCCTCTGCGTGGTTGAAAATCCAAATATAACTAAAAGCTGGCCCTCTGTATCTGAGGTTCTGCAGCCTCAGATTTAAGCCATCTCAGCTGGTGTAGTATTGCAGTGGAAAAAATCCAAGCGGATTCGTGCAGTTTAAACCCAAGTTGTTTAAGGGTCAACTACAGTAATTGGTTTTTTTTAGTTGATGCTTACTACCCAGGTAGAAACTGCATTTCCCAGTCTCCTTTGCAGCCAGGTGTGGCCTTTGGGAAATGAATGGAAACGTTGAGTACATTGTGTTATGCTCTAAAAGGAAGGAAGTTTTGCTCTCCTGTACCTCACTTTTTCCTCTTTTCAGTGTCTTTGATGCAGGTAAAATGATGAGTGCCAAAGCAGGTATCTTGGTCTGTGAAATGGAAGCACTGGAACAATTGCCCAGACTTGTGCATGAAAGAGAATAAACTTCTCTGTCTCTTTTTTTAAGCCACTATTATTTTGAGAATCTCTGTTAGAGCAGCCAAATTGATTACCTAACACATATATTAATATGTCAGTGTGATATACTTCATATTGTAATTAGACAATGTCTTAAGAAATAGAATTTGCTTAACAAAATAAAAGTAAAATGAGTTTTCTTTGTAAGAGTTTTCTTTGTCTCCTAAACTTGGTTGTGGAAGAAATAATCAGGCAGTTGCTTCTCTTGCTCCCTCTCAGAATTGTTCTCTCCAAGTCATTTTCAGATTTCTCATTCACTTGCAGGTAGTATGTTATATTTGCCTTAAAATAGCAGCCTAAGCTCCTGAATTTACAGGACCTTCCAATTAGCTCTCTATAGCTAATTACTGTCTAGGTCTTTGAGTTTGAATTCCCATCTCTGAGAAAAAGAGGATATGATAGGTCTAGCTTCAAGTAATGTATTTTCACTAGTCCAGTAAGCTATGGCCAAGGGGGCAGTGTCCCATGATAATATAGAGCTGGGTTCTGAGCAGATGGGTGGAATCTTTTTTATTTTTATTTTTTGTCTTTTTAGGGCCTCACACATGGCATATGGAAGTTCCCAGGCTAGGGGTCCAATTGGAGCTGCAGCTACCGACCTACGCCACAGCTACAGCAACACAGGATCCAAGCTATATCTTCAACCTTCACCACAGCTCAAGGCAGTGCCAGATTCTTAACCCATTGAGCAAGGCCAAGGATCGAACTGCATCCTCATGGATAACCGGTCATGCTCGTTACCACTGAGCCACAATGGGAACTTCCTTGTGTGGATTTAAAATGCCATCTAATGTCATTTCCTTACTCCAGAACATTTTCTTACTCTGAAGTGCCATCTGCCTCCTTTGTGCTCTTTTAAAAAAATATGGGTTAACCTTAACCTTCTATCACTTATTTTTAGCATGGAAAGATTTCCTTTAGTATTTCTTGTAAGGTCAGTCTTCTAGCAGTGAATTCTTTCAAGTTTTTATTTATCTGTTGATTTCTTCTTTTAAGGTTGTTAGCCCTTGCCTTATATATTGTGGTGATCCTATGTTGGGTGCATAGATATTTAAAATTGTTGTATTTTCCTCTTGGATCGATCCTTTGATCATTATGTAGTGTCCTTCCTTGTCTCTTAAATTATTCTTCTTTTTAAGGTCTATTTTGTCTGATATGAGTATTGCTACTCCAGCCTTCTTTTGATTTCCATTTACATGGAATATTTTCTTCCATCCTCTCACTTTCAATTTGTATGTGTCCGTAGAAGTGAAGTGGGTCTCTTGAAGACAGTATATATATGGGTCTTGTTTTTGTATCCATTTAGCCAGTCTATGTCATTTAGTTCATTAACATTTAAGGTAATTATTGATATGTGTGTTCTTGTTGCCATTTTATTAACTGTTTTGGAGTTGTTTTTGTTGCTCTTTTTTCTTCCCTTCTTGTTCTCTCCTCATGGTTTGATGACTATCTTTAGTATTGTATTTGAGTTGATTTTTATTTGTTTGTATATCAATTGTAGATTTTTGGTATGCAGTCACCCTGAAGTTTTGGTATAGGAGTCTATATATATACACGAGATTGTTTTATTTATTTATTAATTATTTTTTTTTTTTTAATTTTTTTGTTAGTCTTTTTGCCATTTCTTGGGCTGCTCCCACGGCATTTGGAGTTCCCAGGCTAGGAGTCGAATATGAGCTGTAGCCACCGGCCTACGCCAGAGCCACAGCAACGCGGGATCCGAGCCGCGTCTGCGACCTACACCACAGCTCACGGCAACGCCGGATCGTTAACCCACTGAGTAAGGCCAGGGATCGAACTCTCAACCTCATGGTTCCTAGTCAGATTCATTAACCACTGTGCCATGACGGGAACTCCACGAGATTGTTTTAAGTTGTTGGTCTCTTAATTGCAAGTGCATCTCCAGTGTCCTGCATTTGTACCCTCCTCTTCTCATGATTTCTGATTTTGGTAGCATATTTGCGTGTGGATGATTTTGTATCTTTACTGTATATATGCCTTTACTGGTGAGCCTGGTGATTTGTGGTATTTTTGTTTCCAGTTGCTGCCTTTTCTGTCTAGAGAAGTTCCTTTAGTATTTGTTGTGAAGCTGGTTTGGTGTTGATGAATTCTCTTAGCTTTTGCTTATCTGTGAAGCTTTTGATTTCTCCTTCAAATCTGAATGAGAGCCTTGCTGGGTAAAGTAATCTTGGTTTTTTGGCCTGGGGTTTCTCAGTGCTGATAGGTGGGGCAAGATTTTCTCAAAATGGCCACCTCCAGAGAAACAGGCTGATGAATGTTCCCAAGAGCTTCGCCTCCAGTGTCCTTCCCTCACAACAAGCCACCGTCACCCCCTGTTTTCCCAGGAGATCCTCCAAGAACTGCAGTCAGGTCCGACCCAGATTGCTACGGAACCTTTGCTTTGCTCTGGGTCCCGGTGCACGTGAAAGTCTGTGTGCACCTTTCAGGAATGGGGTCTCCATTTTCCCCAGTCCTGTGGAGCTCCTACACATAAGCCCCACTGGCCTTCAATGCCAGATCCCCAGGTGTGGGGACTTGATGTGGGGCTCAGAACTCTCACTCCTGTTGGTAAGTCTCTGATACAGTTACTTCCCAGTCTGTGGGGCTTCCCACCCAGGAGTTATGGGATTGCTTATATTGTGTAGTTGCCCCTCCTTCTTGATGGGGCCTCCTCTTTGTCTTCTGGATTAGGATATCTTTTTAAAAGTTACCAGTCCATTTGGTTGAAGGTTGCTCAGCATTTGGTTGTAATTTTGTTGTTTTTATGGGAGAAGTTAAGCTCCAATCCTTCTATTCCACCATCTTAATCCTGTCTCCTCAAGTTTTTATTTATCCGAATATGTCTCTGTAGTCGTGCTGGATAATAATCTTGGTTGATGGTTTTTTCCCTTTCAGTGCTTTGAAAGTGTTGTTCTGCTGCTTTCTGGCCTCCATTGTTTTTAATTAGAAGTCAGTTATTAATCTTACTGGGGGCTCCTTGTATATGATGCTTTCAAGATTTTCTCTTTGTCTTTTGACATTTTAACTGGGTGTGACTCTGAATTCATTTTACTTGGAGTTTTTTGAGCTTCTTACATGTGTAGATTGATATTTTTCATCAGTTTGGGAGTTTTCAGACATTTTTTCTTCAATATTTTTTCTGTTCCTTTCTCTTCTACTTTTGGTACTTTTATTATGTGTGTTAGTGTATTCATTGGTGTGTGTATTAGTCTGGGTTCTCCAGAGAAACAGAACCAGTTGGGGATATACAGTTGACCCTTGAACAATGGTGGGGTAAAGGCACTCACCCACCATAATTTGAAAATCTGCATATAACTTATACTTGGCCCCCCATATACATCTGCCAATATTTAACTAACTGTGGGTCTTAGTTAATAGTATTATAATATTTACTATTGAAAAAAATCCATGTATAAATGGACCCATTCACTTCAAACCTGTATTGTTCAAGAGTTAGCTGTACACGTAATGGTTCAGAGAGAGAGAGATTTATTATGAGGAATCGGCACATGTGATTATGGAGGCTAAGAGGTCCCAAGATCTTCAGTATCAAGGCCTGAGAACCAAGGGAGCCAATTGTGTAAGTTTTAGTCCAAGTCCAAGGCAGGAGGAGACTAATATCTCAGCTTGAAGATCAGACCATCAAACAGAGAGAATGAATTTTTTCTCTCTCAGCCTCTAGCTCTGTTTAGGCCTTCAATGGATTGGATAAGGTATACCCACATTGGGGAGGGCAATCTGTTTTACTCGGTCTACAGATTCAAATGCTAATCTCATCCAGAAATACCCTCACAGACACATCCATAATAATGTTTACCCAAATATCTGGGCATCTTGGGGCCCAGTCAAGTTGACATACAAAATCAACCATCACCGTATGCTTAATGGTGACCCACATTTCTCTGAGGCTCTGCCTCATTTTCTTTATTGTTTTATCTCTGTGCTTCAGATTGCATAATCTCTATTATTCTGTCTTCAAGTTCACTGATTATTTCTTCTACCAGCTCTAATCTACTGTGGAGCCCTTCTAATACTTTTTTTAAAAGTAAACTTCATGATTTAGAATAGTTGCTAGTTTATGAAAAAATAACAAAGATAGTAGAGAAAGTTCCAATATGCTCCCCACCCAGTGTCCCTTATTATTAACATTTTACATTAGTTTGGTACATTTATTACAAGTAGTAAACCAATACCGATACTGATTATTGATTACTGATATTTTCAAAGTCCGTACTTCATACAGATTGCCATGGTTTTTACTTGGTGCCTTTTTTCCTGTTCCAGGATTCCATCTAGCATACCATATTACATTTAGTTGTCTTGTATCCTTAAGCTCCTCTTTCTTGGTTCTCAGACTTTGTGTTTTTGATGACCGTAACAGTTTTGAGTAGTACTGGTTAGGTGTTTTGGTATATTTGGTTAGTACTGGTTAGGAATGTTCTTCAAAGGGGGTTTGTCTGATGTTTTTCTTGTGATTAGACTGATGTTATGTGTGTTGGGAAGGATGACCTCAGAGTGAAGTGCCATTTTCATCATATATCAAGGATATGTACTTTTTTTTTCTGAGTGAAGACTGTGTATTTTTAATGTGACTTCTCGCTATTGATCTTGATCACCTGACTGAGTAGTGTTTGTCAGGTTTCTCTGCTGCAAAGCTGTTCTTTCCCCTCCTCTCTGTACTGTCCTCTAGAAAAATGTCACTGTACAGCCCACACTTAAGGAGTGGGGGGTTACGTTCTGCCTCACCAAGGATGGATTAGCCACATAAATTATTTGGGATTCATCTGTATGGGAGATTTTCCCACTCTCTCACTTTTATTTGTTCAGTCGTTTGTTTGTATCATTATGGATTTGTGGATATTTATTTTATACTCTGGGTTGTAATCTAAATCCAGTACTACTTTAATTAAATTGTTGGTCACATCATTCCTGCTTTGGCCATTGCGAGCCCTTTCAGTTCCTTCCTCTTGCCACTTTTGATAAAACATAAGCACTGCAAGATGTTCAATTTTTACTTTTCTTGCCCCAGTCTTAGAATCAGCCATTTCTCCAAAGAGCCCTGGTTCCTTTCTGTAACTCACCTCTTTTCTTTGTTATTTTATCTTTTGAAAGTGAAGCCTCATTTTATTTTCCTTAGTGCAGGAAGAATACTTCCATTTGTGTTGTACTTTTGTCTGTGTGTCTTGTTTCTGTGGTTTCTCTCACAAAATCTTTTAGGGCTAAAGGTAATTGAAGTGCATTTGCTTTCCTCCACATCAAAGAATACTTTATAAATATGCCTCAGCAATTCTGCTTATTTGATTTGTCAGTTCTTGTTTTTTGTCTTGGTACAACAGAAGCTAATTCACTTTATACAGTAAGTTGAAGGTATCTTATAAGACTATAAATTATCAGTAATGCTGATAGTGCAGTACAGTTTTAGAAACGGTTCTAGATTTAGCATAGTTTTAAGCTGTTCAGGCTGAGTAAAAATTTTCCATTGATACTGTTCAACTTAATAAAATAGTAGTGCTTTGCAGGTAATTTGTCATCAGAATTGGCAAGACTAAAATACTGCTTTTTTAAAAAATGTTTTATTTATTAAAAAAATATTGCTCTTAACATGCTAATGACATTTCATGAATCTATTATTCCTTATGGGTCTTAACATAAATTGCTTGTCTCATTTGGGGAATTTCCTTAAGCAGAGGCTCATAATTGAGATGATAAATCCCACTTTCTCAAGGTATTAGCCTTCTTATTTCTGTTATCTGTCGTGTTAAATGAGTCTTATTATTTAATTACCAATAATGGTTTCTTATTACATGGCTACAATGCATCAGAGGCTTTACTTATATAACCTTGAATCCTCACCTGTAAGTAGGTAGTTTTAGTCCCTCTTAGTAAATGAGAAAACTGGCTTAAAGAGGTTAAATAACTCGCTCATGGTCACATAATTAGTGAAAGTTAGCACCTGGATGTGTTAGGCTTCTCTGAAGATTAGAAAGAGAGGTCCAGGTAGAGGAAAGGTTTGTGCCAACAAGCAGTACACTTGGCCTGATTATTCATCATCTTAATTGGTCTTGGATTATTGACATGTTTTTTAATCTTCTATGAAGGACATACTCAAGTATAGAACCTCAAAGAAAATTCACTTTTGATTTTAAAAATACTGTATGTTAGCTTATGGTAACATAGTCACTCATATGTTTGAATAATTCAAAATAGACGGTAGACAGTATTTTAAATTCAGAATGTGCATGGTTTTCTTTAAAACATTGAATCGTGTATCTATAATGAGGTAAAGTGAGAGTTACTTCAAGGAAAATGATGCCATGCTGAAGAGCAGGCACCTTGGTTACCGGAAGCTGTATAGTTTTCCCACCTATTCTGTTGTGAATGGGAACAGGGCCCTTCCGTTGAGCTAGAGCAGAACTCTTCCTCAGAAGCTGATTGGGAGACCTTTGATAGAAGCTTTGTTTCTTCATTCATATAACGAATGGGTAGGTTATTCTAGCTTTAAGATTCTGTGATTCCCTGTACAAGAAGATGGTAAAGGCGGTAGTTTCTATTGCAGAGGGCTTTACAGATCATTTGTATGGAATTTAAAACACAGGTAATTAAGTTAGTATTATAGAATTGTGAAGTAAAATGTACTGTGACTAATCCACATACAGGTAGTAATTGACAGTAAAGTTGTGTGCAGGTTCATTCTCTGTCAGTTACCGTTATAAATATACATAGTCAATTCTTAACTATTTAAGAATTGTTAGAATGGTTTATCCCATCCCAGTTTTTTTCCCTTTTGGAAAAGTGTCTTTCTTTTGGAAATGTGGATCCTTATTAAGGTCTTTCTCGGTCGATAGGCAGAAAAGAGTTGAAATGAAGATATAGGATATAGTAGACGTATGGCTATCTAGTTTCTAGGAAATTATGATTTATGTAAGGGAAATAGATATGAATGCAAACAATAAATGTTTATGTAATGAATATCACGTAAGTGCCCTATGTAAGAATTTATAGACGAGTCTTTTGAATTTTTATCATGGGAATCTATTAATCTAAACTAAAGAAAATAATACAGAGTTTATAGAGAATAATTTCTAGCTGGGCTGAACAGAGAGAAAGTTATAATTTACTTGATTTTTTAAAAATGATGGCTAACTGGGGCCAGGGGTGGGGAAATGATTTGAACAAAGGCATAGAATGGGAAAGTGAAAGGCTTGTTCTAGGTGTTGATTAGTAGGTATAGTCGGTTTAGGAGCCAAAGATTCTTATGATGGAGAAGTGGGTTATTGTCAAAAAATTATAGTTAAATTCATAGGAAAGCAATTGCCAAAAGTTATAGTTAATTTCAGATTAAGTAACATAACTGCCCTGAGTATAAATTTTCCCTGCTGTGAAATAAAGTCAGATGAGATGATCCCTAACCTGCTTAATAGGTGTTCAGTAGGTATTTGTTGAATGAATAAATGAGTGAGTGAATAGGTAAGTGAAAGAGATGTGTTTAGCTATTTTCCTTTACATCAGTGCCTTAGAAATTTGGGAAATTTACAATTTTTGGTAGTAAAATGATATAACAACTTCAGTCTAAAAATAAGTCATGGTTTTTTCGTATATATAATAGTTTGATGTGTTTCGAAATTTGTTTCTTTCTGTAGGAGTCAGTGGATCCTTGTCTGGATTAAGAATTGTCAGGACTCTTTTAATGCTTAAAATGTTTGAGGCTTAAACTATTAAGTATTTTTTTTAAATTGAAAAGTGAATATAAAAGCTTAGAAACTTGTATAGCAATTTAACATCACCACACCATTTTTTATTGTATTTTACAATGTAATTTATATGAGATTGAAAAACAAACACACTAGACTTTTATTCTAAATAGTTTGAGAAACTCTGTCTAAATGATGCCAAAGTTTTTGACTTTGGGTAGATCAGTTGCCGTGATTACAAGAACCCATCTCTTTCCAAGGCATCTTTTCTAAGGATTCTAAAAGAATGTGATTATAACGTATTCATCTGAAGAGTGACTTCATAATGGAGCCTGAGAATACCCAGGGAGCAGGTTATATTCTTGATGAAGCTGCCTTAAGGGAATTAAGTAAGTTAAATCTTGAGTTTCTCTTATTCTCAATTTTATGACATATTCCTTACTGTTGACCTCAAGTTCAGCTTTGTATTCATTCAGCTATCCATGCTAATCTCTGTATTGTGCAGTATAAAACTTCCCATAATAAATAACAATTAAATAAGACCCTGTAGTTATCAGTCATGTAATATTGTTTTTCTTTTATGCTCCTCTATATTCCCAATTTCAGCTTTCAGTGCCCTAATATGCCCAATAGTCAAGGCAGGAATTCTGTAATCATCTAGACTTCTCCATTTCTCATTTGTCAACTGTTTTGAAATTGGCCCTGTGTCTTTTGAGTCTACCTCCTAAATATCTCAAATCTGTCTGCCTTTCTCTTCTCACTGCTGCTTTAGTCGAGATTTTCATCATTTTACGCCTGGTCTCCATCAGTAGCTTTCTGCTTAGTGTCTCTGCCCTAACCCTCTTCTTGCCTCCATGGTGATTTTTCTGAAACATAATACTGATAAGTACTCATCTAAAAAGCTTCTCTTGATTTACTCTTGCCTATGGCCGTAGCCTTCAGACTTCTGGTACAGCACTTGAATCATTCCTTAAAATTTAGAGAAACGTACCTGTGGCATTGTATACAAGGCCTTTTATGATCTAGTCCCTGCCTCGTTCCTGTCATTCCTGGACCTGTGGCCTAGATTTCAGAGAAGCTGAATGACTTGAGTTCTGTAAACACCCCTTGTTTTTGTTTTGTGTTGTTTTGCCTGTTGTATGTAGCAAGAACTTTTTCCTAGAATGCCTTTACCTTTTTGTCTCTCTCATATTCTGTTCTTGTCTCAAGAATGTCACCTCAATGTATCTCCTGAGTGAGAAGAATGTCTTTTGTATGCTAATGGATGGTTTCTGGCAGAAGCACCTAGATAACTTCAGGATGGGGCCTGGTCACCAGAAGGACTAGCCATGATTAGGTGCGAACTTTCAGCCCCCTCTTTCTACCCCCTATCTCTGGGGAGGAGAGGGGGCTAGAGATTGAGTTCCATTACCAGTGGCCAGGTATTCAGTTAATCATGCCTACATAATAAAACCTGCATGAAAACCTCTAAACAACAGAGTTTGGGAAGCTTCTGGGTTGGTGAACACATTGAGGTGCTGGGAGGGTGCTTAGGGTACCCTAAGAGGGCATGGAAGCTTTGCCCCTCTTCCCCCCACCCCCTGTAACTTGCCCTTTACATCTCTTCCATTTGGCTCTTCCTGAGTTCTGTCCTTTATGACAAAGTAGTAATGGTACGTAAAGCATTTGCCTGAGTTCTGTAAGTCATTCTGGGGAATGAGGAAACCTGAGGGAGGGGTTGTGGGAACCCCCAGGTTTTTAGTCAAGTTGGACAGAAGTGCAGGTGGCCTGGGCACCCAGGGTTTGTAACTGCCATCTGAAGTGAGGGAAATCTGTGGGACTGAGCCCTTGAACCTGTGGAGTCTGCTGTTAACTCTGGGTAATTAGAATCAGAGTAGATTATAGTGTGAACTGGAGATTGGCACTTGCCATCTGCTTTTCTAAGGACTGAATCATGAGCCACTGATGCTGCTGACCCTCAGTACCCCCTGAAACGAGCTCAGGATGGAGATCAGAAGTGAGGCAGGAACTCTGTGCCCTGGAAAAGTGGTAGAACAAGTCTTCAGATAGATACTTTCAGGAGAAAATTTTATGAGCCCAATTCTTTTATCTCGTATCTAGAAAAGCACTAACATCCTTTGTGATGACATCTGCTCCTCGTGACAGCAGTAATCTTCATGAGACTAGCAGCAGTCTTCTGTAAAATGTGATTGGTTGCACGCATCTCCCCTTCTCCAAAATCACATATATATTGACTTCCCCCTTACTTCTTTGGAGGGGTGTTTCAGAGCTGTCTGAAATGCTGCCTTCCAGGCTGTATTCCTCATTTTAGACCAAATACAACTTAACTCTCAACTTTGAGGTTGTGCGGATCTTTTTTTTTTTAAGTCGACAGTTTGACGCCCAGGTTTTAGAGAATCGGTGTTGGAAAAGAGGCCACATATTTGGTGTCAAGGTCACTTAACCTCACTTTAGAAATGGAAACAAATCAAAGGTTCAAGAGACTGCTCAGCTTAATATTAAGTTACTATATAGGAGACCTAGAACTCAAAAAGTCTTAACCATACCTTCTTTTGTTTTGTTTTGGCTGCACGCATAGCATGTGGAAGTTCCCAGGCCAGGATCAAACTGGCGCTGTGGTTGTGGCAGTGCTGGACCCTTCACCAGCAGCATCGCGCAGGATCTTCCTTTTTTTTTTTTTTTGTTTTGGCCGCACCCGCGGCATACGGAGGTTCCCGGGCTAGGGGTCAACTCAGAGCTACAGCTGCCAGCCTCCACACAGCCACAGCCACGCCAGATCCGTGTTGCATCTGCTCCCTACACCACAGCTCATGGCAATGCTGGATCCTTAACCCACTGAGTGAGGCCAGGGATCAAACCCGGGTCCTCCTGGATGCTAGTCAGATGTCAGATTCATTTCCACTGAGCCACAAGTGGAACTCCTTTTTTTTTTTTTTTTAATAATTATAATTTCCTTGAAGCAAAGAACCTGTCTTTCATTAATTTTAACATATTAAATTTTTATTATTTATTAGTCATGTGTTCAGATTTCTTGAACTTAATTGAATGCTTGATAAAATTGCTTGTAATTTTGACTGTTACTTGTTTGGCCAAAGTAATATATATTACTTATAAAGTTAGCAGGACAAATAGCTGAGGAAGTGCAAGGTCTTTAGCTTGATTTCTTTCCGTTCCTTCTATATTTTAAATAGGACACAAATATCTCTGTAAATGAAAATAACTTCCTCCCAACCCATTTGGAAAATATCCCAGACTTCCTTGTCATGCCTTGCAAAGCCGCTCCTGTCTAGTCATTATTACTATTTGTTTTTTCCCTTTAAAATAAGTGACCCTCCCAGAAATAGCTTGGCCACCATATGTTTGGCCAGCAATATTCTTATTCTCGTTTTATAGTTTTTCTGAAATAGGCTGAAAGGTAATCATTCCATTCCTTCTCTTCTAAGATGATTTTACTGAATTGCTCTTGAAACTTACCTTGGTAAGTGATTTGGAACCAAATTGAAAAGAGAGAGAGAGTAAGGTATACATATTTTATGCTGGTCCTTTATGAATTGACATTTATTCGTTGAGAATTTTGACACATTTTTAGTTTGAGAGGTTCTGAGTGTTTAGAAATGAAATTGTGGGACTTTTAACAGAGGAGCCTTTGACTGAGGAAATGAAAGTTGTTAAGGTCAACCATAAATTTGATACTTGGCCTTGGTGAGAGAAACTCAGGATTCATAGTCTTTCTGATGTAATTTTCAGTCTTTCAGGAATCTGGAGACTTGATAACATAAGTTGGTGACACCATTAACATTGTTTAGCCAGGAAGCAGCCCTTGTGTATTTTCCAGATTATTGACAGTGTTTGACATCACTCAATGTCTTCTGGATCAATAAACTCTACCATGGGAGTTCCTGTCGTTGCTCAGTGGTTAATGAACTCAGCTAGTATCCATGAGGACTCAGGTTCAATCCCCGGCCCTGCTCAGCGGGTTAAGGATCTGGCATTGCCGTGAGCTGTGGTGTAGGTCGCAGACATGGCTCGGATCTGGCGTTGCTGTGGCTTGGTCGTAGGCCGGCAGTTGTAGCTCTGATCAGACCTCTAGCCTGGGAACCTCCATATGCTGCGAGTGCCGCCCCAAAAAGACAACAGCAACAACAAAAAACTCTACCACGTACTTTTATATTTTTATAGATTTTTCAAATTTCCAAAAAAAATAGCAATAAACCTCCTTGGATATAATCATAAATAGAATAAATGTACAAAACAGATATAAGTGGTATTTAATTAGAATACAATTTTTTTTTTTTTTTTTTTGTCTTTTGTATTTTTAGGGCCGTACTTGCAGCATATGGAGGTTCCCAGGCTAGAGGTCTGATCAGAGCTACAACTGCCGGCCTACGACCAAGCCACAGCAACGCCAGATCTGAGCCGCGTCTGCGACCTGCACCACAGCTCATGGCAGTGCCAGATCCTTAACCCACTCAGCCAGGCCAGGGATCAAACCCGCAACTTCATGGTTCCTAGTCGAATTTTGTTTCTGCTGCGCCACGACGGGAACTCCTAATTAGAATACAATTTTAAGTGTAATTTTGATTTTATTAGAAGATAAATCATTGAGAAAACTCAAATTTGTGAAATGTTATAATAGAGTATTTTACTTCCATCTCTAGCTTAAAATACCTGAGTGGATGTACCATAATTCATTTAACTAGGCCCCCATTGATACATAATTAGGTTGTTCCCATTCTTTTGCTTTTACAGCAATGCTGCAGTGAATAATACATGCTTATTGTGTGTGTATGTGTTTTCGGAGGATAGATTCCTAGAAACGTAATTGCTGTGTCATTAGAATATATGTTTTTAGTTTTGAAACATATTAAGTTTGCCTCCAAAAAATCGTATCTATATGTCTATATGTGTGTGTATATATATATAGATAGATAGATATAAATATATCTATATCTATCTATCTATATATATATTCCCGCCAGCAATGTATGAGCAAGCTTAATTCCCTCATGCTTTCATCAACATGGTATATTAATTTTGGTCTTTGTTATCTGAAAAATTGTATCTCAGTGTAGTTTTAATCTTCAGTTGTTATATGTAAAGCTGAGTAACTTTTTATGTTTGAGCCATTTGTGTTCTCTTTCTTGTGAATGATAAAAAAAAAAAGTGATATAAACATATCACTTTGCCCATTTAAAAGACTGGGTTTCTTGCCCCTCTTACTGAGCAACAGGAACCTTTTATGTGTTAGAATTTTAACTCTTTGATGTAAGTTGCATATTCTTTTCCTCAGTTTGTTTCTCTTTTCCCTTTGGTTTTTGTGTTTTTCATTTTTATGGATATGTAAACTCAAACTTATGCTAAAATGGAGTCCTGAATTTCCCCCTTTCCCCTAACCTGCTCCTCTTTAGTAGTTTTCCTTATATTAAGGAGCAGCAACTTCCATTACTCCTAGCCCAAGCCCCAAACCAAGAAGTTATCTTTGATTTCTCTTACCCTCATTTCCCATCTCTAATCCATCCCCAGCTCTATCAGCGTCCCCTCCAAATAAATCTATCCATTTCTCCTTATATGTCCATCCACCCTTATCCTTTTACCTGGTAGGCTGCAGTGGCTTCCTAGGTGTTATTCCCCCAAGTTCATAGTTCCCCTTCCAGGCCCAGAGCCATTCTCTACCCTATAGCTTGTATGATCTTTTCAAAATGCAAATCATGGAGTTCCTATTGTGGCTCAGCAGGTTATGAACCCTGACTGGTATCCAGGAGGACGCAGGTTGGATCCCTGGCCTCACTCAAGTGGGTTAAGGATCTGGTGTTGCTGTGGCTGTGGTGTGGGCCGGCACCTGTAGCTCTGATTTGATCCCTAGCCCAGGAACTTCCATATGCTGTGGGTATAGCCCTAAAAAGCAAAAGAAAAATTTTTAAATGCATATCATCTGATTGTCATACCACCCCCTGAACCCACATCCTATTCTTGTTCAAACCCATCCACTGGCTCCTTAAGTCTCATGTTAAGATAAAACTATTTAAAATATCCTCCTCTTTCTCCAGCCTCACTGTGTACTAGGTCAACCCTAGCCACCTTTTGAGTCTCTTCTGTCTGCCGTGTTCCCTCCTGATTTGGGACTTTTGCATATATCATTCTCTCCTGGAGTATCCCTCCTCCTCTCTAAGTTTATGTCTAATTGTCCTACAGATCTCACCTCACTGGAAGCTTTCTCTAGAAAAGCCAACCCGCCCTAATTAGGTGGGAAACTTCTGAATAAGCCCTTGTAGAGCTTTCTCTCTCTTTTTCATAGCACTTATATTTCCAATTTCACGCTTATTGTGTGATTCTTTGATAAACTCCATGAAATAAGAGATTTTGTTTATTTCCTTTACTGATATGTGTTCCCAGTGTCTGTCACAGTGCCTGGCATATAGTTAATTCTCAAGACATACTTAGTGAATGCTTAATTATAAGTTCTCATGTTCAGAATTTACAGAATGTATTATTTTACCCTTTTTGAAAAATGTGACTACATTTGCTCTAGGCTAGTCTTTGTTCTCTTCTTTTCCCTGTGGCTTTCCCATGATCATTGAGGTTCAGCAATCTCATCTCCAGTCTTAAAGCATTTCAGGTATGAGACATATCTAGGCCAATGGTCTTGAATTCATTTAAAGCCTGTGGGTGTTCTTCAGCAGTCTTGGCCTTTTTCGGTTCCTACAATTTTTTTTCCATCTGAAGGTTATTGCTTTGCTTGATTGGTGGGTTGGTTGTTTTTCTTTCTTTCTTTCTTTCTTTCTTTCTTTCTTTCTTTCTTTCTTTCTTTCTTTCTTTCTTTCTTTCTTTCTTTCTTTTTTAGAGTAGAGAACAGTAACTTAGACCACATTTTCTTTTTTCCATTTTTTTGCTTTTTAGGACCGCACCTCGACATATGGAAGTTCCCAGGCTAGGGGTCAAATCGGAGCTGTAGCTGCCAGCCTACACCACAGCCACAGCAACACCAGATCCAAGCCGCGTCTGTGACCTACACCACAGCTCACCGCAACGCCAGATCCTTAACCTACTAAGCGAGATCAGGGATCGGGCCCTCATCCTCATGGATGCTAGTCAGGTTCATTACTACTGAGCCACAGTGGGAACTCCTAGACCACATTTTCTTTCTTTCTTTCTTTCTTTTTTTTCTTTCTAGGGCTGCACCTATGGTATGTGGAGGTTCCCAGGCTAGGTGTCGAATTGGGGATGTAGCACTGCCAGATCTCAGTCTCGTGGTGACCTGCACCACAGCTCATGGCAACACTAGATCCTTAACCCACTGAGCGAGGCCAGGGATCAAACTTGCATCCTCATGGATACTAGTCAGATTCATTTCTGCTGAGCCATGATGGAAACTCCTAGACCACATTTTCTGATCCACATCAATTCAGAAAATCTAGGTGGCTCCCACCTTTTGTAAGTGTATTTAAAATTTGGTTATTTAGAGTTTGGAGATCAAAACAAATTATCCCATAGAAACCGTGATAAATGTGATACTTAAATTTTCATGCAAGTGCTTGAAAGCCTTTGAAAAGCCTTTTTAACCAATAGTATATCTCAGATAGTACTATATTAGTATAAACTTTGAATTTCTCTGATCCCAGTTTAGTTTTCTTTTTCACCCTGAACCCTGAGGTCCTCAGATTCTTCAGGAAGGTCTGGAAGTTTAGTAGGGCTGGCATGCTAGGAGAAATGTTAGGTAGCTGGGGAGGAGATACATTGAGTTGGTACTGGATTTCCTACCTTGTGGAAGGAGTCTAATGTTAAAGGGAGGGGAGGCAATCTACATATTTTATAATTTGAAATTTGTGTGCCATTAAACTGTGTTTATATTACTCACGATAGTCACATACCAGGTTTTGTTTTTTTCTTTCTTTTTAGGGTCGCACATGCGGTGTATGGAAGTT
The DNA here is from genome assembly GCF_054392235.1 of Sus scrofa. Lineage (NCBI taxonomy): Eukaryota > Metazoa > Chordata > Mammalia > Artiodactyla > Suidae > Sus > Sus scrofa. The sequence continues at coordinate 18,581,425 of NC_139401.1, forward strand.
CCCAGGCTAGGGGTCAAATTGGAGCTACAGCTGCCAGCCTGCACCACAGCCACAGCAACTTGGGATTCTTAATCCACTGAACCACGCCAGGGATCAAACCTGCGTCTTCATGGATACTAGTCGGATTCATTTCCACTGTACCACAATGGGAACTCCGTCAAATATCAGTTTGATTTAATAATGGAAACTAGGAGTTCCCATTGTGGCGCAGCGGAAATGAATCTGACTAGGAATCATGAGGTTGCGGGTTTGATCCCTGGCCTCCCTCAGTGGGTTAATGATCTGGCGTTGCTGTGAGCTGTGGTGTAGGTCACAAACGTGGCTCGGATCCTGTGTTGCTGTGGCTCTGGCATAGGCCAGCAGCAACAGCTTTGATTAGACCCCTGGCCTGGGAACCTCCATATGCTGCGGGTACAGCCCTATAAAGACAAAAGACAAAAAAAAAAAAAAAAAGGAACTAAATTAGGGAGTGGATTGATAACTTACTCTTCACTATTGGGGGAATAAAGCAAAATGAAGATTCTATTATGTCAAGTGGTCCCATCTAGGAAGAAAACTAAGTAGGAGTTCCCTTCTGGCACCAGTGGGTTAAGGATCCAACATTGTCCCTGCAGCACCGCATCAGCTCAAGTTGCTGCTGTGGCAAGGGTTCCATCCCTGACCCAGAAACTTGCTTGTGTCATGGGAGCAGCCAGAAGCAAAGAAAGGAAGGAAGGAAGAAGGGAAGGAAGAAATGGAAGGAAAGAAAAGAGAAGAAAAGAAAACTAAGTTGTAGTGTATTTTCTCTTCACTTACATTTAACATGGAGAATTCTCCACAAGAGAGTAGGATGCTTTCCATATTACAGCTTTGCTTTCCAAGGAAATGGTTTCTTTCCATACATGGATTATGAATTTTAAGATGCTTCAAACAATTCGAACTCTCTTATTATAAAAGGCGTTTAGTCACGTGCCGAATTCATTCCTGTCCAGTTTCAGTGACAAAGTGGTTCTCTCATTTGTATGTATAAAAACAATGCCAGAAATGAAAACAAAACTGATTCAACTGATTTTGTACTCTCTGGGAAGGAAAAAAGACCCATTGAGATGAAGATTATAATTTCAGCAACAAAGGAAACATTCAAGGATCAGGCAGCTCTTAAATTCAATACTAATAATATAAGAAATAATTTATAAGCTTTACATTTCTGTTAGTTCTTGTAGGTCCTGCTTGCCAATGCTGAGACAGGATTGCTAAATTCTAGGTGTATTTCTTAGTGCAAGACATGACCACTTTTAAAAGCATTCTATTACTTGTTTACAGGGTTAATGTTTAGCAATCAAAAACTCAAATGGTTTTTGAGAGATTCTTGAAGTCTTTTAGAAAGCACCTTTGCTCACCCCTACGCTGGAGATTCTTTAACCCTTTGTTGGAGGGGACCTTGGAGGACATCTGATTGAGTACACTCTTTCCTACCTGGGCGGGCCAAACTCCCTCCAGCAGCCTCCTCCTGCCCCCTGCAGGTCCCTTTCTAGACTGCTCTCTAAGATTGTACTGTCTCCAGTGCTCTTGTCACATCCTTGTGTCCCTGGCTTGCTTCTTTACATTAAACAGATTTCAATCAAATTTTACCTCTTCCGACAGGCCTTTCCCAGACCGCCTTGTCTGCTTGCACCCCCTTTTCAGTTTCCAAAACTCTCTATCATAAGGCTGTTTTCTTTCCTTCATAATAATTGTCACTGTTGGGAATGATCATGTTTGTTTATTGTCTCTCGCCCTTCATTGGCTCCATGAGAGCAGGAGCTCTGTCTCTCTTGTTCACTGCTGTATCCCAGATCATCTGCAGTGGGCTGGCCCACTGGAGGTATCTGATAAATATTTCTAGAAGTTATGAAGAACCATCGATGGTTCATCATTGTCTAAATCACTACTGAGCTGACCTCTTTCTCCTTTACATTTTACCACTGATCTTAGTTCTGCCCCCTGAAATAACCTAAATCACCTGTTCTACTCCCTCTTTTTCAGAGTCTTTAGTTATTGGAATGGCGGTCATCTCTTACTGAGGCCAAACCTGCACAGCTTCCTCATCCACTCCTGGCCTGACATGGTCTTGGAGTGTGGTTACCATCCAGGTTATCTGTTACTGGGAGTTTTGAGTTTTGTTTTTGATACCCAGCACTAGACGCAGGACATCATGTGGATGGAATCTGAAGAGATAGTAGAGTTTAACTTTTTTGGTTGATCTAATATTGAAATGCTTTATCTTTGATAAAAAATTGTCTTTTACCTCCATATAAATGACCATGGAGCTGTTTAATGTATGATGTCATTATCAGAATTACTCTTTGACTTCTTAAAAACTTGTTTTATTGTGAAATATAACAACGTAGAAATACCGAAAACATAAATATACACTCTAATGAATGTCTGTTTAGCCAGCACTCAAGTCAAGAAATAGAACATTAGAAATAGAAAGCCTCCTATGTATCTCTTGTCACTCTCAACTCCTCCCTAGGGATAATTCACTAATATCTTCATTTTTAAAAGAAACACTTCTTTGGTCACTTATATATGCATACCTAAACAAATAGTTTGTAATTCAGCTTTTTCTGTTTTCAAACTGTATATAAATGAAATGATACTGTTTTATTAGTTTTCTGTTGTTTGTAATGATTTACCACAAGCTTAGTGTCTTAAAACAGCGCCCATATATTAGCTCACAGTTGTGTAGGTCAGAAGTCTGGTCGAATGCGGCTGGTTCTCTGCTCAGGGTAGCCGTGTAGTGCTTGAAATCTCTGTGTTGACTGGGCTGAGTTTTCTTCTGCCCTTGATTAGTTTCAAAGTTATTTTCTGAGATCTAGCTCACTTTTTTTATCTCTTTAGTATTTGTGTGTTTTCTATTTCATGAGTTCCTGCTCTTATTTCTTTATATTTTCTTTGGATATATCTTGCTGGTTTTGTTTTTTTTTTTTCCCCTGGCTGCACCTATCACATGTGGAAGTTTCCAGGCCAGGGATGTGCCAAAGCAGTGACCCAAGCCCCCTGCAGTGACAGTGCCAAATCCCCAACCCAATGCACGACGAGAACTCCTGTTATTTTTTTTAAACCGCTTGAGGTTGATGCTTAGTTTATTCTTTTCTGTTTTGTGATATATGCATATATGAGGCTTTCAGTTCCCTCCCTAAGCATTGTTTTAGCGTCTTCACATTGAATTTGTATTTGTATTTTTATTGTTTTTAAATGTTTGTTCTGATTTCTTCTTTTACTTATGGATTACTTAATATATTTTTAATTTCTGAACATATGTATATTTCCTAGTTATTTCTTTTCTGACTGATTTCTTGCATACTTGGACTGTGGAGAGAGAAAGAAGGTACTGAAACCAAAATCCTCGTAGTTTGCTTCGAATTGCATTATGGCCTAGTTGAGTGGTGCTTTTGTAGATGTTGTGTGTGTGCTTGGGGAAAACAAGATATTTTGTAGTTCTTTACTATACTTTATGTATTTTCATTTGTTCAAGTTTAAAAAATATGTTTAAGCTCTTACATATCTAACTTTTCTCTTCATACTGTCTATTGAGTTCCCTTGCTGGTATTCTAGTTTCCAGTTCTAAAATTGTAATTTATTTTTCCACTTTGTTCTTCTGCCTTTTAGACCTTTGAGTTCTATCAAAATGTTTAACCCTTGGATTTTTAATAATTCAGCCCTATAGTTGTTTTGTAGGCTATTTCTGATTAATTCTGATATTATGAGTCTTTCTTGGGTCATTTTCTGTTTTGGTCATTTCTATTCTTGTTTTTGGTATCTTATTACTTTGTATACCTGGTTATCTTACTGCACAATGTAAACAAGAAATTATCTGTAACAATATTATGAGGCCTAGAGGCAACCCCCCCGCCCGCTGCCCACTGCCACTGCTGCCACCACCTCTTTCAACCAGACAAGCGTTGGCACTAACAATCTAAATGTGGGACCACCTCAATCCAAGGTACACTTAGAGGTTTATTTAGGTCACGCAGGTGACATAATGCTATAATTCAGGTCTGTCCAGGGACTGATTTCTTTCTGGCTTCCTTTATCCTTGGAGTCTAGCTCTTCGGAGTTTCAGCCTCAAATTGAATGGTCTCTTATTGTACTTCTTCCTTTTGAAACACTTTTGCCTTTGACTTTCTTGCCCCTGGATTCAGAAGGGTTTTAAGAACAAGTCTTTTTCTCTCCCAATTTTTCTGAATCTTCCTTCAAGTGCCTGTGGCCTAAAACAGCTTTGGGTGGTTTGAGTTGCTTCTCTCGGTTCTATTCTTTTGCCTTGATTTCATCCAGGTAATTCTTCACAATTTTGTTAAGTCTTTGATGATTTTTAGGCTGTTCTTTAAAAAGTATTTCCTCCAGCATTTGTATTTCCATCCAAGTTATTTAGTTACTTAAAGCTGAAATATCTGTGTTTTTAATGCCTTAAAAATTAGTCAGTGTTATTCATATAAAATTGTAGTTAAATCCATTTTGGCATAAAATTTTTTTCTCATTATGAATACAAGTCGTTAAAAGACTGTTCTTGACACCTATACTATATATTTACTCACACATTTAAACTGATTCGCAGTTTGCATTACTCAGTTTTGATTTCCACAGAGAATAGGTGGGACCAAATGTTCTTTGTATATACTTACATACAGAACTTTTGGGGGTGCTGAGTCTTCTTAGCAGGAATGATTTAACTTTTATCTCTAGTTTCCTTGAAATGAGCTGTACCATTATTGACAGTGGAATATTTAATTGTTTCCTGAGTGTTCTTCCAAATCAGTCATGGAAAATGAAAGTGATTTATTCTCAGAAACACTGAGCATCTTTTACCTGGAATGTGATTGACTTAGCTCTTTATATGGCTAGCTTCTTCTTGTTACTGATATTTCACCTTAAATGTCTCCTTCTGAGAGCCCTCTGACTCAGGAATCATTCCATTTTTCTCCCTTCATACATGTACCAGTATCTGATAATCATCTTGTATTTTTTCCTCCCTCACTGAAGTGAAGCTCCATGAGCGCAAGGATCTTGCCTCTTGCCTGTCTTGTTCACCACTATCTCTGTATCTTTTTTACTTGTTCCCTGAAACATGTTAGGCAGTTAGTAATTATTTATTTAATAAATGGATGGGTAGAACAAATATTTCTTTCTATTGAAATTGTGACATTTTCTCTATCCCAGTCATCCTTCACAAATTTGTGATTCCACTGAATTAAAGTTATTTTCTAAAGTAAGTGTAGGTGTTTACTTTCTCTTGTCTTTTTGCAAAAACATTTTTTTTTTTTGGTAAATATTGAATGAAAAACCGGGCAATAAGAATCTGACTTAAAGTAAATGGTCAGATTTACTGTATTTTGTGTTAGTGTTTACTGTATTTATTAGTATTGGGGACAGCTGTGACTTTGTTATATACTGAGCCAAAAGGAGGTCAGTGTGGCTGGAGTGGAGCAATCCAAGGAAGAGAATAGTAAGAGATGACATCAGCGGAAAAGAGGTTTAGGCCTGGTCGCTAATGTGGACTTTGACTTGCACTCTTAATGATAAGGGAGGCCAGTGGAGGGTTTTGAGCAGGGAAGTGACGTGGAGGTGACTTGACGCTGTGGGGATATCTAAGTATGTTCTCTTTCTGGGAGTTCCCTGGTCACCTAGTGGTTAAAGATTTGGTGTTGTCACTGCTGTGGCTCTGGTTTGATCCCTGCCTGGCCTGGGAACTTCCACATGCTGTGGCACAGCCAAAAAAAAAAAAAAAAAAAAAAAAGGTACGGTCTACTTCTGGGCTCTCACATTACTTCCAGCCAGCCAATTTGTCTGTCTCTGTGCCAAGACCACCTTATCTCCATTTCTGTATCTCAATTCTAACCCTCAGTATATTTGATAGCATCTTGCCTGAGCCTCCCTTTAAGACTGAGCCATCTTACTTTTCCTAGAAGGGTGTTGACTGCCCTTGGAATTCTGCTTTTCCATACATATTATAGAATCAGCCTAAATCACCAGAAAACCCTCTTTGGGATTCTAATTGGAATTGCATTGACTGTATATGTTAATATGGAGATAATTGATATCCTTATAGTATTGAATTTTCTTAGCCTTAAAACCGAGATAACTTCATCGATAACTTTCAAATAAAGTTTATGTATATGTGTGCATATATGTACATAAACACATATATGTGTGATATATATGTTTAGGTATATATTATATTTGAATAGAGGTCTTGAGTATCTTTTATGTTAAATCCTAGTGCCTTTTGGTTGTTATTGTAAATATGATTTTTTAAAATTACATTTTATGTTTCTTACTGATATTTACAAATAAAATTGTATTTGTATATTGAGCTTATATTTAGCTATCTTGTTAACACTTATGATTCTGATAATTTGTGAATTCCTTTGAATTTTCTATGTAGACAATAATGTCTATAAATTCAATTATATTTTGCCCTTTCCAGTCCTATGTATTTTTCTTATTTTTTCTTATTTTATTGAACTGTCTCAAACCCACCAGGATAATGTTTAATAATAATATTAATAGGTATTAATAGTAAAACTTCTGAGCCACAACAGAAACTCCCAGGAAAAAAATTTTTTTCTATAAATGGTAAAAGGTAAAATTTAAATGTCTACAGGTTAGGAGTTCCCGTCATGGCTCAGTGGTTAGTGAATCTGACTAGGAACCATGAGATTGCGGGTTCGATCCCTGGCCTCGCTCAGTGGGTTAAGGATCCGGCGTTGCCGTGAGCTGTGACGTAGGTCGCAGGTGCGGCTTGGATCCTAAATTGCTATGGCTGTGGTGTAGGTTGGTGGCTACAGCTCTGATTCGACCCCTAGCCTGGGAACCTCCATATGCCACGGGTGTGGCCCTAGAAAAGACAAAAAGACAAAAAAAAAAAAAAAAAAAAAAAAAAAAAAGGCTACAGGTTAGATAATATTGTATCAATGATTTTTTTTTGTATCTATCTAAATGATTGTATCTGAATATTCCACATTTAAGAATGATGTTTTAGGTTTTCATCAGATATTTTTATCAAGATATGAGTGTTTAAAAAGCATTCAATTATGGGCATATTGCTCTTTAGAAAGTTTACATTCCTACCATTAGTGTACAAAAGGACACATTTTTCATGTCAGTACTTATCCACACCACATGGAGTACTCATTTTTTTTAAAGTTTCAAATTTCACCTAACAAAGAAAATTTTGATTTATTTCTTCCTTTTAAACCAATATTTTATGTTGCTACAGCTGTTATTTTTGTTAAAGATAGGATAGGTTTTTTGAAACAAAAGAACTTATTTCAATATAATTCCAGATTTAGAGAAAAAGTTGCAAAGATGGTATAAAGAATTTCCTATTTTATAGACCCTTGACCCAGATTCCCCAAATGTTAACATTTTATCATATTTGTTTTATCATTTTCTATCTTTTTCTCTCTTCCTCCATATAGACATACGTATTTTTTTTTTGAATCGTTTAAATTGCAAACTTTAGCTTATAGTGTTCTTTCTCTTTTTTTTCTGGTTAAGCTTTTTATTAGACTGACTTACTCTAGAGATTATAGACTGTGCCTTATTTATTTATTTTATCAAAATATAATTGATACATAATATTGTTTTCAAGTGTACAACATAAAAATTCTGTATTTGTATATAATGTGAAATGATCACCACAGTTAAGTCTAGTTAACATTCATCAACACATAGCTACACATTTTTTCCTTTGTGATGAGAACTTTCAAGATTTACACTCTTAGCAACTTTCAAAAATATAATATAGTGTTATTAATTATAGTCACCATGCTGTACATTACATCCCTAGGACTTATTTTATAGCTAGAAGTTTGTATCTTTTGACCATCTTCACCCATTTTGTTGTCATTTCTTAAAACAAGAGCATTGTTTTTTTTGTCTTTTCTAGAGCTGCTCCCGCGGCATATGGAGGTTCCCAGGCTAGGGCTCGAATCGGAGCTGTAGCCGCCGGCCTACGCCAGAGCCACAGCAACAAGGGATCCCAGTCGCGTCTGCAACCTACGTCACAGCTCACGGCAACACCGGATCCTTAATCCACTGAGCAAGGCCAGGGATAGAACCCACAACCTCATGGTTCCTAGTCGGATTCGTTAACCACCGAGCCACGATGGGAACTCCTCCCCCTTTTCATATTTATAACCTTCTTTTATGAGAATGAGACCAAACAACATTATCCACAGGATATTTACTTATTTGTTCAATCCTAGAATATACAAAAGAAGTTTCATATATCTTTATAAAAGCAAATATCTAAGTATAGAATTTGTTTATGTATATATTTTTGTATTTAGCTCAAGAAGAATTTGTAGTTAAAATACTGTTTTTCAAAAGTTGACTGGAGTTAATATCCCCCCGACCTCGCCCCCGGCTTCCTTAAGTGTAGTTTTGTTATTCATTTCAAATACAGTTAGGTACATTTTAAAATTTGTGTTCCATTTTGGATTCTTCCCTCCCGTTATTCTTTTTTTTTTTTTCTTAGTATATGAAACATTAACATGGTTTTAAAACAACTGTACAGAAAGATTGGATAGGCTATTAGAGTACTGAGATATAAAACTTAATGATTTTTAATTGTGTTTGTTCTTTCAGGGGATCATTTAATACCTCACGTCAGAACAAATATGTGAACGTTCCTGCCAACTTGTGAGAATTCTTCCTTTGGACAATTTTTGTTCTACTTACTGCTCCACTTTCTTAGAAGTTCTATTTTGATGCCATGTTCTGTGGCCTGCATCAAAAGGGGAGTTTGTCTTCATGAAGATTCCTAACATTGGTAATGTGATGAATAAATTTGAGATCCTTGGGGTTGTAGGTGAAGGTAAGTTTAGCATTCCTTGAGTTTTTGAATAACATATGATTATACCTACCTCCAGAAAAGTTATTAATTCAGATTCTATTAACTTAACGTGTATCAATTCACATAATGTGCCTAAGAATAAAATATTAAAAATAAAATTAAACTCTTTGGGTCTTATTCTCCAATTAAAAGTTAATTTAAAAACCCTTTAAAGTTTGAAAAATCGGAATTTCCTAAGGCAGCCTTCATTTCATTCTTTTCATTAGCAATCATAGTTTCTTTAGTCTGCAATTTTTTGGTTACATTTAATTTTTATATCAGCTAGGCTTATTTTGAATAACTTAAAATTTGTATAAGTTAAATTTTACTCAATACATGGTAAATTAATGAACAAATAACTTCTAATTGTTTTTGAGAATAACATATCACATTTTATAAATTTGAGCCACACAATTTGGTCATATTTTAATATCTCTGCTATAAGGATGTTAAAATCAGTAGCATGTTATGGTTTAATTGGCAGAACATTTTCTTTCCTAGTAGTACGTAAAATAATGTGTATAATCAGTGACATCATCAATTTGATGAAATATGGTAATTCATTTTTCATAGGTCTTCCTGATTTAAAAAAATTTTTTTTTTAATTGGAATATAGTTGAATTATAAAGTTGGGTTAATTCAGGCATACAGCAAAGTGAATTGGTTATACATATAACATATCCATTCCTCTGTGGACATTTTCTTATATTCATTCAACAAATATATATTTGTGTGTGTGTGTGTTTTTTTTTTTTTTTTTTTTTTTTTTTTTTGCCTTTTCTAGGGCTGCACTTGCAGCATATGGAGGTTCCCAGGCTAGGGGTCGAATCGGAGCTGTAGCCTCTGGCCTACGCCAGAGCCATAGCAACACGGGATCCGAGCACCACAGCTCACGGCAACACCAGATCCTTAACCCATAACCCAGTGAGCGAGGCCAGGGAAAGAACCCACAACTTCATGGTTCCTAGTCGGATTCGTTAACCACTGAGCCACGATGGGAACTCCCTCATTTTCCTTCTTAGTAATTTTTGCTCTTGATTTAAAGGAAACTTTATGTAGAGATTTTGGAAAATAATTCTGTTAACAGCGTAAGTGATTATGGTTTCTTTGCATTTATATCTTTAAAGTATTACAAAAAATTTGTATTTCAGAATTTTCAAATTTTGAATTTCAAAAGATTTAAAAATGTACTTATAGCATAATTGTTCTGGATTTTAATATTAAGTTAAATTCTTTTTAAATAAATAGAATGAATTAAAATATTGTCTAATCGTTGGGTGTTTACTTCAGGGTCTGAAGTTTGAAACCATATAGAAAGAATGGATCCTTCCTCCTTTACTAGTCAACTCCTTTTCCTCTTTTTCATTTATATTAATTATGTCAATAAAATTTATTTTCAATGCCTTATATACTGTTAATATTATAATACCTGCCTTCTTTATTATTTCTTATTTTTGTTTTTGCAAAACAAAACTGGAGAAGGTCAACTCCTAGGATATAATGGAGTTAGAATGTTCTGGATTCTGTGCCTAAGTTTTCCTGAATCATAACCTTGTTTTTCTTAGTATATCCATAGGTGATCATCTTCTCAGGGATTGACTTAGATTAACTAAAACTAAAATTAATCTTAAACTATACTAATAGACTGCTGTATAAATCAGAATATGTCAGTTTAAGTTGTAGTCAGAACCATCATTGCTATATGTTTTTTTTTTTTTTTTTTTCCTTTGTAAACTACCTCAGATGCTTTTTGGCTATAAAATACATACACATTAAGGAAATTAGAAACTGTCAAGCTAACTCTACATCCCTGCATCCTAAGCAGTGCATTTTTCACCCCACAGAAAAACTAGCATGGACAGTTACATGAGGACTGGATGATTGCCTGGTGGTTGTGGAGATGAGTTGTATGGCTCTAATGGCTGGTTCCATCTTAATTATGATAATGAGATTTATCCGTCTCTACCAAGTGAAGGAGACTTCTTCTAGTTCCCAGACTCTATTGGAGACAAATTTCCCAATTTCTTCTCTCTGAAGTCCTCTTCTCATAGATAAACGCAGGCTTTGCCTATCTGTTAATGTTAATGTTCTTGACATTTCTATGAACTTTACTAATCATTTTGATTCCCATAATTAGATTTTTCACATTATAACTTTAGCCTTAGTTTCCTGGGTATCTTGTTCTCAACTCTTTGTTCTGCCTCTATGTCTTTTATTGGCTAGTTAATAGGATAAATAATCTAAAAGGGAGTAATGTGTCTCATTTGAAATAGCAAAGAAAGTGGGAGTGCTTAGCTGTAAATGGCCAGAGATCCTTGGACTACTTGTGCTGGTGCCATTGAACTGAGTGTTTATGGTAAAAATATAGCACAGCTCCTACTGGTTATTAATTGGAGTGCTGAGATGAAGCCTGTACTCTTTTGGTAGTCAGAAAAGACATTCCAGTATCCTAGAAGAAGATTTAAATGTCTCCTAGGACAGGAGAACATATTTGATAGGCTCCGTGCTTGAGCCTACCTTTGGGAAAATGTTAGCTCTTAAATTTTGAATTCCCTAGAATCTTTTGAGTTAATTTTAACTTACTCTTAAAGTTCTTATGTCCAGATATTTTCTCTTGAAATATTTAAACTTAAATTTTAAAATGTCTCAAGTGGGAGCTTCCGTCGTGGCCTAGCGATGGAATGAATCTTGACTAGCATCCATGAGGATGCAGGTTCGATCCCTGGCCTCGCTCAGTGGGTTAAGGATCCAGAGTTACTGTGAGCCATGCTGTAGGTCGCAGACGTAGCTCAGACCCTCCGTTGCTGTGGCTGTGGTGTAGGCCAGCAGGTACAGCTCCAATTCGACCCCTTGCCGGGGAACCTCCATATGCTGCAGGTACGGCCCGAAAAAGTAAAATAAAATAAAAATAAAATGTCTCAAGTGAAATTTTCTTTTAAAAAAAGAAGCAATTAAAAATATGTACTTGGGAGTTCCTGTTGTGGCACAGTGCAAATGAATCCGGACTAGTATCCACAAGGATACAGGTTTGATCCCTGGCCTCGAACAGTGGGTTAAGGATCCCATGTTGCCGTGAGCTGTGGTGTAGGTCGCAGACGCGGCTCGGATCCCGCATTCCTGTGGCTGTGCTGTAGGCTGCTGGCTACAACTCCGATTCTACCCCTAGCCTGGGAACTTCCATGTGCCATGGGTGCAGCCCTAAAAAGCAAAAAAATGAAGAAGTAAAAATGGGTACTTGTTGGGGAAAATGCGTTGCTTATACTCCTGGCTTATAAAAAATATGCAATAAACACATTCTTTTTGTGGCTCATTGCATTATCACTGCAGGATATTGTCATTTTAGGAATCATTGTTATGCTATATGCTGATCATCAATGTCAATATAATAGAACTTGATTTCCCTAAGAGCTATAATTTGTATATGTGCCGCTAATTCTTCATTTTTTTTTTTTTTAATTATAGGAGCCTATGGAGTTGTACTTAAATGCAGACACAAGGCAAGTGCATGGTTTTTAAAAGGAAAATATCTATATATGTTTAACTGTTTTGAAACTAATGTAGTCTTCTGTGCACGTGGGCATATAATTAAAACTGTCTGGTTATGATGATGATGATGCTTAATGAAATAGAATTAATATGTGAACCCAGAAAAGGGAGACTACTTTTTGGACAAGCTTTATCGTGATTAGGTGATCCTTAGTTCTTTACAGTCAGGAGCTATTTTTTGCAACTGACCTATGTATAGGTGAAAAGCTGCTTAATGAGAAAAGAGAAAAAGTGGTAAAGAAGAAGTCAGGGTAGTGACAGATTTAATTTATGTTCAGGTACTTAAGAGCAAGGAGGAGTTTCATTCAGACAGTATTTTTCATGTTGACCCAATAACTTTGATGGCTTGTTGGGTCAGAATCCAGATTTTGAAGAGTAGTGAATAGGTGTTTGGTTATGAAATAGGGCTTGGTGTAATAGTGTATGATTATTCACTGTAGTTGATCAGTCTTGAACAGCCTTGAAATGTATCTTATATAGATTATTTGATTATGATGATAATGACCAGTTATTCAGGGAAGTTATTTCAGGTTTCCACAGCTGTTGCTCATTGTCGAGCATGTTTTACTCAGAGGCTGCCTTTAAGATGGCAGGTGTTGACGCTGTAACAATTTCAAACATTAAGTTAAATACTTTTCTATTTTGGTGTACCTAGTCTGAATATTAATATCTGGCCTAATTCTATTTTGTGTATAATTTGTTAAGACCAAGGTTTAATGTTTTTTTGTGGTATTTTATAATGATATAATTTATGTCTGAGATGAGCAGAGCAGTTTAGCCTAAGCCATCTAATATAAAGTCTCAAATCTGTCATACATATATGTATATATAACAACATTACACACACATACGTAAGGATGATGTAATTTTTGTGTTTGCTTTTTCTTTCCTATTGTATAAAATATTACTTACATTTTAAATTTAAGTCTTCATGACATTTGATGTATTTTGGGCTTTAGATCACAAATCTCTTACTTTAATCCAAAGAATTTTCTATTATTCTTGAATTTGGGTAGTTGAATTATTTCATGGTGGTAATAGTTATCTGAAGATCTCTGCCAGTAAATCCTCAAAAAAAAAAAAATCATTTGAATACTACTGGCTCTTGATTCAGGATGATTAAGAACTTCAAATAATAAATACAATAAAAATAAATTTAGCACCTTGAATACCTCATTAAGAAATATCACTGCAGTTTCAAATTAAACAAATGCAAGTTCTCTAATGAATGCTATTAAAGGAGGTTACTTGAGTTAAAATAAGTTTATGAAGTTTTAAAAAGATAAAATTCTGGAGTTCCCATTGTGGCTCAGTGGAAACAAGCCCAACTAGTATCCATGAGAATGCAGCTTTTGGGAGTTCCCGTGGTGGCGCAGTGGTTAACGAATCCGACTAGGAACCATGAGGTTGCGGGTTCGGTACCTGCCCTTGCTCAGTGGGTTAACGATCCGGCGTTGCCGTGAGCTGTGGTGTAGGTTGCAGACGCGGCTCGGATCCTTCGTTGCTGTGGCTCTGGCGTAGGCCGGTGGCTACAGCTCCGATTCAACCCCTAGCCTGGGAACCTCCATATGCCGCGGGAGCGGCCCAAGAAATAGCAACAACAACAACAAAAAGACAAAAAAAAAAAAAAAAAAAAAAAAAAAGAATGCAGCTTTTATCCCTGGCCCCAGTCAGTAGGTTAAGGATCTGGCATTGCTGTGAGTTGTGGTGTAGGTTACAAATGCGGCTCGGATCTGGTGTGGCTGTGGCTGTGGCAGAGGCCGGCAGCTGCAGCTCCAATTTGACTCCTAGCCTGGGAACTTCCATATGCTGCACCTGCAGACCTTAAAAAAAAAAAAAAAAAAAATCCTGGGTAGATACCACTCATAGGAAATATGTCGGTAGTGTCTAAGTTAAATTTGACTCTTTCATGAACATAATACCCCCTTTTGTACTATGGCTTTGTTTATACAGCATAGCAAATAGAAGCTTCAGTTCTTAGTCTTAATCCCTGAATTTTAAAACCCAGGGATTTCTGATATATCATGGCAGATCTTCCAGTAGTATTTTCTCTCAGTTTTTGTCACATTTCTTCTTGCAACCTTCTCCCCTATACTTTCTTTTGACCTTATCTAAGTTCTCTTGCATTTTATGTGAAAATAAGTTTTATTAGTTGAATATGTTGTTTCTGTCTTTCCATATGTCTAGTTTACTTGTTTGTTAAAACATTGTCGTAATGCACACTATTAGTGCCAGCAAGATGAGCCCTGAATCAGTGAATGAAAACAGACATTTCTACTTTGAATATGAACTCTGATTCCTAGTGGCCATTTGCAGGGCACCTTGAGTTATAAGGATGAATAAACCATAGTTTTCTTGACCTCGTATCCTTATGGCCTGTCTTGAAGAGATAAAAGAATAGATCATTTCAAAAATAACCTGCAAGATTGCTGCAAATGGGGATGCATCTGAAAGCCTATCTCTTTTTACTGCCCCTCACTAAATGAGAGACTCACAGACCAGCCAGCTCTCTAAGTATTGTTGCTTTTTCCTTTCATGCACTTAAGAAGGTACTACTGGATGGAAAATTTGAAGCATAAATTAGTGCCAAACTAGGAATAATAGAGAATTCTTTATAGAATTTGCAGCTGTTTAGTCATTAGGCTTGTTACAGTATATCCTTTTTTCAGCTAGAATCAGTCCTTCAAAGCTTTATCCCACTATCCAAAATTAGAGAATTTGAGGCTTCTGATAAGATTTACCCCTTAGGATCAAATGATTGGATTGCTATAAAATCTCATATTATAGTCAGAAATGGATGGAGTTGCCATTGTGGCTCAGTGACTTAAGAACCAACACAGTACCCTTGAGGATGCTGGTTTGATCCCTGACCTAGTGTTGTCGCAAGCCCTGGCGTAGATAGCAGATGTGGCTCGGATCCTCTGTTGCCACAGCTGCGGTGTAGGCTGGCAGCTGTAGCTCCGATTCTACCCCTAGCCTGGGAGCTTCTATATGCTGCAAGAGTAGCTGTAAAAAAGAAAAAAAAGTGGGTATAACCCTCCCTTTTGTGTCCATTACATGTAAGGTGCTCATGCCCATATATTTTGCATACTTTTTAAAATTTTAATAAAATGCCTATAGAAATGTGTAAATCAGGTCTGTTGTGATTTCTTATGCAAAGATATGTGTGCGATCACTTATGCATAAATTTGACCTCTTTTTGAGAAGGTTGGCTGTGATCCTATATATAATTAAATAAAATTCCTACCATATTGTGTCTTTGAACAAGTATGAAAAAAAGTCATTGTTTTAATCTGCGTCCCATTGTAAGCAATTTAGAGGTCATGTTTATAAACAGATAGATCTTATTTTTTGGGGAACATAGCACAGTGTTGGGCTATTCCAGGCCAAAGATCATGTGTCTTAATTTACTGAAATACATGCTGCCCAGTTAAAAAAGAAAAACGTAACTGTACTCTCTTTTTGCCAGCTTCTGTTTATTGTTAAAGGTACATATACATATTGGCATGTATATGAAAACTTAGCAATGGCTGTTCAGCTATTTATGGGGCTTTACGACTACTCATTTGGAAAAAATTCTGGCTTGAACCTTTACCCTACAGATATGCATTGCTGATAATCTTTTTATGTACATGTCTGCTTTGAAGTGCCTGTCAGAGGAGAGGCATGTTTTACAGCACATGGTTCTTCACAGGAGCCCAAAAAGGTCATCCTCACAACAAAATAGGGAGAATGGAATGGAATCGAAATAGGGAGATGCCGTTAGAACTTGAGGCAAGAGAGAGGACAGAGAGAGCTGGAAATTGATACTAATTGAGCTGGATAGAGAGAGGTTGGAGATGGATGCTAACTGAACCTAGAACAAAGAAATGCTGATTCATGTAGTTCCTTTCCTGTGGCTGAGGTTGACTTAGGAGAAGTTTTTGTTTGTTTTGAAGTAGTAGGTAGCGTATGCTCTTGAATAGCTCTGAACAAAGCTGTGAACAGCCCAGTATTGGGGCACAGCCTGTAAGTATTAGGTAAATGATAAAGTTGACTTAAATTACAAAACCCGAAATAGGACATTGTAGAGAGCTCTTGTAGAGTAGCAGGTTCCCTGTGGAGGGATTAAAAATGATCCCAAGGATTTGTGGTAAAGTGGAAAAGCGTTGGTATCATTTGTTTGACTGGAAAGCTTATCAAGGATATGTATAAGTTTGGAGGGAGAGAGAATGAGTTTGGCTTTTGTAATAAAGAATAACATGTCAGCAGAATACCAAACCTGTTATTAGTAAATACCACATGTTGAGCATCTACCATGTGCTAGGCAGTCTGTTACATGGTTTACATTTAATCTCTGCAAGAACCCTACTCTCATCCCCATTTTACAGATGAGGAAGCAGAGTCAGAGAAAGGTTGTCTTGACAGGGCCAAGATTATGCAGCTGATAAGTAGCAAAACCAGGCTTGGATCTGACTCCAGAAATAGCTATCTTGAGCCTGAGTTGGAACTGTGAGATGATACGAACCTTCCAAGAGGGAATATAGAGCAGATTGAAAGGCGTATTTAAAATGATCATGCTGAAAGGAGAGGGAGCAGACCTCTTAGAAGCAAGGAAGATTTTTTAAAAATGGTATTCACTAATAGTGTAAACATCCATAAAAAGATCTATGATGATAGAGATTGAAAGGTGAGAAAATCCATTTCATTTAACACTGCCATTTATTTATTTATCTATTTGTTTATGTATTTATTGCCTATGCCCATGGCATGCAGAAGTTCCTGAGCTAGGGATTGAACCCACGCCACAAGGGAACTTCCTTTGATGCCACTTGTTAATAACTTCTCTACGTCAAATAATACATTAGTGCCCAAGTGCAAGAGGTTAAGGAGAGAGTAGGTAGAGAAGATCTGGATTGTGTCATTTTTTTTTCTCTTGAGAGAAAAAAGAAATTGAGATGGAGAGTGGTAGGAGAAATAGATTGGATTAAATATTTTCTGGTCAGGAATGTCCATATTTTCCCCTACTAAAAGGCATTATTTGGCCATTTGTTATTACTTAATATATTACTTAATATTCACAACTTTTTCTTTTGCTATAAGGCTTCATTTTTAGCAAGGAGTATATATTTTTGAATTGTGATTTCATTTTTCTTCTTCTGATTAACTTTGTTTTTCCACCAAAAAGCTGAATGATGATTGGGTAACTTTTTCTTTTTTAACCAAACTATTTTAATAAGATATTTAAGGAAAAGTCAATGAACCATCATCAACTTAACAGATTATTTATAGTAGCATTCTAAAACCACACAGTTATTTTCTGCTTGAACAGAGTAAACTCACATTTTCAGTTTTTTTCCCCACAGTAAATAAAACAAATGTTTTTCTTTAATTTTAACATGTAAAACCTAAAACTGGGAGTTCCCGTTGTGGCGCAGTGGTTAACGAATCCGACTAGGAACCATGAGGTTGCGGGTTGGATCCCTGCCCTTGCTCAGTGGGTTAACGATCAGGCATTGCCGTGAGCTGTGGTGTAGGTTGCAGACGCGGCTCGGATCTCGCGTTGCTGTGGCTGTGGCATAGGCCGGCGGCTACAGCTCCGATTCGACCCCTAGCCTGGGAACCTCCATATGCCGCGGGAGCGGCCCAAGAATTAGCAAAAAAAAAAAAAAAAACAAAATAAATAAATAAATAAATAAATAAACCTAAAACTAAATTGAATTTTTAAAACTCAAAGAGATAAGTCAACAATGAGAAGCTGAATATATGGGATTAATTATTTTGTCATTCTTCCTTGTTTAAATAAAAATAAGATAGTAGGAGTTCCCGTCGTGGCGCAGTGGTTAACGAATCCGACTAGGAACCATGAGGTTTCGGGTTCGGTCCCTGCCCTTGCTCAGTGGGTTAACGATCCGGCGTTGCCGTGAGCTGTGGTGTAGGTTGCAGACGCGGCTCGGATCCTGCGTTGCTGTGGCTCTGGCGTAGGCCGGTGGCTACAGCTCCGATTCAACCCCTAGCCTGGGAACCTCGATATGCCGCGGGAGCGGCCCAAGAAATAGCAACAACAACAACAACAACAAAATAAGATAGTAGTTCTTGCTGTCGTGTGCAAAATTTCTGGCATTTGAAGAACTAGAAGAATTTTGGGGCTTTTGTAGGTTTCCTCATTGCCTTTACCCTCATTGTCCTAATCTGAATTTAGTGTGTTTTGTTTGTTTTATTTAGTAAATGAGATAAGGTAATAGTCATATTAGAACTAGTTTCATTAGTAGTTCTTCATATATTGCCTATGCAGAAGGTTTGTTTTCTACGTTAAAGCATTTTTTTTTTTGCTATTTCTTGGGCCGCTCCCTTGGCATAGGGAGGTTCCCAGGCTAGGGGTTGAATCAGAGCTGTAGCCACCAGCCTACACCACAGCCACAGCAACGCGGGATCCGAGCCGCATCTGCGACCTACACCACAGCTCACGGCATCGCCCAGATCGTTAACCCACTGAGCAAGGGCAGGGATCGAACCTGCAACCTCATGGTTCCCAGTTGGATTCGTTAACCACTGCGCCACGACGGGAACTCCTGTTAAAGCATTTTAATTTGAAATCAAATTAAAAATCTTTCTACCTTCTGTACTTAAAGCACTGTGTTCAAGGAATGGTATTAGAAAGTCAAAATCCACCAAATATGTTTAAGAAAAATCTGTTGAGTGCCTACAAAATATCAGGCACTCAGCTAAGGCACTGGCTCTGCAAAAATCAGTACGATATAATTCCTGTTTTTGAGGGGTTTAGTCTAGCATGCATAAATTAACAAATATAAGATCATGTTTTCTTTCTGTCAGAAAGCTTAAAACACAGTTTGGGAGAGGTAAATTTGAGAGACAGTTGCAGTTGAAATGAAATGATGATGTGAAACTTTCCCAATTTTTTTTTTTCCCAGTAAATATTCCATTAAAGCCTGCTTAGGAAAAAGCTTATGTTAGTAATAAAGAAAAAAGAAAAAAAGAAATAAGCATTTCCCAGAACCGTGTAAGAGCACTACCACAAAGATGGGAATGGAATTAGGAAGTACCACTGTTAGTGATGCCAGCTGAATGAGAATGGTAGTATATAATGAGAGGCTTTGTTTACCTGAATGTCAGAGGGCCCAGAATCCTAGGTGCAGTTTTGGTGCATTGTAGAACTGTCAGTGCTACAGCTGAAACTTGATCCATGTGGCCCAGGTCATTTCCTTTAAGACCGCCCTATTCTAATGGGCAGGAGAGCCACCCTGGCAGTGTAGATCTCCAGTTGGCAAACTACCTCCTGTAGGCTAAATGTGGCCCGCCACTTATTTTATGAATAAAGTTTAGTCAAACATCGCCATACTCATTCATTTATATATTTTAATGGATGCTTTTGCTCTAAAATGACAGAGTTGAGTAGTTGCAACAGAGACTATATGACATACAAAGCCTAAAATACTTATTTAGTGGCCCTTAACAGAGAAAGCTTGCTGAATTCTAATGCTGAGCAAGCCCCAACTAGGAGAATATAGTTGAAACAGCACAGTGACCTCATTGGACCAACACTGTCAATTTCTCTTTGTCTCATTGCCCTTAGTGCTCTTGGAGCCTGAGGAATAGTTAATAAAGTGTGAGACTTCCACTGAAAATTACATTACCCTTGAGCTGGGCTTGGATAAATCCTTTGGATGGTTGAGTAGGGAATTTTGTATTGGTTACCTCTTTCACAATCAACTATCAGAATGGACAAGTGGACTTTGCAAGGAACTGGGCACGCAGGGACACATAACAATCTATGCACATTGACTGTGTTCCATTACTGGCCTGAGCAGCTCTCTTCATCTGAAGATAAATACAGAGAAGAAAACAGTCTTCACTGAGACCACATAAAATTAGTTCAAGAGAAGGATATTCTCACAAATATGAAGAGTAAAATTCTTTGAAGACAAAAAATCTTCAGATATGTTCATATTATAATTCAGGTGTCCATAAAAGAGAAATTGAGTTAAGAAGCGATAGTAATAATCTCTGTTTCAACTATCTCTTAACTCCCAGGCATTATTTTCATTACTCTTTAGATCTTAGGTGCTTTATTTTCATTATTCTTAGATCCTCATAACAGCTGTAACAGGTGCTTCATTTTCATTACTGTTTAGAGCCTCGTAACAGCTATAACAGAAAGATTTACTTTGCTTTTACATAGGAGAAGCTGATACTCAAATAGGTTAACTTTTTTTTGTCTTTTCTAGGGCCGCTCCCGCGGCATATGGAGGTTCCCAGGCTAGGGGTCGAATCGGAGCCATAGCCACCGGCCTATGCCACAGCCATAGCAACGCGGGATCCGAGCCACGTCTGCAACTTACACCAAAGCTCAGGGCAACGCCGGATCCTTAACCCACTGAGCAAGGCCAGGGATCGAACCGCAACCTCATGGTTCCTAGTCGGATTCATTAACTGCTGCGCCACAATGTGAACTCCTCAAATAGGTTAACTTCTTGAAAGCCATACAAGTTAGTAGGTGGTAGAGCCAGGAATTAAGCCACACAGGCCCAGTTTCCTTTTTTTAACTTTTTTGATTGGCGTATCTTTTTTTTTTTTTTTTTTTTTTTTGCTTTTTAGGGTTGCACCCTCAGCATACGGAGGTTCCCAGGCTAGGGGTGGAATCGGATCTGTAGCCGCTGGCGTGTGCCACAGCCATAGCAATGCCAGATCCAAGCCTTGTCTGCCACCTACACCGCAGCTCACGGCAATGTCAGATCTTTAATCCACTCAGTGACGCCAGGGATGGATCCCTCATCCTCATGGATGCTAGTCAGATTCGTTCCCGCTGAGCCACAGAAGGAACTTTTTTTTTTTTTGCATATCATTGACTTTACAGTGTTGTGACATTTTTTTTAAAAATTGAGAGAGTTCCTGTCGTGGCTCAGCGGTTAGCAAACTAGCATCCATGAGGACTCAGGTTCGATCCCTGGCCTTGCTCAGTGGATTAAGGATCTGGCATTGCCGTGAGCTGTAGTGTAGGTTGCAGACACGGCTCGGATCCCGCATTACTGTGCCTGTGGTGTAGGCCAGCAGCTTCAGCTCCAATTGGACTCCTAGCTTGGCAACCTCCATATGCCACAGGTGTGGCCCTAAAAAGACAAAAGACCAAAAAAAAAAAATTGAGGTAAAATTCACATAATGCAAAACCAACCATTTTAAACTGTACAACTCAGCAGCATTTAGTCCATTCTAAATGTACAATCACTACTTCTATCAAGTTCCAAAATACTTTTATAACCCTACAAGAAAACCCCATACCCATTAAATACTTACTCCCTATTTCTCCCTCTCCCTCTCCCTGGCAACCACCAATCTACTTTCTGTTGCTATAGATTTATCTATTCTGGTATTTCATATAAATGACTTCTTTATATGTCACTTCATATAAATGACTTCTTTTACTTAGTGTAATGTTTTTGAAGTTCATCCATGTCATAGCCTGTATCCTTACGTCATTCCTTTTTTTTTTTTTTGGTCTTTTTGCTATTTCTTTGGGCCGCTTCCGCGCGGCATATGGAGGTTCCCAGGCTAGGGGTCTAATCGGAGCTGTAGCCACCGGCCTACGCCAGAGCCACAGCAATGCAGGATCCGAGCCGCGTCTGCAACCTACACCACAGCTCACGGCAATGCCGGATCGTTAACCCACTGAGCAAGGGCAGGGACCGAACCCGAAACCTCATGGTTCCTAGTCGGATTCGTTAACCACTGCTCCACGACGGGAACTCCAACGTCATTCCTTTTTTATGATGAATAATATTCCTTTATATGGATAACATCCCATTTTGTTTATACATTTATCTGTGGATAGACATTTGGGTTGTTTTCACCTTTTGATAATTGTGAATAGAATTGCTATGTACTTTCGTGGTCAAGTTTTGTTTGAGTCCCTTTTTTCAGTTCTTTCGGGATATATACTAAGAAGTAAAAAATTCTATGTAATATGGGGATTCTGTGTTTAACTTTTGTGAGGAATTACAAAACTGTTTTTCATAGTAGCTACACCATTCTAATTTCTGCCAGCAATGTAAAAGGGTTCCAGTTTCTCCACATCCTTGCCAACACTTATTTATTTTTTTAAATTTATTGTAAGTATCCTAATTGATGTAAAGTGGTGTGATATTGTGGTTTTGATTTGCATGTTTATTAATGATTAGTGATGTTGGATATCTTTTCATGTGCTCTTTGGCTATTTGTATATCTTTGGAAAAATGTTTGTTCAAGTCTTTTGCCCATTTTTTGATTGGGCAAACCATTTGTTGTTAGGATTTCTTTCTCCATTGGATTTACCTCTGCTGCTGCTGCTGCTGCCGCCTTTTTTTTTTTTTTTTTAAGTGTAGTTGATTTACAATGTTGTGCCTGTTGCCTCTGCTTCTTTATCAAAGATCAGCTGTGTTTGGGCTGAGTCTTTGAGTTCTGTGTTCTGTTTCATTGATCTGTGTGTCTGTTCTTCGCCAGTACCATGCTGTCTTGACTACTGTAGCATCATAGTAATCTTAGCCAGGTTGCATCAGTCCTCCAATTCTGGGTCTTTTGCTTTTCCATATTATGTTTTTTAAAAGTTTTATTGAACTATGGTTAATTTACAAGGCTGTGATAATTTCTGATGTACAGCAAAATGACCCAGTCATACATAGACACATATCCATTCTCTCTGATTTTTTCCCAACATAGATTATCACAGAATACTGGGTTGAGTTCTCTGTGCTATACAGCAGGTCCCCTTTGGCCATTAGTTCCAGATACTTCAGCGTGCATATGCCAAACCTAAACCCCCAGTTCATCCCTCCCACCCTGCTACCTGTCCCCTTTGGTAATCATAAGTTTTTCAAAGTTTGTGCATCTGTTTCTGTTCTGCAAAGAAGTTTACTTGTATCCTTTTTTTTTTTTAGATGTCACATATAGGTGATATCATATGATGTTTGTCTTTCACTGTCTGACTGACTTCACTTAGTATGATAGTTTCTAGGTCCATCCATGTTGTTGCAAATGACATTTCGTTCTTTTTATGGCTGAGTAATATTCCATCTCACACACACACACACACACACACACACACACACACACACACACCCCACACACACACACATACATGTATAGACATACACACCACATCTTCTCTATCCATTCCTCTTTTGATGGACATTTAGGTTGCTTCCATTTCTTGGCTGTTGTATATAGTGCTGTGATGAACATTGGGTGCATATATCTTTTCAAATGATGGTTTGCTCTGGATAGATGCCCAGGAGTGGGATTGCTGGATTGTATGGTAGTTCTATTTTTAGTTTTTTGAGATTCCTCCAAACTGTTTTCCATGGTGGTTACACCAATGTACATTCCCACTAACATTGTAAGAGACTTACCTTTTCTCCACACCATTTCTAGCATTTATTATTTGTATACTTTTTGATGATGGCCTTTCTGGCTGGTGTACGATGGTACCTCATAGTAGTTTTGATTTTCATTTCTCTAATAATTGGTGATGTTGAGCATCTTTTCATGTGTTTTTTGGCCATCTCTCTGTCTTCTTTGGAGAAATGTCTATTTAGATCTTCTGCCTGTTTTTTGATTGAGTTGTTTGTTTTTTTGATAATTGAGCTGCAGGAGATGTTTGTATAATTTGGAGAATAATCCCTTGTCAGCTGCTTCATGTGCAAATATTTTCTCCCATTCTGTGGGTTGCCTTTTTGTTTTGTTCATGATTTCCCTTGCTGTACAAAAACTTTTAAGTTTAATTAGATCCCATTTGTTTATTTTTGTTTTTTATTGTCATTACTCTAGGAGGTCGATCTGAGAAGATATTGCTGTGGTTTATGTCAGAGGGTGTTTGGCCTATGTTTTCCTCTAAGAGTTTTATAGTATCTGGCCTTATGTTTAGGTCTTTAATCCATTTTGAGTTTATTTTTGTGTCTTGTGTTAGAGAGTGTTCTGATTTCATTCTTTTGCATGTAGCTGTTCAGTTTTCCCAGAAACACTTATTGAAGAGACTGTCCTTCCTGCATTGTATATTCTTGCCTCCTTTGTCATAGATTAATTGGCCATAAGCATTTGGATTTTTTTCCTGGGCTTTCTATCCTGTTCCACTGATCTATATGTCTGTTTTTTGTGTCAGTACCATACTCTTTTGATGATGTAGCTTTCTAGTATAGTCTGAAGTCAGAGAGCTTATTTCTCCAGCTCCATTTTACTTTCTCAGGATTGCTTTGGCCATTCAGGGTATTTTGTGTTTCCATACAAATTTTAAAATATTTTGTTTTAGTTCTCTGAGAAATATCATTGGTAATTTGTTTTGCTTTTGTTTTTTTGTCTTTTTAGGGCTGTACCTGCAGTATATGGAGGTTCCCAGGGGAGGTGTCAAATCAGAGCTGTAGCTGCTGACCTAAACCACAGCCACAAAAAGCCAGCTCTAAGCCATGTCTGTGATCTACACCACAGCTCATGGCAACGCTGGATTCTTAACCCACTGAGCAAAGCCAGGAATCAGACCTGCATCCTCATGGATACTAGTCTACTGAGCCACTATGGAAACTCCACCATTGGTAATTTGATAGGGATTGCATTGAATCTGTAGATTGCCTTGGTTAGTATAGTCATTTTGACAATGTTCATTCTTCCAATCCAAGAGCTTGGTATATCTTTCCATCTCTTTATGTCATCTTTGATTTCTTTGATCAGGGTCTTATAGTTTTCATAGGACAGGTCTTTTGTCTTGTTAGGTAGATTTATTCCTAGGTATTTTATTCTTTCTGATGTGATGATAAATGGGATTGTTTCTCTAATTTCTCTTTCTGATCTTTCATTGTTAATATATAGAAATGCAGTTGATTTCTGTGTATTTATTTTGTATACTGCAACTTTACCAAATTCATTGATGAGCTCTAACAGTCTTCTGGTAGCATCTTTAGGATTTTCTAGGTACAGTTTCATGTCATCTGCAAACAGTGATAGTTATACTTCTTCCTTTTCAATTTGGATTCCTTTTTTTCTTCTCTTGATTGCCCTGGCTAGGACTTCCAAAATTATATTGAATAGAAGTGGCGAGAGCAGTCTTATTGCTGATCTTAGCAGGAATTCTCTCAGCTTTTCACCCTTGAGAATGATGTTAGCTGTGGGTTTGTTATATATGGCCTTTATTATGTTGAGGTGGGTTCCCTCTATGACCATTTTTATCAGAAATGGGTTTTGGATTTTGTCAGAAGCTTTCTTGCATCTTTTGAGAGGATAGTATGGTTTTTATTCTTCAGTTTGTTAATGTGGTGTATCACACTGATTGATTTATGGATTTTGAAAAATCCTTGCATCCCTAGTATAAATCCCACTTGATCATGGTGTACGATCCTTTTAATGTATTGCTGCATTCAGTTTGCTAGTATTTTGTTGAGGATTTTTGCTTTATGTTCGTCAGTGATAACTGGCCTGTAATTTCCTTTTTTTATGGTATCTTTGACTGATACTGGTATTAGGGTGGAGGTGGCCTCATGGATGAGTTTGGGAGTATTCCTTCTTCTGAACCTTTTTGGAATGTTTTCAGAAGGATAGGTGTTAATTCTTCTCTAAATTTTTGATCATATTTGGCTGTGAAGCCATCTGGTCCTGGAGTTTTGTTTGTTGAAAGTTTTTAAATCACAGTTTCAGTTTCAGTACTTGTGATTGGTCCATTCGTCTTTTTTATTTCTTCTTGGTTTGGTCATGGAAGATTGTACCTTTCTAAGAATTTCTCCATTTCTTCGAGTTTGTTTTATTGGCGTATAGTTTCTTGTAGCAGTCTCTTTTGTATTTCTGTGATGTCTGTTGTAACTTTTTTTTTTTTTTTTTTTTTTTTTTTTGCTTTTTAAGGCCACACCCGTGGCATATGGAGGTTCCCAGGATAGAGGTCGAATCAGAGCGACAGCTGCCAGCCTAATCCACAGCCACTGCAACACAGGATCAGAGCTGCATCTGCGACCTATACTGCAGGTCACTGCAATGCCTGATCCTTAACCCACTGAGTGAGGCCAGGGATCAAACCCGCAACCTCATGGTTCCTAGTTGGATTTGTTTCCACTGCACCACAATGGGAACTCCAACATCTCCTTTCTCATTTCTGATTTTATTGAGTCCTCTCTTTTTCTCTTGATGCGTCTGGCTAAGGGTTTATCAATTTTGTTGATCTTTTCAAAGAACCTGCTTTTAGTTTCATTGGTCTTTTCTATGGTTTTCTTTGTTTCTATTTCATTTATTTCTTCTCTGATCTTTGTGGGTTTTTTTCCTTCTGCTGCCTTTGGGTTTTGTTTGTTCTTCTTTCTCTAGTTGCTTTAGGTGGAAATTAGGTTGTTTATTTGAGATTTTTCTTGTTTCCTGAGATGGACTTGTATTGCTGTAAACTTCCCTCTTAGAACTGCTTTTGCTGCATCCCATAGGTTTTGGATTGATGCGTCTTTGTTTTCATTTACTCC
Source organism: Sus scrofa (assembly GCF_054392235.1). NCBI lineage: Eukaryota > Metazoa > Chordata > Mammalia > Artiodactyla > Suidae > Sus > Sus scrofa. Next base: position 18,608,281 of record NC_139401.1, read on the forward strand.
TAGGTTTTTTTTTTTTTTTTTTTTTTGCTTTTTAGGGCTGAACCTGTGGCCTACGGAAGTTCCCAGGCTATGGGTCAAATCTGAGCTGTGGCTGCTGGTGTAAACCACAACTCACGGCAGTGCCAGATCCTTAACTCACTGAGCAAGGCCAGGCATCAAACCCGCATTCTTTTTTTTTTTTTTTTTTTTGTCTTTTTGTTCTTTTTTAGGGCTGTACCCACAGCATATTGAGGTTCCCAGGCTAGGGGTCTAATCGGAGCTATTGCTGCCGGCCTACACCAGAGCCACAGCAACACCAAATCCGAGCCATGTCTGCAACCTGCACCACAGCTCATGGCAATGCTGGATCCTTAACCCACTGAGCGAGGCCAGGGATTGAACCCACAACCTCATGGTTCCTAGTCAGATTCATTTCAGTTCCGATGGGAACTCTGAACCCGCATTCTTATGGATCCTAGTCAGGTTCATTACCACTGAGCCACAACGGGAACTCCACTTCTAGGTATTTTTTAATTTCCTCTTTGATATTTTCAGTGATCCATTGGTTGTTTAGTAGCATGTTGTTTAGTCTCCACGTGTTTGTGGGTTTTCTGCAATTTTTTCTTCTTGTTACTTTCTAGTCTTATAGTGTTGTGGTTGGGAAAGATGCTTGATATGATTTCATTTTTTTTTTTTTTTAATTTACTGAAACTTGATTTGTGGCCCAGAATGTGATCCATCCTAGAGAATGTCCCATGTACGCATGAGAAGAATATATATTCTGCTGCTTTGGGGTGGAATAGTCTGTAAGTATCTCTTAAGTCCATCTGGTCTAATGCATCATTTAAGGCCTGTGTTTTTTGTTGATTTTTTGTCTGGATGATCTGTCCATTACTGTAAATGGGGTGTTAAAGTCCCCCACTATTACTGTGTTATTGTCAATTTCTCCTTTTAAGGTTGTTAGCAAGTTGCCTTATATATTGAGGTGCTCCTATTGTTGGGTGTATATATATATATATATAATTGCTATATCTTCTTCATGGATTGATCCTTTGATCATTATGTAATGGCTTTCTTTGTCTCTTGTCACATTCCTTTTTTTGAGAAATGCATTTTTTTAAAATTTATTTTTTGTGATTTTAATTTTTTCCCTTATAGTTGGTTTACAGTGTTCTGTCACTTTTCTGCTGTACAGCAAAGTGACCCAGTCACACATACATATATATAGCAGTCTTTATTTTAAGATCTGTTTTGTCTGATATGAGTATTGATATTCTGGCTTTCTTTCGATTTCCATTTGCATGGAGTATTTTCTTCCATCCTCCCATTTTCAGTTTGTATGTGTCCTTAGAGCTAAAGTGTATCTCTTATAGATAGCATATATATGGGTCTTGTTTTGTATCCATTCAGCCAGTTTGTGTCTTTTGATTGGAACATTTAGTCTTTTTACATTTAAGATTATTATTGATATAAGCTCGTATTGCTATTTTGATAATTGTTTTGGATTTGTTTTTGTTGGTCTTTTTTCTTCTTTTGTTCTCTTCTTTTGTAGTTTGATGACTGTCTTTAGAGTTGTGTATGGGTTGCTTTTTCTTAGTTGTGTGTGTATCTATTGCAGGTTTTTGGTTTGCAGTTACCATGAGGTTTTCATATAGGAGTCTATATATATGCAATATTGTTTTGAGTTGCTGGTCTCTTAATTGCAGATGCATCTCCAGTATCATGCATTTGTGCTCACCTCTTCTCACAATTGCTGGTTTTGATGTCATATTTGTGTGTGGATGATTTCCTGCCTTTACTATATGTTTGCCTTTACTGATGAGCCTTCTCATTTGTGATTTTCTTGCTTCTAGTTGTAGCCTTTTCTTATCCATCTATAAAAGTTCCCTTAGTATTTGTTGTAAAGCTGGTTTAGTGGTGCTGAATTCTCTTAGCTTTTGCTTATCTGTAAAGCTTTTGATTTATTCTTCATATCTGAGAGCCTTGCTAGGTAGAGTAATCTGGGTTGGAGGTTTTTTCCTTTCATTACATTAAGTATATTATGCCATTCCCTTCTGGCCTGTGCAGTTTCTGCTGAAAAATCAGCTGACAACCTTATTGGAGTTCCCTTGTATGTTATTTGTTGCTTTTCCCTAGCTGCTTTCAGTATTTTCTCTTTGCCTTTAATTTTGACCAGTTTGATTAATATGTGTCTTGGGGTGTTCTTTCTTGGGTTTAGTTTATATGGTGTTCATTGTCCTTTCTGGATTTGAGTGAGTGATGCAGTTAAGGAAGTTTTTGGCTGTCATCTCTTCAAATATTTTCTCTGGCCCTTTCTCTCTATCTTCTTCCGGCACTCGTATAATGTGAATGTTGGAGCATTTAAGCTTGTCCTAGAGTTCTATTAGACTCTCTTAATTTCTTTTCATTCTTTTTTGTTTTCTTTTCTTTCTTTTTTTTTTTTTTTTTGTCTTTTTGTCTTTTGTTGTTGTTGCTATTTCTTGGGCCGCTCCCACGGCATATGGAGGTTCCCAGGCTAGGGGTTGAATCGGAGCTGTAGCCACCGGCCTACGCCAGAGCCACAGCAACGCGGGATCCGAGCCGCGTCTGCAACCTACACCACAGCTCATGGCAACGCCGGATCGTTAACCCACTGAGCAAGGGCAGGGACCGAACCCACAACCTCATGGTTCCTAGTCGGATTCGTTAACCACTGCGCCATGATGGGAACTCCCATTCTTTTTTCTTTATTCTTTTCTGCATCAGTAATTTCCACCAGTCTGTCTTCCACCACACTTATTCGATCTTCTGCCTCCTGTAAACTGCTATTGCTTCCTTCTAGTTATTTTTTTATTTCAGTTATTGAATTTTGGATCTCTCTTTGTTTAGTCTTGTATTTCTTTGCTCAACTTTTCTTCTAATTTATCAATGTTTGCCCCTTGGATCATCTTTACCATCATTATTTTAAAGTCTTTTTCATGGAGGCTGCTAATTTCCAGTTCACTTAGTTGTTTTCTGGGGTTTTGTCTAGTTCCTTTATCTGCCTTATATTCCTCTGCCTTGTCATTTTGCATAGCTTTTCACCTGGTCTCCTTTTTGCAGGATAGAGGGTTGTAGCCTCTCGTGCTTCTGTGCCCCTCCTTGTGAAAGCGCCCCTCCTACTGTCTCAGTGTGGCTTCTTTGCCTTCAAGTGTAGATTATCTTTTTGGTAGTTTGTAGTCTGTTTTACTGATGGTTTTTCAGTGGTTCATTGTAAGTTTGGTGTTTTCATGGCAGAGGGTGAGCTTAAGTCCTTCTACTTCACCATCTTGTCCCAATCCAGGCTGTATTTAAAATCTATTTGTTGATATCTACAAAATAGCGTGCTGGGATTGGTATCACACTGAATCTGCAGATCAAGCTGAGAATTAATATCTTAACAATATTATGACTTCCACTTGATGAACATAGAATCTTTTTTGATTTCTTTTAACAGAGTTATACAGTTTTTCACATAAAGATCTTACAGTTGTTATGTTAGATTTATACCTAAGTACTTCTTTTTTTCCTTTTGATGGTAGGGTAAATGCTGTTTTTAAATTCTAGTTGTTCATTTCTGGCATATGGGAAAGTGATTGACTTTTGTATATCAGCCTTGTATCCTGTGACCTTGCTAGAATTGCTTATTTATTAGCTCCAGGTTTTTCTTCCCCCCTTTTGTTAAATTCTTTGGGACTTTCTTCATTATCAATCATGTAATCTGTGAACAAAACATCTGTTTATTTGTTATTTCCTAATCTGTATACCTTTTGTTTCCTTTACTTGTCTTATTGTATTGGTTGTGACTTCCAGCACAGTATTAGAATACAAGTGGTGAGAGATGGAATTCCCTTTGTGGCTCAGCAGTTAACAAACCCAAATAGGATCCATGAGGTTGCAGGTTCGATCCCCAGCCTTGCTGTGTGGGTTAAGGATCCAGCATTGCTGTGAGCTGTGGTTTAGGTTGCAGATGTGGCTTAGATCCACTGTTTCTGTGGCTGTGGCATAGGCCAGCAGCTGTAGCTCCGATTTGACCCCTAGCCTGGGAACTTCCATATGCCACAGGTGCAGCCATAAAAAAGCAAAAAAAAAAAAAAAAAGCAAAAAAAACCCACCCAAAACAAAACAAAACAAAAACAACAAAAAACCAAGTGGTGAGAGAGGACATTCTTATCTTATTCCTGAGGTTAGTGGGAAGGCATTCAGTTTCTCTCTATAGGTTTTTTGTACATTAAGGACGTTCTCTCTATTTCTAGATTTCTAAGAGGTTTTTTTTTGTTTTTTCCTGATCTTTTTTTGTCTTTTTAGGGCTGCACCCACTGCATATAGAGGTTCTCAGGCTAGGGATCCAATCGGAGCTGTTACTGTTGGCCTACACCACAGCCACAGCAACACCAGATCTGAGCCGTGTCTGAAACCTACAACACAGCTCACGGTAACCCCAGATCCTTAACCCACTGAGTGAGGCTGGGGATCGAACCTGCAACTTCATGGTTCCTAGTTGGATTCTTTCTTTTCTTTCTTTCTTCCTTTCTTTCTTTCTTTCTTTTTTTTTTTTTTTTTTGTCTTTTGTAGGGCCACACCTGCTGCATATAGAGGTTCCCAGGCTAGGGGTCGAATCAGAGCTGTAGCCACCAGCCTATGCCACAGCCACACCACAGCAATGCCAGATCTGAGCTGTGTCTGTGACCTACACCACAGCTCATGGCAACACCAGATGTTTAACCCACTGAGCAAGGCCAGGGATCAAACCCACAACCTCATAGTTCCTAGTCAGATTCATTTCCAATGTGCCATGACAGGGACTCCCGCTAAGAGTTTTAATCACAGACGGATATTGGATTTTGTCAAATGCCACTCTGAATCACATGATATGTTCATGTGATAGTTTCACTTTCATGTGTTGATGATGAATTGATTTTAGGATGTTGAACCAGCTTTGCACACCCAAGATAAATCTCATTTAGTCAAGATGTGTAATTCTTTTTATACACTGATGGATTTGTTTTGCTAATATTTTTTTGAGTAGGTTTACATCTGTGTTCATGTAGTTTGCCTTTCTTTTAATGTCTTTATCTGGTTCTGGTATTGATAATACCCTAATATGGCCTCATAGAGTGAGTTTTGATGTGTTCCTCTATTTCTATTTTCTGGAAGAGATTGTAGAGAATTCTTCCTTCATTTCTTCATTGAATATTTGGCAGAATTTCCCAGTGAAACCATCTGGTTACAGGACTTTCTTTTTTAGAAAGTTATTAATTATTGTTTGAGTTTCTTCCATTGATATAGGCCTATATTATCTGTTATTCCTTGTATAAATTTGGATAGTTTGTATATTTCAAGGAATTGGTCCACATCAAATATATAGGCATAGATTTGTTCATAATATTCTTTTATTATTCTTATAATGTCCATAGGATTGGTGGTAATGACTTCTTTCATTTCTGATATTAAATTTTGTGTCTTCTCTCTTTTTCTTCTTGGTTATCCTGTTTAGAGGCTTATTGATTTTATCTGTCTCTTCGGAGAAACAGCTTTGTTTCCACTGATTTTTCACTGTTGAGTTCCTGTTTTCAATTTCATCGATTACTGCTGTAATTTTTATTGTTCTGTCCTTCTCTTTGCTTTAGTCTTAAGTTGTCTTTCTTTGTCTTATTAGAAGCTTAGGTTATTGATTTTAAGTCTGTTTTCTTTTCTAATAGATGCATTCTGTGCTATCAACTTTTCTCTAAGCCCTGCTTTTGTTGCATTGTACACATTTTAATTTATATTTTCATTTAGTTCAAAATATTTAAAAATTGCTCTTTAGATTTCTTCTTTGACCTATGCGTTATTTAGAAATGTGTTGTTTATTAGCTAAATGTTTTGAGATTTTCCAGCTTTTTGTTATTGATTTCTAGTTTAATTCCATTGTGGTGTGAGAATATGCTTTGTATGATTTTTTATTCTTTAAAATTTGTTAAGCTCTGCATTGTGGTCCAGAATTTGGTCTACCTTGATGAGTATTTCATTTGATCTTGACAAGAACCTGTATTTTGCTCTTGTTGGATGTAAGTGACAAGTAGATCCAGTTGATTGGTGGTGCTCTTCAATTCACTTACATTTACTCTTTTTTTTTTTTTTTTCTTTTTGGCAGATCTGTCAGTTACTGAAAAGGGAGTTTTGAAGTCTCCAGCTATAATAGTGGATTTGTCTATTTCTCTTTGCAGTTCTATCATTTGCCTCATATATTTTGATACTCTTATTTGGTGCATACATATTAAGGATTGTTATGTTTTCTTGGAGAATATGTCATTTTCTAATGCCCTTCTTTGTCCCTGATGATTTTCCTCCTTAGGAAGTCTGCTTTCTCTAAAATTGATATAGCTACTCTAGCTTTTTTTTAACCAGCGTTAACATGGTATATCTTTCTTCATCCTTTTGCTTTTAACCTATCTGTGTCTTTGTATTTAATGTGAATTTTTAAAATTTACTTTGACAATCTCTTTTAATTGGTGTATTTAGGCCATTCACATTTAAAGTGACAACCATATTTGTAGCTTTTCTATTTGTTACCCTTTTTAAAAATCAAAAAAACAAGTCTCCTCTTTTTCTGCCTTTCTTGATTTCATTTGATCATTTTATGTGACTCTGTTTTCTCTCCTGTCTTAGCATATCCATTATATTTAAAAGTTGGCATTCCCGTTGTGGCTCAGCAGTAACAAATCGGACTTATATCCATGAGAACATGTTTGGTCCCTGGCCTCGCTCAGTGGGTTAAAGATCTGGCGATGCTGTGAGCTCTGGTGTAGGTTGCACATGTGGCTTAGATCCCGCGTTGCTGTGGCTGTGGGGTAGGCCCGCAGCTCCAGCTCCAATTTGACCCCTATCCTGGGAACTTCCATAGGCCACACATATGGCCCTAAAAAGACCAAAAAAAAAAAAGTAAAAAAACAGGTAGGATATATTGGATAATATGAATGCAGGTAAATAGGCCTTTAGTGTAAGTTTTCATATTAATTTGGCAAGGAGGTGGGCTGTGTTTAATGTTTGTTGTAGATGTAGGTGCCAAAGGCTTCAGTTTGCTTTAGTGACTTTAGTTTTAAATTTTTCTCCCCCATTATCCTTGGGTTTCCCTAAGAACTCCTTTTTATTTTTATTTATTTTTTATTTTTTTGGTCTTTTTGCCTTTTTCTAGGGCCGCTCTCATGGCATATGGAGGTTCCCAGGCTAGGGGAGCTGTAGCCACTGGCCTACACCACAGCTCACGCCCACGCGGGATCCTTAACCCACTGAGCAAGGCCAGGGATCAAACCTGCAACCTCATGGTTCTTAGTCGGATTAGTTAACCACTGCGCCATGACGGGAACTCTAAGAACTCCTTTTAAAATAGTACTGTTTCTTGCAACTCTTTGCGTTGTAATCTCTTGCTATCATATGGGAACTTTGGTGACACGATGGTAGAGTATGGGGAAGGAGACATGTTTTACAATCTTAGGACCAATCTTAGTCTTTTGGTGGGCCTGAGCCCTGGACTGCAACCTTCAGAAGTATTTCTTAGCCACCTGCCTCCCCAGCCTCGCCCCCCTGCCGTGCTTCCTTTTAGGTGAAACAAGGCTAGAAGAGGCTGCCTTTGGCTAATCTCCCCTCTTCCAGGAGAGTATCGAAGGCTTTAATAAATTTTTCCTTGGAGTGTTAGTTTTTGTTATAGAGAACCTTGTGGGCTTATTTCAAAACTTTTCCCATGGGTATATTTTAAAATGGTTACTTTTCCTCTTACCCATAGTGGAGGAGATCCTTCTCAGATTTTAACAGTCAGAACCTTGTGAGGTTTCCTGGAGGTAAAGCCATGAGAATGTAGAGGCCCTCCTAAAATTGGGCTCCCAGTTACTCACAAGCCTTTGTCAAAATTACAATTTAAGTTTTCTTACTAGTGTATTCCTACTCCAGCACCTTCTGTTCCAGGTAAGCTAATCTTGAATGTGATTCTCTGTATTTGCCTGTCTCTCCAGATTTCAGATGTTCAGTTCGCCCTGTGCTCCTGATTCTCTGATAGGCCTAATAAAAGTTGTTGATCGGCAGTTCAGATTTTTTTCTTGTTGTAAGGACAAAAGTGACTACATTCCAGCACTTTATGTGTTGGAGCTGAAGCCTGAAGTCTTTTATTTATATTTTCAAATTGGAAATACCTTACTTAGTTTAAAAATAATGTTCATCAAGAGGCTTTTAACTTTGCTATGAGCCATTTGCTTCGCTAGATGACTCATTCTCAGTTATTTCATCCCTTTGAATCTCGGATCTGTATATTTTCAAAGTGCTTGGTAAGAACATTTTCAGAGCAAAATACTTGAAGAATTTAAGAACTTAATGTAGTTCTAGAAAGTTGCTAATAACTCTAACCTAAATTAACTAGAATTAGTGATTTTCTTTTCCCCCCACAACACTATTTTTTTTTTTTTTTTTTTTTTTTGTCTTTTGTCTTTTTGTTGTTGTTGCTATTTCTTGGGCCGCTCCCGCGGCATATGGAGGTTCCCAGGCTAGGGGTCGAATCGGAGCTGTAGCCACAGGCCTACACCAGAGCCACAGCAACGCGGGATCCGAGCCGCGTCTGCAACCTACACCACAGCTCACGGCAACGCCGGATCGTTAACCCACTGAGCAAGGGCAGGGACCGAACCCGCAACCTCATGGTTCCTAGTCGGATTCGTTAACCACTGCGCCACGACGGGAACTCCCAACACTATTTTTTTGTTTTATTTTTGTTTTTTAATCAGATACCTTCTATAAACCACGCCAAAGTAACTTCAGGGATTATTTTCTTTAACTGTCATTTGCTGTTGTTTTATCCCACTTGTTTTTGAAGAAATAACTCAATTTTTAAAAGGATTTTACAATCTCTCAAAACTAACCATTGCTTAAATTTGAAAAACAATGAGAATAAATGTTCAACTCATATGTTGCCAATGTTCTGTTTTCAGTTAACCTTGAAGAATGTATTAATTATGAAGTATACATCTTGGTGACTTTAACTTAATAGGATTACTTTCAGAATCTGTGTGATAGAGGACAGTTTGGCAAAAATGTGTTATTTAAGCAACTGAGAAAGCACTGTGTGTACTTTTCAGCCTTATAATTTGATTACTTGCTAAAAAAATTTCATTTTGGGAAGCTTGAGTTCTTATCCTCGGAGAATAGTTGTAACCAACCTCGGGAGACTGAAACATTGTAAATTGCATTAGCCTTTCCCCTTTTTTAGTTTTCATTTAAGTTTTATTTTCCTTGCTAAATCTACTGTGAGGAACGGCCACTCAGCCATTAAACCAAGAAGCAAATAAGCTGTGTGGTATTTAAGATTGCTTATTAGTTGGCAAATTCACATTTCTTTCCTTTAAGAAATATTTTTCTCTCTTATTTTCCTAATTGTTTAAATAAATATCTTTGGAATTAAATTTTTTAAAGAGGGAGAATTAAAATATTAAATATTATGAGTGTTATGTAACATACTAAGTAAAGTTTGTTTAAAAAATTGTTAGTGCTATACTGAAGTAAATTGGTTGAAATGATTTTTGTCATGTAATAATCAGTTAGCTGTGGTTCGTTTTAAGGTAAGATTCATGTGTCTAGCCTTCTCTGAATTAAAGGAAGAAGCTTTTCCCTAGGCATTTTGCTCAGAAATGTTTCTTATGAAGCAAGAGGTCTGTCAAGGGGAAATGGAGAAGGAATAGAAGGCCTTCAGTAGTGGCACAGCAGGTTTATGTAGCGCCCATGCCACCTTCCCCTTGCTCTCAACAGATTGGTGGCTGCTGTCAGTGTCCTTCCTCCTAAAGTTTTTTAAAAGCTCTTGATATAACAGTATCTTAGAAGAAACCCTCAAGAATGGAAACAGTGTATCAGTATTTTAGTCTTAACTGAAAAGCTTCCATGTGCTAACAATTCCACTGAAGCTAACTGTCCACGTTCAGTAAACAAGTAATTATATTGAGGCGCCTGTCAGCAGAGTCCTGACTTTCAATTCCCAGATAAGCGAAGAGCAGCAGCTTCTCTTTTTTGGTTTTGGTCTTGCCAGTTACTCCCTGCTGACTGGAACGGCAGCTATCCTTGCAAAATGCTCCTTTATTCACTGCAGCATTGGAGACCACAGCACCAGTATAGCTTGTTTCCCTCTCCAGAGACTCTTGGGACCAGACCCATGATCCTTGACATCCTCACTGGCCGTCCGTGAGCACAGAACCCCTGTCCTTGTAATGATCTGTACATCCCTCAGTCGCATCCTGGCTCCTTCCCCAACCCTCGCATTGTCCCCTAGAACTCCCGAACTGCCTTAATGATTTCTCCGATGACTTCAGTCTTGCCTCAGCCTCACACTGATTTCGCTTTCTGCTTCTGGGATTCTTTGCTACTGCCAAACAGATGCCTGAGGTAGGCCCCTCTGGTGCCATTCTGCTACCTCTGCCTGCTGCCTGCCTTTGAGCTCCTTGAGTACAATGAGTCCTTCCCTCTTCAGGTTTTTGCCCATGCTGCTTCTTCACATGCAGCTGTTTTTCTAATCTTTGCTTGGCTGCCTCTGTAATTCTGATCTGAGTTTCCTTGCGCTAATCTCTGTTGGTGTCTATTTGTTTCCTTCTTGGAATTATTTAAATTCGCACTTGTGTATTGACTTACTCATTTCGGCTTTTGTTTTGTTTTGGGCACACCCATGGGCATGCGCAACTTCCAGGGCAAGAGATTAAACCTGCGCCAGGGAAGCAACTTAAGCTGCTGTAGTGACAGCACCAGATCTGTAACCCACTGCGCTGGAAGAGAACTCCTTCACTTAGCCTTTTTTTTTTCTTTTTAGGGCCACACCCACAGCATAGGGAAGTTCCCGGGCTGAGGGGTCAAATGGGAGCTGCACCTGCTGGCCTATACCACAGTAACGCAGGATCCAAGTCAAGTCTGCAACCCCACAGTTCACAGCCACACGGGATCCTTAACCCACTGTGTGAGGCCAGGGATCCAACCTACATCTTCGTGGATACTAGTTGGGTTCATTACTGCTAAGCCACAACAGGAACTCCTTGCTTCACCTTTTTCATTGATTCTAAGATAAACATTTCTGCCCAGATTTCTGAAATTGGGGCACATCTTACACTGGATGCCTTGATTGCTTTCTGAATGGTAAATAAAATAATGTTTTATCCTACAATCAATTAATTGTAATAAAAACAATAAAATACTGTACTTTTGGTTAGCTGTTACCCCTAGTTGATTGTGAGTTCCAAAGGAATTCTGTCTATTTTACTCACCAGTAGGAACCAATGCCCAGTACAGTACCTGGCACCTAGTAGGCAATCTGTAAATAATGCTTAGATGAAATCATTATCTGTTTGGGAGATGATGGCCCTGATATGTCTGAAGGTGAATCAGTCAGTATATTTGCATGTAAATGTTTAATTCAGTTTCTGTGTTTTAGTTTTTATCTTTGGAGATTTCCTTATTCTAGAAATGAAGAAGGTCTTTAGATATGTCTATTTTTTACCCTTTTTATGTATCTCGTCCTTTTTATTGATACATGGACATCCTTATTTAAGAGTGTTTACATTTGAAAAATGAATCCACATAAGCTTATGTCAGGTATCAGCAATTGACTTTCATTAGGGAGAAGAATGAGAAAGGTACCAGAGTTTTGAGGGCTTGAACTTACTTTATTTTACTTCATCATCTAAGGAGTGCATTCACTTGGTGTGCCAACTTCAGTTTTTTTAGAGAAAGAACAACGAACGGACAGTACGAGTGGCTGGAGTCCCCTAGGCCAGCTCCTCGACAGGGTTCATGTTTACTCAAGGTGTGGCTCTCAGTCCTTTTCATTTTCCCAATCCTGCTACTGGGGACAGCAGTTGAGTCAGCCTGGGATAATGAGCGGTTTGCCTTTCATTGTCACACTCGACAGCCTGGTTGCGAAAACATCTGCTATGATAATTCCTTCCTAATCTCTCACGTGAGTTTCTGGGTCCTGGAGGTCATATTTACATCTACCCCTGCACTCTTGTACCTAGAGCATGTGTTCTATGGGATGCGAAAGGAAGGGAAGTTCAGCAAAGAGGAGGCAAAGTTGCCCCAACCAGTGGTGCCAATGTAGAGGTGCACTTGGAGGAAATAGAAATCAAGAAGTTCAAGTCTGGCATTGAAGAACAGCAAGGTGAAAATGGGGGCCGGGGTGGCTTGCTGCAAACCTGTACCATTGGTATCTTCTTCAGGTCTGTCTTTGAGGTGCCTTCCTGCTGATCCAGTGGTACATCTATGAATTCAGCCTGAATGTGGTTTATACTCGCAAACGAGACCCTTGCCCGCCTTAGGTGGACTGCTTCTTCCCTCGCCCCACAGAGAAAAGCATCTTTATCCTCTTCATGCTGCTAGTGTCCTTTATATCTCTTGTCTTAAGTATCATTGAGCTATTGCATGTCTTATTCAAGAGCATTAAGGACCATGTGGAAGATTCGGAGAGTGGGCGTTACCTCAGAACATCTGGTCTGCCAAGCCCTCCAGCGTCTCCTCATCAGCTGTTCCTCTCTCCACCATGTCCCTTTCCAGGGACAAGCTGGTTGCTGGAGCCAGAAACAGTTCTTCCTGCCACAGTTACAGCAAACAAGGAAGCCAGGAAAACCCTGCAAATTACAGCACATAACAAGTTCAAATGTGGCAGGCAGGAAGCACCATCTCTCACATACACAGTCTTTTGATTTCCCCAATGACAAGCAAAATTCTTAAAAAAAAAAAAAATCTACCTACTGGACACTAGCCATTGTAGACAGGCAGCTGTTCTTCAGAGCCAGCAGTCATGCCAGCAGTAGTGGAAATGACCTAGAGATTCAGACGCATGGTTGAACGTGTTCCAGTTCTGCTCGCTTGTTAAAGGAAGGTGCAGTAGACAGTGTACTTGTGTTTCAGAGGAGGTGGGGCTCATCAAGGTCAGTCAGTCATGAGGCTTAGTAGATACAAAGACATTAGACCACCAGGATTTTTTTCTAGGGTGTCTGGGGTAGGAGGGTAGAGAAAAAGGCATTAGCAGAGGTACATGTTGATATTTAAAGTGATTGACTCAAAAAATTTGTATTTTAAATAAAAGTTGCACTAGGTGTGATGCATAAGCAAGGCCTTTTTCTCTTACATATTTCCTTAGAATGGTTCAGTGTATGTGAAGGTGATAGATATTTACCATGTATTGGTATAAACAGATGCCATATAAACTCATGGACATAGATTTTAAAATAATGCACATGGTGTTCAAATTTGAGCCTTTTTCATGGGTTTTTTGATGTGGGTCCAAAGGATGTGTATATTACAGATTTCCACTGTAAAAGTAAAACATTTTTTTCCCCTAACTCTGCCACCCCCTGTGTATCCTAGTATGGATGCAGGTTCTCTTCATGATAATTTTCTTGTTTGTAGAAAGATGTCGTGAACGATTTTCCTTTTTCTGAAATGTAATCATTGATGCTTGAATGGTAGAATTTTAGTACTATAAGCAACATTCTCTAATATGAGAAGCATGAAACGCTTAGAGCTGGACTCATAAGTGTTCTTACATGAATTTTTACAGTAAATGATAGTTCTTGACTCTATCCAGCTTAATAAACCCTACGTAATAAACATTATTTTGAAGCATATATTCTGTTGAGTTTGGCAGTCTTAAGGGATAGTCAGCATTTTTGATATTCGTACTTGGATTTTATTTGGAATGCAAGAGAGGTTGAAAGAGGTATGAGTATTATTCGTGTAACTAATTTGTTTGTAATATATACTAAGGAAATCTGTTTCTTCAAATGCCTTTTTTAAAACTCATCACAGATGATTAGTGAAAATGCTGAGTTTAATGCTTCATTCTTGCATGGCAGCTACATAAGCAGTGTTGAACAGTGAGAAATACTAATTTGTTGAACATTTCCTGTTGAACTGCTGTCATGTTCAGCTTTATTGCACGCAATGTAGACCTAGTCCATTATGTATTCTAGAGAGTGTTCTTTGTTCAGTAAAGTTTCAAGAGAGCAATCCTCTTGACGGCCTTCTCTGCAAGCTTCTGGCTGTGCTCATCTTTCCTCGTCTTTTGAATTTTTCATTGGTACATCTTCATCTAAGCAAAATATGCTAGAACAGATTTTTGGAAAGAGAATTGTGGAAACCATGTTAGAAAAGGTTTTAGTATTAGCATTTTTAATTATACGTAGCAGAATCAGATAGGCTTATTTCTTTTCAAAGTGCAAAAATAAATGCAGCTTCTTTGTTTTCCTTTTAACTGATCTCCTCTTCATCGGAAGCCTCCCCCCACCCCACAGGGCACCTGGGAAAGGCGAAGATGGGGATGACCTCAGTGGTAAACCTGCCAGTCCATCTGACTGCATCTTGCTCTGACAGTCTCATTTGGAAAACCCATTCTCTTGGTTCAGTGAAGAATCTTTCAGATTGCCTTCTCACAAACCCTTTCTTGAGGAAGAATCACTATTATCTTCGAATGGGATGTGTGTCTCTGTGGGGCACCACACAACTTCTGAAACCTTGGAATCAGATCGAACACGCCACCTCACTTCCTGGTTCACATTCATTTTCACGTATTGCTTGCTTGATTTTCTTTAAATTTTTATCTTGAGATAATTGTAGATTCCATATGTCCTTCAACTAATTTCTCCTAATAATAATCTTACATAATTATAGCAGAATATTATACCCAGAAAAACTGACGTTGATATAATCCATGGACCTTATTCAGATGTCACCAATTTTACATGCACTCGCGTGCGTGTGTGTGTGTGTGTGTGTGTGTGTGTGTGGTTCTATCACTTGTGTAGATTTGTGTGACCACCACAGTGAAGATATAGATATCATAGATATCGCCAGGACTCCTTATGCAATCTTTTTATAGCCTCAGCCACATCCCTCCCTTTCCCTCTCCCTATCCTCTGGCAACCTGTTCATCTCTATAATTTTGTCATTTAAAAAATGCTATTTAAGTGGCATGGTATAGTGCATAGTCTTTTGAGATTGGCCTTTTTCATTCAGCGTAACTCCCTGGAGACCCATCCAAGTTTTTGTGTGAACCAATAACTTGTTCTTTTTTATTGCTAAGTAGTATTTCATAGGATAGAGGTACCACACTTTATTCAGCTGTCAAAGGACTTTCAGGTTGTTTCTAGTTCGGGGCTGTTATAAATAAAACTGTTATGAACATTCGTGTACAGGTTTGTGTGTGTGTGTGAACCTAAGTTTTCATTCCCCTGGGATAAATGCCCAAGAGTGTAGTTGCTGAGTTGTATGGTGAGTGTATAGTTTGGCAGGACACTGGTGTACTCTTTTTCCAGAGTGGTTTAATTCCCATCGGCAATGTATGAGTGATCTCGTTTCTTCCACATGCTCGCCAGCATTTGGTATTTTTCACTATTTAAAAAAATTTGTTTTAGCCAGTCCAGGGAGTTCCCGTATGGCACAACAGGTTAAGGATTTGGCTTTGTCACTAAAACAGCTCAAGTTGCTGCTGTGGGATGGGTTCAGCCCCTGGCCTGGGAACTTCCATATGCTGTGGGTGTGGCCAAAAAATAATTTTTAGCCATTCTAATAGGTATGTAGGTGATATTGTAGTTTAAATTTGCATTTCTCTATTGGCTAATAATGTTAAACATCTTTTCATGTGCTTTTTTGACATCTCTGTATTCTCTTCAGTGAGGGATCTTTTTGTGACTTTTGTCCATTTTCTAGTTGGTTGTTTTATTATAGTTGAGTTTAAGGAGTTTTTAAGAATATTTAATATATATATTCTGTATTAAAATGCTTTTTAGGGTATATTTGAAAATATTTTCTCCCAGCTTATAGCCTATATTTTCATCGCTTAGTAAAGTCTTTTCACGAGCAGACTATTTTAACTTTGATAAGGTCATTTAACAATGTTTCCTTGTATGGAAGTATTTTTGGTGGCAAGTCTAAGAACTTTTTTTCTGGTCCTTTATCCTAAAGATGTCCTCCTTTGTTTGCTTCTATACATTTTATAGGTTTGCATTTTGAGTTAATTCTTGTTTAAGTTGTGTGAGGGATTTAGGTTAAGGCTTTTTGTTTTTTGGCCTTTGGATGACCAGTTGCTATAGCACCACTTGTTGAAAAGTTTCTCCTTCCTCCACTGAATTGCTTTTTCAGGCAAAAATCAGTTGGATATATTTGTGTAGCTCTTTTTCCGGGTTATCTGATCTGTCCCATTGATCGATGTGTTTATCCTTCTGCCAGTATCACACTGTCTCAACTACTGATACGTAGTAGCTCTGTAGCAAACTTCAACATTAGATACAGTGATTCCTCCCACCTTATTCTGCTTTCTCAAAATTTCTTTAGCTATTTCAGGTCATGTGCCTTTCAATTTCTGTTTTATTGTTTATTTTATTTAATTTATTTTTAAGTTGTATTGAAGTATGGTTGATTTACAGCGTTATGATAATTTCTGCTGTACAACAAAGTGATTCAGTTATACAAGTACACGTATTTATTCTCTTTCAGATTTTTTTTCCCACATAGACTATCACAGAATATTGGGTAGAGTTCCCTGTGCTATACAGCAGGTCCCTATTGACTGATTACTCCATAGACCACAGTGTGCATATGCCAGTCCCAAACCCCAGTCCATCCCTTCCCTCACCTATCCTCTTTGCCAACCATAAGTTTGTTTTCAGAGTCTGTGAGTCCAAGCTTGCCTACATCTACAAAACATTTGCTGTGATTTTGATAAGAGTAACTTTAAATGTTTATGTCAGTTTGGGGAGAATTGGCATCTCGTTGAGTCTTCTAATGCATGAGTACAGTATGTTTCCCAATTTACTTAGGTTCTCTTCAGGTTTTTTCTCTAAAATTTTATAATTTTAAGGATACAAATCTTACAGATATTTTATGAGGTTTATATTTCATCTCCTTGGAGCAATTGTAAATGATATTTTGCTTCTAATTTCTGTCTGCACATTTTTGTAATTTTTATTTGAAAAGTGACTGGTTTTGTGTGTCAGTCTTGTATCCTACAGTCTTGCTAAACTCACTTAGTTCCAGGAGTTTTTTTTGGTGGATTCCTTGAGATTTTGTATGTAGACACCATGTCATCTGCAGATAGTGTCGATTTTAATTCCTTTGTATACAATCTGTATGCTATTTATTTTTCTTGGCTTATTACTCTGATTAGAACTTAAAATACTGTGTTAAATAACAGTGATGAGAGCACACATTCTTGTCTTACTTGTGATCTTAGGAGAAAAGCATTCTCTCTTTCACCATTAAATATGATGTTAGCTGTAGGGTTTTGTGGGTGATACTTGCCAAGTTGAGGAAATTACCTTCTATTCTTAGCTTGCTACAGGGTTTTTGGGGTTTTTTGGTTTGTTTGTTTGTTTTTAATCACACATGGATGTTGGATTTTGTCAGATTCTTCTGTTGCATGATTTTCCTTCATTACCTTGTTGATATAGTTTTCAAATGTTGAATCAGCCATCGTATCTAGAATAACTCTGCCTTGGTCATGGTGTTTAGGTCTTTTTATACACACAGCTGGATCTGATTTGCTAGTATTTTGAGGATTTTTGTGCCAAGTTCATGAGCAATACCTGTCTATAGTTTCCTTTTTTTTTTTTTTTTTGTGCTGTCTTTGTCAAGTTTTGATATCCCCATATTAGTAGCATCATAAAATCAGTTGGGAAATGTTTCCTCCTCTTCTCATTTCTGGAAGTGATGATGTAAAATTGATGCTAATTGGTCTTCAAATATTTGGTAGACTTCTCCAGTAAACCCATCAGAGCCTGAAGATATCTTTTATTGGAAACTAAAATGACAAATTCACTCTATTTAATAATTACCCAACTGTTTAAATTGTTAATTTCATCTTGGTTAAGTTTTGATAGCTTGTAGTTTTCAAGGAATTGGCCCATTTTTTTCTAAGTTGTCAAATTTATGAGTGTAAAGTTTGTGGCATTTCCTTATTGTCCTTTTAATGGCTACAATGTTATAGACATCTCCCCTCTTTTATTCCTGATATTGATGATATTTGTCTTCTCTCTTTTAAAAAAATCTTTATCAGTCTTGGTAGAGGTTAATGAACTTTATCAATCTCTTTGTGGAAACAGCTTTTGCTTCGTTGATTTTTCTCAATTGTTTTCCTGTTTGAAATTTCATTGATTTCTGCTTTTATCTTTTATCATTTCCTTTTTTCTTGCTTTGGGTTTATTTTCTTTTCCTTGTGTTGAGGTAAGAAATTTGGGTTATTGATTTGAGATCTTTTGTAATATATGCATTTAGTGCTATATATTTCTCTTCTAGTGTTGCTTTAGCTGCATCCCACCTATTTTGGTATAATATATTTTCATTAAATGCTGTGAAATTAAAATTTCCTTTGAGACTTCCTCTTGTATGATGGTTGCTTTGAAATCTTTATCGGATAATTCTGACATCTCTGTTAGCATCTCTTTAAAGTCTTTTCTCATTCAGGTTCTCAGCATGACAAGTAATTTTCTATCGAAAGCTGGACATTTTGGATATTATGTCACTAGGCTCTAGATCTTATTACTCTTCTGTCTTATCTGGCCTCCTCTGACACTCCTCTGGCATGGGAGAGGGGCGCCAGATGGGGATGGTAATTCACTTTCCTCAGTTCTGCCTCCATTGACACCTGCTGGAGCGGGGCTCCTTGTTGCTGGTGTGGTTGGGAGTTCATTTCCCCACTAGGCCTCTGTTGTCCACCCTCGCTCGGAGGTGCAGGAGAGGCAGGAGAGCTTTGTTGCTGCTCCCCACGTGGGCTCCACTGACACTACCCCGGCAGGAGGTGGGGCCTGCTTCCCACTCTGCCTTTGCTGGTGTGAATGGAGCCACAGTTTTTATTGTTTCACCTGACTGGAGTAGAGTGGTTAAAAGTTTTCTGTCTTGCGGGGGAAAAAATGTAATTGTAATGTATACATGTAAGGATAACCTGACCCCCTTGCTGTACAGTGGGAAAGTAAAAAAATTATTAAAAAAAAAAGTTTTCTGTCTTGCGAGGCTACTCTTTTTCTGGTCTTTGAGTTCAAGAGAGAACAGGCTTCGATTGGGGCTATTTTTTGTCTGTGCCATGGGCATTTTGAGGTTGCGTGCTGAAGTAGTTCTATTAGAGTTGCTTTAAAATCCTTGTCAGATTATTCCAACATCCACTTCATCTTGGTGTTGATGTCTCTTGTCTTCTCATTCAAGTTGTGACTTTCGAAGCCTCTGGTATGATGAGTGACTTTTGATTCTGTCCTGGTCAGTTGAGATATTATGAAACTCTGGATCCTTTTCGATCTTTTTTGTTGAGCAGGCAGCCTTGCTGTTGTGGGAGTGTGGGGGTCGGGTCGGGTGTATGTTCATTCTCCTGTGTGGCAACCCCTGACACCACCTCTGCCGAGGTGTTGCTCTTACTCCCACTGCCTCCTTGCACATGGGTGGGGTGGATGATCAGCTCCTCATTTGGCCCCACTAATACCTTGCCAGCAAAAGTGGACCACTGGTTCACACTGCCTTAACTGCCTCTGCTCCGTCCGACAGACCCTATCCTGGCAGCGGCACCAGAGTACTGT
Source organism: Sus scrofa (assembly GCF_054392235.1). NCBI lineage: Eukaryota > Metazoa > Chordata > Mammalia > Artiodactyla > Suidae > Sus > Sus scrofa. The sequence continues at coordinate 18,627,813 of NC_139401.1, forward strand.
CACCTGCTTCTGCCTGGGGGAAGATAGACGGGCCCCACCAACACCACAAGGGGGGACAGAACGCTGCCTGCTTCTGCCAGGCTGGGGATGGAAGGTTAGGTCCTTGCTTCCTCGCAGTGTGTGTGTGTGTGCGTGCGTGTGTGCATGCGTGCGTGCGTGCGTGCATGTGAGAGCGTCTAACCGCCTGGCCCCCCTGCAACCTCAGTGGGCAGGTGGTGTCATTTACCCATTCGTGTTTGCCTGAGTAGGCCGAGTATTGCCCAAAAGATGTTCTACTGTTAGCCCATTCTTTTCCTGGTCTTTTGGCGGTGGGAGTGGGGTTTTCTAGTACTTTTTTCTGTTTGCCTCCTGTCAGTTTCAGGTCAGAAGTTTCTCTGCACCCTGTCAGGGGTACAGGAGTGACGAAGCGGAAGCCCGGGGCGCTCACTGCTGTGGCGTGCCTCAGGTCTCGAAGTCTCTAGACACTTGTCCTCCTCCTTTCCACCCTGTCTTCCTAGCTGTGTGTCTTATGTACAGGGTTTTGGTTTTAAGGGGAAAGACCTGCAAGAAAGGGGACTACTCCTTCTTTACCAAAACTGGAAGTTTCCATGTGTGTGTGAAAATTCTGTAAGCACCGATTTATATGACATCACTTCATTCTTCAAATAGACCATGTGTCAGGCACTGTGATTGAGACTTAGTTCTCACCTGCAGAGATCTCATAGTTTTGTAGAATTCAGAGGGCTGTGAAATAGATTTTAATTTGCCCCCATGGCCCTCAGATAGAAAACACAATTCTTTATTTTGGAAATAAAGCTAAATCTAGCTCCACACCACCTGTCTTGTTGGTATTACTGGTGCTCCTCTGCCTCCCGTGGACTGATTTACCAGGCAGATGGGGAAAGGGGCGTAGTCCTTAGTGCCTTTGTTGTTACCGTGGTTACCCTTGCATGTTACCCAGGTTACCATTAAACCTTTTGCCAGGAGCTGCCCTCCATTGGGCATTGTTTGCCTGGCCCCAGCTCGCCAGCCTGTGGTGCTTAGTGATCAGACTGGAGGGATCTCTCCAAGCACCACCACTGTCCAAAGTCCTGATCACCCCTCTGCCTGATGCGGAAGCTGCAGCCCCATAATCCTTCTGGTCCTGGAAGGACGTCACCTCTTTTTGACATTAGCCTGTTGGACGGGAAGTTTGGCTCTGCTGTGAGTCTGGGCTTTATATATACTAAGGACTGATGGTTCTCCCCAGGGTCAGGAGAAGCCCCTCAGGGACAAACTCCATGCTTCTGCTTTCCTCTGGAAGCTTGAGTTGGTGATTTGAAAATGCCCTCAGTAGAGCACTTTAAACTTGATGATGATAATAATGGTAATAACATTTATCTCATGTGCTATTTTGAGCATTTTCCTGTATCCTCTTATTTAATCCTAATAGCAACCTCAGGAATAAGTAATATTATTAGACCCAGTTTTCATCAAAGGAGATTGTAGCACCAAGAAGTGAAGTAATTTGCCTAAAGTCATTACTAGTCAGCTAGTAGATGGTGGAGTCAGAATTTCAATCCAGGCAGTGTGCCTCTGGCTCTGAAGTTCTCACTCTTCTTCTGGACGTGTGAGCTCCTTTGACTTTGACTTTGCTTTATTATTATTTGTTTGAAATCAAGATTGTGTCTGAAACAAGTGCTTCTGAAAGTTATCACAGAACTAAATGTAATTAAAGAATATTTCTAATTAGAAGCACTTTTTGTTTTCTTTCTTATGAAACCACGTAGATAAATCTGGCAACAGGAGTATGAAAAATAACTTATTGGTACATATATTTTAAACTGTTTGGAGTGTAGTTCTTTTATAATCAGATTTTTTAATTTGTTTCTGGAAGTAGGAAATAATGATTTTGTTAAGAGATGTCCACCTTTTTGTTCAGTTGTTTAGGGCTGAAGATAAAATTCATCCAGATTATTTTTTATGATATGCATCTGTTATTTATCACATTTATTTATACAGTTGTGATATTTTGTATTGCTTTACATGCCTTTATGTTCAAATACAAGTAATTGAATAACTAGAAGGATGTGATTCACAAGTCCTTATATAAATATTATCCATGCCCTTAGGTTTAAATTCTACTTTAGGGGCTTATGATAAAGCAGTTATAATGTAGCCACATTCCTTTGTTTGGAAAAGATTCATGCTACCCTTTAACTTGATTTTTTCAGTGAAAAGATATAAATTTTTCCACTCATTTAAAATGTGGAATCAAGTTTGATTTACATATATATTCTATGGTATAATTGTTTTTTTCTATTCCTTGTAAATACACGAAGGGTTTAATATAAAATCTCTGCCATGTTTTGTTAGAGAATAATGTATAATTTCTTTAAAGGCATCCAGTAATTTGCATTTTTTCATGCCATTGCTTCTTAAATTTCTGCAGGCACTTTCCCACTATGTGATTTATCTGAATCACTGTGATTTATCTGAAGCAGATACCTATTTCAAATTCATATTGATTTATCATCCAAACCATTTAAATACATTCTTCGTTGATCTATAAAGAGTCTTTGTTAGTTCTGGCTCAAGAGAAACCACGGGAGTGAGCTTTGAAATTTAAAATTAATTCATTAAGCGGACATCTGTTAAAGCACCTGCTATAGTGGGTCCTGCTGGATGTTTGAAATAAAAAACAAGAAGGACATGATTAGTGATTGTAGCGAGCTTGCATTCTGGAAGGGAAAGGCTCATGACAGCGTGGTGATTGGGATGTGCTCTCTGCTCTAGAGGAGTTCTCAGGCCAACAGAGAATGAAAATGTCAAACAGCAGGTCACTTCAAAACTCAGGTGATTGATCCTTTCAACAGGAATAATATTTCAGTCTTTATTTTCTGAATTTTAGTTACGATAAAATTTACATATCCCATTTCTATACCCTACGTGTCCATTGCCTCATTTCTTCTTCGTCCCTGTAAGACCCTTACGAAGTACTTAGAGCAGCCCACCCACTTGGAGGGCCTTTCTGCTAGATCTTAGGGGCAAGAGTTATGTGAAATGCAGTCCGAGGTGGGCAGTAAGATGGCCAGCAAACCACAGATTGCAGTGCAGTTGTGTGAAGAGCTTGTGCTTAGATAGTGTGCTAGGGACCTGGAAAGAGGCACACACAAAACAAGCTGAGGGATCATGCAGTGCTTTCCGAAGGAGGAAGAAATAGAATTAACTAGGAGTAGTAGTGGAGTTGACTTCTTGTCATTTAAGGAACAGCTTAAACATCACTTCCTTGGGCACTCCCATACCCAAGTTAGTATTCTATGAAATTGACCTCTTTTGCTTTCTTTTATAGCAGTTAATCTTCTTGTCTCTTACTTGTTTACTTAATTATGTCTCCTCTCCAGAATGTAACTGCCTTAACTGTCTTGTTTCCTCTGTATCCCCATTGCTTAGCCCACTACCTCCTCTCCTAGTAGGAGCTTGGGAAATGTTTGTTGATTAAATAAATGAATGAATGAAGAAAGAATGAATACTGGAGTGTGAGCAGATAAAAGCAAGTATGTGTGAAGGCTCAGTTGAGGAACTGAATAATTAGGTGCGACAGGAACCAGGGTGGTTTTTCTTACAAGTTAGGAGATGAAACATGGAATTAAAACTTTATCCTGGAAGTCTTAGACAGCCTCCATGCTGTGTGATAGGTAATATATGTTTCTTTTCCTGAATCCAGTGATTGACAAGCAGAGTATGTTTGAAATAGTTGCTATGTGCAAAGCTGATGACTTCACTGAGGCCTTGGGAGAATGTTACTAGAAGTTCAGCTGGAAAACTTCAATGATATTCTTGAAGTCAAGTAGCCAGGCATAACAGAATTTTATTAGGTGCATAGTGTTCCTTGGCTGGTTCTCTTGAAACACTGAACTGCTTGAGATTTAGATTCCACAGTTGTTTCAAAGGAATGGTCACTTTCAGGATTTTTCTCTCCCTTCCTTTCTCTTCTTTTCTTTTCTTTTCTTTTTTTTTTTTTTTTTTTTTTGCTTCAGCACGCAAGGTGGACTATATGAGGTTGTCCAGCTTCTGTAAGCGATGGTGGTAGACAGTTCCTCTTCCATGAATGTAAAAATATGGTTCAGTTCACTTCAGCAGACATTTTATTACATACCTATCATGTGTAAGATGAAGTGCTAGCTACTTGGATATAGAGATAAGCCAGACTTTTAGATTTTTCAAAAATATTACTGGCTGTTGATTTATGTTTAATACACATCTCCTTCAATGGTAAAAAAAGAATCTGGCATCTTGTAGTTTTCCCCAAAAAAACGTAATGTAAGATATAACAAGTTTTCACTACAATAACTAGATATTTTAAAAATAAGTTTTTGAAGAAAGGAACATTTTACTACCTAAGCTGAATATACTTTTCAGTTTTCTATATGGATATAGTTAGGGCAAGAAGCTGTGACTTGGAACATTTTTCAGATTTTGGTGGTACCATTCTGTTTGCTTGTCTGCGTGTGTGTGAACAGATCTGTCAGAAAGCATGATGACAGTGTCACTAGATAAAACCCAGTTCAGCTGTTTGAATAAAGAGCTTCTAAGTGTGTCTTGCTACACCTGTCAGCCTCTCCCATCTTGGCGGTGTCATAGTAATCCTGCACCTGAGGACCTTATGGCGTAGTACCCTGGAGATATTAAACAGAACACGATTTCTCTTGCTTTTGGAGTTTCCTTAAGCATGTTTCTGTTCTTAAACCCCTGGCATATTTTTCATGAACTGGAAAAAACGAAACCTTCATGGTGTTGGAGCTCAAGGTGGGCCAGCCCAAAATGCATCACAGTGGCATACTATTTTGAATTGAAGTTGCTTGAGAAACAGCTGGTGCAGGAAGGAAACTCTGACCCACCTCTGTCCCCCTAAAAGCAGAAATATGTCTCTCATGTGAGAGGTGCACTCCCTGTATCCAGGGGTAGAGAGACACCCTTATCATCAGAAACAGGGAATTTGAGCTGAGAGGCCTGTGTATGTTAACTTTAGTTTACTATCCCAAGCTCTTTTTAAATTCTTCACTAGTTGAGTACCCAAAGCCTAAATTTCTTTGTTCTGTTAATTCCTCACAAATTTATTGTTTCTTTGTCTCAAAAGTATAAAAGGAGGCTGCTTTGGCCACCACTTAGATCCCATTTCTAGGAGACCTTTAAGTGCATGAATTTCCCCCTCCCCAACAGTGTGTTAGCTTTCTTTACCAGGTTTTAGTACTCTGATTTTCTTATTTTATAGGGAAATGTTAAATTAGGGCAACATATTTGCAAAAATTGAGAATCATAGATTGTTGTTTTGTATATACATAATTAAGCACAATTCATCAGCTTATTGATTAATAAAAGCAAAATAGAACCAGACATTTTTCTTCTTCTTCTTCTTTTTTTTTTGTCTTTTGTCTTTTGTCTTTTTAAGACTGCACCTGCGGCATATGGAGGTTCCCAGGCTAGGGGTCAAAATGAGCTGTAACCACCAGCCTACGCCACAGCCGCAGAAACATGGGATCTGAGCCACATCTGCAACCTACACTACAGCTCCCGTCAATGCCGGATCCTTAACCCACTAGGCGAGGCCAGGGATCAAACCTGTGTCCTCATGGATGCTAGTCGGGTTCATGAGCCACTGAGCCAGGACGGGAACTCCAGAACCAGACATTCTTAAGGAGTGGTTTAATAACCATTTTAGCTCTACTGTCTCTAACTTCAGTAGAAGGTTTGAGTCTGTGCTCATGTGTCTGGTTTCTGTTAGGACTGCCAGGAAGCAGTGAGCAACTTGCTGCTATAGTAGCAATTGTTAGTGCTACTGTAACAATCTGCTCTTCTTAGCTCTCCGTGCATTGTTCACCTGCCAATGTCTGCAGAACTTAGTGTGCTAACTTCAGTGGTATCTACATAATTTACTGGAAAAATTGGCCATGAGAAAGTTAGGCACAGTCAGTTCTTCTTTCAATAAAGGAATCTATTCCAATCTCTCTCTTTCTAACTAGTTCAGCAGAAAATAGTTGTTTGTCTTCATTTGGACCATGTATTTTTATGTTGATCCTCAGTCCATTTTAATTTTAAACCTTTCTTTGTTTTTTCTTTGTCATTATACCTGAATGTTTATATATTTACATATATAAGGATAATGTAAGGATCTTTACATATATGAGGATGATTTTTCTGGAATACCTGGTGATGTATCTTTGGTCAATAAATTGGTTTTTCTCTTCTGATCTTATCATGGTTCCAGGTAAGAGAGTAGGGTGAATGCCTCTTCATAGGGGAAATTGCTTTGAGACTTACGGGAGTAATGAAAGACAGCCCTTCCAGGTACCAGAGGAATGTGGACGGAAGAGGCAGAGTTAGGGCAGCCAAGCCAACCCTCACACCACCTCAGAGGGACTGAAATTCTGGATTTAGGGGGTCAGTAGGTTGAGGGTAAAGCCAAAAGCAAAGGACGCTCATGCCCTATTCCCCTCTTGGAACGTAGGGAAGAAACTGCCTTGTAAGGTTGCCTTGTCAGAATGGAAGCAGCAACTGCAGAGTAAAATGTGGCATGCTCTGGTTAGGTGCAGAGAGGATGCCTGGGCATCTTTCAGCTTGTGAGTGCCTTCTCAGGAATCCCAAAGTTACCATACACTCCAGGTAGCTAGGTCGAGAGCCGGTGAACCTGTTAATGGGGATGCTGTGATGAGGGGGCAAGCTGATACGACACCATCATTGTTGGCCAGGTAGCAGGTGTAAGTGAAATTGCACTGTGTAGATATCTTTAGCACCAACTAAATCTGGAAAGTAGCCAAACAACCAGGCCCCAAACAACCAGGCCAGGCCCCTGGGCTCTAAGCTCGGAGCGCATACTGAGTCCGTCGTCCTCATGAGGTCCAACAGTAGCATCAGGCCAGTGTTTGTGGTCCAGGCCCATAAGGACCCTTTTCTGGAGGACCAGCCCAAGGGCCTGTGCATATTTATGTGTGAGCCCTTCCCTGACCACAGTGAAGTTACATAACCCCACCCACATTCAGACACCCAGCTGCCATCTTGGTAGAAGCAGGGCGAAAATCCAAAGGGAAAAACCAAGCATTTAACTGAAGGAGACCATAAACCAGAAAGGACTGAGCTACTATAGAATCCATGTTAAAGTCAAGGTCAGAGCTTGACAAACAAGGTTAAATGAGTTATAGAAAATTAAAGAGCTGTGTTTTCTTGGATTTAGTCTTAGAGGATATATTTCCAATGTTGAAATTTAAATTTTGTTCGCTATTAAACACAGCTTAAGTCCAGTGATTGTCTGATTGAAGTTGTAGATTGGCTATATTTGGCATGCCTAATTAATGCTATCTTTGTCTCAATTTCTTGATCACCAGAAGTGGAGTTTTCATTTTCCCATTATCTATTCATTATTTAAAAATGAGGGCAAAATGAAATAAAATGGTAACGCAATTGCACGATAACTACAGTACAAACATGGTGGTTGATACCACTAACCTGAAATGCTATCTTGCAGACATCATTACCTTGCACTCTTTGAAATTTCCCTTCATTTGCTGTCTATACCAAGTCTGAGTTGGGTTTAGACAAGGTGGATTGAGAGCATCTGTATATAATGTCTGGAAGTGTGGGTGGGCTCTGTGGAAACAAGTACATCTCGAATTTTGTATGAGCTATAAATACGGAGCTAAATTATTTTGAAAGTTCGCCTATCCCTTTCTTGTGAAGGGAGTTGCTATTTGCTTCGCCAGAGGAGTTAGAGAAAATTGTTCTTTAGATACCTCATTTTTCATCTTTGTAACTACATTTTGTTTTTTGAACATTTTATTAATTAGCTAATCTATCATAGTAACTTAGGGTAGTCAATTTATATTAGTCTTTAACTCTGAGGCGAGGGAGTTCCCGTTGTGGTTCAGCGCAAACGAATCCAACTAGGAACCATGAGGTTTCAGGTTTGATCCCTGGCCTCACTCAGTGGGTTAAGGATCCGGCGTTGCCGTGAGCTGCATTGCACGTTGCAGACACAGCTCAGATCCCACATTGCTGTGGCTGTGGTGTAGGCCAGCGGCTACAGCTCCGTCTCGACCCCTGGCCTGGGAACCTCCATATGCAGCAGGTGCGTCCTCCCCCCCCCCCCCCCAGAATAGTTGTGGAGTTCCTGGAGGCTCAACGGGTTAAGGATCCAGTGTTGTCACTGCTGTGACCCAGATTGCTGCTATGGCAGAGGTTCAGTCCCTGGCCCAGGACCTTCCACATGCCATGGGTGTGGGGGGAAAAAAAAAAAGTTCAAGACTTTACTGTGAGAATTCTGGTGGCCTCTTTAAGAACATGGCTTACGTACATTTTCAAGAGAGCCTATCCCTTTGATTTTTCTCTTCCCACCAAACTCATGTTCTTCTATCTCATCTTAGAGGCTCTTTCCGTCTCTCTGTTCCACATCGGCCCAAGCTTTACCTCCCTTCCTTCATTTCCCTGGAGCCCCAGTAATACCAATGACCGCAAGTCTGTAGCACGTGCGCTGAGCATTTTGCGACCAGGTACCATATAGCACTGTGAGTGCTGTGTTAGCTAGTTCCCGGTTTGTGACAGTTTCCTTCCCTGCGAGTGTCTCACACCACACAAATATTAGATATTAGTAATTATGTGACATCATTGTTTTCATGTACTGTTTTGAAAACAGCAGTATATGAAACAATAAAATATTGTTTTCGTATTTTTCCAGGCTGGAGGAAATCTTACTAGTTTTGTCTTAGCATGGAATAGAGGCGACAGTGAAGGAGAGCAAGCCTTATTTTACTGTTTCAGATGGAGATATGAATCAATCAATAATAATTTTTTAAATTTAGTAAGCCTTCTGATGTAACTTGATAAATATTGGCAACCTAGTAACTGCAGCCATTTTATAGCAGTGTCATGTAAGAATTTTTAACAAAAAGAAGGCAAATTAGCAGTGCCCTTTTAAGATCTGTAGGAGGCCAGAGTAGCCAAATGGCAAAGATGTTTTTAATCAAGAAAGTATAATTTCTTTGAACTTGAAGAGCTTACTCAGATTCCCACCTACTGAAGGGGCTTCTGAAGAGGGCCAGATGAAGTTTTGAAGGATCTGATGTGCTTTCATTATCTTCATTTTTTTTTTAAACTTCCTAAAGAAAGAAGGAAACATGTCCATCTTAATAAGTCTCCCAGGGAAGTTCCTGTCATGGCACAGTGGAAATGAATCCGACTAGGAACCATGAGGTTGCGGGTTTGATCCCTGGCCTCGCTCAGTGGGTTTAGGATCCGGCGTTGCCATGAGCTGTGGTGTAGGTCGCAGACAAGGCTCGGATCCCACGTTGCTGTGGCTCTGGCATAGGCCGGCGGCTACAGCTCCGATTGGACCCCTAGCCTGGGAACCTCCGTATGCTGAGGGTGCGGCCCTAAAAAGACAAAAGACCAAAAAAAAAAAAAAAAGTCTCCCAGGGATACACTGTCCTTAAAAAAATATAAATGTATAATGTATATATTCATATTCTGTGTTTGTATGTTTTAGTTCCTTGTATACCAAGGGATATCTTTTGTTCTCTCGAAAATTCTGGTAGGAAAAGGTGTTTCTCTGTTAAACAGGAGCAGGATTAGTAAATGATGTCCAGACAGAAGGATGACCTGGGCCGGCAGAATGTAAGGTTTCATTTGGTGATGTAGTGAGACGTTTGCACTGTCTCTTTCTGTCTTGCTCAGCATACTTTTAGACCAATGATACATTTCTTTCTCCACTACACAGTTGCAGTCCAGTGGTAGAATCAGATAAATATGCGACGGTGTCACTTTAATACAAGTTGTCCAGAGAACATTTGGGGCTTTAGACCTAGCCACAGGGCTCTAGGAAAGCTTCCTTGAGGAAGCGAGGATTGAGGGAAGGCCTGAGGGATAGTGTAGGGTTGAGTGGGACAAGGGAGAGCCAAGCTTTTAGGGGGAAAGGGGACAGGCTCAACAACAGGAGAAATTGTGGTAAGCATGGTGGGGCCTCAACAAGTAAGGGAGACCTAGAGAGAGGAGGGTGGGGAGCTTCCCAGCCCCTGCTGGCCACATGAAGCGGCTTTGAGGTGGTCCTTAGGGCAGGGGAGTTGAGGGAGAGTTTTAAGGGGAATGATGGGGCGGTGAAATCAGATATTCACTTGTGAATGAAGAGCCTGGTCGCTGAGTGGCAGGCATGTTAAAAGGGTTAAGAGGTTAGGCAGTACTCCAAGTGGGAATGTCAGGGCCTCCAACTGGGAGGGGAGTATTTCAGCAGAGAACAGTGGACCAATTTAAAAAAGATTTAGGAAGCCACAATCAACCGTACTTGGTGATAACCTGGGTGGATATGAGGTTGCAGACAAGGGAGATGTCAAGAGTGATCCTAAAATTCTGGCTAGAGTTCACTGAGATCTGAGACGGGGGCAAGACCACGTTCAGAGGGTTCAGAGGGGGATGATGAGGGGACGTGAGGCATGCTGTCTAAATACTTTACTTTTGTTGACTCTCATTTTACATCTCAATAGAGATTGACGGAGGACACACCCAGCCCAGAGGGGCCAGAAGGGATTTGATATTTTATTGAAGACAAATGAGAAAATAGATTTTTTTTTAATGTAAGAATTTTATTACTGACTTGGCTTGAAGGCAGTTGTTTCTATAAGATTCTTTGTTTGTAAGATCCCACTTTCTTCCTTTTTTGGCTGCATGCTCTTTCATCTTCTTGATAATGTATTAATATTTTCATGGGCCTGTCCTCTTTTTAGAGGCTGAACATGAAATATATTCATATGAGTTTTCCTTGTAATGCTTTTTAAAATGTAAGAGTTTTTAACCAAAAAAACACACTTTTATATGTCTTTTGGTATATATCACTATGTAATATTCTAATGGAGCCATATTACAAAAGTTATAAAAGTAATTGTTTTACGAAAATGAGATGCATGTAGATATTTTAATGCCATGATTAGTAGCTTTAATAATTTTTGAAGAATTAGTCTTTTAATCATCCCATTTTCAACTAAAAAAATTTTTTGACAGTGTATTAGTCTTTAGCAAAGCTTTACCTATCTTAACAAGTGGTTAGTCTCTCTTTTAAGGGGAGTGGTTATTGTGGACCATTGCAAAACAGTTAAAATGAATAAATTAGCGCAGGTTTTCTCAACATCAGCACTTTTGACATTCGGGGCCAGGCAATTCTCTGTGGTGGGGACTGTCCTATACACTTTAGGATGTTCAGCAGTGTCCCTAGCCTCTAGATGCTGGTAACGCCCACCCTACCCCACTGTGACAACCAAAAGTGTCTCCACACATTGCCAGATATCCTATGGGCAGCACACTTATCCCCCGTTGATTAGATTTATGTTAAATCTCAGATATACAATGTTGTGCTTTTTTAAAAAAAAAAGCTGTTAAAGAGGATGTGTACAATAACATGTCAGTTACATGATTTTTAATGTATAAAATAGTAAATTTACTTATGGGCGAATTCGTTGGTAGTAATAAAAATGTGCATGGGCGAGTTCCCTGGTGGCTCAGTGAGTTAAGGACCTGGCATTGTCACTGCTGTGGCCTGGGTTCCATTCCCCGACCCAGGAACTTCCACGTGCCACTGGTGTGGCCAAAAAAAAGTGTGCGTGGGAACAGTACATACCAAATTCAGGGTAGAAGTTGTTACCTCTGGGAAGAGAAGGAATGGGAACAAACAGAGGTATACGTAGGACATTTCACAAGGAGATCAGAAGCAAATAAATCAAAACATTATAAACTTAAATCTCAAAGGGGTGTACATTTTTTTATATTTACACGATCAGTCTGTTTTAAACTTCAATGGCATATCATATAACATTCATTGTACTTTTAGACTTTGGTCATAAATTTTTACTTCCTATCGTTCAGTATTACACACCAGGGTGTGAACTTCTGTACATATGAAATGCTTCATTTACTCATGTCAAACTTAAGATGTCACATAAACCTCATATAAAGCAGGGACCCAACAGACAGTTCTTAGCTCACTGACTGAAATGTTCTTCTTTGCTGAAGACTTTCTTTCTTGATTAAGTGCGAAGTACTGAAATTTAGTAGTTAATCTAGCTTTTAGTATTGGTAAACTATGGTAGTTTATAGGTAATAAATAATACAAGTCTAGAAACGATCTCTAGGGGATTCCTTGGGAAACAGTCTAGGTTTTATCATTGCTTATCCTGGGTAATGTTTTGTATTTCTCTGGTTCTTGGAAAACACATATTAGCTCCATTGTATCTACCTGTCATGTATGTATCCTGTGCTTGAATTTATTCCCATTTTATGATTTTTATAATTATGGAACCTCATTAAAATTCAGTACATTCTCAACTGTAAAAGAGCATGATGATAAGATTCTCATCAGAGTATTGATTTGAGGATTAAATGAAATAATATATAGAAAGCACTTTGGGCCTGGCACAAAAGTACTTAAAGATAAAAACCTAAAATAAAGCTTGCTTTTAAAGATACCGTATCTGGCTCTAAGGTGATGATGTTTATGTCTGTAGGATTTTGCTCCTGCTGAAGGAGCATGTCGGTGTTTGAAAGTACTTAGTGGGATATTTGCCTACCAAACGCAGGTTGAAATTTTTTTTTTTTTAATTAAAGTACAGTTGATTTATGATGTCATGCCAAGTTAGTTCTGCAGTACAGCAAAGTGACCCAGCCTACACACACACACACACACACACACACACATTCCTTTTCTTTTTCTTCCATCATGGTTTATCTCAAGAGATTGGATATATAGTTCCCTATGGTACACAGTCGGACCTCATTGCTTCAGACTGACATATTTTAAAATACGTCAGTTGTCAAGCTGTATTCCCTGCTTTCTAGATGAAGAAATGAAGAATTTCTCCCAAGGGAGGGCTTTCTCAGAGAATAATTAGAGAATGAATTGTAGTGCATAACCTTTAGAATGATTTAATCTGTGAATAGCAGAGTAAAATAAAATCAGTATTTTATTTGTTCTGTTTCATAATGCATGTAAGATATTTTAAATTACAGAGCAAAACATTTAAAACTGTAATTCCTGCTGTTTCCTTATAACAGCGTATGATCAATTTAGAGAATTCACTGTTCCAAAGCATAATTAAATCAAGTTATGTAACTGCATTTAAAATAACTTAGTAAATTTTATGATTGTTAATAGCAATCAGCTGCTTTGCCAACATCTTAAGAAGGGATGATTGATTCTGGGAATAAACTCGGGAACTTTATAGACAGTCAGTAGTAGGAGCGAGCTTTGGTTATAAGTCTCTATGTCCAGTATGGTTGTTCACTGGTTGAGGTATGATTTTTACAGGGTAGAGATCTGAAAGAAATATGTGCTCTAGAGGTATTTTTCTGTTTGTTACTACTCACAAAATTTATTTTTTTATTTTTCTATTTTTCTGTGTGTGTGTATATATATATATATATATACATATATATATATATTTTTTTTTTAGTTGAGGAAATTTATTCTGGGAAATGTTAAATGCCTTGATATAGTTTGTTCACTCATGAAGGTGGCAGTAGAGTTCAGGAACCTCTGTCTTTCTGCATTCCAAAGTAAGATGATTCTAATTTTGAGGCAAAATTAACAGTGAGACATAGGAATATCATTAGTGTTTGCTTACATATTTTTATCACATCCTTAGTTGTTTAAAATGTGAGCTCTTAACTAACTCATTGTTAAAACAAAGTAAGACATTGAAACAAATAGCAAATTACACTTACTGTGCTAACTACAGCTGATGACATTGTCTTGCAGGCATTGCGGGGGCAATGGTGTGCTTTTCTGAATATACTGAATTCAAAACACAGTTCTTCAGAGTTATTTTTCATGTTTTGTTCTTTGCCTACACCTATATTAGGTGTGGCATCTCAGGATTGGTGGCAGGAAGGTATTTAAAAGCAAAATCAGAAACTCATAAAAGTTCTATAAATTAAGAAACATCAAAGATCGTTGGCAAAGTCCAGGTAGGTGGATTAAAAAATATGTGCTATTTGTTCTACTTTCTGAACCAGAAGAGGGCAAACTATCCAAAGGGAGTAGAAAAAGACTTGGACCCATGCCCACAGGGGCTGGAAACAGGCAGCCATTGCAGGGTGGTAACTGTTTGACCCTTCAGGAGCTGGAGTTCTCTGTACTCCCTAGCCCACCCCAGCACTGGTATTGCTAGATCTTTTCAGAGACACAATACCCCAAATACAGTAAGGCAAGAAGTAGAGATGGATTAGAAGCGGCATGTTGCATCCTGGGATTCACAGACCCCATGGCAGGGTGTGGTGGAGGTAGGTTAGTGGGAGCAGGATGTGCTGGGTAGTATGGGCTGGGTAAACAGCTTATTTGGGGAAGCTTGCCCAGGTGGCCCAGCCTCAAGGCAGCCAATGCAATGAGAAGAATTTTTGCTTGGAGTTTGCTTTTGAAATTGGGCTCAGGTACATCAATCTGCCTTTGAAAGTCAGGTTGCTAAAAAACACAATTGCTTGTTTTGCTGCCAGATGCCAGTCCTGGTGGATCTCTTCCTCTCTTAGTGGGAACGAGCTAAAAATGGGAGTAGGTGGAGTTCCCTTGGCGTAGCAAGTTAAGGGGCTGGTGGTATCACTGCTATGGCTTGAGTCACTGCTGTGGCGTGGTTTCAGTTCCTGACCCGGCAACTTCTACGTGCCATAGGTGCAGCCAAAACACCAAAAAATACAAAAAATGTAAAGAAAAAATGGGGCATGGGGTGCAGCTTATGAAAAGACATAAAGAAAATACTGCTCTGAAGATTTAAGAGCACCACATAGTTCTGAATATGACTTTTTTGGTCAGAAGCAGATGAAGTTATCTCCTAAAGGAGATCCAGGAAGTTAGGACCTCTATAATGATAACAAGCTGAAACAAGGCAAAAATTGCACAAGGTGACTGGAATAAGGAAAGAAGATAAAGAAACGTAAAATGAAGGAAGTTAAAAAACAAAATTGATATAGCAGTTTTGATTAATTCACTCATGAAGTAATCATTCATTAAATATTTATTGAACAACTGCTATGTGCCTGCCATTTTAGGCACTTATGATGTAGTAGTGAGTAAAACACATAAAGCAGTTATGAAAAGTTATAAGGTTTCTAGAGGAAACTTCTAGAAAAATAGAAGAAGAAACATTAAGGTTGCTAGAAGAAAACTTCTAAGTTCTTGGATTTCCAGGTAATATAATTTCCAAACACACACACACCTCCCAAGATATATCCTGATAATTAAAATTTTCCATTCCAAGAAAAAGGAAAAGCCCTAACATCATCTAGGCAGAAAAAAAGAAGTTATCTACATTGGAACAAAAACCAAATTGACCTCAGAGTTCTTTTCTACAACACAAATACCAGAAGGCCGTCAGGGCATTGCTCGCCCATTTGGAGCCGCATGTGGATTAGAAAATGGCAGTCCTTCTTTTAAGACCCTTCATTTTCGGAATTCCTGTTGTGGCCCAGCAGAAACGAATCTGACTAGCATCCACGAGGACGCAGGTTTGATCCCTGGTCTCGCTCAGTGGGTTAAGGATCCAACATTGCCGCGAGCTGTGGTGTAGGTGGCAGATGTGGCTCAGATCCTGCATTGCTGTGGCTGTGGTGTAGGCCAGCGGCTACAGCTCTGATTTGACCCCTAGCCTGGGAATCTCCATATGTCATGGGTGTGACCCTAAAAAGATTAAAAAAAAAAAAAGATCCTTCATTTTCTTCTTCTTGGAAAAGTATCTTAGCATATGGATTTTGCTACAAGACACTTTACTGGAGAGTGGCTTTATCTACTGGAGAGCTACTTTAATAAAACATACAAACCTGCAACATGTATGATTTAAAAGATACTTTCCAGGGCTTTGCAGGACACACCACCTTACAGCGACCCTGAAGATGACGGAAAACATAGTTATTTCTCTTCCTGGGAATTCTGTGCCTTCCAAGTTGCCATTCATGTGTGAGAACCTTCAGATATGTAAAGATCTGGAAAATAGGATTCTTCCTCCGAAAGCCATTCAAAGATGCACACTGGCTGAACAAAAACTTAATGCAAATCGAGCAAATATGTGAAAACCATAATATGAAATATGTAAAGAAAGAGAGGCTAAATATAATAGCTTGTGTGTATAATTACAAATCAAATGTAGCAGCCCAAACCCATTCCCATAATAAATTTAACAAAATGTTATAAGAAGATTCAGGGTCTGTAACTCCAGAGTAATTTAAAGCACTTTAAGGTCTCAATAATTTAAACTGGTTCTGGCATAAGAATCAACAGATTAATAGTATAGACTAAATTAAAAAGCTCTGAAAGAAAATCTAGAGTATATATGTAAGGATGCTAAGATGCAACAGAACTAAAAATCCATTGTAAAAGGTATTGGGAAAATTGGTTTATTTAGAAATTATTTTAAATTTAGATTCCCTTACCGTTTAGCATATTAAAATATGTTACAAGTAGATAAAGGATTAAGGAACAAAATTAAATCATTAAAATATCGCGATAGATAAATATGGATGAACATTTATCATACTCAAGCTAAGTAATGAGTTTGGGCACAAAAGTGTACAGAATAACAAAGGTGTGTATCAATAAAATTGACTATGTAATAACAAGCAGCAATAACAACACCCTGAATAATTCCATGATCACAGCACCCTAGGGAAAATATTTATAGCAGAATTTGGGAGCAAGTATACATTCATCAATCAGTAAGAAAAATATTAAGCTTAGTACACCTTATTTCACTTACCAGTACATAGATGCAAACCTCTAACCTCATTGACTAAATGATCGTATTTTAAGATTTTTGATGCTTAAAGATTTTTTCAAATGGTTGTATTTAGTGTTGGCTCTGATCGTAGAGTGGGTTCTTATATTGCTGACAGGAACTGTAAAAGTACATACTTTTGGGTATCGGTTGGCAGTATTAGGAGACTTTACCCTTCTCATACCTTTTGACCCAGTTGTATCACTTACAGAATTTAGTTCATGGAAAGGAAGATGCAGATGAAGTATGTTCATTGATAGACTTGTTAAATAATTATCCATTAAGAATGGTGGTTTTATTTCTTTTCTTTTCTTTTTCTTTTTTTTTTTCTTTTTTGCTTTTTAGGGCCAAACCTGCAGCATATGGAAGTTTCCAGGCTAGAGGTCGAATTGGAGCTGTAGCTGCCGGACACAGCAATGCCAGATCCTAGCTGCTTCTGCGACCTACACCACAGCTCATGGATCCCCAACCCACTGAGCGAGGCCAGGGATTGAACCCGAATCTTTATGGATACTAGTTGTATTGGTTTCCGCTGTGCCAGAACAGGAACTCTAAGAATGGTGGTTTTAAAAATTATTTAATGATAATATCAAATGAAATAAAAGCCGCAGACAATGCAATATGTGATATACTCTTCCAATTTGAGAAAATTTTACTAGAAGAAAATATACCAAAATGTTATTAGCAAGGGTTATAGAAATAGTTTTTAAATTTTCTTTTTATACTCCTTTTATACTTTTTATATCCTTTATTTTCTTTTATATTTCTATAATGAATTTGTATTATTTTTATAAATAGTTTGAATAAAAGTGAAATGTTAAATTTTTTCCAGGATCTTCTACTCTTAATTGCATGTATTTTCCACCAAACATTGAATTGAATTTCTACATTTTATGTAGAAAAATTCCTATTTGGCTTTGTTCTGTAAGTAAACATATAAACCGTATTGGGGGTTTGTGTGTGTGTGTGTTTGTATGTGTTGAGGAGAAAGAAGTGAAAGGATAAATAGAAGAATAAACATTTCATCTTATTTGACCCTCTTTCGGGCAACTCTTCTGCAGTGTAAATTGTTTATGAGATGCCAGGGAAAAAAGCCTGATGAATGTCTTTCTTCGAGATGGTGCTAGTCATAAATTTAAATTTGTAGTCATCTCAGTGGACAGTTGTGAACTAAATAAGCAAGAGCTTATGTAAAATCAGGCAAAGGCCTTCTATAAAATCAGGCAATGTTTGCACATTTAAGATGCAATAAAAAGTGTATGTGCAGTATAGGATGAAGTGCTGCCGGGAACAGTGCTCAGTTGTTGAAATGTGCCCAGTCTCCTCTCTTCCAGGATGCCATCGTGCTACCCTCTTTCTTTGTGCTGTGAGCAGTTTCCCGACAGGGTTTTGTGTAAGCCTTAGGCCGTAGATGGGTTGCTAGCTAGAGTCATTTGAAAAAGAGCAGGCTAAGAAAACATTGTCAGTGTAGTAAGAGAGAGCAGCCTACATAGCAGAGTTACCTAGTATACCTGTGTTGATATTCTAGGTGATCCTCCTCGACATCACTCTGACTTTGCAGATACTCCTTCTCAATAATGAAACTGTTAGGACATCAGAAAGTAATTGGATGAGTTAAAGTCAGAAGGTCTGCTAATGTACAAAGAAATTGTATCCCCCAAACTCTCAGCACTCTACAATTGTAATCCTTCCTTAAAAACAAAAATGTAAAAACCTTAAGAAGAATCTTTTTCCTCAGTAGCCTATAGCACTTTCAGATAAATTCTTCCCTGTAACAAATACGAAAGCTGATACTTTCTTCTTTTTTTCAATGGGCACATGAGAAACAAGGTTTGATTTATAAACATAGTTACAAGCCAGGGTTTGTCTTTCAGCATAATAATTGAAATGGTCATTTTGAGGGTTTGTCTTACAGCGTAATGATTGAAATGGTCACTCCCCCCCCCCTTTATGATTCCCCTTGCTTTTGTAAGGAACCTAGAAGAAAAGCATATATTTTTAATAAGTCAGTGATTTTGTACCCTTTTGGTTCTTGCCTCATTGTCTGTAACACAGGATCCGAGCCACGTCTGCAACCTCCACCACAGCTCAGGGCAACGCCAGATCCTTAACCCATTGAACGAGGCCAGGGATCAAACCTGTGTCCTTGTGGGTACTGGTCAGATTCATTTCCGACTAGGAACTCCCTGTGTCTGTTTTTAAAATCTTTGTTTTGGGAGTTCCCATTGTGGCTCAGCTGAAACAATCTGACCAGTATCCATGAGGACACAGGTTCAATCCCTGGCCTTGTTCAGTGGGTTAAGGATCTGGCCTTGCCGTGAGATGTGGTGTAGGTCACAGACGTGGCTTGGATCCCGTGTTGCTGAAGCTACAGTTCTGATTCGATCCCTAGCTTGGGAACCTCCATATGCCATGGGTGTGGCCCTAAAAAGACAATAAATAAATAAAAATTTTAAAAATGAAGTCTTCGTTTTGATGCAGAAACTAAATTTTATTAAAAGATTTTCTCCTACAGATCTGAAGGTATACCCATTTAGAGTAAAAAAGAGCAGGCATGGACCATTCAGAGAACTTTTCTATATGACATGTTGGCTTTGAAAAATCTATGTACTATTTTACTAAAGGCTTTTTAAAATTCCTCTTGTAGAGTAGAATATTAGACATGAATTATTTAGCCTAGTTATACTTAGTCCTTGGCATTTCCGTTTATTTTCCAGCCCTTATTTTCTTCTCCAGCCAAAAAAAAAAAAAAAAGAATTTGTGATGTTTCAGGTTAAAGTAGGGTTTTTCTCACGAACTACCTCTGTTATTTCAGGAGAGCTAAATAAGGGCAGGAGGATGTTGGGGATTGGTATTTGGTGGCAAATATTTATCCCACTTTGGATGTGAAATGGCTGTCAGTGGCTAAGAGCTGATGAACAACTAGATAGGTTTGCAAGGAAGAGGTGATTGAAGGGAGGAGACTGGGAAGAGGTTTTCTGCTACCAGCAACTACCAAGTATCGTAAGAAGCCTTTTCTCTGGTCTTAGAAGCCCGATTAATGTGTCCCTGGGTTTCAGAGGGCAACATAGATGCCGCTCTGTTCTGACATTTTTGTGTAGCCTCAAGACATCAACACTACTGGTTCATCCATGTTCTGTTGCCAAATCTGCTCTTGCCCCCCACCCCCCAGCCGCCTCCCCTCTCCTTCTCCTTCCCTAGGCAAGAAGAGGATTGGTTTTTTTATTTCTCTGGGTTCCTGCTACTCTGTTGCAGAATATACCCTCAGAAAATTGGAAATCCCAGTTTGAAAGATGCTGGAGAGTGACTTATCTTCTGCCTCTTTTCCTTTGCAGGAAACACATGAAATTGTGGCAATCAAGAAGTTCAAGGACAGTGAAGGTATATTTATACTTTTTATGTTTTGTTTTTATGACTAGAATATGGAAGAGATAGGATCTAACTTATGAGACTTTGTTCTTGAGATTTTAAAGTCTCAGTCTCGGGAAGTGAGTATAGCTTATTTATCATCATGCTTTGCTTTGATACATTTAGTTCCTTCTATGTGAATCTTTTCATATCTCATGATATCAGAAAATATATCTTGTGTTTTAAGGTAGTCAGCATTGGAAATCTTGCTTCAAATGCTGGCTATAAGACATGCTATTTACACTGTTTCTAAATATTAACAGTTTAAAATGAGAAAGCTTAGGAGTTCCCGTCGTGGCTCAATGGTTAACGAATCCGACTAGGAACCATGAGGTTGTGGGTTCGGTCCCTCGCCTTGCTCAGTGGGTTAAGGATCTGGCATTGCCGTGAGCTGTGGTGTAGGTTGCAGACGCGGCTCAGATCTGCTGTTGCTGTGGCTCTGGTGTAGTCTGGCAGCTACAGCTCCGATTAGACCCCTAGCCTGGGAACCTCCATATGCTGCAGGAGTGGCCCTAGAAAAAAGGCAAAAAGACAAAAAAAGAAAAAAGAAAAAGAGAAAACTTAGGAGTTGCTGCTGTGGCACAGTGGGTTAAGAACCCGAATGCAACGGCTCAGGTCACTGCAGGGTTGCAGGTTGGATCCCCAGCCCGGAGTGGTTGGTTAAAGGATCTAGTGTTGCCATAGGTGCATCTTGGATTCAATCCCTGGCCCAGGAACTTTCCTATACTGTGGGTGTGACCATAAAAATGAGAACTTATTTGAAGTAAATACTTCCAGGGTTGACACAAGTAGCAGAGTGCTGTGTTAAAGGCTTTGGTATTGGTTACTGGGATCCCTGGTTGCTAGTTAGCTAGAATTACACAGATAAGTGGTATGTAGATAGTACTGGTTTTATATTTAGATTTAACTCATTTGGAGAATAAACGCTTTTCAAGAAGAAATACCATACTTGGAGGCTTTGGTCACACATCCAGACTATTTCAAATGGAGTAAATTACCCTATTCTGGGCAAGAAAGTTTAAAATAAAGCGTTAACAACAAAGAAAGTAATGCACCACAAAGAAGTAATGTACAAAAGAAAAAATAAATAAAGCATTTCATTAGGTCATTGTGTTTTAAATCCAGACTATTGTCCATCCAAACATAGCCAAGTAGAAAAACTGACCACAAAGACCCATATATGGCCTTTAAGAAGCTCTCTGCAGCATTGTTTCCTTTTTTTTTTTTTTTTTTTTTTTTTTTGGACAGAGATCCACAGTGGAAATATTTTTACCTCCTAACCCAGTATCCACATACATAATGTTATGTATATAAATGTGTGTATATATGTAATATATATAACTGAAGCAGAAGTGTCACAAATTTATTTTAACAATGTGCGGTTCTCTGTTTTCTGTTCTTTCTTGCCATGTAAATTGATATAAGTGCCTATTTTGGCATCAAATAAATTGATTTCACCACTAACAGGCACAGCCTGCCATTTGAAAACTAGTGCTGCAGGGGTAAGAAAACCCAGCATAGCCTCAGCCTTCCTATCTAATTGGAAGTGTGACAATAGCATTCATAGCCTACCTTCCTCAGCATGCAGTGACTGGAAACCATAAGACAATGGCCTCTGTATTTTTGTCGTTTCATCACCTCTAAGACACTTAGCAAACATTAATGAAAGGGCCTCTCCAACAAAGCCTGGGGTCGATGTGGCAGGATATGATGCAACCCACCTCTGATGTGCTGGCTCTGTGGAGCACATGCACATCAGCCAGGAACTTTATTTAGCATTGTCTTGGCAGCCTTAAAGAAAAGGCAGTACAAAATACTTTTAGCTTGTTCTTTAAAAACAAAAACAACCCCCACCCCCAAATGATGTGCCTATAGTTTAAGAGCAAGCAGTAGCCCCAGGCCAACATGCTAGCAGACCATAGGAAATAAGCTCCTCGAGCAGTGGCTTTGGGCTAACCACAGGTGGCCAGGAGACACATGGTGATCTACTAAAAAGAGTGGTTGCAGCAGTAGATCAAAGCATAGCCTTCGCCTGCATGTAGACTTCTGGCTGTGCCTTCATCTTGTAAGGGCACATTGTCAAGCATCACTTATCACCAAAAATAATAATTGTCATCAAATTTTTGAAAAGCGGTACAATCTAGGCCAAATATATCATTGCTTTAAAAAAAACTACCATACTTTTCAGAGTCTCCACCCTGTTAATACCAATTTTTAGCTTCAATTAAACAAGATATTAGGCCTGGTTTTACACTACCTTCAGATTAGCTGTCAGTAGTGTACCTGTCAAAATTCATGGAGCACTGAGCCAGGTGCTGCAAGAGTAGTGAAGGTAAATGAGGCCAGATGCTTTCTCAGAAGCTTACGACCCATTAGTAGAATTAAGACCCGTAAATAAAAAGCCTTAAAACAGAGTAGAAACCCATCTGTGCTTGAATGACTTTGCATAATTTTTAGGTGAGGGGGATTCTTTCTAGCTTTGGCATCCTGGGAATATACAGATAATCTAGGCATTATAGGAAACA
This sequence comes from Sus scrofa, assembly GCF_054392235.1. NCBI lineage: Eukaryota > Metazoa > Chordata > Mammalia > Artiodactyla > Suidae > Sus > Sus scrofa. The sequence goes on from NC_139401.1 coordinate 18,650,491, forward strand.
TTCAGTCAGTTCTTAATTCACTGAGCTGACAAAACATGAATCCACCTTGCCCTCATCTGTGCCGGCCCATTGTCAGTTATCATACCTCACAGGCACGCAGCCGCATCACCCACCCACCCTGCAGATGGACACCTTTGTGAGAACGCATATACGTACGACTAGAGGACACTTCCTAAATACTGCACTCATAGAATCTGAAGACATGGCCAATTATTCCTAAATTTTTAGTTCCAAGCCTATTCTAGGCACACTCTCCTACTGTTTCCAGTTCTCCCTGGGAGATCTCACACAGTCTTTTCTGCCTTTACCCTTTTCCTCCTTCCAGAGTAGTATCTTGCTTAATGGAAAAGTAAGGGAACATGTGGTAAAGCACCCTTTCGGAGTGTCCAGTGAACCATACATAGATGGTCTGGTGCAGCTGAGGATGTCCACTCACCCCCATGTAAGCCACTGCATCCACATCTCATCTTAAATTTTAGTCAGGCCGATTGTATTAAAAAAATAGAGTTTCATGAGAATATTGTTGTTACTGTCACGGAGCTCTCATGAATTTCTTTTATTAGTTACACTGAACATCTTCTTTTGATACAATAGTGACTTTTCCAAATCTAACATTTAACAATCTTTGTGAAGATAATGAAACAATCCTGTGAAAACATTGTTAAACTGAAATAGATCTGAACTTGGATCTTCTGATGTGACAACACCTTTTATTTATTTGAACTTTTCAGGCTTTCCTGAAGGTATGAGTGGTGGGATGAGGAGGGCTCCTCCCTGCTTGTCACTGGGCCTTCATACATGGCAGGGAGGCTGACGCTCAGGGAGCCATGTAGCATTTCATGGTTAAGATGGAATTTAGGTTGTGTCTTTGATTTTGTATCAAATAAATTGCTTGCATTTCATATCCTGCTGCTTCTTATGTTTTCTGTAGATATTTTGCTCTTGAACATATTTGTTATTAATCATGAGAAAATATTTAATTGATCATCCATTCTTTCCTCCAGTTTATTTCATCCTTATGTTTTCCCCAGACACTGTAAAGCTCTATCCTGATCTCGAGATCAAGGGAATTCTGGTCTTTTATTTTCTATATTTGTATAAAACAAGAGTTCATAATTTTCAGTCCTTAAATTCAAGAACCTCAGATTTTTCTTAAGAGAAGCCTTGAGACAAACTTTCCAACCCTTGGCTAAACAGAGAAATCAATTAACTAAGCTTGAACATTCTGGCTAGTCATGATTTCACCATAATTCTTTGTAATGACCAAAATGGGTCTCTTGGAAACATCAGGGATTCTTCTAGTATCTGGTGAACATTTTGTTTCATTTTATTTTATTTATTTTTTTCCCACTGTACAGCAAGGGGATCAAGTTATCCTTACATGTATACATTTTTTCCCCCCCTGGTGAACATTTTGTACCTTCCATGACTTACTAAATTTCCAGTGTGCTTTACTTGGCCTTCATCCTTGAATATTTAAGGGTTCTCATCATTTTGGGTGTGTATGACAGCAGCACCACCGTTCAAACCCCCCTGGCCATGTTACTTGCCCTCCTCTTGATGTTCCTTCTTCAGCCAGGGCAACCGGACTGAAGCATGGCACCCTTAGGGTTTTGTACAAGGATGGCTTGACCCCGTACACACATTGTGCCTCTTTAAAGGTCCATTCTGGGGAGCCTCTTTGGCTATACAAGAATGTCAGATTTGTGATTTCATAAAATAGGTTACAGCTATTTCTGGATTTCTTTTCCAAGCTGTTCTTTAAAAACAGAGTTACAAAAGAGTTTCTGCCCATCTTTAGATTTTTCTCTTTTCATTGCTTATTTTTGCATTTCCTTTGCTCCTGTGATCATCTCAAAAATTATTTTCTTTTACTTTAGTGAATCTCCCTTCTTGATTTTTAGGTGTGCTTACTTGCCTTACTGGCAAGCTTAGAAATAAGTTAGGTTGTTTTTGTTTTTGTTTTTGTTTTAACTTAATGTCCTTTTTCCACCCTACCATTTAGTTATCACTCAGTAGAATTTGTATAACTTTGTCAGAATTATTGCCTGTACTAAACTAAAAACACTCTTGGTGGTAACTGATGACCAGGTCCATCAGCAGGTGCATAAGCCAGAATCACACAGAAGGACCAGCCCTTAGAGCTGAAAGGACGTTCATCATCATCTTGTAGAACTCCAACTCTACTGACAGCTGAGGAACCACAGCTACTATGGGATTAGCTGAGATGAAGACACAGAGTCCAGGATCTTTATTGAGTTTTTCTTCCACCCACATGCCATGTAGATAAGCAGAAGCTAAGTGAAGCAGTCTAATCCTGAACTTGGGTGTTCCAACTCACTCTCCAAATCTTGATCACTGCCTCACACCATGTCACCTCCATCCCTGTGTTCTACTCAATGTAGCATTCCCTTCACTTACTCTAAGAAAGTTATTCTTTCTAGACTTGGTTTTTTCATTTGTAAACTGGAGAAGCATCACCTAAATAAAGAACCCAAGGGGAGTTCCCATCGTGGCTCAGCAGAAACAAATCTGACTAGTATCCATGAGGACTCAGGTTCAATCCCTGGCGTCACCCAGTGGATTAAGGATCCAGCATTGCCGTGAGCTATGGTGTAGGTCGCAAATGTGGCTTGGATCCTGCGTTGCTGTGATTGTGGCGCAGGCCAGCAGCTACAGCTCCAATTCGACCCCTAGCCTGGGAATTTCCATGTGGCTCTAGTGCAGCCCTTAAAGAAAAAAAAAAAAACCCATGGTATTATTTCACCTGGAAGGCTAGAAGGCAGAGGGGTTTGTGCTCATATAATGGGCTGTGTGTCCACCTTGAAAAACTCTCACCGCACAGCTTTGCTACTTTTTGAACTTCTGAGGAGACAAGCATGTGTAAGTGGACTGTGAATTCCTTTTCTCCATCATGTGATCGTTTAGAGCCATGGTTTTCCTCAGAACATGCAAGTAGTAGGCCAGGAACCTTAAATGTACGCAGAAGAACAAAAATGGTAGGATTTCCAAATAATGAAGAGTGTGCATTTTGCTTGCTTACACTTAGGGAATTAATAATTCCACTTTCTGCCTGTTCCCTTTTAGTACAATCGGCTTTTAATCACTGTTTCTGGCATAAATTAGGGGAGCCCTCCTTTCCTAGTAAACAAGCTGGGCGCCAGAATGAGGTGCTTCTGACTAGAGATGCTAAGTGATTTTGTGAGCTTCTTTTTTGAAGATTCACTTCTCTTTTCTCTCCAGTCATTGCTTAGCAAAGTCAGTATAGATTCGAATGGTATAAATATATATAACAGAGTACCAAATTTAATGAAGTTTAGGCTCATAATGTGATTTTAATGAAAAGAAATCATAGATTATTAGATTCGAAAGAGGCCATGGGATTTTTTTAGGGTGCATGTGTGAGTGGGAAGTGCCCATTTATTTTGTGAATGAAAGTTCAATGTCTTGCCCCGAGTCACATGTCACAGTGTTGGTTAAAAGGGTCCCACATCCCTAGGTTTCCTGAGTCCTACTCCAACATTCCTTCTGCAATAGCCATTCTGCTTTGTCTGTAAGCAAAGTGAAACTGCCACAAATTGATCATGATACAAAGCTCCCCTTTTTTAGTGCCAAGAATTTGCCAAGCTTTTGCTTAGAAAAGATATACCAGCTGTATTTACCTTTGACTCTGTTGCAACATTTATTTGTAGCCAGTTCCAGCCTAGCTTAGGGATGCTCTGAATGACTAAATAAATATATGTGTTCTTGACCCTTGGTGCTCTCAGTTTTCTGGAGCCTCCGTTTTTCATAATCACATGTTGTAGAAGACCAGCAGGGGCAGAGGTGAAGAGGGGAAAATAAATTCAGTTTGTCTTACTGCCTGAAAAGCTGCCCTTTCAAAGTTCTGGAGAGAAGATTAAAAGCCCTGTCCTCAAAACTGAGAGGGCAGAGTGCCCGTTGTGAGCTGTCGTGGTGCTGCTTCCCTTGCTTTAAGGGAATAAGAGCTAGCCACCTGTGGGCAAAGAGTTCCTCGTGGCAGCAGTGAAGGCATTCGTGTAGGAAGTGTTTATTGATCCTTTCTGTGCTGGTCTGGTCCTAGGCGGTTGCGTGTGTGCTGTTGAATTTAAAACCTGTTGTCCTAGAAGCTCTCCGATTAGCAGGGGTAGCCACACAGATCGTAAGCAAACAAAGACATCACTAACACTGGTGAGCAGGTCTGTGAAAGCAAAGTCAGAGTACAGCGATGGGGACTCATGGGGCTGGTGTAGTGATGGGGCGGCATTGAAACCGAAACCTGAATGAGCCAGCCCTGTAAAGAGTCTCGTAGTGTAATGAGAGTTCTAAGAAGAGGGAACGATTTAAAAGGCCCTCGGGTTGAAAAATAAAGCTTGGGGCTGTTTTGGGAACTGAAAAACTCATGTGAGGAAGGGAGAGAAGGGCTTGAGATGGGGGTGGAAACACAGGCAAGGACTAGGTCATGAGCAGTGTAGTTGTTTCTTATTGAATTATTTTCTTAATAAAAGAGCACGTGCTTCTTATTGAGGTCCGTGTGGCAGTCTGCGTCTTAGAGGTAGATGGATTTTAGTTTGATTACCCCAACTTTGGAGTAACTCAGGTGGAACAGCAGAGAAGCAGGTTATTAGCCTTCTTCATAAGACTAAATGGCTTTTAGCTTCCCTAGGCTTCGGCAGTTCCAACCGTCCCAAAACACCACTCGGCCCCACCTGGCGCACCAGCTGGGCCTCTGCTCCCCTAGCCCCCATAAAAGCCTCTAAGCCACTTTGGGAAACCCTCTGATCACATCACACACATTGCCCCTACTGTCAGGCGGCCCCCTGTTTCATGCTCCTTCGTGAGCCCTGTGAGTACCTAGTTCCCATTTGGATCCCCCGACACAGGCTGGGCTGTTTTACTGCTTATGCCACTGTCAGCCTTTGCTACTGCTACTTGCTGCTTTCTGATAGGCAGTATCTCCCTCCTTTCCTAATCCGTGCTCCAGCATTCGCCAGCAGTTTTCTTTAAATAGGGGGAATATTTCACTTGTTTAACCAGTTCACAAAGGAGTGTTGACTTTGTTTCCTTTTTGTTACAGATACTCTGGTACTAGCCCAGCATTTTAGTATAGTGCCTTATCTTTAAATTCAGTTTCGGGGTTAGGAGTGGGGCTGGGATAGAAAATAATCTGAGACGTATTCTTGGCAGTGCATATAGAATCCCCCTCCCCCTTTGGCATCATTCAGAGTTTTTATCTCGTGTATCTTGCTTAGGAAGCATTTCTTCCTTGAAGACATTTTCATCTCTCTTGTCCCTGTCCCCAAAATCTATTTTCTTCCTTTCCAGAGATGCCTGAGCCTGAAGGGCACACAACTTAGACTTTCAAGCTGGGATTCTGACCATTACCTGAAATCTTGGGCCAATTATTTTATGATTGATAATTTTTAGATTTTAGAATGGAAATATGGCATGCAACTTGTAATCAGGTATTGTTTCTAAAGCATAACATATGAATATTCATACCAAGTGGGATAAACAAAGACTATGAGTGGTTTCATAATCGTTTGGGTTTTGCCTCTAAGGAGATTTGCCACAAACTTAGAAAAAGCATTCAAGGAGTTCCTGTTGTGGCTCAGCAGTAACAAACCCGACTAGTATCCGTGAGGACGCAGGCTCGATCTCTGGCCCTGCCCAGTGGATTAAGGATCCGGTGTTGTCGTGAGCTGTAGCGTAGGTCACAGACACAGCATGGATCTGGTGATGCTGTGGCTGTGGTGTAGGCTGGCAGCTGCAGCTCCAATTGGACCCCTAGCCTGGGAACTTGCACATGCCCTGGCTGTGGCCCTTAAGAAAGAAAAGACAGAAAAAAAAAAATCCAGAAAGGGCATTCAGTCTTTGTACTGATTTTTTGATTTTTGAAATTGCGGATAAGGGATCATGAACCTGTATCCTTCCTTGTATATACATACATAAACATGGCAAGTAGAAGTTCCTGGCTAAGTCTAAAGGTATTATAAAAACTCCTTTAAAATGAAATATTACCTTCCCTGATCCCCTGCCAATTAATCCATTAGAGTCAGTGTGACTTCGTCCTTCCTCTGTGTCTGTAGGGGTTATTGCGAGTGGAGTTGATGATACGGAAGGGTATATCGGTTCTGTGTAAGTTCCCCATCCCGGTATAGCCAAACCATCTGGGGTGGACAGATGGACATGCCACAGGAGAATAGCAGGAACCTGCAGCAGCCGCTGTTCAGAGAGAAGATCAGATACCCTTAGAGTTCCCTGCACTTGACCACGAGCTGCATTGTGGATAGCTGGCACACAACCTCTGCCCACAGAGGCGACTCACATGCAGCCGGGGGAATAACATACTCTCTTAAGCTAAAGCTTCAGGCCAAACTTAAAAACATCAACTGCTACAAATGCTGCATAGAGACTCCTCTGCATGCCAATGGGGTTAATTCCTTTTTACCCTTTCAAACTCTTTCTTCCTTAGTATATAGTATTAGAGTTCAAATGACAGTGGATTTATATGTTGTATCTCTAAGTCTGTGTTTTACATATATACTTTGCAAAAAGGAGTCTAAGGAAATACAAGCAGAAAATTAGGTTCATGCTGGTCAGGTAAGCCTCTTCTTCTTTAAGTTTCTTTTTCTTGATCCTTTCAACAAGAAAATGTGATATTTAATATTCCATCCTTGGATTTGTTATGCAGAAGTACTCTGAGTGGAAAGTGAAATTGGTATGCTTTCAATGTTCTTAGAATTCTTTGAATAGTGGTTTGAAAGCTTTAATTTTACTCTATTTACCATTGTTTACATTTTAGAAAATGAAGAAGTCAAGGAAACGACTTTACGAGAGCTTAAAATGCTTCGTACTCTCAAGCAGGAAAACATTGTGGAGTTGAAGGAAGCCTTTCGTCGGAGGGGGAAATTGTACTTGGTGTTTGAGTATGTTGAAAAAGTAAGTCACTAATTGATGCAGTAGAGATTTGCCTGATTCTTTTATTTATTGCTGTTTCTGATACTATTAAAGGAATATTATCATCTAGTATGACTTGTCGTTGTGCTCATAATCTGACTTCAAAAATGAAGGTATTACCCATAAACATTAGAAGTCCTAAAAATATATTAAAGGATTTTGTGCACTTTAACTCTACAGAGTTAATCTTAAACAATGTATTGATTTGCCTTCTGAAGTCTTAGAATCTGTCTTTCCTAAGTAATTTTTAGACTTGGTTTACTTTTTTTTTAATTTAATGATTTTTATTTTTTCCATTATAGCTGGTTTACAGTGTTGTGTCAATTTTCTCCTGTACAGCAAAGTGACCCAGTCACACATGCATGTATACTTTCCTTTTTCTCGCATTATCATGCTCCGTCAATAAGTGACTAGACACAGAGTTCCCGTCGTGGCTCAGTGGTTAACGAATCCGACTAGGAACCATGAGGTTGCGGGTTCGGTCCCTGCCCTTGCTCTGTGGGTTAACGATCCGGCGTTGCCGTGAGCTGTGGTGTAGGTTGCAGACGCGGCTCGGATCCTGCGTTGCTGTGGCTGTGGCACAGGGCCGGCGGCTACAGCTCCAATTCGACCCCTAGCCTGGGAATCTCCATATGCCATGGGAGTGGCCCAAGAAATGGCAAAAAGACCAAAAAAAAAAAAAAAAAAAAAGTGACTAGGCAGAGTTCCCAGTGCTATACAGCAGGGTCTCATTGCTTATCCATTCCAAAGGCAATAGTTTGGAATTATTAACCCCAAATTCCCAGTCCACCCCACTCTCTCCCTTGGCAAGCACAAGTCTGTTCTCCATGTCCATGATTTTCTTTTTCTGTGGAAAGGTTCATTTGTGTAGACTTGGTTTATTTTAATTAAACCTAAGCAAGCCCCCTGAGGGAGAGGGTGCATAAATTGACTGTGATAGTACAGGATGGTAGAGGTGTGTGTAAGATACCTCACAGGCATAGGACCTAGGGTGGCTAATGAGTGGCCCATGAAGCAGCCTTTTGTGAATTACCAATGCCATGGCTTTATTTGAGGGAGGAAGATGTGTCAGGAGCCAGAAGATGAAGCTTGAGGAAGTAGATGAAACCACAAATAAGGAATTAGAAACATGGGAGAAAAGAAGCACACATTGTTCCAGTTGCCTCTATACTTGCTTTAGATTTTTTTAAAAAAATCATTAATTCTTAGTGACAGTTTTAATCACATAACCTAAGGGCACATATCTGGTACAGTAGACAGTATTGTATGCCTGTGAATTTCTTGAATAGCAGCTGACTTAAAGCATTTGGTTATTGTCAGGAACTTAAATAAGTGCCTTAACAAGAGTAGAATAAACTGAAACCAGACAGACCTTTTAGAGGTTTCCTTAATGAGTAAATAGGTGGCTCCTGCTGATTTCCTGTGTTATTATCTAAAGAAGATTAAGACTGGAGAGGTTTATGTTTGCTTTAGGTCGATTCTCAGGCGCTTTCCATGTCATAAACGATAGAGAATCACCACCATCACCATCATCACAAAATGGAAAACAGTGTTGCCAAGACAACCAACCAGTAATGTGACTTTTCGATTAATTAAGCCTTTACAAATTACATTTCTAATTTACAAAACATATATATATATATATATATATGTGTGTGTGTGTGTGTGTGTGTGTGTGTAGTAATTTCATTACAAGCAAAACTTGAAAAAATATTACAAGGCTCTTTGTTGTTTCAAAACACTGTTTTATGTTTCTTTTCCAAAATCTGTTTAAAGGTTTCTTTTTCTGGGTCAATTTAGATGATTTCGTATAAGGGAACCTTCCCAATAAAATAAAACTGAAATTTGATATTTTTAAAAAGTTATGAAAGGCATTGCTGTAAAATCCTGGTGCTTTTTATATATTTTTTTTAGTTATCAAAAGTAATCATGCACTTTGCAGTTTTCACTGCCAAATAATAAAATTCTGATAGATCTATTTTCGTTTATCTTTTTTATTTCTGGCCTACTCATGGTGATTGTTCACAATTAACAATTTAGTATGAACAAATGAAGAAATCACCTCTGTGTATCAGACACTATGTCATGTCTGGGATCTCTCTGCTGTTAAGTGGCAGAGCTGCTACCAGAATTTCAGTCTTCTGACCTCCAGGCCTGGAATTCCTTTGCTGGCCTGGGATTCCTCTGCTGACCTTCCACTGGTTTGTAGTCGAAGGTTACCATCACACCCTCCCATCAGTGGCTGTGCATAACGATTGACTGTAAGTCTCAAGAGGGCAAGGAGAAAGGTGCTCTTAAGGGGTCTGTAACATAGATGCAGGATTACAGTGGCTTAAACAAAATAGGTGTCTTTCCCAGGTACAAATATAAAGGTGGGCGTGTATGGTAACTCTACTCCACAGCCATACGAGATCCAGGTTGCTTCTGCCTTTCTGTTCTACCACGTCTGAGATGTGGTCCTTGTCCTCAAGGTCAAGATGGAGCTCCAGCTATCACATCCCATTGGCCAGGAGGTAGCTGCATGGCCACACTAGTTGCAAGGTGGAAGGGAAATAGACTCTTCTTTCTGGGCACCAGTGTATCCACCTACAAGTTGTATTACTCTAGTAAGGGATGAATGGATACTGAAGGACATTCTTCTCTGTAATTCAGGGGATTAGAGTTGAAATGAAACGAGGCTTATTACAAAGCCCTCTTGTGTATTTGGGACCTCCTGTGGATTTATTAATTGAAAAAGACAATTCAAGTGGAGAATCACTAAAAATGATGCCTACGTACTTTAAATATTTTATTTTAACTTAAATCATCAATATGTATTCATTTTCCATGCTCTCTTTGGAGGTAGGTTCTGTCAGGGCTTTTTGAGTATTGATCTTCAGGTTGGAGTTCTGATGGGTCTTTCTTACATATGTCCTACCCGTAATGCATCAGTGATATCCTGTGTCAGCTTCTTTAAAGTGAAGTGAAAACTTTAAAACAATTGCAAAGCAATCTCAGTGCAAAATCCTTACCACCACGACCATCCCTTGCCAGTGTTTTATAATTGTTGCTCTCACATTTGATTAGACAGCATCGTGTGTAGTGGCTTTCCTTTATTAAGTCTTTCCAAAGTATTAAACCTCAGTTTCTTAGAAAGAGCAACCCTCTTATAAAAACAAACAAACAAACATTATTTCATTGGTTTATCTGATATTTAACTATATTAAAATAACAAGCGCATCTGTCATGAATAGGTATGGGAATGTTATAAACAGCTAGTTGTTCATATGTATACACCCAACTGGTGGAAACAAAATTGTAGAATTGTACTAGGGCAGCAACTTTTTGGTCTCAGGACTCCTTTATAGTCTTGACATTATTGGGAGCCCTAAGAGCTTTGCATTTATGTGGGTTTTATCTATTAATATTTGTTATATTAGAGGTCCAAACTGAGCAATACAAAAATACTTAATTCTTTAAAAATAGCAGTAATGAACCCATTACATGATAACATAAATCTTTGTGTGTCAGTCATTCTTCAAAGTAAAAAATGTGTTCCCCAAGAAAACTGTTTGGTTCGGTTTATAATTCAATTACCCTAGTGCTTTTCCTCAAGACCACTATCACACATTGATATGTAGCAGACATGCCTTTTTGTGTATTCCTCATTTTATCATGTAGATTCCTAAAGACATGTACTCAAGAATTGAAATTTAATAAACATAATTTTTACTGCTTCATCAAAGACATCCTTTATTAAAATTGGCTTTTTTTTTTTAACTTTGGGGTGTGGCATTGAAGAATCCAATGTCTTGATTCATGCTAAAGTGCCATCAGTTTATTCATCGTGGCTTTATGCCATCAGTGCAAATGCTAACATAGTGAAAAAGGCCACAGCGTGAATATGGTTTTGACTTCATGGGTCCTCTGTAAGGCCTGAGATTCCCCCTCAGAGATCCACACACAGATCATATTGTGAGAACTACTGTCCTAGATAGTCATCTACAAACAGTAAGCTCTAATCATGCTGTGGGCCTTACTCTTGTGCTTTACAGAGAGAGTGCAGAATGTTTGGTTAATCTGGAAACTCAATGGAAATTGGTTAAGCGAAATTTCTACTTAATAAAAAAAATAATGTGTGGTTTTTAGACTTAAGATTTTTGAATAGTGATTTGTTTGCAGTCTGAATTTTTATTTCAACAATAAAAATTAGCCTGTTTAAATTTGTGTTCTGATTATATTGATCTCTGCTAATCTTAGAGTTCATTTAAGAATATTTTCCAGGTCTCCCAGAAATATTTTCAAGGCTTAATGTTATTGCAAAGTTCTATTGAAGATGCACAGCACACAATGTTAAAATGACTGTTTCTCCTCTCCTTTATACATTACAGTGTCTTTTCTCTACTTTGTATAATTGCTTTTCCCTCGAACTTATGCGAAAATGATTCCTGATAGGGTTAAGGGAGAGTGAAAAGTGCATAGGGTTATTATTTGAGATAGCACTGGGGAGTAGTAAAAATGGAATTTCTCTTAAAAGAGAACCTTGATTTAATACAATATCCTGCTTCCGCATGGAAAAGCTTGTAGATGGAAAGCAAAACAATGTTTTAAAAATGCATGCTGTGTATTAGATGAATGATCATCTAGGATGCTTTTTTAAATTGTTAATATATGATTTATGGGCCTACCTAATCTTGGAGATCATTGGCTCTCTATTTAATTTTTAGAATATGCTTGAGTTGCTGGAAGAAATGCCAAATGGAGTTCCACCTGAAAAAGTAAAAAGTTATATCTATCAGTTAATCAAAGCTATTCACTGGTGCCATAAGAATGATATTGTTCATCGAGGTGAGTATGTAATTTTCGAAATGGAAAATATTAAAGAAAACATAAAGAGAATAGCTCACATATTACTGTCTTAATATTTCCTTAGCCACTGACATTCCATTTAAATAAAATACATTCTTGAAAGTATGAGATATGAGACATTGTTAGGGCTCCAGGTCTCCTTTTTTATCACCAAAAGAATGGATTGCAAATTTATTTGGGCATTATGGTGAGATTTCTCTATAACCAGATCCACTATCTACAGTAGAAGCGCCTAGTAATAAAAAGAGCTCAACAAATGCAAACTTTGAAGCTTACCTGAGGGGGAAAGACCCTCTGTTGCCTTTTGGTCCTGCAGGTAGACCAGGTAATGTGAAACAAGCCAGAATCAGGCCTTAGAGATGGTCCTAAGTCACTGACCCTCACTGTTAGTCACTTCTCATTGGCCCCTTTGACTAAGATCTCTAGTGTGTACCTTTACCTCCTGATTTTCCCTACCTGTTAGTGAAAAGCACCCATTGTTTTTGCAGGGTGTAGTCATGATCAGCCTTGCATAAAGGTCAAGATTATACTTCCATAAACTGTTTTGTTTGGTCCCTTATTGCCATGAGGGTGGATGGTTTATAGCAGTAAAAGGGAAATTACTTGCTCAGCACCACCTCTGACTCTACACCATTTGTCTTCTCCTGATAATCTCTTGTATTCAGGGGTCACAAATTGATACAATAATGAAGCCAGAAGATAACTGTCAGAAAATACTACAGTGTCTACTTCTTATCTTTGAATTAGCAGACAAATGAATACTACATTTCAGTTTATCTATACAGACACCCAAGCGTATCACTTTAAAAATAGTCTCACTTTGAGAATAGCTTAAAGGTCACGTGAAGAATACCAGCTCTTATTATTTCTGGAAAGAGTTTGTATTTCTCTTGCATTTGACTTTCATAGCAGTTACCTTATCAAGGCTGCTGGCAGCATGGAGAGATTTTCAGATCAACTGGACATCTAGTGTCTAGGGTAATGAATCTAATAGCAGTCTTTACAACAGTTTGAGGATATTAACAAGGAACTGATTTAGCTGCGTTTCCGTAGTGATACCATGATTTGGTTAAGTGTATAGTGAATTATGGTTGTGAATTAGCAGTAGAAACCATGATTCTGAAATCTACAGATCTCACTCCTACCTCTTCCCTTTCTCCATTTTCACTTCTACCATATGATATAGATATGGGTACTCTAAAAATAGAATTGTGAGATGCCTCCCAAGGGGAGAATTAAACTGCATTTTCTGTGTATTTCTACTCCTTAACTCCCACCACATCATCAAAAGATCCCCGGAAAAAATGAGAAATCTTATCTTGACTCATCCAGCATAGCTTCAGCAGTAGACGTTTGTGATTGTGAACCATATAGAAAAGCTAAAGAAATATAAATATAGAAATTATACTGCAAATCATAACAGAAAACCTATCTCATACGTATTTTTTCCTCCAGTAAATATAGTACTATCTCCTTACTCTCATAGGTTTGGTTTTGTTTGTGTTTTTTGGCCACACCTGTGGCATGTGGAAGTTCCCAGACCAGGGATTGAACCTGTACTAAAGTTGCAACCTGTACCACAGCTGCAGCAGTACTGGATTTTTAACCCACTCACTACACCACATGAGAACTTCCTCATGTGTGTTTTTAAAGTATCTTGTGGGTGCAAACATTTTATAATCTATCTCTAAAATTTTGTATTATCAGTGTTTTATAAAGTAAAAATGGTTCCTTCAAATAGGGTGGCCTAGATTGAATCCTTTTTAAATTCCTTTCAGAGATCCAATTAATGCCTTTAAGATTTAAGGAGAAAAAAGTTTTTGAAATTGTGATCTGTCTCTCTCTCTCTTTTTTTTTTTTTTTTTTTTTCTGGTCTTTTTAGGGCCACACCTGTGATATATGGAGCTTCCCAGGCTAGGAATTGAATCAGAGCTGTAGTCGTTGGCCTAAGCCACAGCAATGCCACATCCCACCTGCATCTTCAAACTACATCACAGTTCACAGCAATGCCAGATCTTTAACCCACTGAGCAAGGCCGGGGATCAAACCTGCGTCCTCATGGATACTAGTCAGATTAGTTTCTGCTGAGCCATGATGGGAACTCCTGAAATTGTGATCTGCATATTTCTCAAAAAGAAACTTTTGTGTACCAGCATAAGATGTGTTACTCTGCTTTTTACCGCCGTAGTTTTCTACTCAGATTAGTCTGGATATTTCTAATTGGGTACCATTATAGTGATCTAACAGTGTCAATCAGCAGTACATGGAACATTTTTTAATAATTATTTTTATCTTGATGCTCCAGATATAAAACCAGAAAATCTCTTAATCAGCCACAATGACGTTTTGAAACTATGTGACTTTGGTAAGTTAAAAAGAAATTGAGCCCTGTAAGTACAGAGTTAATTTACTATAACATATAGGTAGCTTTTCCAGGAATATTAAAAGTGTTTTTTTATGTTTTGACTTAAATTAGCAAAGAAACATTCTGTTGGGTCATCTATTGAAAAATTAATTGCTAGGAGAGTTCTGCTCTCTCTTTGCATAGTACTGTCTACTGTTTTAAAAAAATCATCATGCGGTATTTGTTTAATGAGAATTCAGAGCAAATATATACATGTGCATATATTCATAAGCCAATGACCTAATGACCTCAGAAAAAGAACTTTCTGGAAAATACCACTATGGCCGTCTGGCTTGAGTTGGATAAAAATTTTTTTTAATATTTTAAATATTGATAGAAATTGTTTTAGGCATAACCATAGACACTGAAAATATAACTATGTAAATACCTATATCCAATAGTTATATATCTGTAAATTTAAAAGACATTTTTTAAGAATGATTCCATTTATTCCTTTTAAATGTTCAGTGAATGAAATTAGTAATTGATGTATGGCATTCCAGCTCCTGGTTGAATCTTTAAGGAAGTTTTAAGTAGTACTCTCTCGCAGTATAAAATTTTGTATTTTTTTCATATATATTAAACTCTGTATTACATGAGATTAAAATTTTAAATTAAAATACTTCATAAAAGTTTTTAAATTATTGGGGTTCTAAGTTACAGGTCACTTTTTTCCCCCACGAGTCACTTCTTGAAATTATATTTGTGCCTAATCCATACGCTGAAAAATAACTTGACTTTTTTAAAATATTTTTTCTCATATATTTATATTTAATCATAAATACAGTGTAAACCTCTACATATAAATGAGACTGCATGTCCTGCTAAGCAAAAGTTAGATAAGTACTAGGAGATGGATCACACAGGTAAAAAATGGAAGCATTCTAATAATTCATTTTGTAGAACGACCGATTTGGGCCAGTGCAGCAATCGGAAACATCTGTAGCTGTTTTCACTCAGTGTTTTCAGAGAGTTTGAATATTAGGAACTTGTTTGCTTGAGGAAAAACAGGACTTAATTTCCTTCATAGTTTATGACAAGGAATATTGCAAAAAAGAGCCCTGCTGTACCTAACCATCTTAAGAACTACTTAGGAGCCAAAGTTTGCAAAGCAAGTTATAAATGCGAAAGAGATGCCTGTAGAATGGTTAATCATAGGAAAAGAGTATCCTCGGTCTAGCATCTTTTCTTAATGAAAAGACAATTTTACGTGGTCAGGAAATTCCACATGGCAACATGACATGTGGCATTCTGTGCCCTGTGCATCCCCCAGCAAGAACTTCTGAATGTTTGCCCTCCCAGAGTGTGTAGCTCCTTTATCTGGCTTGAAGAATCCCAATAAAAAATACAAATATTTCTTCTAAACATGTCTTATAAAGATTGTCAGTTAACCAAAGTTAGGGGGTTTTTTTTTTTTGCTGTGGTTTTGATTTTTTTTATTAACTGTTCCACTTTAAGAAACATTATTTTCTACTTTTTGAAACTGACATACACCTTAGGTTTTATCTTTGATTTTAATATTCTAGTTCTCTATAGCTATTTACAATGAATCCATATTGCTTTTGGTGAGTTAAATGGGTAATTAACTTACCTGCCTGTTTATTTTGTGGCCCCAAAACCTTTTGAAAGGATTCCAGGTTGCGGGGTGGGGGGAGTAGCAATAGAATTCGGTAAGGTACTTAAGATCCCCCCAAGTATGCTTCTCAGTCACATTAGGAGATCAAGATCGTTTTGGCCTGCTTTGTTTCCATCATTGCCAACCCCAATAGTTGTTTATGTATGGCTGGAGCCCATCAGCAATGAGAGATACGTAAGTAGCATATAAGTCCCACATAGCACAATTAATGACTATGTGCAACATGCTAGTTTAGCTTTGACTTCTGGCTCTTGTGGAGACTTCATTTTGTTCCTAAGATTTCCATCTCTTGGAAAAGCTGATTTAAAAGTACGCTCGGAATGCTTGTAAAAGCATGCAGTGACTTCAGAAACATTCATTTCTTTATCAGAGAGGAGCAACTGATTGTGTAGTGAATACATTGTTATGTTTTAATTGATATATGAATAACGAATTTCTTAAAATGACAAGCACACTGTTAATGGACAACCCATTCGATACCAATCTTTATATTCTTTTGATGTTACTTTAAGATATTAATAGCACTGAAATTTTTTGTCATCTTGAACTTAATTCTTTTTCAAAGTTACACCTTTGGGCTTTGCTCTCTTTCAGGTTTTGCACGGAATCTATCAGAAGGCAATAATGCTAATTACACAGAATATGTGGCCACCAGGTGGTATCGGTCCCCAGAACTCTTACTTGGGTGAGTCACTTTCCTCCAGTTGAATAACATCTGCGTATTTGTTGGTCCTCTTTCAGTAGCTTTGGGATCATCTCTGGAAGAGAAGAACTTGAGTTAAAGACCAGTTACCTATTGCCGTATAACAACCGTGTGAGATCTTAATGGCATAAGACAAGCACCATTTTATTTGCTCACAACTTAGATTTAGGATCGGCTTTCTTTTGTGTCTCTCCTTATTTCTTCTGTGTACCTCTGTCTGGACTCACTCTGATGCATAGTCCATTCACCCGTCCATTCTTTTGGGAGGGATTGGGAGTTTGAATTTACTGGACAGTATTTGCTGAGGAAGAAATGAGTATGAAGTAGATCATTCTTAGAGCCCCATCTGAGGATTCAGGTTTGGTAGAAAGACTTGTTACAATATGATTCTGTCTATAAGGTGTCCCTGAGGAGTTCATTCTAAGAACAGCCTGACTGTGAAACTCCAGAGAGGAGTTCCCGTCGTGGCGCAGTGATTAACGAATCCAACTAGGAACCATAAGGTTGCGGGTTCGGTCCCTGCCCTTGCTCAGTTGGTTAACGATCTGGTGTTGCCGTGAGCTGTGGTGTAGGTTGCAGACGCGGCTCAGATCCCATGTTGCTGTGGCTCTGGCGTAGGCCGGTGGCTACAGCTCCAATTAGACCCCTAGCCTGGGAATCTCATATGCCGCGGGAGCGGCCCAAGAAATAGCAGAAAGACAAAAAAAAAAAAAAAAAAAAAGAAACTCCAGAGAGTGTTGGCTCTCTAATAATACCTATTGGAAAACTGAGCTGTATGAGGGCTACCAAAAGTTAATGGGGACTCCAGCTAATTTGAGCCAAATTGGATGTTGCTATTTAAGTAATTGTCAAGTGCTAGTTGAAGAACCATATTATTTGTGTAAAAATCCCATTGAAATCAGTTAATATTTGGTTAACGTGAAGAATTTACATATTTTTGTTCATTCTCAAGACTTTGTCCTTGACATTCAGAGTAGTTACAGCTGCATAAATTATTCAAATTAGTTGACAAAAGAGAAAGAGTTTGCTGTGGGTATGTAAAGATTTTCCATAGGTTTCTCCCTCTAGCGCAGGTTTTCTCTCTCTCATACTTGTATGAAAGATCAGTATCCTTCCCTTCCGAACAAGCTACTAAAAAAGTCTAAATGAAGTTTCCTAATATAGTTATTAGGTTTTCATAGGAAATCAGATAAATATTGACTTACTGTTATAATTTATTAGCCTAGAAACATATTCTATATCATGTTAAAAGTGCTTTAGAGTGTTTGGTAAGTTTTGTATAGTATATGTATGGCATTCTAGAATTTCATCCCGTATTTTTTTTTAGATACTTTATTTTGGTTTTCCCTTCTTAAAGTTTAGATAATTTATGTCTGAAACTAAAGAAAATATGGTTTATTAATCTGCCATATGTAATTTGACTTAAGGCTATATAGATATTGGGGTATACATATATAGCTTTTTTGGGAGATACCCAGATTTTCATGTATAGCAGCAGTAACATTCCAAAAGCCCTAAATAAGTGGAAAAAATGCTCTGAGGGAAATAGCTGTCATAATAAACAAAGGGTACAAAGAGATTTAAGCAAATGATCCAATACTTCATCAGTCTTAGCTGGGGTTTGTTTTTGTTCTGTTTGCCAAGGCATACAGTGACTTGATACAGTTGTCTCGGTTCCCAAACCAGGGATCAGACCTGGGCTGACCCAGTCCTAATTGCTAGACCACCAGGGAACTCCAAATCTTAGCTGTTTTGACTCTCTGCAGTTAGAGGTTAAATAATATTCATTGTTTGTTATTTAAGAAGCCACGTTAAGTCAATGGTACATTCTAATAGGCTGAACTAAAAAAATGGCCAAGTGTAACTTGTTCATATTTACAGAGCTCAAAGATAATGATCTAGAAAATACATTTCTTGGGAACATTTCATTCTCTAAGTGATTGTTAACTCATCATACATGTGTGCTGTATTTAGGGTTTATTAAGCCATTCATATTCAAAATATATCTGAATGTGAATAGATTTCAAATCAGTGTATACTAAGTTGTTATTAAACTGATGGCTTTATTAGCCTAGATTTACTTATTCACTTGTGTTCTGAATTTTTACTTTGATATCCATAATTCCTTTTTTTTTTTCCAGCCTCACTTTTGTCCATGTGGTACTTTTTAATTCCTTAAATACATAAATGTGCTTTAAATCATGAATCTGTTCAAAGTAATTTGGAAATTATTAAAATGTGTTTCTTCAGTTGCCAAGATAATCTTTCCCTTTGCTTTTCAGAGCTCCCTATGGAAAGTCTGTAGATATGTGGTCAGTGGGCTGTATTCTTGGGGAGCTTAGTGATGGACAGCCTTTATTTCCTGGAGAGAGTGAAATTGACCAACTTTTTACTATTCAGAAGGTGCTAGGACCACTTCCATCTGAGCAGATGAAGCTCTTCTACAGCAATCCTCGCTTCCACGGGCTCCGGGTAAGAGGCTTTGCTGAAACCCAGAATGGAATCAGTACAGCAGTATTTAAATCATTGTTCATTGCACAATAGAGTGCTAAGCTATCCATCGAACACTATTTCCTTTCCCATTACAATGTTTATAATCCCCATTATAATATTTTATTTTTGAATCTTATGTGGTATTTGTGAATTTTTAAAAGGCTAAATTTGAGACTGGGAGCTACTAATATTTTGCATAATTTGTAAGTTCCAGTTTTTCAGAATCTTTTCAGTGTATGCATTACTATATTCTATAGTTTGCTCATCTCAGAATGTTTATGCAAAATATTAAGCATCCCCAAAGATATGAAAATGTACAAATGGCTGTTGCTTATTTGAGCAGACATTTTTGTAGTGATTTGAGGAAGACTGAATAGTCACATTCTGCAGATTTGAAGGTGCTATTCTAGTGGGTATTTCTCATTCAGTGAAACATCCCTTCTTCTTTTCAGACTAGTATATTGTCTTGGGCAGCCTTTTGTAGACCTGATAACTTTGCATAAAACTTCTTTTCAGCAAATATGCTAAAAAGAGTCTTAAAACTTTCCCCAAATGAGGGAAAGCCAAGTCGCAGAGGCATCTTATTGCAGCGGCCAGTCATAGGCTGCTTCTCTCTTCCATCTACCCCCAAACCTACTTTTTTAGTTTTCAGCGACCCTGTTTGGACCCACATACCAGTTGGTGGCCCTTGTGGGGGGAACTATAAAATAAGCTCACCACCACTTCTTTTCTTGCTCTTAAATGCGTTGTTCTCAAACCATGTTTGCTTGACATTTGCAAAGCACTTTGTTTTTTTTCCTTCGACTTGCTGGACCTCAGTTCATCTCACTTTGAAGAGCGCCGGTCTTCACACATAAGGGCCCAAAACGGTGTCCCTCCTGGTAGGCTCAGTGAGCGTGGAAGAAATGAAGGAACAGAAGTGAAAACATTTCTCTTTCACCCCCCCTTCCTGTTTTCTGCCTCTCCTCCAAATCTGAGTTACCTTAGGCAAGTTTCTCTTTTCTCCTTTTATTCATGCTTTTTGTAGGCTGAAAAATAGCCAGATTTTGACCATTAATTAGGGTACAAAGAGTCAAATAGTTATTGAGTATTTGTCATACTAGATGCTGAAAATATGACCATAAATAGGACTTGCCCTCAGTTCAGCAGAAAGGAAAACCTATTCTATTCAGAAATAAAGTGAGTCGTAACTGCTGAATTCCTGTCTTACTGAGAACACATCCAAACTCCTTCCTGTCAGACCTTGCCTGATCGGGCAGGCCCTTCTAGCTCCCTGACCTCAGCTCATACCCCTTTCCAGACTTTCACCACACTTGCCTTTTGCTTTAACTTCCATAAACACTCCCAAGTTGTTCCAGCTTCACAAATTTGGGACTTGTGGCTCCTTTTCCCAGGAAGGCACTTCCCTTGCGTGGCCTCTTCTCACTTCATTAACCTCAGTACCCAAAACACCCCCTTTCTCTGGCCCCCTCCCCAACATACCTCCTCCACCTCCTTCCTGGTCTCTCCCATAGCACCCTTCTTTTTCCATCATAGCATTAACCACAATATATAATTATTTTGCTTATTTTTAAATTATTAACTGTCCAAATCACTGTTTTATTGCCGTATTTCCAGCATCTGGCCCAGCACATGTAGTGGAGACTTGACGAATATTTGAATGATCTCTTGAACCAATCTGCATTATCAGTAATCAAGCTCAACTATTATTTCCTGTCTCTCCATCTGATGCTTCTTTCACTCTTATCACCATCTACCTGAACCACTCCCAAACCGATTTCTCCAACTTGCTCTCTTCACATCAGTCTTCACATTGCTTTTAGAATGACCTTCCTGCAAATTGCACAAATAGTTCTTTCTTGTGTTTAAAAACTTCTGCAAGATCACTTATTAAATTTGAACTCCTTAGGGTAACATTAAAACCCCTTGCTCCTAGCCCCCGAGCCTCACCTCTCACCTTTTCCTGCCCCCCTGCCCCCTATTCTGCAGCCATGTTGAGCTTGTCACCATTTCCTTGACATGTTGCTTCTTCAGTGCTACAGTTTCATTTCTGTAATTTTTCTAATACTTGCCCCACTTCCTGGAAAGCTCTTTGTCCCCCCCTTCTCCACCCCCCAACCCACTCCCACTGCCAGACTCATGTCACATGTCCTTCCATGAAGCCCTTCTAGACTCCTGCAGGGGGAATGGGTGCCTCCCCCTTCTGTGCTCCTACAACACTCTGGTCATAGCTCTTGTAGCACACGTTGCAGTTTCTTTTAAATAGCTGTTTGAAAATATGTATCCTCACTGGACTCATGAACTCTTTGAAAAAATGAGCTCTCATGGCCACCATTATATTCCTAAGGCACCTAGAATTGTGCTTACTAGGTTGAATAATATTGAATGATTGATATTTGGCCTGGAGCATCAAGCTTGGTCTTGTGGCTGCCATATTCTTTGCCTGGGTAGAGAAACTCTAAGCTGGATTGTCTGAAGAGCATATAAACACATCTGCTGTGGTACCTGCCTATAGCAACTTATAAACTAGCTGAAGAATTGAGACTTCATGCCTGAAATAATTAGAAAACAATACAATTTATAATA
This sequence comes from Sus scrofa, assembly GCF_054392235.1. Taxonomy (NCBI): domain Eukaryota; kingdom Metazoa; phylum Chordata; class Mammalia; order Artiodactyla; family Suidae; genus Sus; species Sus scrofa. The sequence goes on from NC_139401.1 coordinate 18,672,118, forward strand.
AAGCATGATATAGAATAAAGTACTACATTCTTTACTACATTGTACTGTTTTGTTTTCTAATCCATCCAAATATGGTTCAGACCTTGAGAATGTTAAACATTCTAGAAAGTTGGCTGAATTTACTAGGAGTGATTTATGGAGCATTTGCACTTTGAAATGGATATTGAAGAATGAGTAGCATTCGGATGAGATAGGCCAAATGAAAGAGATCTTTTCTTCATTTGTCTGTGTTCAGAGACCTCCTCACTAAATAGTATTATCTGTGCAGTGCTCGACAGCGCATTCGCAGGATGCCCAGGACGGCGCTGCTCGTAAACCTTCTTTGGAGAAATTGCTGCTTCCCTGAGACGTTGATTTTTATACACTTTAACACTTTTATGTTTTAGTTTAAAAAGAGTTCATGGTTTTTTAAGTAAATTAGTTTAATCTTTCTGGAGGTTTAACCACATCTTTGAGGGAAAAGTTTTCCTTTATCATTTACTTACGCGTGTCTGTGACAGTCTCACCTAAGCATACAGGGCGTGTGACCTGCAACTGCTGTGAAACATGGACTCAGCAGCAACCAGTCCATTGTGATTTGCAGTTGTGTAAATATTGGAAAATCAGTAAGATGTTGCTCTAACGGTATGTATCGTTTTAAAAAAAATAGCAATTGCTGTCCCATAGCATAGGGTGTGGACTCTAGAGTTAGGCTGCTGGGGTTCAAAGCCTGGCTTCATATTTACTACTTGAATGACCTTGGGTGAGTTTCTTTGCCTCTCTTTCTCTGTGTGTCAAATGATGATAACAGAAGCATCACCACATGTTGTTGGGGAGAGTTAAACGTTATATGTATGTTATATGCCGAAACCAGTGCCTGACACATAGTAAGTGTTCAGTAAAGAAGCACTCTCATTGTATTGTATTGGCCAAGTGATTAAGAAAGAAAGGAAAGAACACACAAACTGCTGATGGGGATATACTTTAAATTTCTGTGCTTGAGTTTGGAGTCAAATTACTGTATCTGAGAATGGTGTCTTTCCAAAAAACGTAAATTAATTCTTTTAAGTTAGGAGCTTGTGTGTCATTTTCTAATCATATTTCTAATGCCTTTTGACTTTTGGTATTAATTTTCTTATCGATGAAATATGACTTCTGGGAAAAAAAGGAGTGGATATCTCATAGCATAAGATAGACCTCATAAGCAAAATACTAATTAAAAGCTACTGGCATAGAGTCTTTTATCAGAGCATGACAGGTGTCTCTCTCTTTGTGCTGATATTTAACATTCCGGGAACATCCAGAGGAACCTCTGTACCTCCTTTAGGAGAGGCACTTAGGCTTAGAAAGGATATGGGTTTGGATCCCAGACCTGGGTGCAAATACTAGTTCAACTGCTTTTTAATTATGTAACTTGCCTTGAACTAGTTGTTGGAACTTTCTGATCATCACCTTCCTCATCTCTGAAATAAGAATAACAGTTGCTAAAATGCCCTGTATAGTGTCACTTCAGAAATCAGTTTTAAATTATCGCCTCTGTGTCTGTGTTAAGCCCATGTTATTCCCTCTGCTTCCTCCATCTCGAAGGTGCTGTCTTACTTTTCTCTGTCCTCACATTTTTTCTCATCTTTCAAAAGCTATTTCATATATGATCTATAGATTCTTCTACAACTGCATACTCCCTTGGCCCCTCCTTTCTCTGAGCTTCAGCTAGAATCTACGTCTGCACAGTTTCCTACGGATTGCTTTCACAACCAGACTGAGGATTGTTTACTTTCCAGGTTTAGGACTTACCCATATTCTGTTTCTCTTGCCATACCTGGAGCTGGGTGGGGATATCCTCATCACTCCTTAAATACCTTGTTTGGATTTTCCTGCATAACTAGTCCTCCCATCCACTTACTTAGCATGTTTGGAGATCCCGAAGGCTTAGAAAGGCTCTTATGTTAGTATAAAGGAAATACATAGTAAAAGCAAAGTAGCCTTTCGTTGGGAAGGGAGTACATGGCATTGGGCCCTAATACTTTATCATGCACTTAGAAGTTGTGAAATGTGAGTTGGCAGAGAAAAGGACAGATCATCTGAATAAAACTTGACCCTTTCCTCTCATTGTACTTAAAAATGTGTTGGCTAATTTAGGAGCCTGTTTGCCTTTTGCTCCAACTTACATAATGGAAGAAATTGGAAACAGGTCATTCAAAGCAATAATAGAATGTGTGTCTGAAATCATCATTTCTACTTTTGTAGCCTTTCAGGTACCGATCTTTTTCTCTCTTTTTTTACTTCTCTAATTTTCAAGAGATGATGTCATTTATGATACATTGTTGTAAAAGGGTATAAGAATTGTCTGTACAAGCAGACAAATTCTGTATGAAGTATATTATAACGGAATATCTATCTGAGCAGATAATACTGTATAAACTGGAGAGTTTCAAATTTTTATATTTTGTTTTATTTCACATGCTTCAGTATTGAGTCATCTTTCACTTATGTATATTTAACACCCAATCCTATTCATCCCTACCTCAGATATATAGACACCAAAAGTAATATACATCTCAAACAAATGTGACTTTGGCACTAAGGCAGTAGCTTCTGCTCATCTGCTACCTTCTCCAACACTCAGAGCGCATGCACGTACATAACCTTCCCCGTGTACTAATACTCTTCTCACGTTGTTGTTACAGTTTCCAGCTGTTAACCATCCTCAGTCATTGGAGAGAAGATACCTTGGAATTTTAAATAGTGTTTTACTTGACTTAATGAAGGTGGGACAAGTTGATGTTGTCTATACAAAATGTCTTTTGGTTTGTGATTTCTCTTGTGTCTACATGTGACCGTAGCCTGCTTGTATGAATTAAGTTTTTTGTTAGTAGCTGTATAGTGGTGAATAGTGGGAGACTATGTCGTCTGAAGAAGCATGCAATTTATTTAAAGTCACAGCATTATCTGGTATTGTAACATTCCATCTAGACAGGCCCGTGAGATACCTAAATTAGATTCCTAAAATGGACAGAATAATAACAGTCTAAATATAAATAGTTAAGAAATAAATAACTTAAAAATTTATTCACGGGAGTTCCCATCGTGGCGCAGTGGTTAACGAATCCGACTGGGAACCATGAGGTTGCGGGTTCGATCCCTGCCCTTGTTCAGTGGGTTAACGATCCGGCATTGCCGTGAGCTGTGCAGACGCAGCTCGGATCCCACGTTGCCGTGGCTCTGGCGTAGGCTGGTGGCTACAGCTCCGATTCGACCCCTAGCCTGGGAACCTCCATATGCCCCGGGAGCGGCCCAAAGAAATAGCAAAAAGACCAAAAAAAAAAAAAAAAGTATTCAGCACTCAAGTTGTTGAGACGTAAGGTTTTAAAACAAATCTTAAAATGAGTATTAAAAGAGATTCTGATATTTTTACATGATATTCAAGGCCTCCCATCAGAGTTTTGTTACCAGTAAACCTAATTCTGCTCTTTCTTTAACTTGATTTCTCTCCGTTGAGCTCTGTTGTTGGCAACCGCAGGATCACTCCTGCTCCCGTGCCCGACTATTCTTCCTTCTGCTGGTGCCCCTGTCCAGAAGGTCGTCTTCTCTGGACTAGCGAACATGCTCTCTCAGTTTTTTATTCACATGTTCCTACCCAAGTAGTTGATCACTTTGCTGAGTGAGAATTACTTTTTCATATTTTTCCAGTTTTCATAATGCAGACAGTCAGTGCATAAGCTGGTTATTTGATAGTAGACCTTCAAAAGACACTTGTTAATGGATCAATTTTGTTTTGTGCCCATTAAGTCAACTGTCAGAAACACAATTTACACTGTGCACAGAGCCTTTAAAGGCATACTTAGCACAGTTGGAAATTGCTGAGCAGCACTCTAAGAACTTTGCTGTGCTTAAAAACTATGTTAATCTGTGTTCAAGGAACACTGTGTAAATAGGTATGGAGGCGGAGGTGGGGGAGTGGGGCGTGGCCTTTAGGAAAGGCCCCACCGTATAACCTCTCTTAGAGATTCACAGTATTCATCCATTTATAAAGGCTTTCAGAAATCCCACACCAGGATCACTTCAATCCCACAGCAAAGAAGCATTTCCCGACATTTCCCAAATTTAATTAAATACTAAATACTTTTTAAAAAAAATAAAATGCTAGGCACTAGTGTTCTTCTGAACACAGATTGAGAGATGCTATTTAAAAAACCCTCAAGGCTCTTTAAGGTTAATTAGGCATAAATTATCTCTTAAATCAGTTGGGTTATGTCAATATGTTCTTTCATGCAGTCAATATTTATTTATCAGGGCTTTAATTATTTGGTAACTTTTAAAATGTAGATAGAATAAGATAGAAGAACTGAATTAAATACAATTTCATTTTTTCTGCCTTTTGTCTCTTGGAATAAAAAAGACCTGAACTTCTTTTGTTAAATCATTACCAATTTTACCAGGTGTCAGCGTGGCACCTGGTAAAAGCTAACACAGATAAAAACATAAAGATAACCTGAGCTGTTAGCATTTATACCAGTTTAGAAGTTGAACAGTTCCCATTTATTTAATGTATTTACCCTCACATTTCTTTCATGTCGAATAAACATTTTTATTGAAATGTGTATTCAGAAGGTACACAAATTATAAATGGACCTCTGAGTTAATTTTGATAATGTAAACCTGTCTATGTAACCCCACCCAGATTGAGATAGAGGAAATGATTAACACCCCGGAAGTCTCTTCATTACCCTTTCCCAGGTGCTCCTCTCTACTCTTAGAAACCAGGAGTCTGACTTCTATCATTAAAGATTAATGCTGCCTTGCTATTATTGAATGTTATATAAATAGAATTATTCCTTTTGTCTTTTAGCTATTTTTGAATATGAATTTGAAACATAAATAATACCATTTATCCTTTCATGAAGAAGTATATTCTCTATGTCATTCCCTAAAGCAGATTTGATCATTTTGTCCGTATATAAATATCTGAAATTGCCATCTCATCCTGCATCTTTCTATCCATATCACCCATACTAGTGGAATACAAGTCACAGAATTAATCCAAGTCTCTAATAATATAAAGAATAACTATAATAATTATATGGACTTTCTTTTAGTAAAAAATAATAATAATAATAACAATTTTCCCCCAAACACTGAATTTTGAAACTGTTCACTCAGTAAGCTTCATACTTTGCTTATAATGACGTCATCCTTCCCAGTATTGGAAATAAACAGCTGTATTCATAAATACAAAAATAGTTCATTGAGGAGCTCCCTTGTGGCACAGAGGGTTAAGGATCCAGCATTGTCACCGCACTAGGCCGGGTCACTGCTGTGGTGCGAGTCTGATCCCTGCTCTGGGAACTTCCATATGCTCTGGGCATGACCAAACAAAAAAAGTTCATTGTATATACAGAAATTTCTATTGTTGATGATCTTAAATAAATTAAAATAGCACTTTAATGCCAGTAGATGTTTAGCTTCTGAGAGCTCATGCCTACTTTAAAATACTACTTAGTGCCAAGGGGGTGGTGGGAGGGAGTGGGATGGACGGTGAGATTGGGATTGGTAAATGCAGACTATTATATTTAGAATGGATAAGCAATGAGGCCTACTGTACAGCACAGGGAACTATATCTAAACTCTTGGGATAGAACATGATGGAAGATAGTATGAAAAAAAGAATGTATATATATATGTGTATGCCTGGATAACTATGCTGTACAGCAGAAATTGACACAACACTATAGATCAACTACAGTAAAAATAAAATTTTTAAAAAGTCCAAAAAGTATAAATACTACTCAGGGGCCAACTTTCCTTTTTTTCTAACTAGTGTCATGCAGTTGAAACCATTTTGATATCAACTGCCTTAACTGCCAGTGAAACCAAAATCATTCATATACCTCCACAGTTTTTGTTTTCCAATAAGGAAGAAGAAAGAGTGAAATAATTTTAGAGTTGTGTCTGACTCGACATGAATGTAAATCCACTTGCGTGTAAGCAGTGGCTTGAGCTTCTGGAGTCTTTTCACCCAAAGTGAAGTTTTCAGTATACGATAGATAAATCAGATTTCAAATTTTCTGTGGTGTTAGGTTGAAGGTAGTTGTCTGAAAATTGAATTCTGGCTTATTGAGAACAAATCTAGGTTTGCTCTTACTGTTCAGTGGTGGATCACAAAGAGATTAACCCTGGGCAAAACCAATGAAAGTGAGCTAGAGGTGGATTTGGGAATGCTGGAATTTTACCCTTCTTCCTTCCTCTGAGGAAAGGTGCCCATCATTCAAAAGAAGTGCTCCATTGTGTCAGGTTATGTACATTTCTTAGCCCTAGCCCTAACCCTGTTTCTTTATATATTTGCTTAATTTGTCAATAAAAATCAGTTCATTTTAATAATGACTCACCTTTTAAAATCTTGTCTAAATTACTAATGATAATATTAGAAGAAAACATTTTGTATGTAAAAAAAAAAAAGATTAGTACCTTAATGAATAAAGAACACTTTCAAATAAATTAGAAGAGATACACAAATAGAAAAATAAGAAGGGCTCTAAGTAACCAATAAACTTAAAAATATTCAACCTCACTAGTTAGTAATCAAAGATGTGAATTAAAACAGCTGTGAAATACTATTTTCTAAATATCTAATTTACAAGTAGGTACTAAAAAGAATGATAATGCGTGTTGTTGATGAGAGTTTCAGGAAATTGGTAGACGCTATTGCTGAGAAGAGTATTATTTGAGACAACCTTCCTAAGGTGTCATTTGGCAGCACATAGAAAGTAATCCTTAAGAATTTGCATACCCACCAGTTCCGTGTCTAGGAATTTAGCCTCTGCAAGGGATCATGGGTGTCTACAACGATTTCAGGTGTCCATCACAGCAGTCATTATTATAGTGCAAAGTGGCAGCCATTTAAACATCCAACAGTAAATCATTTCATGTCATGCCACAGACTTCCATGTAGTCATTTAAAACATGTAAAGTTATTTGTTGCAGCATTGTTCACAATAAAGAAGGAAAACAACTGAAATGTTTATCGTTATGGAAATGCTAAAGACAACTTAAGGTACATTCGTCGAGTTGAGATTCTTGACTGGCTTGATCCCATAAGAGCTAATGTCCAGTGGAAAGAAAGCTAAGTGTAGGCTGTGGCACTAAAAAGACAAAAAAAAAAAAGTACTTGTGGAAGGATGCACAAGAAGCTAGTACCATGGGCTGCCTCCAGAGAGGAGGACAAGAGAAAGATGAAGCATGTATATTCTTTTATGTGCATATATACTTGTAGCAAAATATATTTACAGTGTTTAAATTATCTTGTAGGAGTTCCTGTTGTGGCTCAGTGGTAAGGAACCTGACTAGTATCCCTGAGGAGGCAGGTTCAATCCTTGGCCTCGATCAGTAGGTTAAGGATCTGGCATTGCCCTGAGACGTGGCATAGGTCTCGGCCGCGGCTCAGATCCCTTGTTGCAGTGGCTGTGGTGTAGGCCGGCAGCTACAGCTCCGATTCAATCCCTAGCCTGGGAACTTCCATACATCACAGGTGCAGCCCTGAAAAGCAAAAAATAAATAAATAAATAATAATAATAATAAAATATATTATGTTGTAAAAAATGTTTTTAATTAGTAAGTGAAAAGTGCACAGTATAAAACTTATGTGTATAATATAAGCCAGATTATGGGTGATTTAGATAGTCCTTTTAAAAAATTTTTTTTGGACTAAACTGTGTTTGCTAGATATTTTGCAATGACTATGCATTTCTTTTATAAGAAAAAGAAGCACGGTTTTTATTACAATTTAAATTTGACTTTGTGATCTTTCCAATCCTAACTTTATTTCTTAAGAATTTACTGAAGTTGGACCCAGCTGACAGATACTTGACAGAACAGTGTTTGAATCACCCTACATTCCAAACCCAGAGACTTTTGGATCGCTCCCCTTCAAGGTCAGCAAAAAGAAAACCTTACCACGTGGAAAGCAGCACTTTGTCTAATAGGTAAATATTCCCTTTTAAGGAAATTCAGATGCAGTGTTGGTCTTGCAAGTAGGTGGTGGAGGTGGCTGCTTAAATGATGCAATTAGAGAAAAGGAAAGCCCTCTTTATTCAAAAATATCTTCCTTAAGCTTATCGCATGATTCAGAACCACAGTTAAAGAGTCATGTGGGTCCTAAAGACGTTCTTATCTTTTACAAGATTTTCCCGGGGAAACATATGCATTCCCTGGGAAAGGTGGCATGGGTTAGCAACTAAGCGGGTTTCTAGCCTCATGAGCTGGAAGGTTCTGTATACAGGGGACCCAAGGGTGAGGCCTGGAGGAAGAAGGATGGATGAGAGCAAAGGGATTCCTAGAGGGAGAAGAGGATGCCAAATACAGGTGTGTGGAAGGCACCTAGGACAACCCTTGCAACTGCACCAAGTAGTTCTGGCTCCATAGCAGGGGCTGGTGTTTTTGCTGCTCTTGTGTTTTCATCATTGAGTTAAGAAATTAGTTTTTCATTAGAATAATAATATGGAGATAAAGGCAGTTTGGTAGATAGTCATAAAATTGGTGCCTTTTAAATGAAATTTTCAGCATAATCTTTTATAACCCCTCTATTTCCTGGGGTAGGATGAGGGGAGCAGGCACAAGGAATTGGACCTTGCAATCAGGTTCTCTCTCCAAAAGTGACGTTCCTTCATTCTGTTGGCTGCATTTACAGGGGCAGTGTCCTCCTTGTCTTCCTTCCTCTTGCAACAAACTGGTCTTGTCATCTAGAGTTGCTTAAACTATGGAAGATAGGAAATAGTTTCTTTCATCTACTATTAGACAAGAAGTAGAGAGCAACAACTCTTAATATGAGTTTTGGTTTTGTTCTCCCCCCCCCCCCCCATTTCCCCTCCTTTCTATCTATGTAGAAGATAGAACTGTTACTAACCAATTGGAATTTTGAAAACTTAAGACCTGGTACTTTTTAGATCTATGAGTGCATCTATCAGTAAGCAATAACCATTTACCCTCTATTTTCTCTGCTTAACTGTGATGGTGTGATTGTGTTTTATAGCTGTTTTCTCTCTTTAAAATGACTGGTTTAGTTATGGTTTCCTTCACATCTTTTAAACCATTCTTACCTGTTTGTTTTCAAGGTGGCCTGGGACCAGATTCAAATTCTCTTTCACCAAGTTTGTGTTCACTTTGTTGTCAGCTTCCATGAAATCAGTACACTAAGGCAAGGACCAGTATTCATCATTCATTTAGAAGATTCACATTATGCCTGTATCTTGTCTAGGGTCACTTCCAGTTCAGGTGCTTTTGTCTCCCTATCTTGATTATCACTTGACTCTCCTAGTTTCATTTGCAAAGAAAAGGGATCTCAGTAATAGAAAGTACGGTAGACTGATGATAAATTTTTGATTTGTGCTGTAGGGATTAGTGGCATAACCATACCATAAAAAGGTGCCTGTGTATTCATCTTCTAGTGACTCGCTTGAGAGAGATCCCCCATGGGGATCCAAGGCTCTCCTGGGAGCCCTCGTTAGGGATCTGTCCAGCAAGATGCATGGTGATGAGGATATGGTTCATATGGGTCTTTGAGAAATCCTGCAAATCCCCTTTGGGAACAGATGAGAATAGAAATGATAAGTAAGTAAGAATTTCTGGAAGAATTTGTTTTCAGGTGTTGAATATATTAAAGAAAAAGTCCTAAATGGTTTCTCTAGGAAAGAAACCATTAGTTCAGTTGACATATATCTGGAAACATTCTCTGCTCTTCACTTGTCTCTGGTGCATATTTCCTCCATGGAAGTCCTTGTTGCAGACACTAATTTTGCACAGACCTTGGCTCCCTCAGACTTCCTAGCACCACTGTGGAAATGTTCAGGGCACCATAGCACGTTGGATGCTCTGCTTTGTCCCCGAGACACGCACATATCCCCGTAGACATGTCCTCACACACCCTGTCTTCTTTCATCCAAGTTCACGTCTCCATAGGAGGGGCAGTGGCCTCTGCATTACCTAGACCTTGCCTGGGTCTCCTTCAAACTCTCCTGAGGTTCTATTCACCTTGGACATGTCGGGCTGGAACTTTATCCTGCCGGATACTGCCCTCTCACCAGTCCTGCTTCGCCAGTCTTCCCCATAAAAATATAGTTTTCCATCTTTGATATTTGCTTTGAAAAGTTATTTTAACTAGAGATTAACCATCTGTCTATCCATCCTGCCAACTAAGAAGGGTTTATATATAAAATCCTCTTAAATGGTAGGCACTTTAACACAGATTCCTTACAGTTTTGTGTCAAAGAGATCTGTAGAAATTTCCGAAGCATTTTTTATTGTGCTGTGACAAAGCTCCAAGTTGAAGACAGTATGATGCCCTTTCCACGTAGGAATTGTGTGCAGAGATCAGTGGCTTCAGATTAATACCAAGACAGAAACTTTTAGAATAGCAGTTTAGGCTCTGTGTACATTTATGGGCAACCTAACTCTGATAGATGTTTCTGCCTGAACTCTGCAGCCTTCCTTTTCACATTAGATGTGGTATCTCACGTTGCTATGAATATGTTCCTCCTGACATATGTGGGTTTGTACTCTGCTTTGAGAGCAGTGTTTCCAAGAGTTTCAGAAGCTCTAGCTGCTATCTTCACTCTTCTCTGTCCTTTTCTGGTCCCTTTGGAGCTCCAGACATTTCATAGCTGCATGTGTTATCTCTGCCATTACTCTGTCTAGACCTGCAGGAGAGAGGGGAAGAAATAAGGGGAGGAGAGCCCAGGGGCACCAGGCAGGAGGAACCACCCCTTGGGAGCTGTAATCTAGAGATACAGCTATGAGGGGAGTTAGGGAACCCCTGCCAGGAAGGAAGAGGAGAGAAAGCCCCCAGCCTCTTGCACTGCTAAGCCCAGCTGGGAGTTAGGTGGCAAGGGAGCCTGGGTGACACACTCTACAGTGCTGGGTTACCCCAGGCCCAGGCAGAGAGGAATGGAGAATGGATGGGAGACTTGACAAATGAAGAATAACCAATACACTCAGATCTATTTATGAGTGAGACTATTTGTGTATTGTCATTTGAGCTTTTGAGAAGTTGCTTAGATATTTTAGTTACCAAAATGTAAGCTGACAAACGACTCTGGTGGTTTAAAACCTGCGGCTCTTAGGACATGGGGACTGTCCTTTATTGGTCTGAAGATAAACTCTGTTAACACGATTTAACAGAAAGTGAAAGTTTCCTTTCCTTGTAATTTCTTTTTGGGTTTGGGGTTGCCATTTACTTAGTTCGTATTTAAGTGACCTTATTTAACGCTGCAATTTTGGTGACCCACCTGGGAGAGATTCGTAAGTGCATTTAGGAGATGAGGTCTTCCACACTATTAAAGGCGTGCTTGCTCTCAGGTACCTTATAACCCTCTGAAAGGTAGGAGGAGAGGAAAAGGGCCCTTACCCTTGATGCCCAATCAAGTTGATTCTTAGAGAAAGTGGGAAGGCATAGTTTCACACATTACCGCTCTACAGGGGGGAAAAAAGTGACTTTTTCTATAATTAGTGTACGATGGGAACAAAGCTCTCCCAAATCAAACCATCTTTAGCAATAGCAATATTTGCAGCAAAGTTTTGGGAATGCATAGTAAAAAAGGAATTGTGGGAGTTCCCATTGTGGCACAGCAGAAATGAATCCAACTAGGAACCATGAAGTTGGGGGTTCAATCCCTGGCCTCACTCACTGGGTTAAGGATCCGGCATTGCCATGATCTGTGGTGTAGGTTGCAGACGTGGCTCCGATCCCATGTGGCTGTGGCTGTGGTGTAGGCTGGCAGCTGTAGCTCCGATTTGACTCCTAGCCTGGGAACCTCCATATGCCTCGGGTGCGGCCCTAAAAAGCAAAAAAATAAAAAATAAAAAAGGGAGTTGTATAAATTATTGTTCATTTAAAAACACCCTCACCTGTCTCAGTCCACAATTTGGTCCTTTAAATAGTTACGGTAGAACAGACTAACCTTGCCGAGATGTCACTTTCAGCTTTTAAGTGGAGGACAGGATTTTCCTCAGGATTTATATTTTGTATTTTAAACCAAGTAGGAAATGAAGCTTGCAGTCCAAAGGAAACTTGGGACGGTTTGAAATGATGAAGTGTGAAATGAAGAAGAGAATAAATTGTGGTTTTTGGAGAGAAATTAACTCTTTGGATCCCTGTGATCCAGTTAGAGACATGTTCCTGTTTCATGTACAGGAGGTATCTGACATGCCCCAAGTATTGCCACTTCTCTAAAATGTAAATATTGATCATGGTTTCCTGCAAACCTCACCAGGCAGTTCACACGTCTTTTTAGAGTATCATTTTCTTTTCGTGATTGCCTTGCTAGAATTCTCATTTGTTGATTTTATAGGCTAAAGACAAGAGACATTAGTGCTCAGTGTGTGGGCCATGAGCACGTATCTCCGAGGCAGGCTGTGAGTTTTACAAATAAAAACGAAGTTCAAGGAACACAGTGACGTGCAAGTCTAAATGCCACCCTCTTGACGTTCAAGCAGACAAAGAGTTAAAAAGACTTTAACTGTAGCTCAGTTCTCGTCGTCTTTGCAGGCATTCTGTACCGCACGCTCATGTGAGCCCCAACAGCAGAAGCCTATTTTCCCAGGTAGAAGCTGTGTTGGCAAGGTAACTGAGCATTTCAGAATGCCGAAAGCACTGCTTCAGGACCAGTGCTTTGTTGCAGGACGACTCGGTCTAAGCAAACTTACTTCTTATTGATAATCGCTTGTTATTCCTAGTCACATGTTCGAGAGAGTTAATATTTTTTACTCTTTGAGGTGTTTTAGGCATTTTTTTTTTTTTAATGATACCTTTGGTCCGTCTGCTCATGAAGGAAACTGATATACTTGTTTTGTTTTTAACGTAGAAACCAAGCCAGCAAAACTGCTGCCCTGCAGTCTCACCACAGATCTAACAGCAAGGACATCCAGAACCTAGGTGTGGGTCTGCCCCGGGCTGATGAAGGTCTTCCTGCCAACGAAAGCTTCTTAAACGGAAACCTTGCTGGAGCTACTCTTAGTCCCATGCACACCAAAACCTACCAAGCGAGCAGCCAGCCTGGGTCCGCCAGCAAAGATCTGACCAACAACAACATACCACACCTTCTCAGCCCCAAAGAGGCCAAGTCAAAGACAGAATTTGATTTTAATATCGACCCAAAGCCTTCAGAAGGCCCGGGCACGAAGTACCTTAAGTCAAGCAGCAGATCTCAGCAGAACCGGCACTCATTTATGGAAAGTTCGCAGAGCAAAGCCGGGACGCTGCAGCCCAGTGAAAAGCAGAGTCGGCATAGCTACATCGACACCATTCCCCAGTCCTCTAGGAGTCCCTCCTACAGGACCAAGGCCAAAAGCCATGGGGCACTGAGTGACTCCAAGTCCGTGAGCAACCTGTCGGAAGCCAGGGCCCAGATGGCAGAGTCCAATACCAGTAGGTACTTCCCATCCAGCTGCTTGGACTTGAACTCTCCCACCAGCCCAACCCCCACCAGGCACAGCGACACGAGAACTTTGCTCAGCCCCTCGGGGAGAAATAACCGAAGTGAGGGCACTCTTGACTCCCGCCGAACCACAACCAGGCATTCTAAGACGATGGAGGAGCTGAAGCTGCCGGAGCACATGGACAGCAGCCACTCCCATTCGCTGTCGGCACCTCATGAATCCTTCTCGTATGGGCTGGGCTACACCAGCCCCTTCTCCTCCCAGCAGCGTCCACACAGGCACTCCATGTATGTGACCCGGGACAAAGTGAGAGCCAAAGGCTTGGATGGAAGCCTGAGCGTAGGACAAGGGATGGCGGCCAGAGCTAACAGCCTGCAGCTCTTATCACCTCAGGTACCGCTTAGCACCTTGACCAGATCTCTTGGTTGGCGTGGGAAGGTGATGCAGGGGTGCGATGGGGTCAGGGTGCAGTTGGCACTACTGCAGGAGGTCATACTTTCTTGATAAGACACATTTAGGAAGCAATACTTAAAGGATTAATCTGTTTTTAAATTTGTTTTTAATCATTTAAGCCAGTTGCCGAGTACTCAAGGGAACTGAAAAATCTTGTTTTTCAAAATCTGTTACCTTTCTTAAATGTTCTTTTTGGTATATTTTGTTCAGAGAATCCCGTTTTGGTTTATTACAAAATTCGTCAGCTATATGGGTTAGTTTTTAATTTTCTCAAAATTCAGCGTGAATTCATGGAATTTTCTCTAATCTCTCCAAACCACATTTGCTTAAATCAAACCTTTTTGCTAATACTTTACTTGGTATCATAACCGAATGAAAAAGTTTTAAATTTATCCAGAACTACAGGTAAGTATAACTTCAGGCCAGGATAAATGTTAATTTTCAGTCATTTGGATTGTTTTTAAATCTCAAGGCAATGTTTTTAGCATAGCGCTCCCTCCATCTTAGTGATCTTTAGATTCCAGAACTGACACTAACCTGTTTAAAAATAGTAGCCTTGTTAGAACACATTTTTTTTTTTAATAGCCACACCCACAGCATATGGAAGTTCCCAGGCCAGGGATTGAATCCAAGCCACAGTTGCAATCTACACTGCAGCAGTGGCAACGCCAGATCTTTTAACCCACCGTGCTGGGCTGGGAATCGAACCCAAGCCTCCGCATTGACCCGAGTGTCTGCAGTCAGATTCTTAACCCACTGTGCCACAGTGGGAGCTCCCAGAACACATATTTTAAAAATGACATTTTCATGTTATAAAACGTTCACTGCATCAAAGAAATAAAGGTGAAGAAAAATCAGTGTCAGAAGGAGAAACGTTTCATGTAGGAAAAGTATTCCCCTTTTAGAAGATACAAAAATAGGTTCACCAGCATGTGTCCGAACTCCAGCAAATACGATGGACTCTGCAGTGGGAAGCTTGGCATGATGAGTGCTGGGGAGTGGGAGATGGTCAGTAGCTGAGCAGTTGGTATAACAAAGTAGCTAAGAGCCTGAGCTAGGACGCCAGGCAGACCTGGCTTTGCATCCCAGTTCTGCAATATGCTTCCAACTGTGTAAATTTAGCTAAGTGATAAAATCCCTCTCTGCCTCGATTCCTCATCTGCGTGTTGTTGTGAGGATTCAGCACAGCCTATAAAGTCCTCGGTGCCCCATCCTGGGCACCGCGTAAGAGTTTCTGTTGTTGCTGCTGCTTCTGGGATGGTGGGGGCTGTTCTTCAGACACCGAGTCCCTTCAATGTGCTGGGTATTCTCAGGCACTCAGAAGAGTCGGAGACTGACTCTTGAGAAATTTATCTTCTCTCAGGGAAGATTAAATTATACATCGTAAGAATGAAATGATTAAGAACCACCTTGCTGGGGCACTGGCTATAAAAAGGAGTTGAGGACAGGGAGAGATCCTTGTGAGCAGGAGCAGGCAGAAATGGCTTTAGGAGCGACCGAAGGGCCTGCTCTGAGCTCAGATGTGCAGAGAGGTTCTGGATGGCTAAAGGACCAGGATGTATTTAGGCATTTGCTGAGCTAGGCTCTCATTAGAAAGATGAGGTCCCTGTCCTCTTGGGATGTGTGGCCTGGGGGTGGTGGGATGGCAGCTGCCCGCAGATAGGTGGTGCTAATGCTTGAGTTCACGGGCCCGCCCTGTGCTAGAGGCCTGTGCACCGCAGGACAGAGAGGGGCGGCACAGTCCCGGCATGGGGGTGTGGGAGCCCCGCCCCGAGGCGGGAGTGGAGCCTGTGCAGAGGCTTCTGGGATGTTTGGTGTTTCACCAGGGGAAGAAAGAAGAGTCAACATCAGGAAAGAGGCTCGAAGGGAGGGCCAACAAGAGCATCTGGAGGAAAAGGAGGGTAATTGAGACGTTAAGTAGCCGGGTGAGCTGTGGGATTGGAACATGTGCCACGTGGCTGGGGTGAAAAATGCAAGATTTAGAGTGGCTTTTGCAATGATCTAAGCATGGGATGAGGAGACCATGTGGGAAAATAGAGAAAGAGTGGGTCTTAAAGACTCCTCGGCAATAGAAACTATGTGACTTGTGAATTGAAGAACTGAATGTAGGAAAAAGGAAGCCTTAGGGTTTCTTTTCTAGGATCTCCTTTTCAGAGTAGAAGAAAAGACTTGGGGAGTTCTCTGGTGGCCTAGCGGTTGAGGCCTCTGTGTTCTCACCACTGTGGCTCTAGCTGCTGCTGTGCAGCATAGGTTCAATCCCTGGCCCAGGAATTCCCACATACTGCCTGTGTGGCAGAAAAGGGAAAAAAAGAAAAAAAGAAAAACACACAAGAGAGAACCTGAAATAAGTGTTACAACTGTCATTTACAAAAAAAAAAAGTTCCCGTTGTGTCGCAGCAGAAACGAATCTGACTAGGATCCATGAGGACGCAGGTTCGATCCCTAGCCTCACTCAGTGGGTTAAGGATCTGGAGTTGCCGTGAGCTGTGGTTTAGGTCACAGATGCAGCTTGGTTCTGGCGTTGCTGTGGCTGTGGTGTAGGTGGGCAGCTGTAGCTCCGATTCCACCCCTAGCCTGGGAACCTCCATATGCTGCAGGTGTGACCCTAAGAAGCAAAAAAAAAAAAAAAAGAGAGGAAGCGAGAGAGGACTTGAGGTCACCTAATTCAACCCCTCCATTGCACAGATGGGCATTCTGAGGCTCTGAGAAGTTAGGTGGATTATCCAAGTTTACCCAGCTAGTTGGGTGGAGCTGAGATGATGACGCAGTATTCAGGTCCCTAGGCCAGTGCTGCTTGCATCGTATCACGCTAACTCTGGGCCCCTTTGCAGAGATGTTCTCCCTGAGATTGGAAAGACTATCAGGGGCCCAGGTAAGAGGAAGGGTGGGAGATGCCATGATTAGAGTCAGCAGTGGTTGGAGGAGCTCCACCAGAGAGAAGGGCCTAAAAAGATCTCTAGGGTCTAGCAGCTGCTCATAGACGTTACATGGAAGTCAAAACCAGTAAAGTATGTTGGCATTAAGCATAGTGCAAAGAGAGAAGAAATAAGAAAAACAAAAAACTGTACCTTGGAAAAGGACAAATGGTTGGGCTCTGTGAGAGTTCCGAAGAAAAGGCTTTGTGAACATGGTGGAAATAAGCTAATTATAAAACCTTAACTGTATGCTAAGCACAGATCCAACTGTTACTGAATTTTAAGTCCAGTTCGGGAGGTGCAGTGCCAAGCTGCAAGAAAGTACAAGTTTAAAGGCACAAACATGGTAGACCGCTTGTGAAGTAACTGAACCCCTGAATAAATGATGGAAATCACTCTCGTAGCCACCTTCAAGAGCAAGGGGACTGGACTGGCTCCGTCACTTAGAGTTTAGTTTAGATATAAATCATTTGTTTTCTAAAATAGTTTTCTAGGAGTTCCTGTCGTGGCACAGTGGAAATGAATCCAACTAGGAACCATGAGGTTGTGGGTTCCATCCCTGGCCTCGCTCAGTGGGTCAAGGGTCCGGCGTTGCCGTGAGCTGTGGTGTAGGTCGCAGATGCGGCTTGGATCTGGCATGGCTGGCAACTGTAGCTCTGATTAGACCCCTAGTGTGGGAACCTCCATATGCCACGGGTGCAGCCCTAAAAAGCAAAAATAATGAAATAGTTTTCTAGAGGCCTTTGTAAACAGTACAGGTGATAAAATTCAAATGAGGTCTTGTCACAAAGTAGAGAGAAGAAAGGCTACAAATGGATGATTTCCTGCCCAAGTCCGTTCATAGTACATTTGGGGAGTGAGGGACAGAAAGAATCATGTTTTAAATTTTAAATAAACTGTTTTGGACACATGGTGTAAAAGCTCAAGATAAGACTTTCTGTGCGTAATATATGGATACATAATGCAGGCAAATCCTCCGAGTAGCTTGGTAATTTTATTCCTTAATTTTTTTTTTTTTTTTTTTTTTTTTTCTGAGGGTAGAAAATGCTGCTTTCCCCCTCAATGAACACCACTATGGCCCAAGGCTGCTCTTAGCTTCTGACTCACTTCCTTGAGACAAATAGGTAGTGTCTCCAGAGATGAGTGCTGTCAGGATTATTCAGAAACTACATGAAAAATAAGTACTGTTATCCTAGAGAAGATTAAGAAGAGAATTTAAGTACATAAACTACAGTCGTTAGGGAATTTTTAAGACAGATTATTAAGAGCACTGATTCAATTCCTTGATAGATTCCAAAAAATCTTTGTTTTCATCTGAATCTACCATATATGTCCTTCATGAAAAATACTTTTGCATCTGCACAGTTCTTTTTGGAGAACTCAGGCTAAAATGTGCTAGAGAAATTTGGATTAACTAATAGAATCTCTAATTCAGTTCTCATTGAGTACTGCTCAGAACCATGACTTTCTAGATATTAGGAAGATAATTTTCTTTGTTTTCAATAATTAATTGAACTATTTTCAGAGTAATTCATTCCCTGCTCGCATTAACTTTAATGAGAATTTCCGTTTCCATCTGTGTGACATTTGTTTGACTTATTTTACATTTATCAGATGATTCACTCTTTTACGGGATAACTTATGTTTTAGCCAGCTGATGTTTTTAATTTTAGCCAGTTATGGTACTGATTATACCAAATAAGACCCATGGCTATTTAGGTGATTTTCATCCCTAGGAACAGAACACACATATAAATCCTTTTAAATTTGCCTTCCAGCCTGGAGAGCAGCTCCCTCCAGAGATGACTGTGGCGCGATCTTCTGGGAAGGAGTCCTCCAGAGAAGGCACCTCTTCCTTCCATGCGAGGCAGAAGTCTGAGGTTTGAATTTTCCAGAATTATCCACCTTTTAGGATAGAACGTGTCTGTAGAGACTGGTCATTCACCACCATGACAGCCTAGCTTTTAAGATTTATTCATACCCAGTCTCCCACAAATTTGAACTGGCTTCTAGTTTTCCTCATGCCTCAATTCTGAGTTTTCTCTTTTAAAAGATCCTGGAGTTAATTATAGACCAGTTAGGCACCATTCTAAGTTCACAGGCCACATCGTCATCACTCTGTTGTTTACTTTTATAAACTTGTTTTTTGTCTCAGGGTGGAGCATATCATGACCCCCATTCTGATGATGGCAATGCCCCCAAAGAAAACAGACACCTGTACAATGATCCTGTTCCGAGGAGAGTCGGCAGCTTCTACCGAGGTAAACCCAGCCCCTAAGCACCCATCAGGGTCCTCTCTTCTCTCCCCTCTCTACACCTCTAGCCCGCACCCTCCCCGGCATTTCACTGCCCTGACTTCTGGTAAGCATCCTTCTTACCTACACTGTCGCCTTCCAACACCGCCTTGGAGCCCACTGTTTTGGTTCAGACGCTCGTGACTTCTGACCAGGGTTCTTTCTCCCTAGCTCTAAGGTCACCATCAAAACGGTCCCTGGAATGATCCTTCCAAAGCTTTGTGCTGATCACATCACTCACTCATTGGATTAAGTCATAAAATATTTATCCACGTCACTTGTGTGCCTGACACTGTTCTAATTTAGGACGTCAGTGAACAAGGCAGCCAAAGGTCTCCACCCTCACAGCGCTCACATTCTCATGAGGAGAGAGCAACACTAAATGTAATAATTATGTGGAGCAGGAAAAGGTAGTTAATGCTACAGGGAGAAAAATACAGCAGGACAATCCATGCCCCAGCCCCAGCCTTCTATTTCTCATCTGCTGATGGTTTCCCATTGGCATCAGGATAAAATCTGAGTTCCCTAAGATGGCATTTTTCTTGACTTTGTGTGCCCTGGCCCTTGCTGTCCTTTCCAGCTCCTTCCCCTCTGCTCTGGTGCCCAGAGGCTGTGCCCTCCGCTGGCCTCAGCGCATTACTCCCTCGGCTCAGACAGCTTTTCTGTCCCCTTTGAGACTCTCTACTTTGAGGTCCTCTGCAGTGTGGCGGCTTCCCTGGCCACCCAGATGACGGCAAGTGTTTCCTCCCCTCTCCCGCCCATAGTTCCTTGTCTCTAACATGACGCACACCCCGTGGTACTGATTCTTTGACCCCATTTCCCTCTCACAGGGTCACAAGGCCCTTTTCTTCTGTTACCCTCATCGACTAGCACACTGCCTGCAGTTTCATAAATATTTGTTGATTGAATGAACGAAAATCTTCAGGAGTTCCCGTGGCGCAGTGGTTAACGAATCCGACTAGGAACCATGAGGTTGCGGGATCGATCCCTGGTCTTGCTCAGTGGGTTAACGATCCGGCGTTGCCGTGAGCTGTGGTGTAGGTCACAGACGAGGCTCGGATCCCGCGTTGCCGTGGCTCTGGCGTAGGCCGGTGGCTACAGCTCTGATTTGACCCCTAGCCTGCGAACCTCCATATGCCATGGGAGCGGCCCAAGAAATGGCAAAAAAAGACCAAAAAAAAAAAAAAAAAGAAAGAAAGAAAATCTTTAAGTGTAGTTGAATGACCATAAAAATGTCCTTTGATATTTAACAACTTTAACGAATGTTTCAGGGGCTGAATGGATTTAGGAGTAGCTGACAGAGAAATGCATCCCCTTTGAGGAGCTGTGTAATCATAGAGTGGGAGCCCCCAGGGAGCCCCAGCCCCTAGCGGGGAGACTGGCATCAACTCCACCAGGGCATGGGTGAGGTCCCGGGTCCAGGAGGCTCAGCTTCTCAAAGCATCCTTCAGGGGTCACCATGACCTTCTCTAGCTGCCATGCCCACATTGCCCAGCTTCTCATTATTCCATTGATTTGGGAGGACAGCTAAAAAGGCAGGATCTGCAAGGAATATGGACAACCGCTTGATCCTTTTAACTAGGAACTTGAGCTAAATAAATGCAAAGACGTGCTATTCAGGACCTAATGTGTATTAAATGATTACGCTACTCTGTTTCCTCCCAGCCCCACCTTTGAGAAAAGTATAAGGCACTAAATGTATCTTTTAAGGCATTTATTCTTTTTTTCTGATGCCGTGGTTACTTTAGAACCTTTTTAATTCAGACTAAAGTTAATTAAGGCAAACTCTTGTAGGGTACTAATGAGCAAAAGTCTCTTCTTCTCTGAGTTTTACTTCCAAAATGGATCGTACACATGTTACTTTCTATAGATATCTGGAGAGTGTACTTTAATATGAAAATGTTAACCAAGTTTTAAATTACTTAATTAGTCTTTGACCTCCGGAAACCCAGTTTTATTCTGATAGCACATGAATTAAATTGGTTAATATCATCAAAGCCCCTCATTTGTTTTCTTCATAATTGACTTCAGGGTTTGGCGGGTAGAACATTTTTATTTTAGAAAGTCCAGAAATAGGAGTTCCCGTCATGGTGCAGTGGTTAATGAATCTGACTAGGAACCATGAGGTTGCGGGATCGATCCCTGGCCTTGCTCAGTGGGTTAACAATCCAGCGTTGCCATGAACTGTGGTGTAGGTCACAGACGCGGCTCGGATCCCGAGTTGCTGTGGCTCTGGTGTAGGCCTGCGGCTACAGTTCTGATTGGACCCCAGCCTGGGAACCTCCATATGCCATGGGAGCGGCCCTAGAAAAGGCAAAGAAAAAAAGAAAGTCCAGAAATAGAAGGAAAAGGTTTAACTAGGTGAGACATTTGGAGACATACTAAATCTAAGTGGATGAAGACTTAGTAGTATCATTGAAATGACGGGTGTTTTTAGAATGTTTCTTGTTTTCAGTCCTACTGTCCAAGAGTCAAATGAAACGGTGTCATTTATCTTGATATATAAGCCTGTATATTCTTTTTGTGATGAAATTTGCAATTTATTTTGATTTATGAACAAGCTGAGAATTTGACAGAAAAAGGTAGTAACACATAGGACCGCCCCCCCCCCCGCCAAGAAAAGCGTTGATTCACATACATTGTGCTTTGTCTTTCTATTTAGTCCTAAGTTGAAACCTGAGGAAAAAATAGTATTTTTGTGCAAATAACTGAATTTTTTTGGAATTTAGTTTAAAAAATATATAAAATTGACACCGCCTCCCAAGTGGCAAGGCTTCAACTGTAGTTTCTGTCTTCCAGCACACGCTGTTAAGAATCACTTCAGATTAAGAATTAGATTTTACATAGTTGGGTCTGTGATGTAAGAAAGCCTCAACTAAAAAGAATGTCAAAACGGGGGAGGGGGAATCATATTCATCCTGCTAAATATCCTATAATGTTCTCCAGTTTATCAGCTGACACGTCAGTTTATGTCCTGAGTATATATTACCTGGTGTTAACTGACCCTTGCAGGCTACTGTCGTATGCAAATTTTGACTGATCTTCTTTTTTGTTTATCTTATCTATGTGAGAAAAAATTGCCGCAGAAGGTGAGAACTGCCTTGACCAAGAGAGTACCTCAGTGGCTTATTTTTTCTTTATTCAGTGCCATCTCCACGTCCAGACAATTCTTTCCATGAAAATAACGTGTCAACCAGAGTTTCTTCCCTACCATCAGAAAGCAGTTCTGGAACGAACCACTCAAAAAGACAACCAGCATTCGATCCATGGTGGGTGTTTTGGTTTGTTTTTATTCTTCTTTTTTCTGATTGTGGATTTGAGATGTCACAGAAACTCTGGGTAAAATTTAGCATTCTTTCTCCTGCTTTTCTTTCTCAAGAGAGATTGCTTGAGAAGGGCAATGCGATTTGTCACTACTTGTGATGATTTCTTTCCAGTTCAGCATTTATACTGAATATCATGTTAAAGAAAGAAAATATCCTGGGTCAGTTCATAAGTCATAATTCTTCCATCACCTTCTTCTGACATGATTGGCGTCCTTCGCTGTCTTCCCCACTTGTTGCTGTTGAATCATGTGGCAGACACTTTGCTTAGCCCTTTGTGTGCACTGTCTCACTCAGTTCTCAGTCAGCCTTTGAAGTAGGAGTGCTTCCCACTCTCCAGATGAGGAAACTGCAGCTTAGAAAAGGTAAGGCGCCTGCCTGGTGCTGGACAGCCAGTAACAGGGAGGAGGGAGCTGGCATGTAGACTGAGATGGGTTTTGACTCCAAAGCTCGTGTCTTTTACTTCCGTGCCACCTCACTTTCATTCAGGGTGGGAATAAATAGGGGGGACAACCCTTTATGCGACCGCAAAGTGTAATGGTAGTCAGAGGATAAAGTGATACGCCAGTTTTGCTCATCCTTTAATCTTTTTGTGTAATATGTAATAAAAATTTAAGGAGAGAATTATAACATGCATCAAGTCCCATTACCAGATCTGTCTGGGGTGGGGGGAGGACTTTTTTTTTTTTTAAATAATGCAGACTTTATATTCTCAGCTCTCCAGAAAGACTTCTCAGATTCTAGATGTGAGGGGTGTTTATATGTATTTATAGAACTACTTAAGTTCTCCACCAAGAATAAAATGGTGCCTCACTGTGACACACCAAATTGAGAATAAGAGCAGTCTGTCAGATTCCATCTCTGCTGTTTATTGCCATGATTCACACAATTTGGACCCTGCCGGAAGGGTTTTAGCAAGGTTTCAGTGTTACCATCCCTTATGGTGAAAATAACTTAATTTTAAAACAATAATAAAAACAGTTTTCTTAAAGCTCTAAATGCTTTTTCTTATAAGCATACTGTATCTATTGTCTTATTTATAAAATGAGAGGTTTAAGAGTTCCCATTGTGGCTCAGCAAGTTATGAACCTAGCTAGTATCCCTGAGGACACGGGTTGGATCCCTAGCCTCTATCAGTGGGTTAAGGACCCGGCGTTGCCATGAGCTGTGGTGTAGCTCGCAGATGCGGCTCGGATCCTGTGTTGCTGTGGCTGTGATGTAGGCCGGCAGCTGCAACTCCGATTCTCCCTAAGCTGGGGACTTCCCGTATGCCATGGGTGTGGCCCTAGTAAGCAAAAAAACAAAAATAATAAAACAAATAACACCCCCAAATAGGAGTTCCCGTCGTGGCGCAGTGGTTAATGAATCCGACTAAGAACCATGAGGTTGCGGGTTCGGTCCCTGGCCTTGCTCAGTGGGTTAAAGGATCTGGCGTTGCCGTGAGCTGTGGTGTAGGTTGCAGACGCGGCTCGGATCCCACGTTGCTGTGGCTCTGGCGTAGGCTGGTGGCTACAGCTCTGATTGGACCCCTAGCATGGGAACCTCCATGAGAATTGTGTCTAAAGTTGTGAGAATACAAAAGTATGAAAGGAATTGTTTTTTGTCTTGGTCATTGCATGATAAAGTGGTAATGGTTTAAAAGAGTGTCGGAGTTCCCCTTGTGGCTCACCAGGAATGAACCTGACTAGTATCCATGAGGACATGGATCTGATCCCTGGCCTCATTCAGTGGATTAACGATCTGGCGTTGCTGTGAGCTGTGGTGTAGGTCGAAGATGAGGCTTGGATCCCGTGTTGCTATGGCTGTGTAGTAGGCCAGCAGCTGTATGTAGCTCCAATTCAACCCTTAGCCTGGGAACTTCCATGTGCCTTGGTTGCAGCCCTAAAAAGACAAAATAAAATAAAATAAAAGTATCAGTTATAGATCAACATAGTCCTGTGAAAATTCCATAGGTCAGATCAAGATGAAATCCAAAAGTGGATTAAAAGTCTCAACATTTTGTTTCTTTCTTTTGATCATCAGTGCAAGTAGAGCTTGTGTAGACCTGCATAGGTGTAGAAACCTAGGAACAATTGTTTTAAAAAGAATTAGAGGCACATTTGGGATGTTGACCTTTAGACAAGTCTTCATCAAGTCATACTGAGTCTGATATTGCTGTTATGAGGCTTAAGAGAATTCCAGAATTGCCAGGGACGAATTGGCTATGTTCTTTTGTTCTTACCATCCTTCACAACAGTGCTGCGATGATGCTTCTTCACGTTTGCAACTAACTTAATCTAAGTCATCCATTAGGCTTGACTTGTCTTATTTTTTTTTTCCCCTTGAACAAGATCTCTCATTGATTCACCATGTTATTTATTATTTATTTTGAGAGAAATGCCATTTGATGATGGTAGAAAAACACAAACAAGCCTTGCCATGGTGATGGAGTGAATTGCTGTTCTTAAATTATCACTTAGCTAAGGGCAGTCTGTTTCTCCTTGATGTAGTAGTACTTTATATTTCTTTGAGGAAGATAATTTTTGTACAGTGTACACATTTCTTGCAATGGAGCAATCAAGCTACTACATCATACTTTAAAGTGATAAATATCGTAGTATAATATCCAAAGCAGTGATTCTGGCATCTCAGCTGTCCAGAATCCAGTTAAGAGTGGGAGATAAACCATAATATTTCTGAACAACAAACATGGAGTTAACATGGTCAGATTCATCATCTTTACTAATGAGAAAACACCTCCACCCTCCCTGTGAAACTGGTTATTTTTCTTTTATGCACAGTTCACGCAGTTGGCACTGAGATTGTCAGGCAAGAGATAACCCCAGGTAACAGTATGGTATGTAAAGGGCGAAAGGTCCTGAGCAGTACCTGTGGAGAAGAAGGGTATTTTTGCTATTTCTCAGGCCCCAGTGGCAAAATCGTTTCTAGCCATTATGGTTTCATACATAGAATAGATACCCATGTAGAGTATGTATCTTTAAAATAGGCTGTTCTTACTTTCCATAAAAAGACAAAGTGTTTAGAAAGACTGCTGTCAAAATTGGCTTAAAAACTGGCACTTAAACAGTAAACCAAATTAATTAGAAGTCCCTGTAGTTAAGATAAGTGAAGAATTGCTGTTACTCACTTGCACAATCCCAGGCTTTCTCTTCTTGTAAAGTTATGAATACATTGGTATCCATTATTACTTGTCATCATAACTCAGAATTATTCCTGTAGAATGAGTTAGTCACTGACTTTCTCCTCTCAGACATTAATCGAGCCACCCTAGTCACATGGGCGGGGGAGGTGGGTGGCAGGGAAAGTGTCACATTGTGAGCACCTCTCCTCTTCAGTGCACCTTCGAGCTGCTGCTCCTGGCTGGAGTGGACTGGAGCCTCCTGGTCCTCTGTCAAGCCTGTAGGTCCCTTGCCTTGAGTCTGTGAGCAGCTGGAGGTCACACTGCTTGTTTTAATTTTTCTCTATCTCCAGCACCTAACACAGGTCCTGGTGCATACTCTGCAAGTGTTGTTTGACCTTAGTCAGTTTTAGTTCATTCCTTTTTTAGGTGGCTCTTTGGAATTCTCTTTCTTGGTTTGTTTTTGTTTTGTTTGTTTGTTTTTTCGTCTTTTTTAGGGCCGCACATGCAGCATATGAAAGTTCCCAGGCTAGGGGTCGAATCAGAGCTGCAGCTGCCACCACAGCCACACCACGTCCAAGCTTTGTCTGTGACCTACACCACAGCTCACAACAATGCCGGAACCTTAACCCACTGAGAAAGGCCGGGGATTGAACCCGCGTCCTCATGGTTACTAGCTGGGTTTGTAACCCGCCGAGCCACAATGGGAACTCCGAATTCTCTTCCTCTTAACTCCTTATGGAAATAGTAGCTCGTATGGTAGATAATGTTTGAGTCCATGACTGTTCGGTAAGGAGACTGTTATTGTCACTGCCCACCACGCGTGCGCACACACATTCTCCCCCATCATCTTTGCTGCCTCCAGCCCCTCTGCTTTTTTTTCCAGCCCTGGATAATGTGCCAGGTGACTAGCTGGGTGGTCCTTCTCAAAGCTTCTGTCCCCGAGATTGCTGCAATCACCCACTTGCCCTTCCCTTATGCTGCTCCTCTGGAACCCCTGAGTTGCCTATACAGTTAGTTAGCTCAGCTCAGCTCAGCACACAACTCCTGGCCATACCAGGTAGACTCAATTGCAGGGTCCAGAATTCACAAATGAGACTAAATCATGGTGCTCACTCCTACCCATTGGGTGCATTACTGGTTATAAATGTGTATGTTTCTATGTTGCTTCTCCCTCTGTCTGTTTTTTTTTGTTTGTTTGTTTGTTTGTTTGTTTTCCTCTCTCCCTCTTTCTCTCTCCCACTGGCACTCTTTCTTTCTCTCTGACTTCCTTTTGTGTCTTGTGTGATGCTTGCACACCCATGCTTTACTCCTCGCTTTTATCCTCTAATTCAAGAGCAATGTATTTCCTTTTCTATTTTGGCCCCTGGAATTTTTTTCCACCTGGATCTAGGCCCCACTGCCTCTCTTCAGCTCCAGTTTGAGAATATAGTCCTCATCATTCTCCTTTCCCCCTGGGCTCCAGTTTATCCAGTGCTTCTGAAAAGACCCTGCAGAGAATCTTTGATCCATCTTCTATGTTTTGGGGACATAAGGAACTGCAAACGCTGGGCTTTTTGCCCCGCTTCTTCTTTTCTTTGAACACCCATCGCCACCCCCCATCCTCTCACTTTTATTTTACTGGACACATGCTTCTTCCCACCCAAATCCTGCTCCTCCTAGGACTAGTATCGCAAGCCTTTCCTTCCTCTCATGCCAATATGAACATCCTTATAGTAACACCCATTCCTGCCTTGAGCTTATGGTCACGACGAATGTGTCCCCTTAAAGAATGCCTGGGTTGGCAGAAAGCACTGTCACTGCTTACCCTCGACAGACCTCTGAGATTTTGTTAGACTGTAATTCTGATTAGTAGAAACTTCTACCCGTTAATCCGAATACTCTGGTGTGCTTCTAGATTATGTGTAACCTCCATTATGGAAGGACATAAGCATAGAATTCTTTAACTTTTGCAAGTTATAGAACATTAGGAATAGTATCACTGGTTGGACTAGATGCTCTCTGTGGTTCCTTCCAATCCTAAGAGCTGTGCTTTGTGATTCCAGCAGACTGTGTACACTGTTCTGCTGTGTTCTCCAGAGCCCTCCTCTAACTGAATGCTATGGCCTGGAATTTAGTTTAGGGCAGTCTGTCTTTAGGTCCCATGGGAGAGTTTCATGTCCTTAATCTCAAAAGTACTTGTCCATAAAAACTTTGACCACATAAGCCCAGTCTGTCGTTAGGATGTGTGTGTTTTCCCCAGCATTGCAACACTGAGTTTAAAGAGTCTTTAACTGTCTCCCATTCTCCCATTCTATGATGGCTAAAGTTTCCTAGCTTTCAAAATTGTAAATGCATTCGTTATTCTGAGTTCCAACACTAAATTTTTATTGCTTGTGTTGTATTGCAAAGCTTTAACTTCGGGAGTTCCCGTTGTGGCACAGCAGAAACGAATCCGACTAGTATGCATGAGGATGTGGGTTCAATCCCTGGCCTCACTCAGTGGGTTAAGGATCGGGTGTTGCCGTGAGTTGTGGAGTAGGTTGTAGATGAGGCTCGGATCTGGCGTTGCTGTGGCTGTGGCGTCGGCTGGCAGCCACAGTTCAGATTCAGCCCCTAGCCTGGGAACCTCCATATGCTGCAGCTCTAAAAAGCAAAAAACAAAAACAAAAACTTTAACTTCAGAACTTAGAACTCTCTCAGTGAGGTTTAAAATCACAGATCCTAAAAGAGTTTCAGGAACCCTTGAGCCGACAGTACATGTTTTTACTTCCTTGGTATTTCCATTAACTTTTAGGCTAAACACTTAAGAAGAAATGACTATTGCTCCTTTTTACTTTTTGTTTTTTGTCTCTTTCTCTTTTGCTCTATTTCCCTTGTTGTCTTTGATCTTGAGTTCTTGGCGCTTTTAAACACATTTTCTGTGGTTTGTAAAACCTTTTTGTTGTATCTGTAGTGCATGTTTGTTGTTGAAATTAAAAAGAAGTAACAATAAATCAGTAATCCTACTATCCAGAGATGATAACTAAGATTTTTTAAAGTTTTCTTCCTGCTTTTTAAAAAATATGTGTTAAGTATACACATAAATCCCTGTCTAAAAAAGATACAGTTGGGCTCATATAGACTAAAGTTTTGAATCCTGTTGTTTTCATTTAGTATTGTAGTTTGACTATTCCTTCGTCTTAGTGAAAATTCTTTGGCGATGTGATTTTTTAAAATAGCTTCGTGGTATTTTCCATCATGTGGGTCTGTAATAGTTTATAAGAGATGCTTCCCTCCTTCACACAGATTTAATCAAGTAAAGGATGCTGGTTTGCTCATTTTTTTTTTTTTTTTTTTTAGCTGTTCTGAGAACTTCACTGTTCAATATTCTAAAACTATAGATATGAATTTGTTACCGTTAATGCTTTTACTCTTGATTTTAGGGAACAGCTAATAGAAGGAATTCAGTCATTTGAGAAAATGGTTTTCCCTAGTCATCTAGATGTTCAAATTCAAAATAGGGCTCATGGAATGTACCTTTTTCAAGAATAACACTTTTGAGTTGTTTTTTAAAGACTATAAATTACATTAATACAGGGCCTCTGTTAATATACAACTAGTCAACTTCTTGGGGCTAAGGTGCTTTGTTTGCTTTCTTTTATTATCTGCTATTTGTATTAAAATAGCTGGTGCTGTCAGTGGGATGAAGCATAATGTCACTATTTTCAGTTAGGAGATTTTTTTCCAGAGAAGTGCTTTGTATTAAAAAAAAGCATTCATCCTGTTCCCATTTTCCCTTACTTTATCTCTTTTTTATTTAGTTTTAATAAATAAATGATTTTTATAAAGGAATTTTCCAGTTTCAGGCAAATTTTACTTTTATTTATAAAATTTCTGTAGCAGCACTGATTTTTTTTTTTTTTTTAAATGTTCAGTACCTTGGCAAGCCACTAATAACGTATTTGTTAAGCTGGTTTTAAAAGGGAAATAGAGAAACGAAGATGCCAAAAATGTTTCCCTCAGAGGGTTACAGAAAAGGAAGGCATCCTTCAAACCATGTGCTTTTCAGACTCTTAATTTTGAGGTTTTCGGCAGCATGAAAATGGTCCCACAGCACAGTTACAGATCATTTGTAATAATGCTCAAATTGCTAGTTCGAATGAGCCTTTGCCAAAAGCTAATCATTAACCATGGTTGATTAGATGCAGTTCCTTGTGTGCTTTTTAGAGGCTCTTTACCTATGTGCTTGATTCTTCATGGCTATTTGAACCTGGTGTCATGCATTTTTAGTCTTCATTATATTTGTCATATAATGGCAGGAGAATGATTGAAAGATCAATATGATAAAAATGTCTTCCCATTTAGGAAAAGTCCTGAAAACATTAGTCATTCTGAACAACTCAAGGAAAAGGAAAAACAAGGTTTTTTCAGGTCAATGAAAAAGAAAAAGAAGAAATCTCAAACAGTAAGTAGATGGCCAATTTCTATTTACAGTGGCATACGAGTCCACGTTAGTCTGTGGGTACTTTACACTTTCTATGTGGCAATCAAAGTGAATTGTTTTCTTACTGAAACTTGATGTGCATATACTGTATATGTTTCTTTCTCAAATTCTATACAACTATCCTCCTCTCACAGAGTCTTTTCTAGATTCAACAGAATCTCCAGGAATAGAAGAAATTTAATTTGGATGAAAGAGAACACTTTAACCCTGTCTTAATGAACATCCATGTGGATTTATATTCTTGTAAAAACTATGGAGCTACAGGATTTATTTCTCTCTGGGGGTTAAAGATATGTGAAAATTTAGGAAATGGTTCTGGTTTTGGTTTAAATCTTGAAATTCTGAACTAACATCGTTCGTTATTCTCCCCTGGCTGGTTATCCCATCCGCATGTTGCCAAGTGCATTTCTGGGCTGCATAGTCGCAGACAGGAGCTAGTATTTGACATTTCAGGGCTTGCTTTAGTAGGGAGACATGTTTATCTTGTGACTGAACTGTGCAATGGAACGAGTCTCATCTCCTGGGAGCCCTCTGCCCGAACCAAGGGCTGGCTGCATGGAACCGTGTACATCACATCCCTGAACCATTCAGGCAAGGATTCTGCTGGTTGGTGACGTGAGAAAACACAGGGAAGCCAGGCCTCCAGGCCAGCAGGAGCATTTTCACCCACATGAGGCCTGCTTCCTCCTCTGCTTTTTAACACCTTTGAGACTAGACAAGGTTGAGTCAGACATTTTAAATTATTTTGTTTCTAGTTTTATTTCGTGCATGACTGACTCTCATTTATTTAAAAAGGAAAAAGGTATAATCAAAATGGCCTGCTCAGCTGGACTTCATCTCTTAAGATGAGTAGATTAGACTCACTGTTTGTGAAGTCCGTTCCATTTTGAAAAGTCTAGGATTATGAGTCAGTGGTAAGTAAAGATGAGATAGATGATAGTAACAAAGACTATAATACTTGAAGTAAGGATTTCACACATGTTCTAGAAATATTAACAGAGCGTTTCCTAGATTACGTTTGTAAATTACTCTTTCACTTGCGTGTTTGTTAAATTTGTGATCTCAGAGCATAAATATGAGTTCAGTGCCGAAACATTGAGGGAAAAATTGATCATTTCTAATCTCACCACCCTATCAACAACTCGTATTAGGATTTTGGTATATTTCCTCCTAGCTTTTTAGCCTCTGCCCATGTTTGTGGAAGGAAGGTGGGTTTTTTAGTGTGTTTTAAATAATAGTAGTCATTCTAGTACAGTTTTGTATCCTGGCTCTTTATTAGTATTTCTGTTACACATACACAGAATATGTGTGTTACTACACACATTTTCTTATCTTCATATTAATGGCTGCATAATATTCCTGAAATGTTCATTAGGGGGAAAAAAAACTGTCTTTCACTGAAACTCAAAGTAGAAGGTCCAATCAAAATGTCACTTAGTCAATTATTAACTACGTATACTATTTAGACGAACAAAGTAGACCTGATTTAAAGTAGAGAAGCTTAAAATATGTCAAGTGCTAATAAAAGTTTTATCATCATCTATGGAACACATTTATCCATCATGGACGCTAAACTTAGACTACCTCTCCTAACCACTGTTACTTCTGTTTTGAGGTTGTTTTCTTAACCTCAGGCCCATAGCCATTGTGGGGTAAGTAGAAGAAAGTAGCAAAGACCAAGGAATCGAAGATGTTTTGTGTATGGATTTAGCCTTTGATATCTGCCTTAGCCCAGCATTAAACATGTGGCTCACCAAGGCATGAGTCAAGCACGTACATGTTGACTGGCTATTATTTAGGATCTGGTTCAAATTTTCGATGCTTAAATGGTGTAGAGTAGGGTAATCAGGAAATTTACTATTCTCTAACATCCTCTCCACTTGAACTTATGATTTTTTTAGGTTTCCTTACATTTCATTTTTGATATATAAAGTAGTGCACAGGTAGCAATGACTTAAGGCTTCCACACCAAAAGTTGTTTATTCTTCTGCCTTTTTTTCATTAAACGAGGGGGAAAATGGGAGTTCCCTTGTGGTGCAGTGGGTTAAGTATCCAGTGTTGTCACTGCCGTTGCCTGGGTTACTGCTATGGCACATGTTCGATCCCTGGCCCAGGAACTTCCACATGCCACAGGCGCAGCCAAAAAAATAAAGAGGAAAAAGTGTTTAAAGGACTTTGGTATCTAGAGTAGGATTTCCAGAAAGCACTCAGCAAAGTGTATCCTGGCCGACCTCAGGCTCCCAAGCCTGACATTGTATTTTCTCTGCTTCCTTCAGATTAGCCCTGGAATAGTATTAGTTAACTTTTCTTCACTCTCTAGAATTCAGTAAAAGGAAATGAGGTAAATGAACTTAGATTTAAAGCATTGTGTCCTTTTCATAAGACTGAACAGAATGGAAATCCGATACCTAGTGTACAGAGAGAAGCCTCTGTGGGCCCTAAATCTAGCATAACCCCTCATTTTGCTAATATAAGAACTGGCAGGCAAATGTGACCTGCCCAAAGTTGCACCACCAGTCACCAGAACTGGAGGTGGGTTCTCCTGACTGGTTCTCCTGACTGATTCCCAGCCAGGCCCAGTCCCTGTCCCCGCCACAGGCCCACGTGTGTGGAGCGCCTCCGGCTGCTTGTTCTGAGAGCTCTCTTGTGGCTTCCTCAGCCATGCAAGTTAAACTCTCCCTGGATCCCTGTCATGGGAGTTAGGAAAGCTTATGGGCTCTTGGACTCACATGTCTTCATACACACCTGCAAAAGATGATCTGAACATCTTCATGTACATGCTGTTTCTCTGACCATTGCAACATCCCTGACAGGGGAAAGCAGCGCCAAAAAATCATTCTGTATTGTAAAGGTGCCTGCTTTGACTCGAGCAAATCTGGAAGCCGCCTTGGGAAATCTGGCTTCAGTTTCACATTCAGAGAGTTACATAAGCCCTCAGAGCATATGGTGACTTTGCCAACTTGGTAATTGTACCCTAGTTAGCTAGTATCTCAACTGGTAATCATGCTTCAGTTTAAAGATTGAACTTTCCGTTTTCTTCACTCTTCTGGCGTATTCTGAATTGTGCCAGCTATCGTCCATGGGGTGAATATTTCTCACAGCATAGAAACAGGCTTCTTCCTCAGCAGTAGAATCCTGCAGGACTGATATTCCTCTTCTAAGTGATGTTTGCTCATTCAGGAGTTGACCACGTGCAAAAGGCTTTGCGGTTATCTTTTTCTCTTTTCCTAATAGGCACATTACATGGTAGATTATGTAGTTGCTTAAGTCCCCTCTGGCACTTAGGAAAACATTGAAGTTCATCAATAGTTCTTGAAACCCAATTCTTTATAACAATCGTATTTCTGATACTAAACAAATAAATCCGTAAGTGTTTTGTAAGCTTAGTGTGAATATATGTGTGTAGGTCTCTAGAGCCATTCCTGCTATAGGTATTGATCCTTGTCCGAATGATCTTTATATACATAGAAGTTTATGCATGTCTTGAATTTGCATTATTGGCATCTTCGTGTCCAGGTGAGAAATGACGCAGAACCTCTCTCAATGCACACACAGCACAGAGATTCTTCCAGTGACTGTTAATATTTAACAATTTGAGAGCATTCAAGGGCTAGGAGTTTCAATAGAAACACCTTTTTTTTTTTTTTTTTTTTCTTGGCAATTAGTTTATTTGTATCTTATATTGCAGACAGATTCCACCAACGGGGAGAATCCAAGCATCAAGAAATCCCTCTTTCCTCTTTTTAATTCAAAGAATCATTTAAAGCATAGTTCTTCTTTGAAAAAGCTTCCTGTAGTCACTCCACCTATGGTACCCATTTTTACGTATGGTAGCCCTGAAAACTGCTCCAGTAAACTTGTTTTACTGATGACAACAGCATGTCTTTTATTTTCATGGGGTCATATTCTCTTTGTGCTAGTTAAGTACCTGAGCCAGTTCCATAAATTCACTGAGATGTAAATTCTTTGACATTCTGGATTTTCTGAATCAGTTAAGGAGGTTGAAGCATAAAAGGCTGTTAAACAAACTAGTGAAAGGCTAGTTTGGGTTGTCTGATTAGCCAGTTGTTGGCCGACAGTATTCATAAAATCCCTTATTTCCTGTAAAGAATTCAATTAACGTTTACAATTAACAAATGTCTTTTCGTTTGGCTCACAAAGTTTGTTAACACTTGGTTGGCAGTTTGTTTCTTTGAAACCAAGTTGAATTGACCAAATTGAGTGAGCTTGCAGGCTCCATGAAAAAACAGCTTTTATTAGTTGGTGATTTGCTCTTTCCTTGCCTGGCTCTAGCTTTTGCTGGTCACTTAGTTTAAGGCCAGGGCTTTTGCTTGGCATTTGGCTTTACTCTCCTGTGTTCACCAAAATCGGTGAATGGATCAATTGCATTCATCTGGAATTTGTGGCAAAATCTCCAGCGTTTTCATTGTGCATAATACTAGACCCAGATTTACTGGGTAGTGTCTTGGGAATATGATTCAAACCATACTTTCTCACTTTGCTATCCTTGAAAGCCTGCTAGACTTCTTTGGCACCACCAAATACAGTGTTTGGATCATTTTCCCAGCAGGAACAAATTTTTGTTTTATTGAACTGGTTCATAACCTAACTGCAATATGGAATGAGGATACGACAGCAATTCCTGGAACAGCCCAATTTAACTGCTCTCTCTTACAGCGACTAAAACTAACAGCATGGGAATGCTTTAAGGATTGAGGTTTAACAAAGTTGCATGACATCTGCCAATTTTTCCTAGTGCGGGGAAAATTATTAAAAGGGCAGCAAACTTTTAACTAGCATCACTTGCATTGTGAACACTGGGAGAAGTTTGGGATTCTTTTCTTATTAAGTCTTTTCTTTGGAGGGGAGGGGGTCGAGTTTCGGTTTGGTTTGATTTGCTTTTGTTCTCCTCTTGGGTGTGGTTGCGTAGCCTAATTAGGCTTGCTGGTGTGCTTATTGAATCCTTGTCCATATTCTGCTCTAGGTGCCCAATTCTGATGGCCCTGATCTTCTGACATTACAGAAAGCCATTCACTCTGCTAGCACCCCGAGCAGCAGACCAAAGGAGTGGCGTCCTGAGAAGATCTCTGATCTACAGACCCAAGTGAGTGGTGCCTGCATCACTCCTAGACTCTCAGACTCTGCAGTGACCGGTCTCTCCTGAGGGGAGGGCAGGGTTGCGAAATTTAGCCTCTCAGTGTTACAGCAAGGCTGAGAGTCTCCCCAGAGTACACCCTCAGTGATAGCCAGATGCATCTTGGGAGTCCAGATGAATGAATCATGCTTCAGTGACCTGTGTCCAACTGGGGGGACGGGGAGCTTCCATGAGTCTTCCCAGTTGGGCCGGGGCGGGTAGGGGGAGGCGTGACGATTAAGGGGAATGAATAAGACACGGTTCCAGCCCCCAGAAACCCTGCAGCCTCGGAGAAAGAGAAGATCCATACACATCCATAATTCATGGTCAAAAGTGAAGTGTGCCGTAAAAGATAGAGGCGCGTAAGAGGAAGTAGTGGGAAAGCTAAGTGCTCTTTAAGGGTGGTGGCATGCAAACTACAGCTTGTACCACAGCTAGGATAAGCTTTCTTGGGAGACTGTTGAAATCCATACTGGCTTTGATAGAAAACTGGCAAACATCCCGCATTAGGAGCTGCATATTAGCAGTTGTATCTATAGTCAGGTTTCCCTGCCATAATGAGGGAATAAGCAGAAACCGAGTCCATAAATTTTTCAGGTAACTGAGCTTTTATCTCCTTTAAACAAACTATTTTGATTGGAAATGTTCAAATACTGTATCTTAACCGTCTCCCACAATGAGCATAGTAACATAATCTGACTGGTTTTCATTGTTTTCACTATTTTATAAATCTGTTTTTCCTCTCTACTGTAATTTCTGACAACCCTCATGAGCTTTTGAGGCTTAGGGTTCCTTGCGCCTGTACGTGACCACAGGTTTCTGTGATTTGGAGGTGAAGGATCTATTTTTATAAGATTATAGTTTACTCTCTCTAACTAAAAGCTGTAACTTAGAACTGTTGAGAGGAGTTCCCCAAAGTTCGATGGTATTTGCCCAGCCGCTTAAATTTTCTGCTTCTAACAGAATATAGGCTGGGGAGCAAAGAGGGCATCGAGAGCCAGATGTCCCATCTCTGGAATGTGCATTCAGACTACGATCCCAGAGCTCTGAGTAGCAGGGCCTGAAGTTCTAGTCCTAATTTATTTTTCCAAAAAAGAGAGAGAGTATGAGGTTTTAGAACCTTGTTTGTGTAACCACTTCTTTTGCCAAGAAGCTCTTTTCAAGTAACTTTATCTCTCCATCTGAACTATTGTGATTGTTAAATAGTTCCATGTGGTCAGGGCTGTAAAAATCTCCAGGAATCTCACTGCCTTGTTGTAGCAATTCCATGAAAAAACAACGAAAAGCACACTTGGGAGCACTGGCAGTGTGCGCCTCCCACGGGCACCATGCAGCTTTTCTGGAGAGACTCCGGGATGGCCGCGGAGGACGCTCCGCCAGGAGCCATTTCTCCCTGAGTCAGTGCCTGAGCCGTGGCCCCTGGATTTCAATGCCCTGTTCTTCGACTCTTTAGTGTTTCTTGAGATTATCAAATTGTACTTTGCTAATAAGCCCTCGATGCCTCAAGGCCCTTGAGGATTGGCAGCCAGAGGTGTCTCGGGCTAGGGCTGCCGCCCAGGGGCCAGGGTCGTCGGTGAGGGCCTTGAACGGCAGGGCGTTTTCGCGGGCCTGTTCCGATGCTGACCCTCTCATGTCCTACAAAAAGGAGAGGGGAGTGGCCTTCTTCAGTGAGGAGCCCTTGGGGCAGATGGCTTCTAGGGCCTTCTCTCCTGCCTGGAAGCCCCCCTCCACAGTGCGGCACCCCCCGGGGCCCAGACCCAGACCGGGAAGCCGTGAGCCCATGTGAGGCATCCAAGGCCTCCTGTGAGCGAAGTGTGTTTGAGTCTGTGGGGCTTCTGCTTGTTTCTCTTTTTTATAACATGAAAAACCAAAAAAAAAGGTCAAGTGCAGACAGAGAACCTTGGGCTCTTGCAGTGAGCGTCAAGGGAGAGGGCGATAGAACAGAAGAGGATATGCAGTTGCCAGCCCAGTATGTTGTTACCTATGGAAACATTACAGTTTTTCAGTTCCTCTTGCAGCTAGACATGGTGGAAAGGCTGGATTTTGGCCGGTGAAATTGGCAGCTTTCTGTGGAGCCGTTGGGAAGTCTTCTCAAAAGGGAGAGGCATATCCTTCTTTGGCTTCCTCCGGCTGGTTGAGGCGTGAGACGCCCCCCCCCGCCCCCGCCCCCATAAGGACGGGATGCAGCCAAATCGAAGGTGCCTAAGCCTTTGATCGGCCACCACACCAGTTCTAGATTTCTTCTACATCTCTAGGCTTTTTCATTAAAGAAAAATAACTTCAGTCTTGTCTGAAAAAAAAACAAAAGAACAGATAAGGCTGGACTAGCCTCTCCTTCCCCACACCCACCGTGCCTGGCTCCACGCAGTCATCTCAGATCTCTTCTCTGTTTCCTCCCGGCTTCCAAGGCTCCTTTAAATTAAATCCTCCGTGCACCCTCATCTTTTCTTTCAGAGCCAGCCATTAAAATCGCTGCGCAAGCTGTTACATCTCTCTTCAGCCTCAAATCACCCGGCTTCCTCAGACCCCCGCTTCCAGCCCTTAACAACTCAACAAGCCAAAAATTCCTTCTCAGAAATTCGGATTCACCCCCTGAGCCAGGCGTCTGGCGGGAGCAGTAATATCCGGCAGGAGCCAACACCAAAGGGCAGGCCAGCCCTCCAGCTGCCAGGTCAGATGGACCCTGGTTGGCATGTGTCCTCTGTGACCCGGAGTGCCACAGAGGGGCCTTCCTACTCTGAACAGCTGGGTGCCAAGAGTGGGCCAAATGGGCACCCTTATAACAGAACAAATCGGTCCCGAATGCCAAATCTGAATGATTTAAAAGAGACAGCCTTGTAATGTGTGCTGGGGCGGGGGGGGGGAAGGGACAATCCGGTGGGGGGAGGGGGGGAGGGGGCGGGAGGGGAGGGGAGTGGGCTGGGCCAGGGTGGTAAGCCAGTATTTTCAGCTTTATGAAGGTGTGTGCAATATTGTATGTGCGGAGCCAGCTGGCTCCTCACGGCCACAAATGCTAGTCAGGGATCTTAGAGCCCCAGGAGTTCCTTAGGGATCGCCAGCCCCCGCGGGTCTTGTGTGAGGATGGATAGGGTGCCACGGAGGAAGAAGACGTGCTCGCTAGGTTCTCCCCCTAACGGTCCACCTTTAGTGCAATTGCGGTTGAACTCGAGAAAGCCAGGCTGTGTTCTGGCACTGCAAGGGATGGAAAAATTGGTGTTGACTGATGTCCTTACCACAGATTTTTTTCTGCCTAGACTAAATGTGGGGTTTATTGTAATCCAAGCGTATCCCTTTGAAGGGTTAGCAGATGAATAACTGTATGTCTTAAATTGTTTTCTAAACTTCCATATTTGATAGGGTTTGTAACATTTATTTATAATTAATTAATATTGTACTGTTAGAATCATACCTTTTCTGTTCGATGTAAAGTTATTTTGAGCTGTTTGGAACATTGTGAAGCAGTGGGACAGCTACAGTAGTTTCTATAAAAACTAAACAGTAACATTTATATATTGCATCAGGAGTATTTTATTCTATATATAAATATATATGGTAAATAATCTGTCTGTTTTATAAATATAATCATTCAAAGAAAGTATCGTTATGACACTATCTGCCATATTTTTCTACATTTGTGATATGAAGTGATGAGTATTATACTTCTAAGCAAGGGAGTTGAATCGCAGCTATACGAGACTGTAACGGTAGCAACCTTGCTCAGCTTTCAGGCCCCAGCAGCAGCTTCTAGACGCGATCCCTGGTAGCAGACGAGATGCAGCATCTCCTTCCGAACCCGCAGGGGAAGAAAGTTGGCTAGGGCAGTGAGAACTCCAGCAGGCCTGTCTCCGTCCTCACACAGCCGGCTTCCGTTCGTGTCCAGAGACGTTCCTTGCACCTGAGGGGAGAACAGATCCAGGGTTACGCATGGGTCTTGGTAGAGAGAATGTGCTCTTGTACTTAGCAGCAGTGTAGAGCGTAGACCAAAGATGTGCCGGTGAACATTCCTAGTTGCGAGGTTATAAGAGGCATCTTGTCTGCAGATCTTGCAAAAACCAGCTCTATGCTCCTGAATCCTGTGCACTGTATTGGAGACTCTTGGCTGGTAGGGTGTGAATACATGTGTGGCGTTTCTACTAAATGCTTTTTCTCTTATTGCTCTTGCCTGTATATTTAAAAGGCTCCTGAAGCAATTCCAGATGTAGAGGAAATTGCTATACTCATCTTCCTGGGACTGTCCATTTATAACAAGGTTATCACGTACGTCGATAGACGCGCACACGCGTGTGCGCGCACTCGATCAGAACAGGACTTATCTCCTTCCCTCGTTTGATCTCCTTCAGCTCCCAAGATATTCCCGAGTATCGTCAAGGCCTTTGGCCCCCAAGGGTTTTATAGCCCCATGTCTCTGGGCCGTCCTTGACAGAAATCACCCCAACACCATCATTCATCAAGAGTATTAGATTTTTGGAAGTAGTCTTGTAGCAATAATACTTTTAGAGATGCCCCCTTCCACCCCAAGAGGTACCTTCTCAGTATTTGTCAC
This sequence comes from Sus scrofa, assembly GCF_054392235.1. Lineage (NCBI taxonomy): Eukaryota > Metazoa > Chordata > Mammalia > Artiodactyla > Suidae > Sus > Sus scrofa. Next base: position 18,711,767 of record NC_139401.1, read on the forward strand.
TTGTCCCAGGATTCTGAGAGTGTCAGCCCCTGAATCAAGTCAGCTCTAAGTGAAATGTGCTGAGTTACTGTTCCCCCTCCCCCAAGATGTTAAGACTCATAGCTCTGATGATTATGAAGATTATAAAGAAAGAGGTCTTAGTTTATCTGAAGCTTAAATTGTGTGATATTGCATTTTTATATAACTACTATAATGATGTGTATTGATATATATAGAGGTCATTTTAAGGTGCTTTTAATTTAATTTTAAGAAGTGTAATAGGCACTAAAATGAAACTCAACTGGGTACTATCATTGAAACAATTTGATTCAAACCAATAGTTTGCATGCTCTTCAGTTCTTTTTATATCTTACTGCTTTCACCAGTTCAGTGCTGTGTGAGTAGCTCTGAATTCTGGCTTTTTCCAGGCAGCTGCTCAGTTATATATAGTGACATGGACCCTTAGCAGTTTTTGCCTGGATACTAATGACTCTAAAAGGGTGTGTAACTCTTCTTTTTTAAACTCGGTCCGTACCTTGTATTCCCCCTTGCAAACCAGAAACTCCATTTTTTTCCTCCGGAAAGACTTCTCACTGTGCCGTGCGCTTAGGAACTGCGCAGTCACATTGCCATGCTGTGGCATTTGCGGCTCGTCGTCACCTAGGGGCTGGTTTCCCATGTTTTCATCCTTGCTAACACTGGGATCTCAGAGGTCTGCAGAACATTTATATTCGTGATGGTTCTTCAAAGAAGGGCTAGAATAATTGCCTTCTACCTAGAGCAAAGTAAACCTAACTGATGAAGAGTCAATACATACTTTTCGTACATTCCCAGATTTGAGCCAGAAAATATCTGCGATGTTTTCACCTAGTGTTTTTGAGGTAGCTCTTTTATCCTCTTCTCCGCTTGTGTCCATGCTGCCCTTCGTTGACCTCAGTAAGCTGTTACGTGAACTACAATCCGCATTTCTAGCATGTATAGTTCTCTTCCCGCTCGCAGAGGGGAATGGTAACGTTTTCTCTCAAATCTAATGAGCCCTCTCTTAGCTTTTCACTTGTTTTCCTCCGGTGGATGAATTATTGACCTCGCAAAGATTGCCATCTGTGACGATGAAGGACTTGGCTTAAAGTCACGCAAGTCTGTGTTGGCTTTAGGGAGGGAAGGTAGGATATCCGTGTGCTAGTATCTGCCCTAACTTCCTCAAGGATAAAAAAGGCGTCAGTGAAGGCTTATGAATTGCTTTGTCTGATGGAGGTTATCGCTGATCTCTCGAAAAGAAACTCTGCTTGGCTCTTTTTCTGCTTTTACTTTACTGCCATCCTCGTTTTTCTTCTCAGACATTCTGAACAGACTTTTACTGAACCTTGTTTGGTCTTGATCTGAGGTTTAGCCTCTCCAGAGCCCAAGGCAAAAAGTGCTCCGTGCAGAGGGACTCAAGTGAGTTATTTCTCCAGCAGTGGTTCTCGACCCAGGGTCTCCTGGGGCATTTGGCAATGGCAGAAGACATATTTGGTTGTCACAACCGGGGGCGGGGTTGTGCTACCGGGATCGAATAGGTAGAGGCCAGGGATGCTGCTGAACATCTTGCATGCACAGGACTCCCTCCCCCTCTCCCCGCCCCCCGCTGCCCCTCGAACAGCGATTCAGCCCCAAATGTCAGTAGCGCTGTAGTTGAGAAACCCTGCTCCGCCATAGTCCACGCGCACCAGTCTGCAGAGCTTGGCTCCACCCTGCTTCTCTGCAGGCTGCAAAACTAGAGGTATGAATTCTTTAGCTTCGCATTCTCTTAGCGTCTTCTGCCACCATTCTTAAATCCTTGGAATCCTATCGTTGGTTTCTATTATCTTGGGCCTGCTAAAAGGTGTTTCCTTTGGGAGGAGACCAGAGTCACTTTATAGGTGTTTAAGAACTTAAATTCTAGGTCAGCCTCCTTAGAAAAGCTTTCATACAGCCATGCGGCTTCTGCTTAGAAGCAAGCAGCGGCAGCCTGGCAGATTGGCATGATTTTTACCAACTGCTCAAAGGCATCCATGGCTTTTAGCTGTGTCTCCTAAAAGAAAATGCCTTTGTTTTCTTATTCAAGTCATTTAATGGATCTTTACAAATATTGGCATATGATGGACCGATGAGAAGCTAAAAACTCTTAGTTGGTGGTCATGAGGTGGCTGTTCTAGGAGTATCTGCGCCGTACGCGTTGGTGAAATCTGTTTTCAAACACGCTTTAAGATTCACCGTATGCAGTTGTACTTTAATTCTAAGCTCAGAGCCGTGCTGGTTAGTTTCTAGTCACGTCATGTATTATACAGTACGTTGTGGTTGTAGAGTTAGCCAGTTTAGCATGTTCCTAACCTGAAAATGAGTGGGCTTTGCTACGAAATACGATCCCACCTTCCCTTTTCAGCACTTCTTAGTTAACGTCATAGTACCCTCACTTCTTAAACTAGTTTTTAGAGTAAATAAGGGAAAAAAAGCCATTTATTTTCTTCTAGCTATATATTGAGAATGACTCATAAGTGTACAACTTTTTTTTTTTTTCCAAGGCCAGAGGATTACTTTTCAAGTGTGGAGAAGGCTCTGTCCATTTCTCTTCACCTAGGTCCTGGTGGTGACTCAACTTTTAGCAAGGGCAATGGCTCGTTGCGACTTATTCCTAGAGCTCAGCTGGGACTCGGAAATCTGCGTATTCTCTCCTGGTCAGAACATTGTTTCTGGAGAGCACTGCTTTTATACCGAGCAGTTTGTTGCCTCCTGCATTACAGTGGGATAGCGAGCTCCTCGCGAGCCTGAAGATCCGTGGACTCGTACTTGGGTGAATTGGGAATGTGGAATGACACACCGAACCAAGTCAGAAAATACCGAAACATTTCCTTGCCTCCTTCAGTTCATCACTCGTAAAGTGTGTAGGCAGAGAAAACTTATTTGCAGTTTTGAAAAGATGGTTTCTCTAAAAGAGACCGCCGAAAGGACAGTCTAAATGTCCTAAGTGTCCTGTCGCTAATCCCCAGGGCCAGAATCTCACAAGAAGGTTCTCTCAGAGACTTAAAGGGCCAGCTTACAAAATAAAACCTTGTAAGTGGTTCTGATTTCTCCCTTTGGTATCTTGACCAGCTGAGACATAGAACATCTTGAGGCTCTGACTCAGCTGGGTAAAAAATTCTGTCTTAGAAACCGTGAGTAAATGCAAGAAGGTGAAGTTGTGGCAGGATGAGCGCCCTGTCTTTCTGTATACACACAACGTGGTAGAAGTAAAGTGGCTAGGAAGCTGGGGGCCTGCTGCCCTAGCCTATTCTCTTTCTTCTTTTTTAATCGAATGTACTATAACAGATCATAGACTTTTGTGCCAAGTCAGTTACTATGTGAATATTCATTTCCCATAGTGCTTTGTTCATACAGCAGTATTAGGCCTGGTCCTGACTCCACCTTTCGCCTCCTGGCACTGACCCACCTTTCTGTGTATTCCCTATAGGCTACTAAATAAGATCACGACCTGCCTTGTAGTTTCACTCATGAACCATTTACTCCCGAGTCTGAGGGAGGTTTGTCTTTTGTTTTGCCAGAAAAAATTTGTGATAGTCTCCATGTTGGATTTCCAGGGCCGGAGCACTTCGGTGGTGAAACTGGTATCGCTTCTGAGGCCCTTCATTACCCACAAGGTTAAGCTCTCTGAACCCCATTTGATCCTTGGGTCATATTGTGATCTTCCTTTGGAATCTTAAGAATCGGTCTCCATGTTGTATGCAGATTAGAAGTTGCCTTGTTCGTTCCTCTTCCAGCGCAGAGTATCAGGGAGAAAGAGGCCTTATCTGTTCCTCCATCCCCTCCGTTTTGACAGACTGCTAAGAATTCCTCAGGACTTCCTTTGGTTTGGGATTTTACATTCCCAAAAGCCTGATCTGATCACTTCAGGCATAGACAAGTTTGTCCTTGTGCTCCGCTTCAGGGCTAATCAGATGAAACCCAGGAATAGAAAAGGTAGATGCCTTGACTTTTGTCCCTGTTGAGGGATTAAAGTGTTTATCGCCAGCCAGAGTTGTCAAAAGCTCCAGGTACCGAGTATTCAGTTTCAAGGGGAAACAAAAATGATGCTTTTCCTTCTGGAGAACTGAGTTCTCCACAACAGCTTCGATTTTCCGAGATGGAAAGCCAAGCTCGTATAAAATCTGTTTCCGCTAGAAACATGCAATGGCTTATAGTCAACACAGTCCCTTTCCCTCTCCTTCTTTCCTCCCTGGTCACTGATTGAGTCAGGCTGGAGGGGTAATGCTATAATTAACTGCAAGAAGTAAATTCTCACTGTAAAAGTGGATTGATTAACAGAAACAAACCAGACGAAATCGTTGCCCCTACTTCCTAACTCCAAGAATTGCTTTGTGCCGTTTTGAATTCAGGTGGTTATTCTGTATATATTTAGAAGACTATTCCGAGCTTCTTCAATCTCTAGGAAGTTTGAAAGGGGGTATCTGGGAAGACGCGGGGCAGGGGGACTTTGAGACCCCTGCTTGTGCTTGAAAACAAAAATAGGGATAAGCCAGAAGGATGTAACACCTAAATTTGTGGTACATGAAGAATCAGTGGAAATTCTTAATTGCACAGACTTTATAATCCCTACTATCAAGTGTAATTCCATACTTTGTACTGTGGCAAGGGTGTGATGTGGTGTTAACCTTTTTAATTTTTGAATCCAAGCTGAATTTAAAGTGTCGAATATTTAAATTCCTCACAAGCTAATTATGAACCATTTGTAAAGTGTTTATATAACTCTTTGTATCATGTGTTGGTACATCTTCTCAAGTTTTTTCTGGCATGTATTCCATTCTAAACTTCTGTAAAATTTCTATCGTTGCTGTAAATATTATACAAATATCTATTCTGTGGTAACCTTAATTATCAGCATGAAATGGTTAATTTTTACTGAGCACAATGTATTTTTGAATGGATCTTCCCAAATGTCTTTAATAAAATGCAGATTTTGCACTGACTGATGTGATTGCCAGGCCATCCCCATCTTGAGCACTCTGGTCCCTCCTGTTTTGAACAGCCAGCAGCTGTTTACAAAGTGGTTCTTTTTCTGTAAAGAACTTGTTTGAGTTCAGACGAGGGATAATGGGCCTTTGACGTTGGAATCAATTGAAGGGACCGAAATTATTGTAAAGCAGGGCAAATCCTGTTTGTTATTTACCGATGTTGGGTTGGGTTTTTTGGGTTGGGTTTGGTTTGGTTTGGTTTGATTTGGTTTGTATTTATAAAGCTTTTTTCCCCTTCTGGCATTTGGAAAACTTTGGTTTCTTTTACACTTGAGTGTTGTCTCCTTTGCACGTTGCTAGACACCCACTCGGTAGTTTGGGGAGGCTGGGAAGAGATGTCAGCCCCTTGCTTGGTGCCGTGGAAGAAGCAAAGATGGACGGCTTGATAGGGATTTCTTCATGCTCTAGAGCAGGAGGTTGGCAAATGTGTCCATAAAGGGCCACATGGTAAAAATCTGAAACTTTATGAGCCATTGGGTCTCTTGACTGCTCAACTCCACGCACCAGGCACGTCTGCCACCGCAGCAGCGCCAAGGCAGCACAGAGGATATGCAAATGAGCGGGGTGGCTGTGTCCCTGTAAAGCTTTGTTTACACAAAAGGGGGGGGGGGGGACACCAAGAAGACCAGCTGAGTAAATGGGCTGGGGAGAGAGCTTACATTTTGTAATAACATATATAAATGTTCCCCAACTTTCTTTATCTTTCTAAACAAAGGATAGGCACTCATACCTGTTCTTAAAGCGCTGTGGCGCCAGCCTCTTGACTCCACCTCCCTCCTTAAGTGTCGTGGAAACTTGGGCTCTGTGACCTCACTCTGCTATTTCTCAAGACTGCTTCACAGTAACTGGGGCATGTGTTGGTGGTGGTGTTGTTTTTAATGTTTGTACCACTTACCATGGCTGGGCACATTGCGAGGTATTTTACGTCTATTATTACATCTGCTTTACAGAAGGCAACCAAGTGTGTGTAGTGCCCCCATTTTACGGTTGAGGAAACTGAGGTTTGTGGACTTTAACCTGACCAAGGTTTCCCACCTAGGATTTGAAGCCAAGCATGTTCACTGTAAAGCCCATACCCTTTAACACTCCTCTGTGGTGTCAACACTATGTCTCCACGTGTACAAGCTGACATGGGCTCGTGGCATGTGAGGATACATGGTATCACCTTTCCTCCCATCAGGTGCTAATTAATCTGATTTGAGAATCGAACATTTCATTGAAACAAGTCACTCGAGGTCCAGAGACGAGTGAAATGGCTGCAAGCACAGGGTCCTGGGATCAGATTGCCTGAGGGCCATCCCAGCTCCATCACCCACGTCTCGTGTGGCTTTAACGGAAGTTACTTAACTTTTCTCTGCCTTCGTTTCTTTATCTTTAAATGGAGAAAATAATAGTACCTACCCCATAGGGTTGTTGTGAGGATTTAATGAGATGATAACCTTCAAAGCACTTGATAGATTCTCAATATGTATGAGCTACTATAACATGATTGCTATTACTTGTGCTCCAGTTGAATCCCTATGAAGAATGTCACCAAATCTTGACTACCACTTATACGGCGCTTATTAAGCACTTTAGATGCATTTATCCTATTCAGTCTTCACATCAGCACTGTAAAGTTGTTGGAGTAAAGAACCACCCAGCTTGGCACTCCTCTTAGGATCACAAGGGAGGCAGTGGCCCTTACAGGCGTACCTCTGTCAGCAAGCCTCAGCAACGGTGCTCCGGGAAGACAGAGTGACGAGCTTCTGCCCGTGTCTGTCCAAAGGCTCACTTTCGGGGTGCAGTCTTCTGGGCTCTGAGACTGGACTCATAGCAGTACCTTTATTTTGAAATACCTTTGCTTCGTCCAAGTAACCTCCTCCCACACTGAATGCCAAAATCAGCTCAGACTTTTTCTTAATCTTGGCAACACTTAATGCTACTTCTTTTTTCATAGGATTTCATCTAGTTGTTTAAAAATTTCCTGCAATGTGTTACATATACTTTACCGCAGTTAAAAAAAAAAAAAAAAAAAAATCTCCTGCAAGTATAGACCGCACTGTAGAATTTGTGAAAATAAAGGTAAACATGTTAACATAAGGTAAGGGAATGAGTTTTTGCTACTATATATATATATATTCTTTAACTGGAAGTTTCCCCTCCAAAAGAAATAATACTGCAAGTATAGTTCATGTGTTTAATAGCAAGATTCTGTTGGGCTTCAGATATCCCTCAATAACAGTTTTATTTTTTAATACATTCTGTAATGAATTAAGTGAAGAGATTCATATGCTGTCATGAACAAATTATCTACAGACAAATGGTTTACATATCTCAGTGTTTATTAAATTCTGAAGTACTGTGCAATTTCCAGTAGGAAATCCCACTTACTTCTTTGCAGAAATTGACAGGTTGATCCTAAAATTCTTATGGTAATACAAGATAGCCAAAACAATCTTGAAGAAGAACAGAGTTGGAGGACTCTTGCATTACAATTCGAAAGCTTCCTACAAAGCTACAATAATCAAAACAGTGTAGTCCTTGCATAAAGATAAACATATAGATCAACGAAATAGAATTAAGCGTCAATGATAACCTATGTGGGAGGAGAATCCGAAAAAGAATAGATATGTGTATAGCTGATTTGCTTTGCTGTGCACCTGAAATTAACACAGCTTTGTGAATCAATTATGTTCCAATAAAATATTTTAAAAAATAAAAATAGGAGTTTCCAATGTGGCTCAGCAGTAAAGAACCCTACTAGTATCCATGAGGATGCGGGTTTGATCCCTGGCCTCGCTCAGTGGGTTAAGGATCCGGTGTTGCTGTGAGTTGTGGTGTAGGTCACAGACTTGGCTCGAATCTCACGTTGCTGTAGCTGTGGCATAGGCTGGCAGCTGCAGCACCAATTCAACCCCTAGCCTGGAAACTTACATATGCCACGAGTATGGACCTAAAAAAGCAAAAAAAATAAATAAATAAATAAAAAATAAAAAGAAGAATTGAGTGTCCAGAAATAAGCCCTCACCTTGTGGTCAAATTGATTGTGGATAAAGGTCCAAGGTCATTCAATGGGGAAAGAACAGTCTTTTTGACAAGCGGTGCTGGGACATTTGGACATCCACATACAAAGAGTGAAGTTGGACCCCTTCCTCATATCATATACAAAAATTAACTCAGAATCGATCAAAGATCTCAATGTAAGAGGTAAAACTACAAAACTCTTGGAAGAAAACAGAAGAGTAAATAATCTTCATGATCTGGATTTGGCAATGGTTTCTCAGCTATGACACCAATAGCACAAACAACCAAGGAGAAAAGAAGTTGGACTTCATCAAAATTTTAAACTACGTGTTTCACAGAACTCCTTCAAGACAGTGAAAAGACAACCCATAAAATAGGAGAAAATATTTGCAAATCATCTGTCTGATAAGGGAATTGTAAATATATAAGGAACTCTTAACCACTCAATATTTTAAAAAATAGGCTAATTTCAAAAATGAGCAAAGGGTCTGAACAGACATTTCTCCAAAGAAGGTATATAAAGAGTAAACACGTGAAAAGATGCTTAATATCATTAGTCATTAGGAAATGTAAATCAAAACCACGAGATGCTACTTCATACACACCAGGATGGCTACAGTCAAAAGAGTCTTGTGCTGCAGCGGGTTAAGGATCCAACATTGTCACTGCAGCATCTTGGGTCGCTGCTATAGCGCAGGTTTGATTCCTGGTCCAGGAACTCTCATATGCCATGGGTGTGGGGGGAAAAAAAAAAAAGACAGATAATGACAAGTGTGGAGAAACTGGAGCCCTCATACATTGCTGGTGAGAACGTAAATTGGTGCAGCCACCTTGGAAAATAGTCTGATAGTTCCTCAAAAGGTTGAACATAGAGTTACCATATGACCCATGATTCCACTCCTAGGTGTCTACCCAACATAAATGAAAACAAAACATGTCCACATAAAAACTTGGACCCAATTGTTGATAGCAGCCAGATTATTGATAACAGCCAAAAACATGAGAACAACCCAAATGTCCATCAGTGGATGAATGGATAAATACAATGTGGTGTATGCATACAATGAAATGATATTCGGCCATAAAAAGGAACGAAGTACTAATACATGGTACAACAGGAGTGAACCCTGAAAGCACCATGCTAAGTGAAAGAAGAAAAAAACCCCACATATTGTATGATTCCATGTATGGGAAATGTCCAAAATAGGCAAATCTACAGAGACAGTGCATTCATGGTTGCCCAGGGCTGGGCTGGGCAAGTGGGTTGGAAGGAGGATGGCTAGTGGGTACAAGGTTTCTTTGGGGGGTGGTGAAAGTGTTCTAAAGCTGACTGAAAATGGTTACTAAAAATCCTTTAATTGTATAGCGTAAATGGGTGATGTTTGTATGACATGTGAACTTTCTCTCAATAAATCTGTTCCAAAACAAGAATTTCCAAAACAGTTATTTGGAGAACCGTTATCGCCGCCTCGCACTGTTACTTCTTTTCTTTTTTCCATTTAACTCTACTCCCCTCCTGTGTGGGGTGTGCCAGTGGTGGAGTCCTCAACCGAGGCTACTGCCATTTTCCCTGACAATCGATGTCACAGTAGAAGTCCGTTCAGCTTTCCCAGTAAGGGTCTCTGGAGTTATTCCATTCAAAGTGTATTTGTCTGTGTGTTTGTTCTAAGGCCAGAGAGGGATTTTTTTTTTCCCCCAACCCTGAATCAATACCTTCTTATTTGAGAGAAGATTGAGCTGGGAAAAGCATTTTTCCGGGTTTAAGCATACAGCATGGGGATTAGGAAGATGCCAAGTTGAATAAGAAGCTCTTCTAAGCCCAGAAACAGCAGGGAAGAGAATTGGGGCTTTTAGGAGGCCGGCCATTCACAGAGAAGGTGAAGGCGACGTCCAGGAGCCTGTTGTGGGAGCCCATTCGCTCGGCTCGGTGTTTGCAAACAGTAACTCAGAGGACTGAGCCACTAGCAGAGGTTGTGCTGTATCAGAGCCAAGACAGTCTTGGATTCCCTCGTCTTGCGGGCGGGCCCTCATCCTCTGATTCCACCCCCTCTCGGCTCCTTCTCTCAAATCCTCTCCTGCCCACCCGCCCTGTCATCAGTCTCTTTGAGGAAAGGGCCTGAAAACGGTCTGAGCTGTAAGCCCCAAAGGAGGTGGACTGACCTTCCCCCAGCTCCCTGCTTACTGGGCTCCTCTGGGAGGGGAAGGTCAGGCCAAGGCCATGTTACAAGGCAAGGGGGCAGAGGTCAGAAAGGTGGGCTCACCAGGGGTGTAGCCACAGCACGCTTCTTAGGTCCTGACCCCTTCCTGCAGTGTACTCAGCTGATGGGCCTCCTGTGTAAAGCCGGTGATAGCTTCCGGCCAACTATTTACAAAGTGTTAAGCTTGTTGAAAAACGGTTGCCCTATGGAGTTCCCATCGTGGCGCAGTGGAAACAAATCCGACGAGGAACCATGAGGTTGAGGGGTTCGATCCCTGGCCTCGCTCAGTGGGTTAAGGATCCAGCATTGCCGTGAGCTGTGGTGTGGGTCGCAGACGCAGCTCGGATCTGGTGTTGCTGTTGCTGTGGCTGTGGTGTAGGCCGGCGGCTACAGCTCCCATTCGACCCCTGGCCTGGGAACCTCCATATGCTGCGGGTGCGGCCCTGAAATGACAAAAGACAAAAAAATAAAAATGAAACAAAAAAAAAATTTTTTTTTTAAATGGTTACCCTAGATAAAAGGAAATTCTGGTGTGTTCTGGTCATTTGAGGTTCCTAAATATAGGGAGACTTGGCTACATACATGTGCAGCCTGTCCATTATTCACCTAAGTAGTGACCACAGACTAGGATAAATTGCACTGACTGGGGGTGAAACTCTGAGCAGGGGAGGCCCTCCTACCTGGCTCTCAGGGGACCGTAAAATGGGCTCCCACCCTCCTAGTCACTCCAGAACCTTTTACCCTGCATACCCAGTGCTCTCAAGTTCTAAAAGGCCATGATTTAATGAAAACGAAGCTAGGAGAACCCACAAGCTTGCTCCCTCTTTGCTTTCAAAGTGAGGCTTTATGAAACTCTGTGTTCTTGTTTTGAATGTGGTAAAGCAAAAGAATTTTCAGATTATTAGGGCTGCTTTGCATTCTCCTGGGAGGGCACCTTGCACAGTGTCACTGAGACCAAAAAGCAAACAATCAAAAAAAAAAAAAAAAAAAAAGCGAAAACAAAAAACTCCAGAGAGCAGCAAATTACTCCTGCTTTGCTTTTGCATGAAAATTGTTTTTAGGGACATTTTCTGTGTTCTTATTTTCTTTGGCCCTGAGTGAAGATTTAATTCGGTTTGTTTATTGAAATGCAAACTATATTTAAAAAAAAAGAAAGGAAGAAAACCAAAGAAAGAAAGATGTCTTCTCTGCCCAGCTCTGCATTGAGTAGAGCCTGTAAGATACAGCCTTGTTGGTCACAGCGGTAGATCAGCAGTCGCCCGGCTGCTCCGTGCCCTGCGCACCCTGGCGGGCACCCCGTCAGGTACACTTGCTGACGCACTCCAGCAACTCCATCCGGATGGCAATGCGCACGTGCCAGCCCAGCGGGATGAGCCGGATGAAGCGGGAAATGATGGGGGGCCGTAGCAGGTTCTGGACTGTGGAGGTTCGGTCTGAGTTTCCATAGAAAACCTAAAGAGAGGGAGGAAGTCCTGTCACCGTCACAGCAGGGGAGAGAAGGAAGCCAGACTCCAAGAGCGGGCCCCAAGTTTTACCCCTGGAAAATCTCCGTGTTTAAAGGGCAGAGAATTGGCTGATGCCCCCCAAAATCTGACCTTGAATGATTGTCAGCACCTCCACACTCTTGTTATCAACGTAAATGAATTAAAATTAGATAACAATTGACTTCCTCCATCACACTAGCTGCGGTTCCAGTGTGCAATACTGTATGTGGTTAGTGGCTGCCACATTCGACACTGCCCATAATAACCTTTCCTTCGTTGCAGAAAGTTCTGTGGGATTGGATCGCTCTGATAGGAAATGCCTCGATTCTTATCACCAATTTTGTGATTTAATCCTTTGCATTTCAACCAGAATTTCGAAAACAATCACATCACTCATAAGAAAGGATGTTCCCACGTTCCAAACGTATCCAAAGTGGGGCTCAAGTGAAAATTTGTGAGCTGGCTCTGAAGTTGGGAGCCACAGCTTGATTCTGTGGGTCCACTGGATACAAACGGCAAGTACTTTTTAGGCTTGGGAAAAAAATGGTTTTTAAAAAGAAAAAGGGATAAAAACACGAGAGAGAAGATTCTCGAAGTGGGAGAGCAGTGCCCAAAATAGACAAAGGGGGTGCTTCCTGTTTTTTGGGCTCTAACATAGTATGATGCGATGGCTGTTAACAAAAGGTATGGTAGCTATTTGCTACATTTTCAAAGAAACTATTCTTTGCACTCTTTCCAGAGTCCTAGTGCTCTGCACAATGACACTGGAACATTTCATTTTTTTTCCGGGATCATCTCCTGAGAAAAAAATCTGGCTGCCACATTCACTTCACCCATACACAAAACAAGAAGGATCTCAGCTGCCTCGATCTTGCTTTTGTTTGTTGCCAATAGCAACACCCACACCCCCTTCTCTAAGCTGTTTGCCCTTGAACCTTTTCAAGTCAGAAGCCCCGTGAAGAGGGAGGATTGGAACAGGCTCCTCCAGACGGCAGTTGTGTCGAGGGGAGCACTTCTTTGCAAAGAACTGTCAAGGCCTTCAGAAACACAGGCAGAACTTGAACAGGAATTCTCAAATCTTTTTGAAAAGCTAACTACTAACAAAAATGAGACAATTTCCTATTGTGTTCAAACTCCTCGAAATCTCGACCCATGAATGTCTTGCGGTACACATTGTCATCAGAGAGTACAGAGCTTTCTGAAGTTCAGCTACACATCTTCTTAACCTGAGGAAATGTCCAGATGTGCTGGGGGAAGTCCTGACTCACACACAAAAGGGCAGTGAACATTTCCAAACAGCTCGCGAGGTTTTAATTCATTGCAAATAACACGCAAGCCTTGGGTCTCAGCCCTCAGAGATTGGTCTGATATATAAAGTTGCTCAAAGCTATAGGTGACTGCTCAGCTGGAATCGTTTGAACTGTTTACACAGTCCAGTGGCTAACTTGTTGAGATTGTCGGTCTCAATCAATAGTAGTGAGAGGCCATACCCACGTAAAGGGACAGGGACCTAGCCGCATCGGTAGTAGATCCAGTCCTGCCTACGCAACCAACCGTTCCAAGTCCAATGAGTTTGGCCTAATGCAAACAGCCGGTCTGGATTATTCAAGCAACTCTATGCTGATGTGAATATCAGACAAAGAGACTCACCCGCAAACACACTGTGTTAGGCACCAGAGAGCCAAGAAAGGACGCCTGCCTCGTCAGAGAGCAGATCGGGTTGTAGGGAGAAGGCGAGGAGGACCCACCACGCCTTGGGGCCAGTGTCCTGACAGAGGAAGGTCTCAGGAACACAGGGAGTGGGGTGGGGGGTGCGCTGAAGGTGGTTTGGGCTAAGCCCGACTCACCCGGTTGTTTCCAGTCTGGTCCTTATAGTAAATCCAGTTCAGGCTCTCATCGGTCCTGTACTGCACGCTGTACTTGGTCATCCACTCATCGATGTCACAGCGGCCCTGGGTGAGGATCCCTGAAATCACCTTGACCTCCTTCAGATCTATCTGTAACCACTGGCTGCTGTCCTGGAACTTGGAGAGCCAGGCGCACCTGCGGCAGACACGGCGCGTCACCGTCACCGGGAGCCTCTGCCCATGGAAGAGGTGGGAGGCGGTGCACCAGCACCCGAAGCGCCCCCACGAAGCTCGGGGCGTCAGAGCTGCAGTCTGTTAAGCACCCAGAGGCTCGTCTCCAGGAAGTGTCCGGCCTCTGTGGTACGGGTCTCCTTCTCCCTGCACCTCCACTGCCCCGGGAAAAAGCACCGGATTCAACTAATTGGTCAAAGAAATGCCTTCAGGTGTAGCCGAAGGCATGGCTGACCATCGCTGTCTCTGCTGATGTTCTTTCTCCAGAAATGTCTTTTTTTTTTTTTTTTTTCGTCTTTTTGCCATTTCTTGGGCCGCTCCCGCAGCATATGGAGATTCCCAGGCCAGGGGTCGAATCAGAGCTGTAGCTGCTGGCCTACACCTCAGCCACAGCAACGCGGGATCCGAGCCGCGTCTGCGACCTACACCACAGCTCACGGCAACGCCGGATCGTTAACCCACTGAGCGAGGCCAGGGATCAAACCCGCAACCTCGTGGTTCCTAGTCGGATTCGTTAACCACTGCGCCACGACGGGAACTCCCAGAAATGTCTTTAATGTCATCCTATTCATACCTCTCTGCGTCTCCGTCAGGCGCTGTCCCTGCCGGCTCTCAGGGAACGCCTGCCGTGTGCAGAACCTGGAACCAGGGGCTTGGGAAGGGCTTTTCACAATGGTAAAGCCAACCAGCCACTGAAGGAACTGCTGTTATTTTTCAGTTATATCCCTCGTAAGTTGTGGAAACGTGTGTGTGTGTGTGTGTATGAATTACCTGTTTGGGACTCAGCCATTGGCTGCCTTCTTATCCTTGACATGTCCCTTGGGCGCCTCCTGACTCTTTACGTTCATCCCAGAACGTCTCTAAATTCCGAGAATCAGTTGCCAGCTAGACAGCTCCTCCTGGATGCCATACGGCATCTCAAATACAACATGTCTAGAAAGAGCTCCTCGTTATCCCTCCTCACCCCTTCCTTCCACTGTGCATCTCCCTGAATGCTACCCCCTTCCCCTCTGTCACCTCAAGCACCCAATCCACCTCTGGGCTTCATCTCCAGATGTTTCTCAAGGCCATTTACTTCCCTCCATTTCACCGCCACCACTCTGGCTCGTGTCACCTGGACAGCTACCATAGCTGACTTCACTAGTCTCCCTGGATTCCTCCCGCCCCTACCCCACACTCAACAGCTCTTCCCACAAGAGCCAGATTTTACTTAAAACACAACTGATTGTGATACTCCCTAACGTTAAAGCCTTCTCTGGTACCGTCTGCTCGTGGTCTCCCAGTACCGTCTTCCCATCTTCCTTTGGTAATAGAACCCCTTGAGTTCCCGTTGTGGCGCGGTGGTTAACGAATCTGACTAGGAACCATGAGGTTGCGGGTTCGGTCCCTGGCCTGGCTCAGTGGGTTAGGAATCCGGCGTTGCCGTGAGCTGTGGTGTAGGTTGCAGACGCGGCTCGGATCCCGAGTTGCTATGGCTGTGGTGTAGGCCGGCGGCTACAGCTCCAATTGGACCCCTAGCCTGGGAACCTCCATATGCCGCAGGAGCAGCCCAAGTAATAGCAAACAAACAAACAAACAAACAAAAGCCCCCTCTGGTGCTTCAAGTGAATCTGGTCTTTCATTGTCTCCTCCGAAGCACCCATCACACTTAGCAGGTGACTCACTGGATGGCAGTGTGCTTAGAGGCCGCCCCCCCCTCCCCAGTCGATGCGCTCCCCGAAGCTGAGGCGCTCACCCACCGTGTTCACTGCTCCACCCACCGTCCTTGGCACTTGGAGGGCCCTCCGTCAATATTTGTGGAAGAAATAAATGCATGCTGTGTCGTTCATTTATCACACAGACCTACGTTTTCAAATCGCATGGAAAAAAAAAATCACCTGAGCCACCCGCCCTGCTTACCCAAAGCCTTGACTGTTGAGCCGGGCCTTGTTGGCAGTCCACGAGGAATACCAGCCCACGTACTGCTCCAGGTTGGAGCAGGTAATCTGGTCTGGTGTAACCTCTCCTGACTCGAACCCCAGGGGCTTATGATACGGGCATTCTGGGAAAGGAGAAAAACCCCATTAGAACACTCATCTCACGAGGCAAGACGCCACTAAACATGACATGATCGAAAGGACAAATACGACGCTCTCGTGGGCGCTTGGGGGGGTGGAGGGCGTCTTCCCTGTCCGCGCCGTGCCCACGTGTGCCAGGAGCAGAACCGGGTCTTCGTCCTCGTCCTGCTCCTGTGTGAAGCGAGTGAAGATGAAGGCAAGGGACTGCCGCAGAGACACAACGTTCACATTCACAAACGCGGAGGGGGGAAGCTCTCCGGCAACCTCCCTGGAGGTGGAGGGCGGCCGGGGAGTTGTGAGAAATGCCTCGTCTCCTCCACAGACTTAGAGGCCTGCAAACCGAGAGGTTCGTGGCAGAATGTCATACTTAAATGCCATACTCCTTATTTTCCTCATTAACGCGGGTTAGCCATCCCAGATGATGGCATCAGGGTCCCTCATTGTCCCCAGACAGCATAGGATGCCAATTATAGGAACAAAACAATGGTGAGAAGCAAGAAGGGCAATTATATATTGAGACTGACTTCCCACTTGTAAATTGCAGTTTTCTCACTAGTCTAATGAAAAAAAAAAAGGGGGGGTGGGGGTGACATGCGCCTCAGTGGCTTGAATAAGGAATGGTTGAAAGGAACTGCTTTTTCCAAATGAGAATAGCTGAGACGGGTTCTTGTGTGTTCATTGTCTGCTGCTTCTCACGTATTTCCTCTCACACTGAGTGTGGAGTTACCTGGTCGGAGACTGCTGATTGTCAGCCCGATATCCACTGTCCCCTTCTTTTTGACTAAAGAACCCTCATTTTGTTGGGTGCAGCAGTGTAGCCAGCTAAAACAACCGCCTTTCCCAGCCGCCTTTGCAGTTAGAAGTGACCACGTGACACCGTTTCTGACCCATGAGATGTAAGAGGGTGTCTGCTGGGGACTTCCCATCAGATTTTGCTTGCCCCCCCTTTCTTCCCGTTACCTGGAAGGAAAACCTGATGGCTGGTGCAACAGTAGCCCTCTTGCACCATGGGGGCGAGGGCAAGAGACCCAGAGAGACCTCAGCCCTGATATGCTTAAGCAGCTCCTTACCCCTAGCGGTACCCATGTGAGTCAAAGCAAACCTCCTATTTCAATAAGCACTATTTAGGGGGTCTCTTATTTATAACCAAACCCAGATTCTACCTGAAATTCTTTAGAAAACAAATGATAAACTTAGGCAGATAAGATACCTTCTCCTAGTTTTCCAGCTGTGAAGGATAAACTTCAAGTAAGGCAGTTCGAAGGACTTTCTTTCCACGTGTAAATTCTGAGTTGAGATTGAAAAGCCAAGTGTGTTTCCTGGGGCATCATCACTTTCCACAGTAAAATGAGTTGCTGAGGTCTTTCCGGTGGCTGATTTTCAAAAGTCAGCAACACAGAATGAAGCATGTGAAAGCCTGAACGCCATCCTGAGGCTCCAGAATGCTTGCAGGGTCATTCATGCCCTGTCCCCAGAGGCTGAAGACAGAGGACAGCCTCAGGTCTCTGGCCAGGGGGTGCAGCTTAACTGCCTTTCTGCCCAGTGAGCCACAGGAATAGAGCCGACTCCCAGCAGCTGCTGCAGCTCAGTGGGGCTGGAGATGAGGGGACAGCATTTGTAGTTTATCAGGTGCCTGAAGCTTGTGCAGGGGAGGGGGGCATTAAAATACTTTCCATTCCTAGGAGTGCTTTCTGGGCCACTCCCTCCTGCCTTGTGTGGCCCCGTCATCAGGGGGCTTGTTAGGAATGCGGTTTCCAGGATCCGCCCCCAGAGTGGCCTCATTTGTACCAAGCGTGCTTTGGAAAGCTTGGCCTGCCAGGGAAGGCCCTTTGTTGGCTGGAGGGTTCAGGGAGCCTGGTGCCTGTGGCCTTGGGGGCTCCTCCACCTCCTTAACTCCCCTCTGACCTGGAAGACAAGCCCAGCCTGTGCCACAGGAAGGAGGGACGAGGCCCCCGCGTCGGAAAGCTGGGTTTCAGTTGGGTCCTCGGTTGCCACTTAAATTCTAACCCTGGCTGTCTCTGAGGCCTCTCCGTCCTGCACCTCCCTGTCCTTGCTCCAGAGGCACCAGCTCGGAGGGAAGAGGCAGAGGGGGAGGAAAAGCCATGGCCGCCTCTCCTGATTGCTTTATTCTTGGGCATTTTGCTCTTATTTTCCCCTCCTATCTCTTTCGCCATCTCTTCCCAGTTAGCCCTTCGAACAGTGAAGAGTTGGAACTGCAGGGGCCTGGCCAGTGGCAATGGCCTTGGAGGCCTGCAAGGGCTTGTCCAGACATGGATCCTGCCCACACTCTCCAGGGGAGGTGATGGGTCGCCATCGCCATGGCTTTAGCTGGCGTCTGGAGCAATGCCCAACTCCCAGGCCCCAAGCTCCATCTCATTGCCCCCTGCATATTATCCAGGTGAATAGGTCCACCTGGGTGACCCGAAGATGCTTCACACTCGTATGTCCAAAACTAAGCCCTTTCAGCCTCCAAGCCCCAAGCCAGCCCCCATGCGGTGCTCCTGTCTCAGGCACTGATGCTTCCAGCCACCCAGCTGCCAACCCAGAAACCCAGTGTTTGGGCTTAAGGCACAAAGCAGAGAGTCCATGCCGTATCTCAGCCAGGGAAGCACCTGGAAAGGTATACAAGTGCTGATGCTTGGACCGTATCCCTAGAGTTTCTGATGTCATTGGTCTGGGACAGCACCTGGCCATGGGGTGATGCTGCAGGTGATTTTAATGGGCAGCCAAGGTCAAGAACGCCTCTTTAGAGTCAATTCGACCTGGGGTTGGATCCCACCCTGCCTCTGCGTGAGTTTAGGCAAGCGGCTTCACCTCTTTGGGTCTCAGTTTCCTCATCCGTGACATGGGCACAGCAGTAGTCCCTGCCCCCATCAACTTGGTTTGGGGTTAAGTGAAACAGTGTTTGCAAAGCCTGTAGTGCCTGGTCAAAAAGCAGCAGCTAATACTGGTGTGATAGGTGAATTTGTGAGAGGATATTAATATCTTGAGTTGTATCTTCCGTTTTTATGGTGGAGACTTAAGGGGGGCGTGGAACCTAACATCCCCTACCCGAGTCTGTGCTGCTGCTGTCGTCCTCGCGACATCTCCCTGAGAAGGTCAGCTTCCTGTTTCTGAAGGTTTGGGGTCTCCTTGCCTCAGGAAGGAACCAGCCGCACACGCATGCTTGCCTGTGATTTGGGAGGGAAGCGTGTTGACAGCCCAGCATCTCTCAGGCGTATGGATTTGGGAAGGTCTGGGCCTCAACAGGAATGAGCTGACGGTCCCAGAGGAGGTGGCTGGAGGCTTTGGGCTTCGACCCTTGCTGGGGGCGGGGGGAGCGGTGGAGGCCCAGGGCTGGCGGCAGGGGCCTGTGGCCAATGGGGCAGTGGTTCCTCTGAGGGGGCTCGACCAAGGCCGGGGCCCGGGAGCTCTGAACTCCTGACCCTCTCAGGAGACTTGGGAAGGTCCCCAGGATGGAGTTTGGTTCCGAGGGAGCAGAGCCATCCACAAGGTGCCTGAGCCTGGGAACTGTCCCCAGGCCACCCTCGCAGGCAGGACGGTGGGGGTGGGGGTGGGGGGCAGGGTCCAAAGGGAAGGGGAAGACCCTCAACCGTCTTGTCCGTAGCCTCCTCACAGCCAAAGGAAGCCTCAAACCAGAGTTACGGGAACCTGGGGAAATAGCAGATGTCACACTAATGCCCCGAGTGCCCCAGAGTGAAGGGCACTCCAGGCCCATTATCGCGCTTCTCCCGTCTCCTCCGCCTCCTTCAGACCTCTGCCCACTTCCCCTGCCCGCCCTGACCTGGGCAGGGCCTCCAGGTGCTGCCTGCCACCCCTCTCCCCCCGCAGCCTGCACCTGACCCTTACGGCGGTGAGCTCACGGCCAGCTCCCCGCGTCTGTCTCGCTCCCCGCCCTGGCTCTGAGCAGAGCAGCATATGCCTGCGTGCTCTGGGCCCTCAGTGGACAGTGACCGGAGGGTTGAGTGGAGGGGCGAAACTTCATCACCAGTCTGGGGTGGCCACTGGGTATAAGCAGAGAAAACGACAGAAATAGGAAGCAGAAAGCACTGTCTCCGCAGCAGCCCGGGTCGCGGCTCGGATGCGGGTTTGATCCCTGGCCCGGGAATGTGCACGTGCCGCAGGCACCGCCAAAAAACACACAGACAAAAACGGAAAGTGTCAGTTAAGTCGGCCCTGGCATTAAGCAACATGAACAGTGTTGCCGGGTGGGGAATGGGCTGTAAGCCAACAAAATGACATTAAGAGACCCTCCTTCCACACCCGGAACACGTCCTTCCCAAGCTTGCTCCCCAGCGCAGGCTTGTTCCTGTGAGCTGTGAAGCCTCTTTCCAGACTCGTTTTACTCTCAAGGGAAAACCCGCGTCTTCTGTGGTGCAAGCGTCTCTTCCGAGTGATGATTTGGTAATTCGCTGGATAAAGCCATGGTGATCATGCCCTGCCAGTGCGGACTCTGCACACCGCACACACCAGCCCTCGTTACTCAGTAGGTCATTTCTCCATGTGTGGGAATGCCGTCCAGACACACTTAGAAAGGAACACAAAGCCATCGGGGCCATTCCGGACGAGAGCCATGGGACCATGCTTACGCGCCTGGGTTAGACTTGAACCTATGTGATGATGCAGCAGAATACGGAATAATATTTTTTCCTGGTCTCTCTTTTTTCAGGGCTGCACCCGTGGCATGTGGAGGTTCCCAGGCTAGGGGTCGAATCGGAGCTGTAGCCGCCGGCCTACACCACAGCCACAGCAACGCCAGATCCCAGCCACATCTGCCACCTACACCACAGCTCTCGGCAATGCTGGATCCTTAACCCACTGAGCAAGGCCAGGGATCGAACCCTCATCCTGGTGCATGCTAGTTGGGTTCGTTAACCTCTGAGTCATGATGGGAACTCCCAGAATAATATTTATAGACGAAAAGAGTATAAACTTGAATATGATATGGAAATACAAAACCTGGAATATCAATAAAGCGTTGAGTCATGAGGTTTCTTAGGCTTTAATCCCTTCCCTACCCTCTGTCCCCCTCTCAGAGTGACAAGGTGATCTTGGCTCGACCCTGGAAAAGACAGACCTTAGAGTATAATAGCCTTAAGCCGAAGGTTAGGAGGCCGTACTGCCCCGGGCCCGTCACTTTGTGCTCTGTGGGGCAGTAACAGCCAGTGTGCCGCTGGGATCCCTTCCTGGCAGCTCTGAATGACCCTCCTGTCCTTCTGTGCTTTCTAGGCTCTTCCTCCCTCCTAAGGCGGGCCCTCGTGGAAGGGCTCCATCTCGGCGTCCAGAGAGACCAGGCAGCGTTCTTGACCTTCCCATGAGGATCTGAGCACTGACGGGCAAGCGAATTCTGAAAGGCTGTGGCTAGTTCTGCTCCCCTGAAACATCTCTTTCATGGAAAAACCAATAACATTAACGAATCAACCATCTAACGCTACGCTTGCATTTTTTTTTTCCCCTCCCTGGGAATATCTGTGTTGTTCAAACAAAATAAAAACAACCGTGGGGAGAGGCGAATGCTTAAGCTAAAAGAATTTCTGATTTCAGAGCTTCAAGTTCACAGCAGCTGTGTAGGGGCGAGAACCCGAAGGGCCCGGGGCATCTTGACTCGCGTTCCTCAAACACACAGCCCTGCTCGGCTGCACAGTTGGCTGGGTCCGTGAAGCCAATCTGCATAAATAATCTCTTTTCAGTTTCTTCTTAGAAAGCGCTTCCTTGGACTGGCATTCCAGCAGGTCTCCGTCTCTATGAAGAGAACATTTGTTTCCACTAAATGGTAAACTCCTCCCGCGTAGAGACAGTCATTTCAGTTTTGTCTCCCTATCGGCACACAATAGGCACAGGATGAACGAGGGCGGCATTGAATTCTAAGCGGATTGTGAAGCAAGGTGCTTCAGGATTGACTGGGCCCATCACCCCAGCCCTGAAGGGCTGCGGAGCTCAGGCCGCGGAGCTCAGCGGGACGTCCCTCCCGTGGTGGAGAAGCCCTGGGTCTCCTTCCAGAAGACTGGGTTTGAAAACCAGTGCCCACCCCTTTAGTAAATAGGAAAACAGAGCAGACTCCCCCCACTTCCCCCGCGATTTGCTATTTTAATGCAAATATAACGAAACAATGCAGAGAAGCTCTCACCCTACACCCAAACCTGTCTGCCAGAGCTATTAGGAGGCGATTATGTAAAGTGAATGACGTGGCGTAGCACCATCTTAACCCTGGAAAGAGATGGCAAGGACAGCTGCAGCAAAGGAGCCTCTGAACGGTGCTAAATACTGAGCATCGCACCCGTTCGATGGGCCGCCCGAGCCTCTGAAAGTCCGTGGGAGCTCTTAGGAGGCAGGAAGAAAAGGAGCCCCAGCTCGCCGCGTCCAGGACAAAATGCTCTAATGCCTCATGTGTTTCTATGCCTCGTAGCAGCTCCTTGGAGCAGGGTCCGCACACCGTGGCCCTTGGGCCACATGTGGCTCAGCGCCTGTTTGTGTCAGTGAAGTCTGACCGGAGCACAGCCATGCTCAGGCATTTCCATGTTGTCGCTGGCAGCTTTCCGGTTGAGGTGTTGAGACCATAGGGCCCCCAGGGCCACGGATATGTACCGCCCGGTCCTTTACTTATGGCCGGTTTGCTGGCCCCTGCCTCAGAGGAAGGCATTCAGAATAGTCAGGAAAAGCTGTTTAGGCTGCAGAACAAACTGTTCCAGAAGCTTCAGAGGCTTAACGCGCACAACAAAGGGTGATTTTTCACTCAGGTGATTCATCCATTGTGGGTCCCGCAGGGCTTGACTGAAGAGGAAGCCACTTTGTCAGGCAGGGACAGGGACCTCATTTGCGAGGAGACACGGCTCCCTTGACTGGAACCGCTGGGTGAGCCCCATGACTGCGAGGGGGCCGGGGATGCTGGGAAGCTCGTGGTAGTTTGGTGGCAATAGATCTCCAGGCACAGTAGTATTTCCTCCACCTGACAGAAGAAGGCCAAGGCCCGAGTCCCAAAGTTAAAAAAACAATGCAGCCGGGATTCCGACTCTGGTCTTTCTGCCTCAAGAGCCTGTGAGCGTCTCAACACTGCCGCTTACCAGTAGTTTATTTTCGATAAATTCCATTAATCGCTTTCGTTGAACGTTAGGTCCCATCTTACCATCTCACCAAGGCCAAGTGGAGATCCAGGAAGCTATTCAGCTATTCCTTTTGGTCTCTTTTTTTTAGCGCCCGCACCCGAGGCATATAGAGGTTCCTGGGCTGGGGGTCAAACGGGAGCTACAGCTGCCGGCCTACACCACAGCCACAGCAACACAGGATCCGAGCCGTGTCTGTGACCTACACCACAGCTCAAGGCAACGCCAGAGCCTTAACTCACTGAGCGAGGCCAGAGGTCGAACCTGCGTCCTCATGGATGCTAGTCAGGTTCATTTCCGCTGAGCCACGACGGGAGCTCCCAGGAAGCTATTCTGAACACTGCTATCAGTGCAGTTCGTTGGAGCAGCGGCCAGTGAGATTGGAAGCTCAGAGGCCACCTGGAGAAAACCCAGAGCGGTGCGTTCAGGGGTGTAATTCATCAGGGTTGAAAGAAGAAGGAGAAACAGGGTGTTCCCAAGGCTCTAATGTCTCAGGAGAGGGGACACTCACCCGGTATGCAGTCTAAGGGGGTGGTGCCCGCAGACCACAGGGCATTGGCGCCTCCTTGGCAGTCACACTTGCACGCTTTGTTGTACCAGGGGTCCTCACCCTCATCCTGCGGGAAGCCAGAGGGGCAGGGGCATCAGAG
The DNA here is from genome assembly GCF_054392235.1 of Sus scrofa. NCBI lineage: Eukaryota > Metazoa > Chordata > Mammalia > Artiodactyla > Suidae > Sus > Sus scrofa. The sequence continues at coordinate 18,735,343 of NC_139401.1, forward strand.
ACGTCGTAGGCGAAGGCAACTGTGGTCAGCATCACGGGAAAAATTTGGGTTTGAAAACTTTGATCATGCATTTTTCTTTTTTGTTTTCTTTTTTGGCCGCCCCACAGCATATGGAATTCTGGGCCAGGGATCAGATCCAAGCCACAGTTGTGCCCTATGCCGCAGCTGCAGCAACACCAGATCCTTAATCTACTGTGCCAGGCTGGGGATCAGACCTGTGTCCTGACGCTGCAGAGATATCACCAGTCCCGTAGTGCCACAGCAGGAACTCCTGTTCGTTCATTTTGAACTTCTCCTGTTGCCTAGAGCCTAACAACCCGGCTTACCTCTGCGATGGCTTGGGTTCTGGCCCTGGAACTTCCACATGCTGTGGGTACAGCCAAGCACTTAAACAAACAAACAAAACCCTCCCCCCCCCCCCAAAAAAAAGAACTCGTTCATTCATTTCCTCTTGTCTGTGGTGGCTTTCACACTTATAATAGCACAACTGAATTATGAATCCAACTTAACACACAGAGTCGCCACTCATCCTTTGAGTCTAGAGAAACAAATGTTTGCCTCCTTGGGTGACCAGCTGAAAATCTCAGACACACCCACGTAGAAGGCAAGGTTGACCCCATTATAGTTATGTGCAGGGGCTTGGGGAGCCCCTCTCGGAGGTCGAGCTCCTCATATCTCCTGGAGGAGGTCCCTTCTGCGGATCCCATTGTAAAAGGTACTGGATTCAAGATTACACCAACTGATTTAAGACCTGGTTTGCTTGCATTCTCTCATTAAAACACCAGTTTTGGAGCTTCCCCTCGCCCAGATAGAATGTGCTGTCGCCACCACCAAAACAAGACAAAACAAATTTTTAAAAAGCCAAACTTTAAAAGTACATTTAAAAATTTGCTTTTATTGTTTTATTTTATGGCCACACCCACAGCATATGGAAGTTCCCAGGCCAGGGATGGAATCCAAGCCACAGCTGTGACCTACACCACGGTTGCAGCAACGCTGGATCCTTAACCTACCACGACAGCCAGGGATGGAACCCACGCCTACACAACAACCCCAGTCACTGCAGCTGGATTCTTAACCCACTGTACCACAGCAGGACCTCTTAAAAGTACATTTCTGTTTCTCTTTTTACGGCCGCACCCACAGCATATGGAAGTTCCCAGGCTAGGGATCGAACCAGAACTGCAGCTGCCAGCCTATACCACAACCCCAGCAATGCCAGATCCAAGCCACACCTGCAACCTACACCACAGCTCCCAGCTAGGCGGGATTGTTAGCCCACTGAGCAAGGCCAGGGATCAAACCAGAATCTTCATAGATACTATGTCAGGTTCTTAACCTTCTGAGCCACAACAGGAACTCCAAAAGTATATTTTTTAAAAAGTGATAATCCTGTACATTGTTTTTGGCTAGAAAAATCCTCAAAAACAGTATCCATATGAATTCCAGCCCTTTTACATACCTCCGTAGACGATAATCCCAGGGTGGCTGAGCAAAAGGACAAGAGAGGAAAAGTCAAGTTAAAAGAAGAGAAATTCAACAAATGATTCATTACACGGACAAGCGAAATGAAAACAGTCACACAAAAGTTAACAAAGCCCCTTTTGGAAGAAGCCAAACAAAGCGAATACGTGCCAGGAAAAACATCCACAGAGTCTGAGAAACTAGGGACAGTAAAATAAAACAGGAAGACAAGGATGATGAGGATTATTTTTGTTCATTATAGAATTTTGGAAAATACATTAATGTTGCAAAGAGAAAATAAAAAGCACCTTTTTTTTTTTTTTTTTTTAACACCAAAGGTAACACTGTCAACATCTTATTGTAAATCTCTCCTGTCTCTTTTCTTTGCATTTTTTGGGTTTTTTTGTTCTTTTGCTGCACGCATGGCATATGGAAGTTCCTGGGCCAGGGACAGCAGTGACCTCTGCCACAGCTGTAGAAACGCCAGATCCTTAACCCACTGTGTTGGACCAGGGATCAAACCTGCTCCACCATAGCAATCTGAGCTGCTGCAGAGATAACACCAGATCCTCAACCCATGGCCCCACAGTGGGAACTCCTATTCTCTGCATATTTTTAAGAACCTGTTTGAGAAGTTATCTGAGCAATGCTGTCGGTTTACGACAGCTGTATTCCATTTAACCTTTTCACTGAGAGTTTTTCCCTTGTTCATTGTCCATCACTGTCATTATCACGGCTCCTGGTGTCTGCCCAGTGTGCTCTTCAAAAGCTGATTCCCAGTCCTCCCACTGCGGCACATTCCAGTGAGTTAGAATTAAGACATTGTTTAAAAATTTTTTCTTGGAGTTCCCGTCGTGGCTTAGTAGAAACAAATCTGACTAGCATCCATGAGGACACAGGTTCGATCCCTGGCCACACTCAGTGGGTTAAGGATCCGGGGTTGCCGTGAGCTGTGGTATAGGTTGCAGATGCTGCTTGGATCTGGCGTTGATGTGGCTGTGGTGTAGGCCGGCAGCTACAGCTCTGATTTGACACCTAGCCTGGGAACCTCCATATGCCGTGGGTACGGGCCCTTAAAAAAAAAAACACCCCCCCCAATTTTTTTCTTTAGGTTTGTCTGCTATCTTCATGAACTATCAAACCACAAAGTATAAATACTGTATAAATGACGTGGAGAAATTGAAAATGTGAAGAATTGAACAGAAAACTAACACATAACCTATCTTTATAGAAGTTTGAGTAAATAGAATGAATACACAATTTAATAGGAAAAGCGTTTGTATGTATTTGCATCAGCTGGTTGTTTCACGCTGCACTGTTCCCTGAAGTAGCCACTAGTCCCATGTGGCTATTTTAAATTCATTACATTAATAAAATTAAAAATGTAATCCCCCAGTCACTGCAGCCACAGTTCAAGTGCTTCCTGGCCACATATGGAGAGTGGCTGCTCCACCAAACATCAGAGATACAGAAGGTTGCCATCATCATCGAAGTTTCTGGTAGACAGTGCTGGCTACAGGCACCAAAACTCCATTTCCATTTTCGGGGTTTTTTTTGGCTGCACATGCCATGTGGAAGTTCCTGGGTCATGGATTGAATCCGGGCCACAGCAGCAACCCAAGACACTGCAGTGACCGTGCTGGATCCTTAACCCTCTGTACCACAAGAGAACTTCCATTTCCCTTTTTTTTGTCTTGTTAGGGCCATACCTTCGGCATATGGAAGTTCTTGGGCTAGGGGTCGAATCCGAGCTACAACTAAGGCCTAGGCCACAGCCGAAGCAACGCCAGATCCGAGTCACGCCTGTGATCTACGCTGCAACTTGCGGCAACACCAGATCCTTAACCCACTGAGCAAGGCCAGGGATCAAAGCTGCATCCTCATGGATACTAGTCAGGTTCTTAACCCGCTGAGTCACAACGGGAACTCCCCATTTCCCAGTTTCAACCAAACAAATGCCTTTATTTCTTTTCTGATTATAATAGCAACACATAACCTTTTATGAAAATCTGAAACAAAACCTGAATGTAGACAGTAGAAATACAAGTCCCTCCCTAACCACTCTCCTATCTAAACATTGAATCTGATGCCCACCAAAAACTTTGAGACTCTTTTAGAGAGTAAAGGAATGACATCATCTTTTTCATCAGAATGATCAAGCCCTTTTTTTCAAATTGTACCTCTATTTACACAATACATATATGTACATTCCACACACCACTTTTGCGCATCCATTGTGAGCCTGGCCCTGCCCCCAGAGGGCTCGAGGACCCAGGAAGAGACAGGTCACTGGATGATGCACCTGGTGAGCACTCTGCTGAGTGAGGCATAGGCTGAGGGAGCATTTTAGCCTGGGCCCTTGTCCACTGATGATTCATTCCTAGAGACTCCTTGGTCCACCTGCTAAGGCCAGAACTGGCCCTCCCGGGTAGCGACAAAGGTTAGGGAGCACCATCTTGGTAGGCAGCCAAGCCCTGTGCTGGCAAAGGAAGTTTCCAACAGCTTCTTACTCTCACATCCAATGGACTCTTCCCATCATGGACTTTCCATCTGCAGGCTGCCATGTTGGGTGCCGTCCGTCCCCACCCATCTGCCTTTAGCTTCCACCACACGGCTCGCCTGCTTTCCCCGCCACTCTAAAGAATCCTTCTCTGTCCCTCTCAAGAGCTCTGCTTCCTCTAAGTCCGCGCAACCCCCCATTAATGTTGCTAAACCCAAGATCCCTTCGCATGCATTGAATGGCTTGTTATCTCCCTGTAGATGTGTCTTACTCTCTGAAACCGGATCCAACCAAGTGTGGGCCAGGTCTTGAAGCAGCCTGAGCTCTCATATGTTGCTAGGAGGGGTAAGCAGTTACTCTAACCTTTGGAAAAACTCTTGAGCAATTTATACGTAGGCAGGACATTTATGTGCCCTGTGACCCAGCACGTCCATTCCTAATTTCTTAACACTGGAAAGGCATCCCTAGGTTCTCCAACAAACAAAACCATGTACGAGATTATTTGCGGCAGCAGTTATTTGTAAAAATCCCAACCTGCAAACACTCCTATGTCCGTCAAGAGTAGAATGAATGCACGTGGTGGATTCACACGGTGGAACACTACTGCAGTGAAAAGGGACCGTCTACAATGCCATGCCACAGTAGAGCCACCTCGCACGAACAGTGCTGAGTGGAAAGTCGCGTCATGAAATGAACCTACTAGGAGATCCTGCCGTGGCACAGCGGAAACGAATCCGACTAGGAACCATGAGGTTGCAGGTTGGATCCCTGGCCTCGATCAGTGGGTTCAGGATCCGGCGTTGCCGTGAGCTGTGGTGTAGGCCAGTGGCTATAGCTCGGATTGGACCCCTAGCCTGGGGACCTCCATATGCCACGGGTACGGCCCTATAAAGACTAAATACATAAATAAAATGGAATACTATATGAATCCATTTAATTTTTTTTTTTTTTTTTGTCTTTTTGCCTTTTCTAGGGCCACTCCCGCGTTGAGTTCTGTCGCTTGATCTGAATGCTGGTTACTTGAGCGTGTTTAGTGGTGAAAATTCACTGAGCTGTACACTTCCTTGTGTTCTTCCGCATGTACGTTATACTTCAGGACAAAGTGTTTTAAACACTGAACTCCTTACCTCCTTCCTCAGAATGGTGTTCTTTCTTTCTTTCTGATCCTACCAAAGGCTCCACCATCCACCTACCACCCTGTCCGCAAACCTGGGACGCCCAGTCGCCTCTTTTTCCTAACCCCCCGCGTCCATCTCCCCGGGGCCGTCTCTCCTCTGCACCCCCACCCTCTCTCCCCTGGATTCTCTCCTTCCCGAAGAGCGAGGTCTTGCTCAGCCATCCTCCACGCTGCCAGTGGGATGGAGGGCAAACCGGACTGGGTCACGTTCCTGCGCCAAACCCTTTGATGGCTCCCCTTTACCACGGCCCCCATTTCCCCGCCGGCATTTACTAGTTGTATGACCGCATCGCTCCATTTCCTCCTCTCTAAAAAGAGCGTGATAATAATGTGTCCTTGAAAGGGTTGCTGCGATCTATCGCCAGCCTAACTCTCCAAATGTATTTTTTGCACACTCTGTTGCTTGCAATTCATCATATGTACCAGGCTGGTTCATGCCTGCATGCCTCCGTCCGTTTGATTTCTTGGCCTCAAATGCCTTCCCCTCCCAACGTTTCCTCTTGCTTCTCTGCTTCCCTACAAAGAGGACGTTTTCTGTCCCTCATGTAGAATTTACCAGTTGCTCTGGCCTTTGTGTCCTGTCTCTTTCTTATCCACAGGTTCATCTAAGCCCTTGTACACTTATAGAAATTGACATAAAAGAGAGCTGATAAGGACTGGTCCCAAAGCATTTGTTCATTAATTTTCATTGAGCATCAACTATATTCTAGGCCCAACGTTAGATGCTGGAAATAAAGCAGTAAAAAAAAAACAGAAAAAAAAATCCACAGGTACTCTTAGGACTTACAATCTCATATGGGGGGCGAATAAATGAATAAAATATATGGTATGTGAAAGGATGATGACTGCTATGGGAAAAAATGACAAATCAGGGAGACAGGAGGACAGAGAATGGTACATCTCAGCCGAGGGAAGGCTTCAATGAGGAGGCGATGTTGGATCAAGACCTAAAGGAGGGGAGATCCCTGTGGGCAGGACATCTGGGCCAAGTCCGTGGCATGTAAAGACCTTGAGCCGGGCCAGCGCTTGGCATGTCACCTAGGGGAGAGATGATGGCGGCTTGGCCTGGGGTGACGGCCGTGGAAGTGCCGAGAAGTGGCTGGAGGCTCACTGTCTTTGGAAGGTGGTGCCAGTGGGATTTGCTGACCGATGACATGGGTGTGAAATAGAGGGTCAAGGCCTGAGTGCCTAGGAAGACAGAGCTACCACTTCGGGGAGGAGAAGGTTCCAGGGGGAACAAAGGGTTTTTTTGGGCGGATGGGGGTAGAGATGTTCCATTTCAGAGGCCTATGGGACACCCAAGTGTTGAGGTTGAGTGGGCAGCTGGCTAGAAGCTTCTGGAGCTCAGGGGAAGGCCCAGATAGGCTGGGGAGGGGGGTGCTCTGAGCCCCTCTCAGTTACTGGGTACATGGATTCATAACGTCAGTCCCGCAGCTGCTCCCCAAGAACTGCGACACAGATGAGCATTTGGCACCCACTTGATTCCAGGGCAGGTGACTCAGGAAACACCGGGCTCCACTCCACCTTCCAGAGACGCTGGGACGGTGGCAGTGAGGAAAGGCCCTGTCACTTGGGCAAACAAGTCAGTTGTGCCAAGACATTCTTTTGGGGGGGGGGCAAAGGTGAGGCATGTTGGTCACCTGCAGAGTGGCCTTGAGAACCAAATCAAAGCGGCCCAGAGGCTGCTTCCTGTCCCTGAAGAGGGTCTCTGCAGCCGCATCGAAGCAAACCCGGGGGTCAGTTGGGGCCTCCTCTGATTGCTGCGCCATTCAGGGTCTTTGCCTTATTGGTGAGCCCCCGAGGGGTGTCAAGTTCTGCAGAACCAAAGCAGAAGGCCAAAAGGAAAGGGCAGGGAAGTTTCTCCCTGTGGAGAGGAAGACACCCAAGAGGAAAGCCTGGCTTCAGAGCTCAGTCCTGTGCTCAGCAGATTCCCGGCGGTGTTACCCCTGCCAGGCTCCTCTCCCCAGAAAGCCTTTGTCTGTAGGCAGCCTGGGCTTCTGAGACACCAGATCTTATGGAGATGAGCAGAGAGAGAAGGAACAAGAAGCATTTTACAGGAAAAGCTGTCACCAAGGGACCAGCAACGTGGCTGCTGTCGGCCCCCAAATGGTGGAATCACCCCAAAGCTGGCGAACACAGGTAGGAAGTGTGTTTGACCACAACATCTCACGACGCCAGCGAACAGCCTTGGTGGAATGAGCAAAAGAAAATAGGTCAGGCATTAAAGAAAAAAGGCTCAGATTTCGATTACGTGATTGCCTATTTTTCTCCCCACTTAGATCGTCTTCACGATTCCTCCACGTGACAGGTGTCCACCAGAGGGTCCGCGCCACCTGCCACTCACCAGCCTTAGCTTTATGCGATTCGGGACCAGTCTGCCCTTTTGCTCCAAGGGCCACTCCGTAGAGAAACACTTGGTCCCGCAGCAAGAAAATTCAAGGACGCCTATTTCTCCAAATGCACTTTGCAAGTCCTTAGGGCGGACTATTTCAGTCGGTTTGATTGGATGTCACTAAATCTGGCGTCTGCCTTCCCGTGGAAACAGGTGAAGCCAAGGAGAAAAGCATAAAATGATGAATGATAGAAACTGTCTATAACTAGCTTCCAATCTACTTTGAGAAGCAAGACAGGATTAAAACAGCAGGCTGCAATCATGTCCCTCTGGCGAAGAAGAAAGAAGGAAATTGCTTCTGGTGTGAAAGTGTTACTATTTTAGGCGACAGGCACATTCAGGGGTAAAGCTGGTATCTGTACATGCCTCAACACAGGAATCTCAAAAACATATGCCGAGAGAAAGACATAGAACCGTGGTTTGTATGACTCCGTTTAAATGAAGTGTGAGAAGAGGCAAATCTGTAAGACACAGGGTAGTTGGGTGCTTGCCAGGGTAGTTGGCTGGGGGAGGGAAAGATGGGGAGAGGGTACTTCGGGTCCACTGGTTTCTTTGGGGGGTGATGAAAACGTTCTAAAATTCGATTGTGTGCGCCCCAAATTTGTAAATATACTGAAAGGCATTGAATGGAATTCATTGGGTGAATTTAATTTAATGGCGTGTAAATTACATCTCAATAAAGCTGCTTTGAATGAAAAAACCCCTGCTGTCCCTGATGGCTGACGCACCTGCAAGGAGGGCCACACTCACCTGTAAGGTGAGGCTTGATGATTTTTTGGCTTGTTTTTATAGAATAGCCATGACCAAGCCACGGAACAATATAAATTTGTCACATAGATGTTTTTAAAATCCTCCTTGGCACGGAATCCCAAATGTACAATGCAAGATAAATAGAAGCCTGCCTCTGTTAAGAGACACCGGTAGTGCTTTACTGTAATAATTTGTGTATTCCCAAATGACCCTTCCTCCAGCGCTGCGCAGTGCAGTCAATCTATTTACCTTATTTCACCATAACAGAAACAGCAAAGAGTACATTAGAGAAAGAACCTTTGTCTTCGGATTCCCAGTTGGGTGGGACACCTCTTTCCCCCAAGTATTGGCCTTATTTCTCTATCTTGATTGTAAGCTTTTTTTGGTTTGTTTTGTTTTGTCTTTTTGCCTTTTCTAGGTCCGTTCCCGCGGCATATGGAGCTTCCCAGGCATATGGAGGTTCCCAGGCCAGGGGTCAAATCGGAGCTGCAGCCGCCGGCCTACACCACAGCTCACGGCAATGCCAGATCCTTAACCCACTGAGCAAGGCCAGGGAATGAACCCGCAACCTCAATGTTCCTAGTCGGATTCATTAACCACTGTGCCACGACGGGAACTCCTCGATTGTAAGCTATTAAGTGCAGCGATTGTGTCCTGGAGCCTCCCTGCAGCTCAGGGTTAAGCACACATAGGTCGCCAAGCCATGCTGGCCGCTTGGGGGTGGCTGCTTTCCTTTGATGCCCCGCAAGGGTGGAGGGCCTGGGTTAGGTGGGCAGGAGAATGTAAGTGTCTCAAGCCTACCTGCTGGACCACATTCCATTCCACCTGGACAGAAGGGATTCTCTGCTCTTCGTGGAAATTTCTGGAGCTCCCCAGCCATGCACAAAGATTGATAAGCTATAGAACAGGAAAGAGTGCTGTGCTCTGTCCCTCCCGAGAGCATGCCTGTTATTACAGATATCCCCTGACCGAGCAGGGCTCGTGGAAAAGGGGCCTGATAACGTTTTCTAGGGCTTATTCCCATTTAGGGGTCTTGGAGCAAGGCTGTGAGACTCAACACTGCGGACACGAGGATCTACCAGGTATGCGAAGTTCTTGTACAACGTTTGGTCCATAGCAGGAACTCAGAAACGAGTTCTTAAATGGACATGTGGATTCTTGAATGAACCCATGGACGACTGAACCCCAATGCCAATCCCAAATAAGAAAAATCTGATGGTGAGCCCTGGGGATATCTGAGAACCAAGGGTATTGGGACCTAAGCCTTGAAAGGCTCTGCTTAGATTTTCTTGCTGAGGAAAGGGCAAGGAGTAAAGGGAAAACAACCACCTCTCCAAAGCATCTTAAAGTATTAACAGTTTCTGGGACGAGTTGCTGACTCTTAATTGCAGGGGTGGGGGAGGCGGACAGACAATTAGTCTAAATGATCCCCGCTTAAAAATATATCTTGCGGGTTTGCAAAATGACCTTGGGGTCTTTCCAGATATTGAAAAGTGCGACTAAATAACAAGTCATAAGATTAAGGAATCATGGGACTGCATATTCTACCAATAAAATATAATGAGAGAGCAGAGAAGAGAATGATTTAAACCAGGAATTCTGGCCCCGTGAGTTTCATCACCTCCGTCTCCCAGGTGATTGGCAGAGCGGAGAGCCCGCCTCCTTCCTGCCCTGCTTATTTATTTCCGGTAAGGAACAGGGATACATGATCGGCACCAAGAGGCAATCTCTAATGCCTGGACTCGATGTAAAAAGGAATTCTGGGAGTTCCCATCGTGGCTCAGTGGTTAACGAATCCGACTGGGAACCATGAGGTTGCAGGTTCGATCCCTGGAGTTCCTCTGTGGGTTAAGGATCCGGCGTTGCGGTGAGCTGTGGTGTAGGTTGCAGACGTGTATCAGATCCCACATTGCTGTGGCTGTGATGTAGACTAGCGGCTACAGCTCGGATTCGACCCCTAGCCTGGGAAGCTCCATATGCCACAGGTGCGGCCCTAGAAAAGACAAAAAAAAAAAAAAAAAAAGGGAATTCTGATTGATGGGTCTTAAGAGTTGAGAGAGGCATGAGAGAACATTACTTCAAAGATTGAGAGAGAATTTAAAAGTGGAATTGGATGCCATTTTAGAGATTTACCTTGAATTTCTCCCTATTTAAGCATCTCACTCCTGCCAGGGCTATATTTAGAAATTTTAAAATGATTGAGTATTGAGTCTTTGGGGATTCCTGACTCTCAGCTGGATTATGCTTTCTATTAGTGTCCAGTGGTTTCGGCGTTTTATGCTAATCCATATTTAAACTAGGGTGACCTCACATCCCGATTTGCCTGGGACAGTCCTGGTTTACAGCCGTTGTCCCAGCAGTATTATTAATAGCATCCTCTTCCACTCGTAATAGTGTCCTGGTTTGGAAGATGAAATTCTATAATCACTCTAACTTTGACTCCTAAAAACTTTCAAGAATACACTGCACTTCCTTATTAATCGTTGCCATTTATAGCTATTTTGTACAATTTCTGAGAGCCTTCCTTCTTTCTGTCCCATTTTAAGCATCCTTTGAACTTTAAAAGGCTCCTCACAGGACCGGAAAGCCAGTGGTGAGACAAAGAGGACCGAGTCATACAAAGACAACTGTCGTTCATTAATACCACATGTTAATTAATTAGCATGCCTTGCTAATTGTTAATATCCTAATTATTCTGGCTGCATTTCTATTCATCAGCTGTATGATTAATTCAACTGTGTTATGAAGTATTTAACGCGTGCTAATGGTTCGACAGCACATACCTTCATAGCCAAAGAGAAGTAAAAACAAGAAGCCTTCTATCTTGCGTGGCATTCTCCCCTTGTCCTTGGCTGCTGCTCTTCCTTATCGAAGTGGAGAGCTTCCCTAGGAACAGGAGCTTAACTTGAGCACTGGCCTCATTAAGCATCTTATTCCATTTAGCTCTTAGGGCTTTGGCTGAGCCCCGACAAGTTAACCCACGTCGTTACCTGCCTCAACAAGGAGGTCTCTGAGAAGAAGCCGATGTCAACTGAGGTCGGTTTAGCAAAGGAAGCTACTGGCTTTATTCTATCTTTAAATGTAAGGGAAGCAGTGGAGGAAAATAGAAACTGGAATCAGAAGACCCGGGTCTTAATCCTTTCTCTGCCATCATATTCTAGTAAGTGACCTTGAGCAATTTCCTGCCCAATAAGCACTAACATTCTTGAATTCTGTGAAAAGGACCTGGATTCCCTTCTCAGAAAGCAACTTGGCATCATGTCTACAGCTAATTCTCTCAGGAAAATACTAAATTCGGGGTGTGTGGGGGGGAACAGTGACCCACGAAGGCTGACATTGCTGTGTTAATTTATAAGAAGACAAAATTGGAAACCATCGACCCAGCCAAGGTTAGGGGTTCAGGGCAACAGGCAGGGTTAAGAGCACAGTTTCCCAAGCCAGACTGCGGGCAAATCCCAGCTCGACCAGTTGTTACGTGACCTTGGGAAAGGTACTTAAGGTCTCGGTGCCTCAATTTTCCCACCTGTCGGAGGGTGATGATAATGCCAGCTTCACAGAGTTTGAGACTTACATGGGCTAATACACATAAAAATGCTTAGAATAGTGTTTAACATAATTAGATATTATTATACAGCTATTAAGAATAAAATTGATGGGGGGGTGAAGGGGGAGTTATTTAGTGGATACAGAGTTTCAGTTTTCCAAGATAGAAAAGTTCTGGAGAGCTGTTTGACAACAATGTGGATGCATTTAGCATCTCTGAACCATGCCCCTAAACGCAGTTCAGATGGTTTAAAAAAAAGTTAATAAAGTGATTCTAAGAACAGGGATAATCATGTGTTATACTCCTGAGTTAGAAAAGGAGACATATTTACACGCCACATGAGCAAAACTATGTAGAAAAATACAGAGAAAAATACTGTTTTCCCTTCCCTTTTTTAGTTCTCGACCTCCGCTAGCCCACCTCAATCCCCAGGATCTCAGACACCTTTACTTCATTCTTCTTGTCAACGATGAAAAATGTCAATATTAAAAAGATAAGGAGTTCCCGTCGTGGCGCAGTGGTTAACGAATCCGACTAGGAACCACGAGGTTCCGGGTTTGGTCCCTGGCCTTGCTCAGTGGGTTAACGATCCGGCGTTGCCGTGAGCTGTGGTGTAGGTCGCAGACGCGGCTCGGATCCCACGTTGCTGTGGCTCTGGCGTAGGCCGGTGGCTACAGCTCTGATTCAACCCCTAGCCTGGGAACCTCCATATGCCGCCGGAGCGGCCCAAGAAATGGCAAAAAGACAAAAAAAAAAAAAAAAAAAAAAAAAAAAAAAAAAAAATCCCCCAAAGTGAAGCTGTAATGAGCTAGTATAGAGGAACAAACAGGAACTAGAGTAATGTTTAGTCATCCACCCAGCATTTTGGGGGTGTCCAGAAGCCTGACGCTTATTCTGTACTGTGTATGGATTCTTCATTAAACAGATGAAGGTCTATTCAACAAACCCTACTGCTGTGCTAGAAAGAAAAGGCCTATTTTTTCCTCTGCCCTGTATTTTAGAGTTTAATGAAAAATTAAACCTTTAATAATAAAAAGAATAAACCTCTAATAATTCAACTGCATTAAAAGCACTGCTATATTGCCATATTTTAGTCGGAGGTTTGGGGGGGGCCCCTCATTTGTAGGTAAGGAGCCGCCCCGGAGCACCAAAGTAGAGGTGGAGGTAGGACCCGGGGTGTGTGTGGCAGGGTGCACTAGACACAGCCAGGCCCAGACTTCTGCTCTTTTCCAGGTCGGGCGAGGGCGGCGGGGATCCAGGGATCTGTCATTACGCTTCTGCGATAAACACATGCCAAAAAGTAGAAAAATTAAAAAAAAAAATTAAAGGGTGAAAGAAAAAAGCACCTCCTCCTTTTTTATCCGTGCTTGCTTTTCAAAAGTTTGCCGAAAAGAGGGCTTCTGCCCAGCTTGGTTCCACTGGGGCTCGAACCCAGGACCTTCTGCGTGTAAAGCAGACGTGATAACCACTACACTATGGAACCCTCGCGCGGGACACCCTCCACATTAGTTTATTCATAGTGTCACATGAGAACCAGCGCCTCCGCTGAAACCCCGCCCCCCCGCCGTAGCTCCGCCCCCGCGGCGGCCCCGCGCCGCCTGCGAGATTTGGTGTTCGCGGCCGGGTCCCGGGCTCCCGCTCTGGCGTCTGGACTGCTTGCTCTCTTTTGCCTCCCGGAGTCGCCGCCCCTGCGACCCAGGCAAAGCCCGGGCGCGGGTTCCCCACCCGGCGAGAGTGCCACCCCACGAGTCACCCCTCCCCAAACTTTGCCGCAGCCGGAGCGTCCGCGAGGTCGGCCCGGCGGGCGGAAGCGGACAGTGCCCCGGGCGCGCGGCGCCTTCTGGCAGCTTCCCTCAGCCCGTGAGGGACCTGTCCTCCCCCCACTTTCCCCACCAGCACATGAGCCGTTTCCGGCCGCGTCGGAGGCCTTGAGTCCGGAGCAGGGCGCCCAGGAGCACCACATGGAGCCAAAGATTCAGGCAGCGCGGGGTTTGGGGGTGGTCTGGCGGAGCCTTTTTATATTGACCTTTATTTTGCCAGGGTTGGAAAAGGCGTCTGTCTGTTGGCCTCTTGCCTGAGGCTATAGGCTTTTAATGCTCCCCTGCCTTTTCCCACAGCATCTCTCCCCTCCCGAAGCCCCGGAGGGACTAAAAACTACAGGGCTTTTATTTGATCTTATTTGTCTGGGGGTGGGGGAGGGGTGGGGGATCCGTTGACGACGCGCGGCCCCTTTAGGGCTGGGAGGGATGAAGCCAGACCGGCCGCAAGATTTGAGGGGCCCAATGCAAAATGAAAATAACAGGTTCCTTGATCCTGTTATTAATTCTAAAACGACAACTGCAGAGCATTGAACCCTGCGCAGGCCTGTGAGAGTGCAGGTCGGTCCTAGCCCATGAACCTGCCCCTGTGCTTCCAAGACTGTGGTCCCAAGAAGGTGCTGGAACCCTCCATAAAGAAGGGTGCCTGTAGGATCTCATTTCTTGGTTTTCATTGTCGGTGCCATTCGCCCTCCCCATTTGCCCTCCCCAGTGCTTCTGGATGGATCTTCATTACTATCCTAGGATTTTCGGTGCTGGCCCTTCCCAAGCTTGAGAACCCATTTAAAACCATTTGGGAGGCCTCTTGAAGTGCTGAGCTGGACATGGCTGAAGGCTGCGGCTGTCCTTTTCCCTGGCGTCTTCCTTTGAGGCTGACAGAATGATGGAGAAATAATACCCATTCAGCCAACTCCTGCCTTCCTGGGAAGGTCCCTGGGAGAAACAGGTGGGTGGAAGGCACACTGATCTGGGGGTGGTGATCCGGGATCTAGTGCTGCCTTGGCTACTCACTAGCTGTGTATTTTTTATTTTTATTTTTGTCTTTTTAGGGCCGCATCCGCAGCATATGGAGGTTCCCAGGCTAGGGGCTGAATCGGAGCTGCAGCTGCCGGCCTCCACCACAGCCACAGCCACACCAGATCCAAGCTGCGTCTGTGACCCACACCACGGCTCATGGCAACACCAGATCCTTAACTCACTGAGCGAGGCCAGGAATGGAACCCGCAACCTCGTGGTTTCTAGTTGGATTCGTTTCCGCTGCGCCACTCGGGAACTCCTAGCTGTGTATTCTTGGACTGACCGTTCACCTCCCAAACCTCCATATGCCCTTTTGTGAAATGCATGGGTTGGCCTAGACACCCCTACTCTCCCCTCTGAATTAACTCTGCTTTCCAGGTTGGGAAAATGGAGGCACGTACCTGCCGTGTAAGTTCTCCATGGAGACAGAGGCAGGCCGGCTTGGGTTCTTTATTTACTACCAGGCTTCCTCTATCCTGGTTAGCGCCCAGTAATATTCATCACGGGACCCTTGCAGGATGCCTTTTTCGTTAATGCGTTTCAAGAGGCCTCTTGAGCACTGATGCTTGAGCCAGGAGATGACCATGAGTGGATAGTCAGCCGCTAAAGGAGGAATTCATGAAAGCTCCATGTTTCCCGCTAGTCCCTGAGCCGTCATGACTCCAGGGATGCCCACTTGTCAGGATGTTTCAGTTGTTCCTAAACTCTTGTCAGTTCAGAGCAAGGGCCCGAAATGACACTCACCTGTTGTGTTTTGGTTTGTCTTTCGGGAATGCGTTGCCCTTCCTCCGGCTTTCTGTTTGCCCTCGCTCTAAGGGGAGGGTCCCGCGCATCCCCCTCCAGGTAGAAAAGAGGCTGGTGCACCTCTGACAAGGAGGGAGACTTTTGTTGTCGTCCCCCCCCCCCCCCGCCCGCCCGCTGCCTTCAAGGGGTCTTCACGCTCTCCGTTGTTAGCAAAGTGCAATCTAGTTGAAAGAGCACTTTTGCATACATTCCTACGAAGTAGCCGTGGTAAGAAGTATCACCATCTCCGTTTTCCAGCTGAAGACGTCGAGGCTGAAGAGTTCGAATGCCCCGCCGAGTGAGACGAGTCCGCTGGTGAGTGGCAGAGCTGGGCTCCCACCCAGTTTTCTGATACCGAAGTGATTTAGGGGCGGCCCTTGTCCATCAGGGCTACATGCTTTTCCCACAAGCGTGCCACTGGTCTCTTGTAGCATCTCCTATGCATGCCGTGGGGAAATGGATACCTTTCTTGTCTTTTATCATTTTTAAACGGAATCCTCCAAAGGGGGAACCGGCAGCCTGACAGAAATCCCTGCTGATGACTTTCACCTTGATCCCAGCAGCTTCGTGGGTAGAGCCGCAGCTGGCCACCGTTTCGCCTCTCGCTTGGGTCTGGTCATCCAGATTCGTGAGGCCTGTCGCCCCCAGGTCGGCACATAATCATCTGATCAACTCCTAGACAGATGGGTTTAAAAAGTAGCAGATAAAGGAGCTCCCGTCGCAGCGCAGTGGAAACGAATCTGATTATGGAACCATGAGGTTGTGGGTTCGGTCCCTGGCCCCGCTCAGTGGGTTAAAGATCCGGCGTTGCCGTGAGCTGTGTGGTGTAGGTCGCAGACGCAGCTTGGATCTGGCTGTGGCGCAGCAACATCTCTGATTCGACCCCTAGCCTGGGAACCTCCATATGTGGGAGTGCAGCCCTAAAAAGGCAAAAAAGAGCAAATAAAGACTAGAAGTCACTTCAAACTTTTTGAGTCCTCTGATTTCTCAGATGTTTAGTGTGGCTTCCCCCAGCGTTTGGCTTCACTGGTGGAGAGTAACTCAACCAGAGAAACCGCAGCCCCACACACTGAGCTGACTTGCTAGGAAGCTCAGTGGACCTGATTTCACTTACAGACGATTATACTCTGTCTTTTAGTGCGTATTCAGGAATTCATTAAGGAAAGCGAATGGTTATCTTAGTGCGGCAGAGTTCACCTTATTTCTCCCCTTCTACAGCTCGTCAGAATGTTTGAAACTAGCCTGTCGGAAGGGGTATTTGCTCCTTTTTTCCTACCACCTTTTTGTAGTCACTCACATCCCCTGTCTTCTTAGCCAGTTCAAGTTCTGTGGTCATTTTTATCCCTCCTTTGCCTCTTTGTTGCTTGTACTTGTTGATATAAATCAGGCTGTTAAATCTATTTCTCTCTCTACTGCGCCCCAGGTAGAACACGCATCCAGGCCTACTGGTTTCACGTTAGATTCCTGACTAAGTGCCTCGTGTGAGTTTGTTTTTTTTTTTGCCTTTTCTAGGGCAGCACCTGTGGCATATGGAGGTTCCCAGGCTAGGGGTTCAATTGGAGCTGCAGCCGCCAGCCTACACCACAGCCACAGCAACATGAGATCCGACTGTGTCTGCTACCCACACCACAGTTCACGGCAACGCCAGATCCTCAACCCACTGAGCGAGGCCCAGAATCGAACCCACATCCTCACGGTTCCCAGTCGGATTCACTAACCACTGAAGCACGACGGGAACTCCTTGTGTGAGTTCTTAATGTGGCCCAGAATTGTGTCTCCTTTTCCTGTCCATTCATTTTCCATCAGCCCTAAAGGACAGCTTCATGTCTTCTCTCCCTAAACTTTCTGTACCTCCTTCCGCACCCTAACGTACAGCTGATGACCTGGTTTCCTTATTTGAGCCAAAGAAGTGGAAGCAATCTGAAGAGAATCTCTGCAGGTACCCCCCCATCTGCTCACCTCCCTGCATCTGGCCCTCCTAGATCTAGACCAGGGCCCTGCCTTCTCCACCACAGCCCTGTTGACATTCGGGCCTGGGGAACTCGCTGTCCTGGGGGGCTCTCCTGCATATTGTGAGATGTTTCACAGTGTGCGTGGCTTTTACTCACCATTCCCCGAGTTGGGACAACCCTACGTGTTCCCAGATGTGGGGGGTGAGCAACCCTGGGGGCTCTTTGGCAATGTCTGGCCATGCTTTGTGCTGTCCTGGTGGGCGGGGGGATGCGTGTGCTGCTGGCCTCTGGCGTGTAGAGATAGGGATGCAGTGGAACATTCTGCAGTGCACAGAACAGCCGCCCACAACAAAAAATAACTGGGTCCCAGGTGTCAGCAGTGCCCTGGTTGAGAATTCCTGCCCCAGATGACTTGTCTGTGTTCCTGGCGAAACCCAGCTCTCTACCCCCGCTCGCCTACCCAAGGAAAGCGCTCCCGCTTTCTCCTGCATCATCATTGACCTTCTCTGTTAGATCATTGCCATCAGCAAACGAACGTGCTGTCACTTTTCTCATCATTAAAAGTTATCTCTTGGAGTTCCCGTCGTGGCTTGGTGGTTAATGAATCCGACTAGGAACCATGAGGTTGCAGGTTCGATCCCTGGCCTCGCTCAGTGGGTTAAGGAGCCGGCATTGCTGTGGCTGTGGTGTAGGTCGGCGGCCACAGCTCCAGTTGGACCCCTAGCCTGGGAGTCTCCATATGCTGCGGGAGCGGCCCAAGAAATGGCAAAAAGACCAAAAAAAAAAAAAAAAAAGAAAAAAGTGATTTCTTAATCTCATTCCCCTCTCTTGACTACTCCCATTCCCCTGCTCTCCGTTACAGCAGAACTCTTACAGCGGCGCCCTCTCCACCCTCCCCTCCCAGCTTTTAGGATATCGCTCTCTCCTGACTTGTGTCCGACCTCAGCGGTCGCCCCTTCTCCGCCAGCTCTGCGGGATGGCATCTCTTTGGCCTCTACCCCGGCCGTGCCACGGGCCTCAGCTCGTAGACGTCTCTACTCCTTCTCACCGCTCTGGTGACCTCATTCAATCTGATGGCTTTAATTACGGTCTGTAACATAGAGGACCTCCACATCTCTAGCTCCCAAGCGCCAAATCTACCTACTAGACATCTTCTCTTAATGTCTAATAGGTGTCTCCGGCCTATTATGTCTGTATCTAAACTCTCCATCCCGGCTCCTTCTCCATTCTGTCTTCCTTATTTTCTTATCTCAGATCGGGGCAATTTCCTTTTCAGTTATTTAGGCTATTTGTTATTTAGAAAAAAATGGAGGACATCATATTTGTCTCTTCCCTCACCCCTGCTCCAGATCTAATCTCGAGAGCCAGTCCTACTGGCTACACTCTCTCTTTAGAAACTAATCACTTTGTACCATCTCCCCGGCTTCCGTTCTCATCAAAGCCGCCAGCCCCTTTTGTCTGGATCATTGCCAAGAACCTCATAGCCTGGCCTCCCAGCTTCTGCCCTTTTCTCCCTACAGACTGTTCTCCGCACAGTAGCCAGAGCGATCCTTTTAAAACCTAAGTTAGAGTGAGTCACTTCTCTGCTTGAAACCCTTCAGTAGCTCCCCACCTTAACTAGGATGAAAGCCAAAGCCTTGCAGTGGCTGCTGCAAGGCCCTACATGATCTGATCTCCCATTTATTATGGCTCTGATCATATATCCTGTTACACTGCCTTTATAAGACTACACTTTCCTCCTTGCCGTTCTTCACAGTAGGCCTCTTCTGCCTCAGGGCCTTTGCACCTGCTGTTCGCGCAGCCTTTAGTGCTCTTTCCCTAGGACACCCCATTGCTTGCGCTCTCACTTCGCTCAGATATTTTCCCAAATATCTTCTGAGCGAGGCCTTTCCTGACTGCCCTATTTAAAATGGCTGTTTTCCTGGAGTTCCCATTGTGGCTCAGTGGAAATGAATCTGACTAGCATCCATGAGGATGCGGGTTCAATCCCTGGCCTTGCTTAGTGGGTTACGGATCTGGCGTTGCTGTGGCTGTGGTGTGGGCCAGCGGCTACAGTTCTGATTCAACCCCTGGCCTGGGAACCTCCATATCCCCCTGTCCTGCTTTATTTTTCTCTATAGCACTTATCACCGTCGAGTTTTTTAGATACTTACTAATTTCTCAAGTAGAATGAATGTTTCACGAGGGCACGGATTTGCTTTTCTTTACTGCTGTATTCCACAGAACCTAAGTAGTGCCTAGTACATTGTGAGTGCTCAAAAAACAGGTCTTGAGTGCCTCTGTTTCAGCATCGAGGATAACTCAAGCCAGGTCAGTCCGTCCCAGTCAGAGCTAATCCTGGGGCTTTTGCGTGAATTCCCAAAAAGAGACATTGCCTTTTCCACCCTGGACTCAGTGTGAGATGATCCAGAGGCCGGAGGCTCTCCTGCCATCTTACTATTGCATTGTGTCAGATGGGCTCTCAGTTGCCTACAGCAGCATGTTCTTGTTGAAAATATTTACTGCTCTTGCCCAAGTAGGATTTTGGCACCATTGCCCCACTGATAGGCTTGACTGGGTGACTGGCTGTCACCAGTCGCATGTGGGCAGAGGTGACATGCATCCCTTCCAAGCTCAGGTGTGAAGAGCCAGCTCGTGATGCGCTGCTCTGATGGTTCCCCTTTGCTATGAGAATGGCAACACCCCAGAGAGAGGTTGGCCTGAATCTTAGAGGGAAGACCACGTGTTCTAGAACTGCAGGCAACCTGCGCAAGAGCAGGAGTGAAAAAGAAACCTTGATAAGCGTGAACCCCTAAGATGTGGGGTATACCATCACCTAAGCTGATGCCACAGCTTAGTTTAACTAGTCCTACTAGTTTAAGAAGAAAATGAGTTTATTAAAGGCTGTTCGGTGGCCCACAGGCTCTCCGAGAAGGCCTTGGGGACACCAATGGTGTCTCAGTCTCACTGCGTCAGCAGAGGTGCCTGCCCGCTGCTGCCCCTTCTGAGTACAGAGGAAGCAGCGCAAGCCAGTGGTCGGGCTCAGAGTCTCTGTCACTGCTGTTTCTGCAGACTGGGCCCTTCTGCCCTTAACTTTGGCGGGAAATGGCTTTCATAACCCTTGACTCCGCGTGGAGCCCTTTTCTAAACTCAGGTCTCTGGCAGAGTGCAGCCTGGATACCTGTGCTCCGGCTCTGAGAGAGGTTGAAAAAGCAAATGGCTTGTTTCTCCTTGGAGGAGTCAAATGTGGGGAACTGGCCAGACACAGGGAGGATGTTGAGAAGTCAGTGTGGGTGACCACAAAGCCTGAAAGACATCCGCTGCCTGCCCGAAGCCTGAGGACAGAGCCAGCAGTGAGGGCTTGGAGCTGAGAAACGAGGCGCCCGGCTGCGAGCATTTAAGGCCTCAACCAAGTCGGGCCGGAAGCATACTCGCTGCCTCTTCAGCCCTTTGAAGGGCGCCTTTCCAGTGTTGCTTCAGCCCACTGGCGTCGGATTGACCGATGCTTGCAGCAGAAGGAGTCCTGATGACTCAGGTCTACAATGGATGGGCATCAGCACAGTGGCTGGCAGTGCTTCCTTGGCGCAGACGCTTGGAAGTTTGAGTTGCCCTCGGTTCCCAGGAAATGAGGAAAGAGGCTGATGGGCATAGGAATCACCGCTTCTGGCCGGTCAGGGTTTTGGTTTTGTGGCCTCCTGGGCAGCCCTCGGTTCTCAGAGGCAACAGGGCGCTCGTTCCCATGTAGCGCAGCAAGCGGGACGGGGGCAGTTAGAGCGTGGGCAACGCGTCTGCGGCAGGTGCTGCTCGGTGCTTACGCAATGTCCACTCTTCTTTTTGTCGATAATAAAAATAAGAATAGGCGTTCCCGTCTCGGCGCAGAGGAACCAAATCCCACTAGGAACCATGAGGTTGTGGGTTCGATCCCTGGCCTTGCTCAGTGGGTCAAGGGTCTGGTGTTGCCGTGAGCTGTGGTGTAGGTCGCAGACGTGGCTTGGACCTGGCATTGCTGTGGCTGTGGTGTAGGCCGGCGGCTATAGCTCCGATTCGACCCCTAGCCTGGGAACCTCCTGGGTACATTAAAAAAAAAAAAAAGAATAAACCTTCGAATAATGCTTCTTCTGTACTAGAGATTATTCCAACTCTTTACTCATATGAACTCTTAGAATCCTCACAAGAACCCTGTGAAAAAGCAACTGTTACTGTGCTTAGTTTACAGATGAGAAAACGGAGGCACAGAATACTTAGGTAACTTGACTAAGTCGCACAGCTAGTAAATAAAGGAGCAGGGTTTTACACACAGGCCATCTGGCTCCATAGGCTGTATTTCGCCTCTGTCCTGCACGTGTCCAGCGAAAACAGATTGATTTCCCAGATTCCCTTACAAAGACGGGGTGACACGGTTCTGGCCAATGAGATGTATGGAAGTAGGTGGGCTTCCAAAACCATTTCTTTAAGAGGAAGTAGACTCCAAATGCCCCATTTTGCCCTTAGTGCTTCACTTTCTCCTCAGAACGCAAATGTGATGCTGGAGGAAGAGCAACTATTTTGTGACCATGAGTTGACAGTGACAGTGAAGAAAGCCATATGTCTCAGCAGAAAGAAGGCTTAGGTCCCAGCCTCAGATTACCTGCTTCCAGATTCCTTGTCACATTGTGAAAAGTGAAATTCCTTTTTTTTTTTTTTTTTTTGGTCTTTCCAGGGCCACACTCGAGGCATATGGAGGTTCCCAGGCTAGGGGTCGAATCAGAGCTGTAGCCGCCAGCCTACACCACGGCCACAGCAGCGTGGGATCCGAGCCTCATCTGCGACCTACACCACAGCTCATGGCAACGCCGGATCCCTAACCCACTGAGCAAGGCCAGGGATCGAACCCGCCACCTCATGGTTCCTAGTCGGATTCGTTAACCACTGCACCACGACGGGAACTCCGAAAAGTGAAATTCCTAATTTTTTTAAATTAATAATTTTTACTACTAATACATCAAAGATATCCTTCTTTTTGGGCCACGCCCATGGCATGTGGAAGTTCCCAGGCCAGGGATCAAACCCGTGCCACTGCAGTGACCTGAGCCCCAGCAGTGATGATTCCAGATCCTTAACACTAGGCAGGGAACTCCCTAACATCCCTAATTTTTAATGCCCCTGTTCAGCGGTAGTTTTAGTTATATGAGGGAAAATACAATCTGTACTGATTAAATATTTCCACATTTCTCACCCTTAGTCACCTCCTATGTACCGTTTTGACAGTGTCTTTCATCTGCCTACCGGCTGCGGAGGGACTGCCCCTCAGTGTCGCAGCCCCGTAATTGTTTACTGTCACGTGCCCGCAGTATGTCTAAGAGCACAGTGTTGGGTCGTGTGGGAGTTTTCTTTCTCTTTTTTTTTTCAAGTGTATGACATGGCCCCATCTCAAAGCGTTTGAAGTACCCTAATTAACCCAAAGGACTAATTTGTTCCAAGATGTTAATGGATGATAATGGCTTGCTGTGGTTTTCCTAACTTGGGATGTTTTTGAATTTTAATTAGACCCTGGTCTTTCCTCTTAAGGAAGAAACTCAAAAGAGGAGAAGGCAGAGGGGGGCAGGATGACATGCAAAAGCCTGTCTCCTAGGAAAGGTGGCCTCGTGTGGGGCTCCTCGCAACACCTGCTCTAGCTCATCCACAGAATCCCCTGAGGCACAGTCAGTGCGCTTAGACTGGATAGATAGCCACTCACGAGAGGAACAGATCCACTGCAAAGACTTCCTCTCACCCTCCCCTCCCTTATTTATATGTCTTGCGATGCCTCCAGTTTCCAGCGTCACTCCCCTGGGACTGTAACTGCGCAGAGAACAATTCGGCTACTCCCCACTCCTACAGAACCCTCTTAAAAGGGAGTGTCTGACGGCAGATCCAGCCAGTGCTAATTGATGATGGAAGTGAGCTTGGCTCCTCCCTCTATGTCCCCAAAACTTACTGTCTTTAGATTTCCAAGTGGATTCAGCTGTGCACACAATGGGACTTGCTGCTGAGCTGTTTGTCGTCGTCTGATGGAAGATGTCGAGGGAGGCGGAGATGTTAAACAAACATCCTCTTTTGTGTTTTTATTAGCGACTTTAAGTATTTGTGATTTTTTGGGGACACCATTCGGGTATAGTATGAAGGCTATATATATAATAATAAAACCAAAACCAATTAGTAGGTTGTTTAACTCAGTTAGAGGCTGTCTGCAGGCTAGCAGCTTTCCTCTGCTAAATCCTGTTAAAATGCAGTGGGTTCTATTTTGTGCAGAATGAGCAGGCTGCCATGACAACTGTCTGTGAATATTATTTCAATATTAGTCATAGGTTTCCAGTGTCTGCCTCTGGGTCCAACGTTCATTCTAAAACCCAGATGCACTTCTGTTCTTAAAGGAGATCTCCTGGACATGTTTACCAAAAACAAAATCAAAATGGTTTCGACCCGCTGGGTTTTTTTCTTTTGGAAGAGAAATTCGAATGACTTCCCGTACTTGGCAGATTGTAGATTTTGTGGCTGTTCTTTTCTTTGGGAAAGGGGGTGTGGATGTCACTTTATACTGCGCTTCCCTATAGATTTGATTAAATGGGTTGAAGAGGAGCCCTGAGATCACTCCTCCTGCCTGTCTTTAGCTGTGTGCCCACCCGAACACTTCCTTTTGCTGGGGCGGAGGATGGGCCCGCTGCCTTGTCTTGTGTTAGGTGCCCATCCCGGGCAGTCACTGTTGCTTGGGGAGTGGGCTCATGCTAACTGGCTTAAGCCAGTCAAGGCTCACACTTAGAGTGGGGGTGGGGGTGTCAGTCCCATGCAAACCACAGGCTTAGAATGGGGAGAGGGTTGATCTTAAAAAGGAAAACTGGGAACTACTGCAGGGGATCGTGGGGAATGCTTGCTGGCCATGTGGTTAGGGAGCAGAATGCTGGGCAAATAATAACATTCACTGATTACTAGCTCTAAGCCAGGTACCACTGAGGCTGCTTTACAAGTGTATTGGTTAGAGAATGTGTTTGGCAGCGTGTGATAAGGTAAATGAAACAACAGGGACTTCACACAGAGGGGTTGGCTTTTATCTCAGGTGAATTTTTTTTTTCTTTTTAGGGCCGCACCGGCGGCATATGGGATTTCCCAGGCTAGGGGTCAAATCAGAGCTGCAGCTGCCAGCCTACACCACAGCCACAGCAACACAGGATCTGAGTCATGTCTGCAACCCACAGCTCACAGCAACGCTGGATCCTTAACTGAGGGAGTCCAGGGATCGAACCTGTGTCCTCATGGATACCAGTCAGGTTTGTAACCTCTGATCCACAACGGGAACTCCCTCATGTGATATTAGCTCAAGAAAGCAGCACCTTGACAACATCCTTGTCTCAGGCCCATCCTTCCTCCTTTCTGCATTCTCAGCTTGAGCCTGTCTTCTCTGTGCTGCTCTTCCTCCTGGCATTGTGTCCTGGTTCCAGGCAGAATGGGGGAAGGGTAGAAAGGAAAGGGCTCATGACAGCCAAGTCTTGTCTTTTTTATCAGGAAAATGGCTTTTCTGGGAGCCTCAGCCAGTAGATTTCTGCTTATATCTCATTGGCCAGAACAGAGTCACGTGAGCACCTCTGCTTGCAAGGGACCCTAGCAAATCAAGTTTTGTTGGCTGAGCCCATTGCAGCCTAGGACGGAACTGGGACTTGATTGGTGAGGACGAATGAGAAAATGGATATTGGCTAGGCTCGCATCCCTGGCTGCCACAATATGTTAGGAACCCATTTATTCCTTACATGAAGCCAGTGTGGGTGGCGCTATTACTATCCCAGTTTTTAACAGGCACCGAGAGGTTATGTAATTTTCCCAGGCTCACACACAGCTGGGAAGTAGTGGCGCTGGAAAATTACTCCAAGCCATCTGACTCTAGACCTGAATCATCTGATGCTCTCAGACACATCCTGACCCACAGGCCAGCCCACATTGCTTCCCCAGGGTGTGTGTCCACTCAGGAAATAGAGGCCTCTCCTAGAAATGGTTGCTAATATGTTTAGCACTTTATGAAGAATTTACCACTTACATTATTCCATTTAGATAGTATCATCTCCATTGTAAAAATGAGAACAAGAGGCTCAGAGAAGTAGTAAAAGTTGCCTAAGGGGTTCACCTTCTAAGTGGCAGAGCTGATATTTCCTCAGAATTAGAAGAACTTACTCCTGGTCCCCTTTCCTAATCCTCCTGTTCTTCCACGCACAGTGACTTCATTTTTAAGTTTTAAAAATGACAGTAATTTGGAGGTCCCATCGTGGCACAGTGGTTAACGAATCCACTAGGAACCATGAGGCTGCAGGTTCGATCCCTGGCCCCGGCGTTGCCGTGAGCTGTGGTGTAGGTCGCAGACGCGGCTCGGATCCCTAGTTCCGTGAGCTGTGGTGTAGGCCGGCAGCTACAGCTCCGATTCGACCCCCTAGGCTGGGAACCTCCATATGCCACGGGAGCAGCCCTAGAAAAGGCAGAAAGACAAAAAAAAAAAAAAAAAAAAAAAAAAAAAAGACAGTGATTTGCTCCAGGCCCTATATGAACTTCACAGCCTTCTCGGGAAAAACAGTGCAGGGGGATCTGGGATCTCTTGCGCTCTCGTTTTCCTCGTGGCCTTTTCGTATAGCTGCGTCAACGGGAGCGTGACGTCTCTGCAGGGATTGCGTCCCGTAGACAGAGACCCAAGGGGGGGTTTGCGGATGTGAGAGTGTTCCTGACAAACAGCTCTCATCTACCTGTTCAAGCAAAAGCGTCCTGAAACACGGAAATGTCCTGTCCTGAGTTCCCTCAGGTTCAGATACATTACATTCCCTGGAAACGGTTTTGTAACAGACTCACTGTACGAAGGGAGAAGCAGTCCACCTCGCTGGGGTACGTGAGTGACGTTTTGCCACAGTGCTGACACCTGGGTTGGCTTATGATTGTTGTTTCCCCCATTTTCGAAATCTCATCTCTCCAGACATTTGAAATCTCTAGCTCAGGGCATTGTTTATGTATCACAACATTCTCTTGTTCTGGTGATACTACTGAGTTGACCGTAAAAATCACAAAAGCACTGATGAAGGGTGTTTAACTTTAAAGGTCATGAAAGAATGGGTTGAAAAAGAGAGAGAGATTTAAACAAAAATCTTACTGTGTTGTAGAGAAGTGTCTCTTAAAGTATGCTTCGCCTCCATGCCTACTCCATCGGCACCTCTGAGGGCTGAGCCCAGGAACCTGTGTTTTAACAAGCTTGCCAGGTGATCTGTAAGCACATTCGAGTTTGAGAAGCGCAGTTTAGAGGATTTTATGTAAAATGAGACTCACAGATTGTACCCTCTTTGGGATAATAGTGAAAACGCTAACTTCGGCTGTAGGAAACTAAGACTTTTATGAAACCCTAGATTCTCCTTTGAAAGTTTCCAAATCATAGACTCCGGTTATCTATGCCAGGTCATTGAGCCTGAATTCGTGTGTTAGACTCGACTCTGTTCCCCTCTGAGCACCTTCACCCAAGTAATCGGTATTTGTCTTTCTGATGTCATTTCAAAGGTTATCCTCAGGGAAGCCTTTGTATGACCTCCTGACTCACTCTCATAATACATGATTTTCTCCTTTGCAATTTCACATTTATTTTTAGGATTACTTGATGAGTGTTTATTTCCCCTATGAGGCTATAAACTTCATGAGGGAAAGGACCTTGTCGGTTCTGTTAACTGGTGTATCCCCCAGAGTCTAGATCAGTGCCTGGCACACTATAGACGCTCAGTAAATATTTGTTGATTAAATATATGAATAAGGAGTTCCCGTCATGGCGCAGTGGTTAACGAATCCGACTAGGAACCATGAGGTTGCGGGTTCGATCCCTGCCCTTGCTCAGTGGGTTAACGGTCCGGCGTTGCCGTGAGCTGTGGTGTAGGTTGCAGACTTGGCTCGGATCCCAAGTTGCTGTGGCTCTGGCATAGGCTGGTGGCTACAGCTCCGATTCGACCCCTAGCCTGGGAATTTCCTTGTGCCGCGGGAGTGGCCCAAAGAAATAGCAAAAAGACAAAAAAAAAAAAAAAAAAAAAAAAAAAGACACAAAAAAAATATATGAATAAAAGCAAGACAAGGGTAAATATTCTTTTGTTTGTTTTGCTTTTTAGGGCCGCACCCACAGCATATGGAGGTTCCCAGGCTAGGGGTCTAATCAGAGCTGTAGCCACCGGCCTTCACCACAACCACAGCAACGCGGGACCCAAGCCGCATCTGTGACCTACACCACAGTTCACGGCAATGCTGGATCCTTAGCCCACTGAGCGAGGCCAGGGATCGAACCGGCAACCTCAATGTTCCTAGTCGGATTCGTTAACCACTGAGCCACGATGGGAACTTCAAGGATAAATATTCTTAAAATTCTCTAAAAACTTTTTCAGAGGCTTTACTCCAAACTCTTATTAGTCATCTGAGGCAATACGACAAGTATTTTGAAGGCCATGGATCTTTCACAGGCCTTGCTGTAGCTAATAGTTTCAATATTCGTCCAAGAAACCAACTGTTCTTTGTCTTCTGTGTTCTGGAAAACAAAAATAGTCGACAGGGAGGCAGTGAATTGCAAAAAGAAAACTTGAAGAACCTGGAACTTGCCTTTTCCAGGAAGCAGGAAGTAGTTCTCTCATCTAGGTTGTGTTGTTCACATTCTCTTGGCAGGTCCTATCCTATCTGCCTCCATTATTGTGGGGTTGCCGAGAAACCTATTAAAGAATCATTCTAGAATCTACCTCTGGAAAGTTCTAGATGACGCCAGGGAATCCTCTCTAAGTAAGATCTAAGTGTGGCGATGGATTGTGTCCTGAGCCTGCAGGTCAGGCTGAAAGATTCAGCAGCCAACAAAGTGAAGATCTAGGAGTCTCTTTTTTTTGAACCTGTGTGGAACTGGTAAAGCTTAGAGGGAAGGGTAAGAACTCTTAAAGGAGCAGGTGAATGAGATGCGGCTCGGCACGGACCCATATGATTGAAAGTTACCCTCCTACCTCTCTGTGTTTAGTTGTTTGGCCAACTCTGGTAGACTTAATGTTTTGTGTATGGAGCTTGTCGCACTTTAGTAAATATTGTATCAGAGCTGTCTTTAGAGAGTGGAATTGGGTCACCTTCGTGTACTGGAAAGAGTACTGGCCACCAAGTTGTAGGACTGATGTTGGGGAGGCTACTTAACCTCTCAGGGCCTGGTTTCCTCTTCCATAACATGAAGGACCTTTCTGAACAAACCCGAAGGGCCAGAGTATCCTGCCACATCACAGGCTCAGCTGTTACACAGCTCTGGGCCAAGACTCTCATGATGATCTTACACGGGGACTCCGCCATCTGGGCCTAGTTCAGTTTTGCCCGATTTCCAGTGCTTTGATATGAGAGGGAATTGCATAAATGTATATTCTTTGTTTTACTTTTGTCTTGGAATGGCAGATTAATAGCTCCTGCAGAAGGAAAAAAAAAAAAAAAAGCAGCAGTAAGGAATTACCATTGTTCTGCCATTGACTCATGCTAGATGTCACACTGAGACGCATGCAAAACGCAGGCACATACAAGCTAAAGGAACAGATTGTGGCAATATTTAAAAATATCACAGCTCTGTAAATAAGAAGCAGTTCTGATAAGCTGATTTGGAATTCATGCAAAATACCCATAACTCTGAAAATCAGAATTGTACACTGCCAAGGTAAATTACTTCTGTGCAGTGAGTACAGATCCAGGTATGTTGGATTATGTGATAATACCTAGCTCCCTTGGTTTACAGATACTCCTCTCTCCTGGGCCTCTTCCTTTCCAGATTGTTCCTTTTTTAGTCTCCTTTGTTTGCTCTTTCCTCCTCATTCCCTTTAAATCTCTCTATTCCCCAGGCTTCTGATTTTGCCCCTCTTGCCTTCTGATTTTACAAGCTCTCCCTGCCTGTTTTATCTTCTCTAATCGCTTAGCTGTTACCAGGAACCCGGTGACCTCTTTAATCAGCATCTG
Source organism: Sus scrofa (assembly GCF_054392235.1). Classification (NCBI taxonomy): domain Eukaryota; kingdom Metazoa; phylum Chordata; class Mammalia; order Artiodactyla; family Suidae; genus Sus; species Sus scrofa. Next base: position 18,764,691 of record NC_139401.1, read on the forward strand.
CAGACCTGAGTTATCTTCTGGGCTTTAAACACGAGCTTATACTGCCTCGGGGACATTTTAACTTGTTATTTCTCTGCACCATAAACATGCTTGTCCCCTTCCCTCATGCCCTGTACCCAGCCTGGGACCTGCGGGGTTTATTACCTGAAAGGCTTTTGCATTTGGCCCCTCCTCTCCACCTCCACCGCCATGCTTTCAGCCAGCCTTTATCGGCCGTCTCCTGGATTCTTGCAAGAGCTTCCTCGTTGATCTTCCTAGGGCCGGCTCTTTCCTAGGTCATCACGCTGACCCCCAGAGTGAGCTTCTTCAAGTGTGAATCTAATCAGATTCCTCTCGGGCTCCCTCTCACTTGAACGGGGTCTGTAATCTGGCAGCTCACACAGGAATCTGTATAGTGTTTTGAGAAAATGAGAATTACTGCCTTTCATCGATTCCAAGATGCACATTTTTTTTTTTTTGCATTTTAGCACCTCTGAAATTGGAATATGGATTAAAATCAATGGCGTGTCATAGTTTGATGGGTGGCTTTTTTCTTTCTTATTGGTGCGTAACATAATGGTACACCTTGTAGTCAATGGCATCCTAAATTTGTAGAAAGTTACTCATTCTGACTTTCAAAAATAGGGAGTTTTACATAAAAATATGTCCAGCTTCTCTTGAAAAATTATACTGGGCAACACTGGGCCAACATTTCTGGATGGCAGCCTAAGAGGGAACTACCCGTAAGTAGCAGCTGCCTCATTTAGACAACGGCTCTCTAGAATGTCCCATCATTTCCACCCAGAGTGCTTTACTCATTTATGTTATCTACTCCAGCCCATGTAAGCATTTGAAATTGCAGTCCCTTCCCTGCTTAAAGTGTGAATTCTTTGCTATTGTTAACAAAAACCATCAGGAGTTCCCATCGTGGCTCAGTGGAAATGAATCTGACTCGTATCCATGAGGACGCAGGTTCGATCCCTGGCCTCACTCAGTGGGTTAAGGATCTGTTGTTGCCTTGAGCTGCAGTGTAGGTCGCAGACAGGGCTCGGATCTGGCATTGCTGTGGCTGTGGTATGGCGGCAGCTACAGCTCCGATTCCACCCCTAGCCTGGAAACCTCCATGTGCCGTGGATGCGGCCCTAAAAAGACAAAAACAAAAAAAAACCAAGAATGATCACGGTTGGCACCAGCCTGCCTCCTCAGGTTCACCTCCCCACCCCCTGCTCTCCACAGCCTCTATCCAGTCTCAGGAAACATTACTCAAGTCTAACTCGCTCCTGCGTTCCCTGGAATGCCCTCGTCCATCTCTGTATGGTCTAGGAAGCATTTCCCGACTCGCCCTGGCAGGGCTCGTATCCCTCTGGGCTCCAGCAACACACGGCCTGTCTCTGTATCTACACCTCCTCCTTTTGCTTTTCTAAATGCCTGCACCTGCGGCATGTGGCATTCCTGGGCCAGGGATTGAAGCCAAGCCGTAGCTGTGGCAACTCCGGATCCTTTAACCCACTGTGTTGCGCAGAGGATTGAACCTACGCCTCTGCAGCAACCTGAGCCCCTGCAGTCAGATTTTTTTAACCCACTGCGCCACAACGGGAACTCTGGACACCTCCCTGTCTTGCCATCATTTGTGGACAGGCCCATGTCTCTCATTCCGCTGTGCGCCTGGGAAGGAAATGGATCGGAATGCTTTTATCTTTGTGTCACTGCCTCGTAGCTGGAGCTTGCTCAGTAAGTGTCTGTTAAGAAAAGGATGGATGGGGTACGTTTTCTCACTGGGATCTCTGTTTTTTGAATTTTGCCCATGGAGAGAACACTAAAGGTGACGTCAGAGAGAAGGACAAGCGTCGTCCTTAGTGCTCTGAGTTTACAGTGGAAGATGCTGCTTCTGGCTGGGCTTTAGGAAGTGCCTTGGCAGTTAGCGTCAGCCCATGGGGACTTTAATATCTGCAGACCCAAAGGCGCTAAGCCAGAGCCAGCTCTGAAGTTTGCTTTTGTTTTGTTTTAAAATTAATTAATTAAGGGAATTCCCCTCATGGTGCAGTGGAAACGAATCCGACTAGGAGCCATGAGGTTTCGGGTTCGATCCCCGGCCTTGCTCAGTGGGTTAAAGATCCAGCGTTGCTGTGAGCTGTGGTGTAGGTCGCAGATGTGGCTTGGATCTGGCGTTGCTGTGGCTGTGGTGTAGACTGGAGGCTACAGCTCCGATGAGACCGCTAGCCTGGGAACCTCCACATGCCGCGGGTGTGTCCCTAAAAGGACAAAAGACAAGAAAAGATTAATTAATGTTTTGGCTGCGCCCACGGCATGGGATCAGATCTGAGCCATAGCAGTGACAACGCCTAGTCCTTAACCACTAGGCCGCCAGGGAATGCCTGAAGTTTTTAAAAACATTTATTTTAAATTAGAATAAAACCGATTTCTTGTCGTACAGTTCTGTGAATTTTGACCTGCGGGTAGGTTGATGTAAGCACCACCACAATCGGGGTACAGACCATCGCCTCCAAATTCCCTTTTGCTGGTCCGTTGTAGTCACACCCTCCCTCACCCCCTAAACCATGGCAGCCACTAATCGGTTCTCCGTAACGACCGACCGACCGTTTTGTCTTTTGGAGGATATCCTTTAATTATACTCAGCGGTTTAAACCCGCCTTCTTTCACCAAGTGTAATGCTTTTGAGATTCCTCCAGGTTGTATGTATCAAAAGTTTGTTCCCTTTTACTGGTGAGTTGTGTTCTACTGCATGGAAATAGTTTGTGTATCCATTCCCCCTTCCAAGGAATTTTGGGGTGTTTTCACTATTTGCCCATATGATCCTATGTACAGGTTTTTGTTTGAATATAAGCTTTCATTTCTTCAGCGTAAACCTCCTGGGGTAGGATTGCTGTGATACGAAAGTGTATGTGCAACTTTCTAAGAAACTACCAAACGTTTTCAGAGTGGCTGTACCATTTTGCATCCCTGCCCCCCCCCCCCCCCCCAGCAAAGTCTACGAGCTCTAGTTGCTCCACATCCTGGCCAGCATCGCATATTGTTAGAACTTGTGAAAAATCTAGTAGGTGTGCAGTGTTGTTTCACTGTGCTTTTGATTTGAATTTCTGCTTCCTTGAATCCATTCTGGGGAGCAAGAGGGGGAAAAATGGTCACCTCACCACAGCGTGGTGGTGCTTCCAACTCTGATCTTCTTCAGTATGCCCTCTGCTGTTTACTTTCCAGAGTCCTGTGTTAGTTATTTATTGCTGTGTCACTAATTACCAAAAAACTTAGAGGCTTAAAGTGCACATTTATGATCTTACAGCTTCTGTGGGTCCCGAACCCGGGCATGGCTTATGTGGGCCCTCTCTCTCAGGATCTCCCACAAGCTGCTGTAATCAAGGCGTTGGCTGGGCTGCAGTCATCTTAAGGCTTAGCTGAGGAAGGATCTGCTTCCAAGCTCACGTGATTGTTGGCAAGATTCAGTTTCTCCAGGACTGTTTGACTCAGGGCTTCAATTCCTTGCTGGCTTTTAGCCAGGGACATGCCGCAGTCCCGTACCACGTGGGCCTCTGCAGCATGGCAGCTTGCTCCAGCAAAAGCACGCAAGTGGCGAAGGCAGTGGAGAGAGTCTGGTAGCAAGACAGAAAGTCATGATCTTTCATAACCCAACACATTTGCCATGTTCTGTTGATGAGAAGTTAGTCATTAGTCCGGCCTCACACTGAAAGGGAGGGATTACACAAAGGCATGAACACCAGGAGGCCGGGATCACTGGGGGTCGCCTTGGAATTTGCCACAGTCTTCAAATAGCTGCTCCATGGAGCCTGTCCCTGTTTAATAGCTTCACTCCATTAGATAGAGTGGAGTGCTGTCCTTATTCTGTTTTAATTTCTGTGAAGCTTTTTCATTTGATTTGTGAACATTCAAGATTAATTTAAGGAAGTTGGCTCTCCCCCCCCCCCCCCCGCCCCCCGCTTTTTACGGCTGCACCTGCAGCATGTGGAAGTTCCCTGGCCAGGGGTCGAATTGGAGCTGTCGGTGTGGCCTGCACCACAGCCACGGCAACACTGGATCCGAGCCACATCTGTAACGTCTGCCGCAGCTTGCAGCAATGCTGGATCCTCGACTTACTGAGCGAGGCCAGGAATCAAACCCGCATCTTCACAGAGACAACGCCGGTTCCTTAATCCACTGAGCCACAGTGTGAACTCCAGGTTTTTGTTGTGTTTTGTTTTTAACTCAAGCTATCTAGGACAAAGCTAGGGATAGATTAAGCAGTGGTCAAAATTCTGATATCTACTAATCTTCTGTTTATTAAATCACAACCATGGAAAGCTCAACTTTCGTACCTAAGATGGAGCCTTTTCGATGATGAATTTATAAACTTCAAAACGTGACGGCTATTTCAGCCTGTCATTGTGGCTGCTGACCAAGTGACCTTAACAGACAAGTCTATCTCGACAGCGCTGGCCTTTATGAATTTATTTCACCTGCTAGTGACTTATAATCCATTTTTGATTTATTTTAATGATTTTCTAATAACTTGCCAAATCTGGCTTTTCTTGTCTCCTACTTAATATGGTTTTTCAATACCCAGAACTCACCCCTGGAAGTGTGCTTGATCCTTTCTCTTTATTAAAATGCTGAAACTACTTAGTATTCCTACCCTCTCTTCAAAAGGAAGCAAACTCTTTAAATCAAGGTTCTTCAAATGTTTCTGATCATGAGCCTCTCACAGTGGAAGCTTTTTGAGAATGGATCTCTGATACCGTTATATCTGTTTATTTACAACGAATTCTACCGAACTCATACATCATGTACATTATCAAACGTACACGAAAATAGGAAATTCAAAAAGAATAATAGTTAAAAATATGCGTTCTAATATTTTGCTTTCTGTTGTCCAGCAGACCTTCTGTGCATTTGCGGTGGGACAGGTACCTCAGTTTGGAGACTACTCGGGGCTAGGAAGCTGGGATTGGGTGTGATTGCTGACCGCTGGCTCTGAAATGGAGCAGGACCCTGTGGGACCTCCCGGGTACAAATCCTTTCTGTTTCTAGTTTGTAGGAAATAGACTTCATTCAGCCTCCTTGATCTTCCCTGAGTTCCAAAGGGCAGATTTAAATAGTCAGTCACTAATCACGGAAAGGAGGGAATGCAAAAACAAAGGAGTAGGAGTTCCCGTCGCAGCACAGCAGAAACGAATCCGACTAGGAACCATGAGGGTGCGAGTTCTACCCCTGGCCTCCCTCCGTGGGTTAAGGATCTGGCGTTGCCGTGAGCTTGTGGCGTAGGTCACAGATGCGGCTCGGACCCTGCGTGGCTGTGGCTGTGGTGTAGGCTGGCAACTGCAGCTCCCATTGGACCCCTAGCCTGGGAACCCCCATGTGCTGTGGGTGCAGCCCTAAAAAACAAACAAACCAACAATAAAACAAAAGCAAAGGAGTAGCGGTCACGAAACAGTAGTGCAGCAGGCACCTGGTTCCTTGTCAAGGAGCAGACCTCGCGGTACCTTTGAGTTCTTCCGCAGGCACTGAGGCCCCTACCTCGGTGGAGGAAGGGAACTTTAGACTGAGCACAAGCTTCCTGGACTCCATCCTGTTACCTCACCACCAACCAGTCAGAAGAAAGTCAGCTCACTGTGGAAGATAACGAACTCTCTGACTCCCCTCCCCAAATGATTCTCCCTTTAGAAACTTTCACAGCTGAGCAGGATTTTCCGAGTTGGCTTTGGGACACTAGTCCGCCTTCTCCCCAGGTTGCTGGCCTCCTGAAGTAAAGCAGCCTTTCCTTTCTAACTACCACTCAGATTATGTGGATCACAGGGCAAGAGTCAGGTTTGGAGGCTTGCTTAGGGCTGGGCGTATTGGCTTTTGAGCGGCCAGCAGCTGAACCTGAGTTTGGTGACAGCCCTGGCACCGGGGCTAGCTAGAGGGCTGGCTGCGAGTTGCCAGAGCTGGGAGGCCAGCCCCGTCCGAGCTCCCCCCTTTGGTGCCTACAGGGACTGAGGTCGCAGGGGCCCTGAGTGGGCAGGCACCCGAAGTACTCAGCACCAAATAGATGTGCACACATCATTTTTTCTCTGTCTATTCCCAAGTCCAGCTGCTTTGCCTAGATTCTAGCACATCCCCCCGTGTGTATCATGACCAGTAATGGGAGCTGCCCGTTAGGATGATTTTCTTGGTAGAAACTTGACCTGTGGCCAGCTCCGGGAAGCTTGTGAAGTAGGAGCGGCTGGCCTGTCGTACCCATTCTGCCTCTCGTGAGGTCACCAGGCTTCTCTGTTCCCCTCCGTCTTTGCATAGTTTGCTACTACCATAGACTAACCAAGTGTCCTGGTTCGGGTTCCCTCAGAAGCTGACCCGGAGACAAGCATTTGAGAGCAGCTTTATTTGGAAGGCGAATGCAAACCCAGGAGAATTGGGAAGGGAAGGAGAGACCACTAAGACAGCGAAGCAAGAGCAGGTCCAGCCTGCAGAAGTGGAGAGGCTGCCATTTTTCTTTTTTTCCCTTTTTTTTAGGGCCTCACCCATAGCACATGGAAGTTCCCAAGCTAGGGGTCTAACAGAGCTGTAGCCGCTGGCCTATAGCACAGCCACAGCAAAGCAGGATCCAAGCTGTGTCTTCGACCTACACCGAAGCTCATGGCAACGCCAGATCCTTAACCCACTGAACGGGACCAGGGATCGAACCTGCGTCCTCGTGGACACTAGTTGGGTTCGTTACTGCTGATCCACAAGGGGACCTCTGGGAGGCTGCCATTTTTCAATCAGTAGATTTCGATGAACGCTTTTCTCTCTCTGCTTGTAAGTAATTGCATTACAATTAGGAACTCAGTTCATTTTGATTTTTGTTTCACATTCTTTCCCGTTTCACATTCTTGTTAAATTACACCTTTTTTTCTCCCTCATCTCTTTGCTTCTTGTGAACGCCTACCTTCTGGTCGTGCAATTGTCAGGTCTCAGCCAGGGCATCGCTTCTAGAAAGGCTTTCCTCATCCCCCTTTCTGTGCCCCTTACCTGTCCTGTTAGAGATTTTGTCATTCTGTATTGCTTTTTCATTTCATGTAATCAGTATCTGTTACGTGCCTGCCACTGTTTTATGTTCCTGGAGCTTCTATTCCAAACGGGGAGACAGTTTTTAAATTTGTAATTTTATCTTTATTTCTTATTTACTTACGTGTTTGCCTCACCCGGTCGTATCCATTTAGTTCGCTACTTATGTCCCTGTCCCTCCGCACAGTGCCCGCCACATAGAGGGTGCTCATTAAAAATGTGTTGCATTGTGGAGTTTCCTGGTGGCCTAACAGGTTAAGGATCTGCTGTTGTCACTGCTGTGGTACAGGTTCTATCCCTGGTCTCGGAACTTCCACAAGCTGCAAGTGTGGCCAAAAAAAAAAAAAAAAAGTGTTGAATTGGATAGAAGAGCACAGTGCATCTTTGTTAAGAATGATTTGGTGTTTCTGTGGCCTTTTCCAAGGGGGAAATTGAGCTGTCACCTTTCCTATTGACTCTTCTCATGCGATGATGTGCCCACGGAGAGAGAAATCGACCCACCTGGTCTGTGAGGGGTATAAGTCTCTTAATGAGTGAATTTAGAACTGTGAATGTTATTTTGTCCTTTTTTTTTTTTCAGACTTGGAGAACACATCCCTGCCTAGCAAGAAGAAAGCCAGAGAGCATCTGCAAAGAGGCGGAAAGCTTCATTTTGTGAACACAAAAGGTGCTGACTGAAGCAGTTTAGTGTAATGATTCTTAGTGGAGGTTCTGGAGTCGAGGTGCTCGAGTTCACATCGCAGCTCTGCCACTCATTTGCTTTTTGACTTTGGGCTCTAGTTCCTCATGTGCAAGTAGGAATAATAATAACATATAGCTCATCGGATGGTGTGTGGATTAAATGAGATTAACACGTGTGAAATTAAGGGGTGCCTAGAGCATGGCAAGTGCTCAATGAATGTTATCATCGCAGTTTATTCCCATACATCGTGGCTGGTTCATTTAACATGGCAGGCTGGCCACAGGACTCGTCGTGGTGCTCAAAGCAACATTTTAGCGTTCTTCATACAGTGGAACAATATGGCGAGGTTCTTGATTTTAAGCAAATCTAAATTTTATGCAAATCCCGTAAAGGGCACAGCCAATCCATTTCGTGGTGCAGAGACTGGTTATTCAAATAACCACCTAAATCATGAGTTCTTTCCCTCCTTTCATTTCTTTCTGTGATTAAAGAAATACGGAGAACTTACTAGCACTCAGAATAGGCATTGACTCAGTGGTGGAAATATTATGCTTCGTTGTTTGGATGTGTGTGGTATAGGTATTAGGACTAGAATTAGGATTGAGGCTACTAGGGCTAGTACGCCTTCTAGTTTATTAGGGATTGAGCGTAGAATTGCGTAGGCGAACAGAAAGTATCATTCTGGTTTGATATGCGGTGGTGTATTTAGTGGGTTTGCTGGAGTGTAGTTGGGGTGAACTCTTTTCCCTTCTTCTAGGTTCGTTGGGTGGTCTGATAATTAAATTGATATGACAGATTAACCGGAGAAAAACAAATTTCATTTTGTACCTACGGGGTCCCATAAAGATGGGATGACTCCAAAGGCAGCCAGGTAATTGAAGCCTGTGTAACATCCCGAGCTGAGGAAAGGGGCTCGGGGTCGGGGGTCCAGAGGAAAGGAAGGCTGTTTGCAGGAAGGCAGAGGAGAGGTTTGGAAAACAGACATCTGTGAGACGGATGAGTTTCTTAGGTAAAAAGGTATCTCTGGTGATAGGTCTCTTCCTGGTACAGGGCCCCTTTCCAAAGTCATTTTAGGCAACCGAGGGGAAGGTACAGAGCTTCTCCTAAATCTGCTGGGGTTTCGATTGCCTTTAGCTCAAAATAATTCTCACGCCCAAGTGGCATATTTTGGGTGGCCAAACCTGCTCCCCTCCCGTACCTCTTTTTGCGTTTGGTGCTAGAGATGCCGAGAGGAATGGGCGGGGATCCTTTTCCTTCAGGATTTCACATGTAAAAGGGCAAATAGCTGCGCTCTTTGGGAAGTTCTATAATTGGACATGCACATGGCTTTGAGAGCCAGAAGACAGAATGACTAACTCCCCTTTGGTGATTCAGGAAAGGCTTCACACCGAGGAGGTGACATTTGAACAACTGTATCTAGACAGAGCCGTCATTTGATCATTGTGGATGGAATAGGCATTTGGCAGAAAAACCAGCCATATAGCGACATTATCCACTCTTTTTTTCTGGGAGCCTGGGTAATCGGACTGTCACTTACAGTGCATATGGCAGCCTCGTCAGGTCCGAGTCTTGGAGTCTCTGCCTTGGAAACCGGTATGGTTGTATTGCCTCGTAATGAGGCCCTCTGATAATATTTAATATGTTAATAGGAGTCCAGAAGCCCAGAACTGCCTTTCCAGTTATTTTTAAAGTGACTCCATTAGATTAAATAGTAAGCTAGGTAACCACTTTACTGCATCTCCTGTGGTTCTCAATTGCAGAAAGGAATTGGCTAAAGAGCAGCTTGGGTGGGGTTATGAAATGATTATGGCTGGAGACTTTTAAATCCTGGCTCAGGATGCCTAAGGCCAGCAAGCTCGAAAACACACCTGCTGTGTAACCTGCTAGGAGGCGTTTGGGAGGAATATTGCTGTTGGTGTAGCTGCGGTCGGTGTGAGACCCCAGGAACAAGATCGCCCCTGGATTGCCTCAGAAGCCAGCAGGCCTGAGGCCGGTGGCATCCCGTACGGCCGCGGGCACTTCAGTTTTTCTACTGTGTCTTCTTCCTCTTCTCAAACTCAGCAGACTCGCAGGTCAACTTTCCTTTTCCGTTTCGCCGATGAAAGGGGGTGATACGTTTGTTAGCGAGCAAGGGCGCCTGTGCCTGTGGTGCAGAAAGCCCGACTCTGACAGCAGGGGATTGCAGCAAAGTCAGGGTTTATGTGCAGGGTGCCAAGCAAGGAGAGAGAACAGGCAGTTCGTACTCCAAAGACCAAACTCCCTGATGGCTCGCGGCAAGAGTGTTTAAACTGAGTGTTGGGGAAACGGATCGTAAGATGCGTGCTAAGCTCGTGGACCTTTCTCTAGTTGGTTCAGAGGTAACAGGATGATGTTTCTAGAATCTCAGCCTTCTGGTCCCAGCCGACCTGATGGCCAGCACGGCGTCTCATCCTGCACCTGGGTGAGGTGGCGCAGTTTCTGGGCAACAGCTCAGATATGCCTCAGATTGTTGTGCAGGCCCCTTCCGGAGGCGCGAGGAGGCCTCTGACTCTATTGTCCTGATCATGAACTGCTCGAGTCTGCTGTTGGGAACTCAGGGAGCCGTTTTTCTCTCCTAACAAGAAACGGGACACAGAGGAACTTGTGTGCCCAGGAAGGCCCTACAGAGTCCTGCTTGGTTTCAGCACGCCCGCTGGTTTTGTTTTGTTTTGTTTGTTTGTTTGTTTGTTTTTGACCTGTCGCAATCCTGTGGGGGAACAGGTGCAGGGCAAGAAAGGGAACCAGGTTTTGCACAGAGAGCTTAATCACGAGCTCGGCAGAGGAACTCGGTTTTAAGGGGACCCGGTTTCATGTTTTCCAACAGGCAGCTGATGGAATAGCTGGAGGGGTAAGAATGTCATTTAAGTGAATTTGCAGTGTAGCAGCCAAGGGCTTTTCAAGTCCTAACGAGGACTGTTTGGTGTTCCCACTTTCTTCTCTTAATGGTGCCCAGGCTACTGTAGTGTTTTATCCTCCGTGGACCTACACAGTCAGCCACTGAGTGCTTTTCTGCCCATTTTTTCGGAAATTCATCTTTTATTTTTGTACTGATCGGATTGTTTATACAAACAGCAGTCTGGTCCTGCCTGTGCAGAGCCTGCTCCCCTTGGAAGCAGTCATGTGACCACAGCCCATTACTTGAGCGCATCCCTTTATCTCTTGGCAGGGAGCAGGGCAGGGTTGGGGCAGCCAGCTGCGGCACCCGAACCAGCCCAGCCGCTCCCGGATCTGTGGCTCTGGGCTGGCCTTCCAGGCTGAAAGGCAAAGCCTGTTCAAGTTATTTCTTTGTGTGTGTGCATGTGTATTTATTTTTTGATTTATTTAAACAAGAGCTCTCCCTTCAGAGAGCTGCAGAGACACGAGATGTGTGGAGTGTGTGAGTGTGTGTGTGTGTGTGTGTGTGTGTGTGTGTGTGTGTGTAGGAGGATGCTCCAGAGAGAGCTGGAATTGTACCTCTTTTCTTTCAGGCCTCTACATCCCTCGTAGAGAAGTTTTTTCCCGGTTTTGTTTCTCTTGAGACACCTGGGGCGAGGATAAACCTCTGCACTGACCAAGCAGAAGAAACAGGTAATATGTTTGTTTGTTCTCCAGTGTTTTGGGCAAACGGAAGTCTACATCGTAAGCCTGTATTGTATAGCAACCGAACAGGAAATGTGCGCTCTCTGGAGTTTATTTTATTGCTTTGTAATTTCCCGGAATGTTTTTTCTCCAAGATGCTGATTGCCAATCGGTCGTCATCGTCTTAAAAAGCTGTACAGGGGACTTGGCAGGCTCAGGGATTGTGGCCTATTTCACATGAGCTCCGTGCTTGGGAAAACTCTGTGGCCATTTGAGAGCTAGAAAGGAGAGAGGGATATTTTTGAGAAACACCTCTGGGCCCCTCCTGGGGCGTTCCCGATTAGAGTTCATGTTCAGAAATCTTCCTTGAGCTCCCTTGCCCTCCTGTCTCAGAGGACCACAGGGTTCCCATGCATCTGTAAGAAAGGGAAATTGAATTGCCTGCAGTGTTCGAGAATTCTCTTTGGTGGTGTAGTGCTCCCAGAGATTGATCAAATTGGGTCCTGAAACCAAGGCACAGCTAACCTTTGGGTGGACAGACATTTTTGCTCTTTGAACGTTGAGTGGAATGGGCCTTCAGTTCTGCCACAGATCCGCTGTGCCAGGGAGCGTGAGGTTGCATTTCCCAGTCTGGGTTTCTTCATCCTGTGATATATGGGAGGGCTGATACCTGCCCTGAAGGTCGCCGTGAAGGTGAACTGGAACAATAGAAAGAGAAGGTACCCCCTGCGCTGAGTAAATGTCCCTCAATGATTTTAGCTGTTATTATTGTTACTGGTAAAGCCTTTTTTTTTTAAGATCCTTGTGCCCTCAGGGGAAGAGAGTCCATTTCTGTGTGAGTCTGCACTTACACTTGTCCTGGGAGACACCCTCCGGGTTCTGGGAGGCCCCTGACAGTGCATCTGGAAGGAAGACATTTGCGCAATCAGCACTTGGCGCACAATGGGTACCACCCGGGCATGGCTCCTCCTAACTCACCAGCTCGGAAGAACTGCTCTTTGTTCCAGTCGGTTTTTTCCACTACAGACCTTCTCCGTAGTTTTCATTACAGGTCTGTGAGGTAGGGGTTACTGTCCCTATTTTCTTTGGAGAAAACTGAGGTGCGGAGGAATTCACATCTAGCTGAGAACTTCAACTCTGGTTTGTCTGACTTCTAAACCCCTGCTCCTTTGGGCCAGCCTTACGCACAGCACAGCGCGTAGGAACAATAGGTATTTTTGAGATACTTTATCTCAAAAGGACTGCCTGCAAGGCTCTTTGGGGTACAGTGGACGCTATAGCTCATTCTTAGCGATTCATATTAGAGATGCATATTAACACCCAGAAGGCTCTGAGGAGTCCTGTATTAAAGAAACCTTTTAGTCCTACTTCTCCTGCACTTATTTGATGGTGGACCTGTTTTGATCTTATTCCTAGAACCATAAAGCACACAGATCCTACTCTTCCACAGACACACTGCGGAAAACCTGGCCCTAGGCCAGGCTGCCTCCCCATCACAGTTCAGTCTGATGCAGCAACAGACACCCTCAGATACCTTCTGCTGCTCAGTATCGTTTCCCCTTTTTCTCACCCTTTCGTGGACCCAGGATTAATCACCAGCTCAGTCTTAGAGACCTTCCCTGACTCATTTAAGACCCCGGACGGAAGCAAGTGCTACAGTGGTGTTTTACTGGAAAGGTAGTGGCGGAAGGGGCCTTTCTAGAATGGTCTGCCAGAGATTCCTCTACCCTTGTCTGTGCTCCTTAGTTATCTCTAGGCCACAGACCTCTGTTTCAGTGAAAGCCGAAGAGAATGCATCAGGCCGAGCCTGAAGAGCTGTCTGTTTTCCATGCTCGTGTCTCGCCACCCAAGGGGGAGGAATTAGACCGGCCTGCCTACCTCTCACTTTGAGGGCTGGGCTGTGGGGCCCTCGACTGACGGTGGGCTCTGCATTTGGAGTCCTCAGGGCCAGAGCTAGAGGACAGATTTCTCACAAAAGTCACTATCTCTAGGGAGAGCTGAGCTTCAAGCATGGGAATCCGCCCAATTCACATCTAGAGTGAGTGCCACCGGCAGAGCGGAACCAAGGTCAAGGTGGCTGAGCCAAGGTGTGGGTGTTCAGTAGAGATGCACTTTGAAAGAAAATCAAGAATGGATTAAGGAGTTCCCGTCATGACGCAGTGGTTAATGAATCCGACTAGGAACCATGAGGTTGCGGGTTCGATCCCTGGCCTTGCTCAGTGGGTTAAGGATCCAGCGTTGCCGTGAGCTGTGGTGTACGTTGCAGACGTGGCTCGGATTTGGTGTTGCTGTGGCTCTGGCATAGGCTGGCAGCTACAGCTCCGATTAGACCCCTAGCCTGGGAACCTCCATGTGTCGCGGGAGCAGCCCTAGAAAAGACAAAAAGACAAAAAAAAAAAAAAAGGATTAAGAACAACTTGGGGTGTCTGAGGGTGCTTGGTGGCCAAGGCAGGGTTGGCTGCAAGGGCCATCTTTTGTTCTTTCCTTCTGTTTCCACCTCAGGAAGTGAAAAGCGGTTAAGCTGAAAAGAACCCAACACGGTCCTGCAGTCCCACCCTCCAGTTCTTTCCCGCTAACCTCCCCTCCCTGCGTAAAAACCTTTTAGCAGAAGCCCCAGAGGACCTTCCTTTTGCAGATTATGAGCCAGTCCCAGTGATGAGTCACTATTTTATGTTGATGCTTTAAAACCATCCTTGGTGTGTATCGGTAGGGGCAGCAGCACTAAGTTTCGAGCTCTTTTTGGCCAGTGTGCGCCTTTTCAGTGGTTTACGTCACCCACTGCGCTGCGGCATCCGGGGGTCTTTGTGAATGCTGCACACCCCCCCACCTCTTGAGCTGGAGAACCCCTTTCAGGCCCCAGGGGATCATTTCTTCAGAGACTTCTTTGGCACACTAAGTGCTTATCTAATGCTGACAGAGGGTGAAGCATGGGAGAAGCCTAGATTTGTCGAAAATAATGGAAAATCCCCAAATCATTTTTTATCAGATTTGTATCACCCAAGTTCCTGTTGTGGCTCAGTGGGTTAAGAACCCGACTAGTATCCACGAGGATGCAGGTTCCATCCCTGGCCTCGCTCAGTGGGTTAAAGATCCAGTGTTTGCCACAAGTTTGACCTCCTAGCCTGGGAACTTCCATAGGCTCCAGGTGTGGCCCTAAAACAAACAAACAAACAAATGTGCAAATGGATGCAGATTTGCATCACCCAGAGATGTCCTCAAAGGCACATGCACTGCTTACAAACGTGCCGCCCTCTCAGGGTTTAAGTGGGAGGTTGCAGTCTAGGTTGGGCAGCGTGTGGGAGCAGTAAGTGGGACCTGGCCTTAACCAGCCCTTGTTTTGTTGAGAATTAAAATGAGCTGCCTCTTTGTTTTCTTTTGTTTTACCTGTTACCCGAGGGAATTAAATTATTATTATTTAATAATGTAAAAAGTCTTAACAGCAATTTTTTTTCTAATAACCCAAGACTTCTAGAACAACTCTTATTTCTATCATGATTTAAAACTTTTCTTTAAAAGTGAATATATGAGCACTACCCCTTTTCTGGTTTAATAAAAGGCTTTTCTGTAATCAACTAGCATGTATCTGTGCACAAAATGATGGACTAATAGTTACTTTTAGCATTCATTTTTTTTTCTTTTTAGGGCCACACCCGTGGCACAGGGAAGTTCCCAGACTAGGGGTCGATCAGAGCTGCAGCTGAGGCCTTCACCACAGCCCCGGCAACGCCAGATCCGAGCCACATCTGTGATGTACACCGCAGCTTGCAACGATGCCAGATACTTAACCCACTGAGGGAGACCAGGGATCGAACCCACATCCTCACAGAGACGACGTGGGTCCTTGACCCTCTGAGCCACAGTGGGAACACCCTTGGCATTCATTCTTTTTTAAAGGACCCTGGCTTAGGAATATTTATTCCCTTATTCATTCACTCATTCATTTGGCATTTATCAAACACCTGCACGGTGAAGGGCACTACATAGGTGCCAGAAATTCCAGGAGTGTTTAGAAAGAAAGGTACCCGTGGAACTTATAATCTAGCAGAAACGTGCTCAAGTTGACACTTTTTAGTATGTGGACTTCTGTTTGTTGTGAAATGAATTAACTGAAAGGTGGCTGAGAACCAAATGCCTTTGGAAAGATAGTGCTTTGTTTTCGGGTTTTTTTTCCTCTGGAAAAAAATTGAGTTTGAACTATATCACTTCTTATCATTGAATTGGTGTTGCCTAACTCAGTGCCCAATGCTTATGTAGTCATAAAAAGGGGTAGGAAACACAGCCTAAGGATGGAAGCAAAGCCCAAGGGAGATGTGGAGAGTGGTGTTTCTCAAACTGAAATATGGGGAATGCTTGTGTCAGAGTCTCACTAAGGGTGCAGTTTTAATTGCAGATTCCCAGGCCCCTGTGTACTGCTTGAATCCAAGCATTGGCAGCAAAACCTGGAAGTCTGCATTTAAAAATAGTCTCCCTGGGAGTTTCATTGTGGCTCAATGGGTTAAGAATCCAGCATTGTCACTCCTGTAACTTGGGTTGCTGCTGTGGCAGGGGTTTGATCCCTAGCCTGGGAACGTCAATTCCCTGAGTGTGGTCAAAAATAAGTAAATAAGTAAATAATAATAGAAGAAATTCTCCCATGGTAAGTTTTGCGATGCTCATGTAGGAGAGCACATGGAGAAAGTCATCCGGACCAGATGAACTACTTCGAGGGGTGAAGGAAGAACCCAGCAGACATGTTGCCATGGGCACTGCAGATAACCTCTGAGAAATTCCTGAGAATGGAGGAAAGGCAGGTGGTGGGTACATAGTGCCCCAGTTTCAAAAACGAGAAAAGAAGTTCTCCTGTGGTGCAGCTGCTTAAAGGATCCAGCATCATCAGAGCATCGGCTCGGGTAGCTCTTGTGATGTGGGTTCTATCCCTGGCCTGGGAACTTCCACGTGTGGCCAGAAATGAAAAAGGACTAACAAAACTCGAGGAACGAATAAATGTCAGAAACCAATGCCTTATAATAGTGCCCCCACGCCTTTTCTTTTTAGGGCCGAACCTGTGGCCTATGGAAGTTTCCAGGCTAGGGGTTGAACTGGAGCTGCAGCTGCCAGCCTGTACCACAGCCACAGCCACGCCAGATCCAAGCCGCATCTGCAGCCTCCTGAGCCGCCACGGGAACTCTCAATAGTGCCTTTGAAGTCACTGCCTGAGATGACCTCTGGAAAAATTCTGTTCCAAACAGATGGGGTCAAAGCATTTAGAGGGAAATGCGATGATCACTAAGCATCACTATGGCTTCCCTACAACATCGTTTCTATTAGAGGATGTCAGGTGTTGTCGCGCGTTAGAATCACCTGGGGAACTTTGAAACCTCTTGGTGCCCAACTCCCACCCAGCACCAATTACATCCGAATCCCTGGGGATGGGCCTCAGCCATCACGCTTTTTTTTTTAAATCCCCAGAGACTAATTTGATGAGGCGCTGTCTGAGCCCTGGGACTTTTAAAAGCTCCCCAGGTGATGCTAATACGCAACAAAGTTTGACAGCCAATTTGTCTGTGTGACATTAGGCAAGTAGCGTAGCTTTCTGGCACTTTGTGTAACTTCTAGATGATTTAAAAAGTCTCTCCCACCTTTAAATTTCTATGACTCTGTTATTAAAAATAATGGCAAACTGATTTCCTTTCTCCCTTCCTTTTTTACTCCCTCCTTCCTTCCTCTCTTCCTCCTCCTCTTCTGCTGCGGCTGCTGCTGCTAGGATAGCCTAGAATGCCAGGTGTCAATTATATACCCTAATTTCGTTAAAATGTTGAGTGAAATTTCCTGTGACATCTCAGATAAGTCGGTGGGTAGTTATGATGCACCACCTAAGCCAGCAAATAAGCTCGGAGAGTGTGAGTGTGCTGGATCATGGTGACCCTGGAGAAGGGCCTGGGGCGGAAATGCCACAAGGGTTTTCTGCCCTTGGAGCTGACCCTGTTAACGTTTTTTACCCATGATGTAGATAAGAAAGATTTGTAAGAAATGCCTCTCTAATTTGGAAATAACCCAAGGTTTAGGAGCGTTAATTAATTCAGTATATAAAAGAAGCAGGCCTAGCTAGCTCCGATCGGAATATCTGTGTATTAAGGTTATTGTTGTTTTAAAAATATTTACATAATTCAGATATTTTGCTCACTTTATTTTGTCCCTTTCTTTAGTTGAATTGCCATTTTGAAGCTTTTAGTGTAGTACTAATGGAAAAACAGAAATGCCTGGCAGAGTCCCAAGTCTTTTGTTCTGTGACTTTGTTACCATTAAGAAATGCAAATAGATTAGATCAGGCTGGTTTGGAGCATCGCAAAATAAAGGAAACATCACCCAAAAAAGGCATGATGAGGTGGGATTACTGCAGGAAGGAATTTTGTTGAACACTTCCATGGAGTGATTGTGCAAGATCCACTGTAGCCGTTTCAGCTCATCATTTCAGCTCACCCATCGGAAGGCCTGCTGAGTGCGAGGGCCTGGAGAGCTTGTTTGGAAAGGGCACTTCCTGGTTTCTGATGCCTTAGTCCCCGGCGAGGCCTTGAGCCTCCTTTTTTTTGGTCTTTTTAGGGTCACACCTTTGGCATATGGGGGTTCCCAGGCTAGGGGTCAAATCAGAGCTGCAGTTGCCGGCCTACCCCACAGCCTCAGCAACGCCAGATCCGAGCTGCATCTGTGACCCACACCACAGCTCATGGCAACACCAGATCCTTAACCCACTGAGCAGGGCCAGGGATTGAACCTGCAGCCTCATGGATACTAGTTGGGTTTGTTACTGCCGAGCTACAACGAGAACTCCTTGAGCCTCCTTTTAACGAGTCAAAGAATTCATTTTCATTTGAATTTTGGCATAGTTGTATAAATGTATTGTTGTTGTCTCATGGCCATTCTCCGATTTGTGTTCTTAAAAGCCCAGGTAGATTTAACTTTTCTTTTTTGACCATGCTCGTAGCATGCGGACGTTCCCAGGCCAGGGAATGAACCCATGCGCTAACAGTGACCCCAGTTGCTGCATTGATAATGTTGGATCTTTAACCTACTGCACCATAAAGGTACTCCAGATTTAGCTATTTTGAGTTTAAAATCAAAGCATTTAAATTATGTCTGATCCTTCATATCCCATTCCTATATTTCAAATAGAAAATTCTATGCTCTGGAGTTCCCATCATGGCTCAGTGGAAATGAATCTGACTAGGATCCCTGAGGATGCAGGTTTGATCCCTGGCCTTGCTCATTGGGTTAAGGATCTCGCATTGCCGTGAGCTGCAGTGTAGGTCACAAATGCGCCTTGGTTCTGGCGTTGCTATGGCTGTGGTATAGACCAGCAGCTACAGCCCCGATTCGATTCCTAGCTTGGGAACATCCATATGCCGTGAGTGCGGCCCTGGAAAGACAAAAAAAAAAAAAAAAAAGAAAAAAAAATCTGTGCTCTTCCATTTCTATTTTTCTTTTCATTTTTAATGCTTTATTTCATAGAGTATTGATTTGACCTAGACATGGAAAAAATATAATTTATGTGTTGCAGAAACACAGTCTCTAGCTGCTCTGTTACTGTTGCTGTGATTTGGAAAATACACCAGGATTAGATTATGTCTGATCACTTTCCACATCACATGATCAGCAGCAGTTGAGAAGAAGCATGAAATGAACCCTGCTGAGCAACCCTTAGATACCTCGTTGTTAACGGGTGTTTTCCTCCCTCCCTCCGCATCAGGATCTATGACTGAAGTGGATCAGCCAGGAGGGGCTCCTCGCAGCGTGAAGGAAAGCACTTTTCACACTGTTTAGAATGAGAAGTTGAATTCATGAACACACATGATTAGAAGACATGGGCTGTGGCACTTCGTCTTCAGCGAAAGACAGGAAATCGGAGAATGGTGAGTGCCAGGAGCGTGCTGTCTCCCAGGATGAAGAGTGGGGTGAGCTGCGTTCACCCTCTGCCCCTTTCTCATTTACTCATGCAGTTCTCTAACTGCTCAGTGCCATTCTGCGCGAGGCACCATCATTTGAACTGAAGGTTAAATATTGGGATAACGTAGGAGTCTCCCTTAGGAAGATGTAGCTTTGAATTTATGTTGTACCATCACGTATTATCCGAGAGAGATTTTATGTTTGATTTGATTTCAGTTGAAAATATACCAATATAAAATCTCAATTTAAAACTCAGTGGCAGGGAACACGAAAGCCTCTCTGTAAATTTATATCTGTGTATTCAATACGCTTATAAATAGCTCTATCCATACCTACGTGACATGTGGCAGCAGCATTGCATTTTTATTAGATTTTATAACAGTGATTAGATTTTTTTTTGTCACTATTCAACACGGAACTTCATGAGATTTGATTCATGTTTTTAGAATATTCTAGGTAGAGTTTGAGAAATGCTACATCATCTGCCTCCCCTGAAATGTATTGTTTCTAAATAGATGATGTGCCCCCTGCGCCCCCGTTTTATTAGAGGCTTCAGTATCTCCTTTGTTTGTTTTGTACTGAGGTGCTTTCTCATAGATACTAGAATCTAGTTGAAACTCCCTTGAGTATTTAAGGGACATAGGATCCACATGCAGATTAAACTAAAACCAAACAAGCTGGGATGATTATATGAATAACTTGCTCTTAAACTCCATTCCTTTGTTATCTGGGTAACAGATAACTTTCCCAATTTCTATTCCACATCTTGGTTTGGGAAGTTACTCAGGCTTAAGGTGCAGAGTTTAGGATGCAGAGTATTCTAATTAGTGTGGGATGTTTTCCTTTGGGAGTCAAATACTGGTCTCCCTCCCAGCTGCCTTGTGCCAGTGAGTTAGCAAGTTCATCTCTGACACTGGAGCAACAGGAGATTCACTCTTTTGAATCTGTAAGCATGTCATGAAATAAACATTTCAAAGCTCCAGCTGAACTAATTCCATGGTAGTAATTTATTATAAGAGTAAAGAGAGTAATTCTCTTTTTATATCTAAGATTACCCAGAATTTAAAAAATTTAGCCAAATTTCTTAGGTTAAAAAAAAAAAAGCCAAGCCCAACTCATAAATGTAAATTCTCTCTTTTTGAAATAGTTTTCAACTTTTAAAATGTTACATGTCTATGGAAACATTAACTTTGACTTAGGGATGTCTTTTCCTTTTTGTTACGGCTGCACCTGTGGCATATGGACGTTCCCAAGCCAGGGATTGAATCCGAGCCGCAGCTGCGACCTCTGCCACAGCCGTGCAACTCTCTGGCTCCTTTAACCCACTGCTCAGGGCCAGGATCAAACTTGTGCTCCCACAGAGACCCAAGCCGCTGCAGTTAATTCTTAACCTGCTGTGCCACAGCAGGAACGCCATTGGATTGCTTTTGCTTTTAAATGATTTATTGAGATGAAATTCTCAGAACACAAAATTAACCATTGTATTTGTATTTATTTACTTATTTTTAATATATAATGATTTTGATTTTTTTTTTCCATTATAGCTGGTTTACAGTGTTCTGTCAATTTTCTCCTGTACAGCGCGGTGACCCAGTCACACATATGTGTATACATTCTTTTTTCTCACATTATCATGCTCCATCATGAGAAAATTAACCATTTTATTTTATTTTATTTATTTGTTTATTTATTTTTTGGTCTTTTTGCTATTTCTTGGTCTTGGGCTGCTCCCGCGGCATATGGAGATTCCCAGGCTAGGGGTCCAGTCGGAGCTGTAGCCACTGGCCTACACCAGAGCCACAGCAATGCAGGATCCGAGCCGCGTCTGCAACCTACACCACAGCTCACGGCAACGCCGGATGGTTAACCCACTGAGCAAGGGCAGGGATCGAACCTGCAACCTCATGGTTCCTAGTCGGATTCGTTAACCACTGCGCCACGACGGGAACTCCAAAATTAACCATTTTAAAAGGAACAATTCAGTAGCACTTGGTACATTCAAAAAGTTGTGTAAATATCACTTCTATCTAGTTCCTGAACTTTTCTCTCGCTCCAGAGTAAAACCCCTTATCTCTTAAGCAGTTTTGCCCTATTTCCCTCTTCCCCCGGCTCCTGGCACCCACCAGTCTGTGTCCTTTCGCTATGGATTTATCTGTTCTGGACATGTCTTGAAATAGAATCATATACAATGTGACTCTTTGTGTCTGGCTGCTTGTACTTAGCAGAATGTTTTTGAGCTTCATCGGTGCTGTAGCGTGGGTCAGCACTCCGTGCCTTTTTAAGGCTGGACAGTATTTCACTGTACATCACCTCTTGTTTATCCAGTCACTTGGCGGACATTCAGATGATTTCCACTTCTTTGGCTCTTGTGAATAGTGCTGCTATGTACGTGAGTGTACGTGGACTCATTTGAGTCCCCGTTTTAGTTCTCTGGGGTACATACCTCGTTGTGGAATATCAGGGTCATGTGGGAATTCTCTGTTTAACTCTGAGAAAATGCCAAACTGTTTTCTTGGGTCACTTTTTAAACATCTTGCAACTTTATTGAGCTATAGTTGGCACGCGATACAGTTCACCGGTTGAAAGTGTAAAGTTCAGTGACTTTTGGGTATATTCCTGGAGCCACACAACCATCATCACAATCAGTTTTAGAGCATTTTCACCCCCACCCCCGCTCGCAAACCATGAGCAGCTACTCCGCCGACCTGCACATGCCCAGCCCCGGCCATCACGGGTCCACTGTCGGTCTCTATAGACTCGGGCTCTTCCGGACGTTCCGTGTACATGTGTCATCAGGCGATATGGAGACTTTTGTGTCTGACTTCTTTTATTCAGCATGACATTTTGAAGTTCATTCATGTTGTGTCATGAGTCAGGACTTCCTTCCTTTCTATTGCTGAAGAGTATTCCATTGTGTGAATGTTACACCATCTTCATCCGTTCCTCAGTTGACGGGCGTTTGGATTGTTTCTACTTTTTTTTTTTTTTTTTGTCTTTTTTGCTATTTCTTGGGCCGCTCCCTCGGCATATGGAGGTTCCCAGGCTAGGGGTCCAATCGGAGCTGTAGCCACCGGCCTACGCCAGAGCCACAGCAACTCAAGATCCGAGCCGCGTCTGCAACCTCCACCACAGCTCACGGCAACGCCGGATCGTTAACCCACTGAGCAAGGGCAGGGACCGAACCCGCAACCTCATGGTTCCTAGTCGGATTCGTTAACCACTGCGCCACGACGGGAACTCCTGTTTCTACTTTTTGACTGTTGTGAGCAGTGCTGCTATGAACATTCATGTATAAGTTATTGTGTAAACACATGTTTTCAGTTCTCTGGGATAGAGACTTCGGAGTAGAATTTCTGGGTCATATTGTAGCTCAATGGTTAACATTTTGAGAAACTTCCAAACGGATTTCCCATGTGGCTGCACCATTTTATATTCCCACCAGCAATGTATGAGGGTTCTTATTTTTCCACATCCTTAGCAACACTTGCTCTTGTCTGTCCCTTTGATTATACCCATCCTAGTGGATCTGGAGTGGCATCTTATTAGAGTTTTTATTTGCATTTCCTTAATGTCTAACGATGTTGATCATCTTGTCATGTGTTTATTAGCCATTTATAGATCTTCTTTGGAGAAATATTTATTCAGATCAGTTGCTATCTTTTGAGTTATTTATTTTTATATTTTTTGTAAGAGTTTGTTGTGTATTCTAGTGTGTTACGAGTTCCTTTGGTGGGGAGGGGCACCCCAGGTGTATGGAGTTCCTGGGCCAGCTATCAGATCTGAGCTGCAGTTGTGACCTATGCCACAACTGTGGCAATGCTGGATCCTTTAATCCAAGCCAGGGATCGAACCTGTGTAACAGCACTGCAGAGATGCTGCTGGTCCTGCTGTGCCACAGGGGGAACTCCACAAGTTCCTTATTAAATATATGGTTTGTAAATATTTTCTCCCTTTCAGTGGCCTGCCTTCTCATTTTCTTGATGATGTCCTTTGAAACCAAAGGTTTTAATTTTGATGAAGTTCAGTTTATTTTTTCTTTGGTTGCTTGTGCCTTTGGGCTAGATCCAAGATTGTTTATGCTTATGTTTTCTTAAAAGAATTTTAGGTGTTTTGGCTCTTACATTTAGTTCTTGATCAATTTTGAGTTAATTTTCAGATATGGTATGAGGTAGGGATACAGAATTATCCTTTGCATGTAAATATCTAATTGTCCCAGCACAACTTGTTGAAAAGATTATAATTTCCTCGTTGAATGATCTTGGCAGGCTAGTCAAAAATCAATTGACGGTAAGTGGGAGGGTTTATTTCTGGACCCTCAGTTCTATTCCATTGATCTATATACCTTTCCTTATGCCAGTGCCACGTTGTCTTGATTACCGTAGATTTTGTAGAAAGTTTTGAAATTGAAGGTGTGAAACTTTCAACGTTCCTTCTCTTTTTCGAGGTTGTTTTGGCTTTCTGAGTCCCTTGCATTTCCATATGAATTTTAGGATTCACTTGTCAGTTTCTAAAAAGAAACCAGCTCGAATGTTGATGGGGATTGCATTGAATCTGTAGATTAATTTGGGAAATATTGTCATCTTAACAGTTAAATTATCTGATTCATGAACATGGGATATCTTAATAAGGTCTTTAATTTCTTTCAACAATGTTTTATAGTGTTGAGATTTTAGGTTTTATTCTTCTTTTGTTAAACTGGAGTTTGCTTGTGGCACAATGGGTTAAGGATCCGGCATTTTCACTGCAGCAACTTGGGTGGTTTTGATCCCTGGCCCAGGGACTTTCGCTTGCTGTGTTTGGAAACTAGCTTCCATCCAGTGTTCTTATATAAAGGTCCTTTTATTTGCATAGTGCTTTTATAATTGGGCAAACCCTTTTACACACACTTTTTTTTTTTTTTTTTTTTTTTTGTCTTTTTGCTATTTCTTGGGCCGCTCCCGCGGCATATGGAGGTTCCCAGGCTAGGGGTTGAATCGGAGCTGTAGCCACCGGCCTACGCCAGAGCCACAGCAACGCGGGATCCGAGCCGCGTTTGCAACCTACACCACAGCTCACGGCAACGCTGGATCCTTAACCCACTGAGCAAGGGCAGGGACCGAACCCGCAACCTCATGGTTCCTAGTCGGATTCGTTAACCACTGCGCCACGACGGGAACTCCCCACACACATTTGATCTTCATGACTTGTGAAGGATTGTTTTTAGTTTGCAGGAGAGAAAACTGAGGCTTTGGAAGGCAAAGTGATTTGCCTAAGAGCACATAGCTAGTAAGTGACAGAGCCGGGCCTAGAGCTTGCTTCCTATTTCTCATGGTCTGACTAGTGTGAAGAGTTCTTCCTCCCCTTGGTCAATCAGCCCCACCACAGTTCTCTGCTTCTGGAGTGTCATGGCACTTTTGAGAAAGAGTAGCCTATGTGTAAAATTGAGGATGGGGAGTTCCCTTCATGGCTCAGTGGTTAATGAACCTGGCTAGGATTCACGAGGATGTGGGTTTGATCCCTGGCCTCGCTCAGTGGGTTAAGGATCGGTGTTGCTGTGGCTGTGGTGTAGGCCGGTAGCTGTAGCTCCGATTTGACCCCTAGCCTGGGAACTTCCGTATGCCTCGGGTGCGGCCCTAAAAAGCAATAAATAAACAAATAAAATTGAGGCCGTCCCTTCCTTGTGAGCTACCCACTTTCCATGTAGAGAAGTAGCATTGCTGTTATTGTTGTTATTGTGCTTCTTTTGTGAGATGCAATAGGGAAGAAAATAATAAGACCTACTACACTTCTTATTTCTACTTCTTGCCAAAACTCTTGGAGGAGGCTTTGATTACTTTCTTTTTCTCCATGAGAAAATCGAGACTTAAACAACTGCCTAAAGTCTTGTACTAGTTGGTGGCTGAGCCTGAAGTGGAACCAGCTCTGACAGATTCCAAAGTTCATGCTCCTTTTGATATGCTGCCCTGACTTGGAAAATTGGAATTTCTCAAAAAAAAAAAACAAAAACCCAGAAATTTAACGTTCCAATTTCCTTCTCCTGAACGTCACATTTAAAATTTTATATTGATGGATTTTGAGTTAATGATCTATTGCCTTTTTCCCCCCTGTGGAACACTGTATCTTCTTTTATTTCTTCCCTGGAAACCACTTAGAACAGCATTTACTCATTTTCTGTAAGTGCTAAGGATTCTGCAAAGGCTATCTAGTGTTTTTGGCTTTGAAGTTTAATGCTTTAAGCTATGACAAATGGAAATTTTCTCTAATGAAGATTGTTCTTTTAAAAAATATTTGTTCTCTATTTTTACTTAAAAATTTAAAAATACTAAATAGCAATCTGTTAAAAAACAAAATTCACCATAGCAAATTTGAAGATCTAATTGGCTTTATTGAATGATTCATGAATCAGGCAGCATTCCATCTAGAAAATAGAAGGGAGCTCCAAAATGCTGCAGGGAAGGCGATGTTTTTAAAAGCAGAAAGGGAATGGGATATGGAAGTCATAAACAAAAGGAAAGGATTATTTCAGGCAAGGTCACCTTCCTTTGGGAGTCTTGTCAGGTTGATTACCTCACTAGTGATGGCCAAGAAATTCCGGACTGGTTAAGAGTATTTCTTTAGGAGAGGCTGAAACTGTACTTAGGTTAGGTATTAAGTCTTGGTTTGCTGACACATGGGGCATAGCACAGGTGACTCCATTTTGGGCCTGTTGTCTCTCTGTTTTTTTTTGTTTTTGTTTTTTTTTTTTAACAATTTCCCCCTTTTCATCGCA
Source organism: Sus scrofa (assembly GCF_054392235.1). Taxonomy (NCBI): domain Eukaryota; kingdom Metazoa; phylum Chordata; class Mammalia; order Artiodactyla; family Suidae; genus Sus; species Sus scrofa. Next base: position 18,790,628 of record NC_139401.1, read on the forward strand.
TTCTCAGCCTAAGAGATAGGATAAAAATGTCAGGCATTATTGCCCCTCTTCTAACTATTTGCTCTGAGCTCTTGCAGTTTTTGATTTTTTGTGTGCTATTCACAGGTCACAGTGTTATCTCCTAATCTTTGTGATATGTATAGGCCACAACTTCAGGTTCACAATTTTTTTTTTTTAGGGCCACACCTGTGGCATGTGTAGGTTCCCAGGCTAGGGGTCGAATCTGAGCTACAGCTGCTGGCCTACACCACAGCCACAGCAACTCCAGATCCAAGCCGCATCTGCGACCTACACCACAGCTCATGGCAATGCCGGATCCTTAACCCACTGAGTGAGTCCAGGGATTGACAGGTTCACAATTGTTAAGTCAGTCATTCTCTTCATTCCTTTTCTGATGTTCCATTGTTAGAGACATCATTTACTTGGTGGTGAGTGGCTGTAATCATGCATTTAAAGCTTTTGAGAGAATACGGTATACCAGGGGACTGCTATGATTGTGACAAGCAGCATATTCCCAGTGTTTGAAGTGTACTTCAAAGCCATGGTCCCCAAGACCCAAACCAATCAAAATCCAGTAAGTCAAAGAAAGGCCTCTTGAAGGAGTCACCTTTTCAAGTGGCTTGTTCAGCTTATGCAGCTGCATCTCAACTTCTCCAGTAATGTTAATCTCGGGATAGCAGGTAGTACTGGCCCCTGCAGACACCTCCTTAAAAGGAAAAAGATAATCACGGGCTACCCAGTTATCAAGAACAACTTTGGCCAAAGAGTCTAAGGATTTTCATTGGGCAGCTCTTGTTTCAGCAGCAGATTTTGCAATATCTTCGAGAGTTGAAGAGAGGTTCCTGATCATAGCTTCATGTACATTTGGTTCTAACCAGGGAAGTAGGGACCTGCCAAAGTGAACCTTGAATCATGAAAGCCTCCTGATAGGTTCTTTCTAACCTGACAGTGCAAATTCAGGGGAGTTGACCAATGAGGTGTCTCTGTGAAAGTGAGGGGCACATTTAGGTAACTTAAGAAGTCTTGCCCAGTTGTGTGCCAGCCATCTAGCTAATGATAGGCCCAAGGAGAATGATAATCACTACAGACAAATATAAATCCTATCAGGACACAGACTGCTCCCACTAAGGTGATACTGTAAATGGACAGATGAGTTTTTTTGATGATGACAAAGCTAGCGGTTTGAAAGTCCCCCACCTCTTCTGCTTAGCAATGGGCTGGGAGACACAGGTGATAGTGTTACCTTTCCAGGCCCATGCCAGAGTGAAGGAAAGAAGGAGAAAAAAGGATTTCGAGCGTAGATAAAATATGAAGTCTTGGAGGAAGCATCTTAGGAGAAGCAGTCCACACATCAAGGTCAGCTACCTCTCTCCTTCCTCAGTTTGATTTGAAGGGCTTTAGCATTTGTGCAGGACCGGATGTCCGCTGGAGCCTTCTTCAGCTGGGAGATGTGTCCCCAAGGTTTAATTTCCTGAGGTTTGGCTACCAGCTGGGTATTAAGACCTGGTATAGTCTCTTCCAAGGAGATTCAAGGGCAGTCTTTGTTCTTAGTGGTTTCAAATCAGAAGGGTGGGAAAAAACTGGAAACATTAGTTGATGACTTGTAGCCAGATATTTGAGGAAACTAGAAAAGCTTAGGATCTGGTCTCATTTACAGGTGTATGACAAAACCTCAGACAGTTAACAGTCTTAGAATGTAGTATTTACAACGGTGCAAACATAATCTTTCTAGAGTTATCCCCATTGTAAAAAATCAGAGATAGGCGTTCCCGTCATGGCTCAGTGGTTAGCAGACCCAACTAGCATCCATGAGGACACGGGTTCGATCCCTGGCCTCGCTCAGTGGGTTAAGGATCCGGTGTTGCCATGAGCTGTGGTGTAGGTCGCAGATGCAGCTTGGATCCCACGTTGCTGTGGCTGTGGTGTAGGCCGGCAGCTACAGCTCCAATTGGACCCCTAGCCTGGGAACCTCCATGTGCCACGGGTGTGGGCCTAAAAGACAAAACAAACAAACAAACACATCAGAGATAATCACAGTAAAACTAATTTATTTGCATTATGCTTGGCCCGATTATTTAGATGGGGGGGGGTGAGAACTGGAAGTTCCTGTGTTAAGGATCCAGTGTGGCCGCATCTGTAATGCAGTTCCCAACTGTGGCACAGGTTTGATCCCCGGCCCAGGAACTTCCACATGCTGTGAGTGCAAGGGGAAAAAAAATAGTGGTTGACCATATAAAATATTTTTCAAACTGCTTTCCTGGCAGCTTGTAAGCAAGGTACCAGGCTGATTTTTTCCAAGGGGCTTTGTTGGCTCCATAAAGTCAAGCTTAGTTCTTTAAAGCTGTCTGGTCATAGCTGAATCTATGCACATCTCTCTCAAATATAGCACTCCAGCTAAAGCTCTGGTAATATATCCAGTGTTTCCAATTGTGTCCTGTTACAAGGAGAACAGATTATTATGTAACTAAGAACTATTTTGCCATCAAAAGAATACTCAAGAATTTCCAAAATCTGGAAGGATCAGGTAGAGGAAAAAAGTAAATGTTTCATCTTTGTTTACAAAAGTATACTTTACCAAATTGTTGTAAGTCATAGCTAGCTTGAAAGAAAAAGTTTCTTCAAATCTGGAAAAACAAAACATTAAAGAATCAGCAGTGTTTCAGACAAGAAGTCATAAAAATCATAACCATCCTTTTCAGTTCATTCAGTCCAGTGTTATTCATTCTTATTCTGCTTTCATCCAGTTTTTTCTATTAGTTTTGGAAATTCTTACCCCCTTCAGTTTTATGATCTAAGAGTTATCAGAAACTTGTGTTTGCCAGAGTCCTTTCCATGAATCTCCTTGAAGATGAGGTACCTTTGCAGCAACGCTTTTGCAAAAGCGTCTGACTAAAACAGTAACTACCTGTAAATGACAGAAGACTTAAAAAAATGCCCACTCTTAAATATGATGAGAGTTTATTATCATGGAATTGACAAGGGAATTTGGTTGTTTCTGTGACACTCAACATTTTAAAATCTAACTGAAAGAAAAATGATAACTGGACTTAGGATGGTCATGTTACATTACATCAGGACATATCAGACTTTCGGAATTTCATACAATTTTTGGAACACGTATGACATATACCTGTACAGTTACGACATAAGGGCTTAGTATTACTTCTTATTTGACAATTCTTCCCATGTAACTTAACATATCAAATAAGTCTAATTAGTTCAGCATCTCCTTTTTTATTGCTATTATTTTTTAAATTTTATGACTGCACTCATGCCATATGGAAGTTCCTGGGCCAGGGATTGACTGAGCTACAGCAGCAAGCTGTTGTGTAGCTGCAGCAATGCCTGATCCTTTAACCCACTGTGCTTGGCCTAGGATCGAACCTGTGCCTCTGCAGCGACCCGAGCCACTGCAATTGGATTCTTAACCCACTGCGCCACAGTGGAAACTCCAACATCGGCTTTGTTTTCAGGAGCGAAAACAAATCTCTTTAGATGTTCAAGGGGCCCTCCGGAAAAACCCCATAGTTTGAGGTATAAAGGACTTCATTCAGAATTTGGTTTGGGGGAAGCTTCTCAGAATTATCACAAAGGTTTTTAAATACCTGGTCAGATAGAATCATAGGTCCCTGTGGAGTAATACTGAGATATCCATTTAACCATAGTGACAATTACAAACTTGGCAGGCAGGAATTCCCATTGTGGCTTATGGGGTTAAGAACCTGACTAGTATCTATGAGGATGTAGGCCTCACTGGCCTCACTCAGTGGGTTAAGGATCTGGTGTTGCCACAAGCTGCTGTAAGTCAAAGACTTTGCAGGCAAATATAGAATGTTAAATAATTGTCTTTTAAAAAAACCCCCAAGGAGTTCCCGTCGTGGCGCAGTGGTTAACGAATCCGACTAGGAACCATGAGGTTGCAGGTTCGATCCCTGGCCTTGCTCAGTGGGTTAAGGATCCAGCGTTGCCCTGAGCTGTGGTGTAGGTTGCAGACTTGGCTTGGATCCCAAGTTGCTGTGGCTCTGGCATAGGCTGGTGGCTACAGCACCGATTGGACCCCTAGCCTGGGAACCTCCATGTGTGAGGGTGCAGCCCTAGAAAAGACCAAAAAAAAAAAAAAAAAAAACCAAAACACACAAAAAACAACCCTTACATCTTTTAATAGAGAAGATTCAATTTTCTTAATTAATCAAAGACCTGGTAAAGATGATGTGAGAAATTATTTCAACAAAACACAGTCTTTGTTTACTAGTAGGTTACTTTAATGGTAAAGAAAACCTTTTTTCTGTCTTATTAAGAGAAGACCAATAGTTCGTTGAAACTTGTCCTTTTAACAGAGAGAAGACCAAATGAAAAACTCATCATCATCTTTTACTTGCATAAATTCATTTTAATCTTATCCATCTTGACCACACATAAAATTTTTTTCTGAGTTTTTTTTTTTTTTAAACTTTACAACCTTTTTCTTTTTACATTCAGATTTCATCCGGTATTTTTCCTCTTTCTCCTTCTGAAATAATCAGCCTCACTTTAGGACAAAATTACTTTCTTTTCCTTCAACATTTATTTCCATTCCTCATACCTTCTTTTACCAAAATCATACATCTTACTTTCCTTGTATATATAAATATCCCCCTGATAATTTTTAGTAGCTTTCACTACATGTATTAGAATTATTAACCCTTAAAAACCTTAATTTGGGGAGTTCCTATTGTGGCTCAGCAGAAACGAATGACTAGTATCCATGAGGATGCAGGTTCCATCCCTGGCCTCGCTCAGTGGGTTAAGGATCTGGTGTTACCATGAGCTGTGGTGTGGGTTGCAGATGTGGCTCGGGTCTGGCGTTGCTGTGTCTGTGGTGTAGGCCGGCGGCTACAGCTCCGATTCGACCCCTAGCCTGGGAACTTCCACGTGCCATGGGTGTGGCCCTAAAAAGACAAAAACAAAAAGAAAAACACCCCCCCCCAAAAAACCTTAATTTTTAGTGAAAATAAAGAGGTAAATAATTATGAACTCCCTTTTTATTTTAGCATTCTGTGGCTTGGCAAATTTATAAATACTTTTTATAATTTTTGGAAACATATGCTTCCTCATAGTAAATTTCTCAGCATAGCAGAAGCCATGTTTACTAGGAGACCCACATATCTTTAGTTTCCCTGTAAAAGGAAGCCAAAGTTGGATACACCTATGTTCAGTAGTTAATATTTCATTATCATCTTATTTGGAAATGATCTGGATACTCAATGATGATCATTTAATTTAACTTAGCAAAACTTTAAGATTTCAGATTACTGAAAAGATTTGGATAAACTATTTAAAAAGTTCACCTAAAAAAACTTATCCCAGAATTCCTGCTGGGATGCAGTGGGTTAAGAATCCAACTGTGGCACCTCAGGTCGCTGCAGAGGCGCGGGCCTTTTAAACCCAGCACAGTGGTTTAAAAGATCTGGCGTCGCTTGGATTCAATCCCTGGCCCAGGAATTTTCATGTGCCATGGTTACGGCCATAAAAAACAAAAAAACCCATTTTAGCCCATTTTCATCTATTCAATTTATTTGTTTTATATAATTTATATAAGTTGAATTTCTTTGAGCCAATTAAATAGAGTTTTTTAACAGATTAATTTTGGCAATGCCATCTGAAGGTAGAAAATACCATCATACAGCTGCAACACATACATGGACACACGTAAACAGACAGTTGCTAACAGGGACTTTATAGCTTCTGTTTTAAAATTGCTGCCATGAATCAGGTATAATTATTTACTAGTTGTAAAAGTAGTTACATCTAAGTTGTTTTTTTGGTAGATAGGACAAGTTATGGTTATCTGCTCACATGGCATTTTCACTAATATTTGTGGGAAAGACACTTAAAAGATTTTTTATTTGCCAAGGTTTCAAATGACCTTTTCCCCTTTCCTTTCCCTTCTGATGAAAATTACCTCCCTGAAGTTTATAGAACATTTTTTAATAATGATTTTTATTTTTTCTGTTATAGCTGATTTACAGTGTTCTGTCAGTTTTCTGCTGCACAGCAGGGTGACCCAGTCACACATACATGAATACATTCTTTTTTCTCACATTATCCTGCTCCTTTACAAGTGACAAGACATAGTTCCCAGTGCTACACAGCAGGTTCCCATTGCCAATCCATTCCAAAGGCTGTGGTTTGCATCTACTAACCCCAAATCCCCAGTCCCTCCTACTCCCTCCCCTCCCTCTTGGCAACCACAAGTCTGTTCTCCATGTCCATGAGTTTCTTTTCTGTGGAAAGGTTCATTTGTGCCTTATATTAGATTCTAGATATAAGAGAAATCATATGGTATTTGTCCTCCTCTTTCTGACTTACTTCACTCAGGGTGAGAGTCTCTAGTTCCATCCATGTTGCTGCAAATGGCATTATTTTGTTCTTTTTTTTTATAGCTGCATAGTACTGCATTGTGTATATACACCACATCTTAATCCAATCATCTGTCAATGGACATTTGGGTTTTTTCCATGTCTTGGCTATTGTGAATAGTGCTGCAATGAACATGCGGGTGCATGTGTCTTTTTCAAGGAAAGCTTTGTCCAGATATATGCCCAGGAGTGGGATTGTTGGGTCATATGGTAGTTCTGTATTTAGTTTTCTAAGGTACCTCCATACTGTTTTCCATAGTGCTTGTGCCAATTTACATTCCCACCAACAGTGCAGGAGGGATTCCTTTTCTCTACACCCTCTCTAGCATTTGTTATTTGTGGACTTATTAATGATGGCCATTCTGACTGGTGTGAGGTGGTTCCTCATAGTGGTTTTGATTTGCGTTTCTCTAATAATCAGTGATGTTGAGCATTTTTTCATGTGCTTGTTTGCCATCTGGATATCTTCTTTGGAGAAATGTCTATTTAGGTCTTTTGCCCATTTTTCCACTGGGTTGTTGGCTTTTTTGCTGTTGAGTTGTATAAGTTGTTTGTATATTTTAGAAATTAAGCCCTTGTCAGTTGCATCCTTTGAAACTGTTTTCTCCCATTCTGTAAGTTGTCTTTTTTTTTTTTTATGGTTTCCTTTGCTCTGCAAAAGCTTGTCAGTTTGATTAGGTCCCATTGGTTTATTTTTGCTTTTATTTCCAATGTTTTGGGAGACTGACTTGAGAAAACATTTGTAAGGTTGATGTCAGAGAATGTTTTGCCTGTGTTCTCTTCTAGGAGTTTGATGGTATCTTGTCTTACATTTAAGTCTTTAAGCCATTTTGAGTTTATTTTTGTGCATGGTGTGAGGGTGTGTTCCAGTTTCCTCAGTTTACATGCAGCTATCCAGTTTTCTCAACACCACTTGATGAAAAGGCTGTCTTTTCCCCATTTTGTATTCTTGGCTCCTTTGTCCAAGATTAATTGACCGTAGGTGTCTGTGTTTATTCCTGAGTTTTCTCTATTCTGTTCCATTGGTCTGTATGTCGGTTTTGGTACCAGTACCACATTGTCTTGATTGCTGTGGCTTTGTAATATTGTGTGAAGTCTGGGAGAGTTATGCCTCCTGCTTGGTTTTTGTTCCTCAGGATTGCTTTGGCAATTCTGGGTCTTTTGTGGTTCCATATAAATTGTCGGATTGTTTTTTTAGTTCTGTGCAAAATGTCATGGGTCATTTGATAGGGATTACATTGAATCTGTAGATTGCTTTTGGTAGTATGGCCATTTTTACAATATTAATTTTTCCAACCCAGGAGCATGGAATATCTTTCCGTTTCTTTGCATCCTCTTTAATTTCCTTGATGAATGTTTTATAGTTCTCAGCATATAAGTCTTTTGCCTCCTTGGTCAGGTGTATTCCCAGGCATTTGATTTTTGGGGGTGCAATTTTAAAAGGTACTGTATTTTTGTATTCCTTTTCTAATATTTCATTGTTAGTATACAGAAATGCGACTGATTTCTGAATGTTAAACTTACATCCTGCTACTTTGCTGAATTTGTTGATCAGTTTGAGTAGTTTTTGGGTTGAATCTTTAGGGTTTTCTATGTATAGTATCATGTCATCTGCATACAGTGACAATTTTACCTCTTCCAATTTGGATACCTTCTATTTCTTTTGTTTGTAGAACATTTATATCTCAAAGGTACAGAAAAAGAATGCATGTTCCTCTAAGGACTACTTGGTTTCCTAAGGCCAGAATTTTTATAATACTTACAAGCTTTTTGAGATAAATCATGTAGGTTTGGGGATTGGTAAAAGGAATAGGTGGACTTTGAACTGTCTCTAGAGCTATCTTTCTAGTTTTGCAAAGATTTGTAAGATAAGGATAGTAGTTCTCAGTTCTTCAAAGAATTGGTTTGCAGCCTAAATGACATCATAGGTTGATCCCCCTTGTTCTTAATTTGCTTTCTTTTTTTGTATATATATCAGGTAGAAGATTTCTAACCAAGGTGGGAATTAAAAGATTTCTATGTTCTGGACTTAGAACTGTTTTTTGCCTTTGGAAAGTTTTGGTAAATCCTTTCACAAAGGTTTTAGAGGGTTTTTCTTTCCCTCTGGGTACATAGTTTCATTTTGGCTTTAGGGGAGGAAGACTTAAAAAAAAATTCCTATCAGGCTCTGAATATCAGCTTCCAGTTTCTGACAGCTTTGACCACAGAGCTACTTAAAAAAAAAAATCCTTTTAAATATTGTGTCAGTTTTCAGTTGGGACAAAAGTTAATATTTCTGGCAGTATTAAACAACTCCTTGGACTTGAGAGGCACCCCCAAAGAGGATGTAAAAGATATTTTATTTTCTTCTCCTTTTGGGTGCTACAGACAGAGATCTGGGAGAGTTGACTCTGGTAAGAATTCTAACCCTTAGCCATCTTCTGCCAGTTTCCCCAGGTTCCCATCTACAGGCTCTGAAGGCAGCTTGAAGGAGAGGGTATAGCTCCAGTAGCTACAGGATGTCATGGTTTTTTCATTGCTTTAGTTTTGATTTCTTTTAGTTGTTTAAGGGAATAACATAGCACTTTCTTAGAAAGTCCCTCAGAGTCTCATTAACTCTGGGAGGGATCCATATGGGGGCTCTTCTTCAAGGGTAGGTATGGAGCTATCTGTAAGGCCACTAACTTGGCAAACTTTCATCTATGGTCCTGTAGTCTCTTTAGCGTGGAAAGACAATTTAGAGTGAGGATTATTAGAACGAACACTCAAGAAGGTAGAGGGGAGTGGTGGGAATTGCATCTATCTTACAGTCTTGTTTTAGGTACCTCTTGTGTCTTTAATTTTTCATTAGCCTTTTTCATTGAATTTTTCGATGAAGCCGTTTTGGAATCATGAAGCCTTTTGGAAACTTCTGCATACTAATTAAAATCGATGTCCTATTCTGTTGGTTTCATTTGGGAACCCTACTTTCAAGTGCACTTCTTAAATGATCTTATCTAATTGGAATGTTCCTCTTAATGGCCATTGTTATTTCTCTGAGAGCTGGCAGCAGTTGGGTAGGATCCTTAACTGCAAATGGAGTTCAACCCATATTTCTGCCAGCCATAGTTTGGGGCTCCTAACCTGATGGTTATCAAGCTAAGTTCTCAGTATACAAAATAATGATATTCTCTAACTCTAGATTGTTTTTAGTAAGCTTTTGTCCTTTTGTGGATACTTATAACTTCCTGAGCCACAGCTTTTAGACATAAAATAAGCAGATGTGTCAATAGGTCACTTAACTCCTTAGAATTTAGGGATATTGTTATTATTATTATAGCTAAAATTTTGGGTCTCTCAGAACCTAACTAATACCTAAGAGAGATGTGGAGAGATGAGAGATGTGGAGACTGTGCGGTATTTTACAATGTACTTCATTGCACAGAAATTTTCTTGAGGTTAGTGGGCAATCCTAGGGTCAATCTAAACCATTCAGCGGCCAACTTATCCTAACATGAGAGTCTCTTAAAGTTAGGTGGCCAGTAGTCTTAATAGCTTTCAAAGTGCTAGACTCGTGCCTACCAATTTTTGCAGCTTTTTTTTTTTTTGCTTTCAAGATTCTCATTAGCACTAGCCTGTATCTACACAAAATGAGACAAACATGTACATTTCAACACACCAGCAATACCCAAGAGAAGGCCCTGTGTACAGCACCAGCAATTCCCAAACTGGAACTGGGGGCTGGGGAAAAGACTAAACCAGCAGACCCCCAAGATGAGGACTATGGACTGGACTGGGTTTCTGAAAAGAGTTATTGTGTACTGGAAAGCCAGTGAGCAAGAGCTTGTTGCAAAGAGAACAGAACTCAGAACTGAGAGGAAATTACCCATGGCCGTCAGAAATGTAGAGAAAGAGAGCTCAGAAGTGTTTGTGGGTACCATGCCTTTTTTTTCTTATTGTCCCCGAAGCCATTGGAATTCTCCTTCACTCCTGCTGCTGCCACCAAATCTGTTAAAAAACAAAATTCAGCTGACTAAATTTGAAGATCTAATTGGCTTCAAGCCACGATGGGAACTCTATCTTGTCCTTTCTTTCTGTCTTTCCTTTTTTTTTTTTTTTTTAGGAAAGGGTTTGACTATTCTGATTTGTTTTGCCACCAACTTCTTATTTTTAAAAATTGCAAACCTAGGAGTTCCCATCGTGGCGCAGTGGAAACAAATCCGACTAGGAATCATGAGGTTGCAGGTTCGATCCCTGGCCTTGCTCAGTGGGTTAAGGATCCAGTATCGCTGTGGCTGTGGTGTAGGCTGGCAGCTGCAGCTCTGATTTGACCCCTAGCCTGGGAACCTCCATGTGCTGTGGGTGTGGCCCTACAAAGCAAAAAAAAAAAAAGAAAAAAAATTGCAAACCTCTAAAGAAGATGAAAGAATAATATACAATGAACACCCCATCACTTTACCGAGATTAACCAGTGGTTAGCTTTACCATTTTCTCTCTCCCTCTCCCTCTTCCTTCTTTCTCTCCAGTTTCATTTTCCTCTCTATTTGAGAGTAAGTTGTAAAGATTGATACTGACTTTTATATACTTGAGCATTAATATCCTGAGAAGAGGAGTTCCCGTCGTGGTGCAGTGGTTAACGAATCCGACTAGGAACCATGAGGTTGCGGGTTCGGTCCCTGCCCTTGCCCAGTGGGTTAACGATCTGGCGTTGCCTTGAGCTGTGGTGTAGGTCGCAGACGCGGCTCGGATTTGGTGTTGCTGTGGCTCTGGCATAGGCTGCCAGCTACAGCTCCGATTAGACCCCTAGCCTGGGAACCTCCATATGCCGAGGGAGTGGCCCAAGAAATGGCAAAAAGACAAAAAAAAAAAAAAAAAAAATCCTGAGAAGAGAGAGATTCTCTTACATAACTGTAATACTATCACACTGAAACAAATGAACATTAGTAGAGTGCTATTATCTGACATATAGTTCGCAATGAGAATTTCCCAGTTGTGCGCAGTTCCCCTTTGTAACTGTGTTTCCTTCCCTTGGCAGAAGCCTTCCCTAGCCCTCTGGCTCCCTCCAGTCACTCTCCTCTCCTCCCTCTCGGAGCTTGCTCCCGAAGAGTGCATTCCCACCGCTGCCTCTTACCTCCTTGTTTATCCCATCCCATGGGCTATGATTTAGACGAATTCTTGAATGACCTTGAGATCCCAGGGAGCATTTTCAGAACTTATTTTGCTTGACTTCCCGGCAGTACCTATCACTCCTCTGCACTCCCATCTTAAAATACTCATGGCTCTTAGCTTCTGTGACGGCAGCTTCTCCTGGTTTTCGTTTTATGTCCCTGAACTATTGATGAAGGCTCCGTTTTCTCCCAACTTTCAGATATTGGAGTTCCTCTGAGTTTCTCTTCGTCCTCTTATCTTGCCAGTCTAATGCCCTTCTTGGGTGACTCTACTCCAGTGGCTTTAAATATCATCCAGATGTCAAAACTACCAAGTCTTTCTTTTTAGCCCACATCAGATACTGTGATCCCTGGTTTGTTGGCATCAATTGGGAATCATTTTAAACAGGTACTTTTCTTTGTAGTAGGAGACTCCTTTCTTCATCTGAGATTATGATTCCTCTCGATAACAATTTTTAATTACTCACTTTTTAATATGATCGTGTTTTGGCCTTGAGATTTATATAGGATCGATACTACAAACACATGTAGTGCCTGCATGAACCAGGCAAACAAAAAGCCAAACAACCTTTTTGTTCTTTATACCGGTTAAATGCATCTTCATCTTTTTTCTCTTTTTGCTGGTGTGATTAATCCACCTCTGCTTTAGAAATGTCAAGTATTATGAGACTCTGACATGGACTATTGGGTAATCCACTCCAGAATCATGAGCCTTTAGAAGGTAGAATGTGCTACTGAAAGAATATGAAGTCTCATCTCCTTTTTTTTTTTTTTTTAAAACCGGATTCTCTCCTTGACTAGGTAGTTCACAAAGAAGCCAGCTTTATATTTGGATCCTATTAATCGCTAGAAAATCCTGTTACGAACAAATAGATATCAGTTCAGCATAAGAGAGGGCAGTACGTCAGCTCCAATTGCCAGTTTTAGGTACGCCTTGTTCTACCATGATTCACTTAATTGAACTTCGCAGGCACTGTATTTTTTTACTAATGGAAGGTTTGTGGCAGTCCTGATGGCAACATTTCTCCAACATTTGCTCACTTCATTTCTGTCACATTTTGGCAATTATGGCAGTATTTTCAACTTTTTTCATTTTATTATATTTGTTATGAACTGTGATCAGTGATCCTTGATGATATTAATGTAATTGTTTTGGCATTTTTTAGCAAAAAAGGTGTTTTTTTTTTTTTGGTTTTTTTTTTTTGCTTTTTAGGCCTGCACCCGAAGCACATGGAGGTTCCCAGGCTAGGGGTTGAATTGGAACTACACCTGCCAGCCTACACCACAGCAACAGCAAAGCAGGATCCGAGCCGTGTCTGCGACCTACACCACAGTTCATGGCAACGCAGGATCCTTAACCCACTGAGCAAGGCCAGGGATCGAACCCACAACCTCATGGTTCCTAGTCGGATTTGTTAACCACTGCGCCACGACGGGAACTCCCACCTCTGCGATCTTTATGATCATTACCCCATTCTCTGATCTCTCCATCTTCATTGAAACCCCTGGGCTTGAGACCCTTCCCATGTATCTCTGTCTCCCAGCCCCTTCTTGTTCAATTTTTTTCTCCATCCGTTTCCCCCTATCTTCTGTTGGCCATCACTTCAACCAGTTAACGGGTCGTACATGGTAATCATATTTTAGGCAATTTAAAGGAGGAGTAATTGGTGAAATGTTTGTTCCGAGACCAATTACCATCAAACTTTGGCTATGGTTCCTTGATGGGAAAGCCAGAGACATGAGTGAATTGACTTGGATTTTTTCTACAAGCATAATTCAGATTTTTTTTTTCGAGTGGCCTTTAGAATTTGTCTTTTTTTATTCAAAAGCTTCTGATTTGAGTGTTCACATTTACACATCCTATTTTGTCCTTCAGTGGTTATTTTCAGCTCTGCCATCGGGCAAGGTAAGCTGCAGCTGGGGCATTACAAAAAACAGAGGGACAAATTAGAGTATGTTATAATTGGAAAGGATCTTAGAGATCATAGCATCCCGAGTTCTTATTGTTCACATGAGAAACGGAGGACCAGAGAGGTCAAGCAATTTGCCTGAGGTTACACAGTTGGTACCTGGTTGAGTTAGAACCAAAACGGAAATCCCCAGCTTACAAATTCAGAGCTTATTTTTATTTTCCCGTTTAGATGGATTGGTAGGTAGATGAGTATGTGGGTAAATAAAAAGTCAAAGAAATGGCCCCTGATTCTTGTTCTTCTCTGCCTGGAAAGCCAGAGGTTTCTAAGAATGATAAAAACTATGATCTCTTTTGTCATTTGGGAAAGTTACAGTTTTGTTTAAAATTCTTACCATTGTTTAGTGATTGAGCCTCAGGCTTTATTCTCGCTTCCCTCTTGTTTAAGGAAGGTCCTTTCCAAGGACACAGATGCTGCGTTGTGCCCTTGCTCTGCAGGGGTGCCGGAGTTTGTGGAGCAGTGAGCCTCAGAGGGTCTCTGTCTTGCTGCCCAAGGAGCAGGCTTTGTGACCATCTCACATCCACTGGGCACGTGCTTTGAGCTCTTTTTCCAGCCAAATTGGAAGTTGCACTGGGACAGGCACACACACTAGCAGATGGCAGATAGCTGTAAACAAAAGTAACATTGAAAACCGTGGTCCCAGAATTGAGCCATACCCTGTTCCCGTCATGCTTTGAGCAGCTGAGATAATAGATGCTTCTCCTTCTTGTTTAAAGCCTTTTGCCGCTAGATGGTTCATTCTCTTTCCAGTTCACTTGAATTCATTTTAATCAGCCCTGTCACACTTGTGCCTCTCTTTCTGACTGGATGTCAGGCCCCTTAAGGTTACAGTAAATATTTGATCATCCTTTGCCTCCTCAGGAGGCCTCTTCCAGCAGAATTTCAAAAGCAGAGTCCTTAAATGCCTTATCATTCTGAATATAAATTTTCTTATTTAAAGGACTGTCAAATAAACTCCTATTTAAAAAACAAAACCAAACCAAATATGAGATTCACCAGTTAGCATGATGGGAAATACCAGACAGAACATTTTAACTAAACAGTAATTTCAAAAAGTTTGATAAAATCCACCAACAAAGAAAAAACCCCTAGTAATTTCATTCATTCATTCACCAGATATTTATTGAGCATCTACTATGTTCCAAGGACTGTTCCAGACTCGTTGGATATAGCAGCTAGCCCAACAGACCAAAATCTCAGCCTTTGTGGAGATGACATTCTAGTGAAAGGAGATAGACAGTAACAAATGGGTAAAACACATGCTATATCAGATGGCGTTAAGTGCTGTGGAGAGAAAATGAAGAAGATAGGCACTGGGGGGACAGGCGCTATTTTAAAAGGGGTCCTCAGGAAAGGCCTCACCCAGAAGGCGACATTTAAGCTAAGACTGTGGACTCTAAGGAAGTGGGTCCTGGTTGGCACGGCTCTTCTGCTGCTGGCTCTTGGGTTCTGAGATGGTTACTTGTTTGTTCATAGTAGTTTGTGAAATTTTTAATGAAATAATACATATAATTAGCAAATCTTTGGGGGGGTACTATTAGTTGCAGACTCAGAAAGAGATAATTATTACCTTTTATTCCCTCCTTAATTAAAAAAAAAATATTTGGGGAGTTCCCGTCGTGGCGCAGTGGTTAACCATGAGGTTGCGGGTTCGGTCCCTGCCCTTGCTCAGTGGGTTAACGATCTGGCATTGCCGTGAGCTGTGGTGTAGGTTGCAGACGCGGCTCGGATCCCGCGTTGCTGTGGCCCTGGCGTAGGCTGGTGGCTACAGCTCCAATTGGACCCCTAGCCTGGGAATCTCCATATGCCGCAGGAGCGGCCCAAGAAATAGCAAAAAGACAAAAAAATAAATAAATAAATAAAAAAAAAGTATTTGCCTTTTATTGAGGGTTTCCTGTATGTTGGGCAATGTGCTTACAAACATTTTATATTAATCGTTTAATCAATTAATATATTACTAATACATATACAGACACATTACTAGTATGTTATAACAGCCCGAAAAGTTATTCATTCATTCTTTTAGTCATCCAAGAAATATCTATTGATGGAGTTCCCACTGCAGTGCAGTGGGTTAATGATGCTGCCTTGTCTCTGTGGAGACCCCAGTTCTGTCCCCTGCCCTGGCCCAGGAACTTCCATATGCTGCAGGTGCAACTGGGAAAGAAAAGAAAGGCAATGTCCATTGCCAGGACTTGACCCCAGGTGCTGGCAGTATAGCAGTGACTACAATAAAGTCCCTGTTCTTATGTAGTTTAGCGAGTAGGGGAAGATAGAGAATAAACACACACACATGGCTGTGTAGGATGTCAGATGGTAAGAAGCACTGTGGAGAAAAGAGTACAGGTAAAAAGTCTCGGCAACGTGAGGTGGGGAAGGTATGGGAGGGAGATATTATTCTACATTATTGTCTCTCTCTCTTTTGTTTGGCTGTGCTGTGGTCTGTGGAAGTTTTCAGGCCAGGGATTGAACCCATGCCACAGCAGTGACTCGAGCCACAGCAGTGACATTTCTGGATCCTTAACCCACTAGGCCAGGAGGGAACTCCCTATCTCCTTTTTTATGGCTGCTTCCACATGTCATGCTGGGTTGTATACTTAAGGGTTAGGAGCCCAGTTTCTGGAATTACAGAGAGGTGGACTTGACTCTACATTCTCCCACGGACAAGTGATGTGACCCCAACCAAGTTACTTTCGAGCCTCAGTTTCCTTATCTGTAAAATAATGAAACTTCTTAGGATTGTTGGGAGGATTAAATCAAATCAAACAATCCATATGAAGCACCAAGCACCATTCCTGGCACAAAGCGAATGCTCTGAATTTATTATTTGTTTTGCTCATTGACCTCCTACATGGATATTTAATTTCTTGCCAAAAGTCATAATGGTTGCTGCTGGAGAACAGGATCCATTAAGAAACAAGAACAACCAAAAGCGGACTGGACAATAGAGAAACCACTTGTTTGGTCACAATTGGCCGGGTGACATATTAAACCTGTGCTGTTGCTTCCTTCTAGAATCAGAAATAGAAGGTTCCTGGGACACATATGCTTTTTTTTTCTTCTTTTTTTTTCTTCCCTGCATGGAATTAATGTGACAGGAAAGGCGAGTCCTGTTATGTGATGAAGCAGCAGGATCAGAAGCAGATCTAGGCTGTCCAACAAGTTTAGAACTAGATGTCAATGATCTTCAGTCTTACAGGAGAGTTGGTGTTACGGAGCCAGCATCCCCTTGAGCAGGGTCTGTAGTGTCTGGTCTCCACCCTTTGCCGTTTGGGAGGTTTCTCCTCCAGAGGAGAGTCCTCAACTGGCTAGAGTGCTGGTGGGCGGGTGGCTTCTTAGGTGGGGTTTTAGAGGTCTGAGGTTGGCAGGCCCAGTCTGCCCTGTCAGTCTCCTCCTCCCTCTGGAGAGGGTGCTGTGGGAACTGTATGCCCAGGAGCAGTAGCAGGATGTGGAGCAAAGTCCAGGAGTTGGCACTGTGGCGCAGTGGGTTCATAATCCGGCTCGTCTCTGTGGTGTTGCTGGTTCCTTCCCCAGCCTGGCTCAGTGGGTTAAGGATCTGGTGTTGCCCCAGCTACAGATTAGGTGGTAGATGTGGCTCAGATTCGATCCCTGGCCTGGGGAACTCCCACATGCCGCAGGTGTGGCTGAAAAAAGGAAAACATAAAGTCCATCCGATTAGCCACTGCCCAGGTATTCAAAATCGCAACGCGGAATTCTAGTAAGGGCCTGAGCTGGAGCGTCCAGGCAGTTGAAGTCTCGAGACCCAAGCTGAACCTACTTTTCCCTCCTGGATGGAACTAGCTCACCAGGCAGGGGCTAGTCAGAAGGCAGAAACCATGCAGTGATTTGAACAGGGAGAATTGTATGTAAAGAGCTGTTAACTAGGTTTCGCGTTGTTACTGGGTCCCTGAAGGAGAGCTCTAAGATACAGTTGGCCCTTAGTATCCGGGTTCTACATCCATGGACTCAACCAACTGCAGATAGAAAATGTTTTAAAAAAATTCCAGAAAGTTCCAAAAGGCAAAACTTGAATTTTCCGTGCACCAGCAGCTATTTACATACCACTGTATGTGCAGCTCTTTACATAGCATTTACTTATAGCAGGTACAATACTTAATCTAGAGATGATTCCAAGTATATAGGAGGATGTGTGCAGGTTGTATGTGAATACTCTATACCATTTTATACAACGGACTTAATTGCAGATTTTGGTATCCTCAGGGATCCTGGAACCAGTCCCCCACGGATTCCGAGGGAGAGCTGTATACGGAGGTAGCAACTACCAGAAAGTTACCACATTTAGGGCTGAGACCACAAAGGAGAAAAATTGGAAGGAGATTTTAAAGTTTAGAAACTTGGTGGAGGGATCCTGCGGAACTGAAACTCAGCCTTTTGAGAAGGGAGTCTGCTCAGCTGGTGCTGGTGTCTCTGCGGGGCTGCCATGAGGCTGGTTTGGCAGCTGCTGGGAAAATGCGACTGGATGCAATTGCCATTGTGAGAAACTGCTGCAGGGTGGAGAGCAGTTGCTGGGTTCCACTACCAGAAACAGGAAGCAGACAGGAAAGGGCATGTCCCTTGTCCCTCTTCCTGTCCCACCATCTCCCTCTGCTGCCCCGATTGGCAGAGCCGAACAGGGAGCAAGTGGCTGAGCAGAAATGTGGCCACAGAGTCCCAGCCTCAGCACCGGGGAGTCAAGAAGAGAAGTGTGGGGTGAGCGCTGGCTCCTGATGGCTTAGCAGACAGCATTCATGTTCGGGGGCGGGGACTCAGGTACAGGGGTGCAAGCGTGAACAGGGTGGCCGATTCCTCAGCCGGGGTTAGGAAGAAACTGAGGGAGTCGGCTCAGTTTATTGACTTTGGAGTAGAAGAGGAAGTGCCAGAGCCAGGGAACCAAGCAGCCTGTCTACCTTCCAAGGCACAACGCTCACGCCTGCTTGTAAAATATAGTCCGCGAATGTGTTGCGTGCTTACCAAACAAAAGGGCAGCTTCTCTCCTACAGAATGGGGAGGGGTCCTAGCAAAGGGCCCGACCAAAGCAAGGCAGAGATGGGAGAGGGGCCTAGATCTCCCTCCCTTGTGGGGAAGCAGTAGAAGTAGCAGTATATGAAACACGGTTAGTTTAGTGCCAGGCACCTAGTAGGCCTTCAGTACATGGGGCCATTGTTGTTCAGTGGAAGGAAAGGTACAAAGAGATGGGGGACTGAAGAACTGCCTGTACTGTTTCGGGCCCAGAGTCTGGACGTAGAAGACTTGAGTCCATACTGGTGGCTTTGAGCGAGATACTTGCCTCTCTGAACCTGAAGTTTCCTTACAGATGACATGGAAATGGTAATGCTTGCGGGAACTAAATGTCTTTGTAGTAGACCGATAACCTATGGTAGCTACTTTGTTCTACTATAAATTATGAAAGTAACAAGAAGCTTGCTTATTTATTTTGAGTGTTGCTAATACTAAATAGCAGAGTCTGGAGTGATCATTTATTCTGCTACTTCATTGTGCAGATGAAGAAACTGAGGCACAGAAAAAGGTCAGCAGTTCTGTGGAGGTCAAGAGCTTGGGCTCTGGGGTCACTGAGTCCTGGGTCCAATTCCTTGCTGTCCCTTCGCACTTTACTGACCAAGTGCTTTTCAATAAGCTAGTCTCTCCCAGCTTCCCAGTGTGGCAAGTACTGCAGAGATGAATCCATTGCCTGACCCCCCAGGAAGTGCTGGGTAAACAGCCCTGGAACAGTTCCATTGTGCTTGTTGAACAGAGAGCCCCCGAGGTGAGGGTGGCTTGGTCATGACAGTGACTGTCCCGCAGAACAGACCTCTCAGGTGCGCCTGGGCTCCGCTGCATGATAGGATGGGAACATTTGAGGTTTCAGATGTGGTGCTACCAATTATTTGCCTTGTGATACCGAACGTCACTCAATTTCTTTTCCCCATAACGTTAATGATACTTGATCTTAGGCCTATTTCCTGGGGTTTTCTGGAAGCTGAATAATGCAGGGAGTGTCTGTGGAACCCTAGAGCCCAAGAGAAGCTCATAAACAAACACTCTGAGATGACTAGCAGTATACACACCGCGCCACAGCAGTACTAAACTGAGGGTTCTGGGACCAGAGGCTGGAGTCCTGCTTTCGGAACTCAGATTGTTCTTATTACAGTCAATGCTTAATTTTTATGTGCTAACTGGAAGAATTTTAGCATGAATAAAAGGAGCCAACTGGTGTCGATCATTCATCACTCCCCAAGTTGAGGAAGGCTTAAGAGACTAAGTCGAATTCTCTCTCACCTGATCTCTTTCTTCAAAACTATAAAGCTACCTGGGAGTTCCCGTTGTGGTGCAGTGGTTAACGAATCCGACTAGGAACCATGAGGTTGCGGGTTCAATCCCTGGCCTTGCTCAGTGGGTTAACGATCCGGCGTTGCCCTGAGCTGTGGTGTAGGTCGCAGACGCGACTTGGATCCCGAGTTGCTGTGGCTGTGGTGTAGGCTGGTGGCTACAGCTCCGATTCGACCTCTAGCCTGGGAACCTCCATATGCCGCGGGATCGGCCCAAGAAATGGCAAAAAGACAAAAAAAAAACAAACAAAAAAAAACTATAAAGCTACCTGGAGTTCCCACTGTGACTCAGTGAGTTAAGGATCTGGCATTGTCTCTGATGGCTCGATTTTGATCCCCGACCCAGTGCAGTGAGTTAAGGATCTGGTGTGGCCGCAGCTGTGGTGTAGGTTGCAATTGTGTTCAGATTCCATCCCTGGCCCGGGAACTTCCATATGCTGCGAGTGCAGCTGAAAAAGAAAGAAAGAAACAAGCAAAAACCGATGAAGCTACAGGATGGTTCAAAGGCTCCCAGCCCCAGAAGAGAGTCCGTGTGCCTGAAGAATCCACAAACAAGACAACACTTGGCAGTGTCATTGCCGTTTATTTAACAAGTGTTTTACACAGGGCATTGGGCAGAACTCTTCACCTTCTCATTTCGTCCTCATAGTAACTCTCTGAAGGAGTGAGGTGTGTTCACTTATCTGTCTTTTATCATGTGAGTCACAGGTGCCGAAGGAGGAGTGAGTCATAATGCTCAGTACGTTGTACGTTGTCCTCATTGGTCTGCGTAAGACCCTTTCTTATGATAGTTGGTTCATTAGCTTATTCCCTTTTATCCATATACTCTGTGCTCATTCATTCACCCCCCCCATAAATAACCAATCTATTATTTTTAATTTCTTTTCCTTTCTAAATGTTTTTGGCCACACCTGCAGTATGCGGAAGTTCCCAGGCCATGAATTAAACCCACGCCACAGCTGTAACCAGAGCCACAGCAGTGACAGTGCTGGATCCTTAACCCACTGAACCACGAGGGAACTCCTTCCTTTCTGTCTAGTCTTATGAAATGTATATCATGGTTCCAAGTCGGTATGTATTTTAAATTTATGTAAAATGGTAGCGTTATATTTCATTCTAATTTTTCCGTAACTGTTCTAACTGAAGCACTAGATTTTTAAGACCCACCCGTGTTACTATAGATTGCTTCCACTTGTGGCGTAACACTCCCTAGTGTGCACCCCCTGCAGTTACAGCTTCTTCCTAGTGGTGGACAGCCAAGGTGCATCGGTGTCAAACTCCCTACTGTGGCAAATAAAGAGACAGTGTATCCCCATATGTCTCCCTTATGGACTGTATGAGAATTGCTTTGGGGTATCTGTGAAGAATGGAATTGCTGCTTCGTAGGGCAGACACAATCCTATGCCTAAGTAGCGCCAGAGGAAGCTACTGTTAGCATCCCTATTTTTCAGATGAGGAAGCGGAGGCTTTCAGCGATTTAATAACTTCCCCTAAATCGCATAGACATTAATCAGCAGTGCTGGAATTCAAATTCAGACTCTGAAAATTTGACTCTTCCAGATCCTTAACCTCCTGTGCCACCAGAGAATTCCTAAGAATTCTATTCTTAATGGCTATATCATGACTATTCTCTGAGTATTTGAGTCTTGAGGACATTTTATAAAAACATAAAAGTAAATTTCATTGTCTGTAGTTTTTCTGTTCTTAGTACCTAAGAATCCAGTTGGGCTGTTTTTTTTATGAAGCACCTACCTCCCCTCTACCCCCACGCCCCCCATAGCAACCTAGTAACTGTTTTTCTTTTTTTTTCATATCCTGTGGGTTCTGCAGCGCTAAAAGCCGCATTGGTCATCCAGAACTGGTACCGAGGTTACAGCGCTCGGCTGAAGGCCAGACAACGCTATGCCCTCACCATCTTCCAGTCCATCGAATATGCTGATGAACAAGGCCAATTGCAGGTCTGTTTTGAAAGCTCGTCTCTTCTTCTTTTTTTTTTTTTTTTTTTTTTTGCTTTGTGGTGTATGAAATCTATAGCAATGCCAGATCTGATCTGCACCTGCCACCTACACCACAGCTCACGGCAATGCCGGATCCTTAACACACTGAGCAGGGCCAGGGATCGAACCTGCATCCTCATGGTTCCTAGTCAGGTTTGTTATTGCTGAGCTATGACAAGAACTCCTGAAAGCTTGTCTCTTCTTTTGGTAAAAGGCTTCTCTCTGCCCCTTGTTAATGTAAGAATGAAAGTTTGGGTCCATTTTAAGCTGAGGAACTTTGGTGAAAGGCTTTTATAGAGCTACGGTGACATTATTTTGGAACTAGCTATTTAGAAAGTATGATTTAGGAAGAGGGTGGTGTTTTTCAGTTCTGAAGTTTATGTTTTTAATGGGGCTGCAAGGCACTCAGTGGGTTAAGGATCCGGTGTTGTCACTGCTGTGGCTTGGGCTGCAGCTGTGGCGCGGGTTTGATCCCTGGCTGGAGAACTTCTGCATGCTGTGGGTACAGCCAAAAAAAAAAAAAAAGGAGTGCAGATATCTAGTTAACTAATACGAAATGGATATGATTTTATTCTATTTCTCATTATGTGCCCTAATAGGAAGTGAAGTTGTTGTCTTATGAAGGAAAAAATACTCTTTAAGGAGTTAAATAAATTGAAGAATTTCCTGGGAAGAAACACATGAAAATTCTAGATGAAAATATAGATGGGTGAGGAAGGACTTTTTCAGGCTTGCAAAAGCATAAGTAAATCCAGTTTTAATGCTTATTGATAGAAAAAATTTACTTTTAACAATAAAAAAAATCTTAGATTTGCAGTATAATTGTCAATGGAAAAAAAATCAACTTGTTGAACAGTATGAAGAATTTTATCCCATACACGTGAAAGAAATGAAACGTACACTGAAAGTCTAGAAAAAAATACAAAACAAAGTATTTATTATGTTTGTTTTGTTTTGTTTTGTTTGCTTTTTGGGGTCACGCCTGAGGCACATGGAAGTTCCCAGGCTAGGGGTCGAATCGGAGGTACAGCTGTCAGCCTACATCACAGCCACAGCAACGCAGGATCTGAGCCGAGTCTGTGACCTACACCACAGCTCACGGCAACACCAGATCCTTAACCCACTGAGTAAGGCCAGGGATCAAACTCTCATCCTCACGGATCCTGGTTGGGTTCGTTAACTGCTGAGCCGTGAAGGGAACTCCCCTGTTGTGGTTGTTTCTGGGGACGGTGGGAGTATTGGTGCGTGAAAGTGGGTTGGAGGGGACTTCTCATTTTCATTCTGTATGGTTTGTAGTTTTCAACAATCACATATTTATCTATAAATTTATTTATCACATAATAATCTTTTAAAAATAATTAAGAAGATTTCCAAATGTAATAAATTTCTGGATTTATTCTTGGTTGCTATAAAAATTGTACAGTGTGATTCAGTCGGGTATTCCCTTAGGAGTCCGCAGTGTTGACTGTCCTTTTAAGCCCTGTTGAATATAATGATGGCGATGAAGGGAGGGAGAGCTCTCAATTTGATCGGCCTTATATATAAACCTTTTGGTATGTTTGTATATAAACATTCCTTCTTTAATACTGAGTTTATAGGAAAATAACAATTTTGTTGAGATACGTTTCATCCATTTAAAGTGGAAAATTCAATGGCCTTTACTCTATTCACAGAGTTGTGTTGTCTTCACCACAATAAGTTTTAGAACATTTTTACCTCCTGCCCCCCCAAAAAACCCTCTGTACTCATCAGCAGTCACTCCCCATTCCCACCACCTGCCCAGCTCCTTGTAACTACTAACCTGTTTTCCGTCTTTATGAGTTTGCCTTTTCTGGCTGTTTCGTATAATTGGAGTCACACAGTATGTGATCCTTTGTGTCTGGCTTCTTTGACTTAGCATCATGTCTTCAAGGTTCATCAGTGTCGTGGCATGTATCAGTGCTTCATTCTTTGTTGCTGAATATTATTCCATTGTAGAGATGTTGCCCATTTTGTTTATGTATTCCTCAGTGGCTAGATCATTTGGATTTTTCCCCCTTTTTGGCTGTTATGAATAATGCTGCTGTGAATATTTGTGTGCAGTTTTTTTTCTGTGGACGCAAGTCTTCAGTTCTCTCGAGTATTTACCTAGGAATGGCATTGCTGGGTCATCTGGTAACTCTGTGTGTCACTTTTTGAGTATTGCTAAACTATTTTCCAAAGCAGCTATGCCATTTTACATTCCCACTAGCAGTGTATCAGGGCTTCAGTTTGGCCACACTTTTGCCAGCACTTGTTATTATTTGCCTTTTTGATGATAGCTGTCCTACTGTGTGCGAAGTGGTGTCGTACTGTGATTTCTCTTCACTCAATCGACAGATCCATCAACAGCATTAACATCATACTTTTGATATTTGTATGGAAAGTCTTCCTTCCCTCCACTTCTGGAGCTACTCCCAGATTAATAAGGTTCCTTAGCGTTCATTCTTCATGGGAGGCAGGACTTGGAGAAGTTACTTATGCGGTAGACATGCTGGTCTTTGCAGAGCATTGGTAGGCAGAGAAGCAGTATCAAGGGGACGGTTGGTATGCTGGTAGCTTTCCATCTTTCCCTTCCTCCCTTTCCTTCATTTCCCAAATATATTTGACCTTGAAGAATATCCGGAGTTCCTGTCGTGGCTCAGTGGAAATAAATCTGAACTAGTATCCATGAGGACGCAGGTTCAGTCTCTGGCCTTGCTCAGTGGGTTAAGGATCTGGCATTGCCCCGAGCTGTGGTGTAGGTTGCAGATGCGGTTTGGATCTGGCATTGCTGTGCCATGGCGTGGGACAGTGGCTACAGTTCCGATTCGAACTCTAGCCTGGGAACCTCCATATGCCACAGGTGCCACCCTAAAAAGACAAAAAAGAACATCACTTATTCTCCCCACCAAAAGGAGTAGAAGAGATCATAGCGAAAAAAACGAGTAGCTGTCTGAAGTTGGTTTCCTAGAAGCAGAGTCTAAGATGGGGCTTCTGGTGTAACTAACTTCCTGAGAGAGTATTCTAGGAAAAACCTGTAAGGGGGCAAGGAAAGCAAGATAGGACAGGGGAAGAAGCTAGGCCAAAATATATTTTCTGGAGAAGTCTGCCCTCGGCCTGATCCCACTGGGATCTCAGAAGTATGGAATGAGTCCCAGTTTGTCCCGTCTAGTGGCAGGGGAGAGAGGGGTGGGCTCTGATATCCTTACTTCAGTTGGTCTCTTTCTGTTGGCAGCTCCCCAGGAGGGGGGATATCTGATATTCTAAGCCACTCTGGGGAGGTGCTGCCCACCTGCCAAGGGCAGTCCTGGGGGGGAGGAGGGCAGGTAGAAGCGGGACCCATTAGCATCTGTGGCAGCTGGGAAATGAGAACCTCAGAAGAGGAAAGGGACCTTGCATGGGACACCAACAGTGTTTGCCACAGTGGCTGTTTGGGGTTCATTAATTGATCAATGTGTTTTTATTTTGTCCAGCTATCCAACTTCTTCTCCTTCATGTTGGAAAACTACACACATGTACATGAGAAAGATCGAGGTAAGTAAAAAGTTTGAAAAGCAGTTCTTAAATGTTGAATTGTCTCATCAAGGAATATAAACTCCAAAGATGGGAGAACACTAAAAAATTCAAAAGACCCCCATCTGTCTTGTCTCTGTGGCACCAAACAACTGGTGAAATCAGTTCAACTGGCTTTTTTCCTCTGATTGGTGTCAGCTGAATTGACTGTTTAATTTTTCTAGTTTCACAAAACTGAATTAGATTTCATTCTGCATTAGTTTGTTGAATGCCTTCTCTGAACCACAATCTGCTGATGTACAATAGTAGCTTAGTAGAGAGGATCTTATTTTTTATCCATGGAATTTTGCTGCTGAGAGATGAAAATATCTTGACTATTTCGTGAAACTGAGCTGAGGGGAAATGGATTAAACACAGTTGGTCGCATATGTCTCTGTTTTCTGCATAGCTGCCTCTGTCTGTCTGTCTATCATTTATGTAGTCATTCTGAAATGACTAAATAAATCATTTCAGATATGGACAATATAGGTGTGGTTCAAAGTTATTTTAAAAGTATGCTTATTAAAACATAAAATTATAGTTTATTCACAAGTCATGTATTTCTCTTGCAGATTAAGATCTGCCTCTTGTTAACGTCAAGGCAGACCC
Organism: Sus scrofa; assembly: GCF_054392235.1. Classification (NCBI taxonomy): domain Eukaryota; kingdom Metazoa; phylum Chordata; class Mammalia; order Artiodactyla; family Suidae; genus Sus; species Sus scrofa. The sequence continues at coordinate 18,816,606 of NC_139401.1, forward strand.
TTGACTTAAAAACTCATTTTTCTTTTATTTGGGCCTCACATTTTTTGCTCTAGGTAAAAATGTGTATGGCATCTAAGAGTATCTTTTAATCTAGTGAGCATCCTTCAAAGTGACAAAAGAGTAGTGTTTTAATGGTATGCTTTGAGCTAAGTGCATATGTATGAAACTAATTAAAACATTTAATAATCTGTAGAAGCTTTCTGAATGGTGGAATAACCAGACCTCAGGAGCGGGGAGTGGGTGGAAGTGGGTATTTTGCCATTTTTTTCCTTTTAGATAATTACAATTTGAAGACGGTTGTTTGTGCTTCATGTTCTTTGGCAAAAGTATTTCTGAGAGGAAATATAATAATGATGAAATGAAACAGCATTCTTTCTGCTAATGACCTAATATTTTATTCTGGGCTATGCATCAGAATCACTTATGGAGATTCACAGCCACAGATGGCTGGGTTCCATATTTACTCAGGCTCTGTATTTTTAAAAATCTGCATTAAAATTTTCTGCAAGTGATTTAAAGGTGTATATATATATATATATATATATATATATATATTTTTTTTTTTTTTTTTTTTTTTTTTTTTTTTTGCCTTTTTATGGTCGTACCCACGGCCTATGAAGGTTCCCAGGCTAGGGGTCCAATTGGAGCTACAGCTGCCGGCCTACATCACAGCCACAGCCACGCAGGATCCTTAACCTACTGAGCAAGCCCAGGGATCAAACCCGTGTCATCATGGATCCTAGTCAGGTTCATTAACCACTGAGTCACGACGGGAACTCTGATTTAAAAGTATTTTTAAAATTTTATCAAAGAAGGGGACAGTGGCTTAATCTTCTTATGTTAACTTTTCCAGAAGAAAAGTACACAAACGATAAGTATATGACTTAATAAATTTTCTCAGAGTAAACAGTCTCATAACCTTCACCCAAAACAAGAAATAAAAAACACTATCAGGGCCACAGAAGCCCCCTTCCTGTCCCTCTCCAGTCACTACCCAATCCCCACACCCCCATCACTACTTTCCTGACTCCTTACCTTCTAGGTTCGTTTTGCTCGTTTTTGAACTTCTCTGTATAAATGGAAGCATAGAGTTTTAGGTCTTGTTTCTTTTACTCAACATTGTATTTGTGAAAGTCATTCATTTGGTCATTCTTACTGCTGAATAATATTCCATTTTATGGATATACTAAAGTCTATCCATTCTCTTGTTTATGGACATTTCAGTTATGTAATTTAAATGATACTGCTCTATACATTCTTGTACCTGTCCTTTTTAGTGAACATATATATTCTTTGGTTTTATATATATTAATTTTCAAATATCTATTACTGTATAACAAACCACCCGAAAATTTAGTGCTTAGAAACAACAGCCATTTTATTGCCTGTGATTCTGTGGGTCAGGCATTTGAACTAAGCTCAGGGGGGATGGCTTATCTTTGTTGGATGTTGTGTCAGTTGGACTCACTTAGCCCGCTAGGCTGGAGGGGAGGTCCAGATGGTTTTACTCCTGTGTTTGGGACTGTGGCATTGGCCATGAACTTGGACACCTCAGTTCTTATTATGCAACATCTCTGTCCAACAGGATATTCTAGACTTCTTTACATGGCAGCTGGATCCCAAGAGGGCAAAGACAGAAGCCACAAGGCCTCTTTAGCCCTCTGCTCTAGGACTCAGACAAAATCAGTTCTGCCATATTCTTTGGGTCTAAGCAGCTCACAAGGCTAGCTGCAGATTCAAAGGGGCTGTGAAAGATCAGTCTCTTGCAGGGAGCAGTAGCAGTATTATTTTATAAAGGGATGTGAACATGAGGAGGTATTATTCATTGTGGGCTGTTATTGTGAAGATACACCACAACCCAGGAAAGGAAGTTTGGGGTTAGAGGGAGTGCATATATATATATTCAGCTTTATTAGATATTGCTAAACAGTTTTACTAAATTGTTGTACTAAGTTATCCTGCCAACAGAGTGAGTGTGCTGGTTGTTCCCAATCCCCTCTGATACTCAGAATTGTCAGTCCTTTTCATGTTAGCCATTTTGGTGAGTACACGGTGATACCACATTTCTGCTGTAATTTCCATTTCCCTGGTGAGAAATTGCTCAACTGTTGGAATGTTTAGCAGTTATGTGGTCATCCCATTTGGCAAAGTACCTCTTTGGGTCTTTAGTCCATATATGTATTTTTTTTGTTTGTTTGTTTTGTTTTTTTTTTGTCTTTTGTCTCTTTGGGCCGCACCCATGGCATACAGAGGTTCCCAGGCTAGGGGTCGAATGGGAGCTGTAGCCGCCGGCCTACACCACAGCCACAGCAATGCCAGATCTGAGCTGTCTGCGACCTATACCACAGCCCATGGCAATGCCAGATCCCTAACCCACTGAGCGTGGCCAGGGATCGAACCCTCAACCTCATGGTTCCTAGTTGGATTTGTTTCCACTGCGCCATGACAGGAACTCCTTTAGTCCATTTTTCTACTGGGTTATCTGCCTTTTTCTTAGCAGTTTGCAAGAGTTCTCTAAGTATTCTAAATATGGGAATGTGAATCCATGTTAGATAAATTTTTTGCAAATATATGCTCCTAATCTTTGCCTTTTATCCATCTCCGTAGTCTTTAATCTTTAAATAGCCATTTGTTTGTTTGTTTGTTTGTTTATTTATTTAGCTTTGTTATGGCTGCACCCACAGCATATGGAAGTTCCCAAGCTAGGGGTCGAATTGGACCTGCAGCTGCCAGCCTATACCACAGCCACAGCAATGCAGGATCCAAGCCTACACCACAGCTATTGGCAATGCCGAATCCTTAACCCACTGAGCGAGGCTGGGGATCGAACCTTTGTCTTCAAGGATACTAGTCAGGTTCATAACCCACTGGGCCACATCGGGAGCTTCTAAATAGACATTTTTGATTTTAATATAGTACAGTTTTTTCTTTTATGGTTAGTACATTTTGTATCCTGCTTAAGAAATCTCTGTGTGTGTGTGTGTGTGTGTGTGTGTGTGTGTGTATGTATGCATGCTCATCTGTGCAAAAATAAAAACAGGAGAAACCTGCAGGATAAATGAGAAACTAATGGCTTTTTTTTTTTTTTTTTTTTTTTTTTGCCTTTTCTTGGGCCGCTTCCCATGGCATATGGAGGTTCCCAGGCTAGGGGTCTAATCGGAGCTGTAGCCACCAGCCTACGCCAGAGCCACAGCAACGCAGGATCCGAGCCGCGTCTGCGATCAACACCACAGCTCATGGCAACGCTGGATCCTTAACCCACTGAGCAAGGGCAGGGACCGAACCCGCAACCTCATGGTTCCTAGTCGGATTCGTTAACCACTGAGCCACGACAGGAACTTCGGCATTGTTTACTTACAGAGAATGGAGATATGGGTGGGAGAAGAACAGAAAGAATAGGAGACCAGTGGCCTAGTGGTTAAGGATCCAGCATTGTCACTCCTGTGGCCCAGGTCACTGCTGTGACATGGGTTCTATTCCTGGCCTGGGAACTTCCACATGCCATGGGTGTGGCCAAACAAATTAAAAAAAAAAATCTCAAAGATCATTAAGAAAAACAAATGAAAGATTGGAGAATAGGGATTGGGTAGGAGGGATGATCGGAGAGTGGCCCTTCTATGAGAATACCTTTTTGTAGTTCTGACTCCTAGAGCCATGATAATGTGTCTCATCCCTAAGAAAAATAATTAAATGCAGGAAGACAGAGAATGTGATTTCAAAATAGGATACACACTGTGACAAATGAACTTAACTGTATTACAAATGAATAACAGTCACCTGAAGGAGGTGGAGAAGAAACAAACTAACCTAAGCGACATTGGAAAATAGGGTTTTCACCACAAAATACCTTGATGGAGTTTTCATTTTTATTTATCCTGTGTGGGGTTTGCTAAGCTTCTGTTAAATCTAAGTAGGTATTTTTTGTCAGGTTTAGGTCATTTTCATCCGTTAATTATATACAATATCTTTCTTTTCAAGCCTAAATATCTTTGTGAATCATTTTACGTTTAAACTTTTTTTTTTGTTTATTTGTTTTTTGCTTTTTTTAGAGCCGCACGGAAGGCATATGGAAGTTCCAAGGCTAGGGGTCGAATCAGAGCTGCAGCCGCTGGCCTACATCACAGCCACAGCAATGCAGGATCTGAGCCACATCTGCAACCGACACCACAGCTCACAGCAACGCTGGATCCTTAACCCACTAAGCGAGGCCAGGGATCGAACCCACAACCTCATGGACACCAGCCAGATTCGTTTCTGCTGTGCCATGATGGGAACATCCTACTTTTCAACCTTTAAATGTGGATTACTATTCTTGTTTTTCTATATTTTTTTAATGATTTGACTTTTAGATTTTTAGCATTTCATACATTTTGAATTTTTATAGTAAACTGAAAAATTTTCGTGCATAGTGGTTGAGAACGATTTCACAATAATTTCACAAATGACATGTCACAGTTTCATTTCCCAAAGAAAATGTCCAAGTAGTTAACTAACTTTTCCCACAGCATTTATTTCATTGTGTATGGTTTTATCCTGATGGGTAGTGCCTCCTTCATGATATATTTTTAAAAAATGTGAGATGGGGTGTGTTTCTGGGCTATATATTCTATTATACATCTCTCTGTTATAGAGTCCTAGAATCATACTGATTTAGTTATTATATGTATCAGAAAAAGGGATTTATGGGTTATTGCTTTTGTTGATTTCACTTTAAAATTTTTTCAGCTTATTTAAAATGTAATTAACATATAACATTATCTAAGTTTAAGGTGTACAACAAAATGATTTCATATGTGTATTTATTGCAAAATGACCACCCCAAAAAGGTTAGTTAACACATGTATCCGTTCACAGTTAAAATTTTGGGTGTGTGTGGTGAGAGCTTTTAAAATGTACTCTCTTAGCAACTTTCAAATATGCCATAGGGTACTCTTGGCCAGAGTCACTGTGCTGTACATTCCTGTCGGTTGCTTTCTGATGGCTCTTTTCAGTGGGAAGGCTCCAGACAACCTCTGCCTAGGTCTATGTGGCAGAAGGGCTGTGACCCCTAAGCAGGTTGTATTTAGGGACCAGAAGGCCACTTAACGTTTCCAGATACTGGAGCACAGATGGTTTTAACTCTGAGGCCCAGGGTATGTTGAGACCTTCTGGGGATTCTGAAGGTAAAAGGTGACCTGGAAGCAGTTCCTCTGTGTGTCCTGCCACTTGCTCACAGCCAGTTCATATGACAACCACACAGCCGTTCCCCAGTCGGCTTTTTCACATCAGCCTCCTTCCGCAGGTGGAGAACCAGAGGTGCTGTACAGAGCAGCAGGTTTAAACAGAGACTGGTGGAAGTGGGGAGTGGCATGGAGTGTGTGGAAGTGTTATTTTGACTTAGTTCTTTCTGCTTCCCAGATCAATCAGAATGTCCTTTTAAGCCATGTATTTTATATTTTTTTGTTGCTGTGGTGCATAGGATGTTTTCTCCACTGTATCTACCTAATGATTATTGGAAGTATTTAGTAAAGCTTTTGGTTTATGTCTTTTTATTTTGTATCGTGCTACTATTAAACAATGACATTAATGAAATAATGATAATTATTACTGGGAGTTCCCGTTGTGGCGCAGTGGAAATAAATCCGACTAGGAACCATGGGGTTGTGGGTTTGATCCCTGGCCTCGCTCAATGGGTTGAGGATCTGGCGTTGCTGTGAGCTGTGGTGTAGGTTGCAGATGTGGCTCAGAGCCCGCATTGCTGTGGCTGTGGTGTAGGCCAGCGGCTACAGCTCTGATTCGACCCCTAGCTTGGGAACCTCCATGTGCCATGGGTGAGGCCCTAAAAAGCAAAAAAAAAAAAAAAAAAAAAAAAAGATTATTATTATTGTTACTGCTGATATTTATTACATGTCATGTGCCATGTTTTTAAGAGTTTTAAATGTATCATTTCACGTAGTTTCCATGACAAACCAGTAGAATTAGTATTATTATCATTCCCCTTTTGTGGATGCGGATACTGAGGCTTGTAAGGTAATCTCCCAAGGTTACTGGTCTTATCAGTGGTGAAGCTGTGATTCCAACTAGTGGATTAGCCTCTGTAGTATTTTAATTCTCTTATCAATTCTGGAAGTTTTTCAGTTGGTTTTCTTGAGAGTAGATATTTAATCACACTGGTCACAAGTTACTTTATATCTTTCTATCTAATAGCTATCTTATTTTGGCTTCATGTTTTATTATATTTGGTGAAGATAACAGGACAGTGTTAAAATGACACAGTGAAAGCGGGCATCCTTGTTTCGTTAATGGTATATTGGGAAAACCATTATTGTTAATTTAAATTTTAGAAAAGTATATTAAGGAGATAGTCTTACATTCCTGTTTTTTAAACAAATCAAGAACAGGCGTTGAATTTCATGAAGTGTAATTTTGGCACTTAACTGAATTTATTGTATGGCCACTCATGGTTTTAGTCCAGATTCATAGTTAAGAAATGAAGTAACTACAAACACGGTTCAATTGGTGCTTTTCTTTTTCCAGCAATATCTGGAACTTGTTGTCAAAGTGGCATGTGGGTGGTAGAAGCAGAAATTGTTTTTTTTGTTTTTGTTTTTGTTTTTTTTTTAAATTATGGGCTTTAGATTTTTTTCCCTGTTCAGATTTTGAGTCAGTACTGGCTAAAAGAAAAGATAGTGTGTAGGGGGTGTTTTGAGGTGTTTTCTTTAGAACAACTTGTAAAGGTATAGTTCTGCTGTAATTTGAGATTTTATTATATTTAATTACTTTAGGTTCATGCTGACAGAATTGTAGACCAAATAGGTAAGGATTAATTCTAATTACATGTTGCACAAATATTCTTATATTACTGGCATTCATTAAATTATTAGTAGTAGTCATAATAGTTACAGCCTCCAAGGACAGTACCTGCATTTGAAATATTAAAGCTTTTGATTATTTTTATATATGACCTGCATTAGCTACCCACATTAGGAAGAGAATCTATCTTATTCTTTTTCATGTGGCTAAGGACCAGCACTAAGATTATGATTTGGTGTTTATTGGTATTTCATATTGAGTAGTTTTGAGAAGAATTAATTTAGGGAAATGGCACTTTTTCATATATTTATCACTGAACTTATAAGAAATGGGGATCCATCAGATGTCTGGAAGTAAGGGTCAGACTGGGCCTTTTACTTTTTAAAAAGAAGAAGAGGAGTTTCCCCTCATGGCTCAGTGGTTAACACACCTGACTGGCATCCATGAGGACACAGGTTCGATCCCTGGCCTCGCTCAGTGGGTTAAGGATCTGGCGTTGCCATGAGCTGTGGTGTAGGTTTGTAGATGTGGCTCGGATCCCGTGTTGCTATGGCTGTGGTGTGCAGGCTGGCAGCTACAGCTCTGGGTAGATCCCTAGCCTGGGAACCTCCATGGGATGCGGGTTCGGCCCTGAAAAGAGAGAAAGACCAAAAAAATAAAGAAAGAAAAAGAATATTTTTATTATGGTCTTAAGCAACAAGACTGAGTTTTAATAACGAGAACTGATGGAGTTGACTTGATGTGTGGTCAGCTGATGCGGAAGGGAGAGCTGACGGAACATTAGTGAATGCAGTGATCAGGAAAAGCACCTCCGTTCTTGTTTAGCCCTCACCAGTTGAGATTACTGGGTAAGTTGGTTATCAGGTGATACAGTGCAACTGTTGGGCTTGTTTTTAGTTCCATTTGTTGGTTTGTTGTTGTTGTCATTTTCCCAAGAGGAGCCTGATTTTTCAGTGTGTAGAGTTAGGAAGAGGAAAGGTTTTTTTTGAAGCAAGATGCATGTCTAGGAATGACTACCAGGGAGAAATGATCATTATGATAGTTAAGGCTATTTCGACTTTACTGCCTGTGAAATGAACCCAAGATGAAATTTACCAAGATGGTCTACACTTCTAGTTTTCAAACATGAACTGAAATAACTACGTTTTCTCAAATCTCATACCAAACCCAAATGAGTGAAATAACCTCTGCTGGACCACATTGACGGCAGACATTATTATTCCTAAATTTAACTTCTTCTTCTTTTTTTTTTGTCTTTTTAGGGCCGAACATGCAGCATATGGAGGTTCCCAGGCTACAGGTCCAGTCAGAGCTCTAGCCTCCAGCCGACACCACAGCCACCGCAACACCAGATCCGAGCTGCGTCTGTGACCTACACCACAGCTCACAGCAACGCTGGATCCCCAACCCACTGAGCGAGGCCAGGGACGGAACCTGCGTCCTCATGGATACCAGTCGGGTTCGTTAACTGCTGAGCCGCGATGGGAGCTCCCCTAAACTTAACTTCTCATAAAACATCATCAAATACCACCAAAGAATATTGAGTTACACAATAATTTAGAAAACATTTTACAATTACCAAATATGAGGACTTTAGGAAAAAGTGTCTAGTTTTTAACTATAATTCCTCAGCATAACCGGATCATGAAAGACAATGTACTCTCTCTACATCTGTTAGCATCGTACCTTCCAAACATGTAGAGACTTGATTAACGAGGTTAGCGGCAGTTCATTGTTTGTGAGCTGAAGAGTGTGTCTTCAGCTTCTGTATCAGTTATCGGTCATTGCAATAATACTGTGTGTTAAAGAACCCCAGGAGCTCAGTAAGTAGCATGTGATAAACATTTCTTTTTGCTTACAAGTCTGCAGATAAGCTGAGCCCTTCTCCTGATCTTGGCAGGCTTGATTTGGCAGCTTTTCAGGTCTTGGCTGGAGTTCACTCATGTGCTGGCTGGTGGCTGATCTAGCGCTGCCTTGGCTGGGGTGACTCAGCTCTGCCGCCCATGGTCCTGGAGCTGTCAGTAGCCTCGCCTGGGATTCATGGTAGTGGCACGGTTTCAAAAGAGAGAGCCTGAAAGCATGCAAGGGCTCCTAAGGACTTGGCTTGGACCTGGTATCTAACACTTCCACCACATCCTTTAGTCCAACTCAAGTCACAAACGGAACCCAGCTTCTAGGGCTGGGGAAAGAGACTCTTGATGAGAGTAGCTACAAAATCACATTAAAAAGAGCGTGGCTGGAGGTTGGGTCAGAGACATGGGGACGCTTTTGCCATCAGTCTGCCCCATCCCCTTTCGTCTTTCTTCACCGGAATTGGCCAGATTTCTGTTCTTGGGCTGTTTCCTGGGCACTGTAGCAAAAAAGGGATCCTGGGTCTCAGCAGCCCCTGAAATGGGCAGTGCAGGTGAACTGTTACACAGCAGTGTCTACGAGAGAGAGAGGTCCTTTGGGTGTTTCTGCCTATGGCTGGTCATCTAACTTTATGTGCTTTGTTACCAAGAAGAAAAAGAAAATCATGTCAGAAAATGTGTTTTTATGTGATGAGAGAAACAAGTCAGTTACAGCTGAGTAAAATTGGAAGTGTTTAACAGGGAAAAATTGAACGTCGCCATTTAATTTTCTGTAGATCCAGAATATCCACAGATGTTTGAACCAGATACAATGCATTGATGTGTTTTCAGCTCTATTTGTAAAAATCGGAGATATAAGAGTGGGCAAAAAATGCAGAGCACCCAAACTGACCAGTTTTCCCTGTGCTCCTCTTTCCTGTCCCCGCCAATGATCTCAGTGTTTTGGTAAAATGTCCACCCGGGAAGGGATAATGATGGTTCACGTGACCGTGCCTACTGATCGCCGAAGAAATCATTCCTCCTGGTTATGTGGGGGATATCTTGGTGATCGTAACATTTAGCACAATGCCTAACACAGGCTAGGTATTCAAGAAGGTATTTATTGCATTTTACGTGTGAAATGTTGATTCCTCCCCTCCCCCCCTTCATTCTGTTTCCAGAATTAGTAACTCGACTTTTCAGTGGCAGCATCCAGGACAAGAAGGATAGACAGGACTATTTGGGGTTGATAGATGTCCCGGACTCCTACTCCGGTCCTCGGCTGCAGTTTCCTCTCACATTTACGGATATCGACCTACTTATTGAGGCCTTCAAGCAACAACAGGCAAGTGGAAGCAGACCCTGTCCTGCTTCTTGCATGTAACGTGTGTTCAGTGACTATCTGTTGAGTGAATGGGTGAAAACACTGTAGCAGAAGTGCAGTCCCTTGGGAAAAAGCTTCGCATTAAGTGAGAGCTGCCCTCTGCTTTGCTTGACCCATTAAGGAGAGGTCTCCGCAGGTGCACAGAAACCTTCTATCAGCAGCCTCACAGTCTTTCCTTGTTCTTTTTCTGAGATACCATACAAATAATACCATAAAACTCACCATTTAAAAACGCTATTTAGTATATTTGCGAGATTGTGCTACCACCACTAATATCTGATTCCAGAACATTTTCTTCACCCCCAAAAGAGGTGCCATACCCATTATCATTCCCCGTGCCCCCCAACTCCCGGCAACCACTATTCTACTTCTCCCTCTATGGATTTGTCTATTCTGGGTAGTTCATACAAATGGAATCATATGATATTTGTCCTTTTGTGTGTGACTTCTTTCCTTTAGCATAATGTTTTAAAGGTTTAGAGCATGTTTCATTACTCCTTTATTTTTATGGCTAGTATTCTCTTATGTGAATATACCACATTTTGGTCATCCATGTATTCGTGGATGAACATTTGGATTTTTTTCTACCTTTTGGCTGATATAAACAATGTTGCACAAACATTTATGTACAAGTTTTTATAAGAATATCGTTTTCAGTTCTCTTGAGTTTATACCTAGGAGTGGAGTTGCTGGGTCATCTGGCAGCTCAAACTTTTTTGAGGAACTGCTAAACTGTTTTCAGTGGTGGCCGCACCATTTTACATTTCTACCAGTAATGTGTGAGGGTTCCAATTTCTCAACATTTTTTGCCAATACTTATTATTTTATGTTTATTTTATTTTTATTATTGCCGTGCTAGTTGCGTGTGATGTGGTATCTATTTTTTTTTTTTTTTTTTTTGTCTTTTTAGGGCCACATCCATGGTATATGGAAGTCCCCAGGCTAGGGGTCAGATTGGAGCTGTAGCTGCTGGCCTGTGCCGCAGCCAGCTCTTAAATTTAGCTCTATGGGCCATTTTCAGTTAACACTTGTATATGGTATGAGGTAGGGGTCCAGCTTCATTCTTTGCCTGTGGCTGTGCAGTTGTCCCTGCACCTTTTGTTGAAGAGTCTGTTCTTTCCCAATTGAATGGTTTTGGCACCTTTGTAAAAAAAATTAATAGGCTGTAGATATATGGATTTATTTCTGGAATTTATTCCGTTCCATTGGTGTGTGTCTGTCCTTACAGTACCACATTGTCTTGAGTATTATATATTTGTAGTAAGTTTTGAAATCAGGAAATGTGAATGTTTTGATTTTTTCTTTCTTTCTTTCTTTCTTTCTTTCTTTCTTTCTTTCTTTCTTTCTTTCTTTTCTTTTGTCCTTTTTAGGGCCACACCCACGGCACCCGGAGGTTCCCAGGCTAGGGGTCCAATCAGAGCTGTAGCTGCAGGCCTACGCCAGAGCCACAGCAACACCAGATCCGAGCCACATCTGCGACCTACACCACACAGCTCACAGCAACGCTGGATCTTTAACCCACTGAGCGAGGCCAGGGATCAGACCCGCAACCTCATGGTTCGTAGTTGGATTCGTTTCCACTGCACCACAACGGGAACTCCTGTTTTTCTTTTTCAGTGGTGTTTTTTGGCATTTAGGATCCCTTGCAATGAATTTGAAGATTGACTTTTCTTTCTATTTCTGCAAAAAATAACATTGAGATTTTGGTAGCGATTGAGTCTGTAAATTGCTTTGAGTAGCATTGCCTTCTTGACAATATTGTCTTCTAATCCATTAATGTGTGATGTTTTCTCATGTATTTGTCTTCTTTAATTTCTTTCAGCTATGTTTTATAGTTTTATAATTTTCAGTGTACAAATCTTTTACTACCTTAAATTTATTCCTAGGTATTTTTTTTTCTTTTGGTTGCTATTTTAAAAGAAATTGCTTTCTTAATTCCCTTTTGCATTGTTCATTGCTTGTGTATAGAAACACAACTGATTTTTGTAGGTTGGTCTCTTGCTCTGCAACTTACCTGAACTCATTTATTAGCTCTAATAGGTGTGTAGTGTGTGTGTGTGTATTCTTTGGGATACTCTCTATACAGGATTATATCATGTGTGGATAAAGAGAGTTTTACTTCTTCCTTTCTGATTTAAATGCCTTTTTCTTTTGTTTTGTTGCCTAATTGCACTGGCTAGGAGTCCCAGTACAATGTTGAACACCAGTGGTGAGAGTGGGCATGCTTTTCTTCTTCTTGATCCTAGGAGGAAAGCTTTCAGTCTTTTCATCATTGAGTTTGATGTTAGTTGTGGAATTTAAAATAAACGCCACTTGTCAAGTTGAGGAAGTTTCCTTCTATTCCTAGTTTTCTGAGTGGCTTTATCATGAAAGGGTGTTGGAATTTGTCACATACTTTTTCTGCATCAGTTGAGATGATTGTGTGTTTTTTCTTTCATTCTATTAATGTGTTGTTACATTGATTATCTTAGGTTGAACCATGCTTATGTTCCTGGAATAAATTCTACTTGGTCATGGTATAGAATTTATTTTATTTTCTATATAATGATTTTTATTTTTTTCCATTATAGCTGGTTTACAGTGTTCTGTCAGTTTTCTACTGTATAACATGTTGGTTTGTTGGTATTTTGTTGAGGATATTTCCATTTTATTTGTAAAGGATATTGGTTTCTTTTTCTTCTTCTTGTGGTATCTTTAGTTGGCTTTGGTATCAGGGAAGTGCTGACTTCATGGAATGAGTTAGGACTTGTCTCCTTCTGTTCTTTTGAAAGAGTTTGAGAAGAATTGGTGTTACTTCTTTAAATGTTTCATAGAGCTCACCAGTGAAGCTGTCTGATCTTGCACTTTTCTTTGTTAGGAAATTTATGATTACTGATTCAGTCTCTACTTGTTCTAGATCCGTTGAGATTTCCTGTTTCTTCTTGAATATGTTTTGATAATTTCTGTGTTTCCAGGAATTTGTCCATTTCATCTAAGTTATCTAATTCGTTAGTATACAGCTGTTCATAATATTCTCTTCCAGTTCTTTTTGTTTCTTTTAGGTCAGTGGTAATGTCACTATTTTCATTTCTGATTCTAGTTATTTGCATTCTCTCTCTCTCTCTCTTTTTTTTTTTTTTTTCCCTTGGTTAGTCTAGGTAAAATTTTGTTGCTCTTTTCAAAGAATGAAGCTGGTTTTGCTGATTCTCTCTATTGTTTTCCTGTTTGTTATTTCATTTATCTGCACTCTAATCCTTATTTTCTTCTGCTGCTGGCTTTCACTTTAATTTCCTCTTCTTTTTCTAGGTCCTTAAGTGTTAAGTTAGGCTTTTCATTTGAAATCTTGTTTCTTAATGTAGGCATTCACAGCCATACATTTCTCTCGGAACATTGTTTTCACTGTATCCCATAAATTTTGATATGTTGTGTTTTCATTTTTGTTCATCTTTAAGTATTTTCTAATTTCCCATGTGATTTCTTCTTTGACCTGTCGATGGTTTAAGAGTATGTTGTTTAACTTCCACATATTTGTGAATTTTCCAGTTTTCCATCTGTTATTGTTTTCCAGTTTCATTCCATTGTGGTCAGAGAAGATACTTTGTATAATTTTAGTCTTTTAAAAATGTATTGAGTTTTGTTTTATGCCCTAACTTCTGGTCTCTCCTAGAAAATGCTCCATGTGCACTTGTTAAAAATATGTAATCTACTGTTGTTGGGTCGAATGTTCTATAGATGTCTCTTAGGTGTAGTTATGTGTGAGGTCTCTGAAGACTTTTCTTTTAGTCTGGGTTTAGCCAGTGTTTTGAAAGAGATTTCCTTGAATGCCAAAAGCCATTCAGGAAGAAAGGAAGGGAGAGAGGGAAGGGGAGAAGGAGATAGGAAGGAAGGAGGAAAGAGCAAAGAAAGGGAAAGGGGGAAAGAGAGAAAGAAAGAGAGAGGGGGTTTGGAGTTCCTTGGTGGCTCAGTGGGTTAAGGATCCAGCATTGTCACTGCTGTGTGTGGGTTTGATCCCTGGCCTGGAAACTTCTGTATGCTGTGGGTGCAGCCAAAAAAAACAAAAAAGCAAACAACAGAAAGAGAGAAAGGGGAAGAAAAAGGGAGAGGGAAAGAAAGAAGAGAAGAGAAGGGAAGAAAGGAAAAATCTAGTCTTTGCAGATGGGCCATGTGCTTCTTCACTGCTTAGCCTTGCTGTTTACAAATTCATCTTAGCCCTAACTTTGTGCTTGTACTGAGCTGTTTTTTAAGTTGCTTTTTTCTTGATTTGGCATTTGCTTGGTTGCTACAAATGTTGACTGTTTTCCAGAGTTCTGATAGAGTTGGATCTGACAGGTTTTTTTGTTTGCTTTGGATTGATTTTTCAGTGTTTCTGTCAAGAGATGGGACTGGGAGAGACCTGCTCCATTATTTTCTTTCACATCACCCTGAAAGCCTCGTTCTTAGGTTAGGACCTTAAGGGTATACCGTAGGCACAAGAGTGAATGAGAAGTACTGTCTCTGTTGGAACGGAAGTGCAATTTTAAGTCATCTAATTCCTGAAATTGAATTGAGATCATTCTAGATAGCTCATGCTCCTAGCCATTTGCCAAAAGAAAATTTACATCCTCTCTGGAAGAAAATAAGTCTTCAGATTATTCAAGTTTTCATATACAGTGTCAAGAACTTAATATAAATGTTAACCAGGCACAGAAGGATACACATTTCATGAAAAAAACCAGAGGTAAATAACAAACAGTAGAAACAAATCTATAGAGTATTTAGATAGTGGCATTATCAGACTCAGAGTTTAAAATACATATGCTGGAGTTCCTGTTGTGGCTCAGCAGAAATGAATCTGACTAGTATCCATGAGGACGCAGGTTTGACCCCTGGCCTCGCTCAGTGGGTTAAGGATCCAGCATTGCCATGAGCTGTGGTATAGGTTGCAGACACAGCTCAGATCCAGTGTGGTTGTGATTGTGGTGCAGGCCAGCAGCTACAGCTCTGATTCGACCCCTAGCCTGGGAACCGCCATATGCTGTGGGTGTGGCCCTAAAAAGACAAAAAATAAAATAAAATAAAAATGCTTAGGAATTGCTGCTATGGCACAGTGGGTTAAGGATCCAGCACAGCTGCAGCTGTGGTGTAAGTTGCAGCTGTGGCTTGGATTCAGTCCCTGGCCTGGGAACTTCCATATGCCATGGGTTTGGCTACCCCCCCCCAAAAATGCTTAATATGCTCAGGGAGGTAAAAGATGTGACAAAAATCCAAGGAGCCATAATGGAAAAGAGAAATAAGCCAATTTTGATTTTATACAAATGACAAAATTTATGTTGTTAGGGGAAGAATGAAAGGTTCAACATAGTGTACAGTATGCTCCCATTTGTTAAAAAATTAATAAGCATTATGCTTTTATTTTAATGTTTAAATTTAATTTCTATTTTAGAATATAGTTGATTTACAGTGGTTGTGTTAGTTTTAGGTGTACAGCAAAGTAACTCAGTTATACATATACATATATCCATTCCTTTTTGGATTGTTTTCCCATATAGGTTGTTACAGAGTATTGAGTATAGTTCGTGTGCTCTACAGTAGGTCTTTGTTGATTATCTGTTTAATATATAGTAGTGCGTATATGTTAATCCCAAACTCCTAATTTATTCCTCCCTCTGTATTTTGATTTCTTTAAGTTGAGATAAAATAAAATATATTGTTTTAACTAATATATTTGAAGTATATGATTGTTTTTTTAGTACATTCGCAATGTGGTGCACCCATCACCCCTAATTCCAGAATGTGTTTATCAGCCTCAAACAGACCCTTGTACCCATTAAGCAGTCACTCCAAGTTCCCTCTTCTCCCTGGCCCCTGGTGACTGCTAGTTTACTTTCCGTCTCAACAGATTTGCCTCATCTGGACATTTGTTGTTGTTGTTGTTGTCTTTTTTTTTTTTTTTTTTTTAAGGGCTGCACCCAAGGCATATGGCAGTTCCCAGGCTAGGGGTTGAATTCAAGCTGTAGCCACTGGCCTACGCCACAGCCACAGCAACACCAGATCCAAGCCGCGTCTGTGACATATACTACAGGTCATGGCAACACCGGATCCTTAATCCACTGAGCGAGGCCAGGGATCGAACCTGCGTCCTCAAGGATGCTAGTCAGATTCATTGCCACCGAGCCATGACGGGAACTCCTAATCTGGACATTTTATGTAAATGGAATCATGTAATATGTAGCCTTTTGCGTCTGGCTTCTGCTTGGCATCATGTTTCAGGATTCATTCATGCTGTAGCATGTGTGCGTACCTCATTCCTACTTTTGGCTGAATAATATTCCTTTCTATGAATATACCACATTTTATTTAAGGGATTATATATTTATGTATATCTATACATAGTCATATGTGATTATATTGATTTTTATATGCTTGCAAATGCATAGAATATTTTTCTGCACAGATACTCGAGACACGCTTAGCAGTGGCTCTTTCTTGGGGGTAAAGGGGACCGAGGTCTGGGGAAGAAGGCAGATTGTTTTTCACTGTCATACTCCTTTTTGCTGGTTAAATTTTTTTTTTTTTTTTTTTTTTGTCTTTTGTCTTTTGTTGTTGTTGTTGTTGTTGTTGCTATTTCTTGGGCCGCTCCCGAGGCATATGGAGGTTCCCAGGCCAGGGGTTGAATCGGAGCTGTAGCCACTGGCCTACGCCAGAGCCACAGCAACGCGGGATCCGAGCCGCGTCTGCAACCTACACCACAGCTCACGGCAACGCCGGATCGTTAACCCACTGAGCAAGGGCAGGGACCGAACCCGCAACCTCATGGTTCCCAGTCGGATTCGTTAACCACTGCGCCACGACGGGAACTCCTAAATTTTTATTTCAACTGAAAAAATGAGAATATTTTTTCCCGTTTAAAAAACTAGTTAATTTTTTTTTTTTTTTTTTTCCCACTGTACAGCAAGGGGGTCAGGTTATCCTTAGATGTATACATTGCAGTTACAGTTTTTTCCCCCACCCTTTCAGAAACTAGTTAATTTTTTTAAAAAAGAGATATCCTTTAAAAGTAGCATTTTCCTCCCTCACTGCCTTTACAAGATTTTGAATATTTTTATTTAAGTTGCCATTTAATCTGAATATGTTTATACACATAGACATCAACATTTGAGTTAACTCTTTTGAGTATATAATATTGCACTGGTAAGCACAATTACAATGCTATTGAAAGAAAAGTAGACTGGCTATTTATGGACTAATATTACCAAAGTGATTTTAGCCAATTGAAAAAGGACCCAGAAAAAAACTACTTTCATAATAGGAATTTTCTGTTGTTGCAATATAGCCTCAATGAATATTTGTTAACTTAAAAAAAAAAACAACAAACCTGCCTTTTCAGACAGCAGTTATTCTCATTAGTGCTACAAATGGTCCAGAAAGTCTACAGTGGCCAAGTTAAGGTAACCCTGAAGCCAGTGTTGGCATCAGTAAATTAAATATGCCAATTGAAATAAATCATTCTATAAAAATGTGTTGCCAGTTCCTTTAAGATGTGGCTAAAGGTCCTTTGGGGCGGCTGGGTCGGGGGCGGGAGGAATATGGCTAAAGGAAAGTTCACATTCAAGATTTGACTCAGGTTGCAAATTGAATGGATTTAGAATGCTTTCGTGAGGAAAATCCTTAGCAATCCATTAGGTTTGGATAGACAGGAAATATGGGCTGCTCTCCACTAATCAACATTCAGGGGCCCTTTTCTTTCCTCCTAATTCTCACATTGCTTCAAATCCTGTCGGCGCCAATTAAAAAAAATTAATCTTGAAAATTCTCCAAACTTAAATTATATGTTTTTGGGGTCTGAGATAGAAAATAATATCATTATTCTCATAGCTAGGAAAATGGAAATTTAAGGATACCACGAGATAAGATTGTTCCAAAGGGTTCCATCTGTCCTGAACCCCATACCTCAAATATTATCTGAATAATATGTAGATACGACCCCTCTGTCAGCCTCCAATAGTCTAAACCACCATGTCCAATAGATACAATGTGAGCCACATAATTTAAAATCTTCTAGTAGTCAATATTATAAAAACAAAAAGAAATAGGTGAAGTTAATTTTATTAGTGTTACTCTAATGTATAAAATTGTCTTAATACATAATCATAAGTTTTTAATGAGACATTTTCCCTTTTTTTTTTTTTTTTGGTCTTTTTTTTTAGAGCCACAGCCACAGCATATAGAAGTTCCCAGGCTAGGGGTCGAATTGGAGCTGTGGCTGCAGCCACAGCAATGCAGGGTCAGAGCTGCGTCTGTGACCTACACTACAGCTCACAGCAATGCTGGATCCATAACCCACTGAGCAGGGCCAAGGATCAAACCTGCGTCTTCATGGATACTATTCAGGTTCATTACTGCTGAGCCACAACAGCAACTTCATCCTTTTTTTTGAAATACTAAGTCTTTGAAATCAGTGCGTATTTTGGGCTTATACTGCATCTCAATTTCGACTAGCCCCATTTCGAGTGGCTAGTAGCCTCATGTGGTCAGTGGCTATTGCATGGGACAGTACAGGTGCCAACATTCCTGACCATAAAGTGGTATTAGCATCTGCTAAATTCGTATCTGCTGCATCACTTTTTGGATTACATAGTTGGAATGTTTTATAATTAAAAAAAGAATGATACACTGGATTTAAAAAACAAACAAAAAAGTCCGAGGCGGGGGTGGGAGGAAACGCAGTAAATGTGTTCAAAACAATGCTGTCATCTGGAGTTCCCATCGTAGCACAGTGGTTAACGAATCCGACTAGGAACCATGAGGTTGAGGGTTCAATCCTTGGCCTCTCTCAGTGGGTTAAGGATCCGGCATTGCCGTGAGCTGTGGTGTAGGTTGCAGATGCGGCTCGGATCCTGTGTTGCTGTGGCTGTGGTGTAGGCTGGCGGCTGCAGCTCCGATTCGACCCCTAGCCTGGAAACCTCCATATGCCATGGGAAGTGGCCCTAGAAAAGGCAAAAAGACAAAACAAACAAACAAACAGAACAAACTGCTGTCATCAACACTGTAACTGGAGGAGAGCAAGGGCTGAGTAGTCATAATAGGAGGTGATCTGAGTGGTTTATTTGGGTTTGCAGGATGTTTTATACTTACACTCGTACATAGGTGTGCTTGCTGCCCTGTGAATTCACGTCTGTGCATCAAATATTGAGCCATCTGGAGCCCTTGGCTCAGGAGTCCCTTGGGAGCTGGTCTGGCTGCCTTGTGAGATCTCTTAACCCAGTGCCACCACCTCATTCCCAGCCCAGGTGGCAGAAGGTCACAAACAAATGCAAAGTAGCCCCTCTTGAACAGTTTCTCTGCTTCTCTTTTTCTTTCTCCTTTTCTCTCCTTTCCCTTTTGTTTTTTTGCCTGCATCTTTCCTCAGGGCAGGAGGGTGTCTTTTTTTTCCTGTCATCTCTCTTGGGCTCTAAGGACCAAGAATACTCAGGAATGTTCTGTGAATGGGTGACGTCAGTTAAGAACATGAGAGAATAAACGTCCTAGGAATGCTTCATTCATTCATTCGGTTTACCCATCTCTCGTGAAGGCTTCTGTGCCAGATACTGGGCTAGAATCATCTAGTTAAGAAAAATGTAGAGATTGTCATGAACAATACCTACCTGAAATGTGCTCGTATGTTCCACCTTTTTGCTTTCTGTGCACTCATGCCTCTCGTCCTGGTTCATTTGATCTCTTTCCTCTGCTCTGCCCTCACAGATACTTCATGCTTATTACGTCTTAGAGGTCCTCTTTGAAACCAAGAAGGTCCTGCAGCAGATGCCGAATTTCACTCACACAAAAACTTCTCCCTCCAAAGAGATAACCATCTGTGGTAAGTTTCGGAGCGGAGGTGCCACATTCATATTGAGGTGCCTCTTGGTTCTACATCATTGGCCTAACGTGAAGACTGTGTAAATGGGGCTGTGTTAAGGGAGAAGTGTGAATATAGAGTTATCTATCATGATAATACTGTTCCCCATCTTGTCTTTGTTTTGCACACCAGCTGGCAGGAATTAATTATGTGAGAAATTAAAGGACTCATAGCTTTTTATAAAGGCAGGCAGCATCATAATAGAGAAAACCATCCATGGGTGGAATAAGCGTTCTTTGCCCTCTGTCTAGCTCTCATTATCTTTGTTCCGTGTTGCTTTTTCTAGGGGGGCCTCTGCACGCCATTTATGCTGGAAGAGAAAAGCCCAAGGCAGGGTGGAGATTAAACTCCTCTTTGCCCTCGGCTGCTGTTTTAGATTCTCCCAACTGGTCTCTGCAGCTTTTAGAAGAGTGGGAATGTCCCAGAAATCTGTTCCTTGTTCTTCTAAATAACACGAACTGAGATTTTGTTATCATATAGGCCAGCCTGGCAGGATATTGCTTCAAGAAGCAGTACACATTGAAATTCAACACAGTTGGTGCTCAGCATGCTTGCAACTGTCTGAGAATGGAGTGCGTGGAAGGAACAGCAATTCCCTCAACTTCTAATTAAGCCTTTGGGTTACAAAACAGTGATTGTTATTTTCCAAATCAGTTTTTTAGCCCATGTTTCTTTGACTCTGGCAGGTCAAAGTGGATTTGACAATCTACTTAAACCATTTCCATTTCCAGCCTCTGATAGTGGTGACAGGGGCTTGACAGAGCAGTACATACTCCATGACCTGCCCTGACTCAGGCCTTTGAAGAGTCCTTAATGGTTCACTTCCAGCCTAATCAGGCCACCACATCTCTGCCTAACACATGATGCATCTCAGCAGCAGGGATCTTTTATTCAAGGATCTTTTTCATGGAGATAAAGAATTTGGGGTCATGAGGCTTAGAAAGCCATGCCAACCCATGAAGCCTATGGAGCCAAGGCTAGATTTGTTCTCAGAGTGTAATATCATAGGCCAAACAGAGAGTGAGATCTGCTCCCATATGTTTCCAGGATACTTCCAGTTGCCATCGGAGACTTCTCTTTGCCTAAAAGGATCTTGAAGAAGACATGAATTAGTTAGAAGGCTTGTACGTCCTGGAGTCCTGCAGTGTAAAAACTGAATGGTTCTTACCGAGACCATCTAGTCTATCCCCTGGTCTTATGGATGAAGTTGAGGCCCAGAGAGAAAAGTGTATGGCCTTCCATGCATTTCCGTGTAGTAACTTGCCCCCCTCTCCCATCCCAGCTCACTTAGCTAGTTAGTGGCAGAGTGAGAATGAGAAATCAGATCCTCTGCATCCCAGGTTAGAGCGAACCCCATTTCTGCTATCCCAGCTCCCATCAGGCACCACTCTGACTGATGGTTCATTTTCCAGCATGAGACAAAAGCTAGGGAATGGATTGATTGGACATTGCATTTATTTAGGAGCCCTCTTGGAGTTCCCGTTGCAGCTCAGTGGGTTAAGAACCCGACATAGTGTCTGTGAGGATGCAGTACGTGGAAGGATCTGGCGTCGCCGTGAGCTGGTGTAGTTCGCAGACGCGGCTCCGATCCCGAGTTGCTGTGGCTGTGGCCTAGGCTGGTGGCTACAGCTCCGATTGGACCCCTAGCCTGGGAATCTCCATATGCCGTGGGTGTGGCCCTAAAAAGACAAAGAGACCAAAAAAAAAAAAAAAAAAAAATCTTTAGTTTTGAAGTGAGATAAAGTTGAGTTTGAATTCCAGCTCTGCTTCTTGGTAGCTGGGCAACTTTGCATAAGTTATTAATTTCTTTGAGCCTCAGTCATACAATGAGCGTGATGGAGTTAATACCCATCTTAGAGAGTGGTTATAAAGATTGAACCAGATAATTCATGTAAACCCTTAGTCTTGTGCTTGGCACAGAGAGAGCTAAGTGTAAATGGCAGGCGTGAATAGGTAATCACAACACTGGATGCTGTTCCCTCGAGGAAAGGGGACAGAGTTTCCATAGAGAGCTGTGGAAACAAGCCGTCTGTTGAATTAATATCAGCATAGGGTAAAAATCTAATACCCTGAGAGCACTTGGAGTCTATCAGCAGTAGTTCACTTTTTAGATTCTGTGACAGGGCATTTTCTTTTTTTCTATTGAATAGCGATTTTTTTCATTTCATTTCCAGGTGATTTGCATGGGAAACTGGATGACCTTTTTTTGATCTTCTATAAGGTAAATTATTTTACTAAATATTTGCATTTTTGTTGGGGGAAGACAGTCCTAGGGCAGAAAACAATATTAGTTTTGTTAGGAATATGTATAAATATAGATGTAATAGGACAATTTTTATCCAAGAAAGTCAAAGATTTGTTTTTCACACATTATGCAAAAATTTTTAAAAAATCTAATTTGTCTTTATTTAATATTATTGTTATCTGTACATCCATTAGGATTTGTACCTGATTGTATTTATGTTCTTTATTATGTGGTAAATGTTTAGATGGCACCAGATGGGGAAGGGAGCAGTCCGTTTTATTTTACTGTTATTTTGTTCCGAAGTAAGCATGCCACAGCTCTCTCCTCCAGTGGGCACTTGTCATGCAGGAAAGGAGTCCCCCAGAGTAAGTCACGAACCACTCTCTTCTCCACCCTGATTCATCCTTGCCTGGCTGAGTTGTTCTTCCAGGGCTCCGATTCTTGGCTTGTTTGGTTTCATTCATGGGAGCTTGTACAGAGGGCACAGAGCAGTATGGCATCTTTTGATTGGATTCATTTCTCTCTGAGCCAGCAGTTGTAACCTGAATGTTTGCTTCTGGGACGATGCATGCTTCTGGGACAATCCACTTCTACAAAAATGGATTCTGAGGTGACCTCTGCCTTGACAGGGGTACTCCTTTATCTCTCTTTTTGATGAATATGTCATCTCGCAATTAACATGTTGAATAACTGGACACAGCAGAGGTGTTTCAGAGGGCCTGAAAGAAAATATAGTCTGATTATTATGATGGGGAATCAGTTTTAACTCTTTGGGGAATGTGGGCGCTTGAGGAAGCCTCATAACATCCATGACCCTTCATTTTTTTTGGGGGGGGGGACTGCGATATTCTTTTCAAAAAAATTTTTTGAAGCATTGTTGATTTACAATATTGTGTTAGTTTTGGGTGTATAGGAAAGTGATTCAGATATATATACCTGAGCCTGTGCTATACAGCAAATCCTTGTTGTTTATCTCTTTTATATATAGCAGTGTGTATCTATTGATCCCATACTCCTAACTTATCCTTCCCTCCTTTCCTCTTTGGTAACCATGACTTTGATTTCTGTCTGTACTATGTTTCTGTTTTGCAAATAAATTCATTTGTATTTTTTTTAGATTCCACATATAAGTGATATCATATAATATTTATGTTTCTCTGACTTATTTCACTTAGATGATAATCTCTAGGTCCATCCACGTTGCTGCAAATGGTATTATTTCATTCTTTTTTATGGCTGAGTAGTATTCCATTGTATATATGTACCACATCTTCTTTATTCATTCATCTGTTGATGGACACTTAGGTTGCTTCCATATCTTGGCTATTGTAAATAGTGCTGCTGTGAACATTGGGGTGCATGTGTCTTTTTGAATTAGAGTTTTTGTCTTTTCTGGATAGATGCCCAGGTGTGGGATTGCTAGCTCATATGGTAGCTCTGTTTATAAGTTTTTAAGGAACCTCCATACTGTTCTCCACAGAGGCTGTACCAACGTATGTTCCCACCAACAGAGCAGGAGAGTTCCCTTTCTCCACACCCTCTCCCACGTTTATTACTTTAGACTTTGACCATGGCCATTTTGACCAGTGTGAGGTAGTTTTGATTTGCATTTCTATAAAAATTAGAGATGTTGAGCATCTTTTCACTTGGCTGGTGGCCATCTGTACGTCTTCTTTGGAGAGATACCTATTTGGGTCTTTGGCTGCAGTATTCTTTAGCTTCCCCGCATAGGAGGTTGCCTTATGAATAAAGTAACATAAATATCCAAAAGCATTTTTTAATGTACTAAATTATAATAGAAATGCAAGGTTTTCATTTTATTCATTGGAAGGGAATGGAGCAGGAAGCCCAGGAGTGGATGAAGGGAGAGATTCAGTTGAGACTGTATAACCTAAGTGGGGTCTAGGGCCTCATAGCCAGAGAGTGGGATCAGAGGAGAGAGGAGGCGGCCAGGTCGTGCGCTGGTGTCAGGAAGTCCAGCCAGAGGTTCGCTGCTTGGCGACTGAGGGTGCTGGGGAATAGAGCAGTTTTGGAGAGCAGCCGCGCAATCCAGTCTGGGCAGGGAAGGAAAAGAGGCCAGGATGACAACCAGCTGGGAGAAATGGGAGGAACGAAGGCTGGCCATGCTCTCTGAGGTCAGGGAGCAGGCCGACAGGGGTGAAGGCCCAGGCAGCAGAATGGGTGGGAAGTTGCAGGGGGCGTAAGTCCTCGGGGATGAGTGGGTCCAAGGCGGAGTCCAGAATGTGGGTGGCTGAAGTGAGTGAAAGAGAGTACTGGAGACGAGCAGGCCACGCATGAGGAAAGCAAGCGTGTTCAGTGAGCTGGCCATCGGGCTGAGCGAGCCGGAGCGGGACGGAAATTTAGCCAGAGTTCGTAGACTCTGAAGGAGGAGAGGCTCTGACCTGAGACTGGCAAAGTGTCGGTCTCTTGGTGGCTCTGAGGAGCAGATGGACCCCTCCTCCCAGCTCCAGGCATCGAAGTCCCCATGCCGTGGAGGAAAGGGTCCTTTCCGTCTAGAGGGCCGCAGGAGTCGGGGAGGGAGGCCTGCATTTCCAGAGGGACGTCTTTCTGAGTGAGTTAAGGGCGGAAGGGAGTTCATTTACACGGGTTGAGGGACGGCATTTGTTTACCTCTACTTAACACCGTATGCATGTGCAGAAGTTTAGCCCTGCTGCTTTCGGCAATTACAGTCCGGGGAAGGAGCTGCCGGTGGAGGTCTGAGGGGAATAACCGCAACAGGAAATCTGGCCATTATTTCTCTAGATGTTTGGGGAATATGCAAAAGGGAAAATAGTTGAGCAAATTCAATGGAAAAAGTGACGGTTAGGAAGGGAAATTTCTCAGGAGGGGCTTGAAGATATTAAGGTGTGATCCGGGAGAGGACTCTGGAGTAGCCAGATGCACAGAGAGAAGGCTTCTCTAATTCCATTGGCAAACTGTATGGAATATATAAAACCGGAAGGTGCTGATGTAAAGATTGAACAGGAGGAGGTGGGTGGTAAGAAGGACTATAAAAAGGACTAAAGGTGAAATTATAGCACTCACATGAAAGCAAGAAATATTTTGAGAGCTAACCAATGCCGGTGTTCGGGAAGTAGGGATTGAGAGCCCAGTGATGAAAGAGTCAGCTCTGTTATTTGGGACGGATTCGGTAGCGGAGGTGAGAGGGATGTTTGGGAAGTAAAAGTCCGCAAGCGCCACGAGTTAGGATTTTAACAGGCTTGCATGAGAAGCAGGTAAAATGTACCTTGGATATGGATATGGATGTGCCAGAATCTTGAAATTGCCTGGTTTAAAAAAGGAAACGGATGGAAGAGCCGTTGGTGACAGCAGGCTTCCACTTTAAGAAGCTGGGCAAGTGTTGTAGTTAGTGGTGTGTGGGAAGGGACAAGGACCTGGTGGAGGGTGGGGCACTTAGCTTGTGGGCGATGAGTGGCCTGAGTTCGAGGCTGGGGAAGGAAAGGGCAGGACGCAGAGATGTCTCCAGAAGCTCTGCTGTGTGAGGATCCCTATCTAATGCGACAGCATTTTTCCTTTTTCTGTCTCTCTCTCTCTCTCTTTTTTTTTTTTTTTTTTTTTTTTTGGCCGCACTCACAGCATGTGGAAGTTCCTGAGCCAGGAAATGAACCTGCACCACAGCAGTGATCCGAGCCACTGCAGCGACAATGCCGCATCCTTAACTTGCTGAGCCGCAAGAGAACTCCTGTCTCATTTTTTATTCGAAGTTTAAATGAAGACTGACGTTAGCACAAGTAGAGTGGAGCCTAAAACCATGAACACAAAATGTTTTGGAAACAGTGTTTCTACGTGAATACAAATGACAGTGATATCCACCTCTCCAGAGGACAGACTTTTCTTCACTTGTCACTCCTGCTGTGCCAAGCCTAGAATGAAGTAAGAAGAGTCTCTCAGCTCTTGAAATCATTGTCAGAAATCCACTGAATTTTACTCACAGGACAGGGCCTGGGCCCTTGCTTAGTGACCCCTGAGCATATCGCAGGCAAAGCTTAGCTGATGCATTGTTCTGAAAAGTTTGCCTGTCTGGTTGCCCACGCAGCTTAGGGAATGGGAGAGAAAAGGCAAAAGTGAGATGGAATGAGAGCAATGAAAAGTAAAGCTCTTTCTGGCAGTAAGAGGAGGGCTCTCACCCTAACAGTGAGGGAGAAACGGAGCGGTGCCCGTCGCAGCCGTGCCTGGGGTTGATGAGCCCGCGTGGTCAAGAAGGTTTGAAGTTGGGTGGTGTACGCTCCGTTAAGATGTAAAAAGGACAAGTGGTACCTCTTTAGAACTCCTACCCAAAATGGTTAAAGTAATTTAAAAACACATTTTAGCTTTTCAAGGAGTGAGCTTCACTGATCTGGAAAATTCATTTCGGCACTGCCGCAGTGTGAGTGAACATCGTTGTTGGGTCTTAGGTGCAAAAGGATGCGAGAGCATGAAAAGAAAAAAAAAAAAAAAAGAAAGAAGGATTAGTCAAGAGAAGAGTGAGGGGATGAAGAGGACAGGAAAACCATCCTAAATAATGGAAGAGGCGGCCAGCGGCGGGTTTCTCTTGTGGCATCAGATACAAAGCTGGCCGGCCCAGGGCTGACGGCAAGAGCTCCCTGTGACCACAGCAAACCTTGATTGTTTCAGGAAATGGTAGCATTTCTGTGATGGTGGCTGATTCTCCCTGCGATACTCAGTATATTCACAGTGTGTTAAATCCTGATTACACATAATGCCCCGAGGGTGCTGCTCTTCTCTGTTTCATTCAGGGGAGCACATGGGCTCGAGCCACCGTGGTGTGAGTCATGGGTTTGCCATCATCTTGAGAAGCAGCTAGTGACCATGCTTGAACGCATCCTTCTTTAACTGATGATTTATTATTTCATTTATCAGAAGTACCAGCTTATCCCTATTTTATTTATTAATTTATTTAAATTATTCAAGTTCTATTTGAACCTCAATTTTGAGGACTAGATTGGCAAACTCTATCCTGTTGGAGATTTTTCGAGCTGTAAATGACCAAAGGTTATGCTATACTCTGAGTCCTCTCCCTCAACCCCAAAGAGAATCTAGGAAAACTTTGGCCATCAAATTAAGGCAAATTGTAACTCATCTTTCACCTGGTGATTTGCTAGATAATTTCTTCCTCGTTACTACTTTTTTGTGGTGTAGAGTAAGTAGGCTGCAGGGCTGGGGCTGGCCCAAGGCCACCCAAAGGGCACAGCCTGAGAGGGAGAGTTATAATGTAGCATCGCTGAGATGCCTTGCCATAGTACCCTCTTCATCCAAGTGGCTGCTTTGATTCAAGACTTCTGTTGTTACAACTGATCATATGCAGAAGTGCATCTGTCCACTAATTTATTCATTCAATAAACTTTTATCTAGTCCTTACAGTGTTCAAGGCACTATGTAAAAACTGTGGCAAGGTACAAAGATGAATATGACATTCATTCATTTCACATATATTTATTAAATACCTGTTATGATTGCGTACTCTGCTAAGGGTCGGTGATGCAGTATGACTGAGATGTAGTTTTGGCCCCAAAGACATCACAGTTTAGTAGGTAGGTCAACTAAATAAAAGACAAGACAGTTCAGGGTGGGACATGTTGTAATCGGGGTAAGCGAGATTCCAAGGAAGCACATTGCAGGCACCTAAGTCACGGAAGACTTCCTGGAGGAGGTGACATTTAAGACACTCCATTCAGAGTTTTACTAATTTACTAAGTGCTTAAAGCATGAGGGAAAGTTTTGGAAGATCAGAAAAGATTTTATTCTCACACACTTTTGGTGGTGTGCTGCAAAAAATGATGGGATCCATACCAATATTTGCTTTTGATCATTTTGGCGTCTTTGGTCTCTTTAATATTTGGTTGTCCTTAAAAATTGTATCATTTAGCATCTTAAGAAGACCAAGCTAAGCATTTTCAGCTCACAATCCTATCTGGATTTGAAAGGAATTCTTTCCTTTCCGGAGTGACGCGATTACCCATGACACGCCTTTGCCAAAAGGGCATCTCAACTTTATGTGGTTTCAAATATCATCGAGTAAAGCAATTTACATGATGTTAGTTTAGGTCATATTTTTAGACTTTATTTTCTGAAAAGGTTAATTTTAATCAGTCACTCTTGCTTAATTAGAGTGACCAATTTGGAATACTTCGTTCAGAGCCTTAGCCTTGCTAAAAATACAAGACATTTTTCCTCATTGAATAGGAAGCTTGAAATTTTAGACCACGTATTGGTGAGTTAGTTTGTTAAATTGACACTGTGCGTGGAGACCTCCTGCACTTGCAAAAGAGATGCAACGGACAGAGAGACGCTAATTAACTCTCAACTCTGCGGGTGTCATTAGCGATGCTGTCCATGGAAGCCACTCGGCCTTGTTTTCCTCTCTCTCTCTCTTCTCAACGTCTTCCACCCCACCCTTTGTACCCCCAAATTTCCAGCCGTGAAGGTCATGTAATATTTCGTTTTTTTCTGTCATCAATATGCTTCCCACTGCCACAGTAGTTAATGCTTTACCTTTTGTGAATAAGGCAGTATGTTAAATCAGAACAGACCTCTAAAATAGAGTTTGCGGGAGTTCCCGTCGTGGCATAGTGGTTAACGAATCCGACTAGGAACCATGAGGTTGCGGGTTCAATCCCTGGCCTCGATCAGTGGCTTGACGATCCGGCGTTGCCGTGAGCTGTGGTGTAGGTTGCAGACGCGGCTCGGATCCCGCGTTGCTGTGGCTCTGGCGTAGGCCGGTGGCTACAGCTCCGATTCAACCCCTAGCCTGGGAACCTCCATATGCCACGGGAGCGGCCCAAGAAAAGGCAAAAAGACAAAAAAAAAAAAAAAAAAAAAAATAGAGTTTGCAAAAGAAATCAAAATTAAAACAATGTAGAATTGAGGTCCAGAGGTTATTGTTTGATGTGCCTTGGGAAAATGTCCAAAAAAAAAAAAATTACAGCAACTTCTAGATATCTTATGTAAAATACTTTAGTGGGAATAGGTCTCTGTGTCTCTGTTCAGGTTAATTAATTGTGATCTACTCTTCTCCCCCAAGTAGGTCATCTGATGCTGGTCAGAGTTGTAGTTACCCTGGGTTTTCTATGTTTGTCAGCTGTGTCATAGATGGTTTGTTGTCTATGAGTTGCAGAATAAGCCAGAGAATTTGGTTTACTGGAACTGAGTGACGGTTGGGTTCACTCAGCAGCAGTTTTGCTTCTTTAAAGGAAATCCAGAGAAATCGCAATAGCCAGCAGCCTAAATATCCTAGGGACCCATGTGCCAGGAGACTTAGCTCTTTTTATCTGTTGTCCGGTTCTCCTATTATTCTAAGACTAAAATGTGTTTGAACTCAGACCATATAAAGTAATATGACTAGTCCTAGAAGAATAGGGCAGATCTTATACATCCAAAAAGTCTTACCTTCTTTGAAGCAGTTGCCTTGAGAGGCTCAGCACTTACAGGAATTCAGTATATATTTAGGACTCCTTTTAGAATCACTTTCAGAGACGGTGACATTTTCTATTGAAAGAGCTTCATTATCACAAATTTTAATCTTTTGAAGATATATGATTTTTTTGAAAAGGTTAAAACTTATTGGGTGTCAGCAGTGCCGTTTGAGGTGGATGGCTTAGCAGACCATTACTATTTGGGGCTTAAAATTAGGTTTGACTAAAGAAATTCACTGTTTATTGCCCATAGAAAGGTGAAATGCCTACAAAGTTTGGTTTAACTGGAGATGAGAAATTCTGCCAGAAAATTGGTCATCCCAGTGGAAAACATGTTTACGTCTCTTTTCAAATTGTGACTGTTGCTTTTCTCAAACCGATCTTATGAAATAAATGGGAGAGATTTACATCTTTTTCTATGGTTTGAAACGTAAATCCTTTGTTCTCAAACTTGGCTGTGCATTGTAATCACCTGAAGAAATGGGAAAATAACTACTGATATCTGAGTCCTAATCCTAGAGATTCTGATGGACACCTAGGGACTTTAAAAAGTTCCCCATAAACAACAAGATGCGACTGTATAGCATAAGGGACTATAATCAATGTCCGATGATAAGCCATAATGGAAAAGAATATTTTTAAAAAGGCTGTATGTATATGTGTTTGTATATATATAGTTATGTAATGTATGTGTAACTGAATCGCTTTGCTGTACAGCAGAAATTAATACAATATTGGAAATCAACAATACTTCAACTAAAAGTATCAGTGACCAAAAACAAACAAACAAAAAAGCTCCCCAAGTGATTCTAATGTGCTGCCAAGGATGGGAATTGTTGGTTTAAATAACATTCAAACCATTTGCTATTGGAAATTGAGATAGAGCTCTGGTATAAAGCTACATGCAGCCAATGCACGTTTTAAGTGTTCTACTTCTTTTGAATGTTTCGGTAGCTTCTAATTCTCAAGAAAATCCTCCATTTCTCTAAATTGTCAAAGTACATTTCCACAAGTACTGATATTGTATTGTCTCTTTACATAATTTTAAAATTTATTTCTCTATGTCTTTGTCTTTTTTCTAGTCTTTAATCTTTGTTTTTTATTCTCTTTTTTCACTTACCTTCAGTCAGGCTCATGATGAGTTTTATCAGTTTTTATCAATTTTATTGGTTCTTTCAAAGAATCACCCTTTGGATTATGTATCTTTCATGTCATTAATTTCATTAAATAATCTTTATTTGATTGATTTTATTGTTCTTTTTCTAATGTCTTAAGATGAATACGGTCTTCCACGAGCATCTTCTTTAATAACGAAGGCATTTAAGGCTGTATATCTTTTCTAATTTTAATTTTAACTGAGCCTTCTATTGAACTTGTAATGGTTATTAATTTCCTCTTTGATCCAGTGGTTAACACTACAGTTTTTAATTTCCAAGGGTCTTAATTCAAAGAAGCTAAACTTTTTTGAATCGTATTTTTATTTACCTCAAATTTTATTGGATTATGATATGAGAATGGGTCCTATGAAATGTTTCTTATTTTTAATTTCTTAAGGATTTTTTTGAAATCAAGTATATGATTGATTCTCATGAAGCCTTCATGGAGAAATGAAAAATTAATTAAATTCTGTATTGATAGGTTGCAGAGTTCGTCATATATCTATCTATGTCTTAAGTTCATTAGTTACTCAGTTGACCCTTGAACAATGTCAGAGTTAATCCACTTATAACCTAGAGTCGGCCCTCCTTATCCACAGTTCCTCTGTGTCTGCAGATTCAACCAACCACAGATCATGTAACACTGTAGTACTTACTATTGAAAAACATCTGTGTTTAAGTGGGCCCTTGCAGTTCAAATCCTCATTGTTCAAGGATAAACTGTATATTCAATTTTTCCACCTGTGTCTTTCTAAATATGTTTATTATATATAGCTGTGTAACAAATTCCCCCAATACGTAATGGTTTAAAACTGCAAACATTTAGTATCTCACAGCTTCTATGGATCAGAAATGTGAGTGCAGCTTAGCTGGGTGATTCTGGCTTAAGGTCTCTCATGAGCTGACAGTTAAGCTATTGTTCAGAGCTGCTGTCATCTGTTAGGTTGTCTGAGACTGGCAGACCCATTTCTAAGATTGCCGACTTACATGTCTGGCTGTTGGCATTTCAGTTCCTTGCTGGCTGTTGGCAGAGTAGCCACATGGGCCTCTCCACAGGGTATCCGAGTATTCTCATGACATAGCAGCTAGCTTTCCCCACAGTGAATGATCCAAGAGAAAAAGCAGATAGGAAGCTACAGTGTCTTTTAATGACTTCATCTCCAAAGTTGTACTCCATTGCATCAGCTTTTTTTTTTTTTTTCCCTCATTCATTCCTTAGAAACAAATCACTAAGACGAGCCCACATTCAAGGGGAGGTAAATTCGGCTTCACCTTTTTTTTTTTCCTTTTTATGGCCACACCTGCAGCATATGGATGTTCCCAGGCTAGGGGTCGAATTGGAGCTGTAGCTGCAGGCCTACGCCACAGCCACAGCAACACCAGATCCGAGCCACATCTGTGACCTATGCCACAGCTTGCAGGAACACTGGACCCATAACCCACTGAGTGAGGCCAGAGATCCAACTCCCATCCTCACAGATTCTTAACCTGCTGAGCCACAGTGGGAACTCCTGGCCTTTATCTTTTAAAGCAAGTGTCAAATAATTTGTGGACCTTATTTTCAATCAGTAATTCGATCCAAATAATTTACTGTGTTTGTATTTTTAAAACATTTCCTTTTGCAATTATAGTAGCTAAATATATGAAACAAAAACTTGTTCTTTTGTTTATTGAATACTAGTTCATGAATTGTATCTTCTTTATAAAGTACTTGTTATTATGATGTAATGTTGATTTGTGTTTAGTACTCTTTTTTTCTTTAAGCTGTGCCCATGGCATGCAGAAGTCCCTAGGGCCAAGGCACGAGCCTCCACCACAGCAGTGACAATGCCTAACCCTTAACCATTAGGCCACCAAGGAACTCTCTGCCTAGCACTTTCAGTATTAAATTCCACTTTGTCTAATACTAATATTTGCATTTTTGCTTTTTCTTTGTTGCGTTTACCTTGTTTTCAACCTCCCTTTATTTTTTTCATGTATATTTCTCATAAACTATACATAC
The DNA here is from genome assembly GCF_054392235.1 of Sus scrofa. Classification (NCBI taxonomy): domain Eukaryota; kingdom Metazoa; phylum Chordata; class Mammalia; order Artiodactyla; family Suidae; genus Sus; species Sus scrofa. Next base: position 18,849,301 of record NC_139401.1, read on the forward strand.
CTGAGTTTTATGTTTTAATGTAGTCTGATGGTATTTTAATAGCAGAATTTAGCCCACTCATATTTAGTATAACAACAGATATTTTTGAAAAATGTCCTATTCTACTTTGTTTGCTATTTATTTCAGTTTGTTTCATCCTTCCCCCTTTCTTTTTGCTATCTTGGTGAAGTTTTTCAAAATTGTTTTTTTTGGATTTTTACATCCTTTTCCATTCTCTAGTTGTTATTTTTCCATCTCTGACATTTCTAATAAATAATTATGTGTGTATAGTTCTCAGATAGGTATAACTTTATTCTTCCACCATTATCCACTCTCTCCTCCAGTAAGATAAATGTATTTCTTTTCACACTTCACAGGTACATCCCCCATTCAGGTTTGTAGATAATTTTAAAATTTTTAGAGAATTTTACTTTTCTGCCTTCACATCCCCTGCAAATCCTTAGCTATTGCTCATGCCATAGCATAAGCTAATGGTTCTTGACCTTTACTAGGTTTCCTTTACAGTATATCTTTTCTACCTCTGGAATCCTTGCTTATACTTAAGTACAACTTCCACATTATTGGTATTGATTTATATTTAATTACATGCTATAAGATTTATTGTTCACATCTGTATCCTTTCCTCTTAGTCTTTCCCTGGAGTAAGGACTTTTTTTTTTTTTTTTTTTTTTTAATCGTTACCACTATTATTTGGTTAGAGTATTTCCTTGAGCATTTTCCTCTCTGGGACATGTGGGTGCTATATTCTCTAAATGCAAGCTCCTTGAATTTAGTTTCCTCATCTGTTAAATGAGAATGCTGTTTACTTCTGTGTCTCTAGCACCTAAAACTGCGTCTAGTACATAAGCAATCAATACATGTTCGTGAGCATAGGCATCATGAGCTCTTTCAAACTTCAGGCTGAGCCTCTTTTTCTTTTTTGGCCTCCCCATGGCATATGGAGTTCCCAGGCCAGGGATTGAATCTGAATTGGAATTGCCACCTATGCCACAGCTGCAGCAGTGCCAGGTCCTTAACCTACTGTGCTGGGCCGGGTATCAAACCTGTGTCCCTGCAGAGACACTGTCAATCCCATTGTGCCACAGCGGGAAAGCCTAAAGTCTTTTTAACCATGGAAAATTCCCGCTCTTATTTGTGTAATGATTGCCTCTTCTCCATCTGTTCCTTTATCCTGATCGTGGAATGCTTGTTATTGGCATATTAGGTCTCTTGGCTCTGAGCTCTAGTCTCTTACTCATTCTTCATGATTTCCATCATTGTGCCTTTTGCGCTGAGAGATTTTTCATTTGCTTGTTCTTTTAGGTCAGAAATGTATTTTTCAACTATTCCTTCTTTTAGTTAGCTCCAGTCTGTTGATATTTTAAATTTTAACGGCGTATTTTCTTTCTTTCTTTCTTTTTTGTCTTTTTTTTTTTTTTTTGTCTTTTTAGGGCCACACTTGCGGCACGTGGAGGTTCCCAGGCTAGAGGTCTAATCGGAGCTGTAGCTGTCGGCCGACACCACAGCCACAGCAACGCCAGACTCGAGCTGCGTCTGCAACCTACACCACAGCTCACAGCAACACCGGATCCTTAACCCACTGAGCGAGGCCAGGGATCGAACCCACAACCTCATGGTTCCCAGTCGGATTCGTTTCCACTGAGCCACTACAGGAACTTCTGAATGGCACATTTTCAATGTCAGGAGTTATTAACTTTTTGTGCTTTATTTCATGGTGCTTTTATTTTTTTTTCTAAATAAAGTTTTCCCTGTCTCCTCCTGCAGTCCTGTCTCATTAGGGGATGGGACTTTAATAGATCTGGTTGGTCCACCTTTTTCTAGTTACCGGATCCCCTTAAGTATTAGGTTATTTTCATTTTTCATTTTTTGCTTAAACTAGGTTAAGCCTCTCCCTAGTTGGAGGTATAACACTTTCTACTCTTGCATCAAGAATGTGAGAGCAAGTCTCTATGTGTGTGGAGATAGGCTGCTCATTCCCTCTTTGCAAATTAAAGGAGTCCCATCCCGGAGCAGCTAAACATAGGATCCCTTGGAATGAACAACTTGCCCTTAGTCCAGTGTTCCTCCTTGGGTAGAAGTTTCACTCTTCTACCCAAGGAAGAGATGAGAGTAGCCATTTTTGACAGGACAGATAACAGGTTCTTCCAGAGAAAACTCATAGTAGGTGGTGGTGAGTAGAATCTTCCTGTCCCAAGCTAATTCTTCACTTCCAAGGTCCCTTGCAGGAGATGCCTGCCCCGAAAGAGTGAAGCTGGCTCACTAGCTCGAGTGAGCGAGCAGGTTTTTCCCAGTGGAAGAGCGGCCTCAGCCTCCTTCCTCCTTGGCCACAGGGACGTTCAGTACAAAGCCCGCTTTTAAAAGCACCTTCTGTTCACTGCTTGTGTTTTCCCCTCTTCCTTCCGCAGAACGGCCTCCCCTCAGTGAGCAACCCGTATGTGTTCAATGGCGATTTTGTAGATCGGGGCAAAAATTCCATGGAGATCCTGATGATCCTGTTTGTGAGTTTTCTGGTCTACCCCAATGACCTGCACTTGAACAGAGGCAACCATGAAGATTTTATGATGAATATGAGGTAACCTAGGCCTATAGATTCCCACTTTCATTCCCCATTCTGGAAAATGCTGCCAGGCTTAGTTCCTAACGGACAGTGAGAGGAGAGTGTAGAGAAGTGAGAAGAGGAAAATCTCCAGGAAGACTTGACTTCTTACCCCTGTTTAGTTGCGCCAGTCTTCTAGTGTGTGACTCTAAATTGCTCCAAAGTCCTCTTCCTACCTCTTCTTTCTTTTTTTTTCTTTTTGCTTTTTAGGGCCGCACTGCAGCATATGGAGGTTCCCAGGCTAGGCGTCCAATTGGAGCTACAGCTGCCGGCCTACACCACAGCCACAGCAACTCGGGATCCAAGCTGCGTCTGCGACCTACAGCACAGCTCACAGCAGCGCCGGATCCTTAACCCACAGAGTGAGGCCAGGGTTCGAACCTGCAACCTTGTGGTTCCTAGTCGGATTCGTTAACCACTGCGCCACGACGGGAACTCCTCCTCCCTCCCTTTTCTTCCGGTTCTGCCTTCTGCCTTCTCTTGCGTTCTTCCTCCCATGCCCACCCTCTGCAGGCCAAATCATGTGCTGGGTGGACGTGTTAGGCCAGGTTTGGAGGTGTGCGAGGTTCTGTGAACAGGTTTAGGTTTGGGGGAATCGCTCTCTTGCTCCTCTTTTGGCTGGCTTCGGACGTTGTCTCAGAAGCTAGTACTGTGTTTTTCACTGATGTGTATATTTTTAATGACACGGTGATTGCTTCTGGCATAGTTATTCATAAACACATTTGAGAACAGCTGTAACGTAGCGTTTCAACTATCTGACTCACTGGAGGTTTGAGGAATCAAGGTTGGTTAAATGATTTACCAGTTTTTGCTGAAAGTCACAGTAAGTGGCAAGTGTTCTCCTTTCTTTTCTTTCCTCCTCTTCCTCCTCCTCTTTTTCCCCTGTCCCTTCCTCTTCCTCTCCTTCTCCTTGTCTTTTTCTTTCACTTCTTGTTTATGAATAAGAGAATCTAGTTCGCTCTAGGGAAGTAGAAGGCCTGGCATGTTTCATGCATTGGTCTTGGGGTTTGGGGCAACTGATTAGTTTTGTAAGGCCGTTTGGGCACCTGGCCTGAGTACACAGCTTCATTTCTAATCCTCAGATGTGGAAGTAGATGCTAAGACCATGAAGAAGAAACTCCCAAGGATGTTTTTAGAGGCCCATTATATGTACTATAGCTCAGTACGTTGATTCGGGCATGTCCTTTATCTTTCCATTTATTTAGCCAGTCGATTATATTTATCTAGTGCCTAGGATAGTTAATGAAAGCGACACGGCCCCTGCCCTCCTAAAGTTTACATCTAGCAGGGAAGACACGAGGTGAGCCGGTTTTCCAAGGGTGATGAGTTCCTAAAGTTGGGTAATGGATGGTTCTCCCACAGAAGTGTGGCGTCAGCCCTGAAGGATGAATTGGGCGATCAAGAGAGGCCCGTAGCAGGGGGAATGGGAAACAGTGCTCCACGGTGAGGAGACAGCTTGCACAGAGTTTGAGAAAAGACTTTTTAGACTTGGAAGACGTTCACGATGGCAGGAGCATAGATGCAAGGACAAGATGGTACCTGATAGGGCTGGAGATGTAAGGGATGACTGATGGTGTAGAGAGACTTCGACTTTCTTCTGAGGACGAGAGAAAACCATCGAAGAATATTATAAAATGTGTGTTTTTAAACCGCAGCTGGAAGAATAATTTGGAAAGACGCAAGAATGGATATGGGAGGTCAGTTAGAACGTAGTTAAGAGACAGGGGAGGGATTCTCATTTAGACTAGGGCGGTGGAGGCGGGGATGGAAGGAAGTAGATGGTTGGAGCAGTTTTGGGCAGTGGTTTAAGACTTGCTGACGTGCTACGGGGGACTTGGAAGAAGACAGATCAAGGATGGCCTCCAGGTTCTTAGTTTGAATTAGGAATATCACTTATACTGGGAACATGATAAGAGAAGAAAGTTGGAAGGAGAGAGAATGATGGGTTCCGTCTGAGGGAGGCTGACCCGAGGTGCTGCTGAGTAGGCAGGACTGAGTTCACCTTGGAAAACCTAGCGTTACACTTCGGGAGCTCTGCGAGACGAGACGTGATTTGCTTGGAAACCAGAGGTGAGTGTGCTGTGTTGGGACTTCACGGTGTCGGATGTGCAAGGTCTATGTTATCATCCTAAGGCAAGAAAAGTAGTTGAAAAAACGTTTTCATCATTAAATCTCCCGTTGTGACTGCTATTCTATTCAGGCATTAAAATTTGCGACCCTTTCTATGAAAACCCTCAGTACCGTTACATGAACTCCATCAGAGAGGATCAAGAGCCAGCTTACTGTCTTCGATGCCTTTCTTTGTCTCTGTTCCGTCTTCTCCTCCCTCCCTCATCATTCATTTACTACGAGATATAGGGGGTCTGAGCACTTCCCTCTAAATGAAAAGCCTTCCCTCAGCTGCCGTAGCACACGTGTCAGCACTTACCCAGCCTGTGCCTACCACATATTCCTTAAGTTGTCTTGTAATTGTTTCATGAGAGTCTGTCTTTTTGCCCAGTTAGACTCTAAGCTCCTTGAGTAAGTCATAGTTCCACCTAAAGTCTTGTTTTTTGAGTTCTTGATACTTGAGACAGTGGGATGTCAAGGGCTCCCTTTTCTGCATGACTCATGTAAGTAGCAATTATCAGCATGTAATGAAATAGTTGAAATCCTTTTTTTTTTTTTTCCCCCAGGTATGGCTTCACAAAAGAAATTTTGCATAAATATAAGGTAAGACTCATCTACTTTTTTTGGTATTCTTTTTGCTATTTATACATGGAAGCTTTTTTAAAAAAAGAATGTATACATGTATGTGTGACTGGGTCACCTTGCTGTACGGTAGAAAATTGACAGAACACTGTAAACCAGCTATAATGGAAAAAATAAAAATCATTATATATCTCTATATAAAAAGCCCTCAAGAAGGGTAACGGGAGAACTAGTCCGAATTCATGCCAATACAATAAAAGGGCAAAAGAAAGCCCTGGCTGAGCTGTAGACCTATTGTTCTTCCTGGATTAAACCAAGCATTTTCATTGTGACTTTTGTGTAAGTTTCAGCATAGATATAAACATATTCCATTGTTTTAAAGGTACCCGGGATTTGTTTTACTCAGGCATAGTAAAGCGTGCAGACATGGAAGTGACTGTCACAAAAGAAAAGCTTTTTACTTACAGTTCCTTAGAAACGGGATGCAGGGCACATCAGATCAGGGGGCCACGCGGGGAAGCACCCCTAGGGCATTCCGAGGCAGAGGCGAGGAGGGGAAACGGGAGCCAGAGCCTTTATTGTGGTTTGCTTGGGAAGAAACGTGTAATCAGGCCGTGTAATCAGGTTTAGGGTTGGCCAGGCTGAATCGTTTCAGCGGACTCTGGGATTTAGGGGTTGGCCAGGATTGTCTGATACCTGGTCCTGAGGTGATTGGAACGGGGAAATAGTGGCCCTGAGTTTGAGAACCCCAGAAAGGACTAGTTGGGAGGTTGGGCTCTCCGTAGGTTGACTTGCAGATGAAAGGAACTTCATTTACATACGAAAGGCAAGTCTCCTACCAGCCCTCAGAATTAACTCGCCTTGGGAGGGATGGTCTCTTCTCCAGGGGCAGTGAGGCACCAAGATTGTCCAGGTATTAGAAACACAGAGCAAAAAGACATGATGAATGCACGCTAGTTAGTTAGAGACTCCATCCTGACCTCCTTTGGGTGGCATGAAGACTTTTGTTTTTTCGTCCATATGTTGGGACTAAGTCAATAAACTTGATCCTGTGAGAAAAACAAACTTACTCAAGCTCTTGCTTACAGCTACATGGAAAAAAAATCTTACAAATCTTGGAAGACGTCTATACTTGGCTCCCCATTGGTACAATCATTGACAATGAAGTCTTGGTCATACATGGAGGGATATCAGAGTCCACAGACCTGAATTTACTCCACCGTATAGAAAGAAACAAAGTAAGAAGCACTGTTTGCATGAATCTTGGCTCAGAGATGTATAAAGGGATATGTCCCACCCTTCATTTATTATTTTATGTTGATTTGTTTTAGTGGTTGTTGTAGACCTGAAAAGATTCGTACAGATTTTAAGAAATTCCGTGATTGCATGATGTCGACTAAAAAAATATGCACGACCTAAAAGTTGAGGGTTATGTTTTACTAGGTGGACAAAACTGAGGTCTTAAGCCTGGGAGGCAGCATCTCAAGTAACCTTGAGAGGAGGTAGGGGGGAAGCTAGGATATATAGGAGTTTTGCAACAAAGGGCAGGTAGTAGGAACAATAGATTATTATTAATAAAAGAAAACCAGGTATCTCCTGTTAAGGAATTTAGGACTTTTCTTTGCCTGGGGAGATGCAAGGCTCTGGGCTCAATGAAATCACTCCTTGGATGTGCACCTCAGCTCTGGGGCTGGATCCCCTGTTTTCCCCTCCTGAGGGCTCACCTTAGGGAGTGGCTGCCAAGTCTGCTGGCTGCTGGATGGCAGGTATTCTTTGTTTACTTCCTGAGTTCCCTCAAGGCTGGGGGGCGGTGGGGGTGGGAGCGGGGACAAAAGTGGCTGCCACTGCTGATGACTGTGGCATCCTTCACTTACTGATATGGCAGGCAATATTTTATTTCTCGATGATAATGAAACTAAGTGGGTAACATCTACGTATGGAAGATACAGTCTTAAAAATTCATGGTGCAAGTGGGAAAATGAGGACATGCTGGCACATCATACAGTTTCTAAAAGTGAAAAATCCCAGAGTTCTCTTGTGGCACAGTGGGTTAAGGATCCAGCATTGTCACTTTTGTGGCACAGATTCAATCCCTGGTCCAGGAACTTAGACATGCTACAGGCACGGGGGTGGGGAGGGGTGGGGGAAATCCTGGTTTTTAAAAGTTAAAATTTCTAATTAATGAATATTAATTATTTATACGCAACATAAAAGTTACCACGTTAACCATTTTAAAGCATTTGAAAACGGTTTAGGGAGCTTTAGTGGCATTAGGGACTTCCACACTGTTGTGCAGCCATTGCTGCTGTCACTACCATCCATTTCTAAAACTTTGCCTCCTCCCCAACTGGAACTCTACCCATTCAACACCTAATTCCCCTTCCTTCTTCCCCAGCCCTTGGCAACTACCAGTCTACTTTCTGTCTCTTTGAATTGAACTCCTCTAGGTGCCTCATAGAAGTGGAATCATACAGCAATTTATTTATGAATTGATCTCATTTCCCTTATAATATATTCCAAATGGCTCAGGGTAATTCGGGGGAGACTATTTTAATATTTTAAACCTAAGTAATCATAATCAATATAACAGAAGCAGAGCAGGCATCTGGATAGAACCTCTGAGGGAAGCGGCTGTGTGTGGCCTGTAAAGCTCCCGGACTGACTCGACAGGCTTCTCTGGCTGGGCCTTGCGGAGGGACTGGACTTGTCTTCCTCCAATACCCGAGCCCAGCCAGTGCTCCCAGACTAGGGGTCCACGGGGTGCCACTTGGGCACAAGGACCAGTAGCAACTCTGGAACCAGATGATCGTGTGTGGTTCTAGTGAGAAACCTGAACCCTTACCGCTCGGGACTGGTAATCAGCCTCCAAGTGGGGTCTAGAGCCAGAATTTAATTTGGTGTAGACAGAAATGTGACCCCTATTCACATGGAGTTTTTAGAGCCCTCATACCATTATACATATATGCATGGCGATGTTGCTGCTGACTCCTTCTCATCCTTTTAATTGCAGCTTAAAAATACCCCTCCTCTGGAAAGCCATCCATGACCTGCAGACTAGATCAGGTTCCCTTCCGTGTGCTCCCCAGCCCCTTGTCCCTGTCCCACATAACACTTTCCAAAATGAAGGAAGGAATGGCAGTGCTGTTGGTTTGCCATCCTCCCCTGCTTCTCTAGTTCACCGGTAGAACCCCAGCACCAAGAAGTATCGAGTGTTAATTAATGTTCGTTGAATATCTCCTAAGAGATTCAAGACCAAAGTAGGGAAGACGTATGACAAAACTGGACAAAAACTTTTTGACAAGCGCTTTCTTGTTTCTCGTGGTGATTTTACATACCCCCTTCCCCAGCCTCACCCAGTGATGACTGTACTTCTTGATTTATACCTGTTATCCTGGTGTAGTTGTTAAGAGCACCCCCTTTTACTCTCAAAAATATCCCAGTTGCAATATTTTAAGCCCCCCCCCCACTTTAAGGCATCTTTCCTATGATATTAGCAAATAGTCAAGCCAAGAAGATGTTTTGATCAACATGAGATAGTCGTTGTTGACATAATGAGTAGCTATGATTCTAGCCAAGAGCAAGGGAACATGATGTTTTTGCAGTCACATTTGGCAAGCACATGGCAGGAATTACTTCACCACCACTCACCCTGTGACAACAGCACTTACCAGCCATGGCACCCACGACCAATTGGTCAGATTGAGAACTTTTCCTTCCTGAGGTTAGCCTGAGAAGCCAGCCCTCTCTAGGGCTTTTTGAGACATTAAGAGCATGTCTCTGGCCTGCCCATCCCTCTGTCTATGGAGACACTAAATTGAGGGCCGCCTTAACCTAGTAAACACCATCACGCAGATGTAGCTGGCATTACATCTATTACATCCTGCTTCTGCCACTTCCTGGCTGGGGGACCGGGCACGGTACCAAAGTTTTCTAAGCCTCAGTTTCCATACGGATAGGTTGAAGCTGAAAATACCTATCACATTGAATTGTTGGGAGGATGAAGTATAATTACCTAGATGAAGAAAATGGCGTAGAGGAAGCTCTGAACATAACGCTCTCTTCTCTAGCTCTCTCCTCTTTTTCCTGATACCTAAAACTGAAGTTTGAATTTCCGTCACCACGACAGACCCAGGGGAGAAATTTTGGGGCCAGGTTTCCTAGGATACCTCAAATTTCACCCCCTTTGGAGACCATTTTTGCATCTACTGATAAGGCTAGTCTTAAAGGTAGAAATTTGACGTGTATTTTTTGTCTACCCCTCCTTGACTGAAGGTGAACTGGTAGCACACACTTGTTGTATGAAGTAATGGAAGTGTAATCAAAGTGGTAGGTTCAAGCCTTTAGAACTCTTTTGTATCTCCAGATGAGATACAAAAAACATATTGCCAAGTTCAGTTTTATGACCCCCACTTTTCTATCCATTAGGACTCTCCAAGGAGTGGCCATGCTTTGTGGTTGTTGTGATATAATTGTTAATAGGGGTGGGGTAGAGTTGGAGGAACTCGATGACAACCTCCATTCTATGTTCATTAAAGGTATTTTGCAAGGTGGGTAGGTTGGGGGAGTGGTCATCGCAGAGGGACAGGGAAGGAAGATTCTTTAAGACTAAGACTCTAGTTTAGGACTCTTTCAACTCCATGGCAAGGGATGTGGGAAAGGATGGCTAATACGACCCCAGGATGATGTAGTGCTTTAGCGGGGCTGGCAAAGGATCCTGATCCCAAGTGGCCTAGTAAACAGCAGACCCACATGTACTGAAGTGACCATGTGGTTTTGCCTGATGACCTTAACACAAGTGAGTTGTGTGCACCCAAGTCCAGAGTGTCCTTCCAGAATATTCTGCTCTAAGACCTGGGCATATTTGTTAGGGTGAGACAGGGAGGGTAGGCTGTGAACTCAACTAATAGTAGCTGAGATTGAACTTTCAACCATCTCAGTGAGACCGGACCTCAGAATAAGCTTCAACTTTATTTTCGAAAGATAAAGGTAAGATTTTATACACCCTAGTTTATAGAAGAAACTTAAGTCCTACCCCAGAGAATTGTCCATCACTGAACTAAGGCCACCAATGTAATAGAAATATTGTTTCAAGTTGTTTTTTTATAGAGGTATGGTGCCACAAAGAAACAAGTATGAAATTCTAGGTTATGTAAGGGAATGTAGAAAGGATCATAGTAATTGATGTACTCTCAGAAAGACCTTTTATTTCCAAAGAAATACATCACCTTTTTTTTTTTTTTACCGGTATTAGAGAATGTAGTCAATTGCTGGCAGGGCAGATTGAGAACCTAGCACCTTGAAGTCGAAGGGCTTCTAATGTTTTCAACTTTGTCCCCTTTGCAAACTTTCTTGGATACAGATGTGCTTTCATTTCTCCTGGAAAACACAACAAAAGGAAGAACCACCATCTTCTTAAAAGGTGTTTCTGAACTCAAGGTCTCTTGGTTCTGTCTTGGCCCCTTGTAGAGATAAAGGGAGACGAGTCTCCCCTTAGCATCTTCGATTTCCTGTTATGACACCGCAGAACATGCTAACACTGACTTCTCTGCCCCTCGGGTCTTTAGAAACGCTAATGGGAAGCTTCCCTGTATGACAGTGTCTCTAGTTGAAAAACATACAAACAGAACTTAACAGGCTCACTTTATAGAGATCAGTGGATCAGTAAGATGAGGCAGGTGGGTGAGATGGAAAAGGTGACCATGTGTTTTACACTGGGGGGCGGCACAGCCGTATAGACAACATAGCAACTAGTGCTGAAATGTCTCCATGCTGCGCACTAGGCAGAGAGTTTGGCTAAATTAAGAATTTGTTTTGTAGATGAAATCTGTGCTGATGCCACCAATTCCATTAGATGGAGACCGTGTTAGCGAGAAGAAAAATAAAGTAGGTCCAACCATTACTGCTCAAGGAATCAGAGCAGATGGATCCGCTTCTGAACAGTTAACAAAGCACGAGTGGGAACAGGTAAGTAATCAAACTGATCACTGAAGTGGCAAAGAAGATGCAGCAAAGATGGCGTCCCTTATATGGATAGAAAGGGACTTCCCTTTCTAGACAGATCATATCCTTCTCTCTAAATTCATTACTATATTTTTAACAGCTTAATTGGAAATATTTAAATATCATATAATTCACTCATTTAAAGTATATACTTCAGTGGGTTTTGGTATATTCATGATTCTGTACAACTGGCCCCACAATCTATTTTTAGAGCATTTTCATCACCTGGAAAAGGTACTCCACACACCTACTAGCAGTCACTCCCTAATCTCTCCCCCACGCCACCACCATCCCTGCGGACTTAGGCCACCGCCAGTTTCCTTTTGGTCTTAGTAGATTTATCTGTTTTTGTACATGTTATAGAAATGGCCCCATATAGTATGCGATCTTTTACCTCTGGCTTCTTTTACTCAACCATAGCAAAAGAAATGCTTTGTGCTTTGGGTGTTGTATCTAAGAAGCCATTGCCTAACCCCAAATCATGACGATGTATTCCTATGTTTTCCTCTAAGAGTTTTATAGTTTTAGCCTTTGTATTTAGTTATCTGCCCCATTTTGACTTAATTTTTGTATATGGCACGAGGTAGATGTCCAGATTCAATTTATTGCATGTGGATATCCAGTTATCACAGCACTATTTGTTAAAAGGACTTATTCTTGTAGAATTTTCTTGGTACCCTAATCAAAAATCAATTGCCCATAAATGTGAAGGTTTAGTTCTAGACTTATTTCTGTTCCATGAGCTATATATCTATCCTTATATTAGTACTACACAGTTTTGATTACTGTAGCTTTGTAGAAAGTTTTGAAACTGGGAAGTGTGAGTTCTCTACCTTTTTTCTTCTTTCTCAAGATTATTTAGATTGTTTAGACTACTCTGGGTCCGTTGACCTTCTATATGAATTTTAGGATCAGCTTGGTATCCAAAAAGATGTGGCATTTTGGTAGGGATTGCCTTGAATCTGTAGATCAATTTAGTTATTATTACAGTCTGAACAGTATTAAATCTCCAATTTCATGTACTTGGGATGTCCTTCCATTTGTTTAGATCTTTAATTTTAACATTGTTTTATAATCACATATACTTGTTTTATTAAAATTATTCCTAATTTATTCCCACATTTTTTTATGCTCTTATAAATAGAATTGTTTCCTTAATTACATTTTGGATTGTTCATTGCTGGTATATATTGACTTTTGTGCACTGATCTCATATTGTGAGCCTTGATAAACTTGTTTATTCATTCAAATAGTTTTTAGTGGATTCCTTGGGACTTTGTAGATGCAAGAGCTTATTATCTGTGAATAGAAATAGTTTTGCCTCTTCCTGTCCAATCTGGCTGCATTTTATTTGTTTTTCTTGCTTTGTTGCTGTATCTAGAACCCCTACTTCAGTGTTGAATAGAAATGGTAACAGTAGACATGCTCATCTTATTTTTAATATTGGGGGGAAGCAACCAGTCTTTCACTGTTAAGTCTTTCAACTGTTCATTTGTGTATTAGCTACTTCATCAGATTGAGGAATTTCTCTTCTGTGCCTACTTTCTTGAGTTTTTTTTTTTTTTATCATGAAAGTGTGTTGGACATCATCAAATGCTTTTCCTGCATCTATTGAGGTGATCATGTATTGTTTGTCCTTTATTCTACTCATGTGGTATATGACATTAATTTCAGATGTTAAACCAACTTTACATTTCTGGGGTAAATTCTACCTGGTTATGATGTGTAACCCATTTTATATATTGCTGGCTTCATTTTTCTATTTTTTTCTTGGTGGATTTTTACATATATGTTCATGAGGAATATTGGTCTATAGTTTTCTTTCTTGTGATGTCTTTGGTATTTGTGTAAGATTGACTGCATAGGATGAGTTGGGAAGTATTATCTCTTCTGTTTTTTGGAGGAATTTGTGAAGGATTGAATTCTTCTTCAGATGTGTGGTAGAATTCATCAGTGACTCCATCAGAGTCTGGGCTTTTTCCTTTGTAGGCAGTTTAAAAGTTGATAATGCAGTTTTCTTGCTACAGTTCTATTCAGATTTTCTATTTCTTCTTGAGTGGTTTGTATCTTGGTAGCCTTGATAGTTGGTATCTTCCTTGAAATTTGTCCTTTTCATCTAATTTATCTCATTTGTTGGCCTCAAGTTGTTTGTAATAAATATATATGAAATATATATTAAAATAAATTGTTTAATTTCTATAAGTTGTTAGCGATGTTCCCTCTTTCATTTCTTTTTTCTTTTTTCTTTTCTTCTTCTTTTTTTTTTTTTTTTTTTTTGCCATGTCCACAGCATGCAGAAATTCCCAGGCCAGAAATTGAACTTGCACCACAGCTGCAACTTGAGCCACAGCAGTAACAATGTTGGATCCTTAACCCAAGAGATCTCCTCCTCTTTCATTTGTGAAAGAGATCTCCTCCTCTTTCATTTCTGATTTTAGTAATTTGAGTCTCTTTTTTTTCTTGGTCAGTCTTGCTAATGTTTGTCAATTTTGTTGGTCTTTCAAATAATCAACTTTTGGTTTTATTGACTTTTTTCTCTTGTTTTCTCCATTGTTTAAGCTTCTCTCCTTCACTTATTTCTGCTCTAATCTTTATTATTTCCCTCTTTCTGATTTTTTTAGATTTATTTTGCTCTTCTTTCTCTAGTTTCCTAAGGGGAAAGGTAGTATTGTTGATTTGAACTCCTTTTCTAATGATGCTATGAATTTCCCTGTAAGTACTGCTTTAGCTCCATCCCATAAGTGTTGGTCTGTTGTGCTTTTGTGTTCAATCATTTCAGAGTATTTTCTAATTTCCCTTGTGATTTTTTTCTTTAACCTATGTGTTACTTAGGAATGTGTTGTTTAATATGCATTTTTGTGAATTTCCCACATTTCTCTTACTGATTTGTACTTCATTTCAGTTATGGTTGGAGAACATACTTAGCATGATTTAAATCCTTTTTAAAACTTATTGAATCTTTTACGTGCACTAGCATGTGGTCTATCTTGAAAAATGTGCCATGTGCTCCTGAGAGGAAAATGTATTCTGCTCTTATCGAGTGGAATGTTTTATATATATCTTTTTTGGAAGACGTTTATAATAATTGGTTTGAAATCGTAGTTTGCTAATTTGACTTCTAATCCCCTCAAAGGCAGTTTCTATTGTCTGCTTATTTTTCCCTGAGTATTTTTTTTCTTTGCATGTCTTGTGATTTTTTGTTGAAAACTAGACATTTTAGGTAATATATTGTAGTAACTCTATTCCTCTGGTCCTCTGGAGCTTGCTTTTTTGCTCATTTCTATGTTCAGTGACTTGTCTGGACTGGTTTGGTGAAGTCTGTTCCTTTTCGGGGCATAGCCTCTGATGTCACTCCTGACAGGGTGCTGCCTTGGTCGTGAACGCAGTTTCCCTGACTACCAAGGAAGGTTGTAGCTTTAGCTAGGCTCTCTTCAGCTATCTCTTTCCCTGATTACCCCTTTAAGCTTTGGCCCATCTGCCTCTTCTTGTATAGACCCAGCTATTAGCCTTCACTAATTGCTAGCTGATTGTGCTGTTGTTTTTCCTAATGCCCTGGGGCTCACAAATAGCTCTACAATCTGATCCCATTAAAGCTGGACTCCGGAGTTCCCGTCGTGGCGCAGTGGTTAACGAATCTGACTAGGAACCATGAGGTCGCGGGTTCGGTCCCTGCCCTTGCTCAGCGGGTTAACGATCAGGCGTTGCCGTGAGCTGTGGTGTAGGTTGCAGACGCGGCTCGGATCCCCCGTTGCTGTGCCTCTGGCGTAGGCCGGTGGCTACAGCTCCGATTCAACCCCTAGCCTGGGAACCTCCATATGCCGCGGGAGCGGCCCAAGAAGTAGCAACAACAACAACAACAAAAAGACAAAAGACAAAAAAAAAAAAAAAAAAAAAAAAAAGCTGGACTCCTTTGCAGGGGGAGGGTGTTGAACATCTTCAAGGCTTATTCTGGCCAGAGGGGTTTTTCTCATCTATTCCTTTCCCTGATTCTATCAATTAAACTTCTAGCTGGTCTACTCTTGTTAGTAGCCATACTAGTAATACTAATAGCAAGCCCTCTTCTTATTGGTTACCCCCAAGAAGCCCCTGTTTCTTGATTCTGTACCCTTATATCTTGGTTGCTGAAAATGTTAAAGTGAAATGTGATTTCTGTTGTAAAATATAATCAATGTGGACAAAGAGAGCTGGGAGGGAAGCGAGAGAAGAGAAAGAGATAGTAAGAGATAAGTAGAATTCATCACTGGCTTGTGTATCCAAAGTCTTTTAAAATGAAGTAAGTATAAGAGGCATCTTATAGCAAGTAGGAAAGGATGCCTCCTTAAATTTTTTTTTTTTTTGTCTTTTTAGCTATTTCTTGGGCCGCTCCCACGGCATATGGAGGTTCCCAGGCTAGGGGTCGAATCAGAGCTGTAGCCACCGGCCTACGCCAGAGCCACAGCAACGCGGGATCCGAGCCGCGTCTGCAACCTACACCACAGCTCACGGCAACGCCGGATCGTTAACCCACTGAGCAAGGGCAGGGACCGAACCCGCAACCTCATGGTTCCTAGTCGGATTCGTTAACCACTGCGCCACGACGGGAACTCCAAATTTTAACATCCATATTCCAAAGATCAAAGGTTATGGTGAATAAAAAGGGTGATGCCCAAGAGATTATAGGTGCACAAGAAGAAAATCACGGCCTCTGGAAGCCTAGATGAGTAAGAATTACAGAGAGATGGAGCCTTAAGAAGTGTGAGAGAGGAAACCAAGAGTCATTATTCTGTAATAGAACCTCCCCTCACCCCAACAATATGTGAGGCATCTTACAGACTCGTTGTACGTGACTGGAGCTGACACAGGGTATAATTGACCAGAATCTCATTCCCAATATTTTAGTAATTTCAGTTATGCCTTTAATTTTCTTTCCTCAGTTCCCAGTATATTGTAGACATGCACACTCTAGTTAGCTAGAGTTGAAATTTCCTGATAGAAACTAATTTCGCAGTTACTTTATTTTTTAATTTTGATGAACTATGTTGCAATAAAAAATCATAGGTTATTTGCTCCATGGAAGTGCATGATTCTTGGCAGAGTGCTCTACTTTAAATTTTATCTTATGTTCCCCAAGATGTGGGGCCTATATGGATTCATGTAATAATAAGCAAACATGTTAGGTGAGAAGTACTATGGAAAAAACTAAAGCTAGAACAAGGTTAGGGGAAACTGAGAACTGCAGGTAGGGGACAGAGTTGCAATTTTATTTTATTTTTTATTTATTTTTTTATAGACTTTTTTTTTTTTTTTGTCTTTTTGCCATTTCTTGGGCCGCTCCCGCGGCATATGGAGGTTCCCAGGCTAGGGGTCAAATCGGAGCTGTAGCTGCCAGCCTATGCCAGAGCCACAGCAATGCAGGATCTGAGCCGCGTCTGCGACCTACACCACAGCTCACGGCAACGCCGGATCGTTAACCCACTGAGCAAGGGCAGGGATCGAACCTGCAACCTCATGGTTCCTAGTCGGATTCGTTAACCACTGCGCCACGACGGGAACTCCCAGAGTTGCAATTTTAAATAGGGGAGTCAGCTTTATTGAGAAGGCTCCCAAAACTGAAATGGCTTTTCTGCAGTCACTTGGCTAGTCACTGAATGATAAAGCAGTATTAGAGCCCAGGTCTATGCATGCTCTTTTTAAAAAGGGAATGATGGCTTAAGAGTGACAGGTGGTCTCAAGAAGGAAGTGAACTAGTCTAGTCTCCCTTCATCCAATGAGGTGAGGGATCAACAAGGAGTAGGCATCTAAAGAAATCTAGATACCCGGCGGGAAGGTTTGGGCTGAACACAGCTTTTAAGACAACATGTTCAAAAGCTGCAAGGAGGACAAATAACTAAGGGAAAATACAGAAGAATAGTGAATCTATAGTATTAGTGTCTTAGAAAAAAAGCATTTAGATACATCATCCAGAGCCATTCTCTCTCCCCTAAAAGCACACTTTTGGAAACTGGATTACTTAAAACTGTAGACAAGCATGGGACACTTCTTGTAGGATTTATTTTGGATTTAGGAGGTTTAAAGGCGGAAACACAAATAGATTTTTGTTGACCAGGTCATATAAAAGCTGTCATTCCGTAAAACCTTTCCAACTTTTGGTTTGAAAAATTTCAGGAAAGAATGTTGTAAATAATTATTCTTTCATGCACTTATCACCCCAAAGGCCCTTGCATTTCAGAGGAGAGGATGTTGTTGAGAGGAAAGAGATTGCCTCTGCTGCAAAATTTGTTTCACCAAACAAAGGGCCCTTTATTGAATTTTTCATTTGTGAGCCTCAGAGTTAAATCTATCTTGTGGTCACAGCCTGGGTCAGCGGAGTCAAGTGAGTGAATTCTGGACAGAGAAAAGAAATGCAGAATTCATAGAATGGATGATTCTGATGAAGCTCACGCATATAAAACTGATACCCCTTGTGACTTTGAGTCAAAGAAAATTGAATGTTAGCTACATCTTCCTTGTTTCATTGAGGAGTCAGCTAAGGCCCAAATAGGTTAAGTGATTTGTCCAAGGCAACACAGGTGACACTTGAAGAGCTAAGTCCATGGCCAGTGCTTATTAGAGTTCAATAGAGTCCCATCATATGTACCTTTATGTAGAGTTCGACTGTATACATATGGCAAAAAGGAGGAAAAAGTATAAAATTTTAGTTTTATTTAATTTATCATATGTTATACATTATCACATATATAAAATATTCACACATCCATATGAGTGTATAGGATTGTACATTCAAAATCATGTGTACTGTGCTTTAAGAGTAATTTAAAAGCTTTTCCAGGGGTAATTTTGGCTATAAATGACTTGCATCTCATGTAGAATTTAAAACTACATCCCAGAGTTTCCATCGTGGCTCAGCAGAAACAAATTTGACTAGCATCCATGAGGTCGCAGGTTCAGTCTCTGGCCTCACTCAGTAGGTTAAGGATCCAGCATTGCCGTGAGCTCTGGTGTAGGTTGCAGACACAGCTCAGATCTGACGTTGCCGTGGCTGTGGTGTAGGCCGGTGGCCACAGTTGCAATTCGACCCCTAGCCTGGGAACATCCATGTGCTGCAGGTGCGGCCCTAAAAAGACAAAAAACAAAACTGAATCCCCTTCCTCCTTATAAAACACACCATCTTATGTTCTATGTTTTCTCCTTCATTACACTAGAGGTCAAATCATGTCTCCTAAACATGAATTCATGGTGTAAGAACCAGATATGGCTCAGTTTCTAATGAAAGTGTTATTTTTGTCATAAACACCAGCAAAGTGAGTGCCATTGTATTTATTTGTAGGGTAGGGCTGTGCCAGCGTTAGAATTCCGTGGAGTTAAGGAGACTCCTGATCTGAATCTACTTTGGGTGGTTTTAATTCTCACTGCAGTCAGTCATCAAAAAATCCCTTATCTGCAGGTGTCTGGCACGTGCCTGGCACAGGGTTTCTCTGGTTCTGACGAGGCGCTCAGCCTTCCACAGCAGCTCTCCTACCACTTCTGTCCGCTCCACCTCACTGTCTTTCCCCCTCGCTCATTTCTAGTTCCCATTCAGTACCATCCAGTCAGCTTTAGTGGGACAGTCACTCTGTTCTTCTTTTGAAGATCTGATTCGGACCCACTAGAATAACGGCACAGCTTAAAATGCATGCTTCTTCATGCCCCGCAAAGAAATATGTGGAAAATACAGACCTTAGAATCATAGTCCGTTAGAACCGTGAGATTCTTTACAAGCCATCCGGCCCCAAAGGAACGTGAGACCCAGAGACGCTTCTGAAAGTTGCATAGCTTAAGCTACAAAGCTAGTTTTTCTGTACTGCTGCGGGAGCTCTTACAGGAGATGTTTAAGTAAAGAAACATTGTATGTAGATCAGAGCTACAAATAGGGAGCCCCCAGTTTTTTACAAAAACCTCTTAGACACTTGGGTCTTGGGTCCCGAGCGTCGTGTACCCTGCATGTGCATCTCTCAACCCTCAAGGGAAATGTTATGCTAGTCACATGCTTGTGGATTTCAGAGGCCACAGTGTAGAAACAGGTCAAGGGCTAAATGTACTGCTAAACTGAGAATGTATTTATCTAGGGGATGCAAAAAGTGAAGGAGATGCTTTAGAAGATATTCCTGGATGAACAGTTGTCTGTGTTTGTGAAGGGGAAAAGGCTTCCTCATGCTGTGGACTCAGCAGGACAAAAACCAGGCCCCAGACCCCGGCTGGGAGACCTACCTTATCTCTTTGAACATATTAAAAACACCAAATGTTTGTTCATTGTGGGGAGCTACTGACTCCTTTGAATGTGGCAGTGAAGTTCTTTTTAAGAGAAAAGACCTTGTAGATTTTGCAGTTATGAAACAAATGCGATGGGATTTTTAAAGGGAAAAAAAAAAAAAAAAAAAAAAAAAAAAGCCCAAGGGCTGCTTCTTCATGATGACTAAGTATTGCTGCATTAGTTATTGGGGATGAGCAGAAAGACACGGTGGTGGCTATGGGCAATAATATTATTCTGCAGGTTCTCTTGTGGCATCTCGGGTTAAGGATCTGGTGTTGTCACTGAGGTGGCTTGGGTCACTGCCGTGGCATGGGTTCGATCCCTGGCCTGGGAACTTCCACATGCCATGGGCATGGCCCCCAAAAATTTATTCTCAAAAAGATTTATGGAGGAGGTGAGTACAAAACAGTTTTGAAGGAGGAATGAGAAATAGTAAGACTTTGGCATCGCTGGAGTTCGTATCTCTGGAAAAGAAGTTGGATTCTAGAAAGATAAACTCTGATTTGTAAGTGGCAGCCTAATCTGGTTTGTTGTTTCAAGGTTGTGGATATCCTGTGGAGTGATCCCCGCGGCAAAAGAGGCTGTTACCCAAACACAAGTCGAGGAGGGGGCTGCTATTTTGGACCAGATATTACCTCCAAGATTCTTAATAAATACCAGCTGAAGATGCTCGTTAGGTCTCATGAATGTAAGCCCGAAGGGTATGAGATCTGCCATGATGGGAAGGTAAGCTGACAGTGTTGGCGACATCAGCACGGTCCCTCACCCTCAGAGATACTTGGTTTATTTCCCTGATCTTCCCCAATCCCAGAGATAGAAGCTCTGACACTAGACACTAAGGACACACAAGGAGAGGTTTTGTTCTGTGCACAAGGCGAGTCTCCAGGAGTGGGGTTAAGAATGTACTCATCCCCAAGAGTGCTCAGTGGGTTAAGGATATGGCATTGTCACTACAGCGGCTCAGGTCACTGCGGTGGGGCAGGTTCGATTTCTGGCCTGGGAACTTCTGCATGTCGTGGGTGTGGCCAAAAAAAAAAAGCAAAGAATGTCCTTATCCTCACCCAGCACAGAAAGGCAGCCGTGAATCCAGCTTGCTCTCTTTCACCCATTGCACTTTCCCTGTGCAGAGCACAACCATAAAACACACTTGCTTTCACTTACTGAATAGGTGATTGATAGCAAGTCCCTCATAGGCAGTTTCACTGCAGCCATTAAAGTGGAAGGTGTTGCACTTCTTCACTGGTGTCTGAGAGGCTGGAGAGATGAGGTCTGAGGAGCTGGTTTCTTGTCCCGAGTTGTCCTGGGATGCCCCCATTTCTCATAGGGAACTGCAGTAATTAAAAAGAATACCAGGGAGTTCCTGTTGTGGCACAGTGGAAACGAATCTGACGAGGAACCATGAGGTTGTGGGTTCAATCCCTGGCCTCACTCCGTGGGTTAAGGATCTGGCGTTGCCGTGAGCTATGGTGTAGGTCGCAGATTCGGCTTGGATCCCATGTTGCTGTGGCTGTGGTATTGGCTAGCAGCTGTAGCTCCACTTGGACCCCCAGCCTGGGAACCTCCATATGCCGCAGTGCGGCCCTTAAAAAAAAAAAAAAAAAAGGAATACCAGGAGTTCCCTTGTGGCCCAGTGGGTTAAGGATCCAATGTTGACTGCTGTGGCTCTGGTTACAGCTGTGGTGTGGGTTTGATCTCTGGCCCAGGGAACTTCCACATGCTACAGGCACGGCCAGAAAAAAAATGGAATACCATATTGTGTGGGCTTTCCTTCTTCTATTTCAACACTTTCACTTTTTAAAACTGTTAGTTCATTGGAGGTTCATACTAACAATGCCAGATGGTTAAAGCAGGTATTATTTTGGGTTTCTTTGTAATAAGGAAGCAGAGAGAAAATAGCAGTGGCTTGTGTGAAGTGACATACTTATTAGGGCAAGACGGGGCCTCAACCAGGTTTCCTGTCACTGAGAAGTATTACCCTCCCATCCTCCTCCAAGCCCCCAGGCATGGTTCCTTCCCAGCAGAGTGGTCTGGGCCCATATCTAGCCACACTTTCTGTGACCTTAAAGCACTAGTTTGTGTGTGTGTGTGTGTGTGTGTTGGGCGGGTCTGAGCCCTCTAAAGCAGTCAGCTACAGGCACTGTGATACTAGACAGGTTTTATTTTGAATGCTCGAATATCACAAGGGAGGAAAATAAAGGCTTTATTACCCCCTTGCAAAATTAGAATTTGCAAAACCGAGCATTAGGGAGGATTCTAAGGTATGGAACTAAAATTGTTCACAGGATTGCAAGGCCATGCACTGTGGGGATGAGTGGCTAGAAGTTAGTACTCCTGGAGACACTGATTCAAAAGCCTTGTTTCTCTTTGATAGAATCACAGGAAATCCCATCAGACTTGGATAATTTATGTGGATTTTGAACTTTGATTTTTGCTTTTTAAGAATGGAGCTGTTTCTGATTTTACAGAAGGATCTTTTGAGAACCAACTCTGTGCGAACCTGACGCTGTTTTTCTTTCACCAGGTTATCACTGTATTTTCTGCATCTAATTATTATGAAGAAGGAAGCAATCGAGGAGCTTACATCAGAATGAGTTCTGGTACAACCCCCCGATTCTTCCAGTACCAAGTAACTAGGGCAACGTGCTTGAGGCCTCTTTACCAAAGGTGTGTATGCTCTAAGGAGGTTTCTGACTTCTGGTACTGGTGGCCAAGGAGATCCATCCTAGTGTGTCGAAGAGCAATCACCAGAGTGATAAAAACTACTTTATTGGTCACTCATTGGTATAAACAACATGGAAAGAGTTCCAGAAACTAAGCAGTGACTGTGCTCATATTGGAAACCAGAGTAGCAGTTTTCAATGTGTACATCTCTCTCTCTCTCTCTCTTTTTTTTTTTTTTTTTTTTTTTTTTTTAAGGGCCGCACTGCGGCCTATGGAGGTTCCCAGACTAGGGGTCCAATTAGAGCTACAGCTGCTGGCCTCCACCACAGCCACAGCAACTTGGGATCTGAGCTGCATCTTTGACCTACACCATAGGTCATGGTAACGCTAGATCCTTAACCCACTGTATGAGGCCAGGGATTGAACCCACACCCTTCTGGATCCAAGTCGAGTTCGTTACTGCTGAGCCAAGACAGGAACTCCATTATACATCTCTTTGTTAGATAAAGCAGTCAGCATCCATGAATAGTCCCTAACTGAATGTAAGCAAGGAAGTTCTCTGTACCCACCTGGTCCTGTAACCTCCAACCTTCTCTGTCCCCAGTCAGCCCGGTCTGCTCTTGCCTCTTTGTCTCTTCTCTACCCGGAAGTGTATATGCCAAGAGTTGAGTGTCTCTCCATGGGATGGCATTCATAGCTTATCTTTCTTTTCTCCCTTTGACATTATCTTTTTAGTTTTTTGTTTTTTGTTTTTTGTTTTTTTTTTTTTTTTTTTTTTTTTTTTTTTTGGTCTTTCGTCTTTTGAGGGCTGCACCTACCTCATATGGAGGTTCCCAGGCTAGGGGTCGAATCGGAGCTACAGCTCCCAGCCTACGCCACAGCCACAGCAACGCCAGATCTGAGCCGAATCTGTGACCTTCACCACAGCTCACGGCAACGCCGGATGCTTAACCCACTGAGCGAGGCCAGGGATCGAACCTGCAACTTCATGGTTCCTAGTTGGATTCGTTTCTGCTGTGCCACGACAGGAACTCCAGTATTTTTTATCATAAAATGAAAATGTTTACTGTTAGTAAGTGAGACAAAACTAAGGTATATATAGAAAATATCAATGATCTTCCCTCCTATGACTTCTCAGTAATTCTTTTCCCCAGAGGCAACTGAAATTATAGCCTGGAAGGAACCCTTCCATCCTCTTCGCCTTGCTCCTACAAAAATAGACAAGCAATTACTCATTCATTGAATTTTTAAAATGTTGAGGACCTGCTGTGTGTCAGGCACTGTTCTAGGCACAAGTGGTATTGCAGTAAACAAAAGAGGCAAGGAGTTCCTGTCGTGGCTCAGTGGTTAATGAACCCCACTGGGATCCATGACGACGTGGGTTCGATCCCTGGCCTCACTCAGTGGGTTAAGGATCCAGCATTGCTATGAGCTGTGGTGAACGTTGCAGAGGCAGCTCAGATCTGGCGTTGCTGTGGCTGCAGTGTCGGCCAGCGGTTACAGCTCCGATTCGACCCCTAGCCTGGGAACGTCCACATGCCGTGGGTGCAGATCTAACTAACTAACTAAATAAATATAAAAGAGGAAAAAGTCTTTTCCCTCACCAAAGCATATCCCAGTGAGAGGAGAAAGGCAGTGAACAACATACATTTTTTTTTTTTTATCTTTACAAAAGATAGAATCATACTGCACACTCTTCTACAACTGACTCTTTTCCTATGGGTTGTGTTGTGAACATCATTCCAAGTTAGTACATATAGACCTAACTCACTTTTTCTAGTAGGTACATACTCTTCTGTAGTATACATATACCATAACAATTATGGATAACTAAATATTATTCAATTGATGGCCATCCAGATTGTTTCTAGGGTTTTGTACTTAAAAAGTAATACTATAATAAACATTCCTATGTGTGTGTGCATATATATTTATATATATATATAAAATCTGTAAGTTTTGAGTGCTTTTTTTAATATAAGATTTCAAAAATGTGAGATTTATATGTTTAAAATTTTGCTAGATACTCCAAAAGAGTTGCAACAGTTAACGGTGTAGAGAACAATATATCAATTTCTCCACATCCTCATTAGTCTTAGATATTATTACCCTTCTTAATTTTTTTTTTTTTTTTTGGTCTTTTTGCTATTTCTTGGGCCGCTTTTGACAGTTTGTAACTTTATAGGCGTTTGTTTGCTTCATCTAGGTTATCTAATTTTTGGTGTACAGTTGTTCATAGTAGTCCCTTATGATCCTTTTTATTTCTGTAAGGTCAGATGTGATTACTCCTCTTTCATTTTGATTTTTCTGATTTGATTTGATTATAGAAATTTGGGTCTTCTTTTTTTTGGCCAGTCTAGCTAAAAGTTTGTAAATTTTATTGATCTTTTCAAAGAACCATTTTTTGTTGACTTTCTCTGTTGTTTTTTATTTCTCTATCTCATTTACTTCTCCTCTATTCTTTATTATTTCCATCCTTGTGTTTGCTTCAGGTTTTAGTTTACTCTATTTTTTTCTAGTTTTTAAAGATAGACGTTATGTTATTTATTTGATATTTTTCTTTTTTAATATAGGCATTTATAGGTATAAATTTTCCTCTAAGCACTGCTTTAGTTGCATCTCATATGTTTTAGCATGTTGCCTATACATTTTCATTCATTTTCAAGTATTTTTTATTTCTATTAAAGTATTTTTTATTTCTATTATGATTTTCTTTGACCTGTTGCTTATTTAGGTTGTGTTGCTTAATTTCCTCACATTTGTGATTTTTCCCACTTTATTTGTTATTAATTTCTAATTTATTTTTTTGTAGTCATAAAATATATTTTGTATGGTTTTAATCATTTTAAATCTATTGAGATTTATGTTATGGCCTAACATAAGTTCTATTGTGGAGAATGTTCCATATGTGCTTTGGAAGAATATTGGCTGTTGTTAGGTGGAGTATTTTATACAGATCTGTTAGCGCTAGTTGGTTTATAGTGCTGTTCAAGTCTTTTCTGTCCTTTCTGTTCTTATATCCCAGTTGTTCTTTCTGTTATTAGAAGTAGATTATTGAAGTCCCCAATGATTATTGTTGAATTGTCTGTTTCCCCCCTCAATTCTGTCAGTTTTTGCTTCATGTAGTTTTGGGCTCTGTTTTTAGGTTCATATATTTTTTTTTAATAATTGTTTTTTCTTTTCCTCTTGACTGACTGGTTCTTTTATGATTATAAAATCTCTCTTTATCTCTAGTAACAGCTTTTGTTTTAAAGTCTATTTTATCTCCTGTTAGTATGGCCAGTGTAACTATGGTTGCTGTTTGCATGGTATTCCTTTTTCCTTCAAACTCTTTGCATCTTTGTGTGTCTCTTGTAGACAACATATAGTTAAATCTTGGTTTTTTAATCCAGTCTCACAAGTTCTGCATTTTTATTTATTTAATCCATTCACATACAGTGTTATTACTGATATGGTTGAATTTACATCTGCCATGTTGCTTGTTTTGGGAGGTATGTGACTCATAAGTACTCTGTTTCTCTGTTTCTCCTTTATTTTGAATTTATTTTTATAAGTGGTCTGAGGCAGATCCAGACATTTAGTTAATTAAGCTAGCACCATTTTTTAAAATTGGCCTTTTCTACTGAATTTTAACACCTCCTTTGTCATACATATTGTTCTCATATATAGTTCACTATATTTATGAAATTTCTATTATATTCTACTCATGTATGTATCTGTCTTCTCTTATGTCAATACCTGCTGTTTTGTTTAAGTAACTTTCAAGCTCATTCCAGTATCTGCTATAGCAAGTCCCTCTTTATTTTCCTTCTTGTCTTGGATGTTCTCAGACACTAGTTATTCATGTGAATCTTTGGAAGAAAAAAAAAAAAAACCCACCAGTGGTATACTTTTAAAATTTCACAAAACAGGCACACAAATACGGTATAAACACATTCACCACTTAGTAATATGTTATGTGTGAAGTTAGGTAATTCAATTAATGTAGAAACTGGTACGTGGCAACAAAGCATGTTAAAATGAAACAGAAGGAGTTGCCGTTGTGGCTCAGGGGTAACGAACCTGACTAGTATCCATGAGGACAGAGATTCAGTCCCTGACCCCGTTCAGTGGGTTAAGGACCTGCATTGCTGTGAGCTGTGGTGTAGGTCGCATACACGGCTCGGATCCGGCATTGCAGTGGCTGTGGCATAGGCCAGCAGCTATAGCTCTGATTGGACCCCTAGCCTGAGAACTTCCATATGTTGTGGGTGCGGCCCTAAAAAAAAAAAAAAGAGAGAGAAGAAAAAAAGAAAGGAAAAGAAACAGAACAGGGTGATTTATGTAACTTTCACCTAATAATTGTTTTCTTAATATAGGGTGAATGCTATTGAAAGTAGTGCCATCAGGATGTTAAAAGAGAGAATGATTTCACGAAAAACTGACCTCATTCGTGCTTTCCAGCTTCAAGACCGCAATAAATCAGGTAAAAAATTATGTAATGCTTACCATTTTATAACATATCAGGTTACATACAAATGTGCTTTAATTTTCTTTGCTTCTTTAAGATTACAGTTTTATACTTTACCAGCCAGGAATGATAGAGATAAAAATAAATATAATCCATTTTATGCTTAGAAAAAAGCATACTTCTCCTTTTCAGTAAGCTTCTTTCCACTTAAAAAAACAACAACCCTTAATTAGACTTCAGGTAGTATCATCTCAGACTAGATACTCTAGAAGGCCCTCCTATTTAAGAAAGAGCTAGATTCTAAAGGATACAGACTTCTAATGCATTTGCTGTCCTCACAGTAAGTAAGATAAATCTCTAGGCTGCATTTCCTCTCCCCATTAAAGAATTTTTGAAACCAAATATAGGATCATGGAGCAGCAAGCAAGCACAAAAGGCTAGATTGTCCCGGGGAAAATGCCAGTATTAGTATAGCAGTCAATCCTGAGACTAATCCATAGGATGGGAGAAAGATAGATAAGCTGAATTCGAGACTTCCAACATTAAGCCTAGACCCTCAAAGTGGCTAAAATAGTCCTAGGTCTATAATGCCCCTGACTCCTGGCAGGCAAATGCAAATCCATCTTCATGGGAAGCATCCCTAATTTTGTCCACTAGTATATCCAGAGATTAAGATCAACTAACATGGGCTCACAGCCAAAGATCACCAAATAAACAAGGAGACAAGCTACTATGAGTGAGAATAAGCAGAAACAATAAGCAAGAGATTTAGTTTCCCAAGGACCTCAGATATTGGAATTATCAAATACAAAATAAAAAATTACTAAGAAAGAAAATGTTTAAGAAATGAAAGATGGAATCGCAAACATTCCTTTGAAAATGATTTAAAGAAGAACCAGTTTGTCTCCAAAGAAGACATACAGATGGCCAATAGGCACATGAAAAAATGATCAACATCATTAATTATTAGAGAAATGCAAATCAGAACTACACTGAGGTACCACCTCCAGCCAGTCAGAATGGCCATCATTAATAAGTCTACAAATAGCAAATGCTGGAGAGGATGTGGAAAAAAGGGAGCCCTACTACGCTATGGGTGGGAATGTACATCAGTACAACCACTATGGAAAACAGTATGGAGGTTCCTCAGAAAACTAAATATAGAACTATCATATGGCACAGCAATCCCACTCTTGGGCATATAGCTGGACAAAACTTTCATTCAAAAAGATACATGCACCCTATGTTCATTGCAGCACTATTCGCAATAGCCACGACATGGAAACAACCTAAATGTTCATCGACAGATGAACAGATTAAGAAGATGTGATAAATAAACACAATGGAATACTACTCAGCCATAAAAAAGAACAAAATAATGCAGTTTGTAGCAACATGGAGGGAACTAGAGACTCTCACACTAAGTGAAGTCAGAAAGAGGAAGACAAATACCATGTGATATCACTTATATGTGGAATCTAAAATATGGCCCAGATCAACTTATCTACAGAACAGAAATAGTCTCCCAGACATGGAGAACAGACTTGTGGTTGCCAAGTGGGGGTGGGGGGATGTAGGGGAATGGATGGGGAGTTTGGGGTTAGCAGATGCTAACTATTGCATTTGGAGTGGATAAGCAATGAGGTCCTATTGTATAGCACAGGGAACTAAACCCAATCACTTCTGATATAACATGATAGAATATGAGAAAAAGAATGTATGTATAACTGGGTCACTTTGCTGTATAGCAGAAATTGACAGAACATTGTAAATCAACTCTAATTTAAAAAAAGAAGAACCATTTTGGAGTTCCCACTGAATCCGACTTCGGTGCCTTAGATCACCGTGGAGGCAAGGGTTCAATCTCTGGCCTGGCACAGCGAGTTAAAGGATCCAGTGTTACCACAATTGCAGCTGAGACTCAGTCCCTGGCCCAGGAACTTCCATATGTAGCAGGCGTGGACATAAAAAAATAAAGAAGACCCATTTTAATTTTATATAGATATAAAAACAATTTGTTAAAAACATAATGTGTGGGTTAAACAGAAGATTAGACACTGCTTAAAAAAAGAATTAGAAAGATTAAGAGTTATGGATAGTAAAATGAGGAAGTTTAACATATGCTTAATCAGGGTTCCAGGAAGAGAAAATGTAAGAGAGAATATATTTGGCATGATGATGGCTGAGACTTTTCCAGAAATGATGACTCAAATTCACAGGTAAAGAGGAACAATGATTCTCAAATAGGATAAATAAAATTAATTCACACTTACACAAACTTGTGGTAAAACCGCAAAGCACCAATAGCAAAGAAAAAAATCTCTTTTTTTTTTTTTTTTTTTTTTTGGCCATGCCTATGGCATGCAGAAGTTCTAGGGCCAGGGATCAAACACGAGCCACAGCAGTGACAACATTGGATCTTTAACCTGCTGAGCCACCAGGGAACTCTGAGAAGATCTTAATAGTAGGCAGAGGAAACATATGGCTACAAAGACAATTAGAATGACATGAGACTTCTCAATGTTGCAGTGGAAGCCAGTAGGCAGTGGAATCTTATATACAGATAGTTCCCAGTTTATGATGGTTTGACCTAGGATTTTTCAACTTTAAAAGGGTGTGAAAGCCATATGCACTGAGTAGAAACCATACTTCACATTTTGAATTTTGATCTTTACCCACGCTAGCAATATGCGGTACAGTGCTCTCTCATGATGCCAGGCAGTGGCAGTGAGCCCACAGCTCACAGTCAGCCACAAGATCACAGGGGTAAACAACCAATACACTTAACAACCATTCTGTACCCACACAGCCAGTCTCTTTTTCACTTTCAGCACAGTATTCGGTAAATTACATGAGATATTCAACACTTGACTGTAAAACAGGCTTTATGTTAGATGATTTTGCTCAACTGTAGGCTAATAGAAGTGTTCTCAGCACATTTAAGGTAGGGTAGCCTGAGCTATGCTGTTTAATAGGTTAGCTATATTAAATGCATTTTTTACTTATGATATCCTAAACTTATGATAGATTTATTGGGATATAACCCAATTTTAATGAAAACAAAGTTTAGAAAAAGATACATGAAAATACTAACAAAAACAAAGTGGGAACATCTCTATAATATCAGACAAAGTAGACCTCAAGGAGATATCTATTATTTGAAATATAAAAGGATACTTTATAATGGTAAAATATTCAGTTTTCCAATTGAATCCATTCTAAATGTGCATGCACTTATTAATAAAGCCTCCTTCAAAAATATGTAAAACAAAAATGGACTGAACCAAGTAGAAGTATAAAAATCTATGATCATAGTGGGAGATTTTAACACTTTGCTCTCAGGAACCGAAAGAATAAACAAAAAGGTGAGCAAACTGTCCCTAAAAGGCATATATAGAGAGCTCTGCATCCAACATTACAGAATACACATTCTAGTCAAGCACAAATGGAACATTTACAAAAGTTGAACATTAACTGGAACATAAAGCAAATCTCAACAAATACTGTATTGGAAACATATAGAATACATTCTCTGACATAGCAAATTGAGCTATCGCTCAATAACATAAGGTAGCTAGAAAATCTCCTTGCACTTGGAAATGAGAAATACACGTCTAAATCCATGAATCAAAGATAAAATCACAGTAGAATTAGAATGCTGAAATTGAATAAAAACTATAATATGCCAAAACTTATGGGATGCAAATTAGGGAGGCATGGATGGCCGTAAATGTATATATTTTAAAAGAAAGCTGTGATCAACAAATTTTTAAAAAGTGGTCCTTCAAAGAAATTGTTTGGTTTTTTTTTTTTTCTTTTTTTTGGCTGCCCTGAGGCATATAGTGTTCCAGGGCCATGGATCAGGTCCAAGCCACAGTTGTGACCAGCAGCAACGCCAGATCCTTTAACCCGTTGTGCCAGGCCAGGGATTGAATCCATGTCTTGGCACTGCAGAAATGCCATAGATCCTGTTGCACCTGAAGAAATTGTTGATAAAACCCTTTTAAGGAGAGAAAGAGAGACCAGATAACTGATGCCAGAATTGAAAGGGGGGCCATCAATACAGATTTACAAATATTAAAAAATCATCGCGGCATTCTCTAATGGTGCAGTGGGTTGAGGATCCGGTTTTGTCACCGCAGCAACTTGGGTCACTGCTGTGGTGTAGGTTTGATCCCAGGCCTGGGAACTTCCATACGCTGTGGGTGCAGCCAAAAAAAAAAAAAAAAAAAAAAAAAATCATCAGATATACTATGAAAATTCTTATGCTAATGAGTGGAAACTTTAGATTAAATGGAAGCATCCCTAAAATATATATGTACACACAAACATACTCTTAACAAAACTAACACAAACAGAAATAGGAAGTCTGAACAATGTTGTAACTATTAAGGAAATTAGATCTGAAATTTTGAAACTTTCCACAAAGAAAGCTCTGAGCTCAAATAACTTCATTAGTCAACACAACATTACCTTTGAAAAGGAAATGAAACTCATGTTACACAGACTCGTCTAGAGAATGGAAATAGAGGGAAGACTTTCAAGATGATTTTAGGAGGTCAGCCTAACTTTAATATCAAAAACTAACAAGAGCATTTTGGGAAAGGAAAATTCAAGGCTAATATCACACATACACTTAGATGAAAAAAATCCTAGATGAAGTAAGAGCAAAAGATTAATGTATCACAACAGAATTTAGTTTCTTCTAGGAATGCTAGGAATTCTAGGTTGTTTTAGCATTTGAAAATCAGTGTAATTCACCACCTCACAAAACATGAAGTCATAGCATTCTCTCAAGGAAAAACTTGTTTGATGTATTTCACCCTGGTTTCATGGGTTTAAAAATTTTTAGAAAGCTAAAAATGGAAATAAACTTCTGTAATCTCATAAAGGATTATAGAAAAGCCTATAGAAAATAGCATACCTCATGGAGAGATGTTGAAACCTTTCCTTTTAAGATTGGGAATGAGGGAAGGATGCTGTGATAAGCCGAATAATTCCCCTCCCCTTAATGTGTCCACATCCTAATTCCCAGAATCTGTGACTGTTACTTTATATGGTAAAAGGGACTTTGCAGATGTGATTGAGTTAAGGATCTTGACCTGAGGAGGGTGGGTCTAGGTGGGTTATCTAGGTGGGTCTGATATAATGGTTTCTGCAAGTGGGACATAGGAGGAGTCAGAGTCAGAGGAGAATGTGGCATGATGATGGAAGCAGATATTGAAATAATGCACTTTGAAAATGGAGGAAGTGCCCCAAGCTAAGGAATAGAGGCAGCCATTAGAAGCCAAAAGGGGCAAGGCAACAGATCCTCCCTCCAGAGGGAACCGGCCCTACTGGCACTCGACTTGGGTCCAGTGAGACTGATTTTGTACTTCCAACCTCCAGAACTGTAAGAGAATAAATCTGTGTTATTTTACACCATGACATCTGTGGTAATGTGTTACAGCAGTGATAGAAAACTAATACATATGTTTGCTCTCAAGACTTTGTTCGGCTTTGTACTGGGGATGCTAGCCAGTATAATAAGGCAAGTTAAATAAAATGGTAAAAATCAGAAAGAAGAAATAAAATGTCACTATGTGTAGACATGATTGAGTATATAGAAAACCCAAATCACAGAAAATTAATAAGTGAATTTAGCAAGTTGGAGAACCTCAACAGTGTCAGTAAACACATTGATTGCATTTCCATATAATAGAATCTATTCAGGAGACGGAAGCATCAGTAATTTGAACAAGGAAACAATACAAACAATTAGTAACTAGTAAAAGGTGCTTACTTACTAATAGGAATAAAGGAGATTCTAAAGAATACAAGAACAACAAGTGTAGAGAACAGCTACTCTCTCCAAATCCGAGAGAGGGTACTCCTGCAAGGAACAAACAAACTCTGAAAGGAAGAGTCCCCTGTTTCCAACCAAGGCTAAGATTCAGACCTCATTGGAGAGGGTGAGACTGTGGCCCACTGGATGGGGCAGAAGTTCGTGGAGGTGTCTCAGGTCAGAGTTGATCGTGTAGCTAGTGGGCCAGGACTGGAGAGAATGGAGCTCCCCACTGTGCTGCCATCAAAACTCTCTTCGGGCCGTGCACCACTGTGTTTCCCACAAACTGCTGCCAAGGGAACCACCCACTGTGATGTCTGTGAAATTCCCTAGAGTGCGTGCCACTGCATTTCTCGCACCCCTCTGATAACCATGCCTGCTGTAGGAGCAAGAAGCCAAGTACACCAGAAGCATTTCTTCTGCTACGTCTCAGAGCCTTCTTCCTGCACCCTCTGCTGGCAAAGCCTAAAGTTAGGCTAGCTGCCGAAGGAGAAATGTTTACAAGGTTCAGCTTCAAAACAGGGCAAAAAAGGGTAGATTTGGAAGTGAGTGGAAATAAATTGATAACTGGTATAGGGAGCCATTAACTCTTTTTTTTTTTTTTGTCTTTTTGCCATTTCTTGGGCCGCTCCCGTAGCATATGGAGGTTCCCAGGCTAGGGGTCAAATTGGAGCTGTAGCCGAAGGCCTACACCACAGCCACAGCAACGCCAGATCTGAGCCTCGTCTGTGACCTACACCACAGCTCACGGCAACGCCAGATCCTTAACCCACTGAGCAAGGGCAGGGATCAAACCCGCAACCTCATGGTTCCTAGTCGGATTTGTTAACCACTGCGCCACGACGGGAACTCCCAGGAGCCATTAACTCTTAAAAATTATAAAAGATATCACTCACAGTAGATGATCAGATACCAAGGAAGACATCAACTGAAAATGTGTGGGGTTTCTAAAATATCAGTAAGGAAAAATATAAAGGAGTGAAATGCATGGGTGGATATTACTAATGTTCAAGGACCAACGTTCTCAAGATGTAAATTCTCCCCCAGTTGAGCTGTGGGTTTAATGCATCAAAGGGGCATGTACAGAATGTTCTTAGCACTGTTTGTAATAGCCTCCAACTGGAGATAACCCACTGTCCACCTCAGTGGAATGGGTATATATATATGAATAAAATTGTGAATATAAAAATTGTGAATGTGTGGAATGCTATACATCAGTGAACATGAAGACAGTATAACTAAATGGAACAACACGACTGAATCTCATGAACTGAGTGTTAAGCAAAAGAAGCCAGACTTCTCCCAAAATATATAGTTGTATATATTTATATATAAATAATACATAATATTTATTGTGTATAATTCATATAATTATCAATATACAAATATATACTGTGTATATGTTGTATTTATATTTATACTATATATCATGTCATTTGTATATATTTATATTTCTACTGTGTATATCGATTGAAAAAGGCAGAAGGTAAACTACAGTGTTAGCAGTCAATAGAGCCGCTCCCCTTGGGAAAGTGGGAGGTCATAGTAAGTATGAGTGGCCACAAGGGGGGCTTTTGGTTATTGACAGTATTCTGTTTCTTGTTCTTGGTTGTGGTTGCATAAGAATCTCTTTTGTGAAAATTTACTGAGTTCTGTATTTGTTTTGTGAATTTTCCTTATGTGTTAAACTTCAGTTAAAAAAAAAAAAGAATTCTGTTCTTAGCAGGTAAGAGTGTGGGAAGTGATCTTGGTGGGAGTGGAAAATAGCTACGCTTACTTGAAAGTAGTTTGAGAATACATATCAAAAGCCTTAAAAATGTGCATACCCTTTGATCCAGCAATTTCACTTCTGGGAATGATCCTAAGAACGTAATGGGCTACTTTCAGAGCCATTGAAACAATTATATAGACCTACGTTTATCAACATAGATGGGAGTTCCCACTGTGGCTCAGCGGTAAAGAGTCCAATTAGTATCCATGAGGATGTGGGTTCAATCTCTGGCTTTGCTCAGTGGGTCAGGGATCTGGCATTGCCGTGAGCTGTGGTATAGGTCACAGACGTGGCTCGGATCCTGTGTTGCTGTGACTGTGGTGTAGGCCGGCAGCTGTAGCTCTTATTTGACCCCTAGCCTGGGAATCTCCATATGCTGCTGATGCGGCCCTAAAAAGACAAAAAAATTAAATAAAAAATATATGGATGTCCATGATTTATTCTAAGTAAAAATCAGGTTAGAATTAATATAAATACATATATATCTTTGTGTGTGTTGCCATATGTAATACACATATATAAAACATATGGTATAATGTATATTTGGCTTTAAGAAAGATAAAATATCTATACATGTATCTATATACATGTTTATATACATAGAAAAAACACTAGAAACAATAATTTTCTGTTTATTCAGAATCCTTTCAAATGAGCATATCTTTAATAATCAGAAAAAGTAAAGGTGTTTATATTTTAAAAACTACATAAAATATTAGGGAATGAAAGAATATTACCTGGGAAAATGAGGCATGAACAATATGCCCAAATATTAAAATAAAAGTAATCTTTTATCCTTTAGATCCTTTTGTGGTTTTAAATCTTCTGTTATAAGCATATCTTACTTTGTTAATCAGAAGAAAAGAAAAAAAAAACCCAACACGCCCAAAGTCTGAGTGCTTACTCATCACAGTAAAGGAAAGACCTGTGGACCCCAAAGGCTTTCTTTAGACATTCCTCCCCAGAGCCATGGAGCCTGGTAAGGGCAGGTCATAAAGGCCAGCAGAGACACCCCAGCCTCAAAACCCCAGGCTGTGTGCTGACTCCACCGGGAAGGCTGCATTTCTTTATCAAATTATCAACCATTTATATGGGCTTTGTTGTTGTTAGGAAAACTCTCTATGGGCCAGTGGGCTTTTTCCATGGAGAACGTTTTGGGATTGAATTTACCATGGAGATCGCTGAGTTCGCATCTGGTGACCACAGACAAAGATGGCAACATTGACTACATGTCCACCTTCCAGGATCTGCACATTCAAAAACCTGTGAAAGAGGCAAGTGAAACACAGTTCTGGCTAAAACCTGGCTGGAGCCAAACACCCTTTGTACAGCTTATGAGAGTTCCTTTGTCCTTTGAAAAGTTGGTGGTAGCCTCCTCTGGGGCATGGGCATGGCAGTCCTAGGAAAGGCCTCAGGGGGATGTCCCAGGTACCTTGTGATCTGTTCAGGAAATCTGTACGTTCTAAGACAGGCTCAAAGGAAAAGGAAGGAAAAGCTTCTGCAAGCAAATCTGTGTCCAGCAGCTGATTCTCACGTGCTGTCCAGCAGAAGGGCAGATGTGACATACATTCCTTCATATAATGTACCCTTTAAAGTACTCAGCATACTGCCATTAACTGTCAAGAAGTCTAGACCTACTGACTGCCCCAGGGAGAGTTGTCGGAACCCCCTCCCCCCACAGTACTTACTGCTGAACAGCCCATCAGCAATTATAACAGTGGGGGCACATGCTGGGTGACTGTTTCCAGGGGAGATGAAAAGTTTAGCAGAGAGGAGGGAAGCGCAGCTGGGAGACTGAGGTAACTCCAGGAAGAAGGCTTCTGGCTGCCCTTGAGAGTCTGTTTACCGTGGTTGACTAAGGTCATAGGCCTCGGCCTCAGGCGAAGATTCAAATGCCACTTAACAGCTGCCAGAACCTTGG
Organism: Sus scrofa; assembly: GCF_054392235.1. NCBI lineage: Eukaryota > Metazoa > Chordata > Mammalia > Artiodactyla > Suidae > Sus > Sus scrofa. The sequence goes on from NC_139401.1 coordinate 18,885,484, forward strand.
GAAACTTTACCTTTCTGTTTTCCAGTCTGTAAAATGGGCCAATTGCAGTTGTGTTCTTTGGGGTTGTCATTGAGGACGGAGTGAAAGAATACGGAGGAGCTTTCAGCGCAGAGCCTGGCACACAGGTGTAGTCAGTACCTGTTGCCTGTTGTTATTTGCTGCTTTCAGATGTGCTTTGGCCCAACCCCCAGAGGAAGAGAGACTGCAGGCGCTACAGAACACGAGAGCATGGTCTTTTAGCTGATTTAAGAGGGCTGGGCCTCCCAGGAGGGCCCGCCTTCTCATATTTCTATCTAAATCGCATTCTTTGAATTGGTGACCACATTGTGTGTTTCACTGAAATTGATCTGTTATTAATTCTAAATGTTTTAACACTTAAACATCTCTTTTAGGTTCAGTCTTCTCTAATTGAAACAGTGTACAGATACCGATCTGACCTGCAAATCATTTTTAATATCATTGACTCTGATCACTCAGGTAAATTCACCTTGATTAGTTCAGTAGCAGTAGAAAACAAAGCTAGTCTGTTTCTCTGAAACCAGAACTCTATTTTCTTTCTTTCTTTCTTTCTTTCTTTTGGGGGGGGCCATGTGTGGGGCATATGGAAATTCCCAGGCTAGGGGTCAAATGAGAGCTATAGCTGCTGGCGTACATCACAGCCAGAGCAACGCCAGATCTGAACCGCACCTGCGAACCCACACCACAGCTCGAAGCAACGCTGAATCCTTAACCCACTGAAGGGGGCCAGGGATCGAACCAGCTTCTTCACGGATACTATTCTGGTTTGTTTCCACTGAGCTGCAATGGGAACTCCCAGAACTCTGTTTTCGTCTGTCAGATTCTTCATCCAGACTTGATTTAATGCATGGGTGGGGGTGGGGATAAACTCATGTTGAATATTGTTCTAATTTGGCCACAGACTCTCTGTTTAAATCCATATGGTATAGGCTTATGTATCCATTAGTCAGACAAGAATAGCTCCTTTTCTAAATCACCAGCACAGATTTTGAAAAGATAAATTCATTGTCCATTTAAAAATCATAGTTATTCCTGGCAATAAAAATCATTCCTAGAGTTCTCATTCTGGATTTGGTACTGAGGGCTATGAAAACTCATTTCTGCTTAGCTTTGATGCATAATTTTCAAACTTTAAAAAAAGTCATCCGCTAATCCCCAACTGCAGAGACTACTGAATACCAAAAAAAAATCAGTAATCAAAACCCCAATGTCAATTATTTCCTATAGAAAATGGCAGAGCCATTGTTTGCCGTCCTCTTTTATTGAGTCCCAGGGTTAATCCTCTCTCTGCTCAGATGTCCCTCTCCCTTAGCTTTTATTTTATTTATTTATTTTATTTATTATAATTTATTTTTGCCACTGTACAGCAGGGGATCAAGTTATCCTTACATGTATACCTTTGTTCTGTTGCAATGTGAGTATCTAGACATAGTTCTCAATGCTACTCAGCAGGATCTCCTTGTAAATCTATTCCAAGTTGTGTCCGATAAGCCCAAGCTCCCGATCCCTCCCACTCCCTCCCCCTCCCATCAGGCAGCCACAAGTCTCTTCTCCAAGTCCATGATTTTCTTTTCGGTGGAGATGTTCATTTGTGCTGGATGTTAGATTCCAGTTATAAGTGATATCATATGGTATTTGTCTTTGTCTTTCTGACTCGTTTCACTCAGTATGCCTCTCCCTTAGATTTTAGATCTTGTAATTTCTGTACTACATATAGTCCCACAGTCTACAGTCTTTCCCCCGTTCCTTCACGGTTACTCATTCCAGCTGTAGAATAATCTCTGCATCACTGGCAGTCGAACGTGACCTATTGTTTCTTGTATTTACAATCTTACGTTTCCATTTCCTTCAGTGTCTTGACAGTCAGGTATGCTAATGAGCTCCTAATTGGAACCATTCAATCAATATGGCTTCCCCGCCCCTCCTTAAGGTGGGTCTTAAAATGAACACTCACAGGTTTCTCCTGTATTCTTTTAGGCCTCATCTCCATGGAGGAATTCCGTAGCATGTGGAAACTTTTCAAGAGCCACTACAGTGTTCATATTGATGATTCCCAATTTGATGAGCTCGCTGAAAGGATGGACTTAAACAAAGATGGAAGCATTGACTTTAATGAGTTTTTGAAGGCTTTCTATGTAGTGCATAAATTTGATAAGCTGAGCAAATCAGACACCAAGCTTGCCTAACAAGAATTAGAGCTTTCTCTCCTTGTAAACAGTTGGGCCCAAATCACTGTATACAATCTTTGCCACAACCCTTGAAATTCACATCAGTCATAGAGAAAAGTAGACCCTAATTACTGGCACAAGCAGATGTCTGGTGTGGGAGTCCCTAGTAAATTGTACGTGGTAAGACTAGGTTAAGTGTCAGCTGATAGGATTTAGTTCCAGTGGTGGGACCCACACACTGCCAGGTAGAAACTGGGTTTGAGCCTGGTGTTGGTTCCTTGGATGCCACCTAACCAGGAGATCTGAGCAGTTTGGAAAGACATCGAAAGGAGCTCCCCAGAGCATCGGAGCAAAGTGCAACACCTGCGAGTGGCTGAGGGATGGGAAGAGGACTGCCAGACTCTTAATGGAATAAAATATATCCATCTTTAAACTGTCGTCTTCTTTGGAGATACCATAAACCAGTGACTCTCAATTGTGGGGGAACCACCCTTCAGGGATGGGGGCCATATCAGGATCTTGGGGAAGTTGTGGGAGTATATTGCTTGAAAAAGCATTTTTTTTTTCCTTGTCGGCGACAGAAAGCAAATACATTCAGATTGAGCCCTGCAATTAACATGGTTTGACACCTTCATTAGTAAGATGGGGCCTTGTTTATACATACATTGTGTGATTTATTCTGCCGTTCCGATTGCATATCAAACATAATAAGAAATTTCTGTTTAGGAGTTCCCGTCATGGCTCAGTGGTTAATGAATCCGACTAGTGGATTGTTTGTTATGGGTTCGATCCCTGGCTTTGCTCAGTGGGTTAAGGATCCGCCGTTGCCGTGAGCTGTGGTGTAGGTTGCAGACGAGGCTCGGATCCTGCGTTGCTGTGGCTCTGGCGTAGGTCGGCGGCTACAGCTCCAAATAGACCCCAGCCTGGGAACCTCCATATGCCGTGGGAGTGGCCCTAGAAAAGGCAAAAAGACCAAAAAAAAAAAAAAAAAAAAAAAAAAAAATTCTGTTTAAAGGTGAGTATATGTTTCTTTTTTTTCTAAGTTCAAGAACTTCAAGATATATCAATATGCCAGGTCAGATATCCTGCAACCCTGCCTGCAACACACACCAGAGTTAATGGATCAAATATAACAAATATCTTTTTTAAATGCAACACTGAGCTGGCAAGTAAGTAAAACCAAAGGGCAGGAAAAAAAAGCACAATTAAAACCACAGCAGTATTAACTTTGGACAGGATAGACTTTAAGCAAAGAATAATATTAGGGATTATAAAAGTCATTACAGGATGGTAAAAGGAATGATTCAACAGGAAGAAAAAATAATTATAAACTTATATACACCTAATAATTTAGAGCTTTAAAATTGATAACATATGTAGTAGACATAACTACTAGGAGAAACTGATGGAGATTTTTTAATATACCTCTGTCATTAGTTGATCACATAAGTGAAAAAATTTGTGTGTGAAAATTGGACAACCCAATTAATCCACCTTATCATGTATGTAGATGCATACTCTGCAATCAGTTTTAGAGAACACATTATTTTCAAGTATATATGGAACAATTATAAAAACTGATCATGTATTAGACCACAGAACAGTTCTCAAATACCAAACGATCCGTAACAAAGATACTATATTCTCTGATCATGATGCACCATTTTCCTAGAGAAAAATACAATTTATTAAAGCTACTCATAACCGTTAAATAATGTGTCACTTTGGCTAGGCTGACCTACACTGTTCAGACTTGCCTTTCTTGTGTTTATTGTCAAGGTGGGCCCAAAGGGAAGCTGAGAAATCTGGAAAGCAAAGAGAAGCAGCCACCATTGTGTGGCTCCCACACGCTGCTGAGCTGCCGACTCACCTTGTTGGTGTGACGTGGAGCTAAGCCTGCGGTTGCTCCAGGTGCCCCTGGATCCCGGTCAGCTGCTCTGATTCCCGGGCCAGGTGTGTGTGTTCGGCTCCATGAGGCGGTTCCCGGGCCAGGTGTGTGTGTTCAGCTCCACGCTTGGGCATGTTGAGTTCGTCCGCAAGGCCGGAGTTAATAAAATGGACTCAGGCTTTCGTCCGCTCTTGCAGTTTGCCAGCTTGTGCCTGTGGGGTTGAGCCTGCTCCTGATCTCCCCTGACTGCCTGCCCTGTGGACCTCAAGCTCCAGGATCAGGTAGGGTGTTGACAGCTTTACAGAGGCTGCTTAACCAGCTCCCACATTTCCATAAACCACTTCTTCTGCTTACAAACACACCCTGCTTACACACACATGTACACATGTATGTATGTGTATTTCCTACTGTTTTGGTCTCTGGTTGACTCCTGATTGATACAGAATTTGGTTCTGAGGGTGGTTCCAGGAGAATAGAGTCTTAAAAATGAGTGCTCTGGGAGTTTCTGCCGTGGCTCAGCGGAAACAAATCCAACTAGCATCCATGAGGACGCAGGTTCCATCCCTGGCCTCGCTCAGTGGTTAAGGATCCGGCGTTGCGGTGAGCTGTGGTGTAGGTTGCAGATGTGGCTCGGATCTGGTGTGGCTGTGGCTGTGGTGTAGGCTGGCGGCTACAGCTCCGATGAGACCCCTAGCCTGGGAACCTCCATATGCTGCGGGTGGGGCCCTAGGAAAAAGGAGGAGTGCTCCGAATGTGTACAACCCGACGTGTGGGGTTTCTGCCCTATTTCACATGAAAATCCATGAATAATTCCGGAAAAGTTGTTTTCAGAAATGTCCAATCTCTGGCATTACTGGTTGAGTCTTTTTTGTTGCTTCCTGAATGTCATTTGGTTATTTATTCTCAGGCTTCTTTAGGCAACTCGCATTTTCTCCCTTGGGCTTTTAATTTCTGGAATTAATTATATGCTTTGGCTGAAAATTTTACCTAAAACTGTCTTTCGATTTTAGAAAAGATCGTCATTAAATGTTGTGAAGGTGATGCCTGACACATGCGTTGTGCTTCACACTTCAGTTTTACAAAATATGTGCACGTGTCTCTATAGAGTTGTGAAATATTTCAAATGTATGTTTCTAATTACAAATGAGAGTGAGCATCTTTTTATTTGTCGGTCAGTCTATTTTCTTTTAAAAAATGCTCATTCTAATCCGTTGCTCATTTTTCTAATGGCTATTGTTGATTTCTAGAAACTTAAAAACCCTTCCTGGTACTAATCCCCTGTTCTTTATTTGGGAAGCAGATATCCCTGTCTGAGTCTTGATTTTTCACTTTCTTTTTGACATATACTTTCAAGTAGAAGTCCTAAATTTCAGTTGATTTTATCCAATATATCCAGTTTGTCAGTCTTTTCCTTTATAATTGTGCTTTTTGCATCTTGTCTAAAAACAAAAATACCCTTTCCAACTCTGGAAATACAAAGATCTTTATATTAGTATTTGCAGATTCTGTATTTGCAAATTCACCTACTCTCTAAAGTTTATTTGTAACCCAAAATAAATATTTATGGTGGCCATGTGCAAAGGAGTGGATATTTTGAGTTGCGCATGTTCCCAGCTTCGGTGGGGCAAGGTGACATTCTGCCTTCTTGTGTCTACTCTCATGCTGTAAACAAGTGACCTTGGGTATATTTACTGCCATGTTTTTGTGCTTTTTGTTGGTGATTGTGCTATTTAAAATAGTCCCAGGAGTTCCCGTCGTGGCACAGTAGTTAATGAATCCAACTAGGAACCATGAGGTTGCGGGTTCGGTCCCTGCCCTTGCTCAGTGGGTTGACAATCCGGCATTGCCGTGAGCTGTGGTGTAGGCTGCAGACGCGGCTCGGATCCCACGATGCTGTGGGTCTGGCGTAGGCCGGCGGCTACAGCTCCTATTCGTCTTCTAGCCTGGGAACCTCCATATGCCGCGGGAGCAGCCCAAGAAATGGCAAAAAGACTGAAAAAAAAAAAAAAAAGTCCCAAATGGTATTGAAGTGCTGTCTAGTGTTCCTAAGTGCAAGAATGCTGTGAGGCACCTTGAGAAGAATATACACGGCGTTCCAGTTGTGGCGCAATGGCAATGAGACCGACTAGGAACCATGAAGTTGAGGGTTCGATCCCTGGCCTCACTCAGTGGGTTAAGCATCCAGCATTGCAGTGAGCTGTGGTATAGGTCGCAGACATGGCTTGGATCTGGCGTTGCTGTGGCTGTGGTGTAGGCCGGCAGCTGTAGCTCCAATTTGACCCCTAGCCTGGGAACCTCCATATGCAGTGAGTCCCTAAAAGGCAAAAAGCCAAAAAAAAAAAAAAAAATGTAGATCATAACTGCTGCAAATGATGAGAATCAACTATGTTCTCCAGAAGTTGTTAAAATTTTGCTTTTTTAGAGCATTTAGCTCTTTGATCCACTGGATTATGATTTTATGATTTTGGGGCTGTGCTGTGGTGGCCCGGTTATTTTAGTTTTCTCCAATGTCTTTTAATTATTTCATTTCCCACGAATTTGCAATGCCACGTCTGTCATGTAGTAAACTGTTTCTAGGCGCTCTCTTAAGATCCATTGACCCATCCTCCCACGAAGACCTCATGTATTAAATACATCTTATAGTACTCTTGATATTTTGTATTACGAGTCCCTTTCCTGCCCCTACCTTTATTATTCTTCCAGTTTCTTTTGTTCTTTAGTCCTCTGCACACATTTTAGAATTAGCTTGTCACTTCTGCGAAACTTCCTATTGGACTTGGATAGGAGTTGCATTAAGTTTATAGATTAATCTGGAAAGAATGGCCATCTTTACTATAGTCAGTTTTCCTATCCATGAACATGGTGTGTTTTTTTCCAGTTATTTTAGTTTTCTCTAATGTCTTTTAATAAAGAATTTCACATTATCCTTTTTGAGACTTTTTCAAAAGATTTATTCCAAGATACATTCTGGGGATTTTTTTGATATATGTTTTTCAATTCTGTTTGCTCTTTTTTCATAGGGTTTAGTTCCGTTCTTAGGATTTGATTGCTTCCTTTCTAGTCTTCAGTCATTTTATGTGTATTTCTTTTATAACGTCTCTGTTTATCTCTCTCTGTATATATGAAGTTCTAGAATAGTGTTTGTTGTGTGTGCAGACCTGAACAGGTTGGATTGTTCACTCAAGGGCTTTGACATTTTTGGTTGTGAACTCATTATTAGCAGGGCTTGTAATTTTTTTTTTTTCTGTGAAAATCCCATGGTATTTGGGGATGTGGGAGCATCTATCTCTTCAGAGAAGTTTTTCATTTGCTTCTGCTTTGCGTCTCATGAGTATCACTGCTTGAGGAATAATGCTTCTGTTACTTTCTAAGTCTGGAGTTTCTCAGCTATGTGGGTGGAGAAAAAGTGAATTGTAGTCCTGTGGTTTTGATTCTTGGAGAGCTTTTTTTTTTTTTCCCCTCACTGGAAAAAGAGAGTCCTTTGGTCTCTCTTGTTTTTAAATCCTTTCATATATAAAGTTCTCAATTCTGATTGCCTACCTCCCAAAGCTTCATTTGTTACCCCTGTATGGGAATTAACACCAAACCCCTGGGTTCCAGAGACAAATACCCCCCATTAGCTCAAGCACTCACCCCTCTGCTTTTTCACTTCCCTCTTTGTTTCTGGCACCTGGGGATTTGCTTTTATTATTGTGAGCCTAGCTGTACCTTTAAATGTAATTATGTTATTTTTTACTCCGTACTTCTAGGTGATTATAGTAAAAGAATTTTCAGGTTGTCTGACTCCACCATGTTGCTAGAAGCTGATAAATAGACTTTTTCTGCTATTAATAAAATTTGGAGACTTCATATTTTCCCCTGGGAGTTCCCATCATGGTGCAGTGGAAACAAATCTGACTAGGAACCATGAGGTTGCGGGTTCAATCCATGGCCTGGCTCAATGGGTTAAGGATCTGGTGTTGCCATGAGCTGTGGTGTAGGTCGCAGACTCTGCTCGGATCTGGTGTTGCTGTGGCTGTGGTGTAGGCTGGAGGCTACAGTTCCGATTGGACTCCTAGCCTGGGAACCTCCATATGCCACGGGTATGGCCCTGAAAAGCCAAAAAAAAAAAAAAAAACATACTTTTCCCTGGACAGTGTTCATAATATGCCGTGGTGTTTGAATTATGCAACATGTATCATTCACTGGGCCTTGATTTTTAAACTTCGGTAGAACCTACTTCTAAGTAATTTCCTTTTTAATTGTAGGGGCAGCTGCATCTGTGGCTTGTGGACGTCTTGGGCCAAGGATTGAACCTGTGCTGCAGCTGCAACCCAAGCTGCTGCAGTGACAGCATTAGATCCTTTATCCACTGAGCCACCAGGGAACTTCCAATAATTTTCTTGTTTAATGTTGATTTTTTTTTTTTTTTTTACCTAAATGGGATCGTATTACACATTATTATTTTTTTTAATTGGGGGCTTTTTTTTTTCCCTTTCCCTTTCCTTCTCCAACATAAGCATGGCCTGAGTCATCTCTTCTCCCCCACCTAAGAAAGCCATGTTAACCTACTATATGGCCTTCCATATTTTTTCTGTCCCATATAAGTGCATATGTATATATATGCATATATTGACATATACATTAGTACATAATCAAGGTGGTTTTATTGTTAAATGCTGTATAAAAATCATATTTTAGTATACAGAATTTTCTGCATTCTTTTGTCAACCAACAATACCTCCCTCGTTGAAATCCCTGTAAACTGTAATGGCTCTAATTCCTTTTTCCTTTTCTCTCTCTCTTTTTTTTTTTAACAGCTGCACCTGTGGCATACGGAGGTTCCCAGGCTAGGGGTGGAATTGGAGCTACAGCTGCTGCTGGCCTAGGCCACAGCCACAGCAATGCCAGATTCAAGCTGCGTCTGCGACCTATAGCGCAGCTCACGGCAATGCCAGATCCTTGAACCCATTGATCGAGGCCAGGGATTAAACCTGCATCCTCATGGATACTAGCCAGCTTCTTCACCTGCTGAGCCACAACAGGAAGTCCTTCTTTTTCTTTTTCAAAGGCATATGTCGTGAGCGTACTTGGGGGTGACTTTCCGCAATGACACACCCATGTAACCGGCACCAGCTCTCGAAACAGAACAAGACCAGTGCCCTGGCAGCCCCTCCACTCCCACCCAGGAGCAGCCATCATCCTGTAGATTTTTTAAAAGCTGGTTCTCCGCTTTGTATAAATGGAACCATTGGTAATAGCTTTTTTATGACCCATTTGTGACGTTTACAATGTTGTGTGTAGTTACATAGTTTGTTCATTCTGGTGACTGTATAAATATCCTATTGTGCGAACATACCAGAAACCATTTATGCCTTCTACTACTGAGAGGCTTTAGGGTTATTATGGACAGTGCTGCCTTGAAGGGTTTGTTTGGTTGATTGTTCTTCTCACTGGCTATGATAATTCAGTCAGCGATTCTGCTTTTAGGAGGTGTTCACTTTGTTTCCAGCTCTTGACCGCTGAGGCAAAGCTGCAGTAAATACTGAATGTGTGTCCCCATGTAGACATACTTATCCGTCCCTACTAATGGAATCGACTGCAGAAGGATAGTAGTTGTTTTTAAAATGAAGGGCTGTTGCTCTGTTGTCTTCCCCAAACTCTTTGCCAATGCCATTTCCATCATCAGTCTATGCAAATTCGCTTTCCTTCACCTCTGCCGTTAGTAGATGTTACAGATCTATGGTTTTTGAATCTGATGAGTATGCAATGACATATCATAAGTACTTCAATATATATTCCCCAAGTACTAAAGAATTTGAACACCTTTTAATGTATTTGGACTTCATAGTCTGTGGATTGATACTCATAAATTTTGCTCATTTTTTCTTTTGGTTTATTCACCTTTTTTTTTTTGTATTATACATGTCTTATTAAAAATTTTTGAAGTTGGAGTTCCCCTCGTGGCTCAGCGGAAGTGAATCTGACTGGTATCCATGAGGATGCAGGTTCCATCTCTGGCCTCACTCTGTGGGTTAAGGATCTGGCATTGCTGTGAGCTGTGGGGTAGGGAGCAGACAAGGCTTGGATCTGGCGTGGCTGTGGCTGTGGTGTAGGCCAGTGCCTCTGGCTCCGATTAGACCCCTAGCCTGGGAACCACCATATGCCGCTGGTGCGGCCCTAGAAAAGACAAAAAGAAAATTTTTTTTGAAGTTGATTAACAGCATTATGTTAGTTTCATAGTTTCATACTATTTTTTTTTTTTTGCAGGTTATACTCCATTATAAGTTATTGGTTATAATTCCCTGTACAGTATATCCTTGTTTTTTTTATTATTGTTGATTTACAATATTCTGTCAATTTATGTGTACAGCACAATGACCCAGTTACACATACATATTTTCTTTTTTTCACATTATCCTCCATCATGTTCCATCACAAGTGATCAGATATAGCTCCTTGGGCTATACAGCAGAATCTCATTGCTTATCCATTCCAAATGTAAGAGTTTGCATCTACTAACCCCAAACTCCCATTGCCTCCCCCTCCCTCCTGGCAACCACCAGTCTCTTCTCCATGTCCATGAGTTTGTTTCTTTTCTGTAGATAGATTCATTTGTGCCATACATTAGACTCCAGATATAAGTGATACCATATGGTATTTGTCTTCCTCTTTCTGACTTACTTCACTTAGTATGAGAGTCTCTGGTTCCATCCGTGTTACTGCAAATGGCATTATTTTGTTCTTTTTTTATGGCTGAGTAGTATTCCATTGTGTGTATTTACCACATCTTCTTAATCCATTCATCTCTCAGTGGACATTTGGGTTGTTTCCATGTCTTGGCTATTGTGAGTAGTGCTGCAGTGAACGTAGGGGTGCATGTATCTTTTACAATGAATGCTTTGTCTGGATGTATGCTTAGGAATGGGATCGCTAGATCATATGGCAATTCCATATTTAGTTTTCTGAGGTACCTCCATACTGTTCTCCATAGTGCTTGTACCAATTTGCATTCCCACCAACAGTGTAGGAGGGTTCCCTTTTCTCCATACCCTCTCCAGCATTTGTTATTTGTCATCTTATTAATGATGGCCATTCTGACTGTGTGGGGTGGTTTACCTCAGTGTAGCTTTGCTTTGCATTTCTCTAATAATTAGTGATGTTGAACATTTTTTCATGTGCCTATTGGCCATCTGTATGTCTTCTTTGTAGAAATGTCTGTTTAAGTCTTCTGCCCATTTTTCAATTGGCTGTTTGTTTTTTTGCTGTTGAGTTGTGTGAGTTGTTTGTATATTTTGGAGATTAAGCCCTTGTCAGTTGCATCGTTTGCAGCTATTTTCTCCCATTCTGTAGGTTGTCTTTTTTTTTTTTTTCTTTCTTTTAAATAGGTTCCTTTGCTGTGCAAAAGCTTGTCAGTTTAAGTCCCATTGGTTTTTTTTTTGCTTTTATTTCTATTGCCTTGGCAGACTGACCTGAGAAAACATTTGTATGGTTGATGTCAGAGAATGTTTTGCCTCTGTTCTCTTCTAGGAGTTTGATGGTGTCTTGTCTTACGTTTAAGTCTTTAAGCCATCTTGAGTTTCTTTTGGTGCATGGAGTGAGAGTATCTTCTAATTTCATTGATTTACATGTAGCAGTCCACTTTTCCCAGTGCCACTTGCTGAAGAGACTGTCTTTTCCCCATTTCATATTCTTGCCTCCTTTGTCAAAGATTAATTGACCATAGGTGTTTGGGTTTTATTTCTGATTTCTCTATTCTGTACCCATTGGTCCTTATGTCTGTTCTTATACCAGTACCACACTGTCTTGATTACTGTAGCTTTGTAATGTTGTCTGAAGTTATGCCTCCTGCTTGGTTTTTTTATCCTCAGGATAGCTTCGGAAATTCTGGGTCTTTTATGGTTCCATATAAATTTTCGGATTCTTTGTTCTGGTTCTGTGGAAAATGTCATGGGTGATTTGATAGGGATTGTATTAAATCTGTAGATTGCTTTGAATAGTATGGCCATTTAAACCATATTCTTCCAGTCCAGGAACATGGAATATCTTTACATTTCTTTGAATCCTCTTTATAACTTCCTTGATTAATATTTTTTAGTTCTCAGCATACAAGTCTTTCACCTCATTGGTCAGGTTTATTCCTAGGTATTTACATTTCTTTTAGGTGCAATTTTAAAAGGTGTTTTAATATTCCTTTTCTAATATTTCATCATTCGTATATAGAAATGCAACCAATTTCTGAATGTTAATCTCATATCCTGCCACTTTGCAGAATGCGTTGATCAGTTTGAGTAGTTTTGGGGTGGAATCCTTAGGGTTTTCTATATATAGTAACATGTCATCTGCACATAATGATGGTTTTAATTCTCTCTTCCAATATAGATACCTTTTCTTTCTTTTTTTCTTTTTTTCTTTTTTTTGTCTGATTCCTATGGCTAGAACTTCCAATACTATCTTGAAAAAAAGTAAAAGTGGCAGGAGTGGGCATCCTTGTTTTATTCCAGATTTTAGTGGGAAGGCTTTCAGCTTTTCTTTGTTGAATATTATATTGGCTGTGGGTTTGTCATCAATGGCTTTTATTATGTTGAGATGTTCCTTCTATACCCACTTTGGTGAGATTTTTTAACATGAATGGATATTGAATCTTGTCAAATGCTTTTTCTTCATCCATTGAGATGATCATGTGGTTTTGAGCTTTTCTTTCGTTAATGTGGTGGATGACATTGATTCATTTGTATATGTTTGGACCATCCTTGTGAACCTGGGGTGAATCCCATTTGGTCATGGTGTATGACCTTTTTTATACGTTGTTGGGTTTGGTTTGCTAAAATTTTGTTGAGATTTTTTGCATATGTATTCATCACTGATATTGTCCTATAACTGTCTTTTTTTGAAATATCTTGGTCTAATTTTGGTATTAGGGTGATGGTGGCTTCATAGAATGTCTTTGGCTGTGTTCCTTCTTCAGTCTTCTGGGAGAATTTAAGAAGGATCAGTATAAGTTCTTTGTATGTTTGGTAGAATTTGCCTGTGAAGCCATCTGGTTTTGGACTTTTGTTTGTAGGGAGGTAGTTTTTTTTTTTTTTTGTACATGTTCAATTTTATTTCTAGTGATGGGTCTGTTCAAATTACCTATTTCTTCCTGATTTAGTTTTGGTGGGCTGTACATTTCTAGAAAGTTGTCCAATTATTCTAGGTTGCAGATCTCTTGGCATGTTATTGTTCATAGTATTCTCTTATGGTTTTGTTTTTTGTTTTTGTATTTCTGCAGTATCGGTTGAGATTTCTCCTTTTTATTTATCATTTTCTTTATTTGGGCTCTCTCTTCTTTGTGAGTCTGGCCAGAGATTTGTCAAGTTTGTTTACCCTTTCAGAGAACCAGCTCTTGGTTTTATTGATTTTTTTTTCTATTGTTTCTTGGCTCTTTTTTTATTGATTTCCACTCTGATCTTTTTGATTTCCTTCTTTCTGCTGACTTTAGGTTTTGTTTGTTCTTCTTTTTCTAATTCTTCAGGTGGTATAGTAGGTTATTTACTTGAGATTTGGAGGGTTTTTTTTGAGGAAGGCCTGTACTGCTATGAACTTCCCTCTAAGAACTGCTTTTGTGGCATCCCATAGATTTCTGTATGGTTGTGTTTTCATTGTCATTTGTCTCAAAGTTTTTTTAAATTTCCCTTTTGATTTCCTCATTGACCCATTGGTTTTTTTTAGTAGCCTGTTCAGTCTCCTATGTAGTTGCTTTGTTCTCATTTCTTTTCCTGGAATTGATTTCCGGTTTCATGCCATTGTGATCATAGAAGGAGCTTGAAGTAATTTGTGTACTCTTAAATGTGTTGAGGTTAATTTTGTGCCCCAGTATGTGGTCAATCCTAGAGAATGTTCCATGTGCACTTGAAAAGAGTGTATATTCTGTTTTTTTTTTAATATAATTCCTGAAAATAATTAAGTCTGTTCTATTGTGTCATTTAAGATCTTTGTTGCCTTATTGATTTTCTGTCTCAAGGATTGGCCCATTGATATGAGTGGGGTTTTAAAGTCTCCTACTAATTTATAGTCTCATCAATTTCTCCTATTACATCTGTTAGTTTTTTTGTTTTGTTTTGTTTTTTTTGTTTTGTTTTTTTTCTCTTTTCTAGGGCTACAGCTGTGGCATGTGGAGGTTCCCAGGCTAGAGGTCTAATCGGAGATGTAGCTGCTGGCCTACTCCAGAGCCACAGCAACACGGGATCTGAGCCGCATCTGTGACCTACACCACAGCTCACGGCAATGCCGGATCCTTAACGCACTGAGCAAGGCCAGTGATTGAACCCGCAGCCTCATGGTTCCTAGTCAGATTCGTTAACCACTGGGCCACGACGGGAACTCCCTGTTAGTATTTATTATATGTATTTGAGTGCTCTTATATATTAGTGGCATATATGTTGATGAATGTCATATCCTCTTCTTAATTTGATCACTTTATCATTAAATAGTGTTCTTTTTCTTTTTAAAGTGTATTTTGTCTGATATGAGTATTGTGACTCTAATAAAAAAAAAAGTCTAGATTTTCTTACTTTCCTTCCCCACATTTTATGATTTTTATGTCCTTTTAACATCTTCATGTTTATCCTTGTATCTGTCACAAATATGTTTTTTTTTTTTTCTTTTTGATCTGTATACTGGCTTCTTTAAGTGATTGCTTTCCAACTGTGATTTCCTCCATTCTATATCTTCTTTCTTCTTTCCTATTTAGAGGAGCCCCTTCAGTATTTCTTTTAGGATAGGTTTAGTATTGCTATATTCTTTTAGTTTTGTTTGAGAAATTCTTTATTTCTCCTTCTATTTTAAATGATAATATTGCTGGGTAGAGTATTCTAGGTTGTAAATTTTTCCCTTTGAGAACTTGCCCCTCTCTTCTGGCCTCTAGCATTTCTGTAGAGAAATCAGCTAATAGCTTTATGGGGGTTCCCTTGTAATCAATTTTTTGTTTTTCTCTTGCTACCTTTAGAATCCTCTCCTTATCTTTATCCATTTTTATTATAATATGTCTTATTGTAGGTTTTTTGGGGTTCAATCTACTTGGGGCCCTCTGTGCTTCCTGTAACTGGATATCTGTTTCCTTCTTCAGATTTGGAAAGTTTTCAGCTATAATTTCTTCAAATGGATTTTCAATCCCCTTTTTCTTCTCCTGGAATCTCTTTTCAGCATAGATTGGCATGCTTTATATTATCCCATTGATCTCTTATATTGCTTTTTCTTTTTTTTTTCTTTTTTTCATTTGACTTTCTGTCTGCTGTCCTTATTGGGTGGTTTCTATGATTCTATCTTCCAAGTCACTTTTTTGTTCCTCTGCATCATTCATTTCTGCTTTTCAGTGCCTTTAGTTCAGCTTGGGAAATGAATTTTCTGATTTTTCTTGGCTCCTTCTTATAGTTTCTAGTTCCTTTTAAAATCAACCTGCATTATTGTTGATAGCTGTTCTTAATTCCTTCAGTATTTTCATTACCTCATTTTTGAAATCGGTGTCTATTAGACTGCAGAGGCCTGTTTTATTTTTTGCCCCTTCAGGACAGTTCTCCTGTTAACTGGGAATGGTTCCTGTGCTTCTTTGTTTTGCTTATATACATATATATATATATGTGTGTGTGTGTGTGTATGTGTGTATATATTTTATTCTGTGAGTTTAGGGAAAATAATTACGTACTGTAGTCATGGAGGGCTATTTATATTTGGGAGCATCCCTGGGTAGCTTGTAGGGCTGCTTTTGGCTTGGATGCTTGCTGTCTTTTTCCACAATGTGTGCAGGCCATCATCCCTTTGATAGAAAGTGTACAGGTGTATGGCCTGAGCCTGCATCCAGGGAGGTGGGGTCATGGGCAGTGCCTGGTCACTGGGACCTTTGCAATGGCAGTGACACCATGGGCAGGTGGGAGAGGCAGGCTGTTCCTGGTTATAGGGTCCTTGGAATTGGCAGTACCCTCAGGGTGGTGGGGGCAATGGGCTGTGCTTGGAGGCTGAGCCCTCTGTGGTGGTGACCCCTGAGGTGACTGGGGCTGCAGGTGGTGCCTGGTCACGGGACCTTTGGTGGTGGCAAGCTTTGCCCACCTCTGGAGGCTGAGATAGCTGCAGTGGTTTGCAGCTGCCCCTGTAGCCTGCAGAAGAGGCACCCTGCCACCTGAGAGCCCATGTGCGTCCAGAGGAAGAAGTTCCCACGGTGGCGCCCCCTCCATCCCCTACCATTCATGGTGCCCTGCTTCTCTGGTGGCCCCAGGCCTCCTCCTGCGCTCCCTCAGCTGTGGCATACTCCTCCCTAGCCCCCTCGGGCTGTTTCCACACAGCCAGCCCTAGTCCTCTTCCAGTAACTGACCTCCGTAGCCAAGTTTCGTACCCAGCCCCTGCCCGAGTGTCTCAGGCTGCCACGCATGGGGTAGTGGTGCCACTGGTCTGTACGGTTCTCTTTTTGCTTTGCCCTCCTGAGCCGGGCTGCTGAGCTTTCCTCCAAGGCTTTGCGGCTGCCCCTCCATCCTGGCTGGTGTCTCTGTCGGTCAGGAGCAGAGTCCTTTCCTCTTTGACGGCTCCCTCTCTGGAGCGCTGGCCCTGACCCGATTCCTTTTTTTGCTTCTCCCTCTTTTTTTCTTTTGTTCTACCCAGTTACATCGAGGGTTTCTTGCCCTTTGGGGAGGTTTAAGTTCTTCTGCCAGCGTTCAGTAGATGTTCTTTGTGAATTGCTCTACGCAGAGATGGGGTTTTGATGTGTCTGTGGGAGAAGGTGAGCTCCACATTCTACTCTTCCGCCATCTTGGTCCTGTTCTCGTTCTTGGCATTTATGTTACTTAATGCACGTAAGTTTATAAATATTATATGTTCTTAATTATACATTTTTAGCATACACAGTGTCCTTTTTGACCCTGTTTCGTGTTTGAGCCTCAGTTTTCTCCTTACTTCTACAATTCCTGCTTGCTTCTTGTTGGTATTTTTCTGATAGCTTTTTGGCATTTTATTTTCATTCTTTGTCAGGAGCATATACCTGGATTTTTAGTTCCGACAATCTTTTTTTTTTTTTTTTTTTTTTTTTTTAAATTGGATGAATTCAGTGTAATTAACTTTGGGACCTGCCTGATAGACTCAGTTTTACTTGACTCATCTACTCTGTGTTTATTTATTGAATTGTTTTACTCTTTTTTTCCCTAGCCGAACTAAGTTGCCATTCATTCCATTTCTCCCCTTATTAATGTCTACTGGGGATAAATAGACTTCCCATGGAACCTCTAGATTTATAGGTTTTGTTTTCTTTTAAGTCTTTCACAGAGTTTTTAGTGGCAAAGCAGCAGAGATAAATTCATGGAATTGAAAATCGAAATGATGTCCTTTTGACTGTAATCCGAGTGGTCTTCCTACCAGGGATTTAGAGCAAAGCCAAGGATTTGTAAGTGAATAAACATGGCTTATGCTCAGATCAGCTTAGAGTCACTGTCTGTCCCTCTCGCTTGGAGGACATCCGCCAGGCCTGTGCGCATCTAACGAGTGAGAACTGAGCATCTCAGGCGGGAGGGGCGGCTCCACAGGCTTCATATGGCTAGACCTGCAGGCCTGTTGGCTGTGCTCGCCAGAAGGACCCTGAGGAAGGCCCTGGGTTTCCTGCCCTTCTAGAACATGTCCTTACCCCTGGAGGGGCACTCCTTTTGACTCTTAGCATCTTAGGGCAGGGACCAGGCTTTGGGCTCTGTGTCTAGAGGTCTAGGAAGATGGCATTCTGGGGGCCCTTCTGGCTTTGGGGGCTGCCACGGAGGGAAAGGGGCCCACATGATCAGAGTGGGTAGTCTCTGCCTTGGGCATAGGCTTGAGGCCCCATTCACAGCATAAGCGATTAGGTCTCTTTCTCTTCTGTGCTGCTGCCTCCTTGGGTCCTTGCCCAGCCATTATCCTGGCGGGACTTAGCCTGCCAAAGGGAGATCAGAGCTCATGGCTCCCCATCTGGGCTCTCTGGACCTCTCTGGAGGGCAGTGATCTTAACAGGAGTCCGTGAGATGCTGTGATTTTTTAAAGCCTTCCAGAGACTGTTTCTGGAGCTCTGATAAGTCATCTTGGGCCAATAAAAATATCACATTTCTTTGCTTTTGGCAGGAATCCCAGCTCCTCAGCTTGGGAACAGCATTTATTCCTTGCTGCACAGAAACTTCATTTGGCCATTATGTTGGTCTCCAATTAATAAACTACACGAGGGCAGATTTATTACTTGCAGCTTGGTAGCTAAAATCTTTCAAAGCATAGGGAACATAGATAATAATAAAAAGCTCCCGGTTGGAAAAAGTTGGGGATCCCGAGGCCACTGACATGTTGGGTCTGAGTAGATGAACTAGCTCTTCATTCAGAAGCTCCCAGGAAATCGACCGTCAGAGCAGGGCACCCCTCCCCGACCCTCTCCCCACCCTGCTAGGTCCCTGGGCTTGGTCTGAGGATGCGAATGCGGTGTCGGTGTTGGAACTTGCCGTGGCCTGAATGTGTGCTGAGTGGCGAGGGTGGCTGCCTCGTGGTGGTGGAGACTCCGCCTACACAGCCTGGTGTGGCTCAGAGTGGCAGATGGTCCCCCTTCGCCTGCCTGCACGGCAAGTCTCCCGACGTGCAGAATCTGCTCGCCTCTCCCACAGTGTCAGTGCGGCCGCAGCCGGGGCCCTAAGGGGACGCGCACCGAAGAGCAGGGGGTTCGGCTCAGAAGGTGACTGTGCTCACGCTTGGCTGCTAGTGTGCATGAGATGCGTTTCTCACCTGCAGCAAACAGCCCCTGCCAGGAGGCGGGGAGGGCCCTGCGGCTCCCCCAGCCCGGGAATCCTGCCTCTGCGGGTCTCCGCCTGTAGCGGCCGGAAAGCAAGTGTGGTCCCGCGCCCTCAGGGCCCCGCAAGGCCCGGGAGGGTCTGCCGCCGCCGGTGGTGCTGGGGACGGAAGCTCCGGGTCAGCATTACCTCTGGGCCAGGCGCTGGCCTCAGCACCTCACACCTATTACCTCACTCATCCTCACAGCCCCCCGGGGTAAATACTAGTATCACCCGTCCTAGTTCACGGGCAGAGAGATGAAGCCAGTCGACCTGGGTCATGCAGCTGGTGAGTGGCTGGTGCAGAGGGCTGTGAGGCCGCTGCCAGGCCCCAGGTTTGCCATCGGCTGCCGGCTGCACTGCCTGCTACCTGTTCTGAGACAGAGAGAACCACAACTGCACACGGACTGGGAAGTTCATTTTAACCTCTTGCTTCTCACCACGTTTTTTTTTTTTTTTCCCTAGGGCCACATCCGAGGCATATGGAGGTTCCCAGGCTGGGGTAGAATCAGAGCTGTAGCCGCCAGCCTACACCACAGCCACAGCAATGCGGGATCCGAGCCGCGTCTGTGACCCACACCACAGCTCACGGCACTGCCAGATCCTTAACCTACTGAGCAAGGCCAGGGATCGAACCTGCAACCTCATGGATACTATGTCAGGTTCTTAACCCACTGAGCCACAACGGGAACGTCAACCTCTCACCAAATTTTACTTACATTCCCCCCCACCCCCCAAAAAAAGAATTGAGGTGGTAGCATTGGCCAAAATAACCAGATCTGTCCTCCTCCCTGCCTGGCGGCCCAGGGGCATCCACCCTGGCGCTCCTGAGCGGATTCCCTTGGACCCGCCAGGCCCCACCCCGGCTCTCCTTGCTGGCTGCCCCTTTGGCCCCCGAGCCCCAGGCAGGCTTGAGACGTTCGCTGGGTGGAAGAGGGAGAATCAGTGCAGGAGGAGAGCGCCCCCAGGTCCTGGGCCAAAGGAGAAACACTCCAAACCAGCCTGGCGGAAAAGGGCCTTCTGAGGCTGTGTGATTCACTTCGCCGTCATGACTCATGCTCGGCTAAGGTTTCCGTGAACAATATGTTCACAGTCTGATTTAATTATAGCTTCACCGCTGCCGCGTGAGCCTCCGGAGCGCACCCCGGCCCTCACTGCCAGGGGCCCCACGAGCGGAACCGCCTCCGGGGAGAGAGGGGGAGAGGGCCCCAGAAGTGCTTTGCTGCAGGTGCCATTTGTCACATCACGCGCAGCGGACAGCTCTTGAGGGGCCGTGGGCGAGGAGGGCGCCCCCTGCAACAAGCCCCCAGAGCGCTGGGGTTGGTCTCAAGCCCACTGGGGGGTGGGGGGTGGGGGGTGGGGTGCGGCTCAGACTCCCCGTCTTGCAGAGGCTGGAGCTGAGACTGGCGAGCATCGGAGCCGGGGGTGTTTGGAGTGACGGGTTGAGGGGAGAAGCAGAGGGTAGAGGAACCCGAGGCTGCCGGAGCACCTTCCCGCTCCTGCTGCCACTCTGTGTCTGCCCTGGGGCGACGTGCCTTCACAGATGCTGCAGGAGCCCGCAAGCACGCCCTGGTGTCGGTATCGGACACAGGCAGTCATTCCCCTCTCCCGTGCCAGGCAGGAAGGCATCAGGGTGCATTTCAGTTGAAAATGCTGGAGTTCCCATCGTGGCGCAGTGGTTAATGAATCCAACTAGGAACCATGAGATTGCAGGTTCGATCCCTGGCCTTGCTCGGTGGGTTAAGGATCCGGCGTTACCGTGAGCTGTGGTGTAGGTCGCAGACGCGGCTCGGATCCCTCGTCGCTGTGGCTGTGGCGTAGGCTGGCGGCTACAGCTCCGATTCGACCCCTAGCCTGGGAACCTCCACATGCCGCGAGAGTGGCCATAGAAAAGACAAAAACACACACACAAAAAAAAAAGAAAGAAAGAAAGAAAGAAAATGCTGCCTTCACCTCCGCTACCAGGCATTCTGCGTAATTCTACCAGCAGGCCTGTTTGTTGAGTAACTAATGGTGGCAGAGGCCAGTGGACACCTTGGGCTTCAGGGTTGCCAGATGAAATACAGGGCCCCTTAGTTAAATTTGAATTCTAGTTATGCCAATAATTATTTTTTCCTGCACCCGTGGCACATGGAAGTTCCTGGGCCAGGGATCGAATCCAGGCCACAGCTGTGACAACCCGGATCCTTACCCACTGTGCCACAGTGGGAACTCCAACAGGTAATTTTTTAGTATAGGCACCTCGCAAATATTAGCCAGGACGTGCCTGTGCTAAATATTGATTCCTTGCTTACCTGCAGTTCAAATTTAACTGGCCATGCTGCGTTTTTACTTGCTAACTTCAGCGAAACGCTACACAGCCTTTGAAGTCATGCAACTTCTGTCCTTCTGCCACTAAACTCTGAAACTCTGGAAAAAGTGACTTCAACATTTGGAGCTTCTGTTTTTGGTCCTGCAAAATGAGAATAAGTGTGTAACTTATCCCAGGATGATGGCATAGGTGAAAGAGAATGCACGCTGCCCTGCACCAGGCAGGGGGCCAGAGGCAGCTGCAGTGGCTGCTGTTGGTCGCCGCCCACATCCCTGTCCTTGGGGGTGCACCCATCCCCCCCATCCCCCCCTACCCTTCTGGGCCGGCTTTCCCCTGAACTGCCCCCAGCTGATGGAGGCCCCGCCTAGGAGGTCATGACCCCTCACCCCCAGCCACCTGCAGCAGCCAGTGGCCCTTGACTGTGAGACACCTGAATAATGTTTCAAAGGTCCATGTGGCCTGTACCCTGGCCCTTCTACCTTCAGGCTAACCCTCCGTCTCAGACATAATCCTCAGTTGTCGCTGGTTCCCGTTAGAACGCAGAGCTGATGTCGGGGCTCTAAGTTCCACCCACGGCGGCAGCAGCTCACCTTCCCATCTCCTCTGTGCGGCAGGAGGGGCGTCGACTGCTTGGGCTGAGTTGGGGGAAGCGAAGAAGCACACTCGCAGGGAGTTCCCATGCGGCGCAGCGGGGTAATGGTCCACCTGGTCTCTGTGGAGGCACTAGCTAGTTTGATCCCTGCCCCGGCACAGCGGGTGAAGGATCCAGTGTTGCTGCCCTTGGGGCTTATGTTGCCGCCCTAACTTGGATCTGATCCCTGGCCGCCCCCCTCCCTCAAAAGAAGCAGCACAGTGACCAAAGCAGCCCAGCCAAAGACCCCCACTCAGCTATGTTAGCTCTGGCACCCAGATGGTGGGGGTGTGTGTGCACATTTATTTTTTTAAGAAGAGTGTCGTGCTGTTGTTAGCTTTTGCTGCGTTGCTAAGATTCATCCACGTCATTGCATCTCACGGTGCTTCATTCAGTCTAAATCCCGCAGGAAATTCCACCGGGTGGATGTATTCTCGCCGGCAGGCAGATGGAGACCTGGCAGGTGTTGGCCTTTGTGAATGGGATGCTCTGAGCTCGCCCCCTCTTGTCTCGCTTTCAGAATGGCTGCCGTTTTACGTGTCAGGATGGCTGAGGGGGTCTAAGGCGCTGCGTTCAGAATTGCTGCTATTTTGTTGAATTTGCTAGTATTCTCTTGTTACCTTTTTATTTCATTAATGTATTTATATTTTGGCCGTGCCTGTGGCATGTAGAAGTTGCCAGGCCAGGGATCAAATCCCTTGCCACAGCAGTGACCCAAGCTGCTGCAACGACAGTGCCAGATCCTTAACCCACTGTGCCGCACGAGAACTCCATTTATCTTTTCATTAACCCCGCATTTCCCTGGAGTCATGTCTCCCTTTTCATTCATAATACTTGTTACTTTCATCCGTTTTCTTGAGCAACCTTGATGAAAGTTTACCTATTTTGTTACTTTTTCTCAAAAGGTCACCTTGGGCTTTGGTGATCTCTTTTACATCTTTGTTTTCTATTTCAGTAATCTGTGCTTCTTTTTATTATCTTTGTTCTTTCTCGAATTTCTTAAGATGGAAACCTCGCTCATTAATCGGGCGGAGCTCGTCTTCTCTAATCCAAGTATTTAAGGTTATAAATTTCCCTCACAGCATTTTTCTCTTATCTCACAAGGTTTGATGCACATCAGTTGGATTTTTATTCACTTCTGGGTATTTTAAAGGTTTCATATGAATTCCTCTTGAGCCTGTGAGTTATATAGCGGCTTTAAGAACATTTGTAAATGTTTTAGGATTATTTTCACTTTTAAAGATCATGGATTGTGGCCTGCATATTTATTTATTGAAGTATAGTTGATTTACAATATCAGGTTCAGATTACAACATAGCGATTTAGTATTTTTATAGATTATACTTCATTTGAAGTTATAAAATATTGGCTATATTCCCTGTGCTGTACAATATATCCTTAGAGCTTATGTATTCTATACATAGTAAATGGTGCCTCTCAATCCCTTGCCCCATCTTGTCCCCTCCCCTCCCTCTCCTCCCTAGTAACCACTAATTTGTTCCCTATATTTGAGTCTTTTTTTGAAATACATACATTGATTTTTATCTTTTAGGTTTTCCATATGATAACATAGAGTATTTGTCTTTCTCTCTCTGACTTATTTTACTAAGCATAATGCTTTCTAGGTCCATCCATGCTGTTGCAAAGGGCAGAATTTCATTCTTTTTTATGGCTAAGTAATATTCCATGTGTGATACACACACACACACACACACACACACGCATACACACATACATACACGCACACCACATCTTTATTCATTTATCTGTTGATGGACGCTTGGGTTGTTTCCATATCTTGGGAATTGTAACTCATGCTGCTGTGGACATTGGGGTGCATGCATCTTTTTGAATTAGTATTTCATTTTCTTTGGATATATACTCAGGAGTAGGGTTCCTGGATGATGTGGTGATTCTCTTTTTAGTTTTCATTTGTTTGTTTTTTAGGAAACTCCATACTGTTTTCAAAGTGGCTGCACCAATTTATTCTCATCAGTAGTGTACACAGGGTTCCCTCTTCTGCCCCTCCTAAGCCAGCACTGGTTATTTGTAGAATTTTTGACGATGGCCATCCTGAAAGGTGTGAGATGTTATCTCACTGTGGTTTTGATTTGCGTTTCTCGGATTATTAGTGAGGTTGAGCATCTTTTCATGTCTCTGTTAGCCATCTGTATGTTTTCTTTGGAAAACTTGTCTTTTCAGGTCTTCTGCCCATTTTTTGATTGGGTTGTTTTGTGTTGTATTTTGGCTGTGCCCGTGGCATGCACAAGTTCCCGGGTCAAGGACTGAACCTGTGTCACAGCAGTGACCTGAGCTGCTGCAGTGACAACAAACAGATCCTTAACCCGCTGTGCCACAAGAGAACTCTTGAAGAGAAGTGTTCTAATTTCATTCTTTTGCACATAGCTGTCCCGTTTTCCCAGCACCACTCTTTGAAGAGACTGCCTTTTCTCTATGCTATGTTCTTGCCTCCTTTGTTCTAGATGAATTGAACTTATAAGTGCATGGGTTTATTTCTGGGTTTTCTATTCTGTTCCATTGATCTTTATCTGTTTTCGTGCCAGTACCACATGGTTTTAAAGACTGTAGTTTTGCGGCATAGCCTGAAGTCACGGAGTGCGATTCCTCTAGCTTTCCTTTTTTTCTTAATTAGTTTTTTCTTTATGGCTTCGTATATAATCAAAACTTTAATGCTCCAAGTGCGCATGGAGAACCCACTGTGTATTCTCAAACTGTTGCATTGACTTGTCTATCTGTCCATTTGATCAAGGTTAATTGTGTCATTCAGGTCTTCTGTGTCCTTGCTGATATTTTGTTCTGCTTGGTTTAGCCGTAGTCAAGATATACGCTGAAACCTTCCACTAGGAATATGGATTCATTGATTTCTCCTTGTAGTTCTATCAATGGTTCCTTCATATATTTTGAAGGAATTTTGTTGAGTACATACATGTTTAAAATGGAAATCTCGGAGTTCCCATCGTGGCTCAGTGGTTAAGAAATCCGACTAGGAACCATGAGGTTGTGGGTTCGATCCCTGGCCTTGCTCAGTGGGTCGAGGATCTGGCATTGCCGTGAGCTGTGGTGTAGGTTGCAGACGCGGCTTGGATCTCACGTTGCTGCAGCTCCAATTAGAGCCCTAGGCTGGGAACCTCCATATGCTGCAGGAGCAGCCCTAGAAATGGCAAAAAAAAAGAAAAAAAAATTAAATTAAAATGGAAATCTCTTCTTGGTGACTTGGCTCTTTTATTATTACATGGTCACCTTTTTCATCCTTAATGCTGCCTTTTGTCCTGAAGTGTATTTAACCGCCATGAGCATAGTAATACCAGCTCCCTTTGGTTAACATTTGCCTGACATGTCCTTTTTCATGCTTTTCCTTTCAGGCTTTCATGTCTGCATGCTTATAAACAGCACATATCTTTTCATATCAACCCAATTTTGTCAACATTTTCTTTTTTAACTTGCAGGTCTGCAACATCTACTCATCATTCTCTTGTGGCTTTTTTCTAACACCTTCACCTATAGTGTAGCCTTTCTCATCCTATTTGTGTTTTTCGGCTTTAACCCACCATGGAGGGAGGTAGGAAGGCAGGGGGAGGTGCTCACAGTTACAGCAACAAGTAGAAGAGCCCAAAATACTTAGCGAACAAGACTGACTTTTTCTTGAGCCTCAAACAGCCCTGGACAAGGCACGGGAAATTTCAGGAAGCATGAAAGATGCCAAGACAATGATCTAAGGGGTTAAGTGTTCCGGATGGGCTCCAGTTTGCCCATGCAGCAGCCACCTGCCTCCTTCCTTGTTCACAGGACCTAAACTTTGTGTCAAGTCTCTGACAGGTGGTGTCTCGGAAGGTGGCTCCTTCCCTCAGGGCCACAATAATTGTATATTTAAAACTATGATAGCACTAAAGCAATCTTGTTAATCCTTACTGTCTTTGCCAGGCATCAGCCTAAAACAGGCATGTGACTCAGTCAGGGGGCTTCTGGGAAACATTTCCTTGCCTGCAGTGGGTTGGAAGAGAAAGAGAGAGAGTAAATATCAAGAGAGAGAATGAATATCAAGAGGGAGAGAAGCTCAAAAAGAAAGCTCTGCCCCTCCCTTCCTGGTTGGGGTATTGTCTTTTAAGTGCGTGATGCTTGGCGTTGTGGCAGCCGTCTCGCAACCATGAGATGGGGAAACACCAGGTTCTCAAGATGATAGAGAAGGATGATGGGAAGGGTTCCTGACATTATTGAGCCACTGAATGAGCCCTGCAACCTCTCAGCTCAGCTCCAGACTTCTTATTAAATGAAATGATGACTGTCTGTATTGTTCAAGCCGCTGATAGCTGGGGAGTCTGTGATGTACAGCGGAAAACATCCCGAGACATGAGTGGAGCATCTGTCCACTTGTACCATCCTGCCATGTGGAGCTCTGGGAGCAGACAGGTGTTCACAGTGCCCGCCCCCTGGCAGTGTCAGCTCACACGTAGGCAGAAAACATGATGGGCAGGGGTTGAGGGCCTTTTACTCCCCCATCTCCTTTCATTGAATGTGGTCCCTTGTGCTGTACAGTAGGACCCCGTTGTTTACCCATCCTGTCCGTAACAGTTTGCATCTGCTAACTCCAGACTTCCAGTCCTCCCCTCCCGCAGCCCCCTTCCCCTCGGCAACCCCAAGTCTGTTCTGTGTCCATGAGTCTCTTTCTCTTTTGTAGACGGGTTCATTTGTGTCTTATTTTAGATTCTACATATAAGTGATATCATTGGGTATTTGTCTTTGTCTGACTTACTCAGTATGATAATCTGTAGGTCCAACCATATTGCTGCAAATGGCATTATTTCATTCTTTTTTGTGGCTGAGTAGTAGTCCATGTGTATATGTACCGCATTTTCTTTATCCAACTAATTTTTAAAAAATCAAACGTTTACTTAGCATTTACTATGGTACCAAATGATATGCAAACACTTCTAAGAATGAATACATTTAGGAGTTCCCACTATGGTGATATAGTCCAGTGGGTTAATGATCTGGCTTGTCTCTGTGATGGTGCTGGTTCAATCCGTGGCCAAGCGCAGTGAGTGAAGGATCCCATAGGTTGCGGCTGTGGCTTGGATTTGATCCCTGACCCGGGAACTTCCATACGCCATGAGTGTGGCCCAAAAAGAAAGAAAGAAAGAAAGAAGAATACATGGCCTTGCAGTGATCCCATGAGATGGAGGTGCTATCATAAGCCCCAGCGGACAGAGGGGTAGTCCCAGCAGGCCAGCGCCAGCTCAGGGGCAGTGACTCTGAACCATTGCAGAGCACGGCAGCTCTTGTGGCCTCGAGCCAAGCACCACTGTGTGTGCTGGCAGCTCCCTGGCGGGCCCTCAGCTGCTGCCCCGGCCTGTGCCCCAGATGCTCTCTTCTCCAAGGGCAGCAAATGCTCTTCCCAAGTAAGGGATGAGGCTCCAGACTCTCTTGTCACACTAGGCCCTGGTGACAAGTTCCAAGAGGCAAGAAGAATGCAGAGGTGGAAGATGGGTCTTTGAAACTCTTGCTCCTCCTCCCCAAAGCGCCACCCCTTGCCTCTGTCTGCCTTGCTTTGTCCTTGGTCCACAGGAGAGAGCCGTGCTCAGGGCAGAGCAGAGGGCAATGACCTCGGCCTCTCTAGGGTGTAGCTTAACACCTGAATTGAGCTTAACCCCCGCTTTGCCAGGTTGCATTCCTCATGGGCCTTCTTTTAAATATTTTTTTATTCCCATGATCCAATGTTGAATAGTCCTCTGAATCCACACATGAAGAGCCCAGTTATCCCTGCATGGCAAGTGGGGAAACGTGACTCAGAGAAAGGACGTGGTGTCCACCGGCACCCAGCTAAACAGCAGCCGGTCTGAATCCACATTCAGAAGCACCTGGGCTGCCTCCCATGGGGACTGGGAGTCCGTGGACCTAGGAGGGGCCACCGCGGGAAGGGTAAATACAGCCACCGTGTACTGAGCCTCTGCCCCGTGCCAGTGGCTTACAGACATCATGATGGTATTATGATTATTTTTATATACATTATCCTGCTAATCTCTGGAACCATCCAGCAGGAAGGTTTACAATCACCAGCCCATCTCACAGAGGAGGAAACCGAGGCACCAAGAAACGATATGTACAATCCAAGGGTGCCCAGCTCCAAGCCACTGACCCCAGAGTGCCCGGCAGAGAAGGGCCGGGGCCCAGGAGGGGGTGAGGTGTGAGATGTGATGCCTTAAGCACACTGCTGCCTCCACCTCTGTTGCAGTTTTGCCACAAGCTCACCATCTGGCCAAGGTCTCTAGGGTGGCAGGGTCCACGTGAAAACAGATACTCCAGTTGAGAGCTCGGTAGTTGCCGAAGCACTAACCACATATCCGCTGACCTGGAATGGACCCTTAGAGAGAGTGGAGCAGGACGTGGCCTCCTGGCTTCAGCTGGGGCGCTGGGGACCACGCCCGGAGCACTTGGCCCGGCCGCCGCCTGCCCCTTGCCAGCGCATCTGGCTCTTGAGTTGGCTGGAGGGCGTCCCGCTGCCCGGGCGGCCCGTTGGCAAACGTGACTTGGATCATCACAGGCGATGTCAGGCTTTGAACCCCTGTGCGCTAAACCCAGAGGCCCTTCCTTCCCCTGCGTTTCTCTCTCCAGAGCTGCCCTCCGAGTCTGGTGTAATCCAAGAAAACGAGAGGCGCTCTTCTGAGGTAAATTTATGAAGGAAATGCAATATTCTTTACCCAGATCCAGTAAACAGGGAGTCTTGAGAGGCAGGCTTTCATCCCGATGTCACGTGGGAGAATTGATTCCGTTCACAAGCCTCTTGAGCTCGGCTTCCCCATCTGTAAAATCCTGGTGCCGAGACCGGTCATCTAAGCAACGGTGATGAGAGTGGGTTCTTTTTACCGACGGCCGAGGCATGTGTCGCTTGACCAGATGTTCAGTTCACATCTCTGCTGCCTTCCTCTAGGTTTCCAACATACCCGAGGCTTATGAGACCCAAGACCCACAAAAGACGGGGTCGCCTATTCCAGAGACGACCTGGGGCCCCTCCTGTTGGCCTCAGCTGTTCCCCCGTTTCCACCCTCTGCCCCCTGGACCGTTCCCCCGACCACCACCTCTGAGCAGGGAGCAGCTCCCTTCCGCCCGAGGATGACTCACCCCCTTCCTGGCTTGCTTTCTACATTGTGCCTTTTTTAGGTTCAGAAAAAGAAATATGTCAAATTTAAAACTCAGCACAGCACATCTATTTAAAGTGCAGAGGAAGCAGCCTTTGAATGGCTGGCAGAACGTGAAGCCTTTAGAGCCTGGAAGGCTCCAGCCCCCCTCCCCCGTCTCGCTCGCGCTTCCTGAGGCCTGACCCGAAAGAAAGGCAGCAGGCACCTGCGCGCTGCAGAGAAGACGTCTGACGTCCGCTGGGTTGGGGACGGGAGAGACCTGTGCAAGGGCGGGGAGAGCGGGAGACTGTGTCCCCGAGGCAGGGCCTTGGGACAGTACCCAGTCACTGTTTCCTCTTTGGCCCCTCGCTCTGCACGGGGCTCTCAGCCCCATCTCGGGAGGGGCGGCAGGCGGCGGCAGGCCAGGGGCTGGGTCCACGTGTGTGTCCATTTGCTTGACAATAGTCTAAGGACTGCCCGTACAGGGGAGGAGGCTTGAGGAAGGGGACAGGAATAGTTTGTCATGCACTCGATCGCCTGCCATTTTCCAGCTCCAGGACCTTGTCTGCTTCTCAAGAGGGGTGGGAGGTGCTCCAGTCGCCTTGGGCACTTGCCACTCTGCTCTCCCACAGACGGTCCCTCCAGAGCTGCTGCAGAAGGAAGCCCTTCTCCCCTCTTCCCTGCCGGCCTGCAGAAGGGCTGGTGATAACTGAGCCATTCCCTGTCCCCGACCCTCCAGTGACTTGAGGCAAAAGCCAAAGTCTCCACTCCTCTCCCTGAGGGTGCCACCCTGCACCCTCTGGGTCCTTCCTGTTCCAAAAACATGCTCTATGCATTCCTGCCCCGGGGCCTGTGCCCTGGCCGTGCCCTTGGCCTGGCAAGTTCAGGTGCTCACTTCCAGGTCTCTGATGAAATCCTGCCTTACAGGGGGCTTCCTCTCCAAGCCTCCCTCCCCCTTTGTTTTCATCTTGTCCAAATTTTGCCCCCCCCCCCGCCCCCGCAAGCACACTTCTAAATTGCTCATGTGTTGATGTCTGGGCCAGGAGAGGCCGCAGCGTTTGGACAGCTGCGGGCGTGGTCACTACTGATAGGTGACATTCTTGAGAAGCTCTCGCCCTGTAAAAGTTTTGCAGGCGGAATGTACGTGTATTTTATTCATCCTGGACCAGTGGCGGGGGCGCTTCTTCCTCCTGCCTTGTTGAGCAAGCGAGGGCAGTGCCGGGAGGAGCGGCGAGTTGACTCTGCAGAGCCTCCGCTGGCTTCTCCGCCCTGGGCTCTGATCTGACCCCTCTCCCCTGCGGACCCACTGCCTTTGGCCCCTGCCCCTCCCAGGCGGGGGCCTCTGCGGCCCCGCTGACAGCACAAAAGGCATCTCAGTCTGGCTCGCTCTGGGGACCAGGGCCAGAATCGGGTGGGGAGTGTGTGGTCACCGTCGCACCCGTTAGCTAGCTTGCTGCTCGGGGGAAGGAAAAGCCCGGAGACTTCTCCGGCCGCTGGGGCTGGCTCAGGCGCCGGTGCTCTGGGCCGCTGAGCTGGGCTTCGTCTCGGGCACAGGGAGCCGCCTGGGCGACTTTGGAGGCGGTGGTGAGTGAGGGGAGAGCACTGCGCGGAGGGAGGCAGCGCCAGAGGCCCGCTCACTCCCATGGCCGGCCGGGCTCCCTTGAGCCCCAGGGAGAGTAGCTCAGATGCCGTGAGAACCCGGGGATGGATGCGGGGTGACAGCCGGGGGAATTTAGTCACACTGTCAGGAGAGGCTTCCACCCCAAATCAGTTTCCACTCTTTATTTTATTGGCTTTTCAGGACCACACCCACGGCATATGGAGGTTCCCAGGCTAAGGGTCCAATCGGAGCTGTAGCCACTGGCCTACACCACAGCCACAGCAATGCAGGATCTAAGCTGCGTCTGAAACCTACACCATGAGCAAGGCCAGGGATCGAACCTGCCACCTCATGGTTCCTGGTCGGATTCTTTTCTTTTGCGCCACAATGGAAACTCCCCACTCTTTATTTTTAACCCTCCCCAGCCGGCTAAAGACTTAGAAGGAAAGATGTGACAATCATTTGCGTCTTGTCCCAGTCAAGCTGAGCTGTCACTTGGGCTCCACGGCTGTTTGGGCTGGTGTGCCAGGAGCTTGGCGACAGCTCCTTGGAAGCTGAGTGGTGGGAGGTGGTCTGCTGGGTAGCGGCGACCCAGCCACTTGGACTTCGCTTCTCTCTGTTGGCAGGGGTGTTCCTATGACAGCCCAGAGGGGGCCGTGCACACCCTCTGGACTCTGGCTGCACAAGCCCCCCAGCCCAAGGGCAGACCCGGGGGAGCATGTGGGTCTTCCTGGACAGAGGAATACAAGCCAAGGGCCCTGGATGTAGTGGACACTTCATTTTGGATGCTCAGCATCTGAACCCCCTTCCTGGGTCTGGTGGGGTCCCCCAAATTCTGAAGCTGGTCCCACCTCCATTTAAGGACTCTCAGATACTGGCTTTTCCAACCTCCCTCTCAGCTGGCAACCCCGCCGCTGCTGCCACACACCGGCCGGAATCTGACTTGACATCTAGCCGGTGTGTGAGACCTACCCTGGTGACAGGTGGCAGTCTCTGTGTGTAGCCTCTGAAAGAGCAGTGGTCATGGTCCTAGTGACATTGGTCAGCGCTGGGGGCATCTGTGGTGTAAGCCCCAGGGTGTGAGCCCAGGGGTGACATGGGGCCTTGTTCTTGGCCGAGGAGCCACCAGGTCTGGTGATGATGCGAGTCATCCGCTATCCCAGAAGAAACGCGTTTGCCACCCAGCTAGAGTTGCGGTCTGTGATTCACAGCTAATCCCGGCCCAGAGCTGAAAGGTGACACGGAGGCGATGAGAGAACAGAGCCGGGTACTGTCAATTCTCCCTGGCAGGTCTACCCTGGGTTTGTATCTGGAAAGGTCTTTGAAAATGGAAAAATGGAAGGTGCACCTGTTGCCCTGGGCCTCGTTTCGAGGCCTCTTGGTGCTGATCGGACAGCTTGAAACCACACCCTTTACAAAGCCTGGCTCCTCAGCCCACCAGCCAGAGGCAGAAGCATCTGGTAGCCCCCCTGCTAAGAGATGGTCCAAAGCCACTCAGGATCGGGGTTCGAGACGTGGCTGTCCTGGTGGACCAGTGCTAGGACTGCTTCCACAGGAGGCTGGACAACGGGCCTCCCTTGAGGTCTTCCCAGGCGAGACGGCGTTTCTTCATCCCGGCCGCCCGGGTCCACGTTCTGCGGGCCTAGCAATGCCTGGCCAGGAACAGGCCCACAGGAAACACTTGCGTGAGCAATTCATGTCTCAAAACAGTTGACATATTGCAACAAGGCCGAGGGGTGAATCGTGTGACTTCAGAGGTCCCTGGTTCTGATGATTACAGACCTTCTAAGGAGAAGGCATATTTGCCAGAGTTGCACCTATGTTCCTTAAAAACACACAGAGTTGTTTTTCCGATGGGATTTGTCCTTTCCAACCAGCGAGTGCTGTGCAGCGCTCTCTCTTGCTTTCCGGTCATCTTGTTCCTCAGAGAACTCTTGGTAACTTAAGGACCTGGCTTTTCCTAAATGGCTCTGAGGACAAGGGGACACTGGGCTCTAAGAAGGTGGCAGGGTGGCTTTACTTGCCCCTCATGAGCAGGGCTATCAATGGCCAGGTTGGGGAGAACAGAAGTCATTCTGGGAACAGACAAAATGCAGAGCTATACAGAACAGATGGCAGGGACTTGAAAAGCGTCAGAGTCACCTTGAAAGATAATGGCGCCAAGGGAGGGGGTGGGAGGCTTTTTGTCCCTCTGACAACGAGGAAGCAGGGAAGACAAAAGCGGTTCGCCAGACCTGTGCCCAGTCAATAGAACTGAGAGACGGTCTGCTGTAATTTACATCAAGCGAGGCCGAGCCTTCTGTCTTCTTGTCCAGAAATAAATGGCATCAATCAACTGACAAACTGTTTCTCTTTCCTCCTGATCTTCTGGTCGTTTTTCTTTCTTTTTTTACATCAGGAGCCTTTACACCCTCCCCAGCCAGGCAGCTATTGCGTAATGATCTCTCTCCCGTTGGCTGGGCCTCAGGAGCGCTGCGGGAGCTCTCACTGACCTCCCGCCCTGAGGTCTGCCGGGGAGACGCCCGCGCCCCAGCCTGGCAGGGCTGCACCGGGCAGGTTTGGCTTCCAGTGACCTGGAAGCCCTGGGCCTCCAACTGCCAGGGGCGGGGGAGCCAAGGGGCTCCCGTGATTCCCTGGCGCTCAGTCCCATGCCAGTCTGTGGGCCGCTTGCACGTCTGACAGATGGGCAAACTCAGACCCACAGAGGCTGAGTAATGGCCCAGGTCCCGGAGCTGCTGGTGTTGGCGCCGGGATGGAAGGCTCATCCTGCTGACGTGGAGACGAAGCCCTCTGTGCTGCTGGGCCCCCTGGGTCAGGCCTGGGCCGGGGTGGGGGGGGGGGCGGTTGGCTGTGGACATGACAAGAAATGTTTGTTCCTGGTCCCGAGACAGACAACCTGCTCCCTCCCCACTCTGGTGAAGGTCAAAGCTGGCCTCTAGGCTCCCCTGGCCCACCCCTCGACCAGGGCCACTGCGGTGCCGGGGGTGGCCCGCTAGCTGCCCGCCCAGAGCCAAGGCCAGCAGCTCCTGGGGGGGAAACCTCGGCCCCTCCACCGAGGCCAGGATGGTGGCGGGACAGGCCTCTCCCATCCCCCTCCAACATCTGCTCCTCTTCGTGGCGGCGGCGGCGCGTGGGCCTCAGCTGTTCATGAAAGGGATCAAACCTCAGAAGCCTGCTCTTCTTTGAAGCTGACAGCTTGATGCCTGTGGAAATGCAGTACTATTTCAGGATTTCATTTGAAAGAGGTTTCAAAAGAGTGAATCGAAGGCTCAGTGGAATCGCTTATTATGGCTCTTCTCCCGGCCGGGCTCGGCTGCTGAGCCCAAGCACAGCATCTGCGGCTTTGCACGTCATCCAGGGGCAGGCGATGGTTCCAAATCGGCACCTGGCTGGCGGGGGCCGGGCTCCCGCTCTTCCCGCGCCTTCGCCCCAGCAGCAGCCGGGCCTTCGTGGCGCCGATCTGGCTTCCGTTATCTGTGTTGGAAATGACCCACCGGACGAGTCTTGTTTATGTCAAGCACGTCTTCAAGACAGCAAAAATAAAGGCTGAGAAAACGCGGCTGCGGAAAGTGCGTGGCTGTGGCGAATGGGAGCAAAGAGGCTTCCAAGGCAAGAGGGGGCCCAAACAGGAAGGCTGGGGGCCCGGCGGGAGTTCGGGGGGCCTGGCGCCAGGCCCCCCACACCATCTCTGGGCTCTGCTGCATGGCCACCAGGGCTCTGGGGGGCCTGGAAGTCTGCTCCTGGCGCACGCCGGCCTTCCTCCAACGGGCGAGGCCCTGGAGCGCCGGGCCCCCCCAGCTCCTGCATCTTTGTGTTCCCAGGCCTGGCACCAAGGGTGTCCCGCACATGCTGATGAAGGAAGGATCTAGTAATCGGAGGAGAAAGGTTTGCTATAACCACGTTTAATAGGAAGGGAAAGGGATGCGGAGCGCGCTGGAGCAGAAGCTGCCAGACCTCAGGGCCTCTACCTAAGTCCTCCGTCCCTCAGTAAGGAACATGGCGAGGATTCAAAGAACCAGGAAACCAAGGCATCCGAGTCCCATGGAAACGGTGCCTGCACTCCAAAGAGCCGGGACCGCCTGAGAGCGGTCTTCCAGACTTATCCCCAGGGCAACTCCAGAGGGTCGGGCTTAGACTGAAGAGAGGCTCTTTAGCAGGAACCGTCCCCGGCCTTTGCTCTGCTTCAGGAACCACTCAGGACTGCATCTTGCCTCTGAGGGGCCCCGGGCAGCTCACTGTCCCCACAAAGCAGCCCGAGCTTTGGCTTTCTCCACCGTCACGCAATCCTCTGAGCCAAGACCCAATGGCCACGTTTGCATTTCAGAGGCAGAATCCTCACCAATCGAAGCCCTCACCCTCAACCAGCCCGAGTTCGCCACGAGGCCGCCAGGTGACTCTCTCCAAGTCCATGATTCCCACAAACGCCTCTCCCTGTAGCCTGTCACCCCACTCCTCCGTCCCCCACAAGGTGACGCCTGGAGAGAAACTCACCTCGCGGCTCCCTCAGAACATGGAGGAAGTGCTGCTGGGCCGCCACCCCACGCGGGGCCAGACGCACAGGCCTTCCAGAGGGACTCCCTGCCTACGCCAGCCCCCAAGGAACAGCTGGTCCAGCTCTAAGAAGACTTGGCTTTTGGGGGGTGGGGGCAAGACTCTGGAAGATGTGGATTTTTCATAAGGCAGGAGAAACCCCTAATTCATGGGTAGCTAAGATAAATTCCTAGAAGACCCAGAGCCAAAGTTAACTGGGAGCAGTTTTCTAAACCTTAGAGAGAATTGTGTCACACGAAGGTAGCTAGGCCAATAAAACAAGAGACCAAGAAAGAAAGCAAGGCACGGGAAAACCTAATTTCCACAGAAAGGGTTGTTCTGCGTAGTAGAGTTTGGTCCGCAGACAGACTGCATCCTGTTAAGAGGTCCCCGCCGTAAGGTGTGCTGCTGCTGGAAGCATCTTTGCATCGTGAAGATGTGTCACTAGCTCGTCAAACCTGTGTGGTAACTCTGCGAGAGCCGATTTAAGCTGCCTTCTCACTTCACTCTGCACTCAAAAGAGACCAATTTCCAATTCCTCCTCAGACTGCAGGAGACCAGATGCTGTGACAAACGTTCCAGAGGAACGAATGTAGATGACAATCCCAGGGTGCTCCTTGAGGGGGCACAGGAGTCGGCGGCTCTTCCGGTGGCTTGGACATATACTGCTTTCAGGTCTGTCACTGCCATCTCCTCTGTGCCCGTGCTTATCACGGGGTATGCATTTGTGACAGCACAGGGGATCTCTGCAAGCAAAAGAAAGTTCCCCCAAGGCTAGGAGGCAAGTGACAGAGCACGGAGGCCCTATTGCATCTGGCAGCCTGAATTGGGCAGCAATTCCTGCAAATGAGACGCCACCGCCTTTGTTAGGTAGGTCATTGTCCCATAAGCCCCACTCGGAGCACTGTCGTAAAAGAAGTGGCAGATGCCCGTGGCTTGGTCCTTCTCCAGCGTGTCTGTGGCTCCGATGGACACCTGCAGCAGGAAGAGGGCAGGGGCAACGCATGAGCAGACTTCGAGCTCGCAGCCTGGTAGAGCACTCCGGCTCGAACACGAGGAGGGCCCACGGCCCAGGGAGGAGAGCTGGCCTCTGCTACGGGCACTGCATCCCCACTTGCCCTAGGTGGCAGCCAGTCACTGACTCTGAGATGAGAGGATGGCTTTTCCTAGCTCGTCTGTGGTGCAGCGTAAATGGTTGGTTTACCTGGGGCCAGACATGTAGCGAGGCTGCTTTTGGCACTAAAACCTGTGCTGAAACAGGCCTTTCGATTTCCCAGGGGCCACGGTGCCATTTTCTAACCAAGTGGTTGACATTTTTTCACCATCTGTGATGACATTTTCTTTGAGGATTTTCTTTCCTATTGGACACAGAATCTCCCGTCTCGACAGAGATAAATGCCAGCCAACCTGGTGACCCTGCCTCTGTCCCCAGCTTGGCTTCGGGGCGGCGGAGCGGACCCGGGCACACCCACCTGGTCCTGCTGGAAGAGCTGGTTGGCCGTCTGCACGATCTGGTCCACGTGGATGATGCCCCCGATGCTGCCCATCTCCGTGTCCGAAAGCAGCGTCAGCACCATGATGGCCTCCACCAGCAGCTGCCGGTACTCGGGCTGCGGCACTCGGTTCAACACGGACTCCACGTGGACAGCGAACTTGATCTCCTGCGGGGTCATCTGCCAAAGGGACCAGCAGGGGCTCGGGAGTGAGCCAAGGACAGGCATGGCCCTGTCACCCACGCTGTCCTCAGCCCCCAGTGGGCTCAGCGTCAACCCTGCCTCCTTTCTGGTCACTTTCCTGCTTTTGCCGGCAGGAATCCTCTGGAGCAGGAAGCCAAATGCTCTGCCCTGGGGGTCAGGCAGCCTCGTCCTAGTTTTGTATTTTGCTTCTGCCGCGCCCATGGTACATGGAAGTTCCTGGGCCAGAGATCAAACCCGCGCCCCAGCAGCAACCCGAGCCGCTGCAGGGACAACGCCGGATCCTTAACCCACTGCGCCCCAAGGCAAGTCCTGTCCTAGCATTTTAACCCTGTCCTACCGGACCGGGCCTTCCAGCGGAAGGACCATTTCTTATTTCTCTCTCTTCCTTATTCCTTGTGGCAGAGAGCATGGTGCCCTGGGCGGAATAAAAACTAAAACATTAATTTTTCAAAGAAGGAACAGGGCTAAAGAAACCAGGGAAGATGACAGTTTCAGTGGACACCAAGTCAGAGGAAGCTGCAGTGGGGCCAGTGAGTGTGGCGGCAGTATTCTTTTTCTCTGAAGGTTTTTAGGGACAAGTCTAAAGAGCTGGAGAATCCAGAACTGCTGTTTCCGGGGAAAAGGAGAAAAAGTGATGCTAATCAATCAATGTGGGAAAGAAACTTCGCCAAACTTAAAAAGTCGAGAAAGACTGGATGTATACCTGTCTGAATGTAACAAGCCTAAAAGGAGGGAGAGTGGTCAGAGGTCACGAAATAAGGCACTTGGTGAGGACTCACGGTGGGGAGGTTTTCCGTCCTACCTCTCGCGTCGTCGAGGATGGGAGCACGTAACCGTCGATGGACAGACCGTGGCACTGGAGGCAGAACGCACATTTAGATTCCAGAATAGGATTAAAAGTGTGCACACACACACACACACACACACACACACTCCAGTCGCTCTGCCCTGGAAGCCTGCACGAGGACGGGAACACGCCAGACTGTGAGAGTTATTTTTAGAGAGCTTGTTCGCACTGCCCACAGGCTGTGTTTTCGATGGAACGATTCTAGGGAAGCAGCAGGCACCGGCGAGATCTCACACGAATAGCGCCCCAGGGAGCCGCCGGGTCCTCCTCTGGGGAAGCTGCGAGCTTCCCTCGGCAGCCCGGCCCCGGCGGCTGAGAGGCCCCCTCTGGTGCCAGATAAAGGAAGACGGGCATGGCTGCTGCTGGCCAGGCGATACTTCTCTGCCTTTGCAGGCATCTATTTTTGCCATTTCTATAATAAGCACCAATCACAAAAGACTTGAGCACATGCACAGACATGCACACGCACGCCTGTGGATATAAATATCAGGCGCCGGCTCCACCCGAGATGCTGCTTGTTCATAATAAAAGTGTCTTGGTCTTGAGCCAGTGGCAGCCTGGATGGGAGCGTGTGAGGCCCGAGGAAGAGGGGACAGAGTTTCTAGGAACAGGTGGTTCCGGTCTCAGTGGCTGCCTTCTACGCCCCATGACCTGGCGACAGCAGCTGCCTCGCCTCTGTCCCCGGTGGGTAGAGGACAGAGGGGCAGCAAAGGCTCGTGCCCCCTGACAGGAGGCCTCTGCAGGCCCTGCTCCCATGCGGGGACGGGACTTCAGCAGTGAGGACGGGACTCTGTGAGGCAGACCTTGGCCCCTGCAGAGCAGACATAACGGCCTGGGTGGTGGCTCTGGGAACGGGGTGCAGTGCGGGCGCTGGGGGAGGACTCCTCTCTCCTCGCCTCTCCCACTGGGAAATGAACTAACAAGCGAAAATAGCTGAGGAAAAAAAGCGGTCCTGCCTGTGGTTCCTGGTGTGCATAGACGCTGTGGGCGGGGGCAGACTGCCCCCCTGGCGGGGGAGGGCCGGGGGGCACATGGATGCTGCAGAGCTGGCCGGCGCGGGAAGCAGGCAAGGCGGGTGGAGGGAGCGAGGGGCGCGGCCTTGCTCTGGTGGCTCAGCCACAGCCTTGCCTGCCATCTCCGGTTCTGGCCCATCTTCCGACGTTTCTACCTTCCTAAAGTAGGTCAAACGTGGCCCCACACACCCTGGGCGGACACTTCATCTAACTTGTTGGCGTTCCAGCCAAAACTTCTCAACTAGGAGTGATTTGCCACTGAGGTGACAGTTGGCAGCGTCTGCAGACATTCTGGTTCTCACGCTGGGGGAGGGCGTGCTACCGGCATCGAGTGGGTGGAGACCAAGGATAGCTCTGAACATCCACAGCGCACAGGCCAGCCCTGGGAGCCTTCCCCAGCCCCACGTGGCCATGGTGCCGAGGGGGAGAAGCCCTGCTTGGGGCCCTGAGCTACCTAAGCCTGGGGGCTGCGTGCTGGATCTGCGGCCACCTGCTACCTATAGGTGCCCCCAGGTCTTGTAAGGAACACTATGGAGGACAGGGCATTTTCCTGGGAGCATGTGTTCCCAGCCCCGGTGCCTATGGATTGTGGCATGGTGGCCAGGCTCACCTTTTGAAGGATCTTCCACACCTTCTGGTAGAATCCCACGGGGACCCTGTTGATGGCCCCGTCCAGCCTTCTCCTGCGCAGCCACTGGCCCTGCCGCTCCCCCCAGCCAATGTGATGCCCACCTGAGTCTGATGACGACGTGCCCGTGGGTGAGGACGGGGTGCTGGACCTCTGCAAAACAGACAGGGCGCGGCCCTCAGAGCCTCCCAGCCAGCATCCCGGAGGAGTGCTGGTCACCGACGGTGGCTTGGTGAACTAGTCAGCACCACCAGCTGGGTTAACCTTTCATGCATGGTTTGGTTGCTAAGTTCCTGGTGTGCACTCTTGCCAGCACCCAAGAAGTAGTACAGCATCAGAGGCCCCTGACCGGACAGGCCAAGCAGAGGGGGTGGGCTCTGGGGGGGTAGAGACCCCACTCAACACTAGCTGCTCCAGTCTCTGACCCGCTGCTAGCTCTGCTCGGCCTCATCTGAGCAGCGGGGCCCAGGTGGGGCCCCGTGGGCCATGGCCTGGGAGCACCCCAAGTGCAGGTGCGGGACACCCTGGGAGCTCGCCTGGCCATGGGGTCAGCAGGCACTGATGCCGGAGGGCTTGGGGAGACGGCGGGCCCTTGGAGCAGGTGACGCCCTCGGGTGCTGCCGTCCAGGGAGACAAATACCACAGTGCCCACTTTACTCTGCGGTGCCATGGAGAGCAGCGGTCACTGCCCTGTGGTGCAGCTGCCAGAGAATGTAACACACAGGACGGAGGAGGCTCCGGGGGAGAAAGGAGAGGCTGAAGCCCACATTTGCAGCGGGGCCTTCAGACGTGATGGTATTTCCACCTTTTCGATGGCTTTCTACTTTGCCTGTTCTCGGCACAGTGCTTCACCCTAACGTGGGGCGACAGGGGCCTTGGCTGAAGCAGAGGGGGCATCACCTTTCCACCTGCCCCGGCCGAGGCCGGATTTGTGCTGGCCTCTGCTGAGGGCAGCGCCAGGAGCTCTGCCCCTGCCTCAGGAGCCATGGGCCGCCCGCGAGTGCGGAGGCAGCTGAGAGGCTCCGAGTGGGGGCCTGAGCCCAGGTCTGGAAAGGGCTCTGTCAGCGCGGGGGTGAGGCCGGGCCGCACAGCTCACGGCTGCCTTCTTCCCTGGAGGCATTCTCACCCCTCGGCCTTCGTCCTTACCATCCCATCGCCTTTGCTCTGGCCTGTCTGGCACTTTCACGTCTCAATGTGCAACATGAAATTTAAAGGTTTAAAAATGAAATCCACATGTCAAGCGGGCCAGGAGGCAGGGGTCTTCTCTGAGCACGCATTTCGACTTCAGCGGATCTTATTTTGAAAGGGCTGTTAGGCTGGGTTATTCCATTGGGCTCATTACTGCCATTTAAATACGGCAACAATTAGATACAAATAAAAGTAATTACAGCCACACTCATCACTGACTCAGCTGGTTTTCTCCTCCTAGTTTCGAGAGGAAGATTCAGACTCGCCTCTGCAATTGGAACATTTCCTAGTCCCCATCTCATCTGGGGCCTCGCAGCGAGCAAGGGCATCATGCGTGCAAAACGCTCATCAGCATGTGCAGGCAGTGCTTCACCCCTGTGCCTCTAGAGAAAGGCCCAGAACCAGTGCCTGGAGGGTTCCAGAAGCTCCTGGGAATCACAAGAATGTTCCTCACCCGCACCCTGCCCAGAGGCCTAAGCAGAGAACTCAAGATGGAAAAAGGAAGGGCCGTTGCCCGACGCCTCACTGTCCTTCTAGCCTCTCCTCCTAACGACCATCCAATGAAAACACGGAAACCTGGTCACATCTTGAGGCGTGAGGGGTGTGACGGGGGCACGAGAAGGGCAACACGAGGATTCAGATGCCACAGAGGAGAGGGAAGCGGGGAGGAGGACAACAGGTAGCAACATGGTTTACCGCGGACTTGGAGGAGTGTGCGCTGCTCGACGTTGCCTGGCTCACAGAAAAGAGCTACAAAACAAAGAGAGTCCCCTCAGTCATGTGCAGTGACACCAGAAGACGCACGCAGAGAGAAGGAACATGGAAGAAGCTGGAAAAGGACCGCAGAAGGAAGATGCAGAGGATGCTGGCGGCCAGAAGTCCTCCGTCACCCCAGGCAGACAGCCCGCCGCCGCCGTGCAAGGCAGAAGCTGGGACGTGCTCTCTCCGAGTGTGAAGTGTTCCCGTGTGCAGTCGGGTGTGGAGGGTGCCTCATCAGGTTAGGACACAACTTCCTGGCCAAATTCAAAGCCATGAAGTGCTAATCTTTTATGTTAATTCTGGACAGAGAGTAATAGGACTTCCGTGATGTAAGCAGCCAGGTACAAAACGTGCACCGGCCACCTGCGTCTAAACCTACCCAAGAAAAGTCACCCTCTGTCCCCAGAAGAGGCAAGGACGGCCTTCAGCGGCGACAGAAGGAACCACCCATGTTCAGCCACAGTCAGCTGCCATGGGAATGTAGGTAACCAGAGGGACGGTGCCACCGAGTGGCTGGCAAAGGAAGATGTTTGGAAAATCTGTTCCTCACTTGGAAAGGGCACGAACTGGAACGAGAGCGCACAAACGTCGTTCCCTGGACCAACACCGAAGCGGCGTGTCAGTGCACGATCCCTCTGCGCGCTCTCAGTCCTGGAGACAGAAAATCATGAGGAGCGTGACTCCAATTGTGTGGAGGGCGGGGGAGGAAGGATGTCACGGGGTGCGATGCAAGAACAGTAGCTTTCCATGGTTTCTCCTTCCAGGGTTAAATTCCCCAGGCAGTGTGGGGACACGAAATAGCAGTGTTCTTTCTATCACTATAATCAATGACTGCATTTTACTTGTCCCTGTTTATTTCCTGTTTTCTGAACAGAAACTCCTGCTGAGGCAGAGCCCAAGACCATCTCTTTCCCAGAGTATCCTGTAAAACCCAAGAGTTTGAGAAATGGATTTCTTTTAAAGGCACAGGGCAAGGTCGTTTCTCCCGCTTTCGAGTCCCGCACTCTGCCTGTCCTCAGGACTGCCTGTCACAGCCTGTGGCGTCCCCTCCGCCCTCAGTCCGCTCGGCCTGTTTGATGGGCCTGTTCTCTGTGTGCTCAGCGTCTCTACTCACGGCCTCACTTGCCACATTCAAGCCAGACAGAACACGAAGCACAGTAAAGGAGGAAACAAGACAAAGATGTTTCACCTGTTCATCAGCACTAACTCGCCTAGCCATCTGAAAGTAAAAATACATCAGAAAATAAACAAAAACCAGTTTCAAATCGAGGATGCCTTCCTCCTCCTGTCACCGTCTAGATCACCCGAGGAAGTGCTGGTCCACCTGCAGGGTGTCACCCACTGGCGTCTCATGGACTCGATCTACTGAGCCATCATTTGAGATGGAGAAGAAACTCCCAAACTCTATTTCCTATTGTAGTTCACCACCAGGTCCCAGCACAGGACCCGGCACGTGAGGGCTGAAGGGCTGAAGGCCCGAGGTCCTATGGGATCAGCTCAGAAGGAATTTACCACGAGGTAAATAAAGGTGAGCAAAAGGGAGCGACACCTGTGGATGGTGGAAAATAAAGGTGTCGTGAGCATTCCATTCCAGTTCTAGAGTCCTCTTGCTATTTCACCCGAAGGACACGTGTGAGAGAGAGATGATTCCGTCAGCTC
The DNA here is from genome assembly GCF_054392235.1 of Sus scrofa. NCBI lineage: Eukaryota > Metazoa > Chordata > Mammalia > Artiodactyla > Suidae > Sus > Sus scrofa. Next base: position 18,928,322 of record NC_139401.1, read on the forward strand.
TTGCGGGACTCTGTATTTAAGGGGCCGTGGTCCTCTGGAAAGAGCGGCTCCTGGCAAGAGGCCAACGCAGGGAAGGGTGTTGGCCAGGACACGCGGCAACGGGGAGGCTGAGCGCGGGTGTGGGAGCGTGTGAGTGGCTCTGGGATATCTGGGCACAGGGTGTGTTCCGATTCCAGGACAGAAGGGACCTCACATCCCTGACGAAGCGGGCTTTACCCTGCACGCCCTGGGTTTCTATGGCTTTCTGAGCCGAGCCCAGGTAGGAAGAACACCTCTTTGTGGGCACGGCCTCCCCCGCTGCTGAGAGCTCCTCTCACCTGTTTCATCTCGCTCCTCAGCCTGTTGATACCACTCCTCTCGGTTTTGGTGACTCCCGTGTGTCCCACCTCGTGGATGGAGATGGCAGGGCTGGACGTGGAGGAGTGGATGGGTCGCACTGGAAGGAAACACACACGTGGTTCTTAGCAGCTCCCCGGTGCCGCTCCTGAGAGCGACGCCTGCGCGTGCTTGCTTTCAGCGCGGCTGTCGAGCCCACTCGACGAGTCGCCCCCTGAGCGGAGGCCGCGTCTGCCTGGGCCCGCGCTCTGTTCCCAGCCCTGGAGCAGTGCCTGCTACACGGCACGGGCTCGGTAGGCACCGGAGTAAACGGATGACCGAGACATGGCTTAGGCAGCATGCGGAAAACAATGAGGTGGCCAGAAAACCTTTCAATGGTTTGGACATGCCTCAAACCAAAGACACCACAGGATTTAATAACAATTTAAGACTCTTTGGGTTTCCTGATTTATAAAAATTCAACATTACAAAGGACAATTAACAACTGATATGATACACAAAATGACAGGCCCTCTTCTTAGCTTGCTTGCAATGAGACATATTTATGATTTCCAGTGACATTACTCTGCTCCTAGTTTCATAAGCTTCTACAGCTTTATCTCTAATAATTTTTTAGTAATTATCTGTCAAGCCATGAATATTAGTTTGATGAGCAGAATACATTAAATATTTATCTTGTATATCTACGTTTCAAGGATTGTGCATTTGAAAGAACTGAAAATTACTTTTGGAAAAGGATCTTGAGCATTCCTCCTTCAGGAAAGGAGAAAAACACCAAAACACATCTGATTGCACAACGCTGGCTTTGTTTGCCTGCTGGCACCCACTCCGGAGAAAAAATATGAAGTACCCAATGTCCTTCTTATTAAATAAAAAGAATGACAGCCCACACTGCATTTCTTGGGCTTGATGAAATAAATTCGCAAAATGTGTCTGCAAATCATTTCACTTTATTATGAAGAGGAGAAATGATAATTACTTCAATTATAATTAGAGAGCATTTGAGAGCAGAATTCCACCAGGACTTGGGCGATTATATTTCCTAGCACCGCAAACAGGGTTCTGGTACAGAGAGAAACTTGGGCGAGCAGGACGGGGACTAAGCAAACTCACTCAGCAAGAAGGTGCTGTGAGGCTGCAGAGGACTCTGCTCCGGGGCCACAGAGGGTGACGGGGGTTGGCTGAGAACCAGCCCATGCCAGGCAGGGCACTCAGGGAATGGGAAGAGACAGCCCTTCCATGCTGACACCCTGATCACCTCACCGGCTCCTAACCCCTGAGCACAAGGGACAGTGCCTGGACCCACTGCAAGAAGAGGGAGGCTGAAGGCCAGGGTGCAGAGGGGTGCACGCCCTGCCACACGTGACAGTGGCTCTCCCCGCCAGCCCATGACGGGTCACGAAGCCCGAAGGTCACAGCCTTAAACCTAGAACGCTGTCCATCTCAGTGAAACAGGAACCTTAACCCAAAGATTAGGTCGCGATTACCAGTGTTGATTTGTATAGAAACGGGGCGGTTCCAGGTGACGCTAGACACATCTGTCACCCCCCTCCCCGCAGCGCTAGGACAAGCATTTACTTACTGCTTCTTTCAACACCAAACTCCTTCCCGCTTAAAATATGGTGCAGGAGGTTCTTCATATCAAAAGGGCTGAGGTTCATCAAACTTTCAGAAGCTTCTTCTCCTAAAAGCAAACATCTTATACGTGTCCCAGACACAGGGCTGGGGGCAGGGGCAGGTGGGACACAAAAATCCCTGCTCAGGATTGACCTCCACTGCTGCGGGGCTGAAAGGTACTGGTCCTTGGTGATTCTAAATGCTGCTATTTCAGGTGCTGATTTTTCTGGGAATTCCGGTTGTGGCTGAGCGGTAACGAACCAGACCAGTATCCATGAGGATGCGGGTTCCACCCCTGGCCTCACTCAGTGGGTTAAGGATCTGGCCTTGCTGTGGCTCTGGCGCAGGCTGGCAGCTGTAGCTCGATTCATCCCCCAGCTTGGGAACTTGCACATGCTGCGGGTGGGGCCCTAAAAAGACCAAAAAAAAAAAAAAAAAGTGTATTTCCTTAACTCTCAGATGCATAATTTTTCACACTGTAACGATCCCCCATGTTGGAAGGCATCTTGCGTTGATTTACATGTTTAGGTTGGTAGGATTTCCTAGCAGAGAAGCAATTTAGATGTCATGAGCAGAGCAAAAGATTCTGGTGCCTCATTCTCCCTAGCGTATGAAATTCAATCCCCTCTGCTGGATGGTTGGGCAGAAGTTACATCTAAGGGAGAGAAGCTGGTAAAGCCACAACACCCAAAGGCTCACAAGCCCTGGTTCTGGAATACTTGCGCGGGGCTCCCCTGGGGGGTGGGTGGGTGGGTGGGTGCAGGAGCTGTGGGAGCTGCCTGCGCAGGTCGCACCTGAACAGTTCAGGCTCCGTGCCAGCTCCGTGGCCATCACCTGGATGATCAGTCCGATCCGGAGTCTGAGCATCTCCACAAAGAGACTGGGCTGCGCCCTGACGTACATGGCCAGGTACACCACAATCTCCTGCCAGCCAGACACGGAGACAGGGCTTCAGAGGCTGGCTGAGGGCGGAGAGCCCCCGCCGCTCCGAGAAAGCCTGGGCCCTGCCCTCCCACGGCCAGCTGACCTGTGTGAGGACAGCGATGCTGATGTCCTGCCCGCTGGCTTCATAGATGAGTTTGGTGAGCTCCTCTGGGGGAAGAGGCCTAGGAAGGAGCAAACACCGTGAGAGAGGCCGACGAGTGTGCCGCCTGGCCCGCCCTCCGTGGAAGATCCTCGGTTGCCTGCTGCGAGCCCTCGAGCGACAGTGTCTTTAAAAGGCGTCTCTTCCGGAATGGGAGACAGCGCTGAGGCTTCCCCCGCCGTCCCCTCCCTCAACCTTGAGGCCTCCGGACTGAAGACTCACGCAGAGATGGTCTTCTCCCGGGGTTCCGGCGGCAGGCCCACTGTGAGCTGCTTCTGGTGCGACAGCAGGTCCGTGCAGGCCTAGTCATTTAGGAAAAGGGGAACGGGGAGAGAGAGATGAGCGAAGCCAGCGGGGAAGGGTCACTGCCAACAGATCATAAATTTACCTTTACAGACTTTATGACCCATGTTGCCCTTGATGTGAAAATCCATACGTAGACCCCAAGCAGAGTTGGGTCCCTGTGACCCCAAAATGTGGCCCCAGGCCTGGCTCTACAAGGCTTACGAGTGGCTACTCGATGCCCATCCACTGGAGCAAACGCACTGGATTCTCTGACACTACGAAAGGAGGATGAGCTGCGCCGAGTCCTGAGACAGTCACGGTAAGGGTTAATAACCATATTACAGTCCTAAATCGCCACGTCCCCCATTACCTTACTCTCACAATGAACCCGAACATCACCGAAAGCAGTTCTGGATTTTGCAGGGACTCAGAGTTAAAATAGCGAAGATGATCGAGCACAGATGTGCAGGAATAAGAGAGCTCTGTTTAAGAAGGTGCCAGGCCACAGAGCGTTTTCATTTTCTTGGGAAACCCTTTCCTGCAGCTGAGAAGTAACAAAACTAATCAGCTTGGATTTCATTTCCTTTGGCTGCCTTCCAAGAGCAATGGGAGGTCAAGAGAGAAGGGCCAGTTCCGTCTGTACATTAAATAACCCATTCCCTTTCCAGATGAGAGGGGCTTGCCTCCAGCTTTCACAACAGGAAGAGGGCATGGGGCTAGAAAGGACAGACAGCCCACGCGCAGTCGCTCTGACCTCAGCCAGGACCTCCACTTTCTTCCGGAGCAGGCCAGAGATGTAGCGGATCAGACCCCACTCCTGGTGCAAGCCAGCTTTCCCGTAGAGTTCGCTCAGGAGGTTGTGCACGGTGACCCTGTGCTGTCCAGAGAGATTTGTGTCCCAGCTGGGACCCCTGTCAAGAGATGGGAAACCCCAGAAGTATGGCTTATTTTTTTTATATTTTTTATTTTATTTTATTTTATTGTCTTTTTGCCTTTTCTAGGGCCACCCCCGCAGCACATGGAGGTTCCCAGGCTAGGGGTCGAATCGGAGCTGTAGCCCCCGGCCTACGCTGGAGCCACAGCAACGTGGGATCTGAGCCGCACCTGCGGCCTACGCCACAGCTCACGGCAACGCTGGATCCTCAACCCACCGAGCGAGGCCAGGGATCAAACCCGCAACCTTATGGTTCCTAGTCAGATTCGTTAACCACTGAGCCACGAAGGGAACTCCAGGCTCATAGGTTTAAAGGCCAGACTCTCTTGCAAGAGAGCTCACTCGGCCGGGAGGGGACTCAATCACTGCGCATCCGGCCAAGTGCACGGGGGCCTCCCAGTGCCTCTGAGCCTCACCCCGAGGACTGCCTCTTACCAAAGCATGTCCGCCGTCTCTCTGAAACAGAAACCTAACAGCAGGAGATGGTGAGAGGCTGGCCTCGCTAGCCTTCTCGTCCTGGGAGGCCAGCACTGGTAGGCAGAGAGGGGGATGGAAGTCTGTTCACGGTGATTCTGGGTAATCTGGTTGACTCTATCATGACACAGTGTGCTGGAAGGCCAAGAAGATGAGGACAAAGAGCCAAGGAGAGCAGAGACAGCGCAAGCTAGTCAAGACCATCAACTTACTTTATCACATACAGAATGTAGAGAATGTCCGCTTGGTCCTGCAGGTTCGAACAATCTTTCAGCTGCTCAACCAGCTTCTCACAGTCCACGTCGCCACGGTCATCTCTGGGAAACTGGAAGTCCTCCTCAGGAGCCTGGCCATACGACAGCCAAAAAGCAGAAGAGGGAGGCTGAGCACGCGAACTGCCAGAAGATCAGGAAGTGACACACCAACCTGGCCTGGGAAGTCTGCTGCCGTGCTGTGCTCTAGGCTTTCAGTGACTCTTTTGTGGTTTTCCTTTCCCTGACCAGTAAATCACTGTGTTAAGTCAATTTGTGCAAGAGACCGAACCAAACAGGTTAAAACATGTGTAAATTTTATAGTTACCTTTGCAGTGGAGGGGGAGGGAATGACTGGGAGGAGCACAAAGGGTGCTTGGCTCAGTGACAATTCACTGAGCTCTATCTAGACTTACGTTTTCTATACTTTATATATGTTAAACTTCAATAAAATATTTTTGAAGGTAAACAAAAGTACGTGTTTTTAAACAACCTACAATTGTGATTAAAATACTCTCCAGCAGACAAGGAATTTTCTTCTATTCATGTGGGATAAAACCGAAGGAGACTTTGGACAAAATAATGGAAATCTCAGGCTTCTTTTTCTGGTTCTGCACCCTGCTCTGCAAGTAGCCCAACCTTGGCTGGCTGGCACAGAAAGGACAGGGCTAGTAGTAAGCTGGCTCATTTAAGATTCTGATGAGTAGCCAGAACATCAGTAGCCTTCTCCTATCTACAAAATATAAAGGTTTGCATCACATTCAATGCACCTACTGACAAACCAGAATCCAGACAACTGAGTGGGTGCACCTCAAAATCTAGAACTTCTAAAAGTCCTGGACATCAAGAAATATGCTCGGTTGGAGTTCCCGCTCTGGCACAGCAGGTTAAGAATCTGGCGTTGTCTCTGTGGCGGTGCAGGTTTGACCCCAGCCTGGTATAGTGGGTTAAGGATTTGCTGCAGCTGTGGCTCGGATTTGATCCCTGGCCCAGGAAATTCCATGTGCTACAGGTGTGGCCGGAAAAAAAGAATCGAAGAGGAAATCTGCTCGCTCTTTTGAGTTCAACCATTTGAAAGAGTTCTTGGCATCCCAAGTTCACAAGAATGGTTCAACATACACAAATCAATATCATGCACCACATTAACAAAAGAAAAGTCAAAAACCACACGATCATCTCAGTGGGTGCAGAAAAAGAGTATGACAAAATTCAATGCCCATTCATGCGAAAAACTCCTACCAAAGTGGGTACAGAGGGAACATATCCCAACATAATAAAAGCCATTGCTGACAAACCCACAGCTAATGTAATACTCAACCAAGAAAAGCTGAAGGCCTTCACACTAAAATCTGGAACAAGACAAGGATGCTACTCTCACCACTTTTATTCTACATAGTACTGGAAGTCCTAGCCACAGGAATCAGACCAAAAAAAGATATAAAGTGTATCCGCTTTGGAAGAAAAGACGTAAAATTGTCATTGTATGTGCAGATGACATGATACTATATATAGAAAACCCTAAGGAGCCACACAAAAACTACTCAATCTGATCAATGAATTCAGCAAAGTAGCAGATACAAGATTAACGTTCAGAAATGGCTGCATTTCTGTATACTAACAAATATTAGAAAAGGAATATAAAAATGCCTTTTAAAATTGTACCCCCCAAAATAAACCTGACCAAGGAGGTGAAAGACGTATACACTGAGAACTTTAAAATATTAATCAAGGAAATTAAAGAGGGTTCAAAGAAATGGAAAGGCCATGTTCCTGGACTGGAAGAATTAATATTGGTAAAGCGGCCATACTACCCAAAGCAATCTACAGATTTAATGGGATCCCTATCAAATTACCCATGACATTTTTCATAGAACTAGAACAAAGGATCCAGAAATTTTTATGGAACCATGGAGTTCCCATCATGGCACAGTCTTTAACAAATCCAACTGGGAACCATGAGGTTGCGGGTTCGATCCCTGGCCTTGCTCAGTGGGTTAAGGATCCGGCGTTGCCATGAGCTGTGGTGCAGGTTGCAGATGTGGCTCGGATCCCGCATTGCTGTGGCTCTGGTGTAGGCCGGTGGCTATAGCTCCAATTCGCCCCTAGCCTGGGAACCTCCATATGCCTCAGGTGCGGCCCTAGAAAAGGCAAAAAGACAAAAATTTTTATGGAACCATAAAAGACCCAGAATAGCCAAAAGAATCCTGAGGGAGGGTGGGGGGAAGCAGGAGGCATAACTCTCCCAGACTTCAGACAATATTACAAAGCTATAGTAATTAAGACAGTGTGGTACTGGTACAAAAACAGACATAAGGATCAATGCAATAGAATAGAGAGCCTGGAAATAAACCTGGACACCTACAGTCAATTATTTTTTATTTTATTTTATTTTTTTTGCTATTTCTTTGGGCCGTTCCCACAGCACATGGAGGTTCCCAGCCTAGGGGTCGAATCAGAGCTGCAGCCCCCGGCCTACGCCAGAGCCACAGCAACGCAGGATCTGAGCCGCGCCTGCAACCCACACTACAGCTCACGGCAACGCTGGATCCTTAACCCACTGAGCAAGGGCAGGGGACCCGCAACCTCATGGCTCCTAGTCAGATTCGTCAACCACTGCGCCACAACGGGAACTCCTACAGTCAATTAATTTTTGACAAAAGAGCAAAGAATATAAAATGAGGAAAAGACAGTCCCTTCAGCAAGTGGTCCTGGGAAAACTAGACAGCTACATGTAAATCAATGGAACTGGAATACACCCTCACGCTATCTATGCACAGAAATAAACTCAAAATGGCTTAAAGACTTAAAAACGAGACATGACACTATAAAACTCCTAGAAGAGAACATAGGCAAAACATTCTCTGATATCAACCCTACAAATGTTTTCTTAGGTCAGTTTCTGAAGGCAATAGAAATAAAAATGAAAATAAATGAATGGGAACTAATCAAACTTATAAGCTTTTGCAGAGCAAAGGAGACCACAACACCCCCCCCCCCGAAAAGACAACCTATGGAATGAGAGAAAATAGTGGCAAACGATGCAACCGACGATCTCTTTGGCTTAATCTCCAAAATATACAAACAACTCATACAACTCAACAACAACAAAAAAATCCAAACAACCCAATTGAAAAATGGGCAGAAGATCTAAATAGACATTTCTCCAAAGAAGACATACAGATGGCCAACAAGCCCATGAAAAGATGCTCAACATTGCTAATTATCAGAGAAATGCAAATCAAAACTACAATGAGGTACCACCTCACACCAGTCAGAATGGCCATCATTAGTAAGTGAACAAATAACAAATGCTGGAGAGGGTATGAAGAAAGGAGAACTCTCCTACACTGTTGGTAGGAATATAAATTGGTGTAACCACTATGGGAAACAGTATGGAGGTTCCTCAGAAAACTAAAAGTAGAACTACCATATGATCCAGCATATGGGCATATATCCAGATAAAACTATAATTCAAAAAGATACATGCACCCCTATGTTCATAACAGCACTATTCACAACAGCCAAGACATGGAAACAACCTAAATGTCCATTGACAGATGAATGGATTAAGAAGATGTGGTGTATATATGCAATGAATACTATTCAGCTATATATAAAAAAAAAAAACCCGAAATAATGCCATTTGCAGCAATATGGATACATCAAGAGATTCTCATACTAAGCGAAGTCAGTAAGAAAGAGAAGGACAAATACCATATGATATAACTTATATGTGGAATCCAAAACATGGTACAAGTGAACCTATATACAAAACAGAAACAGACTGAGACACAGAGAACAAACTTGTGGCTTCCAAGGGGGTTCGGGGAGGGAGTGGGAAGGGCTGGGAGTTTGGGGTTAGGAGATGCAAACTATTACATTCAGAATGGATAAGCAATAAGGTCCTACTGTATAGCACAGGGCACTATAGCCAACCTTTCGGGATAGACCATGATGGAACAGAACATAAGGAAAAGAATGTGTATATACAGGTATACATATATACATATGTATGTAGGTATGAATGTATGACTGCGTCACTTTGCTGTACAGCAAAAATTGGCACAACACTGTAAACCAACTATACATTAATTAAAAAAAAAAAAAAGTTCTTGGGACTAAACCAGAACCAAAGAACAGTACACTTTTTGAAAAAGTGATTCTAAATACTTTACCTTTTTTAGGAGAGGCTGAGGAGAGTCAACAAGATTCAGAGATTTACGGTGGGCACTTAGAACTTTAGTTGGCAAAGCCATGGGAACAACTAGAAAACAAAAGAATAAACAGAGAGCTCTTCTGAGGAGGAGGAAGGATAAAACACTTCTTTTGAGAGGTACCATGGCTATTCCTTATTCAATACAAACCAAATAAGGAGTGATTACTTAATTAGTTTAATTTCACAAAGAATTCTTCATGTAGCCACATCATATGCTAAATCTGGAAACCAGAAATGGGCAGGATGCAGATCTTACTTTAAGGAGCTGAATTTCACTTTTCTCCTTTAGAATTCAGGGAAAATTACATCACACTAGGACTGGAAGGAGCCTTAGAAGTGATTGAGCCCCACTTCTTTTTTGTTAAGATGCAGAAACTGAGAACCAGAGAGGGTAGATAGATCATTTGTGCAGGGTCACTGGCTTTCTCCTTATCAAGGTGTTCTGGCTTCCTGTCCACTATGTATTTTACTTTGCCACTGCTGGGTGTTAGTGCTTCTGTTTTTTAACCACCTTTGGATGGTATCATTATTGATATTTATTCATGAAGCCATATTTGTCAGGCTACATCAAATCTTCCTTGAAAAAAGGACGTTTTCAAGGAAAAGATGAGGCATATTTAAAAGGCGCTTATAGGAGTTCCTGCTGTGCCTCAGAGGGTTACGAACCCATCTAGTATCCACGAGGATGCATGTTCGATCCCCGGCCTCACTCAGTGGGTTAAGTATCCAGTGTTGCTGTGAGCTGTGGCGTAGGTTGCAGACGTGGCTCGGATCCTGCGTTGCTGTGGCTGTGGTGTAGGCTGGCGGCTGCAGCTCTGATTCAACCCCTAGCCCTGGGAGCTTCCATATGCTGTGAGTGCGGCCCTAAAAATAAAATAATAACATAAAATGGAAAAGAAAAAGGCATTTATAGACCCCCCAGGTTACACTACTGAATTAAAGGTAGTGTTTTCTCCCTTTTTTATCTTCATCTTTTTTGCTGCCTTTTTTTTTTTTTTTTAAAGGCCATACCTGTAGCATATGGAAATTCCCAGGCTAGGGTTGGAATCAGAGCTGTAGCTGCCGGCCTATGCCACAGCCACAGCAACATGGGATCTGAGCCACATCTGTGACCTACACCATAGCTCAAAGCAACACCAGATCCTTAACCCAGTAAGTGAGGCCAAGGATCGAACCCGCATCCTCATGGATACCAGTCAGGTTCGTAACCCGCTGAGGCACAACGGGACTCCTTAAACATAAGTTTTAATTCTCCTCTTAATGCCTCACTAACACCACAAAAAATAAGTTAAAAAAAGACAAATCTAAAAGAATACGGAGGCAGAGAAAAGGCAATAGTAACAGTGGAAGTGGGAAAGCTGCCAGATGAGAGTTAACTGATTCAGTAGACACAGGCAACCAAACCCCAAGTCTGCAGTGGGGAAAAGCAAGAACCAGTCATATTTATATTAGAGAATCCTCAGAAATCCAAGGAGCTTGCCGAACCATGGAAAAACTCAACTAAGCAGGTGGAACAAAAAGTTGGAGCAATTTCCCTCAGAACAGAGCAAAAGACAAAGACATGGAAGATAGAAGAGAAACAATAAAGACTTCTCCAGGAGGTCAACACTGCAATGACACAGTACCAGAAAGAGAGGACAGAAAAAGCATAGGGAAGGAAGTGAGTCAAGAAACTTTTCCAAAAAACTTTACAGGAATGAAAAATATAAACTTCCAGATGGAAAAGACCTACTGAATAGCTAACACAGTGGATGAACGTACACCCAGAAAAGGTACATTATTGAAATTTCAGAACCTGGAAGTAGAGAAAGCCCTAAAAAACTTTAAAGAGAATAACAGTTTGTATTTGAAGGATGAAAAATCAGAATGAGTTTAGATTTCTCAGCAGCAATGGTGATAAACAAGAAGACAAAGCAATGTTTTCAAAATTCTGAAGTAAATTTCTTTTCCATCTACATGTCTATATCCAACCAAACGCTCAATGGATATAGATTTGTAGATACTGTCAGTCTTGCAAGGTCTCAACAACTTTACCCACCATGCACTGTTTCCTAGGAAACTACTAGATGTTCTCTACCAAAAGAAGACAGTAAGATAAGTAAGAAGAAAAGCTGAGATACAGAAAACAGGATAGCCAACAAAGGAGACGAGGAAATCTCAAGGAACTCTCCAGGATGATGGTAAAGGAAGATCCTGGGATGAAATCTCTATCCCGGACGTAGAGGGCAACCAGGCCAAAAAGAGCAGTGAGCTCCAGAAACGAGCAAGTTGAGGACTGTTATCACAGTGCCCTCTCCCACTGTACCATTTTTTAAACCTACTGAAACTATCCTAGAATGTATTCCACCAAAGAAAGAAATTTAGAAAGGGGAACATGCCAGAATCAAGAAACAGGGAACTCAACTGAGGAGATAAGCAAAGAAGATTTCCAAGGATTACAGCAAAGACAAGTCCCAGGATACCAGGTATGCAGTAGGCCTGGAGTGTAATCAGCCAGGTGGAAGGAGACTTGTGGACTCCAAGGAAAGCAGTGGAACCAGTTCATACATATGATTGACCTTGTGGGAATTGGTATTGCAAGGCCATACAATGGAAGGTATAGAAAGGAAGCAAAGCAAATTAAAAGATAGTGCAACTATTAACTTTGGAAAAAGCCAAAAGTTAAAATGATGATATAGTATACTATAATACTCAGTTGGAAATAATATTTGCATACATACAATGATTGAAATAGTGAATAATGATTTAACTGAACCTTAATACAACTGCATGGATAGGTTAGGGCAAGTGAAGCAGAGGAGTGGTGATTTAAGTCAGGTCAATCTTCACCTGCATGAGAGAAAGTCAACAGATACTGAATAAAGTCAATGCATCAAAGACAGCAATATATACAATTATTCTAGAAACATGTAAATGCCAGAAGAAACAACTAAGAGTTGAAAGTGGTTGCCTCTAAGTAGAAGGACTAGGGACAGGAGGTGAGGCAAGAGGGAAGAGGTAAGGCAAGAACCAACTGCACTTTGTTGTTTTTTAGGATTCTTTGACTTTTACAATATGCTCTTGTATTACTTTGATAAAAGTTATCTTAATAGGCAGGAAAGAGTTAATGACATACATGGAATTTCCAAACCCTTTGCTTTTGCCATTACAGAAAGTATATCCCGAGTGGAGTGGATGGCACTGAAAACATGGCTGTCCTCTGTCTTCTTACAAAGAGGTGGCAGATAACACTTCAAGGATGTGCTTTGCAGGAGGTGGTTGATATACTGGTCAAGTTCATCCTGGCTTTCTGTAATTACACAGGTAAGAAAAACAGCCAATGAAAACAACCTGCAGAAATAACCTAAATGCATAATAGTGATTATGTGCAGCATGAATTGCTGAGTAGATTTAGTGGAAGACAACATTTTGATACAGGTAGGTATTCGATTCCTATCCCTGCAAAGTAAAGAGATTTATGTAGAAAAATGCATGTGTTTACAAAGTTATTGTTTGGAAAAACTTCATCCTAGGAAAAGAAAATACAGGTCAAGATGGCGTTTACATCACATTGTCCTAAGATGAGCAGACAAACAGAAGGCCAGCAGCCAACGTCTCTCAGCTTTTGGTTTTAACTTATCATGCATGGGGCTAAGCATTATGGAAGCCCTAGCCCCAACGCAATGTACTATCTAAAAGTAAAAGACAGGTCACTTCAACCCCAAACCTGGCTCAGTTTGAGAAATGTTATATACCTAGGATGTCATCACTTACATCCAATCAAAACTACATCATTCTTCCATTCCTTTGAAAATTCAAGCAGTGTGTTTCTGTGTTTATATTTTGTGAAAAAGCCCTCACTGCTGAAAATCTTTGTTCCTCTAGGTTTAAAAAAGCCCCACTTCTGCAATTTAGGTTTTCACACTGGCTTTTATTCATCCTAATACGTGAAATCTTCCGAAGCCTTTCTTTTGTTATGTTAATCACCAATCACTTTCTGTGCTTGAGTTTTAGGGCAATTTTACCACAGTGCCAAGTTTAAATAAATTCAGTGAGCCACCTGCACACGCATTCCAAGGCATACCTTGATTACAGGTGTCTTCCACATATCCTCCCAGATCTGAATCGCTATCAGGACTGAAGCTCCCTTCGCTGGCATCGTCAAACAACTTCTCATCACAGTCTGGATCCAGGAAGGTCAGATACGTGTAGAAAGAGGTGGTGAGAAATTCCGAAAGACTCCCTAATTTTACTCTGTGAAGGAGACACTATGTTAGAGAGAGAGTTGCGTGTGGACAGACTTCCACTATGAATCATTGAGAGACTTCAACAACCAGGTGGCGCTTCTGCCAGAATCAATAAAAACGTCACTCTGCAGATTGCCCCATACAAGTAGTCAGCCAAGAAATTAAAATGAAAATTCAATAGCAAGTATGAAGTGGAAGCACGCAGCATATTAAAAGCTGAAATGCATCATGCTGATCTCTTCCTCCCAAACCCAACACAAATACAAATCTATTTTACTGAACCGACAAGTTTTACAAAACATGTTGAGTGAACCACTTTAACTAGAACCAACGCTTGGATATTTTCTGCCCTAAAACAACTGGACCAGAGCAAAACCACAAGCCCCGATTCTCTGGGTGCACTTGTGCTACCCGTTATGAGCCCCTGCTGTGCAGTCACACAACGGGGTGGGGTGGGTAAGTGCTGGGAGAGGCATGTCTCAGAGCCCAAGTTCTCTCTAGAAGGAATGCGATGGGAGGGTTAGCCCCAGATCTGAATGGTGGCCCAGAGTGGCCATATTACAGTATCAGGCTGGGAAAAGTTCCACTGAAAACTGGGAACTGAGTTTGGCAGCGCGGGGTTCTGCTACAAAGGCAGCAGTCTCCGGGTTCCCGCTCCCCTGAACCTGGGTGTAAATGTTTAAATGGCTTAGTGTCAGAGGAGTAAATGGGAGCATGCAATGCAAATGAATTCGCAGGTGTGGGAGCTTCAACAAGCAGGCCGGACTACATCAAGAAATGTAGCCGGAGGGAAAGAAAAGGCTTCCCTTGCTAAAGTAAAAAGTTCCCCCGGCCTAGAGCTCTGGGGCCAGTTCTATTGTTTTGCCCTGAGGTTAGGGAACAGAAGGAGGTAAGGTGGTGCCAAGGGTACACTTCTCTTTGATGAAGTTGAAAGGAATCAGGTCAAAGGCAGAAAGGCAGTTAAGGAAATTTAAACCCTTCTGATAGCAAGCTTCCCCAGGTGGGTCCAGAGGGTAGAGTCTGGCATGCAGAGTGAGTTTGGCTTTTAAAATACCCTCAGACCTAAAAAAGAGCCAAAATAAGATTCAACTTTAATTATGAAGAATTTAGCAGGAAAGATAGCCACTGGAGCCTGGGCATTCCTGCTTCTTCCTATGGTTCTCTAAACCGTTTACCACACTCTGGGGATCCAGGAGGCCCTGCTGACTCCTGTAAGCCCTCATCCAGCTCAGCATGGTGGTTGGAGACTGGCTCCTAGATCCACACGGAGCTTCTGCACCTACTGATCTTGTGTCCCTGGCTCTCTGAGCCTACGGGTCCTTGCCCATAAAATGGGAATACAGCCCATGGGACAAAGTGAAGACAACATGGACAACACATATAAAGCAACAAAGAACACACTGCAAATGCTCAACTAACTGCACGTGGTATCCTTTTGACAATGATTAGATTTCAATTCAAGAATTTATTTTGGAAAACAGTTAATTATGGGCATACGGTATTGTCTCTCGATTATGATGCCACATGCCAGGTGGTAACTTATCCAAGCTAGAGATAAAATGTATCAAAGCGGATGCCAGCTGCAGTTATGGCACCAGCCCTGGGATGCAGATAGCAGAATGCTGGAGATGGCTTGCTGACACTCAGGAGAGGCCAAGAGAAGCTTGGAGCAAGGGCCACTTCAAGTCTACAGCAAAACCTGCAGCAAGCTTGGTGCCAACCCTGGTGCTTAGAAATACAGTGACTCAGCACTGAGGACATCAGGCCAAGTGAAATAAGCTAGTCACAGAAAGACAAATACCGGATGAGTCCACTTAGATGAGACACCTAGAGACAGAAAGTAGATGGTGGTTGCCAGGGGCAGAGGTGGGGAAACGGAGAATGGTTTAATGGATACGGAGATATCGTTTTACCAGGTGAAAAGAGTTCTAGAGATTGGCTGCAAACAATGTGAATCTACTTACTGCCACTGAACTGTACACTTTAAAATGGTTAAGATGGGGAGTTCCTGTAGTGGCTCAGAGGTAATGCACCCAACTAGTATCCGTACGAATGCAGGTTCAATCCCTGGCCTCGCTCAGTGGGTTAAGGATCTGGCACTGCCATGAGCTGTGGTACAGGCAGCAGCTCTGATTTGACCTCTAGCCTGGGAAATTCCATGTGCCACAGGTGTAGCCCTAAAAAGACAAAAAAAAAAAAAAAAGAAAAAGTTAAGATGGCAAATTTTATGTTATATATATTTTACAATTTTAAAAAACGACTGTGGTAGTAAGGTCTCTGGCGTGCAAAGAGGTGAGAAGAAGGGTTGACTTCAACTCCCCAACACTAAGCAGCTGGGGCCAAACAGCAGTCTCCCCGAGCCTGGCAAAGGCCACACATTACTCAAGCGGGCTGCACACTGAGGTTCTCCTGGGGCTCTTCTGGCACATTCTAGGAGATTCAGAGAGATCACAGGGAATAGATGCTACAGAGAAATCCTCTGCCTTGTGACAGTCATGGGGTACAAAAAAGAAAGGGGTTTCCATGGGAGGTGAGCCCCCATCACTCAAGGTGCTTAACTGTACTACCGGGGAACATCGGCTGTACTGTGGGCCTGCCAACTGGAAGGGGCGTCATTCCACTCAGGATGAGGGGCAATGGTCTAGGGAGGCCCATTCAGGCGCTCTGCTCTGAGGGCCATGAAG
This sequence comes from Sus scrofa, assembly GCF_054392235.1. Classification (NCBI taxonomy): domain Eukaryota; kingdom Metazoa; phylum Chordata; class Mammalia; order Artiodactyla; family Suidae; genus Sus; species Sus scrofa. The sequence goes on from NC_139401.1 coordinate 18,944,429, forward strand.
GGATTTGTAAAGTTCTGGGCAAACTCAAGTCCATTCAAGGAGTGATCTGATTATCGAGCACGTGCCAGATCCTAGGCCCTAGGTGTTTTCTACCACAGCTTTTACTAGAAACAGACCGAGCATCCAGAGGTGCTCTCTGAGAGCGCCGCTTTGGAAGGACTTGATACATTCATCTCTCTGTGCCCCAGGCCTCCTGGCACCCGTAGAAGCTTCACAATCACCTACCAAATGCTGCTTAGAGATCGGTCTAGTTTCACATGGTTAACTGCTAGCTCAGATGTTTTGACCTCCTTTTTATTCTAAAGGTCTATGCGTCTATGTTCAGCAATTGATAAGAAAAATGGGAGAAGGGCAGCAAAAGAAAGGTCAATGTTACCTTTGTTTTTTAAAAAATCACAAATTGGAGTTCCCGTCATAGCTCAGTGGAAGCGAATCTGACTAGTATCCATGAGGACACAGGATCCAGCATTGCCATGAGCTGTGGTGTAGGTCACAGACACAGCTCCGATCTGGCGTTGCTGTGGCTGTGGTGTAGGCTGGCAGATAACAGCTCTGATTCGACCCCTAGCCTGGGAACCTCCATATGCCATGTGTGCATGGCCCTAAAAAAAAAGAAAAGAAAAAACTCACAAATTACCTAGCTCCTCCGAAGTATCCATCCTCTAGTTTTCTAATTGTAGAAAGAACAGCAGAATGAATGTCCGAGCCATCATTTGCTAAGGAAAAAGAAAGAAAAAAAAAAAAAAGATGAATTAGTTTACTTAATCTGGGAATACTTTTTTGGGGCGTGCACTGAAATGTTTTCATCAACAGAAACTCATTAAAATATGTATGACCTAGAAGGTTCCTGACCTAAGAAACCTAATTGCCAAGGTACTTAGCTCTGTCCATGGGACTCATTTTAAACAGTTTAAAAAGGGCCCCAACCCCCAGTGGAACATGCGCCAGGCAGATCAAGTTCATGGAGTTACTGAGCATGGTGTGCGTGATGGGGAAGGTGAGCGTGGGTCTGCCTGTCATCCGCCAGCAGCTGCACAGGTAGGCCAACTCGATCCTCAGCATCTCCACGATCATCTCGTTGTCCAGCGCCAGGTAGAAGTGATGCTGGTCGGTGAACTGCAAGTCAGAACAGGCCAGGTGAAAGGCTCTCCTTCATGTCCCTCGACACGGCCCCAGCTGTCATCCACAGCAGCACTCAGCCTTGCATGCTGTCTCCAGAGAAGAGGCTCGATCCTGGCTGCAGTCCACCCCTCATCATGGGGCTCTCCTCTCGATCAGACAAACTGATCTGTCGCCTGCCCAGAAGCTGTGGCCACTAATGCAGAAAGGAAAGGGGCTCAGCTACATCTATTTACAGCTCCTCAGATGGGAACTGGGTGCCATCTTATGTCTCCACCTGAACACATGCATGCACACTCTGCCACATTCAAAGTAGCTCACCGGATAGAAAAGAGAGTTTAATAAATGGATACGTATTGGTTTGCTACTGGCCTGCTCGTCTCACCTGGGGGGTGAAAGTGAAAATCTGGTTCCTAATCACATATAGTTTAGATGTTCCAAGGACACCAATGTGCCGATACGGTCGCCCACTCAATTTCATATTCTTATTTCGTCCTATTTGGAACGTGAAAGAGAAATTGGAGTTACAGCAAATACAGTGATATCTAACTCACCCGATTCTGGCTAAGACTGGCCTTATTTATATGCTAAATAACTCACTCTGGGGTCTGGTTTTTCTAATAGTCATGTCCTTCTTTGGGACAGGGATGAATTTAAAGCAAATCCCACCCCCTTCTTTTCACGCATGAGGAAGAACAGCACCTGATGCAACAGCTATATGAAATGAAACGATTAAAAGGATCTTATTAATGTTTACCTTTTACTTATTTAATATTGGGCCATAATCCTAAACAAAGTCAGATTTTAAAAAAAGAGGACCCCTCTCCATCATGCATAAAACTTAGAAACATTATCAAGACACAAATGACTGCTCCAGTTGCAAATTTTCCAAGGTGGCTCCTTATTTTATGAAAGAGCTGATGAACCCCACGGCCGACCCGTGACAACATCTCCTGAATGGGCATGAGCAGAATCTGCTTTTTGGCCATTCCTCTGCATGTGGAAACAGTCAAGCCCCCTGCTTTAGTGCTCTGCCCAATTCTTTACAATTTACACATATCACAGTCTCCCCCAGACCCTAAACTTAGAACCGAAATGCCCCTTGGCCAAAAACACTGTGCTCTTTCCCCAAACCTACCCAGCTTGGCATATATGTGACTAAGAATCCGGCCTGGCTGGACTCGGATTGGATGAATGTCAGCAATACTCTGGACGTTCACCCCGTGTTTCTTCAGCAACTCCTTAATGTGGTTGTTTTCTGCCAAAACAGTCACTGTGAACAAGAACGTAGCATCTACATTAGACAGTGGCCCTCGTTGTTTCACGTGGATACACGCTGTGCTCTGCTCTTGTCTCTGGCCTGTGACAGACACTTGAGCATGTGCTTCACATGCTGAGAGGTTTTGAAAGGGACAGCACTTGTCCAGTCGCTCTTCCTGGTTCTCTCCGGCCTTGCCTCCCCTCAGCACCCACGAGGCATGATTATCATGCATCCTTGATATGAAAGACAGTCTGATAAGAGACTTCTAGAAACGGTCGGTCTTCGACGGGTCCCAAGCTGAATTACCCCATCTCAAATGATGGCTTGCCTCCCTCTGGGTGTGCATTTATTCGAAACCTGTCTTGGGTTCTTTTCACGTGGGGTCAGGACTGGAAATAGCTCCACAAGGGTGATACCTGGAGACGTCTGTGCCTCTGCTCTCAAAGACAAAAGAGCAATGTGGTGTGTGCTAGCAGAGGATGGTCTGATTGAGGGCATTGGCCATGCTCCTGAGAGAAGGAAGAGTGGGCCTACTAGTGGGTGGGGTAGTGGGGCAGCCTGGCCCACTGGGAAGCTCGGCAAAGGGCCTCCTGTTGGTGGGGAAGAGGTACCCCAGAGCTGGGCCATGTACCCCCATGGGCTGGCCTGGGCCCCAGCTCCAGTGAATGAGGCTGGGCAACTGGCTCTCCATCAGGCAGGGAGCTCCAAGTGCCTGGGATGTGGGGGTCCAAGTGGGGCTCAGGCTCCCGCATCTGCTGTACCAGTACTGCTGGCTTTTAACAGAAGGGACAGAGCTTTGGCAAAGGAAGGCGTCCTGGGGAGGGCACTGGAGAGAGGGTGTTCTGGCCACACAGAGAGTAGATGGTACGGCGGCCGGGTGCAGCAGAGCCTTTGAGGACCCAGCGGGGCTCCAGGTGGTGCTCGGGCCAGGGGGAGGAGCCTTGGTTATTGTTAAGGGAGCCCCCTGAGCCCCACCATTGTACCTCCAGGCTGGTGGCACCTGAACGTAAGATACATATAAATGCCATTGAGACCTGAATGTCACCTCCCTATATTTACATAGCACAGGATGCTTTTGCAGAGTATTTTGATATCCATGATCTTATCTGAACTTCACAACAAGGCCCTGAGGGGAAGCCTTGCTGCTCAACTAGCCAGCTGGAGGCGAGCAGGGACTGGAAGCTAACACTCTAAGCCCCAGCAAATGGGAACATCGGCCAGGCAGGACGGGGTGAGTGGCTTCCCTTAACATCTCTCTCTTCAGAAACTTCCAACGCTGTGCAAAGATCCACACGTCTCAGAACCACACAGTGCTCACTTTGTAGAAGTGACTCTTTTACAGCAGTGATTGACCAAGACCTGCGAGCTTGGTGATCTGATACAGCTGCACGCAGAGAAGGTTTGGAAACTGCACTTCTTTCTAGGCCAGAGCCTCTGCTATTTTCTACCCTGTTTTATTCTATCGCATTAAAAAAAAAAAAAAAAAAAGGCGGTGCTCAGGATGCATCAATGCATCCCAGGCTGCAGGTGGAAAAGTGGCCTTGTGGACTTAAAGGATCACTTAGCAACATGCGCTCTGGTGATGGGCAGAAACTGTGGGGTCAGGCTGGATCAGGCCACCTGTATGTCAGAACTGGGTTCAAACCTCTAGCTCTCAGCTGGGGGTCCTTGAGGGATAGGTTAACCCCTCGGCCTCATGTCTAACAGGGGGTGATAATCATGATTGTCACAATTTCTACCTGATCAGAATGTTGTGCTGGTTGGGTGTATCTCTCGGCTGGCCCAGGGCACAGCAACGATCGGGTGATGACCCGCACAGCCTCTGCTTCCTCACGGCAGGTACAGAAAAATGAGCCTGTGGCCACAGAGAGGGTTGCCCTTCATCTGTTCAATAACTGCTTTCAATGTATTAAGGGCGTATGTGTGAATCAACACAGAAGCTACAAAAATGATATGGGCTTTGTCCTTAAGAAACACGCATGGGAGCTCCCATTGTGACGCATCAGAAATGAATCCTCCTAGGAACCATGAGGTTGTGGGTTTGATCCCCGGCCTCACTCAGTGGGTTAAGGATCTGGCATTGCCGTGAGCTGTGGTGTAGGTTGCAGACTTGGCTCTGATCTGGCGTTGCTGTGGCTGTGGTGTAGGCGAGCAGCTGTAGCTCTGATTAGACCCCTAGCCTGGGAACCTCCACATGCCATGGGTGTGGCCCTAAAAAGCAAAAAAAAAAAAAAAAAAAAAAAAAAAAAAGAAAGAAAAGAAAGAAAGACACACACATGTACTTTAGAGGGTACAAGGTGTAGACACAATGTACTATGATACCAGCTGGTATATTAGTCACTCTATGAAGCTTGTGAGTTCCTGGGGAATCCTCCCTAGGAGCGAAAATATGGAGAGGAATTGGCCAGCTAGGCACATACCAGGCCTGGCCTGGCACTGAAGGATTTCCCTGTGGATCTCGGTTCCTCTCAAGACCACCCTGTGAGAAGGCACTGGTCACGAGAGCCTGAAGCACAGAGAGGTGAGGTCACATGGCTAGGCAGAGACAGTGTTGCAGCAGTAGCCTGGGCTAGACGTCCACCTTTGTGGAAGAGTTGCTGGCTGGAGAGGATGGGAGACAGGTAGAGGCAGGTGAAAACATGGGCCTGGAGCAATGGGAAGAAGTCAAACCACCAAGGGAGGAATGAGGGAACCCTCACTTGCTTTCACCAAGGTCATGTTCTACTTTTTAAAGAAGAGCCGTTATGAAAAATGATGCTCAGTGAAGCACTTTGTCCCACTTGCAATCAAGGTTTAGATTCAAGAAGACAGTTGCTTTGTAGAAAGTAACTTTATAATTGGAAGCTGCTGAGTTACATACAACATATTTCACTAAATTGATATATGCCAGAACACATACATATGCAGTTTTTAATTAAACAGGAAACTAGGGAACACTGTGCATTAAAATTAACATTGGGTATCAAGGAATGAAGATGGCAGAGTAGTAGGATGTGGAACTCACCTCTTCCCACAAACATATCAAGAATACATCTATAAACAGAGAGGTTCCCATACCCTGGGAAGTCCCCTCACTAGTGCGGAGATCAGTGGGGACAGAAAAGGAGCTTCAGAGGCTCGGAGGAGAACGCAGCAACAGGTTTGCTGCAGGCAGGACAGAGAGAGACTACAGACATGATCCATGCCACCACCCTGCATGCGCCAGCCTGGATGTGTATCTGCTGGTTACGGGTGGGGGCTGGGTGCTGCAAGGTGGGGTTCAGAGAAGAGACCCAGGGAAAGGACTGCTGCTGGCTGTGTAAAGACAGTCTGAAGGGGCGAGAGTGTGAGGAGCCGTGACCAGGGCTGCCATAGAAGCGAAGCGCCACTGTTAAGTGGTGTATGGAGGCAGGGCTGCCACTGCAGCCTCTTTTCCCACACACTGAACCCTGCCTCCACGGGCTCTAAGAGAGACTCCCGCCTGGGCAGGCTCGCACACCCTGGCTACCGCCTTGGCCCCCTCCCACCTGGGCAGGCTCATACCCATGGCTGAGGTGGGGCCAAGGGCAGTGCCAACGCCAGTGTACTTTGTGAGCCCACGCAATGGCTGAAAGGTGACAGCAAAGCACACCCACAGGGGAGCAGCTCCAGTGGAGGAATACTCAGTGGCTCCTCTCCCAGTGGGAGTGCTCCAATCCCACCTCCCTTGCACTGCAGATCCAAAACGCAGCTCAGAAACAAATCTGGGGGCTTCTACTCCAACAGCTAGTGTGCAGATCCTGCCCCTGACAGGGCAGTGAAAACCACAGAGCAAAGAGGAGGCCATGTTCAATATCCAGTGCAGGCTCTGGTCACCACAACATGTCACACCTCCTATCAAGGGGATAACAACCAGCACACACAGAGGAAAGAGGTAATAGGCATCCATACTAAAAAACAGCCCTCACACCAAAAATATTAAACCCACACAGGCTGCACAGGGAACATTACCACATAAAAATGTCCTCCAGGACCACAGTAGATAACTGTTTCTACTATGCTCATAGAGCAAGAGAAATATAGGTAAAATGAAGAAGCAAAGGAACAACTCCCAATCAAAAGATTGAGAGAATTCAGGAGTTCCTGTCGTGGCGCACTGGTTAATGAATCCGACTAGGAACCATGAGGTTGAGGGTTCGGTCCCTGCCCTTGCTCAGTGGGTTAAGGATCCTGCGTTGCTGTGGCTCTGGCGTAGGCCGGTAGCTGCAGCTCCGATTCAGCCCCTAGCCTGGGAACCTCCATATGCCGCAGGAGCGGCCCAAGAAATAGCAAAAAAAGACAAAAAAAAAAAAAAAAGATTGAGAGAATTCACCTGCAAGAACAATGAAGTAGACCTCTTCAGTCTAATAGACACCAAGTTCAAAAAGGAGATAATGAAAATACTGAAGTAATTAAGAAAGACTATTGACATAAATTCAGATTACTATAAAAGGGAGCTAGAAACTATAAGGAGGAGCCAAGAAAAACTAGAGAATTCATTTGAAAAGACAAAAAAAGAACTAAAGACTATGAATAGCAGAAAGAATAATGCAAAGAATGGAATAAGTGACCTGGAAGATAGAATAATGGAAATCACCCAATCAGGACAGCAAACAGAAACCCAAATTAAAAAAAAAAAAAGCAATATAAGAGACCTATGCAATAATATAAAGTGTGCCAATCTATGCCTAATAAGGATCCCAGGAGGAAAAAAAAGAGAAAAGGGGATTGAAAAAGTATTTGAAGAAATTGCGGCTGAAAATTTCCCAAACCTAAAGAAGGAAACAGACATATAGATACAGGAAACACAGAGGGTTCTGAATAAGATAAACCCAAACAGACCCATAGCAAGACATAATATGGTAAAAAAAAAGACAAAAGTTGGGAGTTCTCGTTGTGGCACAGTGGAAACAAGTCCGAGTAGGAACCATGAGGTTGCAGGTTTGATCCCTGGCCTCGCTCAGTGGGCTAAGGATCCGGCACTGCCGTGAGCTGTGGTGTAGGTCGCTTGGATCTGGTGTTGCTGTGGCTCTGGGAAAGCGGGCAGCTGTGGCTCCGATTAGACCCCTAGCCTGGGAACCTCCATATGCTGTTGAGTGCAGCCCTAAAAAGGCAAAAGACAAAAGACCAAAAAAAAGTTAAAGAGAAGATTCTAAAGGCAGCAAGAAAAACAAAGAGTTAATTACAAGGTAACCCCCATAAGGCTATCAGCTGATTTATCTACAGAAATGTTGCAGGCCAAAAGGGAGTAGCAAGATATATTCAAAGTCCTGAGAGGGAAAAATATGCAACCTAGGATACTCTACCCAGCAAGATTATCATTTAGAATAGAAAGAGAGAGAAAGAATTTCTCAGACAAGCAAAAACTAAAAGAATATCAGCAATACTAATCCCACCCTAAAGGAAATATTGAAAGGTCTTCTCTAAATAGAAAAGAAGCAAGACTCTATAGGAAAGAGAAAATTACAGTTGGCAAGCAAATCACTTTAATAAGCCAGTACACTGATTTAAAAAAAATCAAAAAATTTCTGTGAAAGTGATGATAACCACAATGAAGAGCAAAAGGATGAAAATGAAGATACAAAAGAGGACATCAAAATCATAAAATGTGGGAGAGTAAGAAAATATAAATTTTTTTTCTAGTCTAAAGCAAGTGGATAAGGAAAGGGTTAACATACTTGAAAAACGGTGCAAAAAGAGAACATAAGCATAATTCAAAAGAAAATCATCAAACCACAAAAGGAAAAACAAATAAAAAGGGACAAGAAGAAATATAAAATGAACAGGAAAACAAGGTTTATATGGCAATAAATACCTATCTAACAAAAATTACCTTAAACGTCAATGGACTAAATGCTCCCATCAAAAGACATATAGTGACAGATTGGATTAAAAAAAAAACAAGAGTCTACAATATGCTGCCTACCAGAGAACCACCTCAGGGCAAAGGAAACACAGATTTAAAGTGAAGGGATGGGAAAAGATATTTCATGCAAATGGGAATGACAAGAAAATGGGGTGGGGGTATAGCGATACTCATACCAGACAAAATATATTATAAAACAAAGGCCATAAAGAAAGATAAAGAAGTACATCACATAGTGAGAGAAGAATCAATACAAGGAGAGGATATTGCAATCATCAAAATTCAGGCACCCAATATAGAAGCACCCAAATACCTAAAACAAATACTAACAGACATAAAGGGTGAAACTGACAAGAATACAATAACAGCTGGAGACTTTAACACCCTACTCACATCAATGGACAGATCTCTGAGATAGAAAATCAATAGGGCATCAGAGATCCTAAATAATACAAAAGAACAGTTAGACTTAATTTTTATCTTCAGGATATTATACCCCCCCCACCCCAAAACAGAATATATATTCTTTTCAAGCACACATGGAATATTCTCTAGGACTGACCACATACTGGGGCACAAAATAAGCCTCAACAAATTTGGGTATAGAAATTATTTCAAGCATCTTTTCTGACCACCACAGCATGAAACTAGAAATCAACCATAGAAAAAGAAATGAGAAAAAAACCAATTACATGGAGACTAAACAACATGCTACTAAAAAACCATTAGGTCAAACGAAATCAAAGAAGAAATTAAAAAATACCTTGAGGCAAATGACAATGAAAACACAACCATACAAAAATCTATGGAATGCACCAAAAGCAATTCTTAGAGGGAGGTAGATACAGGCCTACTTTAAGAAACAAGAAAAATCTCAAACAACCTAACCCATCACCTAAAAGAATAAGAAAAAAGTACAATAAACAAAACCTAAAGTCAGCAGAAGGAAAAAGATAATAAAGATCAGATGGGAAATAAAGATTTAAAAAAGTAGAAAAAAATCAATAAAACCAAGAGCTGGTTCTTTGAAAGGGTAAACAAAATGGACAAACCTCTGGCCAGGCTCACCAAGAAGAAAGGAGAGAAGACTCAAATAAACAAAGTAAGAAATGAAAGAGGATAAATCACAACTGATACTTCAGAAGTACAAATGAGAGGGAGTTCTCTTGTGGCACAAGGGGTTAAGGATCCAGTGTTGTCACTGCAGCAGCTTGGGTCGTTGCTACGGCACAGGTTCGATCTCTGGCCCAGGAACTTTCATATGCTAAGGGTGCAGCCAACAAAAACCAAAAACCCCCGCACACCCCTAAAAGAATACAATGAGCAATTATATGCCAATAAATTCAACAATGTAGAACGGACAACTTTCCAGAAACATACAGTGCACCAAAACTGAACCAAGAAGAAATAGATAATATGAGCAGACCAATCACTAGCAATGAAATAGAATCTGCAATAAAAAATATTTCCTACAAACAAAAGTCCAGGACCAGATGGCTTCACTGGGGAAATCAACCAAACACACAATGAACTTATACCAATCCTTCTCAAACTTTTACAAAAGACTGAAGAGGAAGGAACACTCGCAAAGACATTTTATGAAGCCTACCATCACCCCGATACCAAAACCAAAGACACTACCAAAAAAGAAAATTACAGGTCAATATCTTTGATGAATATAGATGGAAAAAATTCTCAACAAAGCACAAGCAAACCAAATTCAACAACGCATAAAAAAGATCATATACACAACAAAGTTGTATTCATCCCAGGGTCACAAGGATGGTTCAACATATGCAAATCAATCGGTGTAATACACCACATCAACAAAAGAAAGGACAAAAACCACATGATCATCTCAATAGATGCAGTAAAAGCATTTGATAAAATTCAACAACCATTCACGATAAAACCCTTATGAAAGTGGTTATAGAGGAAACCTATTTCAACAGAATAAAAGCTATTTTTCATAAACCCACAGCCAACATAATACTCAAAAGTGAAAAGCTGAAAGCCTTCCCACTAAAATCTAGAACAAGACAAGGAAGATAAGGATGCCCACTCTTACCACTCTTATTCAACAGAGTATTAGAAATCCTAACTACAGCAATCAGACAAATAAAAGAAACAAAAGGTACTCATATTGGTAGGGAAGAGGTAAAGTTGTTATTATATGCAGGTGACATGACAGTATATGCAGAAAACCCTAAAGACTCCATACAAAAAGCATAGAATTGATCAATGAATTTAGCAAGGTAGCAGGATACAAGACTAACATACAGAAATTGGTTGTGTTTCTTTCCACTAATAATGGAATATCAGAAAGGGAATATAAACAAACAATCTATTTTAAAGTCATGTCAAAAAAAATACTTAGGAATAAATCAGACCAATGAGGTAAAATACTTACACTCTGAGAACTATAAAACATTAATCAAGGAAATTGAAAAGCATTCAAAGAAATGGAAAGTTGTGTCATGCTCTTGGATTGGAAGAATGAATATTGTTAAAATGGTAATACTACCCAAAGCAATCTACAGCTCTAATGGGATCCCTATCAAATTACCCATGACATTTTTCAGAGAACTAGAACAAATAATCCCCAAATTTGTATGGAACCATAAAAGACCCCAAACTGCCAAAGCAATACTGAAGAAAAAGAACAAAGCAAGAGGCATAACCCTCCCAGACTTCAGGCAATACTACAAAGCTTCAGTAATCAAAAGTGTGGTACTGGCATAAAAACATATAGATCAATGGAATAGAATAGAGTCTGAAAAAAAACCACATTCCTACAGTCAATTAATCTTTGACAAAGGAGGCAAGAATATAAAATGGGAAAAAAACAGTCTCTTCAGGACGTGGTGCTAGAAAAATTGGACAGCTACATGCAAATCAATGATACTAGAACACACCCTCACATCATACACAAAAATAAACTAAAAATGGCTTAAAGACTTAAATGTAAGAGATGACACCATAAAACTCCTAGAAGAGAACATAGGCAAAACATTCTCTGACTTAAATTGTACCAATGTTTTATTAGGTCAATCTCCCAAAGCCATAGAAATAAAAACAAGAATAAACAAATGGGAGAGTTTTCTTGTGGCACAGTAAGTTAAGGATTCAGTGTTCTCACTGCAGCAGCTCAGGTTGCTGCTGTGGCGAGGATTAGACCCCCGGCCCAGAAACTTCCACATGCTATGGATGGGGCAAAAAGGAAGGAAGGAAGGAAGGAAAGGAGGACAGACAGAAAGACAGTCAGACGGACGGACGGACCTAGTCAAACTTAACAAACTTATGTGCAGCAAAGGAAACTATAAATAAAACAAAAAGACAACTTAGAGAATGGCAGAAAATAGTTGCAAATGATGAGACAGACAAGGGTTTAATTTCCAAAATATACAAACAGCTCATATAACTCAACAACAACAACAAAAACAACCCAACAGAAAAATGGTCAGAAGACCTAAGTAGACATTTCTCCAAAGAAGACATACAGATGGCCAACAGGCATATGAAAAGATGCTCAACATTACTAATTGTTAGAGTTAACTACAATGAGGTAACGCCCCATTCCAGTCAGAATGGCCACCATTAAAGAGTCTACAAATAATAAATGCTAGAGAGGGTGTGGAGAAAAGGGAACTCTCTTACATTGTTGGGGGGAATGTAAACTGGTACAGCCACAACGGAAAACAGTATGAAGTTTCCTCAAAACACTAAAAATAGAGTTGCCATATGATCCAGCAATCCCACTCCTGGGCATATAGCTGGAGAAAACTTTTATTTGAAAAGATACATGCACCTGCATGTTCATCGCAGCACTATTCACAATAGCCAAGACATGGAAACAACCTAAATGTCCATCGACAGATGAATGGATTAAGAAGATGTGGTATATAGTATACACACACACACAGGAATATAACTCAGCCATAAAAAGGAATGAAATAATGCTGTTTGCAGCAACATGGATGCAAATAGAGATTATCATACTAAGCGCAGTAAGTCAGAAAGAGAAACCAAAGCAGACTCAAAGACAGAGAACAGACTTGTGACTGCCAAGGGGGTTGGGGATGGAAGGATTGGGAGTTTGAGATTAGCCAACTATTACATATAAGATGGTTAAACAACATGGTCTTACACTATAGCACAGGGAACTATAGTCAATATACTGTGACAAACCATAATGGAAAAGAAATGAGTAAGAAATATATACATATAACTGAATAGCTGTGTCATACAGAAGAAATTAACACAACATTGTAAATCAACCATACTTCAATAAAATTTTTTTAAGTTGGTTTTACAAAGTTAAATACTATTAATAAACATGCTCACAAACCTTGTACTACAACATCAGGTTTGACGGAAGTGGAAAATCTTCTATTTAAGGGATCAATTTCACCAGTGGCCAGGAATCCCTAGTAAAAGAGAAGCAAGAATGCTATGAAATACCGATTCACTGAAGTTTCACCATGAACCTAAGTTTGAAAATAAAATATTTTTGGAGTTCCCTGCTGGCTCAATCATTGTCACTGCTGGTGGCATGGGTTTGATCCCTGGTCTGGGAACTTCCACATGCTGAGGTGTGGCAAAAAAATAAATAAAATTAAAAATATTAAAAAATTAAGAACTTAAGCCCTGAGGCAGGAAAATGCTTAACCAGAAGCAATGAGTCAGAGGCAGTAGACCTTCTGTCTGAGGGTGTTATGGACCAAGGGAACATCTGATACAAAACTCACTGCAGAACCATCAGCCCACTGCCCTTTCCTGTAGACAGCACTGGACAGGCAGAGTCCTTCCGCTTCCTGTGCCGAGGACTGTGTGTAGTAGTTTCCCAAACCCTCCATCTTCCATACTTGTGCTGATCCCGGCTGAGAAGCTTCTGGCCTCCTGCTGACCATCAACTCAACCAGGCTCCAGCCACAGACCGGGAATGCTGGTGGGAAGGGGTGTGGGGAGAGTGCTCGCCTTGCATCTGCCCCCAAAATGGGGATTTACCATAAATAGGGACACACAAGCCCTGGACTCAAGCCTCAGAGCCAACTCAACCAGGTGACTTTAAAGCCATGAAGATGCCAAAGACATTCATATCCACACTGGGCAGAGAGCCCCTGTACTCTTCTGGTCCCCTGATGGTTTCTAGTCTGTGAAGCCCCCAAGGCCCCTACCTCTGCCAACAGGGAGCTGAGGATGTACAAGGACTGGCCCCACAGATGGGGCAGCTTCCCCAGAGGAACCCTGTCCACTGTGTGAGGATTCTTATATTCTTCATCCACCTGGCAAAGAGAAAAAATCCAAATTCAGAATGTGAGAGAAGAAGAAGGCCAACGTCACTCACTGCACACGGGGCGGCGCACGGAGGATTTACACGAGGCCACTCATTTGATCCTCTAGAGCGATTCTGCCTGAGAGCCAGGACAGGGAGAACTGGACAAAGGCGCAGAGGTGGAACTCAAACCTAGGTTCGCTTCCAGGCCAGTGCTCTTGCCACAAGCAGACTGATGGCAAATGGTAGAGAGATAGGCACTGGAAGCCTGGCCTGCCTTCTTTGGCACAGGTCTGGGCAATAAAAAATTCACAGCTCATGCTTCTGTTTGGCCATATTATGGGTACAATGATCTAAAACATCAGACAACAGCCATGGCAGTGCAGTGCTGGATGTTATCTTCTACCTGGCTCTCCTCAGGGGTGCATAAACCCCGTGTGACGATACAAGGAAACTACCAGAAGGTGGCGCTATTTATTGAGGAAAACAACTATTGGATCGCTCGTTTTCCATCAAGGATTCAAAAAAGCTAAATCCAGTAGGAGCTTTTGACTCATCAAAATAAGCTACAGTTCCCTTTCTGATGGACACTGCTGGCTACATGCTGTAAAAGTGGGTCTGTAACTTTCTCTGCAGTAAACTCCACGCTGACATTTGGGTTTTACAATGTTCGTTGGTTGGGGGTGACGTGAGCGACCCCCTTCTTCCTCCACAAAACCCAAGCCAACCGAAGGAAACAGGGAACACGTCTTTCTCCAAAGGGGGAAAAAAACAAAATCACATCATGAGGTGACTCATTTCCTGCTTATAGATTAATCAGTGATGTTATTAATATATTTACTACATTTTGAAAAATTTGCTGTAGTAAACGAAGAAAAACCTAAGCTCATAAACTGAACAGTTAAACGTCACCAGTAATCAAACAGGATAATAGGATAATATGTGGAGGGAGAGTCTCCAAAATGTCATCGTGGTTATATTTGGGAGGTAAGATTAGAGAGAAATATTTTCTTCTTTCTACTGAATTGTGGAGGTTTTGCAGTACGCAGGATTACTTTTACAATCAAATTGTGTGTTAAAGCTTTTTGAAATGTAAATAGTGTTAAGAAAGACGGCACAGAACTGGAATGGGAAATAGTTTATGCAAAGAACAGAAGGCAGACAAGTTGTCTGGATCAAAAGACAGCATGACTCTGCTCTCTTCCCACCCACGGCCAGCTCCCGCTTCCCCGCGGAGGTGTGCCTCTCCCTGCCTCCATCTCAGTCCTTCCAGGCTGTTTGCAGGTCCTCTAACGCACCGAGCCTTTGCTGTTGCCACTCTAGTGTCTGCCCTCCGGCCCCACCAACTTGCTCTCCCGACAACGCCCCCCTCCCCGCCAGCCTGCAAGCTTGCAGAGACTGAGCCGGTGTTGTGACCCCTCTGTCAGCGCACTTGCACTGGTCTCGAACTGTCCGATGCAGCCTCTGTGGCTGGTGGCACCTTGCAAAAAGCATGTCCAGCTGAGGAAATGAATGACACTGAAACCCAGGCTGGATGCCGTCTTGGCCCAGGGCTGCAGCCACTCTAAGGACAGGGCCCTTTTTCTAGTTTGCATAAAGGTGCCTTATGAGTCTAGGTGGCCCTGTGTGCAATGGTTTCTATATATTACTGATGTGATGGGTAAACCTTCCTATCTTACTGGGAAGCAGCCAATACACTATGTTCAACATAAAAGCATGTTCAAAACTGGTGATATGTAAACATGCTAGATAAAGGAGGGTGTTGAAATGACAAGCAGAAGCCCAAAGCTCAGTGTGGAGTTTACGAGAAAGCTGCAGAGTACCCTTTCATGTACAGCCAGAACTGTTCACCAGAAAAAAAAAAAAAAAAAAGGAGCACTTATAACACCCAGCATTTACTATAGTCAGGAAATGTGCCTTTTAGTAGAACATAGATGGCTGGTTATTCTCTATTCTGTAACTATTTATTTTCCCTTCCTCTGCTTCCAGGTGCCAAACCACCTTCCATAACTCATTTTGTTTTGCCAAGTGCCTCCGTATCGGAAAAGGGGCAACCTGAACAGGTAGTCCCAGCCCTCACTGTCAGCACCCCCTCCCAATACATACACATGACACAGTAAAAGGAGTACAGGAGCAGGAAATCTAGGCCTCTGCCACTTACAGAGAAAACAGCCCGTGCAGGCTCCATGGCCAGATCTGTTTAGTGAGGGACTCTCTGCTCCCTGGAAATGCACCACCCATTAGGAGGCAGCGTGGGGTTATGAGGAGGCCCTGAACTGGGGATCTGGTTCCAGGTGGAGCCCAATGCTGTCTGAGCTCTGACAGTTCCCACAGCCTCTCTGAACTGAGGCAGATAATTTCAAAGGCCCTGACCATGTGCTGGTGGGCCTGATTCAACCATAGAAGCCCTAGACCCAAGCTGCTGCATGACAGCCTCTGCCGGGTTACCCTCTCCTGCAGGCCCTGTCAGCTGAGGAAGGGATGCTGGTCTCGTCCTCCCACTAATTCAATAATGACACTTTAAAGCAACAGGAACACGTGAAGGAGCAATAGCCTTGAATCAAGAATTCTTTTCTTCTAACATGAGGAAATCTTCCCATTAAGATATATATGTCCAGGAGCTCTCGTCGTGGCGCAGTGGTTAACGAATCCGACTAGGAACCATGAGGTTGCAGGTTTGATCCCTGGCCTTGCTCAGTGGGTTAAAGATCCGGCGATGCCGTGAGCTGTGGTGTAGGTTGCAGACGCGGCTCGGATCTGCTGTTGCTGTGGCTCTGGCGTAGGCTGGCGGCTACAGCTCCGATTAGACCCCTAGCCTGGGAACCTCCATATGCCCCAGGAGCGGCCCTAGAAAAGGCAAAAAGACAAAAGATATATATGTTCATCATGAGCCAACTTAAGAAACTTGGTAGAACAAAAGTACCTTTGGGCATCTTGGAACTGGCCAGTTTCTCTCTTCCTGATATAGCGTGGCTTCTAAGTGATTGCTCAAGCTACAGTTCAGGAAGTGCCTGACTCAAAGGAAGAGATTCTCAACTACCCCAAACAGGCGGGCCTCAGTTGCAGACCATCGCAATGAGTAAAAAGGAGTTAACAAATTTTTTGGTTTCCCTGGGCGTATAAAATTAGGGTCACACTATACTGTCATATATTAAGAGTGCAAGAGCATTTGGTTTAAAGGAAATGTACACATCTTAATTTTAACATACTTCACTGCTCAAAAATGCTATCATCTGAGCCTTCACTGAGTTTAGTGGTGACATCAAAGATCACCAATCACAGTTCACCGTAACAAATAATCATGAAAAAGTCTGAAATGTGAGGATTACCAAAATGTGACAGAGACACAACGTGAGCAAATGCTATTGGAAAAACTTGATGAAGGGTTGCTGCTAACCTTTAGTTTGTGGGGAAAAGAAAAAAAAAAAAAACATAGACACAGTATCCGTGAAGTTGTGGTGAAGTGAGGTCTGCCTGTAGCTCTCTCGCCCTCCCCCAGGGAGAGTCTGTCTGGATTCTTCTGGGGCGATGTGGGACAACACAGTGCCCAACAGTGTTCTGTACTGTCCAGGGCCTGTTTGGCCTTGGGCTTGGCAGAGGGACAGGTATCCTCTGAAGGGCCTCCAGTGACGCCTCCCTTGGGTACCTGGGTCCAGCGCGGCTCCAAAGCTACTATAACTCCTGTGACAGACAGGAGCGCTACTGAAGACTTTACAGGCTACGTCTCCTGGGCAAGTGTTAGGTCTTAAAGGAGAAGGGAAAATGCCGTAAGGCCAAGCGCCAACTCACGTCATTCCAGATAAGCAGCGCCTGTTACCTTGTCAGGTGGGATGGCGTAGAGCTCAGGCACCAGGCGGATCCCGTCCTTGCCCCGGATTAATATTCCCTCCAGGGCCTCGCGGTACTCTTGCACCTGGAAAACAGCCCCATCCCCCAAGGGGTGAAAGAGCAGTGCCACACAGAAAAACAGCTCTTTGGCAACTAACAGATTAGAAGTAGGACCCGGGCTAAGACATGCACAAATACCTTCAGCTCAAGGGGTGCAGGAGGAACCTGGACTCTTGCTGAGAGCAAATGTTAGGAGGAGCTAAATGCAACTGGTCTTTTGTATGCTGTCTTTAACTCATGATTAAAATATTTCACTCAACTTCTCATTTAAATTTTGTCTCACCAGCTACACTATAAGCTTTCTGGTGTGGAGGCCAGTACATCCCTTTTCCACCTGTTGGTAGTTTTCCATTTAAAATGCCCTCATTCAGGAGTTCCCGTTGTGGCTCAGGGGTAACGAGCCCACCGATTATTATCCATGAGGATGAGGGTTCGATCCCTGGCCTCGCTCAGTGGGTTAAGGATCCGGCGTTGCTGTGAACTGTGGTGTAGGCCAGCAGCTGTAGCTCTGATTCAACCCCTAGCCTGGGAACTTCGATATGCCCTGGGTGTGACCCTAAAAAAAGACTAAAATAAAATGCCCTCCTTCAAACATTTATTGCTCAAGAAATTTTGCTGAATGAATTGGATGTGAAGAAAATGCAGTGTCTGTACTATGATCCATACACCCTGATTCTTAGGATATGCTACTCAATATAATAAAAGCAGTGATGTTGATTTCTACTAAATTAAAGAGGCAGTGATTAAGACCTTTGTATTAAAAGGGAAATGAAGAAAGAAAAAACCTTCAGCCACCCACCCCACTATTTAACACATTTCACCTCTGGAGAGCCCAGTCACATGGCTTCCCGATTTCATTTTCTTCTTTGAAATTTATGGACAGCAAAACATGACGGGGTGCATCGCTTTTAAAATGTCAATGGGCAACAAGTGGAACAGGGAGCATAAAGCAGTAAATTCTGAGACCTAGAAAATAAGGGATTAAGCACAGGCTTTTCTGTCTCCTTAGCTTTTGTTTCTGATAATTGTCAAGCTTGTTCGTAACAGAAATTCCAACTCAACCCTTTTGAGAGATCTCAGTTCTGGGATACAAGAAAGCCTAAGACCCAAGATAATCACTAAAGCATAAGAGTAAGAATCGACAACGGGGGAACGTTAATATTTCAAGCTTACTGCCGCTTCTGAAATACCTCGGCAATCCTGAACAGAGGCAGCTTTCAAAGACTAAAATGAGTTTTAGATTGCATATCCTACCCAAGAATATGTGATGTGAACAGATTAAAAAAGACAGCCAAGTATATGAGCTTGTCAATAAGCTTCATAAGGACAGGTCTGCTCTGCTCACCAAAGTGTGCATGGCAGCAAATGCTAAAGCAATGTGTCTTGAACAAATGAACTTTGCATTAACAAATACTCATTGTATTGTGCACTTACTATGGACTCGGCAAAGGCGATGTACCAGTGAACGGGATGGAGACCACCTCTACCGGGGTCCTTTGATAAGTAAGTGGGAAACACAGTTAGAAGTGCCACGCTGGTGTGAGAGCTGTGGGGCTTATAAAAGGAGCACCTGATCCAGCTTTTCGAATTTCTCAAAGAAGAGACCCAACGGATCAAGAGGAGGAAGGAGCAGTTGGGGTAGAAAGCATATTCTGGGCATTTGAGAAAAAGGGACAGACAGTCTTGTTCAAAGGACTGAAAAAGTTTCCATGTGCTTGGATCATAGAGCTCAACAAAGGAAGTAAGGAGTAAGAAATCAGGCTATTGGAGTTCCCGTTGTGGCACAGTGGAAATGAATCCGACTAGGAACCTGGAGGTTGCGGGTTCGATCCCTGCATTGCCATGAGCTTTGGTGTAGGCCGCAGACTTGGCTCGGAAATAGTGTGCCTATGGTGTAGGCCTGAGAACCTCCATATGCCACAGGATGCGGCCCTAAAAAGGAAAAAAAAAAAATTGGGCTACAGTGGTGAAAATGAGGGCCAGATGGTATGAGATTCTACAAAACATGTGAAGAGCTTGTATTTTACCCCAAAAGCAATCAGGAAGCCATTCAGAACTTTTAAGCAGACCAGTAGCATAATCTCTTTCTTAATAACAGCACCCTGGCAATGGGTGTGCAGAACAGCAGGAAGGAGGCTGGAGGCTGGGAGACCAGGAAGAATGATGATATATTAAATAAGACATTAGCCAAGAGTACCTTAAACTAGAGTTGAAGACAGCAAAACCATGGCTGGTCTGAAAAGAACAGCAGCAACAACAAAGCTGGTCTGTGGAAGCCTGTTTGGTGGTCCCGGATGAACCCGGCCTCCTCATCCTTGAGCCTTTGGGTAGTGCCTCCCTTTGAAAAACTTATGCTAAAAGCCCTCAGATGTAACATATTGGGTTAGGCTAATCAACAGAGAATTTCCTGTTTTTCTTGAATAAGCTGAAATTTGGTCCTCTCCTCGTGTCCTCAGGTTAAAAAAATTAATAAATGACCCTGGTGTCTACCCCCCGTCAGGGTTCTACATGATCAAGATACTGTAGAAACTGTACTTATTTTTCCCAGCTTGCATTTCTTCTATATTTAATATCTTATTAGTGTTTTAGCCTCACTGATAATGCCAAAATACTCCAGTATGAAAAAGGTAAGGCACTGACCCCTGGCTTGACTGTGCCCTAGATAAAATCCCTAAAAATAAGAGCCTAAATTTTAATAATGTCTGGCATTCTGTGGTCCCCCTCAGGGTATATCTTTGTCTGCGGTTTTGATTACCCATCTTGGGCCTATGAATGCCTTGACAGCTAGTGGATAGGTGGTATTTGTTTATTGGGATCAAAATGTTGGCTTGAAACTGGAAAAAGAATATTTTCAAATGAGTGCTAAACAGTTTCATTCCTCAAGCCCTAGTTAGGTCTACGTCCCTTAATCAGCATGAAGTAGCCCGAGTGGCCATCGCCTCTCTACCTTCAAGATGCAGGAATGATCAAAAGGTAGAAACGAGGAAGCTCTGAGTAATCATGAGTCAAATCCATTTCGCCTGCAACCTGCCTTCATTAATCAAAGTCCTTTTAAGACGTGCATGTCCTCCAAGCAGCACTGAGCCTAAAGAGGAAGATGTTTGCCTGGGTTGTTCTTTTCAGAAACTTGGAGTCAACTGTGTCTAGTTCCAGCTCAGCTGGTGAAGACTGGACCCCGTCGCCCTCCAACTGGGCCTGCGCGAATGTCAGAGGGCTGAAAACTCCACCCTCAGACCGTGCTAAGCGCCCCCATTTTGCAATGTGCAGGCCCATCGCCTAGTTACACCTGCGCAGAAGGAAGATCACCATACCTTTTCCCCATCACCTTTCCCCAAGCCTCAGACCACCCTGCTGCTTTAGTTTTTATCCCGTAAGTACCCCGAACCTCTTGCTTTTGGAAAGGCAGACCTGAGCCTTGTTCTCCTTGCATCACTGCTGTGCAAATAAATCCCCTCTTTGCTACAAACCTTGCCATCTCACCTTTGGCTTGCTGCACTCTGGCAAAACATACCCAGTTTGGCAGCAAGAGCCCTTAAATAATAGAATCCAGGCCTAAGCCTTAAGAAAGCTTGGCAGTTTCTGCTTTTGCATTCTGGAAGAAGATGACCACCATGTAAAAAGTTGAAACGCCCAGAGACTGCAAAGCTCTGAGACACCCAAGCTAGCCATGTGGAGGAAAACGAAGGCCTGAGTCAACAGTCTAGTTGAGCTCCTGGCCAACAGCCAGCATCGAGATGCCAGCTACGTGAGGAAGGCCATCTTGGAAGCAGATCCTCCAACCCCACTGAACCATCTCGGCTGACACTAACACTGGGTGAAGCAGAGAAAACCTGTCTCTGTTGAGCCTTGCCCAAATTGTAGAATAATGAGCACATAGTTGCTGTTTTAATTCACTAAGTTTGAGGAAAGTTTGTTAAGTGGCAACAGATAAACTGAAATAGTGCCTGAATTCTTGCCTAACGCTATGTTCCAGCAATAATCAGCACACCAGTGGAATGAAAATGCTGATGACCCGCACAACACCCAGCTTTTTCTCACCTGAACGGCATCACTGTTGAAGACCCCATCTATTATGAAATAAGTCCAGAACACAGGCCATTCACATTCAATGTTTTCAAAGAGCTTGAGTTCAGCAGGGTCATAATGCAATCGGTTTGGATCCTGGAACCAAACAGGTAAACCTTCTAAAAGGTGATGCCAGATGGCACAGGTTAATAGGGTTCTACCTCACTGGGTCTCCCTTGCTGTCTGATTCAGTGCAGCTTTGGGGCTGGTATAGTTCATTACATTAAGGTTTCTATATCTCTAGAACAAATCAATAGCAATTCGCCTCTCACAGTGCTGAGCAGACTATTTTATTGATACCATGATATCATCGCTATGGCAAAGGAATGCAGGGAGGCGACAGTTGGCCTTTTAAAAAATATGTGAGCCACAGAACTGTTTGTCCTTGTCTACAAGCTGGTTTTAAATCACCACCTTGCTGTCCTCCAGATGATCTTACTATTCTATTGCCTAACTCTAGCTTGCTGACTCCAAAACTGAGTTTCCTTTTCAATATTCCAGCATGTTATTTTTAGAATAAATTGAGGGAGAAGACCACAGGGGCAACTTATACATGAAGCAGGTAAGGAATCAGAAGAAAGAGTCTTTAAATACTACCTCTCTCGGGGTTTTATAACCATCTCGAAGGAAGCGACAGCATCCATAACGTCCCTAAAGATTAAAAAAAAGTGCATTTGATGAAACAGAAGAATTTCTTTGCCTTTTTGATTCAAGTCAGCCCTTCACCCCCTTTCCCATGAATCTTTTAGTAACAAAATGGTTACCAAGTGCTCTCTGCTATCAGTACAAGAAGTTATTTTTAAGTAGCTAGCAAAGTAAGCTCAGGTTTGATCAGGGCTTGGAAGGGAATGCCAAAACCTTCCATTAGGGCCTCAGTCAGGACTGCGAGAGTAATTTCTGAGAGTTCACTGAATGACCATCCATTTATTCTGATTTGCTGTATCGTGTAAAGATGCAAAGGGACCCTCACTGCTTGGAGAAGTCACCAGGGCATATATGTGGATTGGACTGTTTCTACTTGAAAGACTGGAAAGCCACGAGAACATTCCAGACTCTTCGCAGTTAGGTTCTGGATGCAAAGGAGCCTTGATTTTCTGAGAGGTAGGGCAGGCAGGTGGTGGGGCTTTCTATGGCTTAGGGCCATGGCTGCTGGTTTTCCTGGGCCAGGCACCAGTGTTCCACCCTAGCTTCTTGGGTGTTAAGTAAGAAGAGCAGTGGCAGTGGTCTCTTACTCTGCCTCCCTAAGCCCTGGATCACAGTTTTGGGTGTCCATTCCCCAGTTTCTTAAATGCACATGGGGCTACTCTATCGATGGCTGCAGAAGCAAGAGCACTCCTCGTGGCCAGCCGTGCAGTGTCTGGGGCATCCTGGGGAGACCCAGTCTAGACCGTGCTCCCCTTGAAACACTTTATTCCCTGCAGGAACTCCCTGCCTACTTTCACAAACCAAACTAAACAGGTTCTGTTTTCTCCACTGGTCCCTGACTGAAGCAGCACCTTCTTTTGGAGATATAGTTGGATACCCTTTACCCTTTTCTTTCCAAAGGTGAAAAGTATTTTTCACCTCATCTAAGTAGGATCATCAAGATGCAGATTTCGGTTTAGGAAACTTACATTCTTTGATCATTTTACAGACAACTTCAGTTGGCTGTAGTATTGAATAACCTCAGATTGGCGTGATGTGGCATAGCTTCTGCACTTCACCTCAGAGCAGAGACTTTTTTTTTGGGCAAGTCTGTGGCATGGAGAAGTTTCTAGACCAGGAACTGAACCCATGCCACAGCAATGACAACGTGGAATCCTTAACCCACTGAGCCACCAGGGAACTCCAGAGCAGGGACTTTTTTTTTTTTTTTTTTTAACCTCAATTTAACTTTGGGATCTCAAAGTCCCCAGAAATTGCGTGTGAAGTTTAAGGGCACTAGGAAATGGGCATTTCATTTTTTTTTTTTTCTAGCAGGGATTTCAGCTTTCAAGAGATTCTTAAAAGAGTCCATCTGTCATCTCTAAAGGGTTAAGAAGCTCTACCTTAGAAGTACTGGCGTGATGTAATGGGGTTTAAATGCTAAGAGCTTGCGTTGAAGCTCTGTTTCTTAGAGAATCAAGGCATTTACTGCTCTGAGACCTTCTTCTCTCACTTCTAGACTCAGCTTTGGACCCTTCACTCTGAGTCCACTTAGACACCAAGAGACTGACCTCATGGAGAACCAAGGCCTGGATGAGCTGCACCGTGTCATTGTCTGAGAGGGGCACTTAACACAGGGTAGAAGGGTACCGGTGTGACCAATGCTTACCTGGAGCTTGGAAATAATTTCGTTTTTGGTCACATTCACAAGGTTCACATCTTCCACTGCAAAGGCCGGGAAAGAAATAATGGAAAGAAGCCCAGCATCAATCTCTTTGGACGTCGATGCTCTTGGCAACATGGAGAACAGAATGGACTGAATGAGAAACAAACAGGTGGCTTTAACCTCAGAAGCACTAAGAGTTACATACTGTATCTACAGACGACAACTTTATAGCCAGGGAACATTTAAATGAGTTTGCCAACTTTTAGTAGCGCTTTTTCCTGCCAACACGGCCCCTGCTGGGTGAACTTGCCTACCCAACCAATGCTTCCCGTTGGCTGTAGGAGTACGGGGGGGAGCCAGGGAGAGAGGCCGTGTGCCTGCAGCCTGTGTTGAGAACTGTTTGCCTCACTTCCTTCCGTGACGTCTGTTGACTCTGCTGGGCCTTTAGGACACACAGGGAAGGAACTAAGGACTACCTTGTCAGCAGGCTAGTGTGTCCTGAATGTGAAGATAAAGACAGCGAAGAACACACATATGGGGCCAACATGGAGAAATGTCTGGCTTCTGTAGAATGTGACCAGTTGGACTGAGCGACCCAGGAAGCACTTCAAGGAGTCAAATTCAGAAGACCACATGAACAGACAGAATGGTTTAGGTGAAACAGAATGAGTTTCGTCCTAGAAAGGACAGACTACTTAGTGGCACCATAACATGGCCTCAATTATAAGGTGGCTGGATTAGGCACTGTAAACTAAAGGAAAGTGAAATTATAAGGAGAAATTTGGGAAGGGAGGAGAACTAACGCTGGGATCTAACACACACAGACATGGGACTAGACCCCAGCAAACAGTCTTATTAAATCTTCCACATGAAAGGAATTGGAGAACTATGTCCAGTTCACACATGAGGACTCAGATGCAGAGACTCCTGCCCGAGGGCATGCAGCTAGACTGCGACAGAGCTGGTATTCCAATCTAGGCCCCGAGGGTTACAGAACTCATGGCATTTCCACTAAGGACTCCTCATCCACCAAAATGCATACCAGCTTGACTTTATTAAACCAAACCCCAGGAAAGAGCAGATTCTTCATTAAAGACTATTATGGGGGGAAATGGAATGAGCTAGAAGGGCAGAATAAGTATGGAGGGGAACCCTTCAGCTTCAGAACAAAGCTTCACGTTCTACAGCCAATTGACTCCCCAGCCCAATTCTTTAACTAGTCGCCCTGCCTAGGCTCTCTCTGCCTGAAGCACACACTCCCACCAGAAGCTCTCGGCTTACACGTTGTTCTGTGTCTCACTCTCACAGCACAGTACCTGGCATACAGTGGGCCCTCACTAAATAAGAGCTTGCTGGAGTTCCTGTCGTGGCTCAGTGGTTAACAAATTCGACTAGGAACCATGAGATTGTGGGTTCGATCCCTGGCTTTGCTCAGTGGGTTAAGGATCCGGCGTTGCCGTGAGCTGTGGAGTAGGTTGCAAACTCGACTCGGATCTGGTGTTGCTGTGGCTCTGGCGTAGGCCGGCGGCTACAGCTCCGATTAGACCCCTAGCCTGGGAACCTCCATATGCCACAGGAGTGGCCCTAGAAAAGGCAAAAAGACAAAAGAAAAAAAAAAAAAAGCTTGCTGAGTTGCCAGCAACAGGTGACTGACGGTCTGCTAAATGGAGTCCTTGAATGTGCATCAAATCACACCTTTCTCTCAGCTGTCTTTCAGGGAGGTTCTGCTAATCGCCATTTCTCCAACATCATCTCTCCTCCACTGTCCACTCTGCCTGCCCATCCCCACTCCCTCCCCAAGTGAACTATTGCTTGCTAGTCATCCAATTTGAGGACCTCATGAAATAAACATGACAGAAAACCACCTAATGCCCAAAAAACATAAAACAGATTTTGCCTCCAATAAAACAAGGTTGCCTTGATTGTCGACTCCATACACACAACATCATTGTTGTGTCTTATGTTTGCACAGTCCTTTCTGGCTCACGAAGTACTCTGACAAACTAAGTGCATTACTCTGATCCTTATGACCACCTTGTGCAACAGGAGGAAGGTCTCAGTTGCCCATTTAATGGATGAGGGAACTGAAGCTCAAAGAAGCCAAATACCACCAAGCTAGAAAGGTGAGGCATCTGAACTGGAGCCCGAGTCTTCCATGAATCTCCTTCCCTACTCCCCGGGCTGTGCGAGGCTTGAGCCATTACCTGGCAGTGTTCGACCTCATCAGGCAGGACGTGGATCACGGACTTGCGACCTCCATGGGCTCCAAAAAGGTCCAGTTCATCAATTGCCTCGAGGGCTGCCTATAAGCACCGGTATGAATTACTTTTTTGTTCTAGCAAACACATACCCCCATATCTGGTACTTCTTTTTTATTAAGCCATCTCTCACAGACAGTCTCCCAAAGGTGATTAAACATGTCTTTAAAATCCAGCTAAAGTGTTCTATATGTGCAGTCTATCCTTATTTTCAGTGCATAAGACCTTTCCTGCATTTTGCTGCTCACTAAAGGAACAAGAAGGAGAAAATAGAAAAATACTTCCTAGACTTCCTGGTGTGGCTCAGCGGAAACAAATTTGACTAGTAATCATGAGGATGCAGGTTCAATCCCTGGCCTTGCTCAGTGGGTCAGGGATTCAGCGTTGCCATGAGCTATGGTATAGGTCGCAGATGCAGATCAGATCTTGCATTGCTGTGGCTGTAGTGTAGGCCAGTGGCTATAGCTCCAATTGGGCCCCTAGCCTGGGAACCTCCATGAGCCGCGGGTGTGGCCCTAAAAAAAAAAAAGAAACAGAAAAAGAAAAATATTTCCCAAAAAAATTAGTATTCTACCCCAAAATGAAGTATTAACAACACAGCATTGTGTATGTTAAGGGGCGGAAGGGCCAAATTCATGGTTGGCTTTTCTTTCACCTACTTTAGTGGTTAACTTCTACCATTAGCATATATGGCACTTAAGAAAGTTAATTCTTTTAGTATTAAGTATGTTTTCTGTCAGTTAACTTTAACAGCACATTTATTGTTGCTTTAAAAATTCTAGTTCTGGGAGTTCCCACTGTGGCACAGTGGTTAAGGATCTTACATTGTTTCTGTGGCAGTGTGCGTTTGATCCCTGGCCTGGTACAGTAAGTTAAGGATCTAGCACTGCCTCAGCTGTGGCATAGGCTGCAGTTGCAGCTTGGATTCAGTCCCTGGCCTGGGACCTTCCAAATGCTGGGGATGCGCCCCCCCCCCAAAAAAAAGAAGAAAAAATTAAAAATAAAAATTCTAGTTCTGGAGTCTTTCCTTGGTCTAAAATTATGCGTAAGTCTTAAGGAAGAAGGGGGGGAGGAGGCATGCTAAATGTCTAGGGCAAGAGATATAAACTGGTGGCCAGCAGCTGAATCTGCCCCACAGGCATGTTTTGTTTGGCCTGAGGAAATTTTAAAAATGATTTGAATTAGAATACTTTAGAGAGAGTTCCCAGTGTCCCTAATATCCCCACGCCCCCAGATAATTTTCTCTCTGGCCAGCTTTACTAGTTTCTGTTGCTCGCTTGACCTGACCCTGTAGCCTTTTAAACTTGTGAGCCCTGCCCTTAAAGTGGTCATATTCTTCAGCCTTCTTTTATGACTCAGAAAAGGAGACTGGACATCACACATCCAACTTCTTAGAGAACAACAAAAGCTTAGACCCATGGGTGATAACGATGGATAATGAGGAGCAAGTGCACTGCTTTTCGGGCACGTGCTGATTTCAGTGTAGGAAAACTACCTTTTTCACCTACAATTCAGCTGGCTGCGGTACATGTGCCACTCGTATCTCATACTTGATGTTGGCTTTTGAAACATATGCTAATCAGATTAAATGCAAACCGCTCAAGATGAGAACCAAATCAAAGCAGTTAAAGATGCACAGAAAGAAGAACAAGCAAGATGAGACTGTCACCTTGGCCATTCCTACAGAGCTGGCATTCAGCTCTGGAATGCCTTGATTAGTCTTATCTCCACGTTCCCACATTCCATAATCCTGCAGGAGAAAAAGGGAAAGAGAGGTATATGAGAAGTGCTATGGAAAAATGATTCCTTTATGTCACCGCAAACATAATGAAACACGAGCACCTCCTCTCAAAGGCTGCAATTCATGGCTTTATGTACTCAGGCTGTGTTTTTTCGGTTTCAGTTCACTTGACCTCTGTGTGGAGTTTTGGAAGTAAAAATATTCAAGTGGTGAAAAAAGCATGCAAAGACACTCAAGTTTCTTATTTCTAAAAGTTATTAATTTGTAAGAAACTCTTGATCTGTAGAGAACAAAATAGTTTATCTTTTTTTGTCTCTTTTTTTTTCCAAAATAGTTTATCTTAAAATAAAAGGTTGCCCTTTATTTAGCTAATTCTTTTGAATGTATATTAAATTGTAAGATGGAATAAAGAAACTTTAAAAAATCAGATATAACTAGATGATGAAGCCAACCCAAACCATTTAAAATAATATCTATTTCTAGCATTACCTCTTGAGGAAAAAATACTCAGCAAGTTAAAACTTGCTAAAAAAAGGCTCAGAATTCTGAACTTTCCCAGTATTTTAAAATGAATTAATATGAATTGACTTAGAACAGCCCATCCACATAGAGGACTTGATACATGCATACCCAACTTTTACAGTTCATATTTTCAGTTAAGAAACCTAAGCACTGGATACTATTTTGAAACAATGCTATATGCACCACTGAAAGATTACAACTCAAGAAGCATAGGACCAATGCCAACTTTTGTGGTATTTACTATTATTACAGAAAGGTGAACATTTTCAAAATGTGAAACTTAGGACCTAGACACAGTGTAGCAACTGCAGACCCTTCCCTGCCATGCAGGCCTTGCCGCTGAGCCCCAGGACCCCTTCCTTTGGTACGCTTTACATCTGGCCCTTTCTGCTGCGACCCATCCTGACTCCAACCCTGGAGCCAAGTGACTCATCCTTAAAAACCGCTCTGATCCGCTCACTCCCAGGCGTAAGAGTCTAAAATGACAAACCGTTTATTCTCTAGTGGATCATGTTCAAATCTCTCTCTCTGGATGGCCATACCTCCAGCAGCCATCTCCGCCTCCTGCACAGCCACAAGCTGATTTTACTTTCTACTCTGCTCAGGTACTCAGCTTTCACCCTAAGAACACTCCTTCGCTCTGCGCCCACTTTCCCAAGTACCCCTCCCACAGCCACAGTCTGTTCCCATCTCCATGACTGTTCCTACTACTCCCACACCCTTTCCCCTCCCTTCTGCTTATCTAAGCCCTACATGTCCTCCAAGGTCCAACTCAAGTCCCACCCTTTCCACAAAGACTTCCCAAGTTTCTTCAGACCAGGGTTTATCAGCCTCGCGGCACTACTGACACTTGGAGCCTGGTCACTTGTATGGGGTGTCCTGTGCACTGCAGAATGTTCAGCAGAATCCCTGGCCTCTATCCACTGGATGCCAGTAGGACCCTCCCCAGAGTGGCAGCCAAAACCATCTCGAGACATTGCCAAAAGGCCCCTGGAAGGCGAAGACTGCCCCTGGTTGAGAAATACTGCTTTAGCCCTTGAGTCAGCAAACTATGGCCCTTGAACTACATCTAGTTTGCCACCTGTTTTTGTAGATAAGTTCCATTTGGGACATAACCACACTCACAAGCTCATGGGTACAATGGCAAGACCTTCGGGTCAGCCCCAAACAGCGTGGTCCTCAAAGGGCTGAAAAAACCATTAGGTTTGATACTTACAGCGACTTTATAGGCAGCTTCTATGTAGAAAACAAGATTCTGTATGAAGGCCACCTCATCAAGGGTGAAAATTATACGTAAACCTAGTAAAAACAAAAAAGCAAGGAAGTTATGGGTTATATTGTAAAGTGGGAAGTGCCCTTACAAATTACAAATATTACACTTCTAGGAAATAAATCCTTTTACCCCCATTTTCATTTTTCTTACCAGGGCATCAAAAATTAAGTATGAAGTAAATCGTAAGTTAACATCTAATCTCGGAAGGAAGGAAAGAAGCAGGGAGGGAAGGGAAGAAGAACAAAATGACTCCACTTTTGTGTTTGTGCTAACTGGTAGAAAGCACTGAAAGAGAAGATATGGGGCCTTCGGTTATGTGTTGGATTCATGCAAAGAAGACTGCACAGAGCAAGCGCTTCAGCCCAGAGCAACCACTGTCCTTGTCCTTGAGTGAGCCAAAGGGCAGGTACTTTTCCCCAGTGGCACACAGGGAAAGCAGAGCCCCTGACTGCAGGAGACAGCTCTTCGCCTGGTGGAAAGGCCAGCTCCCAGGTCCTGCCCAGGGGGCTGCATCGGTGTGCTAAGGCAGGCAGTGAGGGGGTAGCTGGCGTTTCGCTGGCGTCCTCAGTGTACATCTGGTTACGGCAAATACACATATTTTTAAAGCATGAATTCTTGAAGCTAGTATGGGCATGGTAAGATATGCACTCTTACAACGGTAAGGGAAGTTTAACTAGTAAACTCTTCTGAAAACAATTTGGCAACAAGTAAGAGCAGCCTTTGAGTAATATCTAACTAACAGAAGGAAGTAGAGATGGTGATCAAATCTGGTATTGCAACATAGTTTTAATAGTGGGGGAAAAAAGAATAAAGGAATAGTTAAACTTATTATGGCATATCCAGTGATAAAGTCGCTAAAATTGTGTGTACAAACAGCTTACAATATCATGGAGGAAATGCTTAAGTTATAATGCTATATAATAAAAAGACTATATTTATGTTTACACTGTGACCTTAAATATGTGTTAAAATACACAGACAAAAAACTTGGAGGAGACACATTCAAATGAAAATTGGCAGTGAGATTTTTTTTTCTTTGTACTCCCTTGTATTTTCCAAAATATCTACAGTAAGCTCATATTAACTTTCATAACCAAACCATATTTTTAAGTGCTTGGTTTATTCACAAGTCATAACAATATTATTTACTGACTTATCCTATTTCTGGAGTTTTGCATTTGCAGTTTGAAATACATGAGAAGCCTCTAACTTGGGAGCGTGAATTGAGGAGACTGGAGATAAGAATTTGAAACACAGCAGCTAAGTAACCTTACTTGAGGCCCTGAGGTTCACAGAGCAGGCCAGCAACCTGGAGCTCAGGAGGCCTGGCATCCAGGACTCCCTGAAAGCAACAGCTTGGGCTTCGACAAGAACAACACTCACCGTCCAGAAGTTCTTGGCCCACTCACAGCATGGACTCTAGGGACTGAAAGACAGATCTGGGCACACTGGTGACTTCTAGAAATTATGTTCTTTGGTTATAATCTGGATAAATGAGGGTGTGTCTAGAAAAGGGCAACTAGGGGAGTGAGAAGAAGAGTGGAAGGGCCAGGCTGCTACTCCTGGAGAAGAAAACTCTAAGATGGGGCATGACACTGGCTGCAGATATTTGAACTATTAAAGGTAGATCTGATCTAGGTTGGTCCAGTAATTAGGGAACAGTGACAACAAGGAAGCTTTGGGATCAACCAGCAAGATGCTAACACAGCTGACACAACAGCCCTCATCCTGCGAGGGCGCAGGAGGCTGACCATCAACAAAGCCACAGAGTCAATGCACATAATGCAATGCAAAAAGAAACATGCCTTTTCTTTACAGAAATAGCTTATTTTGAATACTGATCAATGCCTGCCCCTTTCTGCTGCGTTCTGGATTGTCACTCCCAGTACAAGGGGCTCAATCAGCCCTGGCTCACCCGAGGCAGTCATCTGAGCCAGGAACAGGAGGAAGAGGGAGGTGGCATCCACTTGGAGGTGGCCCCACTGGTCGTCGCCCACCACAGTGCTGCAGGTGGCGGTGTTGTATTTGGCATGCAGGCTGTCCTTGGTACTCTGAGTGTGCTTGAACTTCTCCACCTTATCCACCTGAGAAAGCAAGCGAGCTGCACATAGTTAAGGAGTTTATGGCTGGCAAGGTCAAGCTCTTGATCTAGGAGCCAGAAGGATGGAAGGATGGATGTTCACTGCTTAGCAAGCGCCACACAGAGGGGCTGTGTGGGGATTCTTCCGCTCATCATCTCTGGGATTTTAATAAGCTCTGCAGAGGTAAGGGGTCAAGCCAAAGGGCTTCTTTGTCTGCTCTCTCCAAATGAGCTGGATACATGGCAGGCACTCAATGAGAGGGAGGGAAGGAGTGAGGGAGGAAGGGAGGAAGAGGACCCTCCTTTTCCTCTTTAAATTTCAACTGCTTGTTTCCTTATGTTGGAAGGAGAAGAGCAATGATGTCTCTGAAGGTGGGGCACGTGCCGATTAAGTGGGGGAGACCATACCATATTTATCTTGGAATCTGTGCTGCAGATCCTAGTATCATCTGTATATAGTACACACTCAGCGAATTGTTTTACCTACCCCTCATTGAAAATACCAGTAAATGCTTAAAAACAAGCATTTTAACTCAAAAGAAACCCTTTGATAAACTCAACAGAATAAACAATGGCACATGGCTTTCTAGGAGTGGCTTTTACAAACATTTTCTTCTCCATTTACAAAAAGGGCATGTTCTCCTTTTACACGAGTTACTCTTGAAAAGAGATTCTGATAAAGTGTCCCTTGAGTCTGGTTCTACAGTATAATAAAATTACTGAGGATAATTTTACAAGAAAACAAGCAGAATATTTTCAATTTCTCTTCATCTTGAAGAGTGCAAAACACGAAGACATTTGTCACCATGAAAATGATGAAACACCCGCTCAGATGACCCAAAAATACATCTGTCGTTTTCCACCTACCTGTCTCATCATGCACTGGAGAAGACCTCGCATCAGTTTCACCACGTTCTACAGAAATAAAGTGGGATCAGTAACAAAGTCAGCTTCCTAGTTCCATGCAACGAACCTCCTCACCGCGTGGCCTTCCCTGGGAAGGCAGACTCAAGCATGTACTAGCATTCTGATGGTTTAGGCTATTTCTACCTCTCCACTCTGTCACAAAGAAAGAAAATCTTGACGAAGTAACTTATCTCAAGTAAAAGAGTTGGACCAGATGGCATCTCCTGGCTCTGAAATCCAATGACTCCTACTACTTTATATTTCAGCAAAACAATTTTTATAAGCCTAGTACCCTGAAGCTTTATGGTACGATTCTTAGTAATTTATTGTCATGCTAAGGACGAGTCAAGTCCACCATGCCTTCCCCAAAGTAATGATGCTTTGCCAAAATAGCCATTTATGACACCATGACTGGACTATTGAGTAAAGTTCTTACAAAATGCAAGTAGCTGCCAAGGTTTCTTAATAATTTATATTGGAATGAATTATTATAATTATTATGAATAATAACAATAATACTATGAAAATCAGACAATCTGTCCTAGTATTGTATAGAACACTTTACCTAGATTCCCATTCATCCTTGTAACACCGGAAATGAGGTGGGTACTGCTATTTCCCCACTTTACAGATGAGGAACCTGAGGCTGATGAAGCAACATTGCTAAGTCTCTCAGCTGCTGGGGGTGGAGCAGGGACAGAACACAGGCCGTCTGACTCCACAGAGTCTGAGCTCCTAGTCAACACATTATGTTGCCTCCCACTCCCTCCACAATTCAAGCCCACTGAAAGACTGGTCTTAATACGTCTTACCAAAAACACCACAGCAACTTCCCTTTCGGTTGCAGCAGGTTAAGGATCTGGCATAGCTGCAGTTGCAGCACAGGCTACAACTACAGTGTAGGTTTGATCCCTGGCCCAGGGACATCCATATGCCAGGGATGTGGCCAAAAACAAACAAACAAAAAAAAAACCCACTATAAAACTACTTCACAAGTGGCTGGAGAATGGGATATTTTTAGGTCAAAGGAGTCTGGCTGAAAGAAGTTCCCATCCAGGACCACCAGCATCTCTTCTCTTACAGAATGCACATGGTTTGCGTAGAAGACGTATTGAAGCCACAAAAGTTAATTGCCTGAGAAAAGTCTGAAATGGATCACCCTTCGGATTCTTCCAGCTCTAAAATCTTAGGATTCTAGAGCATAGTCTCACTTTATGTCAAAAATTCTTTTGAGGCAGAATATCCTACCTCATAATTAAAAGGTGTAATTAACACTGTTATAATTAACACTGCCTACAGTGTGTAGCATAAACATTTGTCCATTGGCTGCCCTTCAAATAAATTTTCTATTGTGAAGAATCACAGTGGTTCCCAACTGGAAGTGACATGACCATCCCCCGAGAGTGGGAGAGCATCTGTAAATGTGGGGGTGGAGGCATTTTTATTGTCACCACGATGGGGGTGGGAGCTATAGGAATTTAGTGAGCAAAGGACTCAGGACACTACGTGTCCTGCAACACATGGGATAGTCTCGCACAATGAATAACTGTACTGCCTAAGCCCCAAATGCAGCAGTGTCCCTATTAAGGATCATCAGAAGATCTCACGTTATTTTCCATAATCAAGGGAGACGTCTCCTACATTATTAACCACATTAATCAAACAGTGTGGCCTGTTTGTGCCCCTCTATTGTCAGTCACAGATTGGCAAATCTCATCAACTCTAACTCAGATCAGAAACTGCTTACAGAGGAGAGGTAGCGGGTGTGTGTGTGTGTAGAAAGGCATGGTTTTACTTGCATTTTATCTCAGAGGAGGATGGAAAGTTTGGAAGATACTAACATCAAATTATTATACTGTTACATGAATGCTTCACTTATGTAATAGCTATCCAATACCTCGGAGGAGCATTCTATGCTTGCCGTATACATTTTAAATACTATCCATTCTTGCTTTACCTCCAGGACTGGGTGGCTTCATCACATCACACTCAGTATGTCTAGTCAAATGCAAACTGTCCTTTCTTTGCCCACACCGACAGGCTTCTCCTCTTAGCGTCCCTACTGCTCCCAAGGCAGCCTGCCACTCATGCCCACTTTGGCTGCTATAAACAAGCAGCGATCAGGCTGTAAGAACTCTCCTTGGACCTGACAATCCACTGGCTTTGTTGGCCAGTGAGGAATGTATGAATGAAAGACAAATCCCAAAGGCTCTCATGCCAAGAGAATAATACTTTTATGTCAATGCTTCTTACTTTAATGCTGTCACTCAAAACACTGAAAATACCTCCTGTGTTTAAGGGCAGATTATTTTCTTATATACTTAATGATGGCAAGTCTTTGCTTTGGTGGGTACTTGGTTCCTGATTTTGGAAAAGAATAAAGGGACTTCACTTGTGCCGTATGGTAACATAGGCATGAAATCTGGACAACACCAATGTGGTTCAAAATAAATAAGACTGCTTTGGAATGACTCAAACTAGAAAGGCAGTTTTTGGTTTTTTTTGTCTTTTTGTCATTTTGCCTTTTCTAGGGCCACTCCTGGGGCATATGGAGGTTCCCAGGCCAGGGGTCAAATCGGAGCTGCAGCCACCGGCCTACACCAGAGCCACAGCAACACGGGATCCGAGCTGTGTCTGCAACCTACACCACAGCTCACGGCAGCCCCAGATCCTCAACCCACTGATCGAGGCCAGGGATTGAACCCGCAACATCAGAGTTCCTAGTCGGATTCGTTAACCACTGCGCCATGACGGGAGCTCCTAGAAAGGCATTTTTAAATGAAATTTCAAAAATGTTTTAAGCAGTGGCAACATTGTTTGGATAAATATTCTTTCAACATGACTACTTCAAAGAGTATATACGCTTTGGAATGTGTAGTTCTGCTGTGCTGACTCTTTAAAAATGCCATCTCATACATAAGTACGTATAAAATTGACAGAGCATGTGTGAAAGAAATGTAACTAGTTAGAAATCTGGATGTCTATTCAGTGCAACTTTCTTTTTTTTTTTACGGAAAACTCTCAAAAGGAAAGACACATGATGGACTGAGATTACCTACATGCCTCTCCAAAATATCCTGCAGCCCAAATGGAGGCAAGGCCTGTACCAGACTATTCTGCACACACAGCTACCTCCTCGTAGGCTTTTCAGTTCGAGGAAAAGGTGCTGAGCAGCTAAGCCACAGCTGCCAGTCAGCATTACCTGCTCCAACTCGTAGGCCTTGGCCTTGTCCTCGTCGCGATCGGCATTCTTGCGGTAGGCCATGCCCAGGCCCCACACAGCCAGGATGCTGTAGATGTTATCCCGCACCCAGGCGTCCTTCTGCTCATGACTGGCTGACAGCAGCCCCGTGACAGGATTCTATCAGAGAAGAGACACAAAATGACTCAGCACCACCCTTCCCCCCGCTCTTGGGCAATGAACACTCACCCTAACGGTGGCACAAGGAGGGCTGAGACAAGGAGTGAAGAGACCAAAGTTCCAGTCCTTGCCCTGCCACCTGCTCTTCAGTGAGAATTGACAGGACTTCCCTGGGCTTTGGTTTTCTCATCTGTATAATGAGATATTAGACTAAAAAAATTTTCAGGAAACTTCTTACTTTTGAGTACTTTTTCTTTTGCTTTCAGACCAGACCATACTGTTATTAGTGACAAAAAGAAGAAAGAGCAAACAGAAAAAGCTTGCAAGGCTTTTACAAATCTGTGCACTATGGAACTAGGGCTGCTTCTCCCTTTGTGTTTCTATACCACTTGGTAAAGCACTGAATCTGGGAGCAAGAGACTCCACTCCATCACTCTGGTTCTGTGCGCCTGGGGAAGCCACCTACCTTAAAAAGGAGGTGCTGAGCAAGAGGCCATAGGGGGACCCTATTTAGCTCTGATATCACCAGTATTTTAAAGGGCAGATGAGTCACTAAAAAGCTAGACCTTCACAAAAAAAGCGTACACAAATGTTCATAACAGCCCCAAAGGGGAAACAACCCAAGTGTCCAAGAACTGATGAATGGATAGACAAAATGCGATCTGTACAACGAAATATTATTCAGAAATAAAAAGGAATGAAGTCCTAATACATGATATGGCATGGATGAACCTTGATGGTATTACACTAAATAAAAGAAGCCATGCACAAAAGTCTACATATTGTATGATTCCAACTGTATGGACTGTTCAGAATAGGAAATCTAGAGATAGAAAATAGATTAGTAGTTGTCTAGAGTTGCAGGTAGGAGGAAGGCAGGAGGAAATGAGGAGCAAATGACTGCCGACAGGCTTTTTTTCCTTTCTGGAGGTGAGAAAAATGTTCTAAAATTGATTGTGGTGATAATGCACAACTCTGAATATACTAAAAACCATTATATTGTACATGTTAGATGAACAGTATGGTAATAAATTATATCTTAATAAAGCTATTTTTTTTTTAAAGAATCCAATCCTAATAAATTGTGCCTAGAAATAGGAGTTCCCGTCGTGGCGCAGTGGTTAACGAATCCGACTAGGAACCATGAGGTTGAGGGTTCGGTCCCTGCCCTTGCTCAGTGGGTTAAGGATCCGGCATTGCCGTGAGCTGTGGTGTAGGTTGCAGACGCGGCTTGGATCCCGCGTTGCTGTGGCTCTGGCGTAGGCCAGTGGCTACAGCTCCGATTCAACTCCTAGCCTGGGAACCTCCATATGCCGCGGGCGCGGCCCAAGAAATAGCAACAACAACAACAACAACAACGAAAAGACAAAAGACAAAAGACAAAAAAAAAAAAAAAAAAGAAAGAAACTGCATAAGATAGGAAAAGAATCACATAAAGATAAAGGCTTTGTTGGAATTCCCGTCATGGCTCAGTGGGTAACGAATCCGACTAGGAACCATGAGGTTGCGGGTTCAATCCCTGGCCTCGATCAGAGGGTTAAGGATCTGGCGTTGCCGTGAGCTGTGGTGTGGGTCGTAGACTCGGCTTGGATCCATGATGCTGTGGCTGTGGTGTAGGCCGGCGGCTACAGCTCCGATGAGACCCCTAGCCTGGGAACCTCCATATGCCCACGGCCCTAGAAATGGCAAAAAGACCAAAAAAAAAAAGATAAAAGGCTCTGTTGAATTTTCCTGAAATTATGCAAAGAAATGTGTATCTAATAAAATATATCATAGCAATCAGAACCTTGGCAGTTTAAAATATCACTACCAAGAGTATCAAATTATTTACAAGAGGACTCTAAAAAACTCACTTGGATACTTTCAAAGTGATATAGCCAAGAGTATTAGGTAAAAAGATATTGGCATAGTTTCAGATGGTCCCACCTAGAGAATTAAATATTTAACTTTCTCCTTTAACTCATCTAGGCCCTATTCAACAACTTCTACAACTCAACTGATATGCCTTCGGGGGCAGCAGCATTCAGTGTATTGACATTGTTCTCTACAGCCAACAACTACAAATCAATGATATTAAATTTAACAAGAAGTGAAATCTAAGAATGGCAGAGAGAAGGTACAAGTCTTATTCCAATAGTAGACTACTGCAGTTCTTTTGCTAAAAACTATGTACCAATAAGGTATACCATAAGCATCTTTATCTATTCTGGGGCCTACTGGGTAAGCCCAGGGCAGGAAACCATTAAGAGATCCAGAGAAAGAACTCAACCTCTTCCTGGCATTCCCATCAACCATGAGTTCACTGAGACACATAGCCTTCCAATGACACAGCAATGACCACTTATACACAGCGCCAAGTGTGGTCTGGATTATGAAATGTCACTGTCTTGTTAACTCAAAGTCACCTCTTTGATTCTTTAGTTTAACCGGTGAAGGAGATTAGTTCATCCCTACCCAGAGCTAGACTATCTGAACCCTCGTTTCACTACAGAGAAGCAGTCTGGGTGTTGAGGGATCCCCACGTTCAAAACTGCATACACAAGCCATGTTAAATTAGGGTGCTGCTGCACTTAGAAAAAGGAACAGCTACTATTATAGACTGAAAGCCTGTGTCTCCCCAAAATTCCTATGTTGAAATCTAATTCCCAAGACAACAGTATTTGGAAGTGGCCTTTGGGAGATAATTAAGTCATGTGGGAGGAGCTCTTATGAATGGGACTAGTGCCCTTACAGGAAGAGGACGGGGCCGCTAAGAGGAGAGCTATGAAGAGTCGATGGTAGTGGTCCCAATGCAGTATTACAGGAGGTAGCACAGACCTGTGTTGAGAATCAGCATTCCTGCTGCAGGGGAACTGAAAATGATATCTTTAAACTGCAGAAGAAGAGGCCCAGGACAGATGAGCGTAACATAAACTGTTTCATCAAGGGCAAGGGGCCCACAGCTGGGCAGTTTGTCTTTTAACTCCAGTCATTTGTTGGCCCCTCTCCAAGACTTCTTCATTTCTAATTTAGGGGAAGTGCCTTTCTTGGCTCTTGTTGATGAGAAAAAAAGAGTAGGGCCTTAAGGCCTAGAATAGGATTGGGCCCAGGGCTTGGCCCCTATGCTATGGTAACAAACAACACTAAAATCTTGGTGGCTTCTATTTCTCATCCATGCCTTATGTCCATTCCTGTTCAGCTGCACTTCTGCTCTGCTTTATCTTCCCTCAAGGAAACAGGCTACTAGAGCAACCTATACTACAACACTGCCTGTCTCATGACAGAGGAGAAGACAGACACAGGGAACCATGACCTATAGCTGCTGATTAGAACTGACAGTTAGGAGTTTCCTGGTGGCCAGTGGTTAAGGATACAGCATTGTCACTGCTGTAGCATGGGTTTGATCCCGGGCCCAGGAATTTCTGTATGCTGTGGGTGCAGCTGAAAAAAAAAAAAAAAAAAAAAGAACTGACACATAGCACTTCCTCCCTCATCACAATGATGAAAGCAAATCACATGGCCATCCCTAAGTTCAACAGGATAGGGATGTGGGACCTTCTCCCAGGAATGAGAAGCAAATAACTGTGAACAATTACTATGTGAATAATTGTGAACAACTGTGCTGTCATGGTGATCTCACCTGCTGGCTGTGATGGGCTGGGACCAGCCCCCACCCCCAGTCCACTCAGCACTGAATCTAAAGTGATCAGAGATTAAGATGATGATGAACCACTGGCACTTTGCTTTTTGCCTTAAAAAAAAAAAGTGTTAAAGTAATAAACTGAAATTCTGACTCTTAAGGGTAGGGGGAAAGAGAGTAAAAAATTGAGATGTTAATATCAGACAAAGTAGACTTCACAGTTAAGAAAATGACCAGGGATACAGAAGGATATTATATAATAATGAAAGGGCCACTTCATCATGAAGACATAATAATCCTAAATGTGTGTGTACCTAACAAGAGAC
Source organism: Sus scrofa (assembly GCF_054392235.1). Classification (NCBI taxonomy): domain Eukaryota; kingdom Metazoa; phylum Chordata; class Mammalia; order Artiodactyla; family Suidae; genus Sus; species Sus scrofa. Next base: position 18,984,276 of record NC_139401.1, read on the forward strand.
AAAGGGATACATACAAAGTAGCCAGAACAGAAGAGAGACCAGAAATAGAACTACACAAGTATGACAAACTGACTTTTGACAAAGGTTTAAAGACAAAGGGGGAAAGGACAAACTTTAATAAATGGTATTGGAATGACTGAACATCCAGATGCAAGAAAATAATCTCATTCTAAATCACACGCCTTACACAAAAATTAACTTAAAATGAATCACAGATCTAAATGTAAAACGTAAACGTATAAAACTTTTATAAGAAAACATAGAAGAAAAACCTTCATGACTTAGAATTAGGCAGGATTAGCCATGATACCAAAAGCATCATCCAGAGAAGAAAAAGTGATACAGTGGATTTCATAAAACTAAAAAGTTTTGCTCTGTGGAAGATACATAAGTGATAAAATGACAAGCTACAGACTGGGAGACACTATTTGCAAGTCACACATTTGACAAGGGAATTATATGCAGGATATAAAAAGAACTCTCAAAATTCAACAGTAATTAAAAACTGGTTAAAAAAAAAAACTTAAATAGGACTTCCTATCGTGGCTTAGCAGTTAACAAACCTGACTAGCATCCATGAGGACATGGGTTCAGTCCCTGGCCTCACTCAGTGGGTTAAGGATCCAGCATTGCCATGAGCTTGGGTGTAGGTCGCAGATGCAGCTTGGATCTCATATTGCTTGGATCTCACATTGCTGTAGCTGTGGTGTAGGCCGGTGGCTACAGCTCCAATCTGACCCCTAACCTGGGAACCTCCATGTGCCACCAGTGTGCCCTAAAAAGGCAAAAAGACAAAACAAAACAAAACAAAACAAAAACTTAAACAATCAAAAAGGATATATGGATGACAAGCACATAAAAAAAAGGTCAACATCATTAGCTATTAAGGAAATGCAAATTAAAACCACCGTGAGATGCCACTACATACTTATTAAAATGGCTATAATAAAAAATACTGCCAAATTACATGATCATCTCAAGAGACACAGAAAAAAGTATCTGTTACAATTCAACATCCAGGAGTTCCCATCGTCACGCAGTGGTTAATAAATCTGACTAGGAACATGAGGTTGTGGGTGTGATCCCTGGCCTAACTCAGTGGGTTAAGGATCCGGCATTGCCATGAGCTGTGGTGTAGGTCACAGATGCAGCTCGGATTCCGTGTTGCTGTGGCTCTGGTGTAGGCCGGTGGCTACAGCTCCGATTAGACCCCTAGCCTGGGAACCTCCATATGACGCAGGAGCGGCCCTAGAAAAGGCAAAAAAAGAAAAAAAAAAAAAAGAAAAAAAAATCAACATCCATTCATGTTAAAAGCTCTTACAAGTGGGTATAGAGAGAACATATCTTAACATAATAAAAGCTATTTATGACAAACCCACAGCCAACATAACACTCAATGGTTAAAAGCTGAAAGTCTTCCTGCTAAAATATGGAACAAGACAAGGATACCCACTCGTACCACTTCTCTTCAATGCAGTATTGCAAGTCCTAGTCACAGCAATCAGACAAGAAGAAATAAAAGGTATGCAAATGAAAGGAGAGAGGTAAACTTGTCACTATATGCAGATGACATAATACTATACATAGAAAACCCTAAAGATTCCACACAAAAACTATCTGCACTGATAAATGAATTCAGCAAAGTAGCAAGACACTAGATTAACATACGGAAACTGGTTGCATTTCTTTACACTAACAATGAAATATCAGAAAGGGAAAGTAAAAAACAATCCTTTCTAAAGTCATATTAAAAAAAAAAAAAACAACCAAGGAATAAACCTGATCAATGAGCGTCAAGACTTATATGCTAAGAACTATGAAACATCGATAAAGGAAACAAAGTGATTCAAAAAATGGAAAGATATCCCACACTCTTCGATTGGAAGAGTAAATACTGTCAAAGTGGCCATACTACCCAAAGCAATGTACAGATTTAATGAAATCCCTATCAAACTACCAATATCATTTTTCATAGAATAGAACACATAATCCTAAAATTTATACGGAACCATAAAAGACCCAGAATTGTCAAAGCAGTCCTAAAGAAAAAGAGCAAAGCTGGAAGAATAACCCTCCCAGACTTTAGATAATGCTGCAAAGCTATAGTAATCAAAACAACATGGTTTTGGCATGAAAACAGACATGGATCAATGGAATAGAACATAAAGCCCATAAAAAACCCACACAAATATGGTCAATTAATCTTTGACAAAGGCAAAATATACAATGGAGAAAAGACAGTCTCTTCAGCAAGTGGTGCTGGGAAAGCTGGACAGCTGCACGTACATCAATGAGGTTAGAACACTCCCTCACGCCATACACGAAAATAAACTCAAAATGGCTTAAAGACTTAAATATAAGAAGAGACACCATAAGACTCCTAGAAGAGAACAAAGGCAAAACATTCTCTGATATAAATCGCACCAATGTTTTCTTAGGTTGTCTACCAAGGCAATAGAAATAAAAGCAAAAAGAAATAAGTAGGACCTCACCAAATTTATGTGCTTTTGCAGAGCAAGGGAAACCATAAACAAAATGAAAAAAACCTACAAAATAGGAGAAAATATTTGTAAATGATGTGACCGACCAATATGTCCAAAACATACAAAGAACTCATATAACTCAACACCAAAAAAACAAACAACCCAATCAAATAATGGGCAGAAGACCTAACAGACATTTTGCCAAAGACGACATACAGATGGCCAATAGGCACATGAAAAGATGCTCAACACCTCTCATTATCAGAGAAATGCAAATAAAACTACAATGAGGTATTGCCTCACACTGGTCAGAATGGCCATCATTAAAATGTCTCTAGGGAGTTCCTGTCGTGGCGAAGTGGTTAATGAATCTGACTAGGAACCATGAGGTTGCGGGTTTGATCCCTGGCCTTGCTCAGTGGGTTAACAATCTGGCGTTGCTGTGAGCTGTGGTGCAGAGCCACTGCATTGCTGTGGCTCTGGCGTAGGCCGGTGGCTACAGCTCCAATTGGACCCCTAGCCTGGGAACCTCCATATGCCACGGGAGTGGCCCAAGAAATGGCAAAAAGACAAAAAAAAAAAAAATTTAAAAAAAAATGTCTCTAAATAACAAATGCTTGAGGGAATGTGGAGAAAAGGGAACTCTTTTACATGGCTGGTGGGAATGTAAATTGGTACAGCCACTGTGGAAAACAGTATGAAGAGTCCTCAAAAAACTAAAAATAGGGTTGCCATATAATCTAGCAATCCCACTCCTGGGCACATATCTGGAGAAAACTATAATTCCACAAGATACATGCACCTGTATGCTCATAGCAACACTATTTACAATAGCCAAGAGATGGAAGCAACCTAAATGTCCATCAATAGATGAATGGATAAAGAAGATGTCTGCTGAGCTAATTTTATTAGCAACCACTCCCACATTTTTGAGTTGAGTCAGCTGCCTTTACACATACACTCCCAGCCCCAGGACCCCAACAAATGTCTAAACAGAACCTCATTTCTCTTCCAAATCACTCCCCACCCCCCCAACCCAGCAGCTACCCTGTGACCCAGCCCACATCTTGCCCCAACACTCAGGTACAAGAAATTTCAACTACACAACGCTGACTGTGAGTTTAACAATGACTGACCAACAGCGGGTAAGGAGATACCAAAAAGCCAAGGCTATGTTACTGGAAGTAGTTTTCAGAACAAGGGAAATGAGAGTCTCACCGAACTGCTGGCCTGGCAGAGCACACCTGGCATGCTGTCACTGCCAAACACCATGCGTAAAAAGCGATATTCACTACCTGGAACATACCCAGAGGATGATCAGGGCTATGAAGAGGCTGAAAGCCACATCTCTTAAGGGAAGAATCGGGTGTGTAGAGAGCAAGTTAGCATTTTCAAAGAGCTGAAAGGTTGTCCTCTGAAAGAGGGATTTGATTTTTTTTGGCTACTCAAATCAAGTCAGATTTCAACATAAGAGTTCTCCATCATTTAGAATTTTCCAAATGGACAGGGTTGTAGGTGATGTTGGCTGAGTCTCTAGCATTATCTGAGCAAAAGGACCGAAAGGCCATCACACAAGGGAGATGGAGTATATAATAATAGGGTTTAAGGCCATGGACCCTACACTGTGTAAACTACTCCTGGGTTCAAATCTCTGCTCTGCCACTTGCTTACTCTTAGGTGATCTTCAGCAAATAATTTAACTTTTCTGGGCCTCGGTTTCCTCCTGTATAAAAAGGAGGGTTCAAAGCAGGTTGGAGAGCAAGAGTTGGGTCCCCTCGGGCCCTTTACTGCATCCTGCCTCTAATGCCAACACTGTTGCCTCTTGTCTGTCCAGCACCTGTTCCTCCCTTTTCTGGTAATGGCCTATAACTTTCCCTGCTCTGACTCAGTGTGGTTCTGGGGAGGAGGCAGGCTGACCCCATCACTGCCTGCCCTCTGGCCATGGCCCCAGCTGCAGGGAAGGATGTGTGACCCAGCCTGGCCAATCTAGGCACATACAGTTCAGGCATGTGCATACGACCTAAGCCAGACCAACTGAGAGCCATTCTCAGTCAGCACTTTCTCTGGGATCACCATAGAAAAAAAGTTTCTTTCTGCAGAGGGCACCACTCTGAAAGAATGTAACTTGGAACTGCCAAGCGGCCAGCTCTGCCACCGCGTGGGATGACCCTGCCACAGAATAAAGCCCACTCTGAGTCAAATAGGGCCAAGCCATGCAAAGAGATACTTGATCATACGAGCTCCTGAATCCAGTCATGCCTGAATCTAGCCCAATCCCTTTTCAGTTATTTGAGCAATAAATTCTCTTTCATGCTTAAAGGCCATTTGATGTGGCTTTGTGTTACATGGAAAGAATCCTAACAAATACAACCACGAATGCTTCTAAAATGACCATGGTGAACAAGATACCGTAAAAACATCTGATGCTATTAAAGAAATCTAAGACTGAAGCAACATTAAGGCAAAATACATAAAGCAGATGGTAGCATCAAACTATTTAACATTCTGCAGTTCAGTTTTCAGCTGGAGGGCACAGAGATGAATGCTGCCATTTACCCACCAAAAATGGCCCAGAGAAGATAGATTCCTGCTTCCCCTACCTTCACCCCGTAAGCAAAATAGAATAGTTCCTTACTGACCTCCCTGCCTTTAGTACGGGTTCCTTCCAATCCATCCTCCACCAAGGGAGACACCCAAAGACCTAGCCTCTCAAGACTTTGCTTCCCTGCTCACATTCTCCAGTCCTACCAGAGAGAATCAAAGTCCCTCTGACAGTCATACAAGGCTCATCATGCGTTGGCTCTTCCTCTCACATCCAGACTAATCACCCATTGCTCCCTCCTTAGCCCACAGAAAACATGAATTAATGTTTCCTGCACATCTCTGCTCTCATGCTTCTGGCCTGTGCACACACTCTTCTCTCTGCCTGTAAAGCCGGCCAGCAAACCCCTCTCCTTCACATTCTCCCTCCCGCATGAAGCCTTCTAGGTGTTCCCTTTCTTATGCTCCACGGGACAGAGGTCAGAGGCCTCCCGCTAACTCTTATGCTTGGCCTTCTTCCCTTTGAATTAAGAGTTGCTAAGTGGGAGTTCCTGTCTTGGCTCAGCTGTTAACGAATCCGACTAGGAACCATAGAAAATAGACAAAAAAAAAAAAAAAGAATTGCCAAGTGCATGCCACTGCCTCACTCAGGGTCCCAGGGAGGAAAGTAATGATCAATTATTCAAATGAAATAACCAAAAGAGACAAGGATAAATGTTGAAAATACATGATTAGTTGTGCCCCACCCCCATGCTGAAAAAGCAAAAAAAAAAAGAACCTGAGAATTTCTATTACAAAAACTCAAAAACTGGTTAAATTCATTTGTTGTATGGGAATTTTGTTCTAGCAACTGCTGCTTAAAATATTAAAACAGGTGGGGAAGGGCAATGCTTGACGTGTTTTTTGTGTGTGTTTTTTTGTCTTTTTTAGGGCCATACTGCGGCACGTGGAGGTTCCCAGGCTAGGGGTCCAATCAGAACTACAGCTGCCGGCCTACACCACAGCCACAGCAACGCCAGATCCAAGCCACATCTGCTACCTACACCACAGCTCACAGCAACGCTGGATCCTCAACCCACGGAGCGAGGCCAGGGATCGAACCCGCAACCTCATGGTCCCTAGGCAGATTCATTTCCACTGCGCCATGATGGGAACTCCTTGAGAAGGTTTTAAAAGTGGGAACCACCATAGCATTTGCTGTATGCAAATGATTGTATCTGTAATTGAAATTACGAGTTGTGTGAGTAACCTTTCTTTTTCCATTAGTTTAAAAGATAGGTTTTGCATAATTTGATTTGAAGACCTCCGGCTTTCAGAGAATAGTGCTGAAAATTTAAGCTCTAACATGCAGCAGCCTCATGCTTTACCTAAGGAGATCACGGGTGTGCAATTCTCATTTTCAAATGGTGGGCTTTTTAAAATTGCTGCTGATTAAATTTCCCCTTCTGGGTTAACAAACAATGCACAAGCTGCAAGCTGTCCTGGAACTACACATCTGCATCATCTCATATGACTGAATGATAGCTTATAGGGAAACAAACTGGGTTGGAAGCCAAGAGTTGCAGGCATCCACTTCATCCAAGCTTTGTTCTAGCTTTGGTCCAGATCCCAATGTACATTTTAAAACTTTCAAAATTCAGAAACCATTCTGATCAAATGTGCAAATGACTTTATCATTCTCTTAGGAGATTTTAATTCTTTGCCTCTCTTGCCGATTTCTTAGCCTGAGGTGTTAGTCCTTAGCCTGGTGTTGTGGAAACTTACACAACACATTCAAGCTCAGTAGGGCTGTCAGAATCCTCCTGCCCACCCCTGAAGTTTAAGCTATCAAGGGACTCCCGGGCACCACACTAGTAACCATTCACCTGAACAGGAAAATTGCAAATGTCACTGTTTTATATTTTCAATGCTAAGACTGACTTTTACTCTGCTAGGTTCGAGTTCATAGCATGACAGCATGCTTGGCACTCTGCCTCTGGGCTCTCCAGGGGGTCTGTCAGGAGTCCACAGATGGGCTTTGGACGTGGGCAGGGAGCTGGAGGTCCATGAGACTCCTAGAACTTCTGTGGGAGCACTTTCCCCAGGAAAAGATAAGACATTCAGTCGTCACCAAATTCTCAAATGGGTCTATAATCCATTTGATTAAGAATCACTTCTCTACATATATTTTATAAACATTAATTATGTTCTTCCTTCCTATTGTGAGGCAGAGGTGATATTTATCTTACTCTATTAATGAATGCAACTTTCTTTGGTATTCACAGTGATCTGCTGTATCTAAAATATTTCTCTCTACTCTTTGGCCTGTTCCCAACAAGACCAAGTGCTGAGTACTTATCACGGGGCCGTCAGTTCACCAGGACGATGACCTTGAATACAGTCCCCTCGACGCCCTGGGCTGGGATTCTTCAACTGCACAAGGAGACTAGGTGATCTGACTAGATCTTTTTGGATGTCTGCAAACCTTGAAGCAATTCTAAATCCCTCCCTTGAATGGGTTACTATGGTGCTTTATTTATAAATGGAAGATCGAAGGACTTTTTAAATGAATTACTCAAGTGTTTTTATCTGGCACTAAAATAGCCTGTCCTGAAGAGAGCACAGCAAAAGCCTCTTCTGGCTGCCAAGAGAGAGCTGAAGGGAGAGGTGGAAAAAGGCAGGATTATACTGGGAAGGAGAAAATGTTATTCATCAAGTGATAGCTTTCTCCAGTCAACACACAGACCAGACCACCATCTGTCTACACAGTCCTTATCTGACTATGGACTAAAAATGTCATTTCTGCCCTTTTTGGACTCAGTGTTGCCAGAATGTTTGTGTGTGCCATGGTCCGCAACTGTTCTCATTCCCGGCGTGGCTATTAAATAAATTCCTCCCAGAGTAAACTGGACTAAGGACAAAGGACAGACAGGTTGCAGCAACTTCGGCTCAGGCTCTTTTTATAGAAATACAATTAGGTTCCAAGGACCCCCAAACACTGGTTGTATGGTAGAAGTTAACGAATAATAACAGTAGTGGTCATTTATTGATTGTATATACTACAGCACATAGACTATGTGGTAAACATTTTGTTTCATTCATTTATTCTTCAATCAACAACTGTTTTTAAAATCTCTAAAAGTACCAGGTACTAAGGATAACATGGTAATGATAAAGAAATCCTTGGTCTTGTGCAGCAGACTTTATAGTCTAGTAGGAATTAATGCACTTCAAATCACACAAATATAAAATTCCAACCTGGTTAAGTGCAGCAAAGGGGATGAGTATCAAGCTATGAGGGTATCGAGGAAGGAGGAGTGGGAAGGCTTCCAGGTGGCGCAGAGGCGGAAGGGAGGTTACCCAGAGGGCTGTTACCCAGAGTGAGGGTGCGGCAGGAGTGCGCATCCGCCTTGGGGAAGACCGCTTTGGCTGCAGTCAGGAGAAAGACCAGGAGAGGACTGAGAGTGGCTACAGAGAGAAGACAAGCGGGGAAGCTACTGCAGGGGTAGAGACTGGCAAGGCTGGCCACTTAGATGAGGAAGGTGGTGACAGCAGAGGGGGACAGAAGCAGCAGATGGAGTCAAGACATGTTCAGGAATAAAACCAGCAGAGCTTGGTGATGGAGTAGATATGGGCAGGAAAGGAAAAAAGAAGGGGCCCAGAAGACTCCTGGGGTGCTGACTCAGGGCTTCCCATGAGGGATGGTGTCTAGAAAGAAGCCAAATTTTCAAGTTAGTTGAGCCAGTTGTTAAGCATTTACCAGCACACCACTGATGGGGAGTGAGAAGCTGGCAAGTCAGGCTGCAGCTGCACTGTGGAGTCTAGAAGAGCCCTGCATTTTATTCTAGGAGTGACAAAAGCCACGGACGGTTGTAAGCAGGAGAGCAGTGTAGTTTGGTGCCTGAGGTAAGGCTGGTTACTGCTAGGGAGAAGGAGCCAAGAGTGGAAGCAAGGAATGAAGGCTAGAGGGACCTGGACTAGGGTGGTGGCAGTGCACATGGACAGAAGTGGGTGGAACTCAGGTAGATTTTGGTGATCTAATTCATGGGTACATTCTCTCACTTTTTGGTGGGGCGTGAGGAAAAGAAGAAATCCAAGCTGACTCCTACGTTACTCCTACACTATGCTTATTAATATGGCCTTAATTTTTACAACATAATAAATCTCAAAAATACAGGAAAGCAGAGAGAACAATATAACCCATACCCATCACTCAGATCCAACAAATGAAAGCATTCCACCATCATGGTACCAGATTCCTTCCTTTAACAAATAAATACAATGTTACAGATAAAGCTGAAACCTTTTTTTCCTTTATAAATGTGGTAAATCATATTAATGGATTTTCTTAAATTTCCTTGTGTAATGGGGATAAACCATACTTGATCATGATGTATTTTTAATACACTGCTTCGTTTTATTAATAAGTTACTTTGTATTTCTGTATCAATATTCATGAGGGAATTTCCTACATAAATAATATTTCTCCTTATGTCTTGTATGACAATGGAATATTGGGATATTGGCCATATAAAAGGAGTTGGGAGTTAACCCTCTTTATCTTTTGTCTGAAATAGTTTATTTAGGAAAGGGGTTATCTGTTAATCCCTTGCCCCTCTCTCACTCCACTGTACTCACCAACTCTTAGTCTACCGCTGGGGGTGGGAAGCACCGGTACCACTAAAGAAAAACAGACGGCTATACTGATTGAACTTGCATGAAATTAATAACCCTCAGTGCTGTCCAACAATCATACCAGAAATCCCTGGACCATCCATTCCCATCTTCTCCCAGAGGACAATTTCAAACCTTCTCCCCTCTCCTCAACCCTCTGACAACTCCTCCCCAACTTCACTCCCGGCCAATGAAGATGCCTTGTGTTTCACTGTGAAGGTAGAAACACCTTGCCCCGCCTTCCTTCTTATTTTGATGGATAAACTATCTTTGCTCCAGTGATTTCCATTTTCTTGTATGACCAGTTTTTCCCTTCTACCAGATCATTTCTACCAGATAGATAATTTCTCACTCGAGCCCCTCTTAACCTCACATCTCCACCCAACCACTGCTCTCCTTTACAACAGACTCTTCAGAAAAATGTTTAAACTCATAATCTCTAGTTCTTGTTCTTCCCTTCTCTCTTGAGCTCATCTAAACCAATTTTTGCTTCTAATACCCACATAAACTGTTTCACAAGATCACCAACAACTTCCACACTGTTAAATCAAATGGTCAATTCTCAGTCTTGTTGCTACTTAACCTTGACCTGTTAGCCTTTCACCCATCTAATACTCACTCCTCCTTGAATCACGTTCCTCACTTGGCTTCTAGGATGACAACCATTCTTGGCTGGTTTTCCTCCTACTTGCTCATCTGCTGCTTCTCGGTCTCCCTTGGTGGTTCTTCCCCAGCTGAATCTCTCCATATTTCGAAAGCTCTTCTTTAAATATCATCTCTTCTTTGTTTACACCCACTCCTGTGCTCTCATTGTCTCATTACCTTTTAAATACCACATACATGCCTACTGACAACTCCAAGATTTTATCTCCAGCGCCAATCTCTCCCCTGACCTCTAGACTCATATTAAGAGCCTACTTAACCATTTCCACTTGGATGACTAATGGGCACCTTGAAATGAACAAAACTCCTATCCCCCTTCCTGCCCAGCAACTTGCTCCTCCACAATCTTCGCCATCTCAGTAAAAGTAATTTTACTTTTACCCCAGCTGCTCAAGCCAAAAACCTTGGAGTCATTCTTAACTTTACTTAATCCACAAGCAAAACTTGCTTCTATCTCCAAAATTTCCCCCAAACTCAACGATCCCTATCTGTCTCCACTAAAACCACCCTTGTCTGAGCCATCATGCTCCCATTGCGTACTGGTTACCGTTGTGCATCTTGACACCTTACAGTAAATATTCCAAGCAAACAGGGGAGTGATTCTTTTCAAACATCACTGGGATGATCCCACTCATGTGCTCAAAGCCCTCTTGTGGCTTCCCTTCCCACTCAGAATAAAAGCCAAATTCCTTAGTCTTCCAAAGTGAATGAATAAATAAACTTCGACATGTTCCTTGGTCCTAGTCCATAAAATCATCTTGGACTACGATTTTTTTCACGCATTCAATTTCTGTAATGGTTATAGTCGAATTAGGATGTTAATTTTTTTTTCTTGTGTTAACGCTGGTCATATTTATCTAGAAAACTGTCATTTTACATTTCCAAATTTGCTGCAAAAAAACCAAAACATTAATAGTATTTTGCTATTTTCCCCTAATACTGTTTGTTTGTCCCCTTTCCCATCCCCCCCCCCCCATCAACCCTGGCAGAAGTTTGCCTTTTTGGTAGTCTTTTAAAAAAACTAGTTTTTGGTTTTGTCAATCTTCCCCCCCCCCGGGGCCGCACCCATGACATATGGAGGTTCCCATGCTAGGGGTCTAATTGGAGCTACAGCTGCCGGCCTACACCACAGCCACAGCCACAGCCATGCTAGATCCGAGCCGAGTCTGCAACCTACACCACAACTCACAACAACACTGGATCCTTAACCCACTGAGCAACCCTAAACCTCATGGTTCCTAGTCGGAATCATTTCTGCTGGGCCATGATGGGAACTCCTTGTCAATCTTTATCATTTGTTTTTATACATTAATCATTGGTCCTATCTTTATTATTTTCTTTCATCTATTTTCTTGGGTATACTCTGTTATCCTTTTCTCAACTTAAGTTTATTAATTTTTAAATCTTTCTTTTTTTCTAATATATACATTTCAGGATATAAATTTCTTTTCACATCCCACTTTAGCTATATTCCATAAATTGGTATTTGGAATGCTTTTGTTTTCATTCATTTCTAAATATTTCATAATTTCTTCTTAGATCCATGACATTGTATATGTGTGTATGTATTCATGACATATATATCCATGATATATTTAAATATATTTAGAAGTGGACTTAGCAGGATCCCAAACTTATTTATGGGGCAGGTAGTGGAAGAATCTTGAGCAGTCATTTGGTACTGCTCTCTAATTTTCTTGCATTTTGGCGCAAAAATGTGGTGCGCATAAAATTGATTTGTCAGTATTTTTTGAGATTTTCTTTATACTCTGTCATCAATTTTTGAGAAACATACTTGGCAAGACTGAAACAAGTAAGTATTTTCTATTGTTTGGGCACAGGATTCTACGTACGTATATCTGATCAAGTTTGTTTCTTACGGAAGTGCTCAAATACTCTATGTTCTAATTATTTCTCTGCCTTATCCATTAGTACCTGAGAGAAGGGAATTTAAAAACTCCCACTATGATTATGGATTTGTTAACAACTGGGTCAAGTTTCACTTTATACATTTTGAAACTATGTTGTTAGTATTCTGTGGGTTTAAAATTGCTCTATTTTTTGTGAATCATCTTTTTATCATCAAGTAATAACATTTTTATCCCTAATAAGAGACTTTTTTAAATTTCAAATTTTTCTCTGCCTGATGGTAGTATAATTACACCAACTTCTTTTTGATTACCGTTTGCCTAATATATCCTGTCCCACTAAATTACCTTCAATCTTTCAGTACCCCATGCTTTAGGTTTGTCTCTTATAAACCACTTATATCTTTAAAATTAAAAAAAAATTAATTTCCATTACCTGGATAATTTAAGAATTTACATTTATTATGATGACAATAGATGGATTTATTTGCACCTTTAGATGCAAATAAGAAGGGCTTTTTTTTTTTTTTTTTGGTCCTTTATACTTTTAAAAAAATTCTCGGAGTTCCCATCGTGGCGCAGTGGTTAATGAATCCAACTAGGAACCATGAGGTTGCAGGTTTGATCCCTGGCCTTGCTCAGTGGGTTGGGGATCCGGTATTGCCGTGAGCTGTGGTGTAGGTTGCAGATGTGGCTGGATCCCGCATTGCTGCGGCTGTGGTGTAGGCCGGCAGCTGTAGCTCTGATTAGACCCCTAGCCTGGGAACCTCCATATGCCACAGGAGCGGCCCTAGAAAACGCAAAAAGACAAAAAAAAAATTATAGTAATAATAAAATAAATAAATAAATAAATAAAATAAAATAAAATAAAAATTTCTCTCCCTCCCTAAGCACTCTTTCCTTCCCTCTCTTGGCATGATCAAATTTTCTTTATCCTTCCGTTGTTTTTAAAGTTATGTTTTCCATTTACATTATTTTAATGTTAATACTTAAACATGACCTCTTGACTTAAAATATATAATACCTCTATCTTCCTCCTTAACATGATAAAGGCCTTAGAATGCTTTTAACTCCAGTCTCCTCCCATTCTCCTGCCATATTATTATTTTCCAATATTTAATTATGTCTTCTTTTAACCTCCCCTTAAATTAGGCTTTATTATTATTACTATTTGTTCCATACTCCACGTTTTAGTTATTCCATTCTTCTCATTTTAAATTCCATTACCACTAAATAGAAATTTTTCTTTTGGATCCATTCTGTTATCACTCTTTCTACCTAACACTTTCATGAATGAGCCTTCAAACAGAGCTCATATTGAAGGAATGTACAAAGTTAGTACTTCTTATCTGGGCCAAAATAAATCTAGGAATTTTTTTAAGTCAACAAAAATTTGAAGATACTCTCTTGAGTATACATTTATACTTGCTATATGTTCAAAACCAATCCTGAAAAAGGACCCTTTTATAAATATAGCTCTTTCCTTCTTTGCTTTAAAGATTTAAATAATATTTAGTAGTAAGTAAATGTGGCAAATGACTAATGGAAAAAATTCTCTTTCACAGACACAGAAAAGCAATTAGCTGTTGATGTGCTAGCTGATGTGAACAAACTACTGCCTCTAACAAAAGAATGGTTGTGTTTGATATATTTTAACACTAAATGATTTCTAACAAGTGAAATCAATGTAAGCTGATCTCAATTTAAAAAGCTCAGCATCACTAATCAGAGAAACGCAAATCAAAACCACAAGGAGACATCACCTTATACCCGTCAGAATGGCAATCATCAAAAAGAACACCAATTAAGAATGTTGGTGAGGATGTGGAGAAAAAGGAACCCTAGTACACTGCTGATGGGAATACAAACTCGAGCAGCCACTATGGATGAGTATGATGGCTCTCGAAAATCTAAAAATACAACTACCACATGATCCAACAGTTCCACTCCTGGGTTTATGTCCAGAGAAAACAAAAACACCCCAATGTTCATAGCAGCATTATTTACAATAGCCAGGATATGGAAGGGTCCACCAACAGAAAAATGGTTAAAGCACAGCTGGATGCAAAAGGAATGAAAATGATGAGGTCTCTGTGCTTAAAGATCTCACTGCATCAATGGAATATTACTTGACCATAACAACTATGAAGTACTGCCATTTGCAACAAGATGGCTGGACCTAGAGGGTGTTAGGCTTAGTGAAATGAGTCAGACATCCAATTATATGTGTAATCTGAAAAAATAAAGCAAACGAATGAATATAACAAAATAGAAACAGACTCATAAAGAACCAACCAGTGGTTGCTTGTGGGGAGATGAAAGGGGGAGGGGCAAGAAAGAGGCAGGCGATTAAGAGGTACAAACTACTATGTATACAATAAATAAGGTACAAGGATATATTGCAAAGCACGGGGAAATATAGTCCTTACTTTACAATACCTTTAAATGGAATATCAAAATCTATAAAAATATTGAATCACCAAGTTATACATCTAAAACTAATATTGTAAATCAACTATACTGAAAACAGCAAATCAGGAACAGAGAGGTCAGTGCTCGTACCAGCTGACAACGACAAACGCCTCCTAAACATCTGCACGTATCCTCAGGAGATGGAAGCTATAGCCTAAACTTTAGAAACTACTCATTTAGAACCCGGCTCATTCACTTTTTGATTGTGGTAAAAAACGCTCATTCATTTTACTGACTCGAAAGATGACCTGCCTAAGATCACTCAGAAAAGATGAGGAGGCCCTAAATGGGTTAGGAATCTACAGCTGTGAAGACTCGTCGGGGCGGAATGGGTGCGGGGTCGGGGAAGGTGGGGAGTGTGATTCTGCACGTGCGGACTCATAGGATTTCCCAGCAGAACCGTACTTGGGGTATTCTGGCTGACCAGAAGAGCTTGACCATGCAGTGAGGAAGGGAAAAACGGTCAATGTGATGGGTTTCTCACCAACTACCCCCAAAATAAATACAACTAAAGGCTCGGACAACTTTTTTTTAATCATTAAAATGTTGGAGAGGAAAGTCCAATACTGCAGATTTGCTCTAATGGGAAGACAGTTCTTTTGCTCATGAGATAAGGTGAGCTCGGATCAATAGCTGGGTCATTTGGATGGCTCAGAGCCTGCAGGATGTATTTCAGTCAACAAGGACTTAAAGGTATGTTTCATGGGCCTGGAGCACTGTTGGATGCAAAAGGAATGAAAGTGATGAGGTCTCCGTGTTTAAGGATCTCATTGCGTCAATGGGGCGACATAATCCTGTTCAAAGACCAGAAAGCAATTAGTGGCTTTATCAAGACCTCCAGGGAAGGGAGCATCGTGGGCCAGGGCAGGAAGGCGAGGACTTGTGGCCCAGGTATGTGTGGCCTCTATCAAAATCCTAACACCACCAACAGCGTTCACTATTTACTGATTGCCTATGGGGGGCCAGGCAACATACTGGGCACTAAGCTTTTCTTCACGATACCTCAGTGGAGGCAGGTGTTATTATCTCCATTTTACAGACGAGGGCATGGACCAGAGAGGTTGGGTAAAGGTCACACATGATGTTCAAGGCAGAGCTGCAGAGTCAAACCTGGGTGTGACACAAGAACCGAACTTGATCAGATCTCCTTAAAGCCCCTTCCAACACGGTAATGAAGGGAAAGGATTTTCAACTACTTTATAGAAGTAATTATAATATATTCCAAAGAGGAAGGCAAAAAAAAAAAAAAAATCACCCCTATCTGCCTGCCTTCTTCAGTTTTCAACTTGAACATCACCTCCTCCCTGCTCCCCAAACTGGGCTGAGCTCTCAAAATAAGAACCACAGTCCTTCATGTGCAATTTCAAAAGCCAGTACGCTCTGAAATTTTTGCATGTTTTCATTAGTTTGCAGCCAGCTTGGTGGCAAAAGGCGACCTGAACTGATGTGAAACTATTTTCAGTCTTTACTTTTCCTACTCTGTAAATATTCATATTCGGATGTGGAAAATAAGCATGTGTTTGATTAAGGGGTGCTGCCCTGACTCCAACGCACTTACTAGAGAATATACATATGCATATTACCTTTCTAAAATCCAAACCCCTCTGACTTGCAAACCACATTTGGCCCCAAGAGTTTCAGACAAGGGACTCTGGACCTACTCCCTCTGCATAAACCTCACTGCACTACAAGCATTTTTTCTTTGTAAGCCCAGCACCTGACAGAGTGCCACGCACATAACAAGTCCACAATAAATATTTCCTGAATGAAGAAACAAGGCCGAGAAATTGGCTAATGGGAAAGGGGTCAGTGGCTTGGGAGTTAACCGTGGGTCCCAACTTGAAGGCCAGGCCTCTGACCCTGGAATACCACTTCCTTCTCTGACATGGAGGTCCTATAAATAGCTGCTGTTGATTGATGACAAGCAACATAGCTGGTGTCTTCACAAGGAATAAAAATAGTCCAGTGGTCTTACACGATGGGCCCACATATAACTTTAGCCTAGAAATACAAAACACATGACATACCCAAACCTCCGACCACATGGGCAGCTTCACAGATCCCCTCCAACTTGGGAGCAGAAGATCTGCGTTTGGGTCAGACCCCACTACCTGCAGTTACCTTTTTGGCCCCGTTTTCTCATCTGCAAAGTCCTAAAAGCCCTCCCAGGTGGGTCTCTAACAAGGTAGCTCGAGATCAGGAACAGCAGCAGCCGCCACACACCTTGGAGTGGGATGTACACTTCAGGAGCTTTTTCATTCCTGTCTACTGTCCTCGCGGTCCAGAGTTGACCATCGTCATGCAGTGTGCCCTGTCCAACCTACACACACCTCCTTGCATCCAAAAGAAGCAGAGTCAACACAAAAAAGACGCATTTGGGGCCCAGGGGCATGCAGGGAGCTCTATCTTCGATCCCAAAGTTTGCTCAAAGAATTCTGTGAAACGTAGCCGCTCAGCCCTTCAGTCCCCTGACTCGTAAAGCGGACGAGCTGGGAATGAGGGTGGGGTGTAACCACCGGCCAGCAAGAACCGCATTTAAAGAGGAAACCGCTTAAATGCAAAGTCTCAGGACACGAGAGGGGGCTGGGTAGGCGAAAAAGTGCCTCGAGAGGGCAGATGAGAGTGGTCCTTCCTTACCTGGTAACACAGGATGGTTTGCTGCACCAGCCGCGCGTATCCGTCCAAGCGGACTCCGGAATTGCTCCTGCTCCTCATCTCCGCGATGCTCTTGGGACCGCGGCGCCCGACCTGCTGCGAGGAGGTGGGACGCCCGGGCGACGGCCGCCGTGCAGGCTTGGCTCCCAAACACTCACTGCCTTAGTCAGCTCTAGGATTGGAGTCCGGAGGTAAGAGGTAGGGACTTTTTAAAACGACAGAACCAAACTATGGAAAGCAAGCCAACTAGAGTTTCTTACGGCTCGAAAGGAGCGGGGCGGAGATAGGGGTTGGCGCTATGGCGGCCCCGCCTCGACCAAGCCCGCCACGCTCCCGACGCTCGCGGGTCTCGAGCTGCCCAGCCGGAAAAACGGGGACCTGGGTTCCGGGCGAGGGGCGACGACGCCCCCGCCGAGCCTTTTTTTGTCTTCCGGCGGTCGTGAGGGAGCCTCCGGGCAGGCCGCCAACCCTACCCTTCCCGCCAGCTGCAGCCCACCAGCAGCCCCGCCCCCGGCCGCGCCCCCGCGGCGGAACGGAACCCTCGGAGTCGCGCCCCTCGGGGGAAGGAAAACGAGGTGGCCCGCGAGAGCAGCGGAGAACCTTGGTCCGGGCGGGAACCAGTCTGCTTTTGAACGCTTTACCTCCCCGCCCGCTGCCGACCTCAGCGCGGGCTGTTGAAACAGACCTTTCGGTCGCGGGCATCTGGAAGCCACGGACCCGCCCCCCGGCCCGCCCCCGGCAACGCCCCCGGCGCGGAGCGGAACCCGGGGAGCCGGCCTGAGGAGCAAGGTAAGGGGACTGTTTCGCTAGCGGCCCTGGACGACGCCGGGTCACTAGCGGCCCCGCCCCTCCCCGAGATGAGCTCACAACCCCACCCCTTGCCCCGCCCTCTAGCTCCTCTAGCCCCGCCTCGGGGCCTAACGCTGGGCGATGGGAAGATAAAGGACTGGCTTAGGGCGAGGGTGAGACTGCCTTCCCGAGCAGCGGTGGGGAGGCCCGGCAATGGCCTGCCCCTCGCAGCTCCCTGGTCGCCCCTCTGCTGGCCAGAATCGGAGTTCTGCCCCTGGTCGCGTCTCCGCAGAGAGAACGACAGGGGCAGGTCAGGGTCCTCCAGCACCCGCCCCCCCCAACCCCGCGCCTTCAGCCTTGCCCCTAGTCACCTGGGTGAAGCTCCTCTGGCCTGGCCTGCCGTCCGTCCCCAGGCCTGTAACGTGAAACTTGGCATTACAGTTCTTCATGGCAAATAATTACCCATAGTTTTACAATCTTCAGGCCAGTATTTATTTTCCACCCAAATCTGGCCCCATATTAATTCTAGCTCAGCTAATGTGATCCTTTCCTCAAGTCCTTTGCTAGTTTCCACGCACTTACAGTATGCTCGACCCAGGAGGCCTCCTCCTCCTTCTTGTCTTAATTCTGTCTTTGCTTTAAGGGTTAGCTCAGGAGTTCCCGTCGTGGCGCAGTGGTTAACGAATCGGACTAGGAACCATGAGGTTGCGGGTTCGGTCCCTGCCCTTGCTCAGTGGGTTGACGATCCGGCGTTGCCGTGAGCTGTGGTGTAGGTTGCAGACGCGGCTCGGATCCTGCGTTGCTGTGGCTCTGGCATAGGCCAGTGGCTACACCTCCGATTCGACCCCTAGCCTGGGAACCTCCATATGCCCCGGGAGTGGCCCAAAGAAATAGCAAAAAGACAAATAAATAAATAAATAAATAAGGGCTAGCTCAGCTCTGCCCTCCTATTAGTCTTCCCCATTCTCTGAATTGCGATTACAATTTCTCTAGTAAGAACATAGGTCTTGGAGTCATTGAAATTGAGTTCAGGAGTTCCCGTCGTGGCGCAGTGGTTAACGAATCCGACTAGGAACCATGAGGTTGCAGGTTCGGTCCCTGCCCTTGCTCAGTGGGTTACCGATCCGGCGTTGCCGTGAGCTGTGGTGTAGGTTGCAGACGCGGCTCGGATCCCGCGTTGCTGTGGCTCTGGCGTAGGCCGGTGGCTACAGCTCTGATTCTACCCCTAGCCTGGGAACCTCCATATGCTGCGGGAGCGGCCCAAGAAATAGCAAAAAGACAAAAAAAGAAAAAGAAATTGAGTTCAAATTCCAGTTCTGCCATTTACAAGTGGTGTGAGCTTTGGCATGTTTTAGCTATTTGAATTGAAATTCAATGTTATCACCAATGGGGATAATAATAACCCCTACTACTAGGACAGCTGTGATCAAGAGCATGAATATAAAACACTTAGCACCATGCCTGGCTAATATATGTGCTTCGTAACTCATAGCTGTTTTCATAATCAGTAGACAACAATGTATTGCTTCATATCCTTGTTTTCATGTGAGGCACGTTTTTTCTAACTGGATTTTAGGTACTCATTGAAACAGTCCTTGGTATCTCCTACTGTGTCTAGTACAGTACTGAGCATGCAGTTGTAGCTTACTATTGAATGACTGGTTGAATGAACCCACGAATGCAAGAAAATCAGTCATGTTCAGTTGAGTCCCCTATATATGTATGGTCCTTAACCGAGTTCATTTTACAAATTCCGTAACATAAATCTGCAGTCACTCAACTAAATCACCAAACCCATCATCTGTCATACTTTTTGTTTTCTTCCTGTTGGCTCTTACTGCAGCAATCCATGTGATGTGTCTCCATGCAGAATTTGCTATGGTTTAGAGGTAAATAAAACTGGACATTAGGTTATCACCATTAAATCTCTTGGAATATGAATGCGTACTCTTCCAGAACTCTTCTGTATTCTGTATTGTGTGTTCTTCTGTATCTAAGAGCTGGATCGTTGCTTCCTATCATTACTGCCTTTGTTTACATTGAGTTCAAGAGTCCATTTTGCAGCCACAGAGGAAAATAACTGATGACCTTTACCTGTTACCTGACATTTCCATCCAGTATAGAAACATTTTCAGTTTCATGATCTCATTCTTAGCAAATTCTGCTACACTACCCTTTTGGTGTATAGCCAGCCTCACATTCTAGGCTTCGGGCTATGATTTAATGTGCATTGTCATATAAGCCGTATTTTTCAGAGAAGGAAGGCTACTAGTTTTTAGCTTTTAAATTTCCAAGCAAATTTTAGTCATTCTTTTTGGACTATACTCAGACTCCTGTCTTAGTACTCTATGTCCCGAAGATGCAAAACCTCCATATCTTTGTCCCCACATCCATGAAGCCTTTCTCTGGTTTTGTACCAAGAGAAACCTGTCTCCAAGTCATTTCTCAAGTGTTTAAGAAGCAGCTATGGAATGCGATGGGGTATGTTGTTGATTCTGAAGCTGATTCATGATCTTCATTCATAAGGATGAAAACTCAAAACCGGACCCTGGGGTAGCACCCTGTATGACTTCTCTACCGCAACCAGAGAGTCTGCCCATTGTCCTGCCACAGAGGCCTTCTGCCAAGAAAGTTCCCAGAGAGCCACATGTCATTATCCAGGGTGGAAGCCAACACATGTTTCTCCTGGAGGGTTCAGTCTTTGACTCTAAAGAAAAGCACACCATCTTTGACACAGAAAAGAGGATTCGTTCTGAATCTATTTGCTGAAAATAGCCTATTTGCCAAATTTAGTTATTTCTATGACAGTTTAAACTTAGTTGACTGGAAGATCATTTTTTAATCACAATGTTTTAAATTACGTTGAATGTGTCCCTGCTCCAGCTTCCTGCAGCTATTTTGAGACTAAATGGTAAAGAGAAAAACATTAGGGAGCTTAAGATTTCTTCATGATGAGGTATATATTTGTAAATGTATTTCAAAGAACATATTCTGGAAGACTGTATTCAATGTGTGTCTGCCCCAGCTTCTTGATGCTGTGCCTAGAGGCTGAGGTGAAAAGAAAAAAGAATATACTGCTAAGCTGAGGTGAAAAGAAAAAAGAATATACTGCTAAGAATTCTTCCCACTCAGTCTGGCCTTTCTCCTGTCCATCCTTCAGACACCAACCACAGCAGCAAGGAGCTGATGTACAGACAAAGTGAATTGGCCTTACAATGCTCTTATGAGACAAAGTGACGGCACACTAGTCTATTTGATAACTTGCTTGTTCAGTAAATGAGCTCTTTGTTGAAAGGACATTCAACAAACTAACCTGCCTCCTAGGTGACCTCGTTAGACATAAGCCAGTATCCCCAGTGATGCCAATCACGACTCTGCTCACTGAAGTTAGAGTTAATCTGTGGGATTAATGATTGCATTGTACTTTGGCGGGGGGGGGGGGGGAGAAACTTCTCGAATGTTGTGAGAAACTACTCCTTCAGATACTGGCCACTGTTCCGGTACTCCTTGCCTCTTCATATTGCCACCACCTTTGTTGCCTTCGATAGAGTCTCAGATTGTGGGACCAATTATAAACCCAAAGGAGAATGCTTCTCAGGAACATTCTCTTTGTCCTGCTCCTTATCTGTCTGAAGCAAAAATATAGACAAGAGAATTTGGTTTAAGGACTGTAGCCCAGACACAAAACACAATAGGAAAAATAAGGTGGGAGGGACCTAAAGGACATCAGACATTGTGTATCCTTTTGTGTACACTTTGTTTACATAATCTGCTTCAGGAGATTTGGCTTCTTTCTTTTTTTTTTGTCTTTTTGCCTTTTCTAGGGCCGCACCCGCGGCACATGGAGGTTCCCAGGCTAGGGGTCTAATCAGAGCTACAGCTGCCGGCCTACACCACAGCCACAGCAACGCCAGATCCTCAACCCACTGAGTGAGACCAGGGATCGAACCACAACCTCATGGTTCCTAGTCGGATTCGTTAACCACTGCGCCACGACGGGAACTCCTGAGATTTGGTTTCTGATAGCTCACCCTCCAAATCTAGCATATCTCGCCGCTTTCCTCATCAAGTTGGTACTCACCATCTTTGAGGCAACTGAGCACTGTGGAAAGAGACTGCTCAGAGACCTCTTGTGGAACTGAGGCCGGCGTTCCCACTTGTGGTTCCCACATGTTCATCAGCTCCCCAGAACCCCCACATCTGATCCTCACCTTCTTGAAATCCTACTGTTCCACATTAAGGGAGCAGACACTTGGAGGGGATCCACATCGGGGGCTTGTGTGGGCCAAGGGCAACGGGTGTGAAAGAGAAAATCTTGAAAGAGCAAGAGGAAAAGGAAAAGGAGACCTCAGCAACCAGTCTCGGGAGGCAGCCCTTGCTCCGGCGTCGCAGTCGCCCACGCTTGCTGCCTGCCCAAGGACGCCGCGCCTGTTCCTCTTCGGCGGGTTGGTTCCACTGCCTCCACCTCCAGGCTCCACCGGCAGGGGAAGAGATCACGGATGTTTCCTTTTTGTGAAAGTTCTCAAACTTCAAGGACTTAACTGCACATTTATTTTGGCGATTTTTAACATTTTTGGTCAATTTTAACAGATAAATACAATTAAATAAATCAGAGAAGAACTATTGCAAAGACAAATCAGCACTCACAGAAGTGTATTACATAGTAATATGGTTAGTCTGGGCTAAAACATTCACTTGAAATATATGCAAGGGAACCTTAGGCAAAGACCTAACGAAAGGGCTTTGAAATGTTCCTAATGAGGACATGCTTGAGGCGCTCACTGCTCAAGCAGCTCCAGGTGGGAAGCAAGAGAGACTAGACTGGCTCTGACTAGGAGCAATCAGGGTTTGATACATATGGAGACAACAGCACAGCAGGATAGTTCACTATTCCCAATAGCTGCTCCCCCTTGTCACTATACGCTCGTCAAGACAATTATTTTAAAAGGTAATTATAGCTCTGGTTGGGCCAGAGTGTACCAGTCATAACAATCAACAAAGTACCATATAGTTGCCTTTTAAAAAACAGCAACATGATTTTTTTCCTTATGTACATCTCTTTTAAAAAGTAATCCTACTCTACTCCCCCTTTCTGAAAGGCTCTGGAGATTTGAAAAGCGGCAGTGTATGTATCTCTTCCACAGTCGCAATTTTCCTGCCATATAGCCTAGATTACAGTTCCACCCCTCTCTGTGACCAAGGTATTAAGCTAAACAAACATCTTGATGCAGATTGCATAATCTGATGATGAGGGATGAGGTCGGGAGATGGCTGTTGCTATTGGATGAAGTGTACGGTTGTACAGGTTGTACCCTGAACAAACGTGTACCCAAGAGGGTGAGTGGGGCTAAAATATGCACCCCCTGCCCTATTTGCCAAATCAAGAGCCCATGGGGCTGTGTCTGCCCATGAAGGCCACTTGTTTTAACTCGCTCCAAGGCACCATATGAGCTAATTGTGGCACTTCTTATGTCTTGCCAGTCTGGCTGGCGTCCTTATTTCTTGATTTCAGTGAAGTTCCTATATTTCACATCCCCTATAACTTCCAAAAGGAGTTTTAGGATTCACGGAACTAGCAAGCATTTTCTGAATTATCACATTAGACACAATGACACAACCACGATTCTACAAAGAAAGAAATTTACACAGTAGAAAATAAATACCAAAAATGTAGAAGTAAGATTTCTGACATGTGGGTCACTAGAACTTAGCTTATTTACAACAAAGGCATGCACAACGCAACTCACCAACAGGCTGAAGTCAACAGTGGCTTTATATGATGTTTTCAAAGATAACCTAGCCTCTCTGAATGGGGCTGGAAGTGAACTACTTTGATTTTTTTTTTAAATGAATCTTATTCTTAGTGTGTTGTCTAAAACCAAGCTTCTTTTAAAATGAAGGATAAGAAACCAAATTACAAACGTCTAAGAATCCTGGAATAATGTCTTGGTTTCCTTCCCCATAGTAACCATTGCCCTCAATTAGCTTATGTTCCTCCAGAGGTTGCCGAGTATAAAATTAGTTGATTTTCATACAACTCACATTGTGTAAAAGGTAAAATCGGACATTTTCACACTGTCAAGCAACATGCTTTGATTTTAGGAAAAGAAATCACATTTGCTCAATAAAGTGTAAGCTTCCCCGCTTTGAAGTCCTTCTCAGAGCGATACGGCTTTTACCATTGCAGGAGTCTTCTTTCTCATTAAACATGTGCTGTTTTCCCGTGAAATCATGAAGACACACATCTCCATTCTGAACACTGAAAGAAACACCATTCTTCTCTGGAGAAATAGTCCGTGTATGAGGAAAAACAAAGTCAGTGTCATGAAGTATCCACAGAAAGTGCTTTAAAAATAAAACACCCTTAAACATCACTTTATTCTTAAGTATGCACGTACAGAACATGTCTTTTAAAAAATATTTATGATGTATTGCTAGACTTTATTTACTTCTCATTCCTTTCTTAAGACCAAAGTCATCAATACAAATTAGAAAAGGATTCAGAAACCTGTTCTCCATGGCAGTTTCTTTTTTTAATGAAACGGTCAAAATATGAAGTAAAGCAATATATTTGATTTTAAAAGACCCATTTCCTAACTCTGGTTGAACATACATTGACTTCAAATAGTAACATATGTGTAATATAACCTAAGATAATATTCTAGTCTCCCCCAAAGGTTCACAGAGATCCCGTACAAGGTTCTTGGTTCCCTAAGATTCCTATAAAATAAAACTGTACCAGAGAAACCCAAAATGACAACAGTTCTGGCAGGAAAAAAAAAAAAAAATCATCTCTCCTACACTAAGCCAGCCTCTCTGACTAAATGAGGCTAAGACTGATTCCCAAGAAGAAGCCACCATATCCAAGCTCAGCATCCAGGCCAGGGAGCAGCTGGGCCTCCCCTACCCCAAGCAGGCCCTGAATTGTGTGTGTATATGTGTGTGTGTGTGTGTGTGTGTGTGTGTGTGTGTGTGTGTGTGTTGGGGGTGGGGTGAGCATAGCTGCTGAGCTACCTGGCACTGTCTTTTTGACCATTATACCATTGGAAGACAAGGAAGAAAGCTGAATAATAAGCCCGATTGTTAGTTCATGTCCTAATTAGAATAACAGTGCTGAGACCTTGATAAGTATCATCTCATTTATTACCCTATGGGATGAGTGCTGTTATTACCCCCATTTCACAGATGCTGAAACTAAGGTTCAGAAAGTAAGTGCTCTGCTCCAGGTAACAAGGCTCAGCAGTGAAAAAGTCAACATATTCAAATAGGGCTGCTGTCCTCAGGGAGGCATTCTGGTTTGAGGACATTTTGGTGCAGGAACAATTTGACCTGGTATAATAAACAAGCCATTAAATGTCCAGCTTCTTTTTCCCTTGTCTATCTCAAAATCTTTTTTTTTTTTTTTTTTAATTTTATGGCCCCACCTGGGGCATATGGAGTTCCCAGGCCAAGGATCGAATCCGAGCTGCAGCTGCGGCAACACCGGATCCTTCAAGCCGCTGAGCAGGGCTAGGGAATGAACCCACCTCTGCAGCAACCCAAGCCGCTGCAGTCGGATTCTTAACCCACTGCACACAGTGAGAACTCCCGTTTCAGATCTTGATGTGCAGACTGAGGAGTCAGGGGTGTCTGTCTGATGTGCATGTTACTTGATACTAAAACACGTGGCCATTTTAGTGGCCTAAGATGGTCCCTGTCAGCCATCAAAAATAGTGTCAAATCAGCCATATCAGATAGCTGGGCAAAATGTGCTGCTTCCATCCAATCTGATTCCTGAGGGATGCCAACATGTTGATAGGCCAGGCAAGTGAGGCTTCGTCTCTCAGTTCTTCCTAGAATGCGGAAAAATCTGGCTTTAAGAGCCCCAAACACTTCTACCCAAACCAGTAGGCTTTGCTGATGTGTTGTGATTCTTGATGACTTAGCTCACACCTCTGATTTTTTGAACTTGGTATCTCACACTTAGTAACCTTGACTGGCACTACCTCTGCTCTGTTTACCTACATTGAGTCGTTCCCGATACAGCTATGTGGCATAGAGCCCAGCTCTCCCCCTGGTATCTACCTACAGTAAAAAGCTAAGGCTGCATAGCAGCTGTTTCTCAGCTTAGCACTGGTTCTCGACAAAGGCGGGGACGAGTGATTTTACCCCTCAGGGAACATGTGCTATTGGAAGATATTTTTAGTCGTCACATCTGTGGGTGAGTGGGTGGGTGCTACGGGTATTTGGTGGGTGAAGCCCACTGATGTCGCTAAACATCCTCAAATGCACAGGCCAGCCCCCACAACAAAGAGCTCTCTAGCCCCACATGTTAATTGTGCTGTGGTTGAGAAACCTTCATTTAGAGGCATCCTACTGTATTGTAAAAGTCAAAACAAACCAGTAGGATCGCCCATCTTTGGAAGGCTGGAAAATTATTTGGTAGGTATATGAACCTTCTCACAAATTTATTTGAATTTGTCATGAAAATAACTAATATCCTTTTTTTTTTTTTCTTTTGCCTTATTAGGGCCACAACAGCAGCATAGGTAAGTTCCTAGGCTATGGGTAGAACTGGAGTTGCAGCTGCCAGCCACAGCCACAGCCACAGCCACGCCAGATCTGAGTCGCATCTGCAACCTACACCACAGCTCACGGCAATGCCAGGTCATTAACCCACTGAGCAAGGCCAGGGATCAAACCCACGTCCTCATAGATACTAGTTGGGTTCGTTACTGCTGAGCCAAGATAGGAAACCGAAAAATAACTAATATTCTTAAGTGATATATAAAGGCAAATTCTCCAGAGAAGGAGAAAGTATAGCAGCAGAATTTAAGTTTGTATAAAAATGCAAATGATATACTAAGAAGCCAAAGAAGATAGAAATAGATGGTTTGGTTTGCTTTTTAGGGCCAAACCTGCAACATATGGAGGTTCCCAGGCTAGGGGTCAAATTGGAGCTATAGCTGCCGGCTTACACCACAGCTCACGGCAACGCCAGATCCTTAACCCACTGAGCAAAGCCAGGGATCAAACCACATCCTCATGGATACTAGTCGGGTTTGTTTCCACTGAGCCACAACGGGAACTCCTTAGATAAGTTTTTATGAATAATGAACAGTCCAGTCTTATGAAAGAAAGAAAACAAAAGTTTTAGCTAGAAATGTCAGAATTAATAAATAAAGGAGGCACAGCAACAATAATCTATACATATACTGGAGACATATATGGTCACCAATACTGGTCACAATTCATCTTTCAGTATTTGATGTATTCATGGGGATTTGGGCACTGTCACAAGGCAGCCACACTGTGGAAAAGAGTGAAAAAATATGACAAGCAAAAAATAGGAAGGTTTAAAAGTGTTGAAGATGTGGATAATTGTAGATCTGCTAAAAACTGACATAGTCTTATCAACTATTTTAGGTACTGCTTGCACAGAAATAGCACAGGACTAAAGTCCTTGGGTAACACTTAAGTCAGGATATGCAACATTAAAACTTTTAGGTCAGGAGTTCCCACTGTGGCGCAGTGAGTTAAGAATCTGACAGAAGGGGCATGAATTGCTGTGGAGGAGCAGGTTTGATCCCCCACCTGACACAGTGGGTTAAAGGATCCAGTGTTGCTGCAGCAGCAGCATAGGTTACAGCTGTGGTTTGGTTTTGATCCTTGGCCCAGGAGCTTCCATATGCTTCGAGTGCAGCCATGGGGGGGGGGGGGAACCCAAACTTTTAGATCATCATCAATTCTAATTGTGAATAATTAAATCTTATGAGATTTCCCTTGTGGTGCATCACCTAAGGATCTGGCATGGTCACTGCAGTGGCTCTGGTCATTGCTGTGACACAGGTTCAATCCCTGACCTGGGAGCTTCCATATGCTGCAGGTGTGTACCCTCCAAAAAAACACCTGTCTTAAATTTTTGTTTTTGCTCCGAAATAAATTTATAAATTTGGATTAGTGAATTTTTGCTTTTAAAAGGGAACCACATTTTGATCCACTAGTCATATATGTAAATATTCACTCTGCTTAGCAAAAATGCCATTAAAAGATAAAACTGCGTTAATAAAACAAACACTAACTTGAGAAATACTATCTTGAGACATACATACCGTTCCCGCTTGCCAGTCCTGAGCAATCATTATTCACTAGCAGTGTGGTGGAGTGGGTGGAGTTACTGTTGGACTGTAAGGAATGTGAAGAGCTGGAGACGCCTTGGTTCACAGTCTGCTTCTTTAAACCATTAGTAGCAGTTTTACTCCAATCTACAGCAGAGTAAGCGTTACAGAAAAAGAGGGCAGAATGTTGAAATTCAGATGCAAGAGACCGGTCACAGTGTAACTAGCAACTGATCTCTCACTTTCATATCTTACAGAGAGCCTCCCATTTCACAAGTTGGTGTGATAAAATGTATTTTCATTTAAGACTGTATACATTTGTCCTTTAAATGCCTGCCTGGTTAAAAGTAATCTATATTCTCTTGGAATTAAAGGCCTAGCTAATTTGATTGTGTCTATAAATAGCCACTGGATTAGGGAATACTTCAAAGTCAAGGATTGTCTACACAAGAATACAGTTCCACCTGCTGGGATGACTAATGGCTCTTAAATCCAGGCAAATGATGGAACTCTAGGTCCTGCCATTTTCTGATCTTGGGCAACCAGATCTTTGCAATACTGCAAAGTTTATCATGGGTAATATTCATGCAAAAGGAATTTAAATTTTCAAAGAGTACTTCATTTTTTCTTATTTTATTAAAAGTGAGCTATTTCCTCTGCAACACAGCAGGACATACATGAAAATAATTTCAAAATAACCAAAGGCATGCTAAAGCTTATATACATAGTCTGGCCCAATAACAAATAAATGAAGTAACTGACAACCAGGACCTGTGGAGAAAAGGCTGGGTCAAGACTTAAAAAGTTATGAAGATAAAATATTAAAAATCACTTTGGACAAATGGAAAACATGAGCTCAAAAGGAAATGAATTCTAAAAATTTCACTGTTGCTTCATTCATGAAACAGCCAGGCTATTAATTCTATGGCTCACTAAGTTCTCAGACATGAGTAAGTATTTTTTAATTCACTAAGGTTTTTTTTCCCCGTAATGTTCACAATGGATATTTTATGTTGAGCAGGTTCCCTTCATTGATTTCCATGATCCGACAACCCTTTGGCATTCATTTCTTTTGATCTTAACTTATACAATCTTTTCCTCAAGATTTAAGAGAAGGAGAAAAAGAAAGGCAAATCTTTACCGGAATTTTCAGCCAGTCGTAACTTTCCACAGCACAGATAGCGCCTCCACTGCTTTCTGACATTCTCTTTTGTTGCACAGTAGAAGATGAATATGAAAAAGCCTATGGGGGGCACAAAACACAATGAATTCCAAACTAAGACCTGAATGGCATGAGCTTACTTTGCACAAAAGATAAAATCTTTGGCAACTATAGGCCAAGTGAAATTGTGCAGACTGAAAACAACGCTGAAAGTCCAGGGAAAATTTGCTCTCGAAAGCTACGAGGGGGGACTCTCTCTTGAAGATTAAAAAAAAAGACTCTTTTTTTTTTTTATTTTTAGCGCTGCACCCCTGGCATATGGAGGTTCCCAGGCTAGGGGTCGAATCAGAGCTACAGCTGCCGGCCTACACCACAGCTCCAGCAACACTGGATCCAAGCCAAGTGTGGGACTGACACCACAGCTCATGGCAATGCTGGATCCTGAACCCACTGAGCGAGGCCAGGGATCGAACCCGCAACCTCATGTTCCTAGTCGGATTCGGTTCTGTGGTGCCACGACGGGAACTCCTAAAAAAAATACTTTTAAAAGGATGGTCACTCTGTATTTCCAAAATTAAACTCGCTGTTTGACCTCTCACAGCTTGTCTTTGGCCTTTCCTATCTTTGGAAGTGCAAGCCACCCACCCAGTGTGCCAGCTCAGACCTGGCTCTGCCAACTAAAGATCGTCACTGTCCATCCAGCTCGGCAAGGACTGAGTCATTAGCAGGTGCAGGTGCTGAGCTTCGACACTCCCTGCAAGGAGGTCAGGATGGAGATTAGGAACGAGGCGCTCCGTGTGATGGGCAAACTGGTAGAACAAGCCTTCGGATGGTTATGTATTTTCGGGAGAAAATTTCATGAACCCAGTTTCTTGCATCATCCCGCACGCAGAAAAGCACCCAAACTGTTACGATATCTGTGCCTCGTGATAAGCAGGAACCTTCTACCAAGATGTGTGCTTGTAACCCTTCCGCCAAAATCACACATATGCTGACCTCCCCCCCTTACCGAGCTGGGAGGCGGTCTCCCAGACCGTAGTCCCCCAGATAAAGCTGAAACTCACAGCTCTCACGGTGTGCGTGGTTCATCTCAGTGGACAGGTGCTACCTGCCCATCCCTCCGCATGTGCAACGGATTTCCAAGTTCCGTCACATGCCCTCTGCTCCTTTGCCTCACATCCTTTGCGCCACCTCTCCAGTCCACAGCCCTGTCCCGTCCCTGGGCCCTGCCTTCTGCCTCCCAAGCCTGGGGCGCTGCAGTGGTGTCCCTGTCCGCCTTCCAGCTTCCCTCCAACCTGCTTACGGAAATCCTCCACTCGTGTCCTGGCCACAAAGAGAATGCCACCACAGACCTGAAGTGGTCCTCAGGCTGAGGGCGCCCCACCCAGCCCCCTTGCAACCACTCCCCAAGGCCTTTAAAGCAAATAAATATAAGCTGAATGAATGGATGAATTCTGAGTTCTCCTTCTCCCCAAACCCCAATCTATTTACTTTCAAACTCTTATTTAAGAATATTAGGAGTTCTCTTGTGGCATAGCAGCTTAAGGATCTGGCCTTGTCACTGCAGCAGCTAGGGTCACTGTTGTGGCTATGGGTTCAGCCCCCGGCCCAGGAACTTCCATATGCCACAGGCACAGCCAAAAAGAAAACAAGCAAAAAAACCAGGTTTGCTTCTAATAAGGTACACATGCCCGCTCTCAAGACGGCTCTCTCGAATACCGCACACCACCTGCCACCCTGGGCAGCTACACTTGGCTGTACTAGGGAAAAAAGAGCATGTAGGAGGGATCAAAATGAGGGTCCCCACGGAGTTCCCATAGTGGCTCAGTGGTTAACAAATCCGACTAGGAACCAGGAGGTTGCAGGTTCGATCCCTGGCCTTGCTCAGTGGGGTAAGGAGCTGGTGTTGCCATGAGCTGTGGTGTAGATCACAGACTTGGCTCGGATCCCTCGTTGCTGTGGCTCTGGTGTAGGCCGGCAGCTACAGCTCCGATTCGACCCCTAGCCTGGGAACCTCCATATGCCATGGGAGTGGCCCAAGAAAAGGCAAAAAGACAAAAAAAAAAAAAAAAAGGGGGGGGGAGGTCCCCAAGGCCCACATCAGAATTTGTACATAGCTCTCCTTTAATCAACTCCAAAGTCTCGTAAACTAGGCTTTAGTTCCCTTTTAGAAATAAAATATTTTCCTTCTGTCCATTTATATTCTAATGAGAGGTCATTCCGGGGGAAATAAGAAAGAGGCAGGTTCAGTTTCCATAGTAAATATGTGAGGGTAGGTACTCTGCTTTCATGTTTCTGATTAGTGTCATTTGGGCATCTATTTTTTGTCTTAAAGTATCTCATTTAGCATGCCACCGTGGGCAAATAAAACTTTTCTAATACTAAGTAGTACAACACCTGGATATACCAATTCAGGAACTGTACACTGTAGGTAAAAATGTACAACTGGGAGTTCCCATTGTGGCTCGGTGGGTTAAGGACCCGATGGTGTCTCTGTGAGGATGCAGGTTTGATCCCTGGCCTCGCTCAGTGGGTTAAGGATGCGGCATTGCTGCAAGCTGCAGCTCTGATTCAGTGTGGCTGTGGCTGTGGTGTAGGCCTGCAGCTGCAGCTCCAGCTCCAATTTGACCCTTAGCCTGGGAACTTCCATATGCCGCAAGTACAGCTGTAAAAAGGGGGGAGAAAAATGAACACCTATATGTAAGCAACAAGCATATTAAGTGGCTTCCTCCAAATAAAATAAGAACTGCTAGCCAAGTCAGGCATTTGAATTCCATCTCAGGATGGGATTTCTTTGAGAACCGGCAACATGAAGGACTGTCTGAAAGAAGCTAGAGGAGGATGCTATGGGAGCTAAAAGCCACCAGGAAAAGATGAAAGCAAGCTGAGGAAAAGGAAATTAAAAAGCACCCCAGCAGAGGATTTGGAATAAAAAAAAAACAAAACGAGGGAATGAATGATGGTTACTGTGATGTAAACCTATTACCCCGCTGGACGATTAATGCCAAAATGTGGCCACTAAAAATTAATCACACATAGCCGACAGCTCTTTTATAACGCTGATCTATAAGAATTAGTACTTTGCTTTCCTAAAGGTTACAGTGGAAGAGGAGTCGGAAATGTCCACAGCTGGGCTTCAATAACAGATGAGAAGCTCAGAGGTCAAATCACCACACGCAGAGCCTGCCCTCCCAGCTGCGGGTACCAGCAGAGCAACTGTGCAGGATCAGCCACCGGGCCAGGCTGCTGCCACCTGCATCTGGCCACGGCCTTCATAGTTATCACTGTCTTCAAATCAAACACAGACCTGGAGGTCGGAGTAGTGAAGTGAGACCTTGCAGGGACGCTTACGGTATGTGCATTTTTCTATAAGCACTTCGATCAAAAACGTTAAAGAGAAACAAAGGTAAGGAACCAAGTCAGGCAAGAGTGATGGGCTTCCCCAGGAAGAGTTCCCGGCAGGTTCCCCTCCATATGTTCCCTCCCAGGAGGGAGTGATGGATAAGGAGGAAAAAGGACCACCTCTTGAATTTAGTGGGTGGAGCCTTTCTTCCAAGGGTCTCAGAGCCTCCTTCCTCAAAGATAAACCTGTTTTTTCAACAGATATATCTTAAGCTACTAAATAAGCCATTTTGCGGATACTCTTACTAGCGCTATTTTTCAGTCCAACTGGGTCGCTGCATGCATCCTGAGTGCTGTAGAGCTTACCTTGCAAGGTGTTAAAGATGGCGAAGAGATACATGAAGGTGACGTTAACTGGTCCCCAGGCAAAGAAGGCAAAGCCCCAAGTAATTCCCAGCAAAAACGTAATGCCGGCAACGCTCCTGAGGTCCTGAATACTGGTTTTTCGCTGGGCTCCCAGTTGCTTCTTCTTTTTAATTCGACAGAGCTGAACCAGGACCACAATGAACATGCTGACGTTCAGCAAAAATATCACACAGAAATATCCCACAACCGTAATATAGAAGACAGCATTGCTGTTGATCCAGCAACTGGAATTTGGGGGGGAAAAAACAGGGAAAACATATCACGGTGCTGAAATATAGGTCAAAATAATAACAATGAATTGTACTGTTTTACTGAAACGTTTTCCTACAAAAACAAACAAAAATAATAAAAAAATAAAACCTCGGATCTCCAGTCATTTGTAGCTCTGGGGGAAAAAAAAAATTCCAGAGATTTTCTTTTAGGATACTTGGTGAGTTAAAGTATTTAAAAAATAGTCTTTGAAAACATTAAAAGATTTTATCCCCTTTAAATCCTAGGAACCCTATTCCAAGAGTCTTTACTAATATAGTGTAGGTGGTCTTTCATGTTTATCAGAGGCTTATAAAAGTATTTTCAAAATACTTCCTCCTGATTCATTTTTTCCATCGTTAAGTAGTAGGGGGCTTTTCTAACTAGCTCATCTCATTATATGTATAACTGCAAAGTCTGCTGTAAATGTTACTGGGTTTTATTAGGAGGAGAGCCAGAGTGGCTATGCTAATTGCATCCTCCATTCTCTTGGAGAATTCTGTTTTCCAGTTCACTTGACCTTCCATGGGGGGGCCTCGTACTCACAAGTCATCAGGTGACCCGTTGGGGAATTTGCCATAGGATCCAAGCCCATAGTTATCTGGAGAGATAATCAGGACGATGGTCACGACCACGGCTGGTACCCCTGGAGGACGGGACACAGTGGTCACACAGAGTTCTAAAAACCAAGGGTGATGCTAAAAAAGAACAGGGATCACATCCTGTTTTCTTCGGAGATAGCAGAGACTGGTGAGCTAGTCACCAAAGCCAGTTTCTTTTCATTCCTGGCACATGGCTGGACATCTCCCAGCCTCTCATACAGCTGGGTGTATGTGGCCATTTGACTAGGTCTTGGCCCGTGGGATAAAGACTGAAGCGATTTGCTCCATCTCTCGGCTTAGCCCATAAAAACCTCCTGTGAGGAGTTCCCGTCATGGCTCCGCGGTGAACAACCCTCACTAGGATGCATGAGGATCCCTGGCCTCGCTCAGTGGGTCGGGGGTCTGGCGTTACCGTGGGCTGTGGTGTAGGTCACAGACGCGGCTCGGATCCCCGGTTGCGGTGGCTGTGGGGTAGGCCGGCAGCTGGTAGCTCCATTTCAACCCGTAGCCTGGGAGCATCCATGTGCCACGGATGCACCCCTAAAACAAAACAAACAAACAAAAACCCAAAACAAACCTATGAGATGCTCTACTCTTTCCTTCCCAGTTCAGGGCAACCTTGGAAGCCCTGTCTTGAGGCACAGTCTCCAGCAGCTTGGATCCTGAATAATCAAAAGGCCGGAGAACCCTCCACTCCTGCTAACTGGACAGCACATGAGTGAGAAATTATCTTTTTTTTTTTTTTTTGTCTTTTTGCCATTTCTTGGGCCGCTCCCGCGGCATATGGAGGTCCCCAGGCTAGGGGTCAAATCGGAGCTGTAGCCACCAGCCTACACCAGAGCCACAGCAACGCGGGATCCGAGCCGCGTCTGCAACCTACACCACAGCTCACGGCAACGCCGGATCCTTAACCCACTGAGCAAGGGCAGGGATCGAACCCGCAACTTCATGGTTCCTAGTGGGATTCGTTAACCACTGCGCCACAACGGGAACTCCGAAATTATCTTCTGACATTTCAAGGTTTGTCCCCTACGGCAGCTAGTGTTACCCTTAACTTGTACACATTTTAAGGGTCACGGGGCAGGCAACGTGAAGGACTTCAAAATGTAAACTAAATAATCTCTTAGGGTTACTGGCAACTTCTGGAAAATCTTTCATCGTGAACCCCAAAGTCCTCAACTGATTGTTTGGAACCCACTCCTGGACTGAGAGGCCTGAGCAGGTTGATTTGGGGGTGCTGCCTGCCACTACAATGGCTCTTTCAAGGGTCCACGGGTACTTCTGCTAAGAAGCCCAGTGAGAAGGCGCCTCCCCACTTAAAGTGGCCTTGAGCTGGGAAGGAGTGCCTCTCGCCCCTCCACCCTACCACCTCGCACCCAAGCTGGCCAGCCTGACATCATCCAACCTCAAGGCTCTGGTAAACCAACCAACAAACAAATGAAAAAAAAAAAAACAACAACAACAAAAAACCAACTCCTTCTCATAGAGAGGTCGCAGTACCTGGTACAAACTAATGTAATATTTCACTCTTTTATATTTGTACCTTATGAGGACATTGGCATAGGGAGACTTCCTAAGTGACACACTTGCCTAAAAATAAAATACTACAGGTGTGGAGCTTCTCCCTGACAAAGGAATCTGACCTTTAGGGATTCTACAGAGAAGACAGAATCCATGCCCAAGATCAGCAGCGGTGACTGATTTTTCTGAGAATAAGCAACTTATCTTTCTAGGAAGGTTGTTCTATTGCTCTTCACAAAGATAAAATGACAGGGTGACAAGGGAGGTAAAGGGCCTGCAATCCCGTTGTGCAGGGACTATACACGGAGGCACATGTAGCCTGAAGAAGAGGAGGGAGTCTGGGAAGGATGGCGGCTCTAATACAGTGGAAGGGATATGCCTAAGAAATGAGAAAGCCAGGGAGTTCCCATCGTGGCGCAGCGGAAAGGAATCCGACTAGGAACCTTTAGGTTGTGGGTTCGATCCCTGGCCTCGCTCAGTGGGTTAAGGATCTGGCGTTGCCGTGAGCTGTGGTGTAGGTCGCAGACGCGGCTCGGATCCCAAGTTGCTGTGGCTGTGGTGCAGACCGGCCGCTGTAGCTCTGATTCAACCCGTAGCCTGGGAACCTCCAAAGGCCGGGGGTTCGGCCCTAAAAAGCAAAAAAAAAAAAAACAAAAAACAAAAAAAGTCAAAAAATTAGAAAGCCCGGCTCGGCTGTTCTCGAGCCATGGGAATTAGGGTAAATCATGTCATCATTGGAGCCACATTCTTCACCAGCTAGGAGCAACACCTGCCTCGCTAACGTCACTGGCTTGTCTGTTGTGGGGTTACTTGTGTGAAACTACACTGAGAAATAGGGCATTAGACATAATGTTATATATAACTTGTAGATTTTCTAAAAAACTCTTGGTAGAAGAGGTGCCAGCTTATTATTTTTTTCCCTGAGAGAGCAAAAGCAAGACTGCTGGGGAAATGCCCGCCAGAGAGCCAGGTGAACTTAGTGGAAAAACGTAACTGGTGAGCTTTAGAAAACGGACCTTAGCTGCCTTGTAAGGTATTTCAAGACAACAGACCCCAAATGGAGTTGCTTAAGCAGCCACAGGTCACTGAACTGAGAGACTGAACTCCGTCGCAGCTTCGGCTCTCCTAGAAATGGAATCTTAGCCAGTCAATCAGAAATTGCCTTATCAGCACTGCCATCCCCTAAAGGAAGAAACTTTGTGATAACTAACCCTCTTTTTTTTTTTTTTTTTTTTTTGCCAAGAACGACTTTGTTCCTGTTTCCTTCTGCCTATAAAAAGTCTTTCATGTAGTTCAGCTCCTCGGAGCTCCTTTCTATCTGCTAGACTGGACGCTGCCCAACTTCATTCATGAATTATTGAAAAAAGCCAGTAAGATCTTTAAAATGTACTCAGTCAGATTTCTGTTTATGTCTTTTTAGGGCCGAACTGGCGGCATATGGAGGTTCCCAGGCTAGGGGTTGAATCGGAGCTGTAGCCACCGGCCTACACTATAGCCACAGCAACGTGGGATCCAAGCTGCTTCTGTGACCTATACCACAGCTCACGGCAATGCCGGATCCTCAACCCACTGAGCGAGGCCAGGGATCGAACCCTCAACCTCATGGTTCCTAGTTGGATTCGTTTCTGCTGCATCACAACAGGAACTCGAGATTTTGTTTTTTAATTAAGGTAATGAGCTCCCCAATAACAGAAGTATTCAAGCAGAGGCTAAATTATTTTCAGTCAAGGATAAGTCAAGTGCAGGAAGCTCCTACATTTGGTGCAGAGTTTGATGAAGAAACTTTCCAGATCCTGGGGGCATCTAGGACTTTTAACCCATCACCAACAGGTGGCATGATCTGACATACAGTGCTGGTGTGGCAAGAAAGTTTCATTAGGTTTTATCTGTACATCCTTTCACTCTGTCCTTATGAGCACAGTGTCATGTACACCTGAGATACCTACAAGGAACGGAGCAGAGCGAGGACAGCCGGGAGCTTAGGGACTGAGAGTTTGGCCTCATTGTCACCAAGCTAATATTTTCAGTTGACTGAGCACCTTCTGTGTGCCAGCCCCAGTTGGAGGTGCTGGAGATACAAAGAGGACTCAATAGCCCTGACCTCAAAGAGTGTTGTATTCATCACCAACACAGGGGAAATATATAGATGTTCTAGAAAGAGGCTTGATAAGGTGGCTCTTTGGGCCATGAAACAGGAAAAGGAGACTCAAGCTGTTTTAGAAACCTGCCAAGTGTGACCTGTTTCCTCGTTGTCTCTATTCGAGAAACAATCAGAGCCCTGGAGGAAATGCAGAGGAAGCTCAAGCGAGGTGCCAGCAAAAACGATACCTACCCCAACCGACGACGCAGAATTTAAGAATGTATTTTCGGATGTAAGTGTTGAACACTTTGACGAGGGCCAGGTACATGTGGAATGCTTCCAGGCCCATCCATGTGAATGAGACCAAGAGAAAATAATGCAGAAATACGGCCACTGAGATGCAAAGGCCTCTTATGTCATACAAAGCAATCCACGAGTCCAAGAGGAACACCAGGTTCAGCAGGAGCAGGGCTGCGCACAGCTGGATGAGGATTTTGGAAGGGTAGTCCCGCCGGATCTTTCTGCTCAGAAAGGCCAAGACAAGAATTAGCATCACAATCTGCCAGTGCTCCTGTGAGCATCTGAGTCCCACACAATTTATTTGTATTCCTTGCTGAGCGTCTATATGCATCACTTTCCTCTCTTTGAGTGCGTGTGTATGTGGTGGGGGGAGCACTGAAACCAACAGTAACAACACAGAAAAGAAATCTAAACAGAATCCTCATCAGTGATAACCATGTGGAAAATTCATGTTTACATTTCTGTGGGACCTTTGACATACGTGACTGTTGAGCCAGCCTTTCCAATGGTTTGCAGTAGAATCTACTTGAGCACCCACCCCTTTGCCCTAAACCACTTCCAGAAGCACTGCTGCTGCTTCTCGTACAACAGGCTCCTATATCCAGATCTTCAAAACACAGCCAGATTCTCCTGTTATCTTACGTTAGTGGTTAAAATGAGATCATGGAAAGAAGAGGTCAAACTATAGCTAAAGGAAACAGGCATAGGAAAATACAGCTAATTGATGACATGTGCATGTTTATGTGTGTGAAATTAGATCGGATGAAATCATTCTGAGTAATGGCTGGCCTGATAGTAATTGAGTCTCATTAATCCTATTTCCAAAGGTCCACTAGAAGATCTGTAGTCACAGCTGGACCCTAAGTTTGGCACTCAAAGCGAAGTTGTACATTTCCTGATCAGTGTCCAAACTCGAAATCCCATAACTTACATATTGTTTCATTTAGTTAATGCAATAAAAGTGCCTATATATCCTTCTTTTCCAACAGATTTCATTGGAATTCCCTGTCCCCCCAAAGTGCCCAAAGGAACCAAGAAGGCGATGCCGTTGTTTGGAATGTCATTCTTGCTTTGACCTACAAAGCCACGCT
Source organism: Sus scrofa (assembly GCF_054392235.1). Lineage (NCBI taxonomy): Eukaryota > Metazoa > Chordata > Mammalia > Artiodactyla > Suidae > Sus > Sus scrofa. Next base: position 19,023,270 of record NC_139401.1, read on the forward strand.
CACTAAGTATCTATATTTTTCAGTGAGGTTTGACACCCTTTATTCTTCGTGATCCCGACACCCGTTAATGTATTTAATCTTTTGTGTCTGCTCGCTATAAATCTGGAAACTTAATATATTAAACACAGCTCTCATGCTGTACATGCAGCTATGGTCTATTTCATACGGTGAACTCTTAGGTTTCGGGGTCTCCATCTATCTTTCGTTTCTCACTGAATGTCGCCTAGGTCCTAGGCATAATTTTAGGGTACAAAAATTATGCAGGGAGTGCACAGACTAGTGGGAGGACGTACGTCAACCCAAAAGGCCCATCAAGTTTTACAGAATGGGTGGCCCCAGTGGATGGGTGGACAGCATAAGCTCGGCCAAGGAGAACACCGAGAAGCCAAGTTTCCACCTGTGGATACTCACTCAAAGGCTATGTAGGTTACAAGAGTAACTGACAGAAAAATTGATGAAAGCCCACAACCAATATAGGTGATAAATGTCAGAGCCATCATCTGAGCGGGTGGCAAGGATGTTCGAGACAGGTCCTGGAAAATAAAATATTGCTTTCAAGACCAGATCTTTTAAAATAGATTACAGGGTCATAATTTACATTTATTGGGTGTTCTAAGTGCCCACCCATAGTCTGTTCAACAAGCCTACAAGGTAGGCACATTTATTATCATCATGTAAAGATAAATAAAACTGAGGCACAGAGAGGTTAAGTAATTCGCCCAGGGTCACACAGCTACAAAGAGAGGGGTCAGGATTCAAATTCAGGTCTGGGTGGCTCCAAAGCCCATGTGCTTAATGACTGCATTATGCTACACTGGAAAAGCGCAGGGCGAGGAGCACAAAGACTTAAATCTGGCTTCTGGTTCTTATATTTCTTAGTTCTATGACTGTGGACAATTACCTAACAAATGTCTTAATTCTGACTTCATTAAAATGACAATAAAAATGCCCCACTCTACTTATCTTGTTGGGGAAATTAAATAAGACAATTTATGTCAAAGCGTTTTGTAAATTTTTTTTTTTTTTTTTTTGCTTTTTAGGACTGCAGGTGCGGCAGGTAGGGGTAGAATCGGAGCTAGAGCTGCTGGCATAAGCCACAGCCACAGCCACAGCCACGCCAGATCCAAGCCATGTCTGCAACCTATACCACAGCTTACAGCAATGCTGGATCCTTGACCCACTGAGTGAGGCTAGGGATTAAACCGGCAACCTCATGGATACTAGTCAGGTTCATTTCCGCTGAGCCACAACGGGAACTCCTTGTAAAAATTTTAAAGTGCATTGCAAACTAAGTAATTTTTATTACCCATTTTAATCTGAATTCTCTAGTCCTCTTATAGCTATTTAAAAAAGAAAAACATAAAAATAAAATGAGAAATAACACTTCTATGTTCAAGTAGTTCCCTTCAAGTACATCTGCTTATGAGAAGAGTAATTTCTTTTCTTGTTGTCTTTTTAGGGCCACACCCAAAGCATGTGGAGGTTCCCAGGCTAGGGGTCAAATCGGGGGTACAGCTGTTGGCCTACACCACAGCCGCAGCAATGCCAGATCCGAGCCACGTCTGTGACCTACACCACAGCTCACAGCAACGCCGGATCCTTCACCCACTGAGCGAGGCCAGGGATCGAACCCGCAACCTCATGGTTCCTAGTCAGATTTGTTTCTGCTGCACCACGACGGGAACTCCAGAAGAGTGACTTCATTGGTCTATAACTTCGTCAGAGTATGATGAAATCTGCTGACCTATCCAAGTCATCTGTCAGGCTAAACACCACAGTATGATGCCCAGCTACCCCTCAGACCCAGAATCTAAGGCCAGGCAGGGTGGGGATATTACCAGTAGGACGCCGAAGCTTGTGAGGTGGCTGCAGGTACAGGTGGTTTCATTCAGCCTCCGGGCTTTGACGGAGCAGCCATCAGATGACCAGCCTCCTCTGCCACCTGTTGGCATTGGAAAGCGTGTCCCATCAGCAACCGCACCAATCACTGCTCCTTCTTCCCTGAACCCCCTCCTCCTATCCACTCAAGACTTGGAAAAAGGTATGGCTGGAACCTACCGTTTCTGCCCAAGTCCCAAAATACACATCTCACTCTTAAGTCATCCTGTAGCAGAGAGAGAAATTACAAATCATTAATTTACTGAACTAAAAAAACCTGAAAAGCAATTAGAAAAAAAAATGATGATTTTTTAAAATTTCACAATCTCACTCTTGATTGTAGAAGAGTTCTCATTTTAGACGGGCCTCTGGAAGCAAGAGCGTCTCATATCGGTCCGAACTTAAACTCAGCAATCGTGCCCGTGTTAAAAGGCACATTCTGATGCAGTGGGTCGGGGTTGGGGCCTGAGAGTCTGCATTTCTAGCAAGCTCTCAGGTGCTGCTGCTGCGGCAGGGCTGTAACCTATCCCTTGACTAGCGAGCTCATAGATGATGTTCAATGTAAATTGAACTACGACGCTTTCTCTTTGGAGGTGAGCGTCAGGCCCGCAGCCGCAGATCTAAGGGCACTAAAGACGGGCACCAAGAGCTTGCTTTCCGCACTGCTCCTTCTTGGGAGTCAGGAGGTCCGCGCCTGGGCACCTGCAAACCCAGCGGCGGCGGGGCGCTGTGGTTCCAGGCCTACGGGCTTCCCTAACCGGGTCTAAGGTTCGGCTGGATCTGCTTCGTCTCGGGCCGAGTCTCACGGGCAGAGCTTGCATGAGGTGTTTCTGGTCAAGGAACCGGCCAGCAGGCCCCTCCCACCTGGCTCGGGTCGACGTGCTTTAATGTCACCGTCACGTTCCTTGTCAAGTTCTTGACTGTCAGGTTCGCGATGCTCGAGGATATGACATAGCTGATGAGAGAGAGGTTCTCCAAGGCAGGGTCCTAGCACATCGAAGAGTCAGTAAGACAGCAAAGGACATCGAAACATTACCCGCCGCGATCAGCGCTAGAAGGCGCCCGAAGAACTATTTAGTCCACACTGGTTATTGTACTACCCAGGGCAGGAATTCAGGGGCAGGGAGTCAAGTGACTTTCCCAAGGACCACACACAGAAGCAGAGCTTGTGCCACGACACGCTGCTCTCAATATTGAGTTAAATTTTGAAGGCTGACACAATCAGGCCCTCATGAATCTTAAAGGGAACACAACATCGAGCCATGTGAGTTGTGTGTTCTTGAGCAAAGAACTTCCAGTTACTTAACCTCTCTGTGCCTCCATGTCCTCATCTGTAAAATGGGCATGACAGCTTCATAGGTTCTCCCTCACGGGATTGTCCAGAGGATTAGAGTTAACATTTCTAACTGCTTATGAGATGGTGCCACAACTGATAAATGCTCTGTGTCAGTTATTTATCCTCGCCAGCATCACTAGGACCTGTTTAAAAATAAACTACAGGAGTTCCCGTCGTGGCACAGCAGAAACAAATCCGACTAGGAACCATGACGTTGCGGGTTCGATCCCTGGCTTCACTCAGTAGGTGAAGGATCTGGCGTTGCCGTGAGCTGTGGTGTAGGTTGCAGACATGGCTCAAATCTGGCGTTGCTGTGGCTGTGGTGTAGGCTGGCGACTGCAGCTCCGATTCTGCCCCTAGCCTGGGAACCTCCATGTGCCGCAGGTGGCGGCCCTAAAAAGATAAAAAAATTAAAAAATAATTTGACTTCTAGCAGGCTTAAGACTAGGAGGATTAAACCTCCCCCCCCCAAAAAAAAAAAAAAAAAAACTAAAGCAAAAGCAATTAGAGGCACCCTTACCTGAAACAGGGCAGGTGTTTCAAAAAAGTTGAACTGCACCCTGGAAGCTAGCGCCACATCATTAGCGGGTAAATTACTCATCAGTGAGGAAGGCAGAGTAATAGCACCTATACTATTCTCAGGAGCCTGAGTTTCCAGAGAAACCTGAAAACCAAGTAGAAGATCATAAGAATATGTGAGGCTAGTAGTATCATGATGAGATGGGAAACACCACAACTACTTAAGACAGAGGAGCCTGTAAGGACATTTATTTGTGGTTCTTGATGTAAAATCAATTCTTCTTGTTTTCCTGACTGCTTCAAAATCAGAGCCTGTGTAATAGGGAGATGCGACCTCAGAGCAGAAAAGAAAACATTCTGAGGATAAAGGATACACAGAAACAGGCAGAAAGTGCAGGATATTGTGCCAATTGTATCGCAGTAAAGCTTGAAGGGAAAAAAAAGAAAGTTCAGGCTAACTGCAGAGCCCAGGAGACCATAACGACAGACACGCCGATTTGGTGACCTGTTAGAGCAAAGTCATCATAGAACCACATGTACCAAACTTGTAAAGGGAAAGACGATAAAAACTAACTTACAAGGCAAGACTTGGTTTTACGTGGGTGTTTTCAGCCCCTAATCCCTCTACTAGGTGGATAGAGAAACACTAGAAGCACGATTGATACTCAGCACCATTACTCACACCAGTGTAGTCATAACGCTTGTTAAAATATTGAAATGGGTTGATAAACAGCTGGTGTCCCTGTTCTCCCAGCTGCGTGGAACCCACTGGACAACCCCCCCCCTTTACCCCCACCCCGGCTGCTAAAGGGTTAACGCTGGACGCAACAAGGGCCTCTGAGGTCCTGCTCCAGCCAAGACCAATGTCCTTTTTTTGAACCTGCGGTGGCTCATTGTTCCAGAGGTTAAATATTTTGAATATCACCCCTGAGTATTAGCAGTAACTGCCTCAGTCATGAAGAAACAAGGACTTGAAACATATACAAGAAAAGGTCCCGGAGTTCGCATTGTGGCTCAGCAGGTTAAAAACCTGACATAGTGTCTGTGAGGATGGGGGTTTGATCCCTGGCCTCGCTCAGTGGGTTAAGGATCCCACGTTGCTGCCAGCTGTGGTGTAGGTTGCAGACAAGGCTGGGATCCCCAGTGGCTGTGGCTGTGGCTGTGGCATAGGCCGGCAGCTGCAGCTCCGATGAGACCCCTAGCCTGGGAATTTCCATATGCTGCAGGTGCAGCCCTTAAAAAAAAGAAAAGAGGAAAGGTCTTTTCCACAAGAAATGTGCATGTACCTGAAGATGTGCAGGGTCTTGGGCAGCAAAGGTAGTTGTGTCAAAATTACTGGCATTCACTCTGATCACAGCCAGAGCCAAAGAAGCGGAGGTCAGACTTATGGTCTTGGTTGAAAAATTCAGCTGTAAGCCGATGTCGTCCACTACTCTCAGTAATCTGTAAAGAGACGTAGTAGTTCAAACTCAGCACTCCACGTTGTTTTTCCCAGTCTAAGCAGAATAAGCCATTATGAACCTCGTCCGTGGGAGAACAATACTTGGCTATAATTAATCATACAGAAGCACCATTATCAGTAGCGAGTCCCCTCTTACGAGCACCTAGGGTTTGCTAAGTCATACCTTTGGGCCAAAGGGGCCAGCAAGGTGGGCGGGGAATGAAGGAGATTGCTGACTTGGTGTACCATCTGTCCTGCGAGGTTAGGCTCCAAGCTGCCTAAGGACAGAGCCTTCTCCATCCGGGACACTTGGTTCTCGAGATCAGAAACACTGATGCTGCTCGTGTGAACGATTTCTACAACAGAGGGCCAAATCACCTTATGAACACATAATGGAAAAATCACCGAGAAACATGCAGAGACTCTGTGACCTGGCAAACCCACTCCTAGGTATTTGCCCCAGGGAGATGAAAACATGTCTTAAGACATGTTCATAAATGTTTATAATAGCTTCATAATCATCCCAAACTGGAAACTGCCCAAATGTCCATCAACTAGAGAGTGATTAAACAAACTGGTTCATCCATACAATGGACTATTATTCAGTTACAAAAAGGAAGGAGCTACTGACTCATGCAACAACATGGATGGGTCTGCAACAGTCCAATGCATTAAGTCAAAGAAGCCCGACTCAAAAGGCTACATACTGAGTGATTCTCTTCATACGTCGTTCCAGAAAAATTGAGAGCATAGGGAAACACAACAGATCAGTGGTGCCAGAGGCTGGGGGTGGTGAGTAGGAGTTGACTATCACGGGACAAGAGGAAACCTCGGGGACAGGGGCAATGTCCTAGACGATGATGGTGGTTTACGTGACTGTGGGTGTTTATCTAACCCCCCAGAACCATAAAAATTTCATTCATCCATAGAACTGGATGAATTTTACTGTATGTAAATTATACTTCAAGAAACCTAACTTAAAAAAATGTTCAAGTGCATTAGTGTATATTTGTATAAGCACAAATATACATGTATTTATATCATGCATACAGAACTTGATATGGGTAACTAGAAGCTCTTTTGTGGGAAGGAGAATATTATGAAATTAACAGCTGGACTAACAGCTGTAAGCCTGATTTTTTTTTTTTTTTTGCTTTTTAGGGCTGCACCCGAGGCATATGGAGGTTCCCAGGCTAAGGGTCAAATTGGAGCTACAGCTGCCAGCCTACCCCACAGCCACATCTGCGACCTAGAATTACAACAAACGTGGGAACAGTGTGGCTTCTCATATTTACCTGTCTTGTCAGGAGGTGTGCTGGTCGTGATGACATTCGCAGCGGCAGACGTGATGGGAGAGGGAAGTGAGGCTTTCACAGGTGGCAGGGTGTCCAAAAGATCACTTGGGGACGTAAGGGAAGAGATAGTTCTAGATTGTGGGGGCGTATCAATGGCAGGGCTGGAAGCTATGGGAGCTGAAGGCCGGGGAGAAGGAAGGGGAATCTCCCTGGTTGGAGAGTGAGGGCTCTGGGTCACAGGGGGATGAGCTAGAGGCTCAGAAAAAGGGAAGGCACTGGACAACTGGGACACAATGGTGGCCGGAGGAGAAAATAGGATGGAATTTCTGGAAGAAGAAGGTGGTGGGCCATGTGGATGACCAGCAAGACACGCAACGGGATCCTGTGGGTCACTAAAGGAAAGAATCAGAAAGATGCGTGTGAGACACAAATGAGCTATAGAGGCTAATCTCTTCTGGCAACGCTGTGACATCACCAAGGTGACATGGCTGCATCAGGGACCTGCCACTGCACGCCCTCCATGTACCTGCCACTGGCCTCCTGCCCCTGCCCACTGCCATTACCTCCCCCTGTGAAAGGAATTAGCCAGCAGGGATGCTCTTTATGAATTCCCATTTCTGCTTCACTTGTTCACTGCTGCTCCTGGACCCGAAACTTTATCACTTATCAGTCAGTTGACATCTTGTAACGTTTCCAGGTGCCTCTTAGGGAGGGAAGCTATTAAAAATGCCTTGTGACCCAATGGGTGGCTTTCCATAAACTAGGAATCTCTTTTTCTTTTTTTAGATTTTTACAAAATTGATTCTCAAGAAAAAAACAGAACCAAGCGCCCACACCGTTCCAAACAGACATACATTTTTTTTTTCTAAAAACCGAGTCAAACATCAGAGTATCTTTTTCCTTTAAGATTCAAATTCACACTGATAAAACGGGCTCATAGTTTTTAGAACAACTGATTTGACTTAGAGGCTAAAGCATATCTACTTCAGAACTATGTCCATAATCAATTCAATAACTCTGGTGTCAACTCAGTATTAATATCAGGTTCAAAGGGTATGGTGTAAACGGAAAAGCAGCTCTACATTTTCCAGTAACAATAAAATGTTCTTCAATTTTTTCTTACAGTTTTTGCAACCAAAGAACATAATTCTGTCCATTACAATTACAATCTCCTGCGTGTTGATAGATATTAGAAAAATATGTAAAATCATTGTCAGTGAATTGTAGAAGAGAAAATTTTAAGGTCAGCAAATTCTCCTGCTGGTCTTCTTGGTGGGTCACAAATAAGTGCTTCCCTTCCAAGAAACTTCAAATTTAGGTCATTTGCATGCACTGGTGACATTGGCTGGGAGAGGAAAATCACACTGCCATTTTTTTTCTTCAACTAATTGAATTTTGTTTCAAGAAAGTCTTAAATTGAGTTAACAAGAAATACATTTTTGTGAAACTGATGAGCACAGGAAATTGAATCAAATTTTATCCTGCTATTTTGCCATGGGCACTAACTAGCACATAGAATGTGACCAAGATAATCTTGTTTGCTAATGAAAAAATCCATCAAGCTGGGACCAAAAGGCTGGTCCCCAGCTACGACTGTAGCTACGCTCTCACTGTTACTGTAGCCCAGTGGTTCTCAAACTTGGCTGTGCCTGAGAATTACCCAAAGGATTTTTTTAAAACATAGGTTTGTGGCCTTCTCCTCAGTGTCTGAGTCAGGTGGTCTTGGGGTGGGGTGAGGCTCACAGGTCCATGGAAGGCTGGGAACTCATCTACCATCTGGCACAAGATCCACCAGTCTTGGGATGGGAGGAGGAGCAACTAGAAGAGGCAACAAACGATCGCCCAGGGAAGCCTCCGAGGGATCCAGTGTTAGATGGCGACTTAGAACACCGATGAGAACGTGTTCTTGAAGCTTCTCTGGGGTTAGAGGAGGGAGGAACATCAGGTTGAGAAACGTAAGGAAAGTCACATGCATAAAAAGAAATGCCAGCTCAACCCAGTCTGGACCAAGCATCGGGTTGGCGGCCTCTCCCTCCTGGCCTGAGGTTCAGGAAGCAATGTGGACAAAGGGGTGCCAGAGAGTCAGAAAGATGTGTCTCGACGCCTTGGCCAGGGATCCAGCTGTCACTGCTCCTCTGGGCAATCCACCCAACTTCTCTAAGGCTCCAGTCCCTAAATTGTATAAGGCAGCAGCCCATGTAGCCAAGTCGTGGCAAAGGTGTTTTGCTAAGTGTAAATTCAATTTCCTTCGTGTTATCTGGCCGTCTGCCTAAACCAGACCTTCCAGTATGGGGCTCTCCATCACTGGGCTCCACCATGAAGAGGTTGCCCTGTACTGCCCTTGTCACTTCTGCTAGTCAGAGCCCTCCATCCACCGGGTGAAGTACATGGGGAGTGGCAGAGCAGTAGTGGGCAATACCACCTAGACTGTAGAAACCTTGGCGTTCTTTAGCGCCAGTGCCAGGGCTCCCACCGCAAACCAAATGAAGTAGAATCTCGGGTGGGTGCAGGCATCCGTATTAATTTTATTCTTTTTTTTATTAAAACAATTTTTGGTCTTTTTAGGGCGCACCTGCAGCATATGGAGGTTCCCACGCTAGGGGTTGAATCAGAGCTGCAGCTGCCAGCCTATGCCACAGCCACAACACCACCAGATCTGAGCCGCATCTGGGACCTACACCACAGCTCGTGGTAACACCGGATCCTTAATCCACAGAGCGAGGCCAGGGATCGAACCTGCATCCTCACGGATACTAGTCGGGTTCACTACTGCTAGGCCACAACGGGAACTCCTAATTTAAAAAGTTTTAAAAAAATTTTTGGTATTCATTTTAATGTGCTTCTTTGCTGAGGCATAGCCTACATACAATAAAATGTACTAATGTTACATTTAGAGCGGGAAGAATTATAAAAATTTTAATTGCAACGTGCATACCTCTATCATCCCCACCCAGATCAAAATATAGAGTACTTCCAGCACCTCAGAAAGCCATCTTGACACATTAGTTTTATTTTTCATTTTTTTGGCCACGCCCATGGCGGAACCCACGCCCCCGCAGTGACCAGGGAAATCCTGACCGACCCGTTTTAAAAGGGCCCCAGGTGTTTCCTAGGCACAGCCAGTCTTAAGAACCAAGGTATCGGAAAGACACTGGGCCGTCATCTAATTCTAGCTTAATGGTTCTCCAATTGGGTTACACATTAGAATCACCCCACATAGGAATTTTTTTTTTAAATCTGCAAACCTGGGCTGCACCCCAGACCAATGACATCACTATCTCTGAGGGTGGGATGCAGGCCTCCGTGTTTCTAAAACTCCCCAGATGATTCCAATGTGCAGCCAGAATTGAGAACCCCTGCTCTATTGTGTAGACATGCCCAACTCAAAGTAGGATCCATGAACCAGCAGCACCTGCTTCACCTGGGCGCTCGTTAGAAATGAAGGATCTCGGAGTTCCCGTCATGGCTCAGTGGTTAGTGAACCCGACTAGCATCCAAGAGGACACGGGTTTGATCCCTGGCCTCGCTCAGTAGGTTAAGGATCTGGCGTTGCCGTGAGTTGTGGTGTAGGTCACAGACGTGGCTCAGATCCCGAGTTGCTGTGGCTCTGGTGTAGGCCGGCGGCTACAACTCCGATTCGACCCCTAGCCTGGGATCCTTCATATGCCGCAAGTGCGGCCCGGAAAAGACAAAAATAAATAAATAAATAAAGCAGGATCCGGAGTTCCCGTCGTGGCTCAGTGGTTAATGAATCCGACTAGAAACCGTGAGATTGCTCAGTGGGTTATAGGAACTCTGAGGTTGCTCAGTGGGTTAAGGATCCGGCGTTGCCGTGAGCTGTGGTGTAGGTCGCAGACTCGGCTTGGATCTGGCATTGCTGTGGCTATGGTGTAGGCCGGCGGCTACAGCTCCGATTGGACCCTTAGCCTGGGAACCTCCATATGCTGTGAGTGCAGCCCTAGAAAAGAAAAAAAAAAAAGAAAGAAAGAAAAACACATGTCCTTTTGCTAAATGCAATTTTTATCCGATTGTAGAAAGGTACAGAAAATTCTGCAAAAAAAAAAAAAAAAACAAAGAAACAAGAAAATCACCCATAATACCAGCAGGCAGGCCAATCAGTGGGAACTTTTGTGAGCATTTTCAATCATTCACTTTATGGGGTTTTTTCATGTAAATTTGTATACATTTGTGACCACACCATCCATGACTTTTAGGATCATCTGCTATTTGGAAGCATCCATCTCCCATCTCACCTCCACTGGGGCAGAGCTTAAGGCAGTGATTTACAACTTTAGTTGCCCATTAAAACCACCAGAAGCATTTTAAAAACTTTTTTTTTTGGCTTTTTGCTATTTCTTTGGGCCACTCCCGCGGCATATGAAGGTTCCCAGGCTAGGGGTCGAACAGGAGCTACAGCTGCTGGCCTACACCACAGCCACAGCAAGGCAGGATCCGAGCCGTGTCTGCGACCTACACCACAGCTCACGGCAACTCCGGATCCTTAACCCACTGAGCAAGGCCAGGGATCGAACCTGTGTCCTCACAGATGGTAGTCAGGTTCATTTCTGCTGAACCACGATGGGAACTCCACGTCAGGATATTTTTAATGCTCCCCAGGTGATTCTGCTGTGCAACCAAGATTGCAAACCATTGGTTTAAGGCAAGGGAAACTTAATACGAAAGAAAACTTTGCCTTTCTCCCACAATTGAAAGCCCTTTTTCACCATCAAAATTTCCAAGTTCCTTAGCCAGCATGGCAATTAATTTGATTTTTTTTTTTTTTTTTTTTTTTTTTTTTTTTTTTTTTTTTTTTTTTTTTTTAGGAAAAGAGGCAGCATATGTGCTACATACCACTGCAGTTTTTTTAACTCTTCCGGAGAGGAAGGGCAGGGGATCCTGACAGAACAGCAGCACTGCTCTGAAGGAGACAGAAGAAAAAGAAAGAAGACAAAGCATGGTCAAAAATAAGGCAAGGTAGAAACTCAGAGCCATTGAGTATTGAGGTTCTTACACCGATGGCATTTTAAATAGGCATTAGAGCAAAACAGGTGATAAAATAAATTGGATACCATTATACTGACAATTATATATAAATAGTAGGTACTTAAAAATATTTATTGAGAGAATAATTTGGGGGCAGGTTATATACATGCAATATCAACTGCTCTTTAGCAACTCCTAAGAGGAATTCAGAAGTAAATATATCGCGACAGCAATCGGCCGAGCACTCCGAACAGAATTCTCCCCTTGCAATAGAGTCTGTTTTGTCATGTTTGCAAATCCAGTACACTGAAACTTTATTGAGAAAGCAGAAAAAAAAAAAATTCACCTTTTAGAGCTCCCGAAAAACTGCCCAAGGACAAAAGAGTCAAAATATAGAGCCGTAATATACGTAAATGTATTCACTGTATTTTCAATTTTAAAAAGAACCCATCAAAGTCATGTGGGGAAAAAAAGAGTCACATGAAAACAAACACAGCAATAACGACAGAGACAACTTACCCAATGGTTGAATCTTTACTGTTGGCAAAGCAACCATCACAGCACATATGTTCATTGTCTTATTCAGTTTTACTGTGAATGTACAATTTAATGTGCTGTGAAGAGAAATACATATAACCAGAGTGTTACCAAACTGGAAATCTACCTACATACTTGTAATTGCTTTTTAAAATTTAGAGTGAGCAAAGGGGACACTGACACTGTGAACTTGCAATGTCACCCTGATACGCTTGCAAACAGCCACTACCATGGCCTGAACTTTTACCCCAAAGATCTTCTACGACAAGGTATTTATAGAGGTTTACATTCATAGGGGTTGCAAACCAGAGACCCTCTGACCACACACAGCTGCTGATTCATTTTGCCGGCTGGCATAATGAACATCAGGGGTGAAATCAGGTTGCAAAGACAAGCATCCTGCCAGCTAAAGCCTTAACCCCCAGCCGGCTACTTGCCTGGTGTCTGGAAGCATGTGGGTTTCCATCAAGAGAGCCCTTTCACATACTAGCCTAGATGAATATCAAGGTCTCGTAAATCCAAAATCTCTCTGGCAATTCAATCTAGATCATCGGACAACTAGGAGTTTAAGACATTCTGTTTTTTACTTTAGTCTGGGTTTAAGGGAACAAAATATTAATGTTGTCAATAATGAAAAGAGGTAAGTGAAATAACTAAATACATAGAGTGGATAGGGATCCGCTCTACAATTTCATGGAAGACTTGCCACTATTGGTACCCACGAATCATTTGATGAGTAGAACCTGTTATATTCTAGGACTTTTACGCTCATGGAATGCTCAAGATTCATGTAGTGAGATTACTGACCTAAGAGCCACTGGCTTATGCAGCCAGGATAGCCAGTGGCCATAATTTCAAATGATAATCTGTGCACCCTTGAATAATCGTAGGGCCATCTCTCTGATTCGCCCTTGCACAGACTTTTTACTTTCTTTCCAATCTTCTCTTTCCCTCTCTCCTTCTCCCAAGCTTCATATTATGTTTCTTCTTCTCTGTGTGGCCTTCACCCTGACTGGACCACTGGGAGCCAGTTGTAGGTCCTACATGGTGGCCTGTTGGGCTAAAGACACCAATGATCCTTAGCTTCACAGAATCAGAGGCAAATGGCCCAACACCACGCATGCCCCTGTGCTTCATAAAGAAATGAAAGGGGAGTTCCCGTGGTGGCGCAGTGGTTAACGAATCCGACTAGGAACCATGAGGCTGCGGGTTCGATCCCTGCCCTTGCTCTGTGGGTTAATGATCCGGCGTTGCCGTGAGCTGTGGTGTAGGTTGCAGATGCGGCTCGGATCCCGAGTTGCTGTGGCTCTGGCATAGGCTGGTGGCTACGGCTCCGATTAGACCCCTAGCCTGGGAACCTCCATATGCCGCAGGAGCAGCCCAAGAAATGGCAAAAAGACCAAAAAAAAAAAAAAGAAAGGAAAGGATGGATCTGACAGTGAAACGTGTTTGGAAGAATTAAAAATTATATAACCAAATGTCATTACTGCGTATTTATTTTAGAGGAACGCCTTTGAATGTGCACCCGAAGATTCCTCAATACTTTATTTCTCATGAGTAGAGAAATAATGATATGTATAAAAGTATTAAAAATGACTGACCTTTGGGCCTCTGCTGTAGCACATACTATAAAATAAGTCTGAAACAAAAAATATGTATGTTACTTTGACAGTTGAAAGTGTCAGGCAAGATGCCCCAGGACGAACCGTAGCATCACAGAATCTTAGAAGCACAAGAACCCTAGAAATCATCCGACTCACATTCCTATCAGATGACTGACATATCATCGAAGCTATTCAGGCCATGCATGCTCCACTTGAATACCTCCACTGCCAGGGAGCTCTCTACCACACCAGGGAGCTCATTCACCTGAAGCCCTGGTTTTAAGAAACTTGGTTTTACATGAAGGAAAATCTATACCCTTGTAATGTGCATCCATTGAGTTTAGTGCTGATTTTTGGAGTAATGGAACTAGCCCGTAAATTCTCTTCCATGACAGATTTAGGGTAATTTGAATACACATCTCCTTAGGAATAAAGAGCTCCGTGCTCTCCCTCAAATAATAACAATAATTATAGACAAGTGCAGGATGTACTAGGATTACCTCACTCAGGGTTTGCAGGGTTTTGTTGAGTTCTGATCGTCTGTAATAAAATGAGAAAGTGACACGGAGATCACTGGTGATGTCAAATTCAAAACAAGTTAGATTTTTAGCAATTAAACTAAGCATATGGTATTTATTGCTTGCAGCATTCACTTTGAAGAAACACCGGGTATAATAAGAGAGTCCTTATGTGGAAAAAATCAATTATTTATATGACAAGGGAAACTAACCAGATAGAAGCTCTATCAGTTCTAGCCAACAGCAAGATATAAATTATGGGTGAACAATCTCATTAGTCAGTAGGCTACCGCAACCCCCAGGCAGCTTCTTCAGGCAACGGGCCAGAGGAAAGGCTGGCCGAAGGCAAAATGTGAGAGGAGCCAGCCACTCACGCCGGGGGCCCTCTGCCCCTGGGTTCTTCCTCATTCCCTCTCCGACGGACCTGGCCTGCCTTCCCCTCTCACAGCTGCTCTTGAGGAATCGCTCTCATTCCTTCCTCTCCTCCAGCCCCACTCCAACAATGGTTTTATTTCTTCGGTGTGGCAGAGCTTCACCTGAACTTAGGATGAAAGAAATTGAAAGAATTCACTCTAAGGCAGCTATTCTGAACGGAGGGTGACTCTGCCCTCTGGGGGACATCTGACAGTATCTGGAGACATTTCTGATTGTCACAATTAGGGGCAGGGTCGAGGCCAGAGATCTGTCACACTTCCGGCAATGCTCAGCATAGCCCCACACGACAAAGAACGATCAGGCCCTGAACGGAGAGCAGTGCTGAGGCTGAGAAACCCCGCTCTGAGGACTTGGCAATAGTTCCTGGCTCCAGGGAGGGTCTGGAGAGATGGATGGTGGCAACGGTAACCAGCTAGCTTTTTGAGCTGCCAGGAGCCGCTATAGCATAACTGTGCTCAGAAGCCACCTTCTTTCTGGGGCGTTCCCTGGCCCCTCCAAGCATGTCTAACCCCTCTGCCTACTCTACATTCAGACACTTAGAACATTCTTTCATACCTTGTACATGTCACCTTCACTGTAGGGACCATCCTGTATAGTTATCATTTGTTTGCTGCCTGCTTCTTTCCTATCAGACGCTAGACTCCTGGATCTCAAAAGTGGCCTCGCGTTGGAACCAGCTGGGAAGCTGTGACTCAGGCCCTAAGTACTGGTTTAAATGGCATGGCGTGTGCTCCCCAGGTGATTTTACTATGCAGCCGGGGTTGAGAACCACTGCTCTAGACCCAGTGTTTTGTCTCAGAGAGTCGGGCTTCTCCCGATGTGTACCCCCAAGGCCCAGCACATAGTAGGTGCTCAACAGATTCCTGATGGCTTTAAATGAACTCATCTATATTTCAAGTCTAGCAACTAAAATGAAGTACAAGTAAGCGAAGCTGTGTTTTTTTTTTTACAAATTTATGAGGTTAAAAACATGCTTCCTATCACCATTATTCCCAATCTGAAGTTTAAAATCCCTTTGAGGACATTAATACCTTCAGGGTTTTTTTTTAATTTCACATACATACTTTGAATCGTTAGAAAAAGCTAGGTTTTTCATCAGGAAGTCAAAATACAGGCATAAGGCATATGACCCATATTCTGCCCATTCCAGTCCTCACTAGTCGAACTTTTTGCCACTGTAACCTCAGAAGAGCCCTACACATGTTTGATATCCAGCAGGTGGAATGACGCTGTTCTTCTCCAGACCTTGGCGTTGCCGAAGCATCAGAAGCAGGCAGGTCAAAATGCTAATGCAAAGGATGCCTCTTAGAAGAGTTTTGCTTCGACCTCGGCAAGGTTCTTCTCTTCAGTGTCAACAAAGGTACTCCCCAGACTTCTGGATTTGGTTCAAGAGTTTACGAAAATCTCTTTGGAGAGAGAAGAGCAGAGCTGAGAGGAGATGAATTTCATCGCTGATGCTGCTTCCCTGCACGAAGGCGAAGGCTTAGCCTTCCCCTCCCAGTGACAGTCAAGGTAAGACTTACAGTTGGCTGACATTTTGACCTACTGTCTAACTAGAAGGAAGCACTTATTTGCAATGCCTTGCTCACTGTCTGTGCTTGTCCTTGTCAGCTGACGTCTACTTGACAACGACCTTTCTCTGACTTGTGAATGACGGATGCCTCGTGAGAGCATGAATAAATGGTATACACGGGGTCCTACCCTGAACTCTTCCTGCAGACTTGCTGGCTACCAAATCATATTAAAACTCAAACACCAGTTCAGATGGAGCTCTTGAACCCATGGGTAATCATGAGTCAAATCCATTTCGCCTGCAACCTGCCTTCATTAATCAAAGTCCTTTTAAGACGTGCATGTCCTCCAAGCAGCACTGAGCCTAAAGAGGAAGATGTTTGCCTGGGTTGTTCTTTTCAGAAACTTGGAGTCAACTGTGTCTAGTTCCAGCTCAGCTGGTGAAGGCTGGACCCCATCGCCCTCCAACTGGGCCTGCGTGAATGTCAGAGGGCTGAAAACTCCACCCTCAGACCGTGCTAAGCGCCCCCATTTTGCAATGTGCAGGCCCATCGCCTAGTTACACCTGCGCAGAAGGAACATCACCATACCTTTTCCCCATCACCTTTCTCCATGCTCCGCACACTCCCATAAATACCCCAAGCCCCTAGTCTTTGGGGAGGCAGATCTGAGGATTATTCTCCTCAGGTGGCTGCCTCGGGAATAAACCCTCTCTTTGCTGCTTCGCAGTGTTTTGGCTTGCCGCGTGCACATGGGGCAGAATGAATCTGGTTTGGTGACATACGTAATTCCACAGCATCAAAGACAACAGCATCATGGTGACATTAACTGATTACAGGTGACTATGGTTAGTCTGCAAAGATCTCAAGAGCTAATTCTTTATAACCTCTTGGTCCGTCTCTTTCCTACTTTTGGTTTCCCAAAGATAGCTCAACAAGTATCTTTCCCTAGTTGATGTTTAAAGTTTTAAATCAAACAGCAGATTACTCACTTCATTTCACCTAAAGACAGGATTCCAGTTAAGGTGCCATTAGCCACAATTTGTTTCTGTTAGAAGCAAAAAAATCATTAAGAATACAACATACATTGTTTTGCTTTATAATAACACTTTCTAACAAGAAGTCGTTCTTCAGTTTTTGTTGGCCACCCAAAAACCTACACGCCAAAGATGGATTCCTAACTGCATGGAATATTGCCTAGCAAATGATCAAATCCATATTGGCTGAGTCAGTTTTTGTTTTTCTGTTTTCTTGAAAAAATATTCTGAGAGTTCCCTTGTGGTGTAGCAGGTTAAGGACCTGGCATTGTCACTGCAGCAGCTCGGGTCACTGTTGTGGAGTAGGTTCGATCCTTGGTCCAGGAATTTTCATGTGCCACACATACAGACAAAAAAAAAAAAAAAAAAAAAAAAAATTCTAAACCAGCAAGTCTGATGTGCCAATTTCTGTCTTTTGTTTATTCCAAGGGTTCCCCGAGAAGCTCTCTGTGTGAAAGGTCCCAAATTTAAGTAAAAGATCCCAATGTAAAAAGGGACACTTAGTAGTAATCATCACAGCATTTCTAGCACCTAGCTCATTGCTTAGCACATAGAAGGTGCTCAGGAAATATTCACTGAATGAACAAACCACATTTATTTTAGCTGGCATCCCCTGAACCAGTCTAGGTTATGGGAAGGCTGATACGACTGTGTCTGAATCCCCCAGAGGGTGAACAGAATCAGATGGAGAAGACTATTGTTTTTTTTCAGCCACACCCACGGCATGTGGAAGTTCCTGAGCCAGGGACTGAACTCATCCCGCAGCACTGACCCAAGCTGCTGCAGTGACAACACAGGATCCCTAACCCACTGTGCCACAGGACAACTCTGAGAAGACTATTTCTAGAGTCAATATATTATATTTCATATTGCTAGGAGTTCCTAAAATAATTTTAAATTTTTACTGGTAATAGAATTCCAACATTCACCAGCAAACCTAGTGAAGACTAAAATATGATTTTTAACAAATTACCATGATTATCACGAGGTCAAGCCCTTTCGACAAAGCTAGTATTTTAACAACACACTTTATTTAAATTTGATCATAAATATGCCAAAAACCACAAATAAATTGAACCTTAGGCAAATCTTTGAATATACAAAAACTCATTTTTTTAAAATTGCAATTAAAAAATCTTTAAAACCTACCTGGGTAACATTGATTTCTTCGTCATACTGAAACATTATCTCGCCTCTAAAAAATGCTAAAAAGAAATGTTCAAAAAGAAATTTGAGATGGCATTCTTAGAATTTCAGGATTGATACAACACAGAAAAAGATTATCACATGACTTTAAAACAGTTTCATCCAATTCTTTGTTATTCACATTTTCTTTTCTATGAGAAATGATGATCAATATAATTTTCAGAAAATATCATCTATACATTTTATAGAATGTACAAAAAGCATGCAGAAAAAGAAAAAACTTGTCTCCTTGTCAGGAAACTTTCTCCCTACATGCTTCTCATCAGGACTTTGTTTCCCTTTAAGATGTTAACTGGAGGAACGGTAGCTCTACCATCGAAAATCTTTTTGAGCTGTTATAGTTGCAGTTGTGTAAATACAGGAGGGAGGAGAAAGTATTTCTCAGCAGTTAAGCAGCCTTATGGAAGTCTATTTATTCCTTGCCATTTTCTTTTTTTTTTTTTTTTAATTTTCTTTTTTTTTTTATTTTAAGGGTGAATTTTATTGTTATTATTATTTTGAATCGTTATTTCCCCAATACAAATTCTTTTTTCTACCGTACAGCATGGTGACCCAGTTACACATACATGTACACATTCTATTTTCACACATTATCATGCAAAATTGGCAAAAGACCTGAACGGACCTTTTCTTTTTCTTTGTAAAATACAGCTACCAAATGCACTATCTCTCCTAGGAACAAAGTTGAGATTTTGCTTGGAAACTTGAATGGCGTGCAGGGCAAATCCCTTCTTCAGTTGAACATCTCATTGTGGTTTTTGTCCCAGAAATGCCAGAAAACCCTGTCCTGAAAATGCTCGCCTTGGGAAATACTGAACCCAATTTCCTGCAGGGTATGCTTGGAGGGGCTTTGGCTCTATCTGGAAACAAAGAAAATAGGGACTCCGAGGGCCACTGTGCACACTTCATAATCTACAGAGACAAAAAGTGGCCTCTTGAACAGAAGGGCAAGGGTAGCATATACACTAGAACAGGGCTCAGCCAATTTTTTTGCTAAGAGATCGGAGAGCAAATATTTGAGGTTTTGTGGGCTGTATGTTCTCTGTCGAAATTGCTCAACTTTGTGGGATAAGAGCAGCCGTAGACAATACATAAATAAATGGCATGGCTGTTCCAATAAAACTACCTACAAAAACATGGGGCAGCCTATGATTTGGACTCTGTACAGAAGCATGCCAACTCCGGGGGCAGGAGGGTGGAAGGCCTCCCTGTCTCATCTTTGATTGTGCTCCAAAGCAGAGCTGAGTCCCATAGCCACCTAAGTCCCCAATGGTCCACTGCCACTTAAGATGGCTGACAACGCCACTACACCAGAGATAAACAGGACTTACCCTTTTTTTTTTTTTTTTTTTTTTTTTTGCTTTTTAGGGCCACACTCGTGGCATATGGAGGTTCCCAGGCTAGGGATCGAATCAGAGCTATAGCTGCCAGCCTACACCACAGCCATAGCAACGCCAGATCCGAGCTGCGTCTGCGACCTACACCGTAGCCCACGGCAATGCCCGATCCTTAACCCACTGAGCGAGGCCAGGGATCGAACCTGTGTCCTCAAGGATGCTAGTCAGCTTCGTTAACCACTGAGCCACAACGGGGAACTCGTGACGTATTTATTTTAGCAACTTTTCTATTGAGAATCTCAAGCTCTGCACATTGACACCGAAATTTCAATTAATGCCCTAAGTAATTATTAAAAGTAAAGATGCTTGGTATAGGCAAAGAATTTACTTGTCCATTTTGGCAAAAACGGTAGCTTTTAAAAACTACATTTAGGGCCTGTGTGTGTGCTGACAGCCACAATTTTTCTCCCTCACCCCTCCATTCTCCGAGTTCATCCTTGAGTCTTCCTAAGCACAGGCCGAGGTTCATAACCGTGCTGCATGCACAGTGGTGTCGGGGCAGCCAGGAATCCCCCACCATTTGACTCTCAGCCTAACTATCTGCTCCGCTCCCAGGTTCCGCATCAGCCTCCAATTCCCTTAATGAACCCAAGGTGGAACCTGCAAGAAGTGAAGGTTTCTCGTTTCTGGCAGGATAACGTGGAATTTCTGGTGCCAAAAGAGTTGGTCCCCTGAAGAGGTTGTTTTCACCAGACACTAAAACAAATGGTCAATTCAGTAGCTGAACTGGGGAAAACATTACTCCAACCAGCTTCCTGGCATCTGTTACTCAGGATGACCCGGTCTTTTGACTAAATGTTCAATTTTCAAAGAGTTATCAAACGTCATGCAGACATAACACTAAGCCAGACATTAGTCACCAGGCCGAAACATAGATGAAGCATGAAAATAATGCAATGATGGCGAAGTCACTCAAGAGAAGGGTGTAAGAGAGGAGGTGGGAGGAGGAGACAAGAGAGTGACACAGTGTATGAAAGGGAAATGGATCCAACACAGTTGGTTCTCCTTTCATCAAAGCCAGCTGCTATGTTCCTTCTTACGGTCTACCTGGAACATACTATCGGCAGGAAGCTCATGTCAGTAAATCTCTCATTTACACCAACAGAAAGTGTTTGTGGCACAGTCTTTCGATGCAAAGTTTTCTTGTTTTCTAAACTATCCAACCTTAACTTACTTTACTTGAAATTGTTTCTTAAGTTCTTCAAACAAATGACTAAACTGCTAAAAGGAACAGAATGAAAGGAAAACATTCCTAAAATGACTGGCTTTGTTATAGCAATGGAGCCACACTAAGACTTTAATATTTTAAGATACATGATTACCTTCCTGTTCTCTCCTCCCCTGCACGATCCAGTTCTGACCTGCCGCACCGTGTGTTTCTGCTTTTCACATCGGCTTTCATTGGCTTTAATAAGGGAGGGAGCTCAGAGAGCCAAACCAACGTGAGAAAAGCGGTTGTTTCATTCCTTCTGGCCCATGGCAGAAGGGAAAATATTCTTATTTCAAAAACAGCATGTTCTCAAGAGATTTCCATCTTAATTTTTAAAAATAGTGGACAGCCTTAGAGATGGCAAAATATACTGCGGACACTGCTGGAATTAGCGTCCCGTTAAACTAGGCGTACGTGAAGTTTTCAACATTCTAGCAGTTTGCTTTATTTTTGGCAAAAGACAGCATTCCCTTTCTAAGTCTTAATACTTAAGATCCTATGGAAAAGCTCGAAGGATTTACATACAAGAAGTGGCTTTCCATAATTAAGTTCATTATTAATTATGTTCATGAATCAACTCTAAGGGTATTAGCTATGGATTTAAAGCGATGGTGAAAAATATTTGGTGTAGAGCTCCATGTTCTCATACCAAAGAAGTTAACCCATTCTCTCACTTTCAGCCAGATCCAAAATTTGCTTTGGTTTTCATTTGAGACTCTTAGTAGCCAGGTGTTATGAATCAGAGGGACACACATCACATACTCAATAGCAGGAAAACAAACCATTTCTCTATGGAGCTAATTTATCTGGTGATGCATAATGTACCCAAGAACTTACCTGAGTCATTGCAAATAGATGACAAATTGCAGTTATTTCTCTGGGGTTTGACACCTGCAAATAAAACACAACCCAGAGGGTTAAGCATGTTAACACCTGTACTTACATACTATATTGTTAAGAGAATTCACAAATTCAAGTAGTAAACGTGTCCCAAAAATATTATGTGCCAGGTACAACTGGCTAGATGGATTCCACAAAAACTAAAGGAATAAGAGTTTTCATTTCTTAGTAGTCCAGCTATGGAACAGGACTCAACTATTCTTTAGTATGTCAGTGTCTGACCGCCTACTCCTCCCTAAAATTTCTGTCCACTTATAAAAAGAACAGCATGACTACAACTGAGTATAGAGACTTTATTTATTTATTTATTTATTTTGGCTTTTTAGGGCCACAACCGTGGCATATGGAAGTTCCCAGGCTAGGGGGTTGAGTCAGAGCTACAGCTTCCAGCCTACACCACAGCCACAGCAATGCGGGATCCTAGCTGAGTCTGCGACCTACACCACAGCTCACGGCAACTTTGGATATTTAACCCGCTGGGCGAGGCCAGGGATCGAACCCACATTCTCACGGATCCTAGCTGGGTTCATTACCGCTGAGCCACGACAGGAACTCCCCAGCACAGAGACTTCAAATGAAATAGCCCTTACTCATAAATCCTCCTTCTTTTCCTGGGCAGGGGAGTCCTTGAACATTAATGCTGATCTTAGCTCCTTACACAAGTGTATGTATGAAATAGCATCAATATTATGATGTCATTTCACATGGGCCAAAACTACAAAATTCAGAAGTGGTTAGCTGAGCCCCTACCATCTTCGATGGGCTTTGGGAGGTTCCAGATACAGACTCTGCCCTCACCTAGCTTACAATCTAGTGGGTGATACTGGCCAGTAAATGAAAAGTTATGGTGAGGAAAAAAATGGAGGGATGGCCAGTACAACAGCGCACAGAGGCGTACAAAGGAGGCAGAGATGATGGGAGCTGAAATAAGCCATGTGAGAACGAAAAACTTCATACGCATTACCTTTAGAAATACCTTCTCCTTTGGTGAAAGGAAAGGCACATCTCTTCCTTGATTTAAAAAGAGCTCAGATACTCCTCTGAGAATCTGTCCTTCCTTGATGTCATCCTTTTGATGAAGTATAAGAAATCTACAATACCTGTGAGGGACGGATGCTAATAATGTATTTAGCAAACTGCCAAGGGGAAAATGTTGTCATGGGAAGAAGTAGTTGGCTGGTTTGGTCAGAATTACATATGCAAGGCCTGCGTATGTAATTTTATTTCCACCGCACGTTATGAGTGCTTAATTCTTTCCTAAGGGAACCGGTGTGGACACAAACTAAAATTACAAATTGAGTTAGTGCCTGTGATATGGTTTCTGCCAGGATGATTTAGTTCACATTTGGTGTGCAGGCATCAGGCTTCAGCTGAGTTTTGATTCTCCGAGCAAACGGAATTCAGCTGCCCAAAGTCACCTGACATTCAGATTTCTCTATCATTCCACAGCAATGTTACCCACGCCAAAGGAGAAAGGTTTTGTTTTGTTTGGATGGCTGCCCCTGTGGCGTATGGAAGTTCCTAGGCCAGGGATTGAAGCTAAGCCGCAGCTGTGGCAACGTCAGATCCTTTAACCCACTGTGCCGGATTAGGGATGGAACCCGCACCTCCACAGCGACCCAAGCTACTGCAGTTGGATTCTTAACCCACTGAGCCACAGCAGGAACTCTTAAGATTTCATTTTAAATATACTTGCTTATGGATATAACTCACCAGAAACATACACTATGCAAATACTATGGAACATACATATGGTGGGTAGTAATGCTTTAAATGTTCTTGACAACCATTGGTCTATTGCTCCCTAAGCTTTTCATTCTAGCATCTCCCATCTTTTCTCTAAATTTTTTTTTTTTTTTTTTTTTTTTTGGCTGCGCCTGCGGCATATGAAAGTTCCTGGGCCAGGTATCAAACTCATGCCACAGCAGCACCCTGAGCCACTGCAGTGTCAACACTGGATCCTTAACCCACTGCTCCACAAGGGAACTCCTCTGTCTCTAAATTTTAGTGGCACCTTCATTTCCAGGGAGGTGTGTCTTTTGCTACTCATTCATACTGAGCGGGTTTTTTTTTTTCTTTGTAGGGCGGTTAGCCGTAATCTCCCCCAAGTACATGGCCATAGGTCATTCTTTAAATCCTAAGTGAGAAAACTTTGGCTTTAAAGGCCTAAATGTGTCCGTCTCTGCTGCAGCTACTCAACTCTTCACTGTGGCAGAAAAGTAGCCATGGACAAGGTGTAAACAACTGGGCGTGGCAGTGTCCCATTTAAACTTTGTTTACAAGAATAGCTGGTGGGCATATTTGGCCCACAGGCCACAGCTCGCCAAGCCCTGCCTTAAATCAACCGGCAGCCTTTCTTAAGCAAACAAGCAAACCGTGTGTCCTTAATCCTGTAATAGGTACGTAAAACTACATCCCTTTTTTGATTTAAAAAGAGTTTGAGATCCACTCCTCTAAGATTCGTTCCCTCACAAATTGCATCTCACTGAGACTCATTAGCACCAGCCCTTCTATCTCCCATGTCTCTTAACCGTGTCAGAAATACTTGCGTAATCATTGCACTTATCTGCACACGTGTTCATGTTAGTTATCTGTTTGTTTGCCTTGTCTCTCCCCACAGACTAGAAGATTCCAGAGGGTGGGCATTGTGTCTGATCATTATTACATAACTCCAAACGTTTAGTACAATTTCAGGTACCCAGTGCATAAAAATCTATTCATTAAGAACAGATTGCATTTTTCAAAGGGGGGAGGGAGAGAGAAAGAAAACATAAACACCAGCCATTTGTTGTATTTTACTTTAGTTATAAAAAAACAGTCTCGATAATGATAATAAGTCATACCTGAGGCATTGAAGGTTTTTACTATAGTGATTTTAGTTTTTTCTGCAAAGAAGCAATTTAAATATTAGAGCAGAATTGTTGCTTGTTTTTAAAAACAGTTTGCCATGAGTATCATTTTAGTGAAGTACTAAAAAAAAAAAAATCATACTGTTGACACCTTTAAGACACTACTGGTCATCTCGGCAGCAGAATGAATGAGAATGTCATACTCAGATCATATACTGGCAGAGGGTGGGTCTGGGGCTTGGATTCCCATATGTACCCGGTTAGATCACGCCTGTTACACACCCGACTGCTTACAGAATTCTACTGCAGTTGCCATGCACAGCTGCTAGCCTAATGAATGTGGACTTATACTTCAAATATGCAGAATTAAGTCACTATCAGGATCTTCAGGTGATAGGTTGTAAAGAGCAACTGAATCAGAATAAAATTCAAGGGAAACAGTAAACACAGGATCTAAAACATTGCTAGCATACTCGAACATCAGGAAAGTATTCTGCTCTTTTATTTAGGAGGTAATATACTAATAACAACATATTATTGAGAGAGAAGATTATTCTCAGACAGGCTGGGAATATCTAACTACAGTCATACTGAACAAGCTCACGCAGAACCAGGACAGAACTGTTCAAAGTCAACGACTCACAGGCAAATATTGAGGAAGCAAACCTTAGAAAGAGCTTCCCAACACATGTTGGGGACAGAACCCATGGCTCATTTCCCGGATCATGGAGAACCAGTTTCAGAAATCCTTGCTATAAGGATGGGCAGTTAGAAAAGACTGTGTTCAGGGCACAGATTCGCAAAGGTCGGTCTCCCAGGGCGAGTGCCAAATTCTGAAGAAAACACAAAGCTGAGATCTTGGAGAAGCACTTGAGAATGATGATGTTATACGGACACTTTCAGAAATCTGACTTCTTTATATGTGATTGAGGAGCTGCGGTTTCAACATGTGGCTGAGCCGTGGGAAATGATCAGTGGTGGTTATAAAGGCTGAGAGCATGGTGCATTATTATTAAGAGTCCTTTAAATATACCACTTTGTTTGCCCTGATACTTTCCTTTCCAGGGCAAACAAAACACAACTGTGACAGGAACTTCTGTTTCAATTTAAAAAAAAAGCGCTTTGGGGGAAAAATGGTCAGCCTCACTGATAATAAAAAATGCAAACTGGAACCGAAGGAATTGAGAGGACGATCGCCTCATACATGACATGGTCTCAGTTCTGGGCCAAGGTACAGTTATAATAACATTCTCAGCCACTGCTGGCAGGAATGTTGCTGGGCACGAGCTTTCTAGAAGATCACTGGGCAGTAGGGATCAAAGGCCTAAAAATGCTCATAATGCTGACTCATTAAGTCCAATCTTGGAAACGCATGCTACAGAAATCAGGGATGCATGCAAAGACGTTGTCCAAGGATGCTCATTGCAACAATTTTTAGTAAAAAAGCAAAAACAAATGTTCAACGTGCAGTACACAATGGAATATTATCAAGTCATTAATAGGAAGGGATGGTGGAAAATACTTATACTTTAATATGAAGTCAAAAGGGCAAGATATAAAAATGTATGTAAAGCGTGACTGGTTTTGTTATATATATACACACACAGACTGTGTCTGTATATGTAACACTGAATGGAAATACAGCCAATCATGAACAGTAATGTCTTAGCAGAGTAACATTAAAGATGCCTACAATTTTCTTCACTGCGTTTTTCTATATTCCTCATTTTTATGAGCTAAGCTGCATCACTATGACAATCAAAAGAAACAGTAAATGTTATTTTAGATGGAGTGCTATAACCGTAAGAGTTTGGACGTTCAGGAGTGTGACGACACCAGAATTACAGTTCAATGCCAAAGTAAAACGAGGAATAAATCAACAGTTGAAGGCATCGGAAATGGGCGAGGAGAAAACTTTTACTAACCAACCCAGAAGACCACACAAGTGAGGAACCCAAGCAACCACCCAGCGCAAGCAATGATGTTCATACAACGACTTGACATTACCTGTTTTGTTCAAAGTAGATAATACACTTGAAGTAGCATCTGAAATAAAACCATAAAAATTAGCCTAACTTTTGGCCTGATTAACGAATACACGCATCTTTTGAGGCTCCTTAAACATTTCACTATTCTCCCAAATCCTGGAGAAGTTAGAGAGTCTCGCAAAAGCCAACGTATTTGTATTTGCGAATGTATTTGCCACCCATCCCTTCACCACGCTGTCCATTCCCCAATCCCCGGAGACAGTGCTTGAGCAAGTATTCATTCATTTAAGAATGTGCTTCCTGAAAACAAGTTTTAGGTCTCAAACAAAGCAACACTCTTATAATTAGTAGGCTTAAATAACTCATGTATGTCGTTTAATATTTTGTCCCCCTTTTTCCTATTATAATGAAAGTCCCTAAGAGGTATGACCTTTCCACAGTTGAGTGCTAACTGTAATACACAGCCCTGTGGATGCTTAATGGATTTGTAAGTAATGGTATACTCTTGCAAAGCAAATTTTAAGAAATTCTAGTTTAAATTTGGAGCTCTTGAACATGAGGTTCAACTACCTTTTAGGCAAATCACATTTTGATCTTGTTTCACCTAAAATCCAATTTAAAATCTCCCCTACTGGTATTTCTTTAAATGAAAATCCTTCCCCGAATTTATTATTCTAGGTGAAACTTTAGGGGAGAAAAAAAGGCAAGTATTACATTATCACACATTAAAAAACAAAACAAAACAAAACAAAACAAAACATCCACATAAATGGGATCCAAAACCTACTGCCAAAGCAATTTTGAAGATGTTCTTTCACTATAAAAAGTAATTGCCCATAAAGATGATAATGCTGGCCCTTCCCATTGGACCAAATGTGAATTTCAACCGGTTTTGATCAGCATGAGCTGCATTTATGTTTTTTAGCTTCTTAACCACCGACAACATGGTGAGAGGTCATCTTAACTAAGAGATTGTGAAAAGTGTTGGGGTTTGACTGCCATAAGCGGTAAGGCTGTCTACCCACAGAGAAAGGGAACAGGATGTGCTGCCCTGCCTCCCTCCCTCCAATAGAGCCCCATTTTTTGCCCTTTTCCCGACCATGATGAAGCCAGATTTTTTTTTCACTTCGTACTACTTAAAAATTGATAAAATCATCTCTAAAAAGGCTGTCTTTGAACACTCTGTGCCTCTAAAGCCAGGCCGCATCATACTAAAGTCACTGGATGTGCTTTTCACATTTAAACAATCTGGCCTATAAAGTGTGTTGAAGAGCAAGTGAAATACGACCCTGCAGATGTCATAGCTATTTCTCCCCTTCCACCGAACAGTTAGACTGGTGGGAGCTTGTCCTCTCTCCGCGATAAGAAGAATTTTATCATTTAACCAGAAAATGTAGGTTGCTCTCCAGGGTTGACAGTTTAAGGGAGTTTTCTGTTCTTGCTTGTCATTTGAATAAGGAAACCTTCAACGCCATTCATTATACTTATATTCATACTAAGGGTTATCACTTTTCACTTGCTTCAGAAAAATTCTTACCGTTTAGGCTTGTACTTTCAACCTCTTTTGTCCCGAGAAAAGAAAGACAACACAAAGATATGAAGTCACAAACTTAGCAAATTGGAGCAAATACGGTTTTAAATTTTTTCAAAATCTTGCCTGGAGTACCATTGGAGTAGGGGACAAAACCAACGAGAGATGATTCAGCTGCAGGAGAAGGAAAAAAATGTCCAATTAATGCTTTGAAGCAATTATGTGTTGAATATTAAAGAGTTAGAACTTCTGAGATATCATTATGAAAAGTAGAAGACATGCTATTAGACCAATATGCAGTTACATCTGCAGGTCCCATCATCACGCAGTGAGTATACATTTAATCAGAAAATCATAGAGAAAGTACCCAAGAGATGAAATGGGTATAATTGTTTCATTTTACAGATAAAGGACATGAGACTCAAGACCACAAAAGCCTACTCTGACCTATGGAATATTATGGAAATAAGTTTAGGAACCCCAACAAAATAGAGAGACACTACCTTCAAAAGTCTTCAAGAGAGTTCTAGAAGACATTTTTTACTTGAATAATTTGTCAAACTACCATTATGAAACATGTTGGCATCTTGGCTCCACTCTGTTTATAATGGCACCTGGTAACTCTTCTCCTAGTGAATTTAGCCTTTAAAAAAATAACATTGCAGGAGTTCCCACTGTGGCTCAGTGGTTAACAAACCTGACTAGTATCCATGAGGATATGGGTTTGATCCCTGGCTTTGCTCAGTGGGTTAAGGATCCGGCACTGCCGTGAGCCGTGGTGTAGGTTGCAAACACGGCTCGGATCCCGCAGTGCTGTGGCTGTGGTGTAGGCCGGCAGCTGCAGCTCTCCTATTTGACCCCTAGCCTGGGAACCTCCATAGGCCGCATGCGTGGCCATGGAGGGGGGGGGGGGGGAGAGAAAGACCTTGTTATCACACGATATTGTACTACCGAACACAATTTCCTGGTGAGTTATTTTAAAATACGGTGGCTATTAAGACAATCAATCAGGCTGTAAATTTCCTGCCAAATAACTCCACTTACGCTAAAAGACCAGACTACTGCACACATTTTGCATGCTGAAATATTAAAAAGATCCAATGGTTTGACCTCTCTGTAGACACAGGACAAACAAACGTCTTACAACTAAAACAAGCTTTGCAGTCGGGAGCCTGAGAGTCATCGGGTAAAGACAACATGCGGGTGTGTCGAGGCGCTTGGCTGGCCAGGCTGCTTTAGACCACTCATGCGCTGGCTCAAACACACACGCCCTGTCCGTCCTGCATTACTGCTTCCAAATTTTGTCACTTACTACATTTTGAAAAAATTACCAAGGATATTTCTTGAGAAGTAAGACAGTTCCTGGGCGATAAGATTCAAAGTGTGGGTATGGAATCCTCTGCTCGTGGGGCAGAACAATCCAATTGGCCCAAGCTGGTCTGGAATGAATGACTACACATGTTTCTGAAGGGTGATGAATGGTGACACCAGCCAGAGAGGCCTGTGGGCACAGCGGCTTGTCTGTGCTGGATGTTCACTGGCTGTCCCCTGGGGCCCCAGGGCTGTGCCTGGCATCGGTGTGTGCCTCCAAAACTCCCGACTCCATCCCAGGCAAACAGGGTTTTGCAAGCTCATCACCACGATTAAGTCTGAGAAGGCTACTGCAGCAGAAGAAAAGTACACTGGTGCATTTTACCCTAGAAGGTTAACGACCAGGGGGCACGCTGGCTTAGCAAAAAGAGCTTGGGCTTTGAAGATGTGCCGTCCTGGGTTCGAATCTCAGTCCCATTACTTAGTAACACATAATAAGCATGATCGCTATTTACCGAGAGTATACTCTGCGCTAGGCACATGTGTTATTATCTCATTTCATCTTCACAACCACCCTATGAAACCGGAACTGCTATTCTCCCCCATTTAGAGATAAAGAAACTGAGGCACGGAAAGATGAAGGAACGTGCCCAAAGCCATACAGCTAGCAACGGAAGCCAAAGGGCGGTGTCCAAATTCAAATACAAGTAGTGTGGCTCCAGAGAATGGGTGAACATGATCAAGTTTTATCCTCTCTGACCCTCAGTTTCCTCATCTCCAACATGAATATAATGATCCCTATATTGTAAAGATTGGAAGCAGAATAATATGTCGCAGGACTCCCAGGTATGTAGTATATGTACAAGCAGTAATAGAGATGATTACTAATTTTATTTAAGTGAATTAATTAATAATGGCAGAAGCGGAGTTCCCGTTGTGGCTCATCAGGTTACAAACCTGACTAGGATCCATGAGGATGTGGGTTTGATCCCTGCCCTCGCTCAGTGGGTTAGAGATCCAGCACTGCCTGGAGCTACAGTGTAGGAAGCAGATGCGGCTTGGATCCCAAGTTGCTGTGGCTGTGGTGTAGGCTGGCAGCTGCGGCTCCGATTCGACCCCTAGCCTGGGTACTTCCATATGTCACAGGGGAAGCCTTAAAAAGCAAACAAACGAATAAACAAAAAAACAGCAGAAGCTCATTCTCATGCAACTAAGGACCAAATGCAAGTTGATTCACTACCATAAAAGCTTGTTCTGTACCATGTGGTATATATATTACAGAAAGAAAGAGAAGGAGGAGTCAGAGAAGCCACATGCTGCCTCTGTGATGTGGGGCAAGAAGCCATGTCAACTTAGCTAAGTTACTCGGCTGCCCCAGGCATCACTGTGTCATTAACTAAGGGATGGGGCAGGACCACTTTATCCCTAAGGTCTCGTTACAGTGAGCAATCTCAAAAACAGGTTCTATTCCTGGCTCCTGCCAAGACATATTCGAGTTATAAATTTCTCTTCAATTGATTTGCCTTCCCACTCATGAGAGTTAAGCCTTTAGAAGTCTTTGGAAGAAATATTCATTCAGTGGGGTGCTCAGGGAGTATATTTAAGAGAACAGCTGCATCAAATATAGAAACATTCAGCAGGTTTGTGTTTTTTGTTTTAAATTGTTATGGCCGCACCTGCAGTAAATGGAAGTTCCCAGGCCATGGCTTGAATCAGAGCTGCAGCTGCAGGCTTACATCACCACCCTGGCAACACCAGATCCGAGCTGCAACTGTGACCTGTGCTGCAGCTTACGGCAACACTGGATCCTTAACCCACTGAGCTGGGCCAGGGATCGAACCCACAGCCTCAGAGAGACAATGTTGGGTCCTTAACCTGCCGAGCCACAACAAGAACTCTGGCACGTTTATATTCCTGATACTCTTCAGGAGACTTATGAACTAGAACACTAAAAATAACATCAAGAACTGAAGTAGTTACTTTAATGAAAACTTACTTTTTTTTTTTTTTTTTTGTCTTTTTAGGGCTACACCCATGGCATATGGAGATTCCCAGGCTAGAGGTCAAATCAAAGCTGTGGCCACTGGGCTACGCCACAGCCACAGCCACACCAGATCCAAGCCGCGGCTGCGACCTACACCAGAGCTCACAGCAATGCCGGATCCTTAACCCACTGAATGGGGCCAGGGATCGAACCTGCGTCCTCATGGATGCTAGTCAGATTCGTTTCTGCTAAGCCATGACGGGAACTCCAAAACCCACAGTTTAGATCCCACTTTTGATCAGCAATGTGGGGGGATCAATATGCCTGACCTGTTGCCTGCTGGCTATTGATTTTTCAAGCATAGGTTTAATGACAGAATTTAATTAAGCTTCAAAGAAGAAAACAATGTTGCTGGAGCCGACGCCACATAGAGAACTTTTAGGATATTTTCCTTAAATTCCCCCAAAGTCATCTAATAACAGTCTTACCAGATGGTGGTAACAAAGTGGAATTATCAGCATACTCTGTTGAGGAAAAAGGTGATTTAAAATTAGTTATTTTGTAGGTAAACAATAAGAACCTACTATATAACACAGAGAACTCTATTCTATATCTTATAGTAACCTATAATGGAAAAAAATCTGAAAAATCTGAAAAAATATTCCACATATTCTATATACACATTTATATATATCTATATCTATCTTTATATTCTATACACACACTTTATATATAGAAAACCGAACCACTTTCCTGTATACCTGAAATGAACACAACATTATAAATCAATTAGACTTCGATAAATAAAATTAGTTTAGTTCGTGCATGAATTTGCAGATTAACATCTTTAATGGGAGCAAATGTCAAATAAGTTGCAAACAACTACCAAAAGAGGGCAGTATGTTAATTTACTATTATTTTCAACAGACACATCAGTTCTCCGTTCAATTCTCCACAAACGCCTATCTCTGGTGAAGCAATTCTTCCAACTGTTAAGTTTTATAAGGTAACAGTGCTGTATATGTTTTGTTATATAATGGCCTAGTACACTGTAAATTAAAAATGATGACTAAGGGAGTTCCCCTTGTGGTGCAATGGGTTAAGAATCTGACTGCAGCAGCTCAGGTTGCTACAGAGGCACAGGTTGCACCCCAGGCCCGGCGCAGTTAAAGGATCCAGCATTGCCACAGCTATGGCTCAGATTCGATCCCTGGCCTGGGAAATTTAACACGCTGTGGGTGCCACCATTTAAAAAAAAAAAAAAAGACTAAGAAATTTGGTTGTTGGAGTTCCTGTTGGGGCTCAATGGGTTAAGGACCCAACATTATCTCTGTGAGGATACAGGTTTGATCCCTGGCCTCGCTCAGTAGGTTAAGGACGTGGCATTGCTGGAAGCTGTGGTGTAGGTCGCACATGTGTCTCAGATCCCGTGTTGCTGTGGCTGTGGTGTAGGCGGGCAGCTGCAGCTCTGATTCGACCCCTAGCCTGGGAACCTCCATATGCTGCAGGTGCGACCATAAAAAGAAAAAGAAAAAAAAAAGAACTTTGATTGTTGGCTAATAGTCGTTAGACTTTATAAAAGTAAATGAATACATCTACATAAATTAAACTTCCATTAACTATGCTTCTTTTTATACCTATTAGCACAGATTTAATACCTTTATTTTATTTTTTGTTTTTTAGGGCCACATGTGCAGCATATAAATTCCCAGGCTAGTGGTCGAATTGGAGGTACACCTGCCGGCCTACGCCACAGCCCCAGCAACGTCAGATCCGAGCAGCGTCTGCGAACTTGCACCACAGCTCACAGCAATGCCGGATCCTTTAACCCACTGAGTGAGGCCAGGGATCGAACCCGCATCCTCAGGGATCCTAGCCGGGTTCGTTACCACTGAGCCATGACAGGAACTCCACAGACTTAATACCTTTCATTAAGCCACTTCTTTCTTATGTGTTAAACTAGATCAGATGCCTCTGGGTGTATAAACTACAAAAACTGCTCTGTTATTTTTTTGGGAATGATGCTCAGATTCCTTAAAGAAAAGTAATTCTATTTTTTCCTCTATGAAAAATAATACATTTATTGGAGAAACTTCAGAAGTCACAGATAAACAAAAAGAAGAAAATTAAAACCACCCATAATTTCACCACCCAAAGATAAATAACATTAACTTTTGACAGATATACTTTTCTCTATGTGTTGATGTATGTCTACATATATATACAGATATAAATGTACATGTATACATATGTATTTATATGTACAATAAGAAAGATCATATCACATAAACTATTTATAACCCAATTTTTTTTCATGACAGTATATCTTGAACATTGTTTTATATCATTAAACAATTTTGCAAAATACCATTTTGGTTTGTTTTTGTTTTTGTTTTTTTCTTTTTACGGCGGCACCTGCGGCATATGGAAGTTCCCGGGCTGGGGGAGGAATGAGAGTTGCAGCTGCCGGCCTGCCTGCACCACAGCCACGGCAACACCGTATCCAAGCCGCATCTGAGAACTATGTTGCAGCTTGCATCAATGCCAGATCCTTAACCCATTGAGTGAGGCCAGGGTTCAAACCCACATCCTTAGAGAGACAACGTCAGGTCCTTAACCTGCTGAGCCACAATGGGAACCTCCATAATACCATTTTGTGATGACTGCATAGCAGGTCACTGCCTGGATGTACCATTAATTTATATAACAAGCTTCCTTTTGATGGACATTTTAATGCGTACGATTTTTCATGATTACAAACAGTGCTGCAATAAGTCCTCCTGGCTAAATTTTTGCATACGTATTCGGCTATTTTCTTCAGAAATTCCATGAATTTGATTGCCAAAATGCCCTACAGAAAACGACCCTTTGCAGTACACGAGAGTGCTACTTTCCTAAACTCTCACCCACCTGGGGTATTACCTTATAAATTTTCAAATTGTTTTTAATTACAAAAGAATGGTTATTTCCATAGTGGTATCTTGAGATACAATTAAAAAGAATGAGTATATTTAGAAGCTAAAATTGCACAGTGAGACATACCTGGTAGCCTCCAGGAGCCTACTTTCTTTAAATGGTGACAGGGTACTGATTATTTTCTGGGATAATTAAAACATAGTTCTGCTTGAAAGCAGGACTGAATGAGTGCTCAAGTGGTTAGTGTAGAGTAGTTAGTGTCTTGATGCCCTAATCTAATTGGAATTGCCTCTTCTTAGTCTCTGTGCTTCAATATAAACTTCATGCTACCTTAATATCCCACCAATCAGAGAGTCTGTTGAATGCTCCTGGGACCAGTCACTTACACCTTAGTATGAATTAATTCCAATAGACTGAATCTTCTGATTGTTTCCCAAAAACCTGCCATACTGGGCCATACTGAAAAGTACTGGGAAGGGGATTCCCGTTGTGGTGCAGTGGAAACAAATCCTACTAAGAACCATGAGGATGTGGCTTTGATTCCTGGCCTTGCTCAGTGGGTTAAGGATCCAGTGTTGCCGTGAGCT
Source organism: Sus scrofa (assembly GCF_054392235.1). Classification (NCBI taxonomy): domain Eukaryota; kingdom Metazoa; phylum Chordata; class Mammalia; order Artiodactyla; family Suidae; genus Sus; species Sus scrofa. The sequence goes on from NC_139401.1 coordinate 19,058,243, forward strand.
GTGGTGTAGGTCGCAGATATGGCTCGGATCCTGCCACGGCTGTGGCATAGGCCAGCAGCTGTAGTTCCTTGATTCAGCCCCTAGCCTGGGAACTTCCATATGCTGTGGGTATGGCCCTAAAAGGAGAAAAAAAAAAAAAGGAAAGAAAAGTACTGGGAAGAATCGACATTCAATATGGGCTACTTGAGAATGACACCAGTAGTTTGGGCAGGTGAGCTACAGCGGGGTGGGAAGGCGGTACAGCAGAGAAGAGCATGAAGGCACTGAGAAAGAGCTGGGTACCAGGAAAGAGGGGTGCAGAGTGATGGTGATATGCCACAGGGGCTAAGACTGCTTCCTTTTCCATTTTTCCCCGTGGCTGACGAGGGCCACCAATGGTCGAAATTTTCTCCTTTGCCAAATCCTTTGACGAGAGCTTTTATACCCACAGGGAAAGGGGTTGAATAGAGTTTCACCTCTTTCTTAGATGCTAGAGGAAATGGACAAGTCAAGGGTAATAGGAAAGCCAGAGCAGAGAAGGAACTTTGCTGGTTGGCCGGCTCCGGGTAGACAGGTTCGACAGGCATGGACTCACAATCAAGAGGTAAAACACAGATCAAAGCCTGGACCAGATCGGCCTTCGGGGCTCCCAGTAGGGACCTACACTGATGAACGGAAGGAGCCTGGTAAATAAAAGCTAGAGATTTTTAAATTGTTATCGTCTGCTTTTTTTCTCTCAGCACTTTTTTTTTTGTTCGAGGGGTCCGATGACTCAGGGACTAACATTTTCTTCACCTTTTCTGCCCCTCATTACCCTGCTCCACCTCACGTGCGCTCCCACAGAGCGACATCCCCATCAGCCTGACATTTTCCTGCCGATCAGCCTGTTTCTCTTGGGCGCTCGCCTAACTCGCTTCCCATTTGTGACAACCAAAGAGGTGGTCGTCATTTCCGGTGAGTCATATATTTGAGTTCCATGCCCCGCTTAGGAGACAAAATATTTCCATTGTTGAAAAGAGTTGCGAGCAAAGAAAGGAAAAACGTTTAAGAATTTCAGATTTTCCTTTGGAAACTTACAAAGAGCAAATCGTAAAGCATTATTCATCTATTGAAGTCTTGATTTAAGTCCATAAATAAAATTACTGTGATCTGTCTATAAAATTTATTCGATATGACTCCCCAGGGAGTTTTTAAAACAAAGACCCTATATTCCAGTTAAGATGAGCAGGACTTTGGCGTGCCTAAGCTTCAAATGGAAGCCAAACAGAGGACCTGGAAGCTCAGGAACCTGGCCCCCTGGATGGAGACTCTTTCCCTACATTGCCTCCCTGGCACATTGTTGCAGAGTTACTGCCACCACCTCCCCAAATCCAATCCCTCATGGCCAAGGGTGACGTGAACACAGCCACGTGAATGCCTTAGTGTCGCTGCCTCTCCCCCCCATATAGCTAAGAACTTGCCGCCTACCGCCTCATATCATTTGCATACCTGATCATTCTTGTAGTTGATAGATTGCGAGTAACACCAGCCAAACCATTCAAGTGGGAAACTTCCGTATATTAGTTTCCTGTTGCTGCTCTAACAAATTACCATGAACTTGGTGGCGTAGGATGATGCAAATTTGTTACATTAGAGTTCTGTAAGTCAGGAGTCCAACATGGGTCTCATCAGACTAAAATCAGGGTGTTGACAGGCTACACTCCTTTCTGGAGGCTCTAGGGGAGAATCTGTGTCCTGCTTATCTGGGTAATTGACAGAATCCAGTTGCATGCAGTTGTAGGACCGAGGTCATCACTCTTCTGCCATCTGTAAAACTGAGGGTCATTCCCAGATTCTAGAAGTCACCCACACTTTCTTGGCTCACGCCCCATTCATCCATCTTCAAACCTAGCAACAGCGGGATGGGGTGGGGGAGTACTCATGAAGCATCCCTCTGACTTCTGCCTTCCTCTTTCACGTTTTTGTTTGTTTCTTTTCAGGGCAGTGCCTGCAGTACATGGAGGTTTTCAGGCTAGGGGTGGAATTGGAGCTGCAGCCGCCGGCCTACGCCACAGCCCCAGCAATACGGGATCTGAGCCGCATCTGCAACCTACACCACAGCTCTCGGCAACGCCGGATCCTTAACCCACGGAGCGAGGCCAGGGATCAAACCCATATCCTCATGGATACTAGTCAGGTTTGTTACCACTGAGCCACAATGGGAACTCACTCTTCCACTTTTAAGAACTCTTCTTTATTGGGCAAAATAAATCCACAATAATCTCCCCATCTCACAGTCCTCAACCTCAAGCAAGTCTGCAGAATCCCTTTTGTCATACAAGACAATGTATTTACAGGTTCCAGGCATCAGGAGGGGACATCTTTGGGGAGCCATTATTCTTCCTACAAACTGAAAAATCCAGGTTTTTTAAATTACGGAGTTGAGTTGCAATAAACCACACTTGAAGAAGAAAAATCCCACATGGGTCAAGTGGAGGGCCCAAGAACCTAGACCTAGTTTCAGCAAGAGAGCCGAGTCTGCAGACCGAATGCGCACCCTCTGGCCATTGCCCCTGACTCCCCGCGTTCTCCACCTGCCAGCCCCATATCCAGTCATCCAGCCCGAGAAGTCTTCTCACGGCCACGTGGAGCTACAAGGATTAAAGAGACACGTGTGTGTGGTCACACCCATCAGAACATGGACGATCCTGCCCGCGAGCCGAGCTCAACACGCAAAGACCTTCTGCCACATTTTATTCATCAGCCAACGACCTTGAAATATGTGAATTCATTAGAATCCGTCCTTCTTAGGGCGTGAGACACAGAGGCAGGCAGAGTTTAGTGAACTGCTCAAGGCCTCCTAGTAATTCACTGTAGGGCTGGGATTTGAAGCCAGGCAGTCTGCCTTCAGAGCCCATCCGCGGGGCCTCTGTTCCATCCCGCTTCTGACGACCAGCTCCACAGACCACAAACCAGGGGATAAATGCAGGGTATTATTATTATTCCCTAAGCTCTCTTGTACCTGTTTCTTCTTCCCATGCCCACTGCCCCCGTCTAAGCCCAGGCCTGGATCACCTCACACATAAGTGAAATATGAGAGCCCCAGGCGTGCCCTTGTGGTGCAGCGTGTTAAGGATCTGACACTGTCACTGCAGTGGCTTGGGTCACTGCTTTGACGAGGGTTCCATCCCTGGCCCGGGAACTTCCATATGCCACAGGCATGGCCAAAAAATAGATGTTAGAGCCCCAGGATCTTCTAACTGGAAAGGATCCTAAAGTTCTTTGACTCTCATTTCTCCCCCAGTGCAGTAAGCTGCCCACCACATGTTGGCTCACAATCCCAACTGGGCTCCAGACAAGTTCTACCTTGTCCACACAATGGGAATCACTCAAGTTTTTGAAAGTTTGAATTACTCACCAGCATTTAAAAATTGGGGGAGTTCCCATTGTGGCTCAGGGGAAATGAATGAAATGAATCTGACTAGCATCCATGAGGACGCAGGTTCAATCCCTGGCCTTGCTCAGTGGGTTAAGGATCGGCGTTGCCATGAGCTGTGGTGTAGGTCACAGACGCAGCTCAGATCCCTTGTTGCTGTGGCTCTGGCGTAGGCTGGCAGCTGCAGCTCTGATTAGATCCCTAGTCGGGGAGCCTCCATATGCTGCGGGTGCTGTTGGTCATTGTTTTTTTTAACTTTGGTACTATATGTCTTGCTTTGCCAACTAGATGCTAAGCTGCTTGCTGCTTTATTAACCTCCAGGAATCCAGTCGAGGGTCTTTTTTTTTTGCTTTTAAGGGGTGCACTCGTGGCATATGGAGGTTCCCAGGTAGGGGTCTAGTTGGAGTTGCAGCTGCCGGTCTACACCACAGCCACAGCAACGCAGGATCTAAACTGCATCTGCAACCTAAACCATAGCTCACGGCAATGCCAGATCCTTAACCATACTGAGTGAGGCCGGGGATCGAACCTGCAACCTCATGGTTCCTAGTTGGATTCGTTTCCTCTGTGCCACAACGGGAACTCCGAGCATCTTGTATGTGGTGGTAGATGTTTGAAATATTTTTGGATTAACCAATGACATCCCCAAGGAGTCTCTATCACTCAGGAACACATGACAGGTAGTTCAAGAGCAGGAATTTAATGCAAATATTGCCAGGGATCAGGTCCCTGTGATACAAGGCACAGCAGGGGAAAGATGGAGAAAAGATCTGAGAACAATGAGGCCGAGTCCATGAAGGAAAGACTTGCGAATACTGCTTAGATGACTATTGCTCAAAATCTGCCATTTGGAGCAGCAGCTCTGCCAATCATGGCAGAGAGCTTCCAACAACATATACTAAAAGGGCCATTCCAGCACATACCACAAACAGTGCCTACAGCAACGACCTCAATAATACCCTTCGTTGACCTTTCCTCTCTTCCTAAAGCCCTCTCCCAGCTCCCTCACTCCTGACTCCTAGGATCACCTCCAAAACAACCTGCACCAAGTCATGCAAGGCCATGTCTGAGTGTTTCTGAGGTTTTCATTTTCCCCCTGCTATTTGATGTGGTGGGAGATGTAAGACTTCAAATGTGAGACGGTTGGTTGTCTTCAAACCTGTGACTACGGCAATGCTCCCAACGCATTCTCCACCAAGCTGAATGGGGAAGATAAAGCCTTATTCTTCCAGGAGGGGATCTAAAAAGGATCGGACTAGGCCCCCTTGCATGAATATTTTAGACCCAACGAAAAGCTGTCATCTGGTGGCAGTCCTTCTCTGGATTGAATTACTGTTCCGTAGAGAGATGATTCAAAGCAAGGCGCCACGCCTAGGCACTCTTATATGGGAACCCCAAACAAAACAATATTGTTATTATATTGGCTCTCCGGCACTTGGGACAACGGGCGCGCTTCCAAGAACTGTATTTTCAGATTTTACTACACAACCGACAAAATGAATGAACACATTTGGCACGGCCGACACGTGTTTACTTGAGCTGCGTTCATCTCACGTCACACTGCTTAATAAATACTCTGACAGAACGTTTTTATTAAACAATTAACAATGACTTCACTCAAGAAAACTTCAGCTCCTAGCTGAGGGAATTTGCCAAAGTACAAACGACTGGCAGTTGGAGGTGGGCCTTGGCCAAAATGGGGAGAGAGTGAAATGTGCTCTTGATCCCCTGCAGAAGCCCCTGGGTCTTGCTCTTGTCCATCCTCACGCGGCCCCCCACTCACCCAGCCCGTTGTCCCTTCACCCCTCCAAAATTGATCGGGCCTCTCTCAGGGGTTTGGGGACTGTCCCTTCCTTGAGGGACCAGGAGATGCATTTTGGAGTGTCCATAAAGTCCCTGAAATAGAGCACAAATTTGTATGTATTCCTATGCTTTTTTTTTTTTCCTGGGAAGAGTCGAGTCCCAAAAGGGGATCTTTGTTTAATTTTTTTAAAGGGCCGCGCCTGTGGCCTATGGAGGTTCCCAGTCTAGGGGTTGAATCAGAGCTGTAGCTGCCGGCCTACACCACAGATCCCAGCCGAGACTGCGACCTACAGGGCAACGTGGGATCCTTAACCCACTGAGTGAGGCCAGGAAGCGAACCTGCAACCTCATGGATCCTAGTCGGGTTTGTTACCACTGAGCCACGACGGGAACTCCAAGGGATCCATTTTAAATTAACAAGCATTTATAGAGCGTTACTACGACCAGGCGCATCATAAATATTAACTCACTTAGTCCTCATACAACAATATGAAGCAAGTCATTCCCATTTTACAGATGGGGAAACCAAGGCACACGGAGGGCAAATACTATGTGTAGTGAAGGGACAAAATGAGGATGGGAGCCCAGGCTTTTCAGCCCCACTACGCCGGGCTGCTGCTCATCTTGGGCTGTGGTCTGAAACAGTGAAGAGCCACTGATCACCCTGCTCCAGGGGAGAGCTGTGCACTTTAGGAAGGAGGAGAGTCTTGAAATAAACTACTTTGACAGGCGGGAAATATTAGGGCATCCTCCTCCCTTCCCAGGGCCCTTGAAGTTCGATACGTAGACAGTAATGAGGCTGCTCGTCAAGGCCAGTGCACATATTGGAGGGTTTTGGTTGTATTTCCCATTGCAAGATGCTAACCACAAGTCACTCTAACTTCTGAAGACTGGTAGCTTCTGGAGCTTTTCTTTTTTTATTTTTTTGGTCTTTTCTAGGGCCACTCCTGCAGCATATGGAGGTTCCCAGGCTAGGGGTCTGATCGGAGCTGTAGCCACCGGCCTACGCCACAGCCACAGCCACGCCAGATCCGAGCTGCGTCTGCAACCTACACAACAGCTCAGGACCATGCCGAATCCTTAACCCCACTGAGTGAGGCCAGGGATCAAACTCGCAACCTCATGGTTCCTAGTCAGATTAGTTAACCACTGAGCCACGACAGGAACTCCTTTTTTTTTTTTTTTTTTTTTAAGATTTTTTTTTAAATTATTCAATGAATTTTATTACATTTATAGTTGTACAACGATCATCACAACCCAATTTTATAGCACTTCCATCCCAAACCCCCAGCGCATCCCCCCACCCTGTCTCCTTTGGAAACCATAAGTTTTTCAACGCCTGTGAGGTCGTATCTGTTGTGCAAAGAAGTTCATTGTGTCCTTTTTTTAGATTCCACATGTCAGTGACAGCATGTGATGTTGATGTCTCACTGTCTGGCTAACTTCACTTAGCGTGATAATTTCTAGGTCCACCCATGTTGCTACAAATGCCATTATTTCTTTCCTTTTGATGGCTGAGTAATATTCCAGTCTGGTATGTAAATGCTGCTTAGTGCTTTGGGGGGCAGGGAGGGAGAGAGACAGACTGGCCTCTACTGAACACTGACCACACTGGCATTATACCCCTGCTTCTTCACGGAATCTCCCAACGTTCCCAGGAAACAGATGGCCCTCTACCCAGACCGTGTCTCCTACTCTCCTGTCACTCAGCCATTCCGGCCTCCCTGCTGTTCCTCCAACACACCACGCATAGTCCCACCTCAGGGCCTTTGCACTTGCTGCTCCCTCTGCCTGAAACACTCTGCCTCCAGAGAGCCCCTTGGTCTGCTCTGGTGCTTCTTCTGAATGCGGCTCACACACCACCTTCTCTGAGAGACTGATCCAGACCATTCTATTTAAAACCACAGCACTTTCCCCTTGGCCTGACCCTCTCCACTCCCTGACCCACAAGACTCCTTGCCGTCCAGCGAGTATGTATATATTTATGTATGTGTATATTTATGCATGTGTGTACATACACACACACACACACACACACACACACACACAGGGCCCTAAAGGTGGGTGTCCCCTAACATTTTGTGCCCTAGATCTCTCACATGTGTCATCCAAGTCCCAGCCCTGTATTATACATAACCTTTTTTTTTTTTGCCTCCAAGAACCAGTTTTTCTGCATGGGGGCTAAGTTGCCGCATAGAGCACGTGCGCTCTGTTTCCTCCCGAAGAGATGATACGGCCTAAGGAAAGCACCATCTGCCTGGGGGCCTCTCCTGCCTGATCCCCACTAGTGTCTAGGGTGATCCTGCTGTGAGTCAATTACTGCTCAAGCACCCGTAATTTATGGGTTAGCGAGAGTTGCTGGTGGAAGATGTTTACGCGCAGAAGCACCTCGAGGGGGCCCCAGTGGTTAGGGTAGGAAACCATCCCGGTCTCCCTCACGCCACTCTGCCAGCTCGCAGTCGAGTCGCGACCACCCCCTTAGCATTTTAGCTTAGGTTCTCCGGGGGTGCAGCGCCCAAGATAAGGGCTTGAGTGCAAAACGGGACTCCCCTTTCTCTCCAACCTCCAGCACAGAACACTATTTTTTTTTTTTTATAGCTTTGAAATAAACGAGGAGGGTGACCCGAAGTGGGATGGCTAGAGAGCAGCCTCCTGCAGCAGACTGGCCGAGACCTGATGCGGACTTGAACCAAACAGAGCTTGGGCATGAAAAGAGAGGTTCAACAGACACGTCTAAGGTAAGACGAGAGGATATGGGGAGGGATGTCGGGGTGACGGAGAAGCATGATAGTTAACCTATTGAACCCCAACAGCCCCTATGACATCGCCCTGAATCCCTCAAGTGTGGCAGGTAGATTAACAAATAACAAATGTTGGCAAGGATGTTGGGAAAAGGGAACCCCGGTGCAGTTTATGGGCATGTAAACTGTTGCAGTCACTGTGGAAAACAGTAAGGAGGATTCTAAAAGCTAAAAAAAAAAAAACTACTTACTATATGACTCAGCAATTCCACTCGGGTATATATCCAAAAAAACCAAAAACATTAATTCGAAAAGATACCAACACCCCAATGTCCACAGCAGCACTATTTACAACTGCCAAGATATGGAAGCAACCTAACTGTCCAACAATAGATGAATGAATGAAGATGTGCTGTGTGTGTGTGTGTATATGACATACACACATATACACAATGGAATACTACTCAGCCATAAAAAATGAAATTTGCCACTTGCAGCGACAAGGATGGACTTGGAGGGTATTATGCTAGTGCGATAAGTAAGACAGAGGAAGACAAATACTGTATGATATCACTTATCTGCGGAGTCTGAAAAAATACAACAAACTAGTAAATTTAACAGGAAAGAAGCAGACCCATAGATATAGAAAACAAGCTAGTGGTAACCAGTGGGGAGACGGAAGGAGCAAGGGGCAAGACAGGGGTGCAGGAGTGTGAAGTACAAACTATCAGGTACAGCCTGAGCTGCAGGGATGTGTTGTGTAGCATGGAGAATATAGCCAACATTTTGCAGTGGTTGAAAATGGAGTGTCACCCTTGGGGACTGAAGAGCACTCCATTGTGCCCCTCTAACTTGGATGGTACTGTGCAGCAATTATACTTCAATACAAAAAAGCAAAAACAAAAACAAAACAAAAAAAGAACCCAGCCTCTAAAACCAAACAGCCTAGATCCAAATCTGCCACCTGCTAATTTTGTACAACTTTTGTCATCTACCATGATGTAACTTTAGATAACTTACTTAACCCACCTACACTTCAGTTTCCCATCTGGAAAAGAGGGATGAAGATAATTCTAGCAGGACAAACTTCATAAGAATACACAATAAATGCTGCTCATGTCAGCAGTGAATACAATGATGCTCTCTCTATTCCTCATTTTCCTAGTGACTTTTCCAAAAGTGATCTCTCCTTTCTAAGCAGCAAGACTCCCACTTCAACTTCTTTTTTCTTTATACGATTTGCTTCTGATTTTCAAAATGCCATTGGGATCATTTTGGACACATGTGCAGAAAGAAGCAGAAGTCAGAGTTCGGGAGCTCTGGTAACCAAAACTTACTTTTCCTAAGTTCTTATACGAAATCAAGACCCAACAAGAAAAGTGGAAGACACTGCAGATTATGATGTTATTAGGTTGTCATTCCAGTGGGATATACAGTCTCCTGAGGGGTCTTAAGCTAGCTTATAAAAATTAACATCCATGTCTTTCCTGATTATAATAATAATATGGGCTAATGTGGAGAAAAGTCTAAACCACAAAAACGTACAGAGAAAAACAAAAAAATATTCATAGTTTTACCATTCACAGATAACACTGGCTGGCGTAGGATCTTGGGAATGTTTTGGGGCCAGCTGCAAAAGAGAAACCACCAGAACATTGGGAGATGCTAGCGTCATGTTTTGATTAGAACTATAGGCAGGAGTTCCCGTAGTGGCGCAGTGGTTAACGAATCCGACTAGGAACCATAAGGTTGCGGGTTCGGTCTCTGCCCTTGCTCAGTGGGTTAACGATCCGGCGTTGCCGTGAGCTGTGGTGTAGGTTGCAGACGCGGCTCGGATCCTACATTGCTGTGGCTCTGGCGTAGGCCGGTGGCTACAGCTCTGATTCGACCCCTAGCCTGGGAACCTCCATATGCCGCGGGAGCGGCCCAAAGAAATAGCAAAAAGACCAAAAAAAAAAAAAAAAAAAAAAAAAAAAAGAACTATAGGCAGACCAGAGTTCCCACTGTGGTGCAACAGAAAAGAACCTGACAGGTAACCACGAGGACACAGGTTTGATCCCTGGCCTCGCTCAGTGGGTTAAGGATCCGGTGTTGCTGTGAACTGTGGTGTAGGTCACAGACGCAGGCTCAAGGCTGGCTACAGCTCTGTTTCAACCCCTGGTCTGGGAACCTCCACAGGCCGTGGGTTTGGCCCCAAAAAGACAAAAAAAAAAAAAAAAAAAAAGAAAAGGATAGGCAGACCTCAGAGATAATGCAGGTTGGATTCCAGACGACCATGATAAAGCAAATATCACAATAAAGAGAGTCGCATGAATTTTTTGTTTCCCAATGTATATAAAAGTTACCTTTATGCTACACTGTAGTCTATTAGGTGTGCAATAGCATTATGTCTAAAATAACACATACCTTAATTTAAAAATACTCTATTGCTTAAAACTGCTAACCACCACGTGATCCTCCAGCAACTGTAGTTGTGTCACATCAAAGATCACTGATCACATACCACCATAACAAAAACAATGAAAAAAATCTGAAATACTGCGAGAATTATCAAAACGTTATACAGAGACATGAACAGCAAATGCTTTGGGAAAATGGTGTCAACAGACTTGCTTAGCATGGAGTTATCACAAACCCTTCACTTTATAAAAAAAAACGAAACATTTGCAAAGCGCAATAAAGCAAAGTGCAATAAAACGAGGTACGCCTGTGTTAAAAGACACAAAACTGAGCTCATTAGCTTTCTAGTACTAATGAGTGGTGGCTTTGTAATGCAGCATCATGGCTAGGCTGAACTACGGTTCCCAGAATTCCCTTTCCTTTATGTTTCTGGATGGTGTGAGACACAAGGGAGCTTCTTGTGGGAGATGTGGGCAGAGGTGGAGCAGCAGCCATTTTGCCGTTGCCACACGTCGGCAATTATCAGCTGCCTCACCTCATTCATAAGAAGGAGCTGCCAGCCGGCAAGCACTCCACCTTCCCCTGGATCTTCCTCCAGCTTCTCTGACTCCTGGGCTAGGTGTGCATTTGATTTTGTGCTGAAGGGCCCGGCTTCAGGAGGACATCCATACCACCAAAGTCAAGGACAAGATGAAAAGATGTAGGTTTCAGTCCATTCTGTGGCTACAATTCCTACTTGTGGGTTCCAGCTTGTTCTTGCTCTCCCCTATCTTACATCCATCCTCCCCTCCCTACTGCCTGCCCATCAGAGATGTCAAGTTCTAGCATCAGATGTGAAGACAACAGGTTTACAGAGACTGCTTAACCAGCTCTGACAGCTCTATAAGGTCAAATCCCTGCGACAAATTGGGAGTTCCCATCATGGCTCAGTGGTTAACGAATCCGACTAGGAACCATGAGGTTTCGGGTTTGATCCCTGGCCTTGCTCAGTGGGTTAAGGATCCGGCATTGCCATGAGCTGTGGTATAGGTCACAGACGTGGCTCGGATCCAGCAATGCTGTGGCTCTGGTGAAGGCCACCAGCTACAGCTCCGATTAGACCCCTAGCTTGGGAAACTCCATATGCCGAGGGTGAGGCCCTGGAAAAAAAAAAAGACAAAACAAAACCCCCCAAAAACCCTGTGACAGATTGCTTAGTGTGTGTATCCCTAGTGAATCTCCTTCTATGATTGAACCTGCCTTATACCTGCCTCTATACCAAATAGAAAACTTCTAAAGCAATTAGAACAAATGGTCTATGACTGTACTGTGCAGTATGGTACAGCTAGCCACATGTGGCTATTTAAACTTAAATTAATTAACATTAAATGTAAAAGGCATCAAAACACTATGCTACTGGCATAAAAACAGGAACATAGACCAATGGAACAAGATAGAAAGCCAACAAATAAACCCATACACCTATGGTCAACTAATCTATGACAAAGGAGGCAGGTATATAAAATAGAAAAGAGACAGTCTCTTCAATAAGTGGTGCTGGGAAAACTGGACAGCTACATGCAAAAGGATGAAATTAGAACACTAACACCATATACAAAAATAAGCTCAAAATGAGTTAAGGACCTAAATGTAAGACTGCATACTATAAAACTCTTAGAAGAAAACATACACAGGACACTCTGACATAAACTGCAGCAATATCTTCTCAGATCCACCTCCTAGAGTAATGAAAATAAAAACAAAAATAAATAAATGGAACCTAATTAAGCTGAAAAGTTTTTGCACAGCAAAGGAAACCATAAACAAAATGAAAAGATAACCCACAGAATGGGAGAAAATATTTGCAAATGAAGCAATTGACAAGAGATTAATCTTCAAAATATATAAACACCTCCTGCAGCTCAACATCAAAAAACCAAACAACCCAACTGAAAAATGGGCAGAAGATCTAAATAGACATTTACCCCAAGAAGACATCCCGATGGCCATAAAACACATGAAAAGATGTTCAACATCACTCATTATTAGAGAAATGCAAATCAAAACCACGATGAGGTACCACCTTACACCAGCCAGAATGGCCATCATCCAAAAGTCTACAAACAATAAGTGCCAGAGAGTGGGTGGAGAAAAAGGAACCCTAGCACACTGCTGATGGGATTGTCAATTGGTGCAACCACTGTGGAAAACAGTATGGAGATTCCTCAGAAAACTAAAAACAGAATTACCATTTGATCCAGCAATCCCACTCCTGGGCATCTATCCACAGAAAACCATTATTTGAAAAGATACATGTACTCCAATGTTCACTGAAGCACTATTTACAATAGCCAAGATGTGGAATTGAAGTAACCTAAATGTCCATTGACAGAGGAATGGATAAAGAAGATGTGGTACATATATACGATGGAATATTACTCAGCTATATAAAAGAATGAAATACTGTCATTTGCAGCAAGACGGAAGGACCTAGAAAGTATCATACTAAGTGACGTTAGACAGTGAAAGACAAACATCATACGACATCACTTACATGAGGAATCTTTAAAAAGGACACAAATGAACTTATTTGTAGAAGAGAAACAGAATCACAGACTTTGAAAAACTTAGGGTCACCAAAGGGGACAGGTGGGGGGGTGGGAGTAATGAACTGGGGTGTGGGATTAGCATGTGCACACTGAGGTCTATGGAACAATAGGCCATTGGGGACCTGCTGGAGAGCACAGAGAACTCTACCCAGTATTCTGTGACAATCTATGTGGGAAAAGAATCTGAAAGAGAATGGGATGTGTGTACATGTATAACTGAATCACTTTGTTGTACAGCAGAAATCATCACAACCTTGTAAATCAACTACACCTCAATAAACAAAACAAAAAAAAAATCCAGTTTCTCAGTCACATTTCAAGTATTCAACACATGTGGTTGGTGGCGATATATATTGGGCAGCACAGATACAGAACACTCCCATTATCACAGAAATTTTTATTAAGCATGCTGGTCTCTAGTGATGACAGCTAGTATGTGCTGAGTTCTTACAATGTACCAGATGCATTACAGCCATCTGTTTTACATGTATTAAACTCATTTAATCTGCATAAAGCTCCATGAGAGAGATACTGCTGCTTTACAGATAAGGAAACTAGAGCACAATGATTAAATAAATGGCAGAGTTAGGACTTGACCCCAGAAGTCCAGAGCCCGCAGTCTTAACCTTATGCCATATTGTGATGGTTCCAGTGGCCTGGGGTGGCACAGTGAGAGTGGGCAGCTCTGCTGGCGTCTCCTGACAACAAATGACTCGTGACTACAAATGACCCTCTCCCAATTGGACAATGAGCTTCTCAGTAGTGCCAAGAATGGACTCCCCCAGATTTCTTAGACTGTATGCACCTAGGTTTCAAGAAACAAAGGGATGTCTACCCCATCCCACCCTACCTTCCAATGGCAGAATGAACGAGATGTACCAACAGCCCTGCCTCATTAGTTAAGGTAAGGCAAGTTGCTACCATAAATAAAACCCCAAATCTCAGAGGCTAAAAAAATGGAAATTTATGTTCGATGCCAGCAATCGGCAGGCGAGGGTGGAGGTCAAGGTGGGGCAGAGAGAGGGGTGTCCGTTGATTCAGGGACCCAGGCTGGCAGAGGTACTGCCATCTCTGGAGAGCAACATCCAGTCAGGCAAACAGGTGGGAGTTTTTAAAGGCGAGGCCAGGCAAAGGCAAACATCATTTCTGCCCATACCCATTGGCCAGAACTCAGTCACATGGCCACTTCTAATTGCAAGGGATTCTGGGAGATGTAGTCCAGCTATGTGGTGAGGAAGAAAAAATAAAGGTTGGGTGAGCTGCCAGTCTCTGCCATATCACATTTAATTGGAGTGCTATAGAGTAATGATACCCATCAAACTAATGATAGGACAAAATTAATGCTAAAAGCACTCTCCCCAGCCCTTTTCTCTCTTGTTCTTTGCCCTTATGTTGACAAGGTCAAAAGTCAGGGAATCAGAGTTCCTTGTCGTGGCTCAGCGGTAACAAACCCAACTAGTATCCATGAGGACATAGGTTCCATCCCTGGCCTCGCTCAATGGGCTAAGGATCCGGTGTTGCTGTGAGCTGTGGTGTAGTTCACAGATGCGGCTCAGATCTGGCATTGCGGTGGCTGTGAGGTAGGCTGGTGGCTACAGCTCTGATTCAACCCTAGCCTGGGAAATTCCATATGCCGTGGGCGCGGCCCTAAAAAGACAAAAAAAAAAAAGTCAGGGAATCAATATGAATCAGAGGAGAAGGACTTCTTGCCGCCCTGAGACTGCATATGAATCCTCCCTTCTCTGTGACTCACTTCCCCAGCTTTGCTCCCTGTTAACACTTATATCATGGTTTTTTTCATGACCTCCCCAAAGTAGGACTCCCACATGACAAACCAGTTCTACAAATAGTGACATATTAGTAAAAGCCACAAAGAACCACTGAATTATGGAGATTCTTGCTGCATCCTACTTAGTTGAAAAAGGTTTATTTTTGAGCTCCCTCTGTTTTGAAGCCTTGTAAACCTTAACCTTTGCTATAGCACTTCTGGGTAGAAAATTTTAGCAGATCCTTAGGCCTTCGCATGCTGGTGGATGCTGTTCTAATATCTTCCCCTTCTATTGTCTTTGGCTTGTCATGAGCTTTGAAAGTTTGATCTGACTTCCCACTTTTAATAAGGTATAACTCTTGATTTAGTAATCTCCATATGAATAAAAGACCCACCTATGTCCATTTATTTCCAAATGATTAATGAGCATGCCTCCATAAACAACTTTAAAGGTGATTAAGAGACTAGGCTCTTAATGGAGGGGTTCAAAGCTTGGCTCTGCCTTGAATAAGCTTCTAACATTTCTCTGCCTGTACTTCATCTGTAAAAGGGGGGTGATCACTTTGAACGAAATTATGTTACATTCATAAAGAATTTTTTTTTTTTTTTTTGGTCTTTTTGCCATTTCTTGGGCCGCTCCCGCGGCATATGGAGGTTCCCAGGCTACGGGTCGAATCGGAGCTGTAGCCGCCGGCCTATACCAGAGCCACAGCAACGCCGGATCCTTAACCGACTGAGCAAGGCCAGGGATCAAACCCGAAACTTCATGGTTCCTAGGTGGATTTGTTTCCACTGCACCACAACGGGAACTCCAAGTTTTCATAGCTTAAGAGGGTAGGAAGCCATCTCCCAGAAAGACCGTGGGGTTCTATCTCTTTGTATTTCACATCAGGAAATGGCAGTCCATAGGAATCTATTTGAGAGCAAAGGAGACTTGAAGATGACCTAGTACAATATTGCAAATCGAGCAAATTGGCTCAGGCAGTCACTTACACTCTATGCCTTTATTTCAAAAATGGTTTATTTACCTAAAATAGGCTGCATGAGAAAACAGAGTGTGATGTTTGCTCTGTTCAAAATTATACTGGTTTTCCACTGCTGATCACAAACACTGGATACAGTAATCTTTGTTGTCATTTCTCAACGCAAAAATGGAAAGAAAATTTTCCTTAAATAAATCAATTGAAAGATAGCATCTTTTAGGACGTGGAGTACACTAGAAGAAAAGAATTACAACGTAAGCCAGAGGTAGACAAAAGACTAGATACTGAAGTGAGGAAAGAAAGAAAAGAAGCTCAGGAACATGAAAAGATGTGCCCAAAGATTATTCATTCCCAGTTTTGAAGGCCTACTGTGTACCAGGCACCAGAATTACAGCAGGGAATAAAACAAAACCCCCGGCCTCAGAGTTCACATTCTAGTGATGCTACGCAACTCAATTCAAAGTTTTAAAATTCTACCTTTTTTTTCTCACAGATCCGAGCCACGTCTGTGACTTACACCACAGCTCACAGCAACGCCGGATCCTGAACCCACTGGGCGAGGCCAGGGATCGAACCCTCAACCTCATGGTTCCTACTCAAATTCGTTCCCGCTGCGCCACGACAGGGAACTCCTAAAATTCTACTTTTAAAATATCGTATAACTGAAAAGTTCTTCACTATTTTAAACTCATCCCCTCCTGACTATATACCAAAACCCAGCATTTATCAGATTTTATTGAGAATCAAAATCAATCAGTAACCAACATAGTAACAAGTCATATTGCACATTAGGAGCAAAGCAAACGAAGCTATAGAGTTGAAACACAAGACAGGTACATGTTGAGTTCTCGTTTATTCAATTAATCCGATAACCATAAGCAATTCTAATTTAGTCACCAAAGCAAGACGACTGCCCGTTTTATATTTTTCATTTCTCTCATCCTGAAATCAACAAAATTCTATTCTATATTAAATGTAAGAGCGACAAGAGGATAACCTTTTCCTGGGGCTGTGTGCATTCCTACAGCGAAAGAGGGAACGATACAGGTCAAGTAGGACACTGATGTTAAAAACAAACACAACTGCCACAGACATCGTTGCAAAAGCGTCCTCATTTTATCCTGATGGTTTTTTTTACTGCGCGGTTATCCTGTGAACATGGACCTTCTTGCCAAGATCAATCTGTTTCTTGTTATTTCCTTGAAGCAAAGATGTACCCACATCAAGGTCCACCTCGACAGCATGTTCTCGTGCAACATTCACTTACTTCTTAATAGATTAAATCAGTGCAACTATTGCTTTTATTCTTCAGATCTCTCTTGATCTTTTGCCAGTCCTCTGGGGGTACAAATCCATCCCAGGATAAATGAATACAGTGAAGTTTCAGTCAAAGTGGAAAACACATTTTCAACTGCTTCAGGGACTAAACACCGAGGAAGCGGTAAAGGACACAAGGTCTAGAATGCCACCGCTTCCACTCTCCACCAGTGTGAACTTGGAAGTGACTCAAATTGTCCAAGCCTCTGCTCCCCCATCCAGACAATGAAGGATTAACACTTGGAGCTCCCGTGGTGGCTCAGTGGTTAACGAATCTGACTAGGAACCATGAGGTTGCGGGTTCGGTCCCTGCCCTTGCTCAGTGGGTTAAGGATCCGGCGTTGCCGTGAGCTGTCGTGTAGGTTGCAGACACGGCTCGGATCCCACATTGCTGCGGCTCTGGCAGAGGCTGGTGGCTACAGCTCCGATTGGACCCCTAGCCTGGGAACCTCCATATGCCGTGGGAGCGGCCCAAGAAATGGCAAAAAGACAAAAAAAAAAAAAAAAAAGGGATTAACACTTGACTGTAGCTACTATTAGGATTCACATGGGTAACACATGAAACGTGTGTGACATGATGGCACACACAGTACACCTTTGTAAAGTTAACTCTCACATGTGTTAAAATGCTTTCAGAGGCAAGTCACAGACCCTCAGTTAAAAGGGTCCTAACAGGGAGGACATTCACTGCGCCCACTAATAAGAGATCCGAAGGCGCACAGTTCTCCAGTTGGGCCTAAGGCTCGGGGATGGTAACGAAGGTCCAGGCCCTTCCCTGCCTTCTGCTCTTTCGTCCTTGGGATCCTGTTAATTCAGCGATTTAACCTCTTCAAAACCTCAGGTTATCTCCATTTTCTAGTTGGACTCCCTCGCATCTCTCAGGGTTTTTAAGATGGCTATGACTTTGCAGGCATCCAGTCCAAACACAAAAATGTCCGGGCACAGCACGATCCAATAGAACTTTCTGCATCGATGGAAATATTCCATATCTGCACTGTCCAGTACAGCAACCACTAGCCCTGTGTGAACGCTGAGCACCTGAGATGTGCTAGTGGGATTGAGGAGCTGAGGGTTTTTTTGGCCCAGCCCATGGCATGCAGAAGATCCAGGGCCAGCGATGGAACCCTCGCCACAGCAGTGACCTGAGCCACAGCAGTGACAATACCAGATCCTTAACCCGCTGAGCCATCAGGGAACTCCTGAATTTTAAATTTTATGTAATTTTAATTAATTTAAATCTAAACAGCTGCATGTGGAGCTCCCCTGCAGTGCAGTGAGTTGAGGATTTGGCATTGTTACTGCAGCAGCTTGGGTTGTGGCCGTAGCTCAAGTTTGATCCCTGGCCTGTGAACCTCTACCTGCCATGTGCACAGCAACAACAACGAAAAAACCAAGAAAAATCTAAACAGCCACATGTGCCTAGTGGCCATCATGTTGGACGACTCATGTCCAGAGGAAGAAGAGGAACCATTTCTCTTTGAGCCCTAAGAGTGAGGAAAATTTTCTTTTTTCTTTTGTCTTTTGTCCTTTTAGGTCTGCACCCACGCCATATGGAGGTTCCCAGGCTAGGGGTCTAATCGGAGCTGTTGCCACTAGCCTACACCACAGGCACAGCAACGCCAGATCCGAGCCACATCTGCGACCTACACCACAGCTCATGGCAATGCCGGATCCTTAACCCACTGAGCGAGGCCAGGGATCGAACCCGTAACCTCATGGTTCCTAGTCGGATTCATTTCCGCTGAACCACGACAGGTACTCTGAGTGAGGGAAATTTTCCTAGAAGCCCCCCAGCAGATTTTCCCAAGTATCTTTTTGGTCAAAAATGGGTCACATGCCCCCTCCAAAATCAAACACTGGCAGCATTTCCATGGGTGGCTTAGAATATTCAGGGTTTACTCCTGAGTTGTATGTTAAGGTGTCAGCACCCTAGGCTTAGCCAGGGTGAAGAAAAAAGCTTGAGCAAGAAAAAAGCTTGAAACGGTGCGAAATATAAATGATAAGGAGTAGGTGCTATACCACTTCCACTCTGTTGAGATCATGAGTCCGCAAACTACTGTCCAAGGACCAAATCCAGCCCACCTACTATAGAGGCAAATAGTTTCACTGGTGCAAAGTCATGCTTATTCATTTACCTATTGTCTGTGGCTGCTTGGGAGCTCCACAAGCAGTGCTGAGTAGTTGCCACAGAGACCATATGGCGGACAAAGCCAAAAATAGTTATTATCTGGCTCTTTAAAGAAAAACTTGCCAACCTCTGGTCTAGAGGGACATTCCTCATGGTTAAAGTCACCCTTGTTAAAGATCTTGACTAAAATGCACCCATGTGGCCTAAAGCAAGCACTTTGTGCAGGCTGGTGTAGAAAAAAGAGTTCTGGAGAGCTGCTTTCAGCACCCTGAAACTGTTTCTTGCTTGTTAACCTAGAAAACTATCCATTGCTTTGAGCTTCCGTCTTCTTATCAGCAAAGTGGGAATAATACAAACGTCTCCGCCCACGTGAGAGGGACCTGGGGGGTTGACGTAAGCTAACGAGCTCTGCAAACCACGAAGACCTACCGAGATGTCCAGATGGGTTCCCACTGCTGTTCTAAAGGTTCAGCACTATTTGTTGCCACTGGATCCTCCAAAGAGACACTGGGACTTTTCCAGGAAACACAAGGCAAGAACAACACTGGCAACTAGGAGATTACCCCAGGCAACGGAAGCCATTTCTGGAGCTTTTATCAATATCAAAATCAAGAGATTCACTGGGTTCATTGTAACTTTTGAAATCACCGTATGTAAAAAAAGGAGTTTGAAAAAAAATGACTTTTTTCTTTGGTCCTTTTAGGGCCACACCTGCGGCACATGGAGGTTCCCAGGCTAGGGGTCGAATCGGAGCTGTAGCCGCCAGCCTACACCAGAGCCACAGCAACGCAGGATCCGAGCCGCGTCTGCAACCTACACCACAGCTCACGGCAATGCCGGATCCTTAACCCACTGAGCGAGCCTAGGAATCCAACCTGCGTTCTCATGGATGCTAGTCAGATTTGTTTCCAGTGAGCAAGCCATGATGGGAACTCCAAAAATATGACTTTTAAATTATTTCCAATTTCATATTAGGAACTTAGAAGAGAAGAGCATCCTCGAAATGGGACTGCAGAGATGAGCAGTTCTCTGTTTGAGGCGGATCCCACAGATTCCTGGTTCACCAGGACCACAAGTCAGGAATCCAAAGACCGTTCCTACTGGGTGATTGAACTCACAGAATGTCAGCGTGCAAGGCAATCTTAACAGGCAATCGGCTGAGCCCCTTCCTCATATGAAGGAGAGGAAATACATTCTTCCAGGGTAACGGGAGCCAGTGTACAGCCACCTCACTGATACCTGCGCAGAAGCGCAGAGGAATAATATACACTCTTTGGGTATCAGAACTCTTTGGGTTCAGACGAGGCGCATGTTGGTGATGTAAGCTGAGAGGAGAGGTCCCTGGTTTAGTGCATCTCTAAGCTTTCAGCTAGAGCCGCAGATCAAAACCAACCAATGAGCGAGAGGTTATGGAGCCCTTACTGTGTGTCAACACCATGGAAGGGACAGAGGGGAAAAAGAAATCACTCTTAACCTCAAGGACCTGACCAGAGAGTTCTTCATGAAAAGATAAAACCAGGAGGAGGAGCAGAATCCAGGATACAATGAGGTCTTCAACAATGGCTCGCAGTGTCCTGACACATCTTCAATGTTCAGTACGGATTTGTCTTACGGCGAGGTTAAGATGTATAGACAGGAGTTAGATGTAGAAACAATAGCAACAATAAGCAAAAAAAAAAAAAAAAAAAAAAATCCTTGGGCTTCCTTTGATGTCTAGGATGACTCCATCCTTTTTTGGAGACTCTGTTCTTTAGGTACAGGAAAGGGCTCCTTAAACCTAATAATTTAAGGAAGCTCTTTTTTTCTGCTCTAAAACGGTCTCTAGTTAACCCAATATATTTCGAATAAATGCAGTTTTTGTTTTCCCCGCTCTTTCTTCTGGTAGTCAAGACGGTTTCTGGGTTAGGGATGGGGTGCTAGTGTTCTTTCCACAGCAGGGGGAAGAGGCCTGGACCACGCTGAGCCCTGGCTTCTCAGGGGCCTCTCCGGAGATCTCCCTCCTGCTGCAGGGTTTCTGGGGAGCCCGCCGGCATCCGCTGCTAAAGGCTATGTCCCGTGGGCCCCATATTCTATTCTCTCAGAATCCTACCCTGGCCCGGGGGTCCCTCTCTTGCTGACCCGGGTCCCTTCAGTTCTCGCCACTGAGCGCCTGTCACATCCTCCATCCAGCCCCTGGTCTAACTTGTCCACACCATCCCATTTGCAGCCCTGTCCCTGCCCCTGGCTCTCAACAGAGCCACCCACTGGGAACATGAGGGCAATTTAGAGTCCCCACCTTGTCACGCAAGGGATGGGAAAGACGGAGAGGACATCACCCGCACGCTGCTGTCTGCCTAAACCCACTGTACTACCACTTCTCATCGCTCCCCGCCCCCCATGCTGATGTACAGGCCAGGGGAGGCGTTCTCAGGCAGAGTTCTAAGTGGAAAGTGGGAAACAATGTCCTCTGCTTTCCGTTTCCCCCTCAGCCCATCTATAGTCTCCATCATTCCTTGTCACCGCTTCTATCTGCCTGGGAAAGAGGCGGGGCCCAATGGAAGTGACTTCCCGCCTAGGCGGGCTTTGGGGAGGGGGTGGGAGATTGGCAGAGTATCCGATCACCACTATGGTATTTATAATCTCAACGTTCCAGACAGGAAATTGAGAGACAAGGGGTTTGGTGCTGGAGCACACTGTCAAACAAGACAGCTTCCCTGCCTGGGGAAGGATGTGTTTCCTCTTCCGCATACGCCTGTAGCAGATCGTCGTGCCTCCTACCGCTCTGACACGGGGTGCACGAGGAGGAACAAAGCCTTAGATGGACACGACACGAGAGAAGAAGAGGCGACGAGACAGTGAGGCCTTGGGAAAGGCGAATTCTAGAGAAACCTATCACTGGAAATGTCTGCAGCCCAGAGAGATGTAGGCCCACCCCAGAAAGAGAGTAAATGGGGATTATAGCTCATGAGATCACCAAACTGGCTCAAGTGTGTAATTGTTTCCAAATGGGGAAGACAACTCTGCAAGAATGAAATTATAACCATTATCCACTATTACGTCATCTCACCCTCTGGAAAACCGTTGTGCCTAAAAAGACCTCCTTGGAAGACAAAAAAAGAAAACTAAAGCAGAAGAAAGCAAGCAAAGAAAAAAGGCATTAGCACAGCCCAAGAGCTAGAGGCTAAAGGGAAGCAGAGTTAGCCGCCAAAGCTCTTTGGGGCTTCGAATGACTCCCTCAAACATCACCAAATTGCACAAGGGAAAGCGTTAAGGCCTGAGGGTTCTCTCTGTTGGCCAGTGGCCTAATGAGAGAAGGTCAGTCTTATCTCTCCTCACTGTCAAGAGCTACTGAGTCATCTCTCGGGCTTCCAGGGTGAAGCTACTGTGTTTGCCCTCCAGATCCCCCAGAGCCAGGGGCAATGGCCGCTCTCTGGCAGCTTACTTCAGGCTCCCTCTCCATCTTCTCCCCCTGCCTCAGTGTCAGGTTCACTCAGTCTTTACGTACTGGGCAACCCGGTAGAGTAGGAACAGGACTGGCTACTGGTTCCAATGGGGAATCCTCCAAGCTGTGTGACTCTGGGCAAATGACTTCATCTCTTTGACACTCAGTTTCTTCCCTGCAAACGAGACTAAAGATATCTACCAAAAAGAGTTTTTGTGAGGATTAAATGACCTACATAAAGCATCTAGAAGCATCTGCCCCAGGGCAGGCCCTGAGTACTCATTAGTTTTAATCCCTTGAGTTTCTTTTTTTTTTTAAATTTCTTTTTTTTTTTTTTCCACTGTACAGCATGGGGACCAAGTTACACTTACATGTATACATTTTTTTTCCTCCCTTTGTTCTGTTGCGATATAAGTATCTAGACAGAGTTCTCAATGCTACACAGCAGGATCTCATTGTAAATCCATCCCAAGAGCAATAGTTTGCATCTGTTAACCCCACCCTCCCAATCCCTCCCACTCCCTCCCTCTTCCCTCCCCGCCCCCGCCCCGGGAAGCCACAGGTCTATTCTCCAAGTCCATGATTTTCTTTTTTGTGGAAAGGCTCATTTGTGCTGTATATTAGATTCCAGATATAAGTGATATCATGTGGTATTTGTCTTTCTGACTTATTTCACTCAGTATGAGAGTCTCCAGTTGCATCCAAGTTGCTGCAAATGGCATTATGTCATTCTTTTTTATGGCTGAGTAGTGTTCCAGTGCGTGTATATACCATATCTTCCTAATCCAATCATCTGTTGATGGACATTTGGGTTGTTTCCATGTCTTGGCTATTGTGAGTAGTGCTGCAATGAACATGCGGGTGCATGTGTCTTTTTCAAGGAAACTTTTGTCCAGATATATGCCCAAGAGTGGGATTGTGGGGTCGTATGGAAGTTCTATGTATAATTTTCTAAGGTATCTCCATTATGTTGTCCATAGTGGTTGTACCAGCCTACATTCCCACCAACAGTGCAGGAGGGTTCCCTTTTCTCCACAACCCCTCCAGCACTTGTTGTTTGTGGACTTATGAATGATGGCCATTCTGACTGGTGTGAGGTGGTATTTCATGGTAGTTTTGATTTGCATTTCTCTTATAATCAGTAATCCCCTGAGTTTCTTATCCACCTTGCCAACCCTTCATTCTCCCTTCTCACCTGGCACAGACAATGCACTGAAAGGATCCATGATGCAAAGGAAGTACATCATGACAAGATGCAAAGTGAGAAGTATAAAAAGATACAGATAGAAAGAAAAGGGAGTGCTGGGGCCACACATGAATTCTCCTAAAGAGGTCAGGGAAGGTTTTAGAGAGGTTGTACTCTTGGGCTGGACTTTGGAAGATGAGTGTGTTTCCAAATGGGGACGACTCCGGGAAGCAGAGGGAGTGATGGGTATGTTAATGAACACTTCACTGCTATGGGCAACTGGGGCCCAATCCAAGAACTCACTAGGTCTAGAGAATACCCCTTAGCACTGGGCCACCAAGGGACAAGGAAGCTGGCATAAGTAAACACCAACTCCCACTGCTCACCAGTCATGGGGGTTAACTCCCTGACACTACTAGCTTGTTACACGCACAGGCCCATGGGCATGGATCATTCTCAGAGACACGAGGGAGCCATCAGCATGCACAGGGATGGGCCAAGGCGAAATAGGCATGGGACCAAGAGCATCTGCTACAGGTAGCTTAAGATGGAGCTAGACCATGGATCTGGCCAAAGCCATAAGTTAGAGCCCTACAGCCCTGACTCACACTTCAGGATTTAGTTACAGTTTGTATCGTTCTCACGTGTCATAACCATGTCCCTTTAACTAGAGTATAAAGGCCCTGAAGTCAGAGATGATGCTCTCTCAGCAGCCAGTAATGCTGGGCACACAGGAGGCACTCGCTACCACGCAAGTGACAGGCCAGTGTAGGAGGCGCGGCTCAGTACCCTTGGTTTTCATCAAGAACCAGATCTAAGCCAACCAGAACTGAAGAGAGCCTGCCTCGGTTCAAAGCTGTTCAGGGAGACGGTGCCTAAAAGCCATCCGGATGATCCGATCTAACATGCAATGGATTCCACCTTTATTTTTAACCTACAGATACACAACCCCCAAGCAACTGAGCCTGGTGCGGCAGAGAGGTGAAGAATACTGGAAGACAAGATAAGATGCCGCAGTAGTTAAACACAAAAACTTGGGGTCAGATGGCTTGCGTTTGAATTGCAGCTCTACAACCGAAATGTTGAACCTACGGCAAGCTGAGTGCCTTCTCTGTGCCTCAGGGTCCTTGTACGTAAAATGGAGCTAATAACAGTGCCTACTTCAAAGGGTAGCTTTGAAGTGAGTGAGCTTTACATGAGTTAGCCTTTTATACTGGGCTCAGAACAGGGGCTAGCACAAAGTAAATGTTATGAAAGTGACTATTAAATAACATGAATACTCCTGTGGGAGTTCTAAGAGATAATCATAAACACCTATTTAGCCCTTTCCAGATCCCAAAACACTTTATTAAAAAAAAAAAAAAACTTTGCACACATGATGTTATCTGTCATAAAAAGCTGTGGTGGGGGTGACAGGGTGGGAAGGAGAAAAGATTAAAAGAAAAATTTTTGCCTTCATGGAGTTTTTTTAAAAACGTATGGAGGGAGTTCCCGTCGTGGTGCAGTGGAAATGAATCCGACTAGGAACCAGGAGGTTTCGGGTTCGATCCCTGGCCTCGCTCAGTGGGTTAAGCATCTGGCATTGCCATGAGCTGTGGTGTAGGTCGCAGACACGGCTCGGATCCTGTTGCTGTGGCTGTGGTATAGGCTGGTGGAAGCAGCTCTGATTAGACCCCTAGCCTGGGGTTCTAATCTATATGCATTGGGTGCGGCCGTAAAAACAAAACAAAACAAACAAAAAAACCAAAACATGCATGGAGCCTTAGACGAGCCCATTGGGGGACTCAGGATTATACCTCCCCTTTTTTGGGGGGGGGGGGTCTTTTGTCCTTTTAGGGCCATACCTGTGGCATATGGAGGTTCCCAGGCTAGGGGTCTGATCAGAGCGGTAGCCACTGGCCTACACCACAGCCACAGCAACTCGGGATCTGAGCTGAGTCTGCGACCTACACCACAGCTGGATCCTTAACCCACTGAGTGAGGCCAGGGATCGAACCCGCAACCTCATGGATCCTAGTCGGATTCGTTATCCACTGAGCCACAATGGGAACTCCAGGATTATACCCATTTTGAAGATGCAGAAACAGAGGCTCATATACATCTAGTGTTGAATTGAGATCATACAAATAGCTGGTGGCAGGCATGGGGAGGGCTCTAACCCTTTCTACTACATTGTGTTGCTAACAGTAATGTTTCAGCCAATTCTTCAAGACCGTGGTTCTAAGCTTGGGCATGAATCAACATCCCCTGGAGGGCTGGTTAAAACATAGACTGTGGGAGTTGCTGTTGTGGCTCAGCAGTTAACGGACCCAGCCAGGATCCATGAGGATGCGGGTTCAATCCCTGGCCTCGCTCAGTGGGTTAAGGACCTGGTGTTGCCATGAGCTGTGGTGTAGGTCACAGACGAGGCTCAGATCTGGCGTTGCTGTGGCTGTGGTGTAGGCCGGCAGCTGTAGCTCTGATTTGATCCCTAGCCTGGGAACCTCCATATGCCGCGGATGCGGCCCTGAGAAAAGAAGGAAAAAAACCCCAAAACACAAGACTGTTGGCCCCACCCTCAGAGTTTCCAATTCAACGGGTCTAGACTGTGCCTGAGGATCTGCACTTCTCAAATGCTCCCAGGTAATGCTGATGCTGCTTTTCTGGGGGCCACACTCTGAGAACCGCTGCCTTCAGAAATTCTTCAGAGAGCCAGAGCAACCTTAGCATCCCCTCAGGTTTTCCCTACTCAGCTTGGTTTCAGAGCCATGCAGTCTCCTGTTCACCTGCCCCATTTTCATCATTTTCTCTTTTTTTCTCTTCCCTTTTATGGCCACACCTGTGGCATATGGAAGTTCCCAAGCTAGGGATCCAATAGAAGCCGTAGCTGCAGGCCTACGCCGCAGCCACAGGAACACTGGATCCGAGCTGCATCTGCAACCTACATGGCACCTTGGAGCAACGCTGGATCCTTACCCACCGAGCGAGGCCAGGGATCGAATTTGCATCTTCACGGACCCTATGTGGGGTTCTCAACCTGCTGAGCCACAACAGGAACTCCCATTTGCGTCATTTTAAAGTATGTTTTTTCGGACTTCCCGCATGGCTCGCAGTATAACTACTCGGCATTGCTTCTAAAGTATATTTTTTCAAAAAGACCTCTTTCTACCAAGCAGCTTTCGTTTTGATGATTTTTTTCCCCCTTGCATTCCACTTTCCTTCCTCATCCACCCTGTGGTGGAAAAAGCACCGAAACCTGAGACCGAAGATCTAGTATCTAGTCTGGCTCTGCCGCTTCCTAACCAATAACATCCCTGGGGATATTTACTCATCAGTAAAGTAGGGACATTTGATTTTTGCCCTGACAAGCCCACAGTGATGTTTTAATACCCCAAGGAGATGATGTGTGGGCGGAGTTTACGTGGATGTCACATGGCCGCAACAGAACTTGTATCTGGAGGAGTTTTCCCTGCTTATGTCTTCTGCCAGGTGTGTAGACAGTGGTTCTCAAAGTTTCATCTCGGAACCAGTCACTTCGACATCACATGGGAGCTCGTTAGAAGTGTCAGTTCTCAGGTCCTGCCCCAGACCTATGAAATCAAAACCTCTAAGGGAAGGACCCAGAAATCTGGGTCTTAACAATGCTTCCAAGGTGATTCTGATGCACACTCAAGTTTCAGAACTCTGGTTTTGAGGTTAAGAGCGTAAGATTCCACGCTGCGTATAATTCCCAGCTCAGCACTCCCTTGAGTGAGTTACTTATCTCTCTGAGCCTCAGATTCTTCATCTGGGAAATGATGCTAAGACTAGGACCTCCCCTTAATAGATTCGGCTGAGCAGCTTAAGAGAATGACAGTATATAAAGGACAAAGGGACCCGACGCATTGGAAGCAGTCAACATCCGTTCAGCTTTTAGCATTTCTTTGCGTAAACTCTCATGGCTTCTTGAGATGATGCCTACTTTGCAAAGACTGTCAGTTGTGTTTTAGTCTGTTGGGAAGTTTTCTGTTTAGTTTGTCTGCACGTGTGTGTGTGTGTGTGTGTGTGTGTGTGTGTGTGTGTGTGTGTTTATGTTGTCGTGAGCTGCTAATAGAGTTGCTTTATCTAACAAAGATTCCTTGATCCTGCAACTCTCTTCTAAATAAGAAAGGTATTTCTCTGTGTCCTTAACAATGTCTTCCTTTCTTTCTTTTTTTTTCTTTTTTGGCTGTACCCGTGGCACATGGAAGTTCCTGGGCCAGGGAATGAATCGGAGCCACAGCTGCCACCTACACCACAGCTGTGGCAACAGTGGATTCCTAACCCACTGCACCAGTCAGGGATCAAACCCGTGCCACCGCAGAGACAATGCTGATCATTAACCCACTGCCCCATAGCAGGAACTCCCTTAATTTGATTCTTTATTTATTTTTTATTTTCTGCTTTTTAGGGCTGAACTCGAGGCATATGGAGGAGGTTCCTGGGCCAGGGGTTGAATTGGAGCTACAGCTGCCGGCCTATGCCACAGCCACAGCAGTGCCAGATCCGAGCCGCGTCTGTGACCTACACCACAGCTCACGGCAACGGCAACGCTGGATCCTTAACCCACTGAGCGAGGTCAGGGACTGAACCCACAACCTCACGGTCCTAGACAGATTGTTTCTGCTGTACCACAACGGGAACTCCTGGCCTTCTTATTGCTTTCTCCAGGTACCTTTTCTTCTTCTTTCATAGGCTTCTAAAGATCC
The DNA here is from genome assembly GCF_054392235.1 of Sus scrofa. Lineage (NCBI taxonomy): Eukaryota > Metazoa > Chordata > Mammalia > Artiodactyla > Suidae > Sus > Sus scrofa. Next base: position 19,086,679 of record NC_139401.1, read on the forward strand.
TCTTTTCTGAAAAGCGTGCAGCTTCATTAGGGTGATTCTCTGCTTCCCTTAAATTTCCATACAGAAGTGCCTTTAAGTAGGTACTTTTAAAAACAAATAAACACTAGAAATAGACCCTCACATATAAGGTCAATTCATTTTTGACAAAGGCGCCAAGACCACTCAATGGGGAAAAAACAGTCTTCAACAAATGGTACTGGGAAAACTGGACATCCATGTGCAAAATAATGGATCCTTACCTTACATCGTATACAAAATGAACTCAAAATGGTCAAAGGATCTAAACATAAAAGCTAAAACTATAAATCTCTTAGAAGAAAAACAGGGGAAAATCTTCATGACATTTCTTGGACGTGACAGCAAAAGCACAGGCAATAAAGCAAAAACAGATAAACTAGACCTCATCAAAATTTAAAACTTTGGTACATCAATGGACACCATTAAAAGAGTGAAACGACAGGGAGTTCCCATTGTGGTGCAGTGGAAATGATTCCGACTAGTACCCATGAGGATGCAGGTTCGATCCCTGGCCTTGCTCAGTGGGCTGGGTATCCGGCATTGCCGTGAGCTGTGGTGTAGGTCGCAGACGTGGCTGGGATCCTGCACTGCTGTGGCTGTGGTGTAGGCCGGCAGCTGCAGCTCTGATTCGACCCCTAGCCTGGGAATTTCCATATGCTGCAGGTGCGGCCCTAAAAAGCAAAAAAATAAAAAATAAAAAAATAAAAATAAAAGAGTGAAATTACAACCCCCAGAATGGGGAAAATATTTGCCAATCATGTATCTGATAAAGTATAAATATCCAGAATATATAAAGAACTCCTAAAACTGAACAAAAAAACCCCCAAACAACCCAATTCAAAAATGGGCCAAAGATGTGAATAGACATTTCTCTAAAGAAGATATACACTTGGCTAATGAGCACATGAAAAGATGGTCAACATCCCTAATTCATTAAGGAAATGCAAATAAAAACCACAATGAGATACAATTTCATACTCGTTATCAAAACAACCAAAAATAACAAGTGTTGGTGACGATACAGAGAAACTGGAATCCTTGTGCCTTGTTGGTGAGAATGGTATATGGTGCAGCCACCATGGGAAACAGTCTGGCAATCCTCAAAAAGTTGAAACACAAAATTACCATGTGACCCAGCAATCCTATCCCTGGCTAGATATACCCCCAAAGAACTGAAAGGAGGGACTCAAACTGATAGCTGTACACCAATGTTTGCAGTAGCATCATTTATAATAGCCAAAAGGTGGAAATAACCCAAATGTCCATCAGTGATGAACAGATAAACAAAACATGGTTTGTACATACAACGGAGCATCAGTCAGCCTTAAAAAGAATGAAACGCTGACACATGCTACAACACGCATGCGCCTTGGAACCATTATGCTAAGGGAAATAAGCCAGAGAGAAAAGGATGAATACTGTATGATTCTTTATATTTCTATAAGGTACCTAGAATAGGCAAAATCATAGAGACAGCAAGAACAGAGGTCACCACGGACTAGGGGAAGGGGAGTTATTGTTTAATGGGTCCAGCGTTGCTATTTGAGATGATAAAACTGTTCTGGAAATGGAGAGTAGGCCTGGCTGCACAAAACTGTGAATACATTTAATGCCAGTGAATTACACGCATAAAATGATGAGAATGGTAAGTTTTATGTTTATTTCACCACGGTGAAAAAAATCCCAAATAAACACACATGCAACAGAAAAAAGATGATGGAAAATCGGCACCTTACCTTCCAGGGACGTAACCAGAGGGACATGAAGACAAATGACGACAAGGACTATCTTGAACATTGGCAAAAGCTCTTCAAGTCTGCCAACATGGCCATACTGCCCACCACCAAGAAGCATCCTGGAATAAAAGAAGAAGAAAATGCATCATCACAGCTGGCCATGATCACGACATAGGAATGCCCAAAAGGCCAGGGTCTCAACCAAGGCAACTTGCAGTCCTGCTCCCTTTAAATTACTCTAGTTCCAGAGAATTGGCAATGCCAGGTGGGCACTGGCTACAAAAAGCAAAAAATCCATGTTTATTATGGGAGGCCTACCCAGTGGGTTATTATATTAAGAATGGTAAGCAAGGTAGTCCATAGGAATTCATGGAAAATGTCAACACATGCAAAATGTCAAGAGAAGAGGTTAAAAACACAAAACACTGCATGTATTATTATTACCATTACATACAGACTGGTTCAAAACTATGCTAAGAATCAGAGATCATAGAATTTTATAAATAACCTACCCCATTTATGTCTTATACTGGAAAAGGATGGGTGCATTGCACTTCCTCTTTATTAGAAGTTCATTCATTAAAAGCACTTACATTTTTAGTAGTCAGGAGGGCAGAGTCAACATATATGAAAAGCGAGGTTTGTATCAGTGCTGAATCTAAAAGCCTCAATTTACCATTCACTTATTCCAACGAATACTCATTGAGGGGCCAGCATCCACCAGATGAGATGTGATGGGTCGACAGGCGTTAACTAGATGAAATACATGTGGCAGAGGTGGGCCAGGGGCTGGGGGGAGCTCGGCACACAGAGAAAGGCGCCAGTGCTAAGACTGGGTCCGTTCCTCTCATGGTGGAGGAGTTGGCCAACAGAAGCCCGTGACAGGCAGTCAGCACCAGCAGCAGGCACGGGCGTGGGCTGCTGAGGGAGGCAGAAGCCAGCCAGGAAATGACAAGCCACCCACAGGCTCAGGCAGTGAGAGCCCACTGAGCAGACCAGGCTGAGTGTTCTCAGCTGGCAGAGCTCCTGGCCTCAGGGCACCCACTAACCCACCCACCACGGCCGTTCTGTCGGCCTGAGACTGAGTGTGTGGGCACCACAGTGAAAGCTAAAGAGCATGGGGTCAAAGGTCCTGGCTCTGCCACCCAATGTCTGAGGGACTCTGGCCCAGTTATTCCCAATGGCCAAGATTCCCCATCCAGCAAACTGGGATCACAGCACCAGCCTGATGGTGCTGCTGTGGTGAGTCGACAAGAGCTCTTGGCACAGGGGCTGGCGCTGCAGGCTCTTCACTCATCCGGTCCACAGAGAGCTAGTTTGCACCTCGTACGTTTAGGGTAAGACAGTGCAGGGATTACAGGAATGAGGACACGGAAAGATGGGAATAAAACACGAGTTCTCGGTCTCAAGGAAAAGCAGGCAATCTTTCTTTAGGAATCCTCTAAATGGCCATTGCCAGTTGGCAGGGGCGGGGCGGGGGTGGGGTGGGGGGTCATTCTGTCCTTGGATGTGGCATCGTAACATCTTGGAGCAGGAAGTGACGCCTTCTCCTTCCAAAGAGGACTTCGATTTCTTAAGTCGACACGGTAAATTGTATTATATATTCATAACATACGATGCTGATAAATCGCGCACTGCCTCGGGGTTGCCCCTCCTCTTCGGCACGTTCATCCTCTCTCTGTTCCGGATGGCATATGGCTGACCCTCCCGAATGAGTCCCTCGAACCATAATGTTAATACAGTTGTGCGAAGGTAGAGCAACGTCTCGCTGGAGGAAAATCTAAGTGTCTGCTTCAGCCACACACAACCATATCGATGAGTCTCAGAAATACAGTGTTAGATGATGGAGCCAGACACACAGGAATTCATGCTGTGCATGACTCCTTTGCAAGGAGGAACAAAAGCAGGTCAAACGAACCGACGGGGTGAGGCTGGGAGAGAGGGGATGCTTACTTAGAAGGGGGCAGAGGGTGTAATGATTAGAAGTGGGCACTGGGGGCTTCTGAGGGTTGGGTAATACTCTGTGTGTTGGTTACATGGGTGTGTTCCGTTCTTGAAATTCACTGAATTGTACACTTGTGTGTACGTCACAAAAAGTTTCATAGAAAAGCTTAAAAAGTATTCAGTTTTTTTATTTTGAACCCAGTTCCCTCTCCAAAAGCATTCCCCCTTGTTAAAAAAGCTACATTTATTTAGCTTTTTGTAAATAAAATATATATAAATATAAATTATATAAATATTATATTTATAAATATAAATTTATATAAATATAAATAAATATGAACATATAGATAAATATAAAACCCTAACTGTAACCCTAACCCTACCAAACATCTATCAGAAAACCTCTCTCAGACAAATGCCTTAGGCTTGATTCTACCTGGAATTCCGAGAGCTGACTTAGAAGATTTACTGTACAAGTATCTCATTTTAGTTCTGGAAAGAGTATCAGAGCAGTTTGTTTCTAAAACGGACATCAGAGTTCACCTAGCCTCAGACTCTCATTCTAGAGAGGTCGAAAGAGGCCCAACATACTCCAAGGGATGAGTCCAGGTCATTTGGCTCTTTGGCAGGACTCTACTCTTTCTACCAGGCCACGATGCTGGCCTCCTGAGAATTTATCTCTTTGGAAGCAAATTGTTTTGAGTTCATGAGGTGAAACGAATCGACAAACTCAAAATGCTACTATAGAATTTTCAAAATTTCTGCAAACTCATTTGAGCTTTGCCAACTCCTAGGGTAGGGCCTAAGCAGTGTATAAGATACGGTCAAAGTTAAATCAGTCATGGTACACAGTGACCGGTTAATACGCGCTGTGGCTTGGGCCTCTGATCACAATAAACCATGCCTTTTCACTGAAGAGAGCTTGTACTCAACACCCAGATGACGGCAGGAAAGGGCAAAATGAAGGGTGATTCCAATAACCATCTTGAAAAGCGAATATGGATCAGGAAGAACTCACTGCAGACCTGGCACTACTGAAAAGACTGCTTTCCATTGTCAAGCCTGGAAAATATTTCCTCAAGGCTTAATATATATTTCCAAGAGCAGAAGTCTTACGGTAGTTAAAATAGTGCTGCTCCTACTGCCTCTGCATAAACTAGAGAACATCCTGCGAGGTCATGAGGTCCCTGGGATCACTGATCAAAGAGGGAAACCTGTGGATTTTGAAACCCTTATTCATTACACGTAAAAGCAATTTTCATCTTTTTCAGCCGGACCTTTTCTTCACCTTCTGGTCCAAGCTGGGTTAGTCCAATGCTATCTAGGTCATCAACAAAGATGACTTGAATATAGAGACAACCTAAATGTCCATCGACAGAGGAGTGGATCAAGAAGATTGTGGTACAGAGACACAATGGAATATTACTCAGCCATTAAAAAGAACAAAATACCAGCATTTTTTGCAACATGGATGGACCTAGAAACTATCATGCTAAGTGAAGTCAGTCAGACAATGAGACACCAACATGAAATGCTTTCACTGACACGTGGAATCTGAAAAAAGGACAGACTGAATTTCTTTGCAGAACAGATACTGACTCACAGACTTTGAAAAACTTACGGTTTCCAAAAGAGACAGTTTGGGGTGGGGTGGAGGGATGTGCTGGGGGTGTGTGGTGGAAATACCATAAAACTGGATTGTGATGATCATTGTACAACTATAAATGTAATAAATTCATTGAGTAATAAAAAAAAAAAAAGATGACTTGAATAGTCATTGGTTCTCAGTAAAATTTCAAGGTGCTAAGGACAGTTGGCGAGATAGCAGCAATTGCCAAGAAAACCATTTGCTAGCATTTAAACAGCAAAATCTAGCCCTTGACACTAGATAACCACTCATTAAAGGTTATCCCAGATTCATCTTTTATAGTGAATGTACACTCTGATGTAAATGGCAACCTCTAGGGTTGGGTAGTAGATAAGCTCCATGACTGGATGCTATGGCCCTGCTTGTACCACTCCAAGAAATTGTTCTACATCTCTTCGATTGCCTGAAATAGCATAAGCATCATATTTTTAAAAACATAGCCCATCAGTGCAAACTTGAATGGCAACAAATGAGAGTAAATCTATCCTTACCTAGATGTAGAATAAAGAGTAAGGTTGAAAAGGAGGGAAATAAAAAAAATAAATAAATAAAAATAAAAAATAAAAGCACAATGAAATACCATAAAAAAAAAGGAAGAAATAAAAGGAGGGAAACGGCACTGTAAAACAGTCTGGGTGAGGTTCAGTCTCTGTTTCTGCAGGTTAACTGGTGGAATCTGATGATACCGTGGCTGCTGTAATGTGTGCAATGATCAGTATTTTTCACCTGAATAACAAGAGGTTCCCTAAGTCTTCTAGAAAACATTATGCCTTTGAGATATTTACACTGCCTTTGAGTCATAAGTGTTGGCTAACAAGACTAGCACAGAGGGAAATTACAAAGGGGGGTACTAGAGAGGTTCCCAGTGCAGAGAAAGCAAGAACCGAAAGGTGAAAAAGCAACTGACCAGGATCATTCAGCTGTGAAAGAAGTCAGAGAATCTCAGGGCTGGTTTTCTTTAGAATGTCTGGTTATGTTTAACTTACTTTTTTTAAAAAAAAAAAAAAAAGGAGTTCCTGTTGTGGCGCAGAGGAAATGCATTCGACTAGGAACCGTGAGGTTGCAAGTTCGATCCCTGGCCTCTCTCAGCAGGTTAAGGATCCCGTGTTGATGTGGCTGTGGTGTAGGCCGGCAGCTGTAGCTCTGATTGGACCCCTAGCCTGGGAACCTCCATATGCCGCAGGTGTGGCCCTAAAAGGACAAAAGACAAAGAAAGAAAGAAAGAAACAAAGAAACAAAGAAAGAAAGAAACAAAGAAACAAAGAAAGAATCAGGCAACTATCTGTAAAAGTGTAATTAAATTTTAATTTGAACTCTTCTAAAAGAACCTGATACAGCAAATATGTCCAAAAATTTTTTTTCATCAGTGTTCTAGGCATATGCTGAAGATAATTAGAAATCATGAATAGGACATCTGCTGTGGTGCAGTGCAGTGCAGCTGCTCAGGGAGCTCTGGAGGCATGGGTTCTATCCCAGGCCCTGCACAGTTAAAGGATCTGGCTCTGATTCAATCCCTGGCCAAGAGCTTCCATATGTCATGGGTATGGCCACTTAAAAAAAATTCCAAGAGGAGAGAATGAGGAAGAGTAAATATTTGAAATTTAAATGATGGAATGACCCCAAATGGGTTAAAAAACAAAAGACACTTATCCACAGATCCAAGAAGCCCCAAGAACCTTTACAATAAATATAAAAAGATCTATACCTAGACAACAAAACAGTGAAATTGAAGAAATCCAAAGACACAGAGAAAATATTCAAAGCAGCCAAAGAAAACCAGACAGGTTAACTTTCCAAGGAGCATCTATTAGACGGAGAGCTATCTTCTCAGAAGCAATAATGGAAACCAGAAGACCAACAAAAACTGTGATATTATTCAGTACTTGAAAATCCTCGCTGAAATAAATCCTAAAAGATATATTCAGGCAAAAGATGTAAGAGCTGAGATGCAAAAGGAATGAAGAACAGTGACTGGGTCACCTTGCTGTACAGTAGAAAATTGACAGAACACTGTAAACCAGCTATAGTGGGAAAAATAGAAATCATTAAAAGAAAAAGGAAAAAGAGGGAGTTCTCATCGTGGCGCAGTGGTTAACGAATCCGACTAGGAACCATGAGGTTGCGGGTTCGGTCCCTGCCCTTGCTCAGTGGGTTAAGGATCCGGCGTTGCCGTGAGCTGTGGTGTAGGTTGCAGACGCGGCTCGGATCCTGCGTTGCTGTGGCTCTGGTGTAGGCCGGCGGCTACATCCCCTAGCCTGGGAACCTCCAAATGCCGCAGGAAGTGGCCCTAGAAAAGGCAAAAAGACAAAAAAAAAAAAAAGAAAGAAAGAAAGAAAAGAAAAAGGAAAAAGAGGAATGAAGAACAAAGAAAGTGGTTAGTATGTGACCAGACCCCCTTCCTAAATTTGTAATATACAGGTCAAGGGTTTGAAAGGAGATCCAGTTTGCCCTTATTCTTCCACTAAGGTTTCATCCCGAAGTACAAGAGGTTTTTGTCCCCTGGATAGGGACCTCTGCCCACAGATCCAAGCCTCCCTCCCTCCTTCAAGTAGCTATCTTTTGGTCATCCCTTAGGTCTAGAGGTATGGATACCTGTAGCATGGCTTGCCCTGGCAAAGAGGTCCTGGAAATAGGCACAGAATGTTTGGATAGGAAATTCCCAACTCCTGGGTTCCCCAGGGTATGATCTAGAAGCAAGGGTTGCAGGAGGAAAGAAGAAGGAGGTTCAAAGTGGGCACGCCTTCTTTGTATCCCAAAGTTCTCATTCTTTGGAGAGGGAAGGGCCAGAGAGGGGACCTCTAAAGCATGAGACACAGGGCAGAGGCCCCAGCTGCCCAGAGCTAAGGGCGGCACTAGAGAGTGGCAAATCCAGGAGAACTTTGCCTATATAAAACATTGATAATATCTTGCAGGGATAAGTGAAGCATGACAATAAAAAGGTGGCAACTACATTTAATCTATCAGAAAATGAAAAAATAAAATTAAAAAATGAAAGTCTTCCGAGGTCCTTGAATTACCCCAGAGGACGCTCAAGGTATTATCTTCAGACATTGAAAAGTTGAGTAGATGCTGTAATTTCTATCACAACTACTAAAAAAAGAGACGTAGGATATATAATTTCTTAACTGGTGGAGAGGGGAAAATGGTTTTTAGAATATTCATTCTGAAAGAAGGCAAGAAAGGGGAGAAAAAAAAAAGGAATGGTGAGGAAAAATGGAAGATGGTGAGTCTAAACAAATATACAAATCAATGATTCATTAAATATAAATGCACTAAGGGATTCAATTAAAAGGGGAAGATTATCAGACTGAAAATAAACATAAAATCCAACGATGTGCTATTTACAAGGACACAACTAGAACATAATGATACAGAAAGTTTAAAGATAAAAGGATGGAAAAGATATCCAGTGTCAATACTAATTGAAAGAAAATTAATATGTGTATATTAAAATCAGACAAATTATACTTTAAGGCAAAAACCATTACCTATAAATAAAATGGTTCATTCATAAAAGGTTCAGTTCAATAGGAAGATGATGCAAATTTACATATGAATGCAACTAATCAAAATACCCTCAAACTACACAAAGCAGTATTCGTGAAAAAATACAAGGAGAAGTAGAACAAATTCACAATCATATTGAAAGATATTCACACATCTCTTATCAGCAAGGGATAAAATTCAAAGTCACTAAGGATGCCTGAATACTTGAATGACATATTTAACCAACCTGACTTAAAGACCATATGTGAACCCTCCAGGGTCTCTAACCTTTTCAAATGCATATGGAATATTTATGAAAGCCAACCAGGCCATAAAAGAAGTCTCAAAAACTGTTTACAGCTTTAGAAAAAAGAAAAGGAGCACATTTTCTGACCATAATACAATTAAGCTATAATAAAACATTAAGCTGTTATTTACAAACACCTTCTAGGTCAAAGAAGTGGCAACATATATTAGAAAATATCTGACTTGATCAATAATTAAAAGAACATTACAGGGAGTTCCCGTCGTGGCTCAGCAGAAACAAATCCGACTAGGAACCATGAGGTTGCAGGTTTGATCCCTGGCCTTGCTCAGTGGGTTAAGGATCCGGCGTGGCCATGGACTGTGGTGGAGGTCACAGACCCGGCTCAGGTCTGACGTTGCTGTGGCTGTGGCGTAGGCCAATGGCTACAGCTCTGATTCGACCCCTAGCCTGGGAACCTCCAGATGCCGTGAGTGCAGCCCTAAAAAAAAAAAAGCGCAAAAATAAATGAATAAATAAATAAATAAATAACATAGCAAAACATGGGACAGAGCTAAAGATCTTTAGCGTGAAATATCTATCTTAAATGTACATATTAAAAGAAGAGAAAGGCTAAACATTAATGAGTTAATGAGTAAATCTCCTTCTCAAGTCTGAAAAATAACAGCAAAATAAATGCCAAGAAGGAGAATAAAGGAAGTAATAAAAATAAAAGCATAAAATAATGACATAAAAAGAAATAAAGGTTATTAACAAGGCCAAGGCTGTTCTTTGGAAAGACAATTCTGGCAAAATTAAGAGGAGGGGAGCTGAAAGGGAAGAAAAGAGAGAGAGAGAATGTAAGCAAATAACCAATAGAAGAAATTTAAAAAGCAACATAAGGGAAAATGCTATAAACATAACAGATAAAAGCACACTGGGGACAACTTTTCTGAATAATTTTGAAAATCTAGATTACAATGGGCAAATTGCTAGGGGAAAAAATACAATTTACCAAGAAGGAATCAAGAAAAAACAATAAACCTGAATAGATGTATAACTATTAAAGGGTCTCAGAATTTTCCCCACCAAAAAAACTCCAGGCCCAGATGTCTTCACAGGAATTCCAACCTCACAAAAACTCAAAGAAGAGAGAAAAAGATCACAGCCTAACTCATTCTTACCAAGCGAGGGGACTCCTGGTGCCAAAACCTGACAAGGAAGTCCTCACATTTTGACTCATTTTATAAAGCAAATGAGACCATTTACAGATTTCTCTGGAACGCTCACAAAACTGTCTAGCAGCAATTTCAAATCCCGTAAATTGGGGTAATCTGAGTAAATATAGGACAAAGGGAAGCACTCCAAGCTTCAGCAGCAAAAGTTTTTGAAGATAAGGTCACCAAGAACTAAAACCAGCCAGCGATGCTGTACTAGGAGCAACGGCATCCCACAGGCCAAACAAAAACAAAACCCAAAAAACAAACAAAAAACCCCCCACCACATGTCCGAAGGAGGCCAGAAACTGGGTTAACTGTTAAGTGCTGAATACGAACTCCAAAACGGCAGCTTTGGGGATCATGTGTCACAGCACAAAGTCAAGTCAACGGTGATCTATATGGCATGACGGTAATATGAGGCTTTTACGGCTCTAGAAGCAAATGGAAGGGAAATGATGTGTTTGGTCTTTGCAGTGCAAAATGACTTTCTTAATCAGCATCAAGTGCTTTCTAATGCAGGGGGAAAAAAGACATGTTATTCAATAAAATAAGCGAATCAATCTCAGATGTGTAAGATTAGAACTGAATTGTGCACGTGAAGTAAACAAATATTCACAAAGCCTGCTGAAAACTGTTCTGTGTTCCCACTCCCTCACTCATCTCCAAATTTCTCCACTGCCCTCGATCCTCTTGATTACCCAGGGGTGAACCACCCAAGGCAAAGTGAAAGCCTACTTACTTGCTCTCTGCCCTTACTCTTCAGGCTCCCCCCCCCAGTGCTCCCAGTACATACGTTACACACACACTCACACACAGACCAGCACAAGGTACAAGAGCGCACACAGGAGTCAGGTGCCTGCCTTCGGAGCCAAGCTGCAACCACTTACCGTGTGACCCTGGCCTCGTCCTTAACCTCTCTGGACCGAAATTTTTCATCTGGAAAAAATGGAGCTAATGATAGGACCTCCTTCAGAGGGCTCTAGAGGGATGAAATGAGCTCATGCAATGAAGGTCTTAGGATAGATAAGAAGTGGTAGCTGCTATTATAAGCATGGTTAGAATACAAGTTTATAGTATACGCTGGCGCTAAGTTTAAATAGTTTTCAGAGTGATTTCTTGCATTCATTCATCTAATTTACAAATATTTATTGAGGCTCTATGACATGCAAGGGATAATGCTAGGGACTCAGGCTACCCCAATAAACAAGACAGATAGCGATCCTGCTCTCAAGAGCTGACAGCCACTACTTACATTCACCAAATAAATTGTGGCTTGTTTGTGTTTTGTTTTGTTTTAACTAAAAGACACTCACTCTTCATAGTCCCTGAGACTCAACGTGGCCTAAAAACAAAGCACAGGGGAGTTCCTGTTGTGGTGCGGCAGAAACAATCTGACTAGGAACCATGAGGTTGCAGATTCGATCCCTGGCCTCGCTCAGTGGGTTAAGGATCCGGCGTTGCTGTGAGCTGTGGTGTCAGTCGCAGATATGGCTCGGATCCCGTATTACTGTGGCTGTGGTGTAGGTCGGCAGCTGCAGCTCCGATTCGACCCCTAGCCTGGGAACCTCCATATGCCTCGGGTTCGACTCTACAAAAAGCAAAAAAATAAACAAACAAATAAATAAATGTTGCAATTAAAAAACAAAACAAAACAAAGCACCAGAACACAATATCCTCTCCTACACAGACGTGGCCTTCACCTCACACCAACCCCCCGCAGCAGCCACTCAAACAAGATTTGTTAAATTGATTTGGTCTGGAATCTACTGCCGCACAATAACTCCACCCATGCTTAGAGGAGAGAAATAGGCTTCTGAGAAGCATCCTCGAAGTGGCATCAGCACTGAGGGGCCGGGGCAGGGATGAGGCGGAAGCACATGGCTCGGATCCTCAGGAGATGGTATTTGAGAGAAAGTGAGATCCTGAGGAAAGGGAACCCCGCACCAACAGTCTGTGCCCTTCCTGGCTTCTGTCATCACACCAGGCCAACTTCTGCTTCAAGTCCCAGCATAGCCATTTACATGCTGTGTGACTCCGCGGAGGGATTTTAACCTCACTTCTAACAATAACCTTCTTGGCATTTATTACAACGATGCATATTATTTATCATCTAAATGACAATAGGAGGAGTTCCCGTCGTGGCGCAGTGGTTGACGAATCCGACTAGGAACCATGAGGTTGCGGGTTCGGTCCCTGCCCTTGCTCAGTGGGTTAATGATCCGGCGTTGCCGTGAGCTGTGGTGTAGGTTGCAGACGCGGCTCGGATCCTGCGTTGCTGTGGCTCTGGCGTAGGCCGGTGGCTACAGCTCAGATGAGACCCCTAGCCTGGGAACCTCCATATGCCGCGGGAGCGGCCCAAGAAATAGCAAAAAGACAAAAAAAAAAAAAAAAAAAAATGACAATAGGATAATACTAACAAATACTTGCATTGGTTCCAGGACTTTTTATTATTGATCCCAGCGAAATCCCAGAAAGAATCACTATTTATGAGACTTGCAGGAAACAAGCATGTGGCAGTAGTGGCTTCGGCATTTCTACACAGAAGGGAGTCAGGAGCAGAAATCTGGTTGGGAGGAGTCTCTGGCAACTGCGTGACACAGCACTTTAGGGGACAGAGAACACTTCCTGGGTCTACTTCTAAACTTCAGAGCTGGTGGAGCTAGGGAAGCCAGTCCAGGGAGATGGAAAGGGAACAACCGTCCAACAAAATGCCAAAGGGGGTTACGTCAATGATCCTTCTCCCTCCCCAGATCGTACCGCACCATGTAATTTCCAAATCTGTACCCATGACTGAACGTTCCTCAGAAACAACTGGATTACCGAGAAGAAATGGGTCAACAAGAGAGTCCCCAAGGCAAAGAAAACGTCCGAAGAAAAGAAAGCTCCAAGCGGGAGTGAGGAGTGACACACAACCCCCCCAAGAATACGGCGGTTACGAGGATGGGGATTGGACATGAGCAGGTGGTAACTGAAAGAAAAGCAAGAGCGACGAACCCCGAAGCAGTTCGTCATTACTGTAACATTATCACACAGGAACAGGCTCACTCACCTGACCGGAAGTTCGCAAGAAAAGATGGAGCAAGTCGGCCCAAATCTGAAAATGAAAAAAAGAAGAGAAAATCAGATCACGGGAAACTTAGCCTTCTTGGCACCAAGATGCTTAAGCACTAGAGTCAGCACGTTGGCCGAGATTCTAGAGTCCCCTTGCTGTCCCCAAGGCTTGAGCTTGGCGGCAGCTGTATGAAAGAAATGGAGGAAGCAAACCTTGCTCTGGAGGAACTTATTATAAATTGGAAGACAATCCCAAAGGCAGTCTGGGGGCTGACTCTGTTAAGGCCTTAGTAGCAGGTACTCCTGCTCCGCCTCAGGCTTCACTGACCGCATCTCGGGGGGCACAGAACAATAAAGTGATCAGATCTGGGCGGAGGTGGGGGGGGGTGGCCCTTCTAGAGACCAAGCTTCCTCAGCTATTTCTTCAGTTTTTGTGACTTAACTTCCCTGGAACCTAAACGCCTTTATTTCAAGGGTTGGGTCCCTTAACGTCTCTTGTGCCCCCAAGGCCAATGGCAAAATTCTTTCTCCACGGAAGGGCTTCAATAAATTAACTCTATGCATTGTTCAGTTTGGCTCCGAGTGGACAGGGGTAGTTGGAGGCACTCATAGCGACTGAGAGAGAGAGAGCAGGTGCCCACTGGGGAAAGGAAATCGCGTGCCCGACCAGGACAGGGAACACGGTTAACAACCCAACCTGTATCTTTCAGAAGAGGCCATCGTGCTTTATTTCAGAACCAAGACATCAGAACAGCTATTAGTCTGGGGATGAACAGTCACTTCACACTTCGATACCCCCTCACGTGAAACACAGTCGTAATTGTTTTTAGATCAGGATTTGTGGAGTTCCCATCATGGCTCAGCAGAGCCAAATCTGACTGGCATCCATGAGGATGCAGGTTCGATCCCCGGCCTCGCTCAGTGGGTTAAGGATCCAGCATTGCCATGAGCTGTGGTGTGTAGGTCGCAGATGCGGCTCGGATCCTGTGTGGCTGTGGCTGTGATGTAGGCCGGCAGCTGGAGCTCCAATTAGACCCCTCGCCTGGGAGCCTCCATATGCTGCAGGTGCGGCCCTAGAAAGACAAGACAAAAAAAAAAAAAAAAAGATTTGCCAGAGGTAACAACCTATGGGGTGGTCTTGGAACCAAGTGACCTACTCCTGCCTTCAGTCAACAGACGGTTAAGGCAGAAGTTCGATGCTCAAGGAGGATCTGGAATATGAATTCAAAGAGGAAATAAGGAGTCGTGGTGAGTTTATATTGATGATATTCTTTCAGAGGAAAAAAAGAGTAATTCTTAATAAAGCCCATTGTTAGAAAAACTTCATTAAGCAATGTTTAAAGAAGACAAAAGTGAAAGCCAAGCATGTTGTCCTATCCGAGGACGAACAAATTACAAACACATGTACCAACAACTCAACGTGGAATGAGTGTAGGATTAACAACTGAAAAAAATTAAAATAATCAAAGAAACAAATCAGTTGTGACTTGACTATGGAAATGATTTCACTTCATATTTGTGCAAATGACAGTTTTCCACATAGGGGTTTTAATGAAATTTCACAACTCCAGTACAGTGCCTCTTCCAAAACCTTGCTGATAACCACAGTAAAGCATGCTGATTGGTTCCTGGTAACAAAGTTTATTAATAAACACCATGAGGCTCTCTTTGCTCCTTCGGAACACTTTTAGGTAGAAAAAGAGGAAAAGCCTGTGTTTTGTCCACTGGATGAAAACATGAAAAAGCCTAATAATACCCAAAGCTGGAGAGCATGTGGGGAAATGAACTCTTGTACGCACTGCTGGTAGAAATGTAAACTTTGGGAGAATAGGTTTGGCTGTGTTTTGAATTTTTTAATGTGCATACCTTTGGATCCAGAAATTCTAACTCTGGAGATGGTCCCCGCAGAAATATTTACACAGATACACAAAAATATACCAACAAATACTGTCATTGCAGCTTTGTGTGAGAGGGGGAAAAAGCCTAAGTGTTCATCAGCAGATGAACAGTTTAAAAAATGAGGGTCCATCCATATTCTAGAATATTACGCAATTCTTAAAACGAGGAAGTTCGTCTACATGTATTGACACCAAAGATAGATACTACATATTAGTCAAGTGAAAGAAAAAATGAAGTTTCCTAACAATGTATGTTCCAGGACATGTTAAGAAACAAACAAAGCTTATTTATATGTGACCGGCCTCCGCAGACAGGCGCGTGATGGGGAAAGGACGAAGGCCCGTGGGACACCAGCGTGTATTCATGTATTACTTACACAGTTAGATCCATTTCTTCGAGCAAAGAAAGGCAGAACAGAGGGAGCCTGGGCCAAACCATCCACGTTTTCCAAAAAGAACTCATAAATCAAGCTCAGAGGGGGGCTACCTAGGAGGGAATGCCATCACTGGCTCAGCTGGACACCGTCTCCCCTGGCCCGGCTCTAACACCATGAGAAAAGCCCCACCGAGAGCACAAAGACTTCTCAGAGCCAAGAAAGCAGCTTCCCAGGCTGGGAGCAAAAACTCACTTGAGCAAGTTGTGGGAAAGAATGGCAAAGGCAATGATGTGAAAATGGCTGATGGACTCAGAGGCCTAAACTTGACTAAGGAACTGCACCGCCTTCAACCTCTGGACCCCTCCTTGCTGCCATCACCGCCCCACATCCACTGTCCTGCGTCCCCGCGACACACCAAGCAGGACGCGGGATCTGAGGAGCATCAGCACCAGCAAGCACTCCAGTAACAAACACAGTGGCTGCCAATGTTTGGGCTTCTTACATCATTGAAAGGAAAGGGCAAGTCACAAAAGGAACCCTATCGACTTATGTAAGACATGGCACAGAACAGAGAAGCTTCTCAGAGAAGAAGAGCAAACTCACCAACTGCTAGGATCAACTGAAACCTCCCACAGTTGCAGACTGCCCCAAACCGTGACATCAGGAAAGGCTGGAAAAGCATCCAGCTTCCTCTGTTTACCAAGCTGGCCCAAACCCAGGGTAATACCAGCATAACCAGGAGAAAAAAAAAAAAAAGCAAGCCGACTATCCACGTGGTTTGGGGTGGGGGAGAAGGAAAGCATCTCTATATGTACAGGGGGCCCTGCTCCAGTGCCAAGGATGCTCTCAGAGAGGCTGCATCCAAGAATTAGAGCTCCTGTGCTCACGGGGTCCTCAGAGGGCCTGGGTGCTGACCACAGGGCCCACACATCCAGGGATAATCCAGCAGCGTGCCACTGCCCTCTTGGGTAATATGATGCTGGTTCAAGGATCAAAACAAAACAAAAACAACAACAACAAAAAACTTGTGACATGCAGCATCCTGAGGGCTCAGAGCTTCATTTAGAACCTAAGGATTCATCAGCGGCCCAGACCAAGGGGCAGAGAGTGGCTCACAGCTCAATGACACCAACGCTACGGAGGAAAGGCCCAGAGGACAAAGGCCCTGATAAATTGGGTGCAAGCACAGAAATAAGCAGAGACGATTTTCCACACTAGTAAGAAAAGCAAATTACACAGAAAGGATGGCGAAGGTGAGACTTGGGAGCATATACAGGAGAAGGCCAGGGATGTGCAGGCTCTTGGCTGTAGAAGGGTGAGTACTGCCACCGAAG
Organism: Sus scrofa; assembly: GCF_054392235.1. NCBI lineage: Eukaryota > Metazoa > Chordata > Mammalia > Artiodactyla > Suidae > Sus > Sus scrofa. Next base: position 19,103,635 of record NC_139401.1, read on the forward strand.
AACAAACAAGAGGGGTTCTCAAACCTTGCAGTGGCCCCATCACTGATCAGACCCCGTCTCATAGGACCTTCACCCACACAAACTGGTTTGTTCAGTTCTAGATGCTACCATTCAAGAGGAGTTGAATTGTGAGATGGCTCTGGAAGACGTTAAAGATAATTCATTCAACAAACCTTGACCAAGGAGCCTCATGTGTGCCAGAGAACATGGCCACCCTGTTCGGATGTGCAGGTCGCACCCTGCGCAAGGGCACCTGGCTGAGAGAACCATTAGGACCTGAATCCAGAGTGCCAAGCTTTCTGGAAGTGCCCTATGAATTGGCTGCAGGCTCTGTCACAGGCATAGTGAGAGCTCCAAAAAAGGGAACCGAACCTGGCGGAGGGAAACAAATTTAAAAGAACGTCTGCATTTTTTTTTTTTTTTTTTTTTTTTTTTTTTTGCCATTTCTTGGGCTGCTCCCACGGCATATGGAGGTTCCCAGGCTAGGGGCTGAATTGGAGCTGTAGCTGCCAGCCTGTGCCAGAGCCACAGCAACGCGGGATCCGAGCCGCGTCTGTGACCTACACTACAGCTCACGGCAACGCCGAATCGTTAACCCACTGAGCAAGGGCAGAGACCGAACCCACAACCTCATGGTTCCTAGTCGGATTCGTTAACCACTGAGCCACGATGGGAACTCCTGAGAGAGCGTCTTCAAGGAGGTCATGATCATGCTGCATCCTGCAGGATGTGCAACTCCCTGGACGTGGAGAAGCGGGAACGGGCATTCTGAAGAGAGGAAAGTGCCTAAACCAAGACCCAGAGCCAAAGACCGGCACGGAATGCCCAGGGCTTCGCCTCACTCGGATGCTGCTGAAGCATAAAAAGCAGAGAGCAGCCACAAGGGACCTGGAGGGATGGAGCCAGAAAACCCATAGAATGTAGTAAAAATATAATCTGTGACTAGACTGGGAAAAAGCCACACTGCCTGTCCGGGTGGAGGTTACAATCGATTACAAATCACATCCATGATGTATCCGAGGCCCTGAGAGAAAACGGCAGCAAAGCGGTCTGCATCTCTGATCTGGTCTGCGGCGGGCCGAAGATGATGTCCAAAAGGTAGCTTCACCCATAGCCCAAGGGATTTAAGAGGAAGAATGTTCGGGAACTGGGCATCGTTATGTTGTAGACGTGACTAAGAGAGCTTGTGGAATTCCTTTCTGAAACATCTAAAAGGATGACCTCTTAGTCACTCTGGTGAGGCTGCGTCTGAGGTGGAATGAACCAGACCAGGAAAAGGAGCTGGTGGACCACTTAGAACCGTTGGTCCGATGCTAGTTTTCTGCTTTCTTTTCTCTCCTCCCCCTCTCTCCACGCTTCCCATCCTCTCATCCCTCCTACTCTCCATCATCCCACCGTTTCCCTCTTTGTCTTCCCTCCCCTTTCCCAGCGCGAGGTCTTGCCAGATGGATCCCAGGGGCTAGAATGCTGCTGGGGACCTGGGCCCAGAGCTGGAGAAGAGGATATTAAAGAGCACGCGCGTGCGCGTGCGCACAGGGGGAAAGCCCCGCCCTGGAATGACTCCCTGATCGGCAACCACAGGCCGCCACCCAATATGGCAGAACTCAAGCTATTTCTAAACTCGGGGCCTGCCTGGAGTTCTTGTCATGGCTCAGTGGTTAACGAATCCAACCAGGAACTATGAGGTTGAGGGTTCGATCCCTGGCCTTGCTCAGTGGGTTAAGGATCCAGTGTGGCCGCCACCCAATATGGCAGAACTGAAGCTATTTCCAAACTCAGGACCTGCATTTCCTTGGGGTGTCAACAATTACCACCTTAGGAGTGAATCTGTATGTAAGGCTATGCCAACGAATTCTTTCTCAGAGCATTCATTTACCATTACACACACACACACACACACATCTAACTCGATTTTCTTAAACGACAGTTTTCCATTAAGCTGCATTCACACAAAGTTAACTAGAGGTAAACTTTCTTCTTTCTGTAGGCAAACATTTCACCGGGAAAATTGAATTTAGATAATTACTGCCATCTTAAATCAATCCCAACTGCCAAACCTGATGTTTTCTTGTTAACTCTTCTCATTCCACGGAGTAGCAACAAATGCTGGGCCTTTTCCTCTACTCAAACTATGTCTTGATACTGTGTTTTCAATAATGAAATAAAATATGATGAAACGATACACAGATGAGGAAAGACAACATGGGTCCCACCAAGTAACTAAGAACGCCACCACGCCTGTTTTTCCTTTGTTCGGTGTTTGTTGCACATTTGACATTTGGGCTAGAAATTAAGGCTGGTGCTTTAAAATTGTTCTGTTTCCAAATACATCTGCCACTTGAGATGTATTAAGTACTTAACTGCTCCTTAGTCCAGTTCCAGGGAGTAAAAGATGAGGAAACTGTTGCCCATAAACTTTTTACTGCTCCCTCTGGAAATGAGTAAGAAGTTACATTATTATCCAGTCCTCCTTGACAGATAAACCATGGACTATGGGAACTTGGTGATTTAAAGCATCATGTTTTAATGAAAGGTGAAGGCCTCGAACTCAACCTCTCTACTGCTGCGTCTCTGACGACCTTGCCAGCAAAAGAAAGTTCTAGCCCTTCCCTTCTGCAGTAGACTGCAACCCTGGCCATAAATACGCTCAATGACATTATGCCTGTCCTTCTGCAAGGTGACTGCGGCTCCTCCTAACAAAAGGTGAGGTCTCTTTCTCCAGCCCTTAACTATAGGCTGGACCTGCCACCTGCTTTGCCCACTGGGACACTGGCATATGTGATGTGAGCAGAAACTTGAAAAGGGCTTGAACAGGGCAGTTTGCTCTTCCTCGCTGCTCTCAGAGCCTCGAGCCACCATGTGAGCACACAAACAAGCCTGAGCGAGGCTGCCGGACAGCGAAAGGCATGGGCCTGGTCACCACCGTCACGCCAACCCTCCGAGCGGACTCATCGAGCCGACTAGCAGGGGACGGCGGGGGCATGAGTGAGCAAACTGAGACCTGCAGGGCCATCCAGCTAAGCTGAGCCCACACTGTCAACTCCAGAACTGGGAACGAATGAAACGGCTGTGGCTTTATCGAAACCACTAAATTTGGCGGTGTTTTGCTGCACAGAGCAAGCTAACTTGTGTATCTTCGTCTTTCTTTCCATCCTCCTCATTCCTCCTCTTCCTCTCCGAGCTGTCTCTCCTCCCTTTCATCATTCCCCTGCGCTTCTTGCTCTCTTCTTTGCCTTCTGCAAGTACTACAAGTACCCATCGGAGGGCCCACTGGGTACAAAAGACACCGGCCTGGGCTAGTTCTCATTTCAAGTCGGCCTCATTTCCTTCCCGCCCACTCCCTCTGCAGCCCGCGTGGGCAGATGCTACACACCTCGCATGATCTCTGGGACTCCCTCACCCAGTGATGCCGCAGCACGTTTCTGGGCACTGACAGGCAAGAGCGTGGACTCCTGGCAGAGTCTGTAGCTCATCTCTGGGCATTTGCTGGTGACAATCTCCCCGGAGAGTCATTTGCTGCAGTGACCTGTTGAGTAGAGTACTGAGGCGTTCTAGCCCCCTGCTCCCCTCGACCCGATACTCCCTGGAGCCAGAAGGGAAGTACAATAAGAAAGCTGGCCTTTCGGAGTTCCCTTCGTGGCACAGCGGAAACGAATCCGACTAGGAACCCTGAGGTGGCGGGTTCGATCCCTGGCCCCGCTCAGCGGGTGAAGGATCTGGCGTTGCCATGAGCTGCGGTGTAGACCGGCAGCTGTAGCTCCGATTCGACCCCTAGCCTGGGAACCTCTGCATGCCGCGGGTGCGGCCTTACCAAAAAGGACAAAAGACAAAAAAACAAACAAACAAGAAAGCTGGCTTTTCAAGCCTGACACGCAAGGGTTAAGGGCCATAGCCCAAGACCCCTTCCCTCACCTGGCTGCCCAGCCTAAGTGAGCAGAAGATGTATTTATAACCCCAAGAAACAACACACGGCAGCGATCGGCAAAGCGCTTAGGGCTCCATTTGTTTCCTACACGACCCATAGGATCATCTTGCTAATGACATCGAACCTCTCAGGACAACTCAGAAGCCAGAAGAAGGTCACTGCTTAGAACGCTTTGCTTGCCTCGTCCACATTTAGAGTCCGTACTTTATTCCCACTCTAACTTATTTTTTTCCCCTGCATGATGTTTTTTCAGGCTTTTTAAAAGCTTACTTTTCCCTGGTGTCCTGGAACCTGCCATTTGTTTGTGGTTACGACATGAGTGTTTAGAAAGGGCAAATTAGATGTCAGCGGTGGATAAATGTTCCCTTCTTTTTTTAACATGGTGTTTTAAATGGAACTCTTTTCTCCCCGGGATTCCCTGGAGCAGTTCGCTTCTTCCCTAGGGGCACGTGTGAATGTATTTGGAAACCGACCACCAGACTGTCAGGTGGACAGAGATTTTAATGGTTTCCATCAATAAGAGTAAATCGGAAGCATACTCTCTGGAACACATTACTCATTTTTCGTCATTTCTCAATGCCATCTTCCAGAAGAGCAGAGGAAGACGTTAGAATCTTCCAATATCTCCCTTCCCATGTCCCCAAACTGTCTATAGAACCGCCTCCCTGTTGAAAGAGAATCACTTGTCCTCTTTCTCATCTGTTCTTAATAGCAGTAACCCCTTCCATCTGCGCCGTGATTTATGGTAGACAAGAGGCTTTGCGTACATTGTCCTGCTTGACCCACAAATGTTTACAAAGAAGGTACCAGGAACATTCCCACCCTCATGCTAAGCACTGAGGATACACTAGAAAGTAAAATGACTCCTGCCTTCAGGGAGCTTATAGAGGGGAAACGAAGATAGGACCCAAAAATGAACACCAAGAAATACAAGACAGCAACCGTGATAAGTGCCACGAAGGAAAGCCTATGGCCCTCCGGGTGAAGACAGTGGAATCTGACCCAGGTGGTCAGAAAGTGGACTACCACTTCCCGGTGGAAGTGAGGCTGAAACCTGAAAGCATGAAGAATTAACCCAGCAAAGAGGCGGGGAGGAGTTCCTGTCGTGGCGCAGTGGTTAACGAATCCGACTAGGAACCATGAGGTTGCAGGTTCGGTCCCTGCCCTTGCTCAGTGGGTTAACGGTCCGGCGTTGCCGTGAGCTGTGGTGTAGGTTGCAGACGCGGCTCGGATCCCTCGTTGCTGTGGCTCTGGCGTAGGCCGGTGGCTACAGCTCCGATTCGACCCCTAGCCTGGGAACCTCCATATGCCGCAGGAGCGGTCCAAGAAATAGCAACAACAACAACAACAACAAAAGACAAAAGACAAAAAGACAAAAAAAAAAAAAAAAAGAGGCGGGGAAAAACCATACCAAGTAGAAACAGTACATGCAAAGGCACTGTGGCAGGAGGGAGTATGGCCCATGTAAGGAACTGAAAAAAGGCCAGAATGGGCAGGACGCAGAGGGGCAAGTGGAACCCTGACGGATGAGGCTGGAGGAGCAGACAATGCTCAGCTCACACTGGGGCTTGGTGGCCAGTGTGAGAATCTGTGCCTTGTTCTGAGAGCAACAGAAAGTCACTGAAGGATTTTTAAACAGAGAGTGATGTGTTCACATTTTGACAAGATTGTTCTGGCTGTTGAGTGGAAAATGGACTAGAGGGGGACAGGGTACACATGAAATTCCGGTTTGGGATTTCTGATCTCCATTCCGTATTGTTCTGAAGTTCTCAGCAATTCGATAAAATGAAAATCCAAACTAAGGGTTATAATCAAGGAAAGGGAAGCTATAGATTTATGTCATCTACACAGACATACATGTAAATCTAATGAAACATAATGGGAATGGAGGAAGATTCAGAACAATTAAACACAGAGTTTCTCTTGCGGTTCAGCAGATTAAGGACCTGACATGGTCTCTGAGAGAAAGCACGTACCATCCCTGGCATGGCTGAGTAGGTTAAGGATCCAGCATGGCCACAAGCTGTGGTGTGGGTCACAGATGAGGCTCCGATCCAGTGTTGCTGTGGCTGTGATGTAGGCCTCAGCTGCAACTCGGATTTGACCCCTAGCCTGGGAACTTCCAAATTCCACAAGTGTGGCCATAAAAAGAAAAAAAAAATTATACACATCAGTTTTCCCTTTACACCAGGGCCAGCAGATTTATGCTATAAATGGTCAAATAGTAAATATTTCCAGTTTTGAAGGCTGTAAGACCTCTGCTGCAACACAGAGACAAAACATAAATGAATGGGCATGGCCGTGTGCCAAGACAATTTTATTTACCAAAACAAGTGGCCAGGGGATGGGGCATGTGGGCAGCAGTTTGCCCTGCTCTATACCAGCAAGGAAGTGATTCCAGTTTTTTGTTGTTTTTTTTTTTTTTTTTTTGGCCGCACCCATGGCACGTGGAAGTTCCTGAGCCAGGGATCAAACCTGCACCGCAGCAGTGACCCCACCAGATCTTTAACCACCAGGCCAACAGGGAACTCCAGCGATGCTAGTGTTCGAGGTGAGAAAGGATAATGTGAATGAAGATGGCAGTGGTGGTGATGAGAGAGACATATTTTAGAAGTATTTGAGAAGACTCTCGGGTCTGGATTGGCTACTAAGGGTGAGAGGGTGGCAGGCACTACCTAGATTTCAGCTGAGGCAAGTAAGGCTCAGAGCCAGTAAGTGGCTGGGTGAGAACCGGAACCCAGCTCATCTGACTTCTCCAGACCTGGTCCAGCGTACCTCCCCACCACGGCCACCGCTCCTCTGGCGGCTCCCCACCCCAGTCCCAGCAGTGTCACAGCATCCCACTGTTGCTAGGCTACACGTGTAAGGGACGCCGCCTCAGAATGCTTTTAGGCTTTCCTAGCCGCATGCCATCGCTACAGCGTTAACTTCGATTCCCACGGTTCCCCTCACATCGGTCCCTGAAGGACAACTGGAAGATGAGTCAGGTGTCTGCAATAAACCCAGCAACCCAGACAGTCAAGGCCTAATCTGAGGGCAGGGGGGTGGGGGGCCACGGGGTGAAGAAACCAGAAGGGGGTGGAGTTAACCAGAGACGAGCCTTAAAAAGATGAGCTTAGAGTCAAGTGTCTGGAGAGGCTGGAGAGAGTCAACGGGCAGGAAGAGGAAGAGCAAGCCCACAGGCCAGGGGGCAGATGTGACGGCAAATACTTCCTTGGTGGCAGGGAAAGCACAGAGATGGGTGTGGATTGAGCGGGAAGCCAGGCCTGGAGCTCTAAGGGGCAGGTGCATGATTCCTTTTCGGCTTCCAGCCTCACCACCCCCGAGCCCCCCAGCACCTCCAAACTCTGTCCTTGCACCTGTCCTCAAGGGCTACACAAACCCATCCAGAACCATCACACTCCAGGAGGTGTGTGTGAGGAGGTGGAGGAGGAACTTCCCGTTGGGCTTGTGTATTAAATTAGAACCTCTAGAGATACTTCCATTTAGGAACCATGCTTGTTCCACGGGGATGACCAAGCACAGATGACAAAGCGGCCTTGTGTGTGTGCCCCTCTCTGCACAAAGAAAAGCAGGTTCAAAGAGAATAGAGAGAGGAAAGGAGATCAAAACCAAGGAGGGGACCTAGAAAAGAGACGATAAGATCATAAAGCCTCCACATTTGTGCTATCGAATATCAGGTCACGAACATGGCTCTCTGGTGTCCAGAGAGAAAGGGAACCACATTCCATTTGGAACTCTTATCCATGAAGAGGAGAAAACGCGATCCTTTGAGGAAGCAGAGTTTTCCCCTTTTGCAACGAGTCCTTAATGGAACCTGCTCGGCGCTTGGCCATACTTGCTATGTCCACGTCCTCTCTTCCCAGCCTCTCTGGGGCTGATGTCAATCAGGCCTCTGTGTTACTCTTATCAAGGTCGCCCAGGATGCCCACCTCGCCTAACCCAGCAGTCCCTCTCAGTCCTGGTCATCCTTCTCCTCCTGGACGGGGGATCAGTATCATCAGTCGCGGCTCCTGATTAAGACGCTCTTCCAATTGGACGCCAGCCCAGATGTGCACAGGGAAAGGGGAAAGGGGCACGTGCTGGGAGGGGCAAGAAGCAGCCTCAGTCAACTCCTCTAAAAAGAGGAGTGTTCTAAAAAGAGCTCTCGTCCCAAGAGCCCTGCTTTGAGGACCCAGAAGGGGGAGTGACAGGTTCTACCTTGTGTGTGTTTGGGAGGGGAAGGACAGAGAGACGGTTCCACATCCGAGGGTCTGAAGGAGAGGACGGGAACCTAAAAAGCCCGAAAACTAGCCTAGAGTAGGATTCCTCTCCTACCCGCAAAGTTTTTAATTGGTGACTAATTGTTTAAAAGATCACCTCTCGGAGTTCCTTGTGGCACAGAGGATTAAGGATCTGCTGGTGTTGCTGCTGCAGCATGGGTTTGATCCCTGGCCCTGGAAGGTCCACATGCCATGGACACAGCCATAAGTAAATAAATAAAAATAAAGAGGCCACTTTAAAAAATAATAACAAAATAAAAGACCACCTCTCGAGGCTCTTTTTTTTTTTTGGCATCCCATTAAAGAATGCAAATTTTGGAGTTCCCGTTGTGGCTCAGTGGAAAGGAATCTGACTAGTATCCATGAGGATGAGGGTTCGATCCCTGGCCTCACTCAGTGGGTTAAGGATCTGGCGTTACCCTGAGCTGTGGTGTAGGTCTCAGACACGGCTCAGATCCCGCATTGCTGTGGCTGTGGTGCAGGCCGGCAGCTGTAGCTCCAATTTGACCCCTAGCCTGGGAATTTCCACAGGCTGTGGGTGCAGCTCTAAAAAGAAAAAAAAAAAAAAAAAAAGGCAACTTGCAATGACTATGGTCGTTAACAAATGAGTGTGACTCCATTGATCAGGTCAGCTTTGCCGGGGAGTAGGGATCAGGCAGGCTTGGCTGAAACGACTGCGGAGAGCCCGGTGGGGTCAGGCACCGACAACACCGAGCACAGAGATGGGAGCCTGCTATTAGCTCAGTGAGAGCAACGGGAAAAGAGGCGGAAGAGGCTCCCAAGAAGGGGTTTGCCTACACTATACGTTTAGGTTTGCTGGGCTGGTCCTTAGAAACCAGAAGTCAGGAGTTCCCGTCGTGGCGCAGTGGTTAACGAATCTGACTAGGAACCATGAGGTTGCGGGTTCGGTCCCTGCCCTTGCTCAGTGGGTTAACGATCCGGCGTGGCCGTGAGCTGTGGTGTAGGTTGCAGACATGGCTCGGATCCTGCGTTGCTGTGGCTTTGGCGTAGGCCGGGGGCTACAGCTCCGATTGGACCCCTAGCCTGGGAACCTCCATATGCCGCGGGAGCGGCCCAAGAAATAGCAAAAAGACAAAAAAAAAGAAACCAGAAGTCAATGCCACTCCAAGCAGCAACCCTACATCCAGGAAAATCTCCAGGTTGCTGCCTGGTCTTAGCCTCATTTGTTTCCTCTGGCGTCAGGATGTTCTGGGAGAGCATTGACACTGCCTGCCCCTTTTGTTTACATTGCCTTCAAGTGACTCTACTTGCTCCACCGGAAGTGGAATTATTTTTTCAGACTGGATGGTGTAAGGTAGGGTGGGGAAAGCCTCCAATGGTGGAAACTCCTCTCTCACCGGGGAATTTGGCTATGACACCGAGCCCTGGCCTCACACCAGAGCAGGCATCTGTTTTTTTCTTTTTTTAGTACTCTCCTCTTTGACCCACCCAGGGCTGCGATTTGTCAGCGTGTTTTTTCCAAGCGACCTGGCAAACAACAACGTGACAGGTTCAATGGTTTTCACTGACAGCCCCAGTGGAGTCCTCCTCCGAAAAGTGCAAAACTGGACACACAAACAGCCCATAAAACTCCTACCTCCCACAAGTGTCTGGATGCTGCCTTTCCCCTAATGACCCTCCAGCACTGATGCAGCATGGGTGGCTTCGCAATATCTTTTTAAAATGATTTTTCCAAAACCGAGGTGTTCCAACTGGTGAGAGAGCATTAGATTTTTCCCTTTCAGCAAGAGTCTAACTCCCTGGGGTTTTTTGGAAAACAGGAGCAGACCCCATGAGCAAAGTGACTCCCAAAGCTAATCACCTGCCACCAGCCCCCAAAGTTTCCTTGAACCATGAGGTGCACTGAGCCTACCTGTTATAAATTCTGTAACTCACTTCAACATACTGCAGGGAAAGCCATGTGATATCATGTGTGCACCAGACAGTTTGACCTTGAACTCTGTGAAGGGTCAGCAAACTTGATAGCAAAAAAGTCACAGCTCCTATAAATCCTTCTGCCACCCAGACCTCAAGCAATAGTCCACACTGGCTACTCAGAGAATGGATGTCAAAAACATCCCACTGGTTATACTAGTAACTCAACTAGAATGATGACTAGAACGCTGAGTGAAAAGCAAATATTGTTCCTCTCACCCAAAGTATAACAGTCATACACGTTAGTCTCAGGAATGGATGGAAAAATTTCACAGTTAAAAAAAAGTGCAAGGTGGAGTTCCCGTTGTGGCACAGCGGAAACAAATCCGACTAGGAACCATGAGGTTGTGGGTTCGATCCCTGGCCTCGCTCAGTGGGTTAAGGATCTGGCGTTGCCGTGAGCTGTGGTGTAGGTCGCAGACGCGGCTCGGATCCCACGTAGCTGTGGCTCTGGCGTAGGCCGGGGGCTACAGCTCCAATTGGACCCCTGGCCTGGGAACCTCCATATGCCACGGGAGCAGCCCTAAAAAAGGCGAAAATACAAAAGAAAAAGAAAAAAAGATGTAGCGTGCTCATGAGAATAAAAACAAGGAAAAAAATTCATGTTCCAGAAGTATTATAAGCTGCCTTTAGTTTTTCTACATATCTAATAACGTGGCATTTAATAATGTCAAATTACTGACAAAATTGCCAAAGCGTTTTCATATGTAGGATATTGCAAAAGAAAGGGAGGTGGAGGGAGGCAGCAAGCTATTTTTACTGAGTCACGATAAGAATGAATATGGGAGTTCCTGCTGTGGCCCAGGGGGTTAAGATCGGGCACTGTCTCTGTGGTGGTGTGGGTTTGATCCCCGGCCCAGCGCAGCAGCGGGTTAAGGATCCAGCATATGCTGTAGGTCACAGCTGTTGCTCAGATTTGATCCCTGACCAGGGAACTTCCATACTGACGGGTGAGGCCAAAAACCAAAAACCAAATAAGTAGACATATGTAAGTTTAGCCTACCACTAGCTACAGGTTGAAATCGTCTCTGATATTCAGTGCCTTGCAACTTCAGATCTTTACCTGGGGATAATCATCATATTTATGCCCTAAAATTCCTGTGCAGGAGTAGTGAGCAAACACAGGAAAAGTACTCAGCATAGAGCTTGGCTCCTAGTACCGTGTTTCTCCACCAGAGGTTGTACTGGCGGCAGGCCCACGGCCCTTCCTGCGCTCTTTGCTGCCCAGCCACCTCCCCTGACCCAGGCCCTCGCTGCCCCAGGCTCTCCTCCTCATTCCCACCGGATCACCACTGCGCACACGCCCCCCTCCAGGACCACAGCTAAGAGCCCTCTGGATCCCTGCATGTGAAGGTGCTAACGAGCTTCCTGTCTCAAAAGGCACTGGGGGGCGGGGGGGTGGGGAGTGAGAGGGATCGGGAGCTTGGGGTTAACGGATGCAAACTATTGCTCTTGGCAGGTTTTTATAATGAGATTCTGCTGTGTAGCATCGAGAACTATGTCTAGATACTTACATGGCAACACAACAATGGGAGGAAATAGTATGTACACATGTGTGTGTAACAAGGTCCCCATGCTGTACAGCGGAAAACAAAAATTTAAGAATTAAAAAAAAAAAAAAAAAGGCATTGGCATTTGAAACCAAGGAGGAGGGGTGGATGAATGACTGAATGACTTTGTTCTTGTCCTTTGTTATGGGGCGGGGGCGCCCTGGGGAGAAGGGGAGGATGGTATTTCTGGGGCCAGGGCCATCACTGAGAGCTTCATTCTCTCGCAGCCCAGGCGCCCAGGCGCCGGCACCCAAGGTGTCCCCACCCTGGCCCCTCCCCCACTCCGCCCCCCGCCAGGCTCAGCAGAGTCCCCATTCGACAGATATTTAGTGAGTAAATACCATGTGCCAGGCACTATACGTTAGGCCTAGGAACACACTGGTGAGCAGGACACATACAGCTGCGCCCTTCTGCAACTGACATGCCGGTGGGGCACTCAGACAAGCAAAAGTGTGAACGGACAAATCCATGAAACCATTACAAGTCTTAAAGAGGGCTGTGGAGCAAGCACATGGGGAGCCGAGTGATAGTCTTAGAGGGGACAGTGACACAGAGAATGTGCAACGGGTTCCCTATTATAAAGAAAGCCAGCAAAGAGAAAGAATCCTTTCCATTAAGACGTTCATGTCGGCACAAGTCAGGCTGACGTGTTGCCAACACGCCAGGAAACCTTAACTCCACGTGGGGGGACTTGCCTTCTCACTCAACTGCTCTGCCAGGTTTTTTTCGTTTAGAGTTAGGACTAGGCTGGACGGGACGAGTGCTTTGCTATTTTCTCTCAGACCGGTTTCCGATAAAAATATGGAGAAGAAAAGCTTCCCTTAAAGGAATCAAAACAATAACATTTAGAGAACATAGCAAATCCACATTTGCTCATAAGCTGTTTAGCTAAAGTCCTATGATTAGACTAGAAGATGCATTCCCTCTAGAACTGGAGTGAAATTGCTTTCTTCTTAATACACCTCAAAATGACAACTCTGGACGGAGGGTGGGACTATGGGCGGCTGAAATTTGTTTCATCGTGGTTTTCTGTCATTTCTAAAATTATAAGGATAAAAATACACTATTTTGGGGGGCCGCACCCGTGGCATGCAGAAGTCCCCAGGCCAGGGATCAAACCCACACCACAGCTGTAACCAGAGCCACAACTGTGACAATGCAGATCCTTAACCCACTTAGCCACTAGGAAACTCCAAGAGTCACTATTTTAAAAAAACAAAAATGAATCTTCTTCTCATAGGCATAGTGTATTTGGGTTTGTTCTTTTTTTTTCTATGCGACCGCAAAACAAAACTATACTAAAAACATTATTAGGTGCTCAATAAAATCTGCATGTTATTGGTAATAAATATTAAGGAAAAAATTAAAGCAGGGAAGGAGACACAAAGTGTGTGGGAGGGGGTGGCAAGTTTGAGAAGTGGCCTGTGAAACCATCATGAGAAGATGACATCTGAGCAGAAAGCTGTCGAAGGAGGTCAGGGAGCAGCTTGAGGCTCGCTGGGAGATGAACCCGGCAGACGGAGGGCTCTGTGCCCTGGAAGAAAGATCCTCCGTCCCGTTAAACCGGATACACAAAATCGCTTCAGACCGGATCCAGGCTGGACTGAATGGAAACAAGCAATGAGTCCGAAGAAAATTAAGAAACCGGAGTTCCCGTTGTGGCGCAGTGGTTAACGAATCCGACTAGGAAACATGAGGTTGCGGGTTCAATCCCTGCCCTTGCTCAGTGGGTTAACGATCCGGCGTTGCCGTGAGCTGTGGTGTAGGTTGCAGACGCGGCTCGGATCCCGTGTTGCTGTGGCTCTGGTGTAGGCCGGTGGCTACAGCTCCAATTGGACCCCTAGCCTGGGAACCTCCATATGCCGCGGGAGTGGCCCAAGAAATAGCAAAAAGACAAAAAAAAAAGAAAGAAACCACAGCCACAGACTACGGGCGGGCAGGATTCTAAGCCCTTAACTTGGACTAACTCGATCTTTGCAACAGCCCCAGTGAGCGTGCATATATAATTCAGTCAGACTGAAGCGCCTGAGACTAAAATGAGACACTATTCGTTAATGCAGAGAAAACAGGCATAAATCAGGGCTGCCTCAGGCAAACAGAGAGGTATCGCCACCCTATCCAGAAGGCAGATAACTGTTTCTAGAAAAGGAAACTGAAGCAAGGCACAGAGGTCACAGAGGCAAGTGGCAGAGTAAGGATGTGAACTTGGACAGCCGAGTTTTAGAACCCCCACTCTCGATGCCTCCATGGTATTGCCTTCCTGTGTTTCGTATACTGGGAAGCTCCTGGTGCTAAAAACCTGGGTTGTATTTAACGTCAGGAAGAGGAGATCAGGCTGGAAAGAGCAGCAGCAGTTTTTTGGGTTTTTTTTTTTTTTTGCTTTTCTTTTTATGAGGGCCACACCCAAAGCTTATGGAAGTTCCCAGGCTAGGGGTCCAATCGAAGCTGTGACTGCCGGCCTACACCGGAGTCACAGCAACACAGGATCCAAGCCGTGTCTGTGACCTACACCACAGCTCACAGCAGTGCTGGATCCTCAACCCACTGAGCAAGGCCAGAGATCGAATCTATGTCCTCCTCATGGATGCTAGTCAGATTCGTTAACTGCTGAGCCATGACGGGAACTCCAAGAGCAGCAGCTTTTAGAGTGAAGGTCAACAGTCCTGAACGACCTCAGTAACCTCTCCCGTTCAGTCACCTGGGAAATGAACAAACACTCAGATGAGGCAGTGTTTGTGAAGATGCTTTGAAAGCTGAAAGGCACAATATGGATAATAATTCTAAAAAGCTATCATATACAAAAATCGGTATTTTCTCTGCAAAGGGGGCAAAGAATACATTTTTTAGGCTTTGCAACTAATAAACTCTGCAGACTATCTGTAAATGAATGGGTGTGGCTGTGTGCCAATAAAGCATCATTTACAGGAAAAAGTGGAAGGGTACAGGCCAGTTAGCCAATCCCTGATCTAGAGAAATGCTATTTAAAATTGCAGCCCCGGGAGTTCCCGTCGTGGCGCAGTGGTTAGCGAATCCGACTAGGAACCATGAGGTTGCGGGTTCGGTCCCTGCCCTTGCTCAGTGGGTTAACGATCCGGCGTTGCCGTGAGCTGTGGTGTGGGTTGCAGGCACGGCTCAGATCCCGCGTTGCTGTGGCTCTGGTGTAGGCCGGTGGCTACAGCTCCGATTCGACCCCTAGCCTGGGAACCTCCATATGCCATGGGAGTGGCCCAAAGAAATAGCAAAAAGACAAAAAAAAAAAAAAAAAAAAAAAAAAAAAAATTGCAGCCCCGGAGTTCCTGTCGTGGCTCAGTGGTTAACGAATCCAACTAGGAACCATGAGGTTGCGAGTTCGATCCCTGGCCTTGCTCAGTGAGTTAAGGATCCAGCATTGCCATGAGCTGCGGTGTAGGTCACAGATGTGGCTCGGATCCCATGTTGCTGTGGCTCTGGTGTAGGCCAGCAGCTGTAGCTCTGATTACACCCCTTGCCTGGGAACTTCCATATGCTGCAGATGTGGCCCTGAAAAGACAAAAAAAAAAAAAAAAAAATTGCAGCCCTTCACTTCTCCCTGTGCCTCTTCTCTGATTCATTTTCCTCTACGGACAGCACTAATCTCCATCTAACATCATGCGTATTTTGTTTATTTATGATCTGCTTTCCCTACTGGAAAATAAACTTTGTTAGAGGCAGAGGTTTTGTTCGTTGGCTTCACTGTTGAGTTGTCGGTGTCTACAAGAGTGCCTGGCACATAGTAGGAACTTTAGAAATATTTGTTGAAAGAGTGCACGGATGAACGAATGGAGAGATTTTTGAAGGACTTGGACATGTTATAGGGAAAGAAGGGCAAATCCATGGCTAGACAAAAAAGGCAGCAGAGAAAGAAAATATCTGAAAAATCTACAGGAAGAAAAACGATAACAAATGAACTCAAACTCAACTTTGCGATTCCTTGTAGGTAAAAGGAAAAAGGATTCTTTCCAAAATCAGTTTTGTGGGTTGTGAACATTTGGAAGAACTAAAGCTTTATAAAACAATTTCCAAAATAGCTGGTTAAAATCTAAATGAATTGTTGGTTTGATTTAGGTTTAGTTAAGAGAATAACTTGAGGTTTGTTGCAGATCAACTAATTATGAGCATGTGTGAGTGTGTGAGAGAGAGTGTGAGTGTGTGTGTGTGTGTGTGTGTTTAATCTTTCTACCCTGCCAAATGTGGGCTCAGTTTGTTCACTAGGAACAGTCTGGGGAGCAGTAAGGAATTGATTCAGCAGACTTTGCAGGGAAACATATCTGTCCCTAGTTTAGTTCAGGGCTTGGCAAATTATACAGTGTCATTCGTTCTGATTTTTCGTCACTGTTCAATTCACGCTCATGGTTAAGGTTAAAAGCAAAACATTGCTTAACGAAATAGGTACGTTTCTACAAAGAGAAGGGTTCTTTACATACAGGGCTTTATGTAACTCTTTCAACGAGGTCGACATAACATTCAAATGAACAACCTGATGTTCACTGGAAGAAAATATGACTTCTCTTCTACAAAAGTATATATACGTGTGTGTGTATAAATATAAATGTATACATATCTTTATGATGCACAGCTTACAATGTAAACAATATCCTGCTTTCCAGGCACAGCGCTTGGTAAAGTTGGCTGAGCACATCGTAAACGATATTGGCAAGATTCTTCTAAAAACCCGGACGACCATCCTCTACTCTGGGGCGCTCAGCTCAATGCTGAAGGGCCAGCAGGGAGTGAGGTAGAAGCACTTCGTTGCCAGGCTCATGAACAATCATTTCATCTCTAACTTCTTAAAGAAATTTCCACTGACTGATCAACACGGTAACTGTAAAAAGAGCACTAGACTTGGAGTCCAAGGGATGTGGCAAAAGGACTGAATGAATAAAGGACAAGGAACAGAATGAAAAAGGAAAGAAGATGACAATGAAGAAAGGACATGCAGACAAGAAAAAATGAAGGAAAAGCAAAAGGAGTGAAATTCCAATTCATGACACAGAGGACCCTTGAAAACATGATGCTAAGGCAAAGAAGCCAGACACAGAGGCCGGGTATCATGATTCCATTTACATGAAATCTCCAGAAGAGGCAAATCCATAGAGATAGGAAGTAGATGAGTGGTTGCCAGGGGTCTGGGGGGCGGGGGGGGGGATGAGGAGTGACTGCTAATGAACATGGGGCTTCTCTTTGGGGCGATGAAAATGTTCTGGAATTAGATGGTGGCGATGGTTATACAACCTTGTGAATATACTAAACGCCACTGAATTGTACACTTTGTTTTTTATTTTTTTGGCTTTTTAGGGCTGCACCTGCAGCAATATGAAGGTGCCCAGGCTAGGGGTCTAATCAGAACTGTTGCTGCCGGCCTACACCACAGTCACAGCAACACGGGATCCGAGCCGTGTCTGTGACCTACACCACAGCTCAGGACAACGCCAGATCCTTAACCCACGGAGCGAGGCCAGGGATCGAACCCGCAACCTCATGGTTCCTAGTTGAATTCGTTTCTGCCGCGCCACAACGGGAACTCCTGAATTGTACACTTTAAAAGGGTGAATTTTATGGTACGTGAATTATTTCTCAATGAAAAGGGGGTGGAGGATTAAAAAAAAAAAGACCAGGCTCTGCCATCCACTAGCTTTGTAAGCTGTGGGTAAGGCATTTAATTTATCTAATATGTCTCTTCATCTGAGAAATGGGGGTATTATTAACCTATCTCTCAAGTTATTACAAGACACAAGTGAGATAATCTATATCAAAGTAATTTGGAAAAAATATATATGATGCTACAAATTCAAGATAATTTCACTCAAAATTTTTATTTTGCTTTTTTTCGGGGGCCTGAACCCGTGGCATATGGAAGTTCCCAGGCTAGCGGTTGGAACTGGAACTACAGCTGCCAGCCGAGGCCATAGCCAGAGCAATGCCAGATCCAAGTCGCATCTGAGACCTACACCATAGCCCACGGCAATGCCAGATCCTTAACCCACTGAGCAAGGCCAGGGATCGAACCTGCATCCTCATGGATCCTAGTTGGGTTTGTTAACCACTAAGCCACGAAGGGAACTCCTCACTCAAAATCTTGAGATTCTTTATGGAACTTTATAGTCTTTTTTTTTTTTTTTTTTAGGGCCACACTTGTGGCATATGAAAGTGTCCAG
Source organism: Sus scrofa (assembly GCF_054392235.1). Classification (NCBI taxonomy): domain Eukaryota; kingdom Metazoa; phylum Chordata; class Mammalia; order Artiodactyla; family Suidae; genus Sus; species Sus scrofa. The sequence continues at coordinate 19,121,480 of NC_139401.1, forward strand.
GCTGGGGGTTCAATCAGAGCTACAGGTGCTGGCTTAACGCCACAGCCACAGCAATGCCAGATCTGAGCCACATCTGTGACCTATACCGCAGCTCACAGCAACGCTGGATCCTTAACCCACTGAGTGGGGCCAGGGATCGAATGTGCATCTTCATGGATACCAGTTAGTTGGGTTTGTTTCCACTGGGCCACAATGGGAACTATGGAACTTTATGGTAATGCTAAGGCATATAGTCATCCCTTGGTACCCAAGGAGACTGGATCCAGGAACCCTTGCATGTACCAAAATCCAAGGATGCTCAAATCCCTTATATAAAGTGGCACAGTACTTGCATATAACCTACAGAGGATGTATACATTAAATCATCTCTAGATTACATATACTACCTAATACAATGTAAATGCCATGTAAATATTTGCAGACTCGTGGCAAATTCAAGGTTTGCTTTTTGGAAGCTTTTCAAATTTTTCTTTCCAAATATTTTCAATCTGCAATTGAATCCCAGGAAGTGGAACCACAGTCATGGAGGACCAGCTATATGTGTCAAAGAAAGTGGCCAAGACAATTTGACAAAGAATAAGAAAGGAGGGCTTGGCATGCCAGATACCAAGCAAGACTCATTAGAAAGCTACAGCAATCAAGGCAGTGTAGTATCTGCTCAGAGTTTGACAAATATACCAGGAAACCAAATTTGAGTGAGACTGGAAGAAGATTCACATACATACATACATATATAGAGAGGTGGGGGGGGGCTTGATATGGCAAAAGAGGCACCGGAGTAGAAGCAGCTCAGGGAAGGCAAGGATCAACTCTTCAATAAATGATCCTGGGACAATTGGTTTTCCACAGTGAAAAACTGCACAGATTCCTCCCTCAATTCCAGTTGCACTAAAATTATTTCAAAAGCCAACATTTAAAACTTTTAGGAGGCAAAAGAGAAAAATATCTTTACGCCTTTGGGATAGGAACACAAAAAATGCAAAACATAATAGAGAAAAGAAGAAATTTGCACCGAAAGAACTTTATCAGAAAAAGTGACAAAATAAGCCACAGACTGATATTATCTATAACATAAATCACTAAAATTAGTATCCAGAATATATAAAGAATATCTACAAACCAATTTTTTTTTTTTTTTTTTTTTTTTGTCTTTTAGGGCCACACCCATGGCATATGGAGGCTTCCAGGCTAGGGGTCAGACTGGAGCTGTAGCCTCTGGCCTACGCCACAGCCACAGCAAAGCCAGATCGGAGCCGCATCTGTGATCTACACCACAGCTCACGGCAATGCCGGATCCTTAACCCACTGAGTGAGGCCAGGGATTAAACTTGTGTCCTCATGAACACTATTCAGATTCGTTTCTGCTGAGCCATGAAGGGAACTCCAAAATCAATTTTTAAAATATAGAACCTGATTAAAAAAAAAAATAGGTCAAAACCTTGAACTGGAATTTCACAAAGATGAAATCTGAATAGTCAGTGAACACTTGTATTCAGAGAAATGAAAATCTAAAACCAAAAGAGATACAGTATCATCTTAGCAATATTCAAAAGTCTGGCTATGCTAAATGCTGGCAAGGACTCTGAGCAACACAAAGTCTCTTACATGGTTACTTAAGAAAGTAATCTGGAGTTCCCGTCATGGCGCAGTGGTTAATGAATCCGACTAGGAACCATGAGGTTGCGGGTTCGGTCCCTGCCCTTGCTCAATGGGTTAACGATCCGGCGTTGCCCAGAGCTGTGGTGGAAGTCACAGACTCGGCTCGGATCCCGTGTTGCTGTGGCTCTGGCGTAGACTGGCAGCTGCAGCTCCAATTAGACCCCTAGCCTGGGAAACTCTGTGTGCCATGGGAAGCGACCCTAGAAAAGACAAAAAGACCAAAAAAAAAAAAAAAAAAAAGTAATCTGACAACATCTGGTACAGTTGAAGAGGTATATACACTTCCACCTAGCACTTCCATTCCTGAATCACAAGGAAACATGTTCAAGGCTGTTCATATTAGCAGCTTCGTTTTTTTATTGGCCACTCCCACAGCACATGGAGGTTCCCCAGGCCAGGGATTGAACCCGCACCACAGCCGGGACGCGATCCACTGCAGTGACAACACCGGATACTTAATCCATTCAGCCACACGGGAACTCCTACAGCTTCATTTTTAGTAACAAAATCTGAAGCAACTTAAATGACCATCTATAGAAGAATGTACAAATAAATTATATATTTACACAATGGACTACTACAGAGCAAAGAAAAAGAAATGAGCTAGAGCTACAAGTAGCAACAAGGACAAATCTCACCAAAAAAGACGCTGACTAAAAATTAAAGTTGCAGAATCATATGAGGGTAAAAAAGATACCAATCATACATTTAAGTTGAAAAACATGCAAATAGCATTTTCTCTTCCTTAGGGATATGTTCATATATAACTATAAAGAAATATAGGAGGAGTTCCCTGGTAGCCCAGTGGTTAAGGATTCAGCATCATCATTGCTGTGGCCGGGGTTCTATCCCTGGCCTGGGAACTTCTGCATGCTATAGGTGCGGCCAAAAAAAATAGAAAGAAATATATGAGAAGACGAACACCCATTTCAGGATTACTTGCCTCTGTGCACTTTTTTTCTCTCTTTACAGCTGCTGCTACAGCATACGGAGGTTCCCAGGCTAGGGGTCGAATCGGAGCTGCAGCTGCGGGCCTACACCACAGCCATGGCAACAATGGATCCGAGCCACCTCTGAGATCCAACACCAGATCCTTAACCCATTGAGCGAGGCCAGGGTTTGAACCCACATCCTCACAGAGACCCGCTGAGCCACAATGGGAACTCCTCCGTGCACTTTTTTAAAGCTAATGTATGGTCAGGGTTGAAGACCTCTATATGACACCATTGAGAGCAGGAGAATTCAAAGGAGTTCGAAGGAGATGGAATTCTATGTACTTTCCTTAGCAGAACTGACCCACCCTCAATGGGTCCCCCTAGGAGCAAAGGCCACACTGGGGTGAAAGCCACATGCCTGACCCACACACAGGGGTCTGATCACCTGAGCTATTTATCCACCAGCAGCTGATCCCAGCAATAACAAGCCATGAGAAGGGCTCACTTTACCTCCGGGACCCTTTCGATGCTAGGAGAGAGGAAGATGAAGTATCGAAATGGAAATATCCTGCTGGATAAAGGACTGCCATTCAGTAACAAATGGTAATCAAGTGTCAGTATCACAGTTAATATGAAAATCATCCCATACATAATTTAACCTTTGATGATTCAAAAAGGACTTTAGGCTCCAATAGCACATAAGAATCTTTACTACAAGCATCTGTTGCCATTATACATAACTTGTTGGCTAATAAAAAGGCTGTGTTGACAGAAAGCTGGATAAACCAACGAGAAATGGTCCTTGTACCTCTCCCTTTGCTTCGTCAAGACTCCCTCTTTAAAATGCAGTGTCTTTCAAATTGCTCATAGATCCAAGACAGCAAGGTTAAGGACTCAGTTCTTTGATTTTAAGGGGTATTTTGCAGGAACTGATAAACTAATTCTGAGAACTTAAACAGGTCTTGGCAAAATTACCAAAAAAGACACTTGGGGGAAAAAACCAATTTCCTTTTTAGGACCCTTCCTCTCCTTTAGGTGGGGCTCATTCCCAGCGTGGAGGCACCCAATGGCCTCATATTTTTTGAACCCTTACCAGCTCTCAGGAGAGGACCTCTCAGGAGACACATCAACCACATTCTGTGTCCGTTTACATTTCAACAACTCGTTAAACCAAAGAAATGATTCTCTGTGCAATTTCAGGATTCAGCTAGATGAATGGAGGGGTGGGTAGAGGGGATGCTGGGCACAGGTATTAGATGGCCCGGGCTATATCCACCCCTTTCCCCCTTCCTCCCATTAATATGTTGAGGCTTTAACCCCCAGCATGACTGTATCTGGAGACAGGACCTCTAGGAGATACTTAAAGTTAAATTAATTCATAAAGGTAGGACCTTAATCTAACAGAACTGTGGCCTTGAAAAAGAGCAAGAACTCTCTCTCTCCACCATTTGAGAACACAACAAGGTGGCAGGAAGAGGGCCCAAAGTCACAGGGAGGTGGTCACCTAGCTACCCAGCCTTGATGTTTTCACAAATGTTTACTTGAAAGCGAGTCCTACTGATGTAGCCCGTACCATTAAAACACCAAATCCCAAGAGGCCCCAAACAAAGACATGAGGGTTCAGCCTGGTGGGCAGTGCACCCTGGCATTGGTCTGGCGAGGTGGTGAGCAATCCATTCCAGAGTGCCAGCTCGGGCCACCCTCCCAAACTGGTGTCTGGGGTGGGCTCCAATCATGCGAGGAACCACAGCAGGGGGAATGCTGCACACGAGGTCTTGAGGGGGAAAGGCACACTTCTGAACAGACAGAAGGACGAAGATCCCCAATCTGGGCACAGGCGGTTCTAAAATACACCGAAGAGGTTGAAATTACGCCGAGGTTTGGGTCCAATTCCAGTCTGGGGAAGAAGGCAGGAGGAGGGGGACAGGCTGGACACACAGCTCTGAGGAGCACTGACCACTGCGGCCAAGCTTGGAAACCAGGGGGGCACATCCCAGAAACCTCAAGTCAGGGGAAGCGAAGATCCAAGAAAGGACTCCTTGGCCCAAGGGGCGGGGCAGAGAGCTCACAAGAGAGAAGCCCAGGGAGGGCGGCCACTGGAAAGGATGGCAGGAGGGCACGTCCAGGATGAGGGTTGCAGGGGCCACGAGATGTGCTCAAGGGCTCTGAAGCGGAACTCGGGGCAGGAGTCAGAAAGACCAGAATCAGCTCTGCTGTGGAGCCCAGAATATCAACTCCATTGACAGCCCAGGAACACGGAAGCATCCTCTCCAGGATTGGGCTTATTTCCAGCCATCTGAATGGTTGGTGTCATGCCAAAAAAATAACCAGACATTGCTGAAACCGCCCCCCCCACAAACCCCAGGGGGCTCCCGAGTTTTCTTCTAATGGGATTTTATTAAAGCGAACAAAAGTATTTTCTGACTGTTGGCCTCGAAGAGCCCGGGTATAGTTTGGGCTCCTGCAGAAGGTAACTCTGAAGCAAGGGTTCAAGAACAAGCAGTTTATTTAGGATGTCATCCCAGGAAACAGGAGAATGGGGAAGTGAGACATGGAGGGGGGCAGGAAGGTGGCTAATATGGGTGCGTCATCAAGCCAGTTTCCACTGGGGCAGCCGCGTCCCCTGCCTGGGGGACATTGGGCGCTGCTGCACAACGCCCATCCCCGTCTCAGTGGTCGGGCTCCTGGGCAGAGAGCTGGGCTCTTCATCTCCCAGCTCTTGTCAGGTGCTCGCTGAGGGCTGCTTCCGGCGGGGGGGCGTGGAGTGTCAATTCCCTGGCACCCCCAGCTGCCACATGGGCGGGCAGAGAAAGACACAGCTAATGGCTGGAAGGGGGCTGGTGTGAATTGCAGCGCTCAGAGCCAGGGCTGTCGAGCTGGTCCCCCAGTGTCTATGGTATGAATGAGGAAGTACCAACCAGGAAAGAAGAGGGTGGTTTCACGCCTGCCTGGACCCACGGCTTCCTTCAGGTCAGTGTGTGTGTGTGTGTGTGTGAGTGAGTGAGTTGGTTTGGCGTGCATTTGAGGAGCTGGGTGGTTTTTCGTCAGGTATTTGGAATGTTTGAGGAGAGACAAGGTGAAGGGAGGCTGGAAGGAGTTGCTGCTTGAGATTTAAAGAAAGGCCCCCAAAGCACTGGGCTTTGCAGCTGCAACTCGGGACTACACACGTCTGGTTCTCCAGCCCGAGCTGGAAGACCACCAGACGGACGAGTCACTGGGGCAGGAGTGTTCACCATCCCTAAGTAGGGGATGGGCAAAGATTCCAGGTAAATGCAGCTGTACTCTAAAGCCTCTCTATTCAAAGCATAGTTCCCCACCCCCCTCCACCCCCGAAAAGCGGGAATGTCCAGCCCCAGCCCAGAGCATCTGCATTTCAACGAGATCCCCAGCTGACGGATTTGTAATTTGAAAAGCACTGCCACAGAAAATAGTATTTGCTAAGCATTCTCTGCATAGAGTACTTTCAGCATCTCTTACCAAAATCTAGAAGAAGGTATTTTCTTGATTTCAGGCTATATTTGCTCCATTCAGTTCCTTGAATTAACATCGGATTTACTGAATGGAGTAAGTTAATGCCATTTGGGACAAGGGCAGATAATAGTGTCAACCTGTGGACCTGGGTGTAATTACAACAAAATAAAGCATACTTTAGTTTTTCAAAATCTCTTTCATTTACTGCATTCCTCCCTTTTCCCCTTCGAAAAATTAGAAGATCAATGCTTAATAAGCCTGTACCATTCCAAGACTATTCTGATGGGTACACCTTTGCCTCAATATCTGCAAAATACATTTGACAGTTTCAAGAGTGTTTTTCATTTCAAAGTAATTATCCGTGTGTGTGTGTGTGTGTGTGTGTGTGTGTGTGTGTGTGTGTGTTGCAGGAACAGAAAAAGTAAAAATTCTTAAGAGACTTAAAAATAATATTTTGATATAGGTAGCTGGTAAGGGAATAAGTGGACATAGAAACAGTCTCTAAGGAGTTCCCATCGTGGCTCAGTGGTTAACGAATTTGAGTAGGAACCATGAGGTTGCGGGTTCGATCCCTGGCCTTGCTCAGTGGCTTAAGGATCCGGCATTGCCTTGAGCTGTGGTGTAGGTTGCAGACCCAGCTCGGATCTCGTGTTGCTGTGGCTCTGGTGTAGGCCGGTGGCTGTGGCTCCGATTCGACCCCTGGTCTGGGAACCTCCATGTGCCGCGGGAGCGGCCCTAGAAAAGGCAAAAAAAAAAAAAAAGAAAAAAAGAAACAGTCTCTAAGACAAAAAAAATGAATGAAAACAGGAAAACAGCTGATGCTAAAACCTAATTCAAGTTATGAATTAAAAAACCTCAACCTTGTATATGGATACTGATATGTGAGTATATCCAGAGGTGGTTCCTAATCTTAACTGCATTCAGAAGAGAAAATAATTGACAACCATGAAAATGAGTAGAAATATATTTAAAGCATTCTTTTAGTTACTGAAGGGGAGCAGAGTAAGGCACCCCAAATTGTCTCTTTGGCGTAAGAACTATCTCGAGGCTGATTATTTTTCAGAAACAAAGGTAGCAAAGGAGAAGCTCTGAAAACAAGTTACCTTTTTGTAGGAGATATTTACATCTATAAAAGAAATCTCCATTTGTAAAGCTATCTCCCTGGATGGCCCAGGAAGAGAAGGGTGACTCCAAATCCCTAGAAACTCTAGTCTATAGAGAAAACATGGACTTAAATGTGCATAACGACCTTACCCTTATTTACTGTGCTTTTCCTGATTAATTCCTCTAACTGTCCTCTGCCTATCCCCCACCCAAATCTTTTTTGTCTTTCCTGAGGATGGTATTGAAGGTAGTAGGACTTGGGCCATTTGGGGGAGTTACTCAGTTTTCGTGCGTCTCTCCCATGTATACAGGAGGTGTACGTGTTATTAAACATGTTTGTTTTTCTCCTGTTTATCTGTCTTGTTATTCCAGGGGAGTCTCAGCCAAACACCTAGAAGGGGAAAGGGAAAGTGATTTTTTTTCCCCCACAGCATTTACCCGAGTAGTAATGCCCACATGTGCTCATGGAAAGACAGGTACCAGGGTGTGGCTCACAACACTATTCAGAAAAGCCAAAAACTGGGAACCAACCGAAGGCCCAGCAACAGTAGACAGGATACACGGTGGTGCAGTCATATGATGCAATACACTAGGGCAACTGCAGCACACAACACAACAACATGGATGAATCTCCCAAACGACAGAGTGAAAGAAGTCAGATACTCGGTGTGTACCATATATATGAAATTCAAGAACAGGTAAAATGAATCTCTGACATTAGAATCAGAGTAGGAGTTACTCTGGGGTCGGGGGGCAGGTGGTGACCAGAAGGAGACCTGCAAGGAGAGGGCTCTGGGGAGCTGCTCGTGTTCTGATGCTTGATCTGAGGCTGGTGACAGGGGTGTGCAAAGTTAGTGAAAATTCATTGAGCTGTACGTTTACAATGCATATAATGTACAGTTCAGTAAAAAGTTTAATTTCAAAAGTATATGTACACACACTTAATCCACTTTCACAGAGGAGTCAAAAAGTGTGAGACTCTAAATATATCCATGAAATGCTGCTTGACACAACTGTCTGCCTCCACTCAAGATGGTTGCTAGGAGTTCCCGTCATGGCACAGCAGAAACAAATCCGACTAGGAACCATGAGGTTGCGGGTTCGATCCCTGGCCTCGCTCAGTGGGTTCAGGATCTGGCATCGCTGTGAGCTGTGGTGTAGGTCGCAGAGGTGGCTCAGATCCCATGTTGCTGTGGCTGTGGTGTAGGTCGACAGCTACAGCTCCGATTCAACCCCTAGCCTGGGAACCTCCACATGCTGCAGGAGGATATGGTTGCTAGAAAGAGAATGACTAATAATGATACATGGGAGATACATATCAGGAAAGTGAATAATGGTACCAGCTCTTGACTCACTTATGAACTATGAATACAATGAGAATCTGAGCCAATTAAAAAAATAAATTCTACTGGGTCAAGAGTAATGGTTTATCCAAATACCCCAAAACATGGGCTAATTCTGTCAATAAGTTAATGATCCGCATGACCTGAAGTTTGGCCCATCAGCCTTGCCATCAGCCTCCACATGGAGTGGGAACATGAGCCCCTGCAGCTGCGGACCCGCAACACCCCCTGAGTGGAGCTCAGGGTGGAGACCAGGAGTGAGGCCCTCTGTGCTCTGGGAAAACTGGAAGAACAGGTCTTCAGATAAATATTTTGAGGAGATTTTATGAGCCCAATTCTTGCATCTCCTCATATCTAGAAAAACACTAAAATCCGTCAATGATGACTCATGTCTGTGACTAGGAGTCACCTTCCGGAGACCAGCAGCAAACTTCTGGAAAATGTGTGCCTGGCTGCAGGCCCCTCCCCCTTTCTGACTTCAATCTCGATACTCCCCCGCTCCTCTTTGGGGCAGTATTGCAGAGCTACCCCAAGTACTGCCTCCTGGGCTGTAGTTAGTGCGCAAAGCAAAAGATGGCCTGGTCATCTGGGAAAAGAGCCACCCTCAAGGGTGGGCCAGTGAGCCCCGAGGGAACTCAGGAAAGCATACCAAAGGAGTGATTCCAGCACACATTCTCCCGCTCTCCCTCCTCCTCTCTCCATACACTCCATTTGTGAATATCCAGAGGCTTTAGAAATTTGACATGTCTAAATCCCAAGGTAAACATGAAATTTAAAAAAAAAAAAAAAAATCTGAGAACCAGCCAGGAAAGTCCCTCACTAAAAGAAAATGTGACATTGGTGATCCCCGGGATTCTGTCACTGGTTTTTGCTTTGTTTTTTTCTTGGTAAAATGTAATTCCCTTCTGACTGGAAACTAATAATTCACACGCTAACACATAAATCTAAGTGTGTTTATCAGATCACTATTCGCGCCAGAAGCTTCTAGAATTAGCCCCAGAAACACCAGTTTCTGGAGAAAGAGAACATTTATTGAGCGTCTTCCTTGTGCTGGAGATCATGTTAGGTAGTTTAGACACATTGCTCTCATTCAATCATTAATCGAATTGAAGACCTACTATATACAAAACACTATTGTAGCCACTAGGAATAAAGTGTGGGCCCTGCTCACATTCTCATGTTGGAGGAGGAAGGGGAGCACTGAATATACAAGTAAGTAAAGAAGAAAACGAATGTAATTGATGAGTGCGGTGTTGAGAATGACAGTAAGGTGAGAATGATAGAGTGAGTGACTTGGTGGCTATTTTGGATCAAGGAATCAGAGGTGATACTTCATAACTGAAACATGAAGGATGAGAAACCAGCCACGGAAAGATGGGGAGAGGGGCAGAGGAAACATTCCAGAGAGAACAGTGAGTACAAAAGACCAAAAGGAGCTTGATGTGCTGGAAGAATCAATGGGCGGAAGTCTGGTCCGCAACCGGGGAGAGCAGGGGTCAGAACATGGCAGAACACCATAATCCAGCAGGGAAGTGACAGGCTCCAATTAATGCTTCTAAAAAGATGCTCCAGCTGCTGTGTGGGAATTGGATTACAGGATGCCAATACAACCATCCAAGAAGACAGTGACAGAATGAAGAATGGTGGAAGAATCGAGGTGGAGAAGTGGCAACACCTGGAATATACTCTGGAAGCCAAAGCGACAAGATTTGTTGATGGGTTAGATGTGGGACTCCACCTTTAGGCTTAGAGCCTGAACAGGTGGATGGATGGTGGCATCATAGATTGAGGTGGGTCTCATGCGGAGTCAAACAGATTTGGCCCGGGGGTGGCAGGGAATCAAGATTTTGCTTTGGAAATACTGAATTTGAGATGCCTATTAGAGATCCATGTGGATCAGTAAATCTTTTTTTGTTTGTTGCGAGATTATTTTTTTTTTTGGCTGCACCTATGGCATGCGGATGTTCCCGGGGCCAGGGATCAAACCTGTGCCACAACAGCAACCCAAACCACTGCAGTGACAATGTCAGATCCTTAAGGTGCTAAGCCACATAGGAACTTTGGTTTCAAGATTTTTAAAATTTTCATATTTAAAAAGCACAAAATGCTTAAGAGCATGATTTTTCCTGCCCTTTCTTGCATTTTCATCTCTATAGCTCTCATTTCTGAGCCAAGTTTCTCTCAAAACTTTCAACATTCTTAGAATTAGTCAATTTGTCAACACTGTTTTCTAATATTTCTTAATGATATTTTTAAGCCAAGATAAAGATCTCCAAGATACAAATTTTTTTTTACGGCCCCACGCGTGTCATATGGAAGTTCCTGGGCCAGGATGACACGAGATCTTTTAACCCACTGTGCCAGGCCAGGGATCAAACCCACACCTCCGCAGCAACCCAAGCCGCTGCAGTTGGATTTTCAACTCCTTGTGCCATTGCGGAAACTCCTCTCGAGGATATTTTCGAGGCAACTCCCACTACACAATAAGATCAATTCTACATTTTAACTTAACAGTGGTAGTGCAGTCTGAATGCCATGCTAAGAGGGCTGGAGTTTACGTCTTAAAACCAGTATAGACAAGTGAATTCTGGAGATCTAATGTACAGCATGGAGACGACAGTTAATACAGTTATCGGATACTTGAAGTTTACTAAAAGGGGAGATCTTGAGTGTTCTCACCACACACACACACACACACACACACACACAAAGGTAACTGTAAGGTGATGGATATGTTAGCCTGAGTGTGGTAATCGCTTCACAATGTATACATGTATCAACACATCAAATTGGACACCTTACTTATATGCGATAACTACTGGAGAAACTAGACCACACCTTGACCAAGCGCTCAACAGTAACACTGCCAACAAGGAAGAGAGAGACATCCAGACACTGTGGGTCTCCAGACGGGATAACCCTGAGAAGGACACAACATCACCTCTGCACTATTCTGGCTCCAAATGCATAACCTGTATCTAGTCATGAGAAATATCAGCTAAGCCCCAAATGAGGAATGTTCTATTGTAAAAGGAGCAGGGGGTGGTCTGTATTCATCCTAAATGCTGAAGGGGAGCAGAAAATGCCACCCCAAAATATGTCTCTGTGAGAGATTATTTTAGGCTGATTACTTTTGAGGCAGAGTCATGAATGATGATTTAGGTAGTTGGTGTAGAAACATGGGCTTCGACATATTCCCTAATTAAGGTCCACGGCTTAAGATCTGTAAAAACAAATCTAGACAAACAGGCCTTGCTTGTTGGAAGATTAACTATTGAAAGTACATTTGTTTTACATCAAGGTGGACATTAACCCCTGCCCTACACATTTGACTATTAGCAAAAGAATGTAAAGAGCGGCAACTCCCGGTCTAGGGGAAAGAAGAACACAGTGGCCAGAAAATGTACGGGGCGTATCCAGCTCTAAGACCCCTACTGTATGGGGCCTGATGCAGGTGACTGGACAAGGCCAGTGGGAAAAAGGAAGGATGTCTGGACCCCACGTTGGCACCTCCGTCCTTAAGAAATAAAAACCTCCATAGAACAATAGAAAGGGAGGGACTCTTCCTCGTGCCTCCACTGTCTGTGCTGGGAGCTATTTGCTTTCCTGCAATAAAGACCTTTGCTTGCTTGCCGCCCATGTGTGTTTGAGAAGTTCATTCTTCGGCTCCGTGAACAAGAACCTGGATCCCGGTAACGTTTTTAGGAAACTGCAGACACAGGAGTAGCTCTGAAAACCCAGTAGAAGTTACCCTTCTGCAAGAGACATTTTACAATGGAAATCACCCTTGCTATGTAACAGAGAGGATGACTATAAGTCTCTAGAAACTTTTGTGTGTGTGTGTCGTTTTGCCTTTTCTAGGGATGCTCCCGCGGCATGTGGAGGTTCCCAGGCTAGGGGTCTCATCGGAGCTGTAGCTACCGGCCTATGCCACAGCCACAGCAACGCGGGATCCGAGCAGCTTCTGCAACCTACACCACAGCTCATGGCAACGCCAGATCCTTAACCCACTGAGCAAGGCCAGGGATCGAACCTGCAACCTCATGGTTCCTAGTCGGATTCGTTAACCACTGCGCCACGACGGGAACGCCTCTAGAAACTCTTATGAATGGAAAAGATACCATTTATTTATTTATTTATTTTGGTCTTTTTGCCTTTTCTGGGGCTGCTCCCGCGGCATATGGAGGTTCCCAGGCTTGGGGTCCGATTGGAGCTGCAGCTACCGGCCTACACCACAGCCACAGCAACGCGGGATCCGAGCCATGTCTGCGACCCACACCACAGCTCATGGCAACGCCAGATCTTCAACCCACTGAGCAAGGTCAGGGATCGAACCCGCAACCTCGTGGTTCCTAGTTGGACTCGTTAACCACTGTGCCACGACGGGAACTCCTGGAGAAGGTACCATTTTAAATGTGCATAACAACCTGGCCCGTGTTTACTGTGCTTTGCCTTGGTACTCCCATAACTGGCCTCCTCCTTAGCCAACAAGTTTTATCTTTAGCTGGAGATGGTATTTAAAGCGGTGGCTTGGGCCACTGAGCCACAACGGGAACTCCTATGTACTCATGTTATTAAACTCTGTTTGTCTTTCTCAATCGACCTGCCTTTGTATTACAGGGAGGTCTCCGCCAAGAACTTAGAATGGCAGAGGAAAAGTGATTTTGCCTCCTCCATCATGTCCATGTCATAAATGACAAAGAGAGGCTATGGAAACGTTCTAGACTAAAAGAGGCTAAGAGACGTGACAACTATATGCCTTAACAACTCTAGCCCAGATTCTGCACTAGAAGAAAAAAATGCTGTAAAGGATGTTATCGGGTTTATTTTCAAAACTGAAATACAAATGGTAGATGAGATAACAATATTGGATCAATATCAACTTTACTGAAGGTAACAACAGTACTGTAATTATGTAAGAGAATCTTCTTATTCTTAGAAAATCCATACTGAAGTACTTAAGAGTAAAGGCCATGATGCATGTAACTTACCCTCAAATGGTCCAGGAAAAAAATTATGTGCATGAGCAAGAGTGCAAAGGATAAAGCAAATGGGGTTACATGTTAATAATAGATGAGTCTGGTTAAAGGGTATATGGATTGTCTTCGTACTATTTTTATTTCTGCAACTTATTTGTAAAGTTTGAATTTCTGTCCAAACAAGAAGTTTTTAAAAAATGAAAAAAGAGGAGTTCCCATCATGGCTCAGCAGTAATGAACCTGACTAGGATCCATGAGGATGCAGGTTCGATCCCTGGCCTGGCTCAGTGGGTTAAGGATCCGGCGTTGCTGTGGTTGTGGCGTAGGCTGACAGCTACAGCTCCCATTCGACCCCTAGCCGGGAACTTCCATATGCCGTGGGTGCAGCCCTAAAAAGACAAAAAATGAAAAAAAGATCATGTCCTCGAGAAGGCAAAGAGGATGAGGAGTCCAGAGCCCAGCAAAGATGCCAGTATTTGAAATACAGGCTATTTTGGTCAGTTTCACAGTTATAGTATTTGTACGAATGTGGGCATGTTGGGAGCCTGGGTGGTGAGCATATGAGGAGATCCCTAATAGGCCAGAGGTAGCAGCTGAAGCAGGAGGAACAGAGGAAATAACAGAAGGGTAAAACGCTGTTTTGGAGACGAGAAAGGCAAACCCACTACGCGAGTGTGATGGGATGGCGGGGTGATGCTGAAGGTCTATTTGCCGTTTACTAAGGTCAGGACCTGGGCCGAAACGTCGGTATTTATTCTAAAAACTGCCCAAGTCATTCACACAGGCAGCCAGAGTTCCGAACTGCTGTGCTGAGGCAGGGTTTCTCAGCCTCAGCATAATGGACATCGGGGCCGGATAATCTTTGTGGAGGAGTAAGGGAGGTGGGGGGGGGGGTCCTGCGCATTACAGGGTATTCAGCGACATCCTGGCCTCTGCCAGTAGCAGCCCTATCCTTGCCAGTCATGACAACCAAAAATGTCCAGAGAATACCAAGGGTCCCCGGGCATGGGGGGTGGGGGGTGGGGGGCAAAATCGGCCCTGGTTGAGAAGCACTACACTAAGGGAATGAAACGGAGTCTCTCTAAAAACAGAGTTCCCTTAGTGAGTTTAGCGTGTGTGTTTTTGTCTTTTTAGGGCTGCACCCGCGGCATATGGAGGTTCCCAGGCTAGGGGTCAAATGGGAGCTGCAGCTGCTGGCCTACACCACAGCCACAGCCACACCAGATCCAAACCGCTTCTGCAACCTACACCACAGCTCACGGCAATGCCGGATCCTTAACCCACTGAGCAAGGCCAGGGATCGAACCTGCAACTTCATGGATCCTAGTCGGGTTCATTAACTGCTGAGCCACGAAGGGAACTTAGTGAGTTTATGATGAATCTATCCAAAACTTTATTCCAGAGTTAGAAAACTGCTCTCTTTAATAAGATCATTGATATATTAGAATTGCTATTATAGACATTATGATAGCATTTAGCATTATAATAACATTATAACAGACATTATAGACATCACCATTAATGTACAAACTCAGGTTGTTTCCCCAGAGTAAGCCAACAGGCCCCTGAACCACAAACCACCTGGCCAGAGAATCAAAAACCCAAAGACATCCTGACTCCCTAAACTATGATTGAGGAATGTGAAATGTCACAAGATGATGTTCTTCCCCCATTAAAAACTAACTAACACACAGAAAACACCTGGGAGTTCCCCTGTGGCATAACAGTGGATTAAGGATCTGGTGCTGTCACTATAGCAGCTTGGGTCACTGCTGTGGCACGGGTTTGATTCCTGGGCTGGGAACTTCTACACGCTGCCAACGCAGCCAAAAAAACAAAAACAAAAACAAACAAACAAAAAGCACCCTAACTCAAAGATCAAGCGGAGGCAGGTCTGAGGCTTGTCTCCCACTCCCTTGCTTGGGTCCCTGCAATAAACCTTTACTATGCTGGAAACCGTCGCTATCAGGGTTTGGCTTTGGGCTTTCTGCACCTTAGACACATGAGCACCTTGCTCATCTGGCAACCACACAGGGACCTCTCGGGTTCCTCTGAGGTTCGTACCCATGGTCGGCTGGCTCTGTGCCAATGTGGGGCTTCCTCTTTGCAGATAAAGCAGCTGCCCAGGCCCCTTTGACCTGGGGATCCAGCTAGGGAATTCCCTTCTCCACCAAGCATAAGCAACTCTGGGCAGTATTTTAGACTTGCAGTAAAGGAACAGTCTTTGGATTGGAAGACATCTATTGCTAAGCAATCAGCACAAAAGCACGGACTGGAAATTTTTATCCTTGCATATACTAGTGCCTTCCTAGACCCACTGCTGGGTATTGAGGAAAGGCTTGGGTTTGAAAAAAGTAAGAGCCTAAGGTTGCCTTTGCAATTGGTTTGGCTTTTGTCTTGTGGTTTTTTTTTTTTTCTGAGGTGGGGGGGTGCATTCTGTTGAAGAAGGTGTGCTATTTTAATTGGCAGATGTGGGAAACAAAATTTAGTTCCTAAAAATAGACCTTTAGGATGTATCCTACAAAACTGGACCCCTTTGAGTGATGGTTCCATGACTAAAGCCAAAATGACTTTTTCATATATTTTTTATTATTGATTTATACTGTTGTGCCAATTTCTACTGTACAGCAAAGTGACCCAGTCATATATATGTATATACACACACACACACACATTCTTTTTCTCATATTATCTTCCATCATGTTCTTTCCCAAGAGATTGGTTATAGCTCCCCGAGCTATACGGTAGGACCTCATGATTTATCCACTCTAAATATAATAAGAGTTTGCATCTAGTAACCCTGAACTCCCAGTCTATCCCACAAAATGGTATTTTTTAATAGCACTCCATGGCCACAATATTCTTTAGACCCTGGAGAAAAACGCCCAAGATAAGGCTCATCTGACAATGCAAACCTGGTTTTGCTGGCTTGGTAACACATCTTTTCAGAATTCCAACCCTAAGGGAACAAGTCCTTCTAGGAGAAACTTGGCTTTTCTTCCCCTGTGCCTTGAGATGTAAATGTTTGGCCATGGCTCTCAGGAATTCCTATCTTCTCTAGACCATCTCAAATTCCAAAGATTGAGGGGAAGAAAGGGAAAAGAGGCCTTTTAAACTTAACTTATTCCAACTGCTGTTTACAAGCTGCGACTTCTTTGTTGTAATATCTGATTCATGACTAAATTTAAAAAGAATCTTTTTTTTTTTTTTTTGTCTTTTTGCCATTTCTTGGGCCACATCCACGGCATATGGAGGTTCCCAGGCTAGGGGTCGAATCGGAGCTTTAGTCGCCGGCCTACACCACAGCCACAGCAACGCGGGATCCGAGCCGTGTCTGCAACCTACACCACAGCTCATGGCAATGCTGGATCCTTAATCCACTGAGCAAGGCCAGGGATCGAACCCACAACCTCATGGTTCCTAGTCAGATTCATTAACCAATGCGCCATGATGGGAACTCCTAAAATGAATCTTTATTTCTGTCTGGATGTATGTCAATGTGTGCATTATAAATATGTGTCTTTACCTTTGGGTGGTATTATCAAATTAATTTACAACTTATAAATAAATTTATAAATAAGTTCCACTTAATTAAAGGAAATTAAACACTTACATAAATTCTCAGAAATACAAATGAAACTAATACAAATGAATTTCAGGTTCACCTGATCTGGTTCAAGTGATATTATTTAAATAATATCTAGTATTAAAGTTAGTTTAAGGAGTTCCCATCGTGGCTCAGTGGTTAACGAATCCGACTAGGAACCATGAGGTTGCGGGTTCGATCCCTGGCCTTGATCAGTGGGTTAAGGATCTGGCACTGCCGTGAGCTGTGGTGTAGGTCGCAGATGTGGCTTGGATCTGGTGTTGCTGTGGCTCTGGCGCTGGCTGGCAGCTACAGCTCCGATTCGACCCCTGTCCTGGAAACCTCCATATGCCAAGGGAGAGGCCCAAGAAATGGCAAAAAAAAAAGACAAAAAATAAAAATAAAAAAATAAAAAATAATAACGTTAGTTTAAGCTTGTTCATTTAATTAATACAGACATGTCTTTTGAGTCATTAAGTGTAATACTTTTATTATACCTGTTTACTGAAAGTCAAATTCATATTATTCCTGCTATAAAATTTATCAACAAGAAAAATAGTTTGGTCTAATGTCTTATAATTTTTTCATGGGTAATGTAAACATAATTGTTGAGAATAGTGAAGAAAATAGAAGTAAATTAGATACAATTTTTCGATGAGCTCTTTGGAATAATTCTGTTTTAGGAATATTACTTACAAGTAGTCTCTCCCAGGAGTTTCTGCGTAGCTCAGCAGGTTAGGAATCCGGCATTGTCACCGCAGTGGCTAGGGTTGCTGTTGTGGTGCGGATTCAATCCCTGGCCCAGGAACTTCCACATGCCACAGGGGCAGCCCCAACACGAAAATAATCTCTCCAGATTTTTTAAGCTTTAAGTTTTGCTAAATTAAGTTAAATGATGGAAGTTTATTACATATCTAGGTCATTCCCAAACAAAATAAAACACTGAAACATCAACTGCTAAACAAGTCTACGTTGACCCACTTTTGTCTTCTTATGAGAGAAAAACTAAAGATGTTTGGGTTTGTTAGATACACGTCTTATACCACATTGAGGAATTAAATTAAGCTATGAGAAAATGCATGCTTCCAGAAATGACAGAATATGTTCATAAATGTGCTAATCAGGAAATGCTGGTATGTTCACAATTGCTGGTTTCCTGGTTTTCATTAGAGATGAAGGTTTCTAAGGGTTAAAAATTATAACATATATTTTATATATATACTTATATATATACATAATTAAAGCTACTAGACGTAATAAGGGAAAATTTTCAGTATGCAAGGAAATTAGGATGTGTGTTTTTGGAAAAAGAAGGTATGAGGAATGGAAATACATTTTGCTAAGGGAAAAAAAGTAATTTTGTCCTAGACCTGATTGCTTCTGGATGGGAAAGAAAATAGGGGACAAACTAATATGGATACAGAAAGTTATGGAAGGTTTATGAAAAAGGAACCCTGGTAAAAGAGTTTTGTGAATGGTCAGGAATGGCTTAGATCGAATTTAACTAAGTAAATTAATTTGGTTATTAAAAGTAAGCTGGCACAAGACTGGCATTTGGTTTTCTCTCTCTGTGAAGAAAACAAAGGTTTTTTAGACTATTGAGCTGCATTTGATATCAGATCATCGTAAAGTTTCTTTATTTTTTAAGTAATATATTGTAATTTTCTGTATTCGCTTTTGAAATCTTTTACCGTCGCTTTGGTTAAATGAATAAGTATCGTTTCACACTGATCTACGACCCTATCTGACCAAGTGCTTTGAAATCTGACAAACTTCCCAAAGATCAATTTCTTTTTTTTTTTTTGCTTTTTTTTTTTTGCTTTTTAGGGCCACAGGTGTGGCATAGCTAAGTTCCCAGGCTAGGGGTCCAATCGGAGCTACAGCTGCCGGCCTACACCACAGCCACACTGTGGGATCTGAGCCACGTATGCGACCTACACCACAGCTCATGGCAATGCTGGATTCTTTAACCCACTGAGCGAGGCCAGGGAGCGAACCTCATGGTTCCTAGTGGATTCATTACTGCTGAGCCATGACAAGAACTCCCCCAAAGATGAAATTTTATTTAAAGTGTGTTAACCTCCAGCTAACTTTGAGTTTTCCAAAGTGCCCCTAAAGCATCTCAGAGATAAATATTAAACGAATTAGGCTTGCTTGGTATGTTCAATTACATAGGAAGCATTGCCAAATGAGTGATAATCCTTCTTAAGTTATATCGTATGGGTAAATATGATTAATATAGATATGTTAGAAATGACATGGAATTTCTAAAATTTGAGTATGTCTGATAAAATGTTATCAGTCATAATCCTAGTTATCCTCTTAAAATGTTGTCAGTCATAGCAACAATAGTAATCAAATTTCTTTGGCAACGGCACCATAATCAGATGTTTAGCCATGACTTTTGTCATGGTTCACCATGTAACTAGGTGTTTAACCATGTCCTTTGTCTTTCATAGACAGCTATTGTTTTACTCTGATCCTTTTGCAAAAATGCTTTATCTTCCAAGAAGATTCAGAGAAAGGACTTTTTGACATTACAGGTTAGTAATAACTCGGATTATGGTGCTGGAGTAAGAAATTAAAGAATCCTAATGGAAAACCTGATGGCTTCATAAAACTGTTAACAAAAAGGATTCGTGACATTGGACTGACTGAACTGGTGAATATAAGATTTATGGTTTTTGTTTGAAATAGTACTGGGTTTTAATCTGTGTTTTCCAGATATAAGGAAACTTGTAGCTTAAAGCTAATTATGGCTTTTAGCAACTTGGTAAATTGTACGTTGGTAAGCAGAATTGAAACCTTTATCTTTTTTCTCTACCTAATCCCTCCAGAAATTGGAAACTGAGGTTCCAAGCAGCCTTATCAGATAAATAAGGAAGGTCACCTCCTGCCAGGTGCAAAAGTCTCTAGAAGAGACAAATTCACCCAAATCCATGGATATCACAGGCTGAATCTGTGGCTAACCCTTGGCATGGATTTCCCAGCCCTCAGAGGCCTTTTAAAAGCTCCAGCTTAGATTCCTTATGAAAAGTTCCACCACAACCAATTTAAAACAGCCTATGTGGTCAAATAACCAGACCTAACTTTGCAAACAAATTAGTCTCAATTTGGCTATATTTGGAAGAAATGAGAGTAATTTTAGGGAGAAAAATAGTAATATTTCAGTGGATATTAAATTCTAGTTTTGTTAATTGAGGTCTGTATTTACTGCCTAAGACTCACTTCCCAGAGAGCTCCCTGTTGTGATGTTGCATTATTGTAAAGTTTAGTTCAATTATTAAAAGGACACTTTAAGTTTGTCAGTGAAGCTCATCACACCCATCTATCTTTGGATGAAGATCAGACGGCCCATGACCTGCAACCAGGAGACTATGCATGCTGGAAAAGGCATCATTTTTTTTTTTTTTTAATTTTTTTGTCTTTTTGCTATTTCTTTGGGCCGCTTCTGCGGCATATGGAGGTTCCCAGGCTAGGGGTCTAATCGGAGCTGTAGCCACCGGCCTACGCCAGAGCCACAGCAAAGAGGGATCCAAGCCGCTTCTGCAACCTACACCACAGCTCACGGCAACGCCGGATCATTAACCCACTGATCGAGGCCAGGGACTGAACCCGCAACCTCATGGTTCCTAGTCGGATTCGTTAACCACTGCGCCACGACGGGAACTCCTGGAAAAGGCATCATTTAAAGGACTGTCTCCAACCTAGATAAAAGGACCCTTATCAGGTACTATTAACTAGCTCATGTGCACAGAAACAGAAGGGAACTGACTCCTGAATTCATATTTCCCACTTCCGAAGGACCTTTACGTTGGACTGATCAATAGAGAGGACGGCTGGCCCCAAATGACACCTCTACCAGGATGAGAAGAAAACATACAACAGCAATGGTAGACCGATGACCCAAGAATTCGGACCAGGCTTGTAAGATCTACCCTACTAACTCAATAGAGCTGTTTACCAAAAATCTGTCTCCCTATCAACCCTGAAAGTTATTGTTTTACTTCTAACCATCCTCCTCTTCCTCCTAATTTTTAGGATGAAAAGAAAACTCTCCAGTGAAGTTGTCACAGTATAACCATTGATGATATGTATCATCACTTGCCTTAAGTCTACTGCTAAAAGCACATATACAATGTTTTACAGTTTTATATAACTGATTATAAAATGTATTGCCTATAAAATATTTACCTATTAGCATAACTCTGAGTTTGTTCACTATGTCTATGCAGAAGTTCCCAAGCCAGGGATCGAACCTATGCCACAGCTATAACCAGAGCCATAGCAGTGAGAACACTAGATCCTTAACCCACTGAGCCACGAGGGAACTCCATCTCATTAGTTTTCCCCTAACCTGGACAACTAGGTAAATATATATATAAATGAAAAGCAGATCCGGCACCAAGGGACACGATCGACCATGGGCCCAGAGCAGGCAGCAACTACCCTGGCACTGAGGGGGCAAATATTTTGATCCAAGATTTGCAAATAAAAGAGGAAATGATTGAAGAGATGTTCATATATTGAGGTATGGGGAAGTCATTCTGGTTTATACTTGATTTAACTTAAAATATAACAGCCTGTTTTGTGGCCTATTGAACATGCGTTTTACAGCTTTAACTGTTAAGGAAAAAATGCACTTAGAAATCGAAATTGAGGAGTTCTCATCATGGCTCAGTGGAAACAAATCTGACTAGTATCCATGAGGTTGTGGGTTAAGGATCCGGCGTTGCCATGAACTGTGGTGTAGGTCACAGATGTGGCTTGGATCTGGCATTGCTGTGGCTGTCTGTGGTGCAGGCCAGTGGCTTCAGCTCCAATTCGACCCCTAGCCTGGGAACCTCCATATGCTGTGAGTACAGCCCTAAAAAGCCAAAAAAAAGAAAACTTGAGTAACTGTGGTTCAGGCATCCAAGGTGGAGCTGAATGGCCACTGTGGATGTAATTTTACACACAGTCTCGTATGACTGAGAACTTGAATGTTCTGAACTGTGTCAGACTTGAGGATACCACCGGTCATTCTCCAGACAGTATCTGCTGGCAGCTGCTAACTGCAACCTTACTGTCTCAAGATAACTATGAAATCTTTCTCTTACTTAGGAATAGTAGTAACAAATAACTAACAAATAGTAGTAACAAATCAGGCTGTAGTCTTCCAGCAGAAAGTACTAGATCCTTTAGCCACGACTGTACCAAACCAGTAAAACTGCTTTAGATTAGATTTCAGCAGAAAATGGAGACATATGAGTAGTGGCCAATAGCTCCTCTTATGTATAGGTTAATACCATATCAGAAGCTAAAACCTATTTGGCTAATATTAGGCAACAGACTAGCTGGCTCTAACAAGTCTCCCTAGAATTGCCAAGTCCAGACTTGTTTTCAGGCTCAGGCTCCCAAATTTCTCAGCAAATGCAATCTATTTTCCAAGGTGTATTAAAGTTCAGGTTGCCACTCCTCCTCCTCCTTCTAATTGGACCTGTTGCACCAAAACGGTGGACCAAGGGACCAAGATCTTAATCATACAAGACTCAGATCCAAAACCTGGAACTCAGGAATACTGGCAACTGGGTGTCCATTCCCCAAATTGAGGAAGGACCACATACACTCAGTTTCAGCAGGAAGGGGCCAGAGCAGTCATTGCCCTGTTCCCTCAAAGATGTAGAGGGAAAAAAAAAAAAAAAGATGTAGAGAAAGTTAAAAGAGGAGTGGAAGTCAAAATCAAGCCCCCATAATCCCAAGTTCCCTTACAGAAATTGATTGATCTCTCTATCCAAAACTTGATTCCCTTTCTTGTCCCCTCTGGTCCTAATCCTGAACACTAATCCATCAGAGTCAGAAGACTAAAATGGTTGTTGTCAATCACATCATTAATACACTAAAATTTCTCTATAGATATCAGCATTAGTGTACAAACTCAGCTTATTTCTCCAGGGAAAGTTGGGTTAACAGACCTGGCCAGAGAACTGTAAACCAAACACATCCTGACTCCAGAATCTACAATTAAGAAATGTTTCAGAGGGAGTTCCCATTGTGGCTCAGTGTTAATGAACCTGACTAGTATCCCCAAGATGAGGGTTTGATCCCTGGGCTCACTCAGTGAGTTAAAGATCCAGCATTGCTATGAGCTGAGGTGTAGGCTGAAGACTTGGTTTGCATCTGGCATTGCTGTGGCTGTGGTAATAGGCTGGCAGCTGAAGCTCCAAAGCAAGCAAGCAAGCAAGCAAGCAAGCAAGAAAGGTCGCAGGGGAGTTCCCGCTGTGGTACAGTGGGTTAAGAACCTGACTACAACAGCTTGGGTCGCTGGGGAGATGAAGGCCCAATGCAGTGGGTTAAAGGATCCAGCATTATTGCAGCTGTAGCAGAGGCTACACACCACAGCTTAAATTCAACCCTTGGCCCAGAAACTTCTATATGCACAGGTACCGCCATTAAAAACCAAAAAGGTCACAGAAAGTCCACAGGTGATGACTAATCCCAGCCTCTTTGTTCTTCCCCTTTAAAAAAACAAATACCCTCACTCAAAGACCAAGTTGGAGTGGACCTGAGGCTTATCTTCCTTGCTTGGTTCCCTGCTATAAACCCCTACTTTGCTGCGAACATCCACTGTCAGAGTTTGGCTTTCCACATCATGCTCATAATCCCTTGCTCAGTTATAGGAACAAAAGCCATAAACATTACATGTTTATAAAGATCAGGAATTTTGTATGCTCCTTGTTGCCAGGAGCACTGTGATTAAAAAGAACGCAGGTTCTAGGTCCATCCACATTGCTGCAAATGACATTATTTTATTCTTTTTTTACAGCTTAGTAATAAATATTCCATTGTGTATATATATATATATATATATATACACACACACCCCATATCTTCTTTATCCATTTGTCTGTGGATGGACCGTGAAAAAAGTCAGAGAAAGACAAATACTGTATGGTATCACTTATATGTGGAATCTAAAAAATAATACAAATGAGAAGTTCTCTTGTGGCACTGCAGATAAAGAATCTGGCATTATCACTGCAGCAGCTTGAGTCACTGCTGTGACTTGGGTTTGGTCCCTGACCCAGTAACTTCTATATGCCACAGGTGCAGCCGGAAAAAAAAAAAAAAAGAATGTATATAGCAAAACAGAAACAGACTCACAGAGAAAACAAGCTAGTGGCTACAACTGGGGAAAGGGAAGGGCAGAGGGGCAAGTTAGGGGTATGATACTAAAAGATATGAAATACTATGTATAAAATAGATAAGTAAATAAAAACAAAAATAAACCAATGGGACCTAATCAAACTTACAAGCCTTTGCACAGCAAAGGAAACCATTAAAAAAGAAAAAAAGACAACCTATGGAATAGGAGAAAACAGTTTCAAATGATGCAAACAACAAGGGCTTAATCTCTAAAATATGCAAACAACTTATACAACTCAATAGCAAAAAAACCAACAATCCAATTGAAAAATGGGCAGAAGACCTAAATAGACATTTTTCCAAAGAAGATATACAGATGGCCAACAGGCACATGAAAAAATGCTCAACATCACTAATTATTAGAGAAATGCAAATCAAAACTACAATGAAGGTGAGTTCCTGTTGCGGTGCAAGGGAAATGAATCCGAATAGTATCCATGAGGATGCGGGTATGATCCCTGGCCTCACTCAGTGGGGTTAAAGATCTGGCATTGCTGTAAGCTGTGGTGCAGGTTGAAGATGTGGCTTGGACCTAGTGTTGCTGTGGCTGCAGCTGTAGCTCTGATTCAACCCCTAGCCTGGGAACTTCCATGTGCTGCACCTGCAGCCCTAAAAACAAAACCTACAATGAGGTACCACCTCATACTAGTCAGAATGGCCATCATTAACAAGTCAACAAATAACAAATGCTGGAGAGGGTGTGGAGAAAAGGGAACCCTCCTTCACTGTTGCTGGGAATGTAAATTGGTACGAGCACTATGGAAAACAGGTTCCTCAGAAAACTAAATATAGAACCACCATATGACCCAGCAATCCCACTCCTGGGCATACATCTGGACAAAACTTGCATTGAAAAAGATACATGCATCCTTCTGTTCATTGCCGCACTATTCACAAGTGCCAAGACCTGGAAACAACCTAAATGTCCACTGACAGATGAATGGATTAAGATGTGGCATATATACACAATGGAATACTACTTGGCCATAAAGAAGAATAAAATAATGCCACTTGCAGCAACATGGATGGAACCAGAGACTCTCACACTAAGTGAAGTAAGTCAAAAAGAAAGACATACCATGTGATATCACTCATATCTGGAATCTAAGGTATGGCACAAATGAACCCCTCTACAGGAAAAAAACAAACTCATGGACATGGAGAACAGACTTGTGGTTACCAAGGGGGAGGCGGGGAGGGAGTGGGATGACGGGGAGTTTAGGGTTCGCAGATGCAAACTATTACATTTACAGGAGATAAGCAATGAGGTCCTTCTGTACAGCATAGGGAACTACATCCAATCTCTTGGGATAGACCATGATGGGGATGATACAAGAAAGGGAATGTTTTGTATGACTGGGTCACTTTGCTGAACAGCAGAAATTGACATAACATTGTAAATCAACTATACTTTAATAAAAAAAATGTTTAAGAAAAAAATGAAATCGATAAGTAACAAGGATATATTGTATAGCACAGGGAATTGCAGCTATTATCTTAAAATAACTTTCAATGAGCATAATCTGTAAAAATACTGAATCACTATGCCATACCCCTGAAACTAATACAATATTGTAAATTGACTATCCTTCAATGAAAAAACAAAAACAAAAACAAAACACAGCCTCTGAAATCAGATGGTGTGTGTTCAAACCCTGGATCTACTGCTTACCGTTTGTACGACCTTAGACAAAGTACATCTCTCTGAGACTCAGCTTCCACCCTGTAAAATGATAATAACAGTACTCGCCTCGAGAGCTTGAGAGGGTTAAATGAGTTACTACAGGTAAATCAGTAAAGACACTGCCTGCCCAATACATATTAGCTCTTAGCTATCATTATTATCACAGTCAGAAATGCACTGGATACCAGATGTCTGCTAAATAATGAACTGCTTACATTAAAATATACTCTATGCTTTAGCTAAAGAAATTTCAACAACTCTGTATTGGGGAAACAACTATTAAAAAAAATAGTAATAATAACAACAACAAAAAAGAAATTTCCACAACAAAACTGAACAGAAAGGCAGAGTGCTTTAAATTTCTCTTAGGACTAGTGCCTGATTTCTTCTTCGTTCCAGGTGTACTCATTCCTCCAATCAACAAATACTTATTAAGCACCTCTATGTATGTCCCACTGTTTGAGGTCCTGAAAATACAACTGGGAGCAAGATACACCATTGGAACTTGTATTCTAGCAGAGAGAAAAAAAAGACACGGAATCAGTAAAGAAATAACTAAATAATATAATTGCAGATAAGAGTGTTATAAGAAAACAAAAGTGGGGAGTTCCCGTTGTGGCGCAGCGGAAAAGACTCTGACTAGGAACCATGAGGTTGTGGGTTTGATCCTTGGCCTCCCGCTCAGCGGATCAAAGATCCCGCGTTGCTGTGGCTGTGGTGTAGGCCGGCGGCTACAGCTCCGATTGGACCCCTAGCCTGGGAACCTCCATATGCTGCATGTGCGGCCCCCCCCCCCAAAAAAAAAAAAAAAGAGGGATGAGGGACATTTACAGTGGTAGGTGAGGCAGGCAGATTGATTGATTTTTGTCTTTTTGCCTTTTCTAGAGCCGTTCCTACGGCATAGGGAGGTTTGGAGGTTCCCAGGCTAGGGGTCGAATTGGAGCTGTAGCCTCCGGCCTGCACCAGAGCCACAGCAATGCTGGATCTGAGTCACTCACGTCTGTGACCTCCACCACAGCTCACGGCAACGCCAGATCCTTAACCCACTGAGCAAGGCCAGGGATTGTACCAGCAACCTCATGGTTCCCAGTCAGATTCGTTAACCACTGAGCCACGACAGGAACTCCGAGGCATGCTGATTTAGAATGAGGGTTAGAGAAGACCCAGATGAAACAGAGGGACAAGTTATGTGATTACGTGGTGAAATGGTGCTCCAGGCAGGTAGCACAGCAAATGCTAAAGCTGGGAGGCAGGAAAATGTGTGGCTCGGGTGATGAGTAACAGAGAGGCTGGGATATCTGGAGACGTGTGGGAAGAACGGGGTAAAAGTCACCCAGGGCCCCAGAGGCTACAAGGAGGATCTGGGGATTTAGTCTAAGTGTGCGAGAGGCTTTGAGAGGTTTTGAGCATTGAATTACAAGGCTGTTTACTGGTGATTCTGTGGGGTCAAGGGTGGGCCCTGAAAGACTGGGTTAGAAGCTACACGGTAATTCAAGAGAAAAATGTGGGTAGTTACTATTATCTCAGGGTATTAGCGATGAGCTTACTTTGCATCCTAACAGGATCTGATGTAAAATGAATCCATCCGGACAGAGTTCAGCGCTTTGGGGACTTAGAAACTAAAGGAACAGTTTTATAAAAGTGTTTTATGAAAGAGTGTCAAATCAATTCAGGGGGTAGTGATTATCTTTTTTTTTTTTTGGCTGCACCCAAGACATATGAAAGTCCCGGGGAGCCAGGGATGGAACCCATGCCACAGCAGTGACCCAAGCCGCTGCAGTGACAATGCCAGATGCTTAACCCAGTGAGCATGATTATCATCTTAAAACGAAAGAGGACAAAAGAGAATTAAAAATCTCAGAATATATTTGCACAGAGGAAAAATGCATAATACTTTGTAGAGTCTGTTTCAATTACATATAGGTATGTTCATACAGGGTTGAGATATGTACTCCTCACTGTGAATGGTAGGCAGGAAAGTTTGAAAAACTACAAAAAGTTATCTTATTTATACATAAGATATTTATTTACACATAAAAACTGTTCCTTTAGTCTCTCCCTTCTTCGCTGTACCCGGCAGCCCCCCAAAGGAGAACAGTATAAACAAGCTCCAGGGGAAAAAAAAAAAAAAAGCTTCAGGAGTTCCCCTGTGGCACCGCAGATTGAGGATCTGGCATTGTCACTGCAGAAGCTCAGGTCATTGCTGTGGCATGGGTTTGATCCCTGGCACAGGAACTCCTTCCTAGTCTAAATAAAGTGAATCGACTTCTGCCACACTATTTTCTCCTCCAGGGAGATCAAAATATGACCCTCCAAAGCCAGGAAGACTGACTCACCTCTAAACTTTAGGTTTTTCGATGGGAAAAAAAAAAAAAAAATTCCACGCAGAACAAGAAATCTTAAAATTACATTTTAGAACATTCAAGCTAAAAAGGGAAAGAAGCCTCCTGAAGGCAGTAATACGGGTGGCTTCCAAAATGCCACAGCGAGCGAAAGACCTAGTGGTAAGCTGTTAGAAGAGTCCACACCCGAGACAGAAACTACTCCTCAACGCTGCCCCACAGGAGAGCAGACAAATGAGGCAAAAAATATTGGGGGAGGGGAGGGATCCCTAAACTAGTGCCATTTGCAGACAGTTTGATTGTTAACCTTGAAAATCCAAGAAAATTAACTGAAAAACTATGAGAACTACTCAAAGTTCAGTAACACGGCTTGAATGCTGGACTGACGACAGAATGTAAAAGGCCGTCTACACCAGAGCATAATCGTAAGAAAATGAAAAGGGAAAGAAGGATACAATTTCTAAAAAAAAAAAACAACAAAATCTAGGAATCCCCCGGGCAAGAATGCGTAACTTCTACACAGGGCGGTATTGGCCTAAGGACAGACCGATCAATGGAACAGAACAGAGTTCAAAACTAAACCCACCCATAAACAGTAAATTCATTTTTGACAAAGGAGCCCAGGGGAGACGACGAGGCAAAAGATAATCTTTTCAATAAATGATGTTGCAACAAGCAGCTATCTATACGGAAAAGAATGAATCTTGACTCATGCAAAAATTAACTCAAATGAAGTCATAAGCCTACACATAAAAGATAAAACTATACAGTGTCTAGAAGAACACGCAGGGGGAAATCTTGGTAAACGTGAGGTGGACAAATATTTATCAGACAGGTTATTAAAAGCGCTATTCATAGAAGAAAAAAAAAACCTGACAAATTAGACTTTATCAAGATTTACAACCTCTGCTCTTGAAAAAAAAAATCATTAATTCCACTTACACGAGGTATGAGTCAACTAAAAAACTCATAGAAACTGAGCGTAGAACGGGGGTTGCCAGGGAATGGAGGGAGGGAGAAAGGGGGGCCGGCTGCTCCAGGAGCATAAAGTTTCAGTTTTACAAAGTGAAAAAGTTCCAGCTATGTGCTGACCCTCCTGCCTATAGTTCATGATGCTGTACTGCACACTTCGAAATGTGCAAAGAGGACAAATCCCATGTTTAGGGTCCCTACCACAATTTTTTTTTTTTGTCTTTTGTCTTTTTAGGGCCACACCTGCGGCATATGGAGGTTCCCAGGCTAGGGGTCTCATCAGAGCTGTAGACGCCGGGCTATACCCCAGCCACAGTCACACCGGATCCCAACCAAGTCTGCGACCTACACCACAGCTCACAGCAATGCCAGATCCTTAACTCACTGAGCGAGGCCAGGGATGGGACCCACAACCTCATGGTTCCCAGTTAGATTCGTTTCCCCTGCGCCTCGATGAGAACTCCCACGATTTTTTTAAAAATAAAGAAAATGAAAGGGCAAGCCACAAACGAAAAGAAAACATTTGTAACCCACATAGCTGACAGAGAACTTGGGTGCAGGTGTATGGAGAACTCTCGTGATTCAACAAGACATACAATACAATACAATAAAAATAAAAAAAATAAAAAAATAAAGGACACTTCATAAAAGAAGGTAAACAAATGACCAAAAAGCACACGAAAAGATGCTCGACATCATGAGTTATCAGGGAAGCTCAAATGAAAATCACAGAGATGCCATCACAAACCTACTGGAATGCCTGGAATAAAATGAGCTGACAACACCAAGCGCTGACCAGGATGCCAAGCAAAGGGACCTCTCAGACATCGCCAGTGGCCGTGTGCCCTGATGTAGCCACGTAGGACAAGTTGGGCAGTTTCTTACCAAGTTAAATTTACCACACAAAACAACAATCCTACTTCTGAGTACTGACTCCAGTGAAATGCAAATTTCACACAAAAAGCCGTATGTGAACGTTTATATTAGCCCTACTCATAATCACCAAAAGATGGCCAATGGACAAACTGTGGAGTATTACTCGGCAATAAAAAGGAACCAATTACTGATTCACACAACATGGATGAACCCCGTGTGCATTATGCTGAGTTAAAGAAGCCACTCAGAAGGCTACATCTTGTATGAATCCGTTCACGGGACAGTCTGGAAAAAGACAAATTTTTTTTTTTTTGTCTTTTTGTCTTTTTGCCTTTTCTAGGGCTGCTCCCGCAGCATATGGAGGTTCCCAGGCTAGGGGTCTCATCGGAGCTGTAGCCGCCGGCCTACACCACAGCCACAGCCATGCGGGATCCGAGCCGCATCTGCAACCTACACCACAGCTCACAACTATGCTCCTTAACCCACTGAGCAAGGCCAGGGATTGAACCCGGAACCTCATAGTTCCTAGTCGGATTCATTAACCACTGCGCCACGATGGGAACTCCGAAAAAGACAAATTTATAGGGGCAGAAAACAAATCAGTGGTTGCCAGGGGCTGAGAGTGGTGGAAAGGGTTAACTACAAAAGGTCAAAAAGGAACACCCTGCAGCGATGGACTTCTGTATCTTGATATGGAGGCGGTTACATAACTACAGCTATTTGTCAAAGCTTATGGAATGGTGCACTAAAAAGGGTGAAGGTTATTGTAAATAAGTTGTACTTCAATTTTTAAAACAGGGAATTGGCTCACAAAGTAAGCAGATTTACAAAATGGAACAGTATTCACAGACTCTTCTTTGATTGAGGGGATTTATTTTATGATAATTTCCGCCAAATGTCTAGCCCATTTCTTAAGGTCCAATACCCCCTACCTCCTACCATGCCCCCCAAGTAATTTCCACGTGGATTAAAGACTCACATATGTTTTAAACCGTAAACATTTTAAAAGAACATTTGTTTTGCGGTGGGGTAGGGAAGAGGCCTATCTCAATGAGGCATAAAAACCAGCTCCCAGGTTTTTCCTAAAGGCAGAGTCTCTCCTTTCTGTCTTTGGAATTATCAACGCCAGGGTAAGGCAGGCTTCCCCTCACCGCCCCCAACCCCTCTCTTTTTCAATTAAATGCTGCTCTTCCCAATCTCTAGCGGGTATCTGAAAGTGACCTGGCACGCTCAGGCACCAAAATGGAAAAATGTGGTCGTCAGCTCCATGTGAGCAGTGGAAGCACTCAGAACCTCGTAGGGGTAATGATGTGCCCCGGTCTGAGTCCCAAACCAGCCTCAGGCACACCACGGCCACACTGGAGCACCCAGAATGACCACCCGCGTTAGCCATGGCAGATGGGCTCCTTTGCTGGCTCTCCCTAACACCTAAGCAAACTCACTTTGCCATTTCTGGAAAGCTGTTCGCGGTACCAGAAACACAGCAGCTCTCCTTTCCCTGCCAAACCCATCAATGAAATGCCATTTCCCAGGCTTTTTTCTCCCTGTGCTGAACACAATCATGTCCATAATTCAAGTTCCATTTTTTTTTCTTCTCTTCTGTGTCTCCAACAATTTTTTTCTTCTAGAAAAGCACACACACCTGGAATCTATGGGTTTGGGGCAAGCATTAGTCACAGAGAAAACACTCACACTTGCCCTGCATTTCTGCAGTGTTTTTCAAAAGCAAAATGTGCTCTACTCCCCCTTTGAAGGAAAGTCACCTTGCAGGGATGTGGGGATGATAAAAGCAGAGGAAATTCGATAGGAGCTGGCATCACGCTGAGGCCCTGTAAAACAATACCCCTGAACAGCTTCAAAATTTAGCCACTTTTTGTTTTCCAGCTTTGCATTCAAGCTGTAAAAGCAGCCAACTAAGCAATGTCCACTTCATTTCAGGTCTTAACTAAGCAAAACTTTGAGATACTAAATAAAAACTCCCCAAATCTCTCGCAAGCAGCACACTCGTCACTCAATTCACAAACTATTACAACATCAAACTTAATTGTATTAATAATTAAGCTCTTTAATAAATTATTAATATTAATTTAAAAATAAGCATCGGCATACCATGTATAACTGCGATTATACTCACAGGCTTCTCTCTTAAAATAGCTGAAGACAAGGTGAGAAAGACGAAAACAATTACAACATCTAGCTAGTCTTTGCTTAATACACCTTCACGCTCCATCACCCCCCCCAGCTCCAGACCCTAATCAAAGAAATGAGTCCTTTTTCGGCCTATGGTGGCTACTAGACAGGATCAGCTACATAATACGTGGGGTCCAGGGCAAAATAAAAATGCAAAGCCCCTTGTTCAAAGATTATTCAGAATTTCGACAGTGACAGCAGAACATTAAACCAAACACAGGCTGCACGCCCATGAAGCCAGCTCTACTATCAGATAATGCATTTGGCTAGTGACCCAGTAAGATGAGTACAAAATTCTACTACGAAATGAGTAGTAATCATTTTAATGTGTGTTTGGGGTGGAGGTCGGATTATGAAGTCTCAGGACCTCCTCTCCCAGCGTCCCAGTTTTCCTAAGCTTTGCAGCCTGTTGAACCAAAGGGGAGGGAAAAAAAAAAAAAATTCTGTAGGGCCTGCCTAGTAAAGTGTGGTCCATGGTGCAGCAGCAGCACCAGCAGCATCTGGGAACTCGTTAGAAACGCAGACTGTCGGTCCCCACCCCAGACCTACTGAATCAGAAACTGTATTTTAACAAGATCCCCCAGGGATTTCGTGTGGACAGGACATACAAAGAAGGATCACCGTCGGTGCAGCCACGGAAAACCTCTGCCGCCCGCCTCATCTGGCTCCCAGGAAGCCCGTCTGCGCTCCTTCTCCTCCTCACCTGAAACGTATATAGCCCCAGAGCCTGGAAAACCTAAGTCCCGGTAGAAGAGCGCTCACCCGAGACCTCCAGCCCCGTCCTTTCCCCGTGCCCACCCTCAGGCTCCTGGCTGCCGCTCCATCTCGCCACGCAAGGAGCCACCTGCTCTGGGTCTCACCAGACGCTGCCTCGCCCAGCCGTCCCGGGTCCGGGGCGCGTCCGCGCTCCGCAGGCTGCGCCGCACCCACTGCGCGGCGCGGCAAACTGAGTCCGCGCGAGTCGCGTCTCGAAGACCGTCCGCGCGAACAAGGCTCGCGGCTCCTTTTCGCGGAGGGGCGAGGCGAGGTGGCGTCCGTTTGAAGTCTTTGGATACACACGCCCCCCCTTCCCAAGGAGAACGCTTCGCTGGAGCCCCCTTTCCCACGGCGCGCGCTCTCCCACTGTCGAGGTGCCTGTCCCCCAGCTCGACCCTCTTCCTCCGCCTTTCGGAGCGGCCGCAGCCCCCGGCTCAGAGCCGCAGTCTGGCGGAGGGAGCCCTCGCCCCGCCGTCCCATCGCACTCCAGGTCCAGGCGCTGCGCCCGAGCCGCCCGCGCCCGTCGCCAGCTCCCCCGCCGGGTCTCCGGAACCCGAGGGGACAGACCCATCCCGGCGCCGCGCGCTTACCTGCCGGTCCCCGCCGACGGGCTGGCCGCTGGCGCCCTCCAGCCCTCCTTTTCCCCGTTCCCTCGGGCCGCTTCCCTCCTCCCCCTCCCGCGGGCTGGGCACCGCCCCCGCCGCTCCCGGCCCGCTCGCCCGCCTGCTCTCCAGCTGCCCAGAGCGGCGTGGCGCGTCCGGCGCTCGGCGGCGGCGAGGCTGGGCGCGGAGGCAGGACGCGGAGGTGGGGAGCGGGCGGGGCGCGGAAGGAGCAGGGTGTGAGCGAGCACTCAGCGGCCCCAGGCCCGGCTGGGAGCTCCAAGCGAGGGGGCGGGGAAAGAAGTGGGGTCCGCGGGCCAGGCCCACCCCACCCTGCCGAGGCCCCCGCGGCTCCTCCGGATTCCTTGGAGTCCCCGTGTCCGGTTAAGCGCGCTCCTCGAGGACTCCAGTCTCCCGACCCAGCCGCTCACCTTTAGGGGTCGCCCTGGTACCCAAACGCGTGTCCCACCACCTTCAGCACCTTGCACTGTGATAGGTGGGAACCCCGAGGTCGCCCCTCTGCCACAATATTCCTGATGCAGAGGTCAGACCGCCGGGAGGGCATTTGCCGAGGTCGATGAAAGGCAAAGGCCGTGGGAACGAATTCAACTCCATGGTTACCTGGTGAAGGGCAGGGCACACTGGATACCTAGAAATTGGGATCCCCAGGACTCTGCCTGCAAGAGGGTTGGGGGGTGGCATATGCAATGAGTTGTCCCTGGTCCCCTCTACCTTTTCTGTCAGCATCTCCTTCCTCTGCACACTGTAGAATAAAAACTAGATCTGGATAGGATTTCCAGATCACCTAACCAGCTTGTCAAAGTAACCCATGTTACAGATGGGAAAACCGAGGCCCAGAGGAACTTAGTTTGAATCTACAGTAAGAATTAGTTGTTGAGACCAGGGGAGGAAAGTGCCCTGAATTCCCTCTCTGGCCCCTTGTACACCCTCCCCCACCCCTCTACCCTCTCCAACCCTCCTCTTTGTAGTCGAATTAACTCCTGTATTTACAAAATGCTTTATTACTTTAAAAGCACCGTTCTCTTTCATTAAAACCTACAATTTCATTAAAACCTACAAGAGAATATTCCATTTTCCTTTACCACCAAAACAAAATTCTAGATTCTGAATTGCATTCAGGCTGTGGAGAGGATGTTTGTAAAGTACAGAACTGCAGGGCATACGGTGGCTGACTCTGCCCATATTAGACACAGCACCAGTGAGACATATACTCTGCTTTGCAGGAAGAGTTGATTTTGTTTTGCAAACACTAATTTATTAACACTCACAACATTCTAGCTGGAAAAATGAATGGCAAGTGTTTTTAGAGAGACTTTTGACTGGTTGGATTAAGGGGGGGCGGAGGTCAGGAAGCTCCTCCAGGTTACATAACAAGCTGGAGGCAGAATTATGATGAAGGGAAAACAGTATATTTTAATAAACAGAGTGAAGACTATTCCAAAGGATTAAATTGTTTCCATTTGCATTAACACTTGCATATGTTAGCAAATAGACTTCATATTGTAGAGTCAACAAAAATCTCATACACTGTTATCTGGAAAAATCTATTAAAAACCAATGTCCAAATTCCCCTTCTAGGTGTATACGCAACAGAAATGAGTGCACATGTTTACCAGAGGGTAGGAACCAGAACGTTCATAGCCATGTCTTTGTAATAGCCTCAGATTGGAAACTACCCAAATGTACATCAACAGAAGAATGGTTTGAAAATACTGCGGTGGTAGAGTCTCAAAATGGAATACCAGACAGCAAAGAGAATGCACAAGTCACTGCTATGCTGAGGAAGTCAGACACAAAAGCATTTTATATACTATGTGATTGCGACGACACGAAGCATAAAACCGGCAAAACCAATTTATGAGGTTGTAAGTCAGGATGCTGGTTGGGGGGGGTTGATGACTGGAGGGAGTGTCACAGATGATAAGGATATAGGTAATGTCTTCTTTCCTTGCTACTTTTTTTTTTTTTTTTTAAAGACCACACCCACAGCATATGGAGGTTCCCAGGCTAGGGGTCAAATCAGCGCTGCAGCTGCCAGCCTACACCACCGCCACAGCAACTCGGGATCAGCTCATGGCCAAGCCAGATCTTTAACCCACTGAGCGAGGCCAGGGATGGAACCTGTGCCCTCATGGATCCTAGCTGGGTTCGTTACTGCTGAGCCATGACGGGAACTCCAGTGTCTTGATTTGGGTGCTACTTACATGGATCTGTTAAGTTTATGAAAATTCACTGAGCTGCTCACCATGATATGTGTATTTTCTCTATGTATATTTTACTGCAATAAAAAGTTAAACCATATAGAACTCATATTAAAGGTTGCTTGAATTTCTGGAGTGATAATAGAATAAATATGCTTTTCCTTTAAACAATCTTGCTGCCAAAAAAAAAAAGTCACTTTTAGGAAATGTATCTAAAATATACAAATGTGATACTGTTTTGCCAGGACAAAAGGAAAAAAAAAATTCCTGGGAGTTGCCTTGTGGCACAGTGGGCGGTATCCAGGTTGTCACTGCAGTAGCCTGGGTCCCTGCTGTGGCGTAGGTTGGATCCCTGGCCTGGGAACTTCCATTTGCCACAGGTGTGGCCAAAAAAATTTTTTTTCTTTGTTTGCTTTTCAGGGCTGCATCCATGGCATATGGAGGTTCCCAGGCTAGGGGTCAAATCAGAGCTACAGCTGCCGGTCTACACCACAGCCACAGCAACGCCGGATCCGAGCCATGTCTGCGACCTACACCACAGCTCAGGGCAACGCCAGATCCTTAACCCACTGAGCGAGGCCAGGGAGCCAACCCACAACCTCAGGGTTCCTAGTCGGATTCGTTTCTGCTGCACCACAACGGAAACTCCCCCCAAAAATTTAAAATAAAATAGAAATTCCTATTTAGATGCACTTCTAGCCAAACTTTGGTTCCCCGTGACACTCTCAGATCAACCATTAAGACCAACAGAAGAGGAAAGAGGCTGGAACTGAAGAGAGGGCCCCAGCCCTCCAGCCACAGCGCTGTCTTTTTGGTGAGAGGGGGCCCTGGTCGCATGCTCCCTATGCGGGCACTGTCTGCTGACATGCAGGAAGGCCATGGACGCTCTGGTTCTGAGGTTCAATCTTCATCCACAGCCCAGAGTCTGATGTCCCAGCAACTGGTGAGTATACGATTTTGGCTCTTTCCCCACTGCGTCTTTGAGCCAGTGATAGACAGTCTGATCCCCAGACATTGGTCCGTCAGGAAACGCGGCAGAGCCTGAGTGCGGACAGCAGAAGTCCTTGTCTCACTGCCTGCTCCCGCTGGTGGACCCCGGGGTGTGGGCTCTCAGTCAAGTGAGGTGACAGAAGAGGACAGCTTGCCAGTGATCGGGGCCCAAACGCTCTCCTTAGAACTTGAAATACAGTTTACCTGTGGCCAAAGAAGCTAAAAATATACCACATGATGGCCTCAAACAGATTCATTATTTTCCAAAGGAAATAGGCACAAAGAGACTATGGGACTTGAGTCCCAGTCAAAACGGCGGGATGAGGAATTCAAATGATGCTGATGAGAACATGCGGACTTGGTTTTTAACATGCTTTATACTTTGTTGCTAAATCCTCATGGCAACTCCCTGTGGATTGCCGCTGAGGAAACTGGGGTACAGAGAAGTGAAGTGGCTTCTCCCAAGACCCACAGCTAGGAAGTGGTAGAGCCAGGAATGGAATCAGCCTGTGACTTCCGGGCTCCTTCTGTCTTAATGCCTGAGGATAAAAGGTGGAATTTTGGAACAGCAAAAGCACTAGACAGAGACTCAGGCAATGAGGGGTTTGGTGTCTACCAGTTTTGCCACTCTCTCATTGGGGCAGTCACTATACTGACTCTGAGTCTCAGTTTCCCCATTCGTAAGATACATAGGGGGTGGGAGTTCTCTAGTGGCATTGTCACTGGATCCAGCATCATCACTGCTGGGACACAGGTCGCTGCTGTGGTGTGGGTTGGATCCCTGCCTCAGGAACTTCCACAGGCTGCAGCCCCTGCCCCCTCACCCCCCACTGAAAAAAAATACATAGGGGTGTAAAGGCCAATCTAAACTCCAGTAGCAGTGCCAAGGTTTGGCGTGGGGTGTTTTAGGCCCCTATAATTTTCTTTATTTTTTTTTTTTTTTTTTGCCATTTCTTTGGCCGCTCCCGTGGCATATGGAGGTTCCCAGGCTAGGGGTTGAATCGGAGCTGTAGCCACCGGCCTACACCAGAGCCACAGCAACGGGGGATCCGAGCCGCGTCTGCAACCTACACCACAGCTCACGGCAATGCCGGATCGTCAACCCACTGAGCAAGGGCAGGGACCGAACTCGCAACCTCATGGTTTCTAGTCGGATTCGTTAACCACTGCGCCACGACGGGAACTCCTAGGCCCCCATAATTTTCATCAACACTCCAACACCGAAAGTAAGAGGCATCTAACAAAAACAGTGCACTATACAAACAGGACAAGCAAAGTCCTCTAGCCAACATGGCTCCCACTTTCCACACAGTTGCAATCAGATTACCAAGCTTGAATTTCTCCTTTATAGAAATTCTGAAGCTACTACTGCTCAGAAGTCCTTTCTGGTTTAAGTCATTCATTCATTCGACAGATGTTTTTAGGCCTACAGCATCAGTGGGGATAGCCCAGGTTATGCTGCAGTAACACACACAGCTCTCAAAATCTCTACGGTTAATGCAACGAAGGTTACATCTTACATGACATGCTCATTATAGGTTGGAACAGGGAAGCTCTACTTCCTGCATTCATTCAGGGACCCAGGCTGACTGAGTAGCCCCTTCTCAAATGTGGCTGGTTGCTGAGCTAGAAGGAAAAGCATTTAAAGGCTCCAGCTCAGTGGGAGTTCCTGAAAGTAAGAAAGTAATGCATCCAAATAGTATCCATGAGGATGCCAGTTCGATCCCTGGCCTCGCTCAGTGGGTTAAGAATCCAGCATTGCTGCAAGCTGCAGTGTAGGTTGCAGAATCGGCTTGGATCCAGTGTTGCTGTGGCCGTGGCATAGGCTGGTAGCTGTAGCTCTGATTCAGTCCCTAGCTCAGGAACTTCCATATGCCACAGGTATGGCCCTAAAAAGCAAAATAAAATAAAATAAATAAATAAAGGCTCCAGCTGAGAAGTAATGTGTGCAACACTTCTGCTCCAAGCTCATCAGCTGGAACTGTTCCTAGAGTTGCACCCAGAAACAGGACCAACGCAGCCCTACAAGGACCCAGGAAGTGGAGAGATAGAAATACTCTGACCTGGGCAGAAGAAGATGGGCAAGACGGGATCCCAGCCCTCCAGGCACCCACAGTCCAACCAGAGAAGTCTCTGGTCATGTGATCCCATCCTCGGTGGAGTAGGCTTTGGTGGATCTAGGTGAGAAACCAATCACAGTTGATGTGAGTGAAGTCACCGTGTGATACAGCACCATTTTTTTCCAGAACATAGCACTAGGTGTAACTTGTTGCACAATGGAAAAGGTAAGTAAATTGCACACTCTCGCGGGGGGCAAAAAGACTCTCTTGTTGAAATACTGAATGAAGACAGTTGGACATGGCATCCTGAACATTCGATGAAAGTGACAAATGGCCGTTTAATGAAAAATGAAGCCAGACTTTGGCCTTGACCAAGATGAGCATGGTGGGACCAGACTTTTCAGAGTGTTCCAATTTGGGAGGAACTGAGCATGCCCCGTGCCAACACAAATAACCAGAGAATCCAGAGGAAACTAAATGCATCCCAGTAGGCGTGCATGCTGGCATTAGCTTGTTCAACTCGCCACCACCCTGCCTGCATGGAGCAACCCCTTGGGGGCCTTGGGGGTAGGGTGGAGATGGGGGAGGAAAACGAACCGACCGCGTTCTTCCGAAGTGACACAGGGGGCAGCTCTCTGGGCCAGACCACATCCAGCTCAGTCCTTACTAAAGCAATGGCCCTTCTTGTTTCTTGGAGGAACCCATGAAGTCCTGGCCGTGTAGTTTTAAAACGAGTCTCTTGGTTTACCTATCTCTGAAACCATAGGGCATATTTCAGGGGGAAACTCTAGACAGACACACCCCTAGGGCACCTTAGTTTGTCTTTTATGTTCATTTTTCTCCCTTGGGGAAGAGACTTTGAGACTATA
Source organism: Sus scrofa (assembly GCF_054392235.1). Lineage (NCBI taxonomy): Eukaryota > Metazoa > Chordata > Mammalia > Artiodactyla > Suidae > Sus > Sus scrofa. Next base: position 19,161,302 of record NC_139401.1, read on the forward strand.
CAAATATCCTGTTTCTCTTCAAACCACCTTCCATTCATTTTAGCATCCATCAATGGATCATGCCTGCGACAATGATTCTGTGTGTTCTAACAGCGCTTTTCCATTTCTCTCATTCATTCCTTCTACATTAATTCACCGGAACTCTTCCACAGGGAGAGCTGCATCTTCTCTCCCATTTCTCTGCTTTTCAGTTATTGATTTCTATCAGTATGTACTCCTGGGTAATTATTTTCGTCTTTAGTTTATAATCCAATGCTATCATTATTTACTTTGTTGTCAAACTGCCTTGGCTTCAGTCATTGGAAGGTCCTTCAGGTTGGCTCCTGTGTCCCATCCTTTTCTGACCACTTTCTTACTTTCAGGAACCACAATATATTCTGGGCTCATCTTGTGTATGACTCCCCATTTTTTTTTTTTCATTTTACCTAAGAAGATGCCTTAAGTCCGCCTCCCTTTAAAAAAAATTTGTTGAACTTCCCGTCGTGGCACAGTGGTTAATGAATCCAACTAGGAACCATGAGGTTGCGGGTTCGATCCCTGGCCTTGCTCAGTGGGTTAAGGATCTGGCATTGCCCTGAGCTGTGGTGTAGGTCACATACGCAGCTTGGATACCATGTTGCTGTGGCTCTGGTGGAGGCCAGTGGCTACAGCTGCGATTAGACCCCTAGCCTGGGAACCTCCATGTGCTATGGGAGCAGCCCTAGAAGAGGCAAAAAGACAAAAATAAATAAATAAATAAAAATAAAATAAAAATTTTTTTAATTTTAAAAAAAGTTGTGTCTTTCTTGCCAGTTCACTGCTCGGGGGTGCATGAATAATGCTCCATTTTATTTGTCCTAAGTTATTTTTCCCAAGTCATAATAATTATTCTAGCTGGGGCTAATGTTTGGGAACTTGGTGGGAGGGAAAAATGCCTGTTAACTAAATACATCCTTCATCATCTTAAAATATTTTTGGTATGCCCACTGGCCCCATACTTCCTTGCTCTCACTTGTCGTCATGACATTTTTGGCTATAAGTACAAGAAACCACAAATCCAACTGGCTTTAACCATGAGGAAATGTGTTATTTCAGGGAACAAGCAGTGTAAGGGTTCTGGCTCCTTTTCACTGGGATCCTTTCAGCTCTGCCATCAGCATGGTCTGGCAACAGAGTACTATGCTTGCCTGTGTCCAGTGAAAGGGCTAAGGGAAGGAGCGGGGTCCTGGACAAGGTAGGAGAGGAAAAAACCTTCCTTCAACTGTGGCTTCAAGAGCCTTCTAATCAGTCTGATTTGGGCCAACTTTGGTGATCTGACCACTTCTGGACCAGTTCTGCCAGGGGAATGCCAGGCACTCATTGGCTTAAGCCTGGATTCAGGAACCAACCACTATCAAAGGGAATGTGATTAACTTGACTGGTGAGGACAAGTGGTTGTCAAATACAAGGCTGCATCAGAATCACTAGGAGGGCTTATTAAAATTCAAATTGCAGGAGTTCCTGTTGTGGCGCAGTGGTTAATGAATCTGACTAGAAACCATGAGGTTGCGGGTTCATTCCCTGCCTTGCTCAGTGGGTTAAGAATCCGGCATTGCCGTGAGCTACGGTGTAGGTTGCAGACGCGGCTCGGATCCCGCGTGGCTGTGGCTGTGGCTGTAGTGTAGGCCGGCGGCTACAGCTGCGATTAGACCCGTAGCCTGGGAACCTCCATATGCTGCTGGAATGGCTCAAGAAAAGGCAAAAAGAGAAAAATAAATAAATAAATAAATAAATAAATAAATAAATTCAAATTGCAGGGAGTTCCCGCCATGGCTCAGCAGAAATGAATCCAACTAGTATCCATGAGGATGCAGGTTCGATCCCTGGCCATGCTCAGTGGGTTAAAGATCCAGCATTGCTGCAAGCTGTGGCACAGGTCGCAGACGTGGCTTGGATCCTGTGTTGCTGTGGCTGTGGTGTAGGCTGGCAGCTATAGCTCCGATTCGACCCATAGCCTGGGAACCTCCATATGCCACAGGTGCGGCCCTAAAAAGACAAAAGACAAAAAAAAAAAAAAAAATCAGATTGCAGGGCTCTAGCCCTAGAGTTTCTGATTCAGTAGTCTTGGGTGGGGTCTAAGAATTTACCCTTTTTTTGTCTTTTTAGGGCCTCACCTGCAGCATAGAGAAGTTCCCAGGCTAGGGGTCCAATCTGTGACCTACACCACAGCTCACAACAATGCTGGATTCTTAACCCACTTAATGAGGCCAGGGATCGAACCCGCATCCTCATGGTTACTAGTTGGATTCATTTCCACTGCACTACAAAGAGAACTCCAGAATTTACTTTTCTGATCGTGCATTTCTAACAAGCCCCCAAATGATGCGGATATTGTTAGGCTGGGAAGCACACTTCGGAGAACTGAGGTAGACCTAATTGGACTAGTTCTGCAGCTGAGGATGGGATCAGTGTACCCTGAGCCACACGGGCTGCATGGAAGAAAGATGTATTCCTGAAAAATACTAGGGGAAGAGAGCCCTCAAGCTTTAATGTGCATGAATCCCTTGGGGTTGTATCAAAACGCAGATTCTCTGCAGTAAGCCTGAGAGTCTCCTGCTCACGCTTGGACCACACTCCGAAGGGAAAGGCACCTGAACCTCGTAACGGTTCAGGCCTTCACTTTCCCAGAGCTGCATGCTGCGCTAACTTCCCAACAGATTCTCCTGCATCTCAGTTACGAGTGGTCCAGTTGGCTTCTTAGACCAGCCCAGAGCACACCCTATCAACTACGGAACCCAGCTCAGAAGCCGTGGTCCATCAGTCTTCAACCGAGGCCCCCGAGTATATCCTCCCTTCCAGCCAGAATCCTTGCACACGGCCTAGAACGTGCCTTGCCCACTCCCGTCCTTTGATCTTTGCATTTGCTCTACACTTCATCTAAACGGTCCTTACCCATCCTCTGCTTCTTTGAAGCTACACCTCTCTCAAGGGCAAGTTCAAAATCTACTTCTCTCCTCTCCCGTATGAATTGATTCTCCACTTACGTGCCAATCCCAGGGTGCCAAGCAGGTGTCCTTCCCCGTCCTGAATTTCCAAAACCCTCAATGTCTGCACCATTCATTAAGCTCTGGTGACTCAGGGCCTTGAATATTAAGTTGCGGTTTTAGTTTTCAACCAGAATATAGCTTTCTTGAGGGTGAGGCCCGCAGCTTCCTTTTTCCCCCCTACATTGTTCACCCCTGAATCTGGGAATAGCAGATGTATTTGACAAATAAAGTTAGGCTAGGCTGCAGTGACAACCCTAACCTTCAAAGGCGTAACTTCACAAAGGTGTATTTATTTCTTCCTCACACGGAGTGAAAGACAGGTCTGGATCCCCACCTCCGCCTTAAAGGAAAGCCATCAGGAGCACGGGCCTCCAAGGCGGCCAAGGCAGGCGAGGGGAGGGGGAAGGAGGCCCTTGGGCTTGTACACGCCTCAGCCGGGAAGTGATACACCATCGCTTCTGCACGCAAGTGATGGGCCAATGCTAGTCCCATGGCTCCAACCTAACTGCAGGGAAGGCTGGGAAATGTACACAAGCACATGGAATATCTGATGAGCACGCATCTATACTGGAGTCCGTAGCAGCAGCTATTTCTTGATCCACTCTTTGAGTCTCTTCCTCCAGGCTATTTTTCAGCTTCAAGAGATCTCTCTTGAGGGCTGAGGACCCAGACCGCACGCAATTCCAGTGTGGCCTTTTCGGACCGTCCTGTGTATTTATACTTTCAGACGCCCGTCTTTACCAGTTCCAGCGCTCGCTCTCTACGCCGTCCCAGTTTTATTTTTTTCTCCATAGTACTAACTGCGAACCAACTTACTTGTGTCTATTGTCCATCTCCCCCCCCAAAATAGCAAGTAAGTTCTATAAGTTCCGTAAGAACACAGTTATTTTGGAGTTCCCATCGTGGCACAGTGGTTAACGAATCCAACTAGGAACCATGAGGTTGCGGGTTCCATCCCTGGCCTTGCTCAGTGGGTTAAGGATCCGGCGTTGCCCTGAGCTGTGGTGTGGGTCGCAGACTTGGCTTGGATCCCGTGATGCTGTGGCTCTGTCGGAGGCCGGTGGCTACAGCTCCGATTCGACCCCTAGCCTGGGAACCCCCATATGCCACGGGAGCGGCCCAAGAAAAGGCAAAAAGACAAAAAAAAAAAAAAAAGAATACAGTTGTTCTGCCGCTGTTGTTCACTATATTTTTGTTGCTTCCGTGTCCCCAGTGCCTAGACCTGTGCCTGACGCATAGGTGGTATTCAATAAACAAAACCAGTGAGTGAACAAATGTGTGAATCATGGGTTTATATGAGAGGAGACGATGCTTCTGCTTTCCTACCAGCTTACTTCCTGGAGGGCAGTGGCCTTGCCTAAGTAGATATACCAAAGGAAAAGTGTATATTAACTACAAAAGCTTGTCCTCTCTAAAACTGCTACTGCCAGAAACATCCCTTGACCCTTTGCTCTGAGCCCTCCTCTGCCCAGCTGTACACTCAAGAGAAGGAGAAGGAGAGACTTAAGAGAAGGCTCCATAAATATTGGTGCCAGGGCTTTTCTTCTCTTAGCTTTGCCTCTGGAGAGACCACGTCCCCAGGGCAGCCTGGGCACATCATCGGAAAGCAAGCTACTAAATAGAGTTTCCAGGGACACTCTGGAACAGTGCTGCTCTTTCCCTCCACCTGAAAAAAAAAAAAAAAAAAAGTTCAAAAAACGCAAGTTATTCTCCACTTCACCAGGTTAGATGCCCAGTTTCCCTCCGGGGAACTTCTTCCCTGGCAAGAACAATAAAATCCCTTTCTTCCAACTGAAGAGGCGGGACTCTTAGGAATAACTCAAGTGCCCTGCTTTTCTGTCTCATCCTCTTTCTTCCTTCACTCCACAAAGCGAAATGTGATAGGAGCATAATTTCTGTAGCTTTTCTAAGAAATTCCTCTTTGCTGGCACATAAAAAGGACTCTCCTGGATTCCTGCCATTGGCCATGGAGCTTTAACACATTGTTGTTGGCTCAGCTGGGGAGCCAAGATGAGTAAAATATTCTCTAAACTCCTGTGGAAATACACAGCAAGTGTTTCCAACCATACTGTATGATTTGACCCAAAATATTTTCCCCCTTTCTATCTGCCAATCCATGTGTTACTTCCCTCAAAACTCCAGGGGCCCTCCTTTCTCAAATCCCATAGCCCTTGAGTTACTAAGAAGATCTGGAGCTACTTCTAACTAGTTTTGTGAACTTCAACAAGTTATCTCCCTTTGCTGGGCTTCTAGTTTCGCATCTATGGGAAGGCATAGATGAGAACTGTTTCCTGAACTTGAGGGTGGACTGACATCTTCTGGAAGGCTTGTGAAAACTGATGACTGGGCCCTTCCTCCAGACTGACGGAGGAAGTTTGAGGGTAGGATTCCAGGATTTGCATCTCCAACAAGTTCCCAAGTGAGGCTGAGGCTGCTGGTTCAGGGATCCCGTTCTGACAGCCACTGTATTAGATGAACTCAGAGGTTCGCATTACCTGTTCATTCAATGAATCCGTAAGTGTGAGTCAGGCTCTTGCGGGTGCAAGTGACAGAAACTTGACTCAAACCAGCTTACATAAGAAAGGGAATTTATCAGCTTCCCATATCCGGGCAGGACTGAGGTGGAGTAGATACTGGATACAGGAATTCAAATTATGTCATGGGATTCCTACCCCACCCTACCCCGCCCCCGCCTCAGCAAGTGGTCCCGATCCCTTCCCTTTTCACAGGGCTTCTTCCATGCTAAGCGCATGAGACACGGCAGTAGACATCCCCAGCTTATATTAGCCCAGATAACAGTCCCAGAGAGGAAAGAGAACTCCTGCTTCCCAGTTCAGGGTAGAATAATGTCAGGGACAGGCTCTCAGGGACCTGGCTTAGACCATCATATGGTGAAGAGGGAGTACTGAGATTGGTGAAGCCTAAGTCACATGCTTTCCCCTTAAGTCGGGGGCTAGAGTGTTGGGAAGGGCAGCGCCCTTCTCAGACCATAAGCTCTGTATCTGTCTGGTCCTTTGTCATATTTTCAGAATCCAGTGCCCAGCAAATAGCAGGCGCTTAACATACATTTGTTGAATGAGTGGATGAGTCATTTCGTGAATGGTGTAAACTTTTCTTAATGAAGCCAAAAATCTTCAAAACTGGTGATCTCATGCACATTGGAGGTAGATGTGAAATTTCTTGAAATTTTCACACAATTTAACTGTGCCCAACCCAAGTATAGGTTGTTGTTTTCTTTTTTTCCAGTAGAGGCTAGAGGAATTACACTAAAATGAAGCATATCCACCACCCCTTATATTCTTTTGGGTTTCTGAGGCTCATGCTTATCCTACTTTGTCTCTGGAAACACAGTCCTGTATTTTTTCCCCTCAAAATAATTATTTCAATTTAGATCCTCTTCAGTGTCTTATAATGAGAACCCTGTAGGCTTTTGTCAGTTGATAATTTTGTTTCTTTTCTTCTTTTTTTGTCTTTTTAGGGCCGCACCCACGGCATATGGAGGTTCCCAGGGTAGGGGTCTAATCGGAGCTACACCTGCTGGCCTACCCCACAGCCACAGCAATGCCAGATCCGAGCTGCATCTGCGACCTACACCACAGCTCACGGCAACGCCAGATCTTCAACCCACTGAGCAAGGCCAAGGATTGAACCCACAACCTCATGGTTCCTAGTTGGATTCGTTTCCTCTGTGCCAAGACGGGAACTTCCTTTTTTGTCATTGTTGTTGTTTTTTGTTTGTTTGTTTGTTTGTTTGCTTTTTGTGGCTGAGCCCCCACAGCTTGAGGAAGTTCCCAGGCCAGGGATCAGGGATTGAACCCAACCCACAGCAGCAACCCGAGCCACAGCAGTGACACAAGCTGGATCCTTTAACCTCTAGGCCACCTGGGAACCTCTAATTGATAGTTTAATAAGACTTAAATTAAGGTTTTTTCCAACAAAGGTAAACATCACCCCCTCCCCAACCCCAGCCTATGTTATATTGGCTTCTTTTTAAGATAATGACTGGATTAGGGGACCTGAGTTCTTTGTTACAAACACTGACTCTTGGGGGTGGGGTACTCAGTTTCCTTATTTGTAAAAGAATGGGGTTGACCAAGATCAATGGTACTCAGACTTGACTGCCCATTACAACCACCTGAGGAGGTTGAAATAAATACTGATGCTTAGGCCCCATCCTCAGAAAACTAGATGTAAATGGTAGGCTCATCAGTGTTTTCAAAAGCTCTTTAGGTGGGTCTAGCGTGCAGCCAGAGTTGAGAACCACCAGCAAGCTCATTCTAATTTAAAAATACTGACTTAGAGCCAGAAAGCCAGCCCCACTACGTAGGCAAATCACTTAATCTCTCTAGGACTCAGTTTCTCTATTTGTAAATGGAGACATGAATAGTACCTAGAATTACTGTGACGATTCAATGAGATGATCCAACTTAAACTCTGCTATTTAGTTTGGTTCACAAATCCAGCCAGTGGTATCTGCATCACTTGGGTGCTTCTTAGAAATGCAAAATCTCAGGTTTCTTCCAGACCTACTGAAACAGACTCTGCATTTCAAAGACCCCCAACGTGATTCTTATACATGTTACAATTTGAGAAGCATTGGTGTTGAGGATTTAGTAGACTATTCGGCACACAGTCAATGTTCAATCAATGCTAGTCACTACTGCTATTTGTACTGATAATTCTCCAGATAAATCTTTCTATTTCCATCCCCAATTTTTTCAGACCCCTCACTTTTTCATTTTTGTACTGTTCTTTAAAATAAGCATTTATTCTCAACGTTACTCATTATTAAAGATGTAAAATACAAATATGTTTTAATTATAAGGGGAAACATTTCATAACCAAGTTTGGGGGTATTTTTGGGGGGGGAATTGTTTGTTTTTGGTAAATTGAATCTATTTCTGCATTGCCCATCTTCAGTGCCCTTGACAGCCACACAGCTCTTTTTCAGTTTAGAAAAATAAAAATGTATTTCACATAATTAGGATTGTTCTTTAAAATCACCACGTGAGGTATATTCTACTTAAAAGCAGAGATTATTCAAAGAGCAAGTCCTTGGCCCCTGCATGAAGATCTAAAGATGCGGATACTTAGCAATCTTGGTTCAACATAAGAGAGTTGCTACTGGCTGCTGATATCCTTGCCTCTGAGGATGGAGTCTCCATTGGCATCTATGTGATTAAGGAAGCTAAGACCACCAGCTAAGACCCTACTGTTTTTCCTCCCTTACAAAGGCAGAATTTCTTCTGGTATTTGCTTATGAAAATTAAGGATATTCCTTGTCTTTAGAAAACAGAATTATAATTATAATCCTTTTTTTTTTTTTTTTTTTTTTGGCTACACCTATGCATAGCCAAGTTCCTCAGCCAGGGATCAAACCCATGCCCAGTTGCAACCTTGATCCTCCGTTTCTTGCCACTTGTAGCGTGGTGCTGCTTGTAAGAAACGCAGAATCTCAGGCTCCACTCCAAACCTACTTGCATCAGAATTGTGTAGGAGAAAATGTCCCACTAAAATGTAGAAAGGAGAGACCCCGGCCATGATGACTAAGCAAAGTCTAGCCAACTGCCCCAACCAGTCCTCCCCCATGCATCTGCTTCTGTAAATTTGTTGCCGCATCTACTACCTTGCCTGACGTCACTCCAGTCCAACTAGCCAAGCTTGGACCCGGAAGACGTAGCCCATAAAAGCCTTGTGAAACCCTTCTTTCGGGGCTCAGACTCTGGAGAGTGATCTCATCTGAGCCTGCCGGCGTCATAAACCTGAGTTCTCCAACTCTCCGAGTGCTCGCTTGGTTTCTCGCCGGGTAAAAGAGCTGATCCACTACGGCCACAGAGCTGCTGGAGCTGGTACGCTACAGCCACGGGGCTGTCGCCAGAGCTGATACGCTGCAGCACAGGGCTGCTGGGTATCTGCCGTAACAATTGTGGGGTTTTTTTTTATTTTATTTTATTTTTTTAATTACGGCTGCACCCGAGGCATATGGAACTTCCTGGGCCAGGGACTGAATCTGAGCCATAGCTTCAACCTACTCTGCAGCTGCAGCAATACCAAATACTTAACCCACTACACTGGGCCAGGGATCAAACCTGAATCTCCACAGCCACCCAAGCCCATGCAGTCCGACTCTTAACCCACTGCGCTAGCAGGAACTCCCATCTCTCTCTCTCTCTCCTTTTTTTATTTTTAATAAAACAAGGAATTTTAATTATAAATGCAGCTCTCTTGTAAACTGGCTGTGCTACTTTTAACTTTTTGAAACTTTACTTTTAAATATTTTCTAGCTTTATTGAGATATAATTGACACATAACAACATCTATAAGCTCAAGATATATAACATGTTGATCAGATACATTTATATATTGTAAAGTGATTATCAGCATAGCACGAGCTACCATTTCTATCCCATCCCATAACAGAATTGGTATTTTAATGAGATACCCAAATGATCTGTTTGGACATTAAAATTTAAGACACAGGAGTTCCTCTGTGGAGATTAAAGGTCTGGTGTTGTCACTGAAGTGGCTCAGGTTGCTGCTGTGGTACAGGTTCAATCCCTGGTCCAAGAACTTGCCACAAATGTGGCCAAAAGACTTTTTTTTTTTTTTTTTAAGAAACACTGTTCTTGGCCATCATCCAAAAGTTTACAAACAGTAAATGCTGGAGAGGGTGTGGAGAAAAAGGAACCCTATGACACTGTTGGTGGGATTGTAAATTGGTGCAACCACTGCGGAAAACAGTGTGGAGATTCCTCTGAAAACTACACATAGAACTCCCATGTGACCCAGCAATCCCACTCCTGGGCATCTATCCAGAGAAACCCATGACTCGCAAAGACACATGTACTCCAGTGTTCATTGCAGCACTCTTTGCAATAGCCAAGACATGGAAACAACCTAAATGCCCATCGACAGAGGAGTGGATCAAGAAGAGGTGGTACAGAGGCACAATGGAATATCACTCGGCCATTAAAAGGAACGAAATACCGGCATTTTTAGCAACAGGGATGGACCTAGAAATGATCATGCTAAGTAAAGTCAGCCAGACAATGAGACACCCACATCCAATGCTTTCACTGACATGTGGAGTCTGAAAAAAGGACAGACGGAACTTCTTTGCAGAACAGATACTGACTCACAGACTTTGAAAAGCTTATGGTTTCCAAAGGAGACAGTTCAGGGGGTGGGGGGATGCGCTGGGCGTGTGGGGTGGGAATCCTATAAAATTGGATCATGATGATCATTGTACAACTACGAATGTAATAAATTCATTGAGTAATAATCATAAAAAAGAAACACTGTTCTTGATACTTTTACACATTATCTTCCTACTCCATGTTTTTAAAAATTGATTTAGGGGAGTATTGACACTTTGTCTTGAATATTTTTTCCTCTAAATAAATTTTAAAAACCTCCAAACATTAATGCCTTCCACTTCCCCTTATTTTGAGGGACTACTTTTCCCCTCATTATCCCCCTTGATTTTCTCATTTTTAGTCATACACTTTATTCATCATTCCAGAAAGTGAGTCTGTGAAATAAGAGGTTGTAAGACTGTTCCCAAGAGCCCCCAGGGGACCATGTGCAAAACTATCAGTCACACCCCTTATGAGGCAACTAATTTCTTATCATCAATGGGAAGTTCTTTTGTGTCCTCAAAGATGGCTTTTGCAAACAGAAAATATTATTCGGAGGTTAATTTGGTTCTTGGAAATCATTTTCTATTTAAATTAACAAAGTTTAAAACTTAAAAACTGAGATCTTTCTTAAGCTTTTAAGATCAACCTACAAATCCTGCTGTTTTCTTTATAAATACAATTGTTTTTTAATCAATAATTTTACAGGGACTTTGACAACTAAGTCCTTTAAAAATTTAAATTAAATTTACACATTTATTTTCTGTTTAAATATATCAGTTGTCTCCTAACAAAGAACTTCCTCAAGAATGTTACTGATTCTAATAAATCTGATAAAGTTAAACTTCTAAATAAGCTCTTTCAGGAGTTCCCATTGTGGCTCAGCGGAAACGAACCTGTCTAGTTATCCATGGCCTTGCTCAGTGGGTTAAGGACCTGGCATTGCCATGAGCTGTGGTGTAGGCTGCGGACGCAGGTTGGGTCCTGAGTTGCCATGGCGGTGGTATAGGCCAGCAGCTATAGGTCTAATTTGACTCCCTAACCTGGGAACTTCCATTTGCCATGGATGTGGCCCTAGAGAGACCAAAAAAAAAAAAAAAAGAGAGAGAGAGAGAGAGAGAGAGAGAGAGAAAGAGAAAGAAAAAGACGGGGGAAAAAAAAAGTTCTTTCAAATGTTCTAATACTGTTTGCAAACTTGGTAAATTAGTCATCACAAGCCTAAGTCAATTACTCATGGACACATTTTAAATTAGAAACTTAGGGATAATTTGTTAGACAATCAAATACTCAAAATTATTTTAAACATCCCAAGTAGGAACATGCAGAGAATTCCCAATTATAAGACAAAAATATTAATACTATGGGCTTGATTAATTTACCTAGCTCGACGCTTAACTGTCTATCTTCACAGAGTTAAAGCATTGGTTCTCAACAGGGAGTGACTATGCCTCTTCAAGGCACATTTGCCAACGTGCAGGGACATTTTTATTGTCACAACCTGAGTGGAGGAGAAGTTCCGCCGGCATCTAGTGGCTAGAGGTCAGGGACGCTGCTCTATATCCTTCCATGCAAAGGACAGTCCCCCACAGCAGAGAATTATCCAGCACAAAATACCAGTGGTGCCCAAGTGGAGAAACTCTGGCTTAAAGGTGCTATTTAAGGAGACAATGATGCCATCGCAAGCACTCTGAGGTCATGCCTCAAGTGAATTTTGGGGTTGTCTTCTCAGTTGACTGAGATTTGGTCAGAATACGGAGCTAGACATTTATAGTGATCTTTCTTACAACTCAAACTGCCTTACAGTGCCCCCACCACACACACGTATTTTTTTTTTCATAGTGGTTATCCCAGTGGGCAACTCCAAGTTCAGATCCCATAAAGGAGGTTAGTTTTGCTGTTAGAATCCCCTGGCCAAGTTCAAGTCAAGGCTTATTTACTTGTGTAACTTCTTTTGCCTTTTTCATCTGATAAGAGTCAATAAGAGACCCTTCAATCCAGAGTGCTTCGCTGATTGGACTTATCTAATCCACCTATAGCTTTATTCTATTATGAAATTTTATCCTACTTCATGGGGCTGAAACACTTGAAGGACTCTTATTGGATTCTGCCTATTTGTCAGGTTTACTCGGGCTAGATGGTCAAGTTCTAAAGTCATTCTAATGCTGATTATGATGAAAAAATATATATTTATGTAAATAAATCTGTACAATTATGCTATATTAAAGTATTTAATATAGTGTAGATGATATACATGATACATATAGTATACATACACTATAGGTATATAAATTATATATATCATTACATGTCTAGCATGTGTCAAGCACTGATACTGTACATTAATAGTGCTCTAGGCATAAGAACCGCAATTTAAACTGCTTATAGTTTTCTTTTTTCTTTCTTTTTTTTTTTTTTTTTTTTTTTTTTGTCTTTTTGAGGGCTGCACTTGCAGCATACGGAGGTTCCCAAGCTAGGGGTCTAATTGGAGCTGCAGCCGCCGGCCTACACCACAGCCGCAGCAACTTGGGACCCAAGCCACATCTGTGACCTACATCTCAGATCCTTAATCCACTGATTGAGGCCGGGGATCGAACCTGCAACCTCATGGTTCCTAGTGGGATTTGTTTCCGCTGCACCATGACGGGAACTCCATAAACCGCTTATAGTTTTTTATAAGCCTCTCTCTCAATGCTTTCAAACTAATCAAGCTTTCCTATCCACTCATTCACCAAGTATTCATCGAGTATCTATTACGTGCCATATACTGTGGGAGGTACTGGGGATAAAAGGGGGCAAAGATATACATGTTCTCCACTCTCATTGACATTACAGTCTAAGGCTCTTTTTAGGATTAAATGAGATAATATATGACCACTCTTTATACTCCTAAATTACTATGCAAACTCCAAAGATTCAGGCACACAGAGGCTACCGCAGATTCAAGTGGGAAAAGGTTGCATCTACAAGGTTTAGAGTCATCTCAGGGTTGAATTCTGGAAAGTTTCAATTCTTTTTTCTTTATAACAAAAATCACAAAGGAATGTGGTTACCCTGCTCTTGAGTGTGGATGAATAAGGTTGACGCGGTCAGTAAGAGAGGCTCTGCTATCCGCAATCTGTGGCTATCAAGACTGCCCTCGGGCCAACATCAGGCCTTTCCCAAAGGAGGAGGACTGTGACTGGGTAGTTATTATGGGCCAGGTCTGGATGGTGTAGTTCACTTTTGCTTGTATTTCATTGGCCAGGCTAGAGATCAGCCATATTGCTACACCTAACTGGAGGAAGGGGATCTAGTTTTAGGGATCAGCCAACCACTCTCTAACGCGCCCATTCATGCAAGATTGATTAATTATGGTGGACAGGGTTATGTGAAAACCCTGGACTGAGCATCTTGAGTCTTGATACTTGATTCATTTTATATTTCTAAAGCTTAAGAGTTACACTTAAAAAAAGGATAAAACATATGTGTGTTAGTTTCTGAGGGCAATTGTCTCTGCCTCTTAAGGCCACAGTTTTTTCATTTATAAAAGAAAACACTTAAGTAACAAAAATTACAGCATAAATAAAACAGAAAACAGAAAAACAATAGAATCAATGAAACAAAAGTTGATTCTTTGATAAGATGAGCAAAATAACAGATCTCTAGCTATACTGACCAAGAAAAAAAGAAGACTCAAATTATCAAAATCAGAAAAAAAAGAGGGGCTATTACTATTAACTTTAAAGAAATAAAGAAGATTATAATGGAATACTATTAACAACTCTATGCCAACAAATTAGATAACTTAGATGAAAAATGTCTAGAAAGACACAAACTACTTAAAGTGACTCAAGAAGAAATAGAAAATGTAGACCTAAGCAAGCAAAGAGGCTAGATGAGTAACTAAACTACCCACAAAGAAAAGCCCTGGTCCAGGTAGCTTCACTGATAAATTCTACCAAGTATTTAAAGAATTAGTACCAGGAGTTCCCATTGTGGTGCAGCAGAAATGAATCCTACTAGGAACCATGAGGTTGCGGGTTCAATCCCTGGCCTCCCTCAGTGGGTTAAGGATCTGGCGTTGCCATGGCTGTCGTGTAGGCTTCAGACGTGGCTCGGATCCTGCGTTGCTGTGGCTGTGGCAAGGCCCACAGGTGTAGCTTTGATTCAACCCCTAGCCTGGGAACCTCCATATGCTATGGGTGAGGCCCTAAAAAGCAAAAAAAACAAAAACAAAAAACCTATTCTTCACAAACTTCTGCCAAAAAAAAAAAAAAAAAGAGGAAGGTATGATTTCCAACTCATTCTATGAGGCCAGGATTGCCCTGACAACAAAACCAGACAAAGACACCATAAGGAAAGAAAACTACGGACCAATATCTGTCATAAATACAGATGCAAAAATCCACAATAACATATAAAAAGGATCATACACTGTGACCAAGTGTAATTTATCCCAGAAATGTAAGTTGGTTAAATATGCAAAAATCTATTACTGTTATACACTAAATTAAGAAAATAAAGGGGAAAAAACCATGTGATCATCTCAGTAGATACAGAAAAAATAACATGTGAAACTATTCAACACCTCTTCATAATAAAAACACTCAACAAATTAGGAATACAAGGGAATTTTCTCAACCTGATAAAAAGCATCTACCAAAAGCAAAACAAAACAAAACAAAAACCCCCAGAACTAGCATAATACTTAACGGCTTTCCCTAAAATAAGGAACAAGAGAAGGATGACTACTCTCAATGTATCAATTTAACATGGTACTAGAGTTTCTAGCCAGGGAAATTAACGAAAAAAGAAAAAAAAAGGCAGCCACATCAGGAAAGCAGTAGTATAACTATCTCCTTTGACAGATAACACAACCTGATATACAGAAAATCCTAAATAATTCTCTAAAATCTACTAGAACTAATAAACAAGATCAGAAAGATTGTGGGATAAAAAATCAATATACACAGTTCCCTCTGTGGAGCACTGGGTTGAAAATCTTGACTGTAATGGCTTGGGTCAGTGCAGAGGTGTAGGTTCCCTCCCTGGCCAGGTACAGTGGGTCAAAGAATTCAGCATGGCCATAGCTGTGGTGTAGGTTGCAGCTGTGGATTGGATTCAATCCCTGGCCTAGGAAATTCCTCATGCCATGGATGTGGCCATTGAAAAAAAAAAAAAAAAATCAATACTCCCAAATCAATTGTATTTCTATATACTTACAATGAACAATCAGAAAATGAAATTTTTAAAAAATCCCATTTACACTAGCACCTAAAATAATAAAACACTCAGGAATAAAATTTTAAAAAGAGGAAGTTATTGGTGTGGCTCAGGAGTTAACAAACCTGACTAGCATCCATGAGGATGCAAGTTCGGTCCCTGGCCTTGTTGAGTGGGTTAAGGATCCGGCATTGCCATGAGCTGTGGTGTAGGTCACAGACATAGCTCGGATCCTGAGTTGCTGTGGCTGTGGCATAGGCTGGCGGCTACAGCTCTGATAGGACCCTTAGCCTGAGAACCTCCATGTGCTATGGATGTGGCCCTAAAAAAGACAAATAAAAAATTAAAAAATTAATACAATTTTAAAAAGAAATTCAAAACTTATATTCTGAAAACTACAAAACATTGTTGAAAGAAATTTAAGACCTAAACAAACGGACAGAAATTCATGTTCACAGATCCGAAGAGTTAAACTGTTAAGATGGCAATAGTCTTCAAGTTGATCTGTTAGGTAGGATAGGAAAGGGAATCAGACCTGGGTGACTCAGAACAGGTCATTTATCATTACCAAAAACCAGAGGCCTGAGATCAAACAGTAAGGACCAGCGCGGACAGCAGCGGCACGCTCTTTGGAGCATTTCCCTGTAACTTATCCCCCGTGCAGATAAGGCATTCTGTCCAAAACCGATCGGAGGATCAAAACGCACCCCCATACAGAGATCAAACAACACTCAGCCCTAACACATGGTGAAGGGGGCCAGGGCAGGAGAAACTAGTGGGCCTGGGGTGGGAGAAACTGGGTCCGCAAACAGGTCTGCAGCATGGGGATAGAGGAGGAAACCCAACTGTGAGAAGACCCAGAACCCACTCCAGGGTGGCGCCCTCTCTCTGAGGGCATGAATATATTTGCTGTGCACTTGACTCCGGAGAACTTGATTGCCATCTGCAAGGCAACCGGTGGCGGCGGCAGTGGCGGCGGCAGTGCCTTTCCTTACAGCAGACAGACCAGGATCGGCCCCCTTCAAAAGCACCCTAACAAGAGCTGTAACTTTTGACCTAAGACGCTATTGCTTTAAGGGGACTTCCCTTCAATTCAGAGCCACTGCTGTTTGGAAATGAACACTCCTGCCTAGAGTGCCTGCCTGCCTCGATCCCTTGCACTGTGTCAGTTCCAACTTGGCAAAACCACCGCCTCTACCCCAAGGCCGCTACAACACTTCCCAGGTGGAATGGTCCCCACCAGGTGGCCCACCACTCCAAATCCTTGCTGCATGTGGGCAAGAAATGTGAGAAATAACACAGAGAACCATAACAGATCTATAGATTAAATGTAAAATCTAGTCCGGTTTTTTACAGAAATTGACAAGCTGTTCTTAAAATTCATATGGACATGGAAGGGACTGAGAATAGCCAAAACAATCTTTAAAAAGAATAACAAATTCGGACTTAAACTTATTGATTTCAAATCTTTAGACAAAACTACATTAATCAAGATAGTGTGGTACCGGCATAAGGTCAGACATATATATACACAGATCAATGGAATAGAATTAAGAGTCCAGAAATACTTTCACATTTACAGTGAATTGATTTTCAACAAGGGTACCAAAACAATTCAATAGGGCAAGAGTAGTCATTTCAACAAATGGTTTTGGAACAACTGGATACCCACATGCAAAAGAATGAAGTTGGATCCCTACTTTACTCCATATACAAAAGTTAACTCAAAAAGAATCAAAGACCTACATATAAAAGCAGAAAATGTAAAACTCTTAGAAGAAGATATAAGCCTATATCTTCCTGGCCTTAGATTAGGTGATGATTTCTTAGACATGATACCAAATGCACAAATAACAAAAGAAAAAATAGTGAGATTGTACCTAATAAAAATTAAGAAACGTTGTGCTTCAAAAAACAGCATCAAAAAAATAAAAACACAACTCACAAAAGAAAATATTTGTGAAGGGGAGGAAAAATAATTTCCCCTCTACCTTTCTAGGTTCTTGGCTGAGACCTCCCTCTCTCCCATTATAAAAAGACAGACTAACAGGAGAAAAACAAACAGAAGTTTAAGAACACATATCCCTCAGAAAATACTCTGGAAAATTCAGCAACTCTCTGAAATGGCCCAAGTCTCCACCTTCAATCCCACCTCCAGCTAAAGACAAAAGATGCGGGGCTACGATTGGAGAAGGCCTTTTGATGGGAGGTGACCCGGAACCACACAGTAAATAAGGCTAAGGTTGTTATGCAGATTTAAGGTCACGCCTTCTCCACTGATGAAGAGTTTCTAGAGATTTAGTCATTCTTCTCTTCCTGGTACAGAGATGGAGACACCCTTAAAAATGGAGATTTTCCTTATAAATGTAAATATCTCTAACAAGAGGGCAACTTTCACTATGCTTTCAGCAAGTCTCCCTTGTCTGCAGCCTCTCAAAAATAATCAATATGCCAGAGAGGCATACTTAGGGGTGGCAAATTCTGCTCTCCTTCATTTGCAAATCATATAACCGATAGGGGACTTGTTCTTAGAAAATATAAAGAACCCTTACAATTCAATAATAAAAAGACAAACCAGTTTAAAAACAGGCAGAAGGACTGAACAGACATCTCTCTAAAGAAGATATACGAATGGCCAATAAGGAGTTCCCATAGTGGCTCAGCAGTTAAGAAACTAGACTAGTATACATGAGGATGCGGGTTCGATCCCCGGCCTCCCTCAGTGGGTTAACGATTTGCCGTGAGCTGTGGTGTAGGCTGCAGATGCGGCTCAGATCCCAAGTTGCTGTGGCTGTGGCGTAAGCCAGTGGCTACAGCTCCAATTAGACACCTAGCCTGGGAACCTCCATATGCTCGGGTATGGCCCTAAAAAGACAAAAAGACAAAAAAAAAAAAAAAAAAAAAAAAAGCCAATAAGCACATGAAAACTGGCTCATCAACATTAATTATCAAGGAAATCCAAATCCAAACCCTAATGAGATACCATTTCATACCTAATAGGATGACTATAATTGAAAGAAGAGAAAATAACAAGTATTGGTCCAAGGATACAGAGAATCAGAACCCTCATACACTGCTGGGGGGAATGTAAAATGGTAAACCTGTTTTGAAACAGTGTGATAGTTCCTCAAAAGATTTTATAGAGTTACCACATGATCCAGCAATACAACTCTTTGGTACATACCCAAGAAAAATAAAAACATACACCTACACAAAGACCTTCACATGAATCTTCATGGAAGCATTCTTTGTAATAGCCAAAAATTGGGAAGAGGCAAATGTCTATCAACTGATGAAGGGATAAACAAGATGCAGCATAGCCATACAATAAAATATTACTTGGCCATGAAAAGGAAGGCAGTACTGTTGTGTATTGGTTTAAGAGGATTTCTAACACACTTGTTTGGATCTAAGCACGAGGTCGTTTAGTTCTAAGAGTGAAATTGTTTACATTGAGGAGGCTATGTCCAGATGCCGTCATCAACATCTGTGGTTGTCAATAAGCACTGAGTAGCCCAGCAACTGAGCTACTGAACATGTGGAAGAGCCACCAAGGCTGGGGAATGTTTAAGCTTTAAATACCAAGGGGTTAGACCAGCAACTAGAGAGCGTTCGGTGTGGGTGAGTCTACTCTTGGTTCATCTAAATAGCTCTCCAAAGACCTTGAAGCATTACCTCCTGCCCAGGCCAAGCGACTCTTTGTCGGCAGTGGTGAGACCATGAAGTGCCCTGTGAAGGAGATCTTGCCCACCAAGATCACCAGTGCCTTTATTCCCTGGCAATGTGCTCTAGAAACAAGAGACTGTTACTTTTATACCCGCAGCTGGATGTCAGCTCTTGGTTGGCTAAGCCGACTCTCCAGAGAACCAATTCGCAGAGAGATATACCTCCTCTAAATTTGGACTTTATTCCTTTTATCTTTTCCTTGCCTGGGACACTAGTGTGATTAATCTATCACTGGTTTGGAGTATTTCTTTATTGGCTTATTAAGAGACATCATCCTGTATGCTACTGGCTTATGAAATTATTATAACTCCTGCACTGAACTTGTGTTAAATAAATTATTGGCACAGACAATCTCAGTCTCTGAGCATAATTTGGTGCCAAACAAAACAGGTACTGATACATGTTACAACACGGATGACCCTAGAAAACATGATGCTAAGTGAAGAGGTCACTCCTAAAAGGCCACAAACTGTATATTGCATAATTTCATTTATATGAAATGTTCAGAATAGGAAAATATATAGAGATAAAAGGTAGATTAGGGTTAGAGTGGGGCAGGATGGTGGTGGTGGGGTTTGAGGGAAAATGGGAAGTGACTGTTAATGGGTAAGGGGTTTCTTTTTAGGGTGAAGAAATATTCACAAATTTATTGTGGTGATGATTGTACAACTTTAAATATACAAAAAATACATCAAATTGTACCCTTTAAAGGGGTGAATTGTATGCTATGTGAATCATATTTCAATAAAGCTGTTGTTGAAAAAAATTTAAGAAGGCATTGGTGGTTAAGTCTCTATCAACTGGGATGCTCTAGAACTGATTTATCTAAATGAACACATCAGGGATCCCCAGGGTAATCAAAATGATAAAGCCCCACACAAAGAGCTTCTTTTTAGGTTACTTCTATAGGGTAACAAAACTCTGTGTGTGTGTGTGTGTGTGTGTATGTATGTGTGTGTGAGCACACAAAGGCATGCGCGCGCATATGCAGGGATTTATATAATCTGCGTTTAGTCCACTTGTTCAAACAACAACACATTGAAACTCCAAAAATCTTGGGAGCCACAGCTTCAAATACTTTTATATTCATTGTGAGAAATACCTGTTTATTTGTTTCTTGGGCTTGTGGTAAGGAAATTAAAATCTAGTCATAGTTATCTCAACAGATGCATGCCCATGGCAGAACTCACCCTGGTGGTGAACTGGTGCCTGGAGCACCATAGCTCTAACAAGAAGCTATCTCTGCTTAGTCATACCATTAAAAAAAAAAAAAAAAAAGTCAATTCTATCAACTTGGAAGCCGTACGTAAGAATGCCAATGGCTAAGAAAATATGAATCATGAGGGTTGTGATAAGGAAAACTGGATTACATTTGCATGCTATTTAAAATCTATTATGTGTGCAGTTGTCTTATACATTATTTGATACTGAGTTAGTTACATCTAGGAATACAGATCCCAGGACAAACTTTTAAATATACTTTCTTATCTACCCTCTAAGAAACTGGGAGCCAATGTGGAGCTGCAACTCAATCTTCTACTTCCAATCTCGGCTCTGATTTTAAAAACGTATCAATTCACCCAAACACAAGAACATTTATCCAGTTATAAAATTGTATCGTAAATATTCAAGCTTTCCAAAGAGTGCAACCGAGCTGCTGAACCCCTTGAGCTACCAATAAAGAAAGTCCTTCTCTATACACAGATCTTGCTAAAGCCATGAACAGCATCTTAGTGAAATTCGCCTAATCACATTTTCCAGAAATGCCCCCAAATGTTTATTTTTGCTTAAAGGATGAAAATTGCTTGCCAGTTACTAAAATGTACGCTTGTGTCAAAGTGAATGCCAGCCCTTGAAACTTTCTAACTATATATTTGTGAAGAAGAAGTAGTAATACCATGGAGAGGATTGAGATCTATATCCAGAAGATGGTGTCAAGAGTCAAAATAATTGGTGCTCACTTGAAATATAGGTAATTTTATGTGTAAGATCAGCTCCTGTTAAATAAAGCCAAACAGACATTTCAAAACAAACAAACAAAAATACAGCATTTGGAAGAAGGCAGTAAGTGAACAGGATCTTTGGCAGGTACTTCTGAGATCAAATATTACCTTATTAGTCAGAGTTGCAGCAGGGAACAGAAGGCACACTCAGCTGGGATGTGTGAAGACAATTCAGTGAAGAGACTATTTATGGAAGTATGTTCGGGGTTAAGGGAATCAAGGGATGTCAGGGTGTTCAGAGACCAGCAACAGTGGGAAGCTTACTACCCCTGGGTTGCAAAGGAGAAGGGAAAGAAATGATGTTTTCAGCTCCCAGGGAGAGCTGGAGCCACAGACAAGGAAAGACTAACAGAAGCTGGAGTTAGGAAGGGAGGCGACTGCTGCCATAGATGCTCCTATAGATGGAGAAGAGAGGCGCTGCGAAGAATCACCCAACCTCTCTCCTTCTTCTCCTACGCTCCAGTCTCCTGTGGTGATTGCCCCTGGCCGAACCCAAACAGAAACCAGAGGATAAGCAAGTCTTGGGGTGCAGAGTAGGAGCTGGATGGGCCAAAAATGGATTAGGAAGAGGGATTCAAGCAAAGAATACCCAGCATGCTGTAGAAGGTGAAAACGGGGATAAAAACAGTACGTACCTCCTAGGATTAAATGCGATTGCACATATATTTCTTAACCCAACACCAGGCATAGAAGAAACAGCCAATTAATGCTAGCTATCGTTTTCACAGTAAAGGCTACTGAAGGTACAGACATACTTACTTGTTTCAAGTTATAGCCAGTTTATCAATCAATGTTAAGATTTAAGACCTCTTGAATGTGATTCTGAAAGCTGGCTTGCATGGATGTCTTTCCAAGCTGCCTTTTTCCATTAAACCTCAAGACTTTATACTCCGTAACAGAGCCAGTGATGTGTCAGGCAGCAACGTTATCTCCTCCAAATAATAAAGCAGAAACCAGAGAATGTGGAGGAACTCCTCCTTCCCCTCTGGAAAAATAATACATTAAAAGTCCACGTTTTTTTCTCTTTTGATTTGCAGATGGACTCATAAAACATGAGTATTCTAGATTCTTCAGCTCCCAAAATTCCTCCCCACCTGCCTTTGATGCCTGAAATTCTTCTATAAAGGAATATAGTTTTTCCTTCTGTAAGACATGGCAATAAAAACTGCCCTTGGGAAAAGAGCATATTGACCAAGAGTTCAGATGCTTCCCAGACAGCAAATTTTGATACAGGCAGAAAGGGAGTGAACTGGCTGCCTTTAACTACTCAGGCCCTGCTGAGACTGAAAGAGGCAAGATAAGTGGGAGTGCTCCCCACTGGCTGTGCCAGGAAAGGAAGGTTCCCAAGGCCTGGGCTGAATTAAAAGGGCTGTGACTCAAGGCAGTCTGAGCAGTGCAGCCAGCTGCAGGGGAGAACCAGAATAGCTCTTGACTGGAGCCAAGGTCAGAGCTGGGAAGTCAATTTCATGTGTGCCATCCAAAAGGTGAGGCCAGGACAGAAAATTAGTATGGAATGTGAGTTGTGCCTAGGGGCCATGGTCAAAACACCTAACAACATGTATAGTGACATAGAGATGCATATATAGAAATATATGTAGATAGAGATAAAGACAGATTTGGATATGTTAATATATATATAACATATTAATAAATATTAAATGCTTATAAATCCCTTTAGTCTCTAAAATCTATATATTTATATATTATAAAGCTGCTTATTAGAGCATTCATCTAATAGTTCTAAACATTTCTAAATTATTTGTTGATTTTCAGAAAATCTTAATGTAATCTTTTGTTTGATATGGCCTGTTAAAGGCCTCTGAGTGACCAACGATTTGACATAGGGAGCAACGTCAATTCTCCTAACTACACCATTAAATTGATAATCATTAGGGGAGTTCCCATCGTGGCTCAGCAGTAAGGAAGCTGACTAGTATCCATGAGGACGTAGGTTCGACCCCGGGCCTCACTCAGTGGGTTAAGGATCCAGCGTTGCTGTGGCTACGGTGTAGGCCAGCAGCTGAAGAAGCTCCAATTGGACCCCTAGCCTGGGAACTTCCATATGCCACAGGTGCAGCCCTAAAAAGCAAAAAAAAAAAAAAAAAAAAAAAAAAAAGATAATCATTAGGTAGCTTATAGTCTCAATTCACGGTATTATCATATTGTTCACGGTGCTGATGACTTTTTTAGCCTCTTTTGAACTATAGCATTAACATTTAAACACTTCCTGGTTCTCACAGTTCTGTTTGAGAATTCTGTAGATTCAACGCATTTTTTATTTTTATGACATTTTAGGACTAAGTCCTGAAAATCACTGATTGGAAGTTTATATAAAATTGGTTGTCTTGGAGTTCCTGTCCTGGCTCAGCAGAAATAAATATGACTATCATCCATGAGGACGCAGGTTCGATTCCTGGCCTTGCTCGCTGGGTTAAGGATCCGGTGTTGCCATGAGCTATGGTGTAGATGGCAGAGGCGGTTTGGATCCCACGTTGCTGTGGCTGTGGTGTAGGCCGGCAGTTACAGCTCCAATTTGACCCCTAGCCTGGGAACCTCCATATGCCACATTTTGTGGCCCTAAAAAGACACACACACACAAAATTGGTTGTCTTAATTAAAATTTTTTGTTGTACTTCAATCCAAAGAGACTTACAAACATCATTTGGTCAAATTTCAGGTTTTAATAGTATGTATTTTTTCCTCATATTTATCATTAAACAACACATCCATTTTTAAATAATTTTTAAGGTAAGTGAATACTATTCCATCTTGGAATTGAGGTTTACTTAGTTTCCAAGGGTATGTCCTAACTCTCTATCTCTAATAATGTCATCCACCTCTCTTTACCCTTTGATTTTGTTTTATATACTCAATATATTTTGCCTTTCATCAAATTAATCTATCAGCTTTACCATCAAAACTTTTCAGGTAAAACATTCTCTGACATAGATCATACAAATGTTTGCTTAGGTCAGTTTCCCAAGGCAATAGAAATAAAAACAATAATAAACCAATAGGACCTAATCAAACTTACAAGCTTTTGCATGACAAAGGAAACCATTCACAAAATGAAAAGACAACCTACAGAATGGCAGAAAATAGTTGCGAACTGACATGGGCTTAATTTCCAAAATATACTTACAACTACACAACAAAAAAACAAACAACCCAGTCGAAAAATGGGCAGAAGGCCTAAACAGACATTTCTCCAAAGAAGACATACAGATGGCCAACAGGCACATGAAAAGATGCTCAACATCACTAATCATCGGAGAAGTGCAAATCAAGACTACAATGAGATACCACCTCACACCAGTCAGAATGTCCATCCATTAATAAGACTACAAATAACAAATGCTGGAGAGGGTAGGAAGAAAAGGCAACCCTCCTACAATGTCGGTGGGAATGTAAGTTGGTACAACCACTACGGAAAATAGTATGGAGGTTCCTCAGAAAACTGAAAATAGTTACCATATGAGCCAGCAATCCCACTCCCAGGCATATATCCAGACAAAACTGTAATTCAGAAAGACATATGCACCCCTATGTCCATAGCAGCACTATTCACAATAGCCGAGACATGGAAACAATTGAAACGTCCATCAGCAGATGAAGAATTAAGATGTGGTACATATATACAAGGTGATACTACTCAGCCATTAAAAACGAATGAACTAATGCCATTTGCAGCAACATGGATGCAACTAGAGATTATCATACTAAGTAAAGTAAGTCAGAAACAGGAAGACAAATATCATACGATACCGCTTATATGTAGAATCTAAAATATAGCACAAATGAACCTATCTCTAAAACATAAATAGGCTCACAGACATGGAGAAGTGAGTTGTGGTTGCCAAGGGGGAGGAGGGAGTGCAATGGACTGGGAGTTGGGGTTAGTAGATGCAAACTACTACATTTGAATGGATAAACAAGGTCCTACTATATAGCACAGGGAACTATATCCAATCCCTTAGGATAGACCATGACAGAAAAGAACATTAAAAAAGAATGTAGGAAGGAGTCCCCATTATGGCTCAGAGGATTATGAACCTGACTAGTATCCATGAGGATGTGGCTGTGGCATAGGCCAGCAGCTGTACCTCCCACTGGATCCCTACCCTGGGAATTTTCATATGTCGTGGGTGCAGCACTGAAAAGAAAAAAAAAAAGGGGAGTTCCCGTCGTGGCGCAGTGGTTAACGAATCCGACTAGGAACCATGAGGTTGCGGGTTCGGTCCCTGGCCTTGCTCAGTGGGTTAATGATCCGGCATTGCCGTGAGCTGTGGTGTAGGTCGCAGACGCGGCTCAGATCCCACGTTGCTGTGGCTCTGGCGTAGGCCGGCGGCTACAGCTCCGATTCGACCCCTAGCCTGGGAACCTCCATATGCCGTGGGAGCGGCCCAAGAAATGGTAAAAAGACAAAAGACAAAAAAAAAAAAAGGAATTATATGGAAGTTCCCCTGTGATGCAGTAGGTTAAGCATCTGACATTATCACTGGAGTGGCTCAGGTCACTGCTGTGGCAGAGGTTTAATTCCTTGCCCAAGAACTCCAACATGCCACAGGGGCAGCCCTCACAAAAAAAAAAAAAAAGAAAGAAAGAAAGAAAAAAAAAGAATGTAAACTGATAGAACATTGAACATTGTAAATCAACTATAATAGAAAAAATTAAAATCTTAAAAAGAATGTATACATATGTAAAACTGAGTCACTTTGCTACACAGCAGAAACAGGCACAGCATCGTAAATCAACTATACTTTAATAACCAAAAAAACTTTCTTGGAGAGCTGAAGAAAGTTATGGATATCTCAGAATATTGTTGAATTAAGCTAAATTTCTTTAGAACTTGACATTTTCCAAATATTTAATTAATTCCATCTCATAATTTCTATTAAAGTGACTGTACAAGGGTAGATATCTCCTCCAAACTGCCTTTACAGCTCCTAGCCCGACGGACTGCTTCAGGAGATCAAAATATTCTCATTTTCATTACTTCGATTTCCAGATTTTCAGATGTTTTATTTAATTCTTTCCAATTATTATTTTTGTATGGCAGTGTATTATAAAATTTATGGGGAAAGGATTTTCAATGTTTTATTTTAGCAGTTGTTAACCTTTTTCTGTAATGGGCCAGATGGTAACTATTTCAGGCCTTGCAGTGCACAGGCTGTCTGTAGTAACTATTCAGCTCTGCTGTTAAACCAGGAAAGCAGTCATGAAGCTGTAAATGAATGGGCGTGGCTGGTTTCCAATAAAACTCTATTTATGGACCCTGGAATACAAGTTTTATATAATTTTCACATGTCACAAAATATTTTTCTTTTGTTCACAGGCTATATAAAAGGAGGCAGTGGGCCAGATCTGGCCCATGGGCCCAGGGAACCATCTCTATTCTATCTATTTTTATTGCATCAACCACAATAATTGAATATAGTAGCTTATTTCCAAATTAAAATATCCAGAAAAGTTTCCTAAAATTTTGGCTCAAGTCCTTCTTTTTTTGGCTGTGCCCACAGCATATGGAAGTTCCCAGCCAAAGAACAAACCCACCTCACAGTAGCGACCCCAACAGCAGCCACCCGAGCCGCTACAGTGACAATGCCAGATCATTAACCTGCTGCACCACAAGGGAACTCCTGAAGTTCCATTTTTTATCAAGCAGTAATGTTTTCCTGTAAATAGTTGTCATTCAAATACTTTTTTCCAAGCACCAACAACAGAGTTTAATATATTACTCCTTTGGTTCAACAAAACTCATTAAACTATATTCAGTCTTGAATTTCGTAAGTATGTCATTAATGCTTTTATGTGAATAGTTGGAGCACTTTTGGAGTTCTTGTCGTGGCACAGCAGAAACGGATCCGACTAGGGACCATGAGGTTTCAGATTTGATCCCTGGCCTCACTCACTGGGTTGAGGATCTGTTGTTGTCGTGAGCTGTGGTGTAGATCGCAGACGTGGCTCAGATCTTGCGTTGCTGTGGCTGTGGTGTAGGCCAGCAGCTGTAGCTCCTATTCGACCCCTAGCCTGGGAACCTCCATATGCCACGAATGTGGCCCTAAAAAGCAAAAAAAAAAAAGATAGTTGGAGCTCCTTTGATAATCATTGAAATTTTTGTCTTCTTATTTCATGTTTTCCTGAAAATTATGTTCTCAATTTATTACATAAGTTTTATAATAAGAAGGATTTTAAGTCTAGATTATATGCTTATATCAATATTATTCTTTCTTGAAGTTCTCATAAAAATTTCCTTTCTGGGGAGTTCCTATAGTGGCTCAGCGGAAACTAATCTAACTAGTATCCATGAGGATGCGGGTTCAATCCCTGGCCTCATTTAGTGGGTTGGGGATCTGGCATTGCCGTGAGCTGCGGTGTAGGTCACAGACATGCCTCAGATCTGGTGCTGCTGTGGTGTAGGGTGGCAGCTACAGCTCTGATTCAACCCCTAGCCTGGGAACTTCCATATGCTGAGGGTGCAGCCCTAAAAATAAAAATAAAAAAATTTCCTTTTGCTATTTTATCATTTTGATTAAATATTCTGGTGATGCATTTATTATTTCAAAAGCTTTATTTTATTGATTGATTGATTGTCTTTTTGCCATTTCTTGGGCCGCTCTTGTGGCATATGGAGGTTCCTGAGCTAGGGGTCCAATGGGAGCTATAGCCGCTGGCCTACACCACAGCCACAGCAACGTGGGATCTGAGCCGTGTCTGCAATCTACACCACAGCTCACAGCAACGCTGGATCCTTAACCCACTGAGCAAGGCCAGGGATTAAACCCGAAACCTCATGGTTCCTAGTCGGATTCGTTAACCACTGAGCCACGATGGGAACTTCTCAAAAGCTTTATTTATTGAAATGATTCTTTTTTTTGATGTTATTTCGAATTTTTTGTGATTGATGATAGCAATTTTTTTTTGGAACCATGAGTTTTAACAGAACCTAACTACCATTTTGATAAAAACATGTATTTGGCATTTTCAAATGTTACTGATACAATTTTTGAGTCCATTTGCACCTAACATTTATGTCAATAGGAATAAGAAGCCTACTTGTATTTTTTAATTGAAATAATCAAGCTAGAATTTCTTGGTGGCAAAGCAGGTTAAGGATCCAGTGTTGTCACTGTTGTGGTATAGGTTTGGATCCCTGACCCAGGAGTTTCCACGTGCTATGGGTGTGAACAAAAAAAAAAAAAAAAAAAAAAAGAAAGAAAGAAAAGAAATAAGCAGGTTTTTTTTTTAAGTGGCCACACCTGCAGCATATGAATGTTCAGAGATAGAACCCGTGCCCCTGTAGCAACCTGAGGTGCTGTAGAGAGATTATTAACCCACTGTGCCATAGTGGGGGCTCCTCAAGCTGGTTTTTAATTGCATAATTACAAATTATTTTACTTTGAACTGATTCTTACCCAATATCAAAGGATGTTTCAAGATGTTTGTGATTTTTGCCACCCCCAGAAAATATAACAGGCTGCAGTTCACTAATGAAATTATTTCTCTGTTGTTTTCTTTCAGATTCACAAGATTGATGTTGAAGATATTTTAAAGGCTTGTTAGGAAGTTTATCCAAATTTTATTGTCTCTCCATTCTCTAAAAACCCTTGAATTTATGAACATCAACACACTGTGCATTTACCCCATGCACATTGCAATGAACTATTAACAAACCACTGCCCATGAATGGAATTATTTAGAAGTCACTGCAACTAAGTAATTTGAGGATAATAAAAGGATGGTTTTCATAAAGCAGAGAATGGTTCATAAAGAAAGTACAGTACAGGAGTTCCCATCACAGCTCAGTGGATAACAAATCTGACCAGGAACAATGAGGCCTTGCTCAGTGGATTAAGGATCCGGCGTTGCCATGAGCTGTGGTGTAAATTGCAGACGTGGTTTGGATCTGGCATTGCTGTGGCTGTGGCATAGGCCAGCAGCTACAGTTCCAATTAGACCCCTAGCCCAGACACCTCCGTATGAAGCAGGTGTGGCCCTAGAAAAGACAAAAAGACAAAAAAAAAAAAAAAAAAAGGACAGTACGGTCTTAACAAAATAAAACAGTGTCATTCATGCTTCACACATTGTTCATCTATCTGTCCATACACAGATCATCCAGACAGAAAATCAATAAGGAAATACAGGCCCTGAATGAAGCATTAGACCAGATGGACTTAATAGATATTTATAGGACATCCCATCCAAAAGCAATAGAATATACATTCTCCTCAAGTGCACATGGAACATTCTCTAAGATTGATCACATCCTGGGCTACAATTCTAACCTCGGTAACTTTAAGAAAATTGAAATCATGTCAACCATCTTTTCCAACCACAACACTATACAACTGGACATCAACAACAAGAAAAAAACTGAAAAAAAACCACAAACACGTGGAGACTCAACAATATGCTACTAAACAACCAATGGATCACTGAAGAAATCAAAGAGGAAATTAAAAAATACCTAGAAGCAAATGACAACAAAGATACGACACTCCAAAACCTATAGGATGCAGCAAAAGTTGTTGTAAGAGGAACATTTATAGTAATACAAGCCCACCTCAGGAAACAAGAAAAAGCTCAAATAAACAAGCTAACTTTACATCTAAAGCAGCTCAAGCAAGAAGAACAGACAAGACCTAAAGATAGTAGAAGGAAAGAAATCATAAAGATCAGAGCAGAAATCAATGAAATAGAAATGAAGAAAACTATAGAAAAGATCAATGAAACGAAAAGCTGCTTCTTTGAAAAGATCAATAAAATTGATAAACCCTTAGCCAGACTTATGAAGAAAAAAACAAAGAAGACTCAAGTCAATAAAATTAGAAATCAAAAAGGAGAACTAACAACGGACATCACAGAAATACAAAGGATCATAAGAGACTATTATATGCAACTATACGCCAATAAAACGGAAAACCTAGAAGAAATGGACAAATTCTTAGAAAACTACAATTTTCCAAAACTAAACCAAGAAGAAATAGAAAAGATGAACAGACCAATCAAAAGAATTGAAGTTAAAACTGTGATTAAAAAAGTTCCAGGGAGTTCCCGTCATGGAGCAGTGGTTAACGAATCCGACTAGGAACCATGAGGTTGCGGGTTCGATCCCTGGCCTTGCTCAGTGGGTTAATGATCCGGCATTGCCGTGAGCTGTGGTGTAGGTCGCAGACGCGGCTCAGATCCCACGTTGCTGTGGCTCTGGTGCAGGCTGGCAGCTACAGCTCCGATTTGACCCCTAGCCTGGGAACCTCCATATGCCGTGGGAGCGGCCCAAGAAATGGCAAAAAGACAAAAAAAAAAAAAAAAAAAAAAATTCCAACAAACAAAAGTCCAGGACCAGATGGCTTCACAGGCAAATTCTATTAAACATTTAGAGAAGAGCTAGTACCTATCCTTATGAAACTATTTCAAAAAATTGCAGAGGAAGGCACACTCCCAAACTCATTTGATGAGGCCACCATCACCCTGATACCAAAACCAGACAAAGATACCACTAAAAGAGAAAACTACAGGCCAATTCCACTGATGAACATCGATGCAAAAATCCTCACCAAAATACCAGCAAACCGCATCCAACAATACATTAAAAGGATTGTACATCATGACCAAGTGGGATTTATCCCAGGGATGCAAGGGTTCTTCAATATTTGCAAATCCATCAGTGTGATATAGCACATGAACAAACTGAAGATTAAAAACCATATGATCTTCTCAACACACATGGAAAAAGCCTTTGACAAAATCCAACATCCATTTCTGATAAAAACCCTTCAGAAAGTGGGCAGAGAGGGAACCTCCTCAACATAATAAAGGCCATATATGACAAAGCAAACATCATTCTCAATGGCGAAAAGGAGAAAGAATTCCCACTGAGATCAGGAACAAGACAAGGATGTCTGCTCTCGGCACTACTATTCAACATAGTTTGGGAAGTCCTATCCACAGCAATCAGAGAAGTAAAAGAGATAAAAGGAATCCAAATTGGAAAAGAAGAAGTAAAACTATCACTATTTGCAGATGACATGATATACTATACCTAAAGAATCCTAAAGACTCTACCAGAAAACTGTTTGAGCTCATCCATGAATTTGGCAAAGTCGCAGGATACAAAATTAATACACAGAAATTGACAGCATTTCTATGCACCAACAATGAAAGAGCAGAAAGAGAAATTAGGGAAGCAACCCCGTTTACCATTGCATCCAAAAGAATAAAATACCTAGGAGTAAACCTACCTAAAGAGACAAAAGACCTGTACTCTGAAAACTGTAAGACAATGATGAAAGAAATCAAAGATGGCACAAATAGATGGAAGGATATACCATGCTCGTGGATTGGAAGAGTTAATATTATCAAAATGACTATACTACCCAAGGCAATCTACAGATTCAATGCAATCCCTATCAAATTACCCAGGACGTTTTTTCACAGAACTCAAACAAAATCTTTTAAAGTTTGTTTGGAGGCACAAAAGACCCAGAATAGCCAAAGACCTCCTGAAAAAGAAAAATGGAGCTGGAGGAATCAGGCTCCCTGCCTTCAGACTCTACTACAAAGCAACAATCATTAAAACCATATGGTACTGGCACAAAGACAGAAATAGAGATCAGTGGAACAGGATAGAAAGCCCCAAATGAAACCCACGCACCTACAGCCAACTAATCTTTGACAAAGGAGGTAAGAACATACAATGGAGAAAGGACAGCCTGTTCAATAAGTGGTGCTGGGAAACCTGGACAGCCACGTGGAAAAGAATGAAATGAGAACACTCCCTAACGCCATACACAACAATAAACTCAAAATGGATTAAAGACCTAGATATAAGACCAGACACTATAAAACTCTTAAGAGGAAAACATAGGCCAAACACTCTCTGACATAAACGACAGCAGCATCTTCTCAGATCCACCTCTTAGAGTAATGACAGTAAAAACAAAAATAAACAAATAAGACCTAATCAAACTTCAAAGTTTCTGCACAGCAAAGGAAACCCTAAACAAAACGAAAAGACAACCCACAGAATGGGAGAAAATTTGGGGAATGAATCGACTGACAAGGGATTGATCTCCAAAATTTATAAACACCTTCTGCAGCTCCATACCAAAAAACAAAACAAAACAAAACAAAAACAACAAACAACCCCATCAAAAAATGGGTAGAAGATCTAAACAGACAGTTCTCCAAAGAAGACATACAGATGGCCAAAAAACACATGAAAAGATGTTCAACATCACTCATTATTAGAAAGATGCAAATCAAAACCACTCTGAGGTCCCACCTTACACCAGCCAGAATGGCCATCATCCAAAAGTCTACAAACAGTAAATGCTGGAGAGGGTGTGGAGAAAAAGGAACCCTATGACACTGTTGGTGGGATTGTAAATTGGTGCAACCACTGTGGAAAACAGTGTGGAGATTCCTCTGAAAACTACACATAGAACTCCCATGTGACCCAGCAATCCCACTCCTGGGCATCTCTCCAGAGAAAGCCATGACTCGCAAAGACACATGTACTCCAGTGTTCATTGCAGCACTCTTTGCAATAGCCAAGACATGGAAACAACCTAAATGCCCATCGACAGAGGAGTGGATCAAGAAGAGGTGGTACAGAGGCACAATGGAATATCACTCGGCCATTAAAAGGAACGAAATACCGGCATTTTTAGCAACAGGGATGGACCTAGAAATGATCATGCTAAGTGAAGTCAGCCAGACAATGAGACACGCACATCCAATGCTTTCACTGACATGTGGAGTCTGAAAAAAGGACAGACGGAACTCCTTTGCAGAACAGATACTGACTCACAGACTATGAAAAGCTTATGGTTTCCAAAGGAGACAGTTTGGGGGGTGGGGGGATGCGCTGGGGGTATGGGATGGGAATCCTATAAAATTGGATCATGATGATCATTGTACAACTACGAATGTAATAAATTCATTGAGTAATAAAAAAAAAAATTTTAAAACTGTCCATACACACAAAGTTAAGACCAATGAATTGTTTAATACTGCAAAATGTTTGCCAGCCACCATGTGAAACCACTGTGAATAGTCGCACACTCATCAATACTTTAGAAACAGGAAGGGAAGGAAAAATTCGAAAGCCTGGGGCTGTTGGAGGCCATATTTCACTATGCAAGGATCCACTGCATTCATTAGATGTGTCAAGGAACGTTAATTAATTGTGTTTTCTCTTACCTGGGCATTTCCACAACTGAAATCTTCCCTGCGCTGCCAAGCTATAGCCCTGTTTTACGTTGAGAGCTGAGCAACCACAATCTCTTACAGCATTTGAACACAGCTGACTCTTGTTTTTAAGGACAGGGGATGAGAGATGTGCAGAAGCATTTCCCTGGAGCTCCAACAATGTTAGTCATGAGAGTAAATGTTTTAGGTTACAGGTTGTACTGGGTCAGGCTGGGCACTGAATTCCTCATGACAGAGGCGCGCAAGTATTTAGTATTTCTTTGGAGGTGGGGGAGTGTTTGTGATATCCGTGGCCCTCTGAAGCACGGTGTCCAGGATTGCTCCTGCATGGATCTAACAACACCGCTAAGTCTGCGTCAAGTATTGTACTCGAAGCTAGAGTACACAGGTCGACAAGGTCAAGTTACACATAGATCGATAATGGCAGACACACAAGGAAACGCAGCGGTGTGCTGAGGATCACACTAGCCATGGGCAGGGCCCTGGGGGAAGAGTGGGGGACACCTAGTCCAGCCTGAAGATGCGGAGGGAGAAAAAGGCTGGACAAGATGCCCCAGTTTGAAGAAGGGCAACTAAGGAAAAGGAATGCGAGTGGTTGAGGTAGAAAGGACAGCAGGGGAGTGAGGAGGGAGACGGGCGAGTGTGGCATGTCGGGGTTGGGCAGAGACCAGAGCCCTGGGACGTTAGAGTGAGAGGTTTAGATTTCCTCTTGAAGGCCATTTGCAGCCATGTAAGGATAGAAAGCAGGGGAATGATCTAAGCAGATGTTCATTTCCAAAGGCGTAGTTGACAGCAGGCTTGTCAGCAGGACTTGACAGAGGATGCGTTGGACCAGTGCTCAGATTCAGACCGGAAAGAAAAAAAAAAAAAGCGATGGACAGTGTGGGGGGCGTTGAACGGATAGAGGAGACGGGAAGACCCTCTAGATACTGGCGGCTCAAGGTGTGTAGGGCGAAAGAACAGAAGGTCTGCCAGCCTTCCGGGCTTTCAGCTCGGGGGACGGGCTGGGCCCTGGCACTGTTCCTCGAGATGGGAGGGCACGCAGGAGAAGCGCGTGGAGGAGGAGTTCACTTGCAGACATGCTGAGCGTGGGTGTATCCAAGGGGAACGGTCCAGATGGGCTGACTCCATGGCTCTGGAGTTCAGGAGAGTCTTCCAGGCAGGAAAGTGCAGATGGCAGAGGGGAGGGCCTCTAAGCACGGGTAGAAGTTGAAATCTTGGGAATGGACTCCTCTGTAGTGAGAGGATTGGGTGGAGAGAGGAAGAGAAAAAGAGAAAAGTGGAAACGAGGAGCGAGACCCTAAAAGGATGGATGTGGAGAGGGAGGAGAAGGCGCGGAGGAGAGGCGGCGGCAAGACGGAGGACCGGAGCTTGGAAAACAGCAATATTTAAGGACAGAGGTGGCAGCCATGGGAAGCCCGTGAAGATGAAAAAGGGAGCAATCAAAGGTCAGGAGGGACAAGAGTGGCATCGCGTAAGCTCTGAAAGGCGGCGGTGACCAGCAGGGCAGCGCGCATCGATTTGGCAAAGAGGGCCTTATCTGCCTGAGTGGGAGTGACCGCCACGACAGGCTAGGGGCTGGAGACAAACCAGAGTGGTTTGAATGACAAATGCGAGTGAGAAGTGCCGCTTGTAAGCAAGAAGCTGGATCCAAAGAGAAGGGAAAAAAATTGGCCGTGGCAGATGGGAAAGCGAGAAAAAGAGTTTGATTTGAAAGTGTTTCTATCCTAGGTGAATGTAAGGCAGAGGAGCGGCATTTCAAGAACTAATGTTCTGTCCACTATCATTTAAAGCGTCGTGGAAGAAGTCCGGACCAACAACAACAACAAAAAAGACAAAAAGACAAAAAGACAAAAAAAAAAAAAAAAAACAGGAGTTCCCATCGTGGCGCAGTGGTTAACGAATCCGACTAGGAACCATGAGGTTGCGGGTTCGGTCCCTGCCCTTGCTCAGTGGGTTAACGATCTGGCGTTGCCGTGAGCTGTGGTGTAGGTTGCAGACGCGGCTTGGATCCCGTGTTGCTATGGCTCTGGCATAGGCCAGTGGCTACAGCTCCGATTCAACCCCTAGCCTGGGAACCTCCATATGCCACGGGAGCGGCCCAAGAAATAGCAACAATAACAACAACAACAACAACAAAGACAAAAAGACAAAAAGACAAAAAAAAAAAAAAGAAGTCCGGACCTATTATAACAACAAAAAAGGTGGCAAGAACAAGGCTATTAGTGACTCAAAGGGTAGCTTGTAACTTCCCAAATCTGTCTCTGCTGTTGGCATCATTTTCTTTAAGATCATCTCTATACACACAAGTTGAAATCGGGGGCGGGGGGGGCAGAGAAGATGTGGGGTTTGAGGCTGCAGGAGAATTAACTGAAGAAGAGGGAAGGTAGGGGAGCCCTTGCCCACGTGATGGTAAGGCCACACCCCCTCAGCACAATGGAGGGAGGATGGAGTCTGACTTGGAGGGGTTAGGTGGAGAAGGTTTTCTATTTGGCTTTCATATTTTCTGTGTTGGGTGAGAATGTCACATGCTCCAAGTAGAAGACTTAAGGCTGCTGTGAAACTTTGATAGACTTGCTGTGGGAGTCCCCGTCGTGGCGCAGTGGTTAACGAATCCGACTAGGAACCATGAGGTTGTAGGTTTGATCCCTGGCCTCGCTCAGTGGGTTGAGGATCTGGCGTTGCCCTGAGCTGTGGTGAAGGTCGCAGACGCAGCTCAGATTGCCTGTTGCTGTAGCCTGGCAGCTGCAGCTCCAGTTGGGGCGGAGCTTACCCGGTCCCAACAGATGTGACAGCCCTGAGAGCCAGGTGATTCTTCCTCAGGCCTGGACCCTGTCTGGGCTTTCCTCAATCTGCCAATAGCCTTGCTTGCTGCTATACACCTTGCCGCCAGCACTGCCAGGTGAGCTCCTCTGGGCACGGTGCCCCTTGGTCAGCTGCGCCCATGAGATGCCCTTTGACAGGTACTTCTCAGCAGAAGAGTCCCCTGTGCATGCATTCTATGGACTAACAATGCCTCTGTCCAGAGTCCTGGGGCTCGAGGGTGGGACCCAGTCTAGGACAGCCAAGGTGGCACTACCTCTCCCTCCCTGGTCCCCCACACCCCTCAGTCTTCCCTTTGTGGGGTGTCTGTCCCCTCGCTCTGTCTCCAGCAGTCTCCCAGCCTCTGAAGGCAGATGGGCCCATGACTCTAGGCACTTGACAATGGAATGTCCAATTCTTCTGGTGAGTAGACCTGCCCTGTCACAGACGTAGTCCCTCCAACCAGCCAGGAACCTCCCAAGGGATCAAAGTTCTGCCTTTGCAGCACAGAATTAAAAAAAATGTCTCTTCACCTCCATGGGTCCTATCCACCAGTCAAAGCAGTAACCAAATGCCATTTCTTCCCTGCAGGCTTCTCTCATGCTCTGAATGTCATTTTTCTTCTAAACAGCCCCAGAGTCTCACCTGGGCTTCAACCTCATTCATTCATGTGTTCAAACTGGACTGAGAAGCTTCTGGGACCAGGCTCCGTGTGAAGAGCGAGAACACAAGAATGAAAACACAAGGCTGCTACCTCACAGAACTTTCCAGAGTAACTGGGAAACAGCGGTGTACATGAACAATTTAATACTAAAAAATTATCGTGTGGTAGGAAGTATAGTTAAAAGAGCGTGGGTTCTGCAGCCAGACTGCTTGGATTTGAATCTCAGCTCCCACACTAACTGGCTGTGTGAACTTGGGCAGGTGCCTTAGTTTCCGCATCTGTAAAATAAGAGAGCAATAACTCTTACCTTACAGAAAGAGTTCTATACATGGGTTCCTGTTATCATTGTTGTTATGATTGTTTTAACGGTTACAAAGGCCAAGGCAAGTTGGGGCAGAGGACGAACCTCTAGTCCTCTTGATTGTTAAGAGTTCTTGATGTGTGAGTCTAGCCTCCCTCCCCAGAGTCTAAGGTCCTGCAGGACAGGTGCTTAAACTGCGGCGCCACAGGAGAACGCCATAATCCATGCTCCTTTTAAAATTCTGTGCCGTAAATAATATTTCCTTTACCAACCACATAACATTTGACTCGGTTCCCTGCACTTAGAAGGTGCTCACTAAGTATCTACTGGTTTCATGAAAACGAATTCACCCCGATTTGGGTCAGCCCCCAGGCCACTCCAGTTGGGTATAGAGGTAACAGGAGGCGCCTCCCACCTTCCCAACCTAATCCTGAGTCTGAGGTCAAAAGAAGGGGGCAAGTGACAATGAAGGAAAAGCTGCCTCAGCCAGAGATGCCACGCTTTCATCCTGGGCTTTAGGTTTATTCCCTCTCATGAAGGCCATCTGGGGTTTGGCGTTGCTGCTTCCATGATGTAAATGTATTTTCAAGGGTTGCTTACTTGGCTCTGGAGCTCACTGGGTGGACCTCCGCACTCACAAATCTATCCTGGGAGCTGTTGGCGCTGACCCACTCCCTACCCCCTTAATACTAACTGAAAGAGACAAAAAGATCCATGTCAGTGTCCACGAATGCAAGCCACTTATTGTTTCCCTGAGAAAGTCACATCTCCCACCTTGAAGAAAATTGTCATTTGACCTATTATAGAATTTTCCAGAAATGCCTCAAATTTCTTACATTTTGAGTCGTGCGGTTCTGAAAAGAAAATACGTCATACTGGTTTTAATGTGGAATGGTTTCCAATTTGAAGTCCTGGCCGGTTTCTGTTCTGGATGGAGCCCTAGCTGGACTTTGAACTAACCCTAGTAAATGATGGTGATGGAGAGCTTGCCTGCTGCCAGCTTCACTGAGGCAAGTTAAGGCAAGTTGAGTTCATGTGTTTTTCTTTCCTACCTTGGGTACTGCACGCCTGAGTGATACCTTCGTTACTGTAATTTCCAGTCCTCTGTAATCTCATTAGACAAGCATTTTGAAAATACAATT
The DNA here is from genome assembly GCF_054392235.1 of Sus scrofa. NCBI lineage: Eukaryota > Metazoa > Chordata > Mammalia > Artiodactyla > Suidae > Sus > Sus scrofa. The sequence goes on from NC_139401.1 coordinate 19,199,496, forward strand.
CTATACAAGATAATGAAAAACACTCATCACGAGTTCTTCAAGGAAATACTATTTATGGCATAGAATTTTCAAAGGAGCATGGATTATGGAGTTCTCCTGTGGCACTGCAGTTGTCACTGTAGTGGCTTGGGCCACTGCTGGGGTATGGGTTCGATCCCTGGTCTGGGAACTTCCACAGGCCTTGAGTGTGGCCCAAAAAGGGGGGAGCATGGATTAAAAACTGGGATTAGACACAAACAAGAATGCAATGGGTGTTCATAGGCAGGGCAGCCTAGTTTTGAAGGTGAAGGAATCACAGAATTTAGAAAAGAAGGTCAAGTCCAAGGTCTTCCCATCCGACTACGTACAGAGTGCTAAGTCCCACCTACAATATCCAGAACTGTTGGAGAATCTCCAGGGAGAAAGAGGTGGCTGTGTGTCAGACTGCTGGTGCTCCCTTGACATTCACTCTCCGCTCCTGGCTTCCCTGACTCTCTTCCCGAGGGCATTTTTGTGTTGTGGGAGCACATTCAGCTCGGAGTGTCGGAGAGTTGGTGCTTCTGGAAGCGCTTCTCAAGCAGTGGTGGATGGGAAATGGGTGAATGAATCCTCCACCTTCCTGGTCCCTTGTGGGGACAACCCTGAGGTGTGATCTCTCTTTCCCAGAGCTCCCCAGTGGGACTGAGACCGGTAGCCCCGTCCAGCAGCTGGCTCGCTAACACCCTTGTTACTGTCTTCCTTTCTTTCCCTGTCTCGCTTCCCCTCTCCCAGCCAGGGTTGCCTGGGATCACCTCTCAAGGACACTAGTTGCCACTGAAAGCTTGTCTCAGGTCTGCTTCTGGAAGGAGTCCAATAAAGATAGTTCCTGATTCTGCTCATGTCTTCCCCACGTTCCTCCTTGATGGTCTTACATTCTCCAGCTGGCCTCTGGTCTGCAATCTTTTTCCTCCTTCCTTACCACCCATTGCTCCCAGCTCATCCTTCCTCCTAAAGCCCTGCTTGGATGTGTTGTTCCTCCTGCTACCTTCTAAAGGAGAGTACAAGCCCAAACCCTTCTCATAATCTGCCCATGCCCCTCCCCAGCCTTTGACCCACAACACCCTCAAATGCCTTCATGTGGCCGCTACTCCTGCAGACCTACTCTGCTCACAACTACTAAATATTGGTAGAATCTAAAAGCTTAAAGGAAGGTGACAAAAGTCAGCTGGGCATTCTACTTCTACCTTTATCCTACTTAAGAGAATTTCAGGAGTTCCCGTCGTGGTTCAGGGGTTAACAAACCTGACTAGCACCCATGAGGTCTCAGGTGCGATCCCTGGCCTCACTCAGTGGGTTAAGGATCTGGCATTGCCGTGAGCTGTGGTGTAGGTCGCAGATGCGGTTCAGATCCTGCAATTGCTGTGGCTGTGGTGTAGGCCAGTGGCCACAGCTCCGACTGGACCCCTAACCTGGGAACCTCTGCAGGTGAGGCCCTAAAATGACAAAAAAAAAAAAAAAAAAAAAAAAAAAGAAAAAAAAAAGAGAGAGAGAGAGAGAGAATTTCAAAGTACTTTTTTGCACTTAGAAATTTTCTGTGGCTAGATTAGAAGCAGCTTTTTTGTCCCCAGTTCTTGCATTCCAGAGCTAGGGCTCTTATCAGCCCAATTAGAACAAAACTCCACCACTGAACGTCCTCCTGTAGCTTCTTATACTGAAATTTAACCTAAATTCCTGGGAGGAATTAAGCCGCTGACTTTCCAATTGCTTTTCTAGTTTGTTTAAACCACAAGAGGTACTGTAATGACAAACATTTCACAAACGCAGACAGAGGGAGGGAGACAGTGAGCTTGGTGGAACCAAGCAACACAAGAGGCCTCAGCTACAGCCTGGCTCTGCCCGTCATAGCTCACGTGATACTGAACAAGTCATGTAACTTTTCTAAACCTCAGTTTCCTCATCTGTAAAACAAGCAGGTTGTCTCTAAGACAAGCTACAAACAAGGTACTATGGTTTGAAGCTTTGGTTGCTGGAGATAAATAGCTAGGTAGATTCAAAGGCTCAGAGGTTAAATTTATCCATGCTTCCCATAATTTTAGTTTAGTCAGTCCAAAAATCCACTTCACGGGAGTTGCCGTCGTGGCTCAGCAGAAACGAATCTGACTAGCATTCATAAGGATGCAGGTTCCATCCCTGGCCTTGCTCAGCGGGTTAAGGATCCGGCCTTGCTGTGAGCTGTGGTGTAGGTGGCAGACGCGGCTCGGATCTGGTGTTGCTGTGGCTGTGGTGGAGGCCGGCGGCTACAGCTCCCATTCAACCCCTAGCCTGGGAACCTCCATATGCCGCGGGTACAGCCCTATAAAGACAAAAAACAAAACGAAACAAAAATCCACTTGACTGTTGAAGTCCATAAAAGGGATCAATGAGTGTTCCCCATCGGGACAAGAACTAAAGTCAGCCACGGTCTTTGCCGCCCCCAGAAAACCCTGTCTCTCCCCCTCCACCAATACCTTCCTGACCTGGAGGCTGGATGACTATGGCATGCCTAACTTGGTCTTGGCCTTCTCCTGAGAAAAATAAATATTAAATGTGAAATGAAAACCACACATGTAATAATGTTGGGATTAATGAGGTGCTGAATTGTATTCTTACTTTGCTGTTGTTGGCAAGAGAGGTATTCAGCTGAATTCAAAACAGTGACAGCATTCCTGCGCCAGAAATGTTAGTCCAAAGTTATGCATCCACCACGTGCTCTACTGCCCTACCAAAGTGGGCTAGCGGGACCCACTGCATCTGGGAGGCAGGGCAGGCAGTGCTGGCGCGGTGTTGGTCCAGGGGTTCTGGAGAGCCCCTGCCTCCAGCCCCCATGCCTGGCTAGCCACAAGGAAAACCAGAAAACGCAAAGGAAGAGAAGAGATAGGCCCACGTACCCCGCTCTGTGAACACTGCTGGGAAGGGTTGTACAATGAGACCATTGTTGGGCATTGCGAGGTAAACTCTCATTTGTTTCCAAGATGAATGAATCTCCAAGTGGGGCTGAAAGGGGGTGCGAATGAAGCCTCATAGGTGCCATGTCTCATGTATTCATGCCCACGGTTCTTTGGGAAGGTTTGTCACTAGTCCCATTTGACACATGAAGAAAGCAAGACTTCAAAAAAAGCAGTGACTCACCAAGGTCACATACCTGGCGAGCCAGGGTTTAAACCAAGGCTTTCTGGTTTAACTCCAGCCATCAGTGCAGCCACCACCCATCCCACCTTTAGAAACACAGGAATGCGTTCCATAAGATGCCCTTTCCACTTTCCTACGTGACAGATGGAAGTGAAAGTTGGAACCACCTTTGTGAATATGAATTTGTGTTAAATATCAAGACCCTTTAGAATGTTTATACCTCTTGACTGTGTAATTCCACTTTTTTTTTTTTTTTTTTTTTTTTTTTTGTCTCCTTAGGGCCACACCTGCAGTATATGGAAGTTCCCAAACTAGGGGTTGAATCAGAGCTGCAGCTGCTGGCCACAGCCACAGCCACAGCCACGGCATCAACAGTCAGATCCTTAACCTACTGAGCGAGGCCATGGATCGAACCTGCATCCTTATGGATACTGGTTGGATTCTTAACCCTGAGCCACAAGGGGAACTCCTGTGTAATTTCACTTTTAGGAATCTTCCTGGAAGAAATTACCTTAGATATGGAGAGAAATTACCAGAGATTTAAAAAAATGCTTATTGCAGTGTTATTTATGTGAAACGTTCTAAAATCCCCTTACTAGGAGAACAGCTAAATCACTAGCAGAGGCCCCAGTGAGACCAGAACAGAGACTCCACTACATTGGATGTTCCCACGCTTTAAGTATAAATTTGTTTTTTTGGTTTTTTTGGCTGTGCCTGAGGCATGTGGAAGTTCCCAGGCCAGGGATCAAGCCCATCCCAGAGCAGCAACCTGGGCCACTGCAGTGACACACAGGATCCTTATCCCATTGTGCCACAAGGGAACTCTTATTTGAATTAACTGATACACATAGGTGTTGCAGCAGAGAAAGTATTACCTCAAGCCCATAGTTGAGTTTAAATACATACAAACATGTCTGGTAGACTCAGAAGGGAGGAAGAGGATGCCAAGAGAAATCAGCTCATAGGGAGGCAGTTCCCGCTGTGGCTCAGTGCTAACAAGCCTGACTGGTATCCATGAGGATGCAGGTTCAATCCCTAGCCTTGCCCAGTGGGTTAAGGATCCAGCATTGCTGTGGCTATGGGGTAGGCTGGCAGCTGTAGCTCTGACTAGATCCCTAGCCTGGGAACTTCCATATGCCGCAGGTGCAGCCCTAAAGAGCAAAAAACAAAAACAAAAACAAAAACCAAAAACCAAAAACACAGTCAGCTTATAGGGAGGGATTGTACGACCCCCGAAAAATAAGTAATCCTAGAAAAGAAGGCATTCAGTGTGACAAAGTGGCTTCAGCAACACACCTTGAGATTCCAAGAGAAGTGGCTACCACAGCACGCTGCAGTGCTGTAGGGCCATTAACCTCCTGGAATGGACGCTCCCCTCCCCAGTGTTCTACCCCATGGCTTATCAACCACCAGCTCTGGTTGGACCTTCTCTTGGTCTGCCGTCCTGATGACAGCCTTAGCCCTTTTGACATATCGCTCGTCTCCCCTTGGGTTGTTTTGGGACTGCCATCTCCCTATTTCCATCAGATACACACAAGGAAATATCTAGTAGCCATGAAAAAGAATGCTTAGGAACAGTTTTAAGTGGAACGGGAATAGCGTTGGATCTCATCTCGAGCTGGTAATGTGGGATAAAAACACCCGTGTATCTGTAGAATGATTTTCATTATAAAAATGCATTAAAATATTGGAAAGAAATATACCGAAGTCAAAGTGGGTAGGGGGTTATGGGTGACCTATATTTCTTTTTCATTGAACTTGTCATTTTCTATGAACAGGAAGGTATAAAAGACTTACTTACCAAAGGGACATATTAAAAATGCGCTCTTTTTCTCCCTCCTAAAAGGCAAGCAATGCACCAATCTATTAAATTTGGGTTGAAAAATAGGTGGAATTGGCCTGGAAGTCGCTAAAGCAGCCCATCTGGTTTAGCTGTATTGGATGAGAACCAGTTGATTGCTTAATTTGGCATTAGCTTGGGCCACTGGTACTTTTATGCAACCTCAGGGAGAAAATTGAGCTGTTCCATATCTGGAAAACTGAGGTGGTACCAGCCTGATATCGGTGGTCCAAGGGGAATAATTTCATATGATGTGGCAAGTTAATGTTTGCACAGAAAATGCTATTCTATTCTTCAAATAGTCTCAAAAATAGCTTACCGAGACTAGACCGCCTCCCTGTCCAAATGCGAAAGAACTTTCAGTTCTCATTTATGGGAAATGAACCCTGACTCAAATACGGATCAATAAGCCAAAAGTGATTGAGAAAGTATGTATTAGATATTAATAGAAGCAAGGACAGACATTTCTATTTTCTCTTAAATCCAAAATTTACTACTTGAACCTAACCCACTTCTCTTTTTCACTAAGATAGCAGTAATTCATTTGCAACTTGCTTTATGCTCTCATTTTTCCTTTAGTCTAAGAACCATGAGCACTCAGGGATTAAGTTCTGTATTGTTACTTTACCCAAAGTTAAAATGATGCGCAATTTTTGCTTCATCTACAATTGTGACTGTGGTTTAATTACATAGATTTTCTCCTTTCTGACGAAACCATAAGAGTCACTGTATACCACAGGTGCTTCCTGAATATTTAAGAAGAGAGGATTTTAGGCCCTCTAATCAGCACCTGCAGGTTTTTTTTTTTCCAAATGATTTTTATTTTTTCCATTATAGTTGGTTTACAGCAGTTTTATGGTACCATTTCCCCTCCCTGATTTTTGCTTCCCTTCATTTCCCTGTTCCCAATCTGTTTCATTTGTTATAGTATGATTAGTTGGTTAAGAAAAGCAATTTTCAAAAACCCTCACAGGCTCCTTACTCCAGAATATAAACAGATTATGTCTCTGCCATCTTAATATGACACTACAACAAAACTGTTCCAAGCTTAAATGGAGACCAGATATTCATAAACTAAGGACAATTACACGTTGCTTTCTGGGCCTCCAAACCTCTAAGATTGGGGGGGAAGGGGGCCCCAAGGATCTGAGTGCCCTAATAAGAACCACCCTTCCTCTCCAACACAGCCTCACTTTCACCCTCTCCCTTAAAGACCATCAGGGCTTATGCCCCCATTTCCTATTTCCGGTTGGGGTTGAATTGTGTCCCCTTGAAATTAATAGGTTTAAGTCCTGACCCCTGGCACCTCAGAACGTCACCGTATTTGGAGATAAGGTCTTTAAAGAGGTGTTTTAGGTAAAATAATGCTGTTAGGGTGGAATCCTACTCCAGTAAGACTCCTATCCTTATAAGAAAAAGAAATATGACCCAGCAATCCCACTCTTAGGCATATATCCGGACCGAACTTTCCTTGAAAAAGGCACATGCACCACTATGTTCATTGCAGCACTACTCACAAAGCCAAGACATGGAAACAACCTAAATGTCCATCGACAGACAAATGGATTGAGAAGATGTGGTAAATATACACAATGGAATACTTCACAGCCATAAAGAAGAACAAAATAATGCCATCTGCAACAACATGGATGGAACTGGAGACTCTCATACTGAGTGAAATGAGTCAGAAAGACAAAGACAAATACCATATGATAGCACTCATATCTGGAATCTAATATATGGCACAAATGAACCTTTCCACAGAAAAGAAACTCATGGACTTGGACAACAGACTTGTGGTTGCCAAGGGGGATGGCAGGGAGTGGGATGGACTGCGAATCTGGGATTAATAGATGCAAACTATTGCCTTTGGAATGGATAAGCAAGGAGATCCTGCTGCGTAGCACTGGGAACCCTATCTACATGAAGAATACAAGCTGGCGTTCACCCTGATTCTTACCTGTGGTCCTATTTTCCACCCCAGACTGTAAGACCACTTGCTATTCTCTCTCAAAGGAGTTCCCAGTCTCTAGGGCATGCGTCTGCCGTGGCCTCCTTGGCCTGGCAAACCAAAGCCACTCATTTCTCCTTTGCCCAAAACTCTTGTCTCTGCGCTTCTATTCAGTACCATTAGACAGAGGCCGAGCCTCGGCAACAGGAACTCATTTATTTTTATTAATGAAAATAAAAAATCCCGTTCCTTAGTCTCACTAGCTACGTGTCAAGAGCTTGGTAGCTAGCTACACGTTCTATATTAAAGAACATTTTCAACATCACACAAAGTTCTTCCAGACAGCACTGTCAGAGTGCTGATGAATGAGGGATGAGACGGAAGGAGGTTTGAGGGCCGCTGTGGCTTGTGAAAGCACCGGAGAGCAAGGTGCTTTGGAGGAAATGGATTTTTAATGAGTGGTGTGTGAGGGTGAAAGGGAGCAGGACCCTGTGGGGCCCTCCGGAACACAAAAGCCTTTCCGTGTTTCCCGCTTCTGATTTGCAGGATAAAGCTTCAGCCTTAGAGACCTTCCCTGGGTACCAAAGGGCAGATTCAAACAGTTTCTAATGAGCGAAGTGAGGGGATGCAGAAACAAAGGAAGAGCAGTCAAGAAACAATAGTGCATCAGTAAAGTGTAGTCCGAGTTCCTCCTCGAGGGATACACATACCATCTTTGAGTTCTTCTGCAGGAACTGAGGCCCCCACCCAGGTGGAAGGTGGGACCTCCAGGCTGAGCACAGGATTCCTGGACACCACCCTGTGATCTCGCCACCAACCAATCAGCACAAAGTCACGCACCCTGTGACCCTCACCCTAAATTTGGCCTGTAAAAACGTCTTGAAAACCATTGGACAGTTCTGAGCTTTTTTGAGCATGAGCCACCGGTTCACCCTCCTTGGTCCTGCATTAAACCTTTCTCTGCTCTCAACTCTTGACGCTTCAGTTTGTTTGGCCTCACTGTGTGTCGGATGCACAAGAATTGGCATTCCCCAACAGGGATTAGAGTTGGATCTTCAAGAGAAGGAAGTAAAAATTGGAAGTGCATAAAGACGGAGCCCCACAACAATGGACCTATCAATATAAAACAGCAATTATAATAGTTTTTATTAAGAGCCTGCTGCTGTCAAGCCCCATACTAAGTGCTTTATAGATTATCTGTGACTACAACCCTAGAAAGTAAGAATTAAACATTCCTACAGATGAGAAAATTGAGATCAAGGACTAAGTAACTTTGTTCAAGAGAAGACCAAGAAAGTAGCGAGACAAGGATCTGGAACCAGTTTCCAAACCCCAATCTGCTGTTATAGCAGCAGTTCTCAACTGGAGATTGGAGACAAGGGTGGCGGGGAGTGGCAGTCCAGAGGAGCTTCTAGCATCACTTGGGCTGTGGGAAAGCCAAGAACTCTTCCTACTCCCAGGAAATCCTTTCCACTCCTCCCCCACACTTCTCTCTGTAGCCGGTCAAGCTACACCTCTCAGAGCACAGTTGGGCTGAAGCCAGAGTGGGGTCAGGCCAAGGCTGTCCCAGACGCACAGAATTACACTCTCTATGTGGGATGCTGAACCCGGAAATGTGAATTTACCAAAAAACTCCCCATGTGAATGCTCTAGCAGAGAAAACTGTACCACACCAAAAAGACAGGCAGCAAGTGTGAAAGTTAATTAAATATTTAGTTACATGAAAATGATTGTTGTAAACTGCGCTACTGAATTGAATGCGAAATCCAAAGCCAAATTTTGAAAAAGAATATTTAGACAATAAACACAGCATAATAATGGAGTTTTATGACACCAGATTACATTAGTAAAGACAGACATTTGTGACACATAAAAGCAAAACAAACAAAAAAATAAAACCCATTAGTTGTTAAATGGATGATGTAAAAAATGACTCTTTTGCTCTTCAGTTGACAACCAAAGAAGCATAGGTTCAGGGCTACATTTAATAAACTTAATCACTACTGGAATTAAGAGCTACGTTCCAAATTACCACCGAAGAAATGAAAACAAAGACAGTGCAAATGACAAAAATGTAGAAAATAGCAAATAGGCCTAAAAGAGAGTAGGAAAAAGATTCCAGAAATAGGAGCAAGTGCATCAGTTCTTATGCTAATTGCAAATGTCTTACCCTCTGTAATAAACAGAAGAGGTGTTCACACTGGGCTAAAAACAAAAAAATATGATTATGTGCTGCTTATAAAAGACAACCTAAAACATACCACAGAAGGTTAAAATTAAAAGGGCGAAATATTACTAAACAAAGGATTCAAGACAAAAACACTATTCAAAATGAATGTTTACCCAATTCTGGAATGAGGGAAGACTTTACAAACTTACGACAATGAAACACTTCTCAAAGATCTTTTCATAAGGAAAAAGTTTATTGGACTTAGCTGTATAAAAAAATGTAAATGGTTGACTAGCTAAAGCAACATACTCAGTTGAAAAGGTAAACAATAAAAATATTTTCAAAAACGAAACACACAAGTTTAATAGCTTTATTATATAAGGAGTTTGTGTAAATCCCTGAGAAAAATATTAATGCAAAGATAGACAATTCAGAGTTCCTGCTATGGCCCAGTGGGTTAAGAATCTGTAGCAGCTCAGGTTGCTGCAGAGGTGTAGGTTCGATCCCCAGCCCAGCACAGAGGGTTAAAGCATCTGGCGTTGCTGTAGCTGCAGCTCAGATTCAATCCCTGGTCCAAGAACTTCCATATGCTACCAGTGCAGCCATAAACAAATAAACAAACAAAAACAGGCAACTCAAAAAGAAGGAAACTGAATCAATCTAAAGCAATCAGAAATGAAATATCTTACTTCTCTCACATTAACCGTTTAAAAATCCCATCAAGGAGTTCCCATCGTGGTGCAGCGGAAATGAATCCGACTAGGAACCATGAGGTTGCGGGTTCGATCCCTGGCCTCGTTCAGTGGGTTAAGGATCCAGTGTTGCCGTGAGCTGTGGTGTAGGTCACAGACACAGCTCGGGTTCTTAGCTGCTGTGGCTTTAGTGTAGGTCAGCAGCTGTAGCTCCAATTAGACCCCTAGCCTGAGAACCTCCATATGCTGTGAGTGCGGTCCTAAAAAGCAAAAAACAAAAAAAAAAACAAAACAAAAAAAAAACAACCAAAAAAACCAAACCAAAACAAAACCCATCAAGAGCACTGGTGGATATACAAATTGGCATCTTACTTATTTATTTAATTTTTTAGGGCTGCACCTGCAGCATATGGAAGTTCCCAAGCTAAGGGCTGAATCAGAGCTGCAGCTGCTGACCTACACCACAGCCAGAGCAATGCCAGATCGGAGCTGCGTCTGCAACCTATACCGCAACTCATGGCAACGCCAGATCCTTAACCCACTGAGCAGGGGCAGCGATAAAACCCACATCACCATGAATACTAGTCGGGTTCGTTACTGCTGAGCCATGACAAGAACTCCCACAAATTGGTACCTTATTATCTGGACATGATTGTGGCACAAGCTCTCCAGCAGTTTTAAAATGTTCATTCCTCTTGAAACAATAATTCTACTTCTGGGAATCAAGCCTACGGACAGAATCAGAACTGCCAGACCAAGATTTATGAAAGATGTTCAGGAAATTATTTTTTATGATAGAATTTTTAGGGAGGGAGAATATTAAATGACAGTGGAAATTTTAAAAGTATGGTACATCCATAAGACTAAATATTGAATTTTGAATTCAATATTGCTGATTCAATTTTGTTTTTTTTGTGTGTGTGTGTTTTAGGGCCGCACCCGCAGAATATGGAGGTTCACAGGCTAGGGGTTGAATAGGAGCTACAGCTGCTGGCCTATACCACAGCCACAGCCACGCCAGATCTAAGCCTCGTCTGCAACCTACACCACAGTTCACAGCAAGGCCAGATCCTTAACACACTGAGTGAGGCCAGGGATCGAACTTGCGTCCTCATGGATACTAGTCAGATTCGTTTCCGCTGAGCCACAATAGGAACTCCGATGATTCCATTTTTAAAAAAACTTTATTAGGGTATAGTTGATTTACACTGTTGTATTTTGACGATTTTTTACTTTTTTTTTTTTTTTTTTTTTTTTGTCTTTTGTCTTTTTTTGTCTTTGTTGTTGTTGTTGTTGCTATTTCTTGGGTCGCTCTCGCGGCATATGGAGGTTCCCAGGCTAGGGGTTGAATCGGAGCTGTAGCCACCGGCCTACGCCAGAGCCACAGCAACGCGGGATCCGAGCCGCGTCTGCAACCTACACCACAGCTCACGGCAACGCTAGATCGTTAACCCACTGAGCAAGGGCAGGGACCGAACCCGCAACCTCATGGTTCCTAGTCGGATTCGTTAACCACTGCGCCACGACGGGAACTCCCTATTTTGACGATTTAATTCTGAATCATCAAAACTGCATTTGAGAAGTAGTTATTAGAATAAGGCAATGATGTACAGTATAATGTTAATATTTTATTTTTTTAATTAAAGTATAGTTGATTTCCAATGTTGTGCCTGTATAATGTTAATTTTTAAAAAGAAGTATGCCATATTCTATAAACTGCATACTAAATAGAGTATATGGTATCATCTCAACTAAATTAATAGTGTTTGCCTTTGAGCAATAGGATTATAAGGTGTGGATTTTTTTCCGCATTAGAATACTTTCTGGGGAGTTCCCGTTGTGGCTCGGCAGAAACAAATCCGACTAGTATCCATGATGAGGGTTCGATCCCTGGCCCTGCTCAGTAGGTTAAGGATCCCACATGGCCGTGAGCTGTGGTGTAGGTTGCAGATGCAGTTCAGACCCCATGTTGCCATGGCTGTGGAGTAGGCTGGCAGCTGTAGCTCAGACTGGACCTCTAGAATGGGAACTTCCATGTGCCACGGGTGCAGCCCTAAAAAACCAAAATAAATAAATTTTGTATTTTCTCAACTTTGTACACTGAGCACAGGTTACTTTTATAATGACAAAAAATCTGAGTGGTCTCTTCAATAAATGGTCCTGGGAAAACTAGACATTAACATACAAAAAATGAAACTGTACCCACATTTTATGCCACTCACAAAAATTAATTTGAAATTGATTAAAGACTTAAATGTGAGTCCTGAAACAATAAAACTCCAGGAAGACAACATAGGGCAAAAAAACTCCTTGACCTGGGTCTTGGCAATGACTTTTTGGACATGACACTAAAAGCATAAGCAACAAAAGCAAAAACAAACAAGTGGGACTACATCAAACTACAAAGCTTCTCTACAGCAAAGGAAACAATGAACAAAATGAAAAGACAACCTATGAAACAGAGAAAATATCTGCAAATCATTTATCTGGTAAGGGGTTAATGTCCAAAATATATAAGGGACTCATACAACTCAAAAGCATAAAAATCAAATAATACAATTTTAAAATGGTCAAAATGGATAGAGGATAATGCCATCTACTCCACAGCTGTGGCAAGGCTGGATCCTTAAGCCACTGCACCACAGCAAGAACTCCCCTGATAACCTCTCAGGGAAAAGAATCTCAAAAAGAAGAGCGATCTATATGCATAACTGAATCACGTTGCTGTACACCTGCAACTGATACAATACTGTGACTCAACTGTAATTCAAGTTTTAAAAAAAGACCAAAATTTCATGATCTTACATGTAGAATCTATAAAAGCAGGGCTCAGACACAGTAGAATGGTGGATGCCAGGAGCTTTGGTGGGTTGAGGGAGTGAGGCGAGGGACAAATGTTGGTCAAACGGTACAAATTTCCAGTTATAAGATGAAAAGATTGTGGGGATCTCATGCATAGCGTGATGACTATAGTTGACGATACTAGAGTATATACTTGAAAGTAGCTAAGAGAGTAAATCGTAAATGTTCTCACCACACACACACGCAAAGATACACACACACACACACACAGTGTGGAGATAGATGTGTTAACTAAATATTGCACTGTGAAATCTTTAATTATAGCCTCTTTTATTAATCAGGATTCTTGGCACAGAAACTGCCTCTGGCAATCCTGAGCAAAAGTTAATCTGTTGCAAGGATGTGAGAGATGAAAGGTTTGGAAAAACCTGTTTAGCCCTGGAGTGCTGTGACAAATAACCTTTAACTAGTCTTCATATTCTTATGTCACTCAGGCTTCAAAGACCTGGGAGGTGTTCCCTGGTCTAGCCTAGGGTCCCCTGCCTGCATCAGAGTGAGGGACCTGGCCCATTAGCATCCACTTAAGAAGGCAGGTACCATGTCTCTAAGACAGAGTGGGAGAAAGGTGAGCACCCAAAACTGTTTAGGGTGCTATTAGGAAGAGGGATTACATCCTATTGAACTGAAATGTGACATCATTAGTCTCTTTTATTGGTCATGTCACGTCTTTTTTTTTTTTTAATGGCTGCACCCACCACTTATGAAAATTCCTGGGCCAGGAACTGAACCTGAGCCCTCTGCAGCGACAGGAGCTGCTACAGTCGGATTCCTAACCCACTGTGTCACAGCGGGAACTGCTGGGAACGTTGCTTCTAAAGAATCTTCTCCATCGTTCCTCTCCTATCCATCTCTTACCTCCCTGAAATGAAGCCTCTCTTCCCCCAGGCCCAACTTTCTCACTCAAGTCGCCCATCGAACTAACTGTCAGATCCAGGGGCTGTTTCTCAGGCCTTATCTTTCTAGTTACCTTAGTTTGGGTTCCTCAAAAGGAGAACCTGGGACAAGAACTCAAGTGTAAGTGGTTTATTTGGGAGGTGGTCCCAGGAAATACAGGTGAAGGAGTGAAGAAGTGAGAAGGAAGGGGAGCAAAGTCAACACAGGCTGTGTTATCAAATAAGCTGCTGCTATGGGCAAGCGGACCTTAATCCTGTTCCCGGGGAAATCTGGGAAATGGCACAGAACATGCAGCTCAGAGTTACATTACTCAAGGGGCAAGGGAGCTGGAGGAGTTACACACCAACTTCTCTCAATCCTCAGTGAAAGGCTGTTTGAGGGGGAGCTCTGTGCTTCGATTCCCTGGCGCTTCCAGCCCTTCTTGTCCATGGACAGACACAGAGCTGGGCTCTGGAAACCAGACCAAGTCCGGAATCAGAGATGCAGGTTCTGGCAGGTGGAAATCTGGCTGCATGCACTAGTAAGAGCTGAGGAAACAGGGGCTTGGCACCAAGAGCATTTGCTTTATTAGACGTTTCTGTGTGTTATTTCACATCGCTCATGACTCCTCTTGAAATTCTTCCTTCCCTTGGATACTGAAACATACCACGCCACTTGTGTTCTGCCCTCTTCTCTTGCCACTTCCTCCTATGCTTCTTCATGGGTTCCTTGTCTTTTTTTCCTATACTTACTTACTATTTTTTTTTTGGCCAGGCCTGTAGCATGTGAAGGTCCTGGGCTAGAGATTGAACCTGTGCCACGGCAGCAACCCAAGCCACTGCAGTGACAATGCCGGATCCTTAACCCATTTCGCCACAGGAGAACGCTCCTCCTTTTTTTACCTCCCTATACTTAGATATTGTTAATAAGCCAATTGTTGTCTTCTCATCCCACACAATCTCCTCATCGACCTCAACATATCCTTGCCATCAAAGCCCATCTACAGATGGACTGATCCAGATGAATATTTCTGGCCCGCCTCTCTTTTGCAGAATCCACACCCAAGATCTTAAAGAATATCTCCACTTGGATCTCCCATGACCACCTTTGCCCCAACAGATCCAAAACACACGTCTTCACATCTCTCTACATCTCTCCCCTGGAGTTCCCACTGCGGTTCAGCAGTAACCAACCGGACTAGTATCCATGAAGATGCAGGTTTGGTCCCCGGACTTGCTCAGTGGGGTTAAGGATCCGGCATTGCTGCGAGCTGTGGTGTAGGCTGCAGAGGCGGCTTGGATCTGATGTGGCTGTGGCACAGGCCGGCAGCTACAACTCCGACTCGACCCCTCACCTGGGAACATCCATATGCCACGAGAGAGGCCTTAAAAAGAAAAAAAAAAAAAAAATCTCTCCCCCGAGTGCCCTCTCTCAAAATGGCAGCACCGTCCATCAGTGTCCCAAGCCAGAGTCCTGGGATCATCCTTCCTTCCCTCTGCCCTCTCTCCGCACCTCTGAGGCTTAACTCATCGCAAAGCCTTAAGAGCATCCTAACCTGTCATCTTCTCTTTTCTGCCCTCTGTACCTTTAAAGCAGACTCTCTTCATGCACCACAATCACCCAAATCTAGGTGTAGAAGGGACTGCTAGCTTTCTTCTCAACCTTCCGTCTGCTCCAGTGGGGCTTGTTCCAGTCCCTGAGTCTTTGTTGACTTCATTCCTACCCTTTGGCTTGGAAAGACCTCAGCTTCCCTGGCTCACCTCAAAGCGTTTGCTGCAGCCTTAGAGTTGGACTCGTCCCAGGAGATTCCTACTCTTCGTAGGATTCTGAATCAATTGAGTTTGGCTGGGAGTTACTAAAATCCAAAATAACTAACTGAGGCTTCAATAGGCTAGTAGTGTGTTTATTTATTATATTAAAAAAAAAAAAAAACTCTAAAGGAAATCAGTCCAGGGCTGGTGTGACACCCACCTGCCCCCCTCCCCCATCATCAGTGTCTCAGTTTCTGCTTTTATTTATTTATTTATTTATTTTTTGTCTTTTTGCTATTTCTTTGGGCCGCTTCTGCGGCATATGGAGGTTCCCAGGCTAGGGGTCCAATTGGAGCTGTAGCTGCCGGCCTACACCAGAGCCACAGCAACACGGGATCCGACCCGCATCTGCAACCTGCACCACAGCTCACGGCAACGCTGGATCGTTAACCCACTGAGCAAGGGCAGGGATCGAACCCGCAACCTCATGGTTCCTAGTCGGATTCGTTAACCACTGCACCACGACGGGAACTCCCAGTTTCTGCTTTTGAGGGGACCCAAATTAAGACAAAAGAGTAAAAACTCACTTGGCTCATTTGATTGAAAATACGAATTCCCCTGAGCACAGTTCTTGAACAACTTGGTTAAATTCCAGGCATCCATAAATCCGTGGAGGGTAGAAACCCTAGCAAGGTTTTCAGTGAGTTACTTCTCTGTGTGCAACTATTACATGACACTGGTATGCAGCAGCCAAAAGCAGCTCTGCTCTGAGGAGAATCAGAGAATGTGACTTCTCTCTTCTGGGGTTCCCTGGAATACCTCTGCCCACAGTGCCTCCCAACACTACCACGAGCAGCAGGCTCTAACTTCTCAGCATCTTTCTCCCCCACTTCCCTGGAGTACCACATTCCAGAACCCAGCAAGCAGCTCACTGGTTTCCACAGAGTCTTTTTTTTTTTTTTTTCCTTTATGGGCTGCACCCACAGCACATGGAGGTTCCCAGGTTAGGGGTCCAATCAGAGCTACAGCCGCCGGCCTACACCAGCAGGATCAATGCGGGATCTGAGCTGCATCTGCGACCTACACTACAGCTCATGGCGACACGGGATCCTTAACCCACTGAGCAAGGCCAGGGATCTAACCTGTGTCCTCATGGATACGAGTTGGGGTCTTTAACCACTGAGCCACGACAGGAGCTCCTCCACAGAGTCTTAACCCACCCAATCTCAGGCCAAGGTCCAAAACTCACCCATTCCCGGAGGGAGGCGTCACTGAGCTGTCTCAGTCCTGACAACTGATAGCTGAAGCACTTGAGGTGTTAAGGACTGATGACAGCTTTGCTGAGTTACCCTCTGCCAAGGAATATTTACTTCTTAATGGGAACAATCTTGAACCAGTGTTTTTTCACCACTTGGCTCAAAGACAGTGGTGATTATCTGCACAGCACCCTAGGCTAGATGGAGGAGGCCTTAGGCTACCAGCGTGGGAATTCTGGCTGCTCCAAGAGCCCCACCCTCTGCCTTCGGCCCCGCTGGCTGGTCCAAGGGCTGAGGGGGTCCTCTATCTCAGCCACATCTGTGATCCTCACCAGCACACAGGCAGAAAAACCACCTCACCTGGTTGAGGAAGGGATGGTGCTAGCCTGTTGCCAGAATGAGGGTGCCGAGGCAAGACTAAGAAACAGTGCCTGAAAATTTTTTAAAAAATGTGATTTGGGAGGAGTTCCCATTGTGGCACAGTGGAAATGAATTCGAGTAGGAACCATGACATTGCGGGTTTGATCCCTGGCCTCGCTCAGTGGGTTAAGGATCTGGCGTTGCTATGAGCTTTGGTGTAGGTCGCAGATGCGGCTCAGATCTGGCATTGCTGTGGCTCTGGCATAGGCCGGCAGCTACAGCTCCAATTACACCCCTAGCCTGGGAACCTCCACGTGCTGTGAGTTCGGCCTTAAAAAGAAAAAAGACTTCCCCCACCCCCAACAAAATGTGATTTGTTATTGTTGTTGGGAAATTTTCCAAAAAGTAGAAATTATAAGTGACTACTTTGGAGTTATCATCCAAATCCAACAACCAATACTTGGCCATTCTTGTTTTATCAAGTCCCCCCACACTTTTTTTTTTTTCGGTTTTCTCTCATGCAATTCTCAGTTGTCATGTCCTTTTTCTTTTCAATACGCTTCTCAAAGGAAGGGAAGGAAGGACAGAAGGCAGGAAGGAACATGTTTTTCTTATATGACTACAGTGCTATGATCACAGGTAACAAAATTATTAACAATTCATAAATACCATCTATCACTTGGTCTGTATTTAATTTTTGAGACAGCTGGGAAAACAGAAGAGTACTTTTTTAATGGTGGGGCATTTTAACAACATCAGAGCAGACAGACTGATAGGAATACATTAGGGGAGCAGAGTCTGTATCCTCTTAGACTCTCTCCAAACATCCACTTGACTCAACCTAAGGTGGGGGAGTCTTGTTAAGCGGAAAAAGCAAATTTTCTCCTTATACTTCTTCAGCCCAATAAAAAGTAAAGGCGCTCTTCCCAGTTTCGCCCTGTGCTTCCACTCAGGATTCTATCAGATACTGGAAGGTTACGTCTCCCCACCTCAAGAGTCTCCCTCTGAAACAATGTGAATAAAAGACCCCTTGTACATTCCGATGGGGAACGTTATGGTGTCTGCTTGTTCTTTATATCA
Source organism: Sus scrofa (assembly GCF_054392235.1). Classification (NCBI taxonomy): domain Eukaryota; kingdom Metazoa; phylum Chordata; class Mammalia; order Artiodactyla; family Suidae; genus Sus; species Sus scrofa. The sequence goes on from NC_139401.1 coordinate 19,217,457, forward strand.
AAGGCTCAGGGAAAAGATGGCGAGGATTAGTACATGAGCCAGGAATCGTCCATGAACTTGCTAAATGATCCAGTCACAGTCTATTGAATTTGGAAGAACTGCCAGAGATGAAACAGCCTCTCCTGCTCAACTGGAACTAAGGAAAGGTCGTCTGGGACAGAAAGTGACAAGTCGGGGAAAGATAAACATCATAACGCCTACTAGCTTGCCTAGACAAGAGTTTGCTTTAATTTCATCTGATAGAGCTTCTCCTTGCTTAAAAATGAGTGTTTTTCTAGTAACATGTTGAGTTTTCATTAAGTCCCAGGCTCTATTCTCAGGACTCCATGTGTCTTACTTAGCTCATGTCACCCTCACAACCCTATGAAGTCGATCTAATTGCTATTCTTACTTTTCCAAAGGAGGAAATGCAAGTACAGAGAAGTTAAAGGATAACCTGTCCAAGATTAGACAGCGAGGTATAACTGCAAGAGGCAGGGCTTGGACTCAAGGCATCTAGCTCGGGCCTGCTTTCGGGACCGCTAACTTGGGATGAAATGCTGTCCTTTTTTGTACACATGCTCTCATCTGCTATCATGGCTTTCATTGCTTAACTCTGTCCCAACACTTCTCGCATTGTCCTAATGAATCTCTGCTTACTCTATTTTTCCCAATGAGGCTGTGAGTTCCTTGAAAGCAAGGGCTGCTATGTTCCAACAGTGCTTAGTAAATGGCAGACATGCATTCAATGCATGTAACAGGACCAGGATTCATACCCGGTGCAAAATTTGAGTGCTCAAAAAACTCAGCAAAGAGTTCCCTTGTGGCACAGTGGGTTAAGGACCTGGTGTTGCCACCACAGTGGCCCAGGTTGCTGCTGTGGCATGGGTTCAATCCCTAGCCCAGGAATTCTATGTGCCGTGGGCGTGGCAAAAAAACCCCTCAGCAATAAGTGATAGTTTAATGAAATTTTTTTGAAAAATCAAAATCAGGTTCAGTCATGGTGCCATCCTAAGCCATGCTGGAGCCTGAAGCAAAAGGAAAAATCAGCAACAGTGATCCCATCTTTAAAATACTGATGTTTCGGTTGAAAGAGATTTTTTGCATTAATTTTGGTCTCTTTAAAACATTGTATTAAATTATTATATTTCTTGATTATTGAGGTGTTTTTGGTGTCCCCACCCTGCCCCGCCCCCCTTAAATTTTGCTCCCAAGGTCAGTGCCTCACTTGTTTCACCCTAGTTTAGGTCCTGAGTGTAACTGAATGAATGGTTGCGTTTACACACCAGTATCTACATTCTACAGATGGGAAAACTGACATCACGGTGCAGAGAAGTGGAACACTTTTTTCAAGGTCACATAGCTAACTGGTGTCAATTCTTTTGGAATTGGAAACAGCCTTTGTAACTTCTGGTATCTCAAACTTAGTATCTTAAACATGGAATTTATGCTTTTGCTAAGAATGACGAATGGCACAAATACGTGAAATTCACAGGTAAAACACAAAAACATGATCCGATGGTTTCAGAGGTTGCCCTAAACAACGCATCAGCAGCTACTTACATATGGTAACATTGAAAACACACAACCTTATTGCCATCATTTTAAAAATAATTTAGGAGTTCCCGTCGTGGGGCAGCAGAAACGAATCCGACTAGGAACCATGAGTTGCGGGTTCGATCCCTGGCCTTGCTCAGTGGGTTAAGGGTCTGGCATTGCCACCGTGAGCTGTGGTGTAGGTCGCAGACGTGGCTCGGATCCCATGTTGCTGTGGCTGTGGTGTAGGCCGGCGGCTACAGCTCCAATTGGACCCCTAGCCTGCGAACCTCCATATGCCGTAGAAGCTGACCTAGAAAAGGCAAAAAAATAAAAATAAAAAATAAAATAAAAATAATTTATAATCAATAGTTTATTCAACAAACTGTTTATAGACTTTTTAAGTTTATAGACTTTATTCAGTGTCTAGTGAATTAAGTTTATAAAGTTTATAGACTTTATTCAGTGTCTACCATGGAGTTTTTTCCTGTTTATTTTTATTTATTTTTAAATTAAAAAAAAAATTTCTGGCCACACCCACAGCATTCGGAAGTTCCTGGGCCAAGGTTAAAACCCACATCAGAGCAGCAACCAGAGCCATAGCTGTGACAATGCCAAATCCTTAACTCACTGCACCACAAAGGAACTTCCCTTTTTATTTTTTAATAGAAACATTAGGTCATAGTATGATCCCAAAACAGAGGTAATCAATTTGTTAAATTAGCCTCTGGATAAAACAGTATTAAATGTAATGACCATGTATTTATGTGTGTGTGTGTGTGTGTGTGTGTAAATGCACACATATATATACACATATATACATATGTATAGATGCTACTTTCAATGAATAATGGAAAAGACAAATATAGCAACATATGTTAAATCAATAAAACCTAAAGTTCTTCATTGTTTCTAGGAAATTCTTTGTGTTTGCCCGAGTCGTTTGAGGTTGGTTATTTCAGTTATTTCTAGCAGGTTGTTAATGAGGCCATGGTCACTGACCAACAGTGCTAAGAAACCCCTCAAAGAGCATATCCTGCTAACAATGACTCATTCATTAAACAAACATTCACTGGGCACTGACCATGTACCAAGTTGTATGTGAGATTCTGGGGGTACAGAGATGTGAAATCAAGGCCTGCTTTGAAGTGGAGTATAAGCTGGAGAAGGTCAACAGGCAAGAGTTCAGAGGTCCATCAAGAGGGTTCTTGGAAGGCTTCTTAGAGTGGCCAGGAGCATGCCACTCTCGAGTTGCGGTGTTTGAAAAGGCCCAATAGGTAACTTTATCCCTGATAAAGGTGATAGTAAAACCAACAGAGCAGGACCCTGCGGGGCTCCTGGGCTCACCTTTCCGTCTCCTGTTTCTTTCTTTTTTTTCTTTTTTTGTCTTTTTAGGGCCAAACCTGTGGCATATGGAAGTTCCCAGGCTAGGGGTGGGACTGGAGCTGCAGCTGCCGGCCTACACCACAGCCATAGCCATGCCAGATCCTTAACCCACTGAGTGAGGCCAGGGATCGAACCTGTGTCTTCATGGATACTAGTCGGGTTTGTTAGCGCTGAGCCACGACAGGAACTCTTGTGTCCCCCGTTTCTTGTTTGTAGGAAATAGGCTTCAGCCCCCATGGCCTTCCCTGAGCTCTAAAGGGCAGGTTCAAACAGTTGCTCCTCAGGGAAGGGAGGGGGTGCAGAGACCAGGGAGGAGCAGTCGAGAAACAATACTGCAGCCTGGGGACAGGGGCCTGGTTCCTCCTCAAAGGATACACATGACAGTATCTGAGCTCTTCAACCCAATTCAAACCCCCAACAAGTGGAAGATGTTAACAGCTTGATGAAGCATTCTTTATTCCCTGAGAGAAGGTTACCCAGTTCGATAATCTTAAAAACCACAGAAGCCTCCTCAGAGATCAGTGAGGCCAGATTAAAGGAATACAGGCCCTGCACACACCCTGATCCTTATCAGCAATCTGCCCCACCTCTTGAACCACTGCTATAAAATAACTCCTCACGCCCCCTCTCCTCTTTGGGACAGTTTTGAGAGCCTAAGCCCTGCTGTGCCCCCATGACTGGCAAAGCACTAAAACTATCCTTTTCTACTTGACCCAAACTCTCGTCTCCAAGATTCAATTCAGCATCGGTGCACAGAGGCCAAGTTTCCGCAGCAGTACTGGAGAACGTAACTTGTTTCTGCCAAGAAATAAGCTTCTCAGTGCTGAACCTCAGAATCAATCTGACCCACCCAGGCAGCATGCCTAGACCAGGGCAGATCTTGCCAAGGCAGGGACACAGCCTGCCTCTAAGACACTGGAAGAGAAGGTGGTGGCTTGCTGCCAGCAGCTTGTACCCAAAAGGAGGGGTTAGACAATGCATGCCCACATGTGGTCTGTATCCGTATAAACAGTGTGATGGAGATGTATAAGTACTATAAATGAACTTTAATCTAATTCTTAGAAGTGGTTAGTTAGCATCTGAAGCACCTAATCAGGAATCCACATTCCAGAGAGGTTTACACATCATCAATGTCATTATCTAAATCTATACCCAGAGGATTTATTAGTAAATGTGTGAGAAATAATTTTTTACTGGTGAAATGACTGGTATTTGATATATAATATGGGAGGCTAGAAAGATTATACTGGCCCAACTGGTCTCACATGATAAAAGCAAGTCCTCGGAGGCCTCTTTCATAAGGGCACTAATCACATTCATGAGGGCCCCATCCTCATGACCTAATCACCTTCAGAAGGCCCTACCTCCTAATAACATCACCTTGAGAGTTAGGTTTCAATATACACATTTTGAGAGGGACACAAACATTCAGTCTATAGCAGGGGCAGAGATTTGTAGCATCAATTTCAAAGTACACAGGTGGGGGCTGGGGGTTGGGGGGGGGGAGCTCCCTTCGTGGCTCAGTGGTAAAACCCAACTAGGATCCCTGAGGATGCAGGTTCGATCCCTGGCCTCGCTCAGTGGGTTAAGGATCCGGCATTGCTGTGGCTGTGGTGTACGCTGGCAGCTGCAGCTCCAATTTGACCCCTAGCCTGGAAACTTCCATATGTTGTGGGTGTGGCCCTAAAAAGAAAAAAAAAAAAAGTACACAGGTGGGCACAATTTCTAGAAAATTATACAATCTATGAATGTTTATTGAGCCATTAATATATAAATAGCAAATTTATAGTAGTAACTCTAGGTGGTATATTGTATTTCTGAAGCTAACTACCACAAAGAGAAATTTCCAAGCATGAAATTCTTCTCTGTATGCCATGTATATAGCGCCCAGACACGGAGGGGTGCCTTAACATGTTTCTTATGTTCAGTAGATAACTAACCTCTGCTTAGGCAGTGCCTGGCATGTGGCAGTTTCTCAATAAATACCTGCTGAATAAATGAGGGCCTAACTCTAGAAGAAGCCTAACACCCCTGCTATGTAGCAAATTACCCCAAACGTTAGCCTCCTCCAACAAGGAACACTTCTTAGCTCACAGTTTCTGTGAATCGAGAATTAGGAGACAGCTTGGCTGGGTTGTTCTGGCTCAAGGTCCCTCACGAGGCTGCAATCAAGGTGTTGGCCTGGACTAGAGCCATTCAAAACTTGATCAGGTTCCCCTTCCAGAGATACTCAGGAGGTTTGAGGCCACATGTTTCAGTTCCTTGTCAGGCGAGCCTCTTCACAGGGCTGCTCACACGTGGCAGCAGCCTGGTTCCAGAGCAGATGGTGATGGAGGTGACGGTGATGATGTGACAGAGAGGCCACACTGCCTTTGATGACCCAGTCTCAGGTCACCATTCCCTGCGCCCATTCATTAGAAGCAAGTCCTTACTAAGTCGGGCCAGAACTCCAGGGAGCAGAATCACATAGTATTGGGGATCACTGGGGCCCATCCTGGAGGCGACCTACCACACCTTGTGAATTGTTAACTGACGAGCAGCGTCCCGAAATGCTCAGAGGAATGTGTTCTTTGCTGTGAAAGTGGTTATAAATTATTGATCAACCTTTCCCTCATAGTTTTGCCAACGTGGTAACACTATCACCTCTTTGCTCTTCAAATGCAAAGGGCGGTCCGGCAGGTAAATGGACGGTGATAACCATTACCTTTGTGCTGCAGAGATTCCAGGTAGGTTCAGATGAATTGCTTTGAGGCAGTTTTTTGTGTTTTTGAAGCACAAGGTTGTTCCTTGACTACAACGGAAGTTAGGTCTGTATTTCTCAAGCCCGTCTTCCCCAACCCAGCAAAACTAGATACTAATTTGAGCACAAAAAAAGAACCATTGGCTCTGATAGTCTATTTTATTTAAACTCTTGTTCTAACCTTTTTTTTTTTTTAACTAAAAACAGTCAAAGTATCACGACAACAGGGAATTTCTGAATGAAGAGTTTGTTTGGTGTTTGCCCAAGAACAAAACGGAGATTTGCTTCAGACAAGGAAAAACATTTTTTTTTCTTGGTACTAAAACACAAACTTTCTCATGAAAAAATTAACATAAGAAAAACGAAATGCCTTTTGTTATTGAGTTTTCGAAACAGAGATTTTGGCTGAGTCGGTCGGAGGCAAAAGTGGGCTCATGGGAATACTTTCTAATCAGTAAGCCTATATGGCTGTTTGGTGGGTTAGAGATACGGGCCTTTCTGCTATTTTTAGCTCACTATTTCTGCAACGTCAGCCAGCGCCCGTGCAGCTTCATTCTGTGGGAGGAGTCTCCTCGTGCCAATTTCCAGATAAAGCTTCAGGAGAAGCAATTAAATGTTCATGGGGAGTAAACGTGGCAAAGTGGAAAAGACAATTTTCCGCCCATAGATCGTACCAAAAAACTTAGTATCAAACAAAGACACCCAAAAGGAACTTTTCTCCTTTCCGCTGCGAGTGTGAACGTTTCCTAACAACCGTTGTGCACGGTGGCTGCCAGACCTGGAAGACTGTTTCACATCAGTCTTCCGAGATGGTATCTTCACCTGAGCCAGCAGAAACTCGGGGCTCGCTCTGGCTGAATGTCCCTAAACTCTATGCCTCCGAGACCACGTGCATCTTTGTCCTTAGGGTTTTGTACCACCTTGGCTAGTTCTGTGCGTCTGGTAACTGTAGCCAGAAAGAAATGCTTTGAAATCATTTCTGTGTAATAATTAGATTACGATTTGTACTTTGAAGTCTGTTGGCATTTTGGATATCACTTAACAATTTTAGACTTGGCTTTGGTGCTCAGGGGCTGGGCCAGGCGGCCATGGGGCCTATTAGGTGTTTACTTCAAGGCTGGATTAGTGGACAGGAGCAAGTTTATCAACATCAATACATCTTTGGAGAAAGGTGCTTTTATCAGGTAGCATTTTCTCCTTTTCTTAACCTTCTCTCTTCTCTGTTAAATGTTTGTGGGGTTTTTTGGTTTGTTTTTTGTTTTTCCTAAGGCCGCACCCGCGGCATATGGAGGTTCCCAGGCTAGGGGTCGAATCAGAGCTGTAGCCACTGGCCTACGCCAGAGCCACAGCAACGCCAGATCTGAGCCACGTCTGCGACCTACACCACAGCTCACGGCAACGCCAGATCCTTAACCCACTGAGTGAGGCCAGGGATCAAACTTGCGTCCTCATGGATACTAGTCAGATTCGTTTCCGCTGAGCCACAACTCGAACTCCTCCATTAAATGTTTAAATAACAATCCATGTCGGCCTAGCCTAGTACCTCTCAAACATTAATGTGCATATGAATCATGAAACATCTTGTGAAACACCAAATTCTGATTCGCTTAGGACTGAGGTAGGGTTGGAGAATCTACATTTCTGATGCATGCCCAGATTACACCGATACTGCTCGTCCCAGACCCACTCAGAGTCTCAAGGGCCTAGAGCTAAATCAATGGTGATTAGAAACAAAAATTGTTTTGCTTTAATAGAAACCCAGTTATTTCTCTTAGGTGAGCTGCCCTAGGAATGAGAAACAACAGCTAGTATAGAATCTCTCTCTCTCTCTCCCCTCCTCTCCCTCTTTCTCTCTCTCTCATAAACTCTTGATTTCCCCTCCAGCTAACTCAGGTTGAACAAAGAAAATACTGTTTCAGCCACTTTAGATCGATAAACACATTCCTTGTTTCTAATGACTGTAGTAAGTAATGGAAATTGGATGGACATTTTTAGCAATTGCCTTTTCTCCTGAAAACGTCAGCACATTAGCTGTGGTTTATTTACTTGGTTTGAAGTGACCTCCAACTCTGCTCAGGAAACACTCTACAAGCTACTTTAAGGTAATTAATCATATTGAATTAGTGATTGGTTTTTTTAAAAGCCTTTCTAAAGCCAGTACATTCTCAAGGACTTTCAGTCTCATTTCTCCTCTTTCTCTATTTCTCTCTGTCCTCGTGTGCGTGCCTCTCTCCCACCTCCCCCCCAACCCCAGCCTCTCTCTCTCTGTCTCTCCTAATTGGCCCATGTCCTAAATACTCAACAAAGCTTCCCAAGCTTCTAATAACTTCAAGCAGAGAGACAGAGGACGTCCATTTCTTCAAGGGTGCTCTGCCCAGCTTCAAGGAGCAAACTAGCTAAGAGAGTAGGAGAGACAGGGATGGGACATCAGCTGTCAGAAGACCAGTAGGCTAGAGAAAAATCCTCTTTGCTTCCAGAGGACTGGCCATGCTCGGATACACACTATTTAATTTCACAGAATATGCTCCTTTTCCATCTTTCTTGTCACTAGAAGAATGCAGGGTCTAGAGAGACAGAAAAGCAAACGTTTCCCACGGAATCTCTCTCTTGACCTGGAGATTGAATTGGATTTGCCAGGATCTTGTTCAGCAAATACCCAGGATAGAAATAATATAATGTCACAATTTCTATCTAAGTAATTCTAACATCTTGGCAGGTTTAGAACATTTAATTTCTTTTCATTACTCTATTATTCTTTGAGTTGTAATTTCATGGTTGACTATTTCCCTTACTTTTTGGGAAAAGAAAATAAAAGTAGCAGTTACCTTTGTTACCTTTCTGCTATATTATGCTGGAGCCTCAGGAACCACACTGCCAGGGATCAAACCCTGGCACTGCTTCTTTACTATCTGACCTTAACTTGAGATGACTTAAATTACTTAAGCTCAGTTTCCTCATCTGAAAAATGAGGATAATAAAAGAATCTTCTTTGGAGTTCCCGTCGTAGCGCAGTGGTTAATGAATCCGACTAGGAACCATGAGGTTGAGGGTTCGATCCCTGGCCTTGCTCAGTGGGTTAATGATCCGGCGTTGCCGTGAGCTGTGGTGTAGGTTGCAGACGCGGCTTGGATCCCATGTTGCTGTGGCTCTGGTGTAGGCTGGCAGCTACAGCTCCAATTAGACCCCTAGCCTGGGAACCTCCATATGCCTCGGGAGCGGCCCAAGAAATAGCAAAAAGACAAAAAAAAAAAAAAAAAAAAAAAAAAAACTAAAAAAATAATAAATAAATAAATAAAGAATCTTCTCTATAGGGAATTTGAAGGAATACTACCTGATGCACAAAAAAATGCTCAATAAAAATTACCTCTTATTTTATTCCCATTCAACACAATTAACTACAAAATGTTCAACCTGGTCCATTGCAACATAGCTTAATACCAGGTTCTGTCCAGGTAATTCTAAAAACAACTGGGGGTTACAGCTGTGGCACAGCAGAGTAGGAACCATGAGGTTGTGGGTTTGATCCTTAGCCTTGCTCAGTGGGTTAAGGATCCGGGATTGCTGTGAGCTGTGGTGTAGGTGGCAGATGTGGCTCGGATCTGGCGTGGCTGTGGCTGTGGTGGAGGCTGGCAGCTGCAGCTCTGATTAGACCCTAGCCCGGGAACCTCCATGTGCCATGGGTGTGGGTGGCACTAAAAAGCAAAAAATAAATGCAATAAATAAATAAATAAAAATAAAAACAACTGGTCAACTGCCTGCCTTAAGTCAATCCAATGGTTTGGTGGTACGAAAAGGCAATCAGGTGTACTCGTAACATCAGATGACAGCAAATGGAATGTTCTCCACCCACCCACCCCCGACCTATGAGGACTCAAGTGAGAAAATAAGCACTGAAATGCTTTGAAAAGTGAAATTCCCCACACTGAGAAAACACATACACAATAAAAATTGCTATAGACTATACTAATATACTACAACCCTGGATTTTATTTTTAGTTTCTGGTTTTCTAAAACCCTGTATGGTACAGGTCAATCAATATTGAAGTGTGTATTTAGGTCTCCTGCCTGAATTAGGCACAGAAAGAACGTCAAAGATGATATAAAACAAGATTTCTGCCCTCAAAGGTTTGGCAATCTATACTGGAGCAATCAAGTGTCTGCAATTCCTTGCAAACATGGAGACAGGTGCTTCCATACAGATCCAGAGAGCCATGGGGGTTTCAAAATGCTATGATAATAATCAAATATCAACTGAGGCATTCCTATTTATTATTATTATCATCTATTTTTTGATTGTGCCTGTAGCATGCAAAAATTCCCAGGCCAGGGATCAAACCCAAGCCACAGCAGTGACAATGCCAGATCCTTAACCCGCTGAACCACAAGGGAACTCCGAGCCATCTCTATTTAGAACTAAGCTTTACATCTTTTTTTTTTTTTTTTTTGGTCTTTTGTCTTTTGATGGCCGCACCCTTGGCATATGGAGTTTCCCAGGCGAGGGGGTCTAATCGGAGCTGTAGCTGCTGGCCTACACCATAGCCACAGCAACACTGGATCCTTAACCCACTGAGCGAGGCCAGGGATCGAACCCACAACCTCATGGTTCCTAATCAGATTCATTTTGCTGCACCACAACAGGAACTCCAGAACTAAGCTTTATATCTTAAAGAATTCTGGTTCATTCCCACAAAGGACAAAAGTGTGTGTGTGCACGCGCGCGCCTATGTGCGCACACGCACACACAAATTTGCTGCCCTAATCTAGTCTAAAGCCTCTATTTTTTTTTTCATTCATTCAACAAATATTGATCAGGAGCACATTATGTGCACTAGGAACTGTGCCCTATTTATCTGAGTCACAATTACACACATAACTCCCGACTCCTTTAGGCAGTAGCCTTTACAAAAAAGAATAAATTGAGTAAAATCTTTTGCTCTTAAGTTACACAAAACATCCATGTAGGCCAGTTTTAGGTACAGGACTAGTTTTAGAAGCAGGCATCGAGACTCTGGTGGAGAAACCCAGAGTTTAGTTATGACTCGATGTGAACCAAAAACAGAAAAGATTCTCAATACCTTTTACAGTATAAGCAAAGTTTGTTGCCTGTCTGAATGTTCCAGTGTCATTCGATTGATATTCATTTTATTTTTAGAGTATTAATAGCTACTCAAAGAAAATAGAATCAGGTTACAATGAGACCCTTACTGCAGGAGCACTGTAATGCTATCCCAATTTGCTGGATGTTATGAGGAAAATCACTGGGCAGCTTAACAGATGGGGCCATTTTATGTTCAGCTATAGCACATTCAACCTTGGACATGAGATCTGTTTGTGAACCAAGAAACGTTAGCTTCAACTCCAGGGCCTCTTAAACCCCTGACCTCTCTGAAAAATGCTGGAGGATATATTGAGGCAAATAGCTTAGCAAAGTTCAAAATAGAAATAAATCCTTGATGTGAACGTATTGGGACCCTTGACATTTCAGCCCTGTTGGTTGGGGAAGATCTCACCATTTTCACAGGGAAATCTTTTTTCCTTTGAAATCACTTTGGAGGTAACATTTTATTTTTTCCTTGTCACTCAAAAATGTCTTTACTTATCATAAGGTGAAAAAACATAAAAGCCTTAAACGCACGACCCTTTTCATTCTATTTCCTACCATAGTTGTGTTAGCCCTTCAATTTCATGGTATTTCTTTTCCGTATTGTTTCCCCTTTTCCCCTCGGAGCAAGGCTTATCAGAATCTTTTAGAATGACTTATATTTGCTAATTGGATTAAAGGCAAGATAATGGAAGGGATTTTTTTTCGGAATATCCCTGTGACCTTCTTCATCTGGGAAAGAGATGTTCCCACATCTTTTTGCATCTCTGTGCTCAGTGATTATGGTAAGAAAAGGTTTCAGAATCTTCCAAACGGTTCCCATTCATTTTCCACACAGCTGAAAGCAGGAAGCCACGAAGACGAAGGCCCTGAAACGTATATATAATAAACAGGAGGAGAAAGAAGGTAGAAAAGGGAGGGAAGAGTCCATCGACTTGTTCTTAGTTGATGTTGACTCAATTTCTCTCAGCTCTCAAAATCATCCTTTCATTTAATTCATTTATGGAAGCAGTTAATGCTTCTTATTATCCCAGGCATGCAGATAACAAGATTAAAACTTACTGAGTGGAAGATGAAAAGTAAGTCTGACTCAGGTGGGTACATTACTTTCACTTTAGACAGTGTTTTCTCCTAAAACACCATAAAAAGGCAGTCTCGCATCTATCCACTAGGGAAAAAAATGTGCTAAATTTAACACACAAATAAAACCTTTCTCTGTTCCTCCCAGGAATTGTGTCTCTTCACAGTCATCTTTCATCCAGCGATGTTTCTGCAAGTTTTGAAGCCATTGCTATGTGAGGAAATGGGAGGGAAATGGTATTTTTTTTAATGAAATAGAGGTCTTTAGGAAAAATACGGTTTTAAATGTTCAAATTATGTTTTAAAAAGGCAAAAAACATCTTATTTCAGTAGCATCTGGTTGAAAGTTCCAACAAATGTAGTGTTGAAAAAATTTACCTTCAGTAATGACAACAAGAAAGACCCTTTGACTGTGTTGGTCAGTGCAAGGTGATTAATTTGATGTTATAAAAACCTCGCATTTTCCATAACTTACATTTGGAATCAAAGGTGTGCAGGACCTCTCTTTACACTTGAGGTTATATAAAAGCCTTGGTGTGCATAAAAATGGACATTCTTGGGTCCTACACCCAGAGATTCCAATTCATTAAGTCTTGGGGTTTGCCTGTGAATCTACACTTTTAACAAACTGCCCTAGGTAATTCTGATGCTGGTGGTCCAGGGACCATTCCTGGAGTTCTGTAGCTCTTCTGAGATTTTTTTTTTTTTTTTTCCATTTTAGGGCCACACCTTTGACATATGGAAGTTCCCAGGCTAGGAATCGAACTGGAGCTACAACTGCCAGTCTACACCACAGCCACAGCAACGCTGGATCCAAGCCACATCTGCGGCCTACACCACAGCTCATGGCAACGCCAGATCCTTAACCAAGTGAGCGAGGCCAAGGATCGAACCCTCAACCTCGTGGTTCCTAGTTGGATTCATTTCCACTGCGCCATGACGGAACTCCTGAGATTTTTAACAATGAACACAATGCAGCCCTGCCTACCACCCTCTACGTGTGCAGCTGTCACTAAATATCCTTCAACAAAGACTTCCCAGGATGACTTTCATACAGTTCGCTAGCTTGAAATACATTCTGAATTATACTCAACTATGACAGTCAAACACCTTTGATTTAGTCACTCAGATCCTCCTGAAATTGGTGAATATGCAAAGGCATATCTGGTAACTCTCTGTAACCACACTACACATTTGGCCAGAACCCCCTGGTTGGATAGTAGAGGTGGGGCTGCCTATTCACCCAGCCTTGAAATCCAAGTAAAATGCTAGAATTCAAATGAAGGGCTCTTAGCCTACCCCTATTACATAGAGCAAATACGAACCAACAGTGCCCATACATTAAAAAGATGCTGAAAGGGTCAATAGAAGGGGTTGAATTGAGACAAAGATCTGGTTATTTTGACAACTTGGAAATAGGGTAGTCTGTCTTGCTGAATTTCACCAGCTCTTGCTTCTGTTTACCTTTCTAAATCCATTTAGAGGTGTTGATGCAACCAAGACTTGAGAAGGCTTCTGGTGAATTTCAGATGGCCTCTGAGGCGTGTAGCCCTCCGGGAGTTGGGGAGGAGCCAGAAAGCTGCAGCACCCACAGCACTTTTCTCCACCTGCGCATGCTCCAGAAGCTGCTGATTCCAGAACATATGGAACAGGCTTCATTCTGATTCACAGCCTTAAGCAGCGCTGCCCTAACTGATCCAGAGAAGTGTGCGTGAGAACACAAACGATGTTTTAGTAAGTCCCTGAGCTCTGAAGGTAGGGTGTTTGTCATGCAGCAGCGTCACAGCCTTAGCTAATTCAGGAGGGTTTGCCAAGTACCATGTGCATTAGCTCCTTTAATCTACACAATTTCCTTCTAGGGTCTACGAATGCTGCCATCTTTCATGAAATATCTGCCCAGAGAGGGCAAGGACTCACAGCTAACAAATGGCTGAATCAGAAATTGAAGTTCACATGTGCTCATGTCCAAATACAATGACTGTTCCATGGCTTTTCCCATCTTCCTGCAGTTTACACTACAGGTGACAGCAACAACAACGGCACAACAAACAATCTCGCTCTTTTTATGAAAAGCTTTACAGTTCCAGGCACTTTCATGGGTCTTCTTGCATCAATAAGAAAATAACTGAGGTACTTATTTCTGTTTAGTTCTGCTCTAGACTGAATCATAACCCATGAGATTTGAAATGGTAAGTCTTCAGTTCGGAAAGTATTGTGCTTTAGAAACCACAGGAAGGCTTAAAATAGACTGGAATATGCTGAGGTTATAGGTATGAGAGAAAATGTACCAGATAAAAACCAGTTGAGCCAGTGTTTGGAGCTTTTCTTGACCAAAGCAGACAGACTCCATAGAAACTACTCGAGGTCCTCCCTGTGACCCCACTGCCAGAGACAACAACCGTTCAGAAGGCACCACCACTGTTGTCGCTATTGACACTCAGAAGGAATGATATTTTCCAACTCCCACTGCACATGAGAATCACTTGGAGCATTTAAGAAAAAGAAACATCTGGGCCCTGCTGTCAAACAAATTCAATCAGTGTTTCTGGATGAGAGGTTGGGCATGTGTTTGTTGTTGTTGTTTTTTTTTCCTTCTTTCTTTTTTCGTCCCCGGGGCATGTGGAGGTTCTCAGGACAGAGATCGGATCTGAGCCGCAGTTGTGACCTATACGCAGCTGTGGCAGTGCTGGATCCTTTAACCCACTGTGCTGGGTGGGGGATCAAACTCCTATCTCAGGACTCCAGAGACACTGCTGATCCTGTTGTGCCACAGCGGGAACTTCCTGGGCACGTGTTTTGAGTTTTTGTTTTTGTTGTTTTTGGGGGGAAGTAGGGAGGGGCAGCATAGGTGTACTTTTTAAAGTTCCCTAGGTGATTCTAATAGGCTGCCAGAGTTGCATCCCACTGAGCTAGAAGATGGGCACAGAAAATGTATTTGCTGACTTTTAATACTAAAAATAACTCACACCTGGAGAATGGAGGGAGCATCAGCTTTGGGTGTCTTTGAACTTCCTACTCAGTCACTCTCCTATCATCATTCTTACCAATTTCTCTTTCCTCTATTGAATATTTACTGAATCTATATTTATATACTGAAATCCCTATTTAGGTCAATTCCTACAGCAGCGGTTGCCAAGGGCTAGACTGTAAAAGTCTAGAGAGTAAGAAACACTAGAACTGTTATCTGCTAACTTAAAAGGCGAGATGTCAGGAGCTCTACTAGCAAAAGAAATAAAAGCACAAACTATCATTTACACTGATGCTATCCCCATGGGTCATACTCTGCAATGAATATTCTGGCGCACTGACCGTCTGGTTTCATTGGCACATTCAAGTTCTCAGGGATCAGCTTTGATGTGCCTGATTGAGCCGAGTATGCTAACTTGCTCCTGCACACAGAGACCCCTTGTGGCCCGCATCTGCCTGCCTCCCTATGTCATGTGAGAAACCTTTCTATGCTTTCATAGGAAGACCCACAACTCCCTTAATGCACTGGTGGCAATTAATTTCAGGGCATTGGAATGAAAACACTGTCTAAGATTTAGGGAATATTTTCTACCTGCCGGACACTATTCTTAGCATTCTATGTGCACTAACTCCTTAACTCTCTGAGGGAGATGATTTATGATCCCCATTTTACAGATGAAAAAAACCAAGGCACAGAAAGGTTAAGGTGCCCAATGTCACATACTTCATAAATGGTAAAGCTGGAATTTTGAACCCGGAAAGTCTAGTTCTGGAATCTGGGTTCTTAGCCACTAGAATCTATCACCACCTCCCAGTAGGAAGGGGACTGAGAGAAGAACATTTTAAGAGAAGACGTAGAGTAACTGGAAATCTCATCGCTGCTGGTGGAAGTGCAAATTGAGACAACTACAAACAAATTGCTTGGCCGTATCTACTTAAGCTGAATATATGCTTACCCTGTGACCAGGTAATTCCTGGGGTAGACCCAGCAACGGAGCACACGTACACTGATGAAAAGACATGAATTTGAGTGTTTCTAACAGCACTACTCATAACAACGCTGAACTAGAAACTATTCAAATGTCCATCGACAGGAAGGCGGATAAATAAATTCTGCTGTATGTATGTATGTATGTATGTATGTGTGTATTTTGTCTTTTTGCCTTTTCTAGGGCCACTTCCCACGGCTCATGGAGATTCCCAGGCTAGGGGTCTCATTGGAGTTGTAGCTGCCGGCCTACACCAGAGCCACAGCAACGCGGGATCCGAGCCGCGTCTGCAACCTACACCACAGCTCATGGCAATGCCGGATCCTTAACCCACTGAGCAAGGCCAGGGATCGAACCCTCAATCTCATGGTTCCTAGTCAGATTCTGTAACCACTGCGCCATGACGGGAACTCCAAATCCTGCTGTATTTATACCGCTAAGCAGCAATGAGAATAAACAATCTATAACTACACAGATAATAAGAATGGATGTCACAAACACAATGTTGACTGAAAGAAGTCAGGAAAAAAGAGCACATGCTATACGGTTCTATTTACATAAAGTTCAAAGGCAGACAAAAAGAATCTCTGCTATGAGGGGTCAGGCTACTGGTTACCCTTAGAGGGAGAAGTTGTGTTCGGAATGAGTTATTTGAGGGAGGGGGCTTTTGGGGTGGGTAAAGTCCTCTTTATTGACCTCGGTACTGGCTACGGTATGAGTTGTCTCTGTTTGTTTTTGGCTGTGCCTATGGCATATGGAAGTTTCTGGGCCAGGGATCGAACCTTCGCCACAGCAGCAACCCAAGCGGCTGCAATGACAATGCAGCACCCTGAACCTGCTGCACCACAAGGGAACTCCCACAGTATAAGGTTAAGTTCTGATTTTTTCTTTCTTTTTTTTTTTTTTTTTGTCTTTTCGCCTTTTCTAGGGCCGCTCCCACGGCATATGGAGATTCCCAGGCTAGGGGTCTAATCAGAGCTGTAGCTGCCAGCCTACACCACAGCCACAGCAATGTCAGAGCCTTAACCCACTGAGCGAGGCCAGGGATCAAACCCGCAACCTCATGGTTCCTAGTCGGATTCGTTAACCACTGAGCCACGAAGAGAACTCCAGGTTAAGTTCTAAAAGATCAGTGACCTATCCATTTAGGTCATATGCCCTTCTCTGTATGTATACTATGTATCAATTAAAAGTCTGAAAGGGCCTCAAGTTAGGAGATTTTGTTAACTATTTTTAATTGAACAATGCTTATTTAAAGAAAGTTGTCCTTCCAGGCAATCAGAGAGTAACTTTCTGCTATCTCTAGTTCTTCCCTCCTTTTCCCATTTCTTATCACATATGCCAACCTGATGAGGCAGTAATAATAAGAGAAAACAATCAACTCGGTCAGGTATATGGAACAGGTGCAGCACACTCGCCTCCGGACAGGAGTTCGAGGGCAGGGTGACTAAGGAAAGTTGTATGAAGGTATGGCTGGTGGGAGGCATCAGAACGAAGGGTCCCTGGCTCGCTCCCGGTGCACCTCCTGGATTACCCCCTCACGGGGTGTGGAGGGAGGTTTCTTTTGTGGACATCTTCGGGAATGAGGAAATTGAGGTCTAGGGTAAGAAGCCACTCCACATGAGAGTCTGCCCAAGGGCAATCCCTCTTAGGAAGGACTCAACAGAAGCGGGTGGGAGCGGCTCACCCCGAGAATGCTCACGATTCCTGTACACCTGTGGGATCAACGCGTCAGCCAGCCCCTACACGTTTGAGAGGCAGAGACCAATCCACAATGCCCATTTATCCCACTTCTGCCTTGGACCGAGAAAGCGTTAACTGTGACAAAGTCAGTGCTTTGCCACACAAAGCACTAACTTATTTGCTTAAGACCCATGTCTCTTAAAAAACTTTCATCATTGCACATGCCTTCAGCCAAGTACTTTTCGGTAAGTTCCATAGGGAAGAACTTTGGAATCTAGATAAAAAATTTTCAGCAAAACAGCCACAAAATTCACCTCTGTTATCAGGCAAGACAGTGGCTCCCCTCCTTGGTCCAGCCCATGAACCCAGGCACCTCACCAGAGAAGTAACAAGACACGAAGCCAAAAAACCTGTGTTTTCTTTCTCTTCTTCTGTGCATGGCACGGAATTATGGATAATTAAATATGAGCTAACTTTAACAAATACTTTTCTTAGAATTCTGCTGATTATTCTCAGAGGAAAAATCAAATTGAAAAGAACCAGGTTGATTTAATTACTGAATTCACTCATCCATCATTTGGTGAATTTGCTTCCACGTATGGTTTCCAGTTGCATTTTAAATCTCAAGCTATTTTCAGCATCAGACTTATTCCCGGCTCACTCTCCCCTCCCTCCTCCTCTCTTTCCATCACAGACTCACCATCACCTACCTTAAGTCTGTCTTTCCCACAAGGGCTCATTGGGATGAAGCTGAGAATTCCGACGTGGCTTCTGTGGTGGGAGGCAGTTCAGAGATTTCCCTGTAGATGGGTCTGGGTATTCAAATACTGTAAAAAGGCCTCTCCTCCCTTCGCAGCTACTCCTCAGTCCAGTGGTGCCCCCGGGTTGGAGGTGAGAACAGTCACCAACTTTCAAGGCCTGTTCGCTGTCCTTGTGACAACAGAGCTGAGGCTTCCAACTCCCATCATTACTGCAGACTCGACCTCCTCAGGAGATACGGAAGGGGCGTGAAAGGTCTGTGATAGGGAAGAACCTTTGTCATCTATTACAAGGTAATCACTGAAGGGATGTGGCCTATAAAACTTAAATGATACACAATGGCCCATCTCTGGGAACCCTGTCTCCCAAGTAATGGGCATTACGCTAAAATAAAGTTCACAGGAGACATCCCGACCAGGTCCACCTGTGAACGGCTGCAGCAGGACGTTCCCAGGCGAGGGCACCACAGCAGCAACCAGAGCCACAGCAGTGACAAGGGATCCTTAAGCCACTGTACCACAAGGGAAATCCAATCAATGCTTTTTTTGTTTGTTTGTTTTTTAGGGCCACATCTTTGGCATATGGAGGTTCCCAGGCTAGGGGTCAAATCAGAGCTGCAGTCACCGGCCTACCCCACAGCCACAGCAACGCCAGATCCGAGCTGCATCTGTGACCCAGACCACAGCTCATGGCAACACCGGATCCTTAATCCGCTGAGGAAGGCCAGGGATCGAACCTGCACCCTCATGGATACTAGTTGGGTTTGTTAACCACTGAGCCACGACAGGAGCACCCCCCCATTCATGCTTTCAAAATGCTTTAGGTGGTGACAAAGAGGATGGTGGTATTTGAGAACCTGCTAGGGGCTTGGGCTGAGACTGCATAGGGTGTGTGTGAGTTTCCTGGATATAGACACGGGGAATAGACAGAAGTAAAAACAGCAGCCACCAGGGTCCTGGTGCCGCTCCTGGCTGTGACTCCTGGACTGGCAAGTCAGCACATGAGTTGTCAAAACTTTCCATAAACCAATGCAGCCAAACTCAAAGCTCCTCATTTCAAAGGCCAATGAAAAGGGTTAATTAGGACCCAGAAAATTCTTTATGAAGAGTACTCAAAACATTTAAGAGTTTGTCAGCAGACGATATCCCCCCACACCTCCGCTTTTTTTTTTTTTTTTTTTTTTTAATGGCCATACCTGCAGCATATAGAAGTCCCTGGGCCGGGGACTGAATATGAACCACAGCTGCGGCAAGGCTGGATCCTTTAACCCACCGCACTGGACCAGGCATCGAACCCACACCTCCACAGTGACCCAAACTGCTGCAGTCAGAGTCTTTCTTTTTTTTTTTTTTTGCTTTTGCTTTTTAGGGCCACACCCGCAGCATATGGAGTTTTCCAGGCTAGGGGTCAAATTGGAGCTCCAGCTGCCAGCCTTCGCCACAGCCACAGCAACTTGGGATCTGAGCCGCATCTGCAACCTACACCACAGCTCACGGCAACACCGGATCCTTAACCCACTGAGCGAGGCCAGGGATCGAACCCGCAATCTCATGGTTCCTAGTCAGATTTGTTTCCACTGTGCCATGATGAGAACTCCTGCAGTCAGGTTCTTAACCAACTGTGCCTGAGAGGGAACTTCTTCTCTTCATTCTTGCCAGGTGAATTTTGGGCCCAAAGGACACCGAAAAGTGTGCAGAGTGACAATTTTGCTCTGAAAGGCACAGTCCCTCCCTACTAGGAGTTTATTCTTTATTAGGCAGGCAGGAGAAACACGTAGGTAGAAACTCAGAAGCAGACTAAATATATATATATAAAGAAAATGGAGCTATGCTGGGATCCAACATTTTCAGCACTGAATTTCAGCTCTGGCTGCTGGCCGAGGAGCCCCTGGGCTTTAAGAGAACCTGGTTAGTGTCACCACTGGAGGGCTTCCTTTGGGAACGTTTTGGAGACTCCAGCATGGGTGGCTTCATGGGTATCTGATTAGTGCCACTGCACAGGGCCCTGTGCTCAGAAGGACCCTGGCTGTGGTTGAATGTTCTGTGTTGTACTGAAGTTCTTAATAATTTTATATTTGAATTTGTACAATTTTATAACTAAAATCCTATGGGACAACGAAACATGGGGAGGGGGGTGAGGGCTTGGATCCTGGCCCACCTTGAGTCTACTTCCTGCCACCTGCTCCGAGGGGTTTTTGGCAACCTCCTCTCCTCCACCCACTGGTGGCCCAGCTCTGCCTGCACTCCCCTCTCTGCCCTGTGACCACTGCCATCGCTTCCCTGGCAGTGTCCAGGCAGTGCTGGGGGGGGAAGGGGGGAGTAGAGTGGTGTAGGTAGGGTAGGGTAGGGATTCGTAGGGGAAAAGGCCCATGTTCTGCCTGACACAGGTGCCAGGAATGTCACGGTAGCGGTCTGGGTTGGGCATGGCAAGAGCTGTCCTCACCCTGGGCTGGCAGCACCGTGGTGGCTTCAGTAGACAACTTGATAGATATGGGCCTCTGGCCCATCCCTGTGGAGTTGGCCGTCTGCCAAGGGTTGGGACAGTGGGCTGTGGGAAGGGGGACTGACTTCCTGGCTGTGGCTGGGACACCACACATGGGTCCAGTGACAGGTGGGAGGAGGAACCTGGCAGCCAGTGGACCACGTGCACGTCAGCAGAGAATGGGATCCTCAGGTGCCTGTGAGGGTTTAGTGTGACATTAGATAGGAACGAAGAAATCAACTATACTTTGGAGTTCCCATCATGGTGCAGTGGAAACGAATCTGACTAGCACCCATGAGGACGCAGGTTCGATCCCTGGCCTCGCTCAGTGGGTTAAGGATCCGGCATTGCCATGACCTGTGGTGTAGGCTGGCAGCTACAGCTCTAATCCGCCCCCTAGCCTGGGAACCTCCATATGCTGAGGATATGGCCCTAAAAAGCCAAAGAAAAAAGAAATCAACTATACTTCAATAAAAATAAATTTTAAAAATTAAAAAAAGAGGGAGAGAGAGGGAAGGGGGAGGGGAGGGAGGAGAGAGGGAAGAGAAGAGAGTTAAAGAAAGAGTAGAGAGTGCCTGTCGTGGTGCAACAGAAACGAATCCGACTAGGAACCATGAGGTTGTGGGTTCGATCCCTGGTCTCACTCAGCGGGTTAAGGATCTGGCCATGAGCTTGGCTCGAATCCCGAGTTGCTGTGGCTGTGGTATAGGCTGGTGGCTACAGCTCCAATTGGACCCCTAGCCTGGGAACCTCCATATGCCGTGGGTGCGGCCCTAAAAGGACAGAAAAGACAAAAAAAAAAAAAAAAAGAGCAGAGGGAAACATTTTCTATCTTAAGGACTTTAACAGCATTCTTTCCCTGCTTTTGGAACAAATGGCCTTTTTTTTTCCCCTTGCAACAGGCCTGACAAATTATGTAGCCGCCCTAGTCTAGAGAATCTATTTCCAATAGTTAGAATGAAAGAAAAGGATCATATCCACCCTCTTGCCACAGCAGGGCCTGGAGAGGGAGGCCATGCCCACTGGTCTATAACAACCAATTAGAGTATATTTTGCTTCCGTGCCCTTTTGGCTGTGGGCCCACATCTTGCTGCCTGCTGTGGGACCTGGGAGCAAGGATTTGGAGGTGTTCTTGTTGCTGGTCCTGATCCTAAAATATGAGGTCCGAAATCTCATCGTTTTGCATTTAGACATGTTGGGTCCCCCTCTTGCCTTCCTGCCTTCAGCAGGCACGTGACCTGCCTGTCTTCCAACCCGGCTGGAGCACATCAGCTGACATTCACGCACGGGCAACACTTTCTCGCTTTAAATGGTTTTGCCCTACAGGTGGGTGACAGCAGAACAGAGATGTTCATGAGACCAGCCGGCTTGGATTCGTGTCTGGCAGAGAAGGAAAGTATGGAAAAAAGAGCAACCCATTTGTAAAGTCATCTGCAGCTGTTACTTTTTTTTTTCCTTCTTCGAGTGTCAAAATGGAAGCCTCGTAAGTTATCTAATAATTAACCACAATGCACACAGCAGTGGACAAGGCTGAGTGAAATCCAATGGCGTCAGGCAGTGGGAGGAAAAAAAAAAATCTTTCTGTTTTGAGAGAGTCAGAGGAATTTACCACTGCAAATCTTAAAAAAACAAAATAAAAAACTCCAGATGAACTTCAGTTTGAGGGTTCCTGGGTCGCTCAGGAAAGAACTGCTGGGTCAGCTGTGCTGAACGTTTTCTCCAGTTCCTCCCATCCATGGGTGAGCTCATCAACTTTGGAAGGCATCCTAGGATGTCTCATTAGGCTGTTTGAAACTACTGATGTCAGAATATAGCACTCTTATCCTTTTCTTTTTTTTAATCACTAATTAATGGATTAAAAGTCCACTGGAACAGTGTGAGAATCTATAGCCCAGGAAGAAGGTGGTCCTGGACTGCTGCCTAGCTGCATCTGATCCCACCCAGCGGTGCCAATGCCTGGCCATCAGTGTGCATTATGAGGCAGACAACAAAAAACCCACTGAGAAGACATCTGGAGGGCTTGCCAAGTTTAGAGGCATCCATTAAGGGTCTCTTTAGCGAAATGGAAATGTGTTATTTAGAAATTTTGTTTTGAATTATTCATTTATATAGAAATAAGAAATGCTTGGGTTTTGAAGCCAGATCAGCTTGGGGCCACAAAAATCTTTCTATGTTAGCACGAGGAAAGACCATCTGTTTGTCTGAAAGAGAACTGAGTAGCTCTTGG
This sequence comes from Sus scrofa, assembly GCF_054392235.1. Lineage (NCBI taxonomy): Eukaryota > Metazoa > Chordata > Mammalia > Artiodactyla > Suidae > Sus > Sus scrofa. The sequence goes on from NC_139401.1 coordinate 19,240,385, forward strand.
GTACCTTGTAAAAGAGCAGATGATGGACCATTTTAAGTGGGTTGGGTTAGTTAAGTCTACAGCCTATTCAATATTTCAACTCTCTATTTATAGACAGCCCATAAGGTTGTGAAATGAGCATAAACCTTAGTTCTGGCGGCATCTGGCTGTTTATAGCCCTTGCTTAGTGCCTTTAATTCTAATTGTAATAATGTCTACTTACTCAGCGCCTACTATGACCCAGCAATCACATTCAGTGCTTTCAATATGCTGTTTTATCTTTACGACCATCTTATGAGCTAAATATTATTATCCCCAACTTAAAGATCAGAAAACTACCATTTAACGGGGTTAAGGAACCTACCCAGGTTCCTTAACTACCCAGCCATTAAGGAACAGAGGCATGGCTAAATTTACCATGTCTGCAGACTCCTAAACCCAGGCTCTGGGGTTTGAAGAAAAAGGGAAAAGGCCACATAAAGATTGTTGAGTTCTAAACTCTCAAGGGGTAAAACTTAGACAATCCTCATAGGTCCAATCCTTCCAACGTATTTCTAAACCTGGCAGAATTCACCTTGCTGGGGAGAAGACACACACACACACACACACACACACAGATACACTTTTATACATATGCACACACACACAACAGCCCTTGGCAATTCACACCAGGGCAATCAGCAGACACCCATATTCTGGGATCCTTCGTGCTAGGAGCCAAGTTAAAAGGCAGGCCAGTTGGCTAAGTGCTCTGGGCACAATAACATTCCCAACGGAAAACAAAAAGACGTACCATTTAACTCTGATCTCCACATGTGACTACTTCTATAACCATCAAAAGAGAAATTGGTCCTGCTTTAGCCAAGTAGACTATGGAAATGAAAAAAAAATTATCTTGCTGCCAGCTCTGCTCCCCCACTAAAACACTGCTGCATTAATATTGAAAGGATATCACCAGAAGCACCCCTAGTTCTTAATCTGCCTCGAGCGCCAACATGTCTTGGACCAGACCTATCTGTGCAATGGGTGGTCCACCCTACTGGCCCAAAGTACCAGAGTCTCAAGCACTATGCTTAGTCTTCTTGATCGCTTTGCCGGTCTTCAGGTCTCTCCCAAGTTTGACTTGACTTACTAGATTTCCATTTTGGTTTGGGGTAAACTATTTTTCTTGTTATTTGGCCAGCAGACATGCTGCTGAGTCCATCCAGCCTGGGCCTGGCTTGGCCTAGCCTTTTGCCACCTGGGGCCAGCAGCCTTCTCTTGCTTCCCAAGCATCCCAGAAATGCTCCTGGGGTGCCCTCACTTGTTGAGTGTTCAATAGCCATCCTCTCCTTTGAATGTAAACTCTATTCACCTCTCTTTCCCCAGCATCTCGCCTGGGCTCTGCTATGTAGGAGATATTTCTTGAATAAATAAATGAATGGATATTTACTTACTTAGCAGGTACATGGCACTTACTATATGCCTAGAAATATAAGAATTTTTTTTTTCTTTTTTAGGGCTGCGCCTGCAGCATATGGAGGCTCCCAGGCTAGGGATCGAATCAGAGCTGCCTGCCTACACCTCAGCCACATTAACTCGGGATCCGAGCCATATCTGCGACCCACACCACAGCTCACGGCAACCCCAGATCCCCAACCCACTGAGCAAGGCCAGGGATCGAACCCGCATCCTCATGGACACTAGTCAGATTCATTAACTGCTGAGCCATGAAAGGAACTCCAAAACTCATTTATTTTTAAAAAAATTTTAGGCCACACCCATGGCACGTAGAAGTTCCCGGGCCAGGGATCAAACCCATGCTACAACAGCGACCCAAGCCACAGCAGTGACTAAAATCAGATCCTTAACCTGCTGTACCACAGGGGAACTCCTAATTTATTTTTTTTAACTTGCCATTTCCCCCACTAGACTGTTTCTTGAGGACAGAATTTGTGCTGGTCTCTAGTACAATGTCTGACAATAAATACATATTGAGTGCACGATGACACCTATACTTTTGTTGAAATTATTTTTCTGAATCTACGGCTCTTACTGGAAGTAACATGAGGACACATATTTTAATTAGGGTAGGATATTGTTCCCATATTTGTAAGTTCTTATGTTTAAATGAGCTGCATCATGGCCAAATTATTTTGATTTTTTTGCATGAAAATTTCTGTTCCTATTAAGTTTCATGTTCTGTTCTTTTCTTTTATTGAACTGTTTTGTCAATATCCTTTGCTTTGGGTCTGATTTACTTTGAAAAATGTAAAATAAAGAACATTTGGGGAAGGAACTTAAGCAGCCAACTGTAAATAATGTGGACTATGGAACTTCAAAAGATGTTCTGTTTTCTCCCATTTTGTTTCCATGATGGTTATATTTAACTTCTAGGTCCCACTGATCTGGAAAATTCTTTTTCTTAGAGAAGTTTCTCTGCTGGCAAGATACACTCTGCTTCATCACAGGTCAGGTATGTTCAAAATGTGCCCAAAAAATGTAATATTTTAGGTGGGTCACTCAATGAAAAACCAATTTGCTTCTCTTGCAACATGTTTTGCTGGGATATTCGAACACTATTTTGCTCGGTTGAGGTTAGGTGTTCCCTTCCTACCCCCAAAGTATGATTTCTGAGAGAATATGAGGGTGTTCAATTAATACTTGGTCACTACTTTGAGATCTTGGAAGAAGGGTAAAAGACTGAAATCAAGGATTCTGGTTTTAGAAGATCATCTGGAACCTGCCTCTTTTACTCTTGAGGAAGAAAATTTGGAAAGGGTATTAACATCTTATGGGGCCAGGTGCCTTTTAGTTTTTGCTAGAAAAAAAACTTCTGAGCTTTTTTTTTTTTTTTTAAAAGACAGCATCACTGGAGTTCCCGTCGTGGCTCAGTGGTTAACGAATCCGACTAGGAACCATGAGGTTGTGGGTTCGATCCCTGCCCTTGCTCAGTGGGTTAAGGATCTGGCGTTGCCATGAGCTGTGGTGTAGGTCGCAGACGCAGCTGGGATCCCGCGTTGCTGTGGCTGTGGTGTAGGCCGGTGGCTACAGCTCCGACTGGACCCCTAGCCTGGGAACCTCCATATGCCATGGCAGCAGCCCAAGAAATGGCAAAAAGACAAAAAAAGAAATAAAGACAGGATCACAACAGAAAAGTAAACATGACAAATATTCCAGCTATCTGTTCCTGCATAACAAATTACCCCCAATTTAGGATAATTTTATACACATTAAAATTCCACTTCATTTTGCTCACCATTTTGTGGGTCAGAGATTCAGGGAAGGTTCAGCCAAACAGTTGTCACTGGGATCTCTCACACAATTGTAGTCAGATGTCCTTTGTGCCTACGGTAATCAGAAGCTTGACCAGGCTGTATATCCATTAGAGCTCGCCCACAAGTCTGGCAGCTGAGTGCAATCAGGGCTGATGAACACGGGAGGACCTACGCCTGGCTTCTACTCGTGGCCTGGGCCTCTCAGAGCGTGGTGGCCAGGTCCCAAGTGGGAGGTAGCTATAGAGCAGGTGTTCAGAGAGGACGAGGCAAAAGCTGGAAGGCCTCTTCTGACAACGCCTTGGAATTCACACAGCATCCTTTCTCCTATATTCTACTGCTTCCAAATAAGGCCAGCCCAGATTCAAGACGGGCGGAAGGGGACAATTAGACCCTACCAATTTACGGGAGGAGTGCCAAAGAATTTGTGGCCACCTTTTAAAACTTTCGCCACGAGGTTAGCACCGAACACATGCGCGAGTGAATGAATGATGCCTACCTAAGGATACCTGGAAGACATGCTCTCCAAAATCCCCACTTCTATTTTTTTTTAAATGCGTTTATATTACGGGCTCTTGCTCTGTGCTCCTGGTGGACGTAATTTTCGCAAGAGGGACCGCGTTCCCCCGCGTGCTCGGCAACAGCTCTGCCAGCCCGCCGCACCCTGACCCTTCCCAGCGTGCTCAGCGATTCTGGCTGGAGAGGCCCTCGGAGGGCAAGGCCCCAGGGCCTGGCTTAGGGGCGCGAAAGGCAGGCTGGGAATTGTAGTTCACGAGTCCGCGAGGGCCGCTAGAGGCTGGCCATAGGTATGAGGGACTCGTCCTGGCGTGTCCTGTGCCTCAGCCCGCGTGCTCACAGCTTCTCGCTCTCGCCCACCAGCCCGCTCCCTAGCTTGCTCCGGCTTTTGCTCGCGCTCTCCTCGAGGATCCAAGGCGCTCTGGCCACAGCCTGTGCCTGGGAAGGGCGACAGAGGCAGCGGCTCTGGAGAAACTAGGCTGCGGTGCTGGTGCTGGTGCTGGTGCTGGTGCTGGTACTGGTGGTGGGGAGATGTTGGGCAAGGACGAGCATCAGGAGCAGACTATTGCCAAGGACCTGGTCGTGACCAAGTATAAGATTGGTGGCGAGGGGCGCAACAGTGCCAACCTTTATAAATTCTGAGGCACTTGCTATTCCAGATATACCAGTTTGAAACTTTGGGCCACATACCTCTTTGAGATCTGCTAAAAGCTGTAAGCCCGAGCCTGCTGAAGCCCAGGGCCCTTAGGGGTACTTGGGTCTTTGGTGGAAGCATCCTGTACATGTGTGTCAGTACTGAGCCTGTGTGAGAAAAGTAATGCCATGATAACGGAAGAGACAGGGGAAGTTTCAAGAAAGAAAAAGAAATGAAGAAAGTTCTTGCCTTTCCCACCAGCTTTTCAGTAAATATCTGTGTATGTCACTTCCCTTTGAAGAGAGACCAGGACTATATTCTCAAGGAAGGTGACTTGGTAAAAATTGACCTTGGGGTCCACGTGGATGGCTTCATCACTAATGTGGCTCACGCATTTGTGGTTGATGTAGCTCTGGGAACCCAAGGAACAGGGCAGAATGCAGATGTCATTAAGGCAGTTCACCTTTGTGCTGAGGCTGCCTTATTAAACCTGGAAACCAAAACACACAAATGACAAAAGCCTGGAACAAAGTTGCACACTCAAGGAGTTCCCGTCGTGGCTCAGTGATTAGCGAATCCGACCAAGAACCATGAGGTTGTGGGTCCAATCCCTGGCCTCGCTCAGTGGGTTAAGGATCTGGCATTGCCGTGAGCTGTGGCGTGACTCACAGACGCCGTTGGGATCCTGAGTTGCTGTGGCCGCTGGCGTAGGCCAGCGGCTACAGCTCCCATTCGACCCCTAACCTGGGAACCTCCATGTGCCACGGGAGCAGCCCTAGAAATGGCAAAAAGGCAAAAAAAAAAAAAAAAAAAAAGTTGCACACTCATTTAATTGCACACCAATAGAAGGTATGCTGTCACACCAATTAAAGCAGCATGTCATTGATAGAGAGAAAACCATTATCCAGAATCCCACAGACCTGCAGAAGAAGGACCATGAAAAAAGCTGAATTTGAGGAAGTTCTTGTTGTGGCTCAGCGGTAACGAACCCGATTAGTATCCCTGAGAGGTAAGGATCTGGCTTTGCTGTGAGCTGTGGTGTAGGTCACAGATGCAGCTTGGATCTGGTGTGGCTGTGGCTATGATGTAGGTTGGCAGCTCTAGCTCCGATTTGACCCCTAGCTTGGGAACTTGCGTATGCTGCAGGTGCGGCCCGAAAAGAAGAGCAAAAGCCGAATTTGAGGTACATGAGGTATATGCAGTGGATGTTCTCGTCAGCTCAGGAGAGGGCAAGGCCAAGGATGCAGGACAAAGAGCCATCATTTACAATCGAGACCCTGCTAAGCAGTATGGCCTGAAAATGAAAACTTCAAGTGCCTTCTTCAGTGAGGTCGAAAGACATTTTGATGTCATGCCCTTTACTTTAAGAGCATTTGAAAATGAGAAGAAGGCCTGCACGGGTGTGGTGGAGTGTGCCAAACATGAACTGCTAACGTTCTCTATGAGAAAGAGGGTGAGTCTGTTGCCCAGTATAATGTTACAGTTCTGCTCATGCCCAATGGCCCTATGCACATAACCAGTGGTCCCTTTGAGCCTGACCTTTACAAGTCCGAGCTGGAGGTCCAGGATGCAGAGCTCAAGGCCCTCCTCCACAGTTCTGCAAGTCGGAAAACCCAGAAATAAAAAGGCCTCTACGACTGCAGAGAATGCCACCCGTGGGGAAACTTTAGGGGAGAATGAAGCTGGGGACTGAGGTGGGTCCCATCTCCCCAGCTTGCCCCTCCTGCTGCATCCCTTCCCACCACACCCCAGGCTCTATGCACTGCGGTTCCTCTTCTCCAGCCAAGACTGCCAGCAGAGTGGGGTCTCCCTGTCCTTCTCCCAACCCCCAGCCCAGCCCCCTTCCAACAACAGCCAGCTCCCACTGACTCTGGTCTTGGGAGGCCGGGCTTCCCAGCCCCTGAAGACTGCTTTAAATAGAAAAGAGAAATTGAAGAATAAAATCAGGAATCAAAAAGAATTTGCATTTATTCTGAAATATTATTAGGTCCAAAATTAAGGCAGTGTTTTTAATCATGAGAAAGAGTTTATTTATACTAACTTCTGGGCATAAGGTAAAAGGAAGGAAAGAAGAGAAATAGAATGGGAGGCAGAGCTGGCATCTACTCCCTGGGCAGATAGCTCCTCCTATATCTATTTTCATGCTTGAAATCTCACCAATGAAGGCTTTTCCTTCTATTGGATCTTGAGGAATTTCCGTCTATAGAAATCACTTACTGTGATACAGACACCACTTAGAGATGAATAGTATCTTAGGTTGTTTTTTGTTTTGTTTTTTTTTAATCTATCACCCCTTGAGGGGTAGAGTGGGAATGAAAAGCAAGTGGAAAAGTTGGGTGGGGAAGGTAGTGAAGATATTCAAGATTTTCCAACTGATGACTGAGAACAAGAGCCTTTGTACTCGGGAGGTGGAATATGAAACAGGCAGGAGTAGGAGGAGAAAAATGGATGACAAGGTAAAAAGATTCTAAAGGTTAACTTCATGTTTCAAAATGCCCAAACTGGCCCTGTATGGTACCTTGGAAGGTTGTCAGTAGCATTTATCCTGAGCCCCCAGGGAACTCCTGACAATCCTGATCCTCCTTTGTCAGGCATACATTCACATAGTAATCATTATAAGAGTGCTTTACAAGACTAGTAGTATTCTATTCATTTTACAAATGAGGAGTGCAGATCCACAATGTGGACGGAGTCTGGGTCCCTGGATAGCCACGTAGGAGGCTCTTCAAGCAGAAAGCTCATATTAGATTGTAATGAGAGTGAGAAATAAATCCACCGAGTATTCAAGGCTTATCTGCTAGAAAACCATTGCTATCTTTAACTGATACAGCCTTAGTTCTGTATCTCCACCAGTCACATAGATAACATAGTCCATTGGTAACAATGTGCTAGGGGTGGAAGGAGACGTGGGGAGGAGGAGAAGCGGAGGAAAATGTCTTAGGAAAAGTGTATAAACATCTCTCAAGGTCCAATCCTTCCCTGACCCCCCCCCCCAACTCCTCAGGTATCACGTCTCCTCCCCACCCTCAGGATTACAAACCATTGCATTTAAGGTTTTATAGTACGAGCACCACGTGATTGGAGGCGTGCGGTTAAGAAAATGAGTGGCAGTGGGACATTGGATGCATTGGGGTGGTGGGGTGATGGGTAGAGGCAGGGTGACAAGTAAGGATTGTTGGGGAAAGAGGTGCAGGCAGCTCTAAAGTACCAGACATGAGAAGGCTATAAAGTATAGGGTGCAGATAGAAACGTACACAGGAGGACATGGATGGACTGACTGGACGGGGGGATGGGCAGTAGGAGGCGAGGATGGGCTAAGGAGAGAAAAGAAAGCTTTTAAATTTGAGGGGCTTGGAGTTCCCGTCATGGCGCAGTGGTTAACGAATCCGACTAAGAACCATGAGGTTGCGGGTTCGATCCCTGCCCTTGCTCAGTGGGTTAAGGATCCAGCATTGCCGTGAGCTGTGGTGTAGGTCGCAGATGCGGCTCGGATCTGGCATTGCTGTGGCTGTGGCATAGGCCGGTGGCTACAGCTCCGATTGGACCCCTAGCCTGGGAACCTCCATATGCCGCAGGTGCAGCCCTAGAAAAGGCAAAAAGAAAAAAAAAATGAGGGGGGCTGGTCACTTATATCTGGAATCTAATATACAGCCCAAATGAACCTTTCCACAGAGAAGAAATTCATGCACATGGAGAACAGGCTTGTGGTTGCCAAGAGGGAGGGGGAAGGAGTGGGAGGGACTGGGAGTCTGGGGTGAATAGATGCAGACTGTTGCCTTTGGAATGGATGAGCAATGGGATCCTGCTGTGTAGCACTAGGAACTATGTCTAGTCACCTACGACGGAGCATGATAATGTGAGAAAAAGGAATGTATATGTGTATGTGTGACGGGGTCACCTTGCTGTGCAGCAGAAAACTGACAGAAGACTGTAAACCAGCTATAATGGGGAAAAAAAATCATTATTAAAAAGAAATGAGGGGGACTGGGAAAATGGTAGTGTCATTAAACAGATTACAATGAGAGTCAGTCTTGCTCAATATATTGGTTATATCATACACAAGAATGATTTTGGACAAAGATTTTACACATCACTTGGCTACAAGGAAGGCAACAGCCAGCCTCTACAGCAGCTGAAGGAATCTGCTTAATCCCTTCTACTAAAGAGCTGGGAAAAATGCTCTCTTCCCTCAGGGGGTCCAAGACCCTCATCTGACCCCCAAGAGACACTCCTACATCCTTTGACGAAGTCTGGATTTCAAGCCGGTGCAACACAGCAGCTCCCACTTCACCTGCCCCGCTCTACCAGCCCTTCTTGGACACTCGAGGTGCTGGGGTCTCTGCCCTCCACTGCGGCTTTCCTGAGGGTAAGGTGAGCCCTGTTTCTCCCCATCACGGAGGCAAATGCCTTCCAAAGCTCCCAAGGGGCCCTCCAGAAGTCTCTCCCACAAGGCCCAAAATGAAGGAGCTTGTGGTCCTTCGCCCTCAATGCATAGCATGAGTTCTCTCCAGAGAAACTTCTTCACGAATCTCCTCCCCTCTCCACACCCTGAGTCTTTAGATGCACTTGCTCTGGGTGAGGCTCCCAGAGGCGCAGAAACCAAACGTGAACACTTGCCCCGTAGTTTCTGCCTCTGGGGTTTCACCTCCTGCTCACTTTCCTATCTGATGTCTGTAGTCTTGCCACTTTGGCTGAAGCTGAGGTAGAAAAATTTCATTCTAACCCACCATTATGTAGATTACATTGTTGTATTAAAGCTAGACAATACTTGATTTTTATTTTTCTAATTTTTTAAAAGTTAAAAAAAATTTTTTTTTGTCTTTTTGTCTTTTTTTTTTTTTTTTTTTGGTCTTTTTGCCATTTCTTGGGCCGCTCCTACGGCACATGGAGGTTCCCAGGCCAGGGGTCGAATCGGAGCTGTAGCCACCGGCCTACGCCAGAGCCACAGCAACACGGGATCCGAGCCACGTCTGTAACCTACACCACAGCTCACGGCAACGCCAGATCCTTAACCCACTGAGCAAGGGCGGGGACCGAACCTGCAACCTCATGGTTCCTAGTCGGATTCGTTAACCACTGCGACATGACGGGAACTCCTGTCTTTTTGTCTTTTTCATTCTTAAAAATCATAGTTTCTATATGTATGACTGGGCCGCTTTGCTAGATAGCAGAAATTGACAGAACATTGTAAATCAACTATACTTTAATTAAAATTTTTTTTAAAAAAGTAGTAGTTGCTGTGTTCAAAAAAAAACCTCAGCCAACATTTTTACGAAATCCAATGTCATTTAAGACTCCTGCTTCTTCAACTCAATTATAGATATGCTAATAGTGTACTCTTTCTCTAATCCTTGGCTATTTTTTTAGCCAGAGATCGTTTTTCATTATCTACCAGTCATTTTCTTTTTTGTGTGTGTGTCTTTTTGCCTTTTCTGGGGCCGCTCCTGCGGCATATGGAGGTTCCCAGGCTAGGGGGTCGAATCGGAGCTGTAGCTGCCGGCCACAGCTACAGCCACAGCAATACCAGATCTGAGCCGCATCTGTGATCTACACCACAGCTCACAGCACTGCCGGATCCTTAACCCACTGAGCGAGGCCAAGGATCGAACCCACAACCTCATGGTTCCTAGGCGGATTTGTTTCCACTGTGTCACGATGGGACCTCCTCTACCAGTCTTTTTCAAGCCATCCTGAGCTTTGTAGGGCCAAGTACAGTGACTTAAATTTTTGCACTTCTTACTCCAACCAAACTAATCTAAATGGACAAGTCCATTGGGAAGCAACTTTAGAGGAACAAAAACAGTTTCAAGTGGCCTGTCTGAATCAGTTCCAGTGCCAATGCTGCTTTGTGTAGACTCATTTACCAGCGGAGTGTTTCATATAAATTGTGGTGTGTTCATAAAAGTCATGCTAAAACAGGCATTTTAACTACAAGAGAGGAAAATGTTTATCTTGGTATTTTTCTTGATGGTTTTTACATAGCCCACTTTTAATTTTTTATTTATTTTTTTATTAATGATTTTTATTTTTTTCCATTATAGCTGGTTTACGGTGCATAGTCCACTTTTTAAAAGAGCACATATCTTTCTTTGAAAATCAGAATATATATTTTCACATGTATAGGTTTACATACAGCACGCGGGCACATATAAAGAGTGAGAGAATGGAATAGCAAATTCAAATGGTCTTTACAGTGCTATCCAATAGAAGTATTGTACTAAACACACATTGCAATTTGAAGTTTTATAGTAGCCACATTAAAAAGGTGAAATAGGTAAACTTAATTTCAATAATTTTTTTTCTTTTTAGGGCCACACGTGAAGCATATGGAAGTTCCCAGACTAGGAGTCGAATCGGAGCTACAGCTGCAGGCCTACAGCACAGCCTTAGCAACACAAGATCTGAGCCGTGTTTGCAGACTACACCATAGCTTGCTGCAACGCCAGAGCCTTAACCCACTGGGTGAGGCCAGGAATCGAACCCACATCCTCACAGAAACAATGCCAGGTTCTTTACCTGCTGAGCTACAATGGGAACTCATCAATAACATATTTTATTCAACCCAGTATATCCAAAATATTATCATTTTGGAGTTCCCATTGTGGCTCTGTGGTTAACGAACCTGATTAGGGTCCATGAGGATACAGGTTTGATCCCTGGCCTCACTCAGTGGGTTAAGGATCCAGCGTTGCTGTGAGCTGTGGTGTGGGTCGCAGATGTGGCTCGGATCCCGCATTGCTGTGGCTGTGGCATAGGCTGGCAGCTACGCTCCGATTGGACCCCTAGCCTGGGAACTTCCATATGCCATGGGTGCAGCCCTAAAAAGACAAAAGACAAAAAAAAAAAAAAAAAAAAAAGAATTCAGCATTCATTCCTGCAAACTTCAGCGTAGGTCGCAGGTATGGCTTGGTTCCATATGCTGCAGGTGCGGCCATAAGAAGAAAAAAAAGAAAGAAAAAAAAAGGATAACATATTATCATTTTAACATGCAATCAATATAAAATTATTAATGTGATCTTTTACATTCTGTTTTCATACTAAGTCTTTGAAGTCTGTTGTGTATATTACACCTGTGGCATATCTTAATTGAGACTAGCTTCATCTCACAAGAGCCACATGTTTATAGTGGCTACCAAATGGGACATGACAGCTCTATAATCTCAGTGGTGATCTTCTTATCATAGATGAATATTAAAGATCTTATTAAGTCTTGTTGATTGAACATGGGTTTGTTCTTATGTGCTTGATCAAAATTCTGGGAAAATCTAAACTTCTGCCAAAGAAACCCTTAGTTATTTAAGTAGATCATTCCTCTGTTTGTCATCCTATAAAAGTTATATTTATGAACCGAATCTCCTCTTCTCTTTGGTGATTTGTCATGTCCCAAAGCAGTGCCTAGCTAAAAGATAAATGGCATCTCAGAAAGCACGAGTAACCCTAAAGGAGAACGGATTCGTTCACATCATCATCTGAAGTATGGAGACCACTGCTCTCCAATGTTTATTGGCACTTGTCTCTGGAGGTAACACCCTCAAATCAATAGTTCTTTTCTATTTTTAATGTCCCTCTGCCATTAATCTGTTCTTATGTCCCTTGCTCAACAAAGATGTGTGCAGAGGCCTGAGTGTTTTTCTAGTTTTCTCCCCCCTCCGTAGGAGCAGATTGTATTTCATTTGGATGGAGTGTAAGTCATATCGGGCTTTAAAAACTAGCACTGTACCTTCATTTTAGACAAAACAGAGGTAATTCTCAGATCTGCTGTATGAAAAATAAAACCGCGTCTTTTTTAATTTTTAAAAAACTGTGTCTTTTTTAATTTTAAAAATGTATTTATTGATTTATGTATTGGCCATGCCCATGGCCTGTAGAAGTTTCCGGGCCAGGGATTGAACCCACACCACGGGGGTGATCCAAGTCCCTGCAGTGACAATGCTTTAATGCACTGTGCCAAAAGAGAACTCTTTATGTGGGCTTTTTAAAAATTATTATCATTGTGGCAAAAAACACATGATATTAAGTTTACCATATGAACTCTTTTTAAGTGTATAGGTTCGGTAGTGTTAAAAGCACATTCATTGTGTGATACAACCTTTTGTATCTTTGTGTACTTTTTTGCATGTCTGTCCTAGAGAAGCAAGTAGCCTCTCTTTGTACACAGACTGATTTTTTTCTTTTTTTGTCTCAGGCCTCAGACCTGGTTGAATGGGGAATTTAGAACTAGGTCATGGGCCTGTAAGAAACCAGGAAGATATTAACTCCATCTGACCCATTATGCAATGGAGGTGGATAAGCCAGCTTCTCCTCATTATGAGGTTACAGGATGGGGTATTATCTTTAATACATTACTATTTGAGTTTCAGAACACTCTGTGCGAGGGTCAGAATGGTCAGCTGTGTCCCTAATGTTTCTCCTGTGATACTCTCAGTCAGCTCGCATCCTTTTGCTTTTAGCCATCAGTAGATGGGTAAGACTCATCCATCCATCTGATGGTGACAAAGCCAGGATACACACACATAATTTCAAAAGCTCGGCTCCTTCAGTTAAACCACATCTTAATACCACCTGTTCAGAGGGACCCAATAAATGTATTTTTAGGCACCAATGTTTAGAAATTTGCATCTTCATAAGCTCCCACGTTAAACAACATTGGCTTGTGACTCTCCTAAAATGAAATTTTCACTGCTAGAAAACTTATTGGCTGACGAAGTCATCATTGTTCCTATTTTTGACCTGCCAGTGATCAAATGACAGATATGAAACTGTAAGAATTTAGATTGCAACTGGTGACCTCAGTTTTGCAAGATCACTAAATGATTTCCTAGTTTTCTAGAGATATTTTAATTTGTATTTTGAAAAATTTTAAAGTTGCTAGAGGTAGTACAATGACTTCCTGATGGCCTGTACCTAGATCCACCGTTAGGAACATTTTGCTACATTTGCTTTTTCTCTCCCACTAGACAGGTATTTTCTTTACTGAGGTGAAATTTATGTAACAAAATTAACCATTTTGAAGGGTACAGTTCTGTGGCATTTAGTTCATTCGCAGTGTTGTGAAACCACCACCTCTACCGAGTTCCAAAACATTTTTTTTGACACATACATGTATACATTCTATTTTCTCACATTATCATGCTCCATCATATGTGACTAGACAGAGTTCCCAGTCCGAAACATTTTAATTACTCCCAAATAAAACCCCTCTCCAGTAAATAGTTATTCCCCATTCACCTTCCCTCCAGCCCTTGACAGCCACCAATCTGCTCTCTGTCTCTGCAGATTTGCCTATGTGGATAGTCTATATAAATGGAATCAGACCATAGGTGACTTTTTGTGTCTGCCTTCTTAGCATAAAGTGATAGAGGTTCACCCACAATGTAGCCTGTTTCAGTACTTTCACCACAGATCCTTTTCATTGCGATTGTAAATTGAGTATGGGGCTGCATTCCATCACCTGTGCTCTCTTGCTCCCTCTTAACCCCACAAACAGACGAGATAGCATCTCATGGTCTTGAAACTAAGCAGGACTCTATGGGGCCTTCCTGGGGCCAGGCTCCTCTGTGTCCCCTGCCTCTTGTTTGTAAAAGAAAAAAAAAAAAAAAGCTTTAGCCTCCTAGGTTGTCCCCAACTTCCAAAGAGCAAATTCAATCAGAGAAGCGAAAACATGCAGAAACAAACAAAATAATAGTCAAGCAAGACAAACAATAATAGCCTGCCCATTAAAAACAATCAAGGACCTTTAGTTCCTCATTAAGGGGTATAGATGATATCCTGAGCCATAGCCTTGAATTGTTTTGCAGATACTAAAACCCCCACCACGTGGACGAACTTAACTGCACATTGACTGCAGACACATAAACCCCAGACCAGTTGGATCAAGTAGGTTGATGATGTTAACTCCTGAGATACTGCCCAAATACTTCACCTCCAACCAATCAGAAGAATATCCATGAGCCAGTCATGCACCCCACAACCCTCAAACCTAATGTTGCCTTTATTTATTTATTTATTTTTTTAGGGCCACACCTATAAGTTCTGAGCTAGGGGTCGAATGGGAGCTGCAGCTGTCAGCCTACACCACAGCCATAGCAACACCAAATCCAAGACACACCTGCGACCTGTGCCACATGCTGTGGCAACACTGGATCCATAACCCACTGAGTGAGGTCAGGAATCGAACCCGCATCCTCACGGACACTATGTTGGGTTCATAACCTCAATGTTGCCTTTTGAAACCCTTCCCTAAAAGCCATCAGGGAGTTCAGGTCTTTTTTTTTTTTTTTTGTCTTTTGTCTTTTCAGGGCCACACCCGTGGCATATAGAGGTTCCCAGGCTAGGGGTCTAATAGGAGCTGTAGCCGCTGGCCTACACCACAGCCACAGCAACGCCAGATCTGAGCTGTGTCTGCGACCTACACCATAGCTCACGGCAATGCCAGATCCTTAACCCACTTCGCTCAGGGCTCGAACCCGAAACCTCATGGTTCCTAGTCATATTCGTTAACCACTGAGCCACGATGGGAACTCCGAGTTCAGGTCTTTTGAGCATGAGCTTCCCATTCTTCTTACTGGGCTCTGAAATAAATGCTGTGCTTTCTTTCACTACAACCTGGTGTCAGTAGATTGGCTATGCAGTGAGTCAGGCAAGCAGACCCAAGTTTCATTCAGTAACAGTCTTAAGTTCCTTTTAAATCAAGTGCTTCTTTGGGGAAATGGTGGGTGTTTATTCAAGCAAAATAAGTGCATTACATCCCATAAGCTTATTGAGCAGCTTAAATGGGCATAACGTAGAAAATACCCAAAGATAACCACACTAAATAGCTGTAGCACTCTGGACATGTCACAATCTCTCTTGCCCTTGGTTTCTTCATCTAGAGAACGTCCAGAACGAATCCAAGCCTGAAGTCATTGTAATGAAAATTGTATGATTCTATTCCCTGGACAATCTGGCTTACCCATTCCAGAGAGCTACTTTTTCTCTGTGGTATATTAGAACAAAATGGATATTGATGAACCCCTGGGTGTGTGACCCCGGAGGTTACGTTACGAACTACAGCTTGGATGAGCTTACAATTCGATTGGATCTAAAAAATAGAGGAGTACATGACAACAGGGATATTCAAAACCAGAGGACAAATCTTGTCAAGAGAGATTACATATTCAATGGTGAACCACATACACACCTTGTAGAGAAACTTGTAAAAATGCCAACAAGAAATATCAGTCTGCCCTCATCTTCATGTGTCAATGCCTTCTTTGATTTGATCTGTGGGTCAAGTGGCCTTTTAAGATTAAAGTTTACCAAGCTAGTATCCAGACAGAACACTCTCTCTTGCATCTATTTTTAATGTTGGATTTATTTTTATTTGTTCCGATATTTTATTAGAAAACTTTTCAAACACACAGCAAAATTTTAAGATTTTTTAAATAAAATTCATTGAGTAATTAAAAAAAATAACAACAGGCACAAGACAAAAAAAAAAAAAAAAGAATTTTTACAATGAACCCCTATATGCCTATCTCCTAGAGAGAGTCTGCTATAAACTTTTTTTTTTACACGGCTGCATCCACGGCATATCGAAGTTCCTGGGCCAGGGATTGAATCCAGGCCACAGCTGCAACCTACACTGCAGCAATGCTGGATCCTTTAACCCACTGTGCCAGGCCAGGGATCAAACCTGCACCTCCGCAGAAACCCAAACTGCTGCAGTCAGTCTTAACCCACTGTGCCACAGGGGAACTCCACCGTTGGCCTATTTTGATACAACTTCTACTGCTTTAGTAGTTACCCTATACATGTTGATATTCAAAAAAGCATCAATGTTTAAATTCACATATTTGCCTTCTTGTTTAAAACCACAAGAACTTGGGAGTACTTTGGCTTTAATCACTCTCTACATGATTTACATGCTACTATTATTGGATATCATGGTTCTATTTTTTTCACCTTATAAGACAGTATTGCTTTTGTACTCTCTGATGTTTAAGGTTACCCATGTATTTATTACTTTATTTGCCTTTTTTTTTTTTTTTTTTTTGACTGCACCCAAGGCATGCAGAAGTTCCCAGGCCAGGGACTGAACCCAGGCCACAGCCATGACAATGCTAGGTCCTCAACCTGCTGAGCAAACTCCTCATTTGCTCATGTTTTCTTCTTACATCTGCCGCCTTCCATCTGAATTTACTTCTTTTCTATCCATAGTACATTCTACACATTCTTCTTTTTTTTTTTTGTCCTTTTGCTATTTCTTGGGCCGCTCCCGTGGCATATGGAGGTTCCCAGGCTAGGGGTCTAATCGGAGCTGTAGCCACCGGCCTACGCCAGAGCCACAGCAACGCGGGATCCGAGCCGCATCTGCGACCCACACCACAGCTCACGGCAACGCCGGATCGGTAACCCACTGAGCGAGGCCAGGGACTGAACCCGCAACCTCAGGGTTCCTAGTCGGATTCATTAACCACTGCGCCACGACGGGAACTCCCATTCTACACATTCTATACACAGTACATTATTTTATGGGGACCTCTGTTGGTGTCAAATTCTCAACATTTGGAAATATCTTTATTTTGCCTCTAGACTTTTTTAGGGGGCAGGGGGAAAGAGTTAAATTTCTCACAATGCTCAAAGTTCACACTGAAATCAAAGGCAATAAAATCAGGATCAAGTGAGACCTCGCTCAGTACATCCTCCAGCAACAAAGTTCCTGAAAGCAGAGTGAAGCGGAGGCTTGTCAGCGTGCTCTTCTGCCCCAGCACGAGGCAGGCAGCAGGGGAGGAGATGCGACGACACTACCGCCCAGGTTCCTCCATGACAATCCAGGAGCCTAGTAACTGAGAGTGAAATTGCACTGGGCTGAATCAGGTGACCTGGTCATCCGAGAGTGGAGAAAAACTATCCATGCCATGACTGTGGCCAGACCCCATTTTGCTTCACCTGGTAGGAAAGAAAGAGTTTCCGGCCATGCTCTGATGGGGCTTCAGCATTGCAGGACTTTTGTTTCTCTAAGTCATCCTGCTCAGGGGCCAGACTTCTAAGTAGCGACCCATGGCTGATAAGAGCTAGTGGTCAAAGTTTAGAGATCTGGAGCTCCCTTCATGGCTCAGAAGAAACCAATCTGACTAGCAGCCTCGACGACACAGTTTCGATCCCTGGCCTCGCTCAGTGGGTTAAGGATCCGGGGTTGCCAAGAGCTGTGGTGTAGGTTGCAGACTCTGCTTGGATCTGGTGTTGCTAAGGCTGTGGCATTAGGCCAGCGGCTACAACTCCAATTTAACCCCTAGCCTGGGAACCTCCATATGCCATGGGTGCAGCCCTAAAAAAAGTTTACAGACCTGAGATTGTTCTCATAGTCTTCTAGGTGTGCTATTTGCATTGGCATCTTACACTACTGCTGCCACCTAGCTTTTACCAGATAAGGAGCTGAAGACAATACCCTGTTGCCCTAAAGAAAGCCTTTACAACAGCAAGGAGCAATAAGACCATAAAACAAAGTGAAAAGCAGGAAATAGCAAAAAGACAAAAAGACAAAATAAATAAATAAATAAATAAATAAATAACTTTTTCTTTTTTTTTTTTTTAATCTTTTTAGGGCCGCACCCACGGCATATGGAGGTTCCCAGGCTAGGGGTCCAATTGGAGCTGTAGCCACCGGCCTATGCCAGAGCCACAGCAACGCGGGATCCGAGCCGTGTCTGCAACCTACACCACAGCTCACGGCAATGCCAGATCATTAACCCACTGAGCAAGGGCAGGGATCGAACCCGCAACCTCATGGTTCCTAGTCGGATTCGTTAACCACTCCGCCACGACAGGAACTCCTCATTGTGTTTTTAATTTAAATTTTACTGAAAAGAGAGAAAAATTTGATCGGTTATTCAAGAGCTTGAAGCAAAGTAGAGTTCCCAGAAAGAAAAAAAAAAAAAAGATACTCTCTTCTCCCCCAGGTTATTCTCTGTGGTACCTGCCTTGTGATACTCAAGCCCAAAGCCATAGTTAGTGTCACAATGACACCCGGCCTCTGTCTTGTTAGGAGAAATTTTCTTCCATTCAGTCAATCATTTGACCAATATTTTTAAAATAACCAAACCTCCATGACTGAAATCATTAGAAAGAAATCTAAAATTAACCCTTCATCTTCCTAGGCGCTCCCATCCCTATCCCACCTCTAGCTTGAGAAATTTTTTTCCCCTATTTTCCCTCTTGGTGAAATTGGTACGTTTAAGTACTTCCTTTTCAGAAAAGAGGTCATGAATCCCCATTGGGGTTCAGAGGGCAGATCTTGAGCAGCCGAAACCCCTAGAACACAGGGCCCTAAACTTGGAAATAAGCAACAACAATATAATTTCCAGAACACTTCAAATAGCAATTGTCACCAATCCCAATGTTAACACTCTGACTTTTTTCCTTAAACCAGTGATTTGCAAACTTGAGCATGTCAGAATCACCTGGAGGGCTTGTTCAACCACAAATTGCCAAGCCCCAGCCCCAGGGTTTCTGATTCGCTACGTCTGATGGTCTGATGTCCTACGGAGGACCCACCTCTGCGTCCCACCACATTTCCAGGTGCGGTTGATCGTCCTGGTCTGGGGACCACACCCATAATCTGGAAATTCTAAGAAATTTGCCTCAGGTATTGATTTTCATTAAAATCTTTACTAATGAAAACGTATATATTCTTTTTTAAAAATTAAAAAAAAGTTTTATTGAAGTCTAGTTGATTTACAGTGTTATGGTAATTTCTGCTGTACTAAAATGTATATATTCTTAACATCTTTATCATAAATATAGTACATATTCATGGGAGGAAATTTGGCTTAAAAATGAAAAGTGGAAAGAAAATTGCATCACCCAAGATGCCAACATCCAGACCTAATCACTCTTGACATTTTCTTTGGAGCTATAATTCCTAAGCCCAGTTATCCAATGCCCCAGGCCACTGCAGATTAGAAGCTGCTACCCCAGAATGTCATGGGAGTTAGGGGGCAACTAATAATGTGCCCAAAGATGGCCTTGGTGAGAGGCCACTGCAAGTGGAAAGCAGGGAGAGGAAATTTTGAGTGGACTGAACTCTATCACCACGTGATCGAATTCAGCATGTTCTTCCCCTTGACCCCATCGTATGCACAGGGCACTATGGGACCTCTAAGGAGGAGCATCCATTGCAGCCACCAAGCATGGGCAGGGAAGGAGGACTTTCCAAAAGAAGGGACTTGAGCCTCAGCTGTATCCTAAAGGGAGATGTGGAAATGAGGAGGCAACGAGAAGGAAAGATATTCCAGGTTCAGGAGACAGGAGGAGCAAGGCCTGGAGGCTCCTGTGTGCAGGAACCTGAGCAGAGCTGCGTTTCAATCAGAGCATCAACAGAGAGGTAGGGAAGGTTAGAGGAAAAGTTCGAGAATCAGAGGCTGTGTCACCGAGGGTGTCTTATGTGCTCTTCCCAAGATCGAGCTTTATCCTTCAGGCAATTGGAAGCCACTGAAAGATTTTCCAAACAACAATATGATAGGAGCAGGTGCGTGTTGTAAACAGACCATCAGCCGACGTGCAGAGTGGAGATGTGGCTTTGCCAGTGGTCCAGGCAGGCAGGATGGTGAGCTCCGGAAACAGGGCAGTGGGAGTAGAGATAAAAATGGAGAGAAACAGTCAGGTGACAAAATCAACAGGGCTTGGGCACTGACTGGGGTGAGGTGACAGAGACAGCGCTGGGGAGGCTGGTTCTCTGAGGGGCTATGTGGTTGGTGGCAACTCCACCCAGGGCAGAGGAGGACAGAAGTGGAGCGGGGGTGCTCTGAGGGGAGAAAGATGTGCTCAGGCTGAGTCATGGAGAGAAGAGGCTGGAGATGCTATCCCCCTGGATGAAATCTTTTTCCATATTCACTTTTAAAGAAAACAGCTGGTGTAGATCACACTGCAAAATCATTTTTCTTTCTTTCTTTTTTTAAATAAAAGGGTCGCAAAGACACATGGACTCCGATGTTCACTGCAGCACTATTTGCAATAGCCAAGACATGGAAACAACCTAAATGCCCATCAAGAGAGGAGTGGATCAAGAAGATGTGGTACAGAGACACAATGGAATATCACTCAGCCATTAAAAGGAATGAAATACCAGCATTTTTAGCAACATGGATGGACCTAGAAACGATCATGCTAAGTGAAGTCAGCCAGACAATGAGACACGCACATCCAATGCTTTCACTGACATGTGGAGTCTGAAAAAAGGACAGACGGAACTTCTTTGCAGAACAGATGCTGACTCACAGACATTGGAAAACTTATGGTCTCCGGAGGAGACAGTTTGGGGGGTGGGGGGATGTGCTTGGGTTGTGGGATGGAAATCCTGTGAAAGTGGATCGTGACGAGCATTACACAACTACAGATGTGATAAATTCATTTGAGTAATATAAATAAATAAATCAATGGGTCAAAATGAAAGATTTGGGCACCCAAAGGAATTTTTCAGAAATTATGGGATGTGACTTTCCTCATTCCCTGAGAAGTCAGATAAATGAGGCATGGCTATGATATAAACATGCTGTCACAGGAAGTGAATTCCACTAAGGCAGCTTGTCCACTGATCGTTTCTAAGACGCTTTTGGGACTTAGAAGCTGAGAATTTGTTTTTTGCATCTGAATCTCTACAAAACTGTTTTGGAGAAGCTTTGGCCTTAGCTCAGCTTTTCAGTGACTTGCCTGAGGGCAGAGGTGAATGCGATCATCTTCTTAGAACGCAAGTGGATTTCCTAGAAAAAGAGCAGCAGGGAACACCACGAACACAATTGCCTCATGCTCTTGGGACAATCTATTCACCACCCAGGTCACTTGAGAAAAGAAACCAAAATCCACATCCAGAAAGCGAAGAAGGAGGGAAGGGCAGAATTATCAGAGCCTCCAAGTGCTTTTGCTGGTTGACTCCACTTCAACCTTCGCAAACCACTGACCAACGAAAATGGGGCTTACACACATCTATTTGCAAGATTATGAGATGTATATAGTCTGAATGAGTTTGTTAGCATCCTTATTGTTTTGTTTTGTTTTATTTTTTGCCTTTTTTCTAGGACCGCACCTGCAGCATATGGAGGTTCCCAGGCTAGGGGTCTAATTGGAGCTGTAGCCGCCTGCCTACACCACAGCCACAGCAACGCCAGATCCCTAACCCACTGAGCGAGGCCAGGGATCCAACCCGAAAACCTCGTGGTTCCTAGTCGGATTCGCTAATCCCTGAGCCACGATGGGAACTCCCATTTTTGTTTTTGCTTTTAACGTTTAGTAACTTTCAGTGAGATGTTTGAAAAGCCAGTCTACCTATTAGACTTGCTACTAGCATGAACCCTAAAATCAGTCTGACGGTACGTGTACTAAGCACTTAGCACATGCAAACTCCCTGCTTGCACTTTTCTCTTGTTAGATGAGCTGAAATTGAATGAGATTTCAAAAAGTAAAATTTCATGTACCTGTCACTAGGGTGTGTTGAGAACTCACTAAGTGCTAGGCACTATTGTAAACCCTTTCTATTTGCAAATTCAATTATTCCCGCGCACGATCCCATTTCACAGATGAGAGTGTGAAGACAGAGTCAGTGAGTTGTCCAAAGCCACGGGTGCGAGGTGGAAGAAATGAGATTCAAACTCAGAACTCTGGAGGCTGCATTTTTTTGGGGGGGTGGGGTCGGGTAGGCCATACCCTTGGCAAGTGGAGGCCAGGAATGGAACCTGTGCCACAGCAGCAACCCAAGCCACTGCAGCGACAACTCAGAATCCCTAATCTGCTGCAGCACAAGAGAACTCCAATGAGCCTGCATTTATTTTTATTTATTTACTTGTTTGTTTATTTGCTTTTTAGGGCCGAACCCATGGCATATGGAGGTTCCCAGGCTAGGGGCGGAATCGGAGCTACAGCTGCCGACCTACACCACAGCCACAGCACGCCAGATCCAGCCGTGTCTGCGACCTACACCACGGCTCATGGCAACGTCGGATCCTTGACCCACTGAGCGAGGCCAGGGATCAAACCCGAAACCTCATGGTTCCCAGTCGGGTTCATTTCCGCTGCATCATGACGGGAACTCCTGGGGCTTATATTTTTAACCTCCATAATACACACACTCTACCACAGAACAGACCCCCTGAAAGAGGAGACTGGCAAGAGAGAGCGCAATGCATTCACACTGAGGGTTCCGGCAGGTGCTGGAGGGCATGGCAGGGGGTACAGAGCTGAGGCAGACATACGCCTCTAGGAGGTCACTGGTTTGTGAGAAAGGGTGAGGCAAAGACACAAAGAGCACTACCTACGAGTAGAGCAAGAAAAGGGCCCTAAGAGAAGCAGCCATGAATGCGAACTTGGGATCAAAGGAGGAGAGAGTTCTTTTTTCAACAGTAAAACTCCCTGGAGGAGACAATTAGACAGTAATTCCTTCTGGCTGCCGTGAAGGTCAGAGGCAGGAAAGCAGGGAGAGGAGAGCTGGAAGCCTTGTTTTAGGGGGCACAGCCTCCCCCTGCCCTGCATGGGAAGCCCACGTGCCTTTGTAGATCACGAAAAGATAAATTCTCAACCATATGTTCTAAGAAATTATGTCCCATCCCGAGAAGTTACCATGAGGTATTTGAGAAACCTGAAACATCTCATTCAGGAGATGGAGAATCAATCTGATTTTGGATTGCCATTTCTGAACTATGAGAAGACAAGTGAACTTCTAGTTGATCTTTCCTCAACCCAGAGATTCTACTTCTCTTGTTATGCCAAAGCCATCCACGTCAGAAGTGTCTTCTGTGTCCAAGTCTTAAGTGAAAAGTAACAACACGCACACCTGACTCCAATGTGGAATGTCTGTCTGAAAATCAACCACAACTCTCTACGCGTTTCAAAGAATGACTTCCTCGCACACCCTCCACCGCCACCGCTCACCCACAACTTCTCTCTTCCTTTGGCGAGTTCAATAAAACTTTCTTTCTTCTTCTTTTTTTTTTTTAATGACCACACCCACAGCATGTGGAAGTTCCCGGACCAGGGACTGAATCCAAGCTGCAGCTGTGACCTATGCCACAACTGCAGCAATACTAGATCCTTTAACCCACTGAGCCAGGCTGGGGATTGAACCCGAGCCACTGCAGTCAGGTTCTTAATCCACTGTGCCACAGCGGGAACTCCAATGAACCTTTCTTATATTATGAATTCAAATCGATTTGCTTTAAAATTATTGTTTATTACACACAGAAACACATTTTTACTGTTCAATTGATCTATTTTTCTTTCTGCAAAAATTAAGTACCTGGGGTTGGGAGAGGAGACATCATAATTTTTTCCATCGAAACTAGTAGAAATATATTTTGTCTAACTTTTCAGTTGACAGAGGATTTTTAGGATAAAACGAAGAATGGTTTATTTTGGTCTTGTAGTAGGACTTCAATACATGTCGAGGTGTATGGGTGCATGCATCACTGAAAGTCACAGGAGGAAGGAGTTTCAATCTGGAGAAAGAGGGCTGGTGCTATTCTCTTTGGCAAGAACACATATAAACTCATATAAATTATTTTCTTTCTACTCTCATATTTCAGTGTCTTCCGAGCTATTTGGGAGACTTTTTTCTCATTTGGTCCTTTGAAACCTAAGATTATAAGATCTAGAGGTCAATAATCTTTTTTTTTTTTTTAAGGGCCCACAGTTTCGGCATATGGAAGTTCCCAGGCTAGGGATCAAATCGGAGCTGCAGCTACCAGCCACAGCCATAGCAATGCCAGATCCGAGATGTGTCTGTGACCTACACCGCAGCTCATGGCAACGCCAAATCCTTAACCCACTGAGTGAGGCCAGGGATCGAACCCTCATCCTTATGGATACTAATTAGATTCGTTTCCACTGAGCCACGATGGGAACTCCTAGAGATCGATAATCTTTGATTTTTAAAAACAGTCTCCATTTGAAATGGCAAAAATCTCCTATGTTCATCTTTAATTTTACGAGGCTACCCTCCCTCGGGAACCAGGCCAGTCCTCAAGACTAGGGATTATGTGTTACAATGTGGACATTGCCTTGGAAAGGTAGAAAATGGATCCATTGGAAGCCATTAGAGTATTGGCATGAGTTAGTGCTCTGAGGGATGAGCTCGCCTCTGCCACATCACCTAGAAGTTGAAACTTGGCCTGGAGAAGTGTATAGAGCTGAAAAGAAGCCCCTGAAAAGATCAGAAAGACCATGTGTAGGTGTTGGATTCCTGGACCTGGGAGTGTGGGTTGATGGGAAGAGCTATAAGCTGAATGTTTGTGTTCCCCCCCGCCCCGAATTCATATGTTGAAATTCCTTCCCCGATGTGATGGTATTGGGAGGTAGTGCCCTTGTGGGGGGATTAGGTTGTATGAGTTGACCCTTCACTAATGGGATTAGCGCCCTTATAAGAGACATGAGAGGACTTGCTTCCTCTCTGCTCTCCACCATGTGAGGACACGGCAAGAAGGCAGCCGTCTGTAAAGCAGGGAGAAGGCTCTCACCAGAAGGTGACCATGCTGGCTCCCTAACCCCTGACCTCCTAGCCTCCAGAACTGTGAGAAATAAATTTCTGTTACGAGCTACCCATTCTATGGTACTATGTTATGGCAGCCTAAACTAAGACAGGAAGCTGTCAAAACGGGACCAAGATGCTAAAAATAAACAATCGATTTCATCAGTTTCACTGGAGTTGGCCCCACTTGCTCCATTTTATATCGTTGACAAGGTGTTATCCATTGGCTAAAGATTAGACATGTGGTCACAGAGACTTTTTCATTGCAGGGTATTCGTTAGAGTGAGCTTTGCATTCTTTTCTTTAAAAACCATGCTGTGCCCATGTAAAGGAGACCTCCGGTCTTGGACACCGCCTGTGGACGACACTCTTGAGTGTCTACCCAACAGCCTCCTTTCTCCATAACAAATAGAACTCTGATTTTGTTTCCAGAAAGCTCAGGATGCTTCCCAGCCCCACTGGGATGAATCTTGAGTAGTCAAAGGCAATCACTGGTGATTGGTTTGGGAGCAAATGTGACACACAATTCTGGTCAATTGGACATAAGGGAAAGTCTTCTGGGGGTGGGGTGCAAAGTCTTCTGGGAAAGGGTTTTCTTTTCTTTTCTTTTTTTTTTTTTTTGTCTTTTTGCTATTTCTTGGGCCGCTCCCGCGGCATATGGAGGTTCCCAGGCTAGGGGTCGTATCGGAGCTGTAGCCACCAGCCTAGGCCAGAGCCACAGCAACGCGGGATCCAAGCCGCGTCTGCGACCTACACCACAGCTCACGGCAACGCCGGATCGTTAACCCACTGAGCAAGGGCAGGGACCGAACCCGCAACCTCATGGTTCCTAGTCGGATTCATTAACCACTGCGCCACGACGGGAACTCCCGGGAAAGGGTTTTCTTAATTCAAAGAGCTACATAGAAATAAACTGGTCTTTCTGCCTCTGTCTATGGCTGAGTGAATAGGTGATAATAGGCCCTGCTGCAGCTATCTTGCAGCCATGAGGGAGCAAACAGGTGGACCTGTGCCTACATGCTGAGGATGGCAGAGGAGATGGAAAGAGAAAAAACCTGGATTCTCGATGACATCATTAAATTACTGAAAGAACTAACTCTAGAGCTTCCTTCGTATGGACTTGTTGAATGAGGTAGTAAAGGTTACTGGTTAAGCCCCTGCTACTCAGGATGTAGTCTGATTACTAGTAGCATCCGCATGCCTGGGAGCTTGTTAGAAATGCTCCAGACCTACTGGATCAGCATCTGCAATGTATTTAAAAATTTTTTTTTTATTTTAATCTTTTTTGTTGTGAACACAGCATGTGAAAGTTCCTAGCCTAGGGATCAAACCCATACCTCAGAAGTGACCCGAACCACAGCAGTAACAAGGCTGGATCCTTAACCCACTGAGCCACCAGGGAACTCCCAGAATCTGCATTCTAAAAAGAGTTCCTAGTGATTCTTAGTCACTTTAAAATTTGAGATGTGCTGGTTTCAGCTGTTTCTAATTAGTTTTTCTGGCATTGTCAGGTAGAAAGCAAACTGATATGCTATCTTGTTCCCTGGCTCTTTAAACTGACTTATTTCTAATATCAAGAGGAAACAGCTTATCACAGAGTGAATGTACTTTTGGGGCTTCAAAAGGCAATGAAAACAGTTTTTTGGGGGTTTTCCTGTCTTTTCAGGGCTGCAGCCACTGCATATGGAGGTTCCCAGGCTAGGGGTCTAATTGGAGCTACAGTTGCCGGCCTTCATCACAGCCAGATCCAAGTGGAATCTGTGACCTACACCACAGCTCATAGCAACGCCAGATCCTTAACCCACTGAGCGAGGCAAGGGATCGAACCTACAATCTCGTGGTTCCTAGTTGGATTCGTTTCCGCTGCGCCAAAAACTCCCAAAAACAGTTCTTAAAGTCATTAAAATGCAGGTTGTACAGACACCTCTTGAGTTTACCTCTCCAGGTAAGTAAAAACTAAAAGAGGCAAGAAATGGAAAGAGAACGAGGCACCAAAAGAAAAAGAAGTTCTAAATCACTTACTTGGTTTAGATCAGTAAGACATCTCAGATTTCCTCACAAATGACTCAAGAGTAATTGCAGTGCCTATTTAGATTGCAAACATGTTAACCCAAAATGAAATAATTCACAAAATGAAATAATTCTAAGTTGTAAGCGAAAACAAGATATTCTCATAGCATTGTTATTTCTGAAAAGACTACTCCGAGGTTGCCCAAAGCAAGCAGATTCATAAGTCAATCTGTGTTTACTCTGAGTTGAAGCAACTGTTAACATAAAAGGACCACTAAGTATGATTACTTAATGGTCTATTAGTAGAGTTTTAACTTCAACAAACAAAAACTCTGCAGTTTTTTTTCTTAAAGAAGTTGCTCTATTTTGATTGTCTTTCAAAAACAAGCTATTGGGAAATCATTTAAGTTGATGCTTATTATGAAAACGTCATTATTAAGATTATTTCACAGCCTTATTCCTGAAATCTCATTCATTATGTTTAAGAAGGAAACAGCTGAGGATTTAAAGGTTAAACCTATGTAACATTTAGTGATAATCTCGAATAAAGCTAAGGCCTCAGTTTCAACTGAGGCATTTTACACTGTAAAATTTCCTTGGCATTTTACACTATAAAATCACCCCTGTGGAGTTCCCATTGTGGCTCGGCAAGTTAAGAAACCAACATATTATCCTTGAGGGTGCAGGTTCGATTCCTGGCTTCACACGGTG
The DNA here is from genome assembly GCF_054392235.1 of Sus scrofa. Taxonomy (NCBI): domain Eukaryota; kingdom Metazoa; phylum Chordata; class Mammalia; order Artiodactyla; family Suidae; genus Sus; species Sus scrofa. The sequence goes on from NC_139401.1 coordinate 19,267,980, forward strand.
GGTTCAGGGTCTAGCACTGCCTGCTGTGGCTGTGGTGTAGGCGGGAAGCTGCAGCTCAGATTAGACCCCTAGCCTGGAAACTTCCATATGCTGCAGCTGTGGCCGTAAAAAAATAAATAAATAAAATAAAATAAAAATCACCCTATTAAGACTATAGAATCACTGGGAGGTAAAAAGCAGATACACTCTTCTACCATGTTTGTAAAAGCTGTCTTGTGGTGTGCTACAAAACCAAGAGAGACTCCAAAACAATAAGCCAGCCACTTCAAAACCTTACTCTGGTCAGTACAAATGTCTGTGGAAAATAATAGCCAAAGCCAATTAGAAATAATTCCTGGGAGTTCCTGTCTTGGCGCAGTGGAAGTGACTCTGACTAGGAACCACGAGGTTGCGGGTTTGATCCCTGGCCTCACTCAGTGGGTTAACGATCCGGCGTTGCCGTGAGCTGTGGTGTAGGTTGCAGACGCGGCTCAGATCTGGCATTGCTGTGGCTGTGGTGTAGGCCGGCGGCTACAGCTCCGATGAGACCCCTAGCCTGGGAACCTCCATATGCCGAGGGAGCAGCCCTAGAAAAGGCAAAAAAAAAAAAAAAAAAAAGAAAGAAAGAACTCGTGAAAGGGATATTTGTGCATTTCCCATTTTAAGAACTGATAGAGACAACGCTTTCCCAGTAAGTCACTTGGAAGTTCACGGTTCTATTTCTCCCTTTGTTCCATGATCCCTTCCCGTCTTGCTACCTGCTTTGCTTTTGTCCCTAGCTAGCATCTTCAGTGATAGAATGCCCCAGAGGAAGAACAGGAAAAAAGTTGAGACCCATCTTTGAGTGGGTTCAAGGGTTAACTGCAAGGTTTGCCTCAAGAGGAGGTGGCAGGAGCTGGGTGGTGTCTGTGCACTGCACGTGGAGCTCACGCATCTGTGTCCTGCTGGATGCTGGTCTCATGGGAACCCGGCTCTTTTGCTTCTGTCAGTTTTGCATCTGTAACCCTCAGTATTCAGACAAACATGAGGCTGAAGAGTTTCACGTGGAATTATTAAATACTTGTGTCTACTGTCTGTCTGCCATGAGTCCCTCTAGCCTGTGGGGAATGTGGGGAGGCAGGTATATAGGACTTGTTTCTCTACCCACAAAACCATGTACGGTCTAGCTAAGGAATGAAAACTAAGTGACAATGACATTCTTGCTTTTGCCTCTTTTCCCTCCGAATTTTATAGCTTGGAGAAAGTTTGGGCATCATTGAGTTGAGGTGTCCCCTTCCACAGATAAACTCTTTGTGCCTCAATTTTCTTAAGAGACTTACTGCACATCTCATAGATGATAACTGAGGGAAACAGCACCCTGGGTTTTTTGATTCTCAGACTAGTGCTGCATTTTTGTCCCTCAGCACTCTCGGTGAATAATCTCGAAATATTTTGTTCCCAAAGCTTCCAGGATGCCAGTGTTTCCTGGCTTTCCTCCTACTTGACTGGAGGCTTTTTCTTTTTCTCATTTCCTCCCTTCCCCTTCCTTCTGCCCTCCCTCCCTCCCTCCCAACAGCATATGGAAGTTACCAGGCAAAGGATCAAATTCGAGCCTGAGCAGAGACACCGCCGGGCCCTTAACCCGCTGCACCACAGCGAGAACTCCCTGAAGGCCTTTTTGGGGTCACTCCTGCTGATTCATTTTCAACCGCCCAAACTGTAAATGTTGGGGGGCCCAGGTCTCTCTTCCCACAGCACTTCTCCGTTTTCCCTTCCTCCCTGTCCTCGTGATCTCATTCACTGTATAGCTTTAAATATTATCTGTGCGCACATGCATCTGCCCCTTCATTCTAGATTTACAGAGCCATCTGTGCCTACCTGGCATCTCTATCTGGATGCCTAAGAGGCATGCTCAGATTTAACATACCCCCAAACTAAAACTTGCTCTTCCCCCTCAAACCTGATCGTCACAGAATCTTTCCCAAGTCCATAAATGGCCACTCGGATCTTCTAAGTTTTCAGCCCAGAAGTGTGGGCTTCCTTCTTGACTATTCTTTGTCTTTTCAGGGCTGCACCCCTGGCAGATGGAGGTTCCCAGGCTAGGGGTCGAATCAGAGCTACAGCTGCCAGTCTATACCACAGCCATAGCAATGCAGGATCCAAGCCATGTCTGCAGCCTACACCACAGCTCATGGCCACGCCAGATCCTTAACCCACTGAGTGAGGCCAGGGATGGAACCCGCATCCTCAAGGATCCTAGTTGGGTTTATTAGTGCTGAGCCACAATGGGAACTCCATTCATGACTATTCTATTTCTGCTACACCTCATGTCTATGGCATCATCAGTTTCTATTGGCTCTACCTTCAGAATACAACCAAATCTGACCATTTCTCACCACCACCACTGCTACCATCTTGAACCAAGCCAGCATCAATTCCCAACTAGGTTACTGCAATAGTTTCATGCGTGGTTTCACACTTCCATCCTTCAACTCCTAGAGCGTATCCTTAACAAAGGAGCTGGAAGGATCCTGTTAAAACAAAAGCCAGATCATATTCCTCCTCTGGCTCAAAGCCTTCCATTGGTTCTCCTTCCCACTCAGATTAAAAGACAAAGTCCTGGAGTTCCCACTGTGGCTCAGCAGTAATGAACCTGATTAGTATCCATGAGGATCCTGGGTCAATCCCTGGCCTCGCTCAGTGGGTTAAGGATCTGGCTTTGCCATGAGCTGTAGTGTAGTCAAAGACGCTGCTTGGATCTGGCGTGGCTGTGGCTGTGATATAGGCTGGCAGCTGTAGCTCCTATTCGACCTGTGGCCTGGGAACTTCCGTATGCTGCACGTGCGGCCCTGAAAAAGCAAAAAGCAAAAAAAAAAAAAAAAAAAAAAAAAAAGAGGCAAATTCCTCATTCGGGCTTCCCAAAGGCCATCTCTGATCTACTTCCTTGCCCTCCTCCTCCCTTCACCACCCCTTTGACTCTGTCTCTTGCTCCACTCTGCTTCAGCACACTAACCTCTTCTTGTTTCTCAGTTACGCCAGGTGTCTTCCCACCTCAGAGCTTTTGCCTTGCTGTGTTTTTCGCCAGGAACACCCTCCCCCAGATATCTATACTGTGTGATCTTTCAGCGTCTTCACATCTTTTCTCAAATGTCAGCTCAGTGAGTCCTTCTTCGATTTCCATATATAAAACTCCTCCCCCATACTGGTATTCTCTATTCTCATTTCTCCTTTTTCTCCAGCGCATTTATCCCATCAGTTGTATCATGATTTCCATATTTATTTTTTAATTATATTAGTTAGGGTATTGCTAAATGGCTGTAAGCAGGAGACCCCAGAATACCATGGCTTAAGGAATATAGAAGCGAACAGTCTAGACCAATGGGGTAGCTCTCCTCTGGTGGTTCAGAGATCCGGGGTGCTTTCACTGTGGAGCTCTGCCCCCTCCTGGGGCACTATTCTCATATGCAGGGTTGAAGCTGGGTTACTACCAGATCCAGGTTCCAGCTGAAAGAAAGGGGGAAGGCAACGCGAAGGAGGCACAACCAAACAAGTCTGAAAGCCCAATCTAGGAAGTAGCGTAAGTCACGGCCACTCACATTTCATCAGTGAGAACTTAGTCACATGGCCACAGCGAACTATAAGGGAAATTGGGGAATTTGTAGTTGAGCATCCCACTTTCCAAGGAAGAGGTGGAAAATGGATTTTTGGTGGACAGCCATCAACAGTTCTTCTTTTTTTTTTTTTTCCTTTTAGGGCCACACCTGCGGCATATGGAAGTTCCCAGACTAGAGTTGAATCAGAGCTGCAGCTGCCAGCCTACACCACAACCACAGTAACCCCAGCTCCAAGCTGCCTCTGTGACCTACACCACAGCTCGTGGCAACGCCAGATTCTTAATCCACTGAGTAAGGCCAGGGATCAAAACCACATCCTCATGAATACTAGTCAGGTTCTTAACCCACCGAGCCACAGCGGGAACTCCGTCAAGAGTTCTTATCTGTATCCTCTTTCCCCATTAGAACAGGAGCTCCATGAAGGTAGGGATTTTGGTTGGTCTTATTCACTTCTGTATTCTGAGCACCCCAAAGAGCTCCTGGCACATGAAAAGAGCTCAATAAATACTTGTTGAATAAGTGAAGGAATTGTGCCTGTGAGGGCTTTCCTCCTGAAGTTTATAGCAGCAAACATTGTCTCCCCTAGGACAACTTGGCATTGACTTTCTTGACTTTATCACATGAGAACTCAGTAGAATACTTCATTCAGTGAAATGGGGTCTAAGATTTCTCTTACTGCATCTCCCTGGTGAAGAAGTTGCAAATTCTACATCCACTGGTGTCCCACAAAAGCAACCCCCAAAAGGGTCCCCCTGGATATTGAAAGATGAACTTGGCCAAATAAAAAGGAGCGGTTCCGTGGTTCAGCAGAGGGGTGAGAGAATTATGTCCTACAGTGACGGCAGGAGTCAGAAGAAATTTTGGCATCAATAAAGGACTGTTGCTTGCAATTTTTTTCTCTTCCACGTTTCCCGACTCAATAGTTTTGTGTTAAAAATACAGCTCCCTGCCCCTAACTATGGGAGATGTTTGTGCTGCTAATTAACCAAAATGAAAAGGATCCAAAGAGCCTGAAGTGTGGCCAGAGAAAGTCCCCGATGGCCCACGAACCCAAGCTTCTGTTTCTCACACCGTCTCCCTTCACGGGGCAGACTGAACCCTTTCTCAACTCACAGCTCTTCCCAGACAGAGTATATTCGCCTGACACTTTTCCTTCAAATGTTCAAAATATAGCTTTTAGAAACGTACTGAGCAACCCAAAGCTCTTGACAACAACCTTCTAGGGCCAGTCGTATTTTACCAAAAGTTTCCTAGTGCAAACAGATGCCTCTGATGTAAGGGTTGGCTCTGCTGGGCTCCAACAGTGGAAGAGAGGAAATAACCATGAAGCCCAGGAACAGAAACAAGTTTCCTTCCTTAAGGAGAAAAAAAAATCCCCACACCATCTTCAATTTAATCTAAGAAATGGAACAAAACGTGGGACTGCAAAGGTTGTCTCTTTAACAGTCGTTATTTATCTATGTTTGTGCTAACGTTCTCAATGGGTGTTGTTTTAGCGACCAACCCAAACCCAGAGAATGAAGCTCTCAAGTGTCAAGCTGGCTAAAGTCATTTAAAACAAATAATAGTGAAGTGTTTGGGGAGTTGATCTTTGTTTTGCTCTTCACATCTCAAAGTGCAAAATCTCCAACTCCGAGCCCTCCACGTGATTTTTATCAATAGAGCCAAGGTTTGAGGCATCCTCCTCCTCCTTTTTGGAGGATATGTTGCTAAGTCACAATATGCTGATGAGCTCTGGTGCGGGACCCATCTTAGCAAGAAGATCAATTGCTTATTTATTTTTGGAAATTATTCTGAGATGATATCTAAGGTTCTGAAGCCTTCTTTTCATGTCTTTTGGAAAGCAGTAAATGTTTCAAAATTCTTTAAAGATACTGACATTTTAGTTTGTATACCTTCCTTGTCGGATATTCTGGGGCATGGAACAAAAATATCAGAGAAGAAAGCAGCAGTCAATCAATAGAAAGAGGTTCAAGACAGGGCTTTTAAAGGGGGAAATTAAAAACACACACATCAGGAGTTCCCATTGTGGCGCAGTGGTTAACGAATCCAATTAGGAACATGAGGTTGCGGGTTGCGTCCCTGGCCTTGCTCAGTGGGTTGAGGATCCGGCGTTGCCGTGAGCTGTGGTGTAGGCCGTAGCTACAGCTCCAATGAGACCCCTAGCCTGGGAACCTACATATGCCACGGGAGCGGCTCAGGAAATGGCAAAAAGACAAAAACAAAAAACAAAAAAACCACATACACCAGCAAACCTATCTGTGGTTAATGTTCGTTTCCATTTATTTCCAAATGATTATCTTTTGGCTTTTTTTTTTTGTTATGCCTTAATAATATGATTATCTATTCTTTTTAATCCATTCTCTCAGATATTTAAAAGATATGCTTGGAGTTCCTGTCCTGGCGCAGCGGAAATGAATTCAATGAGGAATCTTGAGGTTGCAGGTTACATCCCTGGCCTCACTCAGTGGGTTAAGGATATGGCATTGCCATGAGATGTGGCGTAGGCTGGCAGCACAGCTCCTATTGGACCCCTAGCCTGGGAACCTCCACATACCACAGATGCAGCCCTAAAAAGAAAAAAGACAAAAAAAAAAAAAAAGATATGCTTGTTTCATTTGTCTTCTCTTTGCATTTGAATTTCATAAAAGTCTTGGATAACACTATCCCATGTGGGGAGTTCCCGTTGTGGCACAGTGGTTAACGAATCTGACTAGGAACCATGAGGTTGCGGGTTCCATCCCTGGCCTCGCTCAGTGGGTTAAGGATCCAGCGTTGCCATAAGCTGTGGTGTAGGTTGCAGATGTGGCTCGGATCCCGCATTGCTATGGCTGTGGTGTAGGCCGGTGGCTACAGCTCCGATTCGATCCCTAGCCTGGCAACCTCCATATGCCGTGGCAGCAGCCCAAGAAATGTCAAAAAGACCAAAAAAAAACAAAAAAACAAAACAAAAAAAAAAACACACTACCCCGTGTGGGAAAGCTGAAGGCAGAACCCGCCATGCAGTCCAGATCTATAAGAGAGCATTTTACATTGGTCCCCTGTTTAGGTAGAAATTTGTTAAGACTCTTTTGAAGGAAAAAAAAAAAATCTAACAGCTTCAGTGGAATATATTATATTTCTATTTCACCCTGGAAATACAATTAGCACTACCTTTTCTGAGTTTCCTTTCCATGCTTCAGTTTAGATTTTGAGTGGTAAAGGCTTTAGGTTAATCATCAAAGGGAAGTCTAGGTCCCCATTTTCCAAAGAGCACCTAAAATTTGAACCTCTAAAAATAAAAAAAAGTATCATGAAATGTCCAGAATGGGCAAATTTATACAGCCAGAAAGATTAGCAGTTGTCTAGGGCATAGGATGGGGGGGCAGGTGAAAGGATTAGTGGGGAGTGACCACTAATGGGCGTGTCCTTTCTTTGGGAGGGGATGAAAATGTTCTAAAATTAGATTGCGGTGATGGTTGCACAATTTGTGACTATACCAAAAAAACATTGAACTCTTCAGTTTAAATGGGTGAATTGTATGGTATGTGAATTATATCTTAATGAAGCTTTTTTTCAAAAAAGCATGAGCCATGACAGGCTTAAAGCAAGGCTTTGGGCAATACCAAACACACATGCGCACATACACATCTTTCCTGCCTCCAGCCTTACCAACAGCATCCCCAGCCCTGCAAAAGCAGGACAGATGTAGACATCTATTAGGCTAGCCTGAGTGGGAAGAACAGACTTTCTTTAGCAAGAGAGATTGCAAAGAATAATAATTAAAAAAAGGAATTCGGATCATTATTGTTTCCATTTGTGAGAAAATCATTGTTTCCCTGAGTCACCACACATATTTCTTCAACACTGACAGCAAAAGTCCGCGAGTTCCTTCAGAAACATGAGTGATAGACCAAGTCTCGCGCCACACACCCTTGTCCACACCTCTGCTTAGGCAAGTGATAGTGGGTCACTTATCTTCAGGGATGGACAATAAAGGATTTCAAAATATTAGAGATGTGTTTTAAGTTTTATGAGAAAAGCTAGGGTGTGAGTAGGGAGGAATTCCACAGACTCCATAGAACCACCTGGGTATGAAATGAAGAAAGTCAGGAAGGAAGCAAAAGGAATCCTCAGTGTTTGATCTGTGTCCAGTTGGTCAGAGTTTAAAGGCAGGTACACTGGCCACGTTCCCTACTCCCACCCTCTCGGCCCACTTCCGGATGCTAACTCCAGAAATGAAGATGGTTACCTGGTCTTTGCAGGACAGGATGGTTGGTTTGTGTGCGAAGTGGCCGTGAAGATGATGCATGTGAATACCTGCTTGTTCTGCATTTACCACTTTTGTCATTGGCCGCCTGGGGAGAGAATGAAAATCACAGAGCACTCAAAATATGCAAGGGTAGAATAGTTTTTTAAAAAATATTTCCTGGAGGAGTTCCCATTGTGGCTCAGTGGTTAACGAATCTGACTAGGATCCATGAGGTTGCAGGTTCCATCCCTGGTCTCGCTCCATGGATTAAGGATCTGGCGTTGCCATGAGCTGTGGTGTAGGTCACAGACATGGCTCAGATCCCACGTGGCTGTGGCTGTGGTGTAGGCTAACGGATGTAACTCCAATTCGACCCCTAGCCTGGGACCTTCCATATGCCGCAGGTATGGCCCTAAAAAGCGAAAAAAAAAAGAAAATTTAGGTGACAAGAAAGTAGATGGGTGTAGAGGACAGAACAAGACTGGCCAGGAGTTCCCGTTGTGGCTCAGTGGTAAGGAACCTGACTAGTATCCATGAGGACGCAGGTTCCATCCCTGGCCTCACTCAGTGGGCTTAGGATCTGGTGTTGCCATGAGCTGAGGTGTAGGTCACAGACATGGCTCAGATCCCATGTGGCTGTGGCTGTGGTGCAGGCCAGCAGTTGCAGCTCCGATTTGACCCCTAGCCTGGGAACTTCCATATGCCATGGGTGCAGCCCTAAAAAAAAGACCAAAAAACCAAAAAAAGACTGGCCAGAAACCATTCATTGTTGAAGTGACTGCAGCAAGTGAAGGGGTTTATTATACTATTCTGTCGACTTTTATAAATGGTTGATGTTTTCCATAACCAAAAGTTTAAACATTTTGAGAAAACAGATTTTCACAAACATTTAGAACAAAAGTTAGGGCCCGTGGCCAACGATGCTAAAAAGGGGGCATTTAGCAGAAACAAAACACTTGCCAATAATATAATAATATTCGAACATTTTGATAAAATATGTTGCCAAACATGAATGGAAATGCTGCTCTCTAATCAAGTTCAAGCGGATGACAGTATTCCAGCAGCGTCTACCTCCGTCACCCATTTCAGAAGGGAGGTGACCCAAATAGGAAGTGGCCCAGCTGGGAGGAGCAGGCTGAGGCCGGGCAGTGCACCGAGCCCTGGCCCAGGGGCCTCTTGGATGGCACCCAATGCCCATCTGAGAGGAGTTTCCCAGCTGAGAGCAGGAAGAAGGGATTTAAGAGAAGAACGGAAAAACAACCTTTTTTTTAAGGCCGGAAATTATTTTGGGTTTTTTTTTTTTTTCTTTTTTTGACAGGAAGGACAAGAATTAAAATGAAATTCTTCCCTCAACAACGTCAATGTCCTTGCTCAGAAAAAATGTTTTCCCTTACTTTCACATGCGTGCAGTTTACCCTTTTCATAGGGTCACACACGTTGGGATTTCAACTCACTAGCCTGAACCCAATCAGGGCCTTCCATTAACTTAAATTTGGTTGCATTCTCTGTTCAAGAGAAAATTGACCAAAAAAAGTATAGGAGGATTTGTTCTTTTTCTCAAAGAAATTGTGTACATTGTCTACACCTAATTTGCATCCACAATTACAGTATTTTATTTGTAACGATACTCTAGATCAGGGGTCTCTTCTATAAATCAGACAGGAAATACTTTAGGCTCTGCAGGCCCAATGGTCTCAGCCGCAGCCACTCAGCTCTGCCATCCTAGCCGCCTCGGACGATACCCGAGCAAACAGGTGTGGCTGGGTTCCAGTAAAACTTGATTCGCAAAAACAGGTAGCAGGCTAGATTTGGCCTGCAGGCCATTATTCACTGACCCCTGGTCCCCTTTATCAGTAAAGGGCCTATATTAGTTTTCTATCATCGCCGTAACAAATGACCACGCACATAAGGACGTGAAACCAAACAGATGCATTACCTTACAGTTCTGGACATCAGGAGGCCGAAACAGGTTTCTCTGGGCCGAAAGCAAGGTTGTGAGAGGGCGGCGTTCCTTCTGGAGGCTCTAGGGAGCAACCCTTTCCCGGCCTTTTCCAGTTTCTTCAGGAGGCCCGGGTTCCTTGGCTCGAGGCCCCTTCTTCTATCTTCAAAACTGGCAGCAGCCATCAGCCTTTTTCACTTGGCCTCACTCGAAAACTCCTCTTCTGAGTCTCCTCCACACTTAAGGATCCATGTGAGCACATTGAACCCACCTGGATAACCCAGGCTAATCTCAGGTTTGTTTTTTTTTTTTTCTTTTTTTTTGTCTTTTTGCCTTTTCTAGGGCCGCTCCCACGGCATATGGAGGTTCCTAGGCCAGGGGTTGAATCGGAGCTGTAGCCGCCAGCCTACGCCAGAGCCACAGCAACGCGGGATCCTTCACCCACTGAGCGAGGCCAGGGATGGAACCTGCAACCTCATGGTTCCTAGTCGGATTCGTTAACCACTGAGCCACGACGGGAACTCCTAATCTTAAGGCCTGTTGATTAGCCACCTCAATTCTACTTCAGTCTTAGGTCCCCTTTGCCATGTCAGATAATATATTTACAGGTTCTGGGAATTAGAATGTGGATATCTTTGGGGGAGTCACTAGTTAATCTCTCACAGGGCCTATTAGGAAATAACCCATTCACTCATCACCCTCTGGTTAGGTTTTTGCTCATTCTTGGCACTTGGCTCATGTCATTGGCAAGGAGGAATGTACATCGGTAGAGGAAGAATACCGCTTCTGGTTTTAAAAGCAAGACAGCTAGTTCACTGCGATAGAGAGGACTGCGTGTGCATCGGTATACATCAGAGCACACGGGGGAGCAGCATGGGACACAACTGAGAGCGTGGGCTCTGGGGCACAGTGGTTCACATCCCTGCTCCAGCACTTACAAAACCTTGAATCAATTACTTGCCTTCTTTGTGGCATCAGTTTCTCCATGGATCAAGTAGGAATAATCACCCCTATCTTGCATGGTATTGGACATATTAAATAAGATTTAATGGGAAGCAACCAGCACAATGCCCGCAAAACTATGGGATTCTATTTTGAATTGAACCATGTCATTTTGGAGAAAGCTTGCTATGGCCTAATTTTCCTGAAAGGCCACTTTCTGTTCTATCCCTACTATAGCATTATAATTGGGTCCTAATTATGAAGTCTAAAGCAACATTCAGAGGGCCTTAAAAAAAGCACCATATAGGAGTTCCCACTGTGGTGCAGTGGGTTAGTAGTCTGACTTGTCTCTGTGGAGGTGCCAGTTTGATCCCCGGCCTGACACAGTGGGGTAAGGAACCAGCATTGCTCAGATTTGATCCCTGGCCCAGAGACTTCTATATGCCGCAGGTGGTGGCTGCAAAAGAAAAAAAAAATAGCACTATACATAAGCACCTAGTTAATAAAAAACCTTCTTAGGGTGATAACACCTCAAAATATTTACTCGCAAATTACCCCGGCAGATCACTCCCTGGGGACCCTGCTGAGGGCTGGCCAAGTACAGAGCTCATCATATGTTAAAAACAGATGTCAGAAGGCCGTTCAGTAAATGCAGCCACTTTTATAGTCTTAAGAAATGGCATTAAGTTGCTTTAGCCAGGGTACGGGATAAAGCGTGTTCTAATATAAAAGCAGAATTATTTTTCTCTTTTTGAGAGTCAATCGTGAGATGTTTTCAATAAACAAAGTTTCAGCTGTTTGGTTCGTCATGCCTTTCCTCTGCCAGTAAGGTATTTGTAAAAGTCTCATTGGCATCTCTTAACTATTTGTGTTTTAGCATTTTACAGAACCTGAAAAAAGGCAAAAGGAGTTGCCGAGGGCCACCCCTCTCAAGAACAAAATCTAATGGCAAACCAGAGAAATGTTGGCTTGCCAACTGGCCCCAGACACAGAGGGCAAGGAGAGACCGAAGAAAGAGGCAGACCTCTCCTCAATGGTAGGTGGCAGGTTTAATAAGCAAGGGAACTTACCTATGAGGTTTGTCTTGGGTGGGGGTGGCCGCAAGACAAGTAGATCTCCACACCTGCCCACCAGAATCTTCAAAGTTTGCAGTGGCCTTAATTGGATTCAGTCGCATACACAATCCAGATGGTCTCATCACCGCATTGGTATCTCAAGGCTGCATCCTTGGGGCAACTTCTGGGAGCGGGGAAGGCAAGTGGGACACGCATTCCAAGGGCAGGGGAGGAAGGGAAGAGCTTCCAATTGCCCAGGTTCAGCTGGAGGGTCAACCACCGGTCACATCTTCTTGATGACCTTCTCCAATAAGAAAGGAATCCTAAATCCTACCTTGATGCCCCAACCACTAACATACTCCCTTGTAGCATTCGATGAAAACAAATCATTCCCTCATAGAGAACTTTCATAATCTCGGGAGAAATATTGGCATATGGCATCTGAGTCATTCTTCTGTGCTCTGCCTGAATATCAAAATCTGAAGCCCTCCAAGCAGCACCAGATGCACACCTATTTGGTTTTGATCCAGAACAGCATCTGGAGTGAAGAGATCCTTCTCAAACGCATACAATTCCAGCATTCAGATGGTTTTGGGGGCAGTTTATATAGAAGGGAAATCTTTTCTTTGAAGAAAAGTATTCCGACTCCTAATGGCTTTCTCCTTCCTCATCCCTAGGGCTTCCCATGTTTTTTGAAGTCTCCACTTCAGAGTAAATCCTTAAAGCGAAGCTGACTCATGTGCCCCATGATTAACTATAACTTCTTTTCCTTTCTTCCTTCAGACCCTTTCCACCATGTGAATATTTCCTGTGGCAGCTACCAAAATTCCTCGGCCAGCCAAACTAAGGGAAAGTTGACCACTTTTTTAGTAAGTGAAAGGTCTTTGAAAGCAATTTCAAGATCCAATGAACGTGGAGATAGGCTATTGTCTAATTATATTTTGAAAACTCTGATTATACTAGCAATACCATGAGAAAGGGCCTGAATAGATAAAGTGGTTCTTGACTGTTTCACCTAGCTATAAGTCTCCATCAACGGTCTGGATGATTTGTTTGTCAAAATAGATTTATAAAATACAATCGGAAGTTATGTCCAAGGGATGTATATAATTCAAACAGATTCCAAAGCTTAAGCCCTTGGAAGAACTGGCCACAGGCATAAAAATGTGTCAGCATGAATTTGTTCCTTCTTCATATTTACCAGTATTGCTTCATAACAATATCTTTTTGTTGTTCTTGTCTTTTTGCCTTTTTCTAGGGCCGCTCCCATGGCATATGGAGGTTCCCAGGCTAGGGGTCTAATCGGAGCTACAGCTGCCAGCCTACGCCAGAGCCACAGCAACGTGAGCTCCAAGCCGCATCTGCAACCTACACCACAGCTCACGGCAACGCTGGATCCTTAACCCACTGAGCAAGGCCAGGGATCGAACCCCAAACCTCATGGTTCCTGGTCGGATTCGCTAATCACTGAGCCATGGCGGGAACTCCTCATAACAATATCTTACTCTTGTTTCTCTTAACTGACACATGTGTTTAGAAGTATGCAACTCTCAAAAGAAAAATGCATTTTTAAATGATAATACTCACTGGTAATAAGAACACAAAATGAACCCCAGACGCTTCTGATGGAAACCAGAATAGCCTTTCCGCTCTTTGGCAATAGGGTATCAAAAGCCTCAAAACTATACATCACCTTTAATCTAGATATTCCATTTTTCTTGAAACTTATTCTAACAGAACTATCCATAAGACATGGGGAAAAACATACTTTTGTACAAAGAAGTGTATCACAGTATTGTTTATAATATCAAAAAACTAAAAACAATCCATCCCCAAATAGAGAATCAATCAAATACAAAACAGTTGTTCAACCGACGTGATACATGTATCTACTAAAATGATACTTTTTTTTTTTTTTTTTTTTTTTTTTGTCTTTTTGCTATTTCTTTGGGCCACTCCCGCAGCATATGGAGGTTCCCAGGCTAGGGGTCCAATCGGAGCTGTAGCCACTGGCCTACGCCAGAGCCACAGCAATGCGGGATCCGAGCCCGTATGCAGCCTACACCACAGCTCACGGCAACGCCAGATCGTTAACCCACTGAGCAAGGGCAGGGATCGAACCCGCAACCTCATGGTTCCTAGTCGGATTCGTTAACCACTGCGCCACGATGGGAACTCCTAAAATGATACATTTTAAAAGAATTTGGTAAAATGATTTAAGATACAGTATTGAGTTGATAAATAAGTCAATAAATAAATTACAATACTCACAGGCCCCATGGCTGCAGGGAATGGGGGAGTGGGTCTTAGGCATAGGCAGAAGTCCAGTTACCAGAGTGAGGACATAAAGTTGAGGCTAGCAGTTCCCATTGTGGTGCAGCAGAAATGAATCTGACTAGGATCCATGAGGTTGCAGGTTCAAATCCCTGGCCTCGCTCAGTGGGTTAAGGATCTGGGGTTGCCGTGAGCTGTGGTGCAGGTCACAGACTCCGCTCGGATCTGGCGTTACTGTGGCTGCGGCGTAGGCTGGCAGCCGAAGCTCCGACTCGACTCCTAGCTTGGGAATCGCCATATGCCTCTGGTGTGGCCCTAAAAAGCAAATAAAATAAAATAAAAAATAAAAGTTGAAGCTAAACTAGCAGCCATGGTGACAGGCTGAGTCCTAGAGAGACAGGCTATATTAAATCTCTACTGAAGATGTCAAAATTGTTCTCATTACAGTCCTGAATTCTTGTTCCTTTTTTATGGAGGCCAGTTTACCGTCTCTTTATGGCTTCCTTCCAACCTCTGGCTTTAGGGCTTCCCTGTCCACCCAAATCAATTTATCAAAGGTCTTTCTCAAAGACATTCCCTTCTTTTAGAGAAACTTGGGTAACAACTGGAAAACATGACATTTTTGCTAGCCTCACTGCACATAGATATCCTTTGTGTCAAATCCTGCTAGAAACCCCCTAGAATGGCTAAAATGAAAATGACTGACAATGCAAAGTGTTGACAAAGCAGTAGAGCAGTTGGAATTCTCCTAAGCTGCTAGTAGGAGTGTAGAATGATAAAACAGTTTGGAAAAGTGAGAGTTTCAATAAATTTTAGCACACATCTATCTTGTGACTCTGCAACTCCACTACTAGGTATTTATTAAAAAAAAAAAAAAAGTATATTCCCAGAAAGATTTGTACAAGAATGGACATAGCAGCCTTAATCATAAGAGCCAAAACTAGAACCAGCCATATGTTATTTAACAGGAAAATAGTTAAACAAACTGAGGTACATCTACAAAATAAAATACTCCCCAGCATTCATAACGTGAATGAATCTTGCTGCCATTATACTGAGTGAAAAACAAAACAAAACTGGACACCAGAGTACATATTGAACAATTCTATGTCTATGAAATCCTAGACTAGACAAAACTAATCTATGGTGATAGGCGTAAGAAAATAAGAGAAATTTTCTGTATCCTTTGCTTGGTGATGGTGACCTTGGTGAATACAGCAGGAAAAACCTAAACATGCACTTGCAAACTATGCTTTTTATGATATGCAAATTATATTTCAATTTTTTTAATCAGAAAAATAACCACTCCAAAATATAATCTGCTAGGAGTTCCTGTCGTGGCGCAGTGGAAACAAATCCGACTGGGAACCATGAAGTTGCGGATTCCATCCCTGGCCTTGCTTGGTGGGTTAAGGATCCGGCATTGCCATGGCTGTGGTGTAGGCTGGCAGTTGTAGCTCCGATTAGATCCCTAGCCTGGGAACATCCATATGCCGCAGTGTGGCCCTAAAAAGACAAAAGACAAAAAACCCCAAAAACCAAAATATAATCCGCTAGAACATATTTGGACCTTCAAATGAGTCTTTCACACCCATAGGGGAAAAAAAGTGGGAATTAATATTTGGGTTGTGCTGTGTACCAGGCTCTGTGTGAGATACTTCATGTAAAATAACCAGACTTCCCCCTGGAAATACTAAGTAATTCCAGGAGCCAAAACAATTCTGTGACATTTCTTATCAGGCCCATTTGAGAGTAAGCATTTCAGGCATTTTAATGGCAGATGGAACTTCTAAGGAATTTTCATTTCTAAATGGACTAATAGTTTTACCAATAGTTTATCTTGAAAACGATGGTGATACCCATCCAATTTACTACTACAGTAAAGAAAGTATTTCTACGTAAACGCCTGGTGAATTTTATTCATCCCAACAAGAGTATATTTGTCAGTTGAAGGGCTTAAATTGGCATTAAAATGCTAAATTTACATGTGACAATGATAATTGTTCCTCCTACTTGAAAGCACTCCAAACAAAATAATAAATTTTCCTCCACAACAAATCTTTTAATAACCTTTTATTTCAAGAATATAACAATCCAGGAAAATTCCAGATGTTCATTTTATAAAGCCAAAAGGAAGAATAGAACAAGAATAATCCATAAAACAGAAGTTTCTATTTGGAAGAGAAAAGTGAAGTGTTCAGACAGAAAAAGATGGATTTAGGTTTTCTTAAGAGATAAACAGAAAATGAAAGGCTGTTGGTGAGTAGAATCTATTATCACTTGTTGACTATGCAGATATGACCTTTTGCCCTTTAATTTAGTGCAAAAAGACATCCGTGATTTCAAGGAATTTACTTTTTACTGTCATTGCATATTTATGTGACATCTTTTGGAAAGAAACTGAAAATTCTTTACTCTCAACTGCCAGTACTTCTCTTTGTCCATAAAAGAAAGTCTGGTATTTGAAGTTTTTTATAATCTGACCCAAAGTTATCTAACTTTTACCTCCTACTGCCTTTCGACACTTGCACTTTGATGTAGCCAACCTTATTTATTTGATGACTATTATTCTTGGTAGGGTGGTGAAATGGAAAGAGCCTGAATTAAGTTATCATTCCATACTCAGTTATTCATTAGCCATGTTATCTAGCCATTCTCTAATCAGGTCTTTCAATCTTCCCTAACATCAATTTTCTTATCTCTAAAATGAGAATACTATCATCTGCCTCTATTTTCATATTTTGGTACTCTAGTTTGTCTTTTTTTTTCTTTCTTTCTTTTTTTTTTGGCTTTTTTAGGGCCACACCCACAGCATATGGAAGTTCCCAGGCTAGAGGTAGAATTGGACCTGCAGCTGCAGACCTACACCACAGCTCACAGCAATGCCAGATCCTTAACCCAGTGATCAGGGCCAGGGATTGAACCTGCATCCTCATGGATCCTAGCAGTGTTCTTTTTTTTTTTTTTTTTTTTTTTTTTTTTTTTTTGCTATTTCTTGGGCCGCTCCCGCGGCATATGGAGGTTCCCAGGCTAGGGGTCCAATTGGAGCTGTAGCCACCGGCCTACGCCAGAGCCACAGCAACGCAGGATCCGAGCCGCGTCTGCAACCTACACCACAGCTCACGGCAAAGCCGGATCCTTAACCCACTGAACGAGGGCAGGGACCGAACCCGCAACCTCATGGTTCCTAGTCGGATTCGTTAACCACTGCGCCACGACGGGAACTCCCCCTAGCAGTGTTCTTAACCCAATGCACTACAGCGGGAACTCCTGGTACTCTATTTTGAATATTAAATGAGATGGCTGATGTGACTGACACCTCATACATAATAGATATTACTTCCCTAACAGGTGTCATCCTCACTTCTGCCTAGAATTCATCACCATCTTGATGCCTTCCTAATCCTGTTCTTTCAGAGTCCAAGTCAAGTCCCACATCTAGAAACCTTGTCAAGCTACCCTTTACCACTCACTTGGCCCTTGATACCATACTGCTCCATACTGCTAAAAACTTTCTAAATTTGGTGAAATACCTGAATGTAAACATCCAAGAAACTCAAAAAATTCCAAGTAAAATGAACATGAAGAAACCCATGCAAAGACACATTAGAACCAAACTTTTGGAAGACAAAGGGGAAATTTTTGAAAGCAGTGAGAAAGAAGTGACTTGTCACATACAAGGGATCCTCAGTAAGACTGTAAGCAGATACCTCACCAGAAACTTTGGAGGCTAGAAGGCCCGTATATTCAAAATGCTAGAAGAACAAGATGTCAACCAAGATTCCTATAGCTGCAAAACTTTCCTTCAAACTTCAGGGAGAAATTAAGACATCCCCAGGTGAACAAAAGCTGAGGGCGTTTGTTACTACTAGACTTTCCCTGCAAGAAATACTCAAGGGAGTCCTGCAGGATGAAATGAAAAGACACCACATAGTAACTCAAAACTGCATGAGGAAATAAAGATCTCAATACAGGTAAACAGAATGAAGAAAACCACATAATTATCTCAATTGATGCAGAAAAAGCAAAGGACAAATTTCAACACCTTTTCATGATAAAAACACTCAACAAACTAGAAATAGAAGGAAATTACCTCGACCTAGCAAAAACCCACAGCAAACTTCAAACTCAATGATGAAAGACTCAAAGCCTTCCCTTCAAGATTAGGAACAAGACAAGGATGCCTGCTTTCACCACGTCTATGCAACATAGTACTGGATGTTCTAGCCAAAGCAGTTAGTCAAGAAAAAGAAATAAAAGGCATACAAATTTGAAAGGAAGAATGAAAATTACCTCTGTTATCAGATAATATGATCTAATATGTAGAAAATACTAAAGATTCCACAAAAACCTATTAGACCTAAGAGGTGAATTCGGTAAAGTAATAGGATACAGAGTCAACACACAAAAATCACTTGCATTTCTATTCAGCAACTAGCGCCCTGTCTCCTTACTGTCAGTCATCCACCAAAATTTTGGGGAGGAGAGGAGAAAAAAGAAGAGGATCAGGCGTATTTGCACCATGGATTTCATGCAAAATCCCGTCTATTTTTAGATATAAAATTAGCTCCTATGTGGTTATTATTGAAGGTTAAGATTATGTAATCCAGAATCCTGGTATAGCCCTGGACCACACATGATTTTTTTAGGGTCACTGTCAACTGGACCTAGCTCCACACGGGAATTCTTGTTACCAGTCACATTTTCCTCTCACATTCATGACAGAAATGGATGGTACGACAGATATAGCTATTCACTGCCCTGCAAGATATTCCTACAGGAGTTTCCGTTGAGGTGCAGCAGAAACGAATCCGACTAGGAACCATGAGGCTGCGGGTTCGATCTCTGGCCTTGATCAGTGGGTTATGGATCCAGTTGCTGCGAGCTGTGGTGTAGTTTGCAGACGCGGCTCAGATCTGGCGTTGCTGTGGCTTTGGGGTAACCCCAAAGCTGTAGCTCTGATTCAAGCCGTAGCCTGGGAACTTCCACATGCCGAAAGTGTGGCCCTAAGAAACAAACAAACAAAAAAACTGTCCTGCATTTCCTAGTCATTCATAAGAAGCTTGCATATGAGAAATAAAGGGTCCAAAACCCTATGTTCCAAGCAACAGGTCCTTGCAGTTAAAAGCACAGAGAACAGCTCTTTAAAGATGAAGACAAAGATCAGATAGAATTATTACCAAAGTTAGGATTTGGAAAGTATTTGGCAATTCTGAGAGAATGAGACAAGTCTGACCAATTTGCAATCCAGCAGGAAAGAAGATGTTACCTGTATAATGCATAAATGATTTTCTAGCAAATCACTCCTTCCTAACAATGAAAAAAACATCGTGACATTTCATACAGTCCAAACAAGACCAATTTTGACAAGTGCCAAAACTATATTGGAAGACTTGAGAGAACCACCTGACTTTTCCTTACAATTTTCAGTCCCTTGGCTGTTCAAGTCTTAGCTGGAAATATTAGAAACAGAAATTTTTCCTGGTGCCTTGATATTTACCTACCAAAATCACAGTGATTCTTGGTGCTTTAAAAAAAAAAAAAGTTTGGGAGTTCCCATCGTGCCTCAGCGGTAACGAACCTCCTAACTAGTATCCATAAGGATGCGGGTTCAATCCCTGGTCCCTAAGAGTGGGTTAAGGATCCAGCATTGCTGTGAACTGTGGTGTAGGTGGCAGTTGCGGCTTTAATCCTGCATTGCTCTGCCTGTAGTGTCTACAGCTCCAATTTGACCCCTAGTCTGGTAACTTCTATATGCCCTGGGTGTAGCCCTACAAAAAGATTTAAAAAAAAAAAAGGTTGAATATGATCCTATAAAACAAATTAGTGTGCAATGAAATGATTTAAAATAATCTAGTAAATTCATTATCTGCTTGTAATATTTGGCATAATTACAACAAACCTGCAATAAAGTGCAGGATCTATAAGAGAAATAAGCAATGGTCAGGATTCAGAATTATCTCATTTCTTTATGAAGAACAATAGGGCATTTAGTTGGTTGAGAAGCAACAGTTCCTTTGAACTACAAATTATGTTGATATTAGCTTATTGTGGTTTTAGTGTATTTAATATTTCGTCACAGTAGGAAGTCTATCAGGCTTGAGACAGGAAACCTGAATTCTAACTTCAGATCTGCTGCTACATAGCTCATGACTTTGGACAAATCATTTAAGCTCTCTGAGCCTCAGTTTCCTCATCTGTAATATGAAGGGACTGTGCTCAAATATTCTCAAAGGTTTCTTCCAGCCCTAAAATACCGTTGCTCCATTTCTGCCCCACCCTCCAGCTTTCAGGTTCCCTAAGCTATTCCTGCTGTGTCTGTTTCCCCCGCTGTCCACGGTTATTCTCTGTGACATCTGCCCATCCCAGACGACAGCACTTGTCCCAGGTTGCTTCCTCGGGGACACTTAATCAAAACTTGCTCTCATATGTCCCAGAGCCATGGATGTCAAGGAGTGAAATGATGCTGAGGACTTGAGCTGCAGTGGCCAGGTCAGGTGGGGGGAGATGAAGCTCTGCTGCCTGTTCTTGGCAACTGAAGCTTGTGTGCTCGCTTCTAACGTGGGTCTGTCTGTTAGGAGGGTCCTGGTGGGTTGAGAGACTAGGAAAGGGAGATGCTTGCCTTGCTTTGAATAAAATCAAAGGGGAAGACTTTTCTCAACATGCATAAAAATCATTCTACCAGCCATTTCAAATTTTGATTTACCTTTATGTGAATGAGGCAAAGTGTATGCAATTGCATGTATGTACATAATTACCCATTATAGAGTATTATAATACATAATTTATACATCTATACTGACACCAAAAGCAACTAAACATACAACATAAGTGGTTTCTTTTTTACTTTTGCCTATGGGGTTCTCACCACAAACCCCTGTGTGTTTGTTTAATTCCCTCTCTTAGCTTCCTTCTCCCCAATGTGGACTGGGAAGGGAATTTGCGGGACAGTGAAGACATCGAGACATTAAGAATAAAAATTACTGGAGTTTCCATTGTGGCTCAGCAGTAACAAACCCGACTAGTATCTACGAGGATATGGGTTCGATCCCTGGCCTCACTCAGTGGGTTAAGGATCCAGCATTGCTGAGGGCTGTGGTGTAGGTTGAAGACTCGGCTTGGATCTGGCATTGCTGTGGCTCTGGCACAGGCTGGCTACTGCAGCGCTAATTCGACCCCTAGCCTGGCAACTTCCATATGCCACAGGTGCGGCCCTAAAAAGACAGCGGAAAAAAAAGAATAAAGAAAAAAAGAGGAGTTCCCATTGTGACGCAGTGGAAATGAATCCAACTAGGAACCAGGGGGTTGCAGGTTCTATCCCTGGCCTCGCTCAGTGGGTTAAGGATCCGACGTTGCCATGAGCTGTGGTGTAGGTCGCAGATGAAGCTCGGATCTGGCATTGCAGTGGCTGTGGTGTAGGCCAGCAGCTGTAGCTCCGATTGGACCTCTAGCCTGGGAACCTCCATATGCCACGAATGTGGCCCTAAAAAGCAAAAAAAAAAAAGAATAAAAATTATTTCCTAATCTAATACATTGTCCCTTCCTCCTATTCTCCTGAGACAGTGGGCAGATTTCTCCTATAACCCTACTGCCTGGACACCCACCCTGGTTACACAAGGTTACAAAAGCACATGTGTGACATTCACAAACTCTCCTGAAGCCCAAATCTTCTCCTACCCCAGACGGAGTTACCCTGAGTATCTCTCTCCTGGCTGGACTGACATGGTGTTAGCTCTCGAAAACCTGAAAGTCAGTGTGTATTTGTGCACGTGAGTGTGTTCCTCATACAGCTTGAGTGATTTCATCTTTTCTTTTAACACACCTCAGTAAGAAATGTCTCCGGCATATGGCCTTAAATGGATTTTTCATTTTAGCCCAAACCCGATCTCTCATCTATCAGTATCTTGGCCCACGTGTTGTTATGTCAAGACAGAAATACGGAGACCAAGAAAAACCAAAGGCAAGGAAATTCTGTGTCATCTTTGGTACGACACCTCCCAACCCCTACCCCCGTGTCTAGACATTGCTGCGGGCTTCCCAGTTACCACCCTTTTTTTTTTTTTCCACATTTCATTAATAATTGTACAAATCAAACAATGGCTAATCTGGCAATTATGCACAAGTTAAATTGCTGGAACATGTTACCCTGCATAGTCTGCCAAATCACACGAAAATTTGGATCAATGAAAGTGCCGAAAGATTTCTCAAAGGTTTGTCCTGCCTTCCTTCCTGCTTTCAGGGCAGCCTTCTAAAAGGCACCCGAGTTAGTAGTTCTGAAGGCAAACCAACAACAACAGCGTGAAATCTGTCACCCTGTGTCTCTGGTTTTCATAGTGAAACCAGAGGTTGAAACACAGAGTCTGGGGGTGGGGAAGAAAAAAGGGGGGTGAGGCAGAGAGTCCCCACACCCTGAGAAAATTGCATCAGGGTGAAGGAATGCACACCACACCCCACACCCCAGGCGGTCAGCCTGCCAGGGTCACTTCATCAGACTCTTACACCTGTGCTATGAGGGCAGCACAGCTGCAAAGACAAACGCTGTGGGGCTGAGAGGCCAATGTTCCCCTTCTCCCCTAGATTTAGCTATTTCCAAACATCCAAGATGAGCCGCAAAATTGTTGAGGAATGAAGTAAAGCAGAAGCAGGACTGAGTCTGCAATGTGCTCCTCCAGAGCCAGTGTCAGGGCCAAAGCTTGTCTTCCATGTTCCTCCAGCCTGTGCTTGGGCTTCCAGTCACCCACGGGACCCCAGCAACCCATGGCCATGGTGTCCTTCAGATGCTCTGTGCGCGGGGTGAGCTGCATAGACAAGGGTCTCCAGTGGCCTCCAGAAGCGCCTTCGGAACCCAGACTCGGTCCCTAAATATAGCATCGACGCTGCCCACACCTCCTCCGGGGTTTTCTCCCTTCCAGTACTTCCAGAAGATATTACTAAGAGGTGAGAACGCGAACACTCACAGGAAGTGTTCTTCATTACTGATTTCCATGAATTCCTGGAGAAGAAACAAAGGAAGTCAACTCAAGTCTGATTCTCACAGAAGTTCAGCCAGGGAGACCTCGCTAGAAGGTCTCAAAGGTCAGTTCAGACCCGAAATGCTTCAGTTCCTTGTCTGTTCACATGATTGGGGTTTGGATCTGGGTGGGGAGCAGGATGGAATATACCAAGGTCATACTGGGCCCCGTATGCAGGTGATGGAACCTGGCTGCTGAACTTTCTGGGTTCAAAGGACACGATGGGTGGCTGGGTCTCTTCAGAGATTTGGTCTACCTCACAGCTAGAGGCAAAGACCCAGCACTTGGGCAGGAACCCAGGGCTGGTTCTGAGACTGCCCTAGATGATCTCAAACCTTCCAGAAGGACCCAGCCATCACTTCTCTCTAGGGCATTTGAATAGAAGAGGACCTGAGGCTGGCCTGGAGCCTCTGAAAGCAATTACTGGCAGAGACCCATTCGCTCATGGGAATCCATTTCAATTTTCACAGTCATCTATTATACCCAATACATCCTGCCTCTTCTCTCGGTGGCTTTTTCTCTCTGCAATAGGAAAGGCGTCACATTAGTTGGCAAGGGTAAAAAGATGAAGAAAACATGACCTTTGCACCTGAAGACCTCAGCGTCTAGACAGAACCAACCACTCTCAAGTGTGACAGGTCTATAATGGAGGAATAAACTAAGAGTGGTGGGAACAGAGAAGGAACTACTGACTTGACTTGAGGAAGCTGGAAAAGACATCGAAGCAAGTCCTTCGCTTCCTACAAGCTGCTCCTCACCCAGTGAGATTAATTCAACTGTTGCCTCCTCCTCCTCGTCTTCGCCTCTCTGTTCCTTTCTGAGGCTCCCTGAGCCCTGTGCAGAATGAATCCAACTTTGGTCCCACAGCATACTTTGAAAAATAGAGGCTCTTATGTTCTCTGAGTCTGAGGAAATTTCCGCAAGTTAGTCGAAGAGGGAGTCAGGCCCCCCAGACGCCTGATACAGGCAGGCTAAGGAGCCTCCTGAGAGACAACCTAATCTAGGACCCAAAAATCTTGAGCCAGCAGGAAACCTTGGTCATCAGGCAAGAGAGGCAATCCAAGAGCCAAAGGATGGGAAGCCCTTCTGAGTACATGATGTGTATCACTCAGATTTTCTTATCTCCGAACTCCCAGTGGAAACGCACAGCTTCAGGCGCGGCGAGGCCACGAATGGAAGGCGGCGGAGCTGTTTCAGTAAGAAGCTTTAAAGCATATCAGCTGCGTGCTTTGGAAGCCTTGTAGAATGAAACACAAAGAGGAGACAGGTATTCTCCCCTTTACGGGACCACAGCTCTAGAACCACAGGGCTTCCGATGAGCCTGGCCGAGACGTGGCACCTGGCAAAGACCGAGAATAGGTGAGACAAGCCTAGAATAGGCTTGAAAAACAGTTTTGTCTTTTTTTTTTTTTTTAAAGTACGTATATATGTATATGCAAGTGTGTGTGCATGGATGAGTTATCTGAGGATAGGTACTCGGTCATTGTGTAAAATGTATCTCTTCCTGTGGGCCATGGTTTAAATCACAAAGGGATTACCTGTGGAGCGGAAGTAGCATCTAGGAGAAATAATAGCTATCTAACACAAGTTGGTAAGTCAACTATAGTCCAATAAAATTTTTTAAAAAGAGAGAAATAGTAATTATCTTGTATTAAGTTCATAAAGATTCCCCGATGTAATGAGGTGGGGTTTGCAAGGGCCAATTACACTGTTCATTATGGTAGCCACTAGCACATGTGGCTCGTTAAATTAATTTTTTAAAACTTTTTTTTTTTTGCTTTTTTTTAGGGCCGCACCTGCGGCACATGGGGGCTCCCAGGCTAGGGGTTGAATTGGAGCTACAGTCACTGGCCTACACCACAGCCACGGCAACATCAGATCCAAGCTGCGTCTGATCCTTAACCCACTGAGCGAGGTCAGGAATCGAACCTGCAGCCTCAAGGTTCCTAGTCGGATTCGTTTCCACGTGGTGCTGTGCCACAACGGGAACTCCTTTCTTTTTGTGTGTGTGTGTGTGTGTCTTTTTGCCTTTTCTAGGGCTGCCCCTGCAGCACATGGAGGTTCCCAGGCTAGGGGTCTAATCGGAGCTGTAGCCGCCAGCCTACACCACAGCCACAGCCACATCAGATCCGAGCTGCGTCTGCGATCCACACTAAAGCTCACGGCACTGCCAGATCCTTAACCCACTGAGCGAGGTCAGGGATCGAACCTGCAGCCTCTAGGTTCCTAGTCAGATTCGTTAGCCACTGAGCCATGATGGGAGGGAACTCCTAATTAAAATTAAAAGTAAAAATTCTGTTCCTTAGCCATACCAGCCACCTTTTAGGTGCTCCATAGACGCATGTGGCTAGTGGCTACTATATTGGACAGTGCATATGTAGAACATTCCCATTTCATAAAGTTCTGGTGGACAGCCCTGGGCTTCCTCTAAACCAAGTGGACCGGAATTCTCCAGGATGGGCATGAAACCATATATTTTTTCAAGTTCGATAGCGATTGTGAAGTGCCGTCAAGGTTGACACCAGGCAGCAGAACATACTAATATGGGGCTTGAGAAAGAAGAAAAGCTGGCGATGTGCATCTGGAAGGCATCAACTTGTCAACTGTAGTTGAAGCAAAACGAATGGATGAGCTCACTCCTGGAGATTAGAGAATAAGAGGACCAAGCGCAAAACCCTAAGATGGAAAGAAGCAAAACTAATGAAGGAGCCTGCAACGTGGAGGTCAGAGAACTAAGAACTAAGAACTTTTTGTGTCTGTGTGTCTTTTGCGGCCTCACCCAGGCTAGGGGTCGAATTGGAGCTATAGCTGCCGGCCTACACCACAGCCACAGCATCGTCAGATCCGAGCCGCATCTGCGACCCACACCTCAGTTCATGGCAAAGCCGGATCCTTAAACCACTGAGCGAGGCCAGGGATTGAACCTGAGTCTTCATTGTTCCTAGTCGGATTCGTTTCCACTGAGTCACGATGGGAACTCCAGGAAGCGTGTTCTTAAATGCAAGCCACAGAATATCCTAACTCCCATCAGCTTAAACAATAATGAAACTAATTACATCGTGTAACAGGAAGTTCAGATCTAGCATGGTTTCCGGCTTCACTTCTCTGTAACTTGTCCAGAACAGGGATGGCTTCTTCCTCAAACTAGAAGGAAAATGGCTGCAGATGCTCTTAAAGCAGTCATCTATTGTCAAAAAGAATAGAACCACCAGGACTGGCTTAGTCGAATCATATTTGGGTTTGAATGAATTTTGAGGTGTCCCTGTGACCATGAAAAAAGAGAAGCAGTAGAAATGGCTATCAGAAGTGTTCCCGTTGTGCCTCAGCGGTAATGAACCTGACTAGTATCCATGAGGATGTGGGTTTGATCCCTGGCCTTACTCAGTGGGTTAAGAATCCAGCATTGCTGTGGCGTAGATCACAGACGTGGTTCGGAGCTGGCTTTGCTGTGGCTGTGATGTAGGCTGGCAGCTGTAGCTCCGATTCAACCCTTAGCCTGGGAACCTCCATATGCCACAGGTGTGGCCCTAAAAAAGCAAAAAAAGCAAAGGAAAAAAAAAACTGGAATGGGTATCAAAGAAGCCAAGGAAGACAGAAGGGTGACAAGTAGAGTCACAATGCTGCGTTGAGGTCAGAGCGCATATCTTGTACAGAGTGGAACCAAATGATTTTTTAAAAGAACGTATTGCTTGTTCGTTGATCATGATGAATTCACCTTATCCATGATGAACAGATCAAAATTCTAGCAGGTCACTCAAAGGAAAGAGATCAAGAAACAGGATCATAGTAGAAAAGACAAGGAAAAAAGAAGAGAAGGTCAAGACTAAGGAGAAACAGGAGTTCATTGCTGATGTTCCCTCTTAGTTCTCTGACCTCCACGTTGCAGGCTCCTTCATTAGTTTTGCTTCTTTCCATCTTAGGGTTTTGCGCTTGGTCCTCTTATTCTCTAATCTCCAGGAGTGAGCTCATCCATTCGTTTTGCTTCAACTACAGTTGACAAGTTGATGCCTTCCAGATGCACATCGCCAGCTTTTCTTCTTTCTCAAGCCCCATATTAGTATGTTCTGCTGCCTGGTGTCAACCTTGACGGCACTTCACAATCGCTATCGAACTTGAAAAAATATATGGTTTCATGCCCATCCTGGAGAATTCCGGTCCACTTGGTTTAGAGGAAGCCCAGGGCTGTCCACCAGAACTTTATGAAATGGGAATGTTCTACATATGCACTGTCCAATATAGTAGCCACTAGCCACATGCGTCTATGGAGCACCTAAAAGGTGGCTGGTATGGCTAAGGAACAGAATTTTTACTTTTAATTTTAATTAGGAGTTCCCTCCCATCATGGCTCAGTGGCTAACGAATCTGACTAGGAACCTAGAGGCTGCAGGTTCGATCCCTGACCTCGCTCAGTGGGTTAAGGATCTGGCAGTGCCGTGAGCTTTAGTGTGGATCGCAGACGCAGCTCGGATCTGATGTGGCTGTGGCTGTGGTGTAGGCTGGCGGCTACAGCTCCGATTAGACCCCTAGCCTGGGAACCTCCATGTGCTGCAGGGGCAGCCCTAGAAAAGGCAAAAAGACACACACACACACACACACAAAAAGAAAGGAGTTCCCGTTGTGGCACAGCACCACGTGGAAACGAATCCGACTAGGAACCTTGAGGCTGCAGGTTCGATTCCTGACCTCGCTCAGTGGGTTAAGGATCAGACGCAGCTTGGATCTGATGTTGCCGTGGCTGTGGTGTAGGCCAGTGACTGTAGCTCCAATTCAACCCCTAGCCTGGGAGCCCCCATGTGCCGCAGGTGCGGCCCTAAAAAAAAGCAAAAAAAAAAAAGTTTTAAAAAATTAATTTAACGAGCCACATGTGCTAGTGGCTACCATAATGAACAGTGTAATTGGCCCTTGCAAACCCCACCTCATTACATCGGGGAATCTTTATGAACTTAATACAAGATAATTACTATTTCTCTCTTTTTAAAAAATTTTATTGGACTATAGTTGACTTACCAACTTGTGTTAGATAGCTATTATTTCTCCTAGATGCTACTTCCGCTCCACAGGTAATCCCTTTGTGATTTAAACCATGGCCCACAGGAAGAGATACATTTTACACAATGACCGAGTACCTATCCTCAGATAACTCATCCATGCACACACACTTGCATATACATATATACGTACTTTAAAAAAAAAAAAAGACAGCAATGAACAAATCTGACTAGCATCTATGAGGACGCAGGTTCGATCCCTGACCTTGATCAGTGGGTTAAGGATCCGGCGTTGCTCTGAGCTGTGGTGAAGGTTGCAGATGGGGCTCGGATCCTGCATTGCTGTGGCTCTGGCGTAGGCCAGCGGCTACAGCCCTGACTGGATCCCTAGCCTGGAAACCTCCATATGCCATGGGCATGGCCCTAAAAAGCAAAAAAAAAAAAAAAAAAAAAAGAATAAGGAGAAACAAAAATGATTTGATTTGCCAG
Source organism: Sus scrofa (assembly GCF_054392235.1). NCBI lineage: Eukaryota > Metazoa > Chordata > Mammalia > Artiodactyla > Suidae > Sus > Sus scrofa. The sequence continues at coordinate 19,296,481 of NC_139401.1, forward strand.
ACATTCCCTCCCAACCACATCTGGGTAAGGAAAAAAAAAAGTTAAAATAAATTAACCAGACAAAACATATCCTAAAGATTTAAGAATTAAGAGCAACTGTAACTTGTGACTTATGGTAAATCTAAAGAACATCAGTGTCTTGTACTTAGTGTTGTTAAGGCAACCCTATAGCCTTGAGAACTTTGGCAGAGGGCTCCTTGGCCAATGGGGAAACCACCTCTCAGAGGCCTCAGTTGGCCATCGCCTACTGGGCAGATCAGCTCCCCAATGCTATTCTCGGAACAAATTTTCCAGCAGATGCCAAGTCAATGAAAACACTCCGAGAATTGTAAGATAATTTATTTTCCATCTGTTTTCACCTGTACTCAATTGCGGATACCAGCTCATAGTTCAGGCAATATATAACAGAGGCCATGGGCTACTCCACCCATATTTCATAAAGTGCCTATGATGCCAATTTTAGCATTGAAGCTGTAAATCGCAAGACCCTGGAGTCAGAGGGAGTGAGCTCATCCTCCCGTATACATCCAAAGCTTAACGAAAGCTGCTGTGTCCTTATGGATGGTTGTGTTACAGATGTCGCTGAGCTCACCAAAGCTCACGAGATCCAGCTTGATTTCCTCGGGGCTCCTCAGTCCATGCTCCCCTCCCATCTCCATCTGGGAACTGCATACACTGTTTTCCAGGGACCAAAGCTAAGAAGCATGCACTGAGAAATCTGGTAAGAAGAGGGGGAGCCACATCATCTCCGCTGACATAATCAGGTAGTTTCATTCTTTTGCCACTCGGTGGGAAATGTAACAGCAAAGCACACTGGAGACATGAATTGAGAATTCTCCTTCAAATATGTCAATAGCTTTTCATGGTCTTTGAAATAAAGATCAAATTTCTAACGTGGCTTACGAAGACTTTCAGGGTCTGCCCAGCTCTCTAGCACCTCCATGATGCCCCCTACTTCTCACTGCCCTCTGTCTTCTGGTTCCCTGCCTCTACCCCGCATGTAGTCTTTTTTTTTTTTTTTTTTTTTTGTCTTTTTAGGGCCATGTTCGTGGCATATGGAGGTTCCTCGGCTAGGGGTCGAATTGGAGCTATAAAAAAAAAAAAGAAAGAAAGAAACTGGTTCTCAAAAATAAAAATCCCTAATGTAGACTGCATGTCAATTTCCATTGTATAAATACTCCCACCATAGCCAATTTCAAGCTACCAATGTGACATTACTAAATGTGGAATTGAAACACATGGTATTTCCACTATATAGATTCAATAGATGTAAATAACCTCAAGAGCCTAGGTAACAGTAAAATGAAGTAAAAAAAATTAAGTGATGTTTCTGAGTGTTTATAACCTTCCTTTTAAATATAATTTCCTTAATTATAATTTTTATCATTATATCATTTAATTTTTAATAATTGCCCTACTTAATACCTGGCTTGAAAAATCCCTGAAAATTGGACTATCAACTCTCATGAACCAGTGTGAACCTGCCCCAGCGCATCACTGAGCCAGAATAAGAGCCCAAATTATCCATTTCCTCCTCTGGCCATTATTTCCTTCCTTTTTTTTTTTTTTCGCTTTTGTCTTTTTAGGGCCGCACCTGCGGCATATGGAGGTTCTCAGGCTAGGGGTGGAATCAGAACTGTAGCCGCCAGTCTACGCCAGAGCCACAGCAATGCTGAATCTGAGCTGTGTCTGTGACCTACACCACAGCTCATGGCAACGCCAGATCCTTAACCCACTGGGCGAGGCCGGGGATGGAACCCGCAACTTCATGGTTCCTAGTCGGATTCGTTAACCAGGAGCCATGATGGGAACTCCCTTCCTTCCTTTCTTTCTTTCTTTCTTTCTTTCTTTCTTTCTTTCTTTCTTTCTTTCTTTCTTTCTTTCTTTTTCTTTCTTTCTTTCTTTTCTTTCACCAGATAATACCTCTTCTATGGCTGCTGTTGCTAAATTTTTGCTTTTGGTTAGGGGGGCACGCCTTCAGCATGTGGAAGTTCCTGGACCAGGGGTTGAACAAGCAGCAACTTGGGCCGCTGCAGTGACAATGCCAGCTCCTTAACCCACTGGGTCACAAGGGAACTCCTAAGTTTTTGCCATTTCAAAAAATCCCTTTTTGTCCTAAGGGAAAGAGAGTCTGTGATTGGCTTCATCCTGTTACCTCACTCTGATGTTTTCTTGCTAAAAGTTTCTTTAGGTCTTTTTAGGTTTTAAGTACTATTTAGAAGCAAGAAGAAGATAATAACATCTGAGACAGTAACCAGAAGTCTTCCTCTAAGTACAGACACTAGAGTGTTAACACTATTCCACCCTAGAGTTGCAAAAATACTAAGTAAGCACTCTGTTAAGGAAAGTTAACAAAGAAACAAATGTAGAACTACACAATTTCAAATAGACAATATGCCAGGATAATAACCAAGATAATTCACCTTGAAAGAATGATGTTCCAACACATGGCACATAGCTGGCTTCTTATTCATTCCTTTGAAAGGAGACTTCAAAGGATCAGACTTTGTGAGAGATGCTTCAATATACCCAAGAACGTAACGAAGCTGCCTGGGTTATAATGTATTTTGTGTGAGTGTGTCTGTGCCTGTGTGTGCATATACACATACATAATTTTTCCAAATTCCATTTTCCAGAGTTAAGGGTATTTTTAAAGGATTCCTTATTAAATGATTACTTACTGAAACCAATCATAGAATTCTAGCCAGTATTTCCAATAATATAGTTGTTCTTAGCTCTGGCTGAGCATTAGAATCACCTGGGAGCTTTTAAAATCACAGAGACCAGTATCCTACTCCAAAAACTTCTGATTCAATTGGCCTAGGGTGGGGCCATGCCATTTAGTATTTATTTTATTTTTTTTATTTTTTGCTTTCCAGGGCCGCACCTACAGCATATGGAGGTTCCCAGGCTAGGGGTCCAATCAGCCTATGCCACAGCCACAGCTACATATTATCCGAGCCACGTCTGGGACCTACACCACAGCTCACGGGCAACACCAGATCCTTAACCCACTGAGTGAGGCCAGGGATCCAACCTGCAACCTCATGTTTCCTAGTTGGATTCGTTTCCACTGCGCCACGACGGGAATACCCATTTAGTATTTTTGAAAATCTCCCCAGGTGATTCTAAACAGCAGCCAGGTTTGAGAATCCCTGTCATAATGTAACATTTAGTGTTGTATTAATATTCCAGAGAATCTACTAAAGTAAATATATTACCCCCCTAAGATGGATGGTTATGAATAGGAAAATTTGTAAATTTCCTAAAGATGTCAGAAAAACAAGATAATAATCACAGTGTTGTTCAGGTCTTTTTTGGTTGTATCTCCAAATATTTCATAGTTTTTAAAAAGTACACAGTGATATATGGAGCAAAAAGTTATTAAATGTTGGAGTTCCTACTGTGGCTCAGCAGTAAGGAACTTGACTAGTATCAATGAAGACGTGGGTTTGATACCTGGCCTCACTCAGTGGGTTAAGGATCCAGCATTGTTGTGAGCTATGGTGTAGGTCGAAGACAAGGCTCAGATCTTGCATCGCCGTGGCTGTGGCATAGGCTGGCAGCTTCAGCTTTGATTTGACCCCTAGCCTGGGGACCTGAATATGCTGTAAGCATTGCCCTAAAAAGAAAAAAAAAGTTATTAAATGTAATAATACATTGAAGCTGAAGACTTTATATTACGTTTTCAGTTTTTCTTTTGGAAGGTCCGTTATTTGTCAGGCTGAGAAAGACACTGTGAGTCTTTTACAATAAAATCCCACTGATGTGTTTTAGTTAAAATGGGTATCAAAGTGTATCCTTTCTGAGGAAACTATTTCTCAGGAGCACAAATTAAAATCATATAAGTTCTCTAAAATATTTAAGCAAATAAACTTTCCCCAAGGGATTGAATACAAAGGAATTGATTAGGCTTATTAGATGCCATTAATTATCTATTTTCTTTTTTTTTTTTTTTTTTTTTTTTTTTTTTTTTTTTGCTTTTTAGGGCCACATTCGTAGCATATGGAAGTTCCCAGGCTAGGGATCTAATTGGAGCTACAGCTGCTGGGCACAGCCACAGCCACAGCCACAGCAACGCCAGATGCGAGCTGCGTCTGTGATCTACACCACAGCTCATGGCAACGCCAGATCCTTAACCGACTGAGAGAGGCCAGGGTTCGAACCGGAAACCTCACGGTTCTTAGTCGGATTGGTTTCCACTGTGCCACAACGGCAACTCCAGATGCCATTAATTATCTAGTCACTGAAACAGGGTCCCTGGAGATCTTTCTTTTTAGCTTAGATTTAATTATTGCGTGTATTTAAAATAATATAGTTCCCTTTCTCTATTACTGGGGACTTTTTCATACGACTGTTGAGCGACCCTAGCAGAACATCCCTCCATCCCCAAAACTTCAACAAAAATCATGGATGTGAATCATACTGGCTCAGAAGGGCTGATTTGGTCATATGCCTTTCCTTAAACCAATCCCCATATTCAATTGGGTGCATGACTCTGATTGGCTAGGCTTCTGTCACAAGCGCATCCCTGAAACTGGCATGGGGTCAACCGTACCTGAATTACAAGACTGAGAGTGGGGTGCAAGGAAGTTACTCAAGGAGAGTCAGATTGTTATCAGAGGATCTGGGGATGGATGCTGAGCAAAGAAAAACAGAGGTTTGCCACAATTTAGAAAAACCATTTCAAATTGAACTTCCCTGTCTCTCTTTCCTCCAGTTTCTCATTTAGCTGTAGCCAGTGAGGTTTTATGATATCTTAGAAATCATCACATTTTTCAAAATCCAAACGTATTATCCTATAGTCTTTTTGTATAGTGAGTAAAATATCTTCTGATAAGAGTTAGTCACTTAGGTAATAAATGCTGTAGGGGTTGTGCTTTTAGTAAACTTCAGTATATATATATATATATATTTTTTTTTTGCCTCAACTAGCCCTGAAAGTTATCTGATATGAGAAATGCAAGTTATTGAAGGCTAGAGTAACATGACTGGAGAGAGTGCTCTCTAAATACTCTTTAGTCACAGAGACAAAAAAGCACTATGTCCAAGTTCCCCTTGAATCCAAAGCAGATGGCTTGAGCTTACTTTCAAACTAGGAGGAACCCTTCTGAATGAAGATAGGAATATATACACCCTCGGCAACACCATCAGCTTCCACAGTTCTAAAGTGGACTATTAGAAGTGGGTTGGAAATCGGTATTGAAAGAGTTCACGGTTTGTGTTTTGTTAGTCCCGGTTGTCATGGCAACCAACTGGTTCTACAGAAAGCCTGAAGCCAGCGGACTTGTAATGGAATACATTCCTCTGAGTGAGTCAAAGCCTTGTTGAAAAGGAAGCAATCACACTGTTATGGAAATAAATTATAAACTCCTATGAGCTGCTCAGGGTTGAAACAAGCAACTTGTTTGGAATCACATTTCCCCCTCCTCCCACATATTTTTGATGATAAGTAACTTGGCGACACTTCATTTCTGATGGGACAGCCCATCACATCTTCGAGAAGAAGCAGAGTAATATGTGGCCTGCCTACCTCACAAGGTTTCAGCGAGGAAAAAGCGTTACGTGCAGGGCTATGAAAACAGCAATGGGCTACACTAAATGACTCGTGCTGTGGATTAAGGGCCCTTAACATCCAGAAATGGAAGTTGTAGATATTATTTCAAGCCGCCCCTGAGCTATTAGAGATTACTTCCTATGACACACACACTAATATGTTGTTCAGCCTAAAAACCCAAGTGATGAAAACTTCCGCTGTTCCCCGGGGCAGCCTACTCCACCACAGGGCTAGAAAGTTTATGCCAGTAGAATACATCGTTTAATAGCTTGGACTTTGGAGTCAGAGAGACGTCGATTCAAATTCCAGCTCTGCTGCTCTGTGGTTAGGGGAACTTGGGAACATTAACATCTTTGCATCTCAGATTCTCACCTATGAAATGGGGGTAGTGGTATCTACTTTATAGAGCTGTGAGAAAGATTCAGTACAATAATGTTAAAAAAAAAAAAAAAAGCACCTAGCAATCTCTAACATAGAACAAGAGGCAAATAAGCCTCTTTGTTTTTAGCTTTATTCCCGCTGGGATGTGACCATCTTTACTTCCTTGTTAATCCTTGGATTAGTTTCTACTGTATTAGATTCTTTTTTCTATTGATATAATCTGTTACTTCCAAATACTCCTTTGATACCTTCTGCTATTTTAACCCACACCTTTTTTTTTTTTTTTTTTTTTGGCCTTTTGTCTTTTTAGGGCCACAAAGCATATGGAGGTTCCCAGGCTAGGGGTCTAATCGGAGCTACAGCTCCTGGCCTACACCACAGCCCCACAACACCAGATCCGAGCCACATCTGCGACCTACACCACAGCTCACGGCAATGCCGGATCCTTAACCCACTGAGCGAGGCCAGGGATCGAACCCAAAACCTCATGGTTCCTAGTCGGATTCGTTTCCGCTGCATCACAGTGGGAACCCCTAACCCACACCTTTTGTTGTCTTGTTGGTGAGAATAAACCACTGACTGGTTTATCTTCAAAAAGTAGATTCCACACGGAAGAGTGTTAGCATTTTTAGATACTTATTATCTACTATTATTATTAGCTTTGTTGGGCCCAATTCACCACCATATTCTTATAGGACCTCAATGTCTCAGAAATGAGAAGGTTCTTAAAGTAGGGGTAGGATAGCCCACTTCTGCCCGGCAGTATAGCAGGGGCCATCCATGACAGCCACACCCGCCCCCGTACCCCCGCCTGGCAGGAAGCTGGGCTTGGATGGTCCTTAAAGCCAAGTTGCACAACTTTGGCAGTGAGTTCCATCCTCTATTTATCCATTAGTTGAACAATCTTGTTAAATGCCTGCAGTTAGGGCCTATTTGAGCTCTTCATCATTTTAGCGTTGTCAGCCTGAGCAGGCCTATTTCTGCTTCTAGGAACGTTCCTTTGATGAAGAGCAGAAATTTCAACAAACTCTCAAGTACACTTCAAACTCCGGAATCGGTGATGTCTTTGAGATGATTCTTCTCCTAGACTCAGAAGAATGGTATTTAGAGCTGCAAATTTGCATAGGTCAGTTTTTCCAAGAAATGTGGTCTTCTTTGGGATAATTAGTTTGGAGAGGTTGGCATTGCCTTCCACCTGGCCCCATTTGTTTTCTCCATCTTCTTGGAGACTGATCTTAAAATAGTTCCTCTATCTCCATCCTTCCAGCATTTTTGTCTATGCTCTTCCAGCTTCTTCATTAATTTTAATACCAGGCTGATTTTTGCCATAAAAGGCTTTTAGCTTCTTTAATAGCTCTTTGACTCCTTTTGAAGCTGCTTCTCCAGCACAGAGTAAGGTTTCACAAAAGATTTTTTTTTTTTTGAACAAGCACACCATGTCCCTAAGTGACAAACAGTATAAGTAAAACACTCTTGGCCTCTTCTTTTACCAGCAAACCTCAATAGTTGCGGGGAGGAGGGGTCGGGGGTGGTTAACAGTAGTCAATTCCCAGAATGGATTTTTTCCTCCTTACTCGAGAACACCTAGAGGACCTCACGTTCAAGCCAGAACTATTTTGGGTGGAAAGGAGACAGGACATTTGATACCTTTGTGTCTGGTAAAATCCTTCCCAAGTAGCAATAGAGTCTCTTCTCTTCTGTGCCACTGCTGATGGTTAAGATGCGAATTCCACTACCCGTTCCTTGGTCCGCACTCTGAACTTCAGAACCTCTTCCTTTGAGGCTAGGTGTCTCTTTCAGTTAGAACCATAATCTGAAGACAAAATGCTTTTGATTAGAGAGGCAATTTAAAAAAAAGGCTCCATGTGCTGCAAAATGTTTATTCCATCCAACCAAGTAGCCTGGTTTCTCTTTGAACAAAGTTGATTGTGCACACAAAAAATGCAATAAACGCCATTTTCAAAATGCCACGAATTCCAAGGCAATAATATTTAATGAGTGATTTATATATGATTGGTAAACTAAGGGTACCAAGTTATGAAGATTATTTAGCATTAATTTCCTTGATAATGGAGCTGTCATTTTAATGCAGAGACGGGTTCCCCAGCTTCTGCACTTCTGACATTTGGGGCTCTATCATTCTTTATTGGGGATGTTGTCCTGTACATTGTGGGACCTTTAGCAAGTATCTCTGGTCTCTCCCCACTAGATGCCAGTAGATTCCTCACTTCAGGGGTAATAGTCAAAAAAGTCTCCAGACGTTGCCAAGTGTCCCTGGCGGGGGCGGGAGGGGGGGATGGGTGGTGGTAACAACGGCGGCTGATTAAGAACCACTGGTGAGAAGACCTGGTGAAACAGTTTTTCCCTTGCTTGCTTTTCTGGACCATGAAAATCACAGAAGCCAATGAAAGATGAGAACCCATTATGTTTTGGAATGTGCTATTTTGATTCTCTTACTATAAAATCCTTCACTTGTCTCAATTGAGAGTTTTAGAAAAACAATTAAATTTCCAAAGATAGCTACAACATATAAACATTGCTCCCTGGCACGTCTCACTTCTCTATGGATGGGTAAACAAGAACACATTTTTTCATGAGGTTTTCCAAGAGTTTGCAGGGCCCCCTCTCTGGCTTAGTTCACTGAGGGCCAGGGTAAAACTACTCATTAGCAAAGTGACTAATGCACAGGCTTATTAGATGAAATGGTCAGCGAGGGGAAAAGGAGAGTAATGTTTCCTGTGTACTATTTTCTCTTTTAAAGCAGAATATGCAGAACTCTAATGAGTGGCCACATCCAAGCTGGTTTTGCACATTGGCAAGTTTGGTCTTTGCTGTCCAGCACTTGCTTCCAGACTCATCAGGATTTCCACAGACCCTAAAGTGAAAGGAAAACGGTGGTGTCCAAGGCATTCTCTGCTCTAATAACTGCTCCTCTCTTTGCTCCATTCCCTTCTTCCCACTGCTTTTTCCTGACTTAGACTTCGTTGCTCTTCTGATGGGGGCTCGAGAGAAGAAGGGAAGCCAGGGAAACCACTGCGAATTAGAATCACCTGGAAAGGAGTTCCCGTCGTGGCTCAGTGGTTAACAAATCCGACTAGGAATCATAAGGTTGAGGGTTCGATCCCTGGCCGCGCTCAGTGGGTTAAGGATCCATGAGCTGCGGTGTAGATCGCAGACGCGGGCTCAGATCTGGCATTGCTGTGGCTGTGGAGTAGGCCGGTGGCTACAGCTCCGATTAGACCCCTAGCCTGGGAACCTTCATGTGCCACGGGTGTGGCCCTAAAAAACAAAACAAAAGAATCACCTGGAAAGCTCCACCAGCCATCCTGCCCACTCGCCACCCGGCAGCCACCACCAGGGTCCAGGCTGGCAATAGGAGGTACACTCAATCAGGAGGGAAAGAGGAGAGTTTAAGGAATGAATTATTTGCAGAGATGGGTCAGAGTCTAAGGCAATTCCAGAGGAGCGCTCAGTCCCACAGGGCAAGTAATAGCAAGGAGCAGGTACCAGCCCTCAGGCTGGAAGGGCAAGAAGAGAGCAGAGGAGCTCCTGTCGTGGCGTAGTGGTTAACGAATCCGACTAGGAACCATGAGGTTGCGGGTTCGGTCCCTGCCCTTCCTTGCTCAGTGGGTTAACTATCTGGCGTTGCCATGAGCTGAGGTGTAGGTTGCAGACGCGGCTCGGATCCCGAGTTGCTGTGGCTCTGGTGTAGGCCGGTGGCTCCAGCTCCGATTTGACCCCTAGCCTGGGAACCTCCATATGCCGCGGGATCGGCCCAAGAAATAGCAAAAAGACAAAAAAAAAAAAAAAAAAAAAAAAAAGAGAGAGAGCAGAACTCAGAGCCCAGAGAGCAGCAGCGGGAGCCAGTCATCTGGTGGGAGCTGTTTCTTCCAGCACATAAACCAGCAAGCCCAGGTGACCTGGCAGGGAGAGGACCTGGAGAATAAATCCCCCAACCTCACGCCCTCAACCTCCACCTCCTGCCACTACCTCCCACCTGCCACCTAGGAAGGGGAGGGCAAGGGAGCCTGATGAGGCTGTCTATGCGGGCATGGAGTGGGGGCGGGGGGTGCAGCCAGTGTCCAGCCCACACTGCAGTCACAAGGAACAGCAGAAGCCCGTAGAGGGGGAGACGCTGTCATTTGAAAACTCTCCCCAGTAATTCCTCTATATCCCCTGGGGTGGACATCGCCTGCCTTAAAGCGCGATGGATGTTTTCAAAGCTCTCTAAGCTCCTGCATAGGGTATTCCACTGTTGAACCACCCAGAAAGAGACCCAACTTCTACAAGCACCATTGCATTCCCTGCCTTTTCCACTGTTCTGATTTCTGAGTCTACAAGGAAATCATCTGCCAATCTGTTTTCTCCTCACTTTATTAGTGCTCACAGCCACTTAAATTCCATATCATAATATTGTATAAGTCAAGCATTTCGCTTTGCCCCGGAGGTCAAGAATATTCCTAGGGGGCTTCCAGGACAGGCTTTGGGGAGTGAGGCTTTCCGAGTGAGAACTCCTGGGGCTGGGTAGACATCCAAGCCCAGAACTAACGGCTTTCACTGTCCATCTGCTCCTTAGAAAAGTGCCCGCATCTTTAGCACGTGAGCAAACTTGGTGCAGACTTCTGGGGTTTTGTTTTGGTGTTAGCTCTTTTTTATTTTTATTTTTTCCTTTTTTCCTTTTCTTTTTTTTTGGACTAGCACACAAAGTCACACTGCCTTTCTGGAAAAGTTGCCATTTCAAATTAGCAGCAACGACAAAAATGTGAAACCCTAGAGAACAGGAGAATTCCATTTCATGTACCCATCAAAATTGAAAAAGAGCCTCTCAAAACATCCTCGCTCTTCAGAAATATCAGTGACAACGTGGTTTCCTGTCAACTCCTAAGAGAGTTTTACAGAACATGATTTGTAGGCCGATTTAAATACATCCGTCTTCTCCCACCGCAAAATAAGCAAATCTCACAGCGAAAATGGGGCTGGGGAACGACTGGATCATCCAAACACATTAGAGAAGAACAATGGGGAAGGGCTTACGAGTGGGCCTACAGTTTACACTTATCTTTACAAAGGTACTTACTTTGGGATGGTTACACCTAGATGACTCATATGAGTGAGTGTTCCTGCATACGTAAAACATTTATTTCATAAATATACATTTGAACTTTACAACTATTTTATTAGGCGTAAAGCAAGAAGCTGAGTTTGCTCTACTTTCACGCTTTCAGTTTTAAAAGAATTGGAACTAACAAATACAGGCGGACCTGGGAGCAGCTTCAGTTCTGATAGGGGTAGAGCAGGCACAGGTGGTTGTAGAAGTGCCAACAGGGGGTCATAGATAAAGAGGGAAACCTGGGCGATGTTGGGAGCCCACATCTGTAAATTCAAGAAAACCACCAGAACAAGGCAGGCTTGCTTAACTACTGGGGGTGCGAGAATTGCCTCCGGTTATTGGGTGGGGGATGGGATGAGACCTGCATTCAGATTCAGACCCAGGGCAGGAGTTTGAGGACCGCCCTGCAGCTGATTTGAATACACACCCTACCGGATACTAAGGAGGAGCTACTGCTCCCGGAAATGAAGAGGCGGGCCTTGCCAACCCCACGCCCCTTGGGTGGGAAACCGGTGACCCACCAGGATGGGATCCTCGGGCAGAGCTTCCTTGCCTGCCAGCTTGCATCTCTTACAAGCGTCCTATCCTAATAAATCTGTTTCTTGTCTGTCCCTTTATCTCTTGCTGAATTCCTTCTCCATGGAGGCAGGAAGACCCTGAACCTCAGTGAGTCCAGACACAGGGTGAGTAACGCGAATTTAAAACCGTGGATTTGGAGTTCTGTCGTGGCTCAGTGGTTAACAATCCCAACTAGCATCCATGAGGACGCAGTTTCCATCCCTGGCCTTGCTCAGTGGGTTATGGATCTGGCATTGGCGTGAGCTATGGTGTAGATCGCAGATGCGGCTCGGATCCCGCGTTGCTGTGGCTGTGGTGTAGGCCGGCGGCTACATCTCCGATTGAACCCCTAGCCTGGGAACCTCCATATGCCCAGGGTGTGGCCCTAATAAGACAACAAAACCAAACCAAACGAAAACCGTGGGTTCAAGTCCCAACCTGGGTTTTGGCTGGGTTCAAGTCCCAATCTGTGTTCTGGTTAGGTTTAGGCTGTTAGTGCTGTCAGTTTCAGTTCCAGACCACCACAATAAAGCAAAGATCGCGATAAAGCGACTCACGCAATTTTTTTTTTTAGTTTCCCAGTGCATATAAAAGTGACGTTTATGCTACTGTAGTCATTAAGTGTACAACAGCATTAAGAATAAAATATCATGGATTTCCCATCGTGGCGCAGTGGTTAACGAATCTGACTAGGAACCATGAGGTTGCCGGTTCGATCCCCAGCCTCACTCAGTGGGTTAAGGATCTGGTGTTGCCGTGAGCTGTGGTGTAGGTGGCAGACACGGCTGGGATCTGGTGTTGCTGTGGCTGGGGCGTAGGTTGGCAACTGTAGCTCCGATTTGACCCCTAGCCTGGGAGGCTCCATGTGCCATGAGTGTGGCCCTGAAAAGCAAAAAAAAAAAATTTAGACGAGGAGTTCCCTGGTGGCTCAGCAGATTAAGTATATGGTATTGTCATTGCAGCAGCTTGGGTTGCTGTTGTGGCTCCAGTTTGATCTTTGGCCCCAGAACTTACACATGCCACAGGCACAGCCAAAAAAAAAAGAAGAATATATATATATATATACTTAGACTTAATTTCTGTTGTCTCTTCAGATGTCAGCAGATTATGACTCTTGGCCTCTGGGACCAAGTGCTGTGACATTTACAGTTACTTTAAGTTGGAGATTTTTGACATCAGCCCTAGAGGCATTTTATTTCTTCTGTGCCTTGCCACTACCACTGTGAGGACACAGCAAAGAGTGATGCTTGAGGCCAGAAGGTGGATTCCCTCAGGCACGGACAACAGGAGCTGCGGGGCTGAGTAGTCACACACTCCAGTCAATGGAGGATTTTCCCTAAACATGAGGAAATGCCCAATAATCACTACTATAAAGCTGATGATAATTTTCTTTCAAAGGAAATAACCTAAAGAGCCATCAACAAGTGATTTGTGGCGTTCCCATCATGGCTCAGTGGTAACAAACCCAACTAGTAACCATGAGGATGTGAGTTCGAGGATGCAGGTTCGATTCCCAGCCTTGCTCCGTAGGTTAAGGATCCAGTGTTGCTGTGGCTGTGGTGTAGGTGGGCAGCTACAGCTCTCATTCAACCCCTAGCCTGGGAACTTACATATGCCTCATGTGCGGCCCTAAAAAACAAAAATAAATAAATAAATAAAAAGTGGTGAAATGATACATTCTAGGCAACCATTAAAAAATATTATGCTTGGACAATTGATATGGAAAGTTGAAATAATATATCATGGGGTAAAAAAATAGAACATTACACCGCAGCATGGATGTACAGCAAAGAGTACACGTGAGTGTTAGTATTCATGAAGAAATAGCTACTTTTCTTTCTTTATTTTTTTGTCTTGCCTTTTCTAGGGCCAAACCCACGGCATATGGAGGTTCCCAGGCTAGGGGTCTAATCGGAGCTGTAGCCACCGGCCTACGCCACAGCCACAGCCACGCCAGATCTGAGCCACATCTGGAAACTTCACCACAGCTCATGGCAACCTACTGAGCGAGGCCATGGATTGAACCTGCAACCTCATGGTTCCTAGTCAGATTTGCTTCAGCTGCACTGCGACGGGAACTCCTACTTTTCTTTAAATGGAAACAACCTAAACAAATAAATGCAATGCCTGACCCTAGATTGCATCCTGTACAAGAGCTGAAAAAAGCTATAAAAGACATTACTAGTGGAGTTCCCGTCATGGCTCAGGGGAAACGAGTCTGACTAGCATCCATGAGGATGCAGATTTGATCCCTGGCCCCCATCAGTGGGTTAAGGATCCGGCATGAGCTGTGGTGTAGGTCGCAGATGTGGCTTGGATCCCATGTTGCTCTGGCAGTGGTGTAGGCTGGCAGCTGCAGCTCGAATTTGACTCCTACCCTGGGAACCTCCATATGCCGTGGGTGTGGCCCTAAAAAGCAAACAAATAAAAGGAAGAAAGAAAGACATTACTGGGTCAACTGACAAACTGAAGCACAAATGTTAAATTAAATTAAAATAGTGTATTGACATTAATTTTCCTGATGTCACTAACCATACTGTGGCTGTTTAAGAGAATATTCTTTTTCTTCTCTCTCTCTCTTTTTTTTTTTTTTTTTTTTCCTTTTTACAGCCACACCTACAACATATAGAAGTTTCCCGGGCTAGGGGTTGAATCAGAGCTGCGCCTGCAGACCTGCATCACCGCTCGTGGCAATACAGGAGCCTTAACCCACAGATCGAGGCCAGAGATCAAACCTGCATCCTCATGGAGACAGTTTTGGATTCTAAACTCCCTGAACCACAGTGAGAACTCTGAGAATATTCTTTTTCTTAGGAAATGTACACTGAACTTTTCTCCAGGTTTAAAATGATTTCCAGATAAAGAAAACACTTAAAAAAGATTGAGGAAGTTCTCAGAACCTCTGGCGAGTGGGGATGGAGGACAGAGGTAGGTTCAAGTACAAGGCCACCAGGAACATTGCCCAAAGCCACCACTGGTCTTCCAGTCAAGAGTAGACTCCTTCTCAGACAGACCTTGCAGCTCCCACAGATGACAGTGGGGACTGGATGCCTGAAATTCAGCAAATTCACCCTCCAAAGAAGGTGCCAGAAATTGGAGTCCTCATATCACCTGCTCCCATGCATTACTGGCTTTCAGACCAAAGTCTGATCCTGGTGCATCTGGTTGGGGGAAAGTATGCGAACTTTGGGAAAGCAAATGCATGATTTCCATCTTTAAAAAGTCTGCATCTATACACGAAGTTCTCCAAACGTAAGGTGGTGTTCAAAGGATGCTAGGTGGCCACAGATGAGACAAATGTCACCAGGAAAAAAGTTATCACCTTACAATGACTTTTGTCAAGTCCCCGACAGCCTGGGTGTGAGAAGCCTTCCTTGCGCTCGTCTGATCACTTCCTCACAGAAGCAGCTGCCTGGGGGCTGCCCCGGACACAGTGGCCTTGACCGATTCACTGTGCCCCTCAAATCTGTGCCGGAAATGCAAAGAGAGCTCAACGAGACATCGCTACATACCCACAAGAATGGCTACAGCATAAAAGGTGGGCTAAGGCACTCCGTGATGCTAAAGATATGGAAGGATTCTCTCACACGGGAGTGTAAACAGGTACAACCACAGTGGAAAAGCGGAATTTATGAACATCCAGTCGCCACTTCCACTCCTGGTATCTGACCAACAGCAGTGAGTTCTTAGGTCCACCAGAAGACATGCACAAACTATTCATGCATTGATATGCATGATAGTCAAAGACTGGAAAAAACACAAGTGTCCATCAATAGTAAAATGTGCAAATATCACACCAAGTGCAAAATGGAACACTCCTCAGCCATCAAGAGAAGAATGAACTACTGACACATCATAATAGGGAAGCATCTAGCCAAGGTAATTGAGAAATAGGGAGCTCCCTGGTGGCTTAATGGTTAAGGACTTGGCATTGTCACTGCCATGGCTTGGGGTTCCGTCCCTGGCCTGTGAACTTTTAGTGATTTAAAAAAAAAAAAAATGGAGTTCCCATCATGGTGCAGTGGTTAACGAATGCGACTAGGAACCATGAGGTTGCAGGTTTGATCCCTGGCCTCGCTCAGTGGGTTTAAGGATCCTGCCTTGCCGTGAGCAGTGGTGTAGGTTGCAGACACGGCTCAGATCCCTCATTGCTGTGGCTCTGGTGTAGGCCAGCGGCTACAGCTCTGATCAGACCCCTAGCCTGGGAATCTCCATATGCCACGGGAGCGGCCCTAGAAAAGACAAAAAAAAAAAAAAAAGAATGTTGAGAAGTAGATGCCAGGCCCAAAAAAGCACAGGATTCCATGTGCATGAAGTTCGAGAAGAGACAGACAAATCTATGACAACCTGTCAGAATAGCAGGTGTTCTTAGGGTAGGATGAGAAACACTGAGAAGGGGCATGAGGGAGGCTTTTCGGGGGATGGAACTGTTGTGTGTGTTGATCTGGGTGGAGGGGTCACGGTGCCGAAGGAGACGGAAATGTCACATCCTGAGACCTGCAGGAGTCCTTGGGATGGACCACCAAGTACGGGTTCTTGGCTCCGTGCAGAAAAGAATTCAAGAGCCAGCCAAAGACAAGCGAAGGCCAGTTTATTTAGAGATACACGTGCCTCGGGTCGAGCAGCTCAGGGCGGGGGTGGGGGGTGGGGGGGTGGGGGGGTGGGGGGAGGATCGTGGTTTTTCAGGCGCCAAGTCCTGCCATAGGCTGACAAGTGGAAGGAGTATTCTTGCTCTTTCAGAGAAGGGTGGGGATTTTCCAGGAATCGGGCCACCGTCCACTTTTTGGCCTTTTGTGGTTGGCCTCGGAAGTGTCACGGCGGAAGGGGAGTGATTTTCAGTATTACAACGAAGGTATGATCAGCTAAACATCAATGACCGCACTATTCTCGAAGGCCTCTGGGTTTCGCTGGTTCCAGCTGGTCTTTAGCACATCCCAACAGCTGTGCCCCTTCTTCATGATCTAGATTTTGTGTCCTGCCCCTGCCCCTCCTGGGTCAGTGGGTGTATGTTCATAGCATTCAAGCTACAGCCTGGGATCTGAGCATTTGGCTGTGTGGAAGTTCTATCGCAACTTTGGAAGGAAAAAAGATGACAGAAATAGGACCACAGATGTTTAGAGCTTTAAGAGAGCTTTTCTAAGAGAAGGAAGGGAGGGAGGGAGGGAGGGAGGGAGAGTCATCTGGGGAATAAGAAGTCCCCTAAAGCTCCGAAGTGACCTTGGTGTCCTGCTATGGTCTCTGCCAGGTTTAGCTGTTGATGCCACTTTCCTAACCCCGCCTCATACCCTTCCATCCCTCAGGAAAGTAATTTTTGCAGTTAAGCCCGAAGAAACTAGCTGAAAACAGGTGTAAGGGACATTCCTGCATGTGTGCCCAGTGCTTTACCATTCACAAAGCATAGGACCCTCATCTGAATCTGGCAATAACCTTGGCCGGTGGGCAGGGGTAAGCATTCATCTTGAGCGCCACATGAAAAATCTGGAGCTCAGAGCGGTTCAAAGGTCATTTAGGCTCAATGCTTTGGACTCCTTATGTAATATGCTTTTTTAGTGGTGTTCCTATGTGCTGGTTTCCATACAGTAACTCAGTACAGCAAGTCATCCTGGATTTGATCCGGGAAAGAAAAAAAAAAAGCTCTAAAGGACATTATTAGAACAATTAGTGAACTTTGAATACAGACTCTTTGTAGAGAATTGTATCTACCACTTTTACATTTCTTGATTTTGGTAATTTCACTGTAGTTTCATAAGAAAGTTTGTAAGAAATGCATGCTGGAGTTCCCGTCGTGGCGCAGTGGAAAGGAATCTGCCTGGGAACCATGAGGTTGTGGGTTCGATCCCTGGCCTCACTCAGTGGGTTAAGGATCCGGCGTTGCTATGAGCTGTGGTGTCGGTTGCAGACGAGGCTCCAGTTCCGAGTTGCTGTGGCTGTGGTGTAGGCCAGCAGCTGCAGCTCCAATTTGACTCCTAGCCTGGGAACCTCCATATGCCGCAGAGGTGGCTATATACAAAAAACATAAAGACAAAAAGAAAAAGAAAAGAAATGCATGCTGAAGTACTCAGGGCGAAAGGTCATCAATTTGTCTGCAACATCCCTGCAACTTAATCTCATATGGTTCTTGAAAACTCAAGTCTATATCAACATCTCTCTATACAGTGCCAAAATGCTGACAAAACGTGAATGTTAGGTGAATGGTGTACACGCCTCTGTTGTACTGTTCTTACAACTTTTCTGGAAGGATTACATTTTTCTAAATAACAAAAAAAATCTTTAAAAGTTCAAGTAAACATTAGTCTTTCCGGCAAAATGGAGTTGTGCCTTCTGCTGTGCACATCACATTCAACCAGAGTCATTTTGGGCCGTGTAGGTGAAAATGACAGAATTGCACCCCTAAGATGTGCCTCATTTCATCACCACACAAACAAAATAGCCTTTCTCTTATTAAGTGAACTTAATAGAAGGACTTGCTTTGGTGGGAACGTTGTTTCCATGTAATAGGATACCTTCGCATATTCTCTTATAAACCCCCAAGGGAGAGGAAGAGTCTGTAGCCTCATGATTCTTGCTGCCTTTGTTGATGCCTCAGGAAAATGGTCACACTTTGGGACACTGAGGGACCCTGAGTCCCAGGAGCAAGGACTTGACCATGGAGGTAACTGCACGGCTGTGGCCTAGAGAGGACTCGATACCTGAGGTCCAATTTAAGTTAAGCTGGAGTTCTAGGTGTGGCTCAGCAGGTTAAGAACATGACATAGTGTTTGTGAGGATGCAGGTTCGACTCCTGACCTTGCTCAGTGGGTTAAGGATCTGGCATTGCCGTGAGCTGTGGTGTAGGTCACAGATGCAGCTTAGATCCAGTGTGGCTGTGGCTGTGGCAGAGGCTGGCAGCTACAGCTCCAATGTGACCCCTAGCCCAGGACTTCCATATGCCATGGGTGTTGCCATAAAGGGAAAAAGAAAAAAAAAAAAAAGTAAATGATGCTTTTATATTTCAAATTTTGAACTGGGAGTCATTCCTCTTACATTAAGTCACGTGTTCAAATGCACGCTATGTCAAGCACTTAAAACCACTACCTCCTTTTGTCCTCACAACAGTTCCATGACTTAGGCAAAATAATTCCCATTTTACAAACAGGAAAACTACTTGCCTGGAAGTTAAAGTAACCGGTGGAGCCAGTTGAACCCAGGCAGCTTGAGTCCAGAGTCTAGGCTCTCGGCCTCTCCACATGCTTGGAGGCCGGCTGCTCACTGCCCAGAAGGCTGGTCCCCCCTGTAGCAATTCCTACTTTTAGCTCCCAGCCTGCAGAATAGGGCCTGTGACTTACTACAGAAGATGCTACTCTGGGGTGGGACAGAAATGTAGGAAGACTCTCCCAGCCCAGCAGAGCACAAGAAAATCATCCGTTCCATTCCTTTCAATAGGCGGCCAAAGGCTCCACAGGGCAGATGACTAAAAGACAGCGCTGAGGTGCCCGGGAGGGTGGGACTCTCCCGCTAAATGTCCTGGCTGGTGATGGCCTCCTCTCCTCCCAAGAGTAGGCTGCTTCCAAATGACACTGGTGTTCTCCACTCCCCGCCATGGCTGTGTGACATCCGTAAGCCGGCCAAAGTCACACACCGCGCCTCCCCAGGGCCTGAGAAGAGCTGGTCCTGCACTGAAGGGAATTTGTGAAACATAATTAATGGCAGATTCCTTCTGGAGCTGCTTAAGCTCCTTGATGTCTCAGATGTGTGGCCAGGATGGAGCTCTCTTTGGCAGCTGAGGATGCTTCCGCCTCCAGCTGGAGAGGCGGTCCAAAGACAGAAAGCAAGGGCATCGTTCAGATGGACTTTGGCCTTCCCAAGACTTGGTGGGGCGGGCTCAGATGCATGAACGGGGCTTTAGGGAGCCTATCCTTCCAGCAGATCCAAACCACACAGATCACAGAGGTCTATGGAAAATAATGTCTTCCTGATGAGCTGACTGAGCCTTCGTGAGAGTCTCCACTTGACTCAATGGCACTCTGGGTGGGGAAATGACACGAAGAGGCTTTTGTCTCAGTAAAAAGGGGCAACATGATCAGCAGAGGTCATGTTCAATAACCGGATGGGGAGGTTTTCCCAAGATAACATTAGCTTTTCTGTTCCTAGAAACACACAAGCTTTGATTCTGCTATTGTAGTGTTTCCAAATATATTTATTATCTATTATTATCAAATCACAAAACTAGTATGGCTACAGCTATCTAGAAATTTAATTCTCCCCCAAACCTTAAGACATGGCTGTCATATATTCCAAACTGTCAATCAGCCTTTATTTCGGCTGATAGCTGGGATCAAATAATTTTTATACCAGTTATCATAAAAAATTCGGATAATCTATATTTGTCCTGTTTGGTGACCTCATAACATTGTCCTTAAAAAGAAAAGAACAACAAAAATCCAATAAGTTTCCTGAAGCCTTGAAAGGTTTACTTTAGTGGTTCCAAAGACTATTGACTTGTAGAATTGGATCTATCAATGTTTATTATAGGAAGTTACATTTGGTAGAATATTTATTCACTTAAAGTTGCAGCTTGTGATTTCTAAGAATGGTTGATTTTACTCAATCTCCTTTGATTACCTAGCTGGCCATGACTGTGATCTAAACCTAAATAATTTCATCGGTCCAGAAAAGACTGTATTCTATGGAATTAAGAATACAGTTAAAGGCATTTCTCCTTGCAAGGATATTTAGAAGGCTAAGGGACCAAACTGATTCACTTAAAACACAAAAAAGAATCTTGAAGTTGAGGAGTGAGATTAACTGGGTTGCATGGCTACCAAAGATGAGAAACAGGCTGGAGCTCAGGCCTTCTGTTTCCTGATCTCACCATCTTTCTATTTTCTTGTGGCTCCTTGGATTTTTTAATTCCTATTTTATATTCAAAATGCAAATGTGTGTGGAAAAAAGTTCTGCTTCACTGTAATAAAAATAGATATTATCCTACTGTATGGCACAGGGAACTATATGCAACCTCTTGTGATAGAACATGATGGAAACTAAGAAAAGGAATGTACACACACATACACACACACACACACATGTGAATGTATGACTGGGTTACTTTGATGTACAGCAGAAATTTGCACAACACTGTAAATCAACTATACTTTAATAAATTTTTTTTTAATCAACATTAACAGAAAAGCACATCCTCTCCAAAAAGGTTTTCTCAGCTGGAAGTTTAATAACACATTTTTCATTAATTCTTGGGTTATCCTGCTACATCCCTGCTTCCACCCAAGACCCTTCTCCTGCTGCTACTGAGGGCTAGTCTTTGAACACTCCATGCTTTGTCCGTCTTCAGCGTGTCTTTGCAAATGCTGGTCCCTCTTGCTGGAATAATCTTTTTCCTCCTCCCTACTGGATACATTTCTATGACTCCTTTAATACCTAGCACAATTATTACTTCATTACCAAGCCTTCCCCCAAGCACCTGGGACAGAATTTACTCCCTCACCTGGATTGCCCTATACCTCTGGGTAATTGTTTATTTAAGCTTGTCTCTCCACTGAACTGTGGGTAGCTTGTCAAAGGCAAGGCTTGAGTCATGTTCACTCTTCTGTCTCTAGTGTCTAGCATATTGTAAGTGATCAATAATGTATGTTGTATTAATAAAATAATTTCTTGAGCTGCAATGTTAATTAAGAACACATAATCCTAAGCATGCCCACTGTGGAAGGACAATTATGAAGTCTACATATTTGGGGGTACCAGAGTCATCTGGAGAAGCACCATCAGGTCCTCGGGATCCAAAAACCCCTGCCCACTCCATCCTGCTCTGTGATGGCAGGTCATGGAAGGAAACCTTTCCGTTTCTCAGAGTGGATCTTCAATAGGCCAAATTGATCTTTTATCTTTCTTTACTTTTTTTTTTTTTTTTTTTTTTTTTGTCACACCCACAGGACATGGAAGTAAGTTCCCAGGCCAGGGACTGAATGAATCCAGGCTACAGCTAAGGATCCGGGCAACAACAGTGGATCCTTAACCCACTGCACTGGGTCAGAGAACGAACCCACATCTTGGCAAAGACAACACCAGGTCCTTAACCCGCTGCACCACAGGGAGAACTCTGATCTTTTATCTTTCTAATATGGACCATCTCCTAAAGCCGCCTTTCTATGTGTTGAAATACAATGTTCCATCAAAAACTAGTCTTCTTGGGGCTGGAAGATAGGAATATGGGAGAAGGGCTAGGAGGAGAAAATCCTGTCCCTCTATACAAAACCTGCTCCCAGAGTTCCTGCAATGGCACAATGGGATTGACAGTATCTTGGAAGCATTGGGAGGCAGGTTTGATCCCCGACCTGGCACAGTGGGTTAAAGATCCGGCATTGCCACAGCTGCAGCTTAGGTCATGACCGTGGCTCAGGTCTGATCTCTGGCCCATATGCCACAGGGCAGCCAAAAAAAAAAGAAAGAAAGAAAGAAAGAGAGAGAGAGAGAAAGAGAGAAAGAGAGAGAGAGAGAAAGAGAGAGAGAGAGAAAGAAAAAAGAAAAAGAAAGAAAGGAAAAAAAACCATTCCCTACCCCTAACATCCTTGGAGATTAACAGGCTCTCACCTGAAGGTCGTTGCTAGGTTTTTAAAAGTAGAAACTACTGACCTTTCACCACTGCAATTTCTCTGAAGATTAAGTCTTCCATGCCCGCCTTCCTGGCATTGAGAAAGCTCATAGGATCCCCATTCTCTGAGGCCTGTAGGGCAGAGGGCCGGGAGGTAACTCTGACAGGAGATCTCAGTGCCAGACCCCCCTGGAGTTAGGAGCCCCATTCGGCAAATCACCCGAGGTGGAATTTTTTTAAAGGTCACAAAGATGAAAAAGGGTAGAGAAAACATGACCTTCAAGGAGGGAAAAAGAGAGCCAGACAGGAGTCTTTAACAGAGTGTCGTTTCAAACGACCGTAGAAAAGCCTCTGAAATAAACAGGTGCTGTGTTAAATGTCTGAGTCTTAAATATACTAAATTAATTTATCAAGCAAGGTCCTGGCAGCAAACAGAACATGCGAACTGGGTAAGTTGAGGCATGTTTATCCGTAAAGGATTGGGCCAGCACTACAGAATTCCACAGGAAGGAATTCCACAGGGAGCGCCGACACTGACCGCACGCAACTCCCATCTCTAGCTGGGGTTGCTCACTGGTTGGACCCAACACGGAGCCAGAGAGCAAGGGGGCCTATGGATGGAACTTACGTGGGTCAACCTCCTGGGCCACAGGATGGGGGAGGGTGCAGAAAGTGGAGCGTGGCAACCAGATGCTCAGCCCTGCAAGGAACCCAGACAAATTCACATGGCTCCCCCACCCACCTCTGCTGAACACACCTGTACTGCGACTCTCCATTCTTCATCTCCTTCTGCCAAACCACCTGCTCTATTTCTGTACAGCTTACAGCCCCTTTACGTGTGCTTGCTGTCCAGTCTCTGGGTGTCTGTGCCTTTCATGTGCTTTGACCGTTTGATGGCATCTCCCTAAACGTATCGGTTTCGATAACCACAGGCCAGGGTGGCTTTGATGTAGAAGTAACATTGGAGCCAAGGGGACAAGGTATCTATGCAAAGATCGAGGCGAGACCATTCTATGCAGGAGGAAACAGCAAGTTCAAGTTCTGCCTCTCTGAGATAGAAGGGAAGTGGGAGTGATTTAGGGACAGACAATGCGTCCTACTGTCCAGCGCTGAATGCTTAGTTACTTGTCAATAATTGGAAAGATCAGCCCCCGTTATCCCGCACGTTGGCACAGAGAGCCTGTCGTTGGATGAGCAAAGGAAGCTTTGCTTTGACAAGCCCTTCTGGCTCTCTGGACCTGTTTCCTCGTTTTTCAAGTGCAAAGCTTGACCGCGATGGTTCCTAAGTTCATTTCTACTCTAACATCATCTGACTCTCCTCTCCTTGGGCTTCTTTGTAACTATCACCAACTCCTTGGGGAATTTTCTCACATTGTTGCATTTGTATCCAAATGCGGATCACAGTCAATCACTGAGCATTAGTGACCTTCATTTATTTGAAAAATACTGAGTGGGCGTCTAC
Organism: Sus scrofa; assembly: GCF_054392235.1. Taxonomy (NCBI): domain Eukaryota; kingdom Metazoa; phylum Chordata; class Mammalia; order Artiodactyla; family Suidae; genus Sus; species Sus scrofa. Next base: position 19,320,134 of record NC_139401.1, read on the forward strand.
GGTATGTTCATGACGGGGCCAGCGTAGCCGACACTGTCAGTGCACCAACGGTAATATCCTTGGCAGAGTTTCCGTCGTGGCTCAGCGGAAGCAAAGGTGACTCGCATCCACGAGGATGCAGGTTCGCTCAGTGGGTTAAGGATCTGGTGTTGTCGTGAGCTGTGGCGTAGGTCACAGACATGGCTCGGATCCTGTGTTGCTGTGGCTGTTGCATAGGCTGGTAGCTACAGCTTCCATTTGACCCCTAGCCTGGGAACCTCCATATGCCTCGAATGCGGCCCTCAAAAGACAAAATGAATAAATAAGCAGAAGTAAGTGTTGCAAACAGTATCTCCAGTATATACGATTTTTGTTAATAGTAATATATATGTGCATAGGAAAAAAAATACCAGCAAGGTAAAACTCCAAAGGATTAACCGTTGCTAGTAGTTTCTCGTCTGAGTTTACCTATGTTTTCCAACGTTTGTATAAATAACACGTGGTTTCTTACTTTTAAGGTGATGCATTGTGAGATTACATAGTCTGAGTTGTGGAATGTTTAACAGGGTCCTTGGCCTCCACATCCTGGGTGCCAGCAACAGCCCCCCACCCCCGCCACCACCGCTGTGACAGCACTGTCTCCAGACATTGCGGGGTGTCCCCTGGCACCACGATCAGTCCTGGGTGAGAGTCACTGGTCCAAGAGAATCTAAAATCATGAAACAACGATAGCGGCTCATGACTATGAAGTGAAATAAGATTCTTCAAATGTAGTTTCGGATGTGCACAATTTTTTTTTCCGTTTCAAAGAAACCCATGTCACATCAACATTTAACTCGAAGGAACATTTCTCCCAGAAGGTGAGGCCACTTCCTCAAAGGTATAAAACAACAGTATACAAGCACAGATGTGATAAATTCATTTGAGTAATAAAACATAAATAAATAAAAAATAAAAAAGAGGTTCCGAGCCATCATCTAAGAAGTTTAGACTTTAAAAGTTGAAGTCACGCCAGTCTCATGGGACATTCTTTTCCCATCTGTCCTGACACTGGACAAAGGCGTGAGATAAACAGAAGCCCCTGAAATGTTCTGTATCAAAGCCTCCCCGGAGCACAAGAACAGTCTGTGACTAACTGTGGTTCCACCTACGGACACAGATGCAACAATGCAAGAAAATTCCCTAAGGGGTTTGTGATGGTTACAATTTAGTCTGAGGGTTTCAAAAGCACAGTTCTAGCCTCTGAGGGAGGATATGGATACCTACCCTGGGGGGGATCCCCCACTCTCATGAGGGGGGCTGATGATAAACTTGGGCAAGGGACGAGAACTAGGTCCTGGGCGAGAGAGTGGGTGGCGGGGAGGGGAGGGGAGCTGGGGCAGCCTCGCTGGGCACAGACTGGTGAGGGCGCACCTGCAGAGCCCTGAGCTGGGAATGAGTCCGTGAGTCAGAGCAGTTGGGGAAGGGAAAGAGAAGCAGCTGGACTAGAGCCAGCAGGAGGCGAGGGAAGAGGGAGGAGGCTGGAGGCCAGGAATGGCCCAGAGGTCTCAGCACCAAGTTTGGGTGGCACCTGCCCTGGGAAGATATTGGAAGGTGGTACGCGGACGAGGGACGAGATCTGGTCTGTGCCTTTGGAAGATCCCCTGGAGTGAACAGCAGCAGGAGAGTGGCACGGGGCGAGGCGCCCTCTGACCTCCTCCGGAGTCCAGGTGAGCCCGACTAGGATGGATCTGGATCGGCAGCCGGCCTGGGGCCCCGAGTGGCTGGGAGAGTGGAGCAGGGGGCTGGGCCAAGGGCCTGGGCTGCTTGCAGCCCAGCTCCAGGGAACGAAGAGGTGACTAACGGCAGACGGCATGAATGCCAGGGTCTTGTAAGCCCATTTGTATTTTTAAGTAGGCTAACAGCCAGGAAGTAGGGCATTTGGTAACTTCCTTGGGAGTCAGAGCCAAGTGGGGCCAGCAGCGCGGGGCTGTGTAAGCAGCACAGAGCAGAGGCCAAAGCTCGCTGGCTTGGGGAGAAATCCACCTCTTCTTTCTTGAAAAATCCCTATGTGGTGGCGGATGCCTGAAACCTGACCATCCGAGACGTCTTTCTGGTTTAGGTGGTTAGTGCAAGGTCCCTTCCAAAGGGCAAAGCAGAGGAGAGCAAAGAGGCCTGGGACCTGAGACTGTGAACTTCAGGGCTGTCAGAGGTCAGATGGGAAAAGCCCTGGGTCAGAAATAGCCTTAGGGGAGTTCCCGCTGTGGTGCGGTGCGTTAAGAATCCAACTGCAGCGGCTGTGGTCACTGCTGAGGTGCAGGTTCGACCCCTGGCCCAGTGCAGAGGTGTCCGTGGCAGCTGTGGCTTGACTGTGCTCCGGGGCCCAGGAACTTCCTTATCAGCCATTGAAAAAAAAAAAGAAGAAGAAAAAAAGAAACAGCTTTAGGGCTGCGGCATTGGAAGCACTGAGGGTGTGGATTGGTGAGCAGGTTTGGATGGGGCGAGGGGAGCTCAGAGAGCAGGAAGCTCTGGGATGAGACCTGGGCGGGGGAGGCGGGGGAGGCGGAGGGAGGAGGGCACTCACCTCTCCCAGGCTTCTCTGGGTGAATAATGCGAATATTTAACTCAAAAACCGAGTTCCAGAGCAATTAAATGCCTGAAATAGTTTCGCTGGCTATCGACAATACAATCAAACCTAGTTTTCTCCCTAAATTTTATCCTTTTAAATAAACTTTGCTAATTTTTATCTTTTAATTCACTGACTTGAAAAACAAAACAAAACAAAACAAACTCAAAGTTCTCCTTGTGGCGCAGCAGAAACGAATCTGACTGGTAACCATGAGGTGGCGGGTTCGATCCCTGGCCTCGCTCAGCGGGTTAAGAGTCCCGAATTGCGTGAGCTATGGTGTAGGTCGCAGATGTGGCTCAGATCCTGAGTTGCTGTGGCTGGGGTGCAGGCCGGCAGATGTAGCTCCGATTCAACCCCGAGCCTGGGAACCTCCATATGCTGTGGGTTCGGCCCTAAAAAGCGGGAAAAAAAAAAAAAAAAAAAAAAAAACAGAAAAAAACAGAAAAAAACCTGACCCTTGAAAGGCATCTAAGTGAACATGATTGTTGTCCCTGTCTCAGTCGCATTTGCCTCTACATTTCACCCTACCTGTCCAGTGGCAGGGAACAGAAGCCCTGGGAAGGGAGCTTAAAGAAGCTAGATTTTTATTCTATTCATGTTTTCTTGCCTCCTTGTTCACTGGCCTCTCACAGTTTTCTTCACTCTTTCTTTCACTTATTTAATACATAGTTATCTAATTCCTATTATGCATCAGCTACTGTAGGAAAGGTTGGGGAGGTGGAAAGCTTAGACGTTTGCTCTGTGCCCTAGAAGACCGACTAATGGTGGAAAGAATGTGCAAGCAAGTCATTAAAATGCAAATACTAAGCATTATAATTAAGATCTGCCCAAACCACTGAAAATATGTGTACTAATTTTTAAAAATTATTATAGTTGATTTACAATGTTCTGTCAACTTCTGCTGTACAGCAAAGTGACCCAGTCATACATATATACACAGACATTCTTTTCCTCACATTATCCTCCATCAGGCTCCATCACAAGCGATTGGATATAGTTCCCTGTGCTCTACAGCAGGACCTCACTGCCTATCCACTCCAAATGCTACAGTTTGCATCTACTAACCCCAGATTCTCCGTCCGTCCCACTTCCTCCTCTTTCCGCTTGGCAACCACAAGTCTGTTCTCCATGTCCATGAGTTTGTTTCTTTTCTGTAGATAGGTTCATTTGGGCAGTCTATTAGATTCCAGACATAAGTGATATCAAAGGTTATTTCTCTTTCTCTTTCTGACTGACTTCACTTAGTATGAGAGTCTCTAGTTCCTTCCACGTTGGTGCAAATAGCATTATTTTGTTCTTTTTAATGGCTGAGTAGTATTCCACTGTATGTATATATACACACACAGTGTTCTTTTTAATGGCTGAGTAGTATTCCACTGTATATATATCTTCTTAATCCATTCATCTGCCAATGGACATTTAGCTTGTTTCCATGTCTTGGCTATTGTGAGTAGTGCTGCTATGAACAGAGTGGTACATGTATCTTTCTGAATGAATGTTTTGTATGGCTCTACGCCCAGGAGTGGGATTGCTGGGTCATATGGTAGTTCAGCATTTAGTTTTCTGAGGTACCTCCATACTGTTTTCCTTAGTGGTTGTACCAATTTACATTCCAACCAACAGTGTAGGAGAGTTCCCCTTTCTTCACACCTTCTCCAGCATTTGTTATTTGTAAACTTACTAATGATAGTCATTCGCACCAATGTGAAGTGGCACCTCATTGTACTTTTGATTTGCATTTCTCTAGTAATCAGTGATGTTGAGCATTTTTTCATTTGCTTGTTGGGCATCCGTATGTCTTCTTTGGAGAAATGTCTATTCAGGTCTTCTGCCCATTTTTCAATTGGATTGTTTGGTTTTTTTGCTGTTGAGTTGTATGAGTTGTTTGCATATTTTGAAGATTAAGCCCTTGTAGGTTGCATCTTTTGAAACTATTTGTAAGTTGTCTTTTTTTGGGGGGGGTTCCTTTGCTGTGCAAAAGCTTTTAAGTTTGATTAGGTCCCATTGGTTTATTTTTGTTTTTTATTTCTGTTGCTTTGGGAGACTGACCTGAGAAAACATTTGTAAGGTTGCTGTCAGAGAATGTTTTGCCTATGTTCTCTTCTAGGAGTTTGATGGTGTCTCGTCTTACATTTAAGTCATCAAGCCCTTTTGAGTTTATTTTTCTGCATGGTGTGAGTGTGTGTTCTAGTTTCATTGATTTACAGGCAGCTGTCCAGTTTTCCCAGCACCACTTGCTGAAGAGACTCTTCCCCATTTTATACTCTTGCCTCCTTTGTCAAAGATTAATTGACTGTAGGTGTCTGGGTTTATTTCTGGGTTCTCTATTCTGTTCCATTGGTGTGCATGTCTGTTTTTGGACCAGTACCATATCGTCTTGGTTATTGTAGCTTTGTAATATTGTCTGAAGTCTGGGAGTGTTATGCTTCCTGCTTGGTTTTTGTTCCTCAGGATTGCTTTAGCAATTCTGGGTGTTTTATGCTTCCATATAAATTTTTGGACTGTTTGCTCTAGTTCTGTGAAAAATGTCATGTGGTAATTTGATAGGGATTGCATTGAATCTGTAGATTGCTTTGGGTAGTATGGCCATCTTAACGATATTGATTCTCCCAATCGAGGAACATGGAATATCTTTTCATTTCTTTGGATCCTCCTTAATTTCCTTGATTAATGTTCTATAGTTTTTAGCATGTCTTTCACCTCCTTGGTCAGCTTTATTGCATACTAAATCTCAATTTACACTTTAATTTACTAAATCCTGTAAGTTTGTTGGCATGTCATATCTTTTTTGCTTAAAAACCAAAATAAAAAAAGAAATGATAAATGCCAAATACCACACAAAGCCAAATTGTTTGATTTCTTGTGTTAGATTGCCATCTAGTGGAAATTTCATGGAATGAGCACTGTAACTTTTTCTATTCCTTATGTTAGACTGCCATCATGTGGCAATGTTATATAATTGCCGCTGCAGTTTCCCCCACATTTCTTGTGTTAGAGTGCCATCCTGTGGATTTTCTCTGTAATTGCAGGACTGACTGTTTATTTATTTCTTATGTTACAGTGCCACCTAGTGGATTTAGTTTATAATTGTAATGGATATATTTTTCCTATTTGATAACAGCGCCACCAGGTAGAATTTTCATGTAATTGCACACAGATATTTTTCTGGTTCTAGATGAAATTTTCCTGCAATGTCAGATCAGGTTTTTCCAATTTCAGGTTAGCGTGCCACCCAGTGTAATTACCAGAATATGTTTTTCTTAGTACAGGTATCTCCCACTTTCTGAAAGTTCTTGTTAAACCACATTGTTTTTCTTTTTCTTGTTTTTTTTTTTCTATGAAAGACATATGTCAGTACCTATTTTCAATAACCAAAATCTGAAGAGGATTTTTGCCTTTACAAAAAAAAGCCATAACTGTACCGGTCTTTTGTTAAAGTGAAGTGGCCTAACTCGAACTTTCAGAAAGCGGGGATACTCTCTTTTCTGTTTACAAAACTTTTCGTAGGAACTTTACCTTCAGATAGTGTGGAAAACCGGTGTTGGGAGGGCGGGGGGAGGGCGGGGGGAGGGCGGGGGGGCCAGGAATCTTTGTTCTGCAGTTACACAATCGTTCCACCAGGTGGCACACCAGCATGCCACCTGGTGGAATTTCCATGCAATTGCAACAGAGTTTTTCTATTACTTGTGTTAGACTGCCACCCAGTGGAGTTTTCATGACATTACAGAACAGATAAGGTTTCAATCTCAATTTCAACTGTCACCTGGCAGGATTATTCCAGCAGTTGCAGGGAAAAAATTGCATATTCTTGTGAAAGAGTGCCACCTGGTGGAATCGCTCTTTTTTATAAACTGCACAAATGACCCTCAAACTTGGCATCTGAATCACCTGGAGAGCTTTTTACAACAAAGATTTCATGTCCCCCTTCCCAGTTTCTTATTCAGGAGGTTTGGAATGGGGTCTGGGGATTTGCATTTCTAATGATTTTCCCAGTTTTTGTTGATGCTGTTTGTCTGGAACTGCACTTTGAGGACTGTGGAAGTACTCCCTCTTTAAATCTTAGTTTCACATATAACTAGGGCTTTTTTTTTTCTTCCTGTATAATTTCTATAGCTATTTCAGTTGTAACGAGCTTTCAAGATTGGAAAACTCTATTCTCCTGAGTCTTTCCAAAGAACTCAGAATGCCTGTTGATTAAATCTACCAGTTGCTTTGCATACCAGTTTTTGCAAACTTATCTAAGCCACTTTACAAAGTGAGATGGATTTTGGTTGTTTTTCTGTATCCCCAAGTCCTAGAATAGGTGCTCCCTGTATACCTGTTGGATGAATGAATAAATTTGGGCCTTCAGCATTGCCAGGTTGTTAGGATAAATATGACAGTTTCCCACAACTGAAGTAGGAGGAAACTTTGTTAATTTCCCTCTCCACAACTTCACCTTTCTGTTTCAATGAAAGAAGTCACAGATAGAAATGTTTCAAAATCACTTATTCATAGGCAGGCACAAAACCTGCCCTACCAGCCTGTTCCAGAAGAAGACAAGGGCTTGCTCTTTCTAGGCACCAGGACAAGTTCCTTTCTGAAGTGTTGATCTAAGGCAGAGCCAAGGAAACTACAGAATCTCCATAAAAGGCAAACACAAGACCCCTATTCCAAGGGTGTTAGCTCTCTGGCTTGTCAGATGCTTATTCTCCGTTCATGCGAGGGCTGGGTCTCTCATCATCTTTTTAGCCAATGACATGTTTTGAACACCAGTCATTTCACCAATTAAAAAGTATTCCTCATACTACTTAGGTGAATTAATAAGCTCTGGTGCAGATGGAGATAGGATATTTGCAGGTCCTCTAAAATTTGGATTCTTTATCAAAGTTCTTCAAGTCCTAATGACCTACCCCTGAAGTGTTTCTCCTTGATTAGGTGAAGTGTTTCTCCCTCAACAGGTTAAGTGACTACCCTATAGTAGAAAAGAGCAAAGTTCATTTACAGACATGTTTATAGCACTTCATTTATGTTGAACTCTGTTAAGCTAAATTGCAGACAGTTTAAATCCAGGAAGTATGAAATTTTCCTCAGGCATTTTTTCAGTCTTTATTAAAAGTTTACTGTATGTACATTTAGGCTAAAAGGAGTGCTGAGTTCTGGCTTCTGCCCCCAACTAACTGTGTGCTCTCAGACAAATGGTTTAACTTCTCTGGACCTTAGTTTGTTCATTTGTGAACAAGTGACCTGAACAGCCATGGCTGAAGCTACTTCCAGCTCTAAAATATCATGATTCTATTCTTCCTGAAAATGTCAGGGCTTATTTGCAAATTCCAATTACCCTCCAGCCTTTCTCAGCTCCCAGGAGGATTAAGCCCTGGCTATCCCAAAGCACCCATTGTGTGTAATGAATTAACATCTCTCTTCAACTCTTAGGAGTTCTGTACTCTCTTGGGGAGAACCAAGAAGACGGTCAGATGAGGAACTTGGGGTGAGAAAGACCCGCAAAGCCCTCTAAAGATCAAGTAACACAGAACACCAGTGGGGTTCAGGGGTGCCAAAATACTGATCCCCTTGCCTTTGGTGGAGGCGGGAACCCCTGCAGAGGCCTCCGGTTGGCGGAAGAGCTGTCTGGCCCATACATGCCCCTGAGCTGCATGCGTCGCACTGTTTTCTCTCTGCGCTGCCACAAGAGAGTCCTGATAAGCACTTCTCCATGGGAACTCGGAAATGTGCAATTGAGGCCTCGGGAATCGTGGAATCGTGGTCCTTACGGTAAACGATGCCCTAAGGAGGTGTAAAATAGAGATTGCCAAGCAGCAGAGGGGAGGGCAGGCCAATCCCTCTGGAGCTCTTGTTCAACGGGGTGCCGTGTTCCAAACTTTTCTCGCTGTAACAGACATCCGCGCTGTTTCAGTACAAAACGTGGTGCCTCCACCCGACCGACCTGTATTATCTTCCAGTTTCTGCGGCTGGGGAAGCCAGAAGCAGCAGAGCTGGGGCTGGGGGGTGTTGCGGGGGCGGTTCAGGGTCTCTGGTGAGATTGCAGCCCAGATGTGGGCCTGACTGTAGTTACCTGGGACCCGAGGTCACCTGAGACCCGAGGCTTGGATCCCTCCCGCTCCCTCGGGCGGCCACCGTGGCCTGGCCGACGTCTCCCAGAGCCAGTGATCCTTCAGACGCAAAGAAGCCGAGAGCTGGAGTTCCCGTCGTAGCGCAGTGGCTAACGAATCCGACTAGGAACCATGAGGTTGCGGGTTCGGTCCCTGGCCTTGCTCAGTGCCGTGAGCTGTGCTGTAGGTTGCAGACGTGGCTCGGATCCCGCGTTGCTGTGGCTCTGGCATAGGCCGGTGGCTACAGCTCCGATTCGACCCCTAGCCTGGGAACCTCCATGTGCTTCGGGAGCGGCCCTAGAAAAGGCAAAAAAAAAAAAAAAAAAAAGAACCCGGGCTCAGCGGTGACAGATTGCAGCTTCTGCTGTGCGCCAGGAGGTGGCGCCCCTGAGGCCAGCGTGTGGCTGCCGCACCTGCAAGCTCGGCTGCAGAGCCCACGGCGCTGCCGGGTGTGCCGCGTGCCCAGCGCTTTGGCGAAGGACACCCGGCCCCCAGGGGGAAGGGAAGCTTCCCAGGCTTTTTCCAACTCCTCTCACTTGTCCCTCTTTCCAATATTCTCTCCGGAAAAATCACTGCTTTCTCCCCTTTCTAGCCAGACCTCCCAATCCAGGCGTTCCCCATTCCTTTGTTCTTACTTTCTTCCCTCCACTTTTTTCTTTTCTTTCTCTCTTATTCATTCACTTTTGAGAAATTCCAAGAGGGCTGTCATTTTGAAAATGATTGCAAGGGACAAGTCCAAGTGCAATGACGAATACAAAAGTACTCTGGCCCTGGGAGACTCAAGTCGTTCTCTCTAAAAAGACACCTTCTTAGGCTGCCAAAAGACACTGTGCTTTTAGGGCAGAGGCCTCAAAGCTGCCAAAACGAGCAAAGAGCTTTTCCCAGTGAAATAGTTTATTCAAGGCGCGGAGGCCTATGTGGGGAAAATTTTCCCTCCCGGGCAAGCAAGCGCGGCCGATTACGCCCACCTCCTCCAGGAGAGGCTTCTCGGGGACCCTTCCAGTAGGTGGCCCCGCACCGGTGCCCTGTTGCCTTAGAAAAGCGCAAAATTCCTTAAAATCGGGGCACTTTGAAAACTTCGCAAAGCATCGCGGTCTCCTAACATGAGACTGCTAAATACGTTCGCCCAGAAAAGGATGTAAAGCGGACTTTGAGCGGGTTCCCAAACAAGCCGCATCGGCTTCACCTGGGAGCGAGTGTGAGCTGCAGCGCCGGCCCCGCCCAGACCTCCCGGCTGTGCAACCCGAACCGCCCAGCCCATCGCCACGAGCCCTCGCAGGAGGCTGCTGCGCGCTAAGTCGGAGAACCACTGCACGGAAAAGCCCGGGTCGAAGGTACAAGTTGGACGGAGGAAAAAAGCTAGGAGACACCAGCAGGTAAGACAGGAAAAAAAAAGGGGAGGGGGAAGTGACTTGAACCCCGTCTTTGCTTCAGTTTTCTAGGAATGAATAGATACAAGGTGCTGGCGTGCTTTCCCCTGCCCTCCACTGACCCCCCACCCCCACCCCGCGCCGCGCACTCCCCGCCATCCCCATTCCGCTTTCGCTTTCCTCGTCTCTGTGCAGCCAAAGAGCACGCTAAGAGATGCTCTGTTCAGAGAGTAATAGGTGTGTGCTCTGGGGCGAATCCAGATGACTATAACTGGGAGAGATGACTAAGGACAATTTGGGAGTTTTGTGTTTTTTGAGTCTGGGGTTGAAAGGCGTCGTTTTCTTAACACATTTGAAACTTGTTAGCTTTCAAGCCCAAGTGCCGCCGGCTGAGTGAGGCAGTGCTCCGGTACGCCAGTAGGGGTCGCTAGCACGTTGCTCTTAATCCTATCACTGCCAAACGCCAGTTTTTATAACATTTTTTTTTTTTTTTCCTGTCTCTCTCTTTTTAGGGCCTCACCTGCGGCATATGGAAGTTCCCGAGCCTAGGAGTTAAATCGGAGCAGTAGGGGGCCAGCTGCCACAGCAGAAACCCAAGCAGCTTCTAACCTACACCACAACTCACGGGGCAAGGAATCCTTAACTCAGTGAGTGAGGCCAGGGATGGAGCCTGCGTCCTCATGGATACTAGTCGGGGTCTTAACCCACTGAGCCACGATGGGAACTCCTATAACAAATATTTTTAAATACCCTCTATAGTCTTGAAATGCAATTCATATATATTACCTAACTACACATCATTTTTAGACTTTTTAAAGCTTTTAATATAACAAAGCAATGAAACCGAAGTAATATGTTATAAACTATTATATATGCCTGGACAACTACACTAGAACCACAATGAAGTGGTTGGATGTTTGCAACTAAACGTGGAGTCACTGTGACTGTGGCAGACACGGGTATAGACTGAACGGGGTGTAAAATCAGTGACCCAAATACCACTAGCAGTATTGCCACTGGTGATAGGATTTTTCTGCAGTGGTAAACAAGTCTTGGAAAAGCCTGGAACAAAACGAATTATTAACACAGTCTTTCCTTCATTTACTTAGTAAAATACCTTTTGTGTTCCTGGAAAATTCACTCAAAAGCTATGTTTTATTTCTCTGTAGAATGGACTTAGAAGCTAGGTCCAGATACTATATTCAGGTTTTAGATGCCGGTTTTTCACCTACATGAATATTCAGAGGAATATTTGAAAGTCACTTGAGAAATAGAAAATGTTTCCATTGCACAGGACCTCATGCATCTAAGGTCAAGGTTACTCCCCCATCGTCGTGACAACACCCCCCCCCCTGCAGAAATGCCCATTGTGAGCCTTAGGGGAAAGCCAGCCTCCCCCGTTGAGAATCACCAGGATGGGAGGAGCAAAGGTGAAAGAGGCGAGACTAAAGAATGCTCCTCTCCTCTCAGGATGCTCGGAAAAGCAGAGGCTGAGTTCTCGGTCCAGAAGATGCAGCTGGGAGGCGAGGGTACGCATGCGCTGTGTTGTCTGACAGCGGGCCGGGGAAGCAGCATTCACTTTTTGTTCAACCTCTCTTTTTAGCCCCTCTGCCACTACCACTACCTTTAGATTCAACAAAATATTTATATATCTATAAATCCTTTTTTTTTTTTTTTTTTTGTCTTTGCAGGCCTGCACCACGGCATATGGAGGTTCCCAGGTTAGGGGTTGAATCGGAGCTGTAGCCCTCGGCCTACACAGCCACAGCCACACGGGATCCAAGCCGTGTCTGCCACCTACGCCACAGCTCAATGCCGGATCCTCAACCCACTGAGTGGGACCAGAGATGGAAGCCGCATCCTCATAGATGCTAGACAGATTTCCTAACACTGAGCCACGATGGGGAACTCCTAGAAATTTTTTTTTTTTATAGGTATAATGTTCTCTTTGGGCCCCAGGTGGATTTCTAAAAATGGATTTAACACCTCCTAAGGGAAAAAGTAGCATAATGAATCTAAAGATGGATTTAACACCTCCTAAGGGAAAAAGTAGCATTATGAAATGTTTGCCTAGTGTTGAACCCCACAATTTCACCTTGACAAATTTATACTAAGTAATAATAATCATTTGGACAAGGTGATAGCTGTGAATATGCTCAGGCATGGTTTATGATTGTGAAAACAGAAAACTAATTGTGCAACTATAGGGCTTGGTGGAATAAAATATACCTACAGTGGAGTATTAGGAGTTAAAAATTAGATCGTCAAAAATATTTACTCCCCCATGGGAAAGGGTTACAAACTATTAGGTACCTTCTAACCTCATTTCTATGATTTTTAAACAATTTTTAGCCAAAGTAGGAGTTCCTGCTGTGGCGCAGCAGAAACGAATCCAACCAGGAACCATGAGGTTGCAGGTTCAATCCCTGGCCTCGCTCAGCGAGTTAAGGATTGCCGTGAGCTGTGAGCTGTGGTGTAGGTCACAGACGCGGCTCAGATCTGGGGTTGCTGTGGCTGTGGTGTAGGCTGGCAGCTGTAGCTCCAATTCGACCCCTTGCCTGAGAACCTCCATGTGCTGTGGGGGAGGCCTTAAAAAGCAAAAAAAAAAAAAAAAGTTTGGGCGTTCCCGTCATGGTGCAGTGGAAACAAATCCAACTAGGAACCATGAGGTTGCAGGCTCGATCCCAGGTCTCGCTCAGTGGGTTAGGGATCCGGTGTTGCCATGAGTTGTGGTGTAGGTCACAGACGTGGCTCGGATCTGGTATTGCGGTGGCTGTGGTGTAGGCTGGCAGCTGCAGCTCTGATTCAACCCCTGGCCTGGGAACCTCCATATGCCTGCCGTGGGTGAGGCCCTTAAATGACAAAAGACAAAAAAAAAAAAAAATAGTTGAGCAAAAGTATATTGCTGGGAGGTGTTGTAGCAATATTAATGGGGGTTTGTGTGGCCTGTATGGTTGTAGAATATTTTTATTTTTAAATTTGTGCTTTATCTTTAGTTTTGAGAATTTCTACATGGAACATAGTTCTTTTGTAATAAGAAAAATGCTATTTATAAAATGATGAGGAAATACTTTATGAAAGAATCCTGTTATATGGTTATTTGGTTAAGTCCCTATTCGCCCCTCCCTTGTGTGTGGTAAATTTTGATTTTAGTTTCTTAAAGGTTGGCAGTTTCTTAAGACTGGCAGATTTTATTGATGGCTAAGCCCATTGTGCAGACAGTTGGCGAGGCCTGGCAGATCTTTGTGAGAGGAGAACTTGACACAGAGAGACGCCTCAAGTTGCAGGACAAGTTCAAAGGCCACTGAGCACTGGGCATCTGCCTTTGTTTGGCCAGGTTGTTTTATTAATGACCTTTGGCTAAGTACTGCACTGGCCGAGGTTCTTTCTGGTTATGTAGTAACACTCGTTGGTGGCCCCCACATAGTAGTTAACTGTACACATAGCAGTCACCCCTTAAATCTACCAAGGACCCAACTGACTCATTCTCTCTCTCTCTCTCTCTTTTTTTTTTTGTCTTTTTGCCTTTTCTAGGGCCACTCCTGCCACACATGGAGGTCCCCAGGCTAGGGGTCTAATGGGAGCTGTAGCCGAAGGCCTACACCACAGCCACAGCAACCCCAGATCTGAGCCGCGTCTGCGACCTACACCACAGCTCAAGGCAATGCCAGATCCTTAACTCGCTGAGCGAGGCCAGGGATGGAATCCGCAACCGCATGGTTCCTAGTCGGATTCGTTCACCCCTGAGCCACGAAGGGAACTCCCCCAACTGACTCATTCTCCAAGAGCATCTAGAAGACGGAAGTTTCTGAAAGTTGCTTTACTAATGAGAAGAGCGAGGCACCAAGTGGTTCAAAGATTTGCACATGAAGCGAATTCTAGAAGAGGGCTTGTTGTGGGTCAGGTACTGTTCTGCGTACTTGACAAATATTAACCCGTATAAGCTGTATAACAGCCTGATGAGATGAATATTGTGATTCCACTTCTTTTAACGATGTGGCAGGCCAGGCACTGAGAGGTTAGGCAACTTGCCCCAGGTCACACAGCTAGTCAGTGGTCGAGCCAAGAGGATTAGAGACCAGATGGACGGATTCCAGAGTCCAGACACTGTGCTCCCCGTCTACGAGCCGGTTCTTAGGTTTCCCAAGGCTGCTTCTGTTGGGGGATCAGCCACAGTCATTTCAGGCCACGCTCCTCAACCGTGATCTGCATGCTGGAAGAATAAGGCCAAACTTAGAAGAACGTGCGATGTGATGCAATCTGTGGTCTAGTGAAAGCCAGCCCAGGGTGATTGCAACCTCGGGTGGAAGGAAAGCTTTGCCCCCTGCTCTGGTCAGGCCACACAAAATAGGTCAGAAGCAGTAGCGTGGAGTTCCCGTCATGGTGCAGTGGTTAACGAATCCGACTAGGAACCATGAGGTTGCGGGTTCGGTCCCTGCCCTTGCTCAGTGGGTTAACGATCCAGGGTTGCCGTGAGCTGTGGTGTAGGTTGCAGATGCGGCTCGGATCCCGCGTTGCTGTGGCTCTGGCGTAGGCCAGTGGCTACAGCTCCGATTCAACCCCTGGCCTGGGAACCTCCATATGCTGCGGGAGCGGCCCAAAGAAATAGCAAAAAGACAAAAAAAAAAAAAAAAAAAAAAAAAAAAAAGCAGTAGCGTGCCTGACAAGCACTCCATGCTTATATTTTCTTCAACGTGAGCACACCCGCATTTCGATAGGGAAGAGTTTGGAACCCTTTTTTTTTTTTTTTTTTTTTTTTTTTGCATTTCTACATTGGCTAATAGAGATGGTCGATGGTCGTACCCACCGTTACTCACACATCTTACCAGTCTGTGGGAAACCTCTGCTTCCGTAAAAACCACATGGTGCCTCTTTCAGTGAATTTCCCACGGGGTCTTCTTAGGAGCGAGTACGTCTTATCTTCTATTAGCCTGAGTGCACTGTAGCAAATACCAAAAGGTGAAATGTGGATTTCCTTAAGACAAATAAGATAATTGTTTTGTATGCAATCCTTGATGTCTGGCCTCTATCATTTTCAAATTTCCAAATGTCCACAAGCGTAGAGAGGAGAGTACAAGGAACCCCCTATTCAGGCCCCAGCAGTTTAAACAATTATCAGCTCCTCCTCCACCTTGTTTCCTCTGTATGCCTCCTACAAAGGACCCCCAGTGCCGCCACCTCTGTCCCTGGGTTGTTTTAAAGCTACCTCCAGGCATCGTAACCCAACCACAAAAACTAGAGAATGTGTCTATAAGGACTCTTTATAAATTTCCTTGAATAGCATTTGCACACCTAAACAATTCTTTAGTATCATTAAACAGCCAGTCAGTGTTGAAATTGTCCAAGTTATCTGATCATTTTTTTTTAACTTTGCTCGGGACCCCACCAGTATCCACAAGTTGCATTTGGCTAAGTCTCTAAGTCTCTTAACAAGTGACGATTCCTGCATCCTCTTTTTTTTAATCTTGTTTTTACTCTTGCCATTTGCTTATGAAGGACACTAGGCCATCCCTTTTGTAATGCTTATTTGCATTTTTTTGATTTTACAGATTGCATCCTTTCAGCTGGTAGGAAGCCTGAAGGCTTGATGGGATTCCAGTGTGATTTGGTAGCAAGAACTTTCCCCGGGTGGGGGGTGGGCACCTGGGTTCTTCTTGGGGCAGGAGTGTGGGCTGCTGTTTGACCAGATGTTCTCAATTTGATCTCACTTCCCCAGTGACTAGATCCGTAATCTCTTTGGGGACTGCAAGATAGGGATGTTTAAACTCTAGGATTTCTTCTTTATTTATTCGTAGAAACTTTTCTTATTTGTATTTGTTTGTTTGTTTGTTTGTTTGCTTTTTTAGGACCACACCCTCGACAGAGGGAAGTTCCTAAGCTAGGGTCAAATTGAAGCTACAGCCGCAGGCCTGCGCCACACCCACAGCCACACCAGATCCAAGCTGTATCTCTGTCGGTTTACCTTGAGATTCAGTCTATACAGGAAAGGGAGGATAAATCCTCAGTTCCTACCCTCACCCCCACCCCCGTGGCATATGGAGTTCCCAGGCCCGGAATCAGATCACAGCCATAGTTGTGACCTATGCTGCAGCTGTGGCAACATGGGATCCTTAACCCAGTGTGCTGGGCCAGGGATCGAACTTGCGTCCCGGTGCTCGCAAGACACATCCATTTGCGCCACAGCAGGAACTCCAGATCCTCATTTCTTTCTTTCCCTTTACCACTTTTCAGAGAAATTGCTATTGGGCGGCTCTTTGCTTCTAGGTCTTTCTAGTGGAGAGAGTTACGATGTATATTTTTCAAGGGCAAAATACTCATGAGGTCATACTGTTACTTCTAATTCACAGTCAGGACTGTCAAACTTCTTTTGGTTTCATTTTATATTTGCGTCTCTTTTGTTTCACATTGAAAGTCTTGGTTCCTAATGACAATATAATTATAAATTATATATATATATTTACTTTACGTGTGTGTGTGTGTGTGTGTGTGTGTGTGTGTGTGTGTGTAGTCTCCAATAATGATGAGACTGATAACTGAAAACAATATAAGGTTTTTTTTTTGTTTTTTGTTTGTTTTGTTTTTTGCTTTTTAGGGCCACACCCATGGCGTATGGAGGTTCCCAGGCTAGGGGTCTAATCGGAGCTGTAGCTGCTGGCCTACACCACAGCCACAGCAACCTGGGATCTGAGCCGCATCTTGGACCTACACCACAGCTCGTGGCAACGCTGGATCTTTAACCCACTAGGTGAGCCCAGGGATGGAACCCACAACCTCATGGTTCCTAGTCTGATTCACTTCCGCTGTGCCACGATGGAAACTCCCAAGGTTTTTTTTTTTTTTTTTTTTTTTTTGTCTTTGCAGGCCTGCACCACGGCATATGGAGGTTCCCAGGTTAGGGGTTGAATCGGAGCTGTAGCCGTCGGCCTACACAGCCACAGCCACACGGGATCCAAGCCGTGTCTGCCACCTACGCCACAGCTCAATGCCGGATCCTCAACCCACTGAGTGGGACCAGAGATGGAAGCCGCATCCTCATAGATGCTAGACAGATTTCCTAACACTGAGCCACGATGGGGAACTCCTAGAAATTTTTTTTTTTATAGGTATAATGTTCTCTTTGGGCCCCAGGTGGATTTCTAAAAATGGATTTAACACCTCCTAAGGGAAAAAGTAGCATAATGAATCTAAAGATGGATTTAACACCTCCTAAGGGAAAAAGTAGCATTATGAAATGTTTGCCTAGTGTTGAACCCCACAATTTCACCTTGACAAATTTATACTAAGTAATAATAATCATTTGGACAAGGTGATAGCTGTGAATATGCTCAGGCATGGTTTATGATTGTGAAAACAGAAAACTAATTGTGCAACTATAGGGCTTGGTGGAATAAAATATACCTACAGTGGAGTATTAGGAGTTAAAAATTAGATCGTCAAAAATATTTACTCCCCCATGGGAAAGGGTTACAAACTATTAGGTACCTTCTAACCTCATTTCTATGATTTTTAAACAATTTTTAGCCAAAGTAGGAGTTCCTGCTGTGGCGCAGCAGAAACGAATCCAACCAGGAACCATGAGGTTGCAGGTTCAATCCCTGGCCTCGCTCAGCGAGTTAAGGATTGCCGTGAGCTGTGAGCTGTGGTGTAGGTCACAGACGCGGCTCAGATCTGGGGTTGCTGTGGCTGTGGTGTAGGCTGGCAGCTGTAGCTCCAATTCGACCCCTTGCCTGAGAACCTCCATGTGCTGTGGGGGAGGCCTTAAAAAGCAAAAAAAAAAAAAAAGTTTGGGCGTTCCCGTCATGGTGCAGTGGAAACAAATCCAACTAGGAACCATGAGGTTGCAGGCTCGATCCCAGGTCTCGCTCAGTGGGTTAGGGATCCGGTGTTGCCATGAGTTGTGGTGTAGGTCACAGACGTGGCTCGGATCTGGTATTGCGGTGGCTGTGGTGTAGGCTAGCAACTACAGCTCTGATTCAACCCCTGGCCTGGGAACCTCCATATGCCTGCCGTGGGTGAGGCCCTTAAATGACAAAAGACAAAAAAAAAAATAGTTGAGCAAAAGTATATTGCTGGGAGGTGTTGTAGCAATATTAATGCGGGTTTGTGTGGCCTGTATGGTTGTAGAATATTTTTATTTTTAAATTTGTGCTTTATCTTTAGTTTTGAGAATTTCTACATGGAACATAGTTCTTTTGTAATAAGAAAAATGCTATTTATAAAATGATGAGGAAATACTTTATGAAAGAATCCTGTTATATGGTTATTTGGTTAAGTCCCTATTCGCCCCTCCCTTGTGTGTGGTAAATTTTGATTTTAGTTTCTTAAAGGTTGGCGGTTTCTTAAGACTGGCAGATTTTATTGATGGCTAAGCCCATTGTGCAGACAGTTGGCGAGGCCTGGCAGATCTTTGTGAGAGGAGAACTTGACACAGAGAGACGCCTCAAGTTGCAGGACAAGTTCAAAGGCCACTGAGCACTGGGCATCTGCCTTTGTTTGGCCAGGTTGTTTTATTAATGACCTTTGGCTAAGTACTGCACTGGCCGAGGTTCTTTCTGGTTATGTAGTAACACTCGTTGGTGGCCCCCACATAGTAGTTAACTGTACACATAGCAGTCACCCCTTAAATCTACCAAGGACCCAACTGACTCATTCTCTCTCTCTCTCTCTTTTTTTTTTTTTGTCTTTTTGCCTTTTCTAGGGCCACTCCTGCCACACATGGAGGTCCCCAGGCTAGGGGTCTAATGGGAGCTGTAGCCGAAGGCCTACACCACAGCCACAGCAACCCCAGATCTGAGCCGCGTCTGCGACCTACACCACAGCTCAAGGCAATGCCAGATCCTTAACTCGCTGAGCGAGGCCAGGGATGGAATCCGCAACCGCATGGTTCCTAGTCGGATTCGTTCACCCCTGAGCCACGAAGGGAACTCCCCCAACTGACTCATTCTCCAAGAGCATCTAGAAGACGGAAGTTTCTGAAAGTTGCTTTACTAATGAGAAGAGCGAGGCACCAAGTGGTTCAAAGATTTGCACATGAAGCGAATTCTAGAAGAGGGCTTGTTGTGGGTCAGGTACTGTTCTGCGTACTTGACAAATATTAACCCGTATAAGCTGTATAACAGCCTGATGAGATGAATATTGTGATTCCACTTCTTTTAACGATGTGGCAGGCCAGGCACTGAGAGGTTAGGCAACTTGCCCCAGGTCACACAGCTAGTCAGTGGTCGAGCCAAGAGGATTAGAGACCAGATGGACGGATTCCAGAGTCCAGACACTGTGCTCCCCGTCTACGAGCCGGTTCTTAGGTTTCCCAAGGCTGCTTCTGTTGGGGGATCAGCCACAGTCATTTCAGGCCACGCTCCTCAACCGTGATCTGCATGCTGGAAGAATAAGGCCAAACTTAGAAGAACGTGCGATGTGATGCAATCTGTGGTCTAGTGAAAGCCAGCCCAGGGTGATTGCAACTCGGGTGGAAGGAAAGCTTTGCCCCCTGCTCTGGTCAGGCCACACAAAATAGGTCAGAAGCAGTAGCGTGGAGTTCCCGTCATGGTGCAGTGGTTAACGAATCCGACTAGGAACCATGAGGTTGCGGATTCCGTCCCTGGCCTCGCTCAGGGAGTTAAGGATCTGGCATTGCCGTGAGCTGTGGTGTAGGTTGCAGACGTGGCTCGGATCCCGCGTTGCTGTGGCTCTGGTGTAGGCTGGTGGCTACAGCTCCGATTCAACCCCTGGCCTGGGAACCTCCATATGCTGCGGGAGCGGCCCAAGAAATAGCAAAAAGACAAAAAAAAAAAAAAAAGATTTAAAAAAAAACAAAAAAAACCAAATATGCTGTCATTATGTCTCCATGACTTATTTTATAAGGATGAAAAAATTAATCAACGGTCAACCTAAGAAAGATATGGAAGGAGTTCCCGTCGTGGCGCAGCAGAAACGAATCCGACTAGGAACCATGAGGTTGAGGGTTCAGTTCCTGGCCTCGCTCAGTGGGTTAAAGATCTGGCGTTGTCGTGAGCCGTGGTGTAGGTTGCAGACACAGCTCGGATCCCACGTTGCTCTGGCTGTGGCGTAGCCCAGCAGCTGTAGCTCCGATTCAACCCCTAGCCTGGGAACCTCCATATGCTGCAGGTGTGGCCCTAAAAAGCAATAAATAAATAAATAAAAATAAAGATACGGCAAATTTTTATCTGAGCCAACCTGAGGCTCAAAACCTGGGAGACATCCTCTCAGAGCTGTGAGCACTGTTCTCAAAAGGTAAAGGGAGAGGAAGGCCAGTGCAGTGTGATTTTCGAGAGAGCGGATGTGCAGTCAAGCACCTATCTTGGTATAAGGTTACTGCTATTCACAAGGGGACACATATCTTAGTTAATGGTTTTACTGCTTTTCCAAGTATGGGAAAATGCAAGAAACTGGATTCATCAAATTTTCTCCTGAAAATATCTGTCCGAGGGCTAGTTCTGCCAGTTTTCCCAGAGCACAAAATGCTTCACCCTGATCTTAATCCTGAAATCCTCTTCAGGTGTATTTTAGGTCAGTGACTGCAGTGGCTAATGACTTGATTCTTGTAGAACTGCATGCTGGGCAACATTTTTTGTTTTACAACCCCCCCCCCATTTTGATCTTATTTTTGACGAAGATTTGGGAAGCATTTCATGACCCACTTGGCCCACACCACTAGAAATGCTCATTCCCAGGTCAGGGGAGGATTTCCTTGCTAGGACCCTCCATGTGCTCTTATGGGACTAAGCCCTGCTAACAGTAGCCCAAAGCCTCAGGACCACCTGTCATACCAGTCTGTTAGGATCCAGGAAATGGTTCCTTCTTGTTGCTTCTTTCCATATCTAGGGTTACACTATGACCAACATTGATCTGGTAGAATTATATGTATCTTTGGTCCTTCGTTCCAAGTCAGCTAGTCATCTTACTTTTATCAGAGGCTCAGTTGCCCATTTGGTAATGCAAGAAACAGTAGTCTTGTAAAACAGGCAGGATACAAGGAGTATAGCTAGAGACATTAATAAGGTCGTAAGTATTTAAGCGAAGAAATTCCATTCATTGCAGCCCTGTATCTCCCTAGGTCTTGTGACTCAGTCTGTTCTGTACCAGTCGCTATCTTTAAGGGAAATGATACATTGGCATTTGTGCATAAAGTTCACCAAAGATGTCTGCACATACGAGGTGAGTGGAGGGCAATCACGACGATTTACAGGATTGAGCAAGGAATGTTATCTTCAAAGGAGTTACATGGCTGGCTCTAGAAGAAGAAAAATTGAGCTTTATGGCTGAGGAGGTATTTCTGCCATTGGGGAGGTGAGCTTAATGAATAATGTAGATGAACAATGCACACCAGAAAGGGGGGGTGTGTGTGGAGAAGGCCCAAACAGACAGAGAAAACATTTTTGTTTAAATATTTCTTGTCTTGGAGGCCCGGTCATGGCTCAGCAAGAACGAATCCGAGTAGTATCCGTGAGGACACGGGTTTGATCCCAGGCCTCAGTCAGTGGGTTAAGGATTCCGCATTGTCATGAGCTGTAGTGTAGGTTGCAGATGTGGTTTGGGTCCCTTCGCTGTGGCTGTGACGTAGGCCGGCAGCTGCAGCTCCAATTCGACCCCTAGCCTGGGAACCTCCATATGCCACAGGTGTGGACCTAAAAAGACAAAAAAAAAAGAAAAAGAAAAAATTCTTGCCTTGCTTTAAAATAATAATTTTATTTCATCAGATCCTAGCTCAAGTAGGCAGGGAAGCCTTTTACAACTGTTATGTAACTTCTTAGAGACAAGTTGGCAGCAGAACCATTTATAAAAACCATATGTTCTGTCCTTTGGCCCCATCAGGCTATTAATCTTTATCATCCAGTGTATTGAGCAGAGGCTGCAAAGGTGCAGTACCGGCAAGACTAGTCGCTGGGTAGTATTGCCCTTGAACGATCTCCAGAGGAGCACGGCTCAGCTGTGGCGCCCAATCTAACAGGGTCCATTCCCGAGTGGCCCTGGAGGCGTGGCCTCGCTTTCCCACGCAGGCGTCCTCAGGTCTCCCGCCCCTCACCCGTGTGGTGACGGAGGCAGCCCTCAGCCCAGCTCTCTGGCTCCGACACCCAATGGGCGGCCGTGGGCCTCTCGGGTGGGCGGGGCACGCCCTGAGAGCAATCCTGGTTGGCCCGTGGCCCGGTGCGGCGCATGACGTCTTCCGTCGCGTCGCGTCGCGTCGCGTTCCGTAGCGCCGCCGTTAGGTCTTAGCGTCCTCCCCGGGCGCCTGAAGGAGACTTGGAGACTTCTGGGCCTCGCTGCTTGAGCGGTTGGGAGTCGCCGCTGCTGCCACTGCCCGCACTCCATGAGGAAGATGCTCGCCGCCGTCTCCCGCGTGTTGTCGGGCGTCGCCCAGAAGCCGGTGAGTCGGCCTGAGCGGCCCGTGGCAGGGAAAGAGCGGGACCGAGGCGGGGCCCGACCCCGGAGGACGCCAAAGGGCAGGGCAAGCGGGCTAGGCGGGCGGGTCGGGCCGGGCGCAGCGGTCTTCGGGGAGCCGCAGGCCTTTGTTCTGCTTCCACGTTGTGTGCTGCACTCCTGGCCGCGAGCGGAGCGGCGACTCGGCCAAGCGGCGCCGCCTGTTGGAGGGGGAGCTTTACAAGGTCCACGTGGAGGTCAGCAGTGGTTCCCCGTGCCGGGCTTGTTGATGCGGCCCCAAAATGCCCGCCCCCCGCCCCCCAAAAGAAGCAAAAGTGCCCGTTCCTTTACTGTAGACAGAAAAGGGGGCCTTGGGCTTCCTCGAGTTGGCTGCCTCTTCCTGGCCGGTTCATTAAAATTTTTCCTTAGTTCCTCTTGACCAGGAATCCGGAGACTGACTCCGTTCAGACGCCAGCCTCACTCTTTACTAGCCCTGTGGTCTTGGGCAAGAGTTTTTTGGTTTTGCTTTTTTTCTTAAAACAGCCCGGTGCTCAATTTCCTCATTTCTGAAATGGAGAGTACTTACTCCATGGGGTTGTCGTGAGGCTTAAAGGAGTGACAAGTATGTAAACCTTTCCGGTAGCGCCTGGTACATGGTAGGTGCCGTCAGTATTAAATATTGTTATTATTTGAGTTCCCAATTTGGTATACATTTGTTGAACGCCAGCGCTCGGCTCTGTGGAGTGTTGATGCAGGGTTGGGTTCCAGAGAAACAACACACTTGGTACTCTTTCCTCCCCTCTGCCTCAACGGTGAGCTTTTCCTAGGCAGTCGATTCAAAAGCCGTCAGGCAGAACCCAGAGGGAGGCCCTCCACTTGCACACAGATGCGGAGACACTCTCATTTAGGATAGAAGTAGCTAAAGTGGTGTTTGGGAGGATGGGGTTAGAGGTTAGCGCTATTTATGGCTCCAACTTTTAGACATTCCTAGCCGAAGTTCAGAGCATTTTGACCTCTAAGCACGGGATGGGTGGTAATGTGACTTGGTATCACTGCAGCCAAGTTTTGACTTGCAGTTCTTGCTCCAGTAACTCCCAAGACTGGCAGCTCAGCTTGGTATAGGGCAGAGATCATCGAACGGTTGGAGGAAGTGTACTTCTCTAGGACTGCCATTGATTGACAAACACAGAATGCCATGTGATTAATCTGTATTAGCATTTAGGTTGTGATTGGATCTCCCTGAAAAACAAGCACATTTCACCGTTGTTTTTGGTCTTTTTGCCATTTCTAGGGCCACTCCTGCGGCATATGGAGGTTCCCAGGCTAGGGGTCGAATCAGAGCCGTAGCCACCTGCCTACTCCAGAGCCACAGGAACTCGGGATCCGAGCGCGTCTGCGACCTACACCACAGCTCACGGCAACACTGGATCCTTAACCCACTGAGCATGGCCAGGGGTTGAACCCGCAACCTCATGGTTCCTAGTCAGATTCGTTAACCACTGAGCCACGACAGGAGCTCTAGTTTTTGTATTTATTTTTTATTTCTATGTACACAAAAGATAAATCCAGCATTTATTGTGCCCTTAATGTGTGCCAGGCACGTGACTATTTAATGTCCAAAACATCAGTTTTTAGTTGAATGTAGGTAATAGAAATATGTTTTCAACATCATACAGGGCCTTAGTTCGGTGTGATTACAGTAGAACTTCGTTTGAATTGATGGCGTTCTACAGACAAGGAAAATTTGTGAGTTTTCAAATTACTATCCCCTGTGTCCCTATGAACAGCGAAAAGTCAATATTTAAAATCAGAGTTTCATTCCCTTAGCTGTCCAAAATACTCCTGCTTGTGGGTTGTTGTCTTCCTGCAATGTGTTGGCATCAAAGGCAGATTGCACTTGGTGTTCCACCTCAGTAAAACTTTGGCCTTCTCAAAAATCATACAATACATCTCAAGTCAAATAGAAACGAGAGTTGGGTAACAGTGATCTGTTAAAAATGGAATATGGGAGTTCCTGTGGCCCAGTGGGTTAAGAACCTGACTAGTATCCATGAGGATGCAGGTTCGATTCCTGGCATTACTCAGTGGGTTAAAGGATCTAGTGTTGCCACAAGCTGTGGTGTAGGTTGCAGATGCGGCTTGGATCTGGTGTTGCTATGGCTGTGGTGTAGGCCGGCAGTTGCAGCCCCACTTCGACCCATAGCCTGGGAACTTCCATATGCTGCAGATGTGGCTCCAAAAGGACCAAAAATGAAATATAACTTTATTTAGTCAAAAATTCTTAAGAGATAAGATTATTATGGCAGAAATGGATTCCTGTGCAGAACAATTTATTTAATTAAAAACATTCTTTACTCTGTCTCTTTCTTCTTGTTTTCTTTTGTTCTACCCAATTATGTTGAGGGTTTCTTGCCCTTTTGGGAGGTTTAATAATTTCTTCTGCCGGTGTTCAGTAGATGTTTGGTGCGAATCATTCTACATGCAGAGGTGTTGTTTTGATGTGTTTGTGGGAGAAGGCGAGCCCAACCTCTTACTCCTCCACCATCCTGATCCTTCCCTAAAAGCATTTTTAATGAGGATGAGAGACTGAAGGAGTTACTGCTCCTTACCTTGAGCTGTCCTTCTTGTTAAGCTATTTTGCATGTTTTTTCTGCTGCCTGCATATGTGTGATTAATTGTACTAAGGCAGAAAGACAAATATTCTGAAGAATTCTGTATTAACCCTGTGTTGGTGGGCTGAAGCCCTATTTAATACTTCCCCTTCCCTGTAACAAAGCAAAACAGCTAATGAGTGTTTCTGTAAGTGGTCGGAAATTGTGAGATGTCTCCAGAGTGCTCAGTGTACTTTGGATTCTTGGGTTCAACATGCTCATTCATCTATCAGGTTTCAGGTGTGTTAACACAAGCTACTTAGTTCAAAGTGTTTTAGATTCATTATAGACTGACAGTTTCTTTCTAAAAAAACCTTTTTTATAGTTGATTTACAGTGTTGTGCCAGTTTCTTCTGTACAGCATAGTGACTCAGTTATACATATTTAATACTTTAAAAAAATAGTCTCGAGCCCTTTGTGGCTCAGCAGTAATGAACCTGACTAGTATCCATGAGAATTCAGGTTCAGTCCTGGTCTCGATCAGTTGTTTGAGGATCCGGCGTTGCTGTGAGCTGGGATGTAGGTTGCAGGTGTGGCTCAGATCCCTCCTTGCTGTGGCTGTGGTGTAGGCCGCCAGCTGTACCTCTGTTTGGACCCCTAGCCTGGGAACTTCCATATGCTGTGGGTGCGGCCCTAAAAAAAAATAAATACTCCTTTCCATCATAGTTTATCCCAGGAGACTGGATATAGTTCCCTGTGCTATACAGTAGGACCTGGTTGTTAATCCTTTCTAAATGTAAAAGTTAGCATCTCCTAGCCCCAAACCCCCACTCCCTCCCCCTTGGCAACAAGTCTTTTCTTTTTTCTCCATGTCTGTGAGTCTGTTTCTGTTCTGTAGATAGGTTCATCTGTGCCATATTTTAGATTCCACACATGTGACATCATATGGTATTTGTCTTTCTCCAACTTCACTTAGTATGATAATCTCTGGTTGCATTCATGTTGTTGTGAATGGCATTATTTTGTTCTTTTTCTGGCTGAGTAGTATTCTGTTGTATATATGTACCACATCTTTTTTATCCTTTAACTCACTGTGTGGGGGTGGTTAGGGATTGAACCTGAGCCTCCACAGCCACTTGAGCTACTGCAGTCAGATTCTTAATCCTCTGTGCCACGGCAGGAACTCACTCAAGCATTTTTCACTTCAGTTTACTCGAGGCTGGCAAGTGGAAGCCTTGGGACACTGTTCCACTCTTTCCTCCTTCCACCTGCCACCCTTCAGCCTATTCAGAACCTTTAGAAGCTGGATGCCAGCACATCCTACAGAAAGTTGAGTCTCTGAAATGAAAGCAGAGAGCTCAGTGTAACTTCAGGTACTTAAGTACCTGTGATGTCATCTTTGAAAGAAGTCAGAATTTTTCAAAGTGCTTATTTCACAGAAGAGTAAATTAACATTTAAAATTTTTATTCCTTATTTTACTGTTTGTATTTCCATTATGACCCCGGCTTTGTGAGGTTTTTAACTGTCAGAGCTAACACATCTGTTTCGTGATTGCCAAACATAACCTTTTGTTTGTCACCTCACACCTCTCAACTTTATTTCCCAAATTGCTTAATATTTTTCACGTAACTGTAGATATATTAATGGACTCTTTCTCCTTCTGACTTAACTGAAGCATTTGTTTCTAGCGTATAAGCTTTTCCTCCAGCAATGTCATTGTCTTTGTGGACTTTATCAGATAACAGGTGTATTGTTATCTGAAGGTGAAGGTGTGAATAGATAATAGTTTTCTGCCTGTGGGCTTGTATGTACACTTAGTAGATGGGCCTTAACCCTTCTCACCAGGATGAAGTCCAATGCTATGAGCTGGATGGTAAGGTAACATATCAGAAGTATGTTTTGTGGGATCTGAAGAACGTGCTTCAAGTCTCTGTGAAAAAAAGTGATGTTGGTTTACGTATCAGTGTGACGTGGCAGAGTGTGGCTAAAATAGTATACGACTACTAATTGATGAAGTGTGTGTGGTTTAACCTGGACCTTAGCCATTACGTGGAGTACTTTTGCTCTGAGTAGTTATGGTCAATTGAAAGAGTGAAAAGGAAACATTTCTCCCAGGTTTTTACTCCCCTAAGTAGTGACAGTCACCTGAGCATCAAGTAGAAAGCACTATTGTAGATAACATCTCTCTTCTGGGGCTTCAGGAGGATCCAAGACAGGGGCTGTTGAAATCATAAAACATCCCTCAGATCTTGTTTTTTTTTTTTAAGTCAGGGAATGCCAAGTACCCTTTGTGTTGTATATTTCTCTTTAAGCTGTTCATCTCATGCTTTGAGTTTCCTTTTTTTTTTCTTATTTATTATTTTAAATTACTCAAATGAGTTTATCACATCTGTAGTTGTATAATGATTGTAACAATCTGATTTCACAGGATTTCAATCCTTGAGTTTCCTTATAGTACCATTTCATAGAGAAGTGAATTGCCCGAAATAGGAATTGAATCCTTGTTTTATTTGAAGAACACTTCCGAAAATGAAGCTTTAGCTTGCCCAGCGTACCTGGTTATGACTAAGAAGAGCATAAATAAAGCCCATAGATGATCTAGTCTCTTCACTTTGGCTATTAATTCATTATATTTGCACTGTAATTTCTTTGTCTTTTTTTTTTTTTTTTTTTTTTTTTAAGGGTCATATGGAGGTTCCCAGGCTAGGGATCTAATGGGAGCTGTTGCTACTGGCCTATGCCACAGCCACGGCAACACCAGATCCTTAACCCACTGAGTGAGGCTGGGGATCGAACCCACAACCTCATCGTTCCCAGTCAGATTCATTTCCGATGCACCATGGTGGGAACTCCTGCACTGTAATTTCTTTGGAAACAAAGTCCTCAGTAGTAAGTTTGGGTTTTGCTCCCTTTCTGTTCCTCCTGTTTGCCTTGAGATGGGGGTACAGTCATGTTTCACTGGCCAAAAAGCCTGGATTCATTTTGGAAGGTAAGATGCCAGCACAATGAAGAGAGTAAGCCCATGAATGTGTTGGGGCTTATTAAAGTTTGGGACTGCATCCTGATAACTGATTAATAAGAATAATGACTCAGAAATAACTGACAATAAAAAGTACTGATATGCTTGTATATTTTGATCTCTCAAGGCAAGCAGAGTGCTGGTGGCGTCCCGTAACTTTGCAAATGATGCTACATTTGAAATTAAGGTAAGAGGTTATTTTGCTTTGTATTAAAATTTTTTTCCACAGGTACATTTTGATGTATGGTTTTACCTTTACAGTAGAACATTTTGCTATTTGTGCTTTTTCACCACCGTATTCAAAATGTTCTAGAATCAAAGATTCAGAGAAGTTTAGCAAAAATTAGAATTTACTCTTAATTTAGCAGTTTGCTGGTACTTCAGAGGTGGGTAGCCAGCTAAAAAAAATATTAAAGACTTACTCTAAAGTACTTTGTTTTGCTTTTGTCTTTTTGCCATTTCTTGGGCCGCCCCCTTGGCATATGGAGGTTCCCAGGCTAGGGGTTGAATTGGAGCTACAGCGGCCGGCCTACACCATAGCCACAAGCAAGGAGGGATCTGAGCTGCGTCTGTATCCTACACCATAGCTCATGGCAACGCCGGGTCCTTAACCTACTGAGCGAGGCCAGGGATCAAACCTGCAACCTCACGGTTCCTAGTCGGATTCGTTAACCACTGAGCCATGACGGGAACTCCAAGACTTATTCTAAAGTTTAAAATGTGATTTTTGGGGAGTTCCCTGGTGGCTGAGTGGGTTAAGGATCTGGGATCACTGCTGTGGCATGGGTTCGATCCCTGGCCTGGGAACTTTTCTATGTCACAGGCATGTGTCTCTTCCCCCCACCCCATGTGATTTGGTAAACTATTTGAATAAGAAGATTCTTAGAATGCTTCTTTGGAAGTTTGTCTTTCAGCCTATAACTCAGTTGATTTCTAGAGGTTTTCAGTGAAAGTCCTCTGGAAAGATTTCCTTCCTCCAAAACTCCATCCCATTGCACGGTCAGTTTTCTGATTTAAGGAGTCAGGAGCAATATGCCACATTTCTGATGAGCTCATCTGCTAGTTTTCAAGTTAAACATTTACATTAGAGTTAGATCTTAGAATGAGTTGGCAGTGTTAATAGTGAAGTGATTGGGAGATAATTGTCTGATTGTGTTTCAGAAATGTGATCTTCACCGGCTGGAAGAGGGCCCACCTGTCACCACGGTGCTCACCAGGGAGGATGGGCTCAAGTACTACAGGATGATGCAGACTGTTCGCCGAATGGAGTTAAAAGCAGATCAGCTCTATAAACAGAAAATTATTCGTGGTTTCTGTCACTTGTGTGATGGTCAGGTGAGTGAGAGTTACGTAGTAAAACTGTTATTTAGGAATTGTAGTATGCTATGTATTGGCTCTTATCCTGCCTTTTGTGTCTGAAGGATTTGAGGCTGGTACTTTAGAATAAAAATGAGGCCTGCTATGAAGCTTTTGCTAAAGTCACATGTTACTTTGCTGATTTCCTATGCCACTGTGGCATTGTGAGCACGTGTACTGGATATGCTTTTGGAGCCAAGGGGTTTTGCTTTGTTTTTGATTTGTTTTGTGGGTTTAGGCCAAGGGTTACAAAATCATGTCTGCCAGGGACCATTTAGGTAGAATAAATGAGTGAAGCCTGTCAGCTCTACAAAGAATGGAGAATGGTGACAAGGACTGGTGGTGAACTGGAACATAGAGGCCCCGTGCAGGGGAAGTTCTAACTTGGTTCTAGCCAGTTGGTGCCATGTGGTACGGGCTAATGCTTCTAATCGTCTTTGTCTTCAAGAGAAGACAGAACTCTCCATTTTCATGTGAAACTCACACAATATTTTAATGTTGACATCTGATTTAGGACATTTTTCAAATTATCACGCAGACTTAAAACAGCGTATCCGTACATATGGCTCTGGCTTGGGCTTTATCCTCTACTCTATTTCTGATGAAAAATAGAGCCACTTGTGGTTATTACTAAAGGGTTCTACTAGGCCAGATGTTTCATAATAGTCTGGGAAATACTTTATCTAGAAATGGGTACTGTAATTGACTCATTGCTGCTGCTTGCTTGAATACAGGAAGCTTGTTGCGTGGGCCTGGAGGCTGGCATAAACCCTACAGACCATCTGATCACAGCCTACCGAGCTCATGGCTTTACCTTTACTCGTGGGCTTTCTGTCCGGGAAATTCTTGCGGAACTTACAGGTATGCTGTTAATTTACAAAAGGGGGAGTTGGTGAAATTAAGTTTCCCTATTAAGATGCTAACTGTTTATAAGTTAACAATAAAACTTTTTTTGAAGTAAAAGAAAAAATACTTAACCAAAAAAGCCTCTCCCTTTTGGTGCCCTATTGTGCTTTTGAGTAAACTGACCATTTTTGAGGTTATCTGGCCTTTCAGGTAAAAGATCAGCTCTAGGGAGTTCTTGTTGTGGCACAGTGGAAACGAATCCGACTAGTATCCATAAGGATATGGGTTTGATTCCTGGCCTCGCTCAGTGGGTTGGGTGTCCGGTATTGCTGTGAGCTGTGGTATAGGTTGCAGACATGGCTTGGATCCTCCGGCATTGCTGTGGCTGTGGTGTAGGCCAGCAGTCGTAGCTCTGATTTGACCCCTAGCCTGAGAACTTCCATATGCCACGGGTGCCACTCGAAAAAGACAAAAAAAAAAAAAATCAGCTTTATAAAATCAGAATAGCATATATCATTCAAGCCTGCCAGCAGAAATCTGGTAGTCAAAATAAATTGAGAATAAGCATTTTATTGTATGCAGGTTAAATTCTGGGAATCGTAATGTTCCCCTTGTGTTAAACCATTGTAACAGTATAGGAGGAATCAGAAGATGTTTGTAACTAGCAAAAAAAAAAGAAGGGAAAAGCAGTCCAGGGTACCATGCTATCATCCTATATCATTGAATTGGCCTCTCTTGGTTGAGCCTCTAAGTAAACACTCGGGGTATGGGTATGGTTTTGTTTGTTGTTTTTGTTGGGTTTTGTTTGTTGGTTTTAACTTGTGACATACGGAAGTTCCCAGGCTAAGGGTCAGAATTGGAGCTGCTGCTGAGACCTACAGCACAGCCATGGCAACATCAGATCCTTAATCCACTGAGTGAGGCCAGGGATTGAACTTGCATCTTCACAGAGACAACATCGGGTCTTTAACCCGGTTAGCCACAACGAGAACGCCTGTTTGTTTTATTTTATTTTTATTTTATTATTATTATTATTTTTTTAATAGTTATTTCCACAGTACCTTTTTTTTTCTACTGTACAGCATGGTGACCCAGTTACACATACATGTACACATTCTATTTTCACACATTTTCATGTTCCATCAGAAGTGACCAGGAGTTCCCGTCGTGGCGCAGTGGTTAACAAATCCGACTAGGAACCATGAGGTTGCGGGTTCGGTCCCTGCCCTTGCTCAGTGGGTTAACGATCCGGCGTTGCCGTGAGCTGTGGTGTAGGTTGCAGACGCGGCTCGGATCCTGCGTTGCTGTGGCTCTGGTGTAGGCTAGTGGCTACAGCTCCGATTCGACCCCCTAGCCTGGGAACCTCCATATGCCACGGGAGCGGCCCAAAGAAATAGCAAAAAGACAAAAAAAAAAAAAAAAAAAAAAAGTGACCAGACATAGTTCCCAGTGCTACACAGCAGGATCTCATTGCTTATCCATTCCAAAGGCAATAGTTTGTATCTATTAACCCCAAGCTCCCCAACCACTCCACTCCCTCCCCCTCGGCAACCACAAGTCTCTTCTCCAAGTCCATGATTTTCTTTTCTGTGGAAAGGTTCATTTGTGCTTTATATTAGATTCCAGATATAAGTGATATCATATATGGTATTTGTCTCTCTGACTTACTTCACTCAGTATGAGAGTCTCTAGTTCCATCCATGTTGCTGCAAATGGCATTATTTCGTTCTTTTTGATGGCTGAGTAGTATTCCATTGCGTATATATTACCACATCTTCCTAATCCAGTTGTCTGTGGATGGACATTTGGGTTGTTTCCATGTCCTGGCTCTTGTTTTATATATTGGTTTCTGGTGTGTTACGTGTCTATTGCCATTTCTAGGACGAAGAGGAGGTTGTGGTAAAGGAAAAGGAGGATCGATGCATATGTATGCCAAGAACTTCTACGGGGGCAATGGCATTGTGGGAGCTCAGGTAATTGAGGAGGATTGCATGCTTTCCTGGGGTTGCTCTGGCCCACATGTGCAATATGTTGTACCCCCAAAAACTTCCCTCTGAAGTGTTTTAGTACTTGGGGATAGGGGGCATGGTGTGCCTTAAATGACCTATTGCTTCATACCCTATCATTTGATCATTTAGTAAACAGATTGGGACAATGATTAAAATTTTTCCTTTAGATATTCGTTGTGTTTTATAAGTAAGCAAGAGCCTCTAGCAATAGAGCTATGCCCTTCACCTTTTAATTGATGTTTAAGTATGTTAATGGCTTTGCCCCACCCCCGTCCCTGCTGTGGACAGTGCTGGCACTGGTACTAGACCAGGAGAGGCAGGTGGTCAGGGTACTAGAGGCCTCGTTTGACTCTGAAGCCAGCCTCAGTGGGTATGCTGCCCTCCTTGTTCACATCGGTTAGTAAATAATGAACAAGTAACAGTCTAAAATCATACCTAGATTGTTTGGTCAACGTTCTAATATATTAAGGTTCTAGCATCTGATTGGTTTGTTTTTTAAATCCTTGGCTGCTTTGTTTGTTCAGGATTAGTAGTTGAATGTTTGCAGAAATGTTACTGCTTAACGGTTGAAACAGAATACAGTGATTATTAGTGTTAATTTACTCATCGATAATATTGGGGACGGGATAAGCAGAGACAGGGTTGGAGAAGGGAGAGTTTGTGGGGATAGTATGTCGTCTCTCACATTTTGGCTAGGTGTTAACATTCAGAGAGTTAATTTCTTCCCTCATGGATTTCTCTGGTTCCTTTCTTGGTTGTCCTTAATACAAGGTGCCCCTGGGAGCTGGGATTGCTCTGGCCTGTAAGTATAATGGAAAAGATGAGGTCTGTTTGACTTTGTATGGAGATGGTGCTGCTAATCAGGTGAGTGTGTGTCTCAACTTCGTAATAATGATTATAGCTGTATTTCCAAAATGTTGGATATTCACAGTTCAGTTTGTGGAGGAGTAGTTTATTGCTTACTAGTTGCCATGGCTACTCATATGGCAGGCTAAGATTTGGTTTTGTGGCCAGATAAAGAGATTTACGACGTCTTGGCGCTTTATGTGGGTGTACTCTGAGAGGGTGCTCTCCTTTGCTCTGGCTTACTGCTTTACACACTCTGGGGATAGACCCTTTTACATTTTAACGCCTTGCAAACCAGCTCTTAAACCAGTGCTGTAATGTACAGACTTCACTCTCGTGGATGCCAGGGCATTGTGAGACTCCTCTCACAGCTCCTGAAGCCTGACTCTTTCTGCTCTTTTGTCACAGTCTGAGTAATCACCACCATGTGAGCGATGTGCTCTGAGGCCCTGCTCCAGCTACGGATTCTCAGACACTAGTTCACTCTGGTTCTCTAGAGGGTCTCAAAGAATCGATAATGAACCCTGCAACTAGGTAGCTGTAGTACATTGGTACATGTTGATTTTTCCCCAGGGTATTCTATACTATTGCCTTGGCCCCAGAGGAACAAGTATGATGTGCTTGCGGCTCCCCCCAGCACACCGCCTCCTTTGCCTCAGAAGCTGAGGTGTTTGCAGATAAGGCATTTCGTCCTTGAAAGCTTTCTCTGCCAGATAGAAGAGTGTGGCTGTTGTGGATGATGAAGTCTAGAGAAAAACAGCTCAGTGAAACCACTCGAACTTCTTTACATATTTCCAGGGTCAGATATTTGAAGCTTACAACATGGCAGCTTTGTGGAAATTGCCTTGTGTTTTCATCTGTGAGAATAATCGCTATGGGATGGGAACGTCTGTGGAGAGAGCCGCAGCCAGCACTGACTACTATAAGAGAGGCGACTTCATTCCTGGGCTGAGGGTAAGGACATCTGTTGCAAGGCTGCAGCTGCACCCTCCTGGCCCAGGACCCGGGCACTGTGCCACACATGCCCTTGACAGTCTCAGACACATTGAGGAGTTGTATTTTCCTGGTGCATGAACAGATCATGTAAAATGAGAATGGTTTTAGGCAATTGGATTTATGCTCTGCCCCTTTCCCATTTACTAACAGGTAGATGGAATGGATATCCTGTGTGTCCGGGAGGCCACAAGGTTTGCAGCTGCCTACTGTAGATCTGGAAAGGTAAGGTTTTCTTCACGTAGGCCTCTAGGCTTGAGATTTCTAATGACATTTGTGTGTCTTAAAGGATGCCTCCTGTGTTAATTGCAGCTACTTAGGGGTAGCTGCTCATTGGGGTGTACAAGATAGAAGCAGAGTCCAGTTAAGTGAATCGGGTGCTTTCACAAATAACATGGTCTTGGTAGCTCACGTCCTCATTCCATGTGACCCCCATTTGGGGTAAATCTTCCAGTGCTTCCTCAGCATTCCGCCTCTGTCTTCATTTTGACCATCTATTTTGCCCTGAGTTTAATTATGTGCCTCCAGCTCCCCCCGCCATTAATCATAAGCCCCTTGAGTGAATAGATTGGGACTCACCCGGTGCCCAACACAGAACTTTGCTTATATAGAGAATAGATATTCAGGGTAAGTTTGTCTTCTACAAATTAAATATGATGGATCAATGATGTAGTCTTAGTCTGGGTTGTTTCAGTCCTGAGAATCTTGCCCTTTCCAGTTACAGTGAGATTGGCCTAAAAAGAGGCTCACATGCCATCCAATCCGGTGGAAAGATGTTATTCTCCCTAAAGCAGTGTTAGGGTCCCACGGCCCAGAAAGCAGGCCCTTGAGGTGTACCTTGCAGTGCCTTGCCCCGTGTGTATGTTTGGGCAGTAATGCAACTAAGATTTGGCTAGCAGCAATGAAAGTGGGAGAGAGGGTGAAGCAGAGGGGGAAATGTAGAGCAGCTGAACAAGAGAAAGAATAAAAATAGGGCATGACTCAGATGGCAGGTTGGTGGCAGTGGGCTCAGTGGTCTCCATCAGGACTTCAGGCCCTGGGGGGTGAGTATCATCTCCTTCTCCCCCAGTTCATAAGAGTGTGTCGCCACCGTGGAAACAGGATCAGTCGTTTATAATTGCGTGTTAACTTTCTCAGCCTGACCAGAGCCTGATCTTGGAGTTAGGGGAGGGTTTAGATAAACCCCTTTATCACCATCCCCTTAGCCCAACCCACTGTGCTTCCACATGGCTATTGGATGACACACAGGTGACACTTACTGAGGTGTCGGTATGGCAGGCAAAGCCCTAAGCACCTTTTATGTAATGGGCCCAACTCTGAGCACAACTGCTTTGTAGGTGAGGAAACTGAGGTACGTAACCGTCAGATGTTACAGCCAGGATTGGAATCCAAGCACCTGGATTCGGAGCCAGTTTTTAAATTTCTGCACCAAACTGCCCAGGGATCCTAGATCTATCCCATCCCCTCAGTGCTCAAAGGTGTCTTCTGGAAGAGGGCTAGTGTAGCCTGAGCAAGCTATCTGGTGGGGAGCTAGACACCCTGTCACAGGGTTAAGTGTCAGGTTGTCGGTACCTGCCCACTTTCTGTTACACATGAGCCAGATGTGTGTGAAGAATGATTGGCTGCCAAATGGGTGTGAGGTAGAAATTCACCTACCTAGCCTATCTTGATGTGTGCTGGAGAGTGCAGAAGGATGGGCAGACTAGAGGTTTGCTTATTAAGGTTTATGTTAGTATTTTTCTCTAGCCTTTTTAAAAGGCTCAGAATGCTTGTACATGATTCCACCCCTGTCGGGGGTTGGGTGGGGGGGGAAGACTAGTCTATTGACCTAGAAGATTAATGCTACCCCCTCTTTCTTCATTAAATCTATGCAGTTCTTATATATATCAAATGCAATACTGGCAAAATAGACAATTCCTTATGTAATGTCAACAGGTTCTACCATGCTAAATGCCTTTTTGATAAAATAAGTTCTTGTTAAAAATAAGGATGCGGAGTTCCTGTCATGGCTCAGTGGTTAACAAACCTGACTTGGAACCCTGAGGTTGTGGGTTCGATCCCTGGCCTTGCTCAGTGGGTTAACGATCCGGCATTGCCGTGAGCTATGGTGTAGGTCGCAGATGCGGCTCGGATCCTGCATTGCTGTGGCTGTGGTGTAGGCCGGCGGCTACAGCTCTGATTCAGCCCCTAGCCTGGGAACCTCCATGTGCTTCACGTGGGACTCTAAAGACACAAGACAAAAAAAAGGATGAAATAGGCAGTATTGGTCAACTAGAAATTCTTGACAACTCGGAAGCTCTGATGAGAGAAACTTTGATCTTAAAAGGTGTACATTTGAGGTTGTGCCCATTGTCTGACCTAACCTTCATTGGGTTCTGTGTTAGGGGCCCATACTGATGGAGCTGCAGACTTACCGTTACCATGGACACAGTATGAGTGATCCCGGAGTCAGGTATGGTCATGGGAAAACGGAGTGTGGTGTCTAAAGGGGTGGGCTTTGAATGGTGCTACTTGAATGAAAACAGAGCTTTTGAACATTTGCTTTTGAAGTCAGACACCAGTTGGCCTCATGCATTGATTTAGTAGTTAGTCTGAGGCTGAAAGCAGTGCCTCCCAATAAATTGATTCCAATATAGAAAGCAGTCTGAAAATTCCTACAATAGGTAGTATGTACATGTTAGCATGAGCCCCAATAAGAAAACATTCGCAGAGAAAGTATTGCATAAGATAGATCTGATGGTAGAGAAGTGTCGTGGAGGGTATTTAGCTTTTTTAGGCATTAATGCAAATTCTCTCATGCCATATTCCTCCATTGGAAAATGTTCTTCTGGCTGGTTTGGAGCAAGACCAGTGGTACATGGGGTATTCGATATGTTGGAATAAAGCAGTAAAAAAAAGAAAAGCAGTTTTACCACTTCGTAACTCTGACCTGTAATGCCGTAATCCTGGAGTATAGCATAATTAAAAAAGTAGATTTAGTCAGAGTAAGCCATAACAGTAAGCTTTTGAGTGTAGAATGAAGGTTTAAGGGAAAATGTTGTAAAGAGCAGCTTCTACGGAAAAAAAACACTTTGTGTTATTTCAAGTGATGTGGGATAAGGATGTACCAGTCAGTCAAGAACTGGAAAATCTTAAGTTTTTTTTTACCAGCCATGCTGCTCTAGGGTCTTAATGGAGAAAGGAAAGGCACATTTATTTCCTGCTAGAAAAACCCTCTCTACTGTCTCCACCCACTTTAAGAGGCTCCCCCACTACCTTCATGCCCTACATCTAGATCAAAGAAGCAAAAAAAAACTTGGGCCCTGTTGTCAGAATGCCAGGGAATCCAGGTGAATTGCCATTTGTAGAGGTTTCTATAAAGACAGATGAGCTGTTACAGCATATTAGGCTGAGTTCTTATATTTTGAAAGTATAATTCTGCCATTCCTACGATGACATATAAGTAGTGATGTGCTCCTTTGTTTCAGAAACATACTTTGTGTTTCATAGACTGTCTCTGCTATACCTGCACTGTTCTTACGTACTTGCAACTCTCTTTCCCTCCTCATAGTTACCGTACACGAGAAGAAATTCAGGAAGTAAGAAGTAAGAGTGACCCGATCATGCTTCTCAAGGATAGAATGGTGAACAGCAATCTTGCCAGTGTTGAAGAATTAAAGGTACAGTCACTCCTTATGGTTTGAAGGTTCTGAGCAATTTTTCTCTAATAAATGGGAAAGTACATGTTTTGTATTTTCACAGGACTTATTGCTAAGGCCTTATAACTCCTCCAGTGGCACCGTTCTTTCCAAAAATAGACCCTGGCAAGAGAACATCCAAAGTATATCTTTTTTTTTTTTTTTTTTCTTTTTAGGGCCGCACCCGTGGCATATGGAGGTTCCCAGGCTAGGGGTCAAATCAGAGCTGTAGCTGCTGGCCTACACCACAGCCACAGCAAGGTGGCATATGAGCTATGTCTGCGACCTACAGCACAGTTCACGGCAACGCTGGATCCTTAACCCACTGAGCAAGGCCAGGGATCGAAGCTGCAACCTCATGGTTCCTAGTTGGATTCGTTAACCCCTGGGCCATACTGGGAACTCCAAGTATATCTGTTTTAAATGTTGATGTCTGTACTCCAAAATACTCCTTTGTAGATCACTGTGTCATTTTTAAAATAATGTCTTTAAAAATACCAACTACGTGTAAACTAGCAACAGGTTCTGAGTAGAACTAGTTGGTACCCAAGCTGCTGTCTATTCAAAAAGTCTCTTGAACTGTAATGTGATTTTTTAGGAAATCGATGTTGAAGTGAGGAAAGAAATTGAGGATGCTGCACAGTTTGCTACTGCTGATCCTGAACCACCTTTGGAAGAACTCGGCTATCACATCTACTGCAACGACCCGCCTTTTGAAGTCCGGGGTGCAAACCAGTGGATCAAGTTTAAGTCCATCAGTTAATGGGAGCTGGTTATACCTTCAGTGGGCTCTTTGGCAGCAACTGTAAGGAATGCTTTGTGTCACCAACATTGTTGAGGAAAAGTGTGTAGATGAAGATAGTATAAATTGCATGTGGTTTGTACAGTGTTGCATTAAAAGATGTTACTGCACACTTAGGTGTTAATAAGGATATCATAAAGGTCATTTTAGATTTACATAGGTTTAAAAATAGGTAATAGAGTTGGCTTCACCCTCCTTCACATTATTTCTTTAAGATAGTTCTGTTTGATTTTGTTGAATTTCGCTATTTTAACACATACGCACGTACTTTTTAAGTGACTAAATCTTGAATGCCTGTTCAATTCTGCCACCTTTTTGTGGGCATAGGGGATCATTCTCCTGTCCCTTGAAGTGCCCAGCAGCTAACCCAGTGTACCTTAGTGTGCATGTTGGTGCTGAAGTCTGTTCTCACTGAACCATCATTTCTCCTTAATAAAACACAGTATTTAATTATAATGAGGCAGGGAGGGGGAGGACAATTCCATTTTAAAATAAGTCTAGTTCATTTCAAAGACCAAATAACTTAGTTTCTCCATTTATACATTCAATATAAATACGAAGCTATTTTCTAAATAGGTTTCTATTTTACATTCATATCAAACAATATCAAACATTAAATACAAGGCATATTCTTAACATATTTTTCTTTTTCAAATTTTAAGTGCAATGCCAGTTAAAAAATAAGATAGATGATAGTAGATAGTATAATCTAAAATCCCAGCCTTTTTGTTATCTTAAACTCCTGTTGTTTGACCTCCTTAGTAAGCGTTTCTTCATTGAAGTAAGTTCATTTTTAAGAATTAAGATTCATATTACTCTGGGATGTCAAAGACTAGTTTTTACAATCCCTCTTCTCACAATACATACAATTCTACTCACCTTTAAAACTTCAAGTTCTAATTGTTCATTGAACAGTGGTGTCTCCCTTGTGTAAAAATGCAGCAGAATTCATGTGTATGTTAACAGAAGCTTCAACCACAAAGATGTTCACTCTTTGCTCCCTCTGCCCCCGAGCTGAGCTGATTACGCCTCATCTTGGGTTGTCGGGGCCCCCTGAGCCTGTCTTCTGTACTGGGACACTGCAGTCCAGAGCCTGCAGAGGAGGCCACCACTAC
Organism: Sus scrofa; assembly: GCF_054392235.1. Classification (NCBI taxonomy): domain Eukaryota; kingdom Metazoa; phylum Chordata; class Mammalia; order Artiodactyla; family Suidae; genus Sus; species Sus scrofa. The sequence continues at coordinate 19,359,816 of NC_139401.1, forward strand.
AAAACAAATAGGAAGCGGCTTTAGAGTTGTAGGCAAAGATAACTTCAAGGTGACACCACAAAATACTACTTTAGGAGCCCTTACAGAAAAGCTATACAGTATCTACTTCTTGACTTGTCTAGACTTGCTGTCTGGTCCTAAAAGTGCAATCCCTAACTTAAGAATTTAATACTGTCCTTGCCTCGCTCAGTGGGTTAAGGATCTGGTATGGCCTGCAGCTCTGATTTGATCCCTGGCCCAGGACTTCTGCATGCCACAGGTGTGCACATAAAACAAAAACCAAAATAGGAATGTGAACTCTTTACATATGGAGGTGACCCTTGTGCCCTAGCAGGAGTGGGACATGGCCTTAGAGGTAAGTAAGTACAGACGTGCTGGTGGCTCTGGGCAGAGCAGGTTATTTAAGAGGACATGGGTTCACAATCGTAAGGTGCAATGTAGAGAAAGAAGGGTTTGGGTGGAGCACGCTGCCATCTCATGTCCTTCCTCACTCCACTCCTAGCCAGGGCCTGGCTGGAAGTCTTAACTTTTCCTACTGGGCCTTTAGCCTCTGCCCCCTCTGGGCTTTTCCCCAACTTTAACCTTGGAAAGCTCCAGAGTTGGGAGTGAGGTTGGGTAATTTTTGTTTTCTGACTAAGCCATAGGAAAGGGAATTAACTTCAATGAAGAGGGAGGGTGGGAGTTTCTGGCACTTTTGCTACTGCGCCTATTTTTTGTATTTTTAGGGCCACGCTCATGGCATTGGACCCAGGCTAGGGGTCCAATTGGAGCTACAGCTGCTGGCCTACACCAGAGCCACAGCAACGTAAATCCAAGCCGTGTCTGCAACCTACACCACATCTGATGGCAAGGCTGGGTCCTTAACCCACTGAGTGAGGCCAGGGATCGTACCCGCATCTTCATGGCTCCTAGTTGGGTTCGTTAACCACTGAGCCACAACAGGAACTCCATCTATCGCCTGTTTTAAAAGCCTAACTCGTCACCCCAAAAAAGCCATTTTCGGTCACACAGTGTTTTGAGGTGGTTCTTACCGTAGTCTAAGGTACCTGAGGTCTTCCTTAGTGATGTCATTAAGAATATCAGAAAGTGTGTAACCCTCTTCGAGGATCTGAAACAAGGATCACATACATCAAGGGCTAAGTAGCTTTGTAATAAGAGCATAGGAATGGTTTGTCTGGTTATGCATTTACCTTTTCGATTGTCTTTGTATCCGCTCCTTGCAGTTGCAACCAGTCAACAAGCTCTTGATCTGTTCTCTGTCCGTGAGACCCAGGAGGGGACGCTGAGCTCTCTGTAGTCTCTGTAATGATGAGAAATTTGTTTTGTTATATACTGATGTGTAACAGTAAGACTTCAAGTAACAAGTTGGATGAAATAAACTATTCCAGGATGTAAATATGATGTGACAAGGAAATAGCTTAAACCTTAAACCTGGCTGGGCTGCTCTGATCCACACTGCGCAAGACTCCGCAGTTGTTGGAATCACTTTCCAGAGATTAAAAGTATCACAGGTAAAGGATTTTTTTTTTTTGCTTTTCAGGGCTGCACCCGCCGCATAAAGGAAGTTCCCAAGCTAGGGGTTGAGTCGGAGCTGCAGCTGCTGGCCTACACCACAGCCACGGCAATGCCGGATCCTTAGCCCACTGAGCTAGGCCAGGGATTGAACCTGTGTCGTCATGGATACTAGCTGGGTTCATTACTGCTGAGCCACGACACAGGAACTCCCCCAATAGTTTCTTTTAATTACTGATCAGTATTCCAGAATCTACTGGAGTACTCGATGTGACGGAGAAGAACCTCGGCTTTGTCAGGGCTGACTGGAATACGAGCCAGATTTTGACTTAGCACACATACACAAGTCAGAGCAAGCGGAAAACTCACTCACCATTAGATTTGAATTGTAACTGGAGGTGATACAGTTCTTGAGTTTTCTGTTCTAGGGTTTGCCGTAGAAGATTCTGGTACTCTCTCTCTTTTTGAACTAGGTGTTCCAAAAGTCTGGTTTAAAAAAAGTTGTCATTCAGAGACCGCCTAACTACTCAATTCAACTTGAACACTTGTTGAACAAACAGGTTTAAAAAAAGAAAAAAAAAATGGCACAATGCTGTCAGTCTAGTTTCAGCCTGGACATGGGCACCTTCCTGGTGTTTCCTCCCCTTGAAAGCAAAGGCCAGCACTCAGGAACTCAGCCACATCGTTTCAACTTGTTCCCCTACGTCTGACCAAGGCTCTGAAACCAGTGCTCAGGCTCTTATAGACAATCAAGGCGACAGAAACCCTGCTGCTGTTGGAACATGGGCGGGGGGGGGGGGGGGCTGGCAGGAATGGTGCTGCATGCACCTCGGCAGGTAGGAGGGGCACTACTGCAGACACCCCGGACTGTGCTAAATGCTCCCCCCGACGGTGGTCCCCGTACACTCAGGGGAGGACCTGTTACCCTCAGCAGGTGCCTTCCTGCTCTGCCCAGCAGCAGCCAAGGCATGGCTGTGCTACAAAGGCGGGCGTGTCCGTAGGAGCCACATACTCAAGTCCACCCCTAGGGATATCTAACTCTTCTTCCAAAATGGGTATACCTGACACTGATGTCCCTCGTTAAATATTAACATTCTCAAGGGACGGAGGCAGCGAGGCATTTGGGAACCAGTACCAACTCGTTTGCTATTAGCTGTGGGTTATATATGTTATAAGCCCAGTGACTGTGGTTCCCCAGAGCAAATGGCAATTATTTTATTCATTTAACAAGTAGTTTCTGAACACCCACTATGTGCCAGCTCTCTTGAGGGAGCCTCATGGCAGTGCCAGGGTCCCCTTTTGGGAAGGCAGTCCATACATGTCCACCTCGGGATCAGGACATGACAAGGGGGAGATGCAAAGAGGAGAGGGCAAAAACTTCCTTGGGGATACACATCCCCGACTCAGCTACTTTGGCAGGGACAGGCCACAGGTGTCCCACTGGACCCACACACAGTCAGCGGCCTCGTCTTGGTGAAGAGACAGAAAAGTGCTAAATGCTGCTGCCTTTAGTATGGCCTGTGCTTGGGCACTAGAGCCGGTCCTGGTCATTGTCCCAGCCCACCCACCTGTTGGTCTCCTGCCTGAGCTGGCTCAGCTGGAGGCTCAGGTGCTGCTGGTAGAGCTGCTGGGGTTCGGCCTCCTGGGCAACCACTGAGGCAGGCCTGCTCCATCCATATGCTGCAGGCGCTTGGCTTCCTTGCGGGTCTGCTGGGGGATAGTCCTCTTCTACTTCATCCGTGTCCTTAAACACCCCTTCGCTCTCCGAGGCAGGCTCAAAGTGGGCTTGGAGCTCTGCGAAATTGATAGGGATGGAGTAGGCACAGGGAGTTATGGAAGGCCAGTAAGGGACCAAAGATAAAGAGGGAAACTTTAGGGATTTGGGGAGATCACGGTAAGTTAAGAAATGGCTCAAAAAAGCCATCAGAACAAGGCAGGCTTGCTTGACTAGTGGGGGTGTGAGAATTGCCTCGGGTTATTGGGTGGGGGGTGGGATGAGACCTGCATTCAGATTCAGACCCTGGGCAGGAGTTTGAGGACCGCCCTGCAGCTGAATTGAATACACACCTTACAGGATACTAAGGAGGAGCTACTGCTCCAAGAGGAAGAGGCAGTCTTTTCTGACCCCCACCCCCCTTGGATGAGAACACTGTAGCCCACCGGACCCTCACAAGCCGTCCTGTCTTAATAAATCTATTTCTTGCTTATCACTTTGTCTCGCTGAATTCCTTGTGCGCAGAGGCAGGAAGAACCTGAACCTCAGTGAGTCCAGACCCTGGGTGAGTGATTCTAATTTAAATCTGTGGGTTTAGGAGTTCCTGTCGTGGCGCAGCAGAAACGAATCCGACTAGGAACCATAAGAGTGCGGGTTCGATCCCTGGCCTAAGGGTTCGGCGCTGCCGTGACCTATGGTGTAGGTCGAAGATGCGGCTCTGATCCTGTCTTGCTGTTGCTGTGGCTGTGGCGTAAGCCAGCAGCTACAGCTCCAATTCGACCTCTAGCCTGGGAATTTCCATATGCTGTGGGTGCGGCCCTAAAAAGACAGGAGACCAAAAAACACACACAGCCACCACCCATTGGTTTAAGTCCCAATATAGCTCTAGACTGGCATGTGGGTTCAAGTCCGAATCTGTGTTGTGGCTAGGTTCAGGCCCTTAGTGCTGTCAGTTTCAACGTCACAGAAGAATAGGACTAGGGTTCCACAAAGCCAGAGCTTGCTGTAGCTTAGGAACGAGGCCAGCAAACGAGGGTGTTCAGGGGCTGGCCTGGCCAATGCAGTGCTCCATCCGGGGCTGCTAACTCTATAAATGGAGAGGAGACCATTTCGCTCTGCAGTGGAAGGATGGTTCCTACCTGCTTACCATGGAGCAAACAGGCTTACCGGTGTTGAGTTAAGTTAGCCAAGGGCGGTTTTTAAAAGGTACAAACCGGCTTCCAACCAGGCCTATGGTTTTACTATGGTTCCCTGCTTGGAGTGAGGAGTAATGAAGTCCTGGGGTCTAACCACTCCCAGAAGCTGAGCCGGGGCAGAGTGCACTCAGGTGAGCAGCAGCAGGTGACAGGGAGGGAGCCAAGTAAAGAGAGGGAGTGGCAGTGTCAACAGACTGCCACAGAGCCGCCCTTCTACAGGGGAGGCAGCGCTGGAGGAGGCTCAGCTTGGCTTGTTAAGCTGCGGGAATGTTTCGAAAACAGGGCCTACAAAAGCCAAAGGTTTCTGTAGCTACTGAGATAGAATATTAACTCAGGTAGTGTGGGAGCTTGGGCTCCGATTCATTCCTTTGATATGGATATTGAAGCTTTGTGGCTTAAGGGCTCCCGGGAGTAACAACCTCCTCAGGCCTTGTTTTATTATAGGAAATGCCCATTCCCCACTGGCTTTGTTTACTGTAGGAAATGCGAATCTCTAGCCCACTCCTCAACGGATAGAAAAGGAATGAGAGGAGGGGTAGCTTAATCTAAGCAAAGAAAAGGACAAAGAAACTCTGAGACTTAGGGGACATTTCCACCCCTAGGATCTTATTGGACAAGGACTGATATGGGTAACTGAATAGGGCCAATGGGAGAAAACCACATCTCTTTGAACCCCACTTTGGTGCCTCTCCCCACCCTTAAGAGATAAAAACCTCTATAGGACAACAGAGAAAGGGGGGCTCTTCTCCCCCCTCCCAGTAACGCTGGGAGCTATTTGCTTTTCTACAATAAAAACTTTGCTTGCTTGCTGCCTGTGTGTTTGCGGAGTTCATTCTTTGATCTCCGTGAACAAGAACCCGAATTCCGGTACCATCTAACCAGTAGCACTGCCACACGATGATTCTGAGAGGAGATGGAGCCACAAAATCATCAACCAACTAGGAGGCGTTCCTGAGCACCCAGGAGGATGCACTGCAGGACCTGGGCCTTCGGCTTCAAGGATCCTTTTAGATCGAGTTTAAGTCTTCAGTTAAGCCTGGGGCCAGGTCAACACAGCACCTGGACTTGTTCCTAGAATGACAGAATCTTGGCCCCAAGGGGTCTGCGACAGCATGTACTTAATTGCAGGGACCTACATAGCCGAGACGGGACAGAGAAAGCAACAGGTGGTGACTGCAGAGGACATGTTCGATCTTTGCTAATAGCCACCGTGGCCTGAAGTTGACCTTGACCAAAAAGAGGGCCCTTACCTGGGATGAGGATGGTGACTGCAGCCTGCACCGCTCGTCGGATGATATTGTCCATCGCAAACATCCAGTGGGGCCTAATTAAGTGGTTCCTCAAGATTTTATTTACCTACAAATCACAAAAATCCAGATTTCTGGTCCGTTGTACTTTTCAGAAGTAGGCGTTCTTACTAATTTGAATTTGCTTCTACTCTGAGATAAAGTGTTAACCACACTGCCTGGGGTTTCTATCCGACTTTTGTTTCTTCTGGGCTGAGTCTTCCTCTAAGCTGACACCAAGCCACACTTGGGTCTGGGGCACAGGGACAGTGATCGGAGCTACCACATGGACTTCTTGGTTGTTTATTCAACGAACATTTATCAAGCACCTATGAAACCTCAGGCTGTCTTAGGGCCTGAGACACAAAGCTCAGCCAGACATGGTCTGGGACCTGGAGCAACTCACATCTGTTTGGGCAAACCCCACACCTCCTCAGCTGGCAGATGCTACCTGTTCCCAAATCCTACACTCCTGTTCTTTGTGGCCAAATGCAATTGGCCATCACTTGTACATGCATATTCGGTGTGTAGAAAGAAAACTGCTGAAACTCAGGATTCCGGGGTAAATAGCTGAGAAGAGATGGGGATTATGGGAAGAGATGATAATTGAACTCCATGGTCTTGGCTATGAGCCACTTCGATGGGTTTCCTACCTTCTGGCATGTTCTCTAGGGCCATATGGAGCACTTACAGCATCCTGAAATCCAAACAGTACCAGGTGAATCTGATGGATGGATGAGCTGTCAAAGTCCAGGTCCACCTTGAGCTTTGATATCGTGGATGCCATCACCCTGTGCTCCGGGGAACGGATGAAGTCCCTCAGGATCCCAATTATTTGCTTGATGTGGCCGACGGAGAGATGCAGCTCTTCCGAACTCTGATCCCCAAGCCCCCCCCGCCCCCCAAAATAGTCATTGAGTAAATCTGAGAGAGGGATGGAAAAAATCCAAGAAGTACTGCGGGAAACTAACCAGAGTGTCCACCATCCTTTTTTTTTTTTTTTTTTTTGTCTTTTTGCCTTTTCTAGGGCCGCTCCCGCGGCATATGGAGGTTCCCAGGCTAGGGGTCTAATCGGAGCTGTAGCTGCCAGCCTACGCCAGAGCCACAGCAACGCGGGATCCGAGCCGCATCTGCAACCTACACCACAGCTCACAGCAACACTGGATCCTTAACCCACTGAGCGAGGCCAGGGATCAAACCCGCAACCTCATGGTTCCTAGTCGGATTCGTTAACCACTGCGCCACGACGGGAACTCCGCCACCATCCTTTTGCTAATGGAGTCGGGCATTCCCCAAAGTGAGCAGCGATCTCTGGTCCTGGAATTCCCTCCATATCTTTCCTGTTAGTGGACTATGTGGCCCCCTCTCCTCTCTGCATCCTCCCCCCCAAACTAAGCCCCTCAAGGAAGGGTCTGCCATCCTGTTTCACCCCTTGTAAACACGCCCCCCACCCCCCAGCCAACAGGCCTTGTCAGAAGGCACAGTTCATAGTGAGGCAGTGTGGCCTCTCGCTAAAAGGACCTTTCCCCATCCAAAATGTGATAAAACTCAAAGTATTTGCTCAAGTGCCTGTTCTCCCAGCTTCTGAGGGCAACTCCTGCAGCTGGGGACTAACGTGGCTCCAGGGCTCAAAACAGGGGTGGGGGTGGTGGGGGGCAGATAATGTGAGAGCAGGACCAAGGTGGGGACCCCCTGGGCTTTCGGCGGCCACCCAGTTTGTTTTCCACCAGGAGGCAGCACTGCCCCATCAATGCCTGCTTTCACCGCAGTGTTCCGCAAATTCCGGTTTCAGTGGAGTTTTTTTTTTTTTTTTTTTTCTTCGTATTTTCTTTTGTTTTGTTGGAAGAGGGAAGGATGTTGGGAAACACTTGTGGTGATTATTTCAACTGTGCAAATGTCCCAGGGTGGCAAGAACACCCGTCCCATTTGGACCTGTTGTGGGACCTGGCCCCGGGTGGGGGTCCTGGCCCCCATGCCCAGCTGTACCTGGGCCACGCACTCCTGCAGGTTGGAAGCCACCTGGTTCTGTTCTTCCCAGAGGATCTTGTAGAGGATGGCACGGCGCTCGCTGTCCTTGCGCAGCAGGAAGAGGCCCGGGTCCCTGTCCTCCGGGGATGAGGCTGCGCTCCGGTCCTCCGAGGCCGAGCTCTCATCTGGAACACTGCAGACAAACGCAGGCGACAATCCCTCAGGGTTTTTCCTATTTCCACCCCCCTCCCCCGCCCTATCAGTGTTGGGATTGCAGGAGAGAGGGGAGGGAGGAAGGGGGAAGGAGGGGGATGAGAGGGAGAGGTTGAGGAGCGACAGGGGAGGGGGAGGGGCCGCAGGGAAGGGGAAGGGAGGAGGGGGAAGGGGGGCAGAGGGCAAGAGGAGCGGGAAGGGGACAGTTAGCACTGCCCTCCTCTCCTGCACTGCTGTCACCCGCCCGCCCACCCACCCACCCACCCACCCCTACTGATGGTGCAGAAAGGAATCAAAAGCCCTTCAAGGCCGTCGGCCATCTGGCTTAAACCTGGGAGGTCCTCTGTCCCCAAGGGGCTGGGTGCCTATACCTGAGCAGTTGGCTGAGCCGGTGCTTGGATGGCCGAGCCTTCTCGAAGAACGTATCCGGCTGGGCGTCAGAGTCCGGGGAGATGGAGCCGTGCTCGCTGCTGCTGCTGCCCACCGGCTCCCCCGACGGGGGCAGGGCCAGCACGGTGCCCCGGGGACCCTCTGTGCAGGGGAGCAGAACCAGAGGGGAAGGCTGAGTCCCGAGCAGCCCCTCGGGCCAGGTGACCCACCCAGGGGCCTGAGGCTGTACTGCTTTAGCTGGGGGATGCAAGGGATCACCCAGGGGTCCTAGGTAGATGCAGGTTCTGCTTCAGTGGGTCCAGGATGGGCCCAAGACCCTGCATTTCTAAGCAGCTGGCGGGGAGTCAATCACTGTCTGGGACCAAGATGCTGCGCCGCTCTGTCCTGGCTTCCGCTTCCAACCCCAGGGACACCAGGGCCACTCTTACGTCACTGCCCAGGAAGGACATAGTGCCCTGGAAGGGGTTGCTGACTTGAGTGGCTGCAGGACAGACACCCTTTAATTGAGGTCGGGAGCGGCACAGGGTGACGGGCCAGGCTCCAAACATCAAGTGCCAGGCTCTGCCCATGGGGGAGACACAAAACCCCAGCCACAAAACCCTCACCTCCCTCCTGGGCCCAATCCTGAAGGCAAGACTTTAACAGACAAGGCGGTGAGTGAGGACACACTGCTGTCGCCAGTGGGGCTCCATGTGTCTCTGTCAGCAAATCGAGAGACATTTACTTGCTAGGTTTTGACGACGCCCCATCTACTGCACCAAGCCCTGTCCCTCTTCACAAAAACGGGCACCCCGCGGGCAGCTGGCTCTGAGCAACAGACAAGCCTGGGCCTGAGCGATGGCCCCAGCTGGCCAGGGAGGCCTCACCTGCCGGCTTGAAAGCCATTCGGATCTTCTTGCCCTTGTTCACCTGCTTTAAGAAACCCTCCTGGAGCAGGCCAGCGGCGGTGACGCGTTTGCGGGGGTCAGGCTCAAAACAGGATACAATGAAAGCTCTGGCTTCAGCGGAAAGGGTTTCCGGAATCTCAGGGTGAATCTTAAACATCCCCACCTGCATTGAAGGGAGAGGTAACCAATGGGACAGCGAGGCCTTGGGCAAGCCCAGCGCACACGCCCGCAATGCAAAGCTCTTGCATCTGCCTCCTGGGAGGGCTGGCGAAGGTGTCCCACGACGGCCTCATGACGCGCGTCGGGGTCCAGGCCCCACTGGCCTCCGGGGACTATGCTTTGCCCGGTGGCCTGTGGGGGGAGTGCTGTTGGCTAGGGGGTGGCTTCAGAGCTTAGGTTTGAAGAGGTCTCTGGGCTTGTGCCCTAGTCCTCGTGGAGCTGAGGCCACCAGACAGGGAGGATGCTCGGGATGCAGGGCCACATGCAAGAGGCCCTCCGAGAGCATCATGGCCTAGCCAAGCCATCAAGCAAGTGAGCCCAGGCGACAGCAGCAGCAGAGCTAACCGTCAGCCTACAGAATTGTCAGAACTCAAAGGTGCTGATTTTACGCCTCTAAAGTTCGCGGGTGGTTTGTTAGGCAGCAGCAGGTGACTGAGATGCATCTTGGATGACAGCCTGCTGCAGCAAGAGCTCAGAGGGTGCTCAAAGGCACCTGTGGCCTGTTCCCTGATGCACGGGGTCCCCAAAAGACACCCCTACTCCTCTCGCTCTCTATGCATTCACAGCTCCAATCTCCAACCTCGAGCTGTAAAACACACACCCAACCTGGAGGCTGGTAACTCGGGACCCACAGCCTCATCTGCATGGGGTACAAGCAGCTGAGGGAGGGGGCACTGCCCTTTCCTGTTCGGGCTCCAGCCACAATCTCTGCTTCAGCTCCCACTGCTGGCCAGCTCATCGCTGTCCCGCTACGGGCTCCCTGTCCTTGCCACCATGCCAGGGAGCTGGAGCTGGAGCCAGGGCCGAGTTGTCACAGCTCAGTGTGACACGGAACTGCTTCCACAAGTCCTGCTCATCCATCCTGCATGATGGCCTCCTGGGTCTAGCTGTTCCCATGGGGGGTGGCTCTCTCTTCATCTTCAAAGGCTGCAGTCTTCTCCCCGTCTTTTCTAAGCCCGCCCAAGCCAGGAGTAGAAGCCGTTCCGTCCTCCAGATCCACCCCATTCCCAGCTCCTGGGCGACGCCGGGGGGCCTCTCTTGCCCCCTCGATGAGATTGGGGTGCCGGCAAGAGCGAACCGCAAGCTTCCAACTTCACAGCCGGAAGTCCCTGGACCAGGGCCACAGCCACGGCTTCTGACACGTTGCTCTTCACGGGCACGGTGGACAGTTGGAGAGTTTGGGATTGAGGGGAGGCGGACATGGGGCACTACTGTTCCCTGGGCACAAGTTTCAGTCAAATAAGAATACCTTCCAGCGATCTGCTGTCCAGCACTGGGCCTGAGTCAACGATCCCGTTACCAAGCGAGATGTCTTGGGGTGTTCTGACCACAATTAACACGGTGTTTTTAAAAAACGAGTGTGGGATGTGAACACTATAGACTGAACAGACTGCAACTCCCAAGATCTGAAACGCAAGGCACATTCCAGGTGTCGCCCCTCAGCTGAGGGGTGGGGACATACGAGCACCAGGGGAGGCCAGAGACAAAAATCTCAGGACAAGAACCCAAAGAGGAAGGGGGTAGCTTCTCCCCTTGCTCTTGGAAAGCAAAGAGCCAATGTGGGCACCGTGTTAGTTTTAAGGCCGTTCCGCTGCCACTCTGAAGGTCCCTGTATTTGTTTGCTAGGGCTGCCACACAAAGTACCACGAAGCGGCTGGCTGAAAATAATGGACGTGGAGTTCCCTCTGTGGTGCAGTGGGTTAAGGATCTGGCGGATAGGATTCGACCCCTGGCCTGGGAACTTCCATATGCCGTGGGTATGGCCCTCAACAAAAACACACACAATGGAAATGTGTTCTCTCATGGTTTTGGAGGCTTGAAGACCAAAGTCAAGCTGCTGACAGGACCACACTTCGTCTGAACCGGGTCAGGGAACCCTCCCCCGCCTCTTCCTAGCTTTGGCCTTCCTTAGCTTGCAGAAGCATCGCTCCACCCTCTGCCTTCACAGGGCGTCTCCCTCTGTCTCTCCACATCATCCTCTCTAGTGTTTATGGCCGAGCCACCTCCCCTCCTTTTTTGGCCACACTCTCAGTGTGTGGAAGTTCCCGGGCCAGGGATCAAACCCACGCCACAGCAGTGACCCAAGCTGCTACAGTGACAAGGCCGGATCCTTAACCTGCTGCACCACAGGAGAAGCCTTAAGTTTCCCCTTTCTATAAGGCTACTGGCCATAGTGGATTAGGGCCAGTATGGTTGATCCCCCAAATTTGATGATCTCTGCAAAGACCCTATTTCCAAAAAGGGCTCATTCTGAGGTAGTGGGGGTTGGAACTTTGACATATCTTTTTGGGGGGCGACAATTCAACCCATAAGAGCCCTTTTGCAGGAAAGACAGTTCCCTTTGTTTCACACACTGATCAGAAGTTTTTTGAAATTTTCTAAAGGATTCTAGAGATGCCAGAAATAATATTTTGTTCTTTTGCTTTTTAGGGCCACATCTGAGGCATGTGAAGTTCCCAGGCTAGGGGTCAAATCAGAGCTGCAGCTGCCAGCCTAAACCACAGCCATAGCAACGCCAGATCCTTAACCCACTGAGTGAAGCCAGGGATCAAACTTGCATCCTCATGGATACTAGTTGGGTTCATTACCACTGAGCCGCAATGGGAACTCTCCAGAAATAATTTCTACCATCTTTGCAAAGAGAAGTCAGAGGACATTAATTACTTGATAATGGGTTTGCAGTTTGCAATAAAAATGGACTTTAGGAGTTCCCGTTGTGGCACACCAGAAATGAATCTGACTAGGAACCATGAGGTTGCGGGTTTGATCCCTGGCCTCGCTCAGTGAGTTAAGGATCTGGCATTGCCATGAGCTGTGGTGTAGGCTGCAATGCGGCTCGGATCTGGCATTGCTGTGGCAGTGGTGGAGGCCGGCAGCTTCAGCTCCAATTAGACCCCTAGCCTGGGAATCTCCATATGCCGCTATTTTCAAATAATCTGTATAGCTCATCAGCTGACTAGACAGAGGAGGGAAGAGGGCAGGGGAGCCGCTCGTGCCCGGTGGGCCAACTGAAGTCACAAGCTTCAGACAGGTGTCCTGAGTATCGTAGGAAGTTGGCAGCAAGTCAGAGAGCAGCCAGCCAGGCTGCTCTGGTGGCTTTTCCATCACCAGCTGGTATTCACTCCTGAGACGGAAACTGGGGGAAAATGTTTGCCAGCCCGGTAGCTCTGTCCTGGACAGACATGCAAAGGCTGGGAGGTCACTCACTGTCGTCTACCGGCCCTGGAGTTCAGGGTCTTGTTGGGATTACAGGTGCCAGGAGACACGCATTGACTTGAGGTCTTGGCTTCATCGCTACCGGACAGTGCTGGGGGAGGGAGAAGCGCAGAGAACCTTCTGCAGAACTGGGCTGGGAGTGCTGCAAGGCAATCACAATACAGGGCCCTTGGAGCCCACTGAGCAGGTAGCACTCAGCTCCTGGCAGAGCCCTGAGCCCCTTCCTCTGAGATCTTCCTGCAGAAGAGGCTGAACCTAAAGACGTAGGTTTGGGGGCTGCAGGGCAGGCAGGCCTGGGAAGCCATCACGCGTGGTGGAGAAGCAGAAAGAAAGGCCTCTGGAATTCTGTTCCATCAGGCTGTGGCCAGGTACTGCGACCTCGTCATCTATTAGCAGTGGTCACTCGGCCTTTTGTGACCCTCCTCTCTTCCTTCTGAGCTTTGGGGCGAACAGAAGTGCTCCATGGAAGGCCAGTGCTGGTACTGGCCTCTGAAGGTTACGGCTGTTCTTCAACTTTTCTAAGTGTCCACAGAACCAGAAGCCATAGACCTGACCTGGGACACACTTGGCATTAGTTTCCCTTGGAGTCGCAAGCAGGCATGTCCCTTCGCAAGGGAGCGTGCCCAGCATAAACCATCGGTCTCCTGTGGGCCTCAGCATACAGGCTGCCCTTGCTGTCACCTCTGGCTGGGAAGGTTTTTGGGCAGGGGAGGGAGAACAAAACAGCTTTTACTGCTTTGCTAGGCAAAGGAGGCCACAGCAGGCTAATGCCTTAAAGACTGCGCCCCCTCTGGGAGAGAAGAGGAGGCACTTTCACAGTTTGGGACTGGGAAGAGGAACACAAATGAGCATCAGAGGAGATGCGAGCTTTCACTCTTCTACAGAGCTGCTACTGAGTGGCCCCAGGACTGGGTCTGGTGGTCCTGGAATGAAGAATAGCTCATCATCATGGAAACAACATAAATGTCCATCAACAGATGACTGGATTAAAAAGATGGGGTATATATATACAATGGAATACTACTCAGCCATAAAAAAGAATGACATAATGCCATTTGCAGCAACATGGATGGAACTAGAGACTCTCATCCTGAATGAAGTCAGTCAGAAAGAGAAAGACCAATACCATATGATATCACTTAAATCTGGAATCGAATATACGGCACAAATGAACCTTTCCACAGAAAAGAAACTCATGGACATGGAGAAGAGACTTGTGGTTGCCAAGAGGGAGGGGGAGAGAGTGGGATGGACTGGGAATTTGGGGTTACTAGATGCAAACTACAGCCTTTGGAATGGATACGCAATGGGATCCTGCTGTGTAGCACTGGGAACTATGTCTTGTCACTTGCGATGGAGCAGGATGATGTGAGAAAAAAAACGTATATATGTATGTGTGACTGGGTCACCTTGCTCTACAGGAGAAAATTGACAGAACACTGTAAACCAGCCATAATGGAAAAAAATCATTAAAAAAAAAAAGAATACTTCATCAAGTAGTTAACATCTTCCATTCGGTGGGGGTTTAGTTCTGTGGAAGAGCTCGAAGATACTGTTATGCGTATCCCTTGAGGGGAAACCAGGACCCTGCTCCCCAGGCTGCACTATTGTTTGTTTGTTTGTTTCTTTCTTTCTTTTTCTTTTTCTTTGTTTTTTGGCTTTTTAGGGCCACACCTGCGGCATATGGAGATTCCCAGGCTAGGGGTTCCATCAACACTACAGCTGCCGGTCTACACCACAGCCACAGCAACTCGGGATCCGAGCTGAGTCTGCAAAATATACCACAGCTCACGGCAACTCCGGATCCCTAACCCACTGAGCTAGGCCAGGGATGGAACTCACAACCTCATGGTTTTTGGTCGGATTTGTTTCCACTGTGCCATGACAGGAACTCCTTTTTTTTGAATCTCCACTTCTGTTTTATCTTTCCCCAAGTCTTCTAGGGAACGAGGAGGGGGTGACAACTGCTCTGGCTACTTCCTGCTGAAATGGGGGGGTGGGGGGGGGAGTCCTGCCTCAATGTAGGGAATGGACACCGAATTAGAAATGACAAGTCCTAGATTTGAGTCTTAGATGATTAAGATCTGAATTCCTTGGCCATTTTGGTGCCATACACCCAGTTAGAAGTGGGAGGTGTGACAACTGGAACTTCAAGAGACAAAACAGATCTCATCCCCTGAGGAATACAGGAGAACAAGCCTGAAACCCAGTTTGAAACTGGCACTGTGGGGAGACTTGTAGCCAGTCGTGTAATTTTGAAACCCAGCAGGACCCTGTAGGGTTTCTGGGCACAAGTCTCTGTCTTCTTTTAGGAAATAGGACTCATTCAGCCTCCATGACCTTCCCTGTGTTGAAAAGGGGCAGGTTCAGGCAGGTGCTTATCAGGGAAGGGAGGGGTACAGAGACCAGGGAGGAGCAGTCAAGCAACAATTGTGGGGAGTTCCCATTGTGGCTCAGCAGTAATGAGCCAGACTAGTATCCATGAGGATGTGGGTTCGATCCCTGGCCTTGCTCAGTGGGTTAAGGATCTGGCATTGCCGTGAGCTGTGGTGTAGGTCACAGACTCAGCTTGGATCTTGTGTTTCTGTGGCTGTGGTGTAGGCCAGCAGCTACAGTTCCAATTCAACCCACAGTCTGGGAGCTTTTTACGGTGTGGCCCTAAAAAGACAAAAAAAAAAAAAAAAAAAAAAAAAAGAGAGAGAGAGAGAGACACACAATAGTGCAGACAAGGGCAGGGTCCTGGTTCCTCCTCAAGGAATATAAATAACAAGATCTTTGAGTTCTGCAGAACTAAACCCCCCCACCAAATGGAACATGTTACTTACCCGATGAAGCATTCTTCCCGGACCACCAAACCCAATCCCGGGGCCATTAAACACCAACTTTAAAGAAGAAGACAAGTTTCCATCTACCCTGATCCTTATCTGCGGACCTATTTTCCACTCCAAAACTTTATTTTTTGTCTTTTCTATGGCTGAACCTGTGGCGTACGGAGGTTCCCAAGCTAGGGGTCCAATCGGAGCTGTTGCCATGGGCCTACACCAGAGCCACAGCAACGCGGGATCCGAGCCACATCTGCGACCTACACCACAGCTCATGGCAATGCCAGATCCTTAACCCACTGAGCGAGGCCAGGGATCGAACCCGCCACCTCATGGTTCCTAGTTGGATTCGTTAACCACTGAGCCACAATGCGAACTCCTCCACTCCAAAACTTTAAAACTTAAGGGACCACTAACTGAAACTACCCACCTTGGCCAGCCAAGATAATAGCTGCTTGCATGCATCTCACAGCAGGAGGCCCTGATAAGGACCCTGTGCTGTTCTGAGGACTAAGCTGGAGGATTGGGGGGGGGGGCAATAGGAGGGAGGAGATGACCAACCT
Organism: Sus scrofa; assembly: GCF_054392235.1. Taxonomy (NCBI): domain Eukaryota; kingdom Metazoa; phylum Chordata; class Mammalia; order Artiodactyla; family Suidae; genus Sus; species Sus scrofa. Next base: position 19,375,802 of record NC_139401.1, read on the forward strand.
CCCAGAATTCTTGGTGCTGGAATCCTTTTGGCTGAGAGGTGTGCACGCTGCCAAGAAGGACCCTGAGTACGGTTGAGCAAGACCAGTGGCCACAGACAACAGAAACCAACTGCATTCCCATAAAACTGGAGACTGCAAGCTCCAGGGCAGGGAGTTCTCCCGGGTTCCCTCACCTGCTGCCTGGCCTGGGCGCCCCTTCCCAATAAAGTCTCTTGCTTTGTCCGTGCGTGTGTCTCCTCGGACAATTCATTTCTGAGCGTCAGACAAGCGCCCATGCTCAGGCCCTGGAAGGGGTTCCCCTTCCTGCAACAAAACTACCTTCTATTCGCTCCCAAAGGAGGGCAACGTCTTTAGGGCATCAGCCTGCTGGGACCTCCTTTGCCTGGCAGAGCAATAAAGCTATTTTATTCTCCTTCACCCAAAACTCTGTCCTCGCATTTCTGTTTGGCACCTGTGGACAGAGGCCGAGTTTCAGCAGCAATTTTACCTAAGTAGGCTTTAACTTCCTTTTTTTAAAAATTTTTTATTTTTTGGTCTTTTTAGGGCCACATCCACGGCATATGGAGGTTCCCAGGCTAGGGGTCGAATCAGAGCTGTAGCCACTGGCCTACGCCAGAGCCACAGCAATGCCAGATATGAGCCTGGTCTGTGACCTACACCACAGCTCACGGCAATGACAGATCCTTAACCCACTAAGCGAGGCCATGGATCGAACCTGCGTCCTCGTGGATACCAGTCAGATTTGCTTCCGCTGAGCCACGATGGGAACTCCAGGAGGTTTTTTAACTTCTTCTTTTTCTTTTTTTTGTCTTTTGTCTTTTTAGGGCCGCATCCGCGGCATATGGAGGTTCCCAGGTCAAATTGGAGCTGTAGCCACTGGCCTACACCACAGCAGACATGGCTTGGATCCTGTGTTGCTGTGGCTGTGGTGTAGGCCCAGCTGCAGCTCTGATTCGACTCCTAGCCCAGGAACTTACACAGGCCACAGATGTGGCCCTAAAACCAAAAAAGGGAGTAAGTTTAGTCACTGACTATATAGGCTTCTCCACAATGATTGGTGTAATTCCTCAGGAATCTCAGACTAAATTCCTGAAAGGCCTCTCAAGGCCGGAAAAGGCATGCCAAGGCCTGCCATCAGATTTTTGCCTTGGTAGATTTCTCTTTTCTAGAGGTCCCCCAGTTAATCAAACTTCCTAGAATTCTCACTGTGGCACAGTGGGTTAAAGATCAGGTGTTGTCTCTGTGGTGACACAGGTTTGATCCCTGGCCCGACACAGTGGGTTAAGAATCTGGTGTTGCTGCAGCTGTGACGTAAGGTGCAGCTGTGGCTTGGATTCGATCCCTGGCCTAGGAACTTCCATATGCTGCAGATGCAGCTGAAAAAGAAAAAAACGAAGATTACTGCACATGCCGGCAGAAATCTTTCCTATTCACCTGGTAACAGTGCTCGAACCCCAAGAGTCCAATTTCTGGAGGGACCAAGCAGAGAGAAAAGAATAATATTTTAATTTGACTCACAGAGGTCTAATTTGTCCAACCGCTCTAAGTCATAAGGAGTTTGAGGGGAAGAGCTTCCCTATGTCTGGAAAACACAGATCAAAACCAGTAATATTCCAGACAAGGCAAAGTATAAACATGATAACCATATAATCACTAATTCTTTTTGTTATCTGCTTTATGAAGCCATCAAGTTCTTCATTAGGACTTCATCTTTTTTTTTTTTTTTTTTTTTTTTTACCTAGTTCAGTGGTATTGTCTGAAATTTATCAGAAATGGGTACTTGTGAACATTCCTGAGGATAAAGCACTTTTTTTTTTTTTGTCTTTTGTTGTTGTTGTTGCTATCTCTTGGGCCGCTTCCGCGGCATATGGAGGTTCCCAGGCTAGGGGTTGAACTGGAGCTGTAGCCACTGGCCTACACCAGAGCCACAGCAACGCGGGATCCGAGCCGCGTCTGCAACCTACACCACAGCTCACGGCAACGCCGGATCGTTAACCCACTGAGCAGGGGCAGGGACCGAACCCGTGACCTCATGGTTCCTAGTCGGATTCCTTAACCACTGCGCCACGACGGGAACTCCATAAAGCACTTTTTTTGCAAAAGCACCAGAGTAAATAATAGCTGTCTATCAATGGCACAAAAGGAGTTCCTGCTGTGGCGCAGGAGGTTAAGAATCTGACTACAGTGACTTGGGTTCTATCCTCGGTCTGGCAAGGTCACATGGGTTCATTCCTGGCCTGGCAATGCCACAGCTGTGCTGTCAGTCATAGCCACAGCTCAGATTCAGTCCCTGGCCTGGCAACTTCCATATGCTGGGGGTGTGGCCATAAAAAAAAAAAAGACACAAAGACTTAAAAGGGCACCCGTTAAACGTCTGATTACAATGTAATCGGTAAAGAACTAATATTGCTCAAATGGCCATACTACCCCAAACAACCTAAAGATTTAATGCAATCCCTATTAAATTACCCATGACATCTTTGACAGAACCAGAACAAACAATTCAAAACTTTGTATGGAACCATAAAAGACCCAGAATTGTCAACACAATCCTTGAGGAAAAAAAAACCAAGCAGGAGGCATCACTCTCCCAGACTTTGGACAATATGACAGAGCTACAGCAATCAAGACAGTATAGTGCTCGTTCAAAAACAGACATACAGACCCATGCAACAGACAAGCAAACCCAGAAATAAACCCAGACACCTAGGGTCAATTAATTTTTGACAAAGGAGGCAAGAATATAAAATGGGAAAAAGACAGTCTTTTCAGTAAGTGGTGCTGGGAAAACTGGACAGCTGCATGTAAATCAATGAAACTAGAACACACCCTCACACACACCATACACAAAAATAAACTCGAAATGGCTTTAAGACTTAAACATAAGATAAGATACCATAAAACTCCTAGAAGAGAACATAGGCAAAACATTCTCGGATATCAACCGTACAAATGTTTTCTTAGGTCAGTTTCCTGAAGCAATAGAAATAAAACCAAAAATAAACCAATGGGATTTCATTAAACTGACATGCTTTTGCATAGCAAAGGAAACCATAAAACAAAAACAAAAAGACAAACTATGGAATGGGAGAAAATAATTGCAAATGATGCAACCAACAAGGCTTAATCTGCAAAATACACAAACAACTCATAGAACTCAACAGTAAAAAAAAGCAAACAACTCAACTGAAAAATAGGCAGACAAGGGAGTTCCCATTGTGGCACAGCGGAAATGAATCTGACTAGTATCCATGAGGATGCGGGTTCGATCTCCGGCTTTGATCAGTAGGTTGGGGATCTGGTGTTACCATGAGCTGGGGTGTAGGTTGTAGATGCAGATTTGACCCCGCATTGCTGTGGCTGTGCTGTAGGCCAGCAGCTGCAGTTCCTATTCAACCCCTGGCCTGGGAACTTCTATATGCTGCAGGTACAGCCCTAAAAAGCAACAAAACAAAACACTACGACGAGGAACCACCTCACATCAGTCAGAACGGCCATCATTAATACGTCCACAAAAAACAAATGCTGGAGAGGGTGTGGAGAAGAGGGAACCCTCCTGCACTGTTGGTGGGAATGTAAATTGGTACAACCACAATGGAGAACAGTATGGAGGTACCTCAGAAAACTAAACATAGAACTACCATATGACCCAGCAATCCCACTCCTGGGCATATATCCAGACAAAACTGTCATTGAAAAAGATACATGCACCCCCACGTTCACTGCAGCACTACTCACAATAGCCAAGACATGGAAACAACCTAAATGTCCATCGACAGATGAATGGATTAAGAAGATGTGGTACATATACACAATGGAATAGTACTCAGCCATAAAAAAGAACAAAACCATGCCATTTGCAGTAACATGGATGAAACTAGAGACTCTCACACTAAGTGAATTAGGTCAGAAAGAGAAAGACAAATACCCTATGATGTCACTTATACATGGAATATAAATATGGCACAAATGAACCTATCTACAAAACCGAAACATCATGGAAAAACAGAGCAGACTTGTGGTTGCCAGAGGCAGGTGGGGAGTGGGATGGACTGGGAGTTTGGGGTTAGCGGATGCCAACTATTATATTTAGAATGGATAGGTAATGAGATCCTGCTGTATAGCACAGGGAACTATATCCAATCACTTGTGATAGAACATGATAGAAGATAATACGAGAAAAAGAATGTATTTATATGTGTGTGTGACTGGGTCACTTTGCTGTACAGCAGAAATTGACAGAACATTATAAACCAACTCTAATAAAAATTATTTCACTGAAAATAAAAACAATGTAATTGGTAAAGAAACTTGGTTACAATAGCCAGCATTATGACATGGTAACATTTTCAGGACATACTGGATTTGTAAGAACTCCATATAATTTTTAGAATGTCTGCATTAATAATACATCAATACGGTATAACCGGAGAAGGCTTATTACTCATTTGACAATTCTTTCTTCGTAATTTAACACACCACACAATCCTGGTTAATTTAGTATTGCTCTGAGATGCCTCAAGGTTCCCCTGGAGCATCCCAAAGTCCTCTGGAGGTCAAATGAACCTTTACAATCTGTCCAATAATACCTATTTACTTAACCAAGATGACAAAATATTTCAAAAGCAAATAGCGATCACTTAAAGGCAAAGAACTTCACAAAACCTGTTATCAAAAGTAGCATTTCAAGAATCTTTGTTCTCTTAACAGCAAGAAACCAAACCCAAGTCTTGCCCCACTCCACTCCTTAGAAAATCCATTTACCCAACTAAGTTTCCCTTTTCCCAAACCTTTTACAACTTTCTGTATCCATAGTATTTTGTCCCCTATTTTCCTCTCCATTCAGAAGCAATCACCTCTTTTCCTTTAAGAAAATGCATTGCCATTTCTCATGCCTTCTGTTTAAAACATCCTACTTTCCTTAAGCAACCGTGGACTGTCTTCTACACCAGTACTCAGGACTGGTAAACACAAATACCAGTAATTTCTAAAAACACGCGCTTTTTATTTGTTTATTTGTTTTTTTTTTTTTTGTCTTTTCTGCCTTTTTAGGGCCACGCTGGTGGCACATGGAGGTTCCCAGGCCAGGGGTTGAATTGGAGTTGTAGCTGCCAGCCTACACCACAGCCACAGCAACTCGGGATTCGAGCCGCGTCTGCAACCTACACCACAGCTCTTGGCAAGGCCGGATCCTTAACCCACTGAGCGAGGCCAGGGATCAAACCCGCAACCTCATGGTTCCCAGTCGGATTCGTTTCCGCTGCACCACAATGGGAACTCCACATGTGCTTTCTTACAGTGAAGATCTTAGGGTAGCACCAAACATATTCCTCAAGAGCCCTAAATACATTGGTTTCTCTGTCTCGTAATTGATGTCTATCTTACTTTATTTGGGAATGACCCAGCAGTTCAACAAACTTCCGTCATTTAACTTAGCATCACTCTACATTTCAAGTGGCCAAGTATCTGGAGAGATTATTCTTTTTCATCCTTTGCTTTTTAGGGCTGCACCTGCAGCATATGTAAGTTCCCAGGCTAGGGGGTTGAACTGGAGCTGCACATGCCAGCCTACCCGCCATGGCCACAGCAATGCCAGATCTGAGCCACCTACAACCACACCTCATGGCAATGTCAGATCCTTAACCCACTGAGTGATGCCAGGGATCAAACCTGCATCCTCATGGATGTTGTAACCAGCTGCGCCTCAGTGTGAACTCCCTGGAGAGATGATGATGATGATGATTTTTGCTTTTTTTTTTGGGCTGCACCTGCGGCATATGGAGGTTCCCAGGCTAGGGGTTGAATCGGAGCTGCAGCTGCCAGCCTACACCACAGCAATGCAGGATCCAAGCTGAGTCTGCGACTACACCACAATTCACAGCAATGCTGGATCCCCAACCCACCGAGCGAGGCCAGGAATCGAACACACAACCTCATGGTTACTAGTCAGATTTGTTTCTGCTGTGCCACAATAGGAACTCCAGAAAGATTATTCTTTTTTTTTTCTTTTTTTAGGGCCACACCCATGGCATATGGAGGTTCCCAGGCCAGGGGTCCAATCAGAGCTATAGTTGCTGGCCTACACCACAGCCACAGCAACACCAGATCCAAGGTGCATCTGCGACCTACGCCACAGTTCATGGCAACGCCGGACCCTTAACCCACTGAGCGAGGCCAGGGATCAAACCCGCAACCTCATGGTTCCCAGTCGGATTCGTTTCCGCTGCACCACAATGGGAACTCCACATGTGCTTTCTTACAGTGAAGATCTTAGGGTAGCACCAAACATATTCCTCAAGAGCCCTAAATACATTGGTTTCTCTGTCTCGTAATTGATGTCTATCTTACTTTATTTGGGAATGACCCAGCAGTTCAACAAACTTCCGTCATTTAACTTAGCATCACTCTACATTTCAAGTGGCCAAGTATCTGGAGAGATTATTCTTTTTCATCCTTTGCTTTTTAGGGCTGCACCTGCAGCATATGTAAGTTCCCAGGCTAGGGGGTTGAACTGGAGCTGCACATGCCAGCCTACCCGCCATGGCCACAGCAATGCCAGATCTGAGCCACCTACAACCACACCTCATGGCAATGTCAGATCCTTAACCCACTGAGTGATGCCAGGGATCAAACCTGCATCCTCATGGATGTTGTAACCAGCTGCGCCTCAGTGTGAACTCCCTGGAGAGATGATGATGATGATGATTTTTGCTTTTTTTTTTGGGCTGCACCTGCGGCATATGGAGGTTCCCAGGCTAGGGGTTGAATCGGAGCTGCAGCTGCCAGCCTACACCACAGCAATGCAGGATCCAAGCTGAGTCTGCGACTACACCACAATTCACAGCAATGCTGGATCCCCAACCCACCGAGCGAGGCCAGGAATCGAACACACAACCTCATGGTTACTAGTCAGATTTGTTTCTGCTGTGCCACAATAGGAACTCCAGAAAGATTATTCTTTTTTTTTTCTTTTTTTAGGGCCACACCCATGGCATATGGAGGTTCCCAGGCCAGGGGTCCAATCAGAGCTATAGTTGCTGGCCTACACCACAGCCACAGCAACACCAGATCCAAGGTGCATCTGCGACCTACGCCACAGTTCATGGCAACGCCGGACCCTTAACCCACTGAGCGAGGCCAGGGACCAAACCCTCCACCTCATGGTTCCTAGTCAGATTCGTTTCTGCTGTGCCACAACGGGAACTCCCAGAAAGATTATTCTTAAGGAGACATTCTGAATATATAAAACGTTTGTCTAGGAGTTCCCATTGTGGCTCAGTGGGTTAAGAACCAGATAGTATCCATGAGGACATGGGTTTGATCCCTGGCCTCACTCAGTGGGTTAAGGATCCGGTGTTGCCGTGAATTGTGGTGTAGGTCGCAGACGTGGCTCAGATCTGGCATTGCTGTGGCTGTGGCGTAGGCCAACGGCTACGGCTCCAATTCAACCCCTCGCCTGGGAACCTCCATATGCCGTAGGTGCAGCCCTAAAAAGACAAAAAAAATAGTTTGTCCAAAAGTTCTTATCTTACTTGTATTTAATTCACTTATAAACATTTCCTCACACCAAGTTATTTTTCTTGCTGACAAATCTGCAACAGGTGTAAGGTCTTATTTGATCTCTAATAAACCTAGGCATAACATGGAGTTCCCGTCATGGTGCAGCGGAAACGAATTGGACTAGGAACCATGAAGTTGCGGGTTCAATCCCTGGCCTTGCTCAGTGGGTTAAGGATCTGTTGTTGCCATGAGCTGTGGTGTAGGTTGCAGACGCGTCACGGATCCTGTATTGCTGTGGCTCTGGCGTAGGCTGGTGGCTACAGCTCCGATTAGACCCCCTAGCCCGGGAACCTCCATTGCTGTGGGTGCAGCCTTAAAAAAAAAAGACCAAAAAAAAAAAAAATCAAACCATCTCCTTAAGCCACCTTCAGTACCAGGTATTAATTTAATGTTGGATATTTACCAGATCACGTGAACCTAAAACTGATTCTGGCCAGTTTACTTTCTATATTTTTGAGAATTTATGTAAGCACTTGATTTTTTTTTAAAGCCAATTAAGTAGAGTTCACAAATTCATTTTGATAGTACCATGCCAAGGTAAAGACAAAAATAACACACACATAAGCACACAGACAGATACAACCAGAGATCTCATAGTTTCATTTTCTAAGCTTAATTATGAATCAGATATCACAATACAAAACGTACTGGTTTATAAATAACAACTGGAATAAGTTTTTTTAGTCATGGGTCATAACTATTGGTTGACCAGTTTGTCAAAATCTTTCCTAGGCGATTATCAGATGGAACCAGAGAAACGCTCTCCGGGTCCTATTGAGTTGAATGAAACACTCACACGCAAAATGGAAAGCAAAACTGGAATCCTCGCTGGCCAAATGGAAGCCGCAAACAAGAAAACCAGACAGCCCAAGGCTCAAATTGGCTGCTAAGTCCTGGTCAGCCTGTGGCCTTAATCCAAATAGCATTTTACCATCAGTATCTCCCACACAGAAAATCCCTAAATGGAAACCAAAGGTTTCACAGACCAACAAGGTCGAGGGGCCTCGGAGTGCACGCCGCTGGGGGACTCACGCAGGTGCTGGCAGAGGTGTCACAGAGTCCCAGAGGCTACTTTTCTCCCTCCCCAAAATGATTTCTCCGAGCAGGAGGTTTGGGTTGGTGCAGGCAGAAAGAGAGAGAGATGTCCCCAAGGCAAAGATGGCCTTGGCAGCTGCTGGGGTGGTCTCCCTCCGTTTTCCTCTCCTATCGCAGGGCTCATTATGGAGAGGGCAGGCCGGGTATGATTGGGGCACGGCCCTACAGCGGGGATCCCTGGTGATCTGGCCTCTGGAGTCCAACCCTCCAACCCTCTGCTCTCCCAAAGGAGGCTGACATAGAGTGGAATTCCAGAGTGTCCTATCAAGCCCAGGGGCCCCTCGGGGCTGGCTGCCCACGAGTCGATCCTGGATGAGCCCTCAAAATCTGTTGCCAAGCTGTGGCCTCTGTCCACGGGTGCCCAACAGAAAGACAGAGTTTGGGGTAATGAAGAAAAAATCAAAGCTTTTATTGCTTTGCCAGGCAAAGGAGGCCACTGCAGGCTAATGCCCTAAAGACTGGGCCCAAGGGAGGTTTTTAGAAGGACAGAGGAGATAGCATCTGACACCCAGAGTCCCTTCCCTCCAAACCTAGTCAGATGCCTGTCCTCCAAAGACACAGACCCACGTGGCCTTTGAGCCTTATTCAGTGTAAGAGCAAATACAGATGAACTAAGTAGCTTAATTCTTATGGTTGAAAATAAAGGAAAAGGACGGAACCCCCTGATTTTTCTTAGAGCATTTACTTTAGAAAAATCTGTCACTCTAAGTTCTGTCTCTTTGAGATACACATAAATCCTTTTAAGACCTAAATAAGCCTCTTGCCAGAAACTTGTCTTTTTCCAGGACCTGGGAGGCGTCTCTTTGAAATGTCATCATCAAGGAAGACAGTGCTCCAATTTCAGAGTTTCTGGGGGAGGACAGGAGCCCAATCTCAGGGGAGCCTTGCTCCAAAACTACCTCCCATCCTCAATATTTGAGAAGCTCATCTTTGCTTTGGGTCAAGCCAATTAGTGAACACAAATGGTCACCATGGTTACCAGGGGGCTGTCAGGTAAACCAGTGTGACCAGTGGTGCCGTCTAGTCCTTGCGCCTGGCGACTAGTGAGCCTGTCTCCTGAGAGCATGGATGTCAAGGGCTGAATGTGCTCGGCTGTGGCAAAGGCCGACGGCTCTGTCTTTCCAGTCTCTGAGTGGATTCCCCGTGGTGCGCGCCACATTCTGCTTTCACGCTTATTCAATAACACATTGTTTTCTTTCTCTTCCAAGCCTTTGTGGAGAGGTTTCTGGATTGGGAGAGTTTGATTTGAATTGCATTTCCCCAACAACAGCAACCGAAATCCCCAACCACGTCACGTACTTTGAACATTGCTGCCTGCGGTTCACCGAGCTCATGGAACGGAGGCCTGCTGGTGGCCATTTCAATGATGGTGCAGCCCAGGGACCAGATATCAGCCGGAGCACCATACCCACGAGGTCCTTGATCGATAATCTCAGGCGCCATGTACTGCAGCGTGCCTGTTGGGAAGAAAGCAAACAAAGGTTGCGGACGCCGTAGTGTTTTCTCGTAACCTCAGGGACACTATGCTGGGTTCTTAACTGCTGAGCCACAACGGGAACTCTGTGGACACTGTACTGTTTAAAAGCCAAATGGACCATGAGAAAACAAGGGGGTGAACTTTGACTGTTGTATTAATGATAGATTGGGTCTGGTCTTAGGCATAAACAATGTTGTTGTATCTTTTCTTTGACCAGAGACAGGCAACAGGTCTCCCTTTAATACTAGTCACGTTAAGAGAGGACTGTTCAGGAGTTCCTGTCGTGGCTGAGTGGTTAACGAATCCGACTAGGATGAGGTTGCGGGTTCGATCCCTGGTCTTGCTCAGGGGGTTAAGGCTCCGGCGTTGCCATGAGCTTGTGGTGTAGGTTGCAGACACGGCTCAGATCCTGCGTGGCTGTGGCTCTGGTGTAGGCCGGTGGCTACAGCTCCCATGAGACCCCTATCCTGAGAACCTCCATATGCTGTGGGTGTGGCCCTAGAAAGGGAAAAAGACAAAAAGAAAAGAAAAGAGAGAGAGAGAGAGAGAGGACTGTTCAGCCCCTCGAAGGATAAGTGGACCTAATCCAATGCAATGAAGACATATTCGTGGCACCCGGACACAGACCAGAATGTAAGAAACACGGTGCCCGAGCTTTAGAAGCTGCGCAGTGAGGAGACAGGCATGGTGATGAGGGTGATGAAGTGGCTGGCAGTGGCGATGCTGAAAGGTAGTGAGTGCTCTAACAGGTAGATACAGAGGGTGCCACGACCATGGCTGGAAGAGGGCTCGATTCCGCCTGCTTTGACTCGGGGGAAGCTCTAGCTGTGTCAGTTTGGGTCTCTGAGAAATAAATCCCAAGTCAGACACACAAGAGACATACAAGTTGGACATACAGGAGATGGACTAGGCAGAAGGTCCATGAAGGATAAAGGCGGAGGGAGCAGGCTGGGCAGGGAGAGCTGCCTGGCTGCAAGGCAGCTCTCACACTTGCGAGAGGAGGAGAAAGGAAGAGTCTTCGATGGCACAACAGCTCTGCGGCAGCTTTAGCCAGGCTGCTGGGGAGCCTGGGACCCAAAGTTGCCCATTGGAAGAGTGCCGCATTGGTGCCAGGAACCCCACCGTGCTCGGTCATTGGTCAGGAGCAAGTGGGGCAAGGCATGACCTTGCCATGAACGTGGTGGCTGATCCCAGCGGGCGGTGGCTGGGGCTGCCAGTGAAGTCGACCCTTGCCAGAGGCTTGAAGAGGTGAACAAAGGGATAGGAGGGCTGCTGGGCAAGGGGACGAGCTCGAGCCAAGGCTGATGGGTATGAAGTATAGAGTGAGTCCAGGGAGCCAGGAGCCATGTGTGACACAGGGCAGGGGGTGGGAAGAAGGAATGAAGCTGTGGCCTGGATGCAGCCCAAATGGCAAACTGTGTTTGGAAGGCTCTCTGGCTTAAGAGGAGTTCCGGTGGAGATCAGGAGCCACCAGAGGTGCCACAGGGAAGGTGCTCATCAGGGAGGGGAAGGGGATGTTGGGGAGATGGGGCGGGGAGGTCAATCGAAGGCTCTGGGAGTCGAATCTTTGGTTTTCCTTGAAACTAATCCTGAGGCAAGAGGAAAGGAGCGATGTGGAAGCACCAGCGGCCGATACTAAGTGTTGGCCAAGAGGTTTAGTAGAAATAGCAAACTCGGATATTGGCCAAGGTGTGAAGAGAGAACACTGGTGCGCACAGAAACTCCAGTGTCTGCCTCAAGATCACACAACCCAAGCAGGCTGAGTCTTGATCAAGGAAAACAAAGGGCTCATTGGTTAAAATAAGTTTGGCGATGCTACCAACTACATCCTTCTCTTGAAGATCCAATGTCTTATCAGCATTTTTCTCTCTTTTTTTTTTTTTTTTTTTTTTTTTTTTGTCCTTTTGTCTTTTTTAGAGCCGCACTCGTGGCATATGGAGGTTCCCAGACTAGGGATCTCATTAGAGCTGTAGCCGCCAGCCTACGCCACAGCCACAGCAACGTGGGATCCGAGCCGCGTCTACGACCTATACCACAGCTCCCGGCAACGCTGGATCCTTAACCCACTGAGCAAGGCCAGGGATTGAACCCACATCCTCATGGATACTAGTCGGGTTTGTTAACCACTGAACCACGATGGGAACTCCTAAAAACTTTTAATTAATTCTTAATTTAAAGCTAAATATAAATGGGCTGTATCAGTGAGTGCAAGGGATAAGCAGGGCAAAAATGATGGCTTTAGCCTCCTGAGCTGAAAACTTGAGGGGGAAGTGTGCAGTTGGCTGCACGGTTGGGCAAGGTGGAGGCTCGCAGCCCTTGCTGCGGTGTGAGGAAATCTCAGAGCCCCAGCAAGGGAACTTCCAGTGACACAATATCCCCTACAGACGCCTGCTACTGTGAACACAGAGAGATAGGATCTGGCAGGGAATATGCCTCCTGACTAAGCCCTAATTCATTACCTTAGACCTGACACTGGGCTGTTCATGAAGCTGTTATCACTCAGCTCTGCTACGCTGGATCTGGGGCTCTGCAAACCACATGTCTGTTTAGTCTGCTGCTCCCTGGAGGCGGGGGGGGGGGGGAGAGCCCACCTGCGCATAAGCACCAGGAAGGAGCGCTTAGCAAGCATCACTGTGGACCCTCAGTGGGCCCCAGCTTTTTTGTTCCCCATCCTTCCAGAAACAGCTTCATCTTGTCCCCTCAGAGTTCTGTGCTCCAGCCCAGGGGCACCCGCTACTGAAAGGTTTGCATCCCACCCTCCCCTTTGCTCCTCCAAGCCTTAGGGATACATTCTTAGGCTTGGCTGCTTTCTGATAACCCAGGCTTAATAGACAATTTTTTCTATGACATTCTCTCTCTAAAAATAACTAGGGTGATTGCACTTTTCCTGCCTGGATCCTAACTAATACAGGTGCTAAAATCTGACATACATATGGAGCTCTGAGTGGGCCCAAGAGGAGCCATCAAAGGCTCTGGGCTGGGAGGAAGTGGTGCTAAAAGCTAATTCTTTTTTTTTTTTCTTTTAATGGCCACACTTGCGGCCTATGGCGGTTCCCAGGCTAGGGGTCTAATCGGAGCTACAGGTGCCGCCCTATACCACAGCCACAGCAACACCAGATCCAAGCCGCGTCTATGACCTACACTGCAGCTTGCAGCAAGTCTGGATCCTTAACCCACTGATGGAGGCCAGGGATCAAACCTGCATCCTCACAGAAGCAATGTCTTTAACCTGCTGAGCCACAACAGAAACTCCTAAAAGTTAATTTTTGTTTTCTTTCTAGGGCTGCACCAGCGGCACATGGAGGTTCCCAGGCTAGGGGTCGAATCAGAGCTGCATCTGCCAGCCTACACCACAGCCACAGTAACTCAGGATCTGAGCCGCGTCGACGACCTGTACCACAGCTCACGGCAACGCCAGATTCTTAACCCACTGAGCAAGGCCAGGGATCGAACCAGAGTCCTCATGGATACTAGTCAGGTCCTTAACCCACTGAGCCACAACAGGAACTCCACAAAATTTGATTACAATTTTTTTTATTACTCAATGAATTCATTACATTTATAGTTGTACAATGATCACAATCCAATTTTATAGGATTTCTATCCCACAGCCCCAGCGCATCCCCCCACCCCCCGAACTGTTTCCTTTGAAAAATTTTTTAATTATAATTGACTTACGATGTTCTGTCCATTAATATTAATAGCAAAAAGAGAGATAAGGTGCAGCTTTTCATGGCCCCCGTGGCCACTCCAGTTGCCCTGCCCAAGGGATGGGTCTGGAGGGAGGGGCCCCCACTTTCTCCTCCCAACCCAGAGCCTGTGAGGGCTCCTCCCTGGGCCCACTCAGAGCTCCATATGCATGTGTCCGTGGCAACAAAGCTGCACAGAGGACTGGTTCCCACGGGAGCAAAAGCAGCTGACAGCAGCATAGCGAGGACCATATGGTCTGGGGATATTGCCACACCCTATTAGCAGCAGGTAAAGGATGCATGAACCCTGGACACGAGATGCAGAACCCGCTGGAGAAATACTGCTTGAGGGTCTTTTAAAAAGACATCCTGCCCAAAGACAGCCTTCCAGGGCCTGGTTCCCTCAATAGAAATAGATGGAGGGGCAGGTATAAGGTGCAGCGTAAAAGATGAGGGCGAGGAGGCAGCGGGCAAACAGCCGAAGGACCAGTCCCTGCCCAGGACACGGGAGCTACATTTAGAGGGATCTGGCAGCCAAGCAACAACAACCAACCGCCAGGCCCCGAGTGCAAGGAGCCGGCTGAGAACAGTGGCAGGCAAGGGACCACTTTCTATGTCCCTTTCCCCTTCTGCCCATGGCTGGTGACTACAGGAGGAGGCAAGGAAGGCAGAAAAGGCCGACACCCAGACTCATGTGCTGCCTGCCACGGGAGCCATGGGACAGGGGAAAAGGAGCTGCCCTTTGAAGGAGGACCAGTGGGGGATGAGTAGAGGCGGGCCTTGGAGACACCTCGGGTTCAGCTGCAGACTGCCCCAGGAAAGCCAACGCAGCAATGGAGCGAGCGAGCCACATGACGTTTTTGATTTCCCAGTGCATGTGAAAGCTATGTTCACACTACACGGCAGCCTAGGAAGTGTGCAGTAGCATTACATCTAAAAACAACACACAGGAGGAGTTCCTGTCATGGCGCAGTGGTTAACGAATCTGACTAGGAACCATGAGGTTGCAGGTTCGATCCCTGGCCTCGCTCAGTGGGTTAAGGATCTGGTGTTGCCGTGAGCTGTGGTGTAGGTTGCAGACGCAGCTCAGATCCCGTGTTGCTGTGGCTGTGGTGTAGGCCGGTGGCTATAGCTCCGATTCGATCCCTAGCCTGGGAACCTCCATATGCCGTGGGTGTGGCCCAGAAAAGACAAATAAATAAATTAATTAAAAAGAAAAAATAACATACAGACCTTAAGTAAGTATTTTTTTTTTTAGCTGTGCCCATGGCATGCGGAATTTCCCATACTAGGGATTGAACCTGAGCCATGGCAGCAACAACGCTGAGTCCTTAACCTGCTGAGCCACCAGGGAACTCCAAATATTTTCTTGCTTAAAAAAAATTCTCATCATCATCTAACATCACACTGTTGCCACAGCCTTCAATTTGTAAACAAACACACACCCGCCCCCCGTATCTGCAAAATGTAATAAAGCAAAGTGCAATTAAGCAATGTACACCTGTGCATTAGAGGGAACCCTTTCAATGACTGGATTCAGACTGCATTTGCTTCTCAACGTGCCATTAAGGCTTTCTCTGTTATCTAAGGGTGACTGGAAAGTCACGGGAAAGGACTACTGCCTTGGGCAGGATCTAAAGGGCCATAGGCAACAAAAGTAAAATAAAAATTACACCCTTTGAGTCTGACAGGTTCAACATGTTAGTTACGCACATAAACTTGATTCTCTCAAAGGCTCCTGCCAGCTCTAATGACTTGTGACCTCTAAGTGAAAATTAGTATTTAATTACTATACATTTCAGTTGTACTTGCTCTGAGCCAGGTACTGCTTAAAGCACTTCATCAATATTGACTCGTTTTTTTTTTCCTTTTTTTTGGCTGTACCCGTGGCATGCGGAAATTCCCAGGCCAGGGATGGAACCTACACCATAGCAGTGACCCAAGCCGCTGCAATGACAATGCGGATCCTTAACCTGCTGAGCCACCAGGGAACTCCAAACTCATTTAAAATATATAAAATATATATACCCCTTTGAGGTAGGTATTATGAGCATCTCTGTTTTACGTAAGAAACTGAGACACAGAGAGGTGAAGCACCATGCTGGCCCACAGCTAGCAAGTGGCTGAGACAGAATTTGAACCAAGGCCGTTTACAGCCATAGACTAGTACAGAGTTCCTGTCTCGAGCTGCACTGCTGGGTATCTACTGAATAGGGATGAAGACACACATCCACACAAAGGCTTGTATGTAAATGTTCACAGCAGTATCGTTCACAATAGCCAAAGAGGGGAAAGAATTCTAATGCCTGATAACCGGTAGATGGATAAGCCAAATGTCGTCTATCTGTACAATGGAATACTATTCAGCCAGAAAAGGAATGGGTGATAGCATGGGTGATGCTTGAAAGATTATGTGAAATCTGGAGTTCCCATCGTGGCTCAGCTGTTAACGAGCCCAACTAGCATCCATGAGGACATGAGTTCGATCCCTGGCCTCGCTCCATGGGTTAAGGATCCAGCGTTGTCGTGAGCTGTGGTGTAGGTTGCAGAAGCAACTCGGATCTGGTGTTGCTGTGGCTGTGGTGTAGGCTGGCAGCTGTAGTTCTGATTGTACCCCTAGCCTGGGAACCAGGTTCTGGCTGGTTTATGCCTTTACCTTCAGGGGCACACGGGACGGGAGGACTTGGGGCCAAGAAGTTGCCTGAAGCCTTTGTCTCTCCTTCCAGGCTCCGACAGTCTCCAGCGTCTGGGTGGAAGTGCCCCGCCACATTCAGAGGCACCCAACAGCTGAGATGTCTTTACAGAACCACTCTGTTTTGCAAAGAGTAATTATATGCAGGGGAATTTCCTACCCAAAATGAGCCCCCTTCTTTATTATCCCCCAAACACCCCTGCATTATTTTGCAATGCAAAATTCATGCCTCCTCAAGCCAATTACTTGGGAAAATGTGATATGTGATAATGAATTATACATGCGTTTTCTTTATGAATTTTTTTTCTCCTCGGGGATGATAATTACGAGATAAATTGTTGGGGGTTTTATGTCTTGAAATAACTCCTTGTCATATCAGAGCCCCTCTTGCTACATATTGCCAAGCTAATTGGTGGCTTCCAAAGAGAAGGATATAAGTCATTTTCAATTAGGCCAGTAAAAAAAAAAATAGGCCAGTCATACATACACACGTATGTACATACATACTCACTGATATCTACATGTTGATAAATGTATACTTATATCAGAGGCGATGAATGAAAATTCAATACACTCTTTGAGAGATTCTGGTCGGGTCCTTGGTACAATATGTTCCCATTTTGAGGTGCATGTACCTCCCTTGGCGTTACAACAGAGAAGTCATTTCTGATGCATAAAAGTGCTCTTTAGATAGAGAATGAGTCTCCACTGTGGGCGTCCAGTGGCTAACATACAACAACTCTCTTGTTGAAGAAAAGTCTTTCAAAGCTGAGATATTATTCACCACAACTAAGGCCAAGTCTGTCCACTCTATAGTTTGGTGTTATAGGATTAGAAAAGAATCATCTGTCTCTTTTTTTTTTCCTTTATGGGCTGCTCCCGCAGCATATGGAGGTTCCCAGGCCGGGGGTCAAATCAGAGCTGTAGCTGCCGGCCTACACCAGAGCCCCAGCAACACCAGATCTGAGCTGTGTCTGCGACCTACACCACAGCTCAGCGCAATGCCAGATTCTTACCCACCAAGTAAGACCAGAGACGGAACCCGCATCCTCATGGCTATTAATCGGGTTCATTACTGCTAAGCCCCAACAGGAACTCCAGTCATCTGTCATTTATAGCTTATTTCAGAGCTCTAGTATTATAAGCGCTGCTTCATAATTCTATCAAGCAAGATCTCTGTGATTCTTTTGTTACACCTTAGGGGACCATAAACCTTTACTTGCGCAAAATCAGTACTTCCTTCCAAGGATCAAAGTTTTTTTTTTTGCTTTTGAGCGGAAATTACAAAAAGCTATAGGTAGCTTTCAAGCATCATTCTACTCACTGGACACGTAAACGGAAAGCTAGCTGGCAACTGTATACCACTCTTTGAATCCAGTCCCTCTCAACTCATGATTCCATCACTGACACATGGAAGAGAAAATCCAGTGGCTCAAACCCACTGAGAATACCATATTCCCTAGAGGAATTAGCCTCCCTTGGAAACATAATCATATCAAAAGCCAAGGCAGCAGACTTCACTAAAGTAACAGACTCTTTTTTTTTTCTTTCTTTCTTTCTGCCTTTTCTAGGGCCGCTCCCACGGCATATGAAGGTTCCCAGGCTAGGGGTCAAATCGGAGCTGTAGCTGCTGGCCTACACCACAGCCACCGCAACTCGGGATCCGAGCCACGTCTGCAACCTACACCACAGCTCACGGCAACGCCAGATCCTTAACCCACTGAGCAAGGCCAGGGATCGAACTCGCAACCTCACGGTTCCTAGTCAGATTCGTTAACCACTGAGCCACTTTAGGGAACTCCTAAAGTGACAGACTCTTTTTTTATAAAAGACCAATAAAATGTCCTAAAAAGTTGTCTGAGGAATACTGTTATTCAAAATTACCCACAATCCTGAGTAATGTGCTATTAACTTAAGAGACATGCTGCCATTTTGCTGAGTGGTTAGAAATCATCAGAAAACCTCAAGCAGAGCACAACACCTACCCCACCTTAGAAGACAAAGACCAAAAGGCCACCACGTTACCACAAATAGCTGGCTAAGCACATCTTTATGTCAGAGTGCAAACACTTTCTTTTTTTCTCTTTTAGGGCCGCACCTGTAGCATATGAAGGTTCCCAGGCTAGGGGTCTAATCAGAGCCGTAGCCACTGGCCTACGCCACAGCCACAGCCACAGCAGTGCCAGATCTAAGCCACATCTGTGACCTACACCACAGTTCATGGCAACGCCAGGTCCTTAATCCACTGAGCAAGGCCAGGGATTGAACGCACGTCCTCATGGATGCTAGTCAGACTCGTTCCCGTCGTGCCACGATGGGAACTTGTGAAAACACTTTGAAGTTGGGGACAATACACTGTCCATTTCAATTACCAGTTGCCTACTCTGCGCTCAGGTGCTCAGCGAGTAATTCTCGAAGGACTGTGGCTCCAGCAAGCCTAACTCTAGGATGGCCACACCAGGCCAAGCTCTGTTCTGCTTACCAGCAAAAGTCTCCGTGCATGGATTCACTCCTGCAAGACGTTTAGAGGTTCCGAAATCGGAGATTTTCACCACTCCGCTGTAGGTATTCACCAGAACGTTATCACCCTTTAGAAAAGGAAAAACATTCAATGCTTAAAGACAGACTGATGGATTTGTCTTTTCAGGGCCACACCCTCGGCAGACGGAGGTTCCCAGACTAGGGGTCAAATCGGAGCTGCAGCTGCTGGCCTACACCACAGCTACAGCAATGCAGGATCCAAGCCGCATCTGTGACCTACACCACAGCCCATGGCAATGCCAGATCCTTAACCCACTGAGTGAGGCCAGGGATCGAACCTGCATCCTCTTGGATAATAGTCAGGTTCTTAACCCGCTGAGCTACAGCGGGAACTCCCCAAAGACAGATTTAAACAAACTAATGTAAAAGAGACTCGGACCTTAAGAAATGGTCATGGGTTTCTAGGAAGACCAGACTGCTCAGTCTTGCCCCTTCTGTGAGTTGGTCCACCTGCAGACAGTGCCGGCAGCATGCATGACATGAGATGCACAAGCGAAATAAACCTCAGTGGCTCAGACAAGCAAGTACCTTTATGTCTCTGTGCACAATCTGGTTTTCGTGCAGATACTTGAGGCCTTCCAGGATCTGCCTGGTGTAAAACCTGATGGTGGGCTCCTTCATCGGCCCCCACTTTGATCGCAAAAGAGCAGAAAGGCTTCCTGGAAATCGACACAGCAGAGGGCTCATCAGGGCCAGGAAGATTCAGTTAAAAGGGTTCCGGGAAACAAAGGGAGGTGTTTCACCCACTGTAAGCACCTGCACCCACATCACTGTATCTGGGACAAAGCCAACATCTCTCCTTCCCTCTGTTGCCCGCTTCCCAGATGAACAATCAGCACAGCCAGAGAAGAAGCTGCAGGTGAACCAGCACCTCAGCCTGGCCAGAGGTGGAGGGTGGAAAGGAACCCCTTGTGACCCCTGCCACTCAGCCAGGCCTCCTTGGGGCTTAATGTCTGTTCAGCTGTGTGGGGTCAGGAGCAGAGCGCAGCAGTGCTCCGAACTCGAGAGGGCTGGCCTGACACTGCAGACCCGGCACGAGTGTCTCAGCCATTCGGCTCGACTCAAAGTCACGGTTTATACACTGCCCTGAAATCAGAGGCAGACAGGACCAGATCGAGGGGCCCTTTAAGGAGATGGGGACCCGGACTGGAGGAGGTTGGGGCAGGACCATCTTAACAACCCCCCATCCACACCCATTATACTTTTATTAAACAGTGAGCCTTTGGGCCAGAAGAAAACCTCCCTCCACTGAATTCTTTTTTCTTTTTTTAGAGCTGCATCCGCAGCATATGGAGGTTCCCAGGCTAGGGGTCAAATCAAAGCTGTAGCTGCCGACCTACACCACAGCCACGGCAACGCCGGATCCTTCACCCACTGAGCGAGGCCAGGGATTGAACCCACATCCTCATGGATACTAGTCGGGTTTGTTAACTGCTGAACCACGATGGGAACTCCCCTCCACTGCATTCCGACTATGTATTTTAGAGATCATTTTCCAGGCCCTCGGCATCAGCTAGTCTCAGCTTCCCCCTTGATACAGTGCTGTGGGACCTGGCTATGCCTCGGTTTCCCCATCTGTAAAATGGGAGGTACACAGCTATCTCCCAACTCTGTGGTCATCCTCAGACTTCACGCCTGAAATAGCAACTACTATTTTCCGCTAGACGATGAGCAACTTGAGGGAAGAAGCGAGTGTACTTTATCTTAAATTTAACTCTCAAAATCCAGCCTACTGCCTGGCTCTTCAGATATATACTTGGGCTTTTAATGGAATGGTAGGTGGAGTTCCCATAGTTCCCGTCGTGGTGCAGTGGAAACGAATCCGACTAGGAACCATGAGGTTGCGGGTTCGATCCCTGGCCTCGCTCAGTGGGTTAAGGATCTGGCGTTGCTGTGAGCTGTGGTGTGGGTCGCAGACGAAGCTCGGATCTAGCATTGCTGTGGCTGTGGCGTAGGCTGGCGGCTATAGCTCTGATTCAACCCCTAGCCTGGGAACCTCCATATGCTACAGGTGCAGCCCTAAAAAGAAAAAAAAAGAAAAAGAAAAAAAAAGAAAAAGAAAAAAAAAAAAGACGTAATGGTAGGCTCTTCATAATTATGGGTTGAGTGAATGAATGAATACAGCTTTCTTTTCATTTTTTTTTTTTTGGTTCTGAATACAGATTCCTCACAGAAGGTTTTACATTTGCATTCAGATTATTATTAATTTTATTGCTATTTTCTTAAATGAGCACTTACTGACTTTTTGCTCTCTGCCTGGCACCAATTTATAAGCTTTACATATATTATCTCATTTACCCCTTTGAAATAGCATTGTTTTAAGTCCAATGATTGTTCCTACTCCAATTATTATAGTAATTATTATTATTATTCCATTTTTATAATTCATTCATTCAATCAGAAAACTGGCATCACACAGCGTGCAGGTGGAGGGGCCAATTCAACCTGGATGTCTGGCTCCAGATCTGCGAATTCTTAACCCTGCCGTCTATTGCCTCTGCTTTCAGGGCTTTTGTGAATAAAGCACTGGTGTTGGATTTCACTGTCAACATGTTGTTTTGCAATGTCATTTCTTTTTTTTTTTTTTTTTTTTTTAAAAACCCTCTGTCCCCTCTTCTCCAAAGCATATTTCACCTCCTGGACTGTGAAGGCCTCAAGGCCAGAGACTATGCTTTATTCATCTCTCTGTCTCCAGCACTGGCACTTGGGAGATTTCAATGAATATTTGATGAGTGAATTACCAGGCCAGGAAGAGCCTGTTTTTGTGACACTGAAAAAATTGTATCCAACTCCTCTAAGAAACAAATGCTCTCCCACCCACACCTCAAACATCTGTCATTTTTAACAGCAGGATGGATAATGCTGTTCGTATTCTATTTTCATCAGTGGTGTTCAGAGTGTGAGACCAGAAGACCAGCGACCACTCACCCCCAGGCACCTGCTCCATAAATATCTTAATGTAGCCATTCTCGGAAACGGATCCCAGGTACTGAACGATGTTGCGGTGCTTGAGGTACTTGTGCAGGGCTATCTCCTCGTGCAGAGGCTGAGAGTACCTGGTAGGAAAAACAAAGCCCGGGTCACCTGCCAAATCCCCAGAGCTGGGGGTCTGCGCCGCATCTCACCAGTACCTGCCCCACTGCTGGCCATCCCTTCTTTCTGGAAATGTCGTCTCGCTTGGCTCCCAAGAGACTACTCAGCTGCCCATCTGTAAAAGAGGGGCCAATTATCCCAGCTACGCAGGAAAGCTGAGGGGCAACGTGTGTCAAGTTTCTTAAGCACCCAGGGCAGCGCCTGGCATGTGGTAGGTACCCACTGAGCTGCTGTTACTCTCACTACTGTTAAGGTCTGAAGTGTCCACCCATCCTGGTCTCTCTCCACAGCCCCTCTCCCTCTGCTCCCCTACGGAGGGAGCTGTTCTGGCAGGTTCTGTCCTCAGCTGCCTTCTAGTCTCATTCGGCAGCCTCACTTGAGACTACAACCACAGCAACCCAATGGACCTCCCAGCCTCTGCTTCTGGCCTCTTGAGTCAATTCTCCCCTGATCACCACACTTCTCCTTCCAAAAACACACACCCCATCACATCTCTTCCATTCGCGAGTCCACGTGAAGACCGTATTGCTTAAAATGGCACACGAGACCTTCGAACTCAGGTCAGACTACATCTTTAAAAATGTCTGCCTCATCTCAAGAGTCCCCCGCTGTCGCACAGCCTATATTCAAGTCACAGCAGAGAATATGCTGTTCTATGAATACACGCTGTGCTTACCAGCTCTGTTTTCCCTAAGCTCTGGCCTCCTTTTCTGCTAGATGAACTCCTATTTATCCCTCAAAGACCAGCTCAAAGATGATTTTCTTTTTCTTTTCTTTTTTGTCTTTTCTAGGGCCGCACCCATGGCATATGGAGGTTCCCAGGCTAGGGGTCGAATCGGAGCTGTAGCCACTGGCCTACGCCACAGCCACAGCCACGCCAAATCCAAGCCGCGTCTGCAACCTACACCACAGCTCATGGCAACACCGGATCCTTCACCCACTGAGCGGGGCCAGGGATCGAACCCTCAACCTCATGGTTCCTAGTCGGATTTGTTAACCACTGAGCCATAATGGGAACTCCCTCAAAGATGATTTTCTTTTCTCAAACTTACATAACTCAACCAGGAAAGCTAATTCATTCCTCTCTAACGCTCTACAAACACTCTGTGAACCCCTGTGTTGTGGCACTTGTCATTCTGCTCTACCCAACGGGGCACACCCTAAGATAAGGACAATATCCTAGTCACCTTTTAGGACCCAGTGCCAGTCCAGAATGTGGCATAGAGAAGGTGCCCATTATCAGTCTCTTCAGACAAAACGGTCTCTAAGGTCCTTTCTAGCTCTGAAATCCCAGGAAAAAATTCCAGCAGTGAAAAGCTGAAACGTCTATTACAACCAGCTGAAGGCAGTGGTCCACGCCAGCGATACTCCCCAACGAACAACGGCAACACCTCATCCATCATGAGCATAAATGGTAGAACACTGCAGGAGGAATTCAAGAGACTGGATCCTAGTCTTGTTTCTTTACATCCCTGAGAAGTCATTTAGCTTTCTTAGCCTTGGAAGAAGTTGGACAAGTTCATTTCAGGCCCTGCCTCATCATTCAAATATCGTAACCCACAAAAATGAATACCCGAGTGACTAAATGGATCAAGGAATGATGAAGGGTCTTACAGTTGCTAGGAATCCCTTACAACCCATCCCTAATAACTCACTGACCACCTGGATGGAGGGAGGTTTGCACATGTCCAGCAGCGTTCAGCACTGACAGCAGTGCTGCAGATGTGGTCTGAGCACCCCTGTGGAGCACAGAGCTGTGATTCCTTATACTGTGGTCATGACTGTGGATGTAGCTTCTTTACAAAAACACTTGACAGGCAATATGTTCTTGTTCACAATGAGGAGGGGGAAGAAATTTTAAAAGGAATAAACATTTAATTAGACTCTAAAAAATGTTAAATAAATGAATTGGTAGTACTGGTGGGTTTAAAAACAAACAAAGAAACTAGGAGTTCCCATCATGGCACAGTGGTTAACGAATCCAACTAGGAACCATGAGGTTGCAGGTTCGATCCCTGGCCTTGCTCAGTGGGTTAAGGATCCGGCGTTGGTGTGGGTCACAGATGTGGCTCGGATCCCGTGTGGCTATAGCTCCAATTGGGAACCTCCGTATGCCGTGGGAAGCGGCCCTAGAAAAGGCAAAAAGGCAAAAAAACAAAACAAAACAAAACAAAACTAGCTCCAAATCTACAGTTGAGGATGAAGGGCAGTGTTTAAAAAAAAAAAAAAGGCCATCTTGCAAAAAGCTATTTTTTTTTTTACCACATTTAATTTTCTGTAGTGAGACATCTGAATTAATAACAGCCATTTGAAATTGTTAGAATGTGAATTAAAACACTAAGTCACGTTTTATAATATGTGCAAAAAATTTCTACATAAAAATGCACAACATTAGGAGTTCCCTTTGTGGCTCAGTGGTTAACAAACCCAACTAGGATCCATGAGGATGCAGGTTGGATCCCTGGCCTCACTCGCTGGGTTAAGGATCTGGCATTGCTGTAGCTGTGGTGCAGGCCAGCTGCTGTCGCTCCGATTCGACCCCTAGCCTGGGAACCTCCATATGCTGAGGGCGTGGCCCTAAAGAAAAGCAAAAGCAAAAAAAAAAAAAAAAGCACAACATCAGACCTAGTTGATGGCTGGGAATAAAACTACAGCCACCTTTTAAAACGTGACTCTGCAATCCACATGCCTCTAAGTGAAGGTGTTTCATTTTCTCAATCTATCTATAACATGCAGAGAACAAAAGCAGATGACCCTTATTCCACGAGATTTGCAACATTTTTTATGACATAAAGCTTTTATCCTTAGTCCTCTGCACCATCAGTGGTGGGCACAGGATCTGGGGTGTGGAGGGGGCAACTGATGAAGGCAGAAGACCTGCCCGACCGACTTGCCTGCTGTCTCTCTCTGGAATTTCTTTGATGGCTATTCGCACTTGATTGCTCAGATCTCTTCCGGCGTACACGACCCCGTACGTGCCCTTTCCCAGCACGACTCGCTCACCATTCGCATCATGGTCGTACTCATACTGAAGATGGAAAAGCAGCAAGATAAAAATGCACACGACTTGGGGTGGAGAAGCTCCAGAAAACGACTTCTACTTTAAAGGAGTAGAATTATCAGTTGCTCAAATATTCGTAACATGGTTTTATGAAATGGAATGCAAATAATTTCAAAATACGGCTCATGTGTAACTTAGTGGGCTCAGTGTTTTAAGACTTCTCTCCACTTTATTTTTCTTTTAATTTTTAAAAACTTTTAACTGCCCCTGAAGCGTGTGGAAGTTCCCGGACCAGGGATCAAACATGCACCACGGCAGTGACCTGAGCCACAGCAGCGACGATGCCGGATCCTTAACTGCTAGGCCACCAGGGAACTCGAATTTTTCCCCACTTTAATGCTGCAATTTAAAACTGCTTCTGAGCTGGAGTTCCTGTTGTGACGCCGCAGGAACAAACCCAGCTAGTATCCATGAAGATGTGGGTTCGATCTCCGGCCTCACTCAGTGGGTTAAGGATCCAGCATCGCTGTGAGTGGTGGTGTAGGTCACAGCACAGCTCAGATTCCACGTTGCTATGGCTGTGATGTAGGCCAGCAGATGCAGCTCAGATTCAACCCCTAGCCTGAGAACTTCCATATGCCATGGGTGCGGCCCTAAAAAGCAAAACAAACAAACAAAGAACCGGAGAAAAAAACCCCTGTTTCTAAGCATGTTATGTACCTCAAATAGGTGCCTTCCTGAATGATCCCTTATCAACTCATCAGGAAAGCAAACACTTTCTTTCTTTCTTTCTTTCTTTTTTAGTATTTCTTCTTCTTTCTTTATTTCTTTCTCTCTCTCTTTCTTTTTATGGCCACACCAACAGCATATAGAGGGCCCCAGGCTAGGGGTCGAACTGGAGCTTCAGCTGCCAGCCTACACTACAGCCACAGCCACATGGGTTCTGAGCTGTGTCTGCGACCTACACTACAGCTCACAGCAACACCGGATCTTTAACCCACTGATTGAGGCCAGGGATCGAACCCGCTTCCTTATGGATACTAGTCGGGTTTGTTACCTCTGAGCCACGATGGGAACTCCACAACTACTTTCTATAGCCCAGAAAAGAACTGAAGGTAAAGAAAATTAAAAGTGTCTTAATACAAAGCACACATGCTGTCCCACCCCCTGCTTTTAGATGTACAGACCTAGCATTAAACACAGAATGCGAAATTCCGCCTGTAACTTGTATTGCTCTTTTGTTCCCCCCCCTTTTTTTTTGTCTTTTGTGTTTTTAGGGCTGTACCTGCGACATATGGAGGTTCCCAGCCCAGGGGTCGATTCAGTAGCTACAGCTGCCTCCACAGCCACAGCCACAGCCATGTGGGACCCAAGCCATGTCTGCGACCTACACCATAGCTCACGGCAACATCGGATCCTTAACCCCCAGTGCGAGGCCAGGGGTCAAACCCACGTCCTCATGGATACTAGCCGGGTTTGTTAACCACTGAGCCACGACAGAAACTCCTGTTCCCCCAATTCTATCATCAAAAACTGTACAGCAGCATTCCAGTCGGTTCTTCTCAATGATTAAAACAAAGGTAACTCTTGGATGAGTAAGTATTTATTTAAAGCAGAGGCAGCAAGGGATTCTTTCTGTCATTTTCTACGCCCCCCCCGCCCCATGACTGCTTACAGAGGTGCACAGCATGTGTATCTGTGCATGCGTCCCTCCCCACCCACTTTTAGGGATGTTCCCAACAACTAAGATTCCTAGTGGGTACCCTCACTGTCTCATTTAACCAGACATCAGTTGGCTCCCAAACAGGCTTTTATCCCCCACCCTTCTCTGTCCCCACATCTGTTACCTTCAAAGGGCATCACTCAGTTGGTTTCTGCAACCAACTTTGATTCCAAGGTAAGGATGTGAGTCCCTGACTCCATTATTAAAATGAATCCCTTTGATGTCTTCTGAAAGAAACCTCAAAGAATTAATTTCAGCCTACCTTGAAAGTATAATGAAATCGTACTAAATTGCAAGGGCCCGAAAGAGTGGCAAGTCTGAATAAGTGTGCAAGATTCAAACACACGTGGAGTATCTGTGGACTACCACTGTGCTGCCCCAAAGAGCTTATAATGATCCTACTTTCTTAACAATTAGATTATCATATTTAATATATTACATGCAAGTAGATATAACTAAAGTCGTTTTAGGCATAAATGAAAGAGTCTGCTTCTAGTTGCCCAACTATTTCTCCTGTAGCCTCACAAACACTATAATTACCTTAGGAAAAGCTTTTCCATAGGTTGGGCACAAAGAGGAATTTGAGTCTAGTCCGTGCTAAATTTTTCTTATACATTGTGGTTGGGTGAGAGGATCTCAAAGTAATGCAGTTTCTCTATAGAGGTACATTAAACTGAATCTCTGAAAGTCATGGATAGCGATGGCTATCTAGCTCGTCCATAAATGAATACTTAAAAATATACACATAAAAAACCCTGCACACAAAATATGGGGCATTTTTGTAGTTCCCGTCGTGGCTCAGCAGGCTAAGAACTTGACTGGTGTCCCTGAGGACGCACGTTCAATCCCTGGCCTCGCTTCATGGGTTGAGGATTCGGCGTTGCCGTGAGGTATGGTGTAGGTCACAGACGCGGCTCGGATCCTGCGTTGCTGTGGCTGTGGTGCAGGCAGTGAGCTGAAGCTCTGATTCGACCCCTAGCCTGGGAACCTCCTTAGGCCCCAGGTTTGGCCCTAAAAAGCAGAAAAAAAAAAAAGGCATTTTCTTTAAGCATCCAAGACACAATCAACAACTTTTTCCACGTTCTAGGTCTTCTGTGACTCACCTCTAAGGTGTCCCCATCGGTCTCTCCCTCCAGCTCCACTGTAGTGCCCACCGCGCTGGTTATCATCTCTTTGACCAAAGAGCAAAACCTAAAACATCAAAATGTCACAAAGATGCTGCGAATTATGATCCCTCCTACTCCTTACCTTTAACTTGGCCTGTTACATTAGACTGTGACTAAGTATCAACCAAGCTTTGACACGTCAAGGAATAAGCATTCCACTCCTAGATTTGACACGGTACTTCACTGGTTATCTAATCTAGTTCAAATATGCACATGTTCCTGGAATCCCCTCTGTACAGTATCCACACCTAACGGTTGGCTGACTGATGTGTGAATACCTGCCTTGTGACACACAGAGAACTCATGACATCACAAGACAGCTCACTCTTTGGGGATCTCACTGAGAACTGCTTCCCTTATACTGAACTAAGGCTTCTTTCATGTGGGTCCATCCACGGACTGCTTAGAATGAGCCCCTTTCTATGTAAATGCCCATTAGAAATGTACATCATTTTATTCTGTCCCTGGACGTCTTTCCTTCTGGTTCCCTCGATGCTTCCCCCACCCCCAGGACTTGTTTATGAGTCACTTCTCTAACTGGTAATTCTTCAAAGGCGTCCCTTTATTATTCTTCAAATCTGGTGCCGAGACCAGTGTTCCAGAACTAAAACTCTAAGGCTCATAGGAGAAAACATCAACACCAGAGAAAACCTTGGGTGAGGCAAAGCCTTCTTAGATAAAACATCACAAGCACAAACGACCAAAGAAAAAATAAAGTGGACTGCCACAGAATTTAAAATGTTTGTGCTGCACTAACACCATCTTTCAACAGAGTAACAAGACAACCCACAGAATGAGAGAAGGCATTTGCAAATCACTTATCTGAGAAGGGCCTTGCATCCAGAATACAGAAAGAACTCCTTTTGTAAAAAAAAATTTTATGGCCGCACCTGCAGCATATGGAAGTTCCCTGGCCAGGGTTTGAATCTGAGCTTCAGCTGCAACCAAGCTGCAACTGTAGCAATGCTGGATCCTTTTAACCTACTGCACTGGTCCAGGGATCAAACCCATACCTCCACAGTAATCTGAGCCGCTGTGGTCAGATTCTTAACCCACTGTGCCACTCCTCAGAATATATAAAGAACTCTTAAAACTTATTAACAAAAATACAAATAACATAATTAAAAATGGGCAAAGTTCACAGAAACCTGGCAAACACCACCTCTGTCAGGCGAGCCAGGTTAATATCACCAACGCGATAAAGATATTGTATGTCTCCTGCTGTGATGTACTGAGAAGGACATGGAAAGATAAAGCATGTCTCCTGGCATCACTTCTGTGTTATTCCTACACAAAAGACAGAACACTAATGTTATCATGAGAGAACAGCAAATAAACCCAAACTGAAGGATGATGTAAGATAAACTGCCTGTGGAGTTCCCATCGTGGCACAGCGGAAACGGATCCGACGAATATCCATGAGGATGTGGGTCTGATCTCTGGCCTTGATCTCCTTGGTCGGGGATCCGGCGTTGCCATGAGCTGTGTCAGCTATAGCTCCGATTTTGACCCCTAGCTTGGGAACCTCCATGTGCTGCGGGTGTGGCCCTAAAAAGACCAAAAAAAAAAAAAAAAAGATGAACGGCCTGCCCTCTGTGAAAGCATTAAGACAGACAAAGGAAGATTGAAGATGAACTGTTTCAGATAAAAGGGGGCCGTACTGACATGAGAGCTCGATGTTAACCTGTGATTCTGGATTCGATCATGAACCAGAGAAAAAATCAAGTACCTTCTGCTTCACTAGAAAGGATGTTCGTGGGACAGTTAAGTAAAATTTAGATAAGGTTTGGAGATTATAGCACCGTATCAATCATTATTAATTTCCTGATTAGATAAGTGTGCTGTGATTACCTAAGTGAATGTTCTTGTTTTTAGGAAACAAGCACTGAAGTACTGGAGTTCCCGTCCTGGCTCAGTGGTTAACAAATCCGACTAGGAACCATGAGGTTGCAGGTTCGATCCCTGACCTGGCTCAGTGGGTTAAGGATCCGGTGTTGCCGTGAGCTGTGGTGTAGGTCGAAGACGTGGCCTGGATCTGGCATTGCTGTGGCTATGGTGTAGGCTGGGGGCTACAGCTCCGATTAGACCCCTAGCCTGGGAACTGACATATGCTGCAGGTGTGGCCCTAGAAAAGGCAAAAAGACAAAACAAACAAACAAACAAACAAACAAGTCCTGAAGTACTGAGAGGTAATGGAGCATTGTGTCTACACCGTATTCCCCAACAGTTCAGAGCACAATAACCACCTGCATAGAGAGAGAAGGTCAAACGAAGGAGGTAAAGGGTTAATTTAACACTGGGGCGTTCCAAGGGAAACATGAAAAGTTTTCATACTAGTTTTTTGGAAATGTTCTTGTAGGTCCGAGTATTTTCCAAAATAAAAAGTGCAAAAAAATTTTTTTTTTTAATTCGGCAAAAGAGCTGATTAGATAGTTCTCCAAAGAAGATATCTAAAGAGCCAATACGATCATGAAAAGCTGCTCAGGATCATCGGTCACTAGGGAAACGCACAACCAAACCACGATGCGATCCTACCTCACACTCCACTCGGACGGCTGCAATCAAAAGCCAGACAACACCAAGTGTTACAAGGACGTGCAGATATTGGAATCCTCATGCACTGCTGCTGGGTATGTAACGTGGGGAAACAGTCTGGCCCATGCCTCAAAGTTAGATAACGAATGAGCACAAGACCCAGTAATTTGGCTCCCAGAGAAATTAAAACAGAAGTCCATACAAAAACTTGCGTGCCAATGTTCACAGCAGCCTTACTCACAAGAGCCAAAAAGTGAGAACAACCCAAATGCCTTTCGAATGATGAACAGACAAATCAAATGTGTCCATACAATGGAATATCATTCAGTCACAAAAAGGAATGAAGTTCTGACACATTTTACAACATGGGTGACACCTGAACACATAGGAAAAATGCAAGAAGTCAGCCACAAAAGACCACACATTGTACAATCTTCTTTACGCAAAATGTCAAGAACAGGCAAATTAAAAAATAAAGATTCAGTGATTGCACAGGACTGGGGCTGGGGGTGGTTAGGCTGAGGGAAGATGGGAGGGACAGGTAATGGATACTGGGTTGCTTTTCAGGGTGATGAGAACATTCTAAAATTAGATTGTGGTGATGGCTGCAAAACTGTGAATATACTGAGAAAAGACTGAACTATATATTTTAAAATGAGCAAATTCGCTTCATGGCTCAGCAGTTAACAAACCCAATTAGGATCTATGAGGATGCGGGTTCGATCCCTGGCCTGGTTCAGTGGGTGAAGGATCCAGCGTTGTTGTGAGCTGTGGTGTGGGTCACAGACATGGCTCAGATCTGGCATGGCTGTGGCTGTGGCTGTGGCGGAGGCCAGCAGCTGTAGCTCCAATTTGACCCCTAGCCTGGGAACTTCCATATGCCATGGGTGCGGCCCTAAAAAGCCAAAAAAAAAAAAAAAAAAAAAGCAAATGGCATGGTATGGTATGTGAATTATATCTCAATAAAACTGTAAAAATTATTTTTCGTTAGTTAACATTGCAGGAAAAGAAATACAGCAAATAAGTATTTTCACAACAAACACCCTTTAAAAGTGATTCACCACAATTAAACTAAAAACACTTGAATCAGCTATAACTCACCTACTACACTGGTCTTCAGTGGAAAAGTAGATTTGAAAGTCATCAGAATTATCATGGACATAAAGAAAACAACACCGTTCGTCAAATTTGGATATGCTGTAAATTCAAAAGATAACCATGTTTATTATATCTAAATTATGACATTTATTTAAAATTTTGAGAAAAATCCAGTAATAGCTTTTTTTCCATTGAAAGATTCACTAATGCTTTAACAAATACTGCCCCTTCCATTGACCTTTTTTTCTTTGTTTGGCTGCATCTGTGGCATGTGGAAGTCCCTGAGCTAGGGCTCGAACCCATGCCATAAGAGCAACCCAAGCCACTGCAGTGACAGTGCTACATCCTTAACCCCCTGCACCACAAGGGAACTCCTTCATTGACTTAATGCTCTATGAAATTTAAATAGCAGGGGCATATATCTTACTTACGTTTGAGTTTGTATTCACTGACTCACTTCAATATGTATCAGGAACTTCCTATACATTCAGTGCTAAGCAAAGCATATGGGCAGCAGAAAAGGAAATAAAATATGGTCTCTGTCCTCAAGAGTTTATCATGTCATAAAACGGCATTTGTGAAAGAATTTATTATGATACCAAAGGAATTTCTAGACTTGAAAATTATTAGGACACAGTATTTGTGGTCATACAAGGGAAGTGGAAATAAACACGGCATCTTAGCTCATGAAAGGTCTTTAAATATCATCTGCTCCATCCCCACCCAAGGTCTGGATCTGACTCCATTCTGCTTGCCTGGAATATCCAGTGACAGAAAATCATCATATGTCATCTCTTGAGGGATTTCACTGCTAGAAAGCTCTTTTTTTTTTTTTTTTTCCTTTTTAGGGCCGCACCTGCAGCATATGGAAGTTCCCAGGCTAAGGGTCGAACTGGAACTGCAGCCGCCGGTCTACGCCACAGCCACAGCAACACAGTCACAGATCCGAGCCTCGTCTGCGACCTACACCACAGCTCCTGGCAACGTCAGATCCCCAACCCACTGAGCAAGGCCAAGTATCGGACTCGCAACATCATGGATACTAGTCAGGTTCGTTACCGCTGAGCCACGATGGGCACTCCCTCTGCTTGCAAGTTCTTTATCTGCACTGTGCCAAAGCCTAGGCAATGGCCCTCATTTCGCCAGGTGGCACTATAGAAAAGGCTAGATTCCTTTCTATGATAAGCCCTTCAAACAATGGACCTACTTTATTTTACCCTCAGTCATCTCTTTCTGCGGTCATAGCTTCTTTGACCATTCTTGACATGCTATGGATTACATGACAGTGAATTGAAATAGCTAAAATATAGGGTGATTCAAACAGCATTAAACCTAGGTTATCCATGCGTAAGTCTTGAAAACCAATCTATAAAGAAACCACCACAATTAGTTGGACAGCACTGAAAATGTTCAACACAGGCTCTTCAGGTCACACTGCTTCCAGGGTCTGATTCACCCCAGGCCCTTTGCACATCCCTGTTAATGGCTGACATGGCAACAAGAGGTATCTCTATGAAAAGGTACCAACAGAAGGTTCTTAACTACATGTTGTCAAACAACTTGTTTCTGAGTAGCACGTTTTTGAAAATGTTCAATGCCTTCTGAATTATATGTTCTGAGCAGTATTATTCACATATACTCACTACTCCTTTCTTAAAGGATTCCCCCTTCCTTCAAAGTGATGTAAACATTTTTTGAGTTTAAACACGGACATGTCTCGGAAAGGATCGCGCTGCGCTGAGCGGTAACAGGGGCTCATTCAGTGGCCTGTAGTCTCAGAATCAGAGGAAGGAGAGAGAGTTCTAGTCTAAGCCCTTGTTTTGATGGAAACTATGAAGAAACTGAGACCCAGTGAGGCCGAGTGACTTTCTCAAGGTCAAAAAGCATGAGAGGGATTAGAACTCACGTCTGTGTGAAAGCTGTTCCCACCCTTGGATGTGCTGGCAGGGTGAGACTCAGAGCACAGCCGCACAGTTCAGGCCCAAATGGTCCCCACTCCTGAACCAAACAGCAAATGGTACACCTTCCCTGGGAATACGCCACCCTACTCGCCTGCTGATTACAATGTCCTTGGCTCCTTCGCTCTGTGCAGGAGATCCCAGCCAAGTATCCTTGCCGAGGAACTCCCAGCTTCAGTTCTGGGGGTCCCTGGGCACTCACTTGAACATCATCGGTTCAAAGAAGAAACACTTCCTCTTTCTACACACATGCCTTTTTTTTTTTTTTTTTTTTTTTTTGCTTTCTAAGGCCACGCCCACAGCATATGGAGGTTCCCAGGCTAGGGGTTGAATCAGAGCTGCAGCTGCCGGCCTACACCACAGCCACGGCAACGTGGGATCCGAGCCGGATCTGCGATCTACACCACAGCTCATAGCAATGCCGGATCCTTAACCCACTGAGCGAGGGCAGGGATGGAACCCACAACCTCATGGTTCCTAGTTGGATTTGATTCTGCTGCACAGGACCTCCCATAACTTCTCTTTTTACAAAGTTTGAGACAAGAGAGTGTCATCCGTTGGATACAAAAAAAAGTACTCTGCTCTAATAAGCCAAGATGCCCTTGCTGGCAAGACATTATGAACAACTGGCAGGGCAACAAGAGACAAAATAGTCTGTTTTGGATTCTGTTAAAAATGAGAACGTCACATACTATAAGTAAGTAAAAACATTAAAATGATAACAATATTATCATTACTTGTATTAAAACAACAATTACATTTTCTCTTATGTTCTTACCTTATTCCTCTAATGGAAGAGGCTGTAAAATTCCATTCATGAATTTGTTTCTGCAAGTAGCAAAGACAAAAGTCAGTAGCTTGATCTTTTCTGTGCAAAGCATCATTTTTGGTTTCATTGTATAGTCAATCACTTCTGCTAGCTTTTTTTTTTTTTTTTTTTTGTCTTTTTGTCTTTTTGTCTTTTTAGGGCCACACCCGCAGCATATGGAGGTTCCCAGGCTAGGGGTCGAATCGGAGCTGTAGCCGCCGGCCTACACCACAGCCACAGCCACAGCAACATGGGATCTGAGCCACGTCTGCGACCTACACCACAGCTCACAGCAACGTCGAATCCTTAACCCACTGAGCGAGGCCAGGGATCGAACCTGCAACCTCATGGTTCCTCGTTGGATTCGTTAACCACTGAGCCATGACGGGAACTCCCTGCTAGTGTTTACCTTGAGTAGAATTTAGGGGTTAAAGCAAGATACTCTGCATAACTTGGAACGCCAGAAACATTTTCTAATGTACTGTAAAAATTCATTTGTATCTGTCATCCAGTTTAGAATAATCTAAATTTGAAACAGAAACAACAAGCACACAGTATGTACACAGTAAGTGTGGCCTTTCATCTTTTGTCAACATATCAGGAAAACTCCCAGAACAGTCTACCCAAGCTGAATAACCCACAAAAGTGTTTGAAAAGCAAACATGTGGCAGACCCAGTGTTCGCCCATCTTTATTTTTTCTCCCTGGGTATATCCACATTTCCCAGCTTCCTGTGCAGCTAAGTAGGGTCATATGCTGGTGTTCTGACCAATGGGAGGTGAGCGAGAGCGCTATGGGCCACTGGGGGGCCTGGCTCATAAAAACCTCCCCAGCAGTCCCCTCCTGTACATTCTCTTTCCCCATCCACTACCAGATGGAATGGGAACCCTGCCCATCGGGACTTGGCATGAGGCATAGATAAACCTTTACCATGTTAAGACACTGATATTTGGGGGTTGTCTGTCTTAGCATCTAGTCTACGATGACTAATACAAAGACTAACTGGGATTTCAATCTAGACAAGACACACTTAAAAAAATAGGAGTGTCTGTCGGTCTTCTCCACCACCATCTCCTGCCTTTAAACTGCACAAAGCAAAGGTTTGGAAGGAATATTTGAATTCCCAGTTTCACAACCACCAAAGGCTACAATGCCAACACACTGCAAAAAAAGAAAAAAAAGAAGAAGAATAACTTGGCATAAAAGCCATTTGGTTAGCCTGAGGAATGCCATAAACGACCAGCTAAGCTTCTCAGAGAAGTCTGAGAGCTAAATGACTGAGCATATGGCTCAGGAGAACAGCCGCAAGCAGCCAGGTGACAAGTTTCTTGCCATCCTGCAACAACGGCGACCAGACAGCTGGTAGGATGGTTTCCAGTGGGAGAAGATCCATTTCGACATGTCGATGTGGCAACCTACTCTGTGCCAGGCAACCTACCAACACCAAGGATATGACCTAGAACAAAAGCCCTCATGGGGCATACCTTTGAGTGAGGGGAGATGGGCAATAAGTCAAAGAGTATTCAAAGAGAACGGTGGAGGAGTTCCCGTCGTGGCGCAGTGGTTAACGAATCTGACTAGGAGCCATGAGGTTGCAGGTTCGATCCCTGGCCTTGCTCAGTGGATTGAGGATCTGGCGTTGTCGTGAGCTATGGTGTAGGTTGCAGACGTGGCTTGGATCCCTCACTGCTGTGGCTGTGGCGTAGGCCGGCGGCTACAGCTCCGATTCGACCCCTAGCCTGGGAACCTCCATATGCTGCGGGAACAGCCCTAGAAAAAGGCAAAAAGACAAAACAAAACAAAACAAAAAAGAGAATGGTGGAGGGTGAGAAGTGCTATGAAGACAAATAATACAGGGAGGGGCATTAAGGTGGGGCAGGAAGTCATGACATTTCAAGCAGAAAGCTAAAGGGGGTAAGGAAGTGAGCCACGTAGATAACTGGGGTACCAGTTCCAGCCCGTCGAAACAGCAAGTGCAAAGGCCCTGAGGCACCTGTGTGCATGGTGTGCCTGGGGACAAGCCAGGAGGGGAGGGAGACTGGAGTGGAGCAAGTGCACGGGGGATGGGGGGTGGGGTGGGGTGGGAGATGAGGTTGGGGAGGTCATGCCTGGCTCTGGAGGCCATCATCAGGGCTTTAGCCTCTACTCTGTGTGCGAAGTCACTGAGGACTGTGGGAGATGCAAGTGTAGGAAACCATGAAAACCATCACATCAGACCCCTCCAAGTAGAAAGACGGGGTATGTTTCAGAGGAGAGGTGGGTTCCAAGTCACTGCATGAGAGCAGGTGGTGGAGAACAGGAATCTGCCTTCGGATTCAGGTACAGAAAGAGGAAGCAGGGCAGATGCGAGAGAGCCTTGTCTGACTCCCACACACCTGCAAGAGCCTGCATGTATATAGAAAGTTCAGCCACACAAGTTTTCAAAGTGTTCCCAGATGGTAAGTTTACTCGAGGGTCGCTTTAGGGGAACTTCTTGGTTTAGGAGGAAGATTTACTGGTTAAGAAGTAGACAAGGAGGGAGTGGGAGGGACTGGGAGCTTGGGGTAAAGAGATGGAGACTGTTGCCTTTGGGATGGATTAGCAGTGGGATCCTGCTGTGTAGCACTGGGAACTCTGTCTAGTCACTTATGACGGAGCACGTAATGTGAGAAAAGAGAATGTACACATATATGTGTAAGTGGGTCACCATGCTGTGCAGTAGAAAAAGTACATATATAAAGAAATTTAAAAAAATAAAGTAACCAACACGAACCTCCCCTCTTTTCCTTTATTTTTATTTTTTTTCCATTGTAGCTGGTTTACAGTGTTCTCTCAATTTTCTACTATACAGCAAGGTGACCCAGTTACACATGCATGTATCCATTCTTTTTCTCCCATTATCCTGCTCCATCAGAAGGGACTAGACATAGTTCCCAGTGCTACCCAGCAGGATCTCGTTGCTCATCCATTCCAAAGGCAATAGTCTGCATCTATTAACCCCCAATTCCCCTTCTTTTCCTTTATATCATAATCAATAGGCATTTGGGTGGGGTTCCTGCTTTGCAGGTACCATGGATATAAAAGTATAAACGTCATACATAGGCTTGCAAGGCCGTTGTGGAGACATTTTGGAAAACTGATACATAAGCGAGAGGCTGTCCTCTGTGCATGATACAGACAACTGGGTGGCCAAGTGCATTCAGTGGCAGGAGGGCAGGGGTCGTTAGAGTCACCTGAAGCACAAGTTAGGACTTGGATCATTGCAAGAATGAACTGCAGGGAGGGAGAAGGAGCAGAACAAAACTGGAGATGAGAAGCCCCGCAGGGCCGGCTCAGGGGAGGGTGAGATGACAGGCAGTTTGGTTGGGCCAAGGGTCAGAGAGTCAGGGGCGGGGGGCAGGGTTCCATAAGGGCTCGATGCTCAGTGAAAGAGCTTGAGTTTTATTTGGATCCACTAATGATTGGGGAATATCAAGAGAGCCACTATAAGCATTTTTAAAATTATCACAAAACTGTTTTTGCTGTTGTTGGTTTTTTTGTTTGTTTGTTTGTTTTTTTTTGCTTTTTAGGGCCGCACCGGGCATATGGGGATTGAACTGGAACTACAGCTGCCAGCCTACACCACAGCCACAGCCACGCCAGATCTGAGCCACGTCTGCGACCTACACCACAGCTCACGGCAACACCAGATCCTTAACCCCCTGAGCGAGGCCAGGGATCGAACCCGCAACCTCATGATTCCTAGTCAGATTCGTCTGCCTCAGGATCTCCTGGATACTGACTCAGCCTCCACCCTCCCACACCCAGAAGGCAGACTTTGGTTGTGGAACTTTTTGTGTTAAAAGCATAGACTTTTTTTTTTTTTTTTTTTTTTTTTTTTGCCATACCCATGGCATGTGGAAGTTCCTGGGCCAAGGATCAAACCTGAGCGATGGCAGGGACCCTGGCTGCTGCAGTGACAACACCGGATCCTTAAGCTGCTGTGGCACAAGGGAAGTCTAAGCATGGGTTTTTTTGTATAAGATGTTCCAGGTGCTAGTATAAGTATCAAAGGCATTCTTCAAAAGAGCTTTCCTGGAGTTCCCTTCATGGCTCGGCAGTTAACGAACCCGACTAGGATCCATGAAGATGTAGGTTCGATCCCTGGCCTCACTCAGTGGGTTAAGGATCCGGTTTCACCGTGAGCTGTGGTGTAGGTTGCAGACTCGGCTTGGATCTAGTGTTGCTGTAAGCTAGCGGCTGCAGCTTTGATTCAACCCCTAGCTTGGGAACCTCCATATGCTGTGGGTGTGGACCCCCCCCCCAAAGAAGAGCTTTCCAAAAGCAGCAGCCCCACCTGTATGGGCAGCAATGGTGGCCACTAGGCACCTGTTGGCGACTTTGGGGTCCAAGAGAAGCTGCAGGAGATATGCTGCATTTGCTCCTTCTCTGTGCAGGCTCCTTGCATCACTCTCCGGGGTGCAGCCTGCAGCAGCCTGGGAGGCCAATTTTGCACATCTCTTCCTAACCCCATGCTCAGTGACCTGACATAGGTTGCTTGGGACTGGCCATGCTGAGTGTATTTACACCACAGAAGTCAGTAAACACTACAAATCGGCCCTCTGTTCCTGCACCCCCTGGAGAGCTGGTGGTGGAACATTCACCAGCCTACATTTCTGAATTCTTGGCTGGTGGACCAGAACTTCATCTCATCTTACAGCGGTGCTGTCTGCAGGTGAACGTGCACCTGTGTGCGCTCGCTTCCCACTTCCCACCGCCCATCAGGAAAAACTGCAACTCCATATAGAGAAATGTCATTTTACTCCCGGCTAATCTGCTTGGTTTCACAATCTGCAGAATTTCAAAAATGTAAATGAAGGCAAAAGCTAAGGCTCCTTCTCAAAGAAAAAAGGCAATTTATATTTCTCTCAAACATTTGCTCTGACAACTACCAAGCACTGCGCAAAACATTTCATCAGTCAAGGAAAACTAGCATTTGCTGCTTATATAGTTCTTTCCATTTCTTATTACGGATTCTATACAAACAAAATAAAACATTTACAACTAGTGAGATAGTATATGTACCGATGGAAATTTCCACGAAAGGCCTGCAGCCATTCTAAGTTTGTAGAATGCCATGAGAATAAAACCATTCTGCTCTGAAACTATGAAGTCACTTTAATAGGATTAGGCTTTCCCACAACTGCTTGTCAAAATATGAGGTGTTCTGTTACCTCTGTCAATGCAATAGTGAGATTACAGACCAACATTTGGAAAAGTCTCTTGTGTCACAGTGGCATCAATGACACAGGAACATAAATAAGGTTGACTTCTAGTACAAGCGTTCTGGGCTTTCCCTGGCGGTCTAGGGGTCAGGACTTGGCACCTTCACTGCTACGGCCTGGGGTCAACCCCTGCTCTGGGAACTGAGATCCCACATCCACTGCTGCACATGCCCCAGCAAAATAAATAAACAGATACAGAGAAGGAATTCCAACACTGAGGACAGGGTGCTTCATGGCGGTAGCATGAGGAGGGGGGAAGCAGGACTTTGTGGGGTAGGGGCAGGCTCAGAGTCTCTTCTTTGTTGCATGGTTAATTAGGTGTGTTCACTTGGTAAAAATGCATCAAATTGTACATTTCTGAGTTATGCACTTTTTCTGTGTGTATGTTACACTTCAAGAAAAGGTTAAAAAAAAAAAAACCCAAAGAGGCAAATTTAATAGAAAATGCATGCATTCTTCGAATGAGATATATCTGTACCTTACTCTAGCTTTTTCTCCCCCATATATATCTATGTTATATATATATAATGGATATATGTATACACACATTCTACACACATATCGGAGCTTAGAGAAAGGGCTAGATGGATATCCACCACAACACCCCGGATGGGGCTACACAGACCAGGTGTGAGGCATTTAGAAGGACTTGCACTTCATTCCTTAACCACTTCCTCATAGTTTAACCTTTTTTTAACAAGCTTGTATCTGTATCCATTCACACATATATATACACACACAAACACACATCTACACATATAATATGTGACCCCCAGGCACACATATAATATATATATGTATATATGTGTGTGTCTGTGTGTATATATACATACATACACACATGCACATAGGTATACTATGTATGTGTGTGTATAATACATACATACTATACACACATAGGTACACATATAATACATACGTATGTATAGATGTGTATTATGTAGATTTATATTCACACACATGTGTATATATAATGGAAAACCCTGCTTCCTTTCTTCCACCTGTGACTGCACTCCCTCACACACGCCTATAACTCAGAAGTTAGGCAAGGATGCCTGTTCTTTTATTTATTAATTTTTTCCTTTTATCGACAATGAGTTTTATTTTTTTCCATTATAGCTGGTTTACAGTGTTCTGTCGATTTTCTACCGTACGGCAAGGCGACCCCGTTACACATACAGGTATACATTCTTTTTTCTCCCATTATCATGCTCTGCCTGTTCTTTTATTTTTAATTTTTTTTTATTTAAAAATTTTTTTTTGTCTTTTTGCCATTTCTAGGGCCGTTTCTGTAGCATATGGAGGTTCCCAGGCTAGGGGTCAAATCGGAGCTGTAGCCACCAGCCTACACCACAGCCACAGCACCTCGGGATCTGAGCCGTGTCTGCAACCTACACCACAGCTCACGGCAATGCCGGATCCTTAACCCACTGAGCAAGGGCAGGGACCGAACCCGCAACCTCATGGTTCCTAGTCGGACTCGTTAACCACTGTGCCACGACGGGAACCCTGTCTGTTCTTTTAAATACTATGATATAGTTGACTCTCCCACTTGAACAGTGAATTTTTCATTCAATAATACAGAATAAAGAAGCCTGTTTATGATTTTTTTTTCTTACCATTTCCGTGGGTGAGACATGCCACAGAGAAACCGTCCTCTCCTCAGCTTCACTGTTGATAGAGACATACGAAGGCTGGTAGACTTTGGTTGGTTCTATCACCAGGACCTAAAAGGACAGATTTCTGTGATGCATGGGAACATGCCGCATAGATTCCCCTGCCCAGTGAGGAGGCTGGAAGCTCTGGACTCCACAGACACTCTTCAAGGACCTACTAGGCCCCAAGGCTGCTCTAGGACTGGTGGATGTGGCAGCCCACCACGGAAGTCCCTTTCCTGCGAGAGGTCTGTGCTCTGATGGGGCAGACAGCGTAACCCACAGCTAAGGATACGCATTAGGATAACCTCTGAAGAAAATAAGGCAGAATGAAGATGAGGGAGGGACACTTTTTTACACAGCGTGGCCAAGAACAGCCTTCCTGAGGAGGTGACAGAGAAGAAAGAGGGGGCATTCCCATCGTGGCTCAGTGGAAACGAATCTGACTAGCAACCATGAGGATGCAGGTTCGATCCCTGGCCTCGCTCAGTGAGTTGGGGATCCGGCATTGCCGTGGGCTGTGATGTAGGTCACAGATGCGGTTCGGATCCCACGTTGCTGTGGCTGTGGTGTAGGCCGGCAGCTACTGCTCCGCTTCGACCCCTAGCCTGGGAACTTCCATGTGCCTAGGGTGCAGCCCTAAAAAGACAACAAAATAAATAAATAAATAAGAAAGAGGAAGGCTACAGCTTTTGAAAGAAATGAAGACGTGAACTAGATGATGCACAGGTAGGTACCCGAGTTTGAAAAAAATGCAAGAGGATGAAGAATGAAGTGACATTCCATCTGTCCTATTTTATTTTACTGGGGGAGAGCAAAATATAGCATCTCTTACTGGAAGAGGAGAGAAGCAGGATAAGAAAGCAGGGGCAAGAGACAGAGAATGAATTCCCAAAGCAAATAAAACAACATGTTTATTGCTAAACCTGGGTAGAGATCACACGAGTGTCTGTCCTGCTATTGTTTTGGTGTCTTTCTGTAGGTATGAAATATTTCTCATTAAAAGAAGATTTAAAAACGTATTACCCAGGAACAAAATCATCATCATTTCACACGATGTAATCTTTTATGAGATGTCTCATGAAATGTTGAACACTGAATGTTCACAAAAGCTCATGACGTGAATACAAACCACCACCACCTGAAGTGCAGCTTCTGGGATGCCTAGATGACTCCTTATAAGTTGATCGTAAAAGTGAAACAAAAACTCAGTGAAAAGCTAAATGTCATTTGGCTTTTCAATAAAGTTTCAAAAATTAATTAGGGGCCCTGGAGACAAACCAAAGCTCAACAGGAAACAGCCCTGAGTTC
Organism: Sus scrofa; assembly: GCF_054392235.1. Lineage (NCBI taxonomy): Eukaryota > Metazoa > Chordata > Mammalia > Artiodactyla > Suidae > Sus > Sus scrofa. The sequence continues at coordinate 19,418,446 of NC_139401.1, forward strand.
CACGATTTCACGGTTAGTGCTTCATTGCTTTGGAGCAGTTTCTCCCCCTGAGTACTACGGACATTTGGGGCTGGATAATGTTGTGTTGGGGGTGGGTGGCTGTCCCGTGCATTGTGAGGGGTTTCATGGCATCCTTGGCCTCCACCCCACCACCTGGCAGTAGCAACACCTTCCCCAAAGTTGTGACAACCACAAGTGTCTCCAGATATTTCCAAATGTCTTCTTGGGGACAAAACCACCTCCACTTGAGCACCACTATGTTAGAAGATGTAGCCAACTTTTTCTACTGGGTTGATCTCTCACTGGATGGTTCTACGCGAGACTGATGGATATCTTAACCTTTTCAATTACTCTACGGTTTTTTTCTTCCTTTCAGAGTATTCAATAATGAGATAGTACCAACCCCAGTTGCTTTCTTTAAAGTTATGGTTATAGCATCTCTTACTGGAAATCTGAGTCCATTAGTAACTTCATTTGTGGCCTCGAAAATGATATCTAACCAGAAGTTCAGCCGTTCTTGCCTGGGCGAATGTTCAATAATAGGTTTCTTGAAGCGCTGAATTAATAACAAGTTCTGAACTAATGATCGCAGGTACCTGGAAAAGTCACAAGCACCAATACATTAGATTCCCAAAGAAATGGAATTCAATTCAAATCCCCTCAAGTTTCCCAAAAGCTTTATTCACTTAAATTCATATTGCGTGGTGAGTGTTTCTTAATAATCTGGCAGCTACACACTTAATTAAAAGAAACCCAAATGGGGCAAAATAAGCTTGTCCAGCAAAATCACACAACATGGCTTTTTACCAACACTGGGCTAAACCTCAATTTTGGTACAATGTGTTCAAAGCACCGAGACTGGCAAGCATTTGCTATCTTCATTAACAAGAGCAAGTGGTTTGAAGTTGAAAGCAACTGCAAAATGACAAAACTTCAAACTCAGTGTCTTTTTCTTTTCTAACTACCCTTTTTATGTTGAGGTAATTATAGATTTACATATAGTTGTAAGAAACAAGAGAGAGCCTATGTACCCTTGGCCAGATTTACCCCAGTGGTAATATCATGCAAAATTCTCAAAAAATACCACCATCAAGATACGGACATTGGTCCAGTGTAGACAGAAAATATTTCCATCATCACAAGGATCCCTCATGTTTCCCTTCTATAGCCATGCCTCTTCCCTCCATCCCCTCCTTGATCTTCGGCAAGCACGAATATTAAACTCAGTGGGGTTTTTTTTTAAGCCATTAGATCGGAGCTGGTAGATTTTGACTTTATGAGGTCTTCAATCTCACCGCCCCTTTGCTATCTTCAGGCAAACCGAACTTTTTGAAACATAGCTGCCGTGCAATGGTGGTCACCTCCTCTCTGGTAGTGAATGGGGCTGGGGTGTGGCAGAGATGGTTCCACTGACAGTATCAGAGTATTACTTTGCCCTTTGAGGATAATGTCTGGAGCCATCCTGGGAAAGCAGATAAGCTAGGCTCTGCTGGACCTGCTTGGGTACCATGTAGTTAAAGGATTAACTCGACAGGATTGGCTTATCTCAACTATACATTCCAAAGAGAGATTCGGCCCTTTAGGCCCTTTATTGGCTTCTCAGCAATCACTTTTAAGCCCTTGGACTATCCTGCCTGATAGGAATGTCTCTGTCTACCTGGGGCCTTGTGCCTTGCCACGTAGTTTATGCTAACAACATGATTCATGGTGGGACCCTTGGGCCATGTCTTATCAATGGGATCTCCAGACAGGCTGGGGACTCAGTGACTAAGGTCAGCCACATACATGTTTCATGCCTACATAATTGAGCCCCAATAAAAACCCTGGATACCAAGGCTTGGTGGGCTTCCCTGATGGGCAATAACTGGTGCATGTGGTCACACATCATTACTAGGAGAATTAAGCACTGTACATATGACTCCACTAGGGGATGACAACTGGGAGCTTGTGCCTGGTCTCTCCTGAGCTTTGCCCTATGCGCTCTCTGGCTCTGTTGATTTTAATCTATATACTTTTATTGCAATAAACCATAACCCTGAATATAACAGCTTTTCTGAGTTCTGTGAGTTCTTCTAACAAATCCAGAACCTCGGGATGGTCTTGAACCCACAACAATAGGCACCAGCACTGTAAGTCAGTCCAGGTTCTGATGTAATAGGAATGTATTCAAGCCTCTGATCTCCACTGCAGAGAGTCAGCTCTGTACGGCTCAGAGGCAGCAATGCACCTTAACATTAGAATCCTGGAAACAGCAGCCACTCTAGGAGGGCTGTAAGCTCAGCCTGCCTCTGTGTTCTCTTAGCTTCAGAAAACTTTTGAGAAGTTGATATGGTTTAAGGACCAGATTTAAGTACTCCAGATGGGGAAGAAATAGGGTCAAACTGGATATGGCCTGTGATAGTGAGATTCCTACCCTTGGGAATCCAGGTTGGTTCACTCAGTTTAGAAATAAAAGGGGACAGATGAACATGGATCATTAAGTTTTTAAATTATGCAAGTTATTCAAATGCATTTTAGACAAACAGTTAAAAGGCAGACTAAGGAGTTCCCATTGCAGCTCAGGGGGTTAAGAACCTGGTGTTGCCATGAGCTGTGGTGTACGTTGCAGATGTGGCTCAGATCCTGTGTGGCTGTGGCTGTGGCTGTGGCTGGCAGCTGCAGTTCTGATTTGACCCCTAGTCTGGGAACTTCCATATGCCACAAGTGCTGGCAAAAAAAAAAAAAAAAAAAAGATTAAAAAATTCTTATAAGCATACCTCTGAGTTCCTGAGATAACTACTATCAAGATATTGGAGAAAATCCGTCTTTCATTATTTATTCATTATACAAATATCTATTGAGCATCTATTATGAGATGACAGGAAGCAATAATATAACCACAATTCTAAGGGAACTTAACGTCTAGTGGGAAGTCAGCTGTGGCCCAACATTCCCAGACCCTCCTTTGAATCACACCCCAAACAATAGGTTTTTAATTAAAATGAGTCCATAGAGAACAGTAGTTCTCAAAGTGTGGTCCCCTGGTCAGCAGCGACAGCTTGTAATTTGTCAATACAAATTCTCAGGCCCCACCTTAGACCATGTGAACCAGAAATCTTAAGGGTGAGCCCAGCAATCTGTGTTTTAATCTGATACACGCCAAAGTCTCAGAACCACTGATACAGAAAAATATACCCTGCATCTGGCTTTCTTATTCTATGATAAACATGAGCACGCTTCTGTGTCTCCAAGTATTCTTTCTTGCACATTGTAATGGCTGTATATGGGCTAACCCAGAGCCACTGCTGGGTCACCATTGTCTTTTCGCTTTTTTTAGGGTTGCTCCGGCGGCATATGGAGGTTCCCAAGCTAGGGGTCCAATTGGAGCTGTAGCCGCCGGCCTACGCCACAGCCATAGCAACTCGGGATCCAAGCCACGACTTCGACCTACACCACAGCTCGGGGCAACGTGGGATCCTTAACCCACTGAGTGAGGCCAGGGATTGAACCCTCAACCTCATGGTTCCTAGTCGGATTCGTTAACCACTGAGCCAGGACGGGAACTCCTGGGCCACCACTGTCTTGAATACATCTATCATTAGTCTTCTGCTTCCCGTTTTCATTTATGATAAACATCATTTTCTTGGTGTGCTTTTAGCTTTACTGTCTTCTTTCTCACAAATGCACAATACGTACTAGTACCAAGAATGTCTTGTTCTTGAGAATCAGGTGACCTGAAAAAATTCATAGGACTGAGAGTTTCATTGTGGAGACACAACATATAGGGATATATATTTTGTTTGAGTGTGTGTGTGTGCCTTTCCCTGTCTTCACATAAAACCAAGCGAGCCCCAGAGCTGCTCTTTCTGCTCTAACTTTGCTTTAATGAAGATGTGAGAAGGACACATAGCAGTTGTTACTCTTTTTTTTTTGCATTCACACCTTCTCCTCCTGGGGGAAACATATCAGGGCAAGATCAGATATTGACACGGGTGATGCAAATGCACAGACATGACTCACCAGACTGGAGGTTTCAGTTTGAACAACCTCTCTGCCGCCTGGACAGCCTTCCCAGCATCACTGGCCAACATGCTGACGCTGAAAAACTGACCCACATCCCAGTAATTGTTCATTTTTTCCAAGCTCCCCTTTCTTCCCAATAAACTGTTCAGCCGGACACCTTGAAAATCAGAATTTTAGATTCAGTTATGAAAACTCTTTCTAGTTTCTATCGTAGTTCAGCCTTGAGATAAAGGAGAAAGTGGGCATTTTATTTGGGCGACTGCCTCAGGTGTGCCATCGGAGACTAACTGTTCCTTTTGAAATACAGCACTGGTCATTTAAACATACTTTTTAATGCTGAAGTTGTGTTGCCAGAACATATCTGCAGTAATAAATAGCTTTACCTATTTTTCTTAGTTCCATGGAAGTTTCAAATTGTTGTCCAGCAACTATCAGCAAAACTGCAAGGTTAATTCCTGAATAGAGAGAGGACTGGAGCTCAAACCCTTTGCGATACCTGTAATTACAGAACCACCAAATTCCTATTATATCACTTTATTATGATAGACAACAAAAGTGTAAATGATGTAAAAATATCCCCAACCCCCACTCATGTGTACAAACAGTCACATGCATCAGTCTAATAGCTTCTTAAAAATGTCATGACAGCAACACAGTAACACTAGGGAGTTTAAAAATCTTCATCAGGCTATATTTTTAATTTTTATGTATTATTATTATTATTATTTGCCTTTTCCAGGGCCGCTCCCACGGCATATGGAGGTTCCCAGGCTAGGGGTCCAATCTGAGCTGTAGACACCAGCCTACGCCAGAGACAAGCAACGTGGGATCCGAGCCGAGTCTGCAACCTACACCACAGCTCACGGCAACGCTGGATCCTTAACCCACTGAGCAAGGCCTGGGATCGAAGCTGCAACCTCATGGTTCCTAGTCGGATTCGGTAACCACTGTGCCACGATGGGAACTCCAGGGTATATTTTTAAAAATAAAAGCCATGATCATCACATAAATAAGGAAACTATATTAAAGGATATAAAAGAAATATAAAACCTATTATAATTGCACCCCCAAAAGTAAACCCCAATTTGATGTTCAAAGTTCACTTTTCAAGTTACACTCTGTATATTGAGCATTTTTTTTTTTTAGGGGCTGCACCTGTGGCATATGGAAGTTCCCAGGCCTGGGGTCAAATCGGAACTACAGCTGCTGGCCAACGCCACAGCCACAGCCAGGCGGGATCCGAGCCACGCCTGCGACCTACACCACAGTTCACGGCAATGCCGGATCCTTAATCCACTGAGTGAGGCCAGGAATCGAACCTGCAACCTCCTGGATCCTAGTCAGGTCTGTTAGCCACTGAGCCACGAAGGGAACTCTCCACTGAGCATTTTTTATTTTATGGAAATCACAACAGGTATAGGCTCTTCCTCTGCAGGCCATCTGTTTGTCTGCCTATATTGAAATGGAATTATTTCTTCACATATAAAGCAGTGCTGCCAAAATTCTGGATCCCAAAAAGCAGTGGCATATAGGGAGAGAAGGCAGGCATCAATTTCACTACAATAAAGAACAAGATGTCAGTTCCCATTGTGGCTCAGCGGGTTAAGAACCCAACTAGTATCCATGAGGATGAAGTTTTGATCCCTGGCCTCGTTCAGTGGGTTAAGGATCCAGCATCACCACGAACTTTGGTACAGGTCGAAGTTGCAGCTTGGATCCACTGTTGCTGTGGCTGTGGTGTAAGCTAGCAGCTCCAGCTCCAGTTCGACCTCTAGCCTGGGAACCTCCACATGCCATGGGTGCAGCCCTAAAAAAGACAAAAAGAACAAGATCCCCAACTGTGAATACCATTTTTTCTTGTTTTTTTGGCAGTGCCTGCAGCAAGCAGAAAGTTCCTGGGCAAGGGATCAAACCCGAGTCATAGCACTGACGACAAGGGATCCTTAACCCACTGCACCACCAGGCAATTCCAGCAAATACCATTCCCCAAAGGTAAACCATGCCATATTTAATTCCCTTACTTATTGTTTTTTCTACACATAAAATGTTCCTTTCTCTTCCATGAGCAAGTATAAATACCATGATCAAAGAAAAAAGGATTTGATTAACAAATTAATGGCACAAAAGTGTCTTTTTATAAACCAGGAGTGATCACTTGTGTGACAACAGGAGGATTAAACACCAACAAAACATTAATCATGGAAGGTAGAATTTATCAGTTAAATCTGATCATGAATCAAAGTATCAGGTAAAATCTGACTTTGAACTGTGGGGCATTAATTACAAGTATTCTCAGATGGACCAGAGTACATCAAGAAAGTCCTTCCAGAGTTCCCGTCGTGGCGCAGTGGTTAACGAATCCGACTGGGAACCATGAGGTTGCGGGTTCGGTCCCTGCCCTTGCTCAGTGGGTTGCTATGGTGTAGGTTGCAGACGCGGCTTGGATCCCACGTTGCTGTGGCTCTGGCGTAGGCCGGAGACTGCAGCTCCGATTGGACCCCTAGCCTGGGAGCCTCCATGTGCCGCGGGAGCGGCCCTAGAAATAGCAAAAAGACAAAAAAACCAAAAAAACAAAAAAAACAAAGTCCTTCCAACCCAGTCAATGAAATTCCAATACATTTGAAACCTTTCCTCTATCCCACCCCTCGGGGTATGTTTTGGGGATTTTTTTTTTTTCCTTATATAGCAGCACCTGCAGCATATGGAAGCTCCCAGGCTAGGGGTCAAATCAGAGCTGCAACTAGCAGCCTACGCCACAGCCACAGCAACGTGGGATCTGAGCCTCGTCTTCAATCTACTCCGCGGCTCACGGCAACACTGGATTCCTAACCCACTGAACAAGGCCAGGGATTGAACCCATATCCTCATGGATACTAGTCGGGTTCTTAACCCACTGAGCCACAATTCGAACTCCTCTTTTGGGGATTTTAAATTCCATATACTGCATTTGATTTTTTTTAAAATTTTCTTTTTACTATGAAAAGTTACTTGGGGAGAAGGTGATTTCTTTCTTTCTTTCTTTTTTTTTTTTTTGGAGGGCTGCACCCATGGCATATAGAGGTTCCCAAGCTAGGGGTCGAATCAGAGCTGTAGCTGCTGGCCTAAACCACAGCCACAGCAATGTGGGATCCAAGCTGCATCTGTGACCTATACCACAGCTCACGGCCAATGCTGGATCCTTAACCCACTGAGCAAGGCCAGGGATTGAACCTGTGTCCTCAAGGATGCTAGTGAGATTCGTTTGCGCTGAGCCACAAAGGGGATTCCAAGAGGGTGATTTCTCTATGCCTCTTATCCATAAATGTAATAGGCCCAGCTTGGTGACGGACAAGATTTGAACTTAGAGTTGGGATTGTAGTCCCAGATTTGTGTCTGATCAGGCCTACCATGACCTTGGACCAGCCCCTACATCCCTGAGCCGCACACCCCACATTTATATCTAAAAGCCAGATGAGGAGTTCCCGTCATGGCTCAGTGGTTAACAAATCTGACTAGGAACCATGAGGTTGCAGGTTCGATCCCTGACCTTGCTCACTGGGTTAAGGATCCAGCATTGCCATGAGCTGTGGTGTAGGTCGAAGACACGGCTCGGATCTGGCGTTGCTGTGGCTGCAGTGTAGGCTGGTAGCTGTAGCTTTGATTTGACCCCTAGCCCGAGAACCTCCATATGCCATGAGTGCGGCCCTAAAAAAGACCAAAAAAAAAAAAAAAAGTTTAAAAAATGGCCTTGACTGGGGGTGGTGATAGGAAAAGACTGGCAGAGAGTGAGGGAAGACTCACAAGAAGGCTGCATTGGGAACTGACTGTATGGGGAGATAAGTGAATGACGGTTATCAAACAATAACCTAAAGCATATGCGTAGAAGGCTAAAGAAAGATAGTGGGGAAAAAAAAAAAGACCACAGAAGCCATCCTTTGTGGAGAAAAACTGACTTCAGCCTTAGACATGTTGAGTCTTTTTTTTTTTTTTTTTGGCCTTTTAGGGCTGCACCTGTGGCATATGGAGGTTCCCAGCCTAGGGGTCCAACTGGAGCTACACCACTATATCACAGCCACAGCAACGCCAGATCCGAGTCGAGTCTGCAACCTATACCACAGCTCATGGCAACGCCGGATCCTTGACCCACTGAGCGAGGCCAAGGATCAAACCTGCAACCTCGTGGTTCCTAGTCAGATTCACTTCTGCTGCACCACGATGGGAACTCCATGTTGAGTCTTAAATACCAGCACCACCATGAGGTAGAACAGGTGGCCAAAGAGAAGGGTGAGGTGGAGCCAAAGCCTAGGACAGAGGTTAGGCTGGAGATCAGCTCAAGGTTCTAAGGTGTGGGAGTGAGTGGGATCATGAGGCATAAGCTGGACAGAGAGAAGAGGGTGGAGGATAAAGTCCAACATGTATGGAAGGCAAACAAAGAGGAGGGGGGAGAGGGGGAAAGAAAACAGAATTAAGTCAGACTGGAACAGTGACACCAAGAGCTCTTGTGACGCAAACAGATGATGTAGGCTGTTGTCTCTACCTTCAGAATTATGTCCCGGTTCTGACATCTCATCATTTTCATCACTACCACCCTGGTTCAAGCCACCATCAGCTCTTCTTTGAATTTCTGCAGGAGTCTCCTAACTGTTCCCTGCTTCTGCCCTTGCCCACGTGATAGATCATTTAGTAGCCACAAATTCCTCCCATCCTACTAAGCACATGCCTTTGTCATGTCGCCCACCCACAGGTGGCACGTATTTCTCCACCCCTTTGAATCTGGGCTGGTCATGTGATTTGTTTTGATCAAGAACATGTGGCAGAACTGATCTTGTGTGAGTTCCTGAGCCTTAAGAAGCTTTTTGGCTTCCACCTCCACTCTCTTAGAATGCCACACACCATGTAAGAGAGCTGGTCTACCAGTATCAGAACCACATATTAGAGAATGGAGGCTCCCCAGCAACAGCCAGCACCAGCTGTCAAATGTGTGTGAGGCCATCTTGGACCTTCCAGTCCTGCTGACTCTCCAGCTGACTGCAACTTGAGGAATGAGCTCAGAACTTAAGGAGTGGAATCAGCAGAGGAACTGCATGGGCAAACTACAGAATCATGAGAAACCATGAATCATTGTTTTAAGCCACTCAGTTTTGGAGATGCTTGTTATGAAGCAAATGATAGCTGATACATCCCCTAAAATGTATTCTTTGCATAAAAGTGAGAGTACTCTGGTTAAAATGCAGGTCAGATCTTGTCACTCCTCTGCTCAGATCACTCTAGCACTGTTTCATCTCACTGAGAGTAAAAGGGTCTTCTTCCTTCCCATTTCCTGCCACTCTCCTCCTTGCTCCTGTGTCACCAGCCTTGAGCATGTTCGGCATGCTTCCTCCTCAGCATCTTTGCCCTCATTGTCCCCTCCTCTTGGAACACAGTTATCTGCAAGGCTCATTCCCTCACCACCTTTATATCTTTATTCACCTTCACTGACCACTCTATATAAAACTGCAGACACCTCCTCCCAACCCTACTTTCTCTCTTCCCTGATTAACTTTTCCCCAAAGCCCTCACCATCAGCTGACATTCTATATATTTTATGGTATTTGCCTGACTTTCCTTACCAGCAGTGCAAGGCTGGATGAGGGCATGGATTCACATTTGCTGTGTCTTTATCCCCACCCTCTAAAAACTTTCTGGCATAGAGTAAACTCTCGGTAAATATTTGTTGGATAAATGAATGAATGAGGAATGAGCAGCTCACTGACAACATAATGCCGTGATGGTGGTGGAACAAGGTTCTGGAATGAGTAGCTGGGAAGGAGTGTGCTGGGCCTCCTTGCCTCTATAAATGCATGAACTTGTGGGAAGAATGTCACCAGCAGAAAACCCTATTTCTATTGGTTGCCTTCTGGAAAAAGGAATCTGGAAATTCCCAAACCACATTTATGGCATTTTTTTTTTCATTGCCAGCAAACAGGCACACACACACATAGGGAACAGACCTAGATCCATAGCCTTTGCAATTCTATTCTTTGCAGAGAGGCACATGCTACTGACTAGAGCTGAGGGTTTACCACTCAATGGCGCTGTCTCGGCTGGCATCATCTTTGCAGTCTGAATCCAAGAAGATGTCCTTGTAGATCCTCCCACACAGGCAGAACATGTCGGGGGCCGGGTGGTCACAGCTCTGCAAGACCTGGAGCATGACCTGCAGAGCCTTCTCACGATCACCTGTGGTGTTCCTCCTGAAGGAGTCACAGGATAAGACAAACGTCTGAATCAAGAGGCGGGAATAGAGACAGATGCATTCATCTGTGAAGGGCTGGTGCAAGGATGCTGTGTTTTAGCAGGAAAAAAAAATCTATATTTTATTTTTCATATTCAAATGAAACAATGGCTTAAGTTTCATACCAGTAAGTGTCACTCAGTCACACTCAGTCCTACCTGATCCTTTCTCTTTAAATTACACCTAGATTGGGGATGAAAACATACGTAGATCGATGTATTTGGCAAGACAGCAAAAACCAATATGGCAGCCTCCTGTCGCTGGATGGAGAGTAAGGAATTCAGATGCTAAGCATGAGTCATGAGGATGAGAGAGTTTGGTAAAAGGTTCTTTTGGAAAAGTGGGATGATCCCCAAATTCAGAAAGCCAAGATGAATTTATTTTTAGTTTTGCTTTTTAGGGCTGCACCCCACGGCATATGGAGGTTCCCAGGCTAGGCGTCTAATCAGAGCTGTAGCCACCGGCCTACATCACAGCCACAGTGACACGGGGTCTGAGCCAAGTCTGCGACCTACACCACAGCTCACGGCAACGCGGGATCCTTAACCCACGGACCGAGGCCAGGGATCAAACCCACAACCTCATGGTTCCTTGTCAGATTCGTCTCCACTGTGCCATGACGGGAACTCCGCCAAGATGAATTTAGAAATGGATCCTGAGGAAGAAAGGCTGGGGGAAAAATGTAATTGTAATGTATACATGTAAGGATAACCTGACCCCCTTGCTGTACAGTGGGAAAAAAAAAAATAGAAATGGATCCTGACATTTCTTGACCTCAAATGCCTTGCCATCTTCCAACAGGTAAGGACTCTAGTAATCTCTGCTATACCCACGGGAAAAGGAAATTATTTCGCTATTCATAAATCACAGTCTTCTCTACCATTAGATTATTTGGTTAAGTTTTCATTTTATGCACAGGAAATGGATTCCTTAGACAGTTGTTAAAATAATTTTTTGCCACAGAATAACTTGAGGTTGTGGATGTGAAATATTCAAAGTATTCCTGTCAAGGTTTGGAAGCACATATCCATCAGGAGTGAACACCAATTAAATCAACTATAGCTAATGATACTCACATTCACTTTATAAAATATTCAACATTATTAAAAAAAAATCAAACAACTTCTATGTAATACTGCTATGGGGCGATCTCTAGAATTACTGTTACGTCAAGAAAGCAAGGCGTTTAATATTGTGCAGAGAATGCTACCTTTTTATTAAGAAAAGAGGAGAGTGTGAATAAATATATATATATATATATATATATCTGCTTTCACTTCTTCAAAATAGAAGGATAAAATAAAAGGTAACAAAAGTGGCTACTGACAGAGGGAAAAAAATATGATGAAAGGGACATGGATAGATATAGGTTGTACTTCTTGGAATGTGACTTTGAAACTACCTAAGATTTTTACATAATTATAAGAGAAAATGAAATAATTTCTAAAATGTTCCTAAGCACACTGTTTGCCAATGAACATACCATTTGAATTTTGGGCTGGGGCAAAACCAAACAAATGAACCAACACACCTGATTGATGTCTTACCCACAAAAGAGAGAAATTAATATATTGCACTGTTTAAAACACAGCAATTTGTGTTTTCCTGAGGATATAGCTTCAGGAAAAAATATAAATGCAAATACATTTTTAGTAGTTTCCAACAAGCATACTGGCAGTGGAAATACTGGTACTGCTATCTTGAAATGAGTATATGGAGTTCCTGTCGTGGTGCAGCGGAAACAAATCTGACTAGGAACCATGAGATTGCAGGTTCGATTCCTGGCCTCGCTTGGTGGGTTAAGGATCCGGCATTGCTGTGAGCTGTGGTGTAGGTTGCAGACACGGCTCAGATCTGGCATTGCTGTGGCGTAGGTCGGCAGCAACAGCTCCAATTCACCCCCTAGCCTGGGAACCTCCGTATGCCACAGGTGGGGCCCAAAAAGACCAAAAATAAATAAATAAATAAATAACAGAAAATAGTATATACTTACAGTATAGAATACAATAAACAATGACATTACTTTAGTATCATTATGGAGCAGATTTTTCAGCCTAAGAAATACAAATATAAAATCAAAGTTAAACAAAAATCCTATGGTCCCAAATTTGAATGGGAACATCAGAATGAATCCATGATGTGGTTTTGCAAGCTCTGTCTACCAAAAAGGTCCTCAGCAATGATCAACTCGGTTGGAATAAGAACCTCCAAGCACTGATTGGGGTCTGTAAATATCCTCTCTCACTAAAGAAACCAGGACTCCTTGAAGGAATAGTGGATTCCATATATGCCTAAGATGATCCTGGAACATTTTAACACACACACAAAAGCAAAGAAGCGACGAAGCTCCCATCAGAAAGACTCAGGAACCAACTTGAATTAGTTTTTTGGCCAGAAAGGGGACAATCTGAGCATTCAGAACAATAACTACAAAGGACTGAAAGATATCTACTATCAAATGATGAGTGCATAATGTTCTTATAAACCTCACTGGTCACTTTTGGAGGATGCTAATAAACCAAGTCACTGTTCTTGAAAACTGATCAAGGAAAAAATAAGGATACAGCTTTCTTTTCCCACACAAAGTGTACACCAGGGTCATCAAGTCATTGATGAGGGAACATTTCTCTTTATAAAGTATTTGTGCTAATAATGCAGGAATTAATTATAAAATTCAAACATCACTATTTTAAAACCTGGAATGAAATAACAGATCTAGGCAATGTTTATCAAAGGCCACGAGCATCACAACAAGAGAAAAACTGATAAAGTATACAATCAACGATTACGTATTCTTTAAAAAAAAAAATCAATCCAGAATCTGACATAAGCCTCCAGGTCTAACTCCCGATTTATGGCGGTGTGGGGTGGGGGAAGGGACATACTCAATTATACCGCAGAGATGCAATCAACAAATCCAGAAATCTGGAAACTCTACAAGACAAATGCTTCATCAACAAATAAATAATAAGGAAAAGAATACATAAGAGAAGAGTAAACCTATATGCCAAATAATATAATAATCAAATGCAATGTGTAGACTTGGTCTGGGTCATGTCGGACAAACCCACCAAAAAGAAGGAGAGAGAGAGAGACAGACAGACAGACACACATACAATTTGGAAAATTTAAATATTGATATTAAGGAATTGTTCATTTTTAGGTATGATAATATAATCATGATTATGCTTTATAAAAGTGTCCTTAACCTTTAAAGACACATACTGAGCTCTGTAGTTGAAATGGCACATCTTTGCTTCATAACAAACCCAGTGTTGGGCCAGGGTGACTGCGTGGGAGTGAACGGGAGACAGAACTGGCTTATGATGATAATTACTGACGTGGATAAGGGATGTAAATGGAGGTTCATTATATTGTTCCCCACTTCTTTTTTTTTCCTGCTTTTTAGGGCCGCATCCTGGGAGGTTCCCAAGCCAGGGGTTGAATTGGAGGTACAGCTGCCGGCCTACACCACAGTTCATGGCAACACCGGATCCTTAACCCACTGAGCGAGGCCAGGGATCGAACCGGCAACCTCATGGCTCCTAGTTGGATTTGTTTCTGCTGTGCCACGACGGGAACTCCCCCACTTTTGCGTAATAAAAAAAAAAGGAAAATCTACTCACCCTGACTCAAACAATTCCACTTTTAGAATCTATAATAGAGAAGTACTTATTATAATACAGAAATATATAAGAAGTTTTGAACAAATGTTTCTTATGGCATTGTTCATAATAGCGAAAAACTGCTGATGATCCAAATATCTATTAACAGAAGAGTGATAAAATGTATTTTGTCAAAAACCAAACGATGGACTACAATATCATGTAACCCTTGGAAAGGGGCAAATCCATATGTAATTATACAGAATGACCCTAACACAGAAAAAAAAAAAAAAAAGCATGATCCCATTTTTGCAGCAAACACCATGTACATGAATGTTTATATGCAGAGGGCGACGTCTGGAAGGATACACGCTGTTCAAAAAAATCATTGCTGCGATTTGTACAAGGTGTTCTTGTGCATGTTTTACTAATAACTATTCTAATCAAGTAATAAAGAGATTATTCTTTTTAATTTCTTGGCAATTTTACAACAGATTCTTTTATGCTTTCTTTCCCGAGGACTTGTACCTCAAAAGACTGTTACATCATCCAAGAAGACAGATTAGTACCTAAAAGAGCCTTTCTCAACTGGGGTTCTGCTAGAGAATTAAGCCCTAGAGAAAATTATTTGATTATCGGGGTGACTATTTTCTCCATTTTCCTAAGGTGGGTACATAGCTAGTCCCACTAAGGATGTCCTAGAGAGTTCATTCAATTGATACAGTGAATGCCTTGGGGCATTAGAGCTTAATTCTCTTGAGGAACCAACCTGGGCTGAGAGGGGCTAATCTAGACACTTGGTGTTCTTCTGGAAGCCAGCGATAATTAAGCCTCTACTTCAACTCAGACTTTTTCTATTTTCTACCTTGGTCTTTTTCTAATACGCTGGATTTTCCTCTCTTTGTCCATAGAATCCAATTTTATCTACAAAGCAGATCTCTTGATGAACAGCCCACCATGATAATCTTTAATTTTTAAGAGCCAACAGATACCAACTCCACTCAAACTTACTAAAGCATTTAAATAATTTCTAGAGTCTGTGGCGAGAAAGTGAAAACGATTAAAACTTTAATGAGGTACAAAATTTCTACACGTGTTATGAGCCAGCTTTTGAGGTGTGAAATATTCAGGATTCTGCAAAGAATGTACTTAACTCTTTTACATGCTTAATTATTGATATGAGTTCAGCATTGTTTGGTGGGTTTTCTTTAGACCAATTTCATCAAGATTTCCCTTGGATTTTTTCATTAACTTGAAACTTTCCCTCTTACTCAAAACAAAAGGTCTTTTGAGGATAAACAAAACAAAAAAAATCAAATGTGTAAGAACTGAAAAGTAAAGGGATTTTCAGCTTAAAAGCTACTTTAAGACAGGTGCTAAATAGCTAATCCCTTTAGTGGTTATTAATCAGTTTTCCGATCTGCTTATCATTTTGAGATTCCCAAGTATCTAAGAACAAACCTATAGATAAACACTCCTGTGTTTAATCAGTCCAGCCACGTTTGTTTCCGACAAAAAGGCCAGTTCACAATTTTAAGTGAGGAAGTTAATTAAGACAGTGGGGTCTCAACCTAGGCAGCATATTAGAATTACCTGGGGAGCTTTAAAAACCTTGGTGACAGGTTGCACTTCAGACCAATTAAATCAGTCTTGAGATGGGATCCAGGCATCAGCGTTTCTTATTCTGGACATTCTAGTCTAGTAGGTCGGCT
Source organism: Sus scrofa (assembly GCF_054392235.1). Taxonomy (NCBI): domain Eukaryota; kingdom Metazoa; phylum Chordata; class Mammalia; order Artiodactyla; family Suidae; genus Sus; species Sus scrofa. The sequence goes on from NC_139401.1 coordinate 19,434,018, forward strand.
GAACCATCACTGCTAAATCCACTGATCAACTCTCAGTCCTTGTCTCATCTGACCTACCAGCAGCACTCTCTCCTGCCTGGACCACCTTCATGCTGCTTGCAGGATGTCACAGTTTCTTGACTTTTCTTTTACTGCAGTCTCATCTTCTGGTTCCTATTCATCTCCCTGATCCTTTACACTGGAGTGTCCCTAGCCACAACCCTTGGACTTTTCCTCTTCATCAGTATCTATACCAGATCCTTTGGTGACATCATCCAGTGTCATGATCTTCTCTTTTCTTTTCCTTTACCTCCCTCCCTCCCTCCCTTCCTTTCTGCACCCTTGGCATATGGAAGTTCCCAGGCTAGGGGTCAAAGCAGAGCTGCAGCTGCAGGCCTATGCCACAGCCACAGCAATGTGGGATCTGAGCCATGTCTGTGACCTACACCACAGCTCACGGCAATGAGGGATCCTTAACCCACTGAGCGGGGCCAGGAATCGAACCCACATCCTCGTGGATACTAGTTGGGTTTGTAACCTGCTGAGCCACAATGGGAACTCCCCAGTGTCATGATTTTTTTCAAAGTATCTATAGTCTTATGAGCCATACATTTCTATCTCCAGCCCAGAGCTCTCCCCTAAACTCCAGACTTAGTATTTCCAACTGCCTTCTCGGCATCTCACCTGCATACCTAATACCTCAAATTTAACCCGTCTAATGAAACTCTTGATCATCCCATCAAACCTGTTCTCACAATCTTTTTCATCTTACTTAATAACAGCCAGCCCATTCTTCCTATTATTCATGCCAAAAACTTTGGAGTCATTCCTCTAACACTCTTTAGTCAATCAACAGATTCTGTTGGCTTTTATTTCAAACCATATCCAAAACTGCCCTACTCCTCCTGACTTCCACAGTGACCACCCTGGTCCAAGTCACCATCATTTTCTACTTTGATCCTCGGCCCTCTACAGTCTATTTTCCACACAGCAGTCAAAGTGATCCTGCTAAGCTCTAAGTCAGATCATGTCACTCAACTACTCAAAACTCTCCATACAAATCCTATGATCGGATAAGAGGTTCACATCCAAAATAAAGCAACGCATACAACTCAAAGCAAAAAAACAAAAATATGATGAAAAAACTGGCAGAAGATCCAATAAACATTTTTCCAAAGAAGGCTATGAGATGCTCAACATACACAATCATCAGGGAAATGCAAAAACAGTGAGATATCTCCTCACACCTGTTAGAATGGCTATCATCAAGAAGACAAGAGTTAGCAAGTATTAGTGAGGATATGGAGAAAAAGGAACTCCTGTGCAGCATGATACACAGATACAGCATGATAACTATGGTTCACAATACCATATTTACTTAAAAACTGCTGCGAGTTGGTGGGAATGCACATTGGTAGAGCCATTATGGAAAACAGTATGGAGATTCCTCAAAAAATTAAAAATTGAACTACTCTATGATCCAGCAATTCCACTTTTGGGAATTTACACAAAGAATGCAAACATAATAACTCCAAAAGATATGTGACCCACATGTTCACTGAAGCATAATTTACAAGAGCCAAGATATGGAAGCAACCTAATTGTCCATCAGTAGATGAATGGACAAAGAAGATGTGAAAGAATGCACACACACACACACACGTATTTATATATTTATACACACACAATGGACTATTATTCAGCTATAAAAAGAAAGGAATCTTGCCATTTGCAACGACATGAATGGACCTTGAAGGCATTATGCTAAGTGAAATAAGAGAGAAAGACAAATACTGTATAATCTTACTCATATGTGGAATCTAAAACCAAAACCAAAAACACAGATATAGAGAATGGATTGGTGGTTGTAAGAGGCAGGGGTGGGTAGGAGATGGGCAAAATGGGCAAAGAGGGTCAAAAGTACACATTTCCAGTTATAAGTAAGTCTTGGAGATGTAAGGTACAGCATGATAACTATGGTTCACGATACCATATTTACTTAAAAACTGCTGCGAGAATTAGAAGTTCTCATCACAAGAAAAAAATGTTAACCATGTGCGGTGATGGATGTTAACTAGAGTTACTGTGGTGATCATTTCAATATATACAAATACACATAAATACATATACACATGTAAACAGTATATTCACATATTGAATCGGTATATTGTGCACTTAAACTCATATAATGTTATATGTCAATTACATCTCAAAAAAAACCAAACAAAACCTCTCCAGTGGCTCCTATCTCAGAACAAGCATCAGTTCTCTTATGATGTCCTACAAGGTTCTATAAGTTCCCAGTTATTTCTCCAACCTCATCTCTTACCATCTACCCACCCCCATCACCCCCCAACTCTGCTCCACTGCTCAAAACTCCCTGCTGTTTCATATGGTGATCCTTCTACCTGAAGTGTTCTTCCCCCGTATGTTTACATGGTAGGTCCCCTCATCTCTCTTTCATCTTTTTTCCCAAGTTACTCTCTTCTAAGTGAGGTCTTCTCCGAGCACTCAATTTCTAATTGCAACCTCCCTTTCCCACTGGCCCTATCATCCTAAACTGTGTTAATAACTTCACTTGTTTCGTCTCTCCCCATTTGAGAGTGTGAGCTCCTAGATGGAGGGATCTTATTGTCTGGTCTGTTTACTGCTGTGCCCCGTGCTTAGAACTGAATCCGGCACATTATAGGTGCTCAAAAAATGTTTGTCCAATGAGTGACGAAGTAAACAGGACTAAATGTACTGACATGGAAAGATCTCCAAGCATTGATTGCTAAGTGAACAAAGAAAATAACACAACATCTCCTGTATGGCCTTGCATTTAAAAAAACTCTGTAGTATGATCCAGTTTAATAGTATGGAAATGCATACAAAATTGTCTTAAAGGATATACAACAAAGTGATAAGAGAAGGTACTTTGGGAATATGAGTGGGATTAGATACTAGAATCATGAGAGACAGAAAGTTCCCATGTGGTGCAGCGTGTTAAGGATCCCACACTGCCACAACTGTGGTACAGGTTGCCACTGCAGCACGGGTTCGATCTCTGGCTTGAGAACTTAATTTTTTTCACAAGAACATATAAATATACTCATATGTTATTTATGCAATAAAATGGACATAGTACAAACAGAATATTGGGCTGGGAATCACACAGAGCTAGAGTCTGATTATTTTCAGCCTGCTAACCTCCCATTTGAATTTGGAGCAAGTTCCCTGTCCTTTCTGGGCCTCAGTTCTTCACCTGAGAAGCAGGTTTCACTTTATGTTTGAGCTCATCTCACAAGGTTACTGTGAGCTACAGGTCTGCCAAAGCATTGATTTATCACTAGCCATCCTGTCTGTCTGTCCATCTTTTCTATACTGTGTGTCTGTGAGAGAAAGTGCATAGGGTTGAAGACAGATAAGCGTTCCAAAAAAAAAAAAAAATTTCTTCTAAGCCAACTCTGAGAATTAACAAGCAGAAGTTCTCATGAGACCAGTATTCTTTTTAAAACAAACTTTCTCTTAGGTTGCCTATCAAAAATCTTTTAGGAGACTCCTGCTTCCAACTAGGACATAGAAGAGTGTCAAAGGCTTTTAACTCCTGTGGTAACAATAAAACCTCTGACAATATAAAAATTACACTGAATAGAAGGAAGAACTTTCTTGATTAAATGAATTGCAGAGAAAAATGAACCTTTCAGAGGTGAGCAGAGAGGCATGATAGCTTCCATTGTTGGGTGCCTGGTCTAGGTACCAATAAGTGGGAGCGAGAGCCTTTGAGAGAGAGATTTCATATGGACAAGGAGAAAATCAGCCAAGCTCGGAAGAGAATTATGGGCTGATGGCATCGAACGGGATCTGGAAGGGTCCCCAAGCAAACACACATCACTCAGTGTAACAACTCTCTTGCCTCACACACAGCCCCTGAATTATGCAAGGAAAGCCACGGTGCAGGCCAGGCTGAAAAGTGAGATACCATAGGCATTATCTCCGCTCTCAGATTCCGGGGCCCCGTAAAAATTGAATCCAAAGATAGCGGACCCAGGAACCCCAAACCTTTTCTGCTCAAATACTGACAGGACCAAAAAGGCAGCAGAGGGGCAAAAGGCTGGGGTCTGGGCTAACCACAAATGAAATCTAAGTAAAAGGAGGGTGCCTTCCCAACCCAGCTACCCTTTAGTAGAAATATGAAAAAAAAATCGGTCATACATACTCACTGCCAGACCTAAGAAAGGGTTCAAATATTCAGAATAATACAAAAAGCAAACTGAAATTATGTTTTACTATCCATTGTTCTTTTAGATAAAAACAGCCAGAATACAATACAATTATGAGATATGCACATAAGGAAGAAAACGGCCCGTAATCATTGTCTAAGTAGAAGCAGATCCAGACATGACTACTGCTGAATTTAGCAGATAAGAACTTTAAAACAACTATTATACACATAGTTTCTATAAATATAATATATATGTATGTGTGAAGTGAGAAGGTCTTTTGTAAGAGAAATGGAAACTCAGAAAACAAATGAACAGAAGCCCTAGAACTGAAAAATTCAAAATATAAAAAAAAAAACCATTGATGGGCATAACACCATACTTGAACACTACAAAGCAAAGGATCAGTGAATTGAAATACAGGTCAATTGAAATTATCCAAATGGGGCTGGAAGGTGGTGGAAAGTGGCTAAGGAAGGGCAAAAGATAACTCTGGGGGAGAAAGGTCTGTATCTTGATTGAAGTGGTAGTTACATGGGTGTATTTATTTGGCCAAAGTCTTACAATTGTGCACTTCAAATGGGTGCCCTTTATCGTATGCAAGTTATACCTTAATTATACCTCAATAAAGCTGATTTTAAGAAAACATAAAGGAGTTTTTGCTACAGTACGATGGGACCGGCTCTGTGTCTGGAGTGCTGGGATGCAGGTTCAATCCCCAGCCCAGCGCAGTGGGTTAAAGATCCAGCACTGCCACAGTTGTGCCTTAGGTCCTAACTGTGGCTCAGAACTCCATATGCCGTGGGGCAGCCAAAAAAGAAAAAAAAAAAACACAGAAACTGAGTAGTGTTTCTGAAAGCTGTATCCTGCAGGCCGATCTCGGGTGTGTCTGTCCTCAAAGACATGCCTCTTTCCCCTGCTCTGTTCTGCATCACAGGGGGGCTGCCTTCCCAGGCTGCTGCCCAGGCTCCCAAGTCAGCTGATTCCCAGCAAAGAGCAGCCAGTGGGAGGCGCTGGTGGACGAATAACCGGAGGAGGGAAAGAAGGAAGAAGCCGGAATACTCTTTTCCCTCTTTTTGTGCTGTGTGTGGTGGTTTTAGCAACCCGCTGACTCTCTTCTTGAGACCTAGCTCCCACCAGGCTGGCTAGCAACAGATCCAAGCGATCCGAGCCCCCAGGTTCTCATAACATCACCTCCTTCCTGTGTCCCTCCAGCCAAGGAAGTGATGGTAGCTGCTTCCTGCAGAAGCTAATTTCTGAGCTGTCTCAGTTCCCTGTTTGCTTTTACGGACCTTTCATCACCTGTGTAACCAGTTTCTTGTATTAAATGTCCTCTTTTTCAAATACTTAAGAGTGGTTTCTGTTTCCTGATTGGATATGGACAGATATACACCTGCCACAAGAAATCGGGTGCCCTACTCTGGACAGATGCCTCATAGTTACATAAGGAAAAGGGACAGCAACCTTTGTTTTAGTGTGACCAATGCCCAGAGCCAGAGCAACATCCAAACCAGAATGGTTGCTTTTCCTGCTCAGGGCAGAACCACCATCAAATCATCCCAGGCTTATTCTCTTCATCCCAACCTTTCTCAGTCTCCTGGGGCCACCAAACAGTATCTGTGAAGACTGGGCTCTAAGGTGGGCTGGCAGGCCCTAATGTGAAGCTGGGAATCCCTCAGGCTGGCCTTCCCATCCTCCCAAAGTCAAGAGTTGCTGAAGAGTGTTTCTTCCCAATTCTTGGTTCTGCCATCCGATGTGCTCCCAGGGATCGCCACACAGACGGATCTAGTTCAACTCTATTCTTTATACGCAAGTTGTAGCAGAGACTAGACTGTGTTCACTAAACTCCATCTCTTTTCTCCCCTGACCACCCCATCAGACCCTATTTTCCAATTTCCTTTGCAGTAAGGTTGGGCCACGAGACTGGACTGTGGCCAAGGAAATGTGCCAAGAAGTAACAAACATCACTTTCTGACCAGACTCATACACATCGCCCCCGTACAGCTAAAAAGTAGAAACCACCCAAATGTCCATTAACTGATGAATGAATAAATAAAATGTGGTCTATCCGTACAATGGAATATTCGTCAGCCGTAAAAAGGAATGAACTCCTGATACATGCTACAGCGTGGATGAACCCTGAAGACATTTTGCTAAGTGAACGAAGCCAGATACAAAAGATCACATAGTATAGGATTTCACTTACATGAAGTGTCGAGAATAGGCAAATCCATAGAGACAGAAAATAAATGAGTGGTTTGCTAGGAGTGAGGTGGGGTAAGAGGGAGTAACTGCTAATGGATTGAAAAAAAAAACAGATTATGGTTGTTTAGGGCTGGGGAGAGAGGTTGGCGGAAAAGAGGTCGGGGGAGAGGCGACTGGTAATAGGTGCAGGATTTTGAGGGTGGGGAGGATGAAAACGTTCGAACATTGGTTACTGTGATGGCCACACAACTCAGAGGATATATTAAAAACCACTGCCTTGTACAATTTAAATGGGTGAATTGCATGGTAGGTGAAGTCTCTCTCCATCCAGCTGTTACAAAACACACAAAACATCCCTGGCAATTCACCAAGGTCTCTCTTGTTATCTGTCTGAAAGGAGATCTGAAGAACAAAGAGAGGGCAGAGCCCGAAGATGTAAAGAGACTGGATTTTTAAAGGGTCATCTAGAGAAGAGGCTGCTTAACCCCATTGGAATGCTGCTGCTTAAGTGAAAATAAACTTCCATGGTGTGAAGTCACTGAAATCACGACACCACTTGTTGTAGCAGTTAGCCTGCCCCGACTGATACACAATTCAACAACACTAAGAAGGCAAGGGTTTCCTCTTGGTGAGAAAGATCAACTCCCCTTTGAGTCCGTATCAAATCTCGTGTGACAAACGCCCAGGATCCCACACTAGAAAGGCTTCCATCACCCCTGACCCTGACCTAGCCTATGCAGCTCTACACTTCTCTAAACTCCCTGCTTTGGGCCGTGCCTTACTTCGGTGGTTATCTATGAATGGTGGTTTTACCAGTAACTGTGTATGTGTGTGAGGTTTTTTGTTTGTTTTATGGCCAAACCCACAGCAAGTTCCTGGGCTAGGGATGGAATCGGAGTCACACACCTGGGACAATGAGGGATCCTTTAACACACTGTGCGGGGGGCCGGGGATTGAACCTGCACCTCTGCAGTGATCCAAGCTACTGCAGTCAGATCCTTAACCCACTGTGCCACAGCGGGAACTCCAGCAATTGTGTTTTTATATTTATCGTTATATACTGAATATATACTGAATATATATAACTTAGTTGTCTTTGCTTTTATGCATATAAATAAAGACATTTGCTTTCTACTGTAAAATCCTTGATCGTAGCATCTAGATACTCATTATATGGATCTCTTCTAACTGTATGCCACAGGTCTGATCATTTTAGTCATTTACTCATTAGTCCATTCAACAAATACTTATTGAGCACCTACTATGTGGAATAGGACAGACAATGGCTCTTGCTCCCCTCAGGCTTACCGTCTGGAGGGGGATGATAAAGAGTAGGGTTATAAGGGAAAAGAGCAAGTGCTATAAGGATGAATAAGCATCACTCTGAGATTTGGCATTCTTTGCAGTATCAACCTCTCTCAGAATGGGATATTTACCTACTTATTTTTATTTTTGGGGGGGGGTCTTTTTTTTTTTTAGGGCCACACCTGTGGCATATGGAGGTTCCCAGATTAGGGGTCTAATCAGAGCTGTAGCTGCCAGCCTACATCACAGCCACAGCAATGCCAGATCTGAGCTGCGTCTGCGACCCGCACCACAGCTCACGGCAACACCACATCCCTAATCCACTGAGCGAGGCCAGGGGTTGAACCCACAACCTCTTGGTTTCTAGTCAGATTCATTTCTGCTGCACCACGACGGGAACCCCAGGGATATTTAAACTAAGCCTTAAAATGACAATACGAATGGACCTAGAGGGTATTATGGTAAGAGAAATAAATCAGAGAAAGAGAAATACTGTATGATTTCATTTGTATGTGGAATCTAAGAAAACCAAATGAACAAACATAACAAAATAGACATAGACTCATAGATACAGAGAAGAAACAGGTGGTTTCCAAAGAGGAGGGTTGGGGGATGCATGAAGTAGGTAAGGGAGATTAAGAGGTACAGATTTCCAGTTACAAAACAAATGAGTCATGGGGATGAAATGTACTGCATACGGACTATTGTCAATAATTATGTAATGACTTTGCACGGTGACAGATGGTAACTAAATTTCTCGTGGTGATCATTTTATAATGTATAGAAATATTGAATCACTATCTTGTGCACCTGGAACTTAGTGTTGTAGGTCAATTATACTTCAACTTTTAGAAAGGTGGGAGCTCCCATTGTGGCTCAGCAGAAACAAATCTGACTAGTATCCATGAGGACGCAGGTTTGATCCCTGGCCTCGCTCAGGGGGTTAAGGATCCTGCGTTGCTGTGAGCTATGCTGTAGGTCACAGACTCAGCGTGGATCTGGCGCTGCTGTGCCCATGGTGCAGGCCGGCAGCTACAGCTTCGATTCGACCTGTAGCCTGGGAACCTCCATATGCCATGGGTACAGCCCTAAAAAAGACAAAAAATAAAATAAATAAAAATGTAGACACTGGGAGGAAACACATCAAAATGTTAATAATGGTTATCTCTGGGGGGTATGGATCATGGGTGATTGCTATTCTTTATGCTTTTATACATTTCCAGTTGTCTGCAATGAGTATCTGTTGCTTGTAAAATTAGAAAAAAAAATTAATGCAAAAAATAAATAAAAGGTCAAATGTCAATAAAACTTTTTTTTTTTTTAGGGCTTTTTTTAAGATCCTGAAAGAAGATCAGTTTCAGTCAGGTAGCAATGAGCATTCTAGACAGAGGAAAGGGCCCGTGCCAACACCCACAGGGGAGACGAGCTGAAGGCAGGTGCGCATGGCTAGAGCTCAGTGAACCAGGAGGAGCAGGATGGGAGGCCAGGCAGGGCCAGGTTTTGCAATCCAGGGATTGCTACTCAGGAAAACTGAGAAGTTATTCACTAGCTTTCACATTTTACTCCAAAGGGCTTTCCAGGTCCTAGCTCTCCCCAAGAAGCCTTTTCCAAATATTACGGCTGAAAATGAACTAACGCTGGTGGTTGGGATTCTTGGCTGGGAAATAGAAAGGCAATTAACATTTACTCAGCACCTCCTATGTGCCAGACACTGTGTTAAGTTTTCACTTAGTATTTAATTCTTCTTTTTCATTTTTTTTGGTCTTTTTGCCATTTTCTAGGGCCACTTCCCGCGGCATGTGGAGGTTCCCAAGCTAGGGGTCTAATCGGGAGCTGTAGCCACCAGCCTATGCCAGAGCCACAGCAACATGGGATCCAAGCCGCGTCTGCGACCTACAGCACAGCTCATGGAAACGCCGGATCCTTAACCCACTGAGCGAGGCCAGGGATCGAACCCGCAACCACATGCTTCTGAGTCGGATTCATTAACCACTGCGCCACGACGGGAACTCCTTATTATTTAATTCTTAAAACCATCTCATTAATTACCACTCCCCTCATTTCTTCCACAGTGGTCCAGTTCCATGGTTTTGTGGGCTGTAAAGAGCAGACTGGCTTTCAAATATTTCTCAAACCACTCTGAAGTTAAATGGTCTCTGGACAACCAACTGCTGGTTGGTTAAGAACTTTGGGCCACTTTTTGGCTAAATTATGAGTGGATTTTCTCACTTACTTTGAACACTCATAATTTCTACAGACTAAGCCAGTAAGTCACTTTGCACTTGCTATATGGACTCCTCTGCCATCTTTTCTCCCCTCAGGGGGTGTGACATGATGATTATATATACAGATGCACACACACATACACACACACACACGTGGTCAAATGATTACAATTACTTAACACATCCAATACTTCACATAGTTACTTTTTTGTGTAGCGCAAATACTTAAGATCTACCCTCTTAGCCAATTTCAAGTATAAAATACAGTATTATTAACTGTATAGTCACCAGGCTATATATCACATCTGAGAATTCATTCATCTTATAACTCAAGTTTGTACCTTTTGACCAACGTCTCTCCATCTTCGCCATCTACCACCCCTGGCAATCACCATTCTACTCTCTCCTTCGACATGCTTGCAAATTTTAGATTCCACACATAAGTGCGATCATGCAACATTTGCCTTCCTGTGCCTGGCTTATTTTACTTGCCATCATGTCCTGCAGGTACATCCATGTTTTTGCAAATGGCAGGATTTCCTTCTTTATTTTTATTTTTTTATTTTTTATTTTTGCCTTTTTGTCTTTTTAGGGACACACCCACGGCATATGGAGGTTCCCAGGCTAGGGGTCCAATCAGAGATACAGGTGCCGCCCTACACCACAGCCACAGCAACGCCAGATCCTTAACCCACTGAGCGAGGCCAGGGATCAAACTTGAGGCCTCATGGATGCTAGTCAGGTTCGCTAACCACTGAGCCACGAAAGGAACTCTTTCCTTCCTTTTTATAGTTGAATGATATTTCATCACATATATATACACCCCACATTTTCAACAGCCATTCATTTGTGGATCAAAACTTAGGCTGTTTCTGTTTCATGGCTATTGTGTATAAGGCTACAATGAACAGGGGAGCACAGCTCGGTCTTTGAGACACTGATTTCTCTGCCTTTGGAAACATACCCAGAAGTGGGGTTGCTGGCCCATTTGGTAGTTTTATTTTTAATTTTTTGAAAAATCTCCACGGTGTGTTTCATAATGGCTGAAGCAATTCACATTCCCACCAACAGGGTGCAAGAGTTCCCCTTTCTCCACAGTCTCACCAACACTTCTCTTTTCTTTTTTAATAACAGTCATCTTAACAGGTCGGAGGCATTATCTCACTGTGGTTTTGATTTGTTTTTCTCTGATCATTAGTGATGTTGAATACCCTTTCATGTATCTGTTGGCCATTTGGGTCTTTTTTGGTTTTGTTTCTGTTTTTTTTTTTTTTTTTCTTTTTAGGGCTGCACCCGCAACATACAAAGGTTCCCAGGCTAGGGGTCAATCAGAGCTGCAGCTGCCGGCCTACACCACAGCCTCAGCCATGCCAGATCTGAGCCGCGTCTGTGACCTACACCACAGCTTGTGGCAACACCGGATCCTTCAGCCCACTGAACAAGGCCAGGGATCGAACCTGCATCCTCATGGATATTAGTGGGGTTTGTAAACCTGCGGAGCCACAAGGGGAACTCCTCAAGACTGCTTAGGCTGTTTGGCGACCTTGTGTGGTTCTATATGAATTTTAGGATTGTTTCTTCTATTTCTGTGGAAAATGCAAATGGAATTTTGATAGAGATCCCATAATCTTTTTATATCACACTAGGTAACCTACCTATTTGAATTAAGAAGTGAAAGGAGGGGATAAACACAGGAGGAAATGAATGTTTATTACCAGCCATCTAGCTGCCAGGGGCTGTGCAGGCCGTTTGCATATGGTGTATCTCATTTAATCATCACCAAAGGGACCGCCATCCTGGTTTACAGATGAGTAAATTCAGGCTTAAGGAGTTTCATTACCTTGTCAGCATCATACTGCTGGTAAGCTATTCAAACATTAAAGCATGTGCTCTTTGCACACCCCAGAATGACTCCCTATAAAGCAATGGTCTCAAGCCAGGTTGATTTTGTCTCTAGGGGACATTTGGCTATGTCTGGAGCCCTTCTGGTTGTCACAACTTGAAGTGGGTGGGGACTGCTACTGAAATCTAGTGTGGTGAGACTGGGATATTGCTAAACTTCCTACAATACATAAGACGGCCTCCAAAACAGAATTATGCAGCTCCAGAGGTCCATAGCACAAGTTGAGAAACTTGCTATAAAGTAACAAACTCTGAATTTTACCCAACACACTCTTCTTTTTTCTACAAATACCTATATTCTAACAAACTCTGAATTTTACCCAACACACTCTTCTTTTTTCTACAAATATCTACATTCAAACAAACCCTGTCCTATTCAAAATCGTCCCCTCAGAGGCCCTCTCAGCAATGTTCTCATGCTCTCAGTGCTTTTTTTTTTTTTTAAATCAACATTGCTTGATGAAGTTTCTTCCTTGTAAATATCTTGTTCTGTATTTTCCTAGCAATTTTGACATACGGAAATGGTCAAAACGTCTCTCTTACACTTGATAAAAATAAAGGCGATCAAGCAACACCGTAATAGTTACAGCCACAGCCATAACCAAGCACCTGCTTCATGCCAGGATAACTCCCTGTAATATTTCCTGCATGGTGCCTGTTACCATCCCATTTTACGTATGAGGAAGGTCAAGAGGAGATCGAGAGACTTGACCATGGCCAAACACTTAAGTATAGGAGCTGGAATGCAAACCCAAATCTGTTTGCCTTCAAAGCCCACAGTAATGATACTGATTTCCTGTATGCCATGTGAACTGGCTCTTAAAGCAATGCCAAAGGAAAAAAAATTCCCCCAGGTTACCGCGATATTCTTTTTTTTTTTTAATATGATGATTTTTATTTTTCATTATGGCTGGTTTACAGTGTTCTGTCAATTTTCTACCGTACGGCATGGTGACCCAGTCACATTTTCATGTACAGTGGCAGCATTGTCAAAATCAAGCCAGACAACTATAGCATGACTGGTCTGAAGAGAACAAGTTCACTTGTCTGTATAAGTTCAAGTGTGTAATACATACACGCGTGATCGCATTTGGAAATTCTCATTAACTTTAGTCACCCCCAATGAGTTCTCTCTCTCTTTAGCATAAAGCCCTTCCACTGACACTGACACACAAATAAGTCAGTAAATGAAGGAAGGACAAAAGAGAGGGACCCAAGGAGGAAGCTGACAGAAAAGGAAGATTACATAGGCTCAAAGAGGCCAGTGCAGAGCAAAGAGGACAGATGAAGTGCTAGGTTCTTTGGATACATTATTTTTCAAGAGGAAAACATGTCTTATTGGCAAGACCACCGCTCAGAAGATAATGAGATGGTCCATTTCTCAGGAAAAAAATGCAAATGGTCTTTTGCTTTTTGTAATATGTATTATGAAAGTGGCTTTGATATTCAGCTACCATCTATTACTCTCATCATACATAAAAAAAATAAAACATATAAAATAGGGCCCTACGATTTCAAGAGCCCATGGCTTATTTGGGTTGTCCATCAGGCAAGCAAAATATCAACTAACGCTTTCAAAGAAGAGTTTTCCTGATTATACCATATTATTAAACTAGTGTATGTGCTAAAATTGGGGAGTTCTGGTCCCCGAACTCTTACTGATCAGCTGTTGTATTGGGGGTCCTTGCCTTTCTCTCTTCCTCCTCTCTAAAACAAAGGATCTAGACTAGATTATTCCTTTTAAGTTCACAGATTTTGGGGTTCTCTTCACTGCCAGGAAAACAATCACTGCAGATACGTACCCTTCTTTTTGCAACATGGTTTCAGGTACCAGAAGGCAACTGCACTATAAAAGTAGGATGATACAGGAGTTCCTGCTGTGGTGCAACAGTATTTGTGGCGTCTTGGGAGTGCTGGGACGCAGGTTTGATCTCCGGCCCGGCACAGTGGGTTAAGGATCTGGCGTTGCCACGGCTATGGCTTAGTTTGCAACTGTGGCTCGAATCTGATCCCTGGCCTGGGAACTCCATAGGCCGTGGGGCGGCCAAAAAAGGAAAAAAAAAAAAAAAGTAGGGTGATGTCATCATTTTCCTACTCTTTACAAATAGGTGACAGAAATGGCTATTTATATAAACACAGGAATTAATATGATGCACTCGCACACTGAATACACACGAACGAACACAAGGCTGGTGGTTACTGCAGAGACGACAAGGTCTCACCGTTCCTCCACCTGAGCAATGACCTGGCGGGGGAGCCCAGAGACCGAGGATGAGGTGCCTGCTGTAGGTTCTGGAGCAAACCTGCAGCCCAGCCCCTCTGGTGTGGACTGGACTCAGTAATATTTATCCAATGTCCCCTCTTGTGACATATTCCTAGGACTATCTTCAGCTTATCTTCCTCTCTCCATCACTGCCCTGAACTTATTTATAGAGTGACACATGACATATTTCAATAAACGAGTCACACGTTCTGTTCCCCCTCCACTTGCTGAGTGACTCAAGGAGTTCAGTTTTGCCAGGGTTGGCGGTCTGGCTCCAAAGATGCAGGGAGTAGAAGATGAGGGCACTGTGGCATGGTGACAACTGCGCTTTGTTGTTTTTAACCAAGGACTCTGCTTCTCTTATTCTCCATCCAGACCAGCCCCCTGCTGGCTGCCGGGATCCCTGGTCAGGACCTCCTGGCTGCATTAGCATATATAATAAAGTCCTGTCTGTGAAAGCAACAGCACAACAGCACACAAAAAATGTTCATAAAGGGAGTTCCCATCATGGTTCAGTGGGTTAAGAACTCAACTAGGGTCCATACGCCAGAGGTGTGGCCTTAAAAAGACAGAACAAAACAAAACAGAGTGGCAGGCACCTCGGGGCCAAGAACCTCATCTTCTCCAGCTAGCGAGGGATGTTTCTGTCCAGTTGCAGCCCTTGCTTCATTTACACGCGCCACCTGATCCTTACTTTCACATCCTTGCTTTAGGAATACCTCGGCCAGCTGTTGGCATAGCAGCAGTAGGATTTGTCCTTATGTACAGTTTTGAGAAAGTTTATGGAGATACTGTGTGTCTATAAAGGGATGGACAAATAATGACTCTTTCTGCATCAGAGCTGACCTTTACCTCCTGGGAAGTGGAGCAAATCAGCTCATCACTGTCACTAAAGGTTGACAGTCATGAATGATCGGACCCGCCGATGGCAGGGGCTCCCCGTATTAAGACAGCGTGGCCTTGAGTCGGCATCCGTTGCTGACTGCCTCCCCTTCACTGCATTTGGAAGCCCATTCACAGCTACTTCAAGTTGCCACTGAGCAATTAAACTGCCTGCCTGCCAATGGCATGGAATCCTTGATGAATGTTTATTTTATTTTTCCCTTTTAAGGGCCGTACCTACAACATATAGAGGTTCTCAGGCTCTTAGGGGTCTCATCAGAGCTGCAGCCGCTGGCCTGCGCCAGAGACACAGCCACTCAGGATCCGAGCCACGTCTGCGACCTACACCACAGCTCATGGCAGCGCCGGATCCTTCACCCACAGAGCGAGGCCAGGGAGTGAACCCGCCACCTCATGATTCCTAGTCAGATTTGTTAACCACTGAGCCACGATGGGAACTCCTGTAAGTGCTATTTTTTAAAGATGATTTGTTAAATAAAAACTATGAGGGCCTTTTAAATCACTCACCACCAAGTCTCCCCCCACCCCATGTCAAGGTAACTGCTGTCAAACAGAATGAAATAATCTGATTACCATCCACTCAAAATAACAAAAGAATAAAACATGCTTGGAAATGGAAAATCAGTATTTAAGAGGACTGGGTGTGGCAGGATGAAGCGACCCCAGATGTGAAACGTTCCCATTTGGGAGCCCCTTTCTCTCTGAGGATGGGACTTTTCCTTCTAGTCTGATTGTCCCATATTAGACAGAGGTTCTCTTTCCTGCCAGGGAAACAATCACTGCGAATATGTATGGAGGAGTTCCTATCCTGGCTCAGTGGTAACGAACCTGACGAGTATCCATGAGGACACGGGTCCTCGTTCAGCAGGTTAAGGATCTGGCGTTGCCATGAACTGCGGTGTAGATCGCAGACGAGGCTCAGATCTGGCATTGCTGTGGCGGTGGGGGAGGTCGGCAGCCGTAGGTCCGATTCAACCCCTAGCCTGGGAACACTCCATATGCCGCGGGAGCAGCCCTAGCGAAGGCAAAAAGACCAAAAAAAAAATTTTGCACTTGCAGTGTGCCAGGGCATTCTGCCAGAAACTTCACTGATGATAACTCACTAACCCTAATAAGTCAAGGATTGATCAAGCATAATTTAGTATTAATAAAAATGGAACCTACTCCTCTGGGGGAACAGAGTTAAAGAACTTTTTTTCAGGCTTAAGGAAGACGCCCTTCCCAAGGCTCCCTGCCTTGGGAAGTTGAGTTTAAGGACCTCTGGGGAGAGAGAAGGCACATCTTCATAAAGGCTATGAATCCTCCATCCCTCAAAAAAAAAAAATCCAAATCCTGACTACCCCTGTTTGCAGGTGTCTAGTACAGCAGGACACACGCATGCTCTATGTTCCCCCCAAAATGTGTATGAAATGGGTACAGAGATGATGTCACTTTGCACACAGTGTCCATATGTGTGCAAAAATCATGCACGAGAATGCTCATGGCAGCACTGTTCTTAGTAGCCCCAAACTGGAAACAACGTAAACGTCTACCAGCAGTAAAACGGATAAATCAATTGGAAATTGGTGTAACCACACAACAAAATACTTCACAGCAAGGAGGATGAATGAACTACTGATGGATGAATCTCACAAACAGGATGCTAAGTGAAGGCAGCCAGGCACAAGAGAGCCCATACTATGTCATTCCACTTGTACAAAGTTCAAGAACAGGAAAAACTCATCTCTGGAGGTGGAGGCTGCAACAGTGGCTGCCTATGGAGGGGTGGGGACGACCTGCAAGAGAGGCACAAAGGAACTTTCTGGAAGGGTGGTGGGTATGTTTTATATTTTGATGAGGTGTTGTTTACATGTGTATATCTATTTGTTAAAGCTCATCAATTTGTATAAAGATCTCTGCACTTCACTGCCTGTGTCTTTCACGTACTTCAGTATAAAAGAGACATGTGGTCTCTTATGTATTACAAGAATCCTGAAGCCGTGGGCTTCTGTGTTGCTGTTGTCCTGCAGCTGTTGTCAGTGACAGGTCCACAATCTGTAGCTAAGCCAGCTGTGGGAGCAAAGTCCAGCCTCTGAGAAATCAGACACAAGAGTCCTCTAACTCAGGTTATCACCAACCTTCACTTTATTCCCTGTGGAAGGTGGTGGCCGTGGAAGGTTGATAAGGTGTCAGAACTCTTGGTTCTCAGGCCACATTTGAATACCCTCTCCAAGTTTTTTTTTTTTTTTTTTTTTTTTTTTTTTTTTTTTTTTTTGCTGTATGATTCCAACATGACCAACTCCTGCCCCAGCAGAGGACAAGGCCTCGTGGGAAGTGCTTCTGGGCATGGTTCTCACCACATTCACCTAAAGCCAGCCCTCTTCCTATATCTTATCAGGGAGGCAAAGTGACAGTAGGACTAAGACATTTAGGCAGCTTGGTTTTTGTGAGACTGGATGTGTCAAACTGCTAGTTATCCTCCAAATCCATAGTAGCCACATCTGGATGGGCACATGGCCACCTGGCTGGAGACTACATTTCCCAGTGTCCCTTAGTGCTAGCTAGGGGTCATATGACCATGCTCTCACCAATGGAACATCAGTGGAAATGGCATGTGCAAATTCTACCTGCTTTGAAGGAAACTGCTTCCCCTGGGCTTCCACTCTTTCCTCCTTTCATTAGGCTGGAACACAGAGTAGCAGTGGCCCAGCTTCTACTAGACGAGGACAACACTCTTGGGAATAAGAGCTACAAAATAGTCACAAGTGGGGTCCCTGAACTCCTGGACAGTCCTATGCCACTAGCCTGGTCCACTCACTTCTAGACTGCTAAGCCCAAGAGAAATTTCCATCTTATTTAAATCGTTGCATTTGGGGTCTCTTTCCTACAACATCTTAGCTGATACCCTTAGCAATGAGCTTTTGAGGTTCATGGTCTCCAGGCAGGCATTTCCAAGTCTCATACTCTACCTGGCCCAGCAATGTGTATTCCCAAGTTCAGATTATACTAGTACATCAAGGTAGCACCCTCTTTCCCCATCATACAACATGGATCTTGCTATTTAAACCAATCTGCCTTCCCCCAACCCCAGTCCAAAGACATCCTAGCTTCTTATTTGTGCATATAAGCTCCTTTCAAAAGACATGGTTCCACCCTCTATACTCCGTTTCACTACCTACATCTGCTTCACCCACATCTTGTGTTCTGGATGCTCCCTACAGGCACAGTGCACATGGAGAACTCTGCTCACGGCTGTTCTGGCCAAATGGAATGGCCTTTTCACCACCCCCATCCCACTCTCTCTCCTGCCAACTCTTACTATGTCTTCAAAACCCAGCCCAGAAGACCCAGAGAAGCTTCTTTAAAATCCCTAAGCAGAATGACTCCCTCCCCCTACTATGCTTCAATATTCACTAAGACGCTTATCACTCTCAACTGCAGGGATTTGGTGACATGTCTGACCTCACAGCTATCATACATGTTCCAAAGACAAAGTCCCTGAAGGTTAAGATCATGTCTTGTCCATTTTCATAACCTGGGCGTTCAGCTGATGATCTGGCTCATACTCAGCGAGGGTGGATCCGAAGAAGGAAACAGAATTTAACAGACGGTGTGTTTCAAAACTCTCTATGTGCATTATCATTCTTACCTATTCAGGGCGAATGCGTAGTGGAATTTAATATTATGCTGGTCCGCCAAGTCACATGTAGGCAGCATTTCCAGTGTTTCTACCAGCTTCACCATTGCATCATAGTCCTGTTGGCAAGAGGTCACAAGATGAGAAAGAAACAAAGCTCTTCACAGGTTTTCTCCAACAGTTAGAAACATGTGGCTGCCTCAGCATTTCAGTGCAAGCCCCTTCCCTACAGAGGGCATTGAGTGAAGGTAAGACCCTCTAAAGAACAGCAGTGAGGTTCAAAAAAAAAGCAACAAGATGGATGAGAGAGAAGACAATCCCTGCACGAAAGGACCAAGGGAAGGAGGTTACATTCAAAGATGACCAAACAAAGCAAATGAGCCCAGGAGCCAGGAAACAGCTACATTTTGAGCTTGTAGGAGAGTCACCACCACCAGCAGGGCTCTGGATTAAAATAAACTGCACACAAACATAGAAGAAATCTTATAGTCATTTGCCACGTGAAGCAAAGAAACATTCCAGTCCTTCCCACTTTGTCAGAAACAATCAAATTCTTCTAAACCAGAGTTTCTCAACCTTGGCACTACTGACATTTTGGGGCTAGGTCCTTCTTTATGGTGGAAGCTGGCCTGTGCATCGTGGGGTATTGCTTTGATCCACTAGATGCCAGGGCCACCTCCCTGCCCCACCCTGAGTTGTGCCAACTTAAAAAAAAAAAAAATCTCCACATACTGCCACATGTCCCCTGCTTGAGAATCACAGCTCTAAACTGCATAATTACCCAGGGAAAAACTGCTACTGTGTTTGTCTCAGCTGTGTCCCCTCTGAGCAGTGCCATCTGCTACCCTCTCAGCTGGCCTTAGAATCAGCCAACTCGCTGACAGCCAGCCACAGTTAGCGACGGAGGACT
The DNA here is from genome assembly GCF_054392235.1 of Sus scrofa. NCBI lineage: Eukaryota > Metazoa > Chordata > Mammalia > Artiodactyla > Suidae > Sus > Sus scrofa. Next base: position 19,453,528 of record NC_139401.1, read on the forward strand.
TCCGTCTGAAACCTTGTGCCTCTTTGGGGGCTTTACACTTTGATGCCGCTGCCCAAGGAAAGGGAAGGCAGAGTATTGCCAGAAGCTTCTGCCTCAGAAGCTTCTTGAGCCCGAGAGTCCCACCAATGGAAGGTTATCAAGGGGAGAGATGTGTGAAAACAAGGACAGAAGGAAGCCAGCAGCTCAATGGAAGAAAGACCTCAAAAAAAGTCATTCCCATTCCCTTGTTGCATGGGGTGGGGCATGATTTAATCGTCATAATCCCTAATGGCATCTGTTATTAAAATCAATTAGATGCATCTGTTTATCACTAGAGGCATGAGATGCTTAAGCGGTTGACTCTGCTCTTGGTTCGGGTCATAAACGGAAGCTTCTCTTGTTTCTATTTAAAGACCCATGGCCAACAACGTCCAATAGGGCATTGTAGAATTTTGCAGGTTATGTACATTGTCCTGTGTTCCTCCAAGGAAAGGAAGGCTAGACATCCTTAGAAATGGCTCCACAGCATTGAACTTGGAGGGAAGAAATAATCAACTTTCTCCACGGCACCATATTCTGTAAGCTTTGTCTCCACAACTCTCCAGAAGTCTCTGTCGCTTGTCTTAGAATAAACGCCTGTGTTCTCTGGGTCTTGGACATGGCTCTCCCTTTCACTAACAGCTAGTGCTAAGAAAGAAGCAAGTGACAAAGGCCTCAAGGAAGTAGCAGAGCAAAGGAGCTAAGAGCAAGGACAACAGGGCTGGCTGTCTCCGTGTGAATCTTGACTTTGCCAACTGTTGTGTGACCTTAGGCAAGTTACTTAACTTCTCTGTGGCTCGTGTTCTTCATTTGTGAAATGGGGATAAACAGAGAATACACCCCATAGGCTGGTGAAGAGGATTCAGTGAACTAGGATGTGCAAAGGGCTTGCAACCCTGCCTAACGCGAAGCGCAGAGAAACTGTTAAACTGTGGGTTTCTTTTACTGAGCAGCCCTGTTTATGAGATTCTGGTGGAGTGGCCTTCTGATGCTAACAAAACCTTCTCTAGTATTTCCACCTCAGCAGATAGGCTCTGTGACCTATGACCTAGCCATATCCCTATTTTGTCTGTAAAGCAGCTAACAAACAAAAACCCCAACAAACAAAACCCTCCAGCTCCCTAACCATACTTCCTCGTGTAAGAACACTTCATATGAGGAATTGCGCAGGTCAAGGAAGAACGCAGCATGTGGTAGCCACCGTTAAGCGTGCTTCATACCTGGATATCGCGGTAGCTCAGCAGTAAATTAACGATGATGTCTGAGGTCAGAACCTCAGTATTATCCATGCGGAGTTTGATCCGAGCCAGTTCTTTGGCCAGTTCATCGCCCTGGTATTTCTCTCTGGCTCTCCGGATGTCATTTAACAGGGTTTCTTTGTAATAAGCGCTGGAGAGGGAAACATGACAACCTCCAGTTGCATCCACACGCATCCGGGACTCTGTTGCCTTTAGCAGCTCCAACAAACTTGGTTCTCACTGACATGACTTAGGCCAATGCCTGGGAGCCTCGCCTAGACCTGAGTCTCCCCGCATCGGCTAATGGGAGACAAGATCTTATTAGTCACACTGAGCAGAAACTAACCACTGAAGAGTAACAGAGAAATAGCAATTTCTATTGAAAATTGAACACATTTTCCAAGTGGACCCCGTATGTATCTGGAGGACACGAAGGACTTTCTACCCTCCCCCCGCCCCACTCTCTCTGATATTTTCAAACACACAGATGGCAAGAAGGTACCTTACTTGAATGGTGATTTCCCCAACTATGAAGAGATTGCCACAAAGCCAAATAAAACTCCAAAGCCATGAAACATTTAAAAAAAAAAAAAAAAACTTAAAAAAAAATTTTATCCGGAGGCCCCAGGTAGCGTTTGCAAAGCTTTTTGCAGTTGGTCAGGAGCCAGCATCTGGATGTGTCCACAAGCAATCCAAGAGGCAGTGCCTGGGCATTCAATGTCAGCCAACCTCTGCCTTTTATCCCCACTCTCCTTGTCATTTTTTGACAGCTAGGATGCTTTTCTTTTTGTCTTTTCGCCTTTTAGGGCTGCACCTGTGGCATATGGAGGTTCCCAGGCTAGGGGTCCAATCGGAGCTATAGCTGCCGGCCTATGCCACAGCCGCACAGGATCCGATAGGATGTGTTAGGATGCTTTTCCAATGGAAAATGTAAACCTTTCTTCATGTGGGCATTTAGATACTAATAGGGATGTATGACAACATTTAAAGCAGTTTAATTCCACAATGTAAGGTCTCATTACCATAGCCTCTCAAAGAACCAATGCTAATATCTGGCACTTGGTTTAAAATCTTTAAAGATGACCTAATTTGGTATACAGAGGCCAACCCACAATGACCATACACTGATTTAAATACGTGGTCTGCCCTCCAAGTAATTTTTAAAATGGAGACTGGGCACTGCCAAGCTGCAATACTGTCAACCCATTAAGTAGCCGAAATGACTTAACTGTAGCGGATAAAAGTATGGTGATTATTTAAAAAAAAAAAGAATAAACTCCATTAAATAAGGGTCTTCAGAAAATCAGAAACAACACGTAAGAATAACAAATGTCAGAGTTCCCATCATGGCGCAGCGGAAACAAAACGATGAGGATGTGGGTTTGATCCCTGGCCTCGCTCGGTGGGTTAAGGATCTGGCATTGCCTTGAGCTGGGGTGTAGGTCTCAGATGCAGCTCGGATCCTGCATTGCTGTGGCTGTAGTGTAGGCTGGAAGCTACAGCTCCGATTCGACCTCTAGCCTGGGAACCTCCATATGGTGCGGGTGCGGCCCTAAAAAGCAAAAAAAAAAAAAAAAAAAAAAAAAAAAAAAAAAAAAAACCCAAAAAACAAACAGCAAAAAACAAATGCTACTCTCAATAGTTATAAAACTATGTTCAAAAAAAGTGTATACAGTACACAGCCTGGTCCCAGTAAGACCTCAATTAACATTTCAAGAATGAAGCGATGCCCCACGGAGGATATAAAAATATCAGTGCATTGCTTTAATTTTCTTATTTCCTTATTTGTCTATTGCTTATTACCCCAATGATGAGTGCATGAGCAGATCCCACTCCTGTTTAAAATTCTATGATTAATCAAATGAGTCATTAAGTTGGGTGACAGCCATTGTCCACTTCCTGGACTATAAAGCGTCAAAGCTATTCAAGTGTTATTAGTTTAGCCAGACAAGTAAAAATTTAGACTTTAGTCTCATTTTCAAGGGTCATTCTGAAAAATAGTTTTAATAAACTAAGAAACCAAATAAGAATGGTAGCTCGTCAGTAAATAAACACAACACTGAATTAAGCATGGCCTGGGGACATCACATGTGTAATAAACATGCAGCCATTTCAGCCTCTGGTAACCAGCAAAGATGCTGCTCATCAATGCAAACTTGGAAATGTCTTCAAACAAACCCCTTTTCGGCACAGGGCTCGAGGGGGCCTTCATCCATCTATCCAAGTTGGAGCTTGAGCTGAAAACTTATCTTCCATCCCCATTACAGATGTTTCAAACCATCAGCACCACTTCCCCCGCCCTAACCTTTGCAGTGTATCAGGTAGTTCTGGCGACAAGGATTTCGAATTCTTTGACATTAAACCAAATCTAAAGTGTTGTCCTACTGATACATACGTAACGTGAATGAGGAACAAACCCGAGTCTACTTCTTGCCAAGACCTTGCTCATCTGGTGGACTCGAGCTAGCCTACTTCCTTGTCACACCTGAAAAGATGATGGGAGAGTTTTCGCCCTGAGCTTCACTAAAATGTCCCCTGTGCAGTAAGACAATAGTTCGTAAGGTGTGACTGAATGAGGCTTCCCAAGAATGTGCCACAAAAGGTCCCCTATTTGCGTTTGATGTTGGCATGTGGTCACTCATATGCCTGGGTTTCCAGTTTTCTTTTCCCATCAAAATCCATAGCAGAAACTCTGGGGTGCAGGGAAGAAGTGACAGGATAGAAAAAGAGAACAGGAGCTCTCAGCAGGTTAAGAACCTGGCTAGAATCCGTGAGGATGCGGGTTCCATCCCTGGCCTCGCTCACTGGGTTGGGGATCCTGTGTTGGCCGTGAGCTGTGGTGTAGGTTGTAGACATGGCTCGGATCTGGCATTGCTGGGGCTGTGGCATAGGCTGGCAGCTACAGCTCTGATTCAACCCCTAGCCTGGGAACTTCCACATGTCACGGGTACAGCCATAAACAAAGAAAAAGAAAAAAAAAAAAGACAAAGGGAACAGACTATTGACTACTGTTAACGAGTGTGCACCTTGCAGCAATCCTACAGTAATAACACCCCACAGTTGGGGGAACCACAGCGCAGGCTGCAGGGACATGCAGTCCTTTACACATCCTTGTAAGTCAGTTCTTCCAGGGCTCTGGATTTTCATTTGTTTTGGAAGGACAAATCCTTCTCCTTGTAACATAACTTTCAGGAGTAAATCCTTTAAATTGGCTGCAGGCAAAAATAACTGCATCTTTGGGTTAAGGGGAATAATTTTTCTCCTTCACGTTTCAGAGCAGGAACGTTTTAAGGACTGGTTTCTTGAGCCCTGAAGCTCAAAGAGGTGGGCTACTGGGAGAAGGCTGTGTGGCGAGGCATCGCCTGAGCCAGGAGTCAAACCCAAAGCTGTCAACCCTTGCCGCAGCGCTCCGCACCTTCTCCAGCAGCAATCTACAAAGCCGTCGTCCCAGAAGCCTCCCCCCACCCAAGGTCAGGACAGCTTCGGCGCCTCCTGACTTTGACAGCACATGAAATTACGGTCAGAATGACTTTGCTGATGCACTTTGACCACCTCAACAGCTGATTGGGCTGGGGGGGAAGAAATCACGTTCAGAAATGATCTTGAAATGCAGAATCTCAGAGGCCCAGGAGCATTCCAGATAATCGGTGACTTAAGTTGCTTATTTTCTAGATGCGAAAACAGCTACAGAAAAGTTATTTATCTAGGTCACGCCGGGGGTCTGGGCCAAACACAGGCTCAATCCCGACCTTGCCTCCAGCGTTAGTCTCTTTCGGCTACACACCTCAACAGCCCAACTTAGGCAGTAAGGAAGAGTGGATTCCTGGGTGACCTAAAAATGATTGGCTGGGGTTCCCCACTCTCTGGGCACTATGGTCTCTCGAGGGTACATCACCTCTGTGGATGGGAAGGGGACACTTTGGCCAAGCTCCCAGGGTTGTCGACAGTTGATGGGCATTACCATGAGGTCACGTGGATGTCCTTGAGGAGGCTAGTAAACCGGTCCACCAGGGGCACACACAGCGGACCCAGGATGGTGTCCCAGTTGGGCTGCATGTACTCCGAGGCACGCCTCTGGGCATCGCTCTCACAGCAAAAATAATCAGCGCACGGTGTCACGATGTACGGGATGAAATAATAATTTCCACTAGATGCCTGGAAAAAAGGAACCAAACCGTTTCACACAGTAATTGATGCACAAGCACAGCTGTGGATTTGGGCAGGTGGAACCTCGGTGGGACAGGAAAGGAGAAAATGCCTGAGGGTGAACAACTGGCACAATACGACCAGGAATCTATGAGGGCAAAACAGGAAACCACTCAATTTCATAAACTCTAACACGGCAGCGTATGACCGAAATTTGGTTCCAAATGCTGAATGGATCTGCATATGGTTCTGAACGTCATCACCAGAGATTTTAGGGGCTTAAGTCTCGGAAATTACGTTGTTTCGGTACGTGCCTCCCCGCCACCCCGCAAATGAGAGGGAACTTGAGCCCACTGATGACGAAGAATGACAATGTAAAGACTTCTTTTCTTTTTTTCAACACAGATGGGAAAGCCTTGCTCTTTGATAATGTAACCACGGGTGAACTATTTATAAACTCTGTTGAGTAAAATCTGTTTTGCAAGAGGCAGACATTAATAAATATGATTAGAGGTGTTTTTGAAAATAGGATCTGTTTAAAGATTTTATATTGGCAAATAATACTCAAGCAAAACAGTCTCTTTTTTCCTCTGGACTAACAACAATTCGACTATGAACCGTGATCCTTTGCACATCTGGAGGACAAAAATGGGCTCTTAAATGACATTCTTCTATCATACACAATCTTTGTCTATACTGTCATAAAAAGCACCTGGGTTAATATTTCAGACTTTTTCATTCCCATCTCTTCACTAAGTTTTAAAGAATTTACATAATTCATCTGACATATCCCGTTTAATTTTAGAAACTAAACTGACGGAGGTATCTAGGAACTGGGGCATAATGCAGACACAACCTGGGGAAGCACACTTTGACCAAGAAGGAGACGTCAAATAAGCAATACAGCTGCTTTAAAATTAAACAGAAATTCATTCATCACAGAGAAAACTGTCCGAAAGCTTCCATCTCAGATCACACAGAAGGCTTGGGAAAACTTAGCACAACTGGGGAACTAGTTTCACATACATAACGTGACAGGCAGTTTTGAACTTTCCCTTTAAATAAGATTTGCTTCCACTAAGAAAGGTGGCATTCTAATTTCTATCTAAATTCGAAATATAAATAATTGTCCTGAAATCCTCTCCCTCTTTTGAACCTTCTAGACCAGCTATAGCCCGGCGGAGATATATCTTTAGGCCCTAAAATATTGCGGCAAAGCAAAAATGACTGCTGCTGTTCCACTCAAACATATTTAGACTGTCTCAGGGAACTTTTTCTGTTAAAGGCCAGATGGTAAATATTTTCAGTTTTGTGGGCCATATAATCTCTATTGCCACTACTCAACTCTGCTGCTGCAGCATGAAAGCCACCGTAGCCCACACAGAAACACATGAGCATGGCCGTGTTCCAATAAAACTTTACTTACGAGCACGAATTTGAATTTCATATTTCCACATGTTCTAAAATATTCTTCATCTTCTGCTGTTTCACCCCCCCACCACCATTTAAAAATGGAAAAACCACTGTGAACCTACAGGTCAAACAGAAACAGGTGGTGGGTCAACCCCTCGTTTAAGATGAAGCTTCCTGATGATGTTTCATTATTACCGATAACAGGTTTTAGGAGGGTACTTACCTTGCTGCCAAAAACCAGCTGGAGACTGTCCGAGATATTGGACACTAGATACTGGGATTAACCACCTCAAACTCCAAGGGCTGGAGTATTAGAAACAGAAGTGACAAACTTCGTTGTGTGTTCGTGACAACTGGGGAACAGGAGGGAGAAGACTCACAGCTACTTCCAGCAATCACGGGGCATGGCCTCTATGCCAGAAGAACAAAGACTCTTCTCTCCCTGGCAATATCTTCAGCTTCTCAAAGACAGACTCAAACTGCCCAGCAAAGTACGGTTTGGGTAGGTTAGAGACGAATTTCTGCCTCAACTGTAACAAGAAAGCCACGTTGCTGAAGTAAATTAAATTAAATGCCATGAATACCTTCCGAAGTGAAAGTGAGTTTAGGGTAAAAGATTTCCTCGTTCAGATGAAAAAGGAGAAAAGAGCTCTTAAATCAGTGAAGTCTAGAAAGTTAAAAAAAAAATCTTTGAAAAGGTAGAGGTTGCTATTTTCAAAAAGTTAGAGCTAACCTGCAAGTGTTATTTCTTTTTATGGCTGAATAATATTCCTTTGTGTGTATTCCTTTTGTGTGTGTGTGTTTAGGGCCACACCCGCAGCATATGGTGGTTCCCAGGCTAGGCATCAAATCAGAGCGGCAGCTGCCGACCTACACCACAGCTCATGGCAAAGCCAGATCCTTAACCCACTGAGGGAGGCCAGGGATTGAACTCCTGTCCTCATGGACACTATGTTAAGTTCTTAACCTGATGAGCCATAATAGGAGTTCCTTAAAAAATGATTTTTAAAACATTTAAAGCCTCTCTAAATTGTCTTAAGAGCATACATCAAATGGAAAAATATTTGAGAAAACTGATTAAATTTTTATAAGAACAGTGAGACTCTAGCATTTGAGTTATAACCTGCTTGCTCTCCCCCACCTACCCCGTCACCCTCAGAGTGACAGTTCTACTCTGGATGGGTACAGCCAAGAAGATGGGGCCCCATCTCAACCCCAACATCCAGTCTAGGGTACCCGTTTCTCCCTGGGAAGGCTACAGGCCACCAGCATCCTCCTTTACCAGGGCCCTGTGCTGGAAAAGCTCTATTCCAAGCAAGTGTGGTCAAGAGGACCCGGGATCCATTTCTCCACCCAGCTCCCACTCAGATGGTGAAGCAGGTCAAGAATATGAGGCCTTGATCATCTATGTTCAAACCCACACAGAGCTAAGGTACTGGCAGGAGAGGCAAGCTGAGAAGACCAGGGCCAGGCGGGGGTGGGGTGGGGGGTGTTTGCTACTCCTTCCCAGCACTCCACTCATGGCAGGGTATCATTCTGAGAGAGGCGGGCTGCAATCCCCCTCCCCAGCTCTGCAGCAGCAGTGCAGAGGCTCTGCCTGGGGGTAGAGGCATGCTGTAAGAACAGAGAGCTCTGTAGCTCTCCCGAAGGGGACTGACTTTACGTGGAACACAGCATAGAGAAATTCAAACCAATGGGCACTGTGCAAAACAAGGGAGATTTCTGTGGCAGGAAATTTAATGAAAGCTGGTAGCTCCATGACAGCAACAGATAAGAGGTCGACCAGATAGAAGTTTAACAAAGAGAAACCGGCAAAGAGAGAGCTATGAATGCATTCCTGAGGTCAGAGTAAACCTTAAAGGCCGGCCTTAAAAACCACCCCTGCAGGGAGTTCCCACTGTGGCTCAGTGGGCTGAGAACCCAACGTAGTGTCCATGAGGATGTGGGTTTGATCCCTGGCCTCACTCAGTGGGTTAAGGATCTGGCATTGCTGCAAGCTGTGGTCTGCAGCAGCAGCTCCAATTCGACTCTTAGACTGGGAACTTCCATATGCTTCTCCTAGACTGGAAACTTAAACAAATAAACTACCCCTGCAAAGGATCCCAGTGTTAATGATTTCAGACTGTGGAACATTTATGTCTCAGGACACTGTCAAAAACAAAGCACTCAGTTAACAATTAGGGGAGATTAACAACTGGATGTAGTTTCAGTATAGGAAGATCAGTCAGAACCTTAACAGGGAAATTGGAGAAAGACAGAGTTAAAGAGAGCCCAGTTATAACCACTGGTATCCCTGGGTTGGGGTGGGAGATTTAGGGCCATGTCCAAGGCTGCACTTTCTGAGGAGTGACATCACAGGTTGCAGACTGTGGAGGAGATGAACTAGTCTAGCAAAGTCACTAAACAAATAAACTACCAAACAATGCAACGAGTTCCAGAGGCAGGAGGGAGAGAAGTCCCTACCTAGAGTTGCCACATCATCTAAAAGTCCAGTTTTTTTTTCTTTTGCTTTTTTTCAGTCTTTTTAGGCCCACACCTGCAGCATATGGAGGTTCCCAGGCTAGGGGTCCAATCAGAGGTATAGCTGCCGGCCTGCACCACAGCCACAGCAACACCAGATTCTTAACCCACTGAGCGAGGCCAGGGATCGAACCTGCATCATCATGGATATTAGTCAGATTCAATTCCACTGAGCCATGATGTAAACTCTGAAAGTTCAGTTTTTGACAACAAAAAATATAAAACATGCAAAGAAACAGGACAATAGGATCCATAAACAGGAAAAACAGCAGGCAACAAGTAACTGCCTTTGAAAGGGCTCAGGTATTGGACTTAGGAAAAAAACTGCTATCATAAGTATATTCAAAGAACTAAAGGAAACCAAACTTAGCAAATTAAAGGTATGACAACAAAACATCATCAAATACAGAATATAAATGAAGAGTCAAATGGAAAATTCTGGAATTAAAGAGTAGACGAAATCAAAGAAAAAAGAAGTAACTGGAAATTCTGGAGTTAAAAAGTATAATAACCAAGGCAGTTCCTGTTGTGGCTCAGCGGGTTAAGAATCCAACTAGTACCCATGAGGATGTAGGTCTGATCCCTGGCCTCATTCAGTGGGTTAAGGATCTGGCATTGCCATGAACTGTGGTGGAGTTTGCAGATGCGGCTCAAATCTGGCATTGCTGTGGCTGTGGCACAGGCTGGCAGCTGCAGCTCCATTAAGGCCCTAGCCTGGGAACTTCCATATGTCATGGGTGTGGACATTAAAAAAAAAGTATAATAACCAAAATTTTAAATTCACTGAAGGGGCTCAACAGGAAATTTGAGTGGAAGAAAGAATCAGCAAACTTGTAGACAGACCAACAGAAATTATGCAAACTGAAGAACAGAGAGAAAAAAGAATGCAGAAATAAAAAAACAGCCTCAAAATAATGTGAGACACCATCAAGTGCACCAACAGAGACCCATAACCGGAGTCCCAGAAGGAGAGAAAAGGAGCAGAAAAATACTAAAAGAAATAATTATTGAAAACTTCACAAATTTGATTAAATGAATCTACATATCCAAAAAGTTAAATAAAGTCCAAGTAGGATAAACTCAAACAGATCCACATCCAGATATACAGTCAAAATTTTGAAAGACTAAGTCTTGAAAGCAGCAAGAAGGAAAAACGTCCCATGTACAAGGGAATCCCAATAAAATAAGCATCTGACTTCATCAGAAACAACAAAGGCTAGAAGGCAGTAGGATGACATATTCTAAGTGACGATGGAAAAAAGAGTTAGCCAAAATTCTTATATCTAGCAAAACTATCTTTTAAAAATAAAGGTGTTAGTAAAACATTGTAAATTAACTATACATCAATAAAATAAATTCTAAAAAATATATACAGTTTTTAACAAATGAAAGTGAATCTAACTTGACCTAAAATACACAAGGTCTCTAGAGAAAATTTCAACACCCTAATAAAGGATCTGAAAGAAAATCTAGAAGAAAAAGGGTGAAATAAAGCCATTTTCAGATCAATAAAAACTGAGATAACTTGTTACCAGCAGACTTGTCTTACAAAAACTACTAAAGGAAGTTCTTCAGGCTGAAAGCAAGTGACCCCAGACAGTAATTTTAATTTACATGATAAAAATAAAGTATAGGAATTCCCATTGTGGTACAGTGGAAATGAATCCGACTAGGAACTATGAGGTTACAGGTTCAATCCCCAGCCTCGATCAGTGGGTTAAGGATCTGGCATTGCCGTGAGCTGTGGTGTAGGTGGCAGATTTGGCTCAGATCTGGCATTGCTGTGGCTGTGGTGTAGGCTGGCAGCTGTAGCTTCGATTAGACCCCTAGCCTGGGAACCTCCATAGGCTTTGGGTGTGGCCCCTAAAAAGCAAAAAAATAAAATATGCAATATAGTTATATAGGTAATTATAAGAGACAATAATAATTGCTAATTTCTTTCTTCTCAACTGGTTTAAAAGACATTTGCATAAAATGATGTACAAGGTCGTATGTTGGGGCCTATAACATCTGGATGTGTAATACATGTGACACTAACAGTACCAAAGATGCTGGTGGAAACAAGAATCTTGAATCCACAGAAACAAATGGAACAAACCAGAAATGGTCAGCAAAAAGGTTAATGAACTCTATAAATATATACTTATTTTCCTTTCTTCTCTCAGCTTTGTTAAAGGATAATATTTTACAGAGTAATAACTCTAACAAAAGTATTAACCAACATTACAACTAAAGAGCCCTGAGTCTTGATAACAGCAGGTAAACTGAAGGTGCAACAGTCCAACCCATTTAAATGGGTAGAACTCTTTCATGTCTTAAGATTATTTCCAAAGCAAAGGTTTCTGCAGCCATCTTGCTGACAGTCTTCCTTTAGCAAATTTATTCTTCCCGAACAGCGCAGAAGTTAACGTTGCTCCAGTCCTGCTCAAATTCTCAACAGTGAGTTGTGAAAAAATAAGATTTTCACCAGCAGATGCTGTGGGCTGTCACAGGTTATGGCTCAAGCAGGCAGAGTAGCAGTGCTGAAAGGATGCCCACAGCTCCGGAAAACCTTTAACCTCAGTTGGAGAAAATAAAGAGAAAGAAAGGGAACACATGAACTCTGAAAACAACTGAGGGCTTTTAATGAACAGGACTGAGAAGACAGCACGAATCTGGGAGCCTTGGGAAAATAAACATACTCCCTTTGAGAAAATCTTTCATAAAGTGTATAAAAGTTTAAGAAATTTTACAGAAAGAAATTGGGACTAACGACTACATTTTTAAAAGCAATTCATAAACTTGCAAATGAAAGCACAGGCTCTTGAGTTGCAATAGTTTTGTTCTTACAAAAAATAGGTCCAAACATCTACAAATGATGGAAAACATTCAGACTTTTGTTGGTGGGAAGACTCGAAATTAAAAAGAATAACATTGATTAGCATAACACGTGTTCAATAGCAAACCAGGCTTGGATATTTGTAATTGTTACATTTATAAATGGAAACATCTCAAGAATTCAGCTCATTAAAACAAATTTAACAAAGGCAGCTTGGTTTCCTGCATAAAGGGGCATTAGAAACAGTATGTTAGGCGCATTAATATGTAAACCCTCATTCCAAACACTCTTCACGTCTTTCCAAAAGGATGATTCTGATAAGTAAGGTCAGAGAGCACAGTAAAAGCCACTGGTCTCTGACACCATGCGGGTAGGAGCGGAGGAATCTGTCCTCTGAATTTCTAGTTCCTAATTTAGCAACTGAGATTTCCGCAGCTACTACCATCCACAAACATCACCACAGTGAACAGCTTGTCCTTGTCTATGGCATCTCTAGGTTAAGTAACAGGTATTTTTAATGGAATCTAATATATGGCACTAATGAAACTTTCCACAGAAAAGAAAATCATGGGCTTGAAGAATAGACTTGCCAAGGGGGAGGGAGTGGGATGGACCGGGAACTTGGGGTTACTAGATGCAGACTATTGCCTATGGAATGGATCAGCAATGAGATCCTGCTGCGTAGCACTGGGAACTATGTCTGGTCACTTCTGATGGAGCAAGATAATGGGAGAAAAAAGAATGGATACATGTAGGTGTAACTGGGTCACCATGCTGTACAGTAGAAAATGGACAGAACACTGTAAACTAGCTATAATGAAAAAAATAAAAATCATCATAAATAAATAAATATCAGGTATTTTTTAAAGAGCTCTTTTTACAAAAGTGTGGTTATATAGTCTCAAATTCCACAATTTTTAACGCCTGCCCAGTACACCATCTGATGAATATATATGGTGTACTTCATCGTTCTCCTACTGTTTGACTCTGTTTTTCGGTTTTGATTTTTTGCTTTTTTTAGGGCCGAACCAGCGCCATATGGAGGTTCCCAGGCTAGGCATCGAATTGGAGCTGCAGCTGCCGGCCTACACTACAGCCACGGCAATGTAGGATCCGAGCCGAGTCTGCGACCTACATCACAGCTCACGGCAACGCTGGATCCTTAACCCACTGAGCAAGACCAAGGAGAGAACCTGCGTCCTCATGGATGCTAGTCAGATTCATTAACAGTGGATTTGTGACGGGAACTCCCTGTTTGACTTTGTTTTGAAATTTTTCTTACTATACACAGAGATGGGTATTTCTGCATATGGCATCTTTATACCTGTGGCCTCTTCCTAAGTATAACTTCCCAAGAGTGAGATTACTAGAGCAAGTTTAAAGTTCTTGTTGTGTGTGGCCAAGATGCTGTTAAAAAGGACGGAGCAATTTCTACTCCCGCCAGCATTGTATGAAGACATTTCAATTCAATCTCACCATCGCCTCGGGAGAGCTGCATCGTGGGATTCCCCCCCCACACACATTTGCTAAGTAAGATAAAAGAAATACCTTATCAATATTGAAGTAGGAAGTCAGTGTCAGCTCAGCTCAAGCATAGCAAGATGGTGGAAAATTCAGATGGCCAAAAATTGAATCCTAGCTCCACCCCATGCTAGATGGATGCCCTTGGAAAATGTATTTATCCACGTAATCTAGTTTTCTCACATTTAAAATAAGGATGATGAGAATTCTATCAAACATATAAAGACGATCTGGTGCCCATCCTCCTTAAACTCTTTCAAAAGGTTGAAGAAGAAGGAATACTCCCAAAGACATTCTATGATGCCACCATCACCCTCATTCCAAAACCAGGCAGAGATACCACCAAAAAAGAAAACTATCACCCAATATCATTGATGAATATAGATGCAAAAATTCTCAACAAAATCTTAGCCAACTGAATCCAACAACATATCAAAAAAATTATATACCATGACCAGGTAGGGTTCATCCCAGGTTCACAAGGATGGTTCAACATACGCAAGTCAATCAGCATCATACACCACATTAACAAAAGAAAAGTCAAAAATCATATGATCATCTCAATAGACGCAGAAAAAGCATTTGACAAAGTCCAATACCCATTCATGACAAGACCCTCGCCAAAGTGGGTATAGAGGGAACATTCCTGAACATAATCAAAGCCATTTATGGCAAACCCACAGCAAATATAATACTCAATGGGGAAAAACTGAAAGCCTTCTCACTCAAATCTGGAACAAGACAGGGATGCCCACTCTCACCACTGCCCTTCAACATAGTGCTGGAAGTCCTAGCCACAGCAATTAGACAAACAAAAGAAATAAAAGGCATCCATATAGGAAGAGAAGAGATAAAACTGTCACTGTATGCAGATGACATGATACTATACATAGAAAACCCTAAGGACTCAACCAAAAACTACTTGAACTGATTAATAAATTCAGCAAAGTAGCAGGATATAAGATTCACATTCAGAAGTCAGTCGCATTTCTGTATACCAGCAATGAAACATTAGAAAAGGAATACAAAAATACGATACCTTTTAAAATTGCACCTCACAAAATCAAATACCTCGGAATACACCTGACCAAAGAGGTAAAGGACCTATATGCCGAGAACTATAAAACTTTAATCAAAGAAATCAAAGAAGATGTAAAGAAATGGGAAGATATTCCATGTTCCTGGATTGGAAAAATCAATATTGTAAAAATGGCCATTCTACCCAAAGCAATCTACAGATTCAATGCAATCCCTATCAAATTACCCATGACATTTTTCACAGAACTAGAACAAACAATCCAAACATTTATATGGAACCACAAAAGACCCAGAATCGCCAAAGCAATCCTGAGAAACAAAAACAAAAACTAAGCAGGAGGCATCACTCTCCCAGACTTCAAGAAATACTACAAAGCCACAGTCATCAAAACAGTGTGGTACTGGTATCAAAACAGACAGACAGACCAATGGAACAGAAGAGAGAATCCGGAAATAAACCCTGACACCTATGGTCAATTAATCTTTGACAAGGGAGGCAAGAACATAAAATGGGAAAAGGAAAGTCTATTCAGCAAGCATTGCTGGGAAACCTGGACAGCTGCATGCAAAGCAATGAAACTAGAACACACCCTCACACCATGCACAAAAGTAAACTCCAAATGGCTGAAAGACTTAAATATAAGACAGGACACCATCAAACTCCTAGAAGAAAACATAGGCAAAACACTCTCTGACATCAACATCATGAATATTTTCTCAGGTCAGTCTCCCAAAGCAATAGAAATTAGAGCAAAAATAAACCCATGGGACCTCATCAAACTGAAAAGCTTTTGCACAGCAAAGGAAACCCAAAAGAAAACAAAAAAACAACTTTCAGAATGGGAGAAAATAGTTTTAAATGATGCAACCGACAAGGGCTTAATCTCTAGAATTTATAAGCAACTTATACAACCCAACAGCAAAAAAGCCAATCAATCAATGGAAAAATGGGCAAAAGACCTGAATAGACATTTCTCCAAAGAAGATATACAGATGGCCAACAAACACATGAAAAAATGCTCAACATCGCTGATCATAAGAGAAATGCAAATCAAAACTACCATGAGATACCACCTCACACCAGTCAGAATGGCCATCATTCATAAGTCCACAAATAACAAATGTTGGAGGGGTTGTAGAAAAAAGGAACCCTCCCGCACTGTTGGTGGGAATGTAAACTGGTACAGCCACTATGGAGAACAGTTTGGAGATACCTTAGAAATCTATACATAGAATTTCCATATAACCCTGCAATCCCACTCTTGGGCATCTATCCGGACAAAACTCTACTTAAAAGAGACACATACACCCGCATGTTCATTGCAGCACTATTCACAATAGCCAGGACATGGAAACAACCCAAATGTCCATCGACAGAGGATTGGATTCGGAAGAGTGGTATATATACACAATGGAATACTACTCAGCCATAAAAAAGAATGACATCATGCCATTTGCAGCAACATGGATGGAACTAGAGAATCTCATACTGAGTGAAATGAGCCAGAGAGACAAATACCATATGATATCACTTATAACTGGAATCTAATATCCAGCACAAATGAACATCTCCTCAGAAAAGAAAATCATGGACTTGGAGAAGAGACTTGTGGTTGCCTGATGGGAGGGGGAGGGAGTGGGAGGGATCGGGAGCTTGGGCTTATCAGACACAACTTAGAATAGATTTACAAGGAGATCCTGCTGAGTAGCATTGAGAACTATGTCTAGATACTCATATCGCAACAGAATAAAGGGTGGGAAAAAATGTAATGTATACATGTAAGGATAACTTGATCCCCTTGCTGTACAGTGGGAAAATAAAATAAAATAAAATAAAAATAAAATAATGATGATGATAGTGTCAACTTAATTAAGGGGCTTAAATATGGTCATGGCACATAATGGACATCCAGTAAGTATTAGCTATGTTCAACAGCTCTAGACCAAACAAGCAATTCTGAACCTGGGGCTCATTAATTCATGTTAACAAGAAAAAAAGTGCTCCTTTGTCATTATTCATCTTTAAGTGAAATGTAACTGTGCTTTCGATCAGGAATGTAGCTAAAACATTTTTGTTTTAGCAGGACATGGAACTCTGTTACTAACAGAAATCACAGAATTTTTTCATATCACATTTCAGTTCCCAGAGGGACCTCAATATAACTTTTATATTCATCGCTACTCCAAAATTATGACAGCTTTTCAACTTGTTGTTTGATCTTATTATTTGAGAAATAATAAAGGAAAACATAGATTACAGTATATGACTTTAAAAAATTTGATGTTCCCGTTGTGGCTCAGTGGTTAACGAATCCGACTAGGAACCATGAGGTTGCGGGTTTGATTCCTGGCCTTGCTCAGTGGGTTAAGGATCCGGTGCTGCCATGAGCTGTGGTATATAGGTCACAGACACAGTCCGATCTGGCGTTGCTGTGACTGTGGTGTTGGCTGGCAGCTACAGCTCCGATTGGACCCCTAGCCTGGGAACCTTCATATGCCACAGGTGTGGCCCTGGAAAAGACAAAAAAAAAAAAATTTTTTTTTTGGCTCCACCCATGGCATGTGGAAGTTCCTGGGACAGGGAACAAACCCATGCTACAACAGAGCAGTGACCCGAACCACAGCAGTACCAACACCAGATCCTTAACCCATGAGGCCACCAGGAACTTCTAAAAATATTTTTGATAACTATATTTCAGTATAATTGGTCTCCTTTGTAATTCTTTGTATGTTTTTAAGCATTTTAAGATATATGCTCAGAAGGGGTCCATAGGCTCCTCCAGAATGACCAAGGAGTCCCAGGCATCCATATCTAAGAGCCCCGGCTCTGGACTCTTAAGCAGATGATTCATATACAACAGCCTACCCGCAGGCCTAAAACATCAGTTTCTTCACTGGGCTTCATTTTTGAAGATTTCCATGCTAACAGTGTGATTCCCATCCCTAAATGTTTGCCTGGTTTCTCCTGGGAGAGCTCAGGAGAGCACAGCATGCTGGGAGTCTCAACCTAATTGTCTGGCAGGTTCAACAGTGGCCACTAACCAAGGACACCTAGGACTGGCCCCCCAGCAGCCTCCTCTGAGATGCCCTATGCAAGGAGGTCTAGGGCCCAGGGAGGCCAGCACAGAAACATACGCGATGGGTCCTCATTGCACCAGTGATTATTTTTATTTATGGCCAGGAGCAGGTCAAAAGTTGGCCAATGACAGCATGAGTTTTCTAAATCAATTTTTTGGAGCAAATAAAATGTGTAAGAATTTATCCCAAGAGCCTTCATAATGAGACTTTCAGCATGACCTTCCAGAGAACATTTTTTTATAATGATGCAAACATTTAATCAGTCAACAAATGACCTAGTCAGAAGGCGGGCAGGGGCGGGGGGTGGGGGGGAATCTAAGGCAGATGGAAGGTGATTTAATGCCACCCAAGATAAGCTGATTTCTGAGCAGTTTTGGAAGGATGCGCATCTTGACTGCTAGTAGAATGTGGCACTTTGGAACTTGAATCTTGTAATACAAAAGCGTTGCACATTCTTAGTGAAAACTGAAATTTAAAAAGCACCGAAAATTGTTCCCAAGAAAATTTAGGGAGCAAATGAGCAAACATAAGACAATTTAAAAACTATTTAACACAACCGTGTGTGACAAAGTCAACTTATTAAGGATGAAAATCCAAGTCAGGCACCACTCCAAAAACCTTGATTACAAAGTCTCAGCCTAATAGAGATAATTCTTTGCCTAGTCAGTTAATGAAGAATTTAAAAAAACCAGCACGCGTGCACATCAGGGAAATGCAGTTCTTCTTTTTGTTGTTGTGTTTTTTGTTTTTTGTCTTTTCTAGGTCCGCACTCATGGCATAAGGAGCTTCCCAGGCTAGGGGTCCAATCGGAGCTGTAGCCACTGGCCTACACCACAGCCACAGCAATGCCAGATCTGAGCCGTGTCGGTGACCCACACCACAGCTCATGATCCTTAACCCACTGAGTGGGGCCAGGGATCAAACCCAAGTCCTCATGGATGTTAGTCGGGTTCGCTAACTGCTGAGCCACGATGGGAACTCTGGTTTTTCTTTTTTAAGGTCAATGCAAATAACATTCTCTTGCCACTTTTCTGTATCTGGTCATAAGAGGAACAAAGACATATATAGAAGCTGAGAAAAAAAATCTCGATTGGATAATCAGACTATTGTGCCACTGAAAGCTGAATGAAGATATTCCTGCTGGAAACACGCCATGTGGCACCAACTGAGGTCTTACAAGAGTCCATCTGCTTTGTCCAAACAACAGAACGACCATCATCAAGTCAGAGAATTATTTCAGAGCCGGCACGAATCTCAGTAATCATCTTATTAATAATCATCTCGTGTCATAGGGGAGGAAACCAATTCCCAGAGACGACCACAGAGCCAGACAGACCTTATGTCCTCCCCCCTCCACTCCCAGGATTCTTGTCGCTAAATGCCAATCCAGTTTAATTCTGAAATAGTCTTTAAATAAAGACATGATATACAAAACAAAGTGCCCAACACCAACAGATGGGTGGATGGTGAAGTTTATGCTATGTGAATTCCATCTTTAAAGAAAATAAATGGTTATCATGGGACACTAAAGACTCATTCAGTTGGTAGGCAAAGTTAAATATTTATATTTTGGTTCTGACATTGGCCCTGTGAAATGTGACATTACTCCTGCAGTATTCAAGAGGTGCAGAGAAAAGTTTTATGGCTCACACCTCCAGAGTACTCCAATACAAAGGAGAACACAGACCACAGGCATGAAGGGAAAAACAAAACCAAAAAGACTTGAACAGAGAATTTAAGATGAGTTAGAAATAAAAAATAGCTACATGAATGAAACAAATACTCAAAGGGCAAAGACGTTCCCATAATTCACATTCAGGGCATAAAATAAAATTCCCCTTCTCCATCTACTCTGAGAGCTAGCCTTCTTGTTCGAGTCTTCACTAAGAGAAGTGGGAGAAATTCTGATGCTGACCTCAGAAAACCCAAAGGATACAGAAGGTAGAAAAGAAATTTAATTGCAATTTTACCAAAGTGTCCCTAAGCAATCTGTATCATCCTTGATAATTTGGGATCCCTAGCCATAGCCAACTGAAGAATTAGGGAAGGCAAGAGGGAAAGACCAGGAGAATTTGTTACTCTAAACTCAAGGCCTGAATGTTCTTATAAGCCAAGTAAAAGACTTCCAATACTGTAGACGATACCCTCATATTGCCCATGACTGCTTCTCAAAGAATTTCTAATTTATTGGGATTATAGAGCTAACTATTTTGATGGGAACAATGAGTTTATTTTCAATGTCATTGGCTTTCCAGAAAGGAAAAAAAAACCTAATCCAGAGGTCAAAAACCAGATTAGTTTTTTAATAAAATCTTTTTCAGTAACAAGCTCCTAGCTTGGAAATTTAAGCATGTATTTAAAAAAAAAAAAAAAAAAAAAAAAACCAGCCCTGAACTCTGGCTTTAGGACATGACAAATGAAAATAAGGTCTAGTGTACTTTCAACAATTTCTTCTACAAGTATTGCATGGATATCTCATCTTCTTCTGGCAATTTTCCTGGGTGACAAGGAAGGTATATGTCCCGATGTTTCCTTGCTGGTTGAATTACCCACCAATCCAATGAAATTGAATTCAATTCAACTCAGTGCAATTGAATTCAATTCATTTCAATGAAATTGAACTCAACTGAATTATCCACCAATTCAATGAAAAAAATTATTTCTGTGTATCCCAGCCTTCGAGGTACATTCCTTCATCTTGGAGTATATTTGATTTCTATATTTCTCAGATGACGTGATTACAACGTGGTAGACAATGAGGCGGACACCCAGAACCACCCTGTTCAAGGAAGGACATGTTGCCCCAGCTACTGGGAACACTGCAGCTATCTCCCCTGTCAGCCCCTTCTGGAACTACCACAGTTGCAGAGAGCACCTCACCCAAAGCAGCTGTCCTTCCAGTGAGGAAGGGATGCAGGTGTATAAAGGTCTGGCCATCCCATCCCAACTCAGAACTATGCAGAAAGGTCCTTCCAGCTCAGAGCTCCCAAGGGGCTGGACAAGGCTACCACTGAGCCTGCATCTCAGCTTGATCACTCTCTACCCAGTCCTGTTTCCTTCCCTCTTCTTCCTCAGAGTTGATCCCAAGAATACTCCTTAACAAATCTCCTATTCAGTCAAATTAGTCTACTTCCAGGTAGGAAGCAACCTGAAAAACACACCATAACTTTGAAGGTATGGTTATTTTTTTGCAAAGTGAAATTAAAACAAAGAATACCTATGAACTATGTACAATAATAACAAACTACCAGGAAGTTCCAAGGTTTAATAGATAAAGCAGTCTCTTTGAGTTAGGTATACTTTCATAAAGGCACAACCTTGACCTTTCATCATATAAACAGGTCTTCTGAAGTGATAAAATGCTGAAAGGGGCTATCTTTGTTACCTCTAGAGCAGTAGGAAATAGCATATGGATGAGAATAGTATGTGAAAAGAAGTTATTTTTTATGGATCTCTGACCAGAAGCTGAATTACATTTTAACTCAAACACTAAATTATGAAGGAAAATGTGATGTGTTAAAGATTTTTGTGAAAAGTCTTTTTTGAAAAATAAATCCTGAAAAGGAAATTAAGAAAACAATTTCTTTTTCAAGAACATCCAAAAGAATAAAATATCCAGGAATAAATTTAATCCAGAAGGTAAAAGACTTATACATGAAAACCTATAAAACACTGCTGAAGAAATTAAAGAGTATATAATTAAATGGAAAGACATCCTGTCTTTTTGGAAGACTCAATATTGTTGAGATATTGATACCACTCAAAGTGATAAACAGATACAATGCAATCCCTATCAAAATTCCAATGGCCGTTTTTGTAGAAATGGAAAATCTGATTCTCAAATTCGTATGGAATTACAAGTGGCCCCAAGTGGCCAAAGCAATGTGGAAAAAGAAGAACAAAATTTGGAGAACCAGATTTCTGAATTTCAAAGCATTCTATAAAGGTACCATAGTCAAAACAGTGTGGTACTGGCATAAGGGTAAACATAGAGATCACTGGAAGAGAATTTATCATCAGTTACATTATAATCAGTTGATTTTGAAAAAGGTGCCAAAAGAAAATTTAATGGGAAAAGAGAATTCTTTTCTTGAATTTTCAATTCAAGAAATGGTGCTGGGACAACTGGAGAGCCACAGGCAAAAGAAAGAAGTTGGACCCCTACCCCACACCAGACACAAAAATTGACTCAAAATGTGTCAGAGAGATACATGTAAGAGCCCAAACTATAAAAATTTAAAAGGAAATGTAGGAGTAATTATTCATGACCTTGGGTTAGAGTAAGAGTTCTTTGCTACAGTACCAAAAGCATGAGCCATAAAAGAAGTAACTGATAATGTCCCTGATAAGGGCCTTGCTTCTAGAATATACAAAGAACTCAAATAGTTCCAAAATAAGACAAAAAACCCAACTAAAAATAAGCAAAAGCTTTGAACAGACATTTCACCAAAAAAGACTATGAATGGCTAATAAACACATGAGAAGATGCTCAACATCATTAGTCACTAGGGAAATACAAGCCCACAATAAGATAACACTTCATACTCACGAGAATGGATCTAATAAAAAGACAGACAATACCAAATATTGATGAGGATATGAGAAAGATCTCTCACTGCTGGTGGAAATGTAAAATGGTACAACCACCTTGGATATCATTTTGAGAGTTTATTAAAAAGTTAAACATTTATTTACTGTATGATTCAGCAATTTCATGCTTAGCTATCTGCTAAGGAATGAAGATATGTTTGCAATACAAAGACTTGTACTTGAATGTTTATAGCAACATCATGAGTAATAACCAAGAAGTGGAGACAATTCAAATATCCATCAACTGGGAAATAGAGAAATAAAACGTGGAATGTCCAGAGGAGGGGGGAGGAAGTTGGAGGGACCAGGAGTTTGGGGTTAGTTGATGCCACCTATTACATTTAGAATGGATAAATGATAAGGTCCTACTGTACAGCACAGGGAACTATATCTAAATCTCCTGGGATAGACCATGATAGAAAATAATATTAAAAAAGAATGTATATTTATTTATAACCGAGTCACTTTGCTGTAGAGAAGAAACTGTCACATGCAAATCAACTATACTTTAAAAATGTGGAAAATCCATGGAGTTCCCATCGTGGCGCAGTGGTTGACGAATCCGACTAGGAACCATGAGGTTGCGGGTTCGGTCTCTGCCCTTGCTCAGTGGGTTAACGATCCGGCGTTGCCGTGAGCTGTGGTGTAGATTGCAGACGCGGCTCGGATCCCGCGTTGCTGTGGCTCTGGCGTAGGCCGGTGGCTACAGCTCCGATTCGACCCCTAGCCTGGGAACCTCCATATGCCGCGGGAGCGGCCCAAGAAATAGCAACAACAACAACAACAACAACAAAAGACAAAAAAAAAAAAAAAAAAAATTAAAAAAAAATGTGGAAAATCCATACAACAGAACACTCTACAGCAACAAAAAAGAACCACTGATAGATGCTACATCATGGATGAACCTCACAAACATGTTAAGTGAAAGAAACTAGATACAAAAGACCACATTACGGATCCTTTCATTTCTATGAAAAGGCGTGTGTGTGTGTGTATTCTTTTTTCTCATTATCTTCCATCATGCTCTATTTTATTTTTTGTCTTTTTATGTATGTACCTGCGGCATATGAAATCTCCCAGGCTATGGGTCCAATCGGGAATGCAGTTGCCAGCCTACGCCACAGCCTGCGCCATAGCCACAGCCATGCCAGAGCTGAGTGGCATCTGCGACTTAAACTACAGCCCAAGGCAACACCGGCTCCCCCACCCACTGAACGAGACCAGGGATCAAACCTGAGTCCTCATGGATACTAGTCAGGTTTGTTATCACTGAGCCACAACGAGAACTCGTATTTTCTTTTTATCGCCACACCTGCAGCATATGGAAATTTCTGGGCTGGGGTCAAATCTGAGCTGCAGCTGCTGGCCTACACTATAGCCACAGCCACAGCCACAACCACACCAGATCTGAGCTGCATCTGCAACCTATGCTGCAGTTTGCAACAATGCCAGATCCTTAAGCCACTCAGAAAGGCTGGGGATAGATCCTGCATCCTCATGAACATTAGTTGGGTTCTCAACCTGCGGAGCCACAATGGGAACTCCAATCTTCCATCATGGTCTATCCCAAGAGACTGGATATGGTTCCCTGTGCTATTCAGTAGGACCTCATCACGTCTCCTTTCTAAATGTAATAGTTTGCATCTACTAACCCCAAACTCCTTTCAAGCACTTGCTTGCATGTTCAGTGTGTGGAATTTAATCTGTACACCTGACTCACGGGACTTTTTAAATTACCATCTATGACCATGCTGTCTCTCTCTTTTTTAAAGGCATCCAATGATCACAGACCCACAATTTCATCAGATGCTTTCTCAAAACCTCTGTTGTTATACAACCCATACCCCTGTTTCCAAGCAGCATTACCCCAAGCCATATGGAGGAGACAAGAGAGCAAACTCTTCTTAAAAGTCACCTGATCTACTCTGACATTCTGTTTCAATGTGTAATCACCAGTACCCGTGAGGGATCCATTCTGTGGATCCCAACCTTTTTTCAGTTTGCCCTACTTCCATGCCAGCTGGAGTAGAAGTAACTGCCTCCCCTGCTTTCTGGAGAGGGCTAACATTTGAAAATGACCATGAACAATACCTCCTGAGGTTCGTTTCCCTTCAACTTGTCCTCTTAGGTGCTATGTTCAACCCCTCCGGTCACCTCTGGTCTTTTATTTTGTTCTCCAGAATGCTCTCAATTTTCACACCCGATCAAGCATGACAACCCGTACTGGGCACTGAATCCTAAAGTGATGCCAAATATAGCAGAGAGATTTGCTGCCACATCGTTCAGAATCGGTTCATTCCTTAAAATGCAAACAAAACAAATAAACAAAAGCCTAGGGAGAATGGTGCTGTGGTATAATTAATTACCCAGAAGGTGAAGGAATTCCTGGGCGTGTAGAAAAGGGCCGAGGTACCAGAAAGGAGGGCATGTGGTGGAATGATACGAGAAGGACACCAAGTCTCCAGGAGAACAAGAACATTTCTAGGCTCCGATACAAGCAACAGTCAGGATGGAAAAGGAGACTTTTCTTCTTTGCACCCTGCCTTAATGTAATTCTTGTTTTAAGGAATAACTACTTCCTAGACATTCCTTGTATTAAATCTAAGTTGGGTCTTTTCACATGTACAACAAACATGGAACACAAGGGGTGCGGGAGGTTCTCTACGAACAAAATGACAGAGTCCGACCTTCTCATTTTCCTGCTGAGGACACTGAGGACTGGGGTAGGGATGGAATGATGGCCTTAAGTGACCTAGAGACAGAACTGGGCCGACATCCTGTGCCTCCCAGCCTCAGGGCCAATCTCCTTTGACTAGATTCCTCTGTCCCCAGGAAGGAGGTCATTTAATAAATCAAGATCTAGGGAGTTCCCGTCATGGCTCGGTGGTTAACGAACCCGACTAGTATCCACGAGGATGTGGGTTCAATCTCTGGCCTCACTCAGTGGGTTAAGGATCTGGCGTTGCCCTGAGCTGTGATGCAGGTTGCACATGCGACTCAGATATGGCCTTGCTGTGGCTGTGGTGGAGGCTGGCAGCTACAGCTCTG
This sequence comes from Sus scrofa, assembly GCF_054392235.1. NCBI lineage: Eukaryota > Metazoa > Chordata > Mammalia > Artiodactyla > Suidae > Sus > Sus scrofa. Next base: position 19,478,956 of record NC_139401.1, read on the forward strand.
ATTCAACCCCTAGCCTTGGGAACCTCCATATGCTGCGGGTATGGCCCTAAAAAGACAAAAATAAAAAGAAAGAAAGAAAAGAAATCAAGATCTAGAAAGACCTGCTAAGTGGACAATATTAGTATGTAAATGGGTCAAAATGAAGTGAGAAATCTTCCCATTTCTTTTCCCAAGAAAACCACCCTGATGCCTTATTTTCACATCGGCTTGTTAAATCCACGCTCCAGATGTCATTACAAAAACGACACCACTTGTTTTGTTTCTAGAACGTCATCCTCAGTCTTGCAGGAGAAGAGTCAAGCCTTCTGCCACCGGTTGGGTGCTCTGCCTGGGTCCTGGGAAAGCCGGGCCCCACAGCTGTGGCTGAGGCTTTCTGTGGAGAGAGTCAAGGCACACGGAGCTCCCACTCCCCTGCAGAGGGCGCCCTTCAGAGGGCTCTACCTCCTGGGCCCTTTTCTCCCTCTCCCTCTGGGAACTCCAACTGGAATAGGACAAGAGGCAGGAAGCCCTTCCCTTCTAGAAGGGCCAGTGGGGAGGAGGCAGAGGGCCAAAGGAAAGGGAAGAAAGAACCATCCTTAGTCCGGGTGACAATGTCTCAGGTCTGGGAAGATGGGCAGTTTGGGAGCATTCGGAGGTACAGGATAACTGTGGCACAATTTCCAAGGACCCGACCTTATTTCAATGTTTTTAGGGTGGGGGGTTTCATTATTCAAGTCAAACCACGATGGTGTCACTGTCACTGCAGGAAATTTTAAGTCAAATCGGGCGATATTAACACATACATTTAAACAAAGATCTAGCTCAGAAGACAGCCAGGTGGTTCCAGGCTCAAAGTTCTAGGGTCTAACGAAGAACACGTACACGTGCCTGACTCTGCCTTCTCTCCCACACCCTAGGCAGCTAAGTGGGGCTCTGCAGGTCGGCCGCTTGGTAGCTGTCCCCCTTAGAAACACGGCCGACAGGTACAATTAGACATCGCCTTGCTCGCTGTGGGATTTTGAGGCAAGCATTTTATATATTTCCATTCACCAAGTTAAAAATCTGAAAATATGATACTTACTGTGTTTTTTTGAGTTACCATATCCTGAAAAGAAAAGATAGGATCAATATAGCTTTCGTGCACAGCAGTTAATTTCCATCAGCTCTGTTCCCCCCCCACCATCCCCTGGCACCTGTCTTAGAGCAAGAGGTAATCACTTGAAACCTCCCCCCCATAAAAAGCTTCAAATTGGATGAGCCTCCAGGAAATGTAATATTCATATTCTAAGGGAAATTTATCTTAGGCGGTTTGCTTTGGAATTCCTGGGGGCGGGGGGCATATATGGTTCTAAGGATTTTTCTGTAGCAGTGGCAATGCTTCTGTCCAAAGATATTGTGAGGTGCAAGTTGGGGCTCTGAATGCCCTACACCCCGCTTTCTCAGTGACAGTAGGAAGCACCTGGGCAGCACCATGGTACCCTTGCCTTGGGCCTGGAAACTTTTCTTTTTTTTTTTCTTTTTTCTTTTTTTAGGGCCGCACCTGCTGCAAATGGAGGTTCCCAGGCTATAGGTCGAATTGGAGCTACAGCTGCAGGATCCCAGCTGCATCTGTGATCTATACCACAGTTCATGGCAACGCCAGATCCTTAACCCACTGAAGGAGGCCAGGGATCAAACCCGCAACCTCATGGTTCCCAGTCGGACTCGTTTCTACTGCGCCACGACGGGAACTCCTCCTGGAACCCTTTCTTGAGTCAATGATATGAAAGCTGCAGGCCACACACACCCCCACGCCAGCCCCGTCAGCCCTCCTACAGACGGGTGTCGCTGATAGGATTCCTGACATCGCACTACAGGTATTATATTTATAAACATCCACTCTAGGAAGCTTCAAACTCAGTCACAACAACTTCGGTCAGTTAACTTAGCATAATGGTCTTGCAACCCTGACTATCATGTATGCCCCCGAAAGCCAACATGTGCAGAAAAAAAGAAAACATAATTCCACAGCTACCCCATAAAATGCGTTTCACGTGTCTTGAGATTTCTACTGCTTGACAGCAAGGGCAGACTGCATCTTCTGGCGTCAGATAAAACTGAGTATCCATTTCCATTTTAGGAAGTACTTTTCCATATCATTAGAAATGAAAACTTATCTAGGTCATGGAACTTTCCGGAGGAGGTCACTAAGGCATAGGTGAGGGAAAAAAAATGTATCGAACTGGGAAAACCAACGCATGATAATTTCATGCTTCTCATCAAAATACAGCTTAACAATCCACACTTTCACATTTTGTAATTCTAACCACTGCTAAGCATAATGAATTTAGTGAAAATTAGTAGAAGAAAAAAAATGAGTATCTAAACGTCTGAAGTACTTTAGATTGGTTTATAGCCTTTTGGGAAACTATTTCACAATGTAAAGTATAATAACAAAATAGGTCCTTCCACTGTCACACGAATGACTCTTAAAATAAGTACTGTGCTATGATGACAGAGGAAAGGCCTATATAAAGCATCTGTGATGTATAATACATACAGGTTACAGATCTGAGACTGGCAGCCGCTATACCTGGAACTAACCTCCAATTATTAGAGAACCCAGATAACTAAGGTGAATAGTAGATCTTAAGAAATGCAAACAAAAATGTCCAATTTGCCATCACAAAATGGTGTCATTTATCTATTTATTTAGTCTTTTTAGGGCCATACCCACAGCATATGGAAGTTCCCAGGCTAGGGGTCCAATCAGAGCTGCAGCTACCAGCCTCCACCACAGCCACGCCATACCTGAGCTGCGTCTGTGACCTACACCACAGCGCCTGGCAACACTGGATCCTCAGCCCACTGAGCAAGGCCGGGGATCGAACCCACATCCTCATGGATACTCGTTGGGTTCATTAACTCCTAAGCCACGACAGGAACGCCTCAAAATGGGGTTATTTATATACTAGTGTTTTTTAATACTAAGGGAGCAGACATTTAGAAATGATGGCTATGAAGGCTACCTCCGAACAGCTGGTTCTTACGTCTGGCTGCACATTTGGGAGGTTAAAAAAAATCCTCCAGAGATTCTGACATCATTGGTCTGGGTATGGCCTGGGTTTTGGGATATTTACCAACTCCCCAAATGATTTCCCAAGTGCAGGCAAGGCTGAGTAACACTGCTGTAAACAAACTAATCTTCTACCCTTGAAATGATTTAACATATACCATGATTTCCTGACTAATGTTAAGATATTAAACAATATTAATATTAGCTGAGTTTTGTAGTCACTCACATTCAACATGCACATTTTACAAATAGAAGTATTTTTTTTAAAAAAAGTACTACATTATCCAAACAGGCTTGCATCAAATTTGCAAAAATACATTCAAAAAATTCTCAGTAATTACTGAGTGGTGCATGAGCACATGTTTTCAGCTTTGCTTGGCTTTAAACTGGGGGGGCGGGGGAATAACAGATTAAATACTAGTTCTATCTGCACTAAAAGTTTCTGCCCATTTTGGTAAGTGTTACATGTCTTCCTATGATTTTCCAAGTTGAGTTGTTTTTAAATGTGTAGGTTTGGATCAAATTGCCAATAAAGGATTCAGAGGAGTGTGTTTGCATCAAAGCAAGCTAACGGGACTTTGTGCCTTAACTTCCCTAATGAGCCTAGAGATATTCAAATTACCTACAAATGCACGTCTGTAGCAGACACGCTCACACAGGAGCCAAGAAGTCGCCTGTGTGAGCTTGAACCTGGGTCAGAAGGAAGGAATTGCACAGGCAACTCTTTATTGTTGTTCTCCGACCTCCCCTGCTACATGCACATCTCAACGGAACACACAGAACTGCTTTTCTAGGACCAAGCATCCAGGAGCAAGAGAACAATATCCTTTACCTTCAATGAAAGGGCAGTGTCAGCATCGGTGTCGTGGTACAGGATCACGTTATTGGCCATGTCGAAGCTTTCGCGGACCCCAAGATGGTAGAAGAGGGAAGGCTGTCTGGAGACATCGCTCATGTCCACCACGGCAACATCTGTGACGAACGAGGAGGGGACAGGGTTGGGGGAGAGAGAGGCGATCTGCTTAGTCTACTTCCTGATACTAATCAATGGAAAGCTGCTGCGATGTGCAAGTCCACCATCAGCCTTTTAAGTAAAGCAGAAGGAAGGAATAATTTGATTAAAATTATTCCCATGGACTGCAAAAGAAAAGCAACAGGGGAGTTCCCATCGTGGCTCAGGGGAAGCCAATCTGATTGGCATCCGTGAGGATGCAGGTTTGATCCCTGGCCTTGCTCCGTGGGTTAAGGATCCAGCGTTGCCGTGAGCTGTGGTGTAGATTGTAGATGCAGCTCGGATCCCAAGGTGCAGTGGCTGTGGTGTAGGCTGGTGGCTACAGCTCCGATTCGACCCCTAGCCTGGGAACTTCCATAAGCAGTGGGTGTGGTCCTAAAAAGACAAAAGCCAAAAAAGAAAAAGAAAGAAAGCAAAGCAATGGGAATAAAAACAAAAACCTCTTCCTTCTTCAAAGTGCTCAGAATGCAGTCTCACAGTATTGTTTAAATTACTGGTGGCTTCTTTTGAATTTTTTTTCTTTTTACAGCTGCATCCATGGCATGTGGAAGTTTCCTGGCCAGGGATCAAATCAGAGCTGCAGCTGCAGGCCTATGCCACAGCCATGGCAACACCTGATTTGAGCCGCATCTGCAACCTACACCGCAGCGTGCAGCAACGTCAGATCCTTAACCCAGTAAGCGAGGCCAGGGATCAGACCTGCATCTTCACAGACACTCATCAGGTTCTTAACCCACCGAGCCACAACAGGAATTCCTGGATTCATTTTTTTCTGCCTTTTTCATGGCTGCACCTGTGGCACATATGGAAGTTCCCAGGCTAGAGGGTCAAACAGAACCACGGCTGCTGGCCCACATCACGGCCACAGCAATGCAGGATCTGAGCCTCGTCTCTGACCTACCCCACAGCTCGAAGCAACACTGAATCCTTAACCCACTGGGCGAGGCCAGGGATCGAACCCACATCCTCATGAATACTAGTCGGGGTGGTTACCACTGAACCACAACAGGAAATCCTTGGATTTGTTTTAACTATTATTTTTATTAGGATATTTATCACATCCAAAAAGTATACTTAGCTTATGTACAAAGTATCAAGTACAATGAAATGAAAAACCGTGCACGCATCGTGCAGCCCAAGACACAAAGCGTCATGTGTACTCTCAGGGCTCCCCAGGCTTCCCCTACTCGTGTCTCGTCCCTCCTGCCCAGAAGACACCTCTATCCTGATCTCCGTATTTTCCACTTCCCTGCATATATTAGCATATGCATATTCTCTATACTATTATAATTATGAATTCTTAAACAGTCTATTGCTTAGTTTTGCATGTCTTTGAACTTTATGTAAATAGCATGACACCGTATGTGTTTTTGGACTTGCTGGGTTTTGGTATGAAACCACCAACCTGTATGTCCAGCTCTGAGTTCATGCATTTTCATTTCAGCATATATGATAACCAGACAGAAATGTGTCCATCCTGTCTACATTTTTCATGTTTTTCGTTTCCTTCTTCAAACGGTTTTAATGAACATTTTGCACCGTGTTCCTGGTTCACACATCCACCCTTCACTTGACACCACAGATCAAATGCCCCCGGAGTTGTGTCCTAGAGGGACTTCAATCAAAACAGAGCAGCAACACAGCGCATCAGTAAAGAGCAAACTTGGAGTTCCTGTCGTGGCTCAGCAATAATGAGCCCGACCAGGTTCCATGAGGACGTGGGTTCGATCCCTGGCCTCGCTCAGTGGTTTAAGGATCCGGCGCTGCCGTGAGCTGTGGTCTAGGTCGCAGATGCAGCTCGGATCCCGTGTTGCTGTGGCTGTGGTGTAGACCGGCGGCTACAGCTCCGATTCGATCCCTAGCCTGGGAACCTTCATCTGCCTTGGGTGCGGCCCTTGCAAGACAAACAACAAAATAATAAAAGAGCAAACTTAAATTTGTCTAGAACACCATTTCATATCTCATTTCAACAGAGAATCAGAACTCCGTGTTTGATTGGACTTTCCCCACCATGTGCAACAGAAATTTGGGGAAATAATGTCCAAACTTACACCTGCGCTGCTGTGACGCACAGGAAGTCACTGAAAATCCCAATGAAACACAACAGAGTTGAGATGAAAGGGGGCGTGAAGAAACAAAAAGGCAGAGAGAAGCGGCCTCAGCGCCAGGCACCACTAGCTCCGGCAGCGGCACCGGGAGACCTGAGACCAAGTCCTGCTAAGTCCCAGATGCGCCTTTTATTCTATTTATGGGCTGCCTGCTGTATGCCAGGCCCTGTGCTCAGTGCCAGGGATGCAAGCATGAACAAGGCGTGATCCTTTTCCTCAAAGCCATGTGTGTAACAATGGGGGCGACGAGAAGGAAGTGGTGGTTAGAATCAGGGTAAGGAGGGCTAAAGTGAGGGGAACGGTGACAGAGTCCCCCCCGCCCCGGGGCGGGGGGTACCGAACCCACACGCAGGTGGAGGGTGGTCAGGGAAGGCCAAAGCGAAGTGATGCTGTCTGGGACCTGAGGGTCCATGAGAGGCAGGCAAATTCGGGAGAGGACGGGGGTGGGGGTGGGGGGTAGGAAGGGAAGGCAAAAGTGTCAAAAGAAGACACCATGTGCAAAGGGCAGAGAGGTAGGGCGGGCCTTGCATGGTGGGGCCACTGCCCATCATTTCGCAGGACCAGAACACCCGAGAAGATGAACCTGGAAGAGGTGGTAGGTGCCAGGCACTGAAGGGGTCTGAAGGCCATGCTGAGAGGGCCGGACCCTGGCTTGAGACAATGGGAAACCTACAGTAGGGTGTTTTTCCACAAATTTTCTACTGTGGCAAATTACCCATAGATGTGTAAAAGCAGACAGAATAACGTCATGAAATCCCTGTATCCCCCCGCCACCTCCCCCAACACTGATCAACTCAGCCAGCGCTGCTTTAGCGCTACTGCCATGCACACCGCTCCCTTCCAAGTTATTCTGAAGCAGATCCCAGGTATCATACAATTTCCTCCCCAAATATTTCAGTACGATTTGTTAAGAGATAAGCACCCAAAGGAAAAAAGGACCCATACCCAAAGCATCAATGTCTCATCATAAATTTTTTTTTTTAATCATCAGGAGGGAGTTTAAAGAGGAGACTCTCACAGCCAAGTTCTCCCTTCAGAGGTTACTGCTCAAGAAAGGACACATGCATGTGCTGAAGAAACACTTTTACAACCCAGCCTGGTTAATTTATCTCAAACGGATAACTGTTCCCCACAGACACTTGCTCAGAGTCAAAAATCACACTGCAGCTGAATGAACTAGACATTCTGCCTAAATGACTGTTTCCTGGACTCTACGACCTACTCAAATTAAAGAGAAGGTGTTTCCTAGTGATGTTATGAGGACGTGGCAACGGAGATGCTAATTCTAAGGCCAAGGGGCTGGGGACAGGGACGGCTAGAACTGGGTAAGGGAAAGGATGCAAACAGGAAGACAGAGGAGAGTGGTGGGCGGGGCTGAAGGACGGCAGCCCCCAAGTCACACAGGCCGTTTTCATGGGAAACCTGCAACCTGGCAGGGGAGCTTGCTGCCAAGGAGATTAAATTTTAAATGGGTGACATGAGTTCCTTCTTTCCTCTGCCATGCCCAGGTTCTGTGCAGAGACCTGTACCATGGCCTCACCACCTCTGCTACTGTTCTGTGCTGAGATCTCAGCACCTCTGCTAAGCTTAGAGCCCCTCTCCATGGCTCCACCAAGGGCTGAGCTGGAGCCTCATTAGAACAGGAAAGACTGATAGGACTTCTCAAAAGAATTTCCCAAGCAATTCGCATCCACTAGGAGAAACATCTCACACCCGAAGGTGACATTTTTGCCTGACATTTGTCATTCGGGCCAGTTGACTCAGATACCACCATATTCAGCCAGCTTATTTTTAGAGCTTTTAAGACACTAAGTTAGCAGATGTGTAAATGTTAAATAGGATTTTAAACACCCGGATTGGGATTTTTATGATATATGCAGAATTGAGGGTTTTCCCCCTAAAGAGACAACAAATTCCCTAAAAGATTTAATCATCACAATGGTCACTTGCTTTGCGAAGCCCTTCCAGAGACTTCTCTGCTCAATTTCAGAACCACCCTGTGAGGCAGGCAGGGTTGGTAACTGGCTCTATTTTGCAGGTGGGGGAAATGAAGAAGCGAGAGGAGGGAGAGTGACAGCTTCGCCCAAGGTCACACAGCAAGGGCACAGCACAGTTAGGGCTTGGACTGAGTCAAGTCTTGGGCTCCCCAGGGCCCAGATGAGGCTACTCTTTCTAGACTCACTTGCTGCAATTGAGCCATCAGCAGGGAGGCGGAGGCCAAAGAGTTGATTAATCTTAGGCGAAAAGATCACAGAAAAAAAAAAAAAAGATCAAAGTCTGATTTCCATTTACCAAGTCAGATTTCACTTACAAATGCACCCTTGTGCTCCAATTCCCTTCTAATTTCCCCTGATGCAGGCCAGTGGGAGGGGGAAAGCCTGCATAGAACAAAACTTCCTCCTTGATCACGGGCCATACACACCCTCTACCTAGTTTGGCTTAACAAACCCTAACAAGTGACACCACATCGGAGATTGCAAAAAGCCAAGGCTCCTGTTCAAATCCACTCTTGGCAGTAAAGCGCCTGAATTCAAAATCGAAGTGCCCTTCAAACAATTTAAGAATTGCTTATTGGGAGTTCCCGTCGTGGCGCAGTGGTTAACGAATCCGACTAGGAACCATGAGGTTGCGGGTTCGGTCCCTGCCCTTGCTCAGTGGGTTAACGATCCGGCGTTGCCATGAGCTGTGGTGTAGGTTGCAGACGCGGCTCGGATCCCGCGTTGCTGTGGCTCTGGAGTAGGCCGGTGGCTACAGCTCCGATTCAACCCCTAGCCTGGGAACCTCCATATGCCGCGGGAGCGGCCCAAGAAATAGCAACAACAACAACAACAAAAAAGACAAAAGACAAAAAAAAAAAAAAGAATTGCTTATAATTATTTCACTACATGTTTATACGAAATAAGGAAGATGAATGATGAAGAGGATTTTAGTTCATTAAAAACTGTGGAACACTATTTTGGTGAACTGCCTTGAAAGTAGTAAGCAAAACTGTAATTTTCTACTGTGGTTTAAAAATATCTGATTTCCAAAGCAAAGCATTCATCAATGAAACGATATGATGGCAAATGATTTACCATAGAGTAATCCTGAGATCGCACTGGCTCATGCCAGTCTTTAAATATATTCCAGATTATCTCTAAGTCTATCTCACTCACAGAACAAAGTAAGAAGTAATGAATATAAGTAAGATTGGCTGTGTCCAAATGAAAACAACTCTATTTTATTTATTTTATTTTGCTTTTTAGGGTCGCACCTGCGGCATATGGCTGTTCCCAGGCTAGGGGTTGAATCAGAGCTACAGCTGCTGGTCTACACCACAGCCACAGCAACGCAGGATCCCTGCTGCGTCTGCAACCTACACCACAGCTCATGACAGCATTGGATCCTTAAACCCACCGAGCGAGACCAAGGATCAAACTCACATCCTCATGGATCCTAGCTGGGTTTGTTAGCTGAGCCATGAAGGGAACTCCAAAAACGACTATATTTTAGAATATTTTTCCTGCCAAAGACATTTACAAAAAAAAAAAAAAAATCTGACTGGATTCATAGCAAAGCTGGCCATCTAAAAGCTGCCTAAAACCAAAAAAGCCTAGATTTATTGGACAGGAGGCACCTCTACGAACTCCTACCACAATTTAAATCTTATTCCATCCACTGCTGCTCAATTTCAAGTACCAGAGGGCAGGATGATGGAAAGAATGTTGTGACGTGTCATTTAAATTGAATTTCCCCATCTTGTAAGGAGACAACCTACCAGTTCAGTGTTAGGAAGTCAACAAATCCTTCCCAAGTGCTATGTGGGATGGGTACTAGTTGCCTGGACTATCAAGTTTCAACTAGGGGTTGGGGTTAAGAGTAGGGACATCATGAATCTATCTGGTCCGCTATCTTTTGCTTTCTAGTATCTTTTGTAAGAATGACAAAAAATAAATCACTTTTATAAGTATAACTGAGGGGAGGGACAATTAAGATGGTGGAGTAGTGGGATTCAAAGCTCATTAGTATCCATGAGGATGGAGGTTCAAGTCCTGACCTTACTCAGTGGGTTAAGGATCTGGCGTTGCCACAAGCTACAGCACAGGTCGCAGATGAAGCTCGGATCTGGTGTTACTATGGCTATGGCATAGGCCAGCAGTTGCAGCTCCAATTCAACCCCTGGCCTGGCAGCTTCCAGATACTCACAAATATGAATTTGGTAAAGTTGTAGGATACAAAATTAATACATAGAAATCCCTTGCATTCCTGTACATCAACAATGAAAAATTGGAAAGAGAAATTAAGCAAACAATTGCATTTACCATCACATCAAGGAGAATAAAATACCTAGGAATAAACATACCTCAAAAGACAAAAGACCTGTACTCTAAAAACTGTTAGACACTGATGAAAGAAATCAAAAATGACACAAACAAATGGAAAGACAACTATGCTACCCAAGGCAATCTACATATGCAATGCAATCCCTATTAAATTATCTATGGCATTTCTAACAGAACCAGAACAAAAAAATTTTAATTTATATAGAAACACAAAAGACCCCAAATAGCCAAAACGATCTCAAGAAAGCAAAACAGAGCTAGAGTCATCAGACTCCTTAACTTTATTTAATTAATTTATTTATTTGGTCTTTTTGCCTTTTCCAGGGCCATTCCCATGGCATATGGGGATTCCCAGGCTAGGGGTCTAATCAGAGCCATTGCCACTGGCCTACGCCAGAGCCACAGCAACGCAGGATCCGAGCCACATCTGCAACCTACACCACAGCTCACAGCAACACCGGATTCTTAACCCACTGAGCAAGGCCAGGGATCAAACCCGCAACCTCATGGTTTCTACAGACGCCTTAACTTTAGACTATTCTACAAAGCTACAGTCATCAAAACAGTACAATAATGGCACAAAACCAGAAACATAGATCAATGGATCAGGATAATCCATACACTTATGGTCAATCAATCTTTGACAAAGGAGGCAAGAATATACAATGGAGAAACACTCTCCAACATAAACCACAGCAACATCTTCTCAGATCCACCTCTTAGAGTAATGACAATAAAAACAAAAATAAACAAATGGGGCTTAATTAAACTTAAAAGTTTCTGCACAGCAAAGGAAACCCTCAGCAAAAAGACAACCCACAGAGTGGGAGAAAATATTTGCAAATGAAGTGACTGACAGGGATTAATCTCCAAAATTTATAAACACCTCCTACAACTCAATACCAAAGAAACCAAACAACCCCATCCAAAAATGGGCAGATCTAAACAGACAATCCTCCAAGGAAGACATATAGATGGCCAAAAAACACATGAAAAGATGTTCAACATCATTCATTATTAGGGAAATGCAAATCAAAACCACGATGAGGTACCACATGACACCAGCCAGAATGGCCATCATCAGAAAGTCTACAAACAATAAATGCTGGAGAGGGTATGGAGAAAAGAGAACCCTATTACACTGTTGGTGGGACTGTGAATTGGTGCAACCACTGTGGAAAACAGCATGGAGATGCCTCAGAAAGCTAAAAATAGAACTCCCATTTGATCCAGCAATCCCACTCCTGGGCATCTATCCAGAGAAAACCATGACTCTCAAAGACACATGTACTCTGATGTTCATTGCAGCACTGCCTGCAATAGCCAAGACATGGAAGCAAATAATGCCATTTGCAGCAACATGGATCATCCTAGAAATTATCATACTATATGAAGTCAGAGAAAGGTAAGTATGAGGTCACTAATATGTGGAACCTAATAAAAATGATGCAAACGAACTTACAAAATAGAAACAGACTCAGATTTCAAAACAAAACTAATGGTTACCAAAGGGGCACCTTGGGGCAGGGGGAAGCATAAATTAGGAGGTTGGGATTAACATGAACACATTACTATGTATAAAATAGCTAAGTACAGAGGACCTACCGCATAGCACAGGGAAACCTACTCAGTACTATGTCATAACCTATATGGGAAAAGAATATGAAAAGGAAGGGATATATGTGTATGTAAACTTACACAACTGTGTATGTACATCGCTGTATGATTGAGATGTGTCCAATTAGCAGTTTTTTCAAAAGGAACATGCCATATATAAGCAAACTATGTTTTCTCATGGAGGTGAATGGACACACTGGGCTTAATTTCAGACCACTTACAGCGAAATATTTGTAACAAACAGTGTGGCATGATTTAAGTCACATACATGTTGTTCTTCCAACAAGGAAAACAAAAAGCACAGTGTTACACTGCAAGCTAGGGTGCCTTCACTCATCACCCTAAATGGTAATGATCACTGTCATTGTCCTTGATGCCACACCTCACAGTTCCCACTGTGGTTTCCCTGGCAGCCTTTGAATACACTACCTTAAACCTTTAACTTCATCACTTGATGGTTCCTCTTTAGGTTCTTTCCATTCTTTTATAAAGGGATCTGTTTTGACATGACACTCTTTGGGAAATGTTTTGGAGACATGTTTCTTTCTTTCTTTCTTTCTTTTTTTTTTGTTTGGAGCCGCCTCCGTGGCATATGGAGGTTCCCAGGCTAGGGGTCAAACTGGAGCTACAGCCTACACCACAGCCACAGTAACGCAGGATCTGAGCCGCATCTGCGACCTACGCCACAGCTCAGGGCAATGCCAGATCCTTAACCCACTAAGCGAGGCCAGGGATCAAACCTACAACCTCAGGTTTCCTAGTTGGATTCGTTTCCACTGCGCCACGACGGGAACTCCTGGAGACATATTTCTTTTCTTTCTTTTTTTTTTTTTTTTGTCTTTTTGCTATTTCTTGGGCCGCTCCCTCGGCATATGGAGGTTCCCAGGCTAGGGGTCGAATCGGAGCTGTAGCCGCCAGCCTACGCCAGAGCCACAGCAACGTGGGATCCGAGCCGCGTCTGCAACCTACACCACAGCTCACGGCAACCCTGGATCGTTAACCCACTGAGCAAGGGCAGGGATCGAACCCGCAACCTCATGGTTCCTAGTCGGATTCGCTAACCACTGCGCCACGACGGGAACTCCATGGAGACATATTTCTTAAAGGCTTTTCTGACCAGCAGATAACGACCTCCTCTTCTAAAAGGTCAGTGTCCAGAGTGCCTGCTATGGCACAAACTGACTGGTGGCATCTCTGCAGTGCTAAGACACAGGTTCAATCCCCAGACCGGCACAGCAGGTTAAAGGATCCAGCAGTGCCACTGCAGCTTAGGTCACAACTGCCACTCAAATCTGATCCCTGGCCCAGGAACTCCATATGTTGCGGAGCGGCCAAAAAAAAGGTCAATGTCCTCCATCACCTTCAAGCTGTGGGTGGTCTGAGAGCTGAGGAGAGCGCTGCTGCACACTGCGAACCGTCAAGAGGGTACTGCTGAGCCTTTCTGCTACTGTGGCAAAATTGTAAGAAATGTCTTAATTTGTTCTCTGTTTCATTAAAATGACCATCAGTCAACGCAAGAGGACCCTTGGCTTTTTCATCTACTTCAACAACAATACTCTCCCTCTTTTTAACAAAATCCTGATGTTCCTTCCAGATCACCGCCACTTGGGGCCAGGACATTTACTGATGTTTCTTTCACAGATTCTGTGCTCTAAACTTCCCAAGTGGTGTCCAAACTCAAAGCCTGTGGAGGCGAACTGAGTTCCTTTGGTGGTGGTGGTGGTGACTCATTGCTAGATATGGGGTCATTTTTCTTTGCCATTCATCCCTTCTGATTTCCTTTTCTTTCTTTCTTTCTTTTTTTTTTTTCATGTGCCAATTTCCTTTTCCTTAGGTGGTTCTTTGAAAACGAATATGCAGAGTTGATGCATCAAGCATCAAGCATGCCTCGCTAGCCACAGGCTTTACCAAAATTATTTAGCAAGGACAAGTATTTTAGATGCAAGATTTTCATTCTCAGGACAGAGAACACGTGGGTTTTTTTGTTTGTTTGTTTTTAAACGAACTCATCCAGTAAGTCTTGAAACTTTAGTCTTGTGAGGTCATTCTCAACATCAAAATGATCTTTGCTTCCAGGTCACAGCCAACGTATTTGGAGGGATACACTGGAGGCCAATCAAGTGCCTTCAGCATGTCAACCATTTCTTTTTGTTCCATTGATGCTACTTCTTTGGCCCCAACCTTAACAGCCACACAAGGTATCTTGTATGGACAGAGCTAGTCTGAAACAATGCAGCTGGCATTGAGGATATTTTTGCTTATTGGTAAGCTTGAGAAGATGCGGAGATATTATATTCTGGTTACTACTGCTGCATGAAAAAAAAATCACCTCAAAATCGAATGGTACAAGTCTGACTTGTGGTTCCAAGTAAGATGGAATAAATACATTCCACCCTGTCTATCCATGAATGCAGCTAAAAAAAAAATTAGACACAAAGGACAGAAGAGCTATCTTTAGGAGTGTGAAAAGTCAGTGGTAGGAAGCAAATTGGAGACGACGACCAGATTTCAGAGCACCACCAAATCAACAGCAAGTTTCCCATTTCCCCCAGTCTCCCCCGGTCTGGACTAAAGGCAGCCAGAAACCCAGAACTGGGTACTACTGGGTGTGGACACAGAGAGCACCAGGAGAAGCCCTCTTGAAAAAGGCAGGAAAGGGGCCTCCTAATGCTCAGACAGATGAACTTCTCTACTTTTTTTCCTTTTCTTTGTCCTCCTGTACCCGCAGGCCCTGCAAGCCCACAATGATGCAGCAGAGACACTCAGGGGCAGTGGGGGCTATAGGTGCCTGGAACGGGGAGAGGGGGACCTCTTGCTCCCGTTGAAGGAGGTGTGGTCCCAAAGGCAGTGGTGGTGAATCTCCACTGTGGTTGTTGTTGTTGTTGTTGTTTTCTTTCTGAACTTCTGGCCTCAGACATGGGTCCAGTTGTGTGAGGCAGAGTGGGGAAAACCGAAGCCCCAGATGTCTGGGGCACAGCAAAGGGGAGGCCCAGTAAACCAGAAAGCCTGACCCCAAACAGCATTCAAAAGGCCTTGAAATCAGAACTGACACCACAATGAAACAGAACTTGGCAGCTTGAACCAACTAGGCCGACTGCCTGCTAAAGCCCAAAATGTCAACAGACTCCATAGGATATAAACAAGGCCCAGAATCTCATAAAATAATATTCAAAGTGCTCAGTATATAATCCTAAATTACGTGGCATTCAAAGAAGCAGGACAATTTCAACTCACATGGGAAAGGCAACGGACAGACTCCAATGACAAGATGACGGAGACCTCAGAAATATCTGACAATGACTTTAAAGTAGCTCTTATAAAAATGCTCCAAAAAGTGAGGGTAAACACTCCTGAAAAGAACAAGGCGGTGGGGGTGGGGGGGGGGGGTTGTGGGCAGAAACGGTCTCAACAAATAAAGAACCAAATGGAAATTTTAGGAGTGAAAAATTTAATAAGCAAAAGAAAAAACTCCCTAAATGGGCTCACAAGAAGAATGGAGATGACAAAGGGGTCAGAGAACGTAAAGGTAGTTCAACAGAACTGACCCAATCTGAACGACAGAAAAAAGAAAAAGGGTTTAGGCCCCAGTATAGAAGGATCTCCTAGAAATCAAGACCCTTTCCCAAAGACCCATAAACCAGTAAGAAAAAAAAAGGGGTGGAGAAGGGTTATGGACAGGTATTGCTCAGAAAAAAAAAAAAGGAAGTATGCTCAATTTTGCTCAGAGATAAGAGATCTCTTTGCTTGATAAGAGAAAGAGAAACTAAAACTATTTAGAGATTGAGATATCATCTCTCAACCATTAGATTAACAAGAGTTCTAAAGAATGGCTATCTGTTTTGTTAGTGAGACTGTAAAGATATAAATAGACCAACGACAAGTATTGAAATTAAAAATGTGATTAAAAAACTTCCAAAAAAAAAAAAAAAAAAACCAAAACAAGAGTCCAGGACCTGAGGGCTTCCTGGCTGAGTTCTACCAAACATTCGGAGAAGAGTTAACACCTCTTCTTCTGAAACTTTTCCAGAAAATTGCAGAGGAAGGAGCACTCCCAAGCTCATTCTATGAAGTTACCATTACCCTGACACCAAAACCAAAGATACCGCAAAAAAGGGAAATTACAGGCCAGTATCACTGATGAACATAGATGCAAAAATCCTCAACAAAATATTAGGAAACCACATACAAATATACATTAAAAAGATCACACACCATGACCAAGTAGGATTTATCCCAGGGATGCAAGGATTCTTCAATATCTGCAAATCTATCAAAAAACTGAAAAACACTACATCAACAAACTGAAAAATAAAAACCATATGATCATCTCAATAGATGCAGAAAAAGCTTTTGACAGAATTCAATACCCCTTCCAAATAAAAACTCTTCAGAGTGTGGGCATAGAGAGGAACTACCTCAGTATAATAAAAGCTATTTACAACAAACCCACAGCTAACATCATTCTCAATGGTGAAAAACTGAAAGCATTTCCACTAAGATCAGGAACAAGACAAGGATGTCCTCTTTCACCAATGTTACTCAACATAGTCTTGGAAGTCCTGGCCATGGCAATCAGAGAAGAAAAAGAAAGAAAAGAAATCCAAATTGGAAAAGAAGTAAAACTATCACTGTTTGCAGATGACATGATTCTATACCTAGAAAACCCTAAAGACACTACCAGAAAACTATTAGAGCTCATCAATGAATTTGGTAAAGTCACAGGATATAAAATTAATACACAGAAATCAACTGCATTTCTTCTTCTTCTTCTTCTTCTTCTTTTTTTTTTTGTCTTTTTCGAGGACCGTGCCTGCAGCATATGGAGGTTCCCAGGCTAGGGGTATAATTGGAGCTGTTACCACCAGCCTACACCACAGCCACAGCAACACGGGATCTGAGCTCCATCTGTGACCTACACCACAGCTCACGGCAACACCAGATCTTTAACCCACTGAGCGAGGCCAGGGATCGAACCCGCAAACTCATGGTTCCTAGTTGGATTCATTTCCACTGTGCTACAACGGGAACGCCTCAACTGCATTTCTATATACTAACAATGAAAGATCAGAAAAAGAAATTAGGGAAACAATCCCATTTACCATTGCATCAAAAACAAAATAAACCTACCTAAATAGACAAAAGATCTGTACTCTGAAAACTATAAGGCACTGATGAAAGGAATCAATGAAGACACAAATAGATGGAAAAATACACCATGCTCTTGGGTTGGAAGAACCAATATAGTCAAAATAACAGTACTACCTAGGGTAATCTACAGATTCAATGCAATCCCTATCCAACAACCAATGACATTCTTTACAGAACAAGAACAAAATATTTTAAAATTTGTATGGAAACACAAAAGACCTCCAATAGCCAAAGCAATATTGAATATAAAAAACAGAGCTGGAGGAATCAGGCTCCCTGACTTCAGACTCTACTACAAAGCTACAGTCATCAAGATGCTATGGTAATGGCACAAAAACAGAAATACAGTTCAATGGAACAAAATAGAAAGCCCTAAAATAAACCCAAACACCTATGGTCAATTAATCTATGACAAAGGAGGCAAGAACATACAGTGGAGGAAAGATAGTCTCTTTGGTGAATGGTACTGGGAAAACTGGATAACTGCATGTAAGGGAATGAAATTAGAACACTGTCTAACACCATATACAAAAATAAACTCAAAATGGATTAAAGACCTAAATGTAAGGCCAGACACTATAAAATTCCTAGAGGAAAACATAGGCAGAACACTCTTTGACATAAATCATAGCAACATCTTATTTGATCCACCTTCTAGAATAAAGACAATAAAGACACAAATAAACCAATGGGACCCAATTAAACTCAAATGCTTCTGCACAGCAAAGGAAACCATTAAAAAAAAAAAAAAAGGAAAAGACAACCGACAGAATGGGAGAACATTTTTGCAAATGACTCAACTGACAAAGGTTTAATCTCCAAAATATACGAACAACTCATACAACTCAACAAAAAAACAAACAACCCAAGTGAAAAATGGGCAGAAGACCTAAGTAGACATATCACCAAAGAAGACATACAGATGGCCATCAGGCACATGAAAAAATGCTCAACATCATTAATGATTAGAGAAATGCAAATTAAAACTACAATGAGGTACCACCTCACACCAGGTAGAGTGGCCATCATTAACATATCCACAAATAAATGCTGGAGAGGATGTGGAGAAAAGGGAACCCTCCTGCACTCTTGGTGGGAATGTAAAGTGGTACAACTGCTATGGAAAACAGTACGGAAATACCTCAGAAAACTAAACATAGAACTACCATATGATCCAGCAATCCCACTCTTGGGCATGTATCCAGACAAAATTTCCATTGAAAAAGACACATGTGCCCACATGCTCTTTGCAGCACTATTCACAATAGCCAAGACATGGAAACAACCTAAATGCCCATTGACAGATGAATGGATTAGGAAGATGTGGTACATATAGACAATGGAACACTACTCAGCCATAAAAAAGGACAAAATAATGGCATTTGCAGTAACATGGATGGAACTAGAGACTCTCATACTCAGTGGAGTAAGTCAGAAAGAGAAAGATAGACACCATTATCACTTATATGTGGAGTTTAAAATACAGCACAAATGATCTATCAACAAAACAGAAAAGGTCAAGGACATGCAGGACAGACTTGTGTTTGCCAGGGGTGACGGGTAGGGAGTGAGATGGATTGGGAATTTGGGGTTAGTAGATGAAAACTCTTTCATTTGGGGTGGATGGGCAATGAGATCCTGTTGCATAGCACAGGGAACTATACATCTAATCACTTGTGATGGAACAGGATGGAGGATAATGTGAGAAAAAGAATGTATATATACATATGACTGGGTCACTTTGCTGTACAACAGAAATTGACAGAACATTGTAAATCAATCATAATAAAAATGTTTAAAAAAGAAAGACAGTGGTATAATCCACACACAGGAATCTGATACTATCTACCAAAAATGACAGGTACATTTATTTTTTAATTTACAAGTATCACTTCTGGCTACTACTCACAAGTACATCTATACATGTATTAAATGATCCACATACAGAGTTATTCATCACAGCTTAGTAGACAAAAACTATACATCCAAATGTCCCTTAAAAAAGATACTGAAAAAAGAAACAATGATATATCCACCCAATGAAGCACTCCTCAGCTGTCAACAAGAGTAAGGAAGATTTCCATATTCTGATTGGAAAGGTGTCCAGGCTAAACTGTTAATGGAACAAAACAGGTGTAGAACAGTGTATTTGTCTGGTGTCTTTTGAGTAAGAAACGGAGAATAAGAACATATATTCCCATGTGCTTGTATTTACACAAGTGGTCCAACGTCTGTAAAGAACCAGATAGTCAATATTTTAGGCTTTGGGGGCCATATAATCTCCAGCACTATAGCCCCAAAGTGGCCACGGATGAATGGATATGTTCCAATAAAACTTTACTTACAAAATAAAGGCAGCCAATGTGCAGCTTGTAGTTTGCTGACAAGGGACATATAGAAACACTCCAAGGATACATAAAGAACTAAAAAAACTTAAGAGGAAACAGCACAGATGGGATAAAAATAGATGAACTGGACTTCAAAATTACAAACTTGCATGTTAAAGAATAATATCAAGAAAGTTCAAAGATAAGCCACTGGAGAAAATATTTGCAAATCATGTATCTGACAAGGAATTATACTGAAAATTCTTACAGCTCAATAACAAGATGACAAATAACCCAACTGGAAAAAAGGCCAAAAGATTTAGACAGACATTTCTCCAAAGAAGATATATGAATGGCCAATAAACATGAAAAAAATTTCAACATCCTTAATCATCAGGGAAATGCAAATCAAAACCAAAAATGAGATACCACTTCAAATGCACTAGAATGGCTATAATTTTAAAAATAAAGACAGAAAATAACGAGTGTTGGTCAAAGTGTGGCGAAATCAGAATGGTCATACATTGCTGATGGGAATGGAAAATGGTGTAGCTGCTTTGGAAAAGTTTTTTAGGGAGATCCTGATGTGTCACAGCAGGTTAAGGATCTGGCATTGTCTCTGCAGCAGTGTGGGTTCAATCCCCAGCCCAGCACAATGGGCTAAGGGTCTGGTGTTGCCAAAGCTGTGGCGTAGGTTGCAGCTGCAGCTCAGATTCAATCCCTGGCCCAGAGACTTCCATAAGCCATGGGTGTGGCCAAAAAAATTTTTTTGGGGGGAGAAGCAGTTCCTCAAAAGGTTAAATATAAGGTAGATGCAACCCAAGCATGCAACAAAAGAACAGATAAATAGAACAAGGTCTATTCATAGAGCAGATTATCATTCAACCTTAGAAAGGAAGGAAATTCAGGGAGTTTCCATAGTGGCTCAGTGGTTATGAATCCAACTACTATCCATGAGGATGTGGATTCGATCCCTGGCCTCGCTCAGTGGGTTAAGGATCCGGCATTGCCGTGAGCTGTGGTGTAGGTCGCAGTCGCGGCTTGGATCCTGCATTGCTGTGGCTGTGGCACAGGCTGGCAGCTGCAGCTCCAATTTGATCCTTAGCCTGGAAACTTCCAGATGTCACAAGTTCGGCCCTTAAAAAAAAAAAAAAAAAAAAAAAAAAAAGCAAATAAATACAGAGAAGAAGAAGGAAATTCTGAAACATGCTACAAATAGATGAACCTGGAGGATATTACGCTAAATGAAAAAAGCCACACACACACACACACAAATACAAACACTGTACAATTCCACATGCATAATGTACCTAAAGTAGTCAAACTCAAAGAAAGTAGAATGCTGGGGACAGGGCAGAGTTTCAGTTTTGTGAGACTGGTTACACAATTTGTATGCACTTAACACTACTGAATGGAACAGTTAGAAATGGTTAAGATAGTACATTTTACGATGCGTTTTGTAATCACAATAAAAAAATTTAAAAGAACATCAGTGTTACCATATGACCCAGAAATCCCACTGCAAGAGGAATGCAAGGAGTTCCTGTTGTGGAGCAGAGGAAACGAATCTGACTAGGAACCATGAGGTTGTGAGTCTGATCCCTGGCCTCACTCAGTGTGTTAAGGATCCGGCGTTGCTGTGAGCTGTGGTGTAGGTCGCAGACGCAGCTCGGATCTGGCATCTGGCATTGCTGTGGCTGTGGTGTTGGCCAGCGGCTACAGCTCTGATTAGACCCCTAGCCTGGGAACCTCCATATGCCGCGGGTGCAGCCCTAAAAAGATGAAAAACAAAAAAGGGAATAACATACTGATATATGCTACAACACAGACGAATCTTGAAAACACACTAAATGAAAGAAGAAAGTCACGAAAAATCAGTATTACATGATTTCATTTATATGAATAAACCAATGTGTAGAGACAGATAGGTGATACTTCCAGCCAGGCTGGAAAACAGAAGCCATCACACTCGAGGGGCTCCTGGCATTTGCTTTTTTGATCCAGGTGCTGGGTTACAAAGTGTGCACAGTTTGTGAAAACTCAGAGAGAAGTACACTTAAGATTGTGCCCTGGGAGTTCTCTTATGGCACAGCAGGTTAAGGATCTGGCGTTGTCACTGCAGTGGCCCAGGTGACTACTGTGGCACGGGTTCAATCCCTGGCCCAGGGAACTTCCACATGCCACGGGTATACGTCCAAAAAAAGAAAAGAAAAGAAAAGGAGATTGTAGCCTGTTATTGAGCTGTCGGGGGACTGACATTCATTGGGCACTTACTAAGTACAGGGCGCTGTGCTTCACTCTCTACCTAGAGACTTTTTAAATGGGGCTCAAAGATGTTAAGTAAGTTATTAAAGGTCACATAGCCTATAAATGACAGGGCAGAAATTAAAACCTGATCCGTAAAGCCAATGTCCTCTCCCCTCTGCCACACCTAGCACCAGGGCAGTGGAACGCAATGATGAATGTGCGTTGGCCAAGTTTCATCATGGATCTGTTTTGTCAGGTTTTATTCCAGAAGGCAGAGAGGCAATTTGCCTAAAGGACAACCTACATTTCGTATACTTTCCAGGATGGTGAGATGCAGGCAGCCTTGGTCCTACCAACTAGACTCAAAGCGCGCTGAATACTCATCCTGGGGCAAGACTGTCTCCCAGATGCTTGAGGCAAGGTGTCAGGCTTGGATTATCCAAAGTCACCTGTGTCAAACTGAATTTGAGATGAATCATGGCCCTCAATGTAAAAGTTCAAACTACGAAACTCTCAGAAGAACAGGCAGAAGAGTACCTGCAAAACCACACCCTGGGAGTTCCCGTCATGGCGCAGTGGTTGGCGAATCCGACTAGGAACCGCGAGGTTGCAGGTTCGATCCATGGCCTTGCTCAGTGGGTTAAGGATCTGGCGTTGCCGTGAGCTGTGGTGTAGGTCACAGATGTGGCTCAAGATCCCGCGTTGCTGTGGCTCTGGCATAGGCCGGTGGTTACAGCTCCGATTCAACCCCTAGCCTGGGAAGCTCCATATGCCGCAGGAGCAGCTCAAGAAAAGACAAAAAAAAAGACAAAAAAAAAAAAAAAGAAAGAAAACCACACCCTGGAAGAAGCAGGCAAAGATTTCTTTGAGAGGACACAGAAGGCAACCTTAATAGGAAAAGATCCTGAATTAGATATAATAAAAATTGAAATTTCCCGCTCATCAAATGTCACCCGTAAGTGATATGAATAAATGAGCCACAGTCTGGGAGCCAATGTTCACACAATATACTTCTGACAAAGCATGTGAATGCAAAATACATAAAGAACTCTTGTAATTCAATAATAAGACGACCACACAATTAAAGGGGTAAATGGCTTGAACAGACCACCTCACAAAGCAAAGAGCACATGAAAAGCACATGAAAAAGTGCTCAACATTATCGATCATCTGGGAAAGGTGAGTTAAAACCACAACAAGAAACTACTACACCCCCAACAAGCCAGGCCAAAATGTAAAAGCTCAATAACACAAGGTGTCATGAGGACATGAAGCCACTGGTCTTGGGCATTGGTGCTAGAACAGAAAATGGTATCACCACTTGAGAAAAGGTTTGGAAGTTTCCTACATAATTTAACATACACCTCCCCTTTCATGTAGCCGTTCCACTCCTCGGTATTTACCCAAGAAGAAGGAAAACATTTGCCAACAAAAGGCCTATATACAAATGTTCATGGCAGCTCTATGTGCAATAGCCCCCAACTGGGAATGATTCGAAAGTCCTGCAACAGGAGAATGGCTAAGCCAACTGTGATGTACTCAGGCAGTGGAATAGTACTTGGCATTAAAAAGGAACAAACTGCTGACAACATCCACAACGTGCAACAATTTGGATGACTATCAAAAAAGTCATGCTAAGCCAAGGAAGTCAGACACTGAAGAGTACACTTTGCCTGAGTCCATTTACACAAAACTCTAGAAAAGGCAAGTCTAATCTAAGGTGACAGGATAACGGTCATTGCCTGGGGCCAGGAAAGGGAGTAGAAAGGAGAATGAGTGGGAGGGGACATGAGGGAACTTTCTGGGCAGACAGAAACTATTCTGTGATAAGGTTTGGTGACCTTGTGGTGACTAAGGTTTAGTCATGTCTCCAAGTTGTACAACTAAGATTTGTGCATTTCAATGTTTTACATTAAAAATGTCTAAAAGTATGGTCAAGTATGGGGTGGAGGGTGGTACATAGAGATCAAGAAGAAATAAAGATGGCAAAATGTTGATAACTGTTGAAGCTGGGGAATGGACATGCTTGAAATTTTCCATGATGCAAAAAATTGAAGAGGAGAAAAAAATCACCTCCATTGACTGCTCCTGCTTTTCCTCTCCACCTCTGGGTCCAATTCTGAGCTGCCCCCCTGCAGACCCCAATTCCTGAGTGAACTCTGAGTCCTGCCCAGGTCCACCACTCAATTGTTTTCTGCTCTCCAATGCTCCACCATCAACCAAGCCCCAGTCATCACCAGGCATTCTTGCCAAGCCCCGTCACACCCACTAGCTCAAAACCTCTTCAAGATACTGGGAAACAAATTTTCCAGCTTGCTTTGCAAGAGTTTAGTCCTTTCCTGCCTATCGGACCAGGATTTAAACAGCACCTGTCTCCAAGCCTGATACTTAGAAAGTTTTAAAAGACACTTTATGGCTTAGGTTCTAAAAGTACATCTGTCAGCTGACTGCTAAGAACCAGAAATACATTTTTCCCCCTACCAATTAATATACGGCCAGTCATAGAGTGGGCCAGGCCCACAATATCTACCTACCCACTGTATACACTCAAGGCTGCAGCAGCAATGCCTTCATTCAATGCTACAGGTGCAATGCTTGCCTCATCAGCCAGGTCACCTAAGAGTTGAACAAAGTTCCAGGCTCAGTGCTGAGTCAGTAGCAGTAACAGCAGTTCAAAAGGAAGGAGGCTCTGGGAAGGAGTCCCATGGGCAAGCCAGCAGCCAAGTCCAGCAGAGGACAGCATAGGTCCGGCCAGGGGCTCCTGGCCCTGGACATACATACAGTCGTTGTTGCCTGGATCTGAGCAGGCCAGCAGGGAGGGAGGAAGAGTAGGGAAAGCTTCTGACCTAACAACCCTATTGTTAATCTCCTACCATACCTGTTTAAAATAAAATCACATTACATAAAATAAACATTATAGGGAGTGGCTCAGTGGCTAATGAACCCGACTAGGATCCATGAGGATGTGGGTTCTATCCCTGGCCTCGCCCAGTGGGTTAAGGATCCGGCGTTGCTGTGACTGTGGCATAGGCCGGCAGCTGTAGCTCCGATTCAAGCCCTAGCCTGGGAACTTCCATATGCAGTGGGTGTGGTCCTAAAAAAGAAAAAAAAAAAAGAGAGAGAGAGAATAAAATAGAAAAAAAGAAAATAAACATTACAGAAAATGTGGGCAGGAGTTCCTGCTGTGGCACGATGGATTGGTAGCATCTTGGGAGCACTGGGACACAGGTTCGATCCCCAGCCTGGTACAATGGGTTAACGATCTGGCATTGCCACAGAAACTATGGCTCGGATCTGACCCCTGGCCAGGGAACTCCACATGCCACAGGGTGGCAAAAAAAAAAAAAAAATGTGGGCAAACAACAACCAGTATTCCCCAAACACGATTCAAACCACTGTTTCCATTCCAGGGTGTCCAGTGTGAATTCTTCTAGTTTCTCCTCTTAGCTGTGTGGCACTCGGGAGAAAGGTTCAGATGCAAAAACATGTCATTAAGATGTATCATATTTTAACAAAATCACAATCCCACTGTGTCTACGCCCAGCCAACATTTTCAACACAGTTTCTCTAGGAAACCACATTCTGATTTCCTTTTGAGGATCCCCAACAAGTTTTGCTTCATCCTAACAGGAGAAACCAAAGATCATCCATATCCACTGAGTGCACTTCTAAGAAGGAGCTGATTCCTAGGTGCCGCTCAAAGAGTAGCAAAGAAAACGGCATCCGCTTCCCCGCCACTGAAGAGTTCACTGTCTGGCAGAAGATCATTAAATCAGTAACTATTTAATCCCAAGTGCGTTACTTGCTAGGAAAGAAAACCGCAGTATACATACACCTGACGAGGGTGGGGTGGGGAGGAGTCCATGAAGGCTTCCTTCAAGACCTGAAATGTGAAAGCTGAACGGGTTTGGGGCAGAGGAGGAGTGCCAGGTGGTGGAGGGTGCCAGGACACGGCGGCTTCTAAGCAGATGACATGGACTGGCATGCCCAGAGACTGGTCCAGCTCTGAAAGACCAGTTCCAAAGCTGTTCGCACTAACCTGGATGAGAGAAGTCAATGCTTGGGCCAAGATGGTGGCAGGGGTTATGTAGAGAGCAGTAAAGCATTTGGGAACCATCTGGAAGCAAGAGGCTGGATTGGGCAAAGAGGGAGAAGGTGGAATCAAGACTGACTCCTAGATTTCTGACTTGAGCTGCTCAGTTGATGTTTTAACTCATCCATGTTTAAAAAGAAAGTGCTATCTATTGCCCTTGTATCTGCTGGAAATACATGTGGCCCGTGCCCCGACCAGGTATAGATGGAGCAGCATCACAGCCACGTGTCCCACGGGACTGTCTTCCTTTGAATGTTCAGCATTTTCCAGAATAGTGAGGAAAGGGTGTGCCCCAAATCGTTATGTCTTAAGGCAGTGTTAAGGCTCGTTCTGAAGCAGGAGCCAATGCGCCTGTGGATGAGGCACGTTAAGGTCGGCCGAGAGATGCATTCGGGCATTTCTAGCAGCAAGCACGGCAAGCTCTATTAGTCAGGATAAGCTAGGCTATGCTGCCCCATCAGACAAATGCCCCGAATTTCAGGGGCCTACCTGCCATCTTGAACACACGACCTTCAAGTATGCCACTGTCAGAGGCAAAGAGAGATGGAGGTGGCATGCCATGTAACTTCCTCAGTTGCTTTCAAAGGGACACGTGTTGATGCTGCTCCCATTTCATTGGCCAGCACTCAGTGAAATGAGGGCTCACTGCAGGGGCCATCAGGGAATGTGGAAGAATCCACGGAAGCCTGGTGGGCATTCTGTCCGCCACGCAAAGCACCAAGCGATCCAAGAATCCACGGATAACATCATGGTGAAGCGAGGCCCAAGCCACATGAGAGGCAGCGAATAGAACTAGAGCCGGCCTCGTTTTAAACCACTGCAGATGCTTTTCTGTTGCAAAAATCGCAATATTACTGTTGGATAAAAACGAACAGAACCACTACAGTATCATTTAATACAAAAAGAAAAATAACCTAGCCTCCCAAGCCAGTGAAACCAGGGAAGAGGCTAGAATGTCTCCTCCCATCACTGGTATCAACCTGATGGTCCAGGCATTTCCGCTCTGTTTTCTTGGCTCACGGCATCATGGGGTGGGGCCCTGCAATTGGCATATATTATTATCAGTGATATTACGAGATGATATGCGGCCTTTCTCTTGGAAAGGCATGTCCTAGGAGACAACTTTCTAGCAGTTGGGCTGTGTTTTTTCTTTTTAAAATCTTCTTTTCTTACAGCCTCACCTGCGGCATATGGAAGTTCCCAGGCTAGGGGTCAAATCAGAGCTGCAGCTGCCAGCCTATGCCACAGCCATGGCAACACTCGATCTAAGCTGCATCTGTGACCTACACCACAGCTTGTGGCAACACCGGATCCTTAACCCACTGAGCGAGGCCAAGGATCGAACCTGTATCCTCACAGACTATGTCAGGTCCTGAACCCACTGAGCCACAATGGGAACTCCTGGGCTGTATTCTCATAACCCAAGTTGCACTCTCTTACCATTATTAAAAAAAAAAAAAAAACACTCCCAAATCTTAGAAGCCTGACTAAATAAAAGCTTCTCGCTTGCTTATGCAAAAACCAAAGTGGATGATCTTGATCCAACAGGTATCCTCAAAAGAGTGCATGAGGAATCCAGGCACCTTCCATCTTGTCCTATTGCCATCTTCTACAGTGAGCCTCCAAGGTCCCCTTGGAGGCCACAGAAAAGGCTGAGAGAGTATGAGAAGATATACTAGATAGGCATCACTCACACATGTCATTGGCCAGAACCAGTTATACCTTCCACCTGGAATCAAAGGGTGCTGGAAAACGCAGTCCCTGCTTCCCAGCAACAACGAGGAGCATCAGCCTCCTGGCCACCCAGCTACCTCTGCCAGACGTTATATCCTCCAAAGGACCCTTGCTAGAAAAAGGAAACCATCAGGATAGAGCAAAGTCAAATAACCTGGAGATGGGGGTCGTGGTCTTTGAATCAATGTTCAGGAAATGCACGGATTTCCTGGAGCAGATGCCAATACCTCCCAACATTTAAAATCACTGTGAACAGACTGAAGAACAAAATCAGAAGAGGGCCCCTGAGTGAGCAAAGCAGCACGTACGTGTGGTTCAGAGAGGAGGGCAGTGAGGGACAGGGCCTGATCAAAGGGGCGGCTCCTGACATTTGAGCAGTTAATCGCGAACTCAAGACAGCTGCGAGCAGCATCCCGGTGGAGGCCCTAACTTAGATTGGCCATTAACCAGCCAGCACACTCACTCGCGAGGACACCTCCAACAATCATACGGGGCCCTCTCAGGAGATACACGTCCTGTGCTCTACCGGGCCAGACCTCCCTGTAAGATTCGATACCACGATAAGTGGACTCAAATACAGCATCCTGGGAGAATAGTTTCCATGGGCCAAATGTTTTGGAAAGGATGAGCAAAGCTACCCAGGTCTCCTTCCTTCGCCATGTCGGAGGTTGCTCTGTGCAAACCCTCCTCCCACCTGACATAGGACATTAGTTCAAGTCATGACTGTGAATTATTATTATTATTATTTTTTTTTAGGGCCATATCCGTGGCATATGGAGGTTCCCAGGCTAGGGGTTGAATCGGAGCTGTAGCTGCCAGGCTCCACCACAGCCACAGCAATCCCAGATCTGAGCCGCATCTGTGACCTACACCACAGCTCAGGGCAATGCCGGATCCTTAACCCACTGAGCGAGGCCAGGGATCGAACCTGCGTCCTCATGGATGCTAGTTGGATCCGTTTCTGCTGAGTCGCAACAGGGACTCCATGACTGTGAATTATGTTAGAGAAATGGCACCTCAACAAAAGACGTCAAGGCATATCTAGAAGAAAGGATTTCTTCTAGAAAACAAAAGACACATTTTGTTCTCCAAATACTAGAAGTAACTTGCCCAATTTGGTTGTTCTACTGAATATGAGATTCATTTTTGAAGATGGATGACAGTTGCCAAAAGAGAGGAAAAATAAAAAAATGGTCCTTCTAAGGCATACAGAGGTGGCCACCACCTCTGCTAGAAGCAAAAATAACATCCCCCAGGAAAGTAAACACAGAATGACCACGTGACCCAGCTATTCCACATGTGGTGAACACCCAAAAATGTGAAAGCAGAGGCTTGAACAGAAATGTGTCCACCCATGGTCATCACTGCATTATTCGCAACAGCCTAAGACATCACGCTAAGTGAAAGAAGCCAGTCACGGCAAGACAAATACTGGGCAATTTCACCGACATGAGGCATCTAGAGCAGTCAAATTCAGGAGTTCCCGTCGTGGTTCAGCGGAAATGAATCTGACTAGCATCCATGAGGACGCAGGTCTGATGCCTGGCCTCGATCAGTGGGTTAAAGATCTGGCATTTCTGTGAGCTGTGCTGTAGGTCGCAGACGCGGCACGGATCTGGTGTGGCTGGCTGTGGCTGTGGTGTAGACAGGCGGCTGTAGCTCCGATTCAACCCCTAGCGTGGGAACCTCCATATGCCGCAGGTGTGGCCCTAATAAGCAAAAACAAACATACAAAAACAAAACCAAAAAAACCCTTACTAGTTAGGATGAGGTACTGAGAAATGATTTCTTCCAGACCAGACCAAGGTCAACCAAAGGACGCACACAATGCAGCCGAACATTCTAGACAGTCTGGACACAGAGCAAGAAAAGGTGACGCGCCCTTTGTGTAGCTCTGGAATCAAAAACCCAAGATTTCTGCCTGCATGAACCTTCACACGCAACCAGCAAGAAGCGTCAGCAGACGAAGGCTTGTTACACACACACCCTCCCCTAGAGAAGCAAAGCCACTGCACACCCATTTTTCAGAGTTGGCACCAGCAGGCAGGAGGTTACAGTTGTGCCTAATGGCAAAAGGGACATTTAACCATTCAGAGGAGAGTCTGTTCAAATGAATGGAAGACAAGAAAACCGAGTGGTTCCAGGTGAAGGTGGCTCCTGAACAACTTTTCTAAAAAGACGCTGTGCTGAAGAGCAGACGCCCAGTGGTCAGAAATGTCACGGGAGTGGTTTTCCAAGTGCCCAGCTGCCACTTGTTTGAACAAGCCTGATACCCCGCCCCCCTTCCAGCTGGGGAGGATTTGCTCTGCAGAAAAAAAGATCCCTGCAAAGAACGGATGGTAACAAATCTAGCTTATTATTTCAGCACGGTGTGGCCAGCGCCTTCAACGCTTCATTTACCTTCTCACAGTGCTTTTAGGTTTAGGAGAGGCGTGTCACTCCCTTTGCACCAGGGGAGAAACCAGGGAATTACTGTCTCACCTACAATGCTTGTGAATATCACCCAATGGCCAGAGGCGTGTCACATATATTCCAGAGGTTCCCTATGGAAAACAGGGAGGCAACACTCCATCCCACAGCTGGAAGAACGAGTGCCAACCCAACGCATTGATTTAAAGCTCGGTTCTTAAGGCACACTTATCACAGTGAGCTGAGTGTCTCCATCCAGCAACGGAGGCGATCCTGAAGGCCAGAATGCTTGTGCATTTGGGCTAAAATATATCCATCACACTGGTGGCGGAGCACAGCCCCACTGTCAGTCTGGGTTGGGGGCAGGACTTAAAGTGTGCAAGAGAACACTGGGGCATTTCTAAGAGGAGGCCCCCACCCCCAAATGTAACGCACCTGTTTCCACTCTTGGCTGCAAAATGGAATCACCAGGGCAGCATGAAACAATCCCGAGGCCCCAGATCCTCACGTCATTGGTCTGGGATACAGGCTGGGCATCAGGAGGGTTCAAAGCTCCCTCAGGTGATTCTAATGTGCAGCCTGGGCTGGGACCCGCTGCGGCAAGGGCCTTGCCAGGAATGAGAAATTAACAGTTGGGTAACCGGTGGGGAGGGGGATTCAGCCTCCATTGGGTTATAGGCTGTTTCTTGGATCCTCTGATGTTTCAGAAAACTGAAGAAGAAAGAAATGCACACACCAGGGGCCTCTGTTTTCCTGTCTGTAAAAGGGCACGATGCTACCTCCTCTCCCCTCCCCCCAAAGGTAGGGTGGCCCTGTCAAGAGGCAGGAGGTGAGAGCTGGGGAGGAACTGATGCCCGGGATTGTGCGATAAGGAAACCTGACCGGAGTAGGGGCGGGGAGTGAAAGGGGGCACCCGCCTCACCTGCGTCGTAGAAGGCGTCGAGCACCGCCGTCTCCCCGAAGTCAAGCTCCCCGAAGGGCACGGAGATAAGGTGGGCGCCCTCGGCCTCGCAGGCTCGCAGCAGGCACTGCCGCGCTCCCTCCTCGGGGCCGCCGACCGCGCCGCCCTGGGGGCTCTCGCTGCGCACGTATACTGCCCGCAGAGCCCGCCGCGGCCCGCCCCCGCTCTCGCCTCCGACCCCGGCGCCCTCGGCCGCTCCATCGGGCTCCAGCGGCCCCGCCGGCCCCGCGGCGCCCTCGCCCCCCGGCGGCTGCGAGCCGGGTGGGGACTCGGCCGCCGCCCCGAGTGCCCCAGCCGCGGGCGCCCCGCCGCCGCTCTCCATGAGGCCGCCCTGCGCGCCCTTCCTCGTCCCACCTCCGCGCGAGTGGCTGGTGGCTGCAATCTGCAGAGGGCCACGGGCAGTCCCGGCACCTGCTCCCGGGGGCGGGAAGGGAGCTGGGGGACCCAGCGCCCGCCGGTGGCCCCGCGACGGGCAGGTGACGGCGGGGCCCCTCGGCTGCACAGAGAAGCTGCAGCCCCGCAGCCCCCGAGCGCCCTTGGACCGCCCGGGAGAGAGGGGCGGGGGCTGGGGACGTCAGGGCGAGCGGAGGGCGGGGGGAGGCCTGGGCAGGGCGGCGGGGCAGGAGCCCGTAGGGCGCCCCCTGCCGTTTCCCCCGGGCAGCGCCCTAAGAAGGGCGGATTCAGGAACTTGAGGCTTTTGTTGCTGTTGCCATCCCACCAGCATTAGGAATCCCATTCCCCCCCCCCCTCAAAACAACATGAGGCTTTTCAAGCAGAGTAAAAGCTCTTTCAAAGCGCTGGTTGGATGTAAATATTCAATTCCAAATAAATACAGATGGAGTTTTCACCCAGAATCGAAATAAGGTGCCTGTGTGTGCTGTGTATGTGTGTGTGTGTGTTTAGGACCACATCGGCGGCATATGGAGGTTCCCAGGCTAGGGGTCTAAATCGGAGCTGTAGCCGCCGGCCTACGCCACAGCAACGCCAGATCCTTAACCCACTGATTGAGACCAGAGATCGAACCTGCATCCTCATGGATACCAGTCGGGGTTCGCGATTGCTGAGCCACGACGGGAACTCCAAGATGCTTATTTAAAACCTCTCCGATTTTATACTCCTTGTCCCCAGCTGCCAAGAGCGCGGCCCTCCTGAGCCCATGCCCTGGAGAACCCCTTATCCCAACTTTTGCTGTGACCTTGACAAAGCACTGTGATGCTCTAGCACCAAATTTTGTTGGCCTGGAAAATAAACTCCAAATAGGCTGCATGCTCCATCTATGAAATGTTATGAACCCAAAGGGCCCTTTTCCTTGGGTCTTACCTCATGATTTTAGGCTTGAATATTAAAAAGTAGTATTACTACCGTAGGTAGTACATGTATTTAAAAGATAGGATGCACCGGATATGGTCACAGGGTTTGGGGGTTTTGTTTCTTTTCATTTTAAATAAGAAATAACAGTTGTATCGAGATATAATTCACAAGTCATCCAATTCACCCATTTAAATGGTTTTTAGTTGGAATTCCCATTGTGGCTCGTGGTAACGAACCCAACCAGGATCTGTGAGGACACAGGTTTGATTCCTGGCCCTGCTCAGTGGGTTAAAGGAGCCGGCATTGTGGTGAGCTTCAGTGTAGGTCGCAGACAAGGCTCAGATCTGGCATTGCTGTGGCTGTGGCTTAGGCCTACAGCTGCAGCTCCGATTTGACACTTATGCCAAGAACTTCCATACGCTGCAGATGCAGCCCTAACAAGACCAAAAAAAAAAAAAAAAAAAGTTTTTAGCTTATTCATGGAGTTGAGCAGCCATCACCATACTCAGATTTTGAACATTTTCTTTTCTTTCTTTTTTTTTTTTTTTTTTTGTCTTTTTGCCTTTTCTAGGGCCGCTCCCACAGCATATGGAGATTCCCAGGCTAGGGGTCTAATCAGAGTTGTAGCCACCAGCCTACACCACAGCCACAGCAACAGCAACGCGGGATCCCAGCCGCATCTGCAACCTACACCACAGCTCACGGCAATGCCGAATCCTTAACCCACTGAGCAAGGCCAGGGATTGAACCCGCCACCTCATGGTTCCTAGTCGGATTCGTTAACCACTGAGCTACGACGGGAACTCCAAGATTTTGAACATTTTCATCACCTTCCCCCAAAACCCGGTACCCATTAGCAACCACTCTCCACCTCCCCCAACACCCCTAAGCCCTAGGCAATCTACTTTCTGTCTCTATAGATTTGGCTATTCTGGACATTTCATATAAATGGAATCATACAACGTGTGGAGAAAGGTTCTCATTTGAGTATATACCTAGGACCTCTGGGTCATATGGCAGCTCTATGTTTAAGCTTTGGAGAAGCTGCTACTGCTTTCCAATATGACTACACCATTTATATTCCCACCAGCAGTGTACAAGAGTGCCAACTTCACACTCTCATCAACATTTGTTAATGTCTTTTGATTATAGCTATCCTAGTGGGAACGAAGTTGTACCTCACTGTAATTTTGATTTGTGTTTCCATTAAAGATTAATGATGTTGAGCATTTGGTCATGTGGTGATCCTCTATTTGTATCACGTCTTTGAGGAAAAGTCCATTTGGACCTTTTGCCCATTAAAAAAATTCTTTTTATTATACTTGATTTACAGTGTTCTGTCAATTTCTGCTGTACAGCAAAGTGACCCAGTTATATATATATATATATAATTTTTCTCATAATATATTCCATCATGTTCCATCACAAGTGATTACAGTTCCCTATGCTATACAGCAGGACCTCAATTGCTTATACATCCCAAATGCAATAGTTTCCATCTACTAATCCCGAACTCCCCGTCCATCCCACTCCCTCCCCCTCCCCTTTGGCAACCACGAGTCTGTTTTCTATGTCCATGAGTTTGTTTCTGTTCTATAGATAGGTTCATTTGTGCCATATTTTATTCCATTGTCCATTTCTAAACAGGGTATTTGTCTTTTTTATTATTGAGTTGCAAAAGCTCTTTATATATTATTACTACAAATGCCTTATCAGTTATGTGATTTGCAAATATTTTCTCCCCTTCTCTGGGTTGTCTTTTCATTTTCTTGATGGTATCCTTTGCAGCATATCATAAGCCATTTGACACCAGCAGGATATGTCTTACCTTATAAAACAACATTTTGGCTTCTCTTCATGTTTCGGTGATAATGCTGTCCATCCTTCCACCTCACCCCAAAAAGAAACCATAAATCTTTGGAAGAATCCAAAGAATTCCTGTCCTGATAGAAATTAGCAATTACACAAGTCCCATCAATGTGCACTCTCTTTTGTGGCCAGTGAATGGAAAATGGGCTCCGAGGAAATCTGTAAAACACACAGACCAGAAAAGGAAAGCTAAAGAAAAATTTAAACACCTCTGTTCTAATATTTTTTTAAATATGATACTATAAAAGGATACATTTTCTTTATAATCTTATAATGTATGATAATAGTTTTCCTTATGTGCCTGTTTGCCTGAGATTATTTTAATGACTGGCGCAGCCTTCAGAGGGGCAG
Source organism: Sus scrofa (assembly GCF_054392235.1). Lineage (NCBI taxonomy): Eukaryota > Metazoa > Chordata > Mammalia > Artiodactyla > Suidae > Sus > Sus scrofa. Next base: position 19,513,499 of record NC_139401.1, read on the forward strand.
AGATGCCCATTTCACAATTGTTTGCCAGTATCTTGCTGTTGTCCCTACTTCAGTCTTTCTTCCAGCCCTCACTGGGCTCTGCTAAGTGAGGCTCATAGGAGTTGTGAATTCTGGCTTGAATAGTATCTTCCTCTAAACACAACCCCTGGTGAGTAAAGAACGTGGCTGACAGGCACCTTCCTCGCAGTGGCACACACAGCCCAATTTCTCATCATCTCTAGTGACTTGTGCACCTGAAACATGCCCCAGTCCCTTCTTCTGATGTCCTTCCTACCTCCCCTGCCCCAGCCCCAGTGCAAAATGCTGGATTCGTCTTTTCTGTTTAGTTGAACAACTGTTCTGTTCTTACCCCTGCCTTGCCCCTTACTAAATGCACGTCATGGCAAACACTTTGCCTCAATGCAGAGATGTCATTCAGACTAGAACAGGGAATTGAAGAATACAGTAGCAGCACTGTAGCTGAAGAGCAAGATTGAATCTAGGCATTTTTCTCATTTCCTCTATTTCATTTTAGGCTGGTTATTTATACTAATTGTGGTCCAGCTAGTTAGTTCTTGGACTCGCTCAAAAAATATTGTAAAAAATATTTTCATCACCATTTGAGTGGCAACTTCATTACTTTTTTCCTAAGAAAATACATTATACCCAAGGGCCAACCAAAGAGTGACAAAAGAGAAACAACTGGGTTGCACAATATCATATGTGTTTGGAAAAACACTAACATATAGAGTAATTCAACAAGGATTTATTGGGCATCTATTATGTGTCAGGCACTGTCCTCGTTGCTGAGGATGTTAACGTGTACAAGATGGCCAATGTCCCTGCCATCATGTTATAGACAGATAGGTGGATGTGGCTATAGACAGATATACCTGCATACAGATGCTACAAATATTGAATGGACATAGATTGTTGCACAATAAAGTACAAGAAAAACAAACAGGATGGATGAGCTCATAAGAAGCGTTATGCATAGATTGTATATAAAATACTAGTTTATGGAATATAGGTGAAACTCATGGGATAGTTTAAGTACACATGAGTGAGCAAGTAGATTGTGAGAAAAAGGTGGACTTCATAAGACGAATTAAAAATAATAAGTTATTATACTACCCAAAGCAATCTACAGATTCAATGCAATCCCATTCAAATTACCCAGGACATTTTTCACAGAACTAGAACAAACAATCCAAACATTTATATGGAACCACAAAAGACCCAGAATCGCCAAAGCAATCCTGAGAAACAAAAACCAAGCAGGAGGCATCACTCTCCCAGACTTCAAGAAATACTACAAAGCCACAGTCATCAAAACAGTGTGGTACTGGTATCAAAACAGACAGACAGACCAATGGAACAGAATAGAGAATCCGGAAAGAAACCCTGACACCTATGGTCCATTAATCTTTGACAAGGGAGGCAAGAACATAAAATGGGAAAAGGAAAGTCTATTCAGCAAGCATTGCTGGGAAACCTGGACAGCTGCATGCAAAGCAATGAAACTAGAACACACCCTCACACCATGCACAAAAGTAAACTCCAAATGGCTGAAAGACTTAAATATACGACAGGACACCATCAAACTCCTAGAAGAAAACATAGGCAAAACACTCTCTGACATCAACATCATGAATATTTTCTCAGGTCAGTCTCCCAAAGCAATAGAAATTAGAGCAAAAATAAACACATGGGACCTCATCAAACTGAAAAGCTTTTGCACAGCAAAGGAAACCCAAAAGAAAACAAAAAAACAACTTACAGAATGGGAGAAAATAGTTTCAAATGATGCAACCGACAAGGGCTTAATCTCTAGAATATATAAACAACTTATACAACCCAACAGCAAAAAAACCAATCAATCAATGGAAAAATGGGCAAAAGACCTGAATAGACATTTCTCCAAAGAAGATATACAGATGGCCAACAAACACATGAGAAAATGCTCAACATCGCTGATCATAAGAGAAATGCAAATCAAAACTACCATGAGATACCACCTCACACCAGTCAGAATGGCCATCATTCATAAATCCACAAATAACAAGTGCTGGAGGGGCTGTGGAGAAAAGGGAACCCTCCCGCACTGTTGGTGGGAATGTAAACTGGTACAGCCACTATGGAGAACAGTTTGGAGATACCTTAGAAATCTATACATAGAACTTCCATATGACCCCGCAATCCCACTCTTGGGCATCTATCCGGACAAAGCTCTACTTAAAAGAGACACATGCACCTGCATGTTCATTGCAGCACTAGTCACAATAGCCAGGACATGGAAACAACCCAAATGTCCATTGACAGAGGATTGGATTCGGAAGAGGTGGTATATATACACAATGGAATACTACTCAGCCATAAAAAGGAATGATATCATGCCATTTGCAGCAACATGGATGGAACTAGAGAATCTCATCCTGAGTGAAATAAGTCAGAAAGACAAAGACAAATAGCATATGATATCACTTATAACTGGAATCTAATATCCAGCACAAATGAACATCTCCTCAGAAAAGAAAATCATGGACTTGGAGAAGAGACTTGTGGCTGCCTGATGGGAGGGGGAGGGAGTGGGAGGGATCGGGAGCTTGGGCTTATCAGACACAACTTAGAATAGATTTACAAGGAGATTCTGCTGAATAGCATTGAGAACTTTGTCTAGATACTCATGTTGCAACAGAAGAAAGGGTGGGGGGAAAATATAATTGTAATGTATACATATAAGGATAACCTGACCCCCTTGCTGTATAGTGGGAAAAAAAATAATAAGTTATTTCTAGGACATGCTGCACATGGAATATATGATGGAAAAAACAAGAGTATCACTACAGATCCATAAAAATGGAAAGACCAAGTCATTAGGTATGAGCGTGCAATCTCTGAATTGACAGGTCAGCCCTAAATTGACCACCCACCTTGGCGACACTTGGTACAGTCCCATTCTACCCTCTTGATCGTATAGAATATACAGAATATAGCTATAGTAACTGGGTTTTTTTTTGTTTTTGTTTTTGTTTTTTTTTTTTGTCTTTCTAGGTCTGCGCATGCAGCATATGGAGTTTCCCAGGCTACGGGTTGAACTGGCGCTGTAGCCGCTGGCCTACACTAGAGCCACAGCAACTCAGGATCCGAGCCGCATCTGTGACCTACACCACAGCTTAGGCGACACCAGATGCTTTAACCCACTGAGCGAGGCCAGGGATCAAACCCATGTTCTCATGGATAGTAGTCGAGTTCATTACTGCTGAGCCATGACAGGAACTCCAAGTTTTTAAAAATGATTTTTATTTTTTCCATTATAGTTGGTTTACAGAGTCCTGTCAATTTTCTACTGTACAGCAAAGTGGCCAAATACCATATGATATCACTTACATCTAGAAGCCAAATTTTTTTTTTTAATGGCCAAACCTGCGGCATATGGAGTTACTGGGCCAGGGATTGAATCCGAGCCACAGCTGGGACCTTGGCTGCAGCCGTGGCAATGCCAGGTCCTTTAATCCACTGCACTGGGCCAGGGATCAAACCCACACCTCCACAGAAACCCGAGCCACTGCAGTCAGATTCTTAAGCCACTGTGCCACAGCAGGAACGCCATGCCACATGTTGTGAGTTTTACCTTAATGAGTACTGCATATTTTTTTTCTTATAAATATTCTTTTATTTTTATGTTTATAATAGGGTTTTATTATTTTTCCTTATAAATATTCTTGAGCTTTATTCTGGGATACAGTAAAGTTACCTGGAAACAGTTTGATCCCTTTGAGGCTTGCTTTAAGTGGGATCAAAGCAGTCTTTAGGCTAGGGCTACTCAATCCCCACTAGGGAGTGAGACAATACCCTTTGGAGTACTCTACCTGATGTCTCGTGATTTATAACATTTTTCCATTCTGGCCAGTGAAAACAGACATTTGCAGGCCCTGTGGGACCGCCACGGATTGTTCCCGCTAATTCATTCAGGCAGTTCTTTCCCCAGCCTTGCTCGAGTAGTTTCTTTACACACAGGTGCTGGTCAATACTCTACTGAAGATTCCAGATCTACACACCTCTGGACCTCTGGACAGCTCTCTCCTCTCTGCTCCTCAAACTGTAGCCTCATTGGCATTCCGACTGGATCACCCCAACTTAGGGTGAGAACTGGGCTCCCCTCAGCTTTCCTTTCTCTGGTCTATGGCCTGGAAACTCTCTGAGTGCACTAAGCTGGGAAATTGCAGGGCTGTCTTTCTTCCCCCTTTCTCCTGGATCTCCGTCCTGCGTTGTGCTCCTCATGTGATTTTTGCAACTTTTCCAGGAAAAGTCTGACATTCTTTTACAATGAAGACTTAACAGTAAAACTTTTTTTCCCTTGAAGTTCCCATCATGGTGCAGCAGAAACAAATCCGACTAGGAACCATGAGGTTGTAGGTTTGATCCTTGGCCTCGCTCAGTTGGGTAAAGATCCAGTGTTTGATCTATGCCTGCATCCTCCACCAAAAAAAAAAAAAAAAAAAAAAAAGAATCCGGCATTGCTGTGGCTGTGGGGTAGGCCGGCAGCTGTAGCTCCGACTGGACCCCTAGCTTGGGAGCCTCCATATGCCACAGGTAAGGCCCTAAAAAGCCAAACAACAACAACAACAAAACTGAAAACTTTTTTCTCCCTGGGGTCTAGTCCTGCTCCAGGCTGCCCACTTGCGGTGGGAAAAGGAGGAGCAGTGTTGGCTTCTCTCATCTACTAGACCGGCCACCTCTCCAAGGTGGGGATGTGTAAGGAGAGGAGCTAAGACAACTCCACTCATGGCTTTCTCGTGCTGGGACCACACTTGGTTCAGTGGAAACGCATACCCTTCACCCCACACTTGTCCTCCATGTCCTGAAAACTTCTTGGGACCTATGTAGCAAGCCATCTTTGAGTCCTTTCCCCAGGTTGTGGTGAAGAGTAGGCAACCCTCCAACACCCCCGTTGGCAGGAACTCGCCAGCACACCAATCTCTCTCCCCAAATGCTCTTCTAATTTCCAATTCTCCTTTCTGGGAAATGCCCGGCCTCACTTTGAAAATGAGCATTTTGGGAGTTCCTGTCATGGTGCAGCAGAAACGAATCCGACTAGGAACCATGAGGTTGCGGGTTCGATCCCTGGCCTCGCTCAGTGGGTTAAGGATCTGGCGTTGCCATGAGCTGTGGTGTAGGCTGCAGACATGGCTCAGATCTGGTGTTGCTGTGGCTGTGGTGTAGGCAGCAGCTGTAGCTCTGATTAGACCCCTACCCTGGGAACCTCCATAGGCCACGGGTGCAGCCTTCAAAAGACAAAAAGATAAAAAAAAAGACCGAAAAAAAAAAAGACCAAAAAAAAAAAAAAAAAGAAAAAAAAGAAAAAAGAAAGAAAATGAGCGTTTTGTTTCTGGTATAAGACCTTCCAGAGCTCTCTCTTCTCTCTGCTATCAACTTTCTGCAACCAGTAACATTCCAGATGATACCTGCTTCATCAGCCTAGGGCCTGGAGTGAAGATGATGACTTAAAATGGACATTGAACAAAAACTTGAAAGAGATGAGGGTGCAAATACATAGAGGCAAGAGCCAGTGCAAAGGCCCTAAGGCATCCTGGTATGCTCAAGCGACAGCAAGGCCAGAGTCTCTAGATAGTTGGAATTCCATCATCTTATTTTTGAACAAATGTAAGTTTTAACAAATATATTTTTACAAAAAAATAAGTTTCTAGAAGGTTCTTCCATATATCCGAATGAAATCTTCCCTTGTAATTTCCACCCATTTATTCTAATTGAATTCTTCTTCCATGTGGCAGCTTTGCAAGTCCTGCTCTCAGGCCTTCTCTTTTTCAGGTGATACCTCACCTCCCAGACCCTTGAGTCATTTCTTCACGACATAATTTCCAGGCTCCTCACCACTCTGATGGTTCTCTTCTAGAAGGGTCCCTATCTGTCTCTATTGCTGTTTTGTGTGTGCAATGGACTATTAAAAATTAAACTTCAACTTGAGATAATCATAGATTCATATGTAAGAAATCATACAGAGATCTAGGGTACCCTTTAGCCAGTTTGCCCCAAGGGTAACATCTTGCCAAACTATAGTACACTATCAAAACCAGGGTACTGACATTAATACAAAGTACAGAAATCGTTTCTTCACCACAAAGATCCCTCCTGCTGCTCTTTGATTGCCACACCCATCTGCCTCCTCACCCCCCATCCGTAACTGCTGGTAACCACTAATCTGATCTCCATTTCTACAATTCATCTCAAGAATGTTATATACATGGGACCAAACAATATGTAACCTTTAAGGATTGTCTTTTTTTTTTTACCCAGCATAATTCCCTTGGGATTCATCCCAACTGTTGCATCAGTGGTTGTTCCCATTTATTGTTGAGCACTATTCCATGGTATAGATGAACCACAGTATCTTTAACCACTCACTTTTTGAATGATGCCTGCGTTGTTTCCAGTCTGGGGTTATGAATAAAGCTGCGATGAACATTCATATACATGTCTTTGCGTGAATGTAAGTTTTCATTTTCTGGGATAAATGCCCAGGAGTGCAAACTCTGGGTCATAATTGCCAAGTTGTTTTCTCGAGTGGCTATACCATTTTACATTCCCACCAGCAATGTACAAGTCATCCAGTTTCTTCACATCCTTGATGTGACCACTTTTTGAAATTTTAGCCATTTTGATAGGTGAGTAGTAATATCTTGTGGTTTTCATCTGCATTTTCCCAGTGGGTAATGATGTTTAACATTTTTTGGTGCTTATCTGCCTTCTGTGGTGAATGTTCGTATCTTGTGTCCATTTTCTAAGTGGAATGTTTGTTTTTTTACTGTGGAGTTCTGAGTGTTCTCTGTCTATTCTAGATAGGATTCCTTTGTCAGATATGTGGTTTGACAATATTTTTCCTCCAGTCTGTAGCTTGTCTTTTTATCATCAGACAGAGAGAAAGCTTTTAATCTTGATGAGGCCAAATTTATCAATTTTTCCATTTATGGATGGTGCTTTTGATTCTGAGTTAAAGAACTCTTTCCCTAGATCTAGGGCTCAACGATTTTCTCCTGACTTTTTCCCTAAAAGTTTCATAGTTTTGCATTTTACATTTAAAATCCATGTTGAGTTAATTTTTGGATAAGGTGTGAAGTTTAGGTGGAAGTTTTTGTCTTTGGCTGTTCAAGTGATCCAGCACCATCTGATGAAAAAGCTTTTTTCTTCATTGGACTGCTTTTGCCCCTTTGTCAAAAATCAATTGGGCATATTTGTGTGAGTCTATTCTGGGTTCTCTATTCTGTTCCACTGACCTATGTATCTATCCTCCACCTATACCACTCTGTTTTGATTACTGAACAGGCTATATAGTAGCCCTTAATGTTACTGGGTAGTGATTCCTCCTTTATTGTTCTTTTCCAAGATTGTTTTAGAGCCTTGTTTTTCCATATAAATTTCAGAATAAGCTTGTCTATGTCTACAAAAAACTTTATTAGGATTTTTATAGAACTTACATAAACCAATAGATCAGTTTGGAAAGAATTATCTTTACAGTGCTGAATCTTCCAATCTATGAGCACAGTATTCCTCTCCACTTATTTAGATATTCTTTGACGTCTTTCATTAGAATTTTCTAATTTTCAGCACCCAGATCTTATACATATTTACTAAGTCTATACCCAAGTATGTAATTTTTTTAGAGTGAGTACAAATGGCATGGTGTTTAAATTTCAGGTTCCACATGTTCACTGTTAGTATGTAGAAATGCAATGGCTTTTGTACACTGCATTTGTTATTACTACATGACTTTGCTGAGCCCACATATTAGTTCAGGACACTTTCTTGATTTCTTTTTCTTTTCTTTTCTCTCATCTTCTCCTCCCCCTCCTCGTTTTGGCTGCACTGGCAGCATGTGGAAGTTTCTAAGGCAGGGATCGAACTTGCACCATAGTTGGGCTGGCATCACAGCTACCGCAGCAACACCAGATTCTTAACCTGCTGTACCACAAGGGAACTTCCTCTTGGGATTTTCTATATAGACAATCACGTAATCTGCAAATAGGAATAGTTTCATTTCTTCTTTCCAATCTGTATGCCTTTTGTTTCTTTTTTCTTGCCTTATTGCTATGGCTAGAACTTGCAGTTCTATGTTGAATAAGAACAGAGAGAGTGGGTGTCCCTACTTTGTTCTGATCTTAGAAGGAAATCATTCAGTCTTTCACCCTAAGGATGATGCTAGTGGTAGGTTTTTTTGTAGATGCTATTTATCAAGTTCAGGAAGTTTTCCTCTATTTCTAGTTCACAGAGAGTGCATGGGTATTGAATTTTTTTTTTTTTTTTGGCTTTTTAGGGCCACACCTGTGGCATATGGAAGTTCCCAGGCTAAGCGTTGGACTGGAGCTACAGCTGCCAGCCTACACAGGAATACATCAACAGCAACAGCAAAGCAGGACCTGAGCCACATCTGCAATGTACACCACAGCTCACAGCAACGTCGGATCCTTAATCTACTGAGGGAGGGCAGTGATTGAACCTGCATTTTCATGGATCCTAGTCAGGTTCATTAACTGCTGAGCCATGAAGGGAACTGCGAATTTTTTTCAAATTATTTTTTAAAGAGGATTTATTTTCCTTTAGCTTACTGATATGGTAGATGACATGAATTGATTTTTGAATGTTGAACTTGCGTACTTGGAATAAATCCCATTTGGTTGTGGTGTATAATTCTTTTTATATATTAGGGAATTTTATCTAATACTTTATTGAGGATTTTTTTTTTCTTTTTTGGCTGCCCTGCAGCACATGCAGTTCTTGGGCCAGGGATCAGATCTGAATCGCAGTTGCAACCTAAGCCGAAGCTGCAGCAATGCCAGATCCTTAACGTCCTGTGCCGGGCCTGGAATCACACCTGTGTCCCAGGGCTAGCAAGATGTCATTGACCCTGTTGCACCACAGCAGGAACTCCTTTATTGAGGATTTTTGCATCTAGGTTCATGAGATACACTGACCTGCAGTTTTCAAAGTATTTTGTACTGCGTTTGTCTTCATTTGGTATTAGAGTACTACTAACCTCAAAAATGAGTTGGGAAATGTTCTGTTTTCTTTGACTTTCTGGAATAGATTATGTAAAATTGGTGTTACTTAAAGATTTTGTAGAATTCTCCAGTGAAACCATTTTGACCTGGAGATTTCTTTGTCAGGGCTTTTAAATTACAAGTTCATTTTTTCCAATGGTTATTTGACTGTTAAGATTGTTTTATTTTGAGAAATTGGTCCATTTCTTCTAATACGTTGCATTTACAGTTACAAACTTGTTCATAGTATTCCCTTATTATCCTTTTAATGGTTACAGAATTTTAGTGCTATCCCATTTCATTTTCTCTCTCCCCTTTTTTTTTTTTTTTTTTTTTTTTTTTTGTCTTTTGTCTTTTAAGGCCACACTCGCAGCATATGGAGGTTCCCAGGCTAGGGATCTAATCGGAGCTGTAGCTGCTGGCCTACGCCAGAGCCACAGCAATGCGGAATCCGAGCTCATGGCAGAGCCAGATCCCTAACCCACTGAGTGAGGCCAGGAATTGAACTCACAACCTCATGGTTCCTAGTCGGATTTGTTAACCACTGAGCCATGACGGAAACTCCCCAATGCCAGATCCTTTAACCCACTGAGTGAGGCCAGGGATCAAACCCACTCCCTCATGGATACTAGTCGGGTTCATTTCCGCTGAGCCACAACAGGAACACCCCCATTTCATTCTTGATTTAGTGATTTGTGTCTTCTCTTTTTGTCTTTTAATCTTGCTATTTATTCAAGTAAATATAGTTAAGTCTGCTGATGAAGCCACCAAAGACATTCTTAATTTCTCTTACTATGTTTTTGATTTCCAGCCATTGGAGTCTTTCTTATTGTTTTCATCTCTGCTGAAACTACCTGATGATCTTGCATCTTGTCTACTTTTTTCATTAGTGCCTTTAGCACAGTAGTCATAATTATTCTAGACTCATTCTCTGATGCTTCCAATAGCTGTGCCATATCTAAGTCTGATTCTGATGACTGCTTTGTCTCTTCAGACTGCATTTTCTTGCCTTTTGGAATGCCTTGTAATTTTTTGTTGTAAGCCAAACATTTTGTATAAGGCAGTAGATACTGTGGTAGTGTTGATATTTGTTTTCTATGGACATCAGAGACACTGAGTTCCTCTAGTGATCTTGTTTTGTCCCCCGCCCCCCGTCTTGGCTTGGGGCTTTCCTTTGTGCTGTTCTCTAGAAAGTCTACCGCTTGCAACTCTCCTTGCTGTAATCCATTATTGTTACTCCTGGAGATTTGATAGAGTGCTAGTGGGGCATGGTGGAGAGGTGTCTCTAATATTCTAAGCCTCAGTTTAATCACAAGTATTTCTGTCCTTCCTCTAAGAATAGAGCTTTCACTGTCCTTCTCCAGATGCAGTGGGTAACCAACAGCATCTTCAATGAAGAAGAACCTTGAGGTCCTTCTCCCTGAAGGCTAAATCTTTGTTTTTTAGCTGAGATGGGAACTGAGGAGGAGTGGAATTGAATCCTCCAGCTGCAATGGTATTTCACTAGTGCCCTCAGACCATGTCCTCCCACTGGAGAATAAGCCTTTGCTCCTTAAGGGAGAAGGGTCTGAGTGGAATTATCAGTGATTCTTGAGCCAGTACCCTCAGTGTACAGCATGAGTTTTCTCTGGATTTTCCCTGATCCTCCCTGTAAGAGCCAGGTGGGGTTCCTGGAGGAAATATCTGCCAAGGTTCCACCTTGCCCCACTCCCCAGTGTCATACTCTCAAGCTAGTCCACACTAAGTCTCAAGAGATTTGTTAAATTTTCTAGTTTGATATTCTTATCCATTTCTACAGTATCTGGTGGCTTCTGTCCCTGGTAAGCAAATGCTCAGGTAAAGACAGACAGACAGACAGACAGACAGAGAAAGAAAGAAAGAAAGAAAGAAAGAAAGAAAGAAAGAAAGAAAGAAAGAAAGAAAGAAAGAAAGGAAGAAAGACCTATCTCTCTATAGATTTTGAAATGCCTGTTTGCTCTGAAAACTCAGTTCTCTTTTACTTCCCAGTCTGTCTAGATTTTTTTTTTTTTGGTCTTTTTAGGACCGCACCCATGGCATATGGAGGTTTCCAGGCTAGGGGTGGAATCGGAGCTGTAGCTGCCAGCCTAAACCACAGCCACAGCAATGCCGCATCCTTAATCCACTGAGCAAGGCCAGGGATCGAACCTGCGTCCTCATGGATGCTAGTCAGATTCATTTCCACTGAGCCATGACAGGAAGTCCTGTCTAGCTTTTTTCTTATTGTAAGCATGGGAAGGACATCCTGCGGCTCTCTACATCTCTGAGCTGAAACTGGAAGCCCTATTCAACCATATTTGACCTACAAATGTCAATTCCATATGGGTCTACCTAATAGACCACAGCATAGCTTCTGGGTAATGCACCTTGTTTTGCTGCCACCCAAGTCGATGTCTGGAAAAGATTGCTACAGGTTGTGCTACACATAATTCATCCAGAGTGAGATGATTCCCCCTGACAGTGGTCCTCAAACTTGAGCTTACATAAGAAGCACCAGGAGGACTTGTTAAAACACAGACTTCTGGGTCCTTCTGCAGGATTTCTGACTCAGAAGATCTAGGGCAGGGCCTGAGATTTTCACTTCTACCAGTTCCTGGTTGTTGATGCTACTACTGCTCTTTTGGATTTGACACACCAAGAACCCTATGGTGTGTCTTGGAAGCCTGAGATCATTTTTACACGTCCTACTTATTCATCAGTTGGAGGTCAAATGGTCATCCCTGAGGGTCTCAGCTGACTTTAGAGAAGTGTCAAGGGCAAAGTGTCAGGAGTATGCTCACTCTTGAATTCATTCTTTCTCCAGAGTGAATCAAATTAAAAAATAATGCTTTAGGTCTTAAAACAGAGATAGATGAAAGTCTAATAGTAGATGCAAAGTCTTTGAGATAATGGTGTACTGACCATGTGAACTTGTTTTAAGATCCATGGTGATGTAACCACACTCCTTAGGGTCTGAGTGTTGGCTGAGACTCAAATACAAGTACAGTGACTCTGAAGGTTTTCTTCATAACTGTTTTCTTATCTCATGAATCCTTGCAAATGCTATAGTTTTGCAGTTAAGAGTTTTAGTAAAGGTAAAACTGGGATGCTCAAATTTAGAATAAATTCCATTTGACATCAGTCACAATTACTAATTCATCTATTCAGTCAACAAACATGTATCAAGTGCTTACTATGCACTTGGGAATATTTTAGGTTCTGGGGATACAATAGGATACAGCAGTGAAGAAAATAAAGACATTATATCAGAGTGGCTTCATTCAAGGGAGAGGAGACAGAAAACAGACGTGTGTGTGTGTGTGTGTGACTGAAGCAGGGTATCAATATGGGGGAGTCTGGGGGAGGACTGAGGCTAAAGCTGCTTTTTTATTAGGTAGGTTAGGGATGACCTCTCTGATGAGGTGACATTTGAGCAGTGACTAGACAGAAGGAAGAGATCCAGACTTTACACTCAAGGAAGTTTAGGCGAATACAGCTTTAGAGGTAGATAGGAGGTTAGTTATTTTTGTATACTAATGCTAATTCAAGCACGTGTATAATTAGACAAAAACTACTCTTGCTAAAAATCTCAGGGAATTCATACTTTTAGGAATCATCCACTTTTAGGAATCATCTTAAGGATAAATCAGAATAGATTTATGTCCAAGTATGTTCAGCAAAGCCTTATAACATAAAAATGTAGAGTTAACCAAAAATGCCCTGCTTTGCCTGACCTCCCCACCTTCCAGGCTCCATTGGGTACCTCTGCTCTTCCGTTCCAAAGTCCCTGGATTTCGCTCTGTGGTCATGTTCTCTTACTCTGGAAGATTTGCCTGCTTATCTATTTCACCCCTCTGAGCTCCCTGAAGACAGGGGCTACACTGCATTCCACACCTATCATAGTATCCAGCACATCATAAGCACTCAATACAAGTTCAAGAAAAGATGGTTAAATACCCTCTGGCATATCTATAGACAGAATGTTATGCAGACATTACAAATCAAGTTTTCAAAAAAAATTAATGACAAGGAAATAATACTGAGTATAAAAAGTAGACTGCAAAACTATATATACAGAATGACCACTATTATGAGACACCAAAATTCTTAAGGGCTGTGTATGAATGAAATTAGAACAATTTCTCTTTATAATTCTTTTTACTTTGAGTATAACATTAGTGTCATAATCAGAAAAAAATAAGTTAATGAAAAATATTCAAAGTGACTGACTGGATCCTTCATTTGAACCTACAGTCATCACTCTGGTCCTCTAAACTTTAGAAGATTCATTGGTAGGATTCATGTCAACAGTCCCCCCCACCCCCACCAGTGTTGTCCTCTATCACCTTCCAGGCTCTCATGATCAGCTCTGCCTCCTGGTTTTGTCTTCCTCATGACCCCCTGCCAAATTCTCAGCACTAGATGCATCCCTTTAAAATTAGGTTCTTTATCCTTCCAGGCCTGAAGTTTCTTCTGAGGCTTCTTCTCGCTTCATTCTAAATTCGCTTCCTCCAAGGAGACTGCCCTGATTGAGAACAAACAAGAACATTTCCCAAGTGTCTCCCGGTGCCAAGACAGGGGGATGGGTGGGGCATTTTATACAAGGGTTCCTGTTCATCTACCTCCCTTCAGCATTCAACAGCAGAGCTTCAGCCCCAGCCAAGTTCCTGGCTCTCAGATTAGGCACCAAACTAAGAAATACTTTGAAGCTTGAAGACAATCCACTCCATTTCTCCTAAAACATCTCCGTTTTTCTTTTGGGGAATAACCTTGGAAATGCTATTGACTTCTCTGTGGTTTTTCTGTTTAGCTTCAGATGGCTTTATCAGCTTGGCTAATTTAAAAATTGGTTTGTAAACCCCTTAAAACTTAAAAATAATTAATACAAATTATAAGGAAGCTTTGCATTTCCAGGGCACGTTCCCATCAAAGAGCTCAAAGTGTGCCAACAAACCTTAGTTTCTTAGAGAACTAGTTATATTCTGTGGGGGTGAGAGAGAAGGGAAGCATTCACTACTTAAAAATGACAGTGTTTATCTGTATAATTTAAATATGTTGCCAGGAACACACTCTTCTTTTTGAGGCAGTTTTTGCCTCTTTCTTTTTTTTCCTTAGAAAATTCTAGCTACACCCTACTGGGTTACTTTGTTTTGTTGTTTAGCTGAAATATCTTTATTACCTATTGGCCCAACAAGAAAAAAGGAATAGCCCATTTTACTGTGCATTCTGAATTCACAAATATGATCAGCACACCCTTTCACTTAGGGGAAGAGGCTGCCCCCATAGCCACTCCAGTTTGGGGTCCCTTAAAAAGGCAAGAAATAAAACTACCTCTCAGGAATCTGCATCTACTTCATGGATTCTCATTGGCTTCAGGGGCTGTCTTCTTCTCCACGTGTAGGGAAACCCTAGGGACAGAACTAGGAATGTCAGGTAAAGTTTCATCACCTTAAGAGACATGACCCCTCTCTGTCCTTACGCCACTGGCAAACATCTTCTGGCCTGGAAAGAGTTTTCTCTGCCTTGGCCATTTTCCTTCCTCATTAGAGCCAACTTTCAGAACAGCATCTCCTGGCTTAGGTGGTAAGTGCCAAGCCTTCCCTCTGCTGGACACTGCAATCAGCCCAGCGGAACACCTATCACCCACACATGCATTGCCTTGTTACAGTTTTTATTCATACAAAACCAAAGAGAAAAGCTTTTTATAAACCTTCTTGGTGCTAAAACATCTTGACATAAATCTGTGCTAAAATAACTAGAGGATTAAAACCCAATCTAATATAAAAAAAGAGACCATGATGACCTCGGGTTACAATACGAAGGCCTTTGTGGGACCTGGGGATTATTTTTACACAAACCAGGGCAACTGTAAGCAAGAAATTATACACCCTGTGGTTTTCCCATCAAGGAGCTGGTCATGAAAGGAAATAAAACCCCACTATTAGTAACCAAAGACAGACACGTAATGATCGATACAGGCTGTCCTTATGGGAGAAACAAATCATGTGTTCGAGTATGCTGTCTAGAGGGCTGTGTATGAATAAAAGTGGCTTTACACAAGTATTTGAATAATAATTTAATGATTTTTACACTAAAAAAAGAATTTAGACCTAACTAGAATTTGCTGCTTAAACATGAATGTAAAATTGAACACCTTATAAATGGAATTCACAGCCACGATTTTAATGGATTATTTCTCTTCACCTGGGGAAGAAGGGGGGAGGCACTATATTCCATGTCTTCTGAAGACATTTCTCTACGAGTAAATCAAACTGTAAAAATTGAGAAAAATGACTTCAATTCCAAGATATCATTCCTCTTGGACTATGACAACTTTGAACAAAAATATTTTCACAAAACTTCATTTTAATCATCTTCGTTACAAAGCACAATACTTAAGACTTTTCTAAATACAACTTTAGAAAATGAAGCAAAAAAATAATCTCCATAGATGCTGGTCGAGTCCATGCTGAATGCAAAAGAATTTTTTCAAAAGTGATACTTCCAAGCTTTTCAATATTCTTGATGGGTCCATTTTAAAGAGTAAAGATGGTAGCTGCTTGGGCAGTGGCTCGTCCAGTTCCATGACGTAGAATCCTCTTGTTGATTAGCCCACAGGGCAGTAAGGAAGCTGGATATGCCAGCTTCTCCTTCTAGAATTGCTTCTCTCTCTCCTGATACAAAGCAAGCCAGGGGCTCTGAGGAGAAGATGACAGCCCTCTATATTCTAGGTTGCCAGTGCCCCATGAGGGCGCTCCAACCTCTCAATTTAATTATTAACAATCCTACTCTGTATACACATTATATAAAACTATATCATTAGGGATCTTCATGATGAGTAAATGAGAAATCCAAACATCAAAGAATCCAATCCTCATTCTTAGATTAGGTGGCAGGAAATCTCTAAAGGCTTCAAGTTTAGCGTAGAAATGCTTAGAATGGTCAAGGGGTACAGGAATGTTTTATGCTGCCCTTGGAAACTTGGGGCTCCTGACCCCAAGCACATTGACAGCAAGGCTGCTGAAAAGGCAATATGTCCAGATATGAGAGCGACGGATGTGAGGCTTCTTTCTTTACACACTCCGTTCTCTTAACTGTGCCCCCAACCTGGAACCTCACCTGGGAGACCAGGGCATCCTGGGTTCTGTAAATACTTTGGAGGAAGTAGCAGCCTCAAACAACAAAGTTGAGTATGTAGGTAAGAGGAAGGCGGGGGAAGGGAGAGAGGAAGAGACATTTATTTGCAATACTTTCCATGATCAAGAATAAGTGGTGATTTTTTTGTTTGTTTGTTCATTTGCATCACTCCTTCAGTGTTAGCAATTCTCATTCTTTGTGGTTGTGCAAATCTACCAAGGTTTAGTAGTTTCACTCTAAAACTCAGGAAATAGACAAAGCAGCTTTTTAGAAACACATAAAACATCTTCAGGGGCCATTAAGGGACCACCCCCCACCCTCCCCAATCCCCAAACAATCTTGCAATACAGTATGAGCCCCATATTTTCAGCTAAGGATGAGAAAACGGTTACATAGTCTAAGGCTGAACTCTTCATTTGCTACAAAGATAAAGCGGACAAGCAAACACCAGTTTCCTCGGATTGGAAAAAGCAATTCCACAAATGCAAGGGAGAGCCAATGGCTCCACTTCAGCAAGAGCCTCCCCCCTTTCTCTTGGACCTGAGGAAGGGGTTACAAGAGAGCAAGGCAAATGACATCATGTGAGTACAGTTTAAACAGCACGCACGGATAACCCAGTGCAGGAAATAATACAACTTCCCCCCCCTTTGTTTTCATTTGCATTTTACTTTTATTTATTTTTGCTTCAATAATGCATATTCTGTTCACTCAAAAGGTGCAAAGGACAGGAAGCAGGGGTTTAACTTGGCTGATGAAAAATCAAGCAGGGGTGACATTTCTAGTTCATGAACAACCTAAAACTAGGAGAACGTCAAAGTCACAGCTGGTACCAAAGAGCGCGCCCAACTTCACAGTTGTCTCCTCTTAGGACCTTAGGTTAGGTGGGAGAAGCTTTGAAGACAGTGGCCTCTAGCAGACTTTGATAAGTGGCTAAAAAAAAAAAAATGTGTGTGTGTGTGTGTTTTAAATCATGGTAGCTGCATCACAAAAGCTCCAATCAAGAGGGTGGTAAAAAGAAGGCACAGATCATTGCAAATACCAGATTTTCTCTTTCTCTTTTTGTAAATATACCATCATATATAAGCTAAAATTTATCTTAGGGTGGTGGGGTTGGCTGGCAGGAGAAGGGAGAGGTTGGACCTAAAATTGCATATGTAATAGAATCTGAGAGGGGGACACAAAGCGAGGCAGCTTTCTGCCTAAAGCCAAAGAGTGGGACACTCGCTCCGGACTATGTGTAATACAAACACTGGGCGGGGGAGGGGAACCTGTGACAAAACACGATTAAAAAAATCATAAAATTATAAAGCTTGTAAACGAATAATCTAAAATTACATTTTATTAATGGAAAATATCATCAAAATAGTACCACTATGGACTAAACTGCCTGAGTTTTCGTTTCGCGTGAGATCTCATAGTAAAAAAGCCTTTAGCACAATTTGCTCTAAGTCACAACTAGTGCCAGACCCAGGGCTATAACCATGGGGAAGAGTCTCCTCTTGGATGGAATTTGTGTTGTGCTATCAAGACTTTTGTGCTAATCTTTCAAACTGGGACATGTTGAGGCAAACCTTTAATCTTTTGGCACAAGGTTATTTTGGCTGGGGCAGAAAATGTGAGTCTTGGACTCAGGATGAATAATGCGACATTTCATTTATCAAGTATTCATTTTGATTGAAGAACTTTCTTGATGTCATTAACCTCCATCTAGAAAGGAAAAACAAGAGCCGAACAAAATCACAACGAGTTCGCTGGTTGGATAAAACCTGAGAGATAAGCCACGTGGTTGATCAAAAGCAAGCAAGCCAGCAGACAATTTGAGAGGTGACATGGGTGAAAGAACACCCGAATGAAGGGTTGATAAGGATGCCAGCAATGACATAAACCTAAAGAGCAAGCACACCAAATGCAATGCGCTAGGGAATGGTGGCTGTTTGACTTCTCAAGCCACCCATACCCGAAACTGTCAAGAGCAACAATACAATGATCATTCCAGTGTTTTGGCCAGTGG
Source organism: Sus scrofa (assembly GCF_054392235.1). Lineage (NCBI taxonomy): Eukaryota > Metazoa > Chordata > Mammalia > Artiodactyla > Suidae > Sus > Sus scrofa. Next base: position 19,531,679 of record NC_139401.1, read on the forward strand.
GTGGAGCGGGCCATCCTGACACACTGGACCACTCGGCACAGTTGGAAGGCGGCGGTGGCTGGGCCCAAGGGGGTGTCTATCAGCACCTCCAAAGTGATGACAAGCAGTTACCAGTCCTTTAAGCAGCACGGATCCCAGTCACCACCAAGGGCACCAACTGAATGAGAGCCGGAAGCCCACCATTTCCAACTCCCACGCGCTCCCGACCATCTGGTAATGGTGCAGGCAGACCTAGGGAGAGGCTGGAGGGGGCAGAGCCCTGATGCCCTGGCAGGACTGACACGGCTGCCAGGGACAAGGAAAGAGACGGAGTCCTAGTGCCCACTGTGCATGACCCTGGTCCTTGGAGTCCGGGGTGGCCGCAGGACAGAAGTGCCAATGGGGTCTCCCCAGCACCATACCCTCTGGCAGTTATGACGATGAGGCCTCTGAAAACTGGGGAGAACTCTGCGCAGAGGAGATGTTTCAGATAAATTCTGAATGAGAACCCCCCTGCGGGCACGTATGCTAAGGCCCGCCTTCCACCAAGACTTCCTGAATCCCAGCAGAGGATGTGAGGTGAGGCGACAGAGGGCTAAGAAAACTGTCACAGGAAGTGCATCTAAATCTGCAGAGAAGTAACTACCATTTACTTTCAAAATAAAGCCCTGACTCTGCTCCCGCCCCCATGTGAGCCTCTCACAGGCCAACAGGACCCCAAGGGACCCACCTGCAGCCGAAGCCGGATTTTCTTCTCTTCGTCCAACTCTGACAGTAACTGCTTAATCTCTCGTCTGGAAAGCAAATGGCAATAAAATTAAACAAAAGCCCAGACTTCTCCAACCAGAGATAAGAGGTCTCTTATCACTACCAAATCCACCTGATCCTTTTGCAAAGAAAATGTGGACAGAACATTATATTTGCTTTGCACAGCTACTGCTTCAAGTCTGTTGCAGACAGCAGGGCTGGCCGTGATCTCTGGGCTCCCACAATATGGAGCCATCAAAGAGTAGCTCTGAAATGACCTTTGAAACCCCCTCAGTGCAAGCGTCTCCTAAAAGGAGGAGACGCGGGAGACTGGAGCCCAGAGAGGTGGGATTGCCCAGTGCCAAGACTCCAGGTAGCCAGGCTCACGTTCTGCTGCCTTCCCTCTAATGGCGCCTTTATCACACAATCGCTGGTCTTGACATGGACTTACCTAAGAATATTCATCGCAGATATTTTTACCACTCCGTATACATCTCCTTTATTTTCACAGAGCTTTACCTTGCTAAAAGGTGAGTGGTATGTTTTCAGGGATTCTCACAAAATCCTACAGTTACACCCGAAAACGTAAGGGAGAGTAACAGAACTATTGACATGGTACTCACATCAGAGAGCAAGCAGACACGAGTTAGAACACACGGTCCAGCGCCCTTGCCGACATTAAATAGTGAAGCAGAACAAAGCTGATCATCATGCAAACTCGGGCTCTATACTTAGGACCCTGCAACCATCCTAACTCTGAGCAGAGAGCGGTACTCCATTTTAGGGCCTCAAACCCTCCATTTTACCCATGTATTTTCACAAACTGGGTGGAAAAAAAAATCAAAAAACAAAGTCCTCAGAAACAGCACAATCCACGGGGTAGCGGTGATGGAGCATTTGCTCCCTTGAGAGCAGCACCGTGATGGTCCCTGTGCGTGGGGCAGTGTCCCGATGCTGCTGTTGCGTGTCAGGTTCTCTGACATTAGCCAGCTGTCATTCGTTCCTCTATTTCTTCAAGCGCACACTATGCACCGCTGTCTCAGTGGGCGGCGCTTGGGGCTTAGGACAGAAGTAGGCGACGGGACCCCAAACAAAGAGCAGGACTCCAGGAAGACTACCAAGCAGGCAAAGCCTCGAGTGGTCCAGATGGGGGAGTGAGTGGGGGAAGGAGGTGTCAAGAAAGTCACTAAGTCTTGAAGTAGTGTAAAAAAAAAAAAGTTTAAGTGTAGGAGGAGGGAGGAAGATGGGGGAGTTGATGGAGAAGATCCAGGACAGAAGCGGGGAGGTGAGAGCCACACATTTGGGGATGAGGGCTGAAAGCAAAGTGACACCAAGAGCTAAGTTGGAGAGCTCCCACTGTGGCTCAGCAGTAACGAACCCAACTAGGATCCATGAGGATGCAGGTTCAATCCCTGGCCTCACTCAGTGGCTTAAAGATCTGATGTTGCCGTGAGCTGCAGTGGAGGTCGCAGACACGGCTTGGATCCGGCATTGCTGTGGCTGTGGTGTAGACCGGCAGCTGCAGCTCCGATTTGACCCCTAGCCTGGGAACCTCCATATGCCGTGGGAAGCGACCCTAGAAAAGACAAAAAAAAAAAAAAATAGCTACGTTAGTAGACTGGTGCTGCTGGGCTGTGAAGGGCTGGCCTTGGAGAGGGGCCACTGTGACGTTTGATTCAAGGACACGTGGGCTGGGGAAGAACAGCTTGGGTCAGGTATGCCCAGGCTTCACAATGGACAGAGAAGCATGGGGTGGAGCGGCCCCAGGGCACTGGCGATTCTTTGCTCAGACTCAGGCCATTTCAGATGCACAGGAAAGTTCCAGGCACCTCTCAGAGGAATGAAGCCTTGGATCCAGGTCGGTCTGACCCAATGCTGTTCAGCTAAGGCTGAGAACCAGGGCTCTGAGATATACGGGAGCTGTTGGGTCAAGGCCTAGGCAGGGGACACATGTCACCTGGACGTGGATAGGGCCTTTGGGTACCCAAGCTATACTGTGCAGAGTCAGGAAGAACTTCGGACTTGAAGGGGTGAGGGGCAGCCCGGCTGGCCCCCTCGAGACCCTCTCCAGTCCCATCCTGTGATTCTGCGTATTTATTTGACAAGCCCCATCCAGGTAGGGGTGAGTCCAAGAAGCCCCCAATTCATAGGCCACCTCTAGCCTCAGTGGTATAGAACCGGAATAGAGCCACAGTGCCCAAAGTGAGTTCCGGGCAAGCCTTGAGCTAGAATGCTCTAGGGGAAAAAAGGACGGAGACTTAAGAAGGTTTGGGAAACACTGCATAAGCTATCCTCCGTCTTCCACGCGCACTGAAGGCTCTGAGCAGCACTTCGAGATGAACTTGACTTCATTTAACCCACTTTTTCCCCAAAGTACACAGAACACGTCAGGGTCCTCCAGCCCCGTTGGGGGAGGTGGCTGCCAGGGTTTCTGCCAGCTGTAGACTCCTACCTACCTCCATCCCTCCCCAGCTCCCGAGGGCATGACTGCAGGTCTGTGGCCCCATCCCCTGCCACTGCCCGGGGCACCTCCTGATAGGGGCGGCCAGGCAGCAGGAATGTGCTGACTGGCCGGGCTGGTCCGCGGCCCGTGAACTCGCCCGTGCTGTTCCCTCTGCTGGAGTGCTCTGCTCTTGGCAATCCTAGGTCGGCCTTCAAAACCCTAGTCAGGAAATGCCTCCTGAGGCACCTCCCCTGTTTCCTCAAGAAAGAGCCCCAAACTCTCTGAGCCTCAGTTTATTCAGATAAGTGCCTCCCGGCTTCTAATCCTTTTACCATTTTTTTGGTCACTGAGCACAGCATCCTAGGATGTGTGTGTGATATTTCTTTTTGCTTCCAGATCCCTCCCCCCATCTAAGCACCCCTTAAAGATCAGAGAGGTGGAGCATCAAGTCTCTGGTTTAAAGAGTCCTTGTGGGAGTTCCCGTTGTGGCACAGTGGTTAACGAATCTGACGGGTGTCCATGAGGATGCAGGTTCAATCCATGGCTTTGCTCAGTGGGTTGGGGGATCCAGCGTTGCCATGAGCCGTGGTATAGGTTTTTAGACAAGGCTTGGATCCTGTGTTGCTGCGGCTGTGGTTCAGGCCAGCAGCTACGGCTCCGATTTGACCCCTAGCCTGGGAACCTCCATATGCTGAGGGTGCGGCCCTAAAAAAAAAAGAGGTCTTGCCTCTTTTTCATACGTGCTGGCCCCTAAATGCAAGCCAATTTCTTCATGGGGCAGCTAATCGAAGACACTGCAATTTTTCTGATGCTGGACGAAAAGCCGGCTGTTGGGCTCATTAAGAGGTGGTGCCTGCGCTCACGGACTGGTTCGTGGGGATGTGGAGCTCTTTTCTTTCTCGGAGCCTGTTGAGCCGCCTCCTCCCCATCTGCCCTGCCGCCAGGCCATGCCCTTCCTGCAGCAGCTGGTCCCGGGCTCAACGAAGCCTCTCGGGTTCACACGCTCACTCCCACCCCCGCTGCCACCAGCCCCCCGGGGAGGCTGGCCCATCCTCAGGGGCCAGGCTGGGACCCGGGCTGGCAGAACCAGGCCCCTCCTTGGCGGCAAGCAACCCGGTAGGCCGCTGAAGAAGGAGGCGCAGACACTCACTTCTGCTGGTCCTTCATGGTCTCGATGAGGCTCCTCAGCTCCCGGACCTGCGTCCTCAGCTCCTCCAGGGCCGCCTGGCTGCTGGCCGCAGGCTCCATCTTTGGTTTTCCTTCCGCGCCGAAGAGAGACGGGGAGTTGGCTCTGTGTCCGACTGTTCCCAGAGACGACGACAGCGGGGAGGACGCTGCTGAGGACAGGGAGGCTGGCCCGCCACTGCCCGCAGCCATGGTCCCTGGCTTGGGGGGCAGGGATGCTTTGTTGTCGGACACCTGTGACAAGGGAGGACAGAGGGGACTCAGGCCAGGGATCTGTGTGCTGCACCTCCCCGTCCCGTTTGCTAATCCCTCGTCTCCATCAGTGTCCTCGCCTCCCTCTGGGGACACTCCCTCACTCCTTCCCCCCAGGGCCCCCCAGGGCCTGCGTGGGGCAGGCAGCCCCTTATGTTATTTTAAATCTTCGCCACCTTTCTGAACAGGTAGCTCCTAAGTGGTGTCATGCGCACGTCCCTACCAGTATCTGCATGCTCAGAAGGGCGCCACACACAGGTCCTCAAGGAGCTTAGAACCCAGCGAGGCACAGACAGACAGACCAACCAACACACCACGGGGGGTGGCGGGCGGGGGGCGGGAGTGTGCACGCAGGGAGGGAAGCACAACAAGCCGCAGTAGCACACAGAAGGGACCCAGGGACACCCCTAGACCGGGAGGATGGGGTCCTAGACAGGCCGCCGTGGCTGAGGAGGAAATACAGATCAAGGGCCATGGCTGGGGATGGAGGAAGGAGTATTCGGGTTGGCCTTTTCGTGGGAGGAAGAACGGGCTGAAGGCCCAAATGGCAATCTCGGTTTTGCACGAACTGAATTTTAGGAGCCAGAGGGCCGGCCGAGAGGGAAGGCCACTGGGCTGAAAAGAGTGAGTTGGGCCAGAGAAATTGCCAGAGAGAAGTGGGAGCCATGGGGGTGGACGACACAGAACGAGAAGAGAAGAGAAGAGGCCCAAAGATGGAACCTGGGGATGCCCCAAACTGATGAGGTGGAGAGAGAAGGAGAGAACCCTTGGGGACCCGGCCAGGGTGGTGAGAGAAGGGGCGCAGCCAGACCAGAAGAGGGGCCCGGGTTCCGGAAGTCCCCTGGAGGAGTTTCCACAAGGGTGCTGAGAGGAAAATTGGGGGGAGGCCACGTGGCGGAGCCAAGGGCGACTAAAATCTGATCAAGACAGGTTAGCGGCAGAAGGGGAGGTGAGGGGAGTGGCCCGCAAGACTAGAACTCTCTTTCCGTGGAGGGCCCCGGTGGCACAGTGAGTTAAGGATCTGGCATTGTCTCTGCAGTGGCTTGGCTGCTGTGGCGTGGGTTCCATCCCCGGCCTGGCACAGTGGGTTAAGGATCCGGCATGGTCACAGCTCCGGCGTGGGAACTTCCATATACCACGGGTGCAGCTGAAGAAGGAAGGAAGATGGGCGAGAGGTGGAGACAGGATTAAGGATGAGTTTTGCTTGCTGTCGAAGATGGGGGCGACCCTGCGCTGAACGACAGCCTAAGGGAAAGCCCCCATGCTGAAGACGGAGGAGAAATGCAGGGCAGGCCTGGTGGGGAAGTGGCCTGAGGGGGCCAGGAGGGTACCGGGAGCGGGACAGTCATGGGCAGGAGGGAAGAGGGGCCGGAGCTGGTAGTCAGGCGGGGAGGGGGAAGGAGAAGACAGGATGCCCTGCGGCGAAGCGGGTGAGGGGAGGAAGCTGAGGCTGGTGGTGAAGCCGGGAAGCCCTCCAGCAGCCGGCGCCCAGGGCAGGAGCCAAGACGGGGCTGGGTTGGCACGGCGGCGAGGAGGGAGAGTCTGGATTCAGGCTGTGCTACAGGGAGAAACCGGGCAGAGGCAGCCAGAAGCAGATGGGCCATCATTCCCAGCCTTTCTGCTCGCCTTTTCTCTGCCAAGTTATCATTGAGGAAAAGCGCTTTCTGTTGCCAGGGAGAGCAATCCACCATCCTGTGCTTACGGCTAGTAGGAGTCATAGTAAGAGGGGAGAGGGACCGACAGCAGGAGCGCTGCTTCTATGCCGGACGTAGGCTGGACAATTGAAAGAAGGGTCGGTTGGCACACACGTGTGATGGAGCGGGAAACCGAGGCTGAGGGATGTGGTTGAGACATTCCCCAAGGCTCAGAGCCGATAAAAGACAGAAGTGAGATGCAATCCCCTCCCTGGCAGCAGGACCCTCAAGCCTGGTACTGTGACCATGGCTGCCTCAGTCTGAAGATTCACGCTCTCCTGACCTGATTTTCGGCGCTTCTATAGCTGGGTTCACACTGTTCCCCATGTCCCACCCTGTGTTCTCAGGCACCTCCCTCAACCCACCAATGTCCTCATGCTAAATGACTTCTGGGCACTGCTTCTGCTTCTTCTTCTTCTTCTTCTTTTTTTTTTTTTTTTTGTCCTTTTAGGGCTGCACCTGCAGCATATGGAAGTTCCCCCAGGCTAGGGGCTGAATTGGAGCTAGAGCTGCCGGCCTACACCACGGCCACAGCAACATGAGGTTTAAGCTGTGTCTTTGACCTACACCACAGCCCACGGCAAAGAGGGACCCTTAACCCACTGAGCGGGGCCAGGGTTAGAACCCGTATCCTCATGGGTACTAGTCAGGTTTGTTACCACTGAGCCACGATGGGGACTCCCTACTTTTTAAAAAAAAAATCTTATAATTTATCTGTCAATTATACCTCAATAAAGCTGAAATAATACAAAATAGTTTTCATAAATGCAAAAAAAAAAAAAAACCCACCAAGCTTTCTAAGCTAGAGTAGGGGTATTCAATGAAACACATCATGAAGCAGAACTATCTTAGCAAAGCTGGGTGTCTTCCAGGATTTTACTGCATTAGATACTGAGTTAACTACTTTCCAACTGCTAATTCTTTTAATCTCAGCAAGGATTTAGGCACTATTATTCGTGCAAAATGGAAAACGTAAGGATCAGAAGAATTAAGTCATTTTCCAAAAATTATTTAGTTAATTAGAGAACGGAATCGAGATGTGAAACAAGCTCTTCTAGACTCCCATGTTCTTTCCACTACATCAGATATAAAAATAATTATTTAACATTAAATAAGTTAAATATATCAGTCAACATAAACCTGGGACTATGTATTTATATATAGTATATACATTATATATTTAATATGTATATGAAATATGGAGAATTTGGGCTATGGGCACTTTTTTTTTTTTTTCTTTTTTTAAGGGCCGCACCTGCGGCATGTGGAAGTTCCCACGTCAGAGCTATAACCGCTGGCCTACAGCACAGCCACAGCAACGCCAGATCTGAGTCGCATCTGCAACCTACACCCCAGCTCACAGCCATGCCGGATCCTTTAACCCACTGAGCAGGGCCAGGGATCAAACCCACATTAGTCGGGTTGGTTACTGCTGAGCCACAATAGGAACTCCGTGAATCAATGCTTCTCTAGCATTTCCTACATGGCTTGTTCTCCCGGTCCATTTCAGCTAACAAGTGCTTTTTTTTAATGCCCTCATGGAGTACAGGCCACCAAATGTCCTGGCCAAATTAGTTCAAGTGGAATTTCCAGAAGCAATAAACAACATGACATGACAACTCCAGGGGAAGGGAGAGAGGCTCAGAAACGTGAAGAGCCACTGCCCACCAGTAGATGTCACTATAGAGACACCCTAGGGATGTCAGAGCCTGCAACCACAGGTAGACCTACGGTCTTCAGGAAAAACCAGGTCTAAACACAATTTCTGCCAAGGAATTTCTTTATAAAGGAAGAATGCTTCATTTCTGTGAATAATTACAATCCATCTGCTTTATAGGATCATATTTTTGCTATTTCAGATTTTTAAGAAAATCTATACATGTAAGTTCTTAAACTATGAGAAGGAAAATTTCACATCCTCTTTGATGTGTGTCAATTCCTGCTTCGAGTGCCTTAAAACATGACTTCCACTTTCTGCTTTTAGATAGAAAGCAGTTGCCAAGGTTTAGAGAAAATAATTCCAATCGACTGGGTTCTCTTAGCATGAGAATGGAATATTATTTTATGTAATTAATTTATTTTGCTTTTCAGGGCCACACCTGCGGCATATGGAAGCTCCCAGGCTAGGGGTTGAATTGGAGCCAAAGCTGCTGGCCTACACCACAGCCGCAGCAAGGAGGGATCGGAGCCACATCTGCGACCTACACCACAGCTCATGGCAACGCTGGATCCTTAACCCTCTGAGTGAGGCCAGGGATTGAACCTGTGTCCTCATGGATACTAGTCAGGTTCGTAACCCGCTGAGCCACAATGGGAACTCCTGAGAAAATGGAATTTTAAATCGTACTTCACAATCACAGGATGAACAGAACTTGTACGGGGTACCCTTCGGATACTACATGAAGTTACTAAACAATGCCTTCTTCGTTCCTCATACGACAATAATAAAAAAATAAAATTTAATAAAATAAATATAATAAAATTTCATACGCCTTGGGCGTGCAATAAAATTAAAATGTTTTCAGACGATAAATTTATCCTAATAAATAAATTCAAACGAGTTTTTAAGAAACCCTATTAGCTATTCAAATTCATGAACTGCCAACCAAAACTTGTGACACCACCGGTTTTGAAGTCACAATCCGTGGGCAGAGGGCACAGCATTTAATATATTCAATGTATTCTTTCTAGACACTTCTAGGCTTTTAAAGTCGTTTTAGGAGTTCCCGTCGTGGCGCAGTGGTTAAGGAATCCGACTAGGAACCATGAGGTTGCGGGTTCGGTCCCTGCCCTTGCTCAGTGGGTTAACGATCCGGCGTTGCCGTGAGCTGTGGTGTAGGCTGCAGATGCGGCTCGGATCCCACGTTGCTGTGGCTCTGGCGTAGGCCGGTGGCTCCAGCTCCGATTCGACCCCTAGCCTGGGAACCTCCATATGCCGCGGGAGCGGCCCAAGAAATGGCAAAAAGACAAAAATAAATAAATAAATAAAAATAATAAAGTCGTTTTGGTGCTCGTGATGGTGATGGTAGTGGTGGCGGTGGTATTTAAGGGCCTTTGTGTGTGTGTGTGTGTGGGGGGGGGGATTGATATTATGAAGAGGAGATCAAACCACAAGAGAAAATATGAGAAATCAACTTTAAACTTGTATCTCAGGGATTCTGCCTGGTTTTGGAGACTGTGTAACATTCCTTAGGGGTTTCGATGACGAAAGTAATCACCGTCACTGAAGAATGACAACAACTTGCATTGTCTGTTGCAATGGACTGAAGGTTTATGTCCTCCCAAAATTCATGTGTAAAAATCTGAACCCCCATAGTGATGGTATTGGAAAATCGGACCTTGGGAAGGTGATTAGGTCATGAGGGAGTTCCTGCTGTGGCTCAGTGAGTAATGAACCGGGCTAGAATCCATGAGGATGTGGATTCGATTCCTGGCCTCGCTCAATGGATTAAGGATCCGGTGCTGCCGTGAGCTGTGGTGTGGGTGGCAGACGTGGCTTGGATCTGCGGTTGCTGTGGCTGGGCTGTAGGCTGCTGGCTACAGCTCCAATTTGATCCCTAGCCTGGGAACCTCCATACGCTGTGGGTGTGCCCTTTCCCCCCCAAAAAGGGACCCCAGAGATCTCTCTCTCCCTCTTTCCTCCACGGGGAGATACAGTGAGAAGTTGGCAGTGTGCAACCCTGAAGCGATCTCTCAGCAGAACCTGACCAGACTGGCACCCTGATTTGAGGTGTTCTGCCTCCAGAAATGTGAGAGAGAAACTTCTGTTGCTCGTAAGTCACCCAGTCTATGGCACTTTGTTTTAGCAGCCCCAAATGACCAAGACATCAGCTTATCCTTGTTTGGTTTATAACTCATCATCAGAGCATACGAGAAGGCGGGGGTCCTGTGCTGTGGGACTCCCTCGCCACGGCTGGCCACTCACTTGGGAAATGGTAACAGTCTTTGACGTTTTCTTTGACGCGTCCACTCCTCTGTGCGCAAGCGAAACGTGTTCTTCTTTATCTTCTTCGGGGCTTGGGGAGTCAAAGATATCAGGGCTTGAAAGGGAAGACTGGATAAAGCCAAAAGAAAATGCTTTTGTCAGAATTACACCTTAGCTGACATGGCTTTTGTTAACATAACGCTGTGTGCTTTGCAAAGAGCTCGACACTTCTATTTTGTTTGTCTCCTCATTATAACTGCGAGGCAGAAAGGGTGCTATTTATCTGTGCACTAGAGAGAGTGGCAGAACTGGGACTAAGAAGCAAGATCTCCTAGACTAGGGATTTTTCTATGGGACCTTTCCACTGATGCCCACTGGTCATTTCACCCATGCGAGCATCTGTCATCCATCTTCTCCTGCTCCCTCCTTCCCCCAGAGCCTCTCTCTTTTTGTGAACATTTGCACTGGGCTTAATACTGAGCTTAACAGTGACATGCCGGGCACCGTCCTTGCTCTCACGGGGTTGACAGTCCGGTGGGGAAGGACACACAGGCCGAAAGAAGCTGCCTCCATTCCCTCCTGATTCTTTTTCAGAACCGCCAAATCTGCTGCTTAGTGAAGCGCCTAAAAGAACTCGTCTGAGAAGAAACCATCTTTAGGAGCGAAGGATCAGCAGCCCTGGGGTCCAGTGACTAGCACTTCCGTAGCCCCGGGGAACAGCCCTGCCTGCCAGCACAGCAAGCTCGCGCTTAATTTGGCACCTGCTGCTAAAACGCTGCCCTCACTGCTGTGAACAATCATCATCCATCCTGGATTCCAGCTCTGCTAAGGGACATTTACATACAGAACGGGAGCATCTTTTGGTAAAATATGGGGATAACATTCCTACCCCTCCTGCCTCACTATGAAGACCACAAAAGCTGGATGAATGGCAAACCAATTCGCTGGAATCATTTGATCAAAAATGCTTACTGTGCCTGAATTTCCCTATTTTAGGGCAAAGGAAAATGAGAGTTCCCGTGGCAAGGAAGAATTCTTTTTAAAGGAAGAATCTTCCAGCGGTATCTTAAGACGACCTCATATTCAGCCTCACCTCTATGCCTTCTACTCCCGAGGTGGGAAAAATTGTCACATTTAGATTCACCCCTTGGCGCCGTCACAGAAAAATCACACCTACCAGGACTGTTTGTTTTCTTCTGTTTACGCTGCTTACTGAGGCAATGCATTTAGGGAATTAGTAAGCAATGTTTCAAAATTAAAAGGTATTGGTTGTTAATTTTCACTTAATCTGAAAATCCAATTACCTAGAATAACACAGCCCAACCAAGCTTTCTTTTCAACTAAGCTTAACTGCTTAACCACCTTCCGTTGCCTTTATCCTTTCATTTTGAGATTTTATTCAAAAAGCCAGTTTCCTCCTACGTAACCTGGGGGTTCATGAGGTGCCAGTCAAAGCTTGTTCTTTGAATTCTATGAACATGAATAGCTCAAACTAGGGTGAGGGGCCCCAGGCTGGGGGGTCATGACTAATGCATTTCCTCGACCACTCCCTCCAATGGCCTTTTAGGAATAGATCCATACCCATGATTCCTACTTTGCAATGACAAACCTACAGGTACCACCAGGAAGGAGACTAAGCATGAACTGAGTGTACAGGTCCATATGGAGACAGATAGGAATGAAGGGAAGAGAGCATGGTAATTGTACTTTCAAGCAGAAATGTATCCTGTTGTTTTAGGTCCACAAACAAAAACTGTTCCGTATAAAATATCAAACTTTGAGCCACTGTGCCATAAGCTTCCTGCAGGCGGGGACCATGTCCATCTCATTCCCCATTGCGTCCTTGGGACCTGGCACAGAGCAGAACCCCTAGGAGATGCCTGTCAGTATTTGCTGGATGAGTGAATCAACAAATGCATAGTCTAAACGTGGAGTGAAGCTGAGATGCTTTTGCCTGGTCTCCCCTAAATATATATAAACTCCCAGATGCGGGATGCATGCACCAAGGGTGGGGTGAATTTTTCTGTATTTAATTCTGATGCCTCAAGGCCCTCTAGATCTCGAAAAGTTGGGAAAAAATCCAGAGGGGAAACAAAAATGACGCAGGATTTATAGAGACGATTTGGGAGGTAGGATTAAAAATATAAACACAGAGCTACTAAGAATCAATTAAAGCGGCTGTGTGTATTTGAGGTGCTTGGGGAAGGTGTGGAGACAGGAGAGGGGAGAAGGTGGTGTTGACACAGGGCTCTATATAGGAGTGGAAAAGCAAGCCACTTAAGTCTTTCTCCCAACAGATGTCAACACATCGTTCGCTATGTTTTCCACAACGAGGAAGAAGAGGATGACTCAAATCACGCTTCCAGACTCAGTGGTTATTGAGAGAAGAGGTTCAAAGGAAATGGTACGCTTCTTCTTCTAAAGGGGGACCCCTTTGGTAGGATCAGGAGAAAGTGTCCTGGGAAACTTGAAAGAGGTTCATTCCTTGATGGACAAGGCAATGTGACATAGCGAGACAGATAAACAGACGGACAGACGGGCAGACAGAGACATAGCCCCCCCACCCCACCCCCCGCACACATAGATCTCGAAAAGTTGGGAAAAAATCATACACTGCTGGCAGTAGCATGAAGATTCTTCTACAGTGTCATTCATGTCAGTGTTTATGATGAAGAAATGGAAAGAACATAAATGTCCAGGTGAGAACACTAGGCGGCCGTAGGCTGTGATGCGATGGAAGGATGTGCAATGACGGGGGAGAAGGTGCACAGCGGAAGGGGGAGGAAGCAAGTTCCAATGCCGTGTGTTCTGTGTGACCCCAGTTTTGAAGAAGTAAAGGATATACAGCAGGAGGGTAACAGGTCTCGGCTCTGCGGAGCAGGACCACAGGTAACTTACATCTTTACGCATTTCGTTCCTCAAATTTGGTACACTAAAAGTGTTACAGGTTTCTAATAAGCAGTGAAGGTATTCAAAACGACCCCAACAAAAACTTCTGTGGGTTATCCAGAGGCGTCTGACTCTGCTTTCCTGCATGACCCGGGGCCTCGTATGTTTAAAAGCCATCGCCTAAAGGTCCGCGTGGGGTTCTGGGGAGGGCTGCCGAGGACAGGGCTTTGAGAGAAAAAGGATCGGCCAGTGCCAAGTGCTGTAGAGCGGCAGAGCCTTTTATTTTTTTAAAGTTCTCCCTTGAGGACAGACCAAACCAGCCTTGCTCGCCTTTCCCACCATAAAACAGGACAATGTTTTCCTTACCAATTTCATCTCAGGTTCAAACAAGAATCAGTCGGGGAGGAGAGAGAAGGAAAGTGGGACTCACGAGTTCCCACCTCGCTGGCAGACACAAAGAACAAAAAGAAAGAAAGACTGCTTGATTCCAGCAGACACTCCTGTTCAGCAGTGTGTCACATGACCTTCCTCTCCCAGTGACTCCTCCAATCAGCTACTTGCACGGAGTCCTTAGCTAGAGTCTCCAGGCTTTCCCGCTTTCCCGCTGGCGCAACGAGGGGAGGCACTTACGGATGTGAGCGACTGGGACGGAGGCCGCCTCCCCGTGGCTTTGGGTCGGCTTGTGGTTGGGTGACTGAGTTTCTCAGTAGACGACACCACGGAGTCAAACCCTTCTAGGTCTGAAACAAAAATAAAACAGGTTTTTTGAAGAGCAACCATAGGAGTGAGGGAAGGTTCTTGTAACACGCCCCAAACACCTCTTTTCCTTACTTGCTATGCTTCATCATTGACGAAGGCTGTTTCCACCCTTTGCTCATCCAACAAAGGTGACTCGAACTGAGTAAAAGAACCGTTTCCTCCTTGGTTTAACAAGCTAGCACAGAGGAAAGAGCCACGTGATCTCTCTTTCCCCCCTCAACAGCTAGATTTGGAAATCCTCGAAAGCCACTGAATGCGGGGTTAAAGGCGGAATCCTCTTTCTTCCACAAATCCAAGTCCATTTTGGAGGGTGCGACAACACGATAAGCAGTTCTCACAAGGTACAATGTCCTTGGGCAAGTGCATGCTGGTCGTTGATTTCAAAAGACAAGAGAAGGCAGCCGCCTCCTCTGGTTGTACCACCGTTCTCTGACCATCACCTACCTGTAGACTATTAAGCCCCTGGAGATGGGGAGCAAGCTTCTACTTCTCCAGATGATGCACAGAGCCCGGCACCATTCTGCTTCCAGAAGCATCGCTCAGTGGAGACGCTACCTTCTTCAGCCATCAGTCTGCCCATTCATTAGCTCTGTCAGGACTAAGTAACTATTCTGTGCGACATACAGAGCTAGATGCCAAGGCTACACCAGTGACCGTGGCAGAAACGAGCCTGCCCTCAGAGAGTTCCCATCGGCTGTGGCTGATCCGGCATGTGTTCAAGAGGAAGGCCTTTGCCTTGACTCGGCTACCTCCTTCAACAAATGGTCAGGCCCAGGGGTCACCTGCTTTTACAGAGTTCTGGGGATTTACACATCAAGTGTAGGTATGTATGTGACGCACAGAGGAAGGGCTGGCAGAAAGGGGCCGACCCGGAGACTCATCCTTGCTGGCGAATGGAGCCACGCCCTGTCTTCCTGACAGGTAGACTGTTTCATGAAGGGCTGCCTTCTCTGACCATTCCCGCTCTCCTTTCTAACGGAGCCCCGGTTTTGTTTCGGGACAACGTGCTCAGCTGAAGCATGGCTGGGCTACGCCAGTAATGGTGTTCCTGCTCCTCTTGGCCTCTGGTTGGTTTAGAGGTGGCCGTGGAGCCCAATTCGGGTCACTGAGAAATAAAAGGAAGTCTACGGCGAGCCTCTGGGAACGAAGTTTCCTCTCTGCCTAGAGAAGCAGCTGAGAAGGCCATATGGGTGGCTGCTTCCGCTTCCTTTCTGCTTGGGATGCTGTTGTGTAAGAAGAAGATGCCTGAGCTGTGGAGGGACTTAGTGTCCTGCGACGAAGAGAAAGAGACTAGCGCCCCCTCGCCCCTTCCACCCTTTGAGGATGCAGCGAGGAGACAGCGTCAGTGAACCAGGAAGAGGGTCCTCCAGAGACACAGGATCTACTGGTGCCTTGATCTTGGCCTTCACGGCCTCCAGGACTGTGGGAAATAGGTGTCTTTTGTTTAAGTTCTGCTATGGTAACCTAGCAGACTAAGATAGGCATGGCTTCGGAGCTAGGTGGTCTGGGTTCAAATCCCGGCTCGACCACTAAGCACCTGTGTACCCGGCGTGTTTCGAGCCTCTTCCTGCTACTTCTTGCAGCAGCACTTTTCAGCCTTTTTCCTGCCATTGCACAAATGACTAACACACTCTATTATGAACCATGAGGGAGATGCTCTTGGGGATCTTGAGGATAACAGAGCAGGAAAACGGTAAGAGCCTGGGTGACGGGCCGCCCCAGTGAGCCATTCACCAACCCTGGAATGAGCAAGTGTCCATACTTCTGGCCATGTGAAATGAGCAAGTCCTGCCATTTCAGCTAATTTGAGTCACACATTTTTTATTTACAGCTAAAAGCATCTTGAACTGCCATAACTGCAAACAGGCTGGCTCAGGACAGAAAAGATCAAAATCATGTATGTTTTGCTTCCCTCCTTATTTTGGGGACAGCTCTCTTATTGGGGGCTATAATAAGTGGTCTGGCTATGTGACAGCTTTATTCTATTAATGAACAGGCAGGTGTCGTCTACAAATGACTTCCTTTTGTGGAATATACAAAATCAAGCACAAGTCACTGGTCAGGACAAACCATTACATTACATTACACCTGGGATAATCTTACAGGACTTTGTCCTAGTGCCTGGGGAATGAATAATTGCTCAGTATGAACTCATCTCATGGGGCAAAGCAACTGGAACCCAAGGTTAATGCTCTGCAGAGACAGCACAAGAAAATTATCAGTGACGCCCTGAGACCAAGCAGGAGCCAAGCAGCTCCAAAGGGCCCCAGCTCTCCAGCCAGCTCAGTGGGCTCGTGGGCTCGGGGACAGGCCAAGATGCTCACTGCTAGGCCTGACTCTCTCAGGGCCCTTCTATTTTTTTTCCCCAAGGCCTCACCCCCAGCATATGGAGGTCCCCAGGTTAGGGGTCTAATCAGAGCTATAGATGCTGGCCTACCCCAGAGCCACAGCAATGCCAGATCTGAGCTGTATCTGCGACCTACCACCACAACTCACGGCAACGCCAGATCCTTAACCCACTGAACGCGGCCAGGGATCAAACTCGCATTCTTGTGGTTCCCGGTGGGATTCATTAGCCACTGAGCCACAAAGGGAACTCCAGGGCTTCCTGGAGAGAAGAGAATCTTCCCTTTAAGAGAATCTTATTGTCCTAAAAGATTCCCCTTCGGACCCCACCCGCACGAACTCTACCAACTCCACATTGTTTGGAATGGAAATTCCTAATTACACACGTGGATTGATGCCCAAAGCCATCACCTGATATTAATACCTCCCCAGTTAATTTTTCTCTGATTACAAAAGTAATATGTGCACAATGTAAAAATTTTTTTAAGCCATAAAATTGTAACAACAAAACAAAGTCAACTATGATCTGACCACATGGAGACAAGCACTATTAGTATTTTGCTATGCTTCCCTTCAGGCTTTTTTCTATAAATAGATAGCCTAGTTCACATTATATGTGGTATTGCATTCTGCTTATTTCACTAAACATGATATGCTGCGATGCTAGAAATCATTCATAAATATTTTGATTGTTGTAGAATCTTCTACTGCATTGCGATTCATGATTTAGTGAATCAATCTCTTATCACTGGGTAATCAGTTTCCAATTTATTCCCTGCCCTGCCACCAACACCACTCCCATTTCTGTTTTTGTTTTTTATCAAGAAAAAGTGCTGCACAAATATACTTGCATGCACTCTATATATGGTGAGTTTAGCGGGTTTTCCATGCGGCTCTCCACCTTGGCCCTAAAGAAGGGAATAAGGCACAGGACAGGGAGGTCTCCTGGCAGTGGGGTGGGGGTGACAGGAAGCCTGGGGCAGAGGAGCGAGGACTCAAGACTGAGGAGCAGATGCTGAGCAGGCAGCCGGGAAGAGCTGAAGGAGTGGCTGGTAAAGGTTTCAGCAAATGAGCCAGTACCAGGGGCCTAGGCTGGGCGCTGCCAGGGGCTGAGAGGGACCACACCACTTCTGTCTCCATGCTGGAAACTGCAGCAAGCTCCGGAGGCACAGCCTGAGCAGGCTTGAAGCAATTAAAGAACAATTAAAAGCCAGCAGACTCTGCTTCAGCCACCTTGGCTGCAGAGTGGAGCCACCTGGACAATTAAAAAAAGAAAAGGCTCAGGCCTGGATGCCACCCTGGGACCGACTGGATTAGCCTGGGGCGCAGTCGAGGCTGGGGCAGGCTCTCAATCTCTCCAGGTTTCTGAGTGTGTCGTTAGCAGCCTACACAGAGAAGCACTGCTCCAGCAGAGCCTGGGGGCTGAGGGGACAGAGGGACAAGGTTGGACTTGAACAAATGGAGGCGAGAAGAGGACGCTGGGGCGAGGGCCACCAGGGGAGCAGCGGGGTGCTCCGGGGCCCAGGGAGGCGTCGAAAGTAAGGCTCCTCACGGGGTGGGTCCCCTGCTGACCTGGTGCGTGGGGAACAAAGGTGATAAAAGTGTCAATCAAAGGCACTGGGTGACAAGTTAGAAACACGGCAGCTGGAGCGAGGAGGGGGCCCAGCACGCAGAGCAGGCAGGAGGGGGGAGCCAGGGGCGTTGCAGGACCCCCTTACAGTGGACTGGGCGCACCCCCTGGCGCACAGGGACAGGAAAGGTCACACCCGGGAAGCTTCCGCTGGGCTCCACCTGCGCTCCCTCCCCACCCTCCGGGGCCGCTAAAAGAATCAAGTCCCCAGGGGAGTGGAGGGGTTGACAGCGTGTGAGCTGGTGGTCTGTAATAAATCACACGTCAGAAACCACTCCAGGGCCTGGTGTCCGTCTCCCCACACTTAGACCACGAGCCCCCGGAGGGCAGGGACCCATCCCTGTGCTCCCAACGTCTAGCGTCTTCCTGGGGAAAACAGGCTTGATACTCCGCGAAGGAAGGGACAAATGAACAAGCTGCCGAAGGCACCCACTGTCACAGGAAAGAACTCCGACGGCAGAGGTGGCCGCCTCGGGGTGGAAGGCAGCCTTTGGCTGGCCCATCGTGTTTTCCTGGCTGAGGTCTGCACTACAAAGACCCGCACATGCGGAAGCCTGGCCATACTCAGCGAGCACACTCGGCCAGCATCTCCGTGACCGATGGCCCAGAAGGCTGCCTCGACGCTGTCGCTCAAGAGCGAGAAGAGGGCCAGTTCCACGGGGGGCACGGGGGGAGAAGCCGTGCACTTAAGTGCTCCGTGCACCTTCAGCCGTGTTGAAATTTCTACAGTTTGTGCTCGTGAAAAGCATTTTGGGGAAACAACCAACGAAACCAAACTGCCAGGAAGAGAAAGATGCACCGCAGGTGAGGTCACGTGCTGTAAAGGGGAACTCGGGCCTTGAACTTTGAGGCAGTTCTGCTTTCTGACAGCCAAGGGGGAAACTCTTCAGCACTATAACGTACATCTTCAGTGGCACAGGGCATGCTCTCATGACTGTGGCCGAGGTAGCTGAGATTAAGGCAGAATTTCCATGACTAACCCATGGTGGGGCGAAGAAAATGTCCCAATTTTCAGGGTGGTTTTGAAATGAATCAGGCTGAAACTTGATATGTACTTTCTCAGCCTGGTTGGGAATTTTTCCTCTTAATAAAAAATGGTTTTAATGCCTATAAGCCAATCCCAAACTCTTGAACTGGCAAATGTTGGGTATTTTTTAAAAGTTATTTTCATAAGGATGCGAGGCCTTTGGCTTGTCTGCTACTTGGAAGACGAACCCTCTGCAGACATATGGGGATAATTCATGTTGGACACAGAGTCTGGCTTGGAAAGGTCTTTGACTCTCCACAGCACATGGACTTGCCCACTTTCCATGAATTTCAGTCATACCCT
This sequence comes from Sus scrofa, assembly GCF_054392235.1. Classification (NCBI taxonomy): domain Eukaryota; kingdom Metazoa; phylum Chordata; class Mammalia; order Artiodactyla; family Suidae; genus Sus; species Sus scrofa. Next base: position 19,550,858 of record NC_139401.1, read on the forward strand.
ATTTAGTTCAATTAGAAACTGTGGGCTCATTTTCCATCAATGGGAGGGATGGTACCAGTGACCGCAGGTGACCTAAAACACATCCACTGAAAACACAGAGGAGAAAGAGTCAAAAGTGTGAGATGGGCTTGCTGTCGCCAAAGAAACTGTGGGTGAGCTCCTAAGTGGCTCTGTTTATTTACTGTAACTTGCCACTCTGGACTTGAGAATGAGCCCTAGAGTAGAAGTTTCCGGCACTGGAAGCCTGGCATTATCGCTCCCTCCCAGTATCTCTGGAAGCCACCCCATCTCCTCTACGTTGGTCAAGGACCATTAGGGCTGCTGGAACTTCTTGCTTGGAACTGCTGTGATGGATTTCTCACTCCTGTACCACGCTACAGGCTGCCACCAGAGAGAGACGTGTCAAGTGCAGATCTGAGCATGTCCCTTCACTGCTTAAAGTCTTTCCCAAATACCAATGAAATCCTGATGCCTTAGCACAGCCAAGGCCCCTCTGTTCCTTGATGACTTCCTTCCCTCCCCTTCCTTTCCCTGGGGCCATCAAGGCTTGGCTTGAAAACTAAGCCCTCTTCTAAGGATCCAGACTACACCTGAAAACTGACCTGGGTGCTCCCTAGACACACATCACTCCACTCTCAGCATTTAGCGCCCTGAACTGATAGTCTTTGCTGATCTGTTACCACCACCAGCCACCAGCCAGGAAAGAAGCTATGGCGCTTTTTTTTTTTTTTTAATTATTAGAATATATTGGAGTTCCCGTCGTGACGCAGTGGAAATGAATCCAACTAGGAACCATGAGGTTGTGGGTTTGATCCCTGGCCTTGCTCAGTGGGTTAAGGATCCGGTGTCACTGTGAACTATGGTGTAGGTCGCAGACGCAGCTCGGATCCTGTGCTGCTGTGGCTGCGGTGTAGGCCAGCAGCTGTAGCTCTGATTTGACTCAACCCCTAGCCTGGGAACCTCCATATGCTGCAGGTGCGGTCCTAAAAAGCAAAAAACAAAAACAAAAAACAAACAAAGGTAAAAAAGTATATAGTAGGCGTTCCCATCATGGCTCAGCAGAAACGAATCTGACTAGTATACATAATAAGGATGCACGTTTGATCCCTGGATCCACTCACTGGGTTAAGGATCCAGCATTGCTGTAAGCTGTGGTGAAGATCAAAGATGTTGCTTGGATCTAGCATTGCTGTGGCTGTGGTGTAGGTCAGCAACTATAGCTCTGATTGGACCCCTACCCTGAGAACCTCCATATGCCATGGTTGCAGCCCTAAAAAGCAGGCAAAAACAAAAACAAAAACGCAAACAAAAGATAGTTGATTTACAGTGTTGTGTCAGTTTCTGCTGTACGGCAAAGTGACCCAGTCATGAATACACACACAATTCTTTTTCTCATGAGGAAGCCATGGCTTTTATCTCTGTTTTTCCCAGGCCTAGCACTATTCCTGGCTTGTGGTGAGTATTCAATAAATGAATGATCACTGAATAAATGTACAAAACTTTCTGGGCTTCAGTTTTCCCACCAGGAAAAAAAAAATACAATGAGGGAATTATCTGAGCTATCAGCTTTTCGGGGTTATTCTTTTGTAAATGAGAGATCATGTGAAAACCCTTTCAAATCACACAGGTAGAATTTTGTTCTCATACACTGTTGATGGGTTGATGGAATTGTGTGCTGTGGGAGCACAGATATAAGAGCAAGGCTGAATCTTTTTTTTTTCTTTTTTTTTTTCCTTTTTAGGGCTGCACTCACAGCATATGGAGCTTCCCAGGCTAGGGGTCAAATCAGAGCTGTAGCCACTGGCCTACGCTAGAGCCACAGCAATGCCAGATCCGAGCCATGTCTGCGACCTACACCACAGCTCATGGCAACGCCGGATCCTTAACCCACTGAGTGAGGCCAGGAAACGAACACATGTCCTCATGGATGCTAGCCAGATTCACTTCCCCTGAGCCACGATGGGAACTTTTTTTTTTTTTTCTAAACGTGAAAAAAAATTCTTTTTTTGAGACTTAAGATGAGAAAACCCTATCAAGCTCCATAGCACAGCAGATAGCATACTGGACTTCTAAGATGAGAAAACTAAACCACAGGGCCACAGGTACCTTCTCCACAATGAAGAAGCACCTCCAGGCAGTCTGGACAGGAGGAAATCTCACCCTGCATGTAAGTCATTTGACTAGTGTGGAAAATCTGTACAGACTACAAAGATGAGCCCTTTATTCGGGGTCAATGAACACCTGTGTTAGCTGAGTTTCCAACCGAAAAATTCTCATTTGAGCAATGATTAAATTCTGCAGGAAAATAAGCCCTCCAAAATGTACAAGGATATAGCAGATTCGCTGCTGTGTTTTCATTTGTAAACCAGGTGGGACACAAGCTGCTAAGAGTAAACAAGTTTGGGCTACCGTTCAGCCACCCCAACTATTCCACACTTCATCCACCTGCTCATTTAACCCTCATGAAAACCTATGCCGAGCCGGCTCCCCTCTTCCATAAAGGGAGAGATGGAGGGTCAGAGGTTAGACAACTTGATCAAGGTCACAGCCAGAACGTGGCCGGGCCCACCTTCAGATTTGCGCTGGTGGAATTCCTTCTGTGATAGAGCACTGGATAGACAGCAGGAACAGTGACCTTCCTTCTCATCTAATTGCGAACAAACTCTGAGAATTGTTCCTATACCAAGAACAAGAACAGATGCCAGGAAATGTCATTTATGTGTCTGTGAAGAAATCCCTATGCCCTGATAACAAGCTGCCTTTGTTCTATTGTATTAATCTGTGTTTTTAAAAAGGACCAAGAAAGCAACCTCTGGAAAGCAATCTCTGGTAAGAAATGCAAGGTGTTAGGCAGGTTAAGGGAGAATGTTTGGCTGCTCAATACAACCTAACTTCTACATGGAAACTTGTAACCGAAGAGTAAGAGATGGAGATAAGAGTTCATTTACTTGTTCGCATAATCAAACATTTATTAAGTATCTACTCTGTGCCAGGCATAGTGAAGGTTTTGAGAATAAAGGTACAATCACTCTATGTCAGCACCATCCACTGAAAGGTGCTGTGAGGACGGAAACCGGCTAAGTGGCCACTGAGCACACGCCACACGCGTAAGTGTGATGATTTAAATTACATTTAAAGAGCCACATGGGGCTTGTGGCAACGAAGATCTCTAACATGATCTTACATCATGCTGTTTCTCCTCGAACAGGCTCAGATCACTCATTCAGGACATATTTCCTAAGTGAGCGCTCTGGGCCAGGCGCTGGGCTAGGCATGGGGGTAGGGGAGCAGTGGTGACCGAAACAGCCATGGTCCCTACCCCATGGAGCTTAGAGCCCCCTGAGAGAGACAACATTTGGTAGACATAATTACAAATTCTGCTAGTTACTACCGGAGACAAGGAAAAGAGGAAATTAGCATGGTGACCTAATTTAGATGGGCGCAGGGGGCGGAGCCTCTTCCTGAAGTCTAGGACTGCGGACAGGTGAAGAAGAGCTTCCTGGGCATCCATAACAAGCAACATCTAAGTGCAGAAAGGTAATGATGCACATTTACATTCCTTTCAAAATCGCTCTCTACGGGTCCAAATTTGCTATGCAAAAATGATCTAATAAATAATGCCTTTATTGGAAATTGTAGCTAGGCTACCATTCACAGCAATGTAAACTGGCACGACTTTTTTGTAATGCTGCCTGGCAATGCCTGTCACAAAATGTAAATGTGCACACCTTCAGAGAGTCTGCTTCTAGAAATTAATCCATAGCAATGTTTATGAAAGTGTACAATGACATATATTTACGAGGCCAGTGGTGTTCAGACTGTTTACCAGCGTAGCTACCAAAATAATTTTGAAAACCTATGCACCCCCTCACACATCTGACGTTACACAAGTTTGGTTCACAAAGGACAGAATTTCTGCTATATTCTAAATATTGATATTTTAAAATACAATATTGCTCTCTTGAATATATTCACTATAAATTTGAATACCATGGCGATTTCACAACTGCCATCATTCATTTAAAAAAAAAATCATGAATAAGCTTTTCTTTAACAGCTGGAAATTCTGCATCATTCCTTTCCCTTTTTGAATTCATATTTTCATCATACTTCCACTGGTGAATTCTATTCTAATGTATTCTAATATTTTATGCTTCTGTTAATTTTGTCCTTTCTCAATTACGTTTTCATCTTTTCGTGCTATAAGAAATATATAAATTGAAGACCGTAATTTTTTTTTATTTCCTGAAATCAAAAGGCTCTAGGTGTAAAAATTCTTTTTTTCTGGATTGAGTTATCATTATAATTATTATGACTATGCAAATTATCAAAACACATGTATATACATACTGCACATTTTGATGAGGAATTTAATAGCATTAAGCAGTAGAATTTTATTGGGCTTTTCCCTCCATCACTTCAAGTACTATGTGTATGACTACTATCATCAGAATGACATGGCTTGGTATCAACTCTATTCCTAACTTGTTTTATGAACATAAGTGCCAAGAAACTTTGTTAACACAGAAATAAGTAGATGGGAACAGAAAGAATTTTTTTTTTAAGGGCCGCACCTGCGGAAAAGGGACGTCCCCAGGCTAGTGGTCAAATCAGACCTGCAGATGCCGGTCTACGCCACAGTCACAGCAACAGGAGACCCCAGCAGTGTCTGAGACCTATGCCACAGCTCACGGCAATGCCAGATCCTTAACCCACTGAGCGAGGCCAGGGATCAAACCCACATGCTCATGGATACTAGTCAGGTTCTTAAGCCCTGAGCCATGATGGGAACTCCAGAAGAATGTTGTTATCACAATGTCACTCAATTCTTTGACCTCCTTGCAATTTATATACCAAAAATCAGACAGTGGTCTAGCATCATCAAAAACTATTTTTAACAACCTATCGATGAACAGCTCAGTGAGTGCCTCCTTCAATTTTCTTGGAATTAGAAACCAACCAATACTACCCAAAGCAATCTACAGATTCAATGCAACCCCTATCAAATGACCCAGGACATTTTCCACAGAACTAGAACAAACAATCCAAACATTTATATGGAACCACAAAAGACCCAGAATTGCCAAAACAATCCTGAGGAACAAAAACTAAGCAGGAGGCATAACTCTCCCAGACTTCAGGCAATATTACAAAGCCAGAGTCATCAAGACAGTGTGGTACTGGTACCAAAACAGACAGACAGACCAATGGAACAGAAGAGAGAACCCAGAAATAAACCCAGACACCTTTGGTCAATTAATCTTTGACAAGAACATCAAATGGGAAAAAGAGAGTATTTTCAGCAAGTATTACTGGGAGACCTGGACAGCTGCATGCAAAGCAATGAAACTAGAACACACCCTCACACCATGCACCAAAATAAACTCAAAATGGCTTCAAGACTTAAATATAAGACAAGACACCATCAAACTCCTGGAAGAGAACATAGGCAAAACATTCTCTGACATCAACCTTACAAATGTTTCTCAGGTCAGTCTCCCAAAGCAACAGAAATAAAAGCAAAAATAAATCGATGGGACCTAATCAAACTGACAAGCTTTTGCACAGCAAAGGAAACCGAAAAGAAAACAAAAAGACAACTTACAGAATGGGAGAAAATCGCTTCAAACGATGCAACTGACAAGGGCTTAATCTCTAGAATATACAAGCAACTTATACAACTCAACAGCAAAAAAGCCAACAACCCAATTGAAAAATGGGCTAGTTCCCATTGTGGCACAGCAGAAACGAATTCAACTAGGAACCATGAGGTTGCAGGTTCGATCCCTGGCCTTGCTCAGTGGGTTAAGGTTCCAGCGTTGCCGTGATTTGTGGTGCAGGTTGCAGACGTGGCTCAGATCTGGTGTTGCTGTGGCTCTGGTATAGGCCGGCAGCTACAGCTCCGATTGGACCCCTGGTCTGGGAACTTCCATATGCCTTGGGAGCGGCCCTAAAAAAGGCAAAAAGCCAAAAAAGAAAAGAAAAGAAAAATGGGCAAAAGACCTGAATAGACATTTCTCCGAAGAAGATATACAGATGGCCAACAAGCACATGAAAAAATCCTCAGCATCGCTGATTATTAGAGAAATGCAAATCAAAACTACCATGAGATATCACCTCACCCCAGTCAGAATGACCATCATTAATAAGTCCACAAATAACAAATGCTGGGGGGGGGGTGGGTATGGAGAAAAGGGAACCCTCCTGCACTCTTGGTGGGAATGTAAAATGGTACAACCACTATGGAGATCAGTATGGAGGTACCTTAGAAATCTATACATAGAACTACCATATGACCCAGCAATCCCACTCTTGGGCATATATCCGGACAAAACTTTCCTTAAAAAAGACACATGCACCCATATGTTCATTGCAGCACTATTCACAATAGCCAGGACATGGAAACAACCCAAATGTCTATCGGCAGATGATTGGATTAGGAAGATGTGGGGTTTATATATACTACTCAGCCATAAAAAAGAACAAAATAATGCCATTTGCAGCAACATGGATAGAACTAGAGACTCTCACACTGAGTGAAATAAGAAAGAGAAAGACAAATACTATATTTTATCATTTATATCTGGAATCAAATATATGGCACAAATGAACCTTTCCACAGAAAAGAAAACCATGCACTTGGGAAATAGACTTGTGGTTGCCAAGGGGCAGGGGGAGGGAGTGGGATGGCTTGGGAACTTGGGGTTAATAGATGCAAACTGTTGCCTTTGGAATGGATCAGCAATGAGATGCTGCTGTGTAGCACTGGGAACTATATCTGGTCACTTATGATGGAGCATGATAATGTGAGAAAAAAGAACGTATACATGTATGTGTAACTGGGTCACCATGCTGTACAGGAGAAAAAAACTGTACTGGGGAAATAACAATAACAAATAAAATAATAATAAGAAGAACAAATAAAAATTAAAACAAAGAAACCAACCAACTTGTAAATGGACTTTCTGTCCACTCACTAGAGTTTTTCAATTTCTCAAGTCTAACACCAAACTCAGAATTGTCTCTGAGTCTGTGCCAGGGGTTTTTACACCTCTAGAGAGGGCAAGAGATTGGCTGTGCCGTGTGAGGTGGGAGAGAGTGAATGGGAAAGAAAAAGCAGCATGACGCCAGGGATCTCAGGAAATGAGTTGGAAGAAACAGGACTTAAGAAGATGAGGCACCATCCATGGCCTGGGACGTCTCCATGGTCTCCCAAGGTACCAGCAGTCCTATTTGCAGATCACTGTCCCAGGGTGATGTCTGTAGCATTGCTCCTAGCGAACTGGTTATGATAGAGTCATATAATGGAAGAGCACGTAGCCATTAAAAGTATAAGGTCCATCTACGTGACTTATGCGGAAAGCTGTCAAACGTACTTTAGTAGATAAGAACATCTGTGGACCAAAACTGCATTTTACAAACATCCATCCACCCATCCATCCAATCCCAGAAAGACTTCTAAAAGTGGGTACAACAAATTAACAGTGATTATCTCAGGGAGAGGCTGAGATACTGAGGGACTTTCCGACTTGTGTTCTTCTTTTTCTTTTTTTAAAGTGAGCACTCTTTGTACTTGGGAGGTGGGCATAAGTTCTTTAAGAAGACAAGTGAGTAAACCACCTATGAAATGATTTCCGATGCAGCTATCAAAATCTCAGCCATCTCATTTATGCTATGTGTGCAAAAACTTTTCGGATTTCCAATAACAGGAGTCGTGCTAAGGACGTAGGTTGATACCGGTTCTTCTTTCACTGTCAACTGTAGCTACACCCACTACCACTCAGAGCGCAGCCTGTGTAATGTCAGCCATGTCACAGCCTAATATCTACATCTTACAAAAACCCTTTAAAGTAGGTGGGCATCACAAACTAACCTGGTCATAGAGAAGAGGAAACGAGAGCTCAGAGTCGCGCAGCCTGGGCTGCAGAGCTGGGAAACACACCACCGCTTTCCTCTGTCCTCTGAAGGATTATCTCGCCTCTGTGTAAGCGTTTGATCTAGGAACTCAAACTTATTTTGGATGGCAGATGTTCTACCCTTTTACATTGTTCTGTAAGAATGTGGATGAAAAAAAACCCACAGTACGTTTTTTAAAAGGTGAATGAGTACCTTTACGGAAAGTTCTGCCCAAACGGTTATGCCCTCAATTGTTAACTCCTTAAACTTCCATAGGGCCAGCAGACTTTTATAAGCAAAAATCTTGAGGCCAAAGAAAACCCTAGATAAGACTTTAGAAAGGACCAAATTATCAATTCTAGGTTAAAGGAACTAACAGAACTAAGGGGATTGAGGCGAAGAGACAAATTAAAGCATATAGCTATTTAACCTGACAGAGGATTCAGAGGTCACCAAAAGAGCTGTTTTCTCAATGTCCAGAAAACTCAGCTACAAGAAACAGAGCGCGTCAAGGAAATAAGACTGTAGGGCTGAAGTGGGCCCCTTTGATCATCTCCTCCAAGGCCCTGGTTTAAGGATTAAAAGACCAAGACCCAAAGAGGTCTGTCACCCTGCCGATGGCCCGCTTCAGTGGCAGGCAGGCAGAGGGTGTATTTCCTTCGAGGAAGCAAGACGAATGGGGCATTTCATTTTTGTCAACAGCACTTAGAGAAAAGAGGAGCGATCGGACATTCAGAATAGAAAATTTTAACGTGCACATGAAACAGTAACATTCCAGCGTGCAGCATTACATGGAAGCCACAATGCTGCTGAGAACAAAACGTTAGGAAGAAATTCGTCCTGGCTAAAGCAGAGTGTTCCTTCTCCTGCACTGGGAGGGCCACTTGTCGGGGAAGGCAGAGAACAGAGATACCAACTATTTAAAATACCCTTTTAGGAGTTCCCTCTGTGGCACAGTGGGTTAAGAATCCGACGGCAGCAGCTCAGGTTGCTGCAGAGGTGCGGGTTTGATCCCTGGCCCAGTGCTGTGGGTTAAAGGATCCGGTGTTGCCGCAGCTGTGGTCTAGGTCGCAGCTGCAGGTCAGATTCAATCCCTGGCCCAGGAGCTTCCATATGCCATGGGTGTGGTCATTAAAATAAAAAAAAAATGCCCTTATAAATCTGACATTCCGTGAGTGATTTTTTAAATGACAAGCAATTATAGCTCTACAAAAAATTAATCTGCTGATTGTACATTTCTGGGCACTGAGTTTTCACTCCAGCTTTAACACGTGCCTCTGTCTGGAGTCTTTTTTCACGTGCTCCCGCCATTCTCCTCTCCTCACACCTCATCTCTGCAGGCAGGTGCTAGACAGTGGTTTCCTGAAGCCACCGAGAACTGGTATGCATCCACAGAAGACTTATCTCCAGTGCATACAGAAGGTGCCAAGAAAGAGAAGGCCAACACTGTGAGTCTCCCAGCAAACCAAACGTGTTCAAATTTTACAGTGGAGATTATATCCTTTCTGCCGGGTGATGGCATTTGTTTTTTAAAATATGCTTCACTAGTAAAATAAAAATCAGCAGTCCCTCAAATTAAAAGGCTTTTTTTTTTTTTTTTGTGGGGAGGAGGGATGGGGTAAACGTGTCTGTGAAATTCCCAAGATCATGAACTACCTCGGGAGAAAGGACCTGGGCCTGGGGAGGTGGACACCAGCGCTATGGGCATCAGGAAGCTAAATAAAGAGCTTCCAAAGGGCTTGAAATCAGGGCTCCCTGTTCACTGACAGGTCATCCTTAACTTGTCACCACCAGATCCAATTCTCTTCCAGTGGGCTCCCAACCTCACTGGGGACGCGCTTGTCACTTTTCTCATTTAGTGAACCAAAGGTCGTGGGAGGCAGAGTGGGCCAAGAGTCCCAGACCACTCCTTACCAAGAGGCCTCAGCTAGAAGGACTCTGATAACTCTCCTCCTTAAGAAAGTGCAGTTTGTCTCCAAGGCTTTTAGTATGATGGAGGGGTGCTTAAGCATGGTTTTCTGGCAGGTTGTAGAGCCCTCTGGCTATTTACAAGTCAAACGGAAGCCATAACAGGGCTCTGCCAATCCGTGAATCCACAGCCAGGGGGTGGAGGGGGGCATCGCAGGCCAAGTAAATGCCATGTGCAATCTGAGAGCTGTCACCTGTTCCCTTCCCGCTTCCACATTCATTTGCAGCTCAGAGGCCTCGGTGGGGCCGCACTGCAGATGTAATCAAGGTCGCTCTCTGTGTCTCTTTGCTGTGTGGAGCCTACTTTGAACCCACTGGACGTCCTTCTGCATTTGCATTCTCAAAGCTGAAAACGCTCTCTTGGCATGTAGCAAAAGCAGGGGCCTTCAAGCCATTGCACTGAACAAAGAATGCCAGGGCCCTGACCTCAGAGGGGGAGGCAACCAAAATACCAGAGGAGGGCACACCACCTCTGCAGACAGGTGAGCTTCTGGGGCTGGCGGCAAGTCCACACAGCTGGCGGGCACCGGGACCTTCTCCAAGCCAAGGATCATCCGAAGGATGCTTGTTGTACACCCACATGTTCCCCACTCATCTCACCAGTCACTCACTTTCCCTCGGGGTGGGCTGATGGCCGTGGGTGGCTTCGGCAGGCTGACACTATTTGCTCCCTGGTTTTCAGAATAATACCCACCACCAAATACAGCTCTCGCAGGAGGATACGGAACATTTATCACTGTCGCCCCTTCTTTGACCTGTTTCATCTCCACTTGCGTTTCTATAGTGTTCAGGAGACATTTCCCACTGGCGTTTTGAATGTGTGTTGCTTTTGTGCTTATTGGATGTCACGGGGGTAAAAGTAGTTTGTGGAAAAACTCATCAAAACTAAGCACGAAGCCAACCAATGCCACGGACTGTCAAAGGCCAGGGTTGCCCTGCAGGGGGCCAAGCAGGCAGAGGTGAGCATCTTGGTTTTGGTCTGGACTGAAACGTCCAACAGTGAAGGTGCATCCGTGGATACCCTCTGTCGACATCTGGGAACAGACTCTTGGAAATGCTGAGGACAAGGCCTTGCCATCAGCCCATCTCCTCTAAGATATGAAGTGATTTGGAAAGCAAAGCTGGTTGGTTGCCAGCTCGTTTACTCCACACAAACCTAAGCTGGGAGCCCTAAGAGTGTCAGGGGAGCGGGGGGGAACCTGGGAAAGGGGCACTGTAGGGGGAGGTTCAGGCCAAGAAACTCTTCTGAGCCAAGGCTAAGTCCTGAAGTGTGAGGAGCAAACCCAAACTGGCCAGATGGACTGACTAGGTCCAAGAACCACCATTCAGGAGTTCCCACTGCGGCTCAGTGGGTTAAAGATCTGACGTTGTCTCTGTGAGGATGCAGGTTCGATCCCTGGCCTCACTCAGTGGGTTAAGGATCCCACATTGCCACAAGATGCCACAAGCCAACATTGCTGTGGCAGCGGTGTAGGCTGGCAGCTGCAGCTCCGATTCAACGCCTGGCCTGGGAACTTCCATATGCCATAGTGTGGCTCTAAAAAGATTAAAACAGTAAGAAAAAAAAAAAAAGACCCACCAATCAGAAGCTCAACCTGTTTCACTTCCTTGGTCAAAAGCGTTTGACTCTAAGCACAATCTCTTTTGCTTTTTGGCCTCACGCTGGAGAAATGCATGTTGCTTTTCAAATCATCCTGAGAGAAACTGAAGTTTGATCATGACCCGGGTCCCCGGAGAGGAACCAGAGCTCCGCACACGCACACCCCGCCCCGGCCTCATGCGCAGATTGGATGGTGACATGGCAGGGACCACATCTTCCTCTGCTCTGCACTGGTAATGCCAGCCACGTTCCTGATCCCAAAGGCCATGTTTGAAGGTCACTGGTAAAGAGACACTGTCTGAAAGAGCAAGCTGTGGCTCTCAAATCCAGGTTCTCACGTCAGAGCAACTGACCCCAAGAGAGCTGAGAGGTGCGGCTTGCTCTCTCTCTCTCTCTCTCTCTCACACACACACACACACGCAGATGTGCGTGTGCACACTCAGCCAGTAGTCCTTCTGGAATACTTCAAATGTCACTCATGGTGTTCTTTAAGGCAGGCAGGACACAGTATACGATGTCCTATTAAACCCGAGAAATTGTTCAATGACCTGAAATGCTGCAAGCCCCAATAATTGGCTCTCTGGCTCCAAAAGGGGACATTTAAAATAATAATAAAAAAAAAAAAGCGTAGAGAAAAACCAAGAGCCCAGAGCCACAGATCTAACTCTTCCCCTAAAATCTGTTCAAGAAACCCCAAGAAATGGTTTCTTATAGTAAAAGGCAGAAATTTCAAATAAGTTGAGAATTTAATCACTTGTTTAGAGAGATTCGGTGTCACATTAACAAAAATGTGTTACTGGTCACTATTAAATTGCTTTCTACTATATATAGTCTTAAAAGCTTAACCGTACAAAGTACACACTTCTAATTCAGCAATGATTCAATTTCATGTTTGTCGTTGTCCTTTTATTTAATATCCATTTAATCACTAGGTATTAAATCCTGGGAGCGATCTAATCCCAAATAGAACACACTTTTTGTATGAAAATTGGATGCAAATTGTATCCTTTTTTTCTAGGGCAAGGAGAAAAAGGGTGAGTGTTCTTTCAAAGGTCAAGGCAACCTTGTTGGCCCGTGTTTAGGCGAATTGCTTCAAGTATATTATATTTACTTTTTTGTACATACATCTACCAGTTTCCAAAAGCTCCGCAACCATTTTCCAACTAAGTTTTCTAGAGAGTCTCGGGAAATTAGATGGGCCTCTCCAGGACCAGAAGGCTGCACTCAGCCAGGGGGATACTGTCCCTGGTCCAGCCGTTTCCAAATTCACCCTGGCTTCTTGGCACTGACCGGGCTTTCTCAACTTTGGTGCTACTGACACTGAGGCCAGATCAGTCTTTGCTGCGGGAGCTGCCCTGTGCATTGCGGGATGTCTAACAGCCTCCCTGGTCTCTGCTCACTAAATGCTGGTAGCGTCCCTACTCTAACCCCCGATGTTGTGACAACCAACAATGTCTCCAGACGCGATCAAATGTTCCCTGGGGAGAATGGCTGAGAATGGCTGATGGAGACGAAGGTCATGCACTGGAAAATTTGGGTCAGGGGCAACTAGGCTCGAATCCAACTCTCTGATTTGCCAGCCAGTTAACCTTGACCAAGTTACCTGGTTTTCTTTATCCCCTGTCCCTTTCCCACAAAATGAGAGACATTAAACCTCCCTCGGGGCTGGTGATAACGAGAACTGTAGACAATAAACCAAACATCTAGTAGGCGCCCAGCAACTATTAGTTCCTTCTTTCCTTTCGCGTGCTCACTCCCACTGCTATGATTTCACCACTATAAGCTCAGGACGATGGCAGAGGGAGATGAAGAGAGGGAGCATTTGCTCCTCATTGTACCGGAGGAATGATTCCAACACTAGGACATTATACACACAGCTACGTTACTCCGAAGAAATTACTGCAAATTGCACCTCAAAGAGGAATCAAAGATTAGAAAGGTCTGCTCTAGCCCCAGATAGTCTTAGAAAACACTCCTAAGCCTTCCAAACACTGCACGATTATTCTATCACCACAGCTGTAATGATACTTATCAGTGCCCAGGCGGATCTCAATTTAAGAAAAGGGTGTAAAAGAGTACACTTATTTAACACCTTGAGGGAACTCACTTGTATTACAAAATGATTCCACTACAAGCTTTTGGGAGCTTTCTTCGCACCTCTAAAACATAATCTTATTGATACAAGATTGGTTTACAGACAGCTCGGAAACACCAGTACAGTGCTTATTGTATTACACAACATACACACAACTACCGCTGTGTGAGGCAAGGAGGCACTTTGAATCCCACACTTACAAATTAGTGGTGTGTCTATCCCTTTTGACATTGAGACTTCAAAGCGAACGTGGACAAATTTTCAATTAGCTCCCCCCCTCCCCTTTTTAAACAGCTTTATTGAAGACTAATTTGTAAACTCTAAAGTTCACCCATTTTAAGAGTACAACTTGAGGGAGTTCCCGTCATGGTGCAGTGGTTAACGAATCCAACTAGGAACCATGAGGTTGTGGGTTCGATCCCTGCCCTTGCTCAGGGGGTTAACGATCCGGCGTTGCCGTGAGCTGTGGTGTAGGTCACAGACGCGGCTCGGATCCCGCGTTGCTGTGGCTCTGGCGTAGGCCGGTGGCTACAGCTCTGATTGGACCCCTAGCCTGGGAACTTCCATATGCCATGGGTGCGGTGCTCAAAAGCAAAAAACAAGCAAAAAAAAATTTAAAAAGTACAACTTGATAAGTTTTAGTATTTTCAGCGTTGTATGACCATCAGCGCAATCCAGTTTGAGACCCTTTCCAGCACCCCAAATCAATGAGCTCTTCATAGCATTCCCAGACACAGGTAGGGAAGTGCCTTTCCTGGTCTGAGCAAACCAGGGGGCCCAGAGGAGCACTGGTGAGAGATCTGAGGACAAGTTGAAGTTTGCCTTCAAAGCTGCCAAAGTAGCTCCATGCCCCAAGACCATCGACTGCAAAGCTAGCAACACTTGGCCCCCAAAATGACTACATGCGAAGTGTGGGGCAGGGTGGAAAGGTGGAGGGGAAATCAGCTTCCTCAAGTGAACAGGGGAGGGTGTCCAGATGAAGATGGGAGTGGGGACAGTTCGACGAGATCCAGATCGAATGGAAAACAGAGGTCAAAACAAAGAAGGCGAGTGAATGAGGAGGAATGAGGAGAGCTTTTTTCAAAGTCAGTTAGTTGCTACTAGATGGCTTGGTTTCCAGGCTGCTGCGCACCTGGAGGCCCGTTGCTATGTGGTTTAGCGGGAAAGGAACACAAAATCTCCGTAGCATTGAAGTGTAACAATAAATCCCACCGTGGCGTGGGAACTACAATAGACGGCGTAATAAAAGTCAATGTTATGGCACTTGACTTTGCGGCCTATAATCTCCCATTCAATCGGAACAGAGATTCTTCCATCGTCCAGAGAAAATCGGACAATTTAATTTTCTTTTCTATTCACGTGCACGCCTGTGTTGGAGCTCATCCATGTTTCCTATTATGTTACTTGAAATATGGTCACATAGTTTGATACAAACAATATCTCAAACCGACATCAACAACTGAGTTTTGGACCAACTGATTTCATTCTAAATTATCTCAGGCCGACAGATGCCGGGAGCTGCCCACACGAGATCTGAAAAAGCCATGTTCTCTAATTTGATATTATAATAATTTAAAATTATAGCTTGATGAAGAGGAAACAGACTTTATTTATAGCTAACGAGGGTTTCTAATGGCTTTCAAGGCTGTATTCTGTTATTCACTGTGGCCCACGTTTGGACAGCATCAATTGTCTGAATCACTAACAAAGCATTCTGGTACAAATAACTGCCTTCTTGATTCAAAGCAATGAACAAATGCTACAAAAGCGGATACACAAAAGCAGCCCTGAAGGGAGCCAGTCCCTCTGCAATGTCCTTGTCTTGACGGATCCACCTGCAAAGAACATTTCTGTACTTGGGTCTAAGACACTTTGCTTACAGTCCTCTCCCCTGGCCCCGTGATGTTGCAAGAGCCCACTTTTCCCTTAGACGCGGGCTTTGCACAGGCTCTGGTCTTCAGTTCTAGGTCCTTCTTTCTTTTTCTCATGGGAAGGATTTTATTTGTCTTCCTGGCTTTATAGCGTTTAAGCAAACAACAGCATTATTAATAAGAAGCGTCTCTGTCTTTTGGCAGCTCACCAAGAGATTTCACATAGTCCTGGAGGACAAGGTGAGGAAGCTGGGAGAGATGACAGTACCCTGTGTGGAGAGAGAAGCTGAGGCACAGCACGTTGGTGTAAATTAGAAGCTCACCCAGCCAGGAAGCAGCAGAATCAGTGGCCCTCACACCCAGGTCTGCAGACCCCAGCCCTGTGTTCTTGTCTTCTGGAAGGTTCTAATCCTCACCGCAATCCCAGTCTGCCTCTCCAGCCTCGGCCTCCCTCCCCTTTCGGTCCTTATCCGGCACTGACGTGGGATGTCTGACCCAATCTTAGTGTCGACATGTCTAAATTCATCACATTTTCCCCAAACCACTTCCTCCCCCAGATGTGCTTATTTCTACCCAATGCATCCCCCCCCCCACACACCGGTCACCAAGCTTAAAACTTCAGAGCTAAGAAACCATTCTCGGAGTTCCCACCATGGCTCCGTGGTTAACGAATCCGACTAGGAGCCATGAGGTTGTGCGTTCGATCCCTGGCCTTGCTCAGTGGGTTAAGGATCTGGCGCTGCCGTGAGCTGTGGTGTAGGTTGCAGACTCGGCTCGGATCCCAAGTTCCTGTGGCTCTGGTGTAGGCTGGCGGCTGCAGCTCCGATTCGACCCCCTAGCCTGGGAACTTCCATATGCCACAGGAGCAGCCCTAGAAATAAGGCACAAAAAGACAAAAAAAAAAAAAAAAAAAAAGACAAAAAAAAAAAAAGAAACCATTCTCTCCTCCTCGCCCCTCCCAAGTCCGATCTGCTCCCAAGGACAAGCAAGCACGCTCCTGCATTGCTGTTTCCACAGCCACCCCTTCTCACAATCCTCTTCGGAGCCGCTTTGCTCCGGCTCTCTCACTGCCTCCCCTGCGACCCAACGAAGAACATGGCTTCTGGACACCCATCTTCCCTTCATTGGATTGGTCCCCCAAAGCTCCATCAGTTATTAGCCGAATTTTCAGACCTGATCATGTCACTTGAAGGTCAACCATCAGTGGCTGCCACTTCCCACGGAATGATTACGAGTCCATCCCTCTCAAACTCAACACAGCCCCGACGTGCATCTCCTGCTCCGCGTCCCCCTCTGCGCCAGCACGAGCCCTCTGTGGCAGCCAGGCCGGCCCACACGCAGGGATCAGCACTCCCCATGTGCTTCTCCTGCCTGCCTTGAGCAGCGAATCCAACTTCCAGATTCAGGGAAGCGTGTTCCCCGTCACAGAGCCTGCCCTGACATCCTGGGCACCCAGGGCGCCCCCACTCTGATGAGAATTACTTTCTACCACTCGGCCAGCATTTAGATAGACCGTCAGTATCACGCCTTCCATCTGTCCTCAGGGCCCCAACAGACCCAAAGCCCCTGGAAAGCCCGTCTGGTGTAGAAGGGCCTTGCCCTCCATTCAACCTTGTACCTGAGGAACAGCTGCTCAAATATTCTTAAAATTTTTTAAAACTTTTTTTCCTTTTTTGGTCCCCGCACAGCATAGGGAGTTCCTGGGCCAGGGATCAGCCCTGAGCCACAGTCTTGACCTAAGCCGCAGCTGTGGCAATGCCAGGCCCTTAATACACTGTGCCAGGCTGGGGATCGAACCTGCGTCCCAGGGCTCTCAAGACTGTGCTGATCCCGTTGCACCACAGTGAGAACGCCAGACTAGTTACTCAAGCATTCGGTCATTTCTGGCAACACAAATAATACATACATTTGATTATTAGCTTGAGGAATTATAGTCTTCTGGGATGGATGTCTTCTTGGCAAAATGAGAGTGAACCAAATCTTGGCATCTCTTTCTGGGCTCCCAGCTACATACACGGTATGAAAAGCTTCCACAGACTAACCCTCCTCCATCGATGCCCCCGATGTTTTCAAACCAGCTTGTCAGACTGAAAAACCTGGGATCCATATTTTTGGCGACGGCCACCTTAGTCATCTCCAGATGCAACAAAAACAAGGCTCAAGAGCCAACGCTCTTCACGAGCAAGGCACAGCCCTGGGCATCCTGGAGGTGGGCGAACACCTCGCTTCCTGCGGGAGACCCCAGGTTACCCCCGCTGACACTTCGCCAACGGGCCAGGCTGTCTTAAAATGGGGCCTAAATGCCGAACCCCAGCAGTAAACCCAGAACTTAATCAGGCTCATTCTGATGATTCTGTCTCTTTCACAGCCAATCACTGCTCTGCTCTTCTCTGCCCTTTAACCAGGTCCAAAGCTACAGCAGGCCAGTGTTTCTATTATTGTTGCATCAGCCCAAGCTGTCAGAAGCTCCTGGTCATGCTTCCCGACTGGGCTTCTCAAAGGCTGAGGATGTCAAACAGTTTCTGGAACCGGGGCAAGGACTTTTGGTATTTATGGTCACGACGACATCGCCTACACCCAAGCTGTCATAAGATCGGACCAGGTCAGCAGTTGCAAAGATGCTCCTCCATTAGCAGGTTCAGAGGAAAACAGCACCCCAAAAAGAGTAATTTCAGGTGACCAGAGCGCTCATGTTAGGGGCCCTAGTGCTTCTTATAAGGGCCTATCACCTGTTGGATGGCTGTTTCTACATCAACAGCCGATGCAAATAATGCTGGAACCGTCCATGTCAAACCAATCCTGGAGAGTGGCTGCCAGAGAGGACGGGCGGGGAGGGGGGCTGGAGCAAGGGAGGTGGGCTTAGGGGTTATAAAAAGGCAACACGAGCCATCCTAGCAGCGATGGAAATGTTCCGTATCTCGACGTGCGTGGTGGATACAAAAACCTACACAAGTGACCAAGTGCCATGAAACTAAATACACACAAGTACCACTGTAACTGAGGAGGCTGGTGGGCTGTAGCAAAGCTAATATCCTGCTTGTGACCTTGCACTAGTTTCCTAAGATGCTACACCTGGGGGGACGTGGGCAAACGGGATGTGGAGCTCTCTGTATTGTTTCTTACACCTGCATGTGGCTCTCTAATTATTTCAAAATAAAAAAACTTTCCCTAACGAAAGGCAAATTCCAAAACGTAGCCCTCTCTGTTATATGGAATATGAGAGAGTGCCAACTTCGGAGTCCGGAAAAAAAAAAAAAAAAAAAAAAAAAAGATCAGACATGTCATTCCCGCATCAGGATTTCTTAAAAGGGCTACCCCCCAACTCAGACCGACAGTGGCCTCAGCTGACCCACACCTGACCACACTCCACCCACACAATCCCCCCCAAAGCCCTCCGACTTGTGTACCCACAGTTTAGCGACCTTCCCATTTATCACATAGCGGTATCTTGACCTTGGGAAACCTTAACTCACGTATCCAACAAGGGGGCAGTTCTTGCACCAAAGCTCATTTTTAACTTGAAGTCAAAACACTTAGTGCTGTGTCCACAGCGAACGCTGCCATGCTGTCTGTCTACTCGTTCACCTTTTTAGACTAAATACATGACCCACCGGAAAACAGGAATACAAGAGCTAGTGCCCACGGCTCCAAAAGGTTCAGTCATCATTTATTGTCAATAGACTTCGCAAGGAATTTCCCGAGGCCAGGGCGAGTAAAAATCCCAGGCATTCTGTTTTAATGCCGAAACCACTCTCACTTCCCTTCTTTACAGAACTGCTACCTCTAAAACCAACCTGCGGGCTGTTAGCCTTGCGCTCAAATGGTTGCGTTAGTTCTCACCGCGAGGCTTGAAGGGGCAAACCCGGCTCTGTAGTTCAAGTGCAAAGAGAAGCAAGAACGCTCTCCTTACTCACCGATGTCATTGCTGCGGTCCGAGAGGTCCTTGTCCAGGATGCCGGATATCGAACTGCCCACCAAGTCGATCTTTGGACCGTCACCCCTACATTAAAGACACAAGTCCAGGCATTTAATAATCAGTGCGTGTCTTTGTCACGTTGTCAGCTCTCTTGCCACCCGCAAGATAAGAAGTGTGCTGTGCGTGGGACCCGTCGCGCAGTTGCCTGTGGGGGGCCAGTGGGAGCCAACAAGCTGTCCAACCACATGGGCCTTGGTGCGAACCAGCCGAGAGACTGGGTGCCCTCCACTCCCACACACATTTTCACAGACGGCTATTTTAATAATGACTGTTCAGCAATGCACCTTCAGCCACCAACCCTCCTGCTGGTCCACAGGATGCGACGCCCCGTGGCCAAATAAGCACCAGCGAATGATAACCAGGGGCTTCCCTTTTAAGGAGCCAGGAATTTAGCCAATGCTGCTTGTCAAAGGTCAGCTACTTTTAACCTTGAGAAAAAGGGTTTCTGGCCTGGAGCTGAGGCATCAGCCAGGCTGTTGACAGGCACAAGGTGTCAAGTTGAGATCTGGCAGCCTGAAAGCTGGCGCTGGGTTGCGGGCCTGTAAAATGAGACAGCTGTTGGGTGGGTGCCCCCACGCTCATCAGTACATGGGAGACTTCCCTCTGTCTTCGGGCTAGGAGCAGCCCTTTGGGATGAGGGGGACAGGCCTCCATGACGATGAGAGAAACAGCCTGTGTACAGGCAGAAGGTTCCTCCAAACCCCTCCAAGCGGGCAGCTCTGTGGACCCTTTCAGAGGGATGAGCCCCCAACAAGATTACCCAAGATCAGTGATGGCAACGGAAGTAGGAAAAGATCGTTGCCCTTAAAACGTGAGATTCTTGCCCATGGATTGAGAGGGAGAAGCCAAGGAGTTCCATGAAAGCAACAGAAAAAGATCCACGCACAGCCCGCTGTGGTCACTATGCAGCCAAACCACACAATGAGTAACAATCTCCACCAGGAGCCCCTGTCGAATACCTCACACGCTGGGGGTAATGAGAAGGCCAGGCCAGGTTCTACCCACTCTGGAGGGTCTCATGGTCTAAATGGAAGAATGGGACAGACGCACAACCACAAGCCCCCCCCCCGGCACAGGCGGTGTGAGATACAGGCACATCCAAGTCTTCAGGGTACCAAGAACTGGGTGAGGACAGAGAGCCGCGTGGTGGGCCGGGAGCACCCAGAGGGGGTGGCGTTGGGTCTTGGAGGAAAAGGGAGAGAAGTCACATCAGTAAGAGGCGTGACAGAGCAAGGATCCGAGGGTAGGTGGGAGTGCCCAGTGTGGCCAGGGGTCTCAGGGTGAAAGCTGAGGTCCCCAGAGAGGAGTGAGAGGAGGAAGGTTGCCAAAGGTTGGACTGTGCTGGGCTGAGTCTCACGGGGTTCAGTGTGTCCTGGAGGCAACGGGGACAGAGGAAAGCAGAAGGTAGGGAAGGAAGCTGAGAGGTCAGACTTCTGGGTGCCTCACATTAGAAGGGATGAGGGCGGCATTGAGTGAGACATGCGTCTCCGGATGAAGGTGGCGAAGGCCCAGGAGAAGGAGGTCAGCCTCTCTCAGCTCCAAATGAACAAGAATGATGTTTTTGGTTGGTTTTTTTTTGTTTTGTTTTGTTTTGTTTGGTCTTTTTTTAGGGCTGCACCTGTGGCATATGGAAGTTCCCAGACCAGGGCTTGAATCAGAGCTGCGGCTGAAGCCTACAGAGCAGCCACAGCAGTACCTGACCTGAGCCACATCTGTGACCTACACTGCAGCCTATAGCAACACCAGATCCATAACCCACTGAGCAAGGCCAGCGATTGAACCCGCATCCTCACAGAGACAATGTGGGGTACTTAACCTGCTGAGCCACAAGAGACACTCCAGGAACAAGGGGGACTCTGAATCTCAAGCACCCTTGGCTAGAAGGTAAGCAGAGGTGAGAACTCCAGGGGACCAGGGCTGGGCCAAAAGGTCTGTTCTCCACCAAGAGGAAACACAGCTCTAAGACGGTGTGTGTGCACTGGGAGACCACCTCACATCGGCTTCCTAAGGCTGTGGGACCCTCGCGCCAGATTTCTGTAGCGGATCCCTCTCCAACCCCTGGCTACTGAAGCTCAGGCCCCACAGGGCACCCTCCATGGGGCAGACGTCAAGCCAACAGGAGGGGCGGGGCTGAGGCCGTTTATTTCAAAACGCTTTATTGGCAGGGCCCCAGCATTCTCTAATTTGCATGTAACCTTCTGAATAAAATGTTTTAGCAATGCAGCATTATTAACAAGAAAGCACTTTCATTTTTAAAAGTTCTGGAGGACTCTGAACTTTATTACTTGGTATCTACGGAGCCTGAATGATTTGGAGCTGTCAGCTTCCCGACTCACAGACTGAACTCCAGTGATACAGCCAGACGGCTCTGTCCTTTCGGGAACACATCAAGGTCTAAACCAGGAGAACACATGTTCTGCCCAGGGAGAAAGGTCACACAGGCAAGGAAGGTCCAGTTAATTCCACGGGCATTGGTTTTCTTTTCTTTTCTTTTCTTTTTTTTTTTTTGCCAAAGCAAAAAGGATGGTTGGAGAGACAGCCTGGAGGGCAGCTGGGGAGAACGTGGGGCGGGGGCTGCAGGGGCGGGTGGCTGGAAGGAGCTCTGCGCATCACTCAACCATGTGTATCACAGAACAACCCGGCTGCTTCTGACCAGGGGACTTACTCGTGCATTTTGGTAACCATGCATCTTGGAGCTGCTATTTCCCTCTTTGGTTTGACACCTAGAAGCTTCTGGTCCAATGTGAGCCTCTCTCGAGAGGTTGGAGAGAACACTGCGCTCGTGAAAGTGCGCATCTCATCTTGGGCTGCAAATGACTCTGCCGCCCTTATTTCCCCCTTATTGCCACTCTCTATTTTATTCTTTGATACCTGTTTTTGAAAGTTACATTCAAGCCTCTGAGCAACAGGGCAGGGTAAAAAGGAAGTGATTTTTAAGAATAGGGTGTGTGTCAATAGCATTTATTTGTATTTTTTAATTTTTTTTTTTTTTTTTTGCTTTTTTTAGGGCCACACCCATGCCACATGGAAGTTCCCAGGCTAGGGGTCGAATCAGAGCCGCAGCTGCTGGTCTACACCACAGCCATAGCAATGCAGGATCCAAGCCTCGACTGTGACCTACATCACAGCTCTCGGCAGCACCAGATCCCCGACCCACTGTGCGAGGCCAGGGATCAAATGTGCATCCTTATGGACATTAGTCAGGTTTGTTTCCATTGCACCACAATGGGAACTCCTGTGTTAACAGCATTTAAAATATTTATCTGAGGGGAGGGGTCTATGTTAGACTCTGAAATATCCAAATGAGTTTGGGGGATCCGTATGTTTATCATAGTGTTATTTGTAATAAGGAAAAACTGAAAAGAAGTAGAGTCTTTCATAAACAGGCAAACAGTTGAATAAACTGTGATATCTGATGAACTTCTATATAGGCGTTAAAATATAAACAGTTCATGGCAATGGGGACAAATGCTTATGTTACAACGTCAAGGGGAAAATTTAAGTTAAAAACGATATGCACCTCACTGCACATGTACCCCCACACCCTTGTGATATATGCGGAAGAGGGATTTTTTTTTTTTTAAGGCTAGAAGAATATGTATTTACAGTGGTTATTTCTGGGGAGTCTGATGGGTGATTTCTAGCGCACAGCTTAGCACCTGGTACATGGTAGGAGCTAAAAAATACTTGTGGAACTAATGAACATTTGCCCTTTTTTTCCTGAAATGGGAATGCATTTGGTATTTGTACAATAACCGCAATTTTTTCCAAAAGGCATAAAGTTATATGACACGCGGCATGATCGCACCCACGTAAAAGTGATGAAAACCAAACCAAATCACACACAGGAAAAAAGATGGGCAAGAAAGAGTCTACAATGTTAATAGCAGTTGTCTTTGGGCTAAGACTACAGGTGAATTTTTCCTTCCTTTTGAAGTTCATGGTTTTTTTTTTTTAATTAAAAGTTCCCTTTTAATAACAATTCAGGAGGCTTATGTTTGATCTCCTATCCCCCCAACAGTATCATCAAGGAAAAAGATGAGGTTGCCTGGCCCCTACGTACACACTCTCTTTTAAGAATTTCCCTGATTAAGAGACTTGTGGTTGGAGTTCCCGTCGTGGCTCAGTGGTTAATGAATCCGATTAGGAACCATGAGGTTGTGGGTTTGATCCCTGGCCTTGCTCGGTGGGCTGAGGATCTGGTGTTGCCATGAGCTGTGGCTCTGGCGTAGGCCGGTGGCTCCAGCTCCGATTCGACCCCTAGCCTGGGAACCTCCATATGCCGCGGGAGCGGCCCAAGAAATGGCAAAAAGACAAAAAAAAAAAAAAAAAAAAAAGACTTGTGGTTGCCGAGGGGGAGGGGGAGGGACTGGGAATCTGGGGTGAATAGATGCAAATGATTGCCTTTGGAATGGATTAGCAATGAGATCCTGCTGGGCAGCACTGGGAACTATGGTCACTTATGATGGAGCACAATGGAAGATAATGTGAGAAAACGAATGTATATACATATGTGTGTGTGTGTGACTGGGTCCCTTTGCTGTACTGTAGAAAAGTGACAGAACACTGTCAACCAGCTATAATGGAACAAATAAAAATCATTTAAAAGTAAAAAAAAAAAAAAAAAAACTTCGGAGGGAAAAAAAGAATTTCCTTGATCACCTGTGACCACACCTGGAACTCACCTGAGACCCAGGTGGCGGAGGGGGCGGAGTTAACAAATCCTAGTCTGAGAGGTTCAGATCCTGAGGGCCCCCCCCCCCCCGGAAGAAATAGCACTCCGCCACCCGCGAGGAGCGCTCCCTCGATTCTAAAGCGGCAGCCGTATTCTGAGAGGAAGGAGATTGGGGTCCACCCCATCTCTCTAAATGAGCCCTGATCCCTTACGCCAAGAGCAGACCCAGGCTTTGGGCTGAAATTATCTTCCACAGAGGGCCAGAGCAAGCCTATTTTGAAAACACAGTAGGTGTCGTTTAAAAAAGGTTCTGATCCTTCCAAGTAGGGAAGCAGCAGCTGCTGTTTTGACAGTGTTCAGACTGTGGGTGTGGAAGCGTTTTACAATGTCTATTTGGAAATGCCTTTCACGGTATTTATAGATGCTTACAACAATGCTAATGAAGCTCAGTTCTGAAAAATAGCAGAATTTCTGAAATTCTCCAGAGCACGTTTGCATCGGCTGACACCCAGGGATGCTGCGGCCCTCCACGGTCCCTGCTCTCCTCAGTCGGCCCGACACGCGGGGACCATTTTGGCAAAAAGGATGTTACTATATTCAACAAAAGAGGAAAAAAGCTCATCCTTTTGTAGTTTACTCGCTCCTGTGAGGGTTTTCTGTATGGTGCGTTTCTAGGCCCAGAGCTGTTAAATAAAAGGAGAAAATAGAAGAAAGCAGGCAGATCAGCACGTATCCAAAGATATCAGAACAAGGCTGTCCTTACTCATCTCTGATTTTTCTTAAATCAGTAATAATGTTATTTTCTCGTCTTTCTTCAGCAGTTTTGGTTACGGATGCTTCAAACATGTGACTTGGGTAGGCAGCTAGCAAGCAAAGCGGCTTCTCGCTTTGCTGGCCAGGGAACGGAAACTGCGGGGAACTGGTCGACCAGCCCAAGGACACCCAGCAGGAATAAATGGAACCACAGAAATAACAGCGGCATCTATGGTTTACTGACTGCCTACCACGAGCCAGGCATGAGGATAAGCTCCTTTCATGTAGGATGCAATGACCCCAACTACCCACTGAGGTAGCTACTCGGCATGGTGGACACGGAGCTGCACCGCCCGGAGCCCCCTTCTGGGAAGGGCTGGTCGGCCCCTCCAGGCACCACCTCGGCAGCAGGGAGCCCCCTCAGCCTTGCCAGGATGACCCACACTTCACAGTATAGAAGTCTTGGCCCACTGCGGCCCCGCACAGGACAACTTGGAGGGGCTGTTTCAGCCCCGAAGTTCCCATGGACTTGGCCGAGGCTTTGGGGAGGCGGCCTCGCAACTGTTCTCCCTTCCCCCAGGCACGGAACCCTAACTGTATCCTGCATACTGCACGCTGCCTCAGAGTCCGCCTCCTGGAGAAGCCCACCTGTGAGGCCCTTCGTTTCATTTTACAGATCAGGACACTCAGGCTCGGGGACACAGAGTCATGTGCTGACAAAAGGGCAGAGACAGAGCAGAGCGGTGGGCTCTGGCTTTGAACCTACTAACGTCGACTCTGGAGCGCAAGCTCTTGGCCACTTCTCAATGCTGCTTCACTCAGCCTCCTGGTCCTGGAGGTGGTGAGTCACCCACGACGCCAGGCAGCCTGTGTCACTGGAGCTCACTGCCAGCTGGGTAAATCGCCTTTGCTCCCAGACTTAAAAACGTATTACAGCAACAACCACCACAAACCACACACATACCCGATCCGCCCAGAGGGGCCTGTTCTTCCCACTCAGACTCCGAGACACCACGACACGAGATGGGGCGCGTGAACAGTTGGACATGCGGAGGATGCACCACGTACATCCTCTGAGAACATGAGCTCAGCCAGGGGCATGGCCCGATTTAGCCCAAGTTGGGACAGTTAAGCCAAGACATGTGGCCTGGAAAAGATGCTGAAGTGCATAGGAAGCTGACGCAAGCAGACAAGTAAATAAATAAACAAACAGCAGCACTAACAGGAGCGACTAAAACCACCAAAAAGACCCCACGACTCTTGCGGAGATGAGCGGGGATGAAGGGAAAATGGTGAGTCTACTACTGATTCCTGCAAGGAAAAGGTCCCTAGTCCAGATGATGAGTCTTTTTTTTTTTTGATTTTCTTTTTTTTGGTCTTTTCTAGGGCCGCACCCATGGCATATGGAGGTTCCCAGGCTAGGGGTCCAATCAGAGCTGTAGCTGCCGGCCTATACCACAGCCACGGCAATGCCAGATCTGAGCTGCATCTGCGACCTACACCGCAGCTCATGGCAACGCCAGATCCTTAACCCACTGAGCAAGGCCAGGGATCAACCTGCAACCTCATGGTTCCCAGTCAGATTTGTTAACCACTGAGCCACGGTGGGAACTCCAAGTCATTTTTTTTTTTTTTTTTTTTTTTTTTGCTTTTTAGGGTCACATCCACGGCATATGGAGGTTCCCAGGTTAGGGGTGGAACTGGAGCTACCGCTGCCTGCCTGCACCACAGCCACAGCAATTCGGGATCAGAGCTGCGTTTGAGACCCACACCACAGCTAATGCCAATGCCGATCCTTAACCCACTGATCGAGGCCAGGTATCGAACCCACATCCTCATGGATGCTAGTCTGGTTCATTAACCGCTGATCCACGATGCAAACTCCTGGATGATGCGTCTTTCTGACGATCTCCCCTCCCTGCCCTCAGAAGGATCTATTACCATAACGTAAATGTGTGGGGTTTAACTGCTTAAAAATTGTTTCAGGAGATAAAATTTTAAAAAAAGGTTGGGAAAGAAAGGAAAGCAAAAAGAAACAGAAAAGCCCCATCCCCTGTACTCAGCGAACCGCTGAGGTGCATCCTGCGATCCCCCGCTTTTCCTCAGCTTTCATCCCTCCTAGGAGTTATCTTCTCACACGGATGACGGCAGATGACAGACATGAAGGTCCGAGAGAAATGACCGGAGTTACCCTCTCTTCTCTCTTGCTCCAACCCTGCACCTTTGTTTTATCAGCCTCTTGATTTTTGGCTGTGCCCGCAGCATGCACAAATTCCCCGGGCCAGGGATTGAACTTGCGCCACAGCTACAACCAGAGGCTCAGCAGTGACAACGTCAGAGCTTTAAGCCACCACAAGGGAACTCCTAATCAGCCTCTTTTAACATAAAACCACCCCGTCTTATTGCTCACCTCCCTCGTCCTGGTTCAATCGCACACTGAGGATGAGGCCAATGGAAGTGAATGCTCCCTCCCTGCTTTCCTGGCTGCCTACTCCTAACATCTCAGATTCCGGCTCTGACGATTAAAACTGGGTAGGGATTGCCCAGTGCAAGCCCCCATTTTATGCTGGACAAGGGTCCTGCTCGCCAAGGCCACCCAGGCGACAGAGCTGAAACTGGATGGAAGCTTTTTTTTTTTTTCTTTTTCTTTTCTTTTCTTTTTTTTTTTGGCTTTTTAGGGCTGCACCTGCGGCATATGGAGATTCCCAGGCTAGGGGTCAAATTGGAGCTAGAGCTGCCCGCCTACACCACAGCCACAGCAACGCCAGATCCAGCCATGTCTGCAACCTACACCACAGCTCATGGCAATGCCAGATTCCCTAACCCACTGGGAGAGGCCAGGGATCGAACCCGTATCCTCATGGATCCCAGTCGGATTCATTTCCGCTGTGCCACCACAATGGGAACTCCCTTGGACGGAAGCTTCTTGATACCCGGCCTTATCTTTGCCCACCACACCTGGGCAGTAATAATTAAAATGCATGTGTTGGATGCTTCCAGAGCTTTTTCTCTCTCAAATAAGCAATGATAAGAGGGCTCCGCCCATGAGTGAAGATGGGTGAGATGCAGCCAGTCCTTCAGAAGCGTGCTGGGCTGGGCCATTCCTGCCCAGAGAGGTGGGATCCTTCCTTCAGGGAAGGACACAACTGTAGCAGCAGTGAGCCCAGTTTCCTGTGCTCCTCGGCGAGAGAGCAAGAAGAGTCCCCCTCCTCTTTCCCAGAAATGCCAATCCAAAGGCCCTGCTGAGTCGGCAGAGTCCCTGCGTACCCACCCCAGGGCCTGAAGTGACCCAGGCATCATAGGCATTTTGTAACTGTGGACTTCCGGTCTAAACGTGGGTTGGCCCCAGGGAGGCCAAGGGCGCAAGAGGCGGGAAGCAGAGTGGTTTTCCTGGCAGCTGTCCCCTTGCACTGCGTCCCTGCTTGGATGAGCACAAACAGGCTCGGCTATTTATAGCTGGTGAAGACATGTTGCAAGGTGATGGGACACTGCCCACGCCATTCCCCTCCAAATGCCTGTTCTTTGTGCAGACTCTGCAAGTGTGTATGGAAACAGGCCTCCAGCCAGAGCCCATCTAGGGTGTGACAAGTCCCACAGCCCCTAAGGCAACAGGATGATGACACCCACCGCCCTCATCGGCACACCCATAGCCGGGCATCTCAGGAGGGCAAGGGTCTTTTGCGATGCCTGGAGGAGGGAGATCTCATCATCCTGTCACTGTGAGAAAAGTGTGGGGGGTGGCACTTGCAGGAAGTGTGTTCGAAGAAGTAGCCCGTGGGAAAAGCGTTATACGAACCAATTAGTACTGTACACGCGTGAGGTGTTAATATCCCCCACGGATTCCTCGCCTGCTTCTGGCCATCACTGGCAGGAAAATCAATGTGGCTCAGTCTGGGCTGAGGCTAAACCCATCACTACTGTTGGCTCTTGCTGCAGGGAGTAAAATTCATTCTAGGTGTGGGAGGAAAGAAGTGTCGAGAGAAGGTTATACATACAAATGAAATGAGGCCAGCAAATAATGCAGACATTTCTACAATGTGACAAGGTACTTTCCTCCGTGCCCTGTGGGATTCCTAAGCTTCATGAATCACCCGCCCTCCCCCAGTCCCCAGCCTCCCCTGAGCGCAGGCTTCCCCTGATGCTCTCGCTGTGCCTCTGCTTCCACTCCTGCCCCCGCCAGAGACCTCTTGCTGTGTGGTCTGGCGGGGGTCTGTGTTTCTTCATTTCCTTGCGGCTCTTGACAGTGACCTGCGAGTCACCGTGTGGCTACTCCTTTCCCACCAAGGTCACCCACGGAGCTCTCTCAAGGGAGGCAAAAAAGGATTTGCTGGGGGCCTTACAAGGGCCAGGCGAGGAGCTAGGTGGTCTAGGTGAGGCAACAGAAACGGAGACTCGGGGAGGTGTGTACCATGCCCAAAGCCATAGGGCATGTTTAAGTAGAGGGGTGGCTTTCGACCCTGGTGTGCCTGTTCCAAAGCCCAGGAAGCAACGGGTACGAGGAAGCATCCCTGGCCTGGTTACCACGGTTAACTACCAGCTAGAAGAGGGCCTGGCCAAATGGAGGGGCACGCACACACACACACATACACACACACGCACACACGCACACACGCACTCCTCTCTTATCACTGAATCCCCATCTAGCAGCCAATGTCCATCTTTCTGGCACAGCCGAGCTTCTCATGAGCCAAGTCTACATGTACTTGGTTGCCCATCCGCCTGCCCATTCTGTCTTCAACTCAGCTCCAAGTCTGTCTCTTGCCCCCAACCACCCTGCACAGACACCGCTCAACTACGACTCCCAAGGGCCAACTAGTGACCAAAGAGGGTGCCCCTCTGTCTCCCTGGCTCTCACTTTGGTGGCAGTTCTCATACTGTGGTTGGCTACCCAACAGCGGCGGCGGCCCTGGGAGCTGGCTGGAAATGCACCTGCTCAGGCCCTAACCCACACCTCCCGCATGAAAACCTTGGGGAGCGGGGACCCGTGTCTCAACAAGCTGGCAGGTGATGGCAACGCACGCCCAAGTGTGAGACCCACTGGTCGGCAGCTGGCCCACACTCCCTTCTAGCTTCTGCGGCCTCACACTCGGTTCACCCTTGTCCATGGCTCCTCGTCCTCCGTCCGCTCTATAAATAACCATCTTCCCCACCGTTGTCTTCATCCTCTTCTCCATCACCTCCTGGACTGATCATAGCCATCCCGGGCCTGCAACTACTGTCTATGAGCCAGCGACACCCACCTCTGTCATTTCTAGCCACGATCTCTCTCCTGACTCCTCCAAAGACAGGTTTTGGTCCTGGCTTGTTTGTAGAAAAGAAGGGAAACACTCAAATACCAAGCACTGCTTCCCTACGCATTTTTGAAAAGACATTGCGGAAACGGAATTCAAACTCACAGTGATGGCCCGATTACCTAGATGCGCATTCTACTGCCTGCTTAGGGAACACTAGCTATCTTTTTCTCCGGCTTTTTTTTTCTTTTTTTTTTTTTTTTTAGGGCCGCTCCCGCAGCATGTGGAGGTTCCCAGGCTAGGGGTCGAATGGGAGCTACAGCTGCCAGCCTATGCCACAGCCACAGCCATGTCATATCCGAGCTGTGTCTACAACCTACACCACAGCTCACGGCAATGTCAGATCCCCGACCCACTAAGCAAGGCCAGGGATCGAACCCGCCACCTCATGGTTCCTGGTCGAATTTGTTTCCACTGCACCACAACGGGAACTCCTTTTTCTCCCTCTTTTAAAAAAGAAAATGATTGATTAGTTCATAAGCTAATAAGAGCAAAGGTCTTTTCCAGTGCTTTCTTTTGGTGGGCATGGGGACCACACACCTCACAGAACCACCAGGCCCTAGAAGCTTATTTTCGGCTAATTTGTATCCCAAGAGGCTTGAAGCAGCTGAGATATCTGCGTAAATCTAAGGAAAAATTAACTTCCATGTGGGTAAGGTTGGTCTCCAGAGAGACATCTGCCCTTCCCTAAGCACTTAGTTGATGTTTGGCATATAAATGTTTACTTAATCTTTGCCTCAAGCTAAAATGTCTCAGAGTTCAACAGTCGCTGATCTCCCAGTGTTTCTCTGATATCCGGGGCACCCTCTTCAATACAAGTAAAAAATCTGCAGCTCCACTGCCCTCCCCGCTGGATGGGCATCCCAGTTCTCTCGGCATAGCCTGCAACCTTTCCTGGGAAAGGTACATGGTGTGGTTAAGATTTAAAGCAACAGGGCACCTCCAAGTGGCACAGACCTGCGAGGCCACTAGGTCTCCTGTCCACCGCCTCGTGTCCAAGACCCCACTGCCCATCTGCTTGCTGAGACTCCTCCTTGGACGCAGACTTCCACGTCCGAAGTCACAGACGGAGCCCTCCGTGATGCTTGAGCCGTGGTAACCAACTCCCCCCATCTGGAAGCTCTTGCTTTAATGACCCTCGAGCACCCAGACCGTCAAACCTCTCTTACCACTGACTGTCAGGAGCTCTCAGAACACACCGACCTCCACGTGGGAAGACACTCTGGCTTCAAGAACATCGGTCTCCCCTCCCCTCAGCCCTTGCCATCTTCCTGAGGCAACGACAGCCACACGGGCACTCCATCCCCAGTGCCAGTCCCTCCTCCCCCTGTCCCTTCAGCCCTTGTGACCACCATTCATCCTGAGTCACCCATATCCAGGGCCCCTCCCCCCGATCTGCTCCACCTCTGAAGTTGTGGGCGCCAACCTCCCCTTTCTGAACAGCATCTCCTGTACTTGCGGCCATCGACTTCTCCCACGTCCTGCTTCTCCTCCATCCCTCTTCACCTCACCTCCTCCTACCCTCTTACTTCTTTTATTTATTTATTTTTGCTTTTTTTTTTTTTTTTTTTAGTTTTTTTGTAAGGGCCACAGGGCTGCAGCTGCGGCATATAGAAGTTCCCAGGCTAGGGGTCAAACCAGAATTATAGCTACAGGAGTTCCCGTCGTGGTGCAGTGGAAACGAATCTGACGAGGAACCATGACATTGTGAGTTTGATCCCTGGCCTTGCTCAGTGGGTTAAGGATCTGGCGTTGTTGTGAGCTGTGGTGTAGGTCGCAGACGCATCTTGGATCTGGCGTGGCTGTGGCTGGCAGCTATAGCTCCGATTCGACCCCTAGCCTGGGAACCTCCACATGCCGCGGGTGTGGCCCCAAAGAGACAAAAAGACAAAAAAAAAAAAATCTACAGCTGCGGCAATGCCGGATCCTTACCACACTGAGCAGGGCCAGGGATCGAACCTGCATCCTCATAGATACTAGCTGGGTTCGTTTCTGCTGAGCACAATGAACTTCCTCTTCTTACTTCTTTTAGCTTTACTTCCTTCCCCTCCACCCCAGAGTCCTTGTCTATCACTCACCACCCCACCCTCCGCCTGGACCATCCCCACCCGGCCGATCACCTGCTCTGCCACTCAGAGAGCACCAGCTGCTTTGTGCTGTAGCAGGCAATGGGCAAAGCTCCCCGGCAACTCAGACCAAAGGTCCTGCTCCCGCTTGCCTACTCTTTGGGAAGAAAACAAAAAGACCGTTACAACTTGGGGTGTCCGTGTGTGGCAGGATTAACAAACCTGTTCTGGTCTAGCCAGGCTGCTTTTACCTCTCTCCCTTTGGGGTTTCTTTTCTTTTGAAGGCACACGCCTGCTCTGCCCCTGAGGTTTCTGGCTCGTTGCCTCCATTGCCTGCAAACGGCTGGGGCTCAGGACAATGTGATTCTCTCCGGCTTTTCCTTGGATTCTTCTTTTTTTTCCTTTTCTCTTAGACCCTTCTCCCAAGTTTCGGGACCTCTTCTCATGGGGGTTTCTGATCCCATCTTTATTAAATCGATAATACACATTATGAGACATCGAACATCACATGTTCGTATGTGTGTACACAACACACGTAAAGGTTTAGGTGTCTGCTGTCATTTGAAATATCTCTCTGATCAAATATCAAGAGACGTGATTTGACTCTATACTTTGGAGACTCCACTTTCTCAGGTGTGAAGACAGAGGGAGAGAGGATACACTCTGTACCGCAGCCACCTGTTACGGGTTGGACTGTGCGAGACCAGCAGGCCCTGTCTTCATGCTGTGAGATAATAACCGATGTGTCTCCATGGCACAGACTTTCAAGCTAAGGAGGCACTTATAACCTAGGGGACTCTTCTATCATCATTCAATTTTTAAATCAACTCTGGTACTAAATTTGTTTTGAAAAAGTCCTTTTTTTTTTTCCTGTTTAAATTCTACCTACATCTACTGCCTGGAAGTTTGTTAACGGCATGGGGTTGCTGGCCCAGATGGATACGAAATGGCACTGGTGTCCCAGTTCCCTTAGACACAATTCCTGAAGACCACAATCTGTAATGGCTGGACCCCACTGTCACTAAGATCCAGAACAGTGCCTGGGACACAGCAGTCCCTCACTACCTTTTTTTTTTTTTTTTAAAGTAAATGCATCTAAAAATAAGTCTCCTCTTCCTAAACTTACGTATTCCTTTTTGTAAAAGATTGCTAGTTCCTGTTTAAATAGAAAGAAATCACTCCCTTCTGGAAGCCACATTTGGCGGCGAGCTTTCTGGCTGGTGAGAGGAAGCCTGAGCCCAGACGCTGCAGCTGGAGCAGCAGTGCCTTGTTCCCAACAAGAACAGCAAATAGTGACTGTGCATCCATGTGTTCCACCCATCCACCCATCCATCCATCCATCCACCCCTCTGGTCAGATAATCCTGGTGAGGATTTGGGTTTGCACAGCAGAAAATACCCCTTCTCTGGAGGACCAGTGACACAAAACTGTTTGACGTCGGCATTCCTACCTCAACTAATTTGGCAGAACAAAACAAGTTCGTACACCAGTATGTGGATTGGTTGCCCAACGTAACTACTTAGCAAAAAAGTGCATGAGGTACTGAGAAAAGAGTAAGCCTTTCTTCAATCTTCTTAAATGTTTTGATGTTGAAATCCATGGCACGTTAGGGGACTTAGAACATAAGACACATGCTACAGAGCTTGTAAAGGGGCTGGAAAGGATGACAGGAAAGCAAAAGTGAACAAAATGTAAGCCCTGGCACCCTCCCCCCCCGCCCGCCGTTAGGAACCATGGCATGCACCAAGTGTATTAAATGAGCCACTACCATATGCTCAACCCCGTAAAGCATGTGGAGATGACAAAACACACGCTTGATCTGCTTTAAATCTGGTAAAGGAGTCCGGGGGTGTGAGCATCCCAAGTGGCACAGCAGGGGGCCCTGCACCAGGCTAAACATGGGGTGTCAGGCATTTGGAGGAGAGAGCAATTGTGAGAGATAAGGAAGGCTTCCAGAAGAGGGGCGTGCTAACTGGGCACCCAAGTCAGGGACCACTAGCAGGTGCATGAGAGGCAGCCAGGGAAGGAAGGAGGCACTGCTGAAAACCTGGGAGAGGAGTTCCCGCTGTGGCACAATGGGATCGGCGGCAACTCTGCAGCGACAGGAAGCAGAGGCATCACAACTGCGCCTCGGATCTGATCCCTGGCCTGGGAACGCCACATGCCACAGGGTGGCCAAAAATGAAAAACCGAGCCAAACCTGGGGGAATCTAGACCAGGGTTCTCACAGCGTAGATCTGAGCCAGCAGCATCACCGTCACCTGGGAGCTTGTTAGAAATGTAAGCCCCCCCCCCCCTTGCCCAGACGTACAGAATCGGCAACGGTGGCGGCAGGGCCCAGCCATGGGTTTGAACAAGTTCTCCAGGTGGCTCCGATGCACACTCGAGTTTGAGAAGCACCGAGTCAGAGAAGGTGCCATCCTCCCCGCAACTGGCTGAGCACATGGCCAGAGCACGCCCGCTCCTCAAATGCACCCAGCCTTAGCCCGGGTCTGCCACTTTCTAGGACTGGTGGGAAGGAAGCCTCAGGCTTTCCCCCCCAACTCCCCTCTTCCTTCAAACCAGCACCCTGGGGGTTTGGGAGGTCGGGGGCTGCCCACCCTCTCCTGGGCTGCTCAGATGCCACCCACCATGCGAAGAAGAAGCGTTATGCTGCCCACTGGCTTCTGTATGAACCCCTCATGCACCTTCCCTGGTGGCTTGTTCTTCGAATCGACAACTGGGTGTTGGGAGAGCTGGAGGCAGGGAAGAGCTAGCAGAGGCAGGAGGGAAATGGGGCCCCAAGGGTGGGCAGTTATCATTCACGCACCATGTCAGTGCAGGTCTAATTGATGGCTTATAACAACGGTTGAGAGCAACCTTCGAAGGTGAAGAAGCCACTGGAACTGTACTTTCTTCGAATCAGAGCATTAGAGAGAGCAGCAGGAATATTCTGGAAATCATTGTGGACTTCATCGAAATGCCTCTGGTCCCTGGAAGCCCCTGAGAACTTGGCAGAGCATGGCTCCTGTTCTCCGTTCACCCACTGCAAAATGATGTGTGACTTCTGCTGCCCCACGTTCTCTCACAGAGCTCACACTCTCCTCAGAAGCACCTGGGTTTACACAAGCTTTTCCTTCTGAACTGCCGGCTTGTGGACCAACCACACTACTGGCGTGGCCCTGGCTGAGGTCACTGGGGCTGTCAAGGGGCCCCATCACGTTGTGCACCCGTCAGCAGAAGACCGCATGACACATGGGGGCCTGACCAACTCGCCAGAGGCCCCGTAACTCAACAGGACCCTCTGGGGCCTTCCCGGGGCAGGCCCTTCCGCCCCCCCCTGCTTTAGCTCCTCTCTGAAGTACCGACTTAATAACAGTATCCGATGCTTGTTTCCTGAGTTGTTCTACAGCTGCTAAAACCATCGTCAAATGAAAGGGTAACAACTCAATGATCACGAGCCCCAGCCCCAGCCCCAGCCCCACCAGAGCCGAAGGATTGATAAGGCGACTCCCTGTGACCCTGACTGTGACCTCACCAGCATCCCGTCAGAGAACTGTGCATGAGATGATCACTTGCTCTGTGATCTCTCTGCCCCGTCACCTGGCTTTTCAAGATGCTTTGCAATTTTGGTTCGGGGCGTTCGGGCTTTTGGGGAGGCATGAGCCACTCATCTCCTGGCATGGCCTGCAATAAACCTTTCTCTGCTCCAAACTCTGACGTTCTGGTTTGTTTGGCCTCGCTGTGTGTCAGCACACGAACTTGCACTAACAGCCACTGTCCCATTGGTTTCATCTGGGGTGATCACGGGGGGGGGGGGGGGGGGGCAGTTGTTTGGCCCTTGGGAGATGCCTGCAGAACGGCATGGGTGAGCCAGCCACTCCTCCAATGGGCTCACACACACCTGAGTGGCGGCTGGCCTTGTGCGCATGGGCTTATGTGCATCCAGCATGGCAGGCTGAGATCCCGACATCGCCCAGCCACTCACACGGGTACCTGCTGCAAGATGCGGGTGGGGGGTGGTTGTTATTGCAGGTGTTATTAGGATCGACCTTGGAGACATCAGGCCGAGTGAAATAAGCCGGTCACAAAGACAAATGACTGCACTTCTAGGAGGCACCTGGAGCAGTCAAATTCCTAGAGACAGAAAGTAGACGGGTGGTTGCCAGGGGCTGGGGGTTACTGCTTAAAGGGGGACAGAGTTTCTGTTTTGCAAAATGAGAAGAGTTCTGTGGATGGACGGCGGTGATGGCTGTGCCACAACGTGAATGTACCTAATGTCGCTGAGCGCTTACGAACGGTCACGATGATAAATTCTGTGTTATGTGTATTTTACCACAATTAAAATTTTTTTTTCAAAAAAGAAAATGAGCTGTTTCTGTTTTAGTCCAGTGTACCTAGTTTGATACACAACAATAAAAATGACAATGGAAGCAAAGCTGATTTACAGGCATGGGGCTACATATCTGGGACCTATATATCCATCTTTTTAGGTGTATTCCATGACCCCCCGCAAGCTACAGATGGGGAAAGTGAGGTGAGGGGGGCTGTGACCAGTGGAGGCACTCACTCCTATGAAGTGGGGTGAGACGTGAGGCCAGAAGCCTGCCTGACTCCAACACGAGGGCACTGAAGCCCCATAGGATTCTCACCAAGCAAACCTAGCTCAAAAGAACACAAAATCCAGTGAGTGACTGTGTGCTGACAAGTCCACGTGAAGACCTCTGGGTCACCGACTTGCTCTGGTATATGGTGTCAACACATATAACACACATGTGATGGTAGAAAGTTCCAGCAATGAACTTATGGAGAGAAGGCAACACGTGAGTTCCCCGTGGTGGGTGTCTCTGGTCTGGGAGGCACAATGTCCAGCTCTGACTCCACGTCGCCAGCACATGTGTCCAGCCAGCCAGCACACAAATTTGAGTTTTTCCAGGCCCATCTTGGAATGCGTGCCTGAACAAAGCATGCCCTGGGCCTCTGAGTGCCTCAGAGTTCGGAGACGCGGGCACCGTTTGCCAGTCTGGGGCCTGGGCTCCGCAACAGGGCTGCACAGGGCGGGCAGAGGGAGCCTGGGCGCGTGGAGGGAGGCACCACGGAGCAGGGAGAGGCTCACAGGACGGAGCTGCCCATGAGATGTGCACACTGAGGCCAGCAGGACATGCATGTGTGTCACCCACATTTCCAGCCTGAAGGACAGCGGGCCTGGCCCTAAGGGAGGCACGGAGGAGCCCCCCACGTGGAGCAGGGCCAAGATGCCGGGACCTGGATTCGCACCTGCTAATTCTGAAACCCACGCCGCGCCTCCCAGCCTCGCACCCGATTCTGCCTGAGCACGGGAGCAAGGCTCCAAGGGACCAGAGGCCCATATCCTGTGGTTGCCCCTCTCCCACCCTCAGCGTCCAGAGGGGAGCCGTACCTGGCGTGGGTCAGGGGCCCCACGGGTCGTTCGGGCCTCCTCGGGGGCAGCGCGCCCGGCCTGCTGAGAGAATTGGTCTTGGGTGGCCGTGGCTTTTTGGGTGGTATGGCAGGAACAGAAGGCTTCTGTAAATCCAGTTTTGGCTCTCTCTCTGGTCTGTCTTTAAGTTGTTGTTGAAAGAAGCAAGGAGAAGACAGATAGAACGAGCGTAAGTGATGGTACTGAAGATTGTTTGTTTTCTGCTATAAAAAAAATCACTGAAGGAGTTCCCGTTGTGGCGCAGTGGTTAATGAATCCGACTGGGAACCATGAGGTGGAGGGTTCGATCCCTGCCCTTGCTCAGTGGGTTGGGGATCCGGCATTGCCGTGAGCTGTGGTGTAGGTCGCAGACGCGGCTCGGATCCCGCGTTGCTGTGGCTGTGGTGTAGGCCGGTGGCTACAGCTCCGATTTGACCCCTAGCCTGGGAACCTCCATGTGCCGCGGGAGCGGCCCTAGAAAAAGGGCAAAAAGACAAAAATAAATAAATAAATAAATAAAAATAAAAAAATAAAAGATGGAACTTTAGAACGCTGCCCACTGGAGGACAGGCAGCTTCCCTCTGTTTGCTTGGAAGCTGGAACTCTGAACGCGTGTCACTTGCAAACACAGACTCACACTGTTTGGGTGACCGGGCCGATTGGCAAAGCTTTAAAAAGCCCCTGAGGTCCTATGTAGAAATCACTGTGCTCATCCCCACGATACTGCAGGAGGGGGATAGGCTCCATCCAGGAATGCTGGGAACTTTTTCTTGTCCACAGGGACTAGAGGAAGGACTAGAGGAAGGACCGGAGGAGGAAGGGCTCAGCTAAAATACAAGGGAGGCGGAGTGCCCACTGTGAGTCAGTGGAAATGACTCTGACCAATATGCATGAGGATGCGGGTTCGATCTGGTTAAGGGTCAAGGATCCGAAATAGCCAGGAGCTGTGGTGTAGGTCGCAGATGCAGCTCGGATCCCGCGTTGCTGTGGCTATGGTGTAGGTCAGCAGCTGTAGCTCCGATTCGACCCCTAGCCTGGGAACTTCCATAGGCTGCGGGTGCGGCCCTAAAAAACAAATAAGCAAACACAAAACAAGGGAAGGGCAGAAGATGGACAGCCTGGGGAACACATGGGAGAGGGGGTTATGCCCACCTACTGCAGAGGCCAAGTCTCAAGGTGGGGCTGGTTCACTGGCTTCCCTGCTTTCAAGCAGGGCTTCTGCTTGCCTGACCCACTGTGGCACAAAACAAAGCATCATGGGAGGGGAAGGAACCAGGCCAACCAACTAGGGCGGCTGTTCACATGCCAGGCTTGTCCATACGCATGAAAACAGAGCAGGGCGTGTCCTCATCACAGAGCCTGGCCGTGTGTCCTCCGTGACAAGAAGTAATGTTTGGTTATGTCACAACACACACTTTGATCAAAGAACTATTCGTACGGCACACACTCAAATGCTGTTTTTTTCATGGATCTGTGACCCAGACCTGGCTTTACAATGAGGTTCTGCAACTCGAGTTTTTAACTGTTCACTGTGAAAGGAAGAGGTGGAACTTCTTATGAGCTCGCGGTATTGGTAAAACTTTTGGCAGGCTGATATAAAATATTAAATTTCACAATAAAATTTCATGAGGCCACCCAGGAGCACCTCCAAATAATTACATGCATTAATTCAGCATTTCTCTTGTGACTTACAAATAACTGCTGTTTAAAATGGAATTTGCGTGGCCTCCTGTTCATAATAATAACATAACACTTTCCCCATAAAATGTGTGATCAATCAAATCTTAGATGCCTAATAAAATGAGTCCTTGCGGAGACTGCAGATTTCTTGGGGGGAGGGGACACTCGGGCCAGAGGAGTTAAACACATGCATAAAATGGACTGTGATACTGGTTCGGGTATGTTCCTGAAAACGACATTTCTGACCCCCTTAAGGGGGCTGTGGGCACTGGGCTGCTTCTCTCAGGTTTGCCATGCCAACCCTCCCTCAACATCCTTGACCGAGGGCACGTGTCTGTAGGAGAATAGCCCAAGGCAAAGGCCCGGCAGTGACTGACAGCGTTCATTTGTCTACATGGGAATGTCTCTAAGCTGCATCCTCCCATCAACCATTAATGAGCACCCAGGACACTAGGCTGGCTGGAAACCGTGGCAGATACATCTGGGCCCTCTAGGAACCGAAAGCTGGCATCTTGACTTCAGGATGCTGCTGATGTGGGGGAGGGCAGTGATGGCAGGAAGCCTGGGATGGAAGAGCCCCACTGTGTTAAGTGAGCTGGTTGTTTTTCATTTGATGAGCAATTCTGGCCCAGCGAAGTACCGCACAACCCTCTCTCCTATTTCCTTAGAAACAGGAAATTTGAAAGCAATCAACACAAAACCATAATCACCATACTCCAAAGAAAAGGCGAATTCTGTGGGTAATACACACTAGTCCTGTGACAGACAGCTTTGTCTCTTGCTGTTCTAGAAGTGCCAACAAAGACTAGATTTCATACCTTTTTCTTCTGTTCTGTTTGGAAGCGTTTCTGGTCTTTCTGGAGGTATCTTTTTAATTTCATGTTTTCTTTCAGTGGTACCTGGAGGAGGGTAAGGATAACAATGATGAGGAAATGTTTCCCCATCCATTTATTAGATGCACTAGCATTTTAAATATGTATCAGGTACGGCAAAGTCAACAGATTTTTTTTTTTTCCTAAGCTGAGTGCTGGTGTTATCTGGCAAACACAAGCTGCTTAGAAACAGAGCAGAAGCCACTTCTGGCATATGTCATTAAGTCTGCCTGCCTATACATCCTTAATTTACAAGAACGCCACTTAATATTTATTGATATTTAAATGTGACTTTCTTAAGGCAGCAAAATAGTCACAGGAAATCACTTGGTGTGGGTGAGGAATGTATATAAATGAATAAACAAACCCATGGGCATAAGAATATTGCTATTTTACACCACCCAATTTGGAGTGGTTTGTTATGCAGCAAGAGTTAGCAGAACACGTATTTTTAAAAATTGAAGCATAGTGGACTTACAATATTATATTAGTTTGAGGCGTACAACATCGTGATTCAGTATTTGTGTAGATTATACACCATTTAAAGTTATTGTATTACTGACTATATTCCCTGTGCTGTACATTATATCCCTGTGACTTATTTCTTTTATAACTGGTAGTTTGTGTCTCTTAAACATATATTTAAGCAGAGGGATGGGCAGAGAAAATATGGTGGTTCTCCCTAGGTCCTTTCATTTTGCCTCTGAATCCCTCAACTATTATATTTTGCCAAATGTACCAATTAGCAATTCCTCTTTATGCACATGGACTGTAGCTGCTCCCTCACCTAGGGTCTTTATTAGTGTCGGTGGCCGCAGGCACCTAAGAGCTCTTGGAAAACAACTAACACATGAAACCCATCACGAGTACGTCTCTGATTTATGGACTTGGTTGAGTGCTTGACAAAATCCTTACATGACCAACCCAATGGATGGGTGCTTGGTAAAAAAATCTCAGTAACACAGCATCAGAAGCCAAAAGAACTTGAAATCCACTGAACACACACTTCACCTAATCTCCTTAATAACTCAACAGAAATTAAACACTGCATCCGATGTCTCTCAAGTCCATTATCTGATTTTTTTTAATGGCTGCACTGGTGGCATATGGAAGTTCCCAGGCTCGGGCTCGAATTGGAACTACAGCTGCTGGCCTATGCCACAGCCACAGCAACAAGAAATCCGAGCCACATCTGCGAACTACAGCACAGCTCACAGCAACCCCGGATCCTTAACCCACTGAGCGAGACCAGGGATTGAACCCGCGGCCTCTTGGATCCTAGTTGGATTCGTTTCTGCTGCACCCCAATGGGAACTCTCCCAATATGTGATCTTTTGGGTCAAATAACCAAACACAAGGAAAGATGAGGAGGAGGAAAGTATGAATATCTACCTCCCTGTCACAAAGCAGTTCCCAAGATCACGCAGCAGGATAAATAAGCAGTAGTAGAAATCTACGAAGATTAAATGTCACTTTGCTTTGCCCCACAGAGATCCAGCACAAGCTTTGATAAAATCGTTTTAAGAGGGCAAGAATTTGCCTGCCATGCTACAGTCTAGTCTCCTAATGATCATGAAGAAGTTCCGTATCATTCCTAGAGACAAACCTACGTCTCTAGGAGGAATGGACCAGCCCAAGGATTACATCCAATCCCAGTTATGTTCTAGGCTGCCTGAGTCTGAGACTACTCGGCTCATCTCCTGGTCTCTAATCTGTCACCAAGGCTTCTAGGGAAAAGGGTCTTGAGAAAAAAAGCTAATCAACAGTCTGCTTTAACTTCAGCACAATATTTATCCAGCCAGAACCACTAGGTGGCAAAATTAAACTGCTCAACACAAACAATGATGGGGGCTGAGCGGGAGATGTAATTAACATCCCATTTCAGGGCTTCATCTCTGTAATTCTCAACTATGCTGAAGGGAAGGGGAAAGAAATGCAGGGTCAGGCGGATTTTTCCCCCCTAACTTGGTGGGCCACAAGAACGGAAAAAAACCACTCCTAATAAATCTGTTGAATAAACTAATCTGGAAATGTATTCATACTTTAAATGCTATAGAAATATCATAATTATGAATGTGCAGAAGTAAAAATACCCCTATTCTTCTTCCATTTTAATTGTTTTTTTTTAAAAAACGCCACTGAATGAGTGATTCACAGAGGAATTTCTCCCTGTAAATTCATTTTTTGCAATTTTAAAGAGGAGTGCTACGAGAAAATACGGATGCCCATCTTTACGTGTGAGATTCCACTGTACAACGAGTTACCAAGGGTTGGATGCCATCAGGTCTTCCTATATTATTCAACCTTAATATCTGAGCCGCACAGACAAAGTGAATTAAATTGGACTCTTTTCCAAATGAGAAAAAGAATCACGAGGGATAGTTTTTCTAGAAAAACATTTTTTGTTGTTGTTGAGGGTAAGTGAAGTAAGTACAAATTTTGGTTAACCACAAGGGCCAGAAATGGAAAATT
Organism: Sus scrofa; assembly: GCF_054392235.1. NCBI lineage: Eukaryota > Metazoa > Chordata > Mammalia > Artiodactyla > Suidae > Sus > Sus scrofa. The sequence continues at coordinate 19,593,489 of NC_139401.1, forward strand.
CAGCACTGCTGTACATGCGCAGTGATGCTAGGACCCATGGGAAGCAGGTCTCCCCAAGCTGACCCTTGATGGCCACGCACAGATAAAGGGGAAACTGGCTCTGCTCTCCACAGAATCAGTTTATTAAAAAAAAAAAAAAATAGAAACAGGAGTTCCCGCCATGGCTCAGCGGGTTAAGAATCTGACTAGTATCCATGAGGATGTGGGTTCAGTCCCTGGGCTTGCTCCGTGGGTTGAGGATCTGGCGTTGCCGTGAGCTGTGGGGTAGGTCACAGACTTGCAGCGCAGATCCCTCGTGGCTGTGGCATAGACTGGCAGCTACAGCTCCGATTGGACCTGTCGCCTGGGAACCTCTATATGCTGTGGGTGTGGCCCTAAAATAAATAAATAAATAAAAATCAAAAATTAAAAAAAAAAAAAGCAAAGCAAACAAAACTGGTTTATTTGAACACAAAGTCCTTCTGGTCATTCTCTTTGGGAGGCTAGCTTTTATTTTTTCTATATCAGGGATACATTTTCACGATACGTTTATTTTTTAGGAAAAGCAGTAGTATATTTCAAACCCGCCTTTTGAGACCCAATTGTTACTTCCCAGTTAGGTCATCTGTGGCAGATCTGAATCTAAGACTCTTGAGCCTTACCAAGGATGCTGAAAATACACACAAAGAGGAAGATAAACCTTGTGGTGATGGAAGTGAAAGGTACATTACCTGCCCCTTGCTTGATGACGGGAGCGGTTGGAGGAGGTGGCTTCTTGGGTCTCTGAAAAAGTAATCAGAATGATACCACATGAGATTGTTGGCCAGCCTGGCCTCGCACATAAGGACCACAGACAGTGTTTTCTAGATACAATTTGGACTGTCCAGAGCAGCTCTCCAAAAAAAAAAAAAAAAAAAAAAAAATTGAGCAATTCTCTCTCCAGGGATGTCAGGTTTTGGCACCTTTAAACCAACACAAAATAAATTCAGTCTGCAAAACAAAGCTCTGATGGACAAATGAAATACCATTTCCCCCTTTCTAAATTTGTAACAGCCTTCTGGAAAAGCACGGCTCAGCAAAAATGGCCTGAAACCAGCAAGCACAATGGTACTCCTACGCTGAAACCGCATTTGCAATTAAGATTTAATCTGCTGAATAACCAAGCGATTCAGAACGAATCACTGGGATGGCTCTAAATTAGATCTGCTCTGGATGTGGGACCTGCAACAAAATGCAGGCTCAGGGGCCCCTGTGGCTGGGCAGGGTTCTAATGGGCCCTCTGCCCCCTTTCACCCCAAGGCGGGTAGGCCGTTGGCAAGATTCCCTTACAGACCCTGGAAACTGGAATGGACTTTCTTTGCCTATCAGCTGCTCTTTGTTTTTCTCTCACACTCTATTACTAGGGAGGTGACCAGGCAGTGATGCAATCAATGGCATCTCCTTGCCCACCTATGATTGGCTGTCGGAGGGGAAACAAGCTGGACTTGCCAAATGTCCTGGGGCCAGGAGTCGCGCCAGGCCACAATTCCTGGACACCATTCTTGGACAGGGAAGAAGGGGGCCAAAGTCAAGGAGAGAACCATCTCATTATCAAAGTCATTATGAAGAGAAGGACAGAGGAGGGTTTGAACCTACAATCCGCGTTGCTGCTGACACTACTCCTGACCCTCTCTGGCTATTATACACTTGTGACTTTTAAAAAGCTCCATGGACTCCTCTGCCTGTCGAAGATGTCCTGCTGGGACACCACTGTGGGACTGGCAGAAGCGAACCACCACCCTTGGCCCGACCTACCAGTGCCTCCTGGTGCCGGAGGCAGTACCAGAGCCCAAGAAGAAATGGTTTTAAGTAAAAGCCGGATAATACGAGACCCATGAGGAACTCTGTCAGGCAGCATCACAGCATGTAGGCTCTGGACTCAACACCATTTCAGCCCTGCTCCTTACTGGTGGGGTGATTTGGCCAAGTGACCCCAAGTGAGAGTACAGTACAGCATGGAGGGCAAGAGGTGTGGCTTCTGAATGTGACTGTCATGACACATCCGGGCTCTTTCCATTTTTAGCTGTGGATCCTGGCCAAGTGCCCTCACGCAGATGAAACTTCTTGTCTATAAAACGGAGATAATATTACTTCCCTCTTAGGAGGAGGCAATTTCACCAGCGGAGGCAGTCGGTAAACACTGCCTTGTCCAGCCCTCCTGAAGACTCTATAAAGAGGGATATTATTTACGCCCATCTTGCAGATGAAATAATGGAGGCTTCAAAAGATGAAGTCATTTCCCAAAGTTGCCAGGCTATTTTAAATGGGGCAGGGGGGCTGAGGGTCTGGCCCAGGGCTCTCTGACCCACAGGCAGGCTCTTAACCACTGCGAAGGGTCCATCCTGCCAGAAGGCAACCACAAGACAAACCATCTTGAGGCCATAAACCACGCCGTGTTTACAAAAGCACAAGGAGCTGGAGTCTGTTAACATGAAGAAAAAAAAGATGGGTATCAAATTGCAGATATAGGATGAGCTCAACCATGTTACACTATATCCAGAAAGGGGAAAAGATTGGAAAGAACTCAATTTACGGGGCTGATCTCTTGTAGGCTTATAACCGCATATTCGTGTGTTTCCTTCTTAATATTTTTCTGAACTGCCTACATGCCTATAAACTTTATTATACAACAAAGAAAGAACGAAGGACACTCCAGGGGCCACCTCCGCATGGGTACAAGCCCTCCGGCAGAGGGACGTGCCCTGCTCTCAGATCTTACAGCTCCTCCCCGTGAGGCTGGTCCCGTCCAGCTCGCTACCCGGACTCCTTTTTGCTTCCTCTTTCCTGCCTTTGTATAAATTAGACGGGGGACAGATGTGTGTTTACCGAATGAAGTTATCATTGGATCTCTGCCAAGGAACCTTCCTTTACCTCAGAAGCAGAGCAATTTCTTATGCGCAAAACTGCCAACACCCCATGGCCTAATTCTTCCCAGCCAGGCCCCAACAGTGCCCACTCCCCGGAGGTCTTCCTCTCTCTCTGCCATTGGAACATTTGTCTAACCAAGTTCACATGAGCCTCCGGTTACAGAGGCCGTTCCCCCAGGGACCTTGCCTCAAACCACAGGGCCACAAATAAAAAAAGACAATTACAAGTCATCAGATTTTCCAAGATGACTGGGCAAAGGAAAAAAAAAAAAAGCCCTGAGTGTTGTCTCAGATGTGGGATGTAGCAAACACACAAAACCCAACAGGGCAGGAGTTCCCGTCGTGGCGCAGTGGTTAACGAACCTGACTAGTACCCATGAGGTAGTGGGTTCGATCCCTGGCCTTGCTCAGTGGGTTAAGGGTCTGGCGTTGCCGGGAGCTGTGGTGTAGGTCGCAGACGCGGCTCGGATCCTGTGTTGCTGTGACTAGGGTGTATGCCAGTGGGTACAGCTCTGATTCGACCCCTAGCCTGGGAACCTCCATATGCTGCAGGTGCGGTCCTAAAAAGACAAAAGACAAAAAAAAAAAAAAAATGTGACAGGGAAGGGCAGAGGGCCACCCAGGGAGAGGGGATGGGAATCGCTGTGCCAACTGACAGCGCGTGGAGAAGCGGCCGAGCCAGGCGCACATTCGGATGGCAGAGAAAGGAGGCAGGGGTGTGAGGTTGTGTCAGGAGCCCCGGCAGCTTCGGAGGCAAAGGGGCACTTTGGAAAGAAACCTGATCAATGTTGGCCAGATGCCTGCTTTGCTTAGCAGCAGAGGAGGTTTACAAGTTGTCCTGTTTTGTTTTGTTTTTTTTTCCTTGACCGACTGCATTCCCTGATTCCATCACACTTAGCCTTCCTGCCTCCTCAACATGGTGTTACGTTTTTCAAAGGCGACGTCTTTTAAGGTAATTCGAAACAAAAGCCAGGAACAGGGGTCCCTGTAGCTCTAGACCACAGCCCCCATGATTAATAAGGTATTTACATGATTTTTTTTTCTTTTACTGTCACAGGAAGACAGGGCAGTAAGAAGACAGACTGGGTAAACTGGGAGCAAAATCCATCACAGGAGCTCATGAGGCTCAAATAAAAAGGCAGGAGCACATCACATACCTGACTTTCCAGGTTAAGCAGCAGATCAACGTTTTCTCTATTGAGTTTACCAGCATTAACTAGCTCCTGCAGGTGCATGGACAGAAACATCCTTTCAATTCAGTCAAGTATTTTAAGTCATGAATTTTTTAGAGGCACTTGTTCTATTTATTCTCCTCCCTCCATGGTGAAAATAAAACACTTCAGCTCCAAACTCAGGTGGCGTCATCCTGCTCAACTTGCAGGTCGCTGCTAAGAACAGAGGACATTAGAGCTCTGAGTGATCAAAGGGTCCCCTTTATGCTGAGAAAACTGAGGCCTAGAGGGGCCATGTTAAGAGCTAGGCGGTAGCTAAAACAGGCCCAGAGCTCGCATCTCTCTGTGTCCAGATTGTGGCAGTTCATTAAAAAAGAGCCAACGTGAACATGTTCCTAACAAAGCCAGAGGGTTAACATTTTCTCATTTCTAGGAGAGCAGAGCCTTTCATGGCTGCACACATGCAGGGCACACAGGCTTGTGTGTGTGGATCTGCCGGCTTGGACAGACAAGCAAACACCATCCTTCAAAGGACATATGAGCGGGATGTGATTGCCTACTGTTATTAGCAGGAAGGACACAGAGCTGTCTGTCCTGGGGTGACGATAGCAGGAAGGCAAGTTGTGCTTTCTGCTACAGGATTTCCGAAATGACTCTGCCCTGTGTTTGGCAAGCCTGGCTGGTCCCAAGCGAAGGAGCTCGTTCGCTGGCTCAACTGTCCTCCTTGGCAGGACCTTCGATTGGCCGCTTGGCCTCTTAAGCCAGTTTGCCTTCAGAGGTCTGGCCCCAGACATGCGATGTGTTGCAAATAACCAGAGGAGTGTCCTCGTGATGGCTGGCTACCCTTCCAGGGGGCTTTGTTAGAGGACTACGGTAAGGTTTGGAAAGTAAATCTCAGCTTGATTTTGAGCCTTGCGAAACCCTCCTCCAGACATCTGGCTAAATGCTCTGGAGGTGTCTGGATATGAGGCTGGAGAGGAACACAGATGGACAGTTCCTGACCAGGGCACCCCTCACGGCTCTAGAAATGCAGAGGGCCCTCCATTCTGCCCTTTTCTCTCCTGTCACTAGTGATGACTGAAGAGGGCGTCTAGGGCTATGCCCCTCTGCACCCTGCAGAGTCCCCAACCCAGGAGATTCCCCAAGAGCTGCCCCCAAAACCTGCTCTGGGCAGGGTCTCTCTTGAGTTTCCTCTCCTTAGCTTCTGGCCTGGTGGCCTACATCCACGGGTTCCCTCTTGGCTGGGCTCATCTAGACTGCTGGCCTACAGCTACCCAGGCTTTTCTTGTTGTTGTTTGCTTTTTAGGGCCACACCCGCGGCACAGGTAGGTTCCCAGGCTAGGGGTCAAATCGGAGCTGCAGCTGCCGGTCTACCCTACAGCCACAGCAAAGCGGGATTCGAGCCGTGTCTGTGACCTACACCACAGCTCATGGCAACGCTGGATCCTTAACCCACTGAGTGAGGCCAGGGATCGAACCCGCATTCTCATAGATACTAGTTGGATTCGTTTCCGCTGCGCCACGATAGGAACTCCCACCCAGGCTTTGGTATTTGGTTTCTGTCTCAGATGTTCTCTCTGTTGGCTTGGCTTCCCTCTTCACTCCACCTACCCCACCTTGAAAGCACTGCCTGGATTCTATGCCCAGACCTCACATCTAGATAGATGGATGGATGGATGGATGGATGGATGGATCTGGGCCCCTTTGTCTGGGAAGAGACATCTGACAAGGGATCTGGCTTTCTTCTGCCTCTCCTTCTCTTCCTCCTCTTTCAAACTATTACAGGAGAGAGTAGCTAGTGGGAGGCAAGGGACAGAAGGAAGGGAAGGCACAGCCTGTCACAAAACGACGAGCGATTCCCAAATGCTAACCATATAGCAAGCTTGCTGCTAAGGACTAAATGTTTGTCCACTGAATGGACACACGATTCTTACGTTGAAACATAATCCCCAATGTGGTGGTGTTTGGAGATGGGGCCTCTGGCAAGAGATTAGGTCATGAGGGTGGAGCCCTCATGAATGAGATTCGTGTCCTTGTCAAAAAAGACTCTAGAGAGCTCTCTCCCCTCTTCCACCACAGGAAGACACAGCAAGAAGACAGCTATCTATGAACCAGGAAGTGGGCCCTCACCAGATGCCGAATCTTGGACTTTCTAGCCTCCAGAACTGTGAGACATAAACTTCTGTTGATTATAAGCCATCCAGTCTATGGTATTCTGTCATACCAACCTGAATTGACCAAGACACACATGGTTAGAGCCCCTGAAAGAGGAGCGTGGGACACAGGCTCTGCCTCCAAAGAGATGACAGTTAGGAGGGCGTGATGAGAGAGAATCACTTCAGGCGAGAGTATCTGAATGAGGTGCTCGAGTGGGAGAGCACAGGCTGTAAGGCCCAACGGAGAAGGGAGAAGGCGCACCACCCAGGCCTGTTGTGGGAAACGCAGTTGGGCTTCCATCCTAGGACATACTGGGGCCACATCAGCACCTTGATAATCCCCATCTCTGCACATGAAATGACTCAGAAAATTTTCTTTCTTTTTTTTTTTGGCTTTTTAGGGCCGCACCTGTGGCATATGGAAGTTCCCAGGCTAGGGGTCGAATAGGAGCTACGGCTACCGGCCTATGGCACAGCCACAGCCACAGCCACGTGGGATCTGAGCTGTGGCTGCGACCTACACCACAGCTCACGGCAACACCAGATCCTTAACCCATTGAGTGAGGCCAGGGATCGAACCCGCAACCTCACGGTTCCTAGTCAGATTTGTTCAACTCCATGACCCAGAAAATTAAACGGACAGACCAAAAAAAAAAAAAAAATCACAGGTGAATTTTATTCATAATGCTGCTTATTATAAGCACATATTTGTTTTGTTTTGGGGGAGGAGAGGACACTAAAAACAGGGAACTCATTCGTTGGGCATCTTCAGAAATTAGAAAGAAGAGTGGTTCCCAAAAGTCTGGAGGATGTGACTAGGAACAAAGAAAATTGTGGCTGAGGACAGCAGTATAAACCAGACTGTCAGATGATGGGGTCTGAGGTAAGTGGTCTCTTAGGAACTTGGTGAAGAGAATGTAGCCCGAGTTAAAGCAGTGAATTCACCTATGGTGGATTAGCCATTATGGGCATCAAGCGAGAGACTGCCCTTCCTGAAAAAGTTTGGAACCTACAAAACTCCTACCCAACCCAACTACCCAACTAAGGCTGGCACTCAATTGTAATGGAGAATGTGGGAAACCTACTTGATGGTACCACAATGTGTCTGGAGAAGGACCACGGACAGGAAGGGTCCGATCAGCCATGAAAACAGAGAAGAATGGAGAGCTGCTGAGGCCACAGGTGCGGGGCTTTTTCCAGCATCATCTGGGCTTAGCTGAACCCTACAGCGCCCTTGGCTCATGCTTCCCTCCAGGGCATGAGGAGGCCTCAAACTGTGTCTGCAAGACCCTTCATGAGAACAACTAGCTCCTCTTCTTTTCATCCCTTGCTCTCTCAGAAAGTACCACATAAATGTGCTTTCCTGTAGAATCTGGCTTCTAAAGAAGCAAGCCCACGGGGAGCAAATGCCCAGGGCAGGCAGACCCGTGTGTCCCAGACAGGCTGACATTTCAGTTCTTGTTGCGATTAGTAAGCTGGCAGCCTGCTCCCCGGGTAAGTCTCGGAGTTTGCAAAGGCGAGCCTGCATCCCAATCCCAGGCATCCTTAGAGCTTTTTGATGGCAGGTTTCTGTGTCCCTGAGGCTAAAGCAGACCCTCCACTGTAGGGCATTCACTAGGGAAACACCTCTGGGCATCTTAGCCACGCCCCGGTTCTCAGCACGGTGCAAACTCAAAAGAGCCCCCCTTACCGCTACATACTAGAAAAGTACCATTTTCTGGTGACTTCAGTGGTTTCTCTTAAAAGACCTGGATCCTGAGAGTTGCTTAAAATGCTTTCTTTCAGAAACATCATCTTTCAGAATATCTGCTCTATTTTTTTTTAATGACAGTAAGATGTCATTTCTGTAGTTCAGAGAGTCCAAGTTCCCCGTTTTCCTCCAGTCATGATGACAGAGCAGGCACGCTGCTTCATCAGAGCTCGCAGACTATTTCATCTTTCCCTTCTGATCTTCAATTCTTTTGTCCAGGCTCAAAATAAACAGGCAGCCATTGAATCTAGGTTTTCTCATAAGGAGCTTACGTAATTGCTCTCAAATCTGCACCAAGAGAGATGGACTGGGTGCTCTCCGGGAATTTCTTGAGGCAAAGCCCCCAAGCCTTTGCCATCATGAAGAGAGAATCTGCTGAGCTCTCTCAAGAAAGAGCTCCAAGCTCCCGATCCCTCCCACTCGGCTTATCAGACACAACTTAGAATAGATTTATAAGGAGATCCTGCTGAATAGCATTGAGAACTATGTCTAGATACTCATGTTGCAACAGAAGAAAGGGTGGGGGAAAAACTGTAATTGTAATGTATACATGTAAGGATAACCTGACCCCCTTGCTGTACAGTGGGAAAATAAAAAAAAAAAATTAAAAAAATTAAAAATTTAAAAAAAAAAAGAAAGAGCTCCAGGAGTGCCACAAGGCTTTGGACTAAGCACCCAAATCTGTGCCCCGGTAGACAATATGCCAGCCTCATCAGAACGCTTCCGTGATGCCTACTGCTATTTGCTGCTGATCATTACGGACCATCCTCTTTTCTGGGTGAATGACTGCAACCCCAGCCACTGGCAAGACAAGACGACATCTGCTGAAGCCGATGGCAAAATAAGGTTGCAGTCTCTGTCACTCACACAGCGTGTTCGTGTTAATGATTCTAATCATCCTCACGCAGTCAATTCGGCACACAACAGACCCCTCTCCAGTCACGCTGTCCCCAACTCACCCATACCCTGGGTGCAGTAATAAAGGCTGGCAGAACAACCAATGCCAAGCACGTTAGTTGGCTTTATAGGCCAGAGGGAATGAAAAGGATGTAATAGTTTGAATCTTCTGAAAGCTAAATGTCACATTATACAATCACTTCTCAGCTGTAGGTGTTACTCTGTTTGACAGGTATAACTACTGTTTCCCTAAAATTGAGTTTTCTGCTTCTTAGGAACAAGGTTAAAAGACCCATCAAAGAGAGAGTGGCTGCTGGTCTGGGGTGGGAGAGATGCCCACGGGCTGCAAAGAGCGTGCATGCCTCAGTGAGCAACCAGCCGAGGCCACTCATCACTGACAACTTCACTCTCTCAGTGGGAGTCCTCCGGTAACATCTTATGCAACAGAGCAGAGCTTCTAGAAAAGTATGCCATGGAGCCTCTCACTCGAGTGAATTTATCACCCCACGAAAATACGACTGGGGACTAGAAGGCAAGGTGCCGCAATGTAGGCAAGCACAGACTTTGCCCATTTGGTGAAGGAATTATCCAGATTTTACCCTCGCCTGCATGATCTTACCACCTCGGTCAGAGCCAAGAAGGCTGGACCTGTCTGGAAGGATGGTGCGCTTGCTAAAATCCCTCAGCCAAAGGGCGAGGCGTCACCACGGAGGTCTTGCATCCAAATGATTCGGATGTGAACACTTTTTACCAGGTTCGCAAAGACTGGGGAGAAGGTTGAAGTGAGCAGTCTGGGTGGCTCCCTGCCATCCATTCTAAGCCCATAAGGGCAGTGCCTGTTAGGTGCCCTCTTCACTTCCCAGTTACCAGCATGGCAGCCAGCCCACTGACGCCACCCAACAGAGTGAGTGAGGGAAACAACATATACCACCACTGCCAGGCAGCAGATCCTCCCCAAATATGCAAAATGACATGAAGATTATGCCATCTTATACTCACTTGTCTCTATGAATGCACATTATAAAGCGCTAGATTTCTTTTTAGTCATCAAAGTTCTTAAGATGCATTTGAATTCCCAGGGAAGTTCACCAAGACACCAAGATAACTGCGGTGATTTGATGAACTAAAGTCAGATTTCTATCATTCCCGCACCATTTTATTTTTATTTTTATTTTGTCTTTCTGCTGTTTCTAGGGCTGCTCCTGTGGCATATGGAGGTTCCCAGGCTAGGGGTCCAATCGGAGCTGCAGCCGCCAGCCTACACCACAGCCACAGCAACATGGGATCCGAGCCGCGTCTGCGACTTACACCACAGCCCACGGCAACGCCAGATCCTTAACCCACTGAGCAAGGCCAGGGATGGAACCCGCAACCTCATGGTTCCTAGTTGGATTCGTTAACTGCTGCGCCACGACGGGAACTCCCCCTCCTCCTCCCCACCCCCCGCACAATTTTAGCTGGACTCTCCCCACACGTGTGCTAATAGCAATTACAAAGGCTGGAATAGTTAACATGTATGGAGTGTTCTCAAAGGACCAGGCCCTGTGCTAAGGAATTCAGATGCATCATCCCAGTTAATCTTCTCCGCAGTTTAACAAGGTCAGTGTGATTATTCTTGCAATTTTATAGATGAGAATACAGTCATCACTCAGCATTCGTGGGAGATTGGGTCTAGGACCCCCTACAGAGAGCAAACTCCGCAGATGCTCAAGTTCTTCATATAAAATGTGATAGTGTTTGCATATAACCTATGCACAGTCTCCCCTATACTTTAAGTCATCTCTCGATTACTTATAATACCTAATACAATGTAAATGCCACATAAATGGTTATGAATACAGTGTAAACGCTATGTCAATAGTTGTCATTGCACAGTGATTTGGAGAAATTCAAGCTTTACCTTTAGGAACTTTCTGAAATTTATTTTTTTAACATTTTGGATCCAAGGTTGACTGAATCCACAGATGCAGAACCTGCAGGCACAGAGGGCTGAGTAAACTGAGGATACACTCCGTGAGGTGAACTTGGACATGAAGTGACAGGGCCGGAATTCAAGTCCAAGTCTATTCAAGGCTGCAGTGTAGAGTCACAATCACTACACTCTATAAATGTTTGCCAAACGTCATTCCTGTGTCTTACTGTTTTAAACCATTTACTATACAGTCATCATTAAGTGTTAGTGTCTGTTTTTCTCGGGGATAAATTCTGTCAAATGACAACCCACCACTGCAATCACTGTCAATAAAAATGGCTTTAATGGAAAAAATAAAAGTCATTAAAAAATGGCTCAAATGATTCTGCTTGGTGGAAAATGTCCTTATTGAATGGTGACCGCTTCTTTGTTCTGCAAATTTATTCGCCTCCTAATATATGGTTGGAAATAAGAAGGCAGGGTTGGCATGTCTTAGAGAACTGCATCTACACTGGAGCTTCCCAAACTGTAATGCGTAAACAGATCACCTACGGATCCTGATAAAATGCAGGTTCTGATGCTTCAGATCTAGGGTTGGGGGTCCCAGCATTTCTAACAAGCTCCAGGTGATGCTGACAAAGTGTGGTCCAAGGATAAGCAGTAAGTCTCAATGATCTCGAAAATACTGGGAAGCAGAATCTAGATTCTCCGAAACAAACTTGATTCTTAGAATAACAGATGTGGAAAAGAACATCATTCAGCTAAACAATAAAAGAAAGCAAGCTATTAAAAAGCCTAAAAGCTGTGGCCCTTGGCTTCAAACTAATCTAAGGAGCTACAGGCAATAATCTTGGTAGGTACCGACACTATCTAGTGCCGTGAACAATCATATCCGTTCATCTAAGTAGTGTATACACCATCATTGCTCTTTAGTATCCCTGGCAACCAGTCCACAAGTATTGCAGCTACCTTTCCTAAACCTCTACTCCGTGGGAATGACGATGGGTCAAGGTCAGGTTCACAGTCCAGCAGTAAAGCCCCCCTGGGCATGAAGAGAGTGCAGGTGGGGACAGGTGGGCAGAAGTCATGTGAAAGCCTGAGCAAAGAGCCCTGAGGTACAGAACAGGTTGGAAAAGAGCAAATCACTGCCCCTTTAGAATGTAAAGTGCTTCTAACTTGTTGAAAGGTCTTGTTACATCATCATCATCAGAGAAACAATATACCTGGAGTGAGGCAAACAAAGATGGACTGGTTCATTTAAACCACAGCATTATAAACTGGGTTCCCACAAAGAAAGAAAGCACGGATCAGAGGTGTATAGGTGTGTATGTGTGTGAGTGTGTGTATGTTTGTACGTATATGGACATGTATACACATGCATGCCCACACACACACACACACACACACACGAGTTAGGAAGATTAGCAGGCTTCACTCTGCATCCTCAGCTTAACAATGTGCTTTGTAGCCACTTCCACAATAGTGGCCACTTCACCACCCCAAGGACATGCTATGCAGGATGCAGGCCTTCCCCTTACCAATGGAACACCCAATGTTCTTGCCATTTATTTGGGTGCCAGGTACTGCACCAAATGCTTCTCACACATTATCTTGTTTATTCATGTAACAACCCTAGAATAAGGCTCACTGATGAGGAAACGGAGGCTTGCGGAAGTCAGTGGACTTGTTCATACACACCAGGGATGGGGCAGCCAAGGGCTCAGAACTTGGGTCCAAACTAAAACGCCAGGGCTCTTCAACCACCAACTTCCCCCACCCCACGTTCCGAGCCCCGTCTCGGAAACCACAACTGTGACAGCACGTGGCTTACTGAGATTCAAGCCATGGAAACTTACATTCCCCTCCTTTTCAAAGTCGGGTGGAAGTAACTTCACGAAGTTATCAGGGAACACGCCTCGTCTGCCGTTGAGCTCTCCTTCCCACCAGCCTACGTCGATGCAGTCCTGGGAAAGAGGAGAGTGGAGCGTGAGAAACGGGGTCCATAAGCACCCTACGGAGAGGTCTGACATCCTTTCTAGAGAACGGAGGCCTTGTCCTTGAGGCCACCACCATCAATGGTTTTACTAAGACGAAATCAGCACAAACCCCAAAGTCAGATGGGAGAATAAGCTTAAGTGTGCTAGAGCTGCCAGCAATGACTCAAAACTCAGGGCTACTTTTATTTTATTTATTTATTTATTTATTTATTGTCTTTTTAGGGCCGCACCCGCGCCATATGGAGGTTCCCAGGCTAAGGGTCCAATCAGAGCTGTAGCTGCCGGCCTACACCACAGCTCATGGCAATGCCGGATCCTTAACCCACTGAGCAAGGCCAGGGATCGAACCCGAGTCCTCAAAGATGGTAATCGGGGTTCGTTAACCTCTGAGCCATGACAGGAACTCCAGGGCTGCTTTTAGATGCACTGGATCAGTAAGATCTTTCTCCCCCCCTCCAAGATAGGAGAATATGTATTTTCTTCATTTTAATTTTACTGAAATAAAATTATTTCATTAACTGCAAAAGGGGTTTAGAAAACATGATATGCACAAGTGTTCTCTTTGATTAGCCTGTCACAAAGCTTGTCGAAATTAAGAAGGGCTTTGCGACAGTCACCCAAGCATAAGAAAAATCACAACCTATGTAAGCTCATTAATGTACCTTCTCCTTTCCATGCTGATGGGGCACAGCTGTCATCACAAAAAGCTCTTCCCCCACTTTACAGAACTGAATGTTTGCTTACTAAATGCATGAATACATTTATTCATTCTTCCAGAGCAAAACTGCTTGCTTTTGAATAATCTCGATTCTGTTCATTCAGCTGCCCAACGTGCACTGAGCACCTACTCTGGGCCAAGTGCTAGGGAGAGTGCAAGAGCTCAGCCTTGGCAAAGGTCCATCCTGAGCCTCATGGCCTCACGGTTTGTCCAGGTCCTCAGTCTCATGCCACAGAACCACTTCCAGTTTTCCCCGTGTCCTACGGGTTGCTCTAGTTTGGTAATACATCTTGGATTTGCCCTGTGGGTCCAATTCCATTTCTAACCGAACCCAATCCCAGATGCATCTAGCCTGCTGTAAACCTCTTCACTCAGGCACTTCTTCCTTCCCAGTGTATGTACAATACACACAGCACTGTTAAGTATACATCCTTGAGCAAAAACCCAATTCTGAGACTCTGATCAACAGCTTCCAGCTAAAGCCTGAAATGAGTGAAGGCTTTCCAAAAAAAAAAAAAAAAATGCTGGTAACACAGAGGACCTTTAAAATAAATGCTCAAGCAAGTGAGCAATTCCTGCTCAGGGCCTATGGAGACAAACTGATGGTCTTCCACAAGAACAGTGGGGTTGGGGAAGGGGCCGGGAGGGCTCAAGAAGTAGATGTGCAGGTGGCCCAGGGCCTGGCGATACGCCCCTAGTGGGCCATGGCTTATGTGACTCACGTGTGCCTTGCTGGAGCATCCATTCCAGCAAAGTGAGAAACACATCTGAGTGTGTTACCATTACACCCCCGCCCACTGGACCATAACTGATAAAATAAGTATTTGTGGCATCAATGAAGACTTTCTAACCTGACTTCTGTGATCTTCTGCAGTCCAAGACTGCATTACTACAGGGCGAGATGGCCTCTACCTCAACCTGTGAGGATTCTGCCTACGTTAACACAGGGTTCACCTCATCGCTTTCTCTTCCCCCAGTGGAATCTGTCACCAGGACAGAGTGACCCTTTAGAAGAGAACGTGGGTTTGGGAAAAGGGTCCTTGATCATACTGTAAGTTCCAGCCCCAGCCAACACTAAAAAACAAACACGTGAAGCATCAAAGTTCAGATCTACCCAGTACAAAGCCAGGTTCAAAAGGGTTACAACATAAAAGAATGCTTGTCTTTCTTGGAAAATGACAATGAGAAATCATGGAAGTATTCCGGTCCTGCTCACATCATATCACCTCCTCAACAATCTAGCATCTGTCCCTAAAGAAAGAGATTCACAAACAGGGGTGGTGGCGGCAGAATGTGATGGCTTCTGAGGTTCTTCCAACCCTGAGAAACTATCATGTCATCAACAACAGTGGGAAAACTTACAAAGGAGTTCAGGCGGAATTTCTTTACTCCTAATCCTTAGAAATTAAGTCGTTCAAACAAGAGCCTCTGTTTCTGAGGAAATACCTGGCATAATTTTTTTCCTCCTTTTTTTTTTTTGGACACATCCTTCTCATCTTCAAAACTCAACTTGAAGATCACATTTAGGAAAGTGACTAATGAAACCTTTATCTTTTCCCAAACACTGAGAACTGTGTTAATCTGCATTTCACGACATTCCATTCAACAAATATCTATTAAATCTAAAATATATTTAAGTTCATTCTGTAGGCACCAAACATTAAACATGCAAAAGAACACGATCCCTAATTCCAGGGAGCCTAGAGATTTGTGTGAAACACACACGTGTGCGTGCACACACACGTCCTCTTTTTATTTTTAGCTATTTCAAGGCTGCACTCATGGCATATGGAGGTTGCCAGGCTAGGGGTTGAATCGGAGCTGTAGCCGCCGGCCTACACCACAGCCACAGCCACGCCAGATCCGAGCTGCATCTGCGACCTATACCATAGCTCACAGCAACGCCGGATCCTTAACCCACTGAGCGAGGCCAGGGATCAAAGTTGCATGCTCATGGATCCTAGTGGGGTTCGTTAACAACTGAGCCACAAAGGGGACTCCTACCAGGTCCTTTTTTGACAACAGATCTCCACCAAGAGTTCCAATACCGAGGAATCATTAACAGCTTTACAAATAATCTTAAATCTTTTCATGTGTGAAGGGTTTGCTTCTGTGAGCACTGCTCTCCACATCCATTTCAGATCATCCGATACAGAACTATGTCCATACAAGGCACTCAAATATTATTTAGTGCTGTATTTTAAAAAAGGCTTTCTTTCAAACTTTCTAAATGGTACAAATCCATGTTACCCATTACCCTTACACAAGCAGTAACCCCAGAACCACTGCAATGAAGCCTTCTGCTTCATCCATGAGAAAAACAAGCAAGAAAATTTTAATAAGCAAAAGCCTATCCAGCTTAACTTTAGAACTTACAGACGCCTACAGGGGAAAACAGTGCAGATGACATTATATTTATGACACTTCCCATCAGTGGTGAATAGCTCGGATGGCTCATTTATGTTCTGCTTTTTAAAGAAAACATTAACAGTGCTAATCATTGCAGGATTCGAGGTAAAAGAGGAAAAGCATGAAGGTAGAACACAATATGTCTAATTGTTCCGACTGGTATAAGAACAAGTACAAGGCTCAGAGATGAAATTAAGTACCTTCGAAAAAGAAAACTGCCCTTGTGACTTAGAAGACTAAGGAAAGTGAAAAGGGAGTCTGCTGCAGGACAGAAAATAGCCGCAGGGTCAAGATGCCTCAAGTGGGACAGAGATTTAGAGAAGTGAGACTTTTTCCCCCCCTAGCAAGAGAAGCTAATTTAAGGGAAACAGGACAAATTTTGACAGTAAAATGAGAAGGGAAAATAAGTCCTCTTCAACAAACCAGACAAAAGAACCGGCTTTTGGTGGCAGAGATGAAGAGAGAATTATTTCTATGAGGGCTCCGCTTCCCTAAGTGTAAAAGAGCAGTTGATTCAATTTATTTAATGAGGACCTAAAACATGCAGAACAGGAGAGGAATTCAGGGGAAAAAAGACAATCATCGTGTCCTTCTGGGGCTGCCTAGCTCAGAGCCTAGTGGGAGAGGCAGACGCGGTGGATCAATATGGCACAGAAACACCGGCTGGAGTGCTAGGCTGGACTGAAAACAAGTGGGACCAAGAGAAAGGGCAGAACAAGGGCGAGAATCAAGACAATGGGAAAGGCGAAGGGTGGGATGACCAAATGTGAAAGCAGGGAGGAGGGAGAGTGGGTAGCTGGAGTCCTGGAAAAGAATATTCAAGAATGGGCATTTATAGCGAAGGCAATGCCTGGTTCCCAGGAGGCTCCCAACCAACCTCTGCCAAAGAGCCAGGGATGTGAGGTGAGGCAAGATGGCACCCATGGGTGACGGGGCAAAATGGAGGTCAACGACTTCTGAGGCCAGAATGTCATCAGGGTGGAGGGGATGTCCCCAAGGCAGGAGGTGGGTAAGGGCAGGAAAGAGGCCGTAGCTGAGCACCAAGGAGAGAGGCTGTGTGGTCAAAATGCTGGAAGATTTTAGAGTGACCATGGAATGTATTTCTAAACCAAGGATACTATTAATAACTACACCGCAGGCCTATCTAGCATGACCCAAGAAGACAGCCACTCTAGTGGATTCTGAGGTTCCAATAAGGATGAGGAAAGGGCAGTTTGTGCAGGTGAGGGGACGGTCTTTAAATGAGGTGGGAATTTGCAGCGGGCAAGCAGAAAAGATCAGCATGTGGATGAAAGCTGCCAGAACGCTGATGATTACAAATAAGATCTATTCGCATGCAAGCAGAGGAAAGTAGACCTCGACCCTTATCACGAGTCAAAGAGTATGGAAAGAATTCTATTTCTGAACTAGAATGTTCACTCTTCTATGATTCAGTTGTCAGAGTGGTTTCTCTATGCCTCATCACCAGGCAGGTATCAGAGTAAAATAGAGTTGTCCTTACGAAATGCAAATGATGCTGTTTCCGTTTAAGGAATGAATACACAGAGCCTTAGGTGTGCTGTCTTCCAACCTCTATGTCTGCATTATCTCAGGTGAGCCAAGATAGCGCAGAGAAAGGAGGAAGAGAGTGAACTTGGGCTCTCTGAGACTCAAGTGGTCCTTAGTGGTAAAAACTCCGGGTCTCAGTTTCTTGATGCACAGGAAAAGATGTTTGGAGTATAAAGAGCAACACAATTGCTGCTGCTGCTGGTTGTCATTACTATGATTCTAGGGGCGGGTCCCAGAGATGCTGAGGGATCACAAGGCTAGGAAAGCGTCTTAATTAAGCACACATGCATCTGTCATGTGACTCAGAGCCGTCATCCAGTGAAACCCCTTGGCAGCAGCTCACACACTTGGAGGGCCCAGGGTGTGTCTGAGGAGGGAGGCTGGCCCAGACCTCAGTGTCTCAATGTCATGCCTTAATTTGCTCCATCCTGCTAGAGGGGCCCTGGGGAGTGTGGCAGGAGCACTCCACCACTTCACATGGCTCTCATGTCAGGGACCATCTGAGAACCACTCCCTGACATCCAACCTGTCGGCGTGACTCGGCTGTGTCTGTCTCTCATCTAGGCACCTTGGATCTTTAGAAAAGATAAACTTGCAGAGTTCCCATTGTGGCCCAGCAGAAACAAATCCGACTGGGAACCATGAAGTTGCAGGTTTGATCCCTGGCCTCGCTCAGTGGGTTAAGGATCTAGCGTTGCCGTGAGCTGTGGTGTAGGCTGCAGACGTGGCTCGGATCTGGCGTTGCTGTGGCGCAGGCTGGCAGCAACAGCTCCGATTGGACCCCTTAGCCTGGGAACCTCCATATGCTGCTGGTGCGGCCCTAAAAAAAAAAAAAAAAGAAAAGAAAGAAAAAAGAAGATAAACTTGCCATCTGGCTTGTAAATTGTAAAATCTGGCCACACTTCATTTGGGGCTCCATTTTGTCAAGAGTGCAAAGCACATCTTAGACCAGCGTCTCTCTCAAAGCTGGGTGCCTATTTGAGAATCACTTGGGGCTACGTCCCACACCAATTAAGTCACAATTCCTGGGGGGTGAGACCGAGAAATCAGTGCTTTCTAAAGGTTCCTAGGTCCTTCCAACGTGCTGACTGAGAACCAATGACTCAGACCAGTGCTTCTCAAATGCTAATGTGCATACTATCCACATATAGCAGGGATCTTGTGAACATGTCAAGTCCAATTCAACAGGTCTGGGGCTGGTCAGAAATTCAGCAGTTCACACAGGTTCCCAGGTGCTGCCAGTGCTGCTGGACCACATTTCGAGCATCGAGGCTCTCAACAATGGTAAGCTCCTTGAAAACAAAGGGTCTTATCTTTATACCTCTAATGCCTACCATATTGTGCCTGGCAAGGTCTGATTATGAATATCTGTCAGCCAAATGGATGAACTGATGGATGGCCCAGTCTCCCTCCAGACTACTCATCTACTTCTCTCAATTTTCAAACATAAGAAGTGAGGTCAAGTTGAATGAGGCGGAGGCAGGTCTAGATTAACTATACAAGAAAGCACCATCTATAAAATCAGGCTCACCTGTTGGTCTGTATTGACTTTATTATTTGTTCATAACTGTGGTAACAGCTTAAAAAGTACCTTCAAGAGGTAGGTCACATTTTCTCAGACATCATCCATGTCCTCTTTGAGTTTGGACAGGAACGCACAGCTCCGGAATCACTGTATCAAGCCCCCACATGAAAAGATGAAAATGGATTCACCAGAAAAAGAAAGGTCCGCATGAAAAAAAAAGGCACTCTGCTTGGTCCCCTCTCCTGGTGGTCAGCTGTCGCCACACTTCCTAGTACCGATTTTGCAGGAATCATTCAGTGTGGCTGTTTTTCACGACCTTCTCTGACGACTGAAATATCATTCGAGGAGAACGTGAGGGTTGTACGCTTTCAGTGTGGCTGTCAAGTGAGCCTGAGTGCCCCAAGAGGGCATCACACCCTCAGCATCTCACCGGCAGTATGAAAAGTGCTGTTTAATATCTACTAATGAATGCCTCCTGCCTGGAGCTTCAGGGGGGCTGTTGAGAGGAAGCCCCACGGAAGCTGGAGCCCAGGAGCATTCAGCTCTGCCTCTGCTTGTTAACGCCTCCCCAAGAGATGCAATTATTCTGCATGGCTGGGATTTCTGCTCCAAATTTCCAACATCCCATAAGTCAGTTACTCCAGCAGGATCATCAACACCACGTGTTATGAGGGACCAGGAAAAAGAGAACTAGGGTCTCTCTCAGCATCAGAAGAAATACCTGGCAGACCAGAGTTAATGACAGCAGCCAAGGGGACTGCCCCAAGGACAAGCCCACTCAAGAAAATGTCACAGTCCAAATGCCAACATCCCGGATGAGTGAGGATTAGGCAGTCATTCACTGATTTGGGATACTGAGAGGGTGTGACCAAAAAAGAAAGCATCTACTTGTAAAAAGAAAAGGAAAATTCCAACTTTGTGTTGAGCAATAACTTAGATGCTTTGCTATGCTAACTTCTGACTTTTTCATTTTACATACTGAATAACTGGTAACAAACAATTGGCTGAGCAACACACAAAAAACAGTAACTGAGCTTCCTTTTGATCATGTCGATATTGATTCCATAACTGAAGCATGCATTGATGCCTGAGGACTACCAGAAGTGACCCCATGTCTTGTACAAGCTCACCATATCATACCTCAAGTTTTCTTCCATCTGCATACATCTGGGAATTTGTGACTGTACTGTTCCCACCAACCACGCACGCCACATTGTTGAGGGACTGAATTGTGTTGTCTTCCTTGCAAGACTGAAGTTTCATTATGGTGGGCGTGTCACTTGCAGATCAGCTTGGTTTTAGGGTTCATTTAGGGTGGGTCTAGGGTAGCGCTATTCCCACGGCTGACTTTTCTGGATTGTCAACTGGATGCCAAGTGTGTTGAGCAAAGTTTCTCTATTCCGCTTGGCCAGAACTCCAGCATCTCTCACCGCTGGTGATCTCTGGGATATCCACTCAGCTCACAGCCCACTCGCACACCCCCGTCCCCGTATTTATTTTCTGCCTGGTAGAAGCTTGCCCTATTGATGCACAGCTTAGTATCTAGACAAAGATTCAAGGGACCTCCCTACATAGAGACTTCAGTTCTTTCTTGGCACTGCTGGCTTCTCTGCAATTCCCTGCCCTGAAAATTCCAACCACCTTGGCAGCCCTGAGTCACAATCTCTGTTTCCTCTAGGCAATGAGCTCTGTGTTTGGGCTCTGGTGCCCAGTGCAGCAATTTAGAAAGTGCCCCCAGGCAAAAAGCCAGGGTTGCTGTGGAACTCACTTTAATGCTTTCCTTCTCTTAAGGATCATATCCTTATGCATTGTCTGATGCCTAAAAAAAAGCTGGTTCATGTATTTTGTCCAATTTTAAAGTTGTCTCTGGCAGGAGGGTAAGTCTAATACCCTTTACTCCACCATGGCCACAACCAGACGTTATATTCTCACTGGAAAAGATTGTTTCTTTAATTGGAATGAATTTATTTTATTCCAGATAGAATAAAACTTTAAGCTCTATCTTTAAAAGTCGGAGCTATTTCAAGGGCCAAGTCCCAAAAGGAGTCCTAGAGAAAGAATTTCTGAAATGAAGATACATACAAGGGCTTTTAATTATCCTGGAGTTTCCCTTGCTAGTCATATACATCATTTGCTAACAATGAAGGTGGAATGTTCCCTGAGGAAAAGCAGAGTCAGTGTTAAACATCTTTATACGGAAAAGTTAAATATATGCAGTAAGTTAGTGCCACCCAACATTTTCCAGATAAGGGCACATCTATAAAGTGATAATATTTTGAAGACATGCTACAGGGGGCCTGATGGTTGGGGGCCTTCGACCTGGGGGTGGGTTGTGGTGGTTCTCCCCACCTAAGGCCCTCTGCATGCATCCAGGAGAGCTGAGGGGGTCACTGTCCTATTATATAACCCGCTCAGGGCACACTGGTTAGGAAATGCTACAGAAATGACCTTTGAGTCCAGATGTCACTAAGAAATGAGAAGAAAAACTGCAACCAAATCTCAGTCCCCAGAAAGAGAACAGAGCTTTCACGGGCCTGAAGAAAGGCAGGCAGGCAGGCAGGACGCAGGAAGGCCCGAGGGGACTTTAATAGGAGACAACCCAGAGCAGAAGCCCAAAGGCCTCAGTGTTCACAGAGTGTTTCCCTCTAAGAAAAAGATGCTTCTATCTGGAGCCTTGACAGGGAGCGGCACCCGACAGATGCTGCCATACTGGCCCAACTCCAGGGTCATCAGTCACTTTGGGCATCTCCTGGAGCTATGGGACATAGCTGTATAGTTTGTCACAACAAATACACAAGAACTGCTTACTGAGTTCATTATTGATTTGCAGCTTATACAATCTTAAGTTGCAGGAAATGTTTATGCTTTCAGCCTTTTTCTCCCTAATAGTAGAATGAAAGATTTTCTA
This sequence comes from Sus scrofa, assembly GCF_054392235.1. Classification (NCBI taxonomy): domain Eukaryota; kingdom Metazoa; phylum Chordata; class Mammalia; order Artiodactyla; family Suidae; genus Sus; species Sus scrofa. The sequence goes on from NC_139401.1 coordinate 19,615,366, forward strand.
CCCCCATACGTCTGCTTCAAAAATCAGTAACCATGAGAAAAGCTGTTTGCAAAGAGGGCCTTTCCTCTGAAACCTGGCTTTAAGAATGATCAGAGAGGGAATTCCCTGGTGGCCTAGCGATTTGGCGTTGTCACTGCTGTGTCTTGGGATTGATCCCTGGCCCAGAAATTTCCACGTGCCCTGCGTGCGGCCAAAAAAGAAGAATGATCAGAAATATTAACACATGACGGCGGAGGGCACGTGAACAAGCCATACACACAAAACGCAAATCCTAAAGGTAGCACTTTTGCATTCTGTCCATTTACATATAACCAAGCATGTCAAATTATGTAAGAGTATTTTTCCATAAAAACTTCTCATTTTCTACCTGTTAACATCATTTATATTGAGAGGACCGCTTACTACTCAATTCTAGAAGCTGTTTCTAATGGCGCCTTCAGCTCATACAAAGCTTTTGGCTGAGGGCATAATTTCTCTCTAGGCATCCTACAGCTCAGTTTTCATTTTCACTTGTGTTTAGAGAACGATACCGATTCCGCGTCCAAATACATGCTTTTCTTTCATTAAGAGGATACTAGATGTAATAAAAAAATTGTGCTTCATTACAAAGACACTGGTGTTTATAAAGCATCTTTTATTATGTGTTAGGAGATGTTCTGAGCTCTTATACCACCTCTAAGAGACACAAAAAAGGCTGTTTGGGTGAGGGCGGGGGAGTCTCCATTTCACAAATAAGCACCAGGAAGGAACATGAAACAAAGGGCGTGGCCATGGTCACGATGAAGGTCAAGAACATCCAAGCCATTTGCAGCAGCAATTGGTAAATTCTCACCTTCTATCTCCCTTTTTTTCCGCGAGACAAATCTATGTTTCTCCTAAGTGTTTCTATTAGGAAAATTTATTCCTTGGCATAAAAACTTGTTTGGAGTCTTTTTATATACAGCAAATTTTAGCTTCTAGGCCTGAGCAGTGAGTGAAAAATACAATTCCCAGGTCAAAGCTTGGTCCTGAGGCAGCTCAGCTGAGTCAGGCCTGACTGGTGCAGTATGGCGACATTAGTGTGCCACCTTTGGGGATAAGGGGGAATCGGGGTACAGTGGTGGGGGGAAGGGAAAGGCTCTGCTATGGGAGATTCGAATCTTGCAGTACAAAGTGTATTTCCAGGAAGACTCAGACCAAAGACAAGGGCCTTGAAATTCATGCAATTATTATTCACTAAACACTGGGGCTCACATGGCCTTGGAAGAAAAACAGACCAACCAATAATATTCTGTCAACAGTATCTCTGCAGCGGAAAAAAGTTTTTTAATTTTGCCAAAGTTCCATGCAGTAGATTTTTCTTCATGGACTGTGCTTTTGGTGTCATTCTCTAACAGCTTTTTTTCTCCCATGTTTTTATAAATAACTTTTTGTCTTAAATGAAGATTTGTGGTCCATTTTGAGTTAATTCTGGCATAAAATAAATATAGGTTAGGGTTCTTTTTTTTTTTTTTTTTTTTGGCCTATGGATGTTCAATTGTACCAATACCATTTCTTGAAAAGATTATCCTCTTTTTCTTAAATTTTCTTTGCATCTTTGTTGAAAATTACTTGGCTGTATATGTATGGGTCTGTTTCTAGATACTCTATTTTAAGGGCCAGTAAAGTACAGTCCAAGGGCCAAATGGTCTGCTATCTATTTCTAAAGCGCTCAAGTGAAGGAGAGTTTTTTTACATTTTCAAATGGTTTTTAAAAATCAAAAGACTGGACATCCTATTGTGGCTCAGCAGTTAACGATCCTGACTGGTATCCATGAAGATGCAGGTTTGATCCCTGGCCTCACTCAGTGGGTTAAGGATCTGGTGTTGCTGAGGCTGTGGTGTAGGCTGGCAGCTGCAGCTCTGAATTGACCCCTAGGCTGGGAACCTCCAAATACTGCTTGTGCGGCCCTAAAAGGACAAAAAAAAAAAAAAAAAAGACTAATATTTCAAGGAATATGGCAATTATAGGAAATTCAAATTTAAGTGTCCACGAATAAAGGTGGTTTTTTTGTTTTGGGTTTTTTTTTTTTTTTTGCTTTTTAGGGCCACACTTGTGGCCTATGCAAGTTCTCAGGCTAGGGGTCAAATGAGAGCTACAGCTGCCAGCCTACACCACAGTCACAGCAACGCAGGATCCAAGCCACATCTGCAACCTACATCACAGCTCACAGCAATGCTGGATCCTTAACCCACAGAGACAGCTCACAGCAATGCTGGATCCTTAACCCACAGAGCGAGGCCAGGGATCAAACCTGGGTCCTCACGGATGCTGGTCAGATTCGTTAACCACTAAGCCACAATGGGAACCCCTACAAATAAAGTTTTATTGGCATTCAGCCGCACTCATTCATTGACACCTATGACTGCTTTTCAGAATTGAGATAGATACTGTATAGACCATAAAATATAAAATATTTACTTTCTGACCCTTCACAGGAAAAGTTTGCCAATCCCTGGTCTGGAGGATAAGGATCCCTGTATACATCTGTGCAGAATCTCTGGGGTTCTCTGAATGCTGCTATAAAAAAAAAAATAGTGTACGGTAGAAGCTTTAAATAGAACCTCTGAAAGCCCTAAGGAGGGCAGAAAAGGAATGCATTTAATAGCTAGCTACCCTTTCTAACTAGGCCTAAGATAGAAAAGCCTGAAGTAAAACTATTCTTAAAAGGATGAATTTTACTGCACTATGTAGTTAGGCATAAAATGGGGAAATTCTAATTCTAAAAGCTATTTATTTTTAATGACATTTTCTTAAATATCTCTATGAGTCATAAACCAAGAAAAAAACATTTGTAATGTGAAAGATGACAGGTTAATGTCATGAATATAAGGTATTTTTATAAAAATCAATTGGAAAATGACACATACAATTTTCAACTTGAGTAATCATTTTAAAAAATGCAAACATCCATCAGATTAGCAGAGATTAGGAAGAATGATGATATCCTGGGATGACAAGGAAAAGGAAACATTCTCACGCGCTGCTGGCGGGGGAGACTAAATGGGTACCATCTTTCAGAACGCCACTTAAATGCCTTGAAAAGGCACGGAGGCAGCAGGAGACTTAGCGATGCACCATCAGGAAATAATAACAACCGCTAACATTTATACAGAACTTACTATGAGCCCGGCATGCTAAGTGCTTGGCCTTCTTTAACTCGCTGAAACTTTCGAACCTCAGGAGGTAGGTACTGTTATCATGCCCATTTCACAGATGAGGAAACCAAGGCTCAGAAAGACTGAGCAGCTTGCCCAAGGTTACACAAGTAGCAGAAAGTCGCAGAAAGAATTATGTACACAGGGATTTACAAACAAGGTGATGGCTGCGTGCAACATGATCCAAAATAGGGAAAAACCCAGAAACAAGCCAAATGTTAAACAGGACTGTGGTACTCCATACATTAGGAGGCTAAGGAAGCACTCAACCACACGGCCCCAGATAGGCGTGAGATAATGGTGGCGAAGGGGGCTACAAAAGAGTGTGTGTGATATGATCTTATTTGTATTTTGAACTGTAATTGCATGCATGCGTGTGTGTGTGTGCGTGTGCGTGTGTGTATGACAATATATCTCAAACACTAAGAGGGGTATCTGAAGGTGGTGAGGTCACGAGTGATTTTGACTTTAATTATATTTATCCGTTTTGTTCTCATTTATTCTCTAAGAGTATTACTTACATACTTTTAAAGAATTACTTAAAAGTACATCCCATGACACTTTCCATCTCTGAAAAGTGTATTTTATTTTATTTCTTAGGGCCACACCCGAGGCATATGGAGGTTCCCAGGCTAGGGGTCTGATCAGAGCTACAACTGCCGGCCTACGACCAAGCCACAACAACTTCAGATCCGAGCCGAGTCTGCGACCTACACCACAGCTCACGGCAACGGAGGATCCTTAACCTACTGAGTGAGGCCAGGGATTGAACCTGCGTCCTCATGGATGCTGGTCAGATTCGTTTCCGCTGAGCTACAATGGAAACTCCAGAAAAGCATATTTTAGTAAAGTGCAAATGTGACTGTAAAGAGCCTTGGGATACTTTAATAAGACAGGGGCTACGTAACTGTAATAAATTACTTTCATCCTAAGAAAAGTTAAAATAAATAATGCAGGGGGAATTTCAGGGGAAGTACTGACTTGAATTTCAGGAGACCTCGATCTACCATGAAAGAACTCCAAGGCCATGGCTATCGGTGTCTTACCTTCTTCCTATCATAACTTATCATAGCAATAACTATAATTTAACTTTCATATTTCTAAAGCACTTTTGGCCACAACATCTCCCTCAATCCTCACAACAGCCCTCTCAGAGCGACACAAATAGAAAGGGCGGAAATAGAAAAGAGAAAGAATTTCTCTAATTCCTGAAGCCACCTGCACATCTTTCTGTGTGCTGCAGGAAAAAGAGTAGCCCAAGATGCTGTGGCAAGGGTTCCTAATGTCCTTGCCATTAAAGCACAGCACTCGGGAGAGAGATGACAATTAGAGCGAACAAACACAGGGTCCCTTTTGACAGTCTGAGGTAGTTTGAGGAGGCACAGAAAGCTGAGAATCTGCATCAACTGCAGACTCGTCTGTCTATGAGCTATCTCCAATCGTCAGCATTTGGCGGGGGTGGGGGGGCACTCTTTTTGACTGCCTACCGAGGCACTAAAGGGAAATTCTCTCCACCCCAAGTCTTATTTTACCGTCCTCATCTCATTTAAAACTGTGTCTCTGTGATGGCGAAGGAGCTTAGGAGCAAGAGTTTTGATCAAATGCACTTCTGGTGTCAGCAATCTTCCCACCAGTCCCGGGGGCCAGATTAAAGAGGAAGACAAAACAGCAGCCGACTGCATTCCTTGGGATTTCTAATGCTCCGAGGAGGAGATATATTGTGACTGCTGTCGCCAGTAAGGACATATGCAGTCTAACAAGACAGGCTATACTGCAAGAAATATATCCTACGACATAAATGACTCATTTGCTGAATGCCGACATTTTTCAAATGTGTGTAAACCCAGATGATCCCAGACGTATGTTTAACTTCTTCATTCACTCATAAAACACGTCCTTCTAATGGGTCTGTCAGCGTGTCATCATTTTCAGGGTGACACCTGCTCATTTACTCCTCACCCCTGGAACCGCATTTAATCCTACACTTTAGCTCAGCTAAAAGCTTCAGCGGTTCCGAGAGGAAGGGTCAAGGCCAGCAATCTGTTTAGCTGATCGGCTTTCTCCCACCAAGCTGAGGATATTTCTTTCGATTCCTAAAGCTGCTTCTCTTTGAGGAAACATCCATACTTCCTGTGGGGCGAGAGGCAAAAAAGTCTAGAAGCATTTTTCTCATGAATAAATGTTTCAATTAATGAATTAACAGGACGGAGGCAGGAAGGGAAAATAAACATTAGCACAAACAAAAGGACATATAGTCACAGAATGACTTGGGAAGGAGCTCAGAACACCTGCCTTTCTCCCTCCCTTCCTCTCCTTCTCTTCCTCCCTCCTTCCCTTCCCTCCTTTTCTCTCGCTCTTTCTTCTTTCTTTTTTCTTTTTTCATGATAATAGCAAGCAGAAAACTAAGTGTCCGCCTGGGGCCAGAAGAAAAGAAGAAGGAAAAACAGGCTGGGCGCGGGGAGAAAGCAGAAGAAAAAAGTGAGAGAGGAGGGCTCTGGGCGCAAAAAAGAACCAAGGTTAGCCCTGAGCTCATGCCTTCCTCTGCTGCTGTCATTCTCTCTCAGTAGAGGTGATGATGGAATCAGAAAGTCCTGGCTGAGCCTGATCCCAAGAGATCAGAGACACGGACACCAAAATGTCTGGAACAGACGGTTGCACGAATAGTGTGGTGATACTGTTATCCTGATAAAATAACGGTACTGTCATGCATTTAGAAAGGAAACCCCACAGGCACTCGCCCTAGGTCGAGCCAGCAACCACACGGGCCTCAGTAAGTAGATAAGAGTCACCTCTGGGAGGAATCGAGCCCCACCCACTGTAAGCATCCGACAGCCCCACAGGAAACAGGGCGGTGCAGCCCTGCCGGGCCCCACGTTCAGGGTCAGGAGACGCCTTTGCCCGGGTTCTGCCGCCGATGTGCTGTAAGTCCCTCGGGCAAGTCACTTCTGGGCTCTGGACCTCCGTTCCTCTTTGGTCATCTAGGCGGAACAGCCATTGTCTTGCCTAATTCCCAGGGCTGCTGTGAGGATGTGCTCGGGAGAGACCCGGGAGGAAAGGAGGGTGCCGACAAGTCCTGGGCTGTTGCTGCCAGGGGCCCCGCAGGGTCCTGCGCTGGGAAGCTGTGGTCCTGCAGGCCCAGCAGCTATTGTTGAGTTAAATGCTCAACTGGGAAAGGAGGGAAGAGAACACATGGAGAGAGAGATGGAGGAAGCTGGTGGGTTAGGATTCAGCCGGTCGAGGTATTTGGGATCTCTGGCTTGACACGTCCCTAAGAAAGGGCACAATTCCTGGCTGGTAGTTTTGGGTAGTGCCTCTACCTTTAGTCACTCTGCTGGGCTCTCACTTGCTCTGGAGGCGCACACATTCTCTCCCCTGAACATCAAGGCTGCCTCCTTCTCCATCCCTCCAACCCGCCCCTCCGTGACTTCAGTCAAAGTATCACCTTGCTCCGTGTTTATCGTGATGATGTCAAATAGGCTTTTAACCGTGAAGACACAGGGGGGTTCTGGCTGCTTTATTAAGGGTCCCAGAAACGGCCCCTCGGGGAGCCTCTTGATAAGAAATATCGAAGACGTTTGTTTACAAAGAGGTCACGTGGGAAGCCCTTCCTCCCAGGTTACTGGGGGCTGGGCGGAAAGGGCCGCTGCTTCAAGGCCAGTAGGCTGTCGGCCAAGGGCAGGGACGTGGTCCCTCTCTCCGCAGCTGGGCTCGCTCTGCCCCCGAGTGGCCGTGGCCGGAGCAAGGAGCGTCCTGCAATGGTGCTGCCATCACAGCTGAGCCCCGCCGACCCCACCAGGCTGCTCGGGCCTTCTCCAGGAAGGTTCTCTGGTTGGAAAGCAGAGCCGGAGGCTTCTGAACCCATTCCATCACGCTCTGAGCACCAATCAGGAAGGCAGGGAGGGGGGCGGCAGGAACGCAGACGAAGGAGCTATTTTTGAGTGACTGGAAATAAAAGCTAAACACAGGTGCATTCTGCACCCATGGAAATGTTCCCACATCCACAAGAATTCTTTATAAATAAACTAAACAAACAAACCATTCAGGTTGCCACATTTCATCCTAGTTTCCAGGGACACACACCAACAGTTCGGGCCTTGCCTGTTATTTTGGGAACTGAGGGGGGCTTATAGGCACCCGCTAAAGGTGTCTGACTCCTTCTCTAGAAAGCTATACGAAGTGACAATCTAGGGCTCAAAATGAGGGCAGCGCCTGCCCTGTGACTCCTGCCACAGCTCTGAAAAGCAGGGCAAAGGGAAACCACCTTAACTGACTCTAAAAATGAAACCGCCACCAGAATTTGGGGGTACATCGCGAACCTCTACAACAGAAGCCATCGAATTTAGAGAAGAGCAATTCTGGACGTTCATCTCAACTCACAATACATTGAAGAAGCATGTCAAAATGCATATGAGACAAACCATGGCGAAATGACTCACTGTGCATTGTGAAAAGCACACGGTCATTCTAAACCAACTTCTGGGCGATCCCTAAATTCAGAACAGGAGTCAGACTTGTCTGTAAAGCAGGATTTGACAGGCTCGGACCATCTTCCCCTCTTTCAGCAGGCACAACATTTATGGAATGATTTCTTTCCAAATGCTTGCTGAAATCTCACCCATGGCAAATTCTCACCCATTGAGAAGTCTTACCTATCTTAGGTATATTTCTCACCACTGCTAACAAGTTATATCATGGCATTCCGGCCCCAGCAGCAAACTGGGCCCACCCACAAGAGCCCCTGCATTCCCGTTTCCAAATTCAGAGAAAGAGTGAAATTGAGCTGACTGTTCCTAGGGTTACACGTACCACTGACCGGCCCCTCCCTGCAAGATGCCCTTTATACACAGCTCTTAATAAATCCTCACATAGCCCTGTGAGGGAGGCTTTAAGGTGGAGGAAACTGAGGCTCAGAGAGGTTAAATGACACGCCCCAAGACACACAGCCAGGACTGGGGGCACTGGGACTCAAACCCTGGTGTCTCTGAGCTGGGAGCCCCTGCGGCACTTGTCATTTTAACATGCCACTTGCGACAAACTGGAATGCCAGACCAAGACTGGCAGATATTTCACAGGAATAAAAATCAAAATCTGCACAAGTACAAGAGTACAAGAGACCCGATGTCACAGATCATATAAAATAATAAAAACAAATGATGGAGCCTAAGGGACTTTCGAAAAGCAACAAGCTCAAAATGGGCCCAAGCATATGATGCAGCATAAGTTAAGATTGACTGTATTTTGTGTGTGTGTGTTTCTGTGTGTGTGTGTGTGTGTGTCTGTCTGTCTGTCTGTCTGTCTTTCTTTTTAGGGCCACACCTGTGGCATACAGAAGTTCCCAGGCTAGGGGCTGAATCGCAGCTACAGCCACCGGCCTACGCCACAACCACAGCAACACCAGATCTGAGCCTCGTCTGCGACCTACACCACAGCTCACTGGCAACGCTGGATCCTTAACCCATTGGCGAGGCCAGGGATCGAACCCATGTCCTCATGGATATTAGGTTTGTAACCGGTGAGCCACAATGGGAACTCCAAGACTGAACCGTTAGCTATGGAAAATCGGCTAAGTGGGCAGGCAGAGGGCACCCCAGGCATGAGGAACACGGTCTGGGTCAAGTTCAAGAGGAGGCCGAAGCAGGAAGGGGGCAGCCTGGAAGGGTTCATGCGAGAGCAGTGACGTGAAGAAGGCCAGGAAGTCAGACTGCAGTCAGACCACCTGGCCACACATGAGGGCCTGGATATGGACGGGCTCTCACAGCGAAAGAGGGGAAAGTTACTCAAGGGCTTTGCGGGAGCGCAGGGGTTGCGTGAGCAGAGCGCTGTTATGGGCCGATAAAACAAAGGGGCCAGGGTGCTAGGGATGAAGCAGGGTGAAACGAGCTGGGGGAAGCCTCCCGCCGTTGGCCATCTCAGGACTCTCCTCCAGGGCAGGTGCTGGAGAAGGTGCTGGAGAAAGGAGAAGGGAGGAGGCCCGGGGAGGTGCAGACCAGCCTGGGCCTGGCTCGGGGGCAGGGGCCAGGAAGGCAGAATCCTTAGGTGCTGGTGCCACTGGGCTCAGGGGTGGGGCACGGCAGGACGAGTGTCAGAATGACGTGGGTGCTCTGGCCTGAGAGCACGATTAGCCTGCGAGCCAGGTCAAGGGGCCAAGGCGGCAGTGAGGATGCCCCGAGCTGGCTCTGCAATGCCATCGTCCTCCCTGTAAGCTGCTTCACAGTATCCAGAGTGATTCTAAACACGTGCCGCTAGGGGACCAGGGAAATCAGATGCAAGTCCCGGGACACTCCTGAAAGCAGCTTTCCACAGCCACCCGTTCCTTTCTCCCTGTTGTGTGGATGGGACCCTCTCTAACTAAGTAAGCGCCTCAGAAGACGCCAGTTCCTTTTACCCGAGGCTGGAAGGGAGGAATGAAACCATCGGGATGGAGGTGTTATCACACATAATCAGAGGACAGGGGCTGGAATATAAGATGTGAAGGAAGAAATAGATGTGTTTGGATAAGAGACCATCCATGGTGATTTTTTCCTTTTACCAGAACCTCAGCAAATATTATTATACATCTTGTTTTCCACTAAAACGGTGTCCCCTCCAAACAAAAACAGGAAAGTGAGCCCGCCCCTCCCCCCCGACCCCACCACTGCAAAGAATGGCAGTTATTTAATCCTCTCGTCACTTCATCATCACAGGAGAAGAGTGTTCCATCCCTTTCCCCGTGGTGGTAAAACCAGGTATTGGTGCCATTTATCAAAGCATTTGTATCATGCTTTACACGTATTCAGTGTATTTGGTTAAGGGTCTGATTTAAAATAGGAAGCGCATGGTGCCTAAGAAAGCAGCCTGGAGGGGGCTCGTAAGGGGAGGGGGACCAAGAAAGAACCGCTCCGCCTCCTGGGCAGAAAGGAATGAATGGGAAAGGCAGTGTTTCCCCTCCTCTGATTCCCTCCAGCCACCTCCAATACCTACAAAGACATACTGAAGTAAGTTTAAAGGGGAATATTTTATAGGCAAAAGGCAGGACAAGTTCTTGGGCCATCAGCAAAGCAGGGAACAGTCTGCTCTTCTAGAAAGGTACCCTAGCATTGTCTAGTAGAGCGCCAAGCTTTTGCCCTAAAATAACTGGCAAGCTCTTTAACCTCTGGGATCACTCACTGCCTGACACCTGTGGCTCAGGCTCTTAAAATCCACGATCTCCACAGCCATTTCTTAAAGGCAACTGTCCTTGATGATAAAGGTATCAAGATAAATCCTACCAATCACTTATGGACACCCTTGGGCGCGGCCATGGGCGACAGGCACCACCGCGGTCTCTTCCCTCTCAGTCATGGCCAGAGGCAGCGGGACCTAGGGCTATCTTGACCCCTTATTGTCTCACCCCTTTCTTGGCACCCACCACCCTGTCAATGCTTGCCAGCCCCGCATGAACATGGTGCAGGAAGCCATGAAGATCGTCCAGTCACACGCGCTAAGGGAATTCCACATCGCTTGCCACCCATCTAGATACAAAAATAAACGCACCTTTGCAGAGCCTAAAGACTGCTCAGCTTTTTGTCATATCTGACCATCATTAAAAACCTTATACTTGAGAGACAAGGCCACATACCCTAGGAATTACTTAAAGAATGGCTCTTTCAACCACCCACGTGGTTGCGCGCCACTGCACAAAAGCATCAGCGGTACATGGTCCAGGCGCTGTCCAGCTGTGTCCCTTTACACTGATGTTTACAGGGCTCTGCCTGTAGTGGTAATCCAATCGTCCAAACTTCTTAGCCTAAACAAGACAGGCAAACTTCTCTCAGGCACGCCACCTGTCTTTCATCTGAACAGTAAACATCCGTTAAGGCTTTTCTGCCTACGAGGCATGACCTGCCTTTGGAACACCCCTTCTTGGATACCTCAGGACACAGAGCTTTCCAGCCAGGGCTGCTGTGGAGGGTGGGCTCTCCGGTCAAGGATGCCACCTGCCGCCCGCCACCTTCCCGGTTAGCCCTGCTGGGACAGGGCCATGCAGATGTGCAGCTGGGTCCAAGGCAAACAATCTATTCCGTTTTCAAGTTCCATTCATTCACCTGGGTACAGTTACGCAAGATTCTTCCTCGGGAATTCAGAACCAGGAACACCGAGTGTTGCAAGGACTAAAACATAAGCTTGTACTAGCCAGTCAACACCCCAAAGCAGCTCACGGTTTAGAAGGCAAACAGGAACCTTTGTTTACCTTATTGATAAGAGTGACTATATCTCCTTCTTTGATTGTCAATTCATCGTCGTTCTGTGCCTCGTATGGAAAGATGACTTTGCAGTAGTCCTTGGCTGTAAGAAGAAAAGAAAACACCACCTTTAGAATGTTTTATCTCACGAGCTGGCCCAAGAAGAGATGTTCTCTGACACATCAACTTCAGAGAAAGTTGCACACTTAACAGGTAGGACAAAACTACTGCATAAAGAAAGAAGGTTCACTGGCAGAAAACTACCTGAGATGGCTCATTTTGGGCTCATGCATATTTATGCTCACTTTTCCCTCACAAATCATGTGACATCACGAAAGCCACTGACTGCTTTGCTTCTCTCTGGCAGAAAAGCAAAAAGGTTTCCTTGGTTTCAGAAAACAGCTGTGTATTTTTACATCCCTTTATTTTATATACCCTTTATTTTATATATTCTTCAGATGCATGCATAAGTAGGTGTAATCTACAAAGAGCAAAAGGATTAAATTTTGCCCTCCCTGCCTTCTTCCACACATCACTAAATCAGAAACAGGGTTATCTGTACATGTTACAAAGCCAGCATGGTACTCAAAACGATGGAAAAGACTCCGTCATGGTCTGTCTTGAGACACAGATGTGGTTGTTTGTGAACATGTCTCACCCACAAATGGCCAACAAATACTGACCAAATGTTCTTTACACACACATGTATGTGGGGTGAACTTTTCAAATAAATCCCGTGGTCTCTCTGTGGGAACCAGCCTACTCCAGAAATGGGGCCGTGTGTCAGCAAGGAAATAAACTACTTTTCACCAAAGAGAGAAAAACACGAAGGCCACACAAAATCCATTCAAATACTCTCTGAATTATATGCTTTGGAAAGGCTACCTGATATTAAACCTTCTCAATTTATACAAAAGCACCAGTTTAGAAGACAGTGAAAACATCTGTAAGATATTTGGGAAAATAAGACTTAGAAAATGGGCTGAATGACTCAGGACAGAACATAGAAAAATTCAAGAGAATTAGTGTCTACTAGGACAGATCTTTATTATTCTGTATCAAAATCAACAACCCTAGTGGCTTTGAATGGCCTTAGATATTCCCAAGGATTAGGGCAGTTCCTGCAGACAGATTATAGCCTAGCGTTGTACACATAAGTATCAATTATATTGTCCCTGGTACAATTTAGATCACTAAAATGTGGGAGGGTTTAAATTATAGCTAATGTCACATCAATCAAAAAGAGTGGTATCTAAAATCAAGGCAATAAAAAAATCTCTAATACAGACACACTGTGGTCTAGGGTTGGGATATGACAGAGCAGGGAGGAAAGGGGAGAGGAAAAAGAAGAGGGAAAGGGAGGGACTAACCTTGTTTACAGATGTTTTTGTTTTCTGACCAATGGTTTGGAGGTATCAGTTACATCCCCTAGCTAATGCTGGAGTCCTTCTGTTTTTAGGCACTCTGGGAAGCTGATGCTTTTTGCGCCTTCACTCATGCTAAGACGCACTAGTTCTAAATCCCATCAATATCAATCTGCCCAAATATTCCTAAATCCACATGGTTACCAATGTTCCATCTCTCTTAAATGAGTTATAGCAAACCTCCCAAATTCTGAATCGCCAAATGTTCTAAAGGGAGGGAAAAAGTTAAGCATCTTTAAATTGGATAATGACAGCTCCTTACCAATTTTCCTATTGACTGTGCTAGTAAAATATGACTATCCAACCTCAAAACTCACAACAACATTGAAACAAATACAGTACCATTGTTAAAGAACTGCCTTGTAGAGTCCTGGCTTTAAGAGTCATTTGTTGGATCAAAATCATGGAGATGTTTTACACAGAAGAAAAAACACCCATGGCTAACAAAGAAAAGGAATGAGTCATATTTCTACCCTTTCCCATCAAAAAAGTTAATTAAGTATGGCAGAAACTGTTGGTTAACTTCCCAGCTGCCATTCCCCACCCGCTTCCTAGTTCACAGAATCCTAATTTGTTCAGGCATTATACACAGAAATAGGGAACCCTCCCTCAGCCCTAGGGATGAACAGGCAAATAATGTTTTTTATAATCATTTTTTAAAATTGAAGTATAGTTAATGTACAATGTTGTGTTAGTTTCAGGTATATAGCAAAATGATTCAGCTTTATATACATAGATATATGTAAGATATATGTTTTATATAGATAAGATATATATATATAATATATACATTCTTTTCCATTACGTATTATTACAAGATATTGAGTATCTTGTAATAACACTGTGCTATACAGCAGGTCCTTGTTGGCTACCTATTTTATATATAGTAATGTGTATATGTTAATTTCAGACTCCCAATTTATCTCTCCCCCTCCCTACTAATTTGGTAACTGTAATTTTATTTTGTCTGTTGAGTCTCTGTTTTGTAAATAAGTTTACTTGTATCACTTTTTAGATTCCACATAGAAGTGATATCATATGGTATTTGTCTTTCTATAACTTAACATGATCATTTCTAGGTCCATCTATGTTGCTGCAGATGGCATTATTTCATTCTTTTTATGGCTGAGTAATATTCCATTGTATATATCTACCACACTTTCTTTATTCATTCATTTGTCAATAGACATTTAGCTTTCTTCCATATACTGGCTATTGTAAACAGTGATGCAGTGAACACTGGGGTGCATGCACCTTTTTTTTTTTTTTTGCTTTTTGCTTTTTAAGGGCCGCACCCACAGCATATGGAGGTTCCCAGGTTAGGGGCTGAATTGGAGCTATAGCTGCCTGGCCTACACCACAGCCATAGCTACGTGGGATCCGAACTGTGTCTGCAACCTACAACACAGCTCACGGCAACACTGGATCCTTAACCCACTGAGCAAGGCCAGGGATTGAACCCGCAACCTCATGGTTCCTAGTCAGATTTGTTTCTGCTGTGCCATGATGGGAACTCCGCATGTGTCTTTTTGAATTACGGTTTTGTCTGGATATATGCCCAGGAGTGGGATTGTCAAGTCATATGGTAGTTCTATATTTAGGTTTCTAAGGAACCTTCATACTGTTTTCCACATTGGCTACACCAATTTACATTCCTACCAACAGTGAAGGAGGGTTCCTTTTTCTCCACACCCTCTCCAGTATTGATTATTTGTAGACTTTTATTTTTTATTTTTTTTGTCTTTTTGCCATTTCTTGGGCCAGCTCCCGAGGCACATGGAGGTTCCCAGGCTAGGGGTCTAATTGGAGCCGTAGCCACCGGCCTACGCCAGAGCCACAGCAATGCAGGATCCGAGCTGCATCTGCGACCTACACCACAGCTCACAGCAACACCGGATCCTTAACCCACTGAGCAAGGCCAGGGATCAAACCCGAAACCTCATGGTTCTTAGATTCGTTAACCACTGCGCCACAATGGGAACTCCTATTTGTAGACTTTTAAATGATGGTTATTCTAACCAGTGTGAGGTGAGACCTCACTGGTTCTGATTTGCATTTCTCTAATAATTAGTGGTATTGAGCATCTTTTCATGTGCCTGGTGGCCGTTTCTATGTCTTCTGTGGAGAAATGTCAATTTAGGTCTTCTTAGGCAAATAATATTACTTTCACTCCCCTTTATTGGTGATTGATTGATAGGTGAGCATATGATCCACTTTCAGCCAATGAGATATGAAAGAAAATGTGATGGTGGGGGAGAGGGCTGTTAGATTTTGCTCCCAGATAAAAAAAGAAACATGAGGAAAATAGTTGCCCCTGCCTTTTTGCTTTTAATATTGTTTCATCCTTGTTGAAAGACAGTAGACTGTTTGGTGCTATTGCAACCATATTTCAACCATGAGAAGAAAGTCAAGAAAATCAAAGAGGAGGTAACCTTAAGCCCCGACTCTGTTGAGATGTCTGTTGAATTAACCAACTTCAGGACACTTGTCTCTGGATCTCTTGTTATCTGACTCAATAAAAACTCTATTGCTTATCATTACTTTATGGTCAGGTAGGTATTTATCACTTAAGGCTTCCTGACATGAAGGAACTCAGCAGAAGAAAGAGGACACTTCCAGTAACCCATTCTCAAAAACGTGACTACAATCTGCCTCCTCCCAACAAACTTATTCCTATATATCTTTGGCATGCCCTTTCCCCCAGCTCTTTCCTTGTTACCTCAAGACTTGGTCTGGTAGTAGGAGGTCAATAAATGACTATGGAATTGACTTGAAACAAACATAGTGAGAAAACATTTACAAGAAAGTACTAGTATGCCTTTAAATGTGTCATGGGGCCATTTTGTTTTACGCCCACAGTTTGCCTAGAAGCTAAAGGAAGGCGGTGTTCCTCTGCCTTTTTTTTTTCTTAAGGTATATGATCTATGTACCATGAAATTCACACATTTTAGTTGTACAGTTTAGAGTTCTAATAAATATATATAGTTGTGTGACCATCACCATAACCCAGTTTTAGAATACATCCATCATGTAGCTAGGCTATTTTGTATGTGAGGTATTAGATAAAACATTATCTAGAGAGTACCAATTTTAGATAAAAGGAGGAGATAATGGTGCCAGTGGCTACCATTCACCACCTCTCTCTGTGAAGCAGGTTCCCACACCATACCTTGCCCCGCTTTATATCCCCAGAACCTGACACAGCTTCCACTCAATGTTTCCTAATGATCCCCTCATAACACCTATAAAGTAGAGTAAAATCTGAGGAAGGGCAAAGTAGGAAGAGAGGATTCTGGGCTCAAAGTCAGGATAGTCAAGACTGGATTTGGTCCTATCTGGTCTTTTCCAAGCACACAATCTGAAGCAATCACTGTAGTTCTGGACCTCATGTCCCCAGGTATAAAATGAGGGGCCAGCCAAGGAGGGCCAAGAGGAGAGTTTGGTTAACTTTAATAGGGCACTTTCAGTACATTTGAAGTTATTCCAGATCTCTAATATAAAACAACAACAACAAAAGAGCTGTTCTGGTTAAACTAGAGAGTGGGGCTGGCCCATCTCCCACCCAGGTTCCCAGAAACATCCCAATGAAATACTGGAGGCATCAAGGAGCACAATGGACTACACATAAATTCCTGCCAGCTCTGACATTTTGGGGCTCTAGTCATAAGCACAAAAACTCAAAACACTGCTGACCAAATATGGCAACCATTCACCTCACACTTTAAGTTACTATGGTATATTTGAAAATAAGAATTTGTTTTCACTTTTGAGGCATGTGGGCCCTAATTCAGCAGTATTGGAAAATAAGAACATTATGTCACTTTAGATGTACCAATGGTTTTAAGATACTCAAAAATAAATTCACGTGCAAAAAATTGTATTAACTCTGAGACTATGATTTTATTTTTATACTACATGGAATCAAGCTGTTCTCTACTTTAACTCAAACTTGTAGTGAGTCACCACCACGAAAAAGATACTGTCAGTTCTTGGGCCTGTGATCTACAACACAATCAAATGACCTCCTTCCTCCCTTCACATAGAAGTGACAACTTAATGGCTGGGGAAAGGCGAGGGGAAAAGAATGACAGTGAGAAAATAAGCATCAACCAATAAGCATCAACTCGCTATGATGGAAGACTGTCATGGTGTTTCAGAGAAAGGCAAGACTACATTTAGAAGAGAGTTCACAAAAGAGGAGGCATTTGATAGGTCTTGAAAGACGAGGACAACCCAACTGAAAAATGGGCAAAAGACCTGAATAGACATTTCTCCAAAGAAGATATACAGATGGCCAACAAACACATGGAAAAAATGCTCAACATCACTGATTATCAGAGAAATGCAAATCAAAACTTCCATGAGATACCATCTCACACCAGTCAGAATGGCCATCATTAATAAGTCCACAAATAACAAATGCTGGAGAGGGTGTGGAGAAAAGGGAGCCCGCCTACACTGTTGGTGGGAATGTAAATTTGTACAACCACTGTGGAAAACAGTATGGAGGTGCCTCAGAAAACTACAGAACTACCGCATGACCCAGCAATCCCACTCCCGGGCATATATCTGGACAAAACTTTCCTTAAAAAAGACACATGCACCCGCATGTTCATTGCAGCACTATTCATAATAGCCAAGACATGTCCATCGACAGATGAATGGATTAAGATGTGATATATATACACAATGGAATACTACTCGGCCATAAAAAAAGAACAAAATAATGCCATTTGCAGCAACATGGATGGAACTAGAGACTGTCATCCTGAGTGAAGTAAGTCAGAAAGAGAAAGACAAATAACCTATGATATCACTTACACCTGGAATCTAATATACAGCACAAATAAACCCCTTCACAAAAAAGAAACTCATGGACTTAGAGAACAGACTTGTGGTTGCCAAGGGGGAGGAGGAGGGAGTGGGATGGACTGGGAGTCTGGGGTGAATAGATGAAAACTGTTGCCTTTGGAATGGATGAGCAATGAGATCCTGCTGTGTAGCACTGGGAACTATGTCTAGTCACTTACGATGGAGCATGATAATGTGAGAAAAAAGAACATATATATGTATGTGTGACTGGGTCAGTTTGCTGTACAGTAGAAAATTGACAGAACACTATAAACAAATTATAATGGAAAAAATAAAAATCATTTAAAAAAAGAAGAGGATAATAAAAATCCTTCTTGAATGTGGGAAGATTATAAATTTTAAATGAGTAGCAGACAGAAATGAGGAGAAAAGGACTGAAATTAGTTTTTTGGAGGCAGGCTTTTTTCCAGCTATTCATCAATTAGATGGATTTAATTACTCCAAGATCAAATAGGAATGAATACACAC
Source organism: Sus scrofa (assembly GCF_054392235.1). Lineage (NCBI taxonomy): Eukaryota > Metazoa > Chordata > Mammalia > Artiodactyla > Suidae > Sus > Sus scrofa. Next base: position 19,633,508 of record NC_139401.1, read on the forward strand.
ACGCATATCAAGAAATAAAGGCACAATTTATCCAGTGATTAAGATGATTTTGTCTCTATTTTTTCTTTAGAAAAGATTTAAAAATACTAATAAATTAGCATAAGAAAAATCTTAAGTCAGTTCTTTAGCTTTTTTAGTCTTAGAGTCTGTTAACAATCTGATAAAAAACAATGACTCTCTCTTTCCAGAAAAAGGGAAAAAAACACAGATACATTCAAAGGTGCAAAGAAAATGTAGTATACAATATCAGAAGGGTCAAGGACCCTGAAACGCTTGCCCAGTTCCTGATCAAAAGCCCCTTACTAAGTGATGACTGGCATTCCAATTCTAAGAAGCACCAGTAAATCCAGTCATAACTCACACACCCTCAAAAAAAAAAAAAAAACCCATTATGTCAATCTCTAAATTTCTAGAAATTTGCATAAGATTCAAAACAGGGAGATCCCCTTGTGGCTCAGTGGTTAACGGATCCAACTAGGAACCATGAGGTTGCGAGTTTCATCCCTGCCCTCGCTCAGCGGGTTAAGGATCCAGCGTTGCCGTGAGCTGTGGTGCAGGTCGCAGACGCGGCTCGGATCCCGAATTGCTGTGGCTCTGGTGTAGGCCAGCGGCTATAGCTCTGATTGGACTCCTAGCCTGGGAAACTCCATATGCTGTGGGAGTGGCTCTAGAAAAGGCAAAAAGACAAAAAAAAAAGAAAAAAAAAAGATTCAAAACAGATGGCTCAAGGAACTAAACTCACATGCCCACATCCCATGACAACCTTCAGCTGGTTTTATAATCTATTCATATAAAAAACAAATAAACAAATTTAAAATATAGCTTCACTTAAATAAAGAAGAAACTGAATAAACTTATCAGCAAAAAGAACATACATACACACACACACACTAAGAAAATAATATTAAATCTAGGATAATTCTCTGGGCTCAATTTAGGACATGAAGATCAAATGCCCATGTCTGGTAGGAAAATTTCCAGAACTTTTAGAATTGGTGGAAAGTACCAGGTCATGCCTAGAACTGGTGATTTTCTTTTCCTTTGGGACACCAGAACGAAAATATCAAGCTCAGCGGTGTCTACTTTCACCAACATCAAAATCTGAAAATTCTTTCATTAAACTGACAAATATTATCTGAGACACTACCGGTTCATAATCCCTTATCCAGAAGCCCTGGGGACAGAACTCTTCAGATCTTAGTAAGGAAACACACTGCACATACCATATGATAGGTAACATCCCCAGCTGGGGTCTGAGGCTGCACTCAACCATAAAATACATTAAAATTTTGCAGCAAATGGATGCTTCATCATCCCAAGTGGGATAAATAGAGAGTCTACCTAGATGCGTGTTAGTCCATAACAAGTTTTATCACCCAATGAGTGATAAAACCTTTTAGTTTTCTGAGCTTTTTGTATTTTGGTATTGCAGTAAGGGTGCTGACGTCTATCATGTTCTGGGGGAAAAAGAGTAAGTTAAGTAAGCCAAGTAAGTGGTTCTCAAGGAGCTTTTAAACAAGGACAGGAAATAAGGCGTGTACACACAAAGCTCTGGACAAGGCTACAAGGAGGAGAGGGTAAGAGTGATGAGTTGAGCTTAAAGCCTCAGAGATTCAGAAATGGGGAAATCACTTCCCAAAGGAGAGACTCGAGGTCCCTTCCTGGAAGACTAAAATGGCCCTGGGCCCTGCCTGTACAATGCCCTAGGGCGTTGACTGGAGGAGGAGGAAGAGGAGAAGGGAGGGGAGAGGAGGAGGGGTGTTTCCCACCCATTTCTGATGACAAGAATGATGTCCGGCACTCATTTCTTCTTTGTCTCCCCAGACCCCTGCCCTGGGAATTCCAATCACCAGGTCAGAGGTGGGACCAGGAGTCCAGCTGCTACACCAGCCCTCCTTGTGATTCCCATCAGCAGGGATGCTTCAGAAACGTGAGTCTAGGTCAGTGGTCCTCAGGCTTGAGTAGGCAAAGGCATCAGGTGGAGGGCTTGTAAAAACAGAACTCCCAAGGTTTCCGATGCCTCAGGGCTGGGGCAGGGCCTGAGGACGTGCGTCCTCAGGCCCAAGTCCCCAGGGGATGCTGATGCTGCCGGTCTGGGGACCGCATTCTGACAGCCACTGATCTAGCCACATATATGAGTCAACAGTCAGAGCCAGGAAGGAGCAAAACAACTGTGGGAACGAGGAGGGTGGACCAGTGCGGTGGCGGTGTTGAGGCAGGGGGTGCTAAGCGAGAGATTTAAGTGAGAAATGCAGTTCTGAGTAGGGGCGAGTGGGGAGGGGTGGGAACGAACACTAGGCTTGTCATTCGTTCAGTCAATATTAACTGAGTGTCCACTGTGCACCCGGGAGCAGAGATGTAGCAGGGCCCTCTGGGAGCGCACTGCAGTCTATACCAGCAGTTTGCAACTGGGGTGAGTCTACGTCCCAGGAGACACTGGCAGTGCCTGGAGACACTTGTGGTTCTGACAACCTGGGGGGAGAAGGTGGGACGTGTTACTGACATCCAGTGGGTAGAGGTCGGGAAGCTGCTAAATATCCTCCAATGGACACAGGACAGCCCCACAATGAAGAATGATCTGACCCTATTGCTCATCCATTCTAAATGGAACAATCTGCATCTGCCAACCCCAAACTCCCCGTCCATCCCACTTCCTCCCCCATCCCCCTTGGCAACCACTTATTTCTTTTTTTGGTGCAATGCTTCCAAGGTCCTCCCACAGTCTCCTCATTGCAATGAGCCCATAAACCGGACTTGGTCAGTCAAGCCTGCTTTGTCCCTGGTGTTCCTGGGCTGGAGCAGGGGCTAAAGAGGACAGAGGGTGTGTCGAGCCCCACTGAGCAACCACCGCCGACCCTTTAGAAATCCGAAAGAAGCTCGAGGGTCTTACGTTGAACGAATGTGTTCTTTTATTCTTGGGGATGGTGAACTTGGGAAAGGAGACTCGTGGCTGCTTTTACAAGACTCCGTCTGACTGAAAGCCTAGTAAACTGAAATCATGTCTAATTCTCCATCTGCTTGACCACCACTATTGCCAGTGCCCACTGAGTACACGGCACGTTCCTGGACTGTGTGGTGGGGATGTCAGGTAGAAGACACAGCCCCCACCGTGATGGACTAATGACAGCCGCAAGGCACTGTGAGTCACTATCACAGGGGACCACTCCTAAGAAGCAAGTCAAGGGACAAAGTGATCAGAAGGTGGTACAAGTGTCTGGTGCCGATGCGAGGGGAGGCGAGGCAGGGCAAGTTTAGCCTTTGCGCCCCAGTCATCTTTTATTAGGAAGCCTGACCTGCTTCTGTATAAATTCTGTCCGGGATCACTTTTTCCCTAACGCCACCTGGCTCAACTGGTTCTCTGAATCTCTAAGACTGAACTGGTGGTTTGGGAAGATGCCAAGTAACCCTTGCTCTGGGCTATTTTCCTATCCCACCGAGGCCACAAATCTGCCTCGATTGTAGTAAGAAAGAGGGGAGCTCCAGATGGGGGGGAGTTGGCGGAACCTCAGGGCGCTTCATTTATGGATATTTAGACAGTTTTCCTGTAGTTATGAAAATGATGGCAATTTCTGCTGCTCAGCATGCGTTTCAGATGAATTTCAATATCAGAAAAGCTTTACTGGGGGAGAGGAGACGATGTCAGTTGTTGAGATGTATCCTGATCAGGGGTTTCACTTTCCCTCAGAAGACACTGATCCACGAAAACGTTTGTGGAATCATCATGACTCTCACTTGTGCCATGAGCTTGTATTTCAGCATGCTAAGGTGACACCTGTATGCAAAGGGGCTTCTCGCCTATGTATCGCTGGGCAATTTTTGTTATGGGTGTGACTTCCAACCAGAAGGAAGAAGGCTGTGCTGTGCCCAAGCTCAGGGTCATTCCTAAACGTGGGTCAGCACTCTGTCCTTCTGCCTGAACTTGGATGTTGCATCAAAATCCAGAAGCAGAAAAATATCCCCAATGGAAGGGGCTTTTTGGTGGGCTAAGGTGCCTTGTGGAAGTTGGGAGAACAATTACCCCAGAATTTGCTCTTTCCAATGAAAGCCAGAGAGTGTGTGAGGGCTGAGATTACCTTGCAGCAATTCTTGCTCTAGGTTCATGAAAAACGCCTGTCAATAAACATCTTTCAAGGCTTCGCTGACAGTGCTAATTCTCCCTAACTTATCACCCACTTAGACACATATTTATACCTATGACATCCAGGCCAAATGACATCTTCTCATATTCCCACTTAATTGTCCTCATCTTCCTTTTGCCTCTCCCATCAGTTGTTCAATCCTTTGAATGCAGAAAGCTTCCACTCTGAACAATAAAGCTTTTGGAATTGGATCAGAGAGTGAAGATGCTGGGAGAAATCTTCAGGCTTCTCTCTAGGACAACCCTCTGACTTCACAGACAACGCAGACAATGGAGAGCAAGGCTGGAGAAATAGAATTATTCGCCCAAGGTCGCACAGCTAGCTAATGACAGAGCTAGTCCCAGAATCTGTGCTTCCTGACTCTCAGCCAAAACACACCACCCAGCCCTGTCAGACCACTCTATCCACAATTCATCCTCACTTTGTGAAGCGTCTAGAGATGGACAGAGTTAATAGATACTTGCACGGCTGAAGAAGGCTTGGGTCAAGTCAGGATCCTCCCCCATGCTCAAGGGAGCTGAGCCTTCGCAACTGTGTTAATATCCACGCCCAGGAAGCCCACCTTGGATCCCAGAATTCCTTTCAAACTACATAGCCCAATGCGGTGCCCACCAGGCACAGGTGGCCAGGACCACTCAGAATGTGGCTAGTCCAAGTGCAGATGTGCCACATGTGGCAAATACATGATGGACTGTGAAGACTCATATGGAAAAAGAATGATAAGATCTCATTTGATAATTTTATATGGGTTAAATGTTGAAAGGATAATGTTTTGGATATAATGAATTAAATACATTTAAATTAAGTTCACATGTTTCTTTTTTTTCCCCTTTACCTGTTTCCTTTTTTTTTTTTAATGTGGTTACTAGAAATGTCAAAAACACAGCTAACCCACTCCACATAATCCTTCCAAAAAAGACTCAAGTGTCCTGCTTGCAGACATTACAGAGGGTTAGAAAAAATATCAAGGATGTGTTCTCATCCTAAGGCAGGTCTTGAGGCCTGAGGATTAGTTACTTAAGCACGCTCTGCAGACAGTCTTGTTCTGTGCCACATCCTTACAAGCGACACTCAGGTCCCTCTTGCTCAGTCTTTCCCAAAGGCACCTCACAAGTCACCCAAGGTTCTATTTACTCTGCAGAGAACAATCTATAGGGAAGTCCTAATTCATTTCTTTTCTTTTCTTTTCTTTTTTGGAATTTTGTCTTTTTAGGGCCGCCCCCGTGGCACATGGAGGTTCCCAAGCTAGGGGAAGAATTGGAGCTACAGCTGCCGGCCTACACTGCAACCCCAGCAACGCGGGATCCAAGTCACATCTGCAACCTACACCACAGCTCATGGCAACGCCAGATCCTTAACCCACTGAGCCAGGCCAGGGATCGAACCCACATCCTCAGGGAGCTAGTTGGGTTCGCTAACTGCTGAGCCATGACGGGAACTCCTCACCTTCGTTTCTATAGAAACTCTTTCCATTAAAAATTTTTTTTCTGTTTCTCAGATTATTATTTCTGCAAACACGAGTGAGGTTGGTGAAGTCCACTGGTGGTCGCATGTCACGAGGACAGCCTGTCCCAGGGACCACATTCCAGTTACCTTTGAGGTTTGGTGCACCTTCATCTTCTCCTTCTGCCATCCCCCCACTCCAGTGATCCCAGCAACTTGCCTAATAACCTGAATCATTGACAAACTTGTCAAGAGCCATAACTACAGATGGAGCAGATGAACAGAAGGAAGGATGGGCTACTGTCCAGCGAGAGAAAATGTTATCAGAAACGGTTTAACTTTTAATTCTTGAAAAGAAGTTTCAGGACATTTCAAGAACCTTGAAGGTTTTAGTGTCTTTTTTGTGTGTGTGTCTTTTGTCTTTTTAGGGTCACACCCGCAGCATATGGAGGTTCCCAGGCTAGGGGTCCAAGTGGAGCTGTGGCTGCTGGCCTACACCACAGCTCACGGCAACTCCAGACCCTTAACCCACTGAGCAAGGCCAGGGATCGAACCTACAACCCCCATGGTTCCTAGTTGCATTTGTTTCCGCTGCGCCACAACGGGAACTCCGGGTTTTAGTGTCTAAATGTAGATTGAGCACGCTAAGCCTACAACCTGCATGAAGAAACACAGGGCTAGCTGGTCTTTAGGAACATTTACGAGCTCAGAACAGTGGTTCTCGGACTGTGAACCCTAGACCAGGAGCAGCAGCACCTGGGGATCTGTTGGAAAAGCAAAATTTCAAGCCCCACCCCAGACCTACTGACTCAGAAATTCTGGCAGTGGGGCCCAGCTCTCCCGGTAATTCTGAGATGCACTCAAGTTTGAGAACTGCTGGATTAGAGTATAAGCCTCGTGCGCTTCCTGCCTGAGTCTGGCTGTACCATGAACAGACTGAAGGCAGGCAGACCTCATGTGAATCTTCAACATTAAGACAGAGCTCTAGCAGCTGCATCTACATCATCCATGAACATATTTCTCTAAACCACAATTTGGGGCTTGGCAAGTGCCATAAATTCATTTCCTTATGTCTAAAGCACATTATCCCTTATTTGCTCTCAAAACTACCTGTTTTGCACAGGAAAAGGAGTTCCTGGTGTATTTTTCTGCAACTAAAAGAATAAATCTGGATGATTGGATTCGGAAGATGTGGTATATATACACAATGGAATACTACTCAGCCATAAAAAGGATGACATAATGCCATTTGCAGCAACATGGATGGAACTAGAGAATCTCATACTGAGTGAAATGAGCCAGAAAGACAAAGGCAAATACCATATGATATCACTTATAACTGGAATCTAATATCCAGCACAAATGAACATCTCCTCAGAAGAGAAAATCATGGACTTGGAGAAGAGACTTGTGGTTGCCTGATGGGAGGGGGAGGGAGTGGGAGGGATCGGGAGCTTGGGCTTATCAGACACAATCTAGAATAGATTTACAAGGAGATCCTGCTGAATAGCATTGAGAACTATGTCTAGATACTCATGTTGCAACAGAAGAAAGGGTGGGGGAAAAACTGTAATTGTAATGTATACATGTAAGGATAACCTGACCCCCTTGCTGTACAGTGGGAAAATAAAAAAAAAAAAAGAATAAATCTGGAGTTCCCATCATGGCTCAGTGGAAGCAAATCTGATGAGCATTCATGAGGACACAGGTTCGATCCCTGGTCTCCCTCAGTGAGTTAAGGATCCAGCATTGCTGTGAGCTGTGGTGTAGGTCACAGATGGAGCTTGGATCTGGCAATGCTGTGCCTGTGGTGGAGGCAGGAAGATATAGCTCTGATTCGACCCCTAGCCTGGGAACCTCCATATGCTGTGGGGGTGGCCCTTAAAAAAAAAAAAGAATAAACCTACGCTTGCTCTTATATTAATCATAATTACATACATATAGCTTCTCTCGATCTTTGCCTTTCCAAACTAGATTAGCAGTCTGTCCACATTATCCTCATAAGGAAATCTGAAGCTCAAAAAAAAAAAAAAAAAGTGAACTCTCTAGAAGGAACTGAAGTACTTGTGTCTGATTAGAGTACATTCAGAATGTTCCAATTATTGGAATAATGACTAAAGGAATTGGAGAGTTGCCAGAGGTAGCAAATACAAGCACAGGATGGCCAGTTACATTTGAATTTTGGATAAACAATCAATATTGTGTGGGATATACTTATTACCAAAGAATTATTCACTGTTTGACTGAATTCAGATGTAGCTGGGCATCCTGTATTTTCTCTGGCAGCTCTAGAATGGGGAACACTGACCTTTGGAAAGGTTTTGAGGAGACAGTCACCCGCATGCACTGAAAGCACTGTTGGGAACAAAATGGGCTAATATCAATACAGACGCAGGGGAGTTCCCATGGTGGCTCAGCGGAAATGAACTGGTATCCATGAGGATGTGGATTCGATCCCTGGCCTCCCTCAGTGGGTTAAGGATCTGGCACTGCTGTAGGTTGCAGACATGGCTCAGATCCCACGTTGCTGCGGCTGTGGTATAGGCCGGCCGCTGAAGAAGGTCTGATGGGACCCCTACCCTGGGAACTTCCATCTGCCACAGGTGCACCCCTAAAAATAAAAAATAAAATAAAATAAAATAAAATAAAAAGACACAGAGCCTAGAAGCCAGAGGTAAAAGAAGATTAGGGGAAGAGACTATCTGGCCCCACAGAAGAAAGACACTTATACTTAGAGAGATTCAAACAGAGGTGCTGAGGAGGCTGGCACGAAGTCAGATTTGGGAGTGCTGGCTGAGTGCTTAGGCTAAAAGATAAGGCTTCTCTGATTTGAAGACCTGTGAAGCCCTAAACTGCTTGAGCTGCCGTTCTCTAGAATACTCCTGCCTCCTGAAGTATGCAAACTGCTCTGGGTATACACGGAGAAGCCCTGGCTCTGCACATGGGAGAGGTACAAACAGCAGGCAAGCACCTGCTCCATCGAGGCGCTCTGAATGTAGCTAGTGCCCATTCCACTGGTAGGACCTAGTGAGACCTATGTGTGTGCAGTTTTTCTGATGTGCTTAAAAAAGCTATTAAGATTATGGAAGGATTTCCCTCTCTCTCTCTCTTTCTCTCCCTCCCTCTCTCTCTCTCTCTCTCTCTCTCTTTTTGTCTTTTTAGGGCCATATGGAGGCATATGGAGGTTCCCAGGCTAGGGGTCCAATTGGAGCTGTAGCCGCCGGCCTACACCACAGCCACAGCAATGCAGAATCCGAGCCACGTCTGCAACCTACGCCACAGCTCACAGCAACTCCGGATCCTTGACCCACTGAGCGAGGCCAGGCATCAAACCCCACAACCTCATGGTTCCTAGTCAGATTCGTTTCCACTGCACCACGACAGGAACTCCTAGAAGGATCTTTCAAAGGCATGTCAATGATTAGAAAACCCTTCTCTGCTTTCAATCATAAAGCAGAAGAACAAGGAAACTCACTCTTTGTCCTGCTGTCCATTTCTGTTTTTGACGAGTCTGGAGTTGCTGCAGTGGGAGGTAACTTCTTGCCAATAGTCTGAGGAGAGAAAAAGAAGATTTTTACTTATCAAGATGATTCTCTCCATTAGGCAAAGGAATTAAAAAAGCACACTTGTAAGGACGAAAGGCTTATGATTGGTCCTAAAAACCACGCACTTCCATTTCTGCACTGCTCTGTGTATTGGCCGCCGTTCTTCTATGAGGCCTCAGTGACGAAGAAGTGGGAACGCTTGGTAAAGAGGGCTTCAGCCTCATAGGCGCTCCGCATCCCTCATTCCCATTCTTCCTTGGTTCTTATTAAAGGGTTGATTACTTTCAGCAGAGAAAACAGGTCCATTTCCTGTCATTTTATGAGAAGCTGCCTATGTAAATACTTGAAAGCCCAGCACCTGGCTCAGACGAGGTGCTCAAAAGTGTCTGCGACATGGACAAATGGCAGGAAGAGGAAGGCATAAGGTGACAGAAAGAATGGAGGGATTGAGGCCCAGAAGGACAGACAGATGGGTGGGTAGATGGAAGGACAGGCAGAAGCCAGAGTGTCCAGGGCGACTGTGCCTTGCCGTGACTCCTTTAGCCATCTCGACTCAACCTGCTCTGCGGTCTGCGTAGACACACTCCGGTCCCCTAGGGCTGGTCTGTCTGTCCCCAAGGTGGAATAAGGAAGGCCGGCGGCTCTCTCTCTTCCCACCAGTCACTTTTTTAACCCTTTGAGAAAGGCCAACGCCACAGACCCTACGTATCTACCAGGTAGTTTTTAAAAAAAAATACATGAGTGTGTTTTGAGTTCTTTTTCTTCCCTTCGTTCAGAGCTAATTCTATTATTAGTCATGATTTATGAACCATCCGTAGAAAAGACTGGATACTGTCTCTTAGGACAGATAGTTCACCGAACACAGGCAAGTCAGCAGCTCAAAGCCACAGCCACGAAAAACAAGATGACAAGCAAAAGGAGGGCTCCGAAGGGGAGGTCTGTTCCCACTCTTCTCTTCTGCCATCACGTTTGGGTGACGGTGATTCATGCCTGAGCAAAACGCCAACTGATGCCCGGGAACCGGCTGTCAGAACCAAGGAGCAGCATGAACCTCCCTCCCCAGCAATGAAGAGTTTCCCCAGTGAGAATTTCGGCCCCTGGGAAAACCAAACACATCTGCCCCTGGAACACGTGAAGAGGGATGAACTGCCTGACTCCAAAACGGGCGCCGTGCAATGCTTCTTCAACGACAACTGCGTCACCCGAGTTTCCACTGTGAAAAAGTTCTTCATGCTTCCCATGCTGAAACTAACATTAAATAGGAATAAATCACCGAAAGAGGGTGAGATAAATCTAATCCCCAGCCCTTCATGAATTTTTACAAACATTTGCGACAGAAGAAAAGCCTTTACATTGTACATGCTGACATTTTTATTGAGTGCCGCGGGGCTTTGCTATATTGGATAAAAAATGAAACCTAAACTATCCCGCCCCTCCTTGGTCACTGCTAAGTACTCGAGCTAATAACACTGTGTGATTCCTAGGAAACCTCAAGGAGGAAAAAGGCTTGTTATTATTCGGCCATAAGGTCACATGAGATGAAAAACGGGTCTCAGAATTATCTTGAAAAATCAGTAACTGAGAGTCAAAATAGATGCTCTCACAGGGTCCTTCACTTTTCTGTTCCCATTTCCAAAAGCATCGCCCTCATTCTCTTTGTTTTTCCCCTTTGGGGACCAGAATAAAGCATCACGACTGTTAACTATTAACACATTAGGAAGAAGAAAACGAAAATGATTGCTACTTTAGTTATGATTGACGATAGAGAGAGAAAATCAGGAAAATACAGGGGTAAACACTGCCCAACCCTGACTTTGTTTCTATTCCTGAAAAAAAAAAAAAAAAAAAAGAGAGAGAGAGAGAAACATCCAACGGTTTGGGCTTTAAGGCAGATGCCTTACTTCCGAGAAACTTTGACAGGTTGTGTGTTTTTACGACTTACTTTTGTACTGGTAACAAAAGAAAGTGTTGCCCTCCATCTCTGATGTTCTGGTTTACCAGTCCGTCCAAGCTACCAGACAAGAAAGGCCCCCAGTTAAGTACACTGACTTCTGAACAGAAAGACCTAAGAAAGCAAAGCTTACTTTATTCCTTTTTTCTTGCTTTTCCAGACACACCGGGGGTGGTGGTGAAGCCGGTATCGCACTCACCTGCTGGGGGTGCGACACCTTATCTCCCTTTTTCTTCCTCGTGGGCCATGACTGAAGGTCTGGAGTAAGGTAAGAACCCCCCACTCCACCCCTGCTTCAGCCTGGTCTTCCAGGTGTCCCAGAGATGGAAGCTGTTCAGGCGTTTTTCTCTTTTCTAGGACTCAGACCAGAGAAGTAGAGTTCCCAGACCAGTGGCACCAGCATCACCTGGGAACTTGGTGGTAAAGCAAATTCCCAGGCCCCGCCCCAGTCTTTCTCAATCAGAAACTCCGGGGACGGAGCCGGCAGTCTCTGTCTGAACACACCCTCCAGGGGATTCCGACGCACACTCAAGGCTGCAAACCACCGACCTAGATGAAGGAGGCATTCCAGGAGCACTAAGCAGATACCTTTCCTTGGACTAACAACTCAGGCGCCTCTTCTCGTGCCTCGACAAATTATAAACCGTCTTTGTCACTCTTCTCCCTCTCTTCTCTACCTGCTTCCACCAAATCCCTTCCACCTTCTCTATCCTCAGTGACCTAAGAACTTGTCATTGCTCCTAAATGAGTCAAGTCAGAGAAGAATGGCAACGCCAGATCCTTAACCCACTGAGCGAAGCCAGGGATCAACTCCGTGTCCTCATGGATCCTAGTCGGGTTCTTCGCCAACCACTGAGCCACGACGGGAACTCCCTAAATTTATTTTTTATTAAAGTATAGTTTATTTATACTGTTGTGCCAATTTCTGCTATACAGCAAAATAACCCAGCTACATATATACATTCCTTTTCTCTTATTATCTTCCACCATGGTCTATCCCAAGAGATGAGATATAGTTCCCTATGCTATACAGTAGGACCTCATTGCTTATCCACTCTAAATGTAATAGTTTGCATCTACTAACCCCAAACTCCCAGTTCATCCCACTCCCTTCCTCCTGCCCCTTGGCAACCACAAATCTGTTCTCTATCAGAGCCCCCACTTTTAAAAAGCATGTATCATGAGGGCGATGCCTAGCTCCAGTACACGCAGAGGTCATATATAACTGAAGGTCAGCCCCAGTGCAGCTCTACGCAGAGAGAAAAATTGGGGAATCAAATCCATACATCTCTCATCTACCTTGCAGGCAGTAAAGAAGGATGCTAGGCTTGTAGCGGCCATCAAAAAGGATGCAGGATCCCCACTTGCGGCTTCCTCAGCAGAGTTCAGAGTTCCCTCCCTCCTGGGTGTCATAAAGAACATGGATTCTCCAGGACAAGCATGGGCCACAACTTAGGGGCTGTGCTGACACTGCCTGGAACACAGCTCTTTCATCTGGAAACAGGCTCCTTTTACTGAAGTTCAGGATTCTCAGGCTCTGCTCCATAGCTCAGGCCAGTGTTTTTTCTATGACTCTGTGCCATGGCTAAGGACTTCCCAATACCCATAGCCATGTCACTCTGGTCCAAACGCCACCCTCTCCCAGCTGCCAGCTGCTTGGTCTGGGAGTGAATGGACATATGGATGGCTGCATGGAGCTGAAGCTCTACAGACTATCATATCAACCTGCTTCCGAACACAGTTATCACCAAGTTTTGTCTCTCCTGTCACACCCTAAACTCCATTTAAAACCTAATTTTTAAAAATCAACAATTCAAAAATTCTTCCCTTTGAATATTCAATACCAGAAGTCCCTCTCCATTAGCTCTCTTGACCAAAGTACTAAATAAAGTTTTTGGGGCTTTTGTGCACAGTAGGAGCAACATATATACTCCTAGCCCTATAAGACCTGGTAATACAGCAGGAGGACAGATAAACCACATATGATTTCAGTTAGTCGAGCAATCATTTTTTCTTTTCTTTTCTGTGCCAAAATGAAGAAACTAATGCCTGCAGGAAAGACAATCACTGGATTCAACTCCAGTGGAATCCGGCTCCCTAATGACTAATATATCTGTTTCTCTTCCCAAATGGGGGAGCGTGAGACCGGGATCCTGCTCAAACTAGGCACAGAAATCACTCCTCTGACTTTATTCTAATTTGGATGCAAACTCTTTTTTTTTTCTTTCTTTTTTTTTCTTTTTTTTTTCTGTCTTTTGTCTTTTTAGGGCCCCACCCACGGCATGTGGAGGTTCCCAGGCTAGGGGTCTCATTGGAACTGTAGCTGCCAGCCTACGCCAGAGCCACAGCAACACTAGATCCGAGCCACATCTGCGACCTACACCACAGCTCACAGCAATGCCGGATCCTTACCCTACTGAGCGAGGCCAGGGATCGAAGTCACAATCTCACGGTTCCTAGTGAGTATTTGTTTCTGCTGCGCCACGATAGGTACTCCCTGGATGCAAACTCTTTTGAGTGGAAAAAAGTTTCCAAATATAGGACAAGACTAAGGAGAAGGGAGTTCACGTCTCATCTCCAAGTCTCACTAATACCACAGACAACTCTGGCATCACAAAGGCAACCAGGTTCGCTGGGGAGGGGGAGGGGAGAGAGAGCTCTCTGCAGCCTAGCAGGTGGTGAAGCCTCCCTGGTGGCAGACCGGGCTTTCTGATGGCTATTCCAGGAGAGGGTGATCTTCAGAGGAGCTATTCGGAGACATTACTCTATTGCTCAGACAAAGCCAAACACAAGAAAGGACTTTTCAAAAAGCTGGTAAAACACAAGATAAAGGATGGCTCTATGAAGGTATTACGTTTACTACAGTAGTATCTGAAAGGACCTTCCTTTTCTGTTCAGCACAGATTCATGAGATATCCATTCAATGTGAAGCAGCAAAGCAGATGAAGAGGCAAGAAGATGCTGAACATCGCTGCCGACAGTGAAACAGCAATGTGTTGGGTTCTCCAGAGTGGGGTGTTGAGGGGTGCTCAACCATTCAGCATGGTTATCCCAAATCCTGGTCATATACAAGAGACAGAGAGATACAGGCTACAGGAAACAGCGATGGGAAAGGAGATAAAACACTATCTGTAGATGGATCATATCCACAACCTTTCCGCCTTCCTTTACCACCCTAACTCAGAAAGATACGCCAATTGCTATTAAAACTCACTATAAACCTTTTATACGTATTCTTACGTGCTCCTTTCACGAACACCTATGACTGATGGCATTAGGAAAAGTCTTCATGCTGCTCAGCTAAGAGCAGTAAGGGCAGAGCAGAAGCCCCTTGAGCCAGCTCATATCTGAGCAGGAGAGAACTAGTAGAAAAGTGTGTCCTTACAATGGAGCCCCTGCACACTTCTAATGGGAGCCTTTTCTACTTGATGGGAAATTTACATTATCAACTGTCAATTCGCCCACCTTTGGTTGGCCAAGCTTAAACGACTTGCTATCAGCAGAGGACATGCCAAAGTAAAATACAACTCAAAATTCTAAAGATCAAATGCACAGTCCAGTAAAAGAAAAAAAATCTATTTGTAATTCTAGTCTAAGGACAGAGGTTACCTTTGAAATACCTCACATACCACTACATTTATTCTGATATCACCAAAGGGGCATGCTTCATGTAAATCTCTTTTCAACTTGGCTATAGGAAAAAACAAAATGTAAAAAGTAACCTTCTGATGATGAAACTGGGCTTAAGACTTATGGTTATTCATAGCATGTTTATTCCCCTGGTTGTCTTGAAAAGTCAATGATAATTCAAGTTATATTAAACCTCTTCGCCCAACCAGAGTTTTAAATGCCTTATCAGAGTCACAGCTGCTTTAGAAGCATCTGTTAACTCTATTACACTTGGAAGTTTAACTGCTTTTCTTCCCCTTTCTCTTCAGAAATAGTGCAGCCCTTCAGAGTAGGACTTAGATGTTAATTATTCTCTTATCTCCACAAAGTGAATGGTCAGGGAGTATGTGTTGAATGGACCAGGGAATTTGAGGATGCCACCCCCTCACCCTTTGCCCTTCCATCAGCGTCCTACCACATCGCAGCAGGTAAACGGGCCGCAGGGGGAGGGGGCGCTGTCCTCCCTGACAAACCAGATTCCTCTTGGAGCCCCACTGTCTGTCACCGTCATGTATCGGCTCTTCTAGCCTGGTCTCTGGTGACGGTACATTGTTCAAGGTGTCTTCCTAGACCTCCACTGCCCCTGCCTTCTTCCCTTGTTCTCACACACATGACCCTAACCTCCTATTAACTATCAGTCATCATAAAGAAGAAGCCAATCTCAGCAATATTTCTGGTGGACCGCTCTCTGCCTATGACTTCCAAATACTCACCCAAGCCTGCTCTCCTACACTACCTTAAGTTCTTATCTATTATGAGGAAAATTCTCTCACTTGGAGGGGTCATTATCATCCAGGTATGTGTACACACACAGAGAGTCTCTTGCTAAGAAACTGTTTTCCAAAGTGTGTTCCCAAGATGTTCCACCAACCAACCAAGCACCAAAACACCTAATGCCACAATCTGGTAAGAAACAGAATACTTGGTCCAATCCTTGTCGAAGGAGTATATTAAAGGCTCTGAAAGAGTCCTGTGGTTACTGTTTAACTTTATCCTTAACATTAGCTTGGTGTTTTCTAGACTTATTCTGAACACAGAAGTCCTACTTCCTGCGAACCTATCAGCACATCACAAGAATGAGTCATCTACAGAAGAACTGGGTGAATATCACCATCTCTGCTCCCTGAATTCTCTTGGCTCATCTTCTCTGTCTCCTAGACTCACAACATGAAACCCATCCTTGACCACTCTCTTACTGCCTCTTCCCGTATCAAACCCACCACCCAGTCCCCGCTTTCAGTGTCAATCCTTCCTCTTCAACCTCAGCCTAAAACTTTGTTACTATCATAGGAACTATTTCAACAGTTTCCTAGATGAGGATCCCATTCTCCAATTTAAGCTGCTTCATTTGATCTCCCGTAGACTCAAATTTTAATCACCCTCCACCATCGCCCCTTACTGTATCTCCTTCAAAGCACGCAGAATATATACTGCTTCTCAATTACTATTCAGGTACACTTCCAAAACCCTGAAGAAACTCGAGGGTTTACTTCCCGTTGCTGCAACCTGCCACAACTCTCAATGCCTGGCATCCTTCTCTTGTGCTCTCAAGACTAAGAGCAAACTTTCTCTGAATATAAGACACTTAATCCCATCTTAGACGCTTCCATTAGATCTTCTAGGGTTCATTCTTTTGATCTGTCCAAGAGAAACTTTAGTACCTACCATTTTAATGAACATGTATATATAAAGTCTGTTTTGTATTTGTATATTAAAGATACACGTACACACACACACACACTCTCGCTCTCTCTGAGACACATGTGTGCATTAGTACAAAGATGTACCTGAGAATTTGAACCAAATGCCAGCATTTACCATGCACTTTAACTGCTGCCAAGTTCTGATCATTTGGTTCATTTGTTTGCTTTTTGAATACCTCAGGAGACCATACCCTGAAACAACAGAAAGACCCATCCAACACATTCACAGGAGGGGTAGGATTTTCTCTTTGTGAAAGCAAAATAACTTTTTGAAGTAGTAGTAGGGGCTTTCGCTCGTGCTGGGGAAATGCAGTGTTGAAGAAGGAATCAAAACCTACTTAAGTGCTCAGTGAGGTGGACGATGTACATTCAGACAGCATTAAAATCATGGAAGGCAGCTTTCTAAACGTCTGACAGAATATGAAAATACGGTTTCTGTTTTGCCCCCACTGCTCCTGAGAGAGAGAAGCCTGCATGCTATTTTGTTGTAGGATCATCTTATTCACAGAGGATAAACAAGCCAAAGTAAATTTCCATTGCATATACTACTTTGGCGAAACACAATTGGCCATTATGCTTTAAAGAGACTATTTTCCGCTGTTATGGCAGATAAAAGGAAATCTCAAGCCTTCCTTCGACCACCAGAGAATTAGCTTTATCATTTGATTAACAATGCGATCCTTTCAGACGCATTTGGAGAAGAGTGTGCATTAGGAGGAGAGAAGGATGGTAGGGCAGGACCGACTATCACGGGGTCAGTGTGAGTTTTGTTCAAACAGTGCTTTAACGTGAAACTGGCTATACATACATGGACCAAGTCCTAATTTTCCAATAAAGTCGCTGTAGGAATTTAATTAACCATCAAAGATCCTTTCGAGATCTACATTATTTTCATTTATTCAGTCCAGGCTATTCCCCTTACTGGAATGGCACCTTCTCCTCCACTATATTTGAATCCTATCTCACTTTTAAGGTTTGACTAAAGTCCAGTTGGCTAAATGAAGCCGCTTTCAATAAGGTTTTCTACTGACGTGCAGTCCATATTTGATCATGACATTTTTATGGGTCTGAGATACTTGAGGGCAAAGCCATTGTTTTCCTTTATACGTCTAAAGGAAGGCTTGCCTCAGTCACCCTTCCTCCCTCCCTTCCCTCTTCCCTTACTCCCTCTATTCCTTTCTTTCGCTTGCTCATTCATTCACTCATTCATTCATTTATTCGGCATTCTTTTCTAGAACTACTAAGAGCCATGATCTATGCTGGAGGCTGGGTATACAAAGATCACATGGGCAGAGTCCTGGATCTTTTTTTTTCTCCTTTAAAATTATTACAATTAAAGTACAGCTGATTTACGATGTTGTGTCAGAATCCTAGATCTTTAATGAGTTTAAAGTTCAGCATTACTTGACTAATTAATGGAGCATCACAGTTTAAAGGGATAACCACTACGATAAAAGTGTGTATAGAAAATGGAGCCATTAACAATTCTACCTGGGGAAATAAGTCCCTGGCAATGATGTAGCTTGAGTTAAACTGTGAAAGGTGAGCAAGAGTTTGCCAGGTAGAAAATGGAAGAAAGAGAATTTGAGCTGAAGAGAAGCAGGAATGAAGGCAAGAATGTAAGCAGAGAATGGGTGCTTTGCAGCACAGAATGGGGCTGATGCAAAGTGGGGGATCCTAAAGTCGAGGGTGAAGGGAGGGAGAGCTGCTTGGGCCAGGAGTTCAGCGAGGTAAACCGACGCCAAAGTTACAGTTTGTGCTTTATCCTAAAGGCACCTGGTAGGAAGCAGAGGTGTGGTATGACCGCATTTTTAACTTTAAGACCAATGATCTGGGGGCACCAAGAGGGAAAAAGAAGAAAGAAAGGGGCATGTGAAAATCAAGGAGATAATTAGGAGGTTGACAGAATAATCCACCTGAGGCAGTGAAACCAAGGATGTAGAAGAGATGCCGGAAAAATATCTATTTTTTATTTTTAATTTTTTTGCTTTTTTAGGGCCGTACCCACGGCATATGGAGGTTCCCAGGCTAGGGGTCTAATCGGAGCTGCAGCTGCTGCCCACACCACAGCCACAGCAATGCGGGATTCGAGCCGCATCTGCAACCTACACCACAGCTCGCGGCAATGCCGGATCCTTAACTCACTGAGTAAGGCCAGGGATCGAACCCAGAGCCTCAGGGTTCCTAGTCGGATTCGTTTCTGCTGCGCCACGACGGGAACTCCTGGAGAAATACTTAGAGTACCAACTTTATAGTCACGACAGGGATAAATCAGTGACTGTGAACTGGTTTGAATATAGACAGAAAAATACCCAAACTCTGTTCTGTCCTTCAGTCTACTTATATGCATTCTACATAGGCACTAAGTGCTAATGGTATACAAAGAACATTACGTTCAGACCCTGACTAAAGAGGTAAAAGATAAATACAGAGGTTCAGGGAAGCACAGTAGAAAGATCTATCCTAATGTGAAGAATCACAGTGGATGTGTTTCTCAGGTCCTGATGCTGGTGTGGTGACATTAGTGAAAAAAATTAGTTGGCCTATGACAGTTTTGAACTGTTAGCTTACTGTTGAAACATCACTCTACCATTTAAAAATGAAAATGTTGGAGTGCCTGCTGTGGCCAGTGGGTTAAGAATCTGACTGCAGCGGCTTGGATCACTGCAGAGGCAGGGGTTCAATCCCTGGCCTGGCAGTGGGTTAAGGATCCAGCATTGCCACAGCTCTGGCGTAGGTTGCAGCTGCAGCTCAGATTCGCCCTCTGGCCCCAGAAACTTCTATATGCCTCAGATGTGGCCAAATAATAATAATAATAAAAACAAAAACATTTTTTTAAAAACCAGAGGCACATAAGAAGCTTTTGACACATATGAAAAAGCATCTTTCTAATCTGACGAATTTAAAGTAAACGGTTTAGTCAAATATGTCTCCAAAAATGTCTTAAGTTAGAGACAAAAATGGGCATTTTTCCTCCACAAGAGATTTCTGGAGAAGCTTTTCTGTCCTTCAGAGTAAGGAAGGGAAATAAAATAGTTCCAATCAGAAAAGAGGTAATACTTGGAGCAATGTTTTGTTGCATGGTTTTCAAGTAAAACTGCTACTTAAAAGGCTGGACAATATCATGGAATATTATTCAGCCTTAAAAAAGAAGGAAATTCTGACAGATGGCACAACATAGATGAACCCTGAGGACATTACACTAAGTGAAATACGCCAGTCACTAAAGGACAAACCCTGTGTGATTCCTCTTGTATGAGACACCTAGGGCAGTCGAATTCACAGAGACACAAAGGACAGAGGTGACAGTCAGGGGCTGGGGGCAGGAGGAATGGGGACTTGTCGGGTACGGAGTTTTGGTTTTACAAGATGAAAGGAGTTCGAGAGAGAGACAGTGATGGTTGCACAGACATGCGGATGCACTTCATGTCACTGAACTGAACACCTAATGCTTAAAATGGTCACTTTTATGGTATGCATATTTTACCACAATTTTTTTAAAAGGCCAGTGTATATTCCTCTTCTCCTCTCTATGTAGGAAGATTGAATAGAATGACAAAAAATTGCCCATGAGGCTCTGATATCCCGATATTTAGTATTCGACCACAAGATAATCAGGGGTGTAGAGAGCATGTAGTGAGGTGAATGAGAGAACAAACCCATCTTTGCCCAGAAACTCAGCTCAGTCTTCCAGGAAACACTCCTTTCACGGCTATGAAAGAGAGCTTACTGTCCCTAAAGACAACCTCTAAATCTGGCGAATGCTAAACAGCTCTGGCTTCGATCCTATAGGACTCATTCTTTAACTTCATCGACTCTGCCTCACAGATTCCCAAAGAAAAACACTTCTTTTTTTTTTCTTTTTCGGCCCTCCCATGGGACATGAAAGTTCCTGGGCCAGGAATTTAAACCGAGCCACAGCTATGACCTACACCGCAGCTGTGGCAATGCAAGACCCTTAACCTGCCGTGCCGCGGTGGGAACTTCTCATTCCTTTTTTTAAATCACCTGGGCTCCTCAACTTTACAGCAGAAGGGAAGAGAAAAGTGCAAAACAGGTTAAAGACACAAATATATGTATATAATTCCCGGGCCAGGGACTGAATCTGAGCCACAGCTGTGACCTGTGCTGGGCTGGGGATTGAACCCAGACTTCTGCAGCAACCTGAGCCACCACAGTCAGATTCTTGACTCACTGTGCCACAGTGGTAACCCCTCAATGACATTATCTTTGTATTTTCATTTAATACAAAGAATGAGTTCACATCACATATTCATTCCAAAAGGCACTTCCTAGGTATACCCAACAGTCAGGTGCACATTGCTCACCTCTTTCAGATGGAGAGTGGAATACTTAGAAAGAAGACCGCAAGGAGCTCCAAGAAGGGAGATCCTCAAAAACAGATTAAATTAAGCTCAGGCTCCTTCAGCGACCAGTTACTGAGGCTGCAGCAGCTTGGATCACTGCAGAGGCAGGGGTTCAATCCCTGGCCTGGCAGTGGGTTAAGGATCCAGCATTGAGGGGTGAACCCAAATGGCATGCCTTCCATGCACGTATCCTAGATGCCAATCTTTGGAGTCCTCTCTCACTTCCCCCTGTTGCTACTGAACTTGCTCTTAGGCTCTCGAGTGGCTCTCACCATCCTCTGCCTTGTAAGTACGGCTACTTACGGATACGTCTGTTTGACTGAGACTGAAAGCACTGCAGGGCAAGGACTGTGTCTTGGTGATCTTTGTATGCTTTGATGTGCCTTGCATCCTGGAGGCACTCAATATCCAGACTTTATTTCAGTCAGCAATAAATTCAACATTCACCAAAACGCTTAGATTTATAAAGAAAGTACTGTGTGCGGTGCATTTTCTAGGTGCTAGGGATATAACAATGGAACAAATCTACCTGTTTCCCCTTTCCTGACAGCGTCTGGTGCTAGGAGGGGATTCATATGAAGCAGGAATCCTCTCTAAGATCAGACCTGCCAGCTATGTGATCTTGGGCAAATTACTTCACCTCTTTAGATCACAGTTTCCTTGTCTGAAATGGAGAGAATATGTACCTCACAGATTTCCTAGGAAGATCAAATGGTAAGAAATGTATAGAAAATGCTTAACCATTATTATTGTTGCTGGATTTTACCGAATGAAAAAAAAATCAATCATCATAACGCCTCTTTATGAATCTAGTTACAGAGAATGGCTGTTTCAATTACAACTGCTTTTTAAAACAGCAGGTGAGCCGCCCCGTTCGCTTGCCCGGGGACTGGAGCACACGAAACAACTTTTCCAAGACAGGCACACGGCAGAGATGGGCTCAGAGGAACGCGGTAATTCTGAAAAACGAGCAAGGAAGAAAAGCGACAGCCATCACCACGTAGTCGCTGCCTGGGAGGAAAGGCAGACAGAACAAAGAAAAGAGGAGAACCAACGAGGACCAGAGGCGACAAGCCACAGAGCCTTCGGGTCAATAAGGCTTTGGTTAAGGTGGCACCCAGCAGCAAGGGGCTGGAAGACTGTTCCAGAAGCCCCTCAAGTGCAGGCCCATGCCAACTGCTTCTGGCTGCATCCAAACTGTTATCTACTGTTAACGACGGAAAAACAACAAGGCGTGTGTCTGGGGAAAATGGCCTGTTGTCAGAGAACAGAAAGCCTTTTACTGGGCATTTTGATCCTCAGGAGCAAACACACCACCATAGAAAATCACCCCAAGCCATCGTTTACAAAGCTTGGCATCCACTCAGTAAAGGATGAAGAAATCCTAAATCGCCAGGCCAAACAGATCCTCCTTCCAAGGCAGTTAAGAAACAGCGGCCAAATGAGACGCTAAACTCATGTGCCACCGATTTCTAAAGCCGCCGGTAGAGATTACTGACGGATGCTTAGACGTGAAAAGCTGAATTCACAGGCCTCTACCTGGAAGGGGCCAGGCTTTCCTGCCAAAGGCTGCTCTTAAAGGCTTCTTTCAATACCAGCAAGGACGGGACAACTGGAATTCTGTTTGGATCCCATAGGTACGACATTAAAATCAACAAACCTTTGCGGAGTGCCCACTGCTGCTACACAGCCCACAAGCCAAAATGGCTTTTCTACATTAATTTTTTTTATTTCAGGTTTTCAAGAAAGTGTGGTGTTCTCAGCTATCGTATGGGACATTTAAGCGTAATATTGACATGAATCAATGCAACCACCAAACCGCCAGGTCCCCTCAGTATCTAAAGCCTTAAAACTGAACATTCCACGGCCTTTTAAAGAGCTGTGTACTGAAAGCTTGACAGGGGAAATTATATATCATGCTGAGTGGAAAAAAAACACACAATTACATGGGTGAAAAGAATAACGCGCGTGGTATGATCTCAACCTGTTAAAAATGTACGGCAAAAGGCGTGAAAATAAACACCAAAAAAGGTCAGCACTGTCGGCCCCGAGGTGATTACACTGTAGCGCTTTTTACTTTCTTTTATATTTGTCTCCTTCCCAGTGCTCCTCCAAACCAGTGATTGCTTTTACAATACAAGTTTGGAGAACAGAGCACACACTAATATAGCTAGAAAGGACGGCCTACCTTCCAGCACCATGGATCACCTTCCATGACGTCTGACTTGATTTGCAACACCTCCTAACTAGAAATCACAGGCAGCTTTCATTAGTGTGTCATTTTATGTCCTTTTCCAAGACTTAAGTGAGGATGTTAAGAACATCAGCTGTAAAATGAGTCATGACAGTAACTTACCAGAAACCACCCATATAGCGCATCCCCGGCCATTTATCACCACGCTTTACTTATAGTTATTCATCAGTTCATATCCGTGGTGACTAAGTGGATGATATAAAGTCATTTTCAATAAATGTTGTTCCAAATAAAGTATCAAGTCATTTGATCACACGTTTTCAAAGTCAAAAAATCTATTTCTTGCTCTTCTCATTAAACCCATGAATTCCTATTCATACCTGTGAAAGGGACTGAAAAAAGAGTTGAATTTACTTTGTAACTGGTTTTCATGTATGATTCCTTACAGATGACTCATTTTTCAGTGTCTGAAGAAGAACTGACTTAAAGGGTGTGATCTATTTGCACAGGGTCCACAGCTTAATTATTCTCTCAGATTTCTGACAGTTCTCCACAAGCAAAAACTCTTTTAAAACACAAACCGAAGTAATTATTACACATCTTTTCTCAAATAGGACAAAAGCCAAATGTGATGAAAACCAGGCCCCTTAAATTCTGAGGTTTGATTTTAACCCCTGCTCTTAGAACTGTTTACTTAAGTATATCAAAATCTTAAAATCACACAGATTTCACAGTTATTTTCATTTCTCGGCAATTCGACAATCGTCTCCACTTAATGTGAACACTTTGATTTTGCTGCCTTTCAAAAATCAAGCCTGACATTTATTTATTTATTTATTTTAAGTTTGGGGTGTGGACAGACTGAATAAATGCACTTCTAAGAGGAACCTTTTTGGAGAATAACTTCTGGGCTGTTGGAGCAAAAGTGCGATTCAGTCTGTGCTTGGCTTCCATTCATATTCTTTCATTCATTCGAACTTGAGTTTAGTAGCAAGTTTCATGAGGAAAAAGAGTTCTCTTAAGGCTATAAATTCTCTTTAGGATGCCTGATGAGTTTTACGCAAATCAGACCCTTACTATATGAACAAAATTGTACGTCTTTCACTACTCCTTTTGCATGTTCTCATTTTTCTGTACTAAAATATTCCCTCATTCTCTTCGCCTTTCTCTGTA
This sequence comes from Sus scrofa, assembly GCF_054392235.1. Classification (NCBI taxonomy): domain Eukaryota; kingdom Metazoa; phylum Chordata; class Mammalia; order Artiodactyla; family Suidae; genus Sus; species Sus scrofa. Next base: position 19,657,692 of record NC_139401.1, read on the forward strand.
ATATATAAAAAGACTCCAAACCACACAGAATAGAGAGAAAGAAAGCCCTCATTTAAAAAACAAAACAAAACACAAAATCACCTATTTTAATCATGTGCTTTCATAAACGGCACTTTTTGTGGTTATATGTTATTTTCTAAAGGCATATTTCGGTTTTTGATGGGGGCGTGGGGAAGACAATGTGCAAAGCAAAATATCCCCGTTGATGCATTTTCTGCTCTGGAGAAATCCCTTGTCCTTTTCCATTACAATGGAGAACGTTCATTTCAGGGCTCTCCACGTTTGAGTTCCCGAGTGAGCGCAGCAATTCCTCTTTGTGCCGTCCACAAAGACTTGCTATAGGCTCAGCACAGGGAAAACAATACAGATTCATGGAAGATGGTGACAAAAGAGGACAGAGACCAGGGACGGTACTTCTGGAGTTTATAACCCATTCCCTACTCCTGAGTTATTATACTTAATCTATCTCAGACAGGCGGGTTTCAGATGGTCATCTACCCAATTCTACAGGACCTTTCGGGGGAAAGAGGTCCACAACCCTCCCATCACAGGACCAGGAAGAGTTTATCAGCACGCATTAGAGGCTACTTCCCCCTTATTCCCAAGCGGGCTTTCATGTCTCAAATTAAAGGGGGCTCCTCTTTTTTTAGCCATCAGTGGACCAGAGAACGGTCAACCATCAACCCCCACATCTCATTTCCTCCTCAACTTCTGTTTTGTTTCCATGCTTTGCGACATTGCCCATCATTTCTCCACGCTCTTGAGCCATCTCCTGAGTCCTAGTTTCTTGACCATCTTCATTCACGGTCTTCTGTCATCACTTCTCAGGAGACTCCTACCTCTTTCTAGTCATTCGATGTCATGACAAGACCATCAACCCATGTTAGATCTTCAGAGAGTTTCTAGACTAATGTCGGGGTTGGGCTACACGAAAACATACGGCTCCCTGCCCCCGCCCCCCATAAGACCGCTTTTCGTACTTGGGAACTGTGATGTCTCCCTGATCCAGGTATATCTCTTTTGGTTTCTCACTAATTTTCTCAAGACTTCTGGTCATCTCTTGCCTTGATCACTTTTCTCCTCTCCTGCCTAGTGACCTATGACTGAAGGCTCTAGTCAGAAAACCTGTAGTCGCTTGAGCTCTTGGGCAGTGAATACAAAAATTACACTAAAGGAGTTCCCATCATGGCTCAGAGGCAACGAAACCAACTAGTATCCATGGGGACGTCGGTTCGATCCCCGGCCTTGCTCAGTGGGTTAAGGACCCGGTGTTGCTGTGAGCTGTGGTCTAGGTCGCAGATGTGGCTCTGATCCTGTGTTGCTGTGGCTGTGGCGTAGGATGGCAGCTACAGCTCCGATTTGACCCCTAGCCTGGGAACTTTCATATGCGGTGGATGTGGCCCCCAAAAGACAAAAAATACTTACACTGAAATGTCAGAGAGCCTATAACTCTTGACTGGAAAGCACAGGAAGGTCACCCATCAACTACATTCTGCTCACACCTATACTGAAAATCAACAATGTGACATGCATTGTTTAAGCAGATTACTTCCATGCATGGGCATAGAGGTACCAGCTTTGTAACATTTCAGACTCTTCTGAGTCAAAAATAACAGTATCTGTATTCATATCCCATGAAGAAAACAGGATTCCCAACTAGGAGCAAATCTACTTTCTCTTCTTCTAACAACGCCTGAATGTAGAGGGGATACTGCGGTTGAAGCAAAAGAAATTCATTCTCAAATTGAGACACGGTACTAAGAAGACAAACTGGGACAACTCTAGGACCTAAATTCTTGACATTTTACATCTTTACTTCTCTTATTATCAATTTCGTTAAAAGCCTAGAAAAGGTACCCGAGAAGTTTCAGAAAAACTGCCTACAGTGAAGAGAAAAAAAATGAGAAACCCAACTAAGGAACCAAAATGCAAAGATCAGACTGAGCAGATGCTACCAAAACAAATGGAGCAAAACAGATTAAAATCACTGGTGGGTGAAAATGCTTAGCAAGGGAAAGAGGAAAAAAGAAAATGAGGCAGTAAATCCATCTTTACCACTCCTAACTTCCTCATCTCAAATGAGCAAAACAGAAATATAGCTTCTAAATGAGAGAGACCCCAGATATCTGCCTTCGATGTTTCCAAACATTGCCTATTTTATTCCTAAAAGTTCAAAGATAAGTTTAATTGGGGTGATGCTCCTGAGGGGCAGGCCATCTGTGAAATGGCTTAATGATGACCTTTTGATAAAGAAGCAGATTTTAAGACAATTCTGGCAAACTCTTAATAGGTAAATTGTTTACTTTATAGCTGAAGTTTAGAGAGAGAGAAATCTCTACTAGAAGTGTAAGTAGGGGTTACTGTACTTATGCTTCCAGGTGTTTCTAGAGCATTTATGGGTATACATCTATTTAGGAAATGTCCTCCAACATTAAGAGCCAGAGTTGAGAATAAGGCTGTCATCTTATACCTTTCTTTTTCTTTTTTTTTTTTCTTTTTTGCTTTTTTTTTGGGGGGGGGGCGGTGGTTTAAGGCCACAGCCACAGCATATGGAAGTTCCCAGGCCAGGGGTCGAATGGGACCTGCAGCTCCTGGCCTACACCACACCCACAGCCACAGCCACAGCCACGCCAGATCCGAGCGGCGTCTGTGACCTATGCCGTAGCTCACGGCAACACTGGATCCTTAATCCACTGAGTGAGGCCAGGGATTGAACCTGCCTCGCCATGGATACTAGTCGGGTTCGTAACCTGCTGAGCCATGAAGGGAACTCCAGGCTGTCATCTTATACTTTTTAAACGGCCTTGGATGCCACAGAAGAGTACAAGATGGGCTGGTGACTGACTCAACAATCTCTGTGATCTGAATTCTTCAAATGTAAGCAAAGACGTACTACCATGCAAAGTAAGCTGAACGGCTTGTTTTAAAGTTGCCAGTCTTCATAGAGCATTAAACTTAATCCACCCCATTAAAATCCAGTTGCCTAGAACATCACTTTTACAACACGTGAGAATCTCTGAGAGAAAAAGACAATCTGGGTACCGGAGCACGATTATTTTAATGGCCATGCAGAAATGTTCAAAACCTTGAATTTTAGGAGCCACAACCATCTTCAAACTCTAGGATCATAAATATTATGAAATAATTGTTAGTATATGAACAGAAGAGAGCTGCAAGGAAATACTGACAGATACTTCAGCCCACCCCATGGAAGAATGGCAATGGAAGCAAACAAACTCTTTGGCAAATAATGTACTTTCACAAATAAGGACTTGCACGTCCTATCCTCAAGGAATTCCAGAGCAGAAGGTGAGGAGAGAAAAATCAATCATAAAACTGGCTTTCTCCAAAATGTAAGATGAAACAAGCACTATCGTTTAGAATTAAAATAGCACAAAAGAGAAATTCATCTTTTATCAAAAGAACTGATTCGCATCCACTCTCTGTCAACCTGTATGCGGCTCAGTGAGAAGCAGCGCTCCCGTCACCCTTAAATCTCTGATTCCACGCAACCACCAAGGCTCTCCCCTCATCTTTTCCTCAGGCTTTGCAGCACGAGGGTGAATTAGCCCTGCCTCAAAGCAGTCTGTAATCTCTCATGACTGTCCAGCTGATCTGCTCGTTCATGGGGATTCTCAGACAGAAGGCCTTTTCCTCAACTCCTCCTTCCTTTTAGTGACAGGCAACACGAGCACACGCTAAACACCAACTCCAACGGCAATGAGGTACCACTTCATGCCCATTAGGATGGCTATTACTAAAAAACAGACAAACAGAAAATGACAAGTGTTGGCAACCACGTGGAGGACATGGAATCCCGATGGGAACGTAAAACAGTGCAGCTACTGGAAAACAGTATGGCTGCTGCCCTCAAAATCAAAAAGAGAATTACCACGTGATCCAGTGATTCTACCCATATGGATGTAGCCAACAAACGGAAAGCAGGGACTCAAACAGGGATCAGAATGCCAGTGTTCACGGCAGCGTTATTCGCAGTCACTGGAAGGTGGAAACAACCTAAATGTCTATCAATAGAGAGACGGTTAAACAAATTGGTATGTATCCATCCAATGGAGTTTTCTCGGTTGGTTGGTTTGTTTTATTTTTTGTCTTTTTAGGGCCACACCCATGGCATATGGAGGTTCCCAGGCTAGGGGTCGAATCAGAGCTGTAGCTGCTGGCCTATGCCACAGCCATAGTAACGCCAAATCTGAGCCGTGTCTGTGACCCACACCACAGCTCACGGCAATGCCGGCTCCTTAACCCACTGAGTGAGGTCAGGGATCGAACCTGTGTCCTCATGGATACTAGTCACATTTGTTTCCCCTGAGCCATGATGGGAACTCCCCATCCAATGGAGTACTGTTCAGCCTTAAAGAAGAAGGAAATTCTGACTCATGCCACAATATAGATGAGCCTTGAATACATTATGCTAACTGAAATAAACCACAGATAGACAAATATTTTATGACCCTACTTACATGAGTGGTGAAATTCATAGAGTAAAAAGTAGAATGGTAACTGCTAAGGGGAGGGGAACTGGGAGTTAGTATTTAATGAATACAGAGGTTCAATTTGGGGAAATGAAAAAATTTCTGGCGGTGGATGGTGATGATGGATGAGTATCAATGTGAATGTATTTAATGCCCCTGAACTGCATACTTAAAAGGGAATAAAATGGTATCCTGTTATATACGTTTTACCACAATAAAAAGATTCTACATTTTTATAAGAGTACACAGAAAGCTTTTATGGGGATTTCCACTGGGAAGTAAAGCTGAGTGTGGGACTGAGAAAGTCTTAGTTTTGTTCTGTTGGAACTTTTTATCATATACTTGGGTTTTTCATTACAAACAAAACCAACCTGGAGTCTCCGCTATGGTGCAGCAGGTTAAGGATCCACCATTGTTTCTGTGGCGGCACAGGTTTGATCCCCGGCCCAGTGCGGTAGGTTAAGGACCTGGCTCAGATTAGATCCCTGGCCTGGGAACTTCCATATGCTGTGCGTGTGGCCAAAAAAGAAAAAAAAAAAAGAAACCAAACCAAAACAAACCAGAATTAAGTCAGCCTGTAACCTGGAAGTTCCTGTCTTAAAAATTCAGCTAAAGGAAGTAATCAGTGAAGGTACACTGATGCACATATAAGAATATTGTTTTTAACATTAAAAATGCGGAAGCACCCCAAATAGTTATCACATGGGGACTGGTTCAACAAACGGTGGTGCATCATGACAATGAATGATCATGTAGCTATCTGACAGAAAAAGGGAGGGACCATAATATGTTAAGTTTTAAAAACAGGTGACATTTCATATGACCTCATTATTATATCAAGACTGATGGGTATACTGCATGAATATTCAGGTCCAGATAGAAGTCTGGAAAGATACATGTAAAATGTTGACTATGGTTATTCCTGGATCCTAGGATTAAGGGCAATTTCTCCTAATTTCTTTATATTCTTTGAGTTTTTATTAGTATAATAATTATTGCAAAGAGATCCTGTAATCAGAGAAGTAACAGAGCTATTTGCATTTTGAGAAACAAACAAGCAAAGAGTTGGGGGTGGGTACTCAGGAGTGCAATGAGTAGTTTACAGGTCACTAACCTTTAGGGTCCCAGGGGCCCTGAGACCTGTCCCATCTCCAGACCCTAGTCTGAGGGAGTCAGAGAGGCCAACGTCAAGACTTCTCCACATTTCACAACTTACAATCCATCAAGTTTTCACTCATTTTGCACCTGAAGAGTCACGATCTAAATCGCACACATAAACATCTAATTCTGATTTTTACTTTTCAGAACTCGGGTGACAGCCAATAATAATTATAACAATAATCAGCAAATTGAAGATAGCTTTCAACGAGAAAAATTCTCTCAAGCCACTGCCGGTGAATATATTTTTTATTTTAGTCAACTGCTGCCTGCCCTGACATCCTTCCAGGCAAGGATCAGACACCATTCAAAAAACTTTTCAAGAAGTCCTCTTGCTCTTAAAATAATGTGTTAAAACAATGTTTTCTTTTTGTCATGCTATCTTCCTTTTATATTTTGAAAATATAAGTTAAGGCTGACAGAAGAAGACTTAAAGGGACATATTTTATAGGTATCGTCAACTCTCCCCTTAAATTTTTTTTTTTTTCAACGAGAAACAGGAATATGGAAGACATGACACATTGTAAGCCTTACTTACCCTGTGGTTTATTTAGGGAATTTTATTTTGTGTTTGGAAAATAACAGACTTCTGCTTTTAGGTAGACAAGTATGAACAACTTAGAGAGAGAAACCAGACCACCTATTACTAGCAGACTTTTAGAAAATCAAATAATTTAGTGTCTCTATTTTACTCTGTATATGAGCAAATGAATATAAATGTCCAGTATTACAAAATTAGCCAAATAGCTTTACCTCAATAAAAAGCGGTTCAACAGCACCCAGAAGTCACTACTCACAGCTTCTCCATCCGCAGGGAAAACGCCAATGTCCCTACTCCCCCAAGGGTGAAATACCCCACAGCTGGCTTGCTCTGCGTGGATGTGTTCTTTCTCCTAAGCTAACCTGAAGAGCAAGCTGGATTTGTTTACCACGCAAACATCTGTAGTTGCTAAACATCTCGGTGACATGGTGTAACAGTTACTACTTGTGCAAACTGCCCATCCAAATTACTCTCTGCAGTACGAGCACATGAAAACCAAGACACAGAGAAATTGGAAACATCTGGAAAAATTAATGGCTGAATTGACCAAAGCGGGGGGTTGGGTGGGTGGTTTAAACAGCTAAATAGTTCCAGGGCAACATTTGACTTTAGAAAATGTTATCGGCTGCCCCTTAGCACATCCACAGCCCTCTCCCCACTCCTGGGGGTGGGAGGGGGAGGCAGCAGCAGCGGGGGGGGGGGGGAATGGGGATCCCAGTTGGCAAACACTTCATTTTAACCTACCAAGGCAAACCCATTACGAGTCTTGTTACAGAACAGTACAGATAAGACACAAGTTAAGGGCATTTATTCCATCTCTGAAAGCCAAAAACATTTTTTTTTTAAAAAAAAGGGATAAAAAGAAGAAGATAAGGAAAATAGAAAAAGTAAAAGCAATACCTCTTCTCCCATCATGCAGGCAGCCTCCTCTCTTCAGTGTGTAAAGGTCCCAGGACTCCCCGGGAACCCTCCCACTTCCTTCCAACAGCCAAAGGCACAGAGCCTGAAGGACCCAGCCTAACCCTGAGTCATACTTGGGACCGAATGAGCAACGGGGAGAACAAAGCTCGCATTTGTTTATGGTTCAGGAAGCCAGGGCCGATTCATGGCTTGGGTGGCTTCATGACAAGTCCTCCTCCCTCGCCTCCATCGCCGCAGGAATCTAGGCTGCCTGCTCAGACCCACAGGTGTGAAGGTGTGGACAAGGAACACACTGAAGGGGTGTTTATGTGGCAGGGCCCAGTAACCACCTCTGGTTAAAAAATGTCAGAGAGAAATAAAAAGCCCATGATCTTTCAAGAGATAACATGATTGGGGAGCGAGAGATGCCTAAAATATGGTTTGTATGTGAAAGGCCCATCGTGGAAGGGCCTGTATTTCTTTCTTTAAATTAGTTGTACCACACAAAAATTACTCACTAAAAAAAGAACAAACTGAAGAAGGAAAAGCAGTCATGTCTCTTTAGAAACACGTCCCCTAGGAAAGACAGAGCAAGACTGCCGCCAGTCATGTCATCGGTAATATCCTAACAAATCAGAATAAATGTTTAAATAGCAATCTTGCTTTCTCTCCCCAAATGAGAGACCATTCTAATTACTACTCCAATGCATTCAGAACCCAATGGCTAAGACTTCAAAACTCTACATCCAGAGCATCTGAGATCAAATTCCCAACTGGGCCACCTCCCAGTTGTGTGATCTTGAGCAACTTATTTATTAGACTCTGTTCATCTCAGTTGCCTTATCTATAAAACAGGGATAATGGCACCAAGCCACAAGGATGTCTGGAAGCTACAATAAGTAATATATGTGAAATGTTTATAAAATAGTAGCCAATAGGGTGCACACAGTAAGCACCCTATTGGCTACTCTTACAAAGTCAGGACCACTTCACAAGGCAGAATACCACGTCAACAGGAGCCTCACCTTACCACATTTCTCCTATATGTAGACTCTTGATAATTGGTTTCAGTTATGAACAATGGTTAATTTTTGAAATTTTTAATTTATCTAAATCAAAAACCATTTATTCAATATTTATTAACCACCTCTGGTACATCAGGGGCTTTGAATTAAATGCTGTCCCAGTCCTCAAGAAACCTGCAATCTGCTTGGGTAGAGAAGACATAAATCCGTTTATGTATCACGCAAGAAAACAAATGTTGGGGAAATGTCACTTGGCTGCAAATGGCAAGTGCCACAGAATTTGCATTTGGAATTCAGAGGATAGATAAGAAATCATCATCTCGAAACATAATTAGGATGGGAGGGATGAGAGAACTCATCTGTGCCCAAGAATTTCAATTAATTAATGTAGATAACTCTACCCTAAAGGAGGTGAGCTTTACTCCTGACTCCTTAAGGGCGAGGTGCGTATAGGGACTCCTTTCCAAAGAGTTGACTATAGAAAAGGGGAAAAAACAGACCATCTTTCCAGCGGAGAAACCTGACAAACACTCCCTCAGCCCGGTGACCAAGGTCAGTATCAGCAGGGAGAAGTCACGTTCAGAGCATGTACCCTTGATTTGATGTGATGAGATGATGAGAATGGCATTTCACCTCTGTGGTCCTCCTACCCCAAACCCATCGATTCAGTCTAATCATGAGAAAAACATCAGAAAAATGCCAACTTAAGAGCATCCTACAAAACTTCACAATTGCCAAGGTTATCAAAAACATGGCAAGTCTGAGAAATTCTCACAGCCAAGAGGAGCCTAGGAAGAGAGGACAAGCAAATATAATTTGTTCTTCTGGATGGGATCCTGGAAGCGAAAAAGGACTGGAAGTAAAAGGAAACCTGAATAAAGGATGGACTTTAGCTAATAATCATGTATCAATATTGGTTTATTAATTGTGATAAAGGTACCATATTAATGTAAGACGTTAACAACAGTGGGAACTCTGTATTATCTTCACAACTTTTCTATAACTCTGATAAAACTATTCTAAAATTAAACATTTATTAAAAAACCAATTAGGAAGCTAAGCCTACTGCACGTACATGTATACGTACATTCTCCGGGTGCGATTTACAGACACACGTGAGGATGTTCATAAGTACATATACAGAAATGTATTCAACGATGCCCTCCCAGCTTAGTTTTGTCACTCTTTATCCTTAGCCTAGCTATTAACATAGATAGTCAAATGCTGACTCCTGGCTTTCTGCTTTCCACAATGCACAAAAGAGTTTTCTTTGAAAGGAAACTTGGCTCTTGTGTCAGCTCTGCTGCCAACCCAGGCTACGGCGGCCCAACTCAAAGAGTGTGCATGAGGTGGGCCCATCTGCCCCTTTCCAAGAGCTACTAGAAGTTCCTGGTGCCTGGCCAATTAGTCATCAACCACGGAGCCCCGGGACTGGCAACCCTCCCAGCTACTTCCTCTCCCATCTCTAGTCCACATGGCCCGGCACCTCCCCAGTTATCTCTCTAAAGTGCCAATCTTATCATGACACTATGCAATGGAACCCCTCCACCAACTTGCCAGCTCACCCAGAAGTGGAGCTTCCAAGTGGGCTGGCAGAGACCTGGGGGCAGAGGGTCAGGTTCCCCTTCGACTCCCCAGGCTCCTCCCACCATGTTTCCTGTGCTCCGGCCAAACCCAGCCCTTCTCTATCACCATTCTCCCTCCTTTTCCATGTACCCGCTGCCGGTACCATGAACCCCCAGTTATCTTTTAACACTTTGCTCAAAGATCACTTTCCTTGAAAAGATCTCCCTGACATCCCATCCCCTCTTTCTGGACCTCCAGGAAAGCTAGCAGCTCCTTCCTCTCTATTCTCTTTGATGCTCTGAATGTACCTCTGCTAGTCTTTTTCCTCTGCGCCATAATGACTTTTATGCATACCCACCTCTCTCCCATGTAGGGACAATCCAAGAGGCCTGCCTGTGACAGATGATCCAAGGCATGATGTGGGGGAAGAGGTGTGAACCCCATTCCAAATAACTACACCACACCCACCTCCCCAAAACACATGACCTGCCAGGTGAAAAATCTGCACATATTATGCTAATACAGCATCCAGACATGCCAACTAGCCGATCCCTTTCCAAGTGGATTATCATTCCTTAGCTCATTTATCTAGAAATTCCAGAGCTGCCACTGCTGATCTATAAAATATATTCGATTAAGCTTCAGTGAATGAAAGAATGAGCCAATTAATGACTAAATGGAAGAAGAAATCTCTAGCCAGACTACAAGCAGACCCCAGACAGAACGAGTCGTCCTTTACAACTGTGACCGGATTAGGACAAGATGCTGTATTCACGTATTCAGTCAAAAGATATTTAGTGACGGTCAACTAAACTTTACCAATGATTTTCAAGCAACTATAAATACAATGGTGGCTAACAAAGACAGGGTCCAAAATCAGGGTGATTTTTTTTTTTAAGATTTTTTTTGAGCAGTTTTAGGTTCAGAGAACAATGAAAGGAAGGTAGACATTTCCATATGCCCTGTGCCTCCTCACATGCTCAGCTCCCCACTACCAACACCCCCACAAGAGTGGTACATTTGCTACAACTGCTGAACCCACGGAGAATTGCCATTACCACCCAGTATCTATAGTTTACCCTAGGGCTCACTCTTACATTGTACATTCCACGACTTTCAACAAATGTGTATTACCATGTAGCCATCATCACACTATCATACAGAGTACGTAGAGAGTATCTGCACTGCCCTACAAATCCTGTCCATGACACACACTTTCTAGTGGCTGACAGTGAAGACGTGAAGTCAAAAAAACACAGATACCAGAGATTTAGCAAAAATTCATTTCTATTTCTCTGAGTTTTAATTTTTCCATAATCAAAAGTTAAAGAAATGATCCTGAAAGCTGCACTGCTATTTATAAGCACTCCTTCTGTTCGAATAAACAGAAGGGTAACAATAATAACTACTAACGTTAATCAAGTAATTATTCTCTGCCAGGCACTGTTACCTTTGTGTGTGTGTGTGTGTGTGTGTGTGTGTGTGTGTGTGTGTGTTACTTAATCCTCTTAACAGCCGTATGGGCCAGGTCCTCCTGTTATTCCAATTCTACAGATGAGGAATCTAAAGCACTGACTGCTTAAGTAATTTGTCGCAGGAAGAGGCAGAATTGGGATGTGAACCTAGGCAGTCTGTTCTGCATGCTTAATAACCACTACATCCCTAATGACACAATTTTAAGGCCTCTTGGGAAGAGGATTCTTGGTGACCATCTGGCCGCAATTAAACTTTATGTAGAAAATACACTATGCTGAATGTCTTAGAAAGTATCTATCAAACAGACATAAAATGATAAATAGCACCTAACATGTTAAAGAGGAACCCTGTATACTATTTCTCATTCCCTTTTCCTACCACTGGCCCTCTCTTACTTTTCTTAGATAAGGAAAGATAACACATAAACTAAGTCTGAAAATCCCAGCCCAGGCAACCAGTGGGCATCTTCACACCATCTGCTCATTAAAAACCATGGGTCTTTCAACTGAGATATCCAAAACCTTATCCTTCAACCACTGTGAGAGACATCCGGTTCTACAGGTCTCACGTAATCATGACAAGGTTTTGACCCAGATGAGCTTCATTAGTCAAAATAAATATCTTTAGCTCCTGAAGATATTCCAGAGCTTATTTCTAGTCTTCAAAGGTTTAGAGACATAAATCTCTCATTTTTAAGGAACTACGATCATCACTTTAGATGTTTACATGTTTTAATTTTACATCAGTATTCAGCTTGATGAATTTTTACTAGTATGGAAAAAAAAAGCCTGAGATATGTATGAAGATGTGAAATTTTCTCTTCCTGCAATTTGGCTGATTAAAAAATGATTAGTAACTCATTTATACATGATTTTAATTCTAATTCTTTGTTACAAGTGAAAGCTACCATGTTGATATTATAAGGGCATGAATTTGAATGACTGTGATTCTCTAAATGAGAGTCAAGATGATGAGCGTTGAAAAAAGACTGTTACAAACACAACGTCTAGTGGTGGAACATGGTAGAAAATGTGGGGAAAAAAAACAGAATCATTTCAAGAGAGAGAGAGATCAGAAGTCACTAACAGAAATCAACTAAGACAGGAAGACCACAAAGCTTCTTAAAGGATTTCTTTCTCTTTTCTTTTCTTTTCTCTTTTCTTTTCTCTTTTCTTTTCTTTCCTTTCCTTTTCTTCCTTCCTTTCTTCCCTTTCTTTCCTTCCCTCCTTCTTTATTTTTTTTAATGGCTACACTTACAGCGCATGGAAGTTTCCGAGCCAGGGGTTGAATCTGAACCATAGCTGTGACGACGCTGCAGCTTCGGCAATGTCAGATCCTTTAACCCACTGCACTGGGCCAGGGGTCGGACCCAAGTCACGGCAGTCAGATTCTTAACCCATTGTGCCACTGCGGGAACTCCTTGAAGGATTTCTTTGTAAGGAATCCAGTAGGGTAAACAAACAATCTGGAAAAACGTCTCTTCCAATCCGGCTGTTTGAAGATGCTAGGCCAAAAAGACTGCTTTTCTCAATAATTAAGAGGGCCAAAACTAGTTGGCCCTAGGGCACTTCAGCATGAAATAAGCTGACACCGAAAAGCCAGGATCATTCTATATGAAGACCTATCAGGTTAGGTAGGTCCTGAGACTCACCTAAGCACCCGGAATTTACCCACCCATGTGCAATACCTGACACTCCTTTCCTGAAGTATTTGGCCAGGAGCAATCATCTGAGTGACTCATGAAAAGGGAAGGAGTTCAGAAAAAATGACGCCCTTCTGGGGTCACAGGGAACAGCCTGATGAGGAAGGTGCCTCTCAGCTCCACTTGTGGGAGCCAAGGTAGCAGCCATATCCCTGAGAATAAAGTCCCGACTGGGTTGCCTTCTTTTTCTTTTCTTTTCTTTTTAAGGCCACACCTGCGGCATATGGAGGTTCCCAGGCCAGGGTTTGAATTGGAGCTGCAGCTGAGGTTTACGCCACAGCCACGGCAACCCTAGATCCGAGCCACATCCGTGACTTTAATCAGGGAATGATACTGCCATCCACCCGGCTGTTGAAGCCAGTTGCCCAAGGCATCCTCTTTAAGCACTCTATCTCCTCTAGCCCTCATACACTATCAAATTTCTTGATTCTGCCCCCAAAATATTTCCCGCAAACATTTATGGCAATATTTCAAAGCTGCTTCTCTTATCGTGATGTTGCATTCTATGAAAAGAGGAGTCCACGTGGACATTCTCTGGAGACTCTGGGCAGAACTGAGCAGTCTTGAAACTCTGTCCTTTTATTCACTTTCTCCTGGGCTAGTGAAGTCAGTTCTATGACATATGAATTTAGGAAAAGTCAACTGGGTATGCTCAGCTCAGCTCTTCTCTTTCCTCCTCTTGCAAGTTGGCTTTCTCTGCTGGTTCCCCAAGACCGTGCATAGGTCTGCCTGAGTCCAGCATTGCTGAGATGGGATGGGTGAGTCTGTCTAATTTTGGAGATCAACTGGGAAGTCCATTTGACTCACACTAATCAATATCCTTCAACTTTGCCTTCATCAATAACAATATTGCAATATAACACAGGGAGAGAAAGATGCACAAATCACAAGGACATAACTTGAGAAATTTTTACAAAGTGAAATAAGACCTACATAAATATATCATGGGCATAGATTGGAAAAGTGTCAATTCTCCTCCAAAAGCATCTATAGAGTTAATGCTATCCCTTGACTGGGTCACTTTGCTATACAGCAGAAATTGGCACAATGTTGTAACTCAACTATACTCTAATTAAAAAAATAGTTTAAAAAATCCAGGAAGTTTTTTTGGGGGGGCGTGGGGAATGACAAGCTGATTCTAAAATGTACATGAAAATATAAGAGGCCAAGAACAGCCTGGGAAATCTTGAAGAAGAGGAACAAAGTTGGTGACCTTACACTACTAGATATCGAGATTGACTGCAAAGCTACAGTAATTAAGGTAGTAGAGAATGGCCACAAGGACAAACAGACCAACAGAACAGAGAGTCTGGAAATGGGCCCCCCCCCATACACAGCCACTTAAATTATGACAAAGGTGATACATTTGCGCCCTGCAAAAAGCATGATCTTTTTAATAAACAGTGCTGAGTCAAAAGGAAATTCATACTAAAAAAAATGAAAAAAAGATTATCTTGATTCTCCGTGCACTGATGCATCTTATTAAATGGTTTAGAACCTACATTGAGGCAGAGGAGGGGTACTGGGAGAACAAATATAAGTTTCTGTTAACCTTTCTCCTGAATTCCAGTTCTCCTGTCTTCTGTAAACCACTCCTCCCACGGCAGCTTGTAATATTTTTTCTAAGTCCCCTGTGTGATCATGTCGCTGTCTTAATTTTAACTGCTCTCCACTGAGAGCTCTCCATCGCCCTTGAAGTCAGGTCCAAACTCCTTAACAATTCTCATCAGGCCCTTCCTGATCTAGGTCCCACTTCTTTCTCCATTCTCATCTTTTCCCACTTCCTGCTGGAGCCTTAACACATGCTCTGTGCTATTTCCTTTTCCCTTCGAGGCGTTTATACATGTTGTTCTTCCCACCTTGACACCTCTATGCTCCTTTGCTTGATGAATGTGTACTGGACCCATGGTTCTGAGCCTAAACATCACTTCCTGGAGGCTTAAAAAGATGACTTCCTGCAGGAAGGAGGTACACACACACACACACACACACAAATATACACTCTTCAGCCTCCCTAACAACTCACTACTTCCTGCCATGCCCCAGGGCTCCTGCGGCACAGCACTGTGTTCTCAGCCTGGTCATGGCATTCCCCACACTGTATTATTACTGCTTGTTTACTTTTCTGCAGCTCCCTGAGGGGCAGTGAACTGGTCTTATTTACCACTGTATTCCCAGTACAGAGCAAATAGTGAATACTCAATAAATACCAAGTGAAATGAGTTACATTTATAATTTCCAAGTATTTTCAGCAGTACAGCATTTTTTTAAAGTCCTATGAGGTAGGCAGGTATAAAGAATATTTCCATTTTACAGATGGTCCAGTTGAGGCCAAATGACTTTGTCAAGGTCAATAGGCCAGGACAATGGTACCATGCCCTTCTAATCCTATGACATTTGACTTGGTTCATCTCCAGCCATACCGCATTTTCCACTGTTTTGATATAACACATACTTGCCTATGGGCTTAGTTGAAATGGTACATTCCCCCCACCTCAATTTTTTTTTCTTTAACCTTTAGCAAGGGAAATTTCCACATACATAAAAATAGAGCATAGTGTACTGAATCCCCATGTAGGCAACTACCTAGTTTGAACAATTATCAGCTCATGACCAATCTTATTTACTCACTCTTCCATCTTCCAAATTACTGGAAGCAAAATTCCAGACATTCAATCATTTCATCTGTAAATATTTCAGTTAAATAGTATATTAAACACATCAGTCACGGGCGTATCCAATTGGTAGTATTAAAAAGACTCATAAATAGGGTCCTTCTTTATAGCTCAATAAGAGAAGCAAGAATACTCATTATTTCCTTGTTGTCGGGGTGGGGAGAGTGTTATAGAGTATCTCTCTTGGCTCATAATCATCAGCATTCAACCACTCTGGGTAGGGTGATAAGGATTAAAGTGTCGGTAAAGTAAGCGCAACATTTTCAAAAGACTCAGAAAAGTGGATCTCATAACTTCGCAAACTTGAATGCAAAGCATAATAGGATACTTGCAGCTGTTAATAATTACCAGAGCCCCATTTTTTTCCCTGATGCAAGTTATCAAGCCAGTTATGTCAGAAGGTCAAATATCCCAGCCTGAGTGAAAGATCTGCCTGGGCTTCACCTAACACAGATGCTGTCCCATGTGATCCAGTTTTTGCTTCTGCAAGATCAAAACAGCGAACTCAACTCTCAAAGGAAACCTCCTTCCTTAAACATAAATCCTGGACACAAACCCATCTCAAAAGTGATGAGAACCAGGTTGTACACTAGTAAAACATTATCACACTCATCAGCCTCCATGCCAGGTTGTGCAATAACATAATGGATCCATAAATCTATGTAACTATCCATGGCGCCAACAACAGGGGGCGGAGAGAGTTTTGAATCCTCTTAGATGCTATAAAAACTGTCCGCAGCGGGCTGGGAAGTTTATGTTTCCCCCAAAGGCTTCACAATGAGAAGCAGGTTAAGGGAGCTGCCAGCACATGGTTTCATTCCGCAAACAAATCATGAATCAAGATGCACACACACGCGTGTACACAGAAATGCCTCTGATGAAGTTTAACATTTCGCATCACTAAGACCAACACAATAAATCTTCTGTTTCACAAAGATGCACTGAACCATACAACCACTACATTTCCAACTATAGAACTGTGGTCCCACCCAGTCCCCTCATTTTATAGATGTCTATAATCTCTAAAGCGCTAGATTAATACAGTTTGAATATTATTCCTTTAACTAATACTTACTGAGTACCTACTACACACTGTTCCAAGGACATCGCACACATCAGTGCACAAAACAAATGATAACAACATAATAAAAAAATAAACATCATGTTAGAAGGGGGTATGTGCTAGGGGAAATGAAAACTGCAGTGCAAGTAATCAGGATGGGCCGTGGGAACGGATTTCAGAATGAGCGGGCATCAGGGGGCAGAGGCGGGGAGCCAGACGGGGCAGGTGGAAGCAGAGTGTCCAGGCAGAGGACACCACCGTGGCAAAGGTCCGCAGGCGGAGGGGTGGCACCGTCTGAGGAAGAGCAAGGGGGCCGGGATGGAGCAAGTGCGGGGGGCGGGGGGGCGGGGGGCAGTGAGGGAGGAAGTCCAAGGGGCAAGGGGGTCAGGTCATCTCAGCTCCCGGGCCTCGGGCGGATTTCCAGTTGGATTCCCAGGGGAGTCTCTACAGGTGTTTAAGCAGACGACTGGCAGGATCTGATGTAGGGTTTCAAAGGATCACCCTGGCTTCGCTATGGAGACCAGAGTGTAGGAGAGAGAGGAGAAGCAAGAAGCCCAGTTAGGAGGCCCCTGCAGTGATGGTGAGGGAGCAGGGGGACAGCAGAGGTGATGAGCTGTGGTGGGGCCAGACGGCTGAAGGGGCTGCCCGATGGACCAGCCGTGGGATGTGAGAGAAAGTGGGGAGTCAGGAACAACCCCAGCGCCTTTCTCCTGAGCCATGAGCAGGGAGCGGCACTGCCTTCAGCTGCGGTGGGAAAGGCTGTGGGCAGAGTGGTTTGAGGGGGTTGATGAAGAGTTCAGGTTTGGGCGAGCTGATAAGAATTTAAGATTTCTGTGTGGAGACGTTCAAGTAAGCAGATGGACACATGGCTCTGGGGCTCCAAAGAGAAGGGTGCTCTCGAGGTACAACTCTGGAGTATTTCATCTGTCACTGATATCACTGTTAATAATAACAACCCAATGTATTATTCGAGGTTCAAACAAATACTGGGGTTCCTGCTGCAGCGCAGTGGGTTGAGAATCCAACTGCAGTGGCTTGGGTCGCCGTGGAAGCACGGGTTTGATCCCCTGCCTGGTGTAGTGGGTTAAAGGATCCAGTGTTGCCACAGCTGAAGCGTAGGTCACAGCTCTGGCTCGGACTCAATCCCTGGCCTGGGAACTTCCATATGCCACAGGTCTGGCCATAAAATTTAAAAAAATATGAAGAGCAATAAAAAATTACACACACAATATCCTTTTAGACAGAGAAGACTAAGACCAAGAATCATGAAACAAACAAAAGAAATTAACTGCTGAGTCAATGGTCATGTTCATTTCAATCACTGGAATAAAATGAAAACTGCCTTCATCGTTCCTTCCCAAGACGGGAATTTGCTCTTTTGTAAATATTTACAAGAATCTAAAAGTGACCATGTGAAACACAAGCGAGCACACAGGCTGGGATATTAACTAGAGAGTTTTCAGATCTTGAGAAATACCGAATCGATTACTGAAAGAAACAATGCCGGCTCAGAGAAGCTTCAACAAAAGAAGAATTGAAATGAAAGTGTCCTTTTTTTCTAAGTATCTGCCCTTTCAGCCTTATTCATCCCTAGGGGTGTTAAAGTGTCCCAAAAGTTTCCTTTCCAGATTCTGTTTCTAATGCATGATGACACTGGGCGAGGCTGCCGGTGGGGGCGGGGGAGGGGGGAGGAGGTGGGTGGAAGTTCTACAGCTGCAGAAGATGATGCAACTTTAAAAAATTCATCTCACCGAAAAACATTTAAAAGCCGCCAATAAACCTGCATTAGAGATGTTGCCAATGCCCCATCCCCCGAGCCTGCTGGCACAGATGTCAAAGCAAAAATTGCAGCACTAAATCAAATTACCAAACTTTCCTTAAGCACAGCACGGGTGTAGCTTATTACAATCCGGAAAATTCCACAGTATTTATCAAATCCTAAGCAAGGCTATGATGCTTAAAAGTGTACCACAGCAGACGTCATTGACAGCCACAAGCGTGATGGCTCTGGGTGTGTTGCTGTGGCAACCGCGTACTCAGCAGCAACACGCTGTCTGCCTCTCACCAACCCCAAACCAGGGGCAGAAGAAAACAGCCAGCTTCCTGATGGTAACAACCCAGGGATTCACAGGAAGGGCCATCTCCATTATTCACACATGCCGGAGCCTTCTTTCGGCAGTCTGAAACCATTCCCAGCTAGCCTCTAGAGAAAAAAGCAAAGTAAAACCCCTTTCTCCACTGCAGAACCCGTCCACATTCCCAAGCACAAAGCACCCGAGAAACATACGAGCAGAGGAGAGAGGTCGGGGGGTGCTTGAAAAGTGTATCACGGTCCTGTGTTTACCTGGGTCCAGGCATGAGGGGGCTTTTCTAAGGAGAAAACAGAGAAGGGCTGGTCCATTTGAAAAGTCATCCCGAGAAACATTCCATAGAGAGGAGATCAGTAAGAACAGCCACAGCAAACTAGAGCATGAGCCTTTCGAGGAAAGCTGTTCCCACAATGCGAGCTGCACGGGAGGAGCAGGCCACTCCCGAAGAGGCCCAGGACGTCTGGGACGCCCAGCCCTGCAAGGCACTTGTGGATGCTACACCGTAGGTTGCCATAAAACAGAAACTGTCAAACCTACCTTTTCCACCGGTAGAAAGTCATTTTCTACTTCGATTGACCTTGGTCTTAGTTTGATGGGCTTGTCTTTGAAAATATCTCCAAAGCCCACTCCCTTAACTTTCTTCGGCTGGATTGCGGCCGTGGCGACTGTCCCGTTGGCACCCTCGGATTTGGTACTGCTTGAGTCACCCCCATCACTCTCGGAGCCTGTGGTTTCCCTTAAACCTGTCAAGAGCGGGGACGGGGAAAGAAAGAGCTCAGAAATCAGCCATAGCTGTGAAGCCCCTCGCAACCAGCCAGGAAACACTCTACAGGTGTCACTGGATCCCCGATAACCTGCGCCGGGGTTTCTCGCTGAGCCCGTGAGAACGTTGCATGTGGCTGGCTCTGAGTTTCGCTCCCTCTCCCCACCCCCCGACCTCCATTTTAAAAAGTGAATTGAAACTTTTCAGAAAATCTAATTTCAAAGCAGATCTCTTTGGAAATGCGACATTTCACCTCTCCTCAGCCGGAGCCTGGTTCTCAGCCAGACCTGTTTTGTTACAGCCAGCGCAGTAACAACGCTTCCCGCCCCCTCCTCGCCTCCCCACCCAGTGAGTACCGCATACTGTACCTCCCATCTCTATGACTCATGTCAATTAGCAATTAGCAATGAAAGTAACATTTCCTAAAGGGAAACGGTAAAGCTAAAAGCCATTTAAACAAATTAGCAATTAAAGAAACCACACAAAATCATGACTGCCAAAGAATTAAATCTCTCTGGATGGCTTCACAAGGAACAAATGCACGCAGACATGCTTCTCCAGGAAAGCATTAAAGCAAACCTGACACGGAAACGCTTTCACTGGCAAGATGATCCTAGCTGTTAAGGAGGGAAACAAAGTCGCCCTCGGGGGGAGGCCGGGATGGCCCAAGCCCACAGCCCTTCTTCCCTGCTCCAACACCAGTGCTTCCCCCAAGCTGAACTCTTTTCCAAAGAGGAACTCTGGGGACTTGACACCTTTCCTTTGGCCTCCTATGGCACGTATCGGAAGTCATCAAACAGTTACCAGCCGGACAACAAGGACACTTACCTCCCCAGATTCTTTTTTCCCCAGGCTCTGCCCACAATCGTGTTCCTAAAAGGAAGAGCCTATGTGTTTCCAGTTAAGGTCTGGATGTACAGTCTTGCTTTGATGGTCAGGACATCAGTCATGCCATCAAAGAGCAGGATTCAACGGCTATTTTATGGAAAGTCTGCCATTAAACCTGTCTCCAAAAGCCTCTAGATGCGTAGAACAGCTCCTAAACCTTTACTACACATCTCCTGATGTTAGGAGGAAAGGGCATCATCAGATTTTGTTCTCTACTAGCCATGGTGTGCATTATCTTCCTATACACAGGAAGGTGGCTTCCTAGTACATAGGAATCACATGCCAAATAACTGCTCACATAAAATGTTGAGGTCATTCAAAAAAAGAAGTCTCAGTGCAGGAAGAAACTGTTAAAATGAAAACAGAGAAAATATAGAAAGGTCATTCTAAATCGATAACAAAGTTCACAATCCAATCCTTTAAACAATGGCTGTGCTTGCTGTTACTGCTGTTTTCAATAACATGGTATTTATATGCCAAAACGGAGGTTGGGAGGAGGAAGATCCCTGGTGCACATTTTAATTAACTAAAAAACAGCATTTATGAGCAAGAACAATGAGGAAGAGCCCACAACAAGGGGGTCGGCTGCAATTTCCAGGACTGGATGCAAGTGTGCAAACACGGCGAACCTCCCTGGAGTAGCTCTCCATTCGTGTGTTTATCTGTTCATTGTTTTTGGAACTATCCCTGCTGGAGATATAATTTTGGAGTCTAAATATTGTGTCATTTCCCCTTTAACAAGTTCTCATTTTGCCGTATGGATTCTTTCTGTGTGATAAATGGCTTGTATATTCTTTTCTGGTGTGGCAAGAAGCATTGGAGAGTGGAATAAAGAAATGGTTAGTGAAGAGAAACCATCATCGCCTCCCCCCCTCTCACCACCACCAGCAGCAGCAGCAGCAGCAGCAGCAGCAGCAGGCAGCAGGGCAAATGGATTAGGCCAAGTCTATTTTAGTTCTTCAAAGAGAGGAATCTGAAGGATTCTTTTCTCATTCTTCATTAGCGAGGAACACAACATTTTCACCCATTACCATTCTGATTTCACTGACCTTCTAGTTTTTGGGATTAGCCGCCTTCTGGGGGCATCTTAATAATTTCACATTAACCACTGTGAGAAACACTCTTTATGTTACACAGGGAGAGCTGGCACGGCCATTCAACCACAAAAGCATGGGCTGGGAAGGAAACACACGGCAGATTTTTCTTCCAGAAATTCTGGCAGCCTGCTCCTCTCACTTTTAAGTCCTATGTAAGTTAAATATCTGGACTGATTTCCCTTTGGAGGAAAAGAAAGGTAGCTTTTCATTTTCATGTCTGTTAGGTGCTGTACCGTTTAGCCAGCGGTGCTCGTAACCCACATTATTGTATAAAAGGTCCCTGTGTCATGCTTGGAACGCAAGGTGACACTCAAGGATAGTGCCATCCAAAGTGTAGTCTGTGGAATGGGGCCAGTTCGTGACGGGCCCTTTCCTGGTACTCAGTGGGACAAGGACTCCAAGTGTCTGTGTCTGGCAATGCTTAGAGCAGTGTGTGCTGCTGTGACTTCCAGACGTGTGGCCAGCGGACTTGGCTGGGGGAACAGGGAACAGACCCATCTCGGTCTGTCTCCCCCCTCGGGGAGGCGCAGGTGGTGCAGCGCATGTGTAGTGAAGGCCCTTGCCCATGGGACCAGGTGTCTGTCCCCAGGGTGGGGTGGGGGACAAAAAGAGACTTCGCCTCAGCCAGTTGAGAAGCGGGGCTCTGGTGTTCACACCTGAATCTTCTCTTTCATCACTGTGTATACGTCTCTACGTACACGTTTGAATACGAAGGTGGGTATTTTTCCTTCAAGGTGAAAAAAAGAACAAAGCTTCCTCAAGCTTGCTCTGGCCAGTCATATAACTAGCCAAATTACACAAAAGTCATTGCCAATAATTTCTTTAATATTCCAGCACTGATCAATTCAGAGCCGCAAGCCACTTTAATTCATTTTCTGTTTTACACTCACATGCGTAGTGCTTACTGTGTGGCAGGACTGTTCTAAGAACTTTGTGAGATTCGTTCATTAACCTCACTCGTCTGCTTCCCCTCAACCTTCGGCAGCTCTGTTTCACAGCGCAAAAGGCTACGTACTGGGCCTGTCAAAAGAAGTCTGCCGTGTGGTGATTGGCTGAATGAGCAAAGCAAAACACCACTTCTGGCATGGACTTTTCATGCCAAGTTCTTACTGCTTTGAACCCCGTGATGAAGAAGTGATTTATTGGTTTCCAATGACCCGCTCTGTGAAAGCAACAACCACGAGAGGTTGACAGCTCCATGGGAAGCCATCGTACACCACCTCAGAGGCCCAGAGATACCGGTACAAATGCATATGCCATGACAAATGTCACTGAGCCCTGCTCTGCACGCATGGTTCATGCACGCACGTCACACACATGAGAGAGGCACAAAGCAAACAGGAAAGCGCCAGGGGCTGGTGATGGGAATGCTCCCGGAGCACACGTCAAGGAGACGGCACTTATCTCGGGCGAGTTAAGTCCATGTCCTTGGATCAGAAACTCACACAGACACTTGGCAGAAGCATGAGCAGCTCAGGAAAGTGCAGCTGCATCAAAAAACACAAGTACCCAGATCTTATCTTTACAATTGCCTCCTGCTGTTAAGGTCACTCACTGTAATAGCGTCTGTGGCCCTCCGTCTTTCCCGGTGCAGCTCGGTACAGAATTGTCCCTTCAAAGGTAGTCTTTCCTGACAGTGAATGAGAGCAGAGAAGGGGAGAGAAAAACAAGAGAGGGGGAAGGGGGAGCAAATGATGGCAAAAGAAGGAAGAGGGAGAGTCTTTAACTGAGTTTGTCTTCAATGAATCCACTGTAAGAGACCATTAGGCAGAACTCAAGGATGTTACAGAATGAGTCCAGAGTCCCCATGCAACCATGACGGCAGTGAGCACCGGAACTGGAGCTCACCTCTGCAAGTGCCTGGCATGGAGATTATGCCCAATTGAAACCTGGAAGCCATTTGAACATTATAACTCAAGGGGAGGGAAACCTCAATCAACCAGAAGAAAGCCAATCGATCGGAGTCCTCACTTAATGTTCTTTTTGGAGGGTATGACCCAAACATAATACAGATTTTGGCCCATTCCTTTCTCTTCTACCCCTAGACCTAGTATGATACAAACTGATATTCATGACCCCCAAAGTCTAAACAAGGCACAAAATTCTTTTTAAAATCCTCAGTGCCTTTAAGCAAGAAAATGCACTAATATTCTCAAGGGGGGTTTTCACCGATGAGGTCTGAAACCAGTCATGGCTTCCATGTTGTGTACGGGGTTTTCTGCTTAGCGCCAAGGACACAGCAAACCCTCTTTCTTGAAACCCTTGAACTGAGGTTTTGCCACATCAGTCATGAGACTGTACTCAAGCATGAGGACATAGGACTCATCCAGTATCAAATGTCAAACTATCTTCTTCTCTGTTGTTACAAGCAGAGGTTATCAACAGCAAAAGACTGGACACAAGGTTAAAGCCCAAATCTCTCTGGAATCATGAGTACATAGAATACACACACTCCCCCCCCCACACACACACACGCACACCATACAAAGAGTACCATTCACAGGTAAAATGGTTTGATAAAGGCAAATTCAATTAATATATGTATTACTTTAGGTTATTCAAGAAATAGGCTCTATTATGGCTTGTGAGCTAAATATCAAACCAGAGGCCAGTCACATGGCTCCCTCATACTAAGTCTGAGGGATGAAAAGGTAGGCCATGTTTACAGAGAAGCAGAGAGCAGAAGTGAGGGAGAGAGCAAAAAGTCTCACTTTTTAGAAACACTCTTTAGGAAAGTGGGAAATCCCATTAGGAGCCATCAACTCAACTTTGAGGGCAGGTTACTCCTAATGCATGAAAGGAATTGTAAATGATTAGATCAACAAATTAAACGGAATCGGGTATTTCTAACTTCCGTGTCCTACGGGCACGGTGGGACACTGGTGTTCTGAAATCTGCCTTTTTTGACAGATGTGTTCGGTCTGATTAAAGTAAAAACTTGGATGTTCAAATCACTGGCTACATACGAATAATCCAAAGAAACAAGTGTTTCAAATGTTCTTGTTAGACTTGTAGCTCTTGAGAACTTTGATGACAGAGTGGAACAAGTAACAGCTAGTTTTTTTTGGGGGGGGGTGTGGATTTTTATTCTGATTAACTTCAATCATGAAGGTAATATTACTCCAAGGAATGCAGCTGCTATGTGAGCTGGGACCCCCAGAAGAAAACTAAATGACAGCAGCCCTCCAGGTGTCAGAAAAAGTAAGTATAAGAAAATGAAATCAGTATTTTGATAAAGTTCCTGTAAGTACAATAGAACCTCCCCGCATTTTTCCCCTGGACCAAGTCTGAGAACCAATGAAGTAGACATGGCCTTGAGGTCTCTGAATGGCCAAGCATTTCTGCAAAGTCCCTCTGTCCACCGGCAACAAGGTGAGTGGAAATGGTGCCTGGGTTGGGGGTGAATGAGGGTACCCACAATCTGTCTTAAGAGGACAAGAGATGGACAATTGGAAAGTCCACGAATGTGAGTGCTGTTTATCTTATGGGGGAAAGACTCTATCATCACCATTAAATATTAGTACTTAAAGGCAGCAAACACTGTCAGAGGGAAGAGTTTTAAAGTTTCAACACAAAATCATATGCTTACACTGGCATCTAACGTTTGCCTGAAACTCTATTTCGTCAATTTGCTAACTGTTCTTTACGGCCAAGAGAATGTCATAAACAAAACAAATGTCATCTAATATTAAAAAGAAAAAAGTATTACGACACCAAAGCATGGGCGGTTGCCAGCCTGGCTTTAGTTTTTATAGGCAAGGGGCACTAGGTAATCCATTTCTTACAGTGAATGAAATGTAATATTTCTATATGGTGGGAGTGGTTTGCCCTAAGTTTTATTTACTTATTTATTTAGGCTTTTTAGGGCCCCACCCACGGCATATGGAGGTTCCCAGGCTAGGGGTTGAATCAGAGCTGCAGCTGCCAGCCTCCACCACAGCCACAGCAACGCCAGATCCTTAACCCACTGAGCGAGGGCAGGGATTGAACCCGAAACCTCATGGTTCCTAGTTGGACTCGTTTCCACTGCGCCACAAATGGGAACTCCTGCCTTAAGTTTTAAAAGGCCATCTCCATCTTTGCCTTTGCTTGACAAGTCGCTAAAGTATCTAAATCTAAAACTCAAACATAAAGAATGAGGAAAAATGAGAAACTACGTTCAAACTAAAATATCATGGTTATTAATGGTTAAAGAAGAAAATGCAAAATTTCTCCACCTGAAAACTATGGGAAATAGCTTAAAATGTTTCTGTAGCTAAATGATTTTTTTTAAGAAAACAACAAGAATACCTTTTAGTTTTACAACACTTATTTTATAATGTAAGCAATTAAATAATATCAAAAAGATGTTAGAAACAGAAGCCTCATTTATATTTTAACTGTGAAATAAAATACATATGAGATTGAAACTGGACAACAGTCCTATCTGGATTTCTTTGCCTCTATGTCCAAATAAATCTTACAGATGAAGGATTTTTCTCTTACTAGAATTTGATGCAATAATGTAATATGAATATAATTTGTAATTAATTTTATTTCACATCTTTTAGTCAATACTAGCATGTGCACAATTGCAGCTGAAAAGGTCATGGACTCATCATCATCTGTGATAATAAGGAGAAATAAGCTAAATTATACTCAGACTTGAAATCTGTCAGAGCTCTGAGAAAAGGTGAACTCCAGGCCATAACGGAGGCGATAACAATGTGTGTGTGAGTTACACGCAGGAAGTTCGGCATCTAATTGTGGCCTCGTCCCTCAGAAGCCAGGCCACACCCGGGACTTCATCTCACTGGGCTTTAGGGTTCTCATCTGACACCCGGCTAGATGATCCCTCAATTCCTTTCCATCCCTCACCTGAGATCCTGCCCGCGCAAGTACTGCAAACCCTTGGAGCTGTTTTATTTTCTAAAGATCTAATTTACTCAATACTTTTTGTCACTATTGATCTGTTACATGGGAGCCCATTTCACACTTTTTAAAAAAAAAATCCCTGCTTTTGTACGATTGTGCAAGCCCTAATGAGTAAATGAATCTGGGTGATAACCATCTGTGGCTGCTAATATTCAAAAAGATCCTGCTGGGTAGCCCTGGGAACTATGTCTGGTCACTTAGAACGGACCATAACAATGTGAGAAAAAAGAATGGATACATGCATGTGTAACTGGGTCACCTTGCTGTACAGTAGAAAATTGACAGAACACTGTAAACCAGCTATAATGGAAAAAAATAAAAATCATTATATATATATATATATATATATAAAGACAGCCAGACATTCTGAGGCTCCAGTTAGACTATTCATCACCACCAATGCAGTAGTTTTGTACCCCAACCCCCAAAAATCTCTCTCTCAAGCCTGAGTTAAATCAAGGCTCTAGACCTAATGATCAATTTACAGGAATGTAGAGTAATGACATAGCAGAGATGAAATCAGCAAAAGGCAGACTATGGGAGACTAATGGGCAAAGGACCTCGTTCCTTCAATTAAAAAGTAGCAAGGAGAAAAGGAGACCTGGAGGAAGAATCTCGAGATTCGAAGAGAGTGGAGACATATCAATCAATCACCATATATGTACCTTCTTTGGATACAGATTCAAACTAACAGATTGTATTTAAAAAACAGAAGACTTGGAGTTCCCACCATGGCTCAGCGAAAACGAATCCAACTAGGAACCATGAGGTTGCAGGTTCGATCCCTGGCTTTGCTCAGCAGGTCAAGGATCCTGTGTTGTCATGAGCTGTGGTGTAGGTCGCAGACTCGGCTCGGATCTGGCGTTGCCGTGGCTCTGGCGTAGGCCAGCGGGTACAGCTCTGATTAGACCCCTAGCCTGGGAACCTCCATATGCCACGGGTGTGGCCCTAAAAAGACAGAAAAAAAAATAAATAAAAAATAAAATAAAAAAACAGAAGACTATTAGGGGAAAGTAAATGATATAGTTAATTACTTTGAGGAACCGCTGTATTATTATCATTATGAGTGATAACAGTATTGACACATATCGAAACATTTATGGATGAAAAAATAAATAAATAAAAAATAAAACATGCTATCTAGAGTTTGCTTCAAAATAACATGGACTTCATCATACTATCCTCTCAACTTGCGTATATTAGAAATTTTCTAGGAGTTCCTGCTGTGGTGCAACGGGCTTGGCAGCATCTTGGGAGTGCTAGGACACAGGTTCAATCCCTGGCCTGGCACAGTGGGTTAAGCTTAGGTTGCAGCCACAGCTTGGAACTGATCCCTGGTCCAGGGACTCCATATGCCTCGGGGTGGCCAAAAAAAAAAAAAAATTCTACGATAACAAGTTTATAAAAATCTTTTTGAAGAGTTCCTACCATGGCACAATGAGTTAAGAATCCGACTGCAGCGGCTGGAGTTGTTTGATCCTGGCCCGGGTGCAGCAGGTTAAAGGATCCAGTGTTGCTGCAGCTGTGGTGAACATCACAACTGTGGCTTGGATTCAATCCCTGGCCTATAGGAACTTCCATATGGCACAGGGGCAGCCATGAAATTACAAAAAGAAAAAAAATCTTTTTGAAAAAGTACCTTTAAGGTTTCATAAATTCTATGAAAGGGAAAGATGCTTTCGGATTTAAACAGACAGCAAAAAGTTTCCACTACTACATAAAAATGAATTTTCTTATCCGAAAGAAAATGTTTAAATCAACATATCAGCCAACACAATTGCTGGAACTCTCTCCTTGATAGATTAGATTACCCTAAACAAAGATCTAAAGGTTTAGAGATTTTCATCATCAACCACCATACAAAAATGCATCAGGGTTAAAAAAAAAAAAAAAAAGCAAGTTCAAGCAATTTGCACCTGCCATTCAAAGCTAAAAACGCCTCCTCAGAGTAAGAAAGGATTCAGCAAGCATTTACTGAACACCTACCATGTGTCAAGCTGTCTTGGCACACTTCCTTATAAATACAATGCGATGTTTCTTCAAGTGCATTCATCCACTGGTTGACAAAACTCAAGTGAATAACTATCCTCAAACACTTTATGAAAGTAGAAATGTGAAGAGTGCAAATATCAAATAAGTGTGTGCACATACACGGGTGTGTGTGTGTGTGTGTGTGTGTACCAGAGACGTATAAGGATACAATGAGCACAAAGTTTTCTTCATATGTGTCAGGATACAGATTTTATCTGTCTTAAAGAAAACCCTCCTCTAATGTCTACTAGCAATTAAATTGAGAGGATTTTTATATAATGTCGGTGGGAGCTCTAAAAATTACCAAAACGGTGCAAACATTAGGAATTTGACTTACTCCCAGGGCCATGTGTTAATTAAGCAGTCTCTGTGAAAAGTAACTGTAATTTACGAAGGGTGTTGTGGGCTGGTCTAACAAAGACCTGTTTTTTTTTTTTTGTTTTTGCTTTTTAGGGCCGCACCCACGGCATATGGAAGTTCCCAGGCTGGGGGACGAATTGGAGCTGCAGCTGCCAGCCTAAACCACAGCCACGGCAATACAGGATCTGAGCCACATTGGCAACCTACACCACCGCTCACGGCAATGCCAGATCCTTAACCCACTGAGCGAGACCAGGGATTGAACCCACATCCTCATGGATACTAGTCAGGTTCATTACCACTGAGCCACAGTGGGAACTCCAAGGCCCTTATTAACTACAATAGCTCATACCAGAGTAAAAAGCTAGGGATCTTTTGTGCATTTTGTACATCTGCCTTTCTCAGTTCTATGATAAAAGCAAATATGCATTTACTGGAGTTATACAAGATGTAATTGCTGGGAAAACTGCAAGAAGGGTTCATGGAACCTTCCTGCACAGCTTTTTTTTGGGGGGGGGAGCAACTTTCTATGACCCTATCATTATTTCAAAACAAAAGGTGTTCTCTGGTAAAGTCATGAAACTACTAACACCATTCTCTGGGGATAGAAAATAAGTAGGTTCATTTTAAAACCAAAGGTTCCACTTAGACAAATCTTACCACTGTACATAATTTCTGCATGTGATCTGATGTAATATACTGTACGATCAGAGTGCAAACAGCCTGAACAGCCTGTCAGAACACTGAGAGGTGGCATTTCTCTCAGTTTCAGGGGATTATTTCAATTTAGGAAGCCACGGGGACATTATAATCACACCTGCTTTCCTATGAAGCCTTTTATGACTACCACTGTCCATCCATCTCAGGGAACTGGCTGCTCTCACCTTTGTACCCCACTGTTCCTCAGTCGCCCGGTTAGCAGCGCACTGGGGGTCCTTTCCGACCTGCTGATTTGTGCACCCCTTTTCTGCAATGTAAGCTGCCTGAAGACAGGCACCCTATCTGAGCTGTCTTTGTATAGCTCCAGGGCCTTGAACAGTTTCTCAGTACCTACAGGGGCTAAATAAAGGTTGAATTAATGAAGAATAGAAGAAAAGAAGGAAAAAAGGATGGCTGGATGAATGGATATGGACAGAGGAAGAGATAGACAGATGGGCCCTCGTCTTAACCACACACAGGAAAACTAGAAAAGCTGTGAAGTTCTTTCGCAAGCATCCATCCTTGTTAGGAGACCAGGGACCTCAAAAATCTCTCAACAAAGGAGAGATCCTGTGGTAACTACACAGGGCTGCTGAAACTACTGTGCTCTCCTAGTCCTGAAATGGCAGGGTTTTAATTGATTGAGTGTTGAGTCTCCATAAGGAAACAGCCCCTTCCGAGCATGTGACGGAAGGCTAAGTGACCAGGGAGACCATTTCACTCAGCCTCCTAACCTCCTGCCCCAGGAATCCTAGCACCATGTGTATTTGGCTGAGGGATCAAGCAGGGTCGAATTCCATATTATTGACTTGGAGTTAAGAGGAGACAGTTTATTTCAACAGCTCCAAAAATACAAGACGTGTTACTTCTCCAAGCTCCAGCTCTGAGAGCACACCTAACATGGAAGGATACCAAGAGGTCAAGGTTCTCCCAAAGACCTCCCCAGATCTCCTCTTCTGAATCCTTGGAAGAATCCCAAAGTAACTTCCAGACGCAGAGTCACTGTTTCAGGGAGCACAGTACCAGCTGATGTGCAAGCAGCCTCAACATACTACCTGGCTATGTCCCAAGAGTCAATCATGACTAACAAGGAAAGTGACACTTTACAGAGGGTCTTCTATGGGTGAGGTGGTTTATATACATTATTGCTATTGGAACTCATAACACGCTTACCAATGGAAATAATGGTATAATGACAGGCTTTGGTCCTCCCTCCAAGAGTGCCCATCCAATCCGCAATACCCCCGAGAGAGAGTACTGTTATTATCGGACCCAGTTGCCAGGCATGATACTATTCCAGTGTATAAAAGGAGACGTCAGGGCAGTTAGAATTCTAATGTGCAATTTGGAAGCTATAGTGACTCCCTCTTCCATGGGGTCAAGGACACTTTCTGTCCTCCTGGCCACACTCACAGGCTGGACCATGTTAGCAGAGACTCTCCTTGCCCCAAATGAGAGAAGGCAGCAAGAGCTTCCAGATGCTTCATTTGCTCCAAAATCACCTCCTGTTCTTCCTACCATAGACCCCAGGATGGAATGAGCTTCAGGGGTGGAGGGTCCCAGACATTAGAAGTAGAGGGAAAACGTGTAGTTGAAGCCACCGACCCAACCGGCCAGCGCCTCGGAAACGCCAAATGAAGGAGGTCGCCTGAGTGCGACTCCAGAAATGGCTTCACTTCCAAACTGCCAATCTGCCCACTCATGCTACTGGTTCAACAAGAGACATGACGAACTTGAAAATACGGCTCAAGGTGGCTTTCTCCGAATGGAAAAGAAAGCTGTTGAAGAATTATTTTGACAGGACTGAGCTGTCCCCTTCTTGTTAGAAAGGAACGTCTGCAGCCCCGGGTGGTGCCAAACCACTGTGACCCAGTCGAGCCTCTATGACACTCACACCCATGACCTTGGCTCAAGACGGCACAAGAGATACACAGACGCCCACGTAGGAAGTCGGGTTAGCGACTGGGAGAACAAAGCTTCCCGGTCCTGACCTTTTGCTCCGTGAGCTGGAAAGGGCAGCAGAGAAGCTGGAGGGAGGAGAGCTTCAGGCCCTGGAGAGAGAAAGACCTGGAGTTCGTTCTCACCACCGTGGAAGGACATGCACACTCCCCCAGGGTGGGGCTGGGCCCTTGGCTGCCTTGGCAAACTTTCAAGGGAGTTGGCACATACTCGTCCTGAACATCGCCCATCGCCCTTCTCACCACCAGCAATTTGGATGTGTGTGTGTGTGTGTGTGTGTGCGCGCGCGCACGTGCCATTTTCTCCAACTTCCTCAAAACATGCTGAGATATATTAACAATCTCACTTGGTTCATTGTAAAAATAACTACAACTTGAAGTGGGTGACACTTTAGAAGCATACAGAGGCACAGCAATACGGGCCATCCCTGCGGGGAGTGTTACGGTGGCATGAAGACTAACAGTCACCTATCCATAGGGTGCGTTTGTGCACAAGTAAAAGCATGCACATCACACCCTGACAGCGATAGACCTACTAAACCATGGTGAGTTAAGGCCGCATAACCAAGAAAATACTCGGGAGTTTCTGTCACAGCCTCTCGGAACAGCAGGAAGGTGGGAGCAGCACACGTGGGTGCCCCTCCCCACCCCCGCCTTGCGTGGTGGGAGGACTTCCTTACTTGACTTGGAGAGCTGCTCGTCCTGGGAAATGCCGAGGTCATCTGACTCCCCTGAAAGCTCCTTGATGAAGTTGGAAGGAAACATTCCAGTCTTTCCATTGAGCACACCTTCCCACCATCCTTCTTCTACCTGCGCGGATTAGAACAGAGAACAGAGACGGGGTTTGGGTTAGACTTGGCGCTTCCCAGTTTTCTCTCCCATCTGTACAGTGCAGAGTACAAAGCCCACACAGGGAGAGCTGCGGGACCCAAAGCTTACAAGCTGGCAGGGAATAAGAAAGCAGACCCCACAGAGTCTCGAGATTCAGACTCAGGAAGTGGGGTCTGACCTGGGGGCCATAAACGCAAAATGAAAAGAATTAACACTTCATTTCCGCTAACTTCCAACTGAAATCTGGTGTTTCCTTTGATTAGTAATATAGGTAACATACCACAGTAATAGAAGGACCTGTGACCTGACACCAACCAAATTGTGTTTGCCCATCACATCATTGCTACTGTGAAGTGGTGCTAGCTATCACATCTGTTGGGAGATCTTGTAATTTAATGTATTAATAAGGAATCATTTACACTTCATAATAAAGAAATACACAGAGATTAGTAAAACGAAATTTGCTTTTAAGATAGCTTGATGGCTACTTTAAAATCAATGGTTACCTTTGTCATCTTATACGTTTATTTTATCCATATAAAGCCATTATTTAAAAACTGAGAATCGCTTTCCCAGATTACCCAAACTAACTAGACAGCCTAGCGAAAACACTTAAGAACGTGTGGAGTAAAAACTCAATCAGAAGGTAGAAGGACTCCCTGCAGGTTTCTGGAAGCTTCTAGATTACCTGAGAAGAACTGATATGGGATGAAGGGAGGGACAGAGGGGGCAGCCAGACATAGTCATCTGGGTGCAGGAGTGAAGGCTGGATCTGGGGGAGGGGTGATAATGACCAAGGCAGGTGTGTATTTCAGGCTTTGTGAGGTATAAGCTGGTCTTCAGCAAGCAATCAGTTGAGATGAGTGAGGTAAGAGTTAAAAAAAAAAAAAAAAAGTCATCCCAAGATTTTGCGATGGAACCACTGGCAGAGCAGCAGAAGTCAGAACAGTGAACTGGCTTCTTGGAGGAAAATAATAGGGCATTTTGAGAACAAGGAAGTATTCAGTTAGCCGTATGGTGTGGCATAATAGAAAGAGACCTAGAACCTTTGCACTTTTTTTTACCATGTGCATGTATTACCTACTCAAATCAATCAATATAATTTTAAAGCTTAAATAATTAAAATCAAAAAGAAAAATCAGAGTCATAAGCCCAGTTCAACTCCTATCCTAAAACTTAGCAGTTGTGTGACTCTTCAAATTTCCTAAAAACTGAACCCTGGTCTTCCTCCTCTCTGTACAATGGGATAATTAATACACTGATGATTACATATAATTAGTAATCAGCGTTAGAAATAGATGTATCATGACTCTGCATTAGGGCCTGGAGACAAAGGACTGTACAGGACACGTCCATCTCCCAAGGTAGAAAGGGAAAGTGGTTTAAAGACATTGGAGGGTGGGCATGACCAAAATCTTAGCAATGCGAGGGAAGCAGCCAAGAAAACAACCACGACTTAGCACAAACCAAATGTGTTACACAAAACTGAGCTTGCTGAGATAGGGATGCTAAAGGCTTGAAGAAAAAAGGAATCAAAGCTAAAGCTGGCCTTCAAGAGCAGAAATGACAGATTTAAGTAGAGGAGGGTGGGTGTGAGAGACATTGCAGGGAATGCTGATAGATTGGCGGAACAGAAACAGCCCGAATGGTGGTTAGAGCATGTATTAGAGAGCTCATGGGATACAGGCTCATTGAATGGCCATTATATCTGCATGATCGAAGAATCTTCGGGAAAGAATCCAGACAAGGCACCCATGCAGGACTGTCCCTATTCAATAGCAAATCGAGGCATTTAACAGCATTTCCGCTGAAATCATTCAACGTTTCTATGCCAACTCAACTGATATGTATTATTCTTTCAAGGAGCTTTTTATAGGATTAGAATGGTTAGGAAGCTTCGCCATAAGCCTGAATATAAATAGTCACAGGATTTGTAGCATGGGGTCCTTTGTGCTTGTCCTGAATAAGGAACCACAGAATGACCTTCTTTCTCCCAGAAATCACTGGGCAGGAAGGAAAGACCAAGGGCGCAGACCACAAATGAGCAGTCCCTGGCGTAATCCCCGACAGCACAGGACAGCAGGGCCAATTCCATTTGATTCCGGTTGACAGTATCTAAAATGTTCCTGTTCCCAGTAATAAGTGGCTCCGGCCTGCGTTCCCTGAAGGAAGGGCTCCTGATGTGTGGGATCAGCAGGCTGCTTGCTGGGAAAACAGGGGTGTCTTCACCTTGTCACACCCCCAGATGCCCGCATCACTGTCACAGCACAGTCTGAGAGGAGTGGCCCACAGGGAAATAGCAGACGTCTGTCATCAGCCTTGCAGTGCGCAGAGGAGCAGACAATCAAACCACTGCTCATCGCCTGGAGGGTACACTTCCCGTTACAGGCACCACAGAGGGGGCGGGAGTCTGTCCCCAGTAGCGGAGAGAGCTGTTCGCTACTGTTTCTTCCCAAAGACTGCTGCTTTGGTGGCAAGATTCAGGCTGGAGATATGAGAAAAATGATCCTCACCCTCACACTATTCTCCCCAGAGATATTCTAGTTCAACTTCCTGCATAAAGATAAAGACATGAAGGCCCATAGCGACTACGTTCATTCATGGATGGATAAATGGATGCACGGATGGATGCACGGATGGATGAATGGATGGATAGATGAATGGATGAATGAAGGCATGGCAGGAAAATCAATTGGGGGATACCCTCCATGGGGGCCTATGAAGCCCTGATTCCCCCGCAAAAGGAACTTTCCTTCCTGGGAGGATCAGAAGGGACCAGGATACCCTGACTCCCTGCTCACTGTTCTGAACTAGGTATCAACGCAGCCGGGTCTACGTGCCTCTCTCAATTCCACCGATATTTAATGAGCACCTATTCTGCACTGTCTGAGGACCTCAGGACAGATTCACTGGTGAACAAAACATATAAAGAACCCATTCTTGAGGGAGTTTCTGCTATGGCACCATGGGTTAAGGACCCAGTGATGTCTCTGTGGCAGCACAAGTTCGATCACTGGCCCAGCACTGCCACAGCTGTGGCATAGGTCAAATTCAGTCCCTGGCCCGGGAACTTCCATATGCCACAGGTGCATCCAAAAAAGACCCCATTCTTGAGGAGCTTCTGAAACAAGAGTGAAACATACAGAGCCTGTACATCCCCTGTGTAGCAATCAAGTTGCTTACAGTATGGATAGACCTAGAAATTATCATACTAAGTGAAGAAAGTCAGACAGAGGAAGAAAAATATCATATGAGATCATTAATGTGTGGAATCTAATAAAAATGATAAAAAGAACTGATTCTTAAAACAGAAAGAGACTCAAAGATTTCAAAACCAAACTTGTAGTTACCAAAGGGGAAACATTAACATATACACACTATTATATACAAAAGTGATAAATAACAAGGACCTACTATATAGCACAGGGAAATCTACACGATACTCTGTAACAACCTACATGGGAAAAGAATGTGAAAAGGAATGGATATATGTATATGTATAACTGATTCACTTTGCTGTACACCTGAAACCAACACAACACTGTAAATCAACTATACTCTAATACAATTTAAAACATAAAAGTTGTATCCAAAAAAAGAAGTCAGGTTGCTTATGTTGGTGTGTTTATATTTGATGAGAGAAAGAAAAGTGTTCCTTTGTAATACAGTGAGGATTGTGGACGTTACCAGGGGCTTATGATCTCCGCCCCAAGGAAAGTTTTAAAACGGGACAGACAGCCACCTTCCCCCCACCCATACACACTCATCAACAGATCTCTGGCTCTCGGCTGAGAACAAGCCCCCTGTGTCCCCTCCATGACTAACTTGGCCAGCTCAAAAGCCCATGGCGATGTCCCAGGAGATAACCCCATCTCCAGCCCAGACTCAGGAGCAGGGCAGCTTTACATGGTAAAGTTTAAGAAAGGAAGATGCAGTACAAGCACTGAAAGCGTGTGTCTGGGTGCCCTGCAATTCCCAACTCTTCACAATCACCAGCGTCTAAGTGGGTTCAGGTCTCAAGGAGGTAGTTTCTACCCTTCGCCCGGTTGCAAGCTGGAGAAGCAGCTGGGTGAATTCCAACATCTCCACCTCCTACATTTGTAAGGCACCAAAGAGGATGCCTGTGAATAAGCAAGATGACTGTGCTGTCTCGGGTACCTAGCTATTCAGACTACAGGCACACCTACTTTATGGCACTTTGCTCTGTGGCGCCTCCCAGATGCTGCATGTTTTACAGATTGAAGATCTGTGGCAACCGTGCATTGAGCACGTCTATCGACACCATTTTTCCAACAGCAATTGCTCACTTCTTGTCTCCGTGTGACCTTTTGGAAATTCTCAAGTATTTCAAAATTTTCATTATTATTATATTTGTTACAGTGATCTGCAATTGGTGATCGTTGATGTTATTATTATGACTCGAAAGCTCAGACGAAGGGGAGCATGTGTTCAGTAATTGAGTATTTTTTAAATGAAGATATGTACGTTTCTTCGACATAATGCTACTGCACAGTAAAAAGACTACAGGAAAGTGTAAACATAACTTTTATGTGCCCTGGGAAACCCAGAGATTCATGTGACTGACTTTATTGTGATCTTTATTTCAGCTTATCAAGTTCAGGTTTGGAACTCGATCCGCAATATGCTAGAGATACGCACAGAGTTCTGACCTATCACTGTTGAAGTTTCACCTGTTGCCTCTACCAAGATGGAGAATAATGGATTCACCAATTCTAAAGTCTACTTTAGGATACCAGCAGCGAGACAGAAAAATCCACTGCAAGGGTTGCTATGGTTTTTTACATCCGATTACCCTTTGTTACCTAAACCTTAGTCCCAAGCACACTGGAGAGGCAGGTATGAGGGAAGCACAGGGGAGGGAGAGGCACGCAGGCAAATGGGGTCAGTTTCCTTGTTTCAAGAGCTGTTTTATCCTTCTTTCCAGAAAGAAAAATGGACAAATCAAGTTCTAAGGAAAAGCCTCAACATTCCTAAACACTTCCTCACGATTTACCCAGACTTGGTAGGTTATATGTTAGTGGGAATGTATCCATTTCTTTTCGGGTAGCTGATTTGCCGGCATGTAGCTGTTCATGAGAGTCTCTTATGATCACCTGTATTTCTGTGGTATCAGCTGTAAACTCTCTTCTTTCATTTAGGATTTGAGTTCTCATTTTTTTTTTTCTGGGTGAGTCTAGCTAAAGAGTTGTCTATTTTATCTACCTTTCCAAAAAGACTGGCTCTCTGTTGCATCAGTTTCACTGATCTTTTCTATTGTCTTTTTAGGCTTCATGTATTTCTGCTGATCTTTATTATTTCCTTCCTTCTACTGACTTCGGGCTTAGTTTATGCTTCTTCTAGTTTCTTGGAGGCATTATGCTAAGTTAAATAAGCCACACAAAGAAAGATGAAGACGGTATGATCTCACTTATCGATGGAGCCTTAAAAAACAAACAAACAAACAAAAAAAAAAAAACTCCTAGATAGAGACTCACAGATAAGGAGAGAGATTGGTAGGGAAGGTGAGCAAAATGGGTGAAGGGGGTCAAAAGGTACAAATTTCCAACCATAAAATAAATAAATCTTGGGAATGTAACGTAGAGCATACTGACTATAGCTAACAATACTGTATTACATATTTGAAAGTGGCTAGGAGAGTAGATTTTAAATGCCTTCACCACAAGAAAAAAAGACTGTAACTGTATGTGGTGATGGATGTTAAGTGAACTCACCGTAGTAATCACTGCGCAATTTATACATCTATCAAATCATTTTGTTATACACCTAAAACTAATACAATATTGTATGTCAATTACCTCTCAATTTTAAAAATTTATTCAGAAATAATGAAATGAGAATTTCAATACCAGCCCTTCCTCCCCACCCCCCCATAAGAGGTAGGGGAAAATACTTTGAAAACGTTTTTAAACTAGAAACATATTTAGATTTTTAAGTTATTTTAATTGAGATACAATTCCTTTGAATGTACAGATCTTAATGGTACAAGGTGAACAGTTCTGACAAATGCACAGACTCGAGAAACCCACACATCTATCAACACACAGAGCATGTCCATCGCTCCAGAAAATTCCCTTGTATGCCTCCCAATCTACCTCCAAGCAACCACTAATCTGATTTCTATCACCTGTGATTGGTTTTGCCCTTTCTAGAACCTCATGTAAATGTGCTAAGACATAGTTTTACCTTTTGATTATCGCTGAAAAAAATACAAATTTTTTTGGAAAACATCTTTTTCTATGAGTAAAATCAGTGGGGAAAATATTTTTCAGGGAAGCACTTCCTGAAGGCATAAGCACCTGCATCATTTTCCAGTCTTGTTGCTTTAAATAGCCATCCCTGTTGATTTGGGGACATGGAAATCTGGTTGTGCCAAATATAAACACGTGTTTTCTAGGTTCTAAATGCCTGAGCCAATATTTCCCCCAAATTCCTATACCTCACTGTCTGATTACCTCTTTGGGGCAGGGCCAGAAACACTGCATACACGTAGGAAGTTGATTTTTAGAACCTCCCCTTGTTCTGAGAAAAGCCTATTCCACGAGAGGGGTCCCATTAAAGAGAAATCTGTAGGGTAATTCAAAGGGAAATGACTTCGGAAAATATATGTGATTTCTATTTAACATTTAAACAAACTCTGTTCAATGAGACAGAGCAACAGCTATGATTTTGCTGACAGCAGAAAGGGATTCTGGAAGGGTCCTTATAGACATCCTTCAGCAGCACTGGAAAGTCTTGTCCTTCACAATAGTTACAGGCTAATCCACAGGTCCCTAGATTCCTAAACGACTCTAGGCTAAGCCCTTACTATCATTCCAACTTGAAAGATGAGCAAATAATAAATCGAGCCAGAAGGAGATAACCTTTCTGATGAATCAAGATCCTGAAGCTCTCTCTTGTTGCTATTCGTAGATGAGCAAAGAGTCTATGGGGATGTGTCAACCTGAGAACAACCATATGTAAGGAAACTTTGAATGGAGTATTCCTTTACCAAGTTCAATGTGGGCAGCACTGCAACTTTTCCCTCCAGTCCATTGGAGTGCACCTGCCAGCGCCTGCTTCCTGGACTCCGCACCTGCTCCCAAAGCTTCCCAGCTCCTCCCCAGCTTCAGAGAAAAGCTGTACTAACATCCTGTTCTTCTTCCTCGAGACCAGCCCAGCGCCTTACACAATACAACCTGTGCTTGCTTCATTAATCCAAATACTTCTCACCTTCCGCATGTTCAGTTGAAATGTCACCTAATCTAGGAAGCGTCTGCTTCCATCTCACTGAGTGAGTACCTTTGTTTCCAGTTCCTCTCTCATTTGTCAATACCATTATTTGCCACTCTCATAATAGCTCAGGTTGTTGGTTACCTTCTTAGTTGAGTATATCTTACCCTCCCTGTATATACTAAGCATGTTTCAAAGCAGAGTTTTATCCAGGAAATCTTTGGATCTCTATAAACAGTTTCTTTCACTGAGTAAGTGCTCAAATATTTGATAAATCCCACAGCTATGCCAATCTACTATAAATGCATTTAGGGAGTTCCCATCATGGCTCAGTGGTTAACGAACCCGACTAGTATCCATGAGGATGCAGGTTCAATCCCTGGCCTCGCTCAGTGGGGTAAGGATCTGGCATTGCTGTGGGCTGTGGTGTGTAGGTCACAGGTGCAGCTCGAATCCCTCGTTGCTATGGCCGTGGTGTAGGCTGGCAGATGCAGCTCGGATTCGACCCCTAGCCTGGGAACTTACATATGCCATGAGCATGGCCCTAAAAAGACAAAAAGACAAAAATAAATAAATACATTTAAACTTGCAAAGATATTACTTTCATATCGTTGTACCCTGTTTTGTATGCTTGTAAACATGGCTTCCCTCTCCTTAATATGAAAGCCATACCACCCCTGTGCATTAGGACATCAGAGGTGCACACTCCAAAGTTATTTGAAGAAATAATTGTAGAGCAGCTTGGACTCTTTAGAAGATCAAATTCTGACGAACAAAATCTTACATTAATGTTACTATTTTTTGAAAAGGGATACAAAGCCTTCTAAAGCAAAGGATGCCTTAACGGGTAAGAATTTAGGCAGGCTTTGATCACCTGTTAATGAATCAGCTTTTAAATGAACTTGACTTCTCATGGGCAGGCATGAAACAAAAAGCAGCTTTTGTTCACATGTAAGGCCTCAGAACTCTTACATCAAAAACGGAATGAGGATAAATTGTCCAGCCACAGCCACAGAGGTTGTCTGACTGAGTCAAGGTTTTGAGGAATTTTAAGGGCCTCTGTAACTTGAGCTAAACAGCCAGATCTCCTTTCATGGGTAGAAGAAATAAGACGTCCAAGTTTCTGGGAAATGCAAGTTACCATCTTTGCAAATGACAAGGCCTCGCTAAGCTTTAAGTTAGAAAGTGAAGCCTTCAGTCTCTAGGCAGCCTGGCGGGGGGCCGCTGCGAAGTACCTCAAAAACTAACCACAAAGAACAAGGAACAGCCAGGATCTGTGAACATCCCTGGGGCCACCTCTTGCAGAGACTGGATGAGCTCAAGGTCACCCAACACAAGAAGAAATGCAGCTCCCTTCCCAGGCTCTAGATTGTTAGACAGAAAAACAAAGGGGTTTCAAAGTACTTTGCAAAAACAACAACCAAACAAAACCCAAACGAAAAGGCAAGCCAGGTTCAAAACTCCAGAGGCCCCCAAAGGCCATTTCTCCTAGTAACCTTGTCTACACGCCATTTCCGTTCTTCCAGTTAGAACCTGGCCTGCATTTATCAGTCTTCCCACTTTGGACAAAAAATGTCCCAAGTGCGTACTTACAATGATTTCTTTAAAAATACCTGCCAAGGAGTCATCCTGCTAGCTTTCCTTTCGAATTGGAAGCCCAGTCCCATTAAGTTCCTGATGCCTTTTTTTTTCCTCACAGCAGACCCCCGCTCCCCAGCCAGGAGGCGGAAGTGTGGCACTTTCTCGAGCAACCTTCACTTTGCCAACGTCACTCATCAGATGGAGACAGCCCTTCACTCTCCATTCCTCCTCCAAGCCATGCTGCACAGGCCCAGCCAAGCTGAGCGCTGGAGGCTGGTAACTTCTGCCAGAAGAGCTGCTCACCCTATCAAGAGCCATGTCAGCCCAAACCTGCTTCAGCCCATTGCTCTCAGTGCTAGCAGACAATTTGGTTAAATGCCATAAAATATCTAAATTTGAAAGTAAAAAGCTAGTGGTGAGAAGGTGATAATAATTTAAAGGTTTTTTTTTTTTTTTTTTTTTTTTTTTTTGTCTTTGTCTTTTTAGGGCCGCACCCTCAGCACATGGAGGTTCCCAGGCTAGGGGTCCAGTCTGAGCTACAGCTGCTGGCCACAGCCACAGCCACAGCAATGCCAGATCAGAGCCGTGTCTGCAATCTCCACCACAGCTCACGACCACACCAGATCCTTAACCCACTGAGCGAGGCCAGGGATCGAACCCGCAACCTCATGGTTCCCGGTCGGATTCATTTCCACTGCACCACAACGGGAACATAAAACAACAACAACAGTAAAAACAGTGCCAAATTAGGTATAGACAACTAAAAGAGACTGGGAAGTGAAGGAGTGTAGAACAGAAGAATCATTAACTCCAATCGCTTCATTTGTGCTGTTATCAATCCACTTTAAAGAAACCAGTGGGAATCGTAAAGGGTGCATTACAAAAGCAGAGAGGATAGAACTCAAACCAGCAAACCCACAGTTAAGGAGAAATGCCTTGGCCCTGCGAGGCTGTGTTGAAAAATGGCAAAGAATACATTTTTATATTTAAATAAATTAATTAAATTAAAATAAAAGGGAGTTCCTGTTGTGGCTCAGCGGAAATGAATCTGACCAGCCTCCATAAAGCTGTAGGTTCAATCCCTGGCCTCGCTCAGTGGGTTAAGGATCCGGTGTTGCTGTGAGCTGTGGTGTAGGTCGAAGACGTGGCTCGGATCCCATGCTGCTGTGGCTGTGGTGTAGGCTGGCAGGTGTAGCTCTGATTCGACCCCTAGCCTGGGAACTTCCATATGCCATGGGTATGGCCCTAAAAAGACAAAAATAAAATAAAATATATTTGAAGCTAAAATTATGTGCTAGGATGTACACATATCATTTTTTTAGGATTCTCAACTTGATTCAACTGTTTCAAAAAAATCAGTTCATACATTCAAAATCCTCCTAGGAACTATCTGTTGGAGGGTAGAGGCAGTAGAGCCATTTGTGTGTGTTTAGCTTTGTAATACTGGAGAATCAATCTACTAATCAATCAAAAATATATCATATATATGTAAATACATATATATATACACACAAACATGAACATATACGTTATATTTTTATTCACCAATAGACTGATTCTACAGTGTTGCAAAGCTATCACTATGATCTTATCTCAACCTGCCCCTATGTTTTCAGGGCTTTAGTTTATTTAGGATTTTTGTTTCTTTTATTTTCAGTCTTCAGTGAAATTAGACAATAGGAGTTCCCGTCGTGGCGCAGTGGTTAACGAATCCGACTAGGAACCATGAGGTTGCGGGCTCGGTCCCTGGCCTTGCTCAGTGGGTTAAGGACCCGGCGTTGCCGTGAGCTGTGGTGTAGGTTGCAGACGCGGCTCGGATCCCGCGTTGCTGTGGCTGTGGCGTAGGCTGGCGGCTACAGCTCCGATTCGACACCTGGCCTGGGAACCTCCATATG
This sequence comes from Sus scrofa, assembly GCF_054392235.1. Lineage (NCBI taxonomy): Eukaryota > Metazoa > Chordata > Mammalia > Artiodactyla > Suidae > Sus > Sus scrofa. The sequence continues at coordinate 19,700,628 of NC_139401.1, forward strand.
CCACGGGAGCGGCCCAAGAAATAGCAAAAAGACAAAAAAAAAAAGAAAAAAAAAAAAGAAATTAGACAATCGCTACTTACTGGCATTTCTATAATGTCCATTAGAAGCGAAAAGGGCAGATTTTATTTATATTATCCAGTGACAAAGGCCCACGATCTGTAACATTACAAGCAAACTGCAACAGCAGGGAAATTAATTTTTGATGATATAATCTTAAAAATATGGGTTAAAAAGTAAACCTTTACACATTGCTTTACAGAAATAGCACAGGCTACACAATTATGTTTCCTCTTTCCTACTTGAAGCCAGCCCAGAATGAAGCCTAGCACTGAAGTGCCGAGATGGAAAGGAGGCTGCTACCATAGGCGGTGGCCAAGCTCTTCCTCCAGGCAAAAACGCTAACAGCCCTGCACTCACTCCTCTCCTTGAGCAACCATCGCTCGGTTTCCCTGGAGCCAAAAGGCAGGTGAGAATGGGCAATAGTTCCCAGAAATTTACTAATAATTTCTCTTATCTTGATTTGTATTTCTTAAATTATTACAACATCAAAGGAAAAATCACCTCCTAGCACAGAACCAGGCTCCGTTCTGGTTCCCTTTTAGTCTTTGATCACATGCATAGAGATAGACTTTAGACAACTCTATCCTAGTGTGTGCAATTTTGTGGCTGATCTGCTATTTTTTTTTTTTTGCCAAAAACTTTTCATACTTCTATGTATTCATTTACCTATTCAGCAAGCATTTATTAAAGTATGTATTAGGTTTCAGGCACTATTCCAGATACTGCGAATGTAAAGACAGATAAAAACCAGATCCCTACTGTTGAATAGCTCCCGGGTTAGTGGAATATAACAGATAATTACAACGTACAGTATTATAAAAAAATACAGATGTGAAGGCCTCTGTGTTTACCATCTTAATGGCTTCACAATCTTTGAGTCACATAATATAACTTAATTCACACACCTATTCCCTTTCTTGATGATTTTTCATTATCACAAGCATTGCTGCAATTAACATGTTTCACATATATTTTTTTCTGTTGACCATTTCCTGTGGATAAATTCATAAGAGTCAGCTTGTAAGTATTAATTCAGGTTTGTATGGCTCGTGATGTTACCTTGCTAACGAAGTCTTCTTCGAAGCATTGCCAAGTCTTACCACTAAATATTTTCTTAGGATTTTCAAAAAGAGGTACCTGTTACCTTAATTTGATTATTTAATGAATAGCAGGGCAGAGCATTTTCTCGTGGTTAAGACTTTTATTTGCCTTGTGGGATGTGTGTTTATAGCAGATTTATCTATCCTTTATCCTTATTACAGTAGCTTTCAAATATATCTGCATATGTTACCTACTTTTTCCGAATAATTTACTGCAATTTTTCATCATAATTTACTGCAATTTTTCCCGTTTATTGTCTTCTTTGTTTAGCTAACCTCACTGCAAATTATACCACGGTTTGAACTTTTTTTTTTTGGGCCACACCCGCGGCATATGGCGGTTCCCAGGCTAGGGGTCAAATCGGAACTGCAGCTGCCGGCCTACACCACAGCCGCAGCCACACCAGATCTGAGCCATGTCTGCGACCTACACCACAGCTCACGGCAATGCCAGATCCTTAACCCACTGAGCGAGGCCAGGAATCAAACCCACAACCTCATGGTTCCTAGTCGGATTCGTTTCCACTGGGCCATGACGGGAACTTCTGAGCTCTTTTTTTATTAGCAGTAACAACTGCTTATCTTTTCCTCGGGAATTTCCTCCACGGTTTCAGTCTTAAGAAACCTGTCCTTCTACCATTGGCATAAATGTTGTATTCTGTTGTCCATTCACTTTTCACTCACTCAACTTTCAACACACGCCTTCTATGTGCCCTGCTTGTCACTAAAAAATGATGCATGAATGACATACTGATAAAAATTATCCCAAACTGGCATGTAGGCAAAAGGAGTCACTGCACGTCCTCCCTGTACAACGCTGGGAAGAGCCCACTGATTGATTCTCTAGGGACAGGTGGCTTTGCTTGACACACTATTTACTATTTATGAGGATAGTTTACAACTCTGTTAGTGCAGACGTTTTCGGGTAGGAAACCAAAAATGAAACAAATGATTCTTGTCAGATCACCATGAACATAAACTTTGAGCAGCAGGGATGCAAAGCGATTTACCCCCTAGAAAAGATAACCTCGCAGGTTCCAGTTTCATTGCCCTGCAGGCCACTGTGTAGTTTCCCCTCTGACTTAGCAACCTTAATCAGTCTTTCAGTCCTTATAAATACTTCGATCTTTCACAATTCTCTCTGAGGCAGCCTTACCATCTCGCAGATGCCCTCGTTAATGAGTTAAATAAAGCTCTGATGCATGTTCACTTTCGGAGAATCAAGAAACCTGGCTGCCAGCATCAGCCTTGCCACTGCCACCCACGCCATAGTTCACTTAACCTCCTCCTTGACTTCTAGCTTCCTTTTTCTGGTAAATCGTGGGTTTCTGTAAGGTCCAATGGTGCTCAGGAAACCAAAGCCATTGGAAAACTGTATTTTTATATACAGATACATATATAAATGGATCAGAATGAATGATCGGATTCTAAGTGCAAAGCCCATATTCCCCAGGCCTGAGAGGGTGGGGCCCCAAAAGCCTGTGCCAGTGTCTGGTGGGACACTTCACCAGCAGGGCCAGCTCCGAGCAGCCGGGACCAAGCAGGAACAAGGTTGCGTAATGCAGTGCAAAGAACAATGGTCTCCAGCCAGGAAGACCTGCCTTCAACCCTCAGCCCTGCCTCTTCTAGGGTCTCTTGAGTCTCCTTCATCTACAAAATAAAGCCGTTAGGATGAGTCAGTGGGCCAATGTGTAAAGAACTCGGTCACGCCTGTCACCGGCTAGGTCTTCTACAAATGTCACGTCTTTTTCCTTCCCTCTGAATCCAGAGTGTCCCCCCTGGTGAACACCGAATCTATCCTCCAAAGGTGGATCAGGGTCACTCTGGATACCCAGAGTCTCTTAGCAACGGAAGCGGAGGAGAAAAGCTGCGCCATCAGATTGGAATTTCAGAGGTACCTAGTACACTGGTAGAAAGACAACGGTTTCACTTTTGAAATTCCTTTTATTGAAGTATAGTTGATTTGCCATGTTGTGTTAGTTTCCGGTGTAGAACAACGTGATTGAGTTATATACATCTATACCTGTAGATCCATCGAGATCTTTTTCATATTCTTTTCCATATGGTTTATCACAGGATATTGAATATAGTTCCCTGTGCTATAAGGCAGGACTTGTTGTTTATCCGTCCTATGCATAATAGTTTGCATCTGCTAATCCCAAACTCCCAGTCCATCCCTCCGTCACCGCCCACGCCTGGGCCACGACAAGTCTGTGTCTGAGACAAGAGTTTTAAATGGCCCCACATCTGCCCTGATTGATGGGGCTGGGTGGCAGGCCTCTCTGGAGGGCTTTCCTCTGAGAAGAGACTCAGTGAGGTCTCCCAAGTCCCAACATCCGCCACAGCAAGGCCAGCCAGCCATGGGTGAGTTCTGACAGCCCACGCGAGGTCACCACACACCCCCTCCCCCGCCTGGCACACGTACCTCTCCCACCACCTCTATGATGTCGCCGACTTTCAGCTCGAGCTCATCATCGTTCTGGGGCAGGTAGCTGAAGGCCACCTGGCACCGGCGCCTCCGTCGCTCGCCTAGATGGGAAAAGTACAATATTTAGATAGAGCTCTTGTCTTCAAATTAGATTTTAAAGAGAGGCTTCCTAGGCATGCAGGCAAATTAAGCTGACTTGTCTCAAATATGCTCCCCGGGACAGGGCTAAAGGCATGGCAGCTCTGGTCTCGGAGAGAGAGGCAGTAGAAAGCAGAGCAATGCTTCTTGGTCTTTTAAAAGCTGCTGGGTCAGAAAGGCATGGATATGAGAAACCGATCCGTTGGTGCAGAAGGCAAAACCCCACCCCTGAAGCGCTGGAGCACAGTGTTGCCTTAAATGGTTTTCCATGGACAGGGCTTTGTATTTGCTGCTGGTGACTTTTCATGAAAGCTGATGTGATGTGGCAGAGTGAAAAGAACGGCCTGCTTCTAATACTAGCGAGGCAGAGGAAACTTTGCCCAAGTGTGCAAAGGAAAAGATCAAGTCTCCTGGCCTTTTTCTTACTAATTGTCACCGTTTTAACATGCTGGAACTCAGGCCTGAGGAGCAAAGGCTGATTCGATTTCAGCCTGCTCTGGGTACCATTTCAAATGTCCCACAGGGTTCAGCAAATCCATTTCTGTCCTCTTCCACCTGTCCCAGGGGATCCATTAGCAGGATCCCTAGCTGCTTAAGAGAGAACCAACCCAGGCACATCAAGATAAAAGCCAAGGCCACACTTCATGTGACTGAAGAACACTCAAGGTCACAGCATCTCACTCACCCAGTGTGACCCAACTGGGAGGCCCTGGCTTAGTGTGGTTCAAGTACAGATGCAACTGTCCACACCACAGACATGCACTGTGGGGAGAAGGAACATGCACGTGGTATGGGTGACGGGGCCTCGAAGGGCGGCGGGGCAAAGACAGACAGTCAGACAGACAGACAGCAGTGGAGGCCCAAGCTGGCAAGAGGTAGACAGGAGAGAGGAACAGAGGCCAGTGTTGCTCAGAAGTTTGCCGCTCAAGACTGACCACCTCCCCTCATTCCTTCCTACCACCACCTGGCCTAGAAAACCAAAGGGATCAGCAACTTCAAGGACACGCATTTAGAAACGCTTGCATTATTTCTGGATACTGCCTATGGGGATTCTTTTCCTTTTCTAATCTCTCCCCGAGAAAGCAAGGGCCCGCAGGTGTGATCACAGGCCACACCGAGACCCCCATGCCGCGTGACATCATACGAAGGGGGAGGCCTCTGCTACATCTGACATGCTCACTGATCAATATTTTTCAAAAGCCAGTGGCCTCGTTCTCTCTGCTCCATTTTTCTCTGCCTGAACCTCACTAAGGAAGAACAGAGTTGAAAGGAGGGAAGAGGGCAGAAGTTCAGAATCAATATCTCGCCTAATCGCATCTTTGGTGACGAAAGGAATACACTCTCCCCTGCCTCCCTTTGTGCAAAATCACACCGCCTGGTCTCGATGAGAGCAAACGCAGAGCTCTCAAGCCAATTCCCAGCTGCTAACTGCACGGTCAGCGGGCAAAGGAGGGAAGCCCAAGGTCGGCCAGGCTCTCGCAACAGGCAGAGAGCTCACCCCAAGTGGCTCTTCCCAGGTGGGAGGTCAAGCAGAGGGGTCCTCCGGGGCAAAGCACCATCCCACGGCTTCCCACCCAAAGGAAGGCAAAAAGCAAGCACTCGGTCACAAAGGATACAGATTTCTCATTCTAGCCAAGAGAGACTAGATGATGAGGTGATCTTAGCAACCCACCTCCTACGCCCTGCGACTCCCCTCAAGAGAAGTTCTACTATAACTACAGATCATTCGGAGCTTTATTTGCTAGCTGTTATGCTCAGAGCAAATTCTATACACATCTAGAACATGAAACAATGAAACATGACAAATGTCTGAAACTCAACACTCCTAACCGCAGAGGTCACCAAAGTCCTGATCGAAGTGACTTCAAAAGAATATCTGAAGGGAGTTCCCACTGTGGCTCAGCAGAGATGAATCTGACTAGGATCCTTGAGGAGGCAGGTTTGATCCCTGGCCTCACTCAGTGGGTCAAGGACCTGGCGTTGCCATGAGCTGTGCTGTAGGTCGCAGATGCGGCTCAGATCTGGTGCTGCTGTGGCTCTGGCGTAAGCTGGTGGCTGCAGCTCCGATTCGACCCCTAGCTTGGGAACCTCCATGTGCCGCAAGTGCGGCCCTCAAAAGAAAAAAAAAAAAATGAAGACCTCGTGTTAGCTAAAGTCATAAAATTTAGTTCATGACTAAAGGTCACATTTTCATAATAACTCCTTTAAAAAGTAGCATCTAACAGGAGTATACAAAGGGTAAAGGACAGGTGACATAGTCTCTGAGAAAAGACTAACCTAGGACAGTCAGGACCTGGAACAGAGTAATATTTCTCTTGAGCCAAAGCTCTCGATTGGCCCTGTCTGGAATGAGGAAGAATGGCACACTTACGAATCTCTTTCTACCCGGCTAGTCAGTGTTTCTTAAAAGCCTCTAAGGCTATTCAGCTGGTGGCACAAAGACCTATAAGGCACACTGCCAACATACAGGACCATGCAAAGTGAGCCCTACAGGGAAGTATCCAGAGGTTGCTGGGGGAAAAGGTCACCCAGCTTGACCCCAAGCAGAAACATAATTCCCTCTAACATTGGGACAGTTTGTGATCTTTTTTAAAGCGTCTCTGACACCCATCACCCTAACTCCTCCTGCCAACTATATGAGTTAAAAAGAAAAGAGCCGGGATGAGCCATCATTTTACAAATGAGGCAAGTGGGGCTCAGGGACTTACCCGAGGTCACTCAGCTAGTAAGTAGCAGTGTCTCCTTGACTTGAGTTCAGAGCTCTCGCGCCGATGCTGGATGAACAGTTCAGTTCTCATCTCATCCCCAATTCTCTGCAACATGTACTTAACTGCTTCCCGAAACATGGCACGAGACAGCCTTAGGGCCTCTCCACAGCTTTCTCATGACAGACAACTCCCAAGCCCCTGCAATGCGGCCTTCCAGTCCTCACATTCTCCAGATCACTGTTTCAATCTTTTATTTTATTTTTTGTCTTTTTGCCATTTCTTGGGCTGCTCCCACGGCATATGGAGGCTCCCAGGCCAGGGGTCCAATCAGAGCCACAGCTGCCGGCCTACGCCACAGCCACAGCCACATGGGATCCAAGCCACGTCTGCAACCTACACCACAGCTCACAGCAACATCAGACCCCCAACCCACCGAGCAAGGCCAGGGATCGAACCCGCAACCTCATGGTTCCTAGTCGGATTCATTACCCACTGAGCCACGATGGGAACTCTGCACTGTTTCAATCTTGTTTGCCAGTTCCACCCAACCTAAAATCCAATTTAGGGGGATATGTGCTATTGGGAGACACTGCATTTCAGTGGCTTCTGTCCATCTTAAATTTTAGAGAGTTTAAGGATGTCATTTGGCATGTTTTCCTCTCCTGGCATTTCACTCATGTTTACTAGTTGGTCTTAACCTTTCTCAAAGAAGTACAGAGACAAGAGTGTCACCTCCTTTCAATAGCAATAGTTTCAGTGTAAACTGGAGAAAAAAAAAATGTTATGACTTCCCCAAGGCTGAAGTTTGGAATCCTTTCATTTCCGCTACCACCTTCACACCCAGAGCCCAGTCCACAGGAAATCAAGTTTTAATACATTTCATTGGGCTGTCGTCCTCCCCTAGCCCTGTGTGTGTTTTCTAGGCAGGACCACTTAACTCCTTACACATAACTGAAAGAAGTAATGGGAGTTCCCATCATGTGCGGTGGAAACGAATCCGACTAGGAACCATGAGGTTGCAGGTTCGATCCCTGGCCTCACTCAGTGGGTTAGGGATCCAGCGTTGCTGTGAGCTGTGGTGTAGGTCGCAGACGTGGCTCGGATCCCGCATTGCTATGGTTGTAGGGTAGGCCGGCAGCTGTGGCTCCGATTGGACCCCTAGCCTGGGAACCTCCATGTGCAGCGTGTGCAGCCCTAAAAAGAAAAAAAAAAAGAAGTAATGGACACAAGTCTAAGGGACATAACAAACGTGTGTGAGCATGTGGCTCACCAAAAAAGTGTGACTAAGGCAGACCTCACAAGGCATGATTAATACATGTCTACTTTATTGCCATACTGCATGATGGCCACAAAATACACATGCATCAACATGTGTTCATACAGAGGAACTGGGTACACACAGATGGCAAGGCAGGCACCCCCACCTCCCTCACTAGACCTAATAACCACCTTTCACTGATGACCAGCTTTGTTTAATATAATACTAACAGCTAACATTTATTGAGTACTTACTGAATGCCAGAGACCTAAGCACTTTGTATGCATTCACCCATTTAATTGTCACACGGAACCTCCAAGGTAGATCTGGAACCTCTTGCTTTTACAGACAAGGAGACTGAGGGAGCACATAGAGACTGAGTATTTTACCAGAGGTCTTACAGCTAGAAAGTGCCAGAAGGGCCTGGGATTTCAAGTCAGGAGATGCAACTCCAGAGACTGTCTCCTCTGACGTTCTGAAGAAGATTTCTCGGCTATGAGTCCTGAGACTGCGGAAAGCACTAGCTGGACTAACATGGTACATGGTTAAGATGTGAAACCAGGAGGTGAAAAACCACAAATCAGGAGTGTTTCCTTACAGCTTCTGGGAACTGGGGCCCATATTTTAATGCAATAAAGCTGGTTGGATGGGGAGGAAATGTCGTATATTCACATTCTGTATAAATGAAACAGCACACACAACAAAACTTTACAGCCTTCTGGGGTCCCGCGATATGTGAAAACTTTACTAGGTCAATTCATTCAATGACCACAAAAATATAACAACAAATAGTGCAGAGGTTGAAAAAAATCTTTGGGTTAACTGAGAACTTTCAACACTCATACAGTCTTTTTTTTTTTTTTTTAAACATCCCACATCCTCTGTGACCGAACAAGAGTATAACTATGGAGGTTTAAATCACTTGATGTTTTCAAGGAACTCACTAAATTAATCAAATGGATCCTCACCACATGCCTAGGGAACATAGCAGTATCCTGACATCATTTTCAAGAGAGCAAACATTTATAAAATTAAAGAGGAACTTGAGTCGCTCGGGGTAACTTCTGGCATTTTCTCCGGACATGCCTGGAGACGACCTGTGTCTGAACGGTGACATTCGGGGCACCCCTACGGACTCCCCTCTCTGAGATCGAGGCCAGAGACCAGCATTTAGAGCTGATTCCACAAGTGACACTGTCCACAAAATTCTAAACCTCAACAATGAATCAGAGCTGCTAGTTACAGATGACAACAGGTGACAACAGGAAAATACCTTGTGGGAACAAGTGGCCTCCCTTGGGAGAATGCTAAGCGGTGGTTCTCAATCTTGGCTGCACATTGAAATCACCTGGAGACCTTTCATAAAACTATTGCTAACTGCCTACATAGCAGCCTCTGAGGAATTAGGTCTCCATAGAAAAACTGCTTCTTCCAGGGCTGGGGCAAAGAAAACACAAAGTGAGGGAGTTCCCTGGTGGCCCAGCAGTTAAAAGGATCTGGTGTTGTCACTGCTGTGCCTTGGGTCACTGCTATGGCACAGGCTTGGTCACTGGCCTGGGAACTTCTGCATGCCACTGGAGCAGCTAAAATATAAACAAACAAACAAACAAGGCATGGTTTCCACTTTTAAAAACTATGAAGTGAGGCTGGAATATCTGGTTATGCCAAAATGAACAAAGCACTCGAACTCTTAGAGGGTCATTTCAAAAGGACACAAGGATCAGCTTGATGGGGCTTCCACTGGCCAAATTTGGGATAACAGCAGCATCTACTGAGGGACTTCCAAAAAAAAATTCACGAGCCCAGACTGATACAGTCAATAGAGGGCTAGGCTGACAGCTAGTTAGCTAGACAGATAGATAAGATTAGACAGGAAGTATGGGCCAAGAGGGGAAAGCTCTTCTTTACACAAGAATGTCAACTAATAAATGCAGACATGACAGAAAGAGACCATCTCCATTTTATAACCATCACGGCAACAACTGGTTCCGGCAAGAATCAGTGGGGATTAGGATATTTACCGAGTCTCAAAATATCTCCCCAAAGATTATTCATTAATTACAAAAGGCAACTGTCCCCTTCATATGGAGAAACCTGGCAGACACGGCCTTGACATTCATGTTGTCAATGATGGGACAAATTGACAACAGCTGCCTCCTTATGTGATGCGCTAAGAACACTTAACATCACCTACAGGATGCTCCTGCCCCAAACACTCAACCTAAACCTGACCGTGAAGGAATGCAAATCCAAAATGAGGGCCAGTTGACAAAAACTGACCTAGTTTAAAAAAAAAAAAAAACTTTAAAATCAATATCACGTAAGATTTTTTAAAGGTTAGGGGACTGTTCCAGATTTTAAAACAATAAAGAGATAGAACAACTAAATCTAATGCAATCCTTAATTGGATTCAGCGTTTCTTTTAAAGGTTATAAAGGACATTATTAGAAGAGCTGGGGAAATTTGGATATGGACTAATACTAGATAATAGCATTATATTCATGTTCCATTTCCTGGCTGTGTTAATCCTATTGCAGTTACATAGGAGAATGTCCTTGCTCTGAAGACTTAGGGATGAAGTGTCCTGATATCCGTAACTTACTTTCAAATTATTCAAGGGCAAAAAAGGGCTTGTGTGTGTGTACACATATATACAGACACACACATATATCCATACATACAATGAGAGAGAGAGAGAAAGCAAATGTGGCAAAATGTTAGCAATGGATAAATCTGGGTGGGTGTTCATCGCACTAGTGTTACAACTTTGCCTGTACATTTGAAATTTTTCTAAATAAGAAACTTAGAGGGAAAAGGAAAAAAACAGATGCCTGGCCCCCAGCCCTAGATTTTCTGAAGTCAACGGTCTGGGGTGCAGGCTAGGCATTTGAATTTTCATAACTCCCCGGGTAATTCTAACATACAGCCAGGTTGAGAGCCATCTAGACAGTTCGGTTGTCCAAAAATGAATGGGACTCTTCCAGGACCATGTTATACAGGCACTATATTCTGCTTCTCCCAAAAGGGAGAAAAACCATACTTATTCTGCAGTGTTAGCCGAATACATAACTCTGGTGAATGCTGCTGTGCTGGGATTTTTATTTTGCGGACCTTTGGGGCAGTCGTACTAAGCTGTCTCTAGCTCTGGAAATGTGTTCCTGGGGCCAGGAGCAGGGAGGAGGGAAAGAAGGTGGTCTCTGATATAATTAAATAGCAAACACTGCTGGGGGGTGCAGCAACTCCCCACGTTACTGAGCAGAATTCCAGATTCTTGAAGCAGCTGCGTTTTTTGAGTTGGAAACATTGATTTATGCCACAAGGCCAGGTTTCCCATTTCAGAATAGAAAAACCATACAAAGTAAACTAAATACATGTGGAGAATCATCCATTTGATCTCAGGACATCCAATGGATTCTGGGTGCAAGGGGAGAGAAGCCGAATTACTGATCTTGTGGACCCAGCATCAAACGCTTTCCTGGAAAAATGCCCATGCATCACCCTGGTCCCAATGTAACGTAACTCAGAGGAAGAGGAGGCCACTTTAGAGGCCGATGGCAGGCCAGGAAAAAAAGCAACTCAGGAGTCTTTCTTTACAAACCCTCTTGGCTGTGGCTGGACTGTTGCAGTGGAAATGGACAGTATATAATTAACCAGCACTGTTTGGTCTCTGGAGATGAGCCTGCTTGATTCTCTAAGGGTTTTGTATAATCAACATCTTTGCATGGCGGAAAACAATCAATCCATGTGCCTGCTACTTCAAAGGCAAGGTTCACCCGAAAAGAGGTTAGAGCTATGCCAGTGCCCATTTGCTTCCACGTCCCAACAGAATACAGGAGGAAAAAAAATGTAGAACCAGCAGGGAGCCATTTATTAGAGCCTCTGTGCCACAGGGGACAGGGAGGGAGGCGGGTGAAGTCAAAAGTCACATAAGGAAAACCAACTGAATCTTGTTAGTGATGAAAGAAAGGAACACTGATGGCGTCGGCTCTGGGCCAAGAACCGTGCTCGGCATGCTATGTGCTTCCCCTCAAGTCTTCGCACCAACACTGTGAGGTCAGGGGTGCCGGCCCCATCTTCATGGGTGGGCACAGAAAGCCTGGATAACTTGGACGAGGCACGTGGGTAAAGTATGTCACAGTCTGCAGCCCTCTTCTCCCAAGAGAACCCGGGAGTCTTTCAGAGGGACTGTGGATGCCAAGCGAAGGATGAGGACTTGATGAAATCCTGCCTAGACGAGGTTTCTGGGCAGAGAGGTGACAAGAAGATGTGAGGACAGTGACCGAGGGAGAAGGGCCCTGGTGCCAGGGGTATGCAGGACAGTTTGGAGGAGGGAGCCTAGAAGCAGTCAGATGGCCCAACGGAAGATAATGAAAGAGAAAGTGTAAAAAACACAGTGGAAGGAATCAGACAGGCAAGGAAAGGAAGATACGCAGTAGGATCATCAGTTGATGTGTGCCTCTGTGGACCCCTTTAGGGGCCAGTGACCGCTGTCTCATTTGTCTTTGACCCCCGGTACCTAGCTCAGTGCCTACTGGAGCAGACGTGCGATCCATTCTTGATAAATGAATGGATGACTGAGCTGAAGAGTACCTATCCCACTTTCTGTCTGTGGGTCACGGTTTTGTGAACACACACTCCCAGTCAGCGGAGCACAGAAGGAGGACCGGAAGGGTGGAGGAAAAGAGTTAACGCCTCAACCTGATATTAAGCAGGGCACTCACCAATGTGTGCTTGACAGCCAATGCTGAAATCGTTAAGGTGGAAAAGTTTATGTTACCTGCATCTCACCAAAAAAAGGCAATGCTACCTCAAACTGTTGCAGAGATGGGACAATGGTGGCCCCTATAGTCTTGCCACTGTTCTGAAGATTCCTCCTGCTCCACCAATGTTTTAGCCCAAAGCATCTGTGACCCTAAAGAATGTCTGATGTACTCCTATCTGTGACCCTAAAGAATGTCTGATGCTCTCTTCTTTCAAGTTCATGGTCCACTGTCAATTATACCAAACAGTAGAGCAGGGCTAGGTCCGAACAAGAAATTATGTATACCTACTTTTATTTTATTAGTATCATTTTGTCTTCTGTCTTTTCAGGGCCGCACCCACAGCATATGGAGGCTCCCAGGCTAGGGGTCCAATTGGAGCTGCAGCTGCCGGCCTACCCCACAGCCAGATCCGAGCTGCGTCTGCGACCTACACCACATCCAGCTCATGGCAACTCGGGATCCTTAACCCACTGAGTGAGGCCAGGGATTGAAACCGAGTCCTCATGGATGCTAGTCAAGTTCCTTAACCACAGAGCCATGACGGAAGCTCCTCTATCTGCTTTTAACTTGACTGCTCTTAAAAGACAGAAAACACTTGCTTTAAGTGGGCAAGGATGTACGTACAAGCATGTTCAGGGCAGCACTGTTTGTAAAAGCAAATGCCTACGAGCACAGAGACCTACGCAAGAAACAGCCTGAATGTCCACTGCGGGGGAATGGCTCCACTAATCATGATTTATCCAGACCGTGGGAAACAAAGCAACCAATTAAACCAAGCGAGCAGCCCTATGTGTAAAAGGTGCCCATCATACATTAAGTTAAAAGACCAAATCACATAATATGTATGATATGTTCCCAACATTGCAAGTGCGCATGCATCCCCCCCACCTCCATCATGGACACTTTTATTTACTCCTATTACCCAGAACCTATCAAGAGTTGCACTCAACAAATGTTTATTAATGAATAAATGGATTCATTCAACATGCAACTGATACGTGAAGGCCTAACATGATTAAATGAATGCGAGAAAGAGAGTGTGTATGCATGAACACACTTGTGTAGGCAAGGAAAATGGGATGGAAGGATCTGCACACACGCTCTGCCACGGGGGCCCCTTCCCTGGGTTCCTCTAACAGCCCCTGCTTTGCTCTAGCATGGTCTGCATCGCCCTGTATTTGAAATATCTGAGCGTCAGTCCCTGTGTTTTCCTCCCTGTGCCTTCAGCTCTGACACCTCTCAGCTGTTTCATGCACACTTTTTTCAATAAGTGCAATGCATTTGCCAACGCCCACGTGTGCCTCATGATGGCTGCGCGAGGCCGTCTCATCAGGAATGCCTACTCACCATTAGGAATGCCTAATGCCACATATCTAGAAATGGAGGGGAGCAAATCCCTGATCTCGTCCTTCCCTCAGTCCTAGAAACGTCAGTCTAGTGCCCTGTTTAAAGAAGCCACTGAAAGCAGTCTTCAAGCCAGCCAATTCACATACGACCCCCCAAAATTGAGTTTCTACTGTCAGCATAATACAGAAAGGGGCCATCCATTTACTAAGGTGGGTTTCTGCAAAGAGAAGCTACATGTGGATATTTTCAAGGTTCACACCTTCACCTGTTATTTCCTTCGAAACTGTACCTATAATTTTGGCCCCAGGGGCATGAAGGACTCCTCCAACCCAATGGCCTCCACCTCAAACCAACTCATAATTCAATCTGCTGTAAACCTGAAGCTAATACAACACTATAAATCAACTATAACCCAATAAATTTTTTTAAAAATGGTGTGAAGTAGCCATTCGAAAGGACACAAGAGCTCTGATTTTCCAGCCACTGTTCACACGGTTTACTGTGACAGCATTAAGGCACGTAAAGAGAACCCTGGGCCCCAAAACACTGAAACGACAACCCAGTGGCCCCAGCACTTCAACCCCTTTCAGCCATGCAGCCCACCTGACCTCTCTGCCTCCGTTGTGCCATGTGTGACTGCAATGATGGGAGCAGACCTACTTTTCGGAGGGCTAGGCTGCCCCCTGACTCCCGGCTTTTTCCCGTTTGTCTTTAGATTCACAAATATGTTAAAAGGCAGCTTCGTTCATTCCTTATACCAGTTCAACCAATTTTCTCTTTGCCAACCTCCCCTTCCCATTAGAGTGAGAGAACGGAATCACACTGGGAAGCAAACTCAGGGACAGCTCTAAACATCCTCCTGGTTTCCCCATTTCCTTAGGCTGGTCCCAGGGCTCGCTTTGGCCTCTCAAAACACCCCTTAACGCAAATGATCAGACTCACAGCAGACCACCCTTCTCCAAAGTGCCCCTGGCCCAACTCCCCCAGCCCAGGCCACCAGCTCTTTGGGCAAGAGAGTCTGGATGTTCGGAGGAGAAAATGGGATACATACAGCACATTGCTTTTCTCTGCTTGGGCTGGGCTGACTTTGGCAAAATGCCCAAAAGAACTCAACATATTTATAGAGTTTTGTTTGATCTACTTTTAAATGCTCCATGCAGTCATTGAAGTGAAATGAGAATACAGAATTTCAAAGGAAAAAGGAAAATTCTAAATATAAGTTATTTGTTGAGCATAAACAAGATTTCTCCCTTCTATCCAACACACTCCCTCTAACATATCTATTTTTAAAGGCCATCTCAAACTTTGCTGCTGACAAATGGATCTCTTAGACCCCTAACTTTGGCAGCGCAGGGGGGAGGCAGAGAGGGAACAAGATGAGGGAGAGATGGGGTGGGGGGAGCACGTACCTGCACTCGCATATTAAGAACTGGAACAAAGGTCTAGAAAAATCCCAGAAACCCCCATCTGAGGTCCATCTCCCTTGCCTACGCTTAGAGAATTCTCAGGGGAAACTACCTACCATAAACAAATCTAGTTTCCCAGTTCTCAAAATCAGTACCCCAAAGTGGCCCTTGTACTGGGAGATGGAGATTTGGAGAAAGAGAGAAAACTCCACATGCCTTCCTTTTTAGAATGAAGGGGAAAGACCCTCATTGCAGGTAATCAAAACATATGCTCAATTCTGACTCATTTTTAACATTTTTTCTTTCTCATCCCCATCAGAACAAGGGGGTGGGGTGGGGTGGGGTTTTATGATTTTCTTGATGAAATGCGGGTTTTCATCCCAATTTTTCTGTATTTAAAAGCACAGATTCTTTTTTTTTTTTTTTTTTTTGTCTTTTTGCCTTTTCTAGGGCCGCTCCCTCGGCATATGGAGGTTCCCAGGCTAGAGGTCCAATCAGAGCTGTAGCCGCCAGCCTACACCAGAGCTACAGCAACGCCAGATTCGAGCCGCGTCTGCAACCTACACCACAGCTCACGGCAACACCGGGTCCAAAAAAGCAGAGATTCTTGACTGGGGTTCATGGATACATCTCAGGGGGGTTTCAACAGGGATGGGAAGAAAATTACATCTTAATTTCCCCTACCCTCCACCAAAAACCTGGCCTTTCTTTCCTCTATGCATAGAGACAAGAAGCCACACTGGGATTCGCAGCACCTGTGGATTTTATTTATTCCCCATCACATGGATAGATATTTTCATCTCACATCACGGTCGTTGCAGTTATCTTGAAATAACATGAACACTCATCCCCGCTTCAAATTATAATCACTTCTAGACCTACTGCTGGATCCTGCCACTTAATGCATCAATAAAGGCATACGCATCACTTAAGTTTTTGCAATATTTCAATAACTGTATTTCAGTATAACTGGCTTCCTTGGTAATCCTATGGATTTTATTTTCTTCATTTACAAACATTATTCTGAGAAGGGGACTTCACCAGTCTGGCAAACAGGTTCCACAGCAAGTTTATTTTTAAAGTTAAGAACTCCTAATCCTTGCTTTCGAGACTATGGTTTGCCAGGAAACTCCAAGGTGCAAGGGGGAATTATATATATATGATATATATATATATATATATATATATCTAAAATTATATATATATATATAAGATAAAGCAGGAAACATGACATTTGGACTCCATTTGTCATAATGTTTCATAGGCTTGAGAGCAGCACATTTTGACAGAAGAACAACATTGGGCAACTTGACAGGTCCTGATCCACAAATGGCCGTGTGGCACAGAGTTCAGGAGGCAGCTTGCCAAGCGCCCTCTTATTACCCGGGTCAGTGGCTGGCGAGAGCCCTGCTCTGTCATCTGGCACCTTCGCTCAGCTGAGCTCAATGCCCATTGCTCCCCTCCACGAAGGCCGGCACAGCTAATTTGCAGGCTGACACCTGCCACCGCCTCAGCGTCCCCCCTCCAACTGAGCCCTACATTTCTCTCCCTTGGCAAGCCAGTGAAGTTACGGCGAGTACTGCGAGGTCCCTCTGCCGCCCCAGGATAAAGAGGCCACATGAACGTCCATGTGCCCACAGAGCTCATATACGCCTCTTCCCCCCAGCCCTAGTCAGTCGCACTGTCTTCTTGGTGTGCATGTCTCCACTGCCTGCGGAGCAGTGAGCGCACCAATGTTCCATGAAGCGTGGGAGGTTTGGGCCAATGTTTCTAACTGCACAAGATTCACCTGGAGGGGCATCCTGACTTCCACTGAGGTCATCTTTGTGGTATCACTAGAGGATCAAGGACCTTAAGGTCAGCAAGGCCAACTGACACCAGAGGCATCTGACCAAGTCTTTAAAAAAATTTTTTTTTAATCCAGAAAAGAGCAATTCCACTTTCAGGAAGTTATACTCCAGGTAACTGACATGAAATGTTCAAAGATACATGCATAATGCTCCCTGCTACATTATTCAGTAGAGTGAAAAACCAGATTCGTCCTCAATGTCCTTCGGTTAGGGGACAGGTTAGTGACGTCATGCTCTATCTCCAGGTAGCCTCTTAAAGACTGGCACGGCTCCACGTGACCTGTCTGGCAAGAAGAGTTCCAAGATTCTACTCAACCTAACCTAACGCATTGCAATACACTATCAGCAGCACGGTGCCATCTGTATCTTTACACAAATACCAATGCGCCTGCATCACTATGTGCTCAGATTAGGTCGTGCCATTCGAAAAGGACACTTCAGTGGTCAAATCTGTAATTTCTTTACGATTCATCCGAATAGATATGGGTGGAGATCTGAGGAGATAACTGTGAGCCTGGTTTCCTCTGGAGAATATAAATGAGGGAAGGAATTTTAAGTTACTTTTTGACTTTTGTTACCATGACATTCCTTCCCTATTTTTTTTTTTTACACTAAGCATGTATTCTTTTTATAATAAGCCTAACAAAGAAAACTTAGGGTGAATCGGAAAGAAAATGCACAACTCAAATTTTAAAAGAGCAGTGAGGTCTAAACAATACGACAGCACAAAAGCTGCCTGATGGAGCAGGTGATTTTGTGGTGATCAGAACAACAAAGCCCATGGCTGTGAGCTTCCACGAGAGGTTACAAAGAGCTTTGTTGCCAGGGCCCCTCTGGAGGGGTGTCATTCAGAAAAGCGTGGGTTTCGACGCAAATGAGAAGTGCAGATAAAGGGACTGGACTACCTGTAAGGGAAGGTTTTTAAGCAGAAAAAACTGCCCTGAACAGTTTACTGATGCGTAGAGTATCTCTTTGTTCAAAGCAAATACAGATCTCTCGCCTTTATTTAAGCAAGTCCTGCTTTCCTCGGAAATGTGGAAGAACAGCAAAGGCGCATTTGAAAAAATGGAATCTCCTACTCAGACTTCATTTTTCCAAACCAATCAGCACCTTTACTCTCCCCTCCGAGGGAGGAAAGCAAGGGTCATGAATAGTGTAAATTTAGCAATAGTAAATCTAGAAAGTGTCAGTCTAGAAAGCTGGAGGCAAGGAAAGGAATGTAGATTCATTTGTGGAATAAAGGAAGGGCAGAGGGAGAGAAGTAGAGAGAAATAGACGCACAGGAATTCTTCCAACAGACGCCGATTTTTGTCTAGACTACTTGCCTCAGCACTTAAATGTCTTCACCTCAGCAGACTTCATTATAAAGTTTTCTGTATATTACTTAGGTAAGTCTCCTTGTGCAAGGTGAAACTTCCTGGAGGGCAGGAATTGAGTTCTCCTATTCTCTCTACAGCAGGGGTTGAAAAACTTGTCCTGTAAAGGGCCAGAGACTAAATGTTTTAGGCTTTGCCAGCCACACACTCTCTGTGGCAGCAACTTAACCTGGCTGCCCCAGGCCATATGTAAATGAAGGGATGTGGCCGTGTGCCAAGAAAACTTTATTTTCCAAAATAGGCATCAGAGTTCCTGCTGTGGCACAATGGCATGGGCAGTGTCTTGGGAGAGCTAGGACACAGGTTTAATCCCAGACCTGGCACAGTGGGTTAAAGATCTGATCCCTGGTCCGGGAATTCCATATGCTGTGGAGCGGCCAAAAATGGAAGAAAAAAAAAAAAAAGAAAAAGGCAGTGCCAGACCTGGCCCATGGGGGTGGTTTGCCAACCTCTGGTCTACAGAAAAGGAGAGGTAATAAGGATCCAGATCAGAGACCAGGGTGACTTTGAAGGAAGAGCAAGAAGCATTGCTAAGGGTGAATCATCAGCTTAAAGGAACCCTCACCGGGAACGCCTTCCCTGCCTCCCTTTGAGGCAGGGTTGAGTGCTCCCACCGCCACCACCCTGGGACAACACAGTACCCACGGCACAATGCTCCCTTCACCCTTGATCCAGCTACCCCCACTGCCCCCGCTGCCAGGGACTGTTTGATTCTCAGACCCTAGACTCTTGCGAGCAGGCCTCCTTGTGGATTATGACAGGTTAGCCCAGAGCTGGTCCTGACAAGCCTTTAGTGATCATCTCAAAAGCAAAGGAAAGGGCAACAAATGAGGAAGAGGATGAAGGGAAAGGAGGAGTTAAAAATGACCCTGAAGTGTTGGTGGGAAGACATGTAGGCTGGGATGATGCTGCCAATGAAAATGCAGAAAAATGCAGGGAGGGTCTGCAGCTCAGCCATGTGGGGACAGCTGGGGACGCCACTGTGGACAACCAAACCCGGGCTAGGTCCAGCCAGGGGTGGGTGGGCAGCCCTAAGCCAGGGTGGCCCAGTGAGCAAAAGAGGTGGGAAGCCCCGGCCCTGCCCCACCGGGTATAACCAGGGACGCCCTCCGCCCTATTTGCTGGCTGCAGTACAAAGCCCCAGCGAGAGGCAGGGCAGAGAGCGGAGAAACCTGGGCCCTGAGGAGCCTGCCCTGCCTCTGGACTTCCTGTGGCACGAGACAGGCACGGCCTTACAACCTAAGCCAGGCCAAAGTGGGGTGCCTGTGACCTGCAGCCACGAGACCACTGAGCAGCACAGGGTGGCTGAGAGTGGAGGCGAGGGTGAGGGAAGCAAGGACGGAGGTCTGGCCCAGAGGTGAGGTTTGCGGGCTCGTGTGCCTTGCAGCAGTGGCTGAGCCTAGGAATGAGGAGACAAGATCCAAGACACCAAAGACAGAAGCATTAAAACAGCTGACAATTCGGAAGCTGGAGAAGCGGAGTTGGGAAAATAGAGCAAGAGAGAGCGGGGATGAGGGGGGTCAATACGCAGAAGGCAAAGCAGACGTTTTCAGGAAGAGGCAGTAATCCAAAGTGCTGTGGAGTTGGGCGGGGCAGCATGGAGGAGCGGGTCTCAAAGACCTGGGTTCAAAGCCAACCTACGCCACTCACTGGAAGTATAAACACAGATAGGTCACAGAAGCTCTCTGAGCCTCCATTTTTCCGATTTTAAATGAGGACAAGGCTACCTTCTCGGGGTTGTTGACAGGACTGCCTAGGTGTCTCTACTACAACACTGCACAGCCTTGGGAGGACTGACCACACTTAGGCCGTACTTCTCCACCCCTTGCCACAGCCATGCCCTCGGTCACATGATTTTCGAGCGCACAGAGTAGGTTTCCCCACCTGATGTGACTTGTTTTAGAAAACAAAGTGAAGTGGAAGCATCACTGTGCCAGTTTGGAGCCCAGGCCTCAAGGGAACTCGGATGTTTCCACTCTTTCTATTGTACTCCCACCACTGCCACGTGTGCTCAAGCTAGCCTGCTGGAAGCCACTCAAGCTAGCCTGCTGGAAGACGCAAGACACACAGAGCAAGGCTGAGGCACCGAAGGCCTGCAGCTGAGGTCAAACCAAATGCCAACAAACCCTACAGATATGTGAGGGAGCCCAGTCAAGATCAGAAAAGCCATCCAGGATTTCCCGTCGTGGTGCAGTGGTTAACGAATCCGACTAGGAACCATGAGGTTGCGGGTTCAGTCCCTGCCCTTGCTCAGTGGGTTGACGATCCGGCGTTGCTGTGAGCTGTGGTGTAGGTTGCAGACGCGGCTCGGATCCTGCATTGCTGTGGCTCTGGCGTGGGCCGGTGGCTGCAGCTCTGATTAGACCTCTAGCATGGGAACCTCCATATGCCACGGGAGCGGCCCAAGAAATGACAAAAAGACAAAAAAAAAAAAAAAAAGAAAAAAAAAAAAGAAAAGTCATCCAGCTAGCTCCCAGCTGATCCCGGATTGGGAGCAATAAAGGCTTACTATTGTTTGCCACTGAGGTTATGTGGTTGGCTGGTATGCAGCATTAATGTGGCAACATGTAACTGATACGACAATGCCAGGCACAGACTAGGTCCTCAAAAAATGTTTAAAACACACAGTCAGGAAGGATAAATGCTCCAAATACACTGTATCATTCCTGTGTCCCAGTAAGTTAAGCGTTATTCCCCTTGACTGTTTCTCCATATTCATCCAGGCCCAAAGGCGGGCTAAACAAAGTTCCTAGAAAGATTTCTTGTTATACGTTTCTAGAAACACTAATTTTAAAGGCCAGGGAAAGGTTACTAATTTCCTACCTGTTTAGCATGTTTATCTTTAGCTAACAAATCCAGGTGGGAAATAAAGCAGAAGGAAAGTTCTCCTGTCCCAGAATTCTGTCTCCCAAGTCATCCTTCACTCCTCCAAAAAATGCACATATATGACATGTGAATTGTAAATGTTCATTTCTAAAATGTCTAAGCTGATGGTGGGTAGAAGGATGTTGAGTATTTGCCGTATTATTCTTGATTCCTTTTTTTTACTGTGGTAAAACATACATGACATAAAATGTACCACGTTAATCCCTTTTAAGTGTAAAGTTCACTGACATTAAGTACACTCACATTATTGTACAATCATCACCACTACTCATCTCCCGAGCTTCTTTCATCTTTCCGAACTAAAATGCCATATCCATTCAAGAAAACTCTCCATTTCCCTCCTCCTGCCAGCCCCTGGTGACCACCGCTCTATTTTCTGTATCTGTGAGTCTACTCCAGGTACCTCATTCAAGTGGAATCATACCGTATTTGCTCTTTTATGACTGGCTTATTTTTCTTAGCATAATGTTCCCAAGGTTCATCCATATTGTAGCATATATCAGAATGTCCTCCTTGTTAAGGCTGAAAAATATTCTACTGCAGGGATAGACCACATTTTGTTTATCCATTCATCCACTGAGAGACACCCGGGTTGCTCCCATCTTTTGCCTGTTGTGAATAGTCCTGCTCTGAACATGGGTATACAAATACCTATTTGAGGCCCTTCCAGATCTGTTTTATATATGTTCTTAAAACCTTATTGGGAAATATCAAACATGCTAAAGGACGTACATCCCTTAGCTAGCAGTCTTCAGGCATCATCTAACAAAGCTGGGAGGATGAGATTGGTACCTACAGTTTGCAATTAACCCAACTTGCCATGAATGGTTTTATTCCACACTCACTGAAAGAAACATGGAGATGATACAAAAAAGCCTTCGGAGGAGGTAGGATTCTGAAGCATGCTAAGCTGAACGCAGAATGAACACACATCTCACCACCCATCCAATCCTGCACAATTAAGCGGAGCAAAGAACCCACACAGCCGTGAAGTGGGCAAGAATGAGTGGTTTACCAAAAGCAAAAAAACACTGTTTTAAATTCATTACTCAACAAAACCACCACGGGGCTTTCTCAGCAAAGAACCAAAATCCTCTAAAGCTCTCCAGGACTAATAGGTCATGTAGGAACCTGATTCATTCAACAAACGTTTGTTGGCTGGAGGAGCTCAAGTGGGCTGTAGAGAATATGTAGAATGGACCCCAATATTCCTTCCTGGGGACCCTGGATAGCATTTGCAAAGCAAAGAGTGGGATCCTTTAGCTTTTTAACATTCCAAGAGGCTTAACAGCCAGAATGAGGGTGCATGGGTTACAACGTTCTACAGGACTATATATAAACAGTACCATGACCCTAGTCTGAAGACCTAGTTAGACCTAGCCAACAAAGATATAAAATTTGTCATCCAAAGAGTCAAAATCTTTTAGGAAGAGTCCTCAGGTTGAAAAATACTAGAAACTTCTCAATCAACCTTCCCAGGAAAAAACTGATGCTTCAAATCTGAAATGACCTTCCTGAGAGATGGCTACTAGCTGGGAGAGCTGTGAACTACACGAATGCCTCGTGAGTTCTCAAATGAAGGTCTCTGACTTATTCATCCTGGGCAGAAGTACAAGGGGGAAAAAGGAACATAAATGGTTTTCCAGCCTCCATATACTTACCGTCAAGTTCTAAGCCACCGAAAATGGATAGGAAATTTGTCAACTGCTATCAGGTCTTGCTGGTTACCCAGGCCCCATCTGCCTCTGGCAATATGCAGTCTAAAGGTTGAAAGGGAGGCCATCCGAGCCTGTGTGGTTTGCTTGTGTTTTGTTTCAATACAAAGCTGACACTTCTCAGCTCTAATAAATGATCGCTTTCCATTTTCCACTTCAACCTCGGCTTTTGATAGAATGAGTTCATACATCAATATGAATAGATCGATAGAGTTCATAATTTACGAAGATGTGGATGGAAGGAGAGACTGATCCTGCGGAACCACCCAACTGACGCCTGCCTCCCTTCCTTTCTTCCTGCTGCTTAGGTTGGTCATTTTTTTTAGTTTGTTGACACCTGCACCCAAGAGAATCAGCAGGGAGTGAGAAAAGCGACACAGCATTCTACATAAGCCTTTCTAATCAAGCGCGAAAGGGTTTCTCTGGGTCAAACCTGGGTTTCAATGATCCATGTTACTCTGGCCAAGCCTGAACAAATGTAAAGGAGAGCTGGTGACACGCATGTAGCATACGCAGATATATGCATACCCCAGGGCCTGGTTCCAGAATGAGATGGAGCTTAAAGAGTAAGACAGTCCAGAGGGAGGGATGGAGAGGGAGCCAGGAGGAGAGAGAAGGAGAGAGAGAAGGTGGGAAGGAGGATCTTGAACATGACCGTGAATTACACACAAATTCTGCACAAGAAGGTCAGTCCGAGCTGAGGAGGCGAATGTGAAGTATATTTTGAAGTATACATATATGTACAAAAGAGAATCATAATTTCCACTCCAGGCTCATCTAGGTTTGCCAGGCCCTGTTCACACAGTGTCAGACACACTGGTACTTAGTTACTCTATCTCTTTCTGTGTAACTTCAAGTGTCTAACTTTTTTTTTTTTTTTTGGTCTTTCGTCCTTTTAGGGCCGCACCCGAGGCATATGGAGGTTTCCAGGATAGGAGTCTAACTGGAGCTGTAGCCACCAGCCTATGCCAGAGTCACAGCAATGCCAGATCCGAACCGCGTCTGCGACCTACACCACAGCTCACGGCAGCGCGGATCTTTAACCCACTGAGCGAGGCCAGGGATCGAACCTGCAACCTCATGGTTCCTAGTTGGATTGTTTCTGATGAGCCAAGACGGGAACTCCCAAGTGTCTAACTTTTTATCCTAATGATTTAAACAAAAGTAAATGACAAAGGAAGCTAATCTCTTCAAAAAAGAGAAACAACTCCCAATGATATCATCAAAGAGTGGCTTTAAAGCTTTTTAAAAGTCAAACAGCTGGTATCATTTTTTCTCCCCAAACACTTTTTTTAAAAAGATAACTATTCACAGTATGCTTGTGTTCATTTGTTTGCTTTACTCTGTCAAATACCAGGGCCTAGAAAAAAAGAGTCAAAAGAAATAAGGAGAAAACTCAATGGCAAAACATTCTGGAAATCTTAATTTTCCTTTGCAAGCAATGACAATACTGAAGAACCCTGCCAAGGGGGAGTAGGAAGAAGGCTCCCTGCTCCAAAGTTCCAGCGTCTTCAACAAGCCAACAGGAGCTGGTTACACAGATAGATTTCGCTTAAACAGAAATCTGAAAACACAATGCTGACCACTGGTAATGCGTAATAAATGCTGGGTTCCAGGCAAGCAAAATTAATATATAAGCACATGATCCAATGACCTCTTTTGC
This sequence comes from Sus scrofa, assembly GCF_054392235.1. Taxonomy (NCBI): domain Eukaryota; kingdom Metazoa; phylum Chordata; class Mammalia; order Artiodactyla; family Suidae; genus Sus; species Sus scrofa. Next base: position 19,725,326 of record NC_139401.1, read on the forward strand.
AGACTAGCTTCACTTTCTCTCCTTGGCTCTGTCAATGGTGGTGCTGAGCGCTCAAACATCACCGAGGGAGGAGCCCAAAAAGGAGGGGAGAGTGGATACTACGTTGGATGTAAAATAAACTCAACCCTAGACACTTGCATTTAGAAAACCTTGGGGCAGGGCGTAAAATCAAATACAGGTTAAAAAGATGACATAAAAGCTAAACCTTCCCGTGCCCTGGATAGATTCCATCTCATGTTAGACGAGGCAACAAGACACTTAGGTATCTTCACCCAAACACAGTTCCCCTCGTAACTTAATTCTACTTTCAGTCTTGTTACTCAAGATTTGGCACAAATTTCATCCTTTCGAAATGCCTTTCACTTGTTCATGCTCTACTAATAGCCCATCATTAGGCCTAGAGCTCAACGCAGCACTTATAACCTATGTTTCACAACAGACACTTAATAAGTCTCGCTCTTCAGCGTGCAGTAATCAAAGAACATTTCTCTGAATCACAGAATTTCAATAGCTTCTCCCTCAATATACAACTTCATATGCTTGTTCTCCCTCTGATCGTTTTCCTTTTGGCATCTCCTTTTGTAAAAAGGTTAGAGTGCTTGAGTACTGCTGCATACAGTCAGCTGACCCCTGAACAACGTGAGGGCTAATCTGCATATAATTTAGAGGGGGCCTTCTGGATCCATGGCTCCTCCACATCCACACATTCAACCAACTACAGACCTGTACTACCACAGTATTCACTAGTGGAAAATATCTGTATATTCGAGCTGCCGCTGTGGCACAGTGACACAGGTTGCTGCAGAGGCATGAGTTTGATCCCTGGCCTTGGAGAGTGGGTTGAAAAATCGGCATTGCTGCACCTGTGGCTCAAATTCACTCCTTAGCCCAGGAACTTCCATATGTCATGGGTGCAGCCAAACAAAAAAAATAAAATAAAATAAAATAAAACGAGAGGAAGAGGAAAAGAAAAATATCGGTGTATTAAGTGGACCCATAGAGTTCAAACTCGTACCGTTCAAGGGTCGACTATACTTCTATCCAATAATTAAAGTGGATTCGAGCCAAAGACAACGTGGATTCTTCCTTCAAGGAGTTTGCAACTTAGTAAACAAAATCAAAATCTAAACACACACATACATACAAAGAAGGAAAAGACTGTAATTGTACTAGTAGAATGAAATGCAGCCATAAGCGTCCAAAAATAATCATTTAAGATCAGCCACTCCCTCAAGCTTTTTGGGTACTATTCCTCATACTACTACATACATTTTCTGAGATGAAGGCAGCAAGGGACCGTCGGTGTCTGCTTTTATTGATGCCTTGGGCAAGTCATTTCCCACCTCTTTCCACCTCAGTTTCTTTACATTTAAAGTGGACTCATAATGATGCTTCTCTCGACAATCTTGATGGGGTTGTTCTAAGAAGTGAATGAGCTGTTCAGTCTCTCTCTCTACATAAACTATAAAGCTCCATCAAAGTCAAGGAGTTTTTGTTTATACAATGTCATTTGTTCAAATAACAGAATTTTATAATTCCTACTTATCCACCTTCTGAAAGCTCGGTACTGATAAATACTAACAATTCTCTTAATGTCAAAGAGGAATGTGTTTTTGATTACAAGAATGTACCCCGAATGGCTATAATAACAGAAATATTCAAAAGTTGGATTCTTCTGTGGATCGGCAATAAGGAAAAAATATGAAGAGAAAACGATTCTCTTTACAAAAGCCAACAATAAGCACAATCTATGTAGGAAAAAGATCGTAAGGAGTAAGCACGATAGCACAAATAAAACCATAATTTGACTAAACACAGAACTATCTTGTCTCTAGAACACCAGAATTAGCTGTCTGGGATTCAGAAGGGGATGGATGTTTTAATGTAGTGATTCATTTGTAAGAATTGGACCTGTGATGTTTGCAGAGATGGGGTAAGGGGGAGAAAAGATTTTTGTTTATGCACTTATATACAAAGATACTTTACATGACACAATTCAAAACTTTGAAACAAAAGAGATGGGGAAATGTCAATTCTTCCTGAATTGACATATAATTTTAATGTAATTCAAATCCCAATCCCAGTGGAATTTTTAACTTGATAACATGATTTTAGAATAAACAAGTGAGGAGTTCCCGTCGTGGCTCAGTGGTTAATGAACTGACTAGGAACCATGAGGTTGCAGGTTCGATCCCTGCCCTTGCTCAGTGGGTTAAGGATCCGGCATTGCCGTGTGCTGTGGTGTAGGTCGCAGATGCGGCTCGGATCCTGTGTTGCTGTGGCGTAGGCTGGCGGCTACAGCACCAATTGGACCCCTAGACTGGGACCCTCCATGTGCCGTGGGAGCGGCCCTAGAAAAGGCAAAAAAAAAAAAAAAAAAAAAAAGACCCCCCCCCAAAAAAAATAAATAAATAAAAAATAAAGCTACAATAGTTGACTATATTGATACAAGAATGGTGAGACAAATTAATGGCAGAGAATTGAACGTTTAAAATGCCCTATATATATAATAACATAATAAATGAGGTATCACCAATTAATGGGGGATGGGCTAGATTATTCAATAAATGGTCCTCGAAAAGAGGTTAGTGCAAAATAAAAATCAATTTGCATATTAACCTCATACTACACATCAAAATTCTATACTGATTAAAAATTAGAAGTAAAAAATGAAGCTAGTATAAAGCAAGAGTTAGGTGAGAATTTTTTTTCAAGAAAGAGATTTATGAAGATAGGATGCTTGTGAGAGATGCAAGCGGGCAGGCAAGGAGGCTCCGCAAGAATTTTTTTTTTCTCTTTAGGGCCGCACCCGAGGCATATGGAGGTTCCCAGGCTAGGGGTCAAATTGGAGCCGCAGCTGCCAGCCTACGTTACAGCCACAGCAACGTGGGATCCGAGCCGAGTCTGCCACCTACACCACAGCTCACGGCAACGCCGAATCCTTAACCCACTGAGTGAGGCCAGGGATCGAACCCGCATCCTCATGGATACTAGTCAGGTTCATTACTGCTGAACCACAACAGGAACTCCAAGGGGAGAATTTATTCAGAGAACTCTAGAAAGAAAACATCGATATGCAAATCCACATAAAAAGTACTATTTCTGTACATCAAAACCAATTGTACACAAAATGAAAAGCCAACAAACCGGGAAGCACAATCTGATGTGACTGACAAAGAAGTAATAGGCCAATCAGTAAGAAAAATATATAGATCTCCAATATAAGAACAAAGAATGCGAACACAGGACAGAGGAAAACATGTGCAAGTACTCTATTAATGAAAGAAATTCAAGCTAACAACACTAATAAGCACTCTCCCCACCTCTGGTGGTGGTGTAAGTTGGTGTAAGCGTTCAAGACATTGATCTGATAACAGCTTAAGGTCCCATAAAGTATATACATGCTTTTGTCCAGTGATTTCACATCTAAGAATCTTTCCGAAAGAAATCATCAGCACTGCAGATAAAGATTGAGCAGCAAAAATAGCCAACGCCGAGTTGACAATGGCAAGAAAAACTGGAACCATAAATGGATTCTTTCCTTTCCAGCAAAGGCTCTCTCTATGAAGCAGAGAATTTAGAATATAAAAGGTCTGACTTTTGATTTACAAGGAAACTCGTTTTTTTTTTTTTTCCCCCTCTCAAGAAATGAACAAAAGAATGCCACAGTCAGTTCTCTACCCTTCTCAAATCGATTATCTAATATTTAGGTCATCTCTAGCAAAACAGTGTCTTTTTGATCCCTCAGACTCACTATCTCCTAGGCAACTGATTGAATGAAGAAAAAATAAAGCTTCACTGAGAAATATATAATTTTTAAAGACTTGAATAAATAGAATGACATATCCTGTCCCTCAGCTGGGAGGGGGTAGTGGCACAGGACAGAAAAGAGAAAGAGACAGACAGGCACAGCCAGATACTACATTTTAACACTAATTTGTGTGGTAATTTTTTTTTTTCCAAACAGCTTTACTGAAGTGTAATTTACATCCCATAAAATTCACTTATTTTAAGTATACAAATGGTTTTTATATATTTACAGAACTGTGCGACCATTACAACAAGCTAATTTTGGAACATTTCCATCACCCCAAAAAGACTCCTCATGCCCATTAGCAGTCACCTTTCATCTCTATAACCAGCTCTGGGCAAACACTAATCTACTTCCCATCTCTAGGGAGTTGTCTATTCTAGACATTCACATAAATGGAATCACACAATATGTGATCTTTTGTATGTGGCTTCTTCCATTTAGCAAAGTGTTTTCAAGGCCCATCCGTGCTGTAGGATGTGTCAGTACTTCATTCTCTTGTTTTTATTGCCAAATAATATTCCACTGATGGATAAACCACATCTTTGTTCATTCATTCACCAGTGGATAGACACACGGATTGTTTCCATTTTTCGGCCACTGTGAATAATGTGGCTATGAATACTTGTGTACAAGTTCATGTGTGGACATATGTTGTCATTTTTCCTGGGTGTGGTATGCTGGGTCGCATGGTAATTCTATACTTTTTTTTTGTTGTTGTTGTTGTTGTTGTTGTTGCTATTTCTTGGGCCGCTCCCGCGGCATATGGAGGTTCCCAGGCTAGGGGTTGAATCGGAGCTGTAGCCACCGGCCTGCGCCAGAGCCACAGCAACGCGGGATCCGAGCCGCGTCTGCAACCTACACCACAGCTCACGGCAACGCCGGATCGTTAACCCACTGAGCAAGGGCAGGGACCGAACCCGCAACCTCATGGTTCCTAGTCGGATTCGTTAACCACTGCGCCACGACGGGAACTCCCGGTAATTCTATACTTAACAACTTATACATTGCTGGTGGGAGTATAAAATGGTTGTTCATACTATTCCCTTGTAATTATTACTTTCTCTAATGTGCATAGTGATGTCCACTTTTTTAGTTCCTTATATGAGCAGTTTAAGTCTTCTCTCCTTTTTTTCTTGATCAGTGTGGCTACACTATCAATTTTTTCGACCATTTCAAAGAACTAACTTCCGGTTACACTGATTTTTCTCCATTGTTTTTCTATTCTCTACTGCCTTTATTTCCACTCTGATCTTTATTATTTCCTTCTTTCTGCTTGTTTTGAGTTTAGTTTGCCCTTCTTTTTCTAATTTATTAAGGTAAAAACTTAATTTATTGACAATCTCACTTTTGGGTATATATCCAAAGAAAATTAATAACATCTCAAAGAGACAGCAGGACCGCAATGTTCTTTGCAGTGTTATTCACAGTAGCCAAGACATGGAAACAACCTAAGTGTCCAGCAACGGGAGAATGGATTCTTAAAATATGATACAAGCGCACGTGCGTGTGCATGCGCACGCACACACACGAATATAATTCAGCCATTAAAAAGAAGGAAATGCTGCTATTTGTGACAACAGGAATGAACCTTGAGGGGATTATGCCAAGTGAAATAAGTCACAGAAGATAATCTTATATGTTCTCTTGCTACCACAACAACCAAAAAAAAAAAAAAAAAAAAAGGTAACTTTGTGAGGCGAAGGATGGGTTAGATAACCTCATTGAGATAATCATTTCACAATATACATGTATAACAAATCACTATGGTGTACACCTTAAACTCACACCACGTTTTATGTCAATTATATCTCGGTAAAGTTGGGAAAATAAGTTAGGGTATTGATTTGAGATCTGCTTTCTTTGTGAATGTAGGCATTTGCAGCTATACATTTCACTCTAAGCTTTAGCTGCATGTCATAAATTTTCAAAAGCTGTGTTTTCATTTTCATTCATTTCAAAGTATTTTAAAATTTCCCTTGTAGATTCCTTCTTTGGTCCACTGGTTATTGAGGAGTGTACTGTTTAATGTCCATACATCTTCTGTTGCTGATTTCTAAATGCATTTCACTGGATGGAGAACATACTTCGTATGATTTTAATCGTTTTCAAGGTATTGAGACTTCTTTTACAGCCTCACATATAGTCTCTTCTGGAGAATCCTCATGTGCATGTGTTCACTAGCTATTTCATGGAAACAACACTTTATTATTACTTTCCATATATTGAGAATTTTCTTCCCAACACTCGGGGGCCTTAGTAGCAGTTTATCACTTTAAATAACAACTACTACTATATTCAGTGAGTGACTCCCCACCCCACTTCAATCTATTACCACCCTCTGCCTCGAAATTTATTCTCTTTGCTCATTTTTATCCTCACAACTTCCCTAAGGGAATTAACCACAGTAGTCTCTTTATTTTACAGATGAGGAAACAGAGGATGAGGCTTGCCACAGAAAGTCCCACAGAACCTTTGGGGGTGTAGCAGAAGTGGGGTTTGGACTCTCTCAACAGCCATTCTTCCTCTAACAAGGTCCTGCTGCTACCGAGCTTACTCTGGTCTCTAGAGAAACACAAGTGGAACAAGCAGTTCATTCCTCCGCGAAAGTGCTTCCCCCACCATGTGCGCGCACGCGCGCACACACACACACACACACACACACACACACACACACACACACACAGCCAGGGGAAGCTTTGAGCTGTTCTCTCTTTGCCTTTCTATCTGGAGAAAAAAAGGGTGGCCCACTGGTACTGAAGCTGGGCCCACTGCCAGCCTGACCATGGGTTAGGAAGATGGGCATGAAACATCCTCATTGTTCAGGGCATAACAGTCCCAGGGCCTCACAAGCACAAAAAAATCACAAGTCCAAAGACTAAGATGAGGCTTCAGGTGGCATCAGAGAGACCAGGCTGGGATGACAGACCAGTAGGACCAATCTGGGTAACTAAAAGAGAATGAGGAAACTACAGAAGAAAAGGTTCTCTTTCCAGAGCTTTCTCTAAAGGTGAGGACAACTGCTGTTCTACTACAATATCTCTAATTAATTACCTTTAATGAACCTATTAGATCTCTACCCAGAATAGTCTCCCCTTGGGAAGGAGGATCCCATGTGGGCCTTAGCAAAGGTCAGTCCCCCAGATCAGGGGGTGTCCTTTCAGCTCCCATCGGCAGAGGCTCCATATCCTCATCCCTGGCATGTTGGTGAGTGGGTCCCTGTATTAGGCCAAAGGCTGGGCCACTATTAGGAATCTCAGCCACCTCAGGAATTCTAGGATTCCAGAACTCTGAAACAGCAGGCTACATGGCTTTTCCTCATAGCCCCACAGGTGGGTTCGTTACCTGAACTCAAAATGGTCACCTCTGTCACAAGGACAGGGAGACAGTGAACAAAGCTCTTCTTCATGTCCAATCGGAAAGTGAAGATTCCCTGCATTTCAACTGAAGCAGATAGAGAAGGCAGTGCGAATGTTTTGACTAGATGGGACCATCGTACTGTCATCATTAAAAGATCTGCCCCTGGACTCCCAAGTTCTGTCCTGACTCAAGTCCCAGGTTGACCTGGTCCCATAGTTTATTGCATCAGCTCATTCAACCCACTTCTCCTGCAAGACCCCAAACCTGGGAGACACTCTTAAATACAAGCGCCCCAAAAAATGATCCAAGGGAAAAAAAAAAAGATCCCTTTCAGCACATCACTTGAAAAACTACCCAAAAGACTGGCTTTCAAGTTTCATATTCAGGTTATATTCTCATAGCACCATAAAACTTGTTTTTTCATGGCCATAAACTTGAGAAGCATCATCAGTCTCTTCTCACAGGGCCAGCACCATCATCTCTCCTCACGCACCTTAACATTACCTGTGCAAGGTGGAATCTGCCAATGATCTTGGACGTATTGTGATTCTTGCCTTGCATCTCAAAGCCCAGCACATCCCACAGCAGAGTCCTAACTAGTCTTCGTTCAGTAAATGTGGCTCAGAGGTCAAAGAGAAGCAGGTTTCCCTACACAGAACATCTGAGAGCCTGCAAGATACTAATTTGTCTGTCAGTCTCTAAGAGGGTGTTGGTGCGTGTGGCTGAAACCGAAAGGTATCTGTCCAGAGAGCCTACCTACTCTCCCTCTTTGTCTCCTTATCTCTCACTGCATCCCTCTTTTGTGGAATATGTTATAGGGCTACGATTCTACGTGACATGGACCAGGAAATGCTGATCTGGTTTCTATCTGAGCATGCCAAACTTGTTGCAGAGTCTCCTCTCCAGCAGATAGAAATACACAGCAGCTCCCTCTTTTACAACATGACTTATATGGAGAGACTTGGGCACACCAAGGTCCAACTCAGGACTCATGAGAATGAGCACTGCATATAATGGTGCAAAGTGGCTGAACCCAGCACTATCCTTGGAGCCTGATGTATTACACAGAGCTGGTACAATTCCAGCATTCTGCACCATGTGAATTGTAAACTCCTCTACAACATAAGAAAACGTCAGTCATTCCCAATTATACGGACTCTCTGACTTTTAAATGGTACCTAAGGCTTCGTGCCAGCAATATAAAAACAAAGTAGAAAATCAAGTCAGGTTTACAAGTAGGTTATGTTCTATGCACAGCGTTTAGAACGCCAAATGCTTTTGCCCAAAGAATCAAAATTACAAGTGATAATTAAGTTCTCAGACTAACCCACAATGCAGCTGAAACAAGGTACACCTGCAATGCCATCAAATTAAAAAAAGGTTAAAAGTAAGAAATTCAAGAAGAAACAAATTTATTTATCAAGAACACTTATGCTCAGTGGTATACCCAGAGAGGGGCAAGACCTGTAGAGAATTGACAAACAATAACGAAGCCAGAAAAGTCAGCTGGCTTTTTATTTTGCCACCTGCTGACAACTGAAAATAACATCGGTAATAAAATACTGCTCCTTTGAGGAAGACTGGGTTCAACAAGAAGTGAAGAAGTAGTTAGGGGTACTTGGAGCTATTAAGGAGACCACAGCTCACCCACAAGATTTTAGTGTGATTCTTTATTGTGTCAGAATTCATGTTTATACCTACAGTCATGCCTACAGGAGCCTTTTATGCTTATCAACAATGAAGGTGGTTAGCAGAGGTATAACAGATGGGACAAGGATGGAGAAACAGATTCTATGAGTTCAATGAACAATTATGAGAAGAGAAAGGAAAGGCGCTCAAGAGAACACGTGTGTAATATGAGAAGCCATGGGTCCGAGATGGAATTGCACAGACTGAGAACACTAAACAGAGGAACCAAAGGCATCTTGCACAAGACTCTCCCAGGGAGAAAGAAAAAATGGGGAGGAAGAGGAGGGGTTTCCTAGGAGAGCCACCAGGTGGAGCCACGACCACAAAACCACTTAAGGGAAGGTTCTCTGGGTGGGACTTTAGTGGAAATCCAGCAGGGGTGCAGGGAAAGTCTAAATCAATGATTGTTCCATGGGACACTCGTTCCTCCAACGTTAATGCCTTCTTACCAGAACATAGAGATTGAAAAGAGGTAAATGTAACAGAAGAAAAATTCTAAAAACTATTTTATCAATGACCCACATGTTAAAAATTATAGGAAAAAACAGGATAGCAACATCCCTCTAGAATGGCTTCTTTAGATCCATTTCACCACCATCCCTAGGTCCAAGAGGCAGTACTACTCAGATAAGAAAATGGACAAGGGCGACATACTCTAACGTCAATTATGGCCCTTAACCCAGGCTCCCAAAGAAACATGTCAGAAATATAGCCAGGAATCAGTTACTTTAAAAGACTTCTTTACAGCCCTTTTATTCACAGACTTTCAAGAATGAAGCCCCACTGGGGCAAAAAAAAAAAAATACATACATATAAGGATACATTCACACAGATGTATATAATATTGAATGACTATATATTATATATGATATCTACCCACGTTCACTGCCAGGTGGCCAGCTTTATTTTTATGTTCCAATGGAAAAGAACAGCTCAGGTGAGAGCCAGGAGTTTCCACACCACAGCACTGCCTTGTCTTAACTCTTACTCTTCTACCTGTCTATAAAAGTCAGCAATTTAGGAAAGCTGACAGGTGTTTTGGAAACCTGAAGAAAAATCGGACCAAACACACCACATTTTCAGATTTCTAGTTAATTGTTGGTAATTCACACTTGCTTCTCCAAGAAGAAATTTGAAAGGAAAAACAGTCTTATTTCTAGAAACAAATCCCCAGATCTCATATCTACCTTAAACAACAAAGCACTGGAAAACCAAAGTGGTTAACATTTTCTTTATGCAGGACATACTTTTTCCATCCTGTGTTTACAGTTTCATTTCAAACAAAGAGTCCACAGCCTATCAAGATCTGGGCCACTGCCTCTGAGGCAACATGGGAGTTCCACACCAGCGGGTGCACGCTTGAACACACACACACACACAAATACACACACACTCAAGTTCTGACAAACAAGCCAATGGATACCTTAAGGAGTGTATTCTGAGTTGCTAAGTAAAGGCTAAACAAATGAAAGCTCGAACAAACATTTCCCCTTCGGTAGAGTCAAGGGAGGGAGGTCGCTGTGGCCAGATCTGTTTAGGGACTGGAGTGACTAGTGCTGAAACTGTGAGGCAAAGAAAGATAAACAACAGGTAAAATTCTTCTGACCGCTACAGGCAGCAGACCAAAATGGCGAGCCCTTCCACGGTATAAACACTAGGTCCATATTGTGTTGAGGGGCATGGATATATCACCCATCCGCACACACAATGAATTCCGGAGGATTTCTGCACTAACTTTTAAAGCAACAGTGTGTCACCAGAGGCAGAGCAGCTGTTGGTCCCTCTGTCAAGGAAAACTTTTGAATTAAACCTGTCTGAAGGACTACACATGAGAAATGAGCCCCAGAGAGTCATGTTCTACCATCAAAGTCACACCCACATACCAACTGAAAGGGCAACCCTCCCCCATCTCAACTTGACTCTTATCTCGTAGCATCAGGGCTCTACGTGTTACAAATTACATCCTTTAAACCATAGGGTCTTTCAGCATTAATCTCTGGAAGGGGCAGTAAAATGTAAATGCATAACAAACCTTAAATAAAGATGATAAAAGCAGTTTATCTTTCAGAAGGCAGATGCCAAAGTAGCAGAGCGACTTAAAAAGATGATTACAAAAATACATTGTATATCAGGAGAGCATAACAATAACAATAATAATAGCAAAGAATAATAAATGTGCAAAATACAATAGAGACTTACCAAACACTGAATTCATGATAAACTGGAAATAGAAACAAGGACATATAAAGCCAACCAGAAACCTGCGGAGTGGCTTCACATTCAGAATGACAGAAGTAAGTAAGAGACATATCCCCACCTTGCCAGAAAAAGGATATAAGAAATGTGCAGCACTTTCTTAACATTTCCCAAGTGATATTACTTATAGGCAGAACTGGCTGGTATTTTTCAAGTCTTTCTATCTGCCCCAGTACCAAGCACAGGGCCAGGCTCGTAGCAGGCAGACAGTAAACATGTTTTATTGAACGTTAGGATCCACCCAAAAGTGAATAAGGAACAACGTCCAAAATCATAGGTAGCAGGACAGTTTCGGAGCTAGGAAGCTTCCCCATGACGTCTGTCAATGGTGCAAAAACTGGGAAACTAGAGCCCTGGAATAGAAGCTGATCCGCACACAGGCCAGCAGGGTATTGATTACGGCCTGGATACTTAAGCTATCGCATGGATAAAGTTGGTGGGAAACACTTATAAGGATGAAATCAAAAGATTTTGTATTCTATTTTACTTCGAGTAGAAAAGAATCCATATTCAAGTGAAGAAAATCTTCCTTGCTCATTTTCAAGGCTGTATTTAGTGTATTTGCCGTTAATCGTTAAAGCATCCATCCTGCTCAAGTTTGTTTTTTAAACTCAAGGTTTGAATTTTTTTTTTATTCCTCCACATAGCAATGTTCCAATTTAGGAGGGCCCCTCACTCTCCTATATGGGTTCAATGATAGAAGAAACAAAATAATAATAAATTATTCTCACAAGGAAACGGAGAATCTTTTTCTGTCTGGTTCACGAGAATGACTTTTGGCTCCAAGAAAAGTTTTTAGATTTTCTGGCTGCAGTTTGTCAACAATCTGGAGTCTGGAATAACTTCAGGATATATAATATCCATGCTAAAAGTTTAAATTTTAAAAGATGACTTCTAACTCCTTGGGGAAGGCTTGTTTTAACCAGGAAGCTCCTTCACTGTGACTCGGCAAAGCCCAGAGAAGTGGACAAGGGTGGGAGCAGACACAACCACCCTTTACAGTGCTCATGCCTAGAATGTATACATAGCTCATGGCTGCCAAGCCAGCTAGAGGACCTGCTCATCTGCTCTCTCTCGCTCTCTCAATTTCAGTCACATCTGTTTTGCTCAAATGAAAAACCCGTGGAGTCATTCCAGTACCTCCCTAAATCAACTCTGGAGAGATTTGCAAAGGTTAAAGCTGAAAACTGAAACTGATCGGTCCCCAAACTCATGTTTCCATGGTCCTGGCCTTTTCTCAAAGCTATGAATAGTTTCCTTCAAATGTAGAGTCGCTTTTGACCTTATGCAGGTGCCTAGGGAGGGCGAGCTCATCCCACACTGTGAGCTGCGACAACCCATCCACCCCTGCTGCAAGTGAGGCACGTCCCCAACGCAAAAAGCGCTGGACCCAACCGAGCAAACGTCTTCAGCTCAGTCTCTCTCAAATTCAGGACCCAATGAAACGGTTCGGTTTCAGATTTTTAACAGAAATAGACGGTGATCTTTCTTCATGGCTAAGCCTGTATCAAACGATACGGCCCATGTAAAGGAAAAGGTCATCTCATCTTTGAGAAAAAGGAAGAAAAAGAACTTGTGTTAATTCTATCAGATTCACACAGGGTCCAAGGCTGAATCACAAGGTGGACTCATATACTATAAGACAGACCCCACGTTAGTGAATCAAAGTAGCCTGTCATTAAACTCTGAAAGCAACTTCCCTCCATGACAACAGCAATTGCCAAAAACATCCACGAGACTTTCAGGGGCAAAGCTCGATGGAAACAAAGGGAAGGAGGAAACCTCGGTCATTTACAACAACTCAAAAAACTTGAAAAATTAGTCGGACGGAAGTGTTGACAAGTAATGAGCCTCGTCCCACCGATTTAGCCTCTGATCCTTGTTTTAAAACGGAAAAAAAAAAAAGTGGTTTTTCATTGATTTGGGGTGGGGAAAAAAATGTAGCTTTTGAGCTCAACACAATGAACTATTTATCTGGCCTGACAAGGCCAATCAATCCAGCCTGCTGTTTATTATAAGGAGGAGTAGGGGTACTGTTAGCCTTGCCGGGTGGGGGCAGGGCCAAAGACGGCACTGACCCTGGGACACAATGTCCCCCTTCAGCTGGAAATTTATGTTTGGCCCAGGTGACCCGGGGGTCAGTGTAAAGCCTGGGACAGAATGAAGATGGTGTGTTACGTGTTCCATATTTACAGGACACTCCCATGGGCTAAAGTCTCAGAGCCACTGGCTGATTGATTTTATAAAATAGCTGGGAGTAAAAAGTTGCTCAGCATCAGGCTGTAGGCCTACCTAGCGTGGAGGCTTAAAAGGGGACCGTGAAGTCAGTAAGCCAGGTCTTTTAATGCCATTTCCTGGCTAATGCAAAATTCTGTAGGGGACCTCAAAGGTCAGACTTTTCATTGTAAAGAGACAATTATGTGAAATGTTCGATTCCTGCATGGATTTCAAGCTCTCAGGTAATTTTATCAAACTCATCTGGATAATTACCTTAATTCCTTAACTTAATTCCTCATCTTGTTAAATGGATGAACCACCTGAATTCTTTTATTTGCTTTACAAAAACAGGGCTGGCCAGAGAGGCCTTGCCCCTGGTCCACAAGCATGCAATTCCTGGGCCCCCTGACCCAAGGAGTGTGAGGAGAGACGGGAGGGGCTCCGATCTGCAAGGGAGGTTTGGGGATGCAGACACACGCACTGAACGCTTGTGCTCCATGTGCAGTGAGGGCGGGCCTCAGGAGCACTGGAGCTTATCTGCAGGAACGCAGGAGGCGCTCTGGGGGATGACTACAGTTTTAGAGCAAAGGATGTCTAATTCTTAAAATGGGAAATTCCCTCCATTGGCAGGATGGAATTAAAAAAAAAAAAACAAGAAAAGAAAAGAAAATCCTATAGCTGCTAACCAGCATGGGCCTCCAGCCAATATTTCAACTGAATAATTTAAAAAAGGAAATGTAACCCGGGGCAGCTGGAGGGGGCAGAGGAAGAAGCAGGAAGGAAGAGAGACACGAAGCTGAGGTCTCAAGGACTGTGATCAATGGGCAGTTTATTGGACAAATTCTTATGGCGTCGAAATTTGATGAAAGATGAGCTGTTCTTCCCTGTGGTTATGTAAACTTGCCTTCTTTTTTTCTTTTTAATGGAACTCTTTGCTAATACACTTCCGGCTCCTGCTTTTGAACGGCTCTGTGTTTCTTTTTAAGGAAGTAATAAGGCGGCCCTGCAAAGCCTGCAGCTGAAAGCTAACCTACCAGGGGCTGGCTCAGGGGGCACCCAGACTGGTCCACGGAGAGGGCGGGCTCTGGAGAAACCAGACAACCTAGTGGGAGCATTTGAGTATAAAACGGACTCTAGTCGCCTCTGCCGTCTCGGACCGCCTCTCTCCTGTCATTTCGAACGACAATGTCACAAAGCGTGGATAGGGGAGAACACAAAACTCCAACAAGCTGATAGCTGAGAACGTCTGCCTTGAGGTCTCAAAAGGGGGACACCAGGCGGTGGCAGGCTCCCTGGTTAGGAAGATGGATGCAGGAGACGTGCCTCTACATGCACGGCCTCCGAAACCGAGAGAGACACGGCCTGTGTGTGGGAACCCAGGGGCCAGAGAGAGAAAAGACCCAGCTGAAGTCTGCCCTTAAGTTGAAAAGAGAGCGTGGCCAGACGTGCCCGGCTCAGCCCGCCAGAGCGCTCTCTGAAGTCACCTTTCATCCATAAAAATAGATATGAAAGTGAAAGCTAGAGTCCTACAAAAATCGTCGTTGACAAACTTAGTTTCCTCTCCCACTGTCAAAAAAAAATTTTTTTTCATTAGTTCCCTTTATTACGGTTACTGTATCGTTATGTGCTGTGCGTGAGTGGGTGCGCGCCCCAAATGTATAGAACGCCAGAAGGGCCAACGCCATTCAATTTTCCGGCAATTCAAAATGGGATGCAGTTCACCTCGAAGTTTCCAGGTGGGGGTGGGAGAGGGGGAGGGGGCGGGGGCTCTCTCTTCTGGGCCATACCTCTCTTGTTGGTTCTGAGGATCGTTTCGGAAGACAGCAAAGCATTTCCACTGGACGCCTCGTGCATGGGCTTTTCGGGAGCTTTGCTGGACAGAGGGTCTTTCTTCATCTCTTTCTTTATTTCCTGGGAGGACAGAGAAAAGGAAAACAAGACTGTAGTGCAACATTTTAGAATGTCTGACTATTTTAAGCTTCAGCTTTTTGGAAATGAACTTTAGCGACCTCGACGGAGCACAGCATTTTAAAAACAGCATTTCCTATCTTTGTCGAAATTCTTTCCCTTACTGTTATCGGAGAAGCACCCCGTCTTAGAAAATGGAATGGTGTCCAATGAGGTGATGCAACCTTCTGTGACGATGGCCATTCCAAGTGATTGTAAAGGCCACCACAGAGCTCTAAATGACAGCCTGCACTGCTTTTTGAACAATAAGTTCGGCCAACCAGAGTTGCCCCTGAAAAGCCTTCCCGTTTCTAGTCTTCGTGTGCGTGAGTGGGTGCGCACCCAAAACGAACATAAAGACAGAAGGGCAAACGCCATTCAATTTTCCAGCGATTCAAAATGGGATGCCGTTCTCTTCTTCCCAACAGAGGGTTAGCGAAGTATATTCCCCAATCACCGCTGTGCTTACAAGCATGCTAAACCCCCAAGAGGATGACTGAAGTCTGCTGACGGTCCCCGAGTTTCTCTGGCTTTTCAAATCTTGACAGAGAAAAACATACACATAAAGATAACAAACTAAAACAAAGACTATCATTCTAGGCCAGGGGTTCGCCAACTACGCATACCACGTGCTTTTGTAAAAAAAAGTTTCATCATCACACAGGGCCCTGCATTCGTTTACGTATTTTCTACGGTTGCTTTGATGCTGCTGTGGCAGAGCTGAGGAGCTGGAACAGAGATCCAAGCCAAAAACACCTGGCCCGTTACGGAAAAAGTTGACACTGGGTGGTCTCTTATCAAAGCTCTCTTAAGATCTGGATTTTTAAAACCTGACGCCTGATACCATTGTTTCCAATTCCTTTAATAATTAGCATAATTCTTTTCAAAAGTATTAATGGCTGGAAACGAGAGTAACCCACAAACTGCAGATCTGGGCAGGGAGGGTTCTGGGCTTGTCTAAGCCCATGATCACACTGATCTGGGAAAAAAACGAACACGAAGGGGCTCGAGCCAAAGCATGGCTGGGTGGCAGGAAGGGCTGAAAGACGAAAGGGGTGTTTTCTAGAAAGAGCCCGAGGCCAGAATTGGGCACGGGTCCTTCTATGAATGAACATGAGGATGGAAAATTCAGTGGGGCCGGGGGGTGGGGGGTGCAATTTGGCCTGGGCCGAGGGCAGAGGTGGAAAGAACAGAACAAAAAGCTTGTCAAAACACAGCCACTGCCTGGCGGCTTCCTACACACCCCGAGTGTTAGTTACTGTATCCAATTCCCGGATTGCTGGCTCTGTTCACAACAGCCTCGCCCTCTCTCCCTCACCAGGGCCCCACCGGAAACCAGCAACCGTGACTGGTGCTCTGCTGGGTTGAGAGTTTCAGCCGGCGCCCCAGACCAGCACAGCACAAAGCTGGGTGCATGTGTGTGTCTGTACACGCACTCCCACCTCAGCAGCCCTGGCACCTGCTAGAACAGCAGTTGATGGGGGTTTCTGCAGCCTCACAGGCAGATGGCATCAGGGGACAATCTGCAAACATTGCCAGCCTGAGCCGCATGGAGGGATGCTTTCTTAGTGATGGCTGCCAGCCTGCTATGGCTCTAGAGGTAAAGGAAACAAGCCACCTTGGGGGCTCATTCCCCAATGGTTGCTTCTTCAGGGGTAGAAGAGTTGATTAAGTGTTACTCTCCACTCCAGTGTGGGTGTGACCGTGCAAACACAAAGTGCCCACCTGGACACAATGCAGTGACGCAACATCCAGTTTTGCCAAGGAGTAATTCAGAGAAATTCGGTGGGTTGTGGGTGACACAGTAAGGACTTGCTTAGCACTAACCACGAGTGTCATGCAACTGGGGAAAGGTGAGGGGGTACAAACGTTTCAGAGACTGGGGTGGTCACTGGGGAAAGCCTCAGAAACCATGCTTGTCAAGAATGCTCAACACCCGGGGTTCAAAGCAGCACCCCGTGAGCTTTGAAGGACTGATCTGATGAAGCAGGTGCATAAGGGCTGAGAAACCAGCAACAAGAGACAGGCTGGTTCGTAAGTTTCAGATTTCATTGCCACCCCCCCCCGGCCCCACGACTATTCTCATGTGCCAGGTAGATAAGCCTAGGGATGATCTACTTTTTTAACTTGCTTCTTAGATGGAAGCAGAGAGGAAACAAAACTTAAAATATGTCCTGTATTTTCCCAAAGAAACCAGACACATAGGCATGGCGGTGCATCCTGCATATTCTCTACCTGCCAAACACCCAGGTACAGCAGGTTCAATGCAGCCTCGCCCTAAGCCAATGTCTTCCCTCCAACCCACCCCTTCTCCAGGAGAGAGGGGAGCTATCTTGAGTGATGGTCTATCATCTACCCACTTAGCCAGGCAGGAAAACTCAGTGCTAACCCTCATCTAACGAGGCACCCAGTTGGGCTCTATCTACTTCCTCAATCTGTTTCCCTCCTCCCCCATATGCTGCCTTAAAAACCCGAGTACCAGGCAAAGAACGTGAACAGACATTTCTCCCAAGAAGATACACAAATGGCCGATAAGTACAGGACAAGATGCTCAGCATCATTTTTCACTAGAGAAATGCAAATCAAAACCACAACGAGATGCCCCTTCATCCCCGCTAAGACGGCTAGAATTTTTTTTTAAGTAAAACAAGTATTGATGAGGACACGGAGAAACTGGAACCCTTGTACATTGCTGGTGGGAATGTCAAATGGTGCAGCCACTGTGGAAAACAGTCTGGTGGTTCCTCAAAAAGTTAAACACGGAATTACCGCATGACCCAGAAATTCCGCCTATAGGTATATACCCCGAGGAGTTGAAAGGAGGGACCTGAACAGATACTTTTCTGTCAACATTTAGTGCAGCATTATTCACAATAGTCAAAAAGTGGAAACATCCCAAATGTGCAATGACAGATGAGTGGACAAAAAAGATGTGGCATAAACCTACAATGGAATATTACTCAGCCTTAAAAAGGAACAAAATTTTCACTACATACTACCACATGAATGAGCCTAGAAAAACATTATGCTAAGTGGAATAAGTGAGATACAAAAGGACAAATACTGCATGACTCCACGTATATGAGGCACTTAGAACAGGCAAACTCAGAGACAGAAAGTAGACAAGAGGTTACCAGGGAGTGAGGGGATGGAGGAAATGGGAGTTAACGTTGAATGGTTACAGAGTTTGTGTTTAGGGTGATGATAAGTTTGGGGAACAGACAGCGGTGATGGTTGCACAACCATATGAACATAATTAATGACACTACATTGTACTTCTAAATGGTTAAAATGGCAAGTTTTATTACACATACATGCATATACAGCCACGATAAAAAATACACATGAATACCAGCTTACATGTGAGAGATTACCATGTGCCAGAGCCTCCTCTAAGAGCTTCGCCTGGATTGCAACTTTCAACCTGTACAACAGCCCTACTGACAGATGCGCACACCAAGACACAGAGAGCCGAGGAGACCTGCCTGAGGTCCAACAAGTAGGAGCCAGAAGTGGACCTCAACCTGGCTAACTTCAGAGGCTAGGTCTTAAGCATGCTTCCCCAAGTGCTGCTGGCTCCTAGTCCCTCCTGTCCCAGTTCAACCTCCACACTGCCTCAAGGGACACTTTCCTAAAACAATTATATGCTCTTGTCACCCCTCTACAGAAACCCCCCAGTTACTTCCAAAAGACCACAGGGCAAGCTCCTTCCTTTAAAAAGCTTTCAACTTCTATAGCGAGCCACAAGTCCGTGGGTACTCACTTCTGGCTCAAATGATCTGACATATATGCTGATGCCAGACTACCAATTCCCCTCAGGTGCACTTTTTGGACACCCCGATGTTCAAAGACATCTGATGGCATGGACGCCTAGTGGCAGGCTCCCAAAATAGGTGACAATGCTGGCAATGACACAACCTTACACTGGCAAGGGCTTATATAAATTAAAGCGCTTTAACAAATCTTCTTGCGCTTGCTCCTCACAAGAACACTGTTATTTTGCTACTGAAAAAAAAAAATCCTGACTTTTCTAAAGTGGTTTATTTTTGCATACAAGAATCATGAGATCCAGTCCAGAGAGGATGCCAAGGCCAGCAAACAGCTACAAGGCTAGTAAGGGGCAGAGTGGGCCATGGGACCCAAGCTCTCCTGCTACAGCTTACCTCCCAGGAAGAACCAGTGTCAAGGCTACAACCGAAAGAGTCCAAACCATCCCACCTGTGGCTCCAATGGAAAACTTAGCTTTCCTCCATACCTGAAGAATCTAATGTACCACTTTATCCCTAAGCCCGCAAATACCAGGGCTGAAATCCTTGAAGTCTCTTATCATCCCCACTTAAAAAAAAAAAAAAAAAAAAAAAAACCCTCTTTGCTGTGGAAGAGGGTGGACTTGGCGGTGAAGCAACTCCTGCCTCCCTACAGCTGCCAGCAGCTGTGTACCTGGAGCTCTCCGAGGTTCTGATCCAGGTCAAGAGCCTCTGGATTTCCTGGGTCTGAGCATTCCTAGCCCCCAACCCACAGGCTCAGCTTTCTGACCATGAGCCCTACAACTGCAAACCATCTGCTAAGAACCTGGATCCTACTATCTTGGAGGCCACACCCCAGGCCACAAATGTGGGCCACAGGGCTTACAGAAACTCACACGTGTCCACATATACAAGTCAGTAAGGATTCTACTTGTTTTAAAACACTGTGGAATAGTCAGGGGTGAGCAAACCTCTTTAGGAGGTAAAGAAAACCCAGCTTGTCTTTATCTCAAATGTGAGGCCTTACCAATAGAAACTCAGCTTGTACAGTAAAACTGAGGCCATCAATAAACTATCAACGCTCCAGTAACACTCAAGCTGTGTCACAAGGACCACCTTAGTGAAACGTGAGAGGAATTCACACCACTGCTGCTTCCCAAAGCACGATGCTGATCAGAATCTGAGATGGCTTACCCACATCTGGAGGGCCAAGAAGTCCCAGTAATGCCACCCCAGCAAAAATTCTCTGTAACACATTTAGCAGCCTGCAAACAGCAGCCTCCCTGGGCAGAGGCATAATTTGTGCACAACTGGGGGCTCAACCAGCTTAGGCTGCTCTTCTGATAAGTGGAGCCACCTGGCATGGCTGATGGCTGAGCCAAGTCAGCTACCTCTTTTCTCCCTCCCCACCCAGGACCTACTATACAGATGTTGGGCAGTTGGCTGGGTTGAACCTTAACTTCTTTTAATTAACCCAAATATTTCACAGCAAAATATTAAGGAAGGTCCAGATTAGTGGTCCCCTCCCTCCTCTCATTCTTCATGGCTTCTACCAGCCTTGACATAAGTTAAGAGAATGCTGGATGGAGAGCATGCTGCTCGGAGTCAAAACACCAGAACGAGCCTTGGCATCATCATTTATCAGGTGAGTGACCTTGGAGGCAATAGCGAAAGCCTCTAAGCAGCTCTCTTATCTCTAAAAGAAGTCTAATGCTAAATGCTTTGGCACCATCACAGAGGGGTCTTCAGGATCAAATAGTGAACTAGACCACAGGACACCAACTGATGACTTATCATCGCTATTAACATCATCATTAAATAACAAGTGCTATTTTTAAAAAAAAAGAACTACACCTAACAACACAGATAAACATTTATAGCTAGAATGTTGAATGAAAGAAGCCAGACCCAAGAGATCACATAATGTATGATTCCATTTACATGAAGTTTCTAACAGGCAGAACGCATCAATGGTGAGAGATCTCAGAGCAGCAGGTACCCTTGGGGAGGTACTGACAAGAGAGGATACAAGACAGCCAGCTGGGAGGACGAAAATGTTCCACAATTTGGTCTGGGTGATGGGTGCACAGGTATATAAACCCCTAAAAATTCACTGAGCTGTATTTCTCAAATCCCTGCATTTCACCGTATGCTGTCAATGTACAAAAACAACAAACGTGCCTAAACTGGAAGAAGACAGATACTTTTTTTGTTTGTTGTGGCTGCACCTGTGGCATGTGGGGGTTCTTGGTCCAGGGGTCAAGCCTGCACCCCAGCAGCGACCAGAGCCACTGCAGTGACAACACTGGATACTTAATCCTCTGAGCCACAAGGGAACTCCGGGACAGATTCTCTTAAAATCGAAATGTGCTAATACTGTGTCCTAGAAGGTCAAAACCTGGAAAAGCTAGTGCTTTCGTGTTTTAAGATTCATCTCGGGGGCAGGGGGTGGAAAGCGCTTTGGGATCAACATCAAGGGGAAGAATGGTCAGAGAGAGCCAGGTGCACCCTACCAAGAAGATGAGCCAAGGGGCGTCTCATCTAATTGACAGAAGTGGCTGAGTAGATGGGCTCGCTCCATGGCACCCTTCCTCTCCACCCCAGCTGTTTTCCTCACATCTCGCAAGACTTCCTTCTCTCCTGCCACCAAGACTACAGGGACATGGAGGAGGCTGGCGCCACCGACACCAGGGGAGCTCGGTGCTGCCCTGATCAGCCAGAAGTGCTGGTCCTGGGCTTTTCTCGGCATTAGGGTGAGGCTTGGCTGGGTCCCCTAAAGCTCAGGGTTGAAGCAGGGCAGGGAGAAGAGGCACCACTTGTCAGCCTGTCCTCAAACCCCGTCTGTTTCTTTCTGGAGGTGAGGCTTCCTCTAGAGGCAGATGTGGCTGTGGGATCACAGCTGTGCCCTCTATGCGAGTTCATGGAAAATCTTTTTGCAAAATTACCACTGGCAGGAGATAAAAGGAAGTCACTAAAAACAAATTCTTACACCAAATCTACTGATCAAGAGCGTTCTGAATAGATACAGAATCCTAGAATAGCGCATCCCTCCCGCTCCGCGCACGCGAGCACAAAGTGTCTTCCTGCCTGCCCCACACAAAAATGCAAGTTTAAGAAGCAGTCACCCCACGAACATTCCCTGCTAGCAGAGACTGTGCTTTCCCAGCATTTGGCTCCCTTCACAGTAGACTAGTCAGTTTCATAACACCCAGGCATGGAGTTCCCGTCGTGGCTCAGTGGTTAACGAATCCGACTAGGAACCATGAGGTTGCGGGTTCGATCCCTGGCCTCGCTTAGTGGGTTAAGGATCCGGTGTTGCCGTGAGCTGTGGTGTAGGTCGCAGACACGGCTGGGATCTGACATGGCTGTGGCTGTGGTGCAGGCTGGCAGCTACAGCTCCTATTCGACCTTTAGCTTGGGAACGAACCTCCATGTGCTGCGAGTGCAGCCCTAAAAAAAAAAAAAAAAATCCGGGAAGACACAAGACACAGCTAGGAATCTGAAAGTAGCAGGAGTTTCAGCTCTGTCTGTAAGATTCTGTTTCTTAGAAAAAAAAAAAAAAAAAAAAACAAACCACATCTCATTATCACAATATTTAAAAAAAAAAAAAAAATACCCATGCTGGAGTTCCCGTCGTGGCGCAGTGGTTAACGAATCCGACTAGGAACCATGAGGTTGCGGGTTCGATCCCTGGCCTCGCCCAGTGAGTTAACGATCCGGTGTTGCCGTGAGCTGTGGTGTAGGTTGCAGACACGGCTCGGATCCCGCGTTGCTGTGGCTCTGGCGCAGGCCAGTGGCTACAGCTCCGATTCGACCCCTAGCCTGAGAACCTCCATATACTGCAGGAGCGGCCCAAGAAAAGGCAAAAAGACAACAACAACAAAAAAAAACCCCATGCTGCTGAATCACAAAACCCATCCACTGCATTAGAGAGAACTGTAGAAAAAATACATATGAAATACCTGAAATAAATATGGCAAAAAATGAAGATTTGATAAATCAGAGTGGTGGGCACACAGGTATTTATCATTCAGTTTCTTTTCTCAATGCTTGAAATATTTCATAATTTCCCCTAAAAATTACATAGTGAAACCACGTCGATGTTTCATACCACAATGGCTTTTTTACATTTACAAAATACGCTGCCACTTAAAAACGTGCTCTGACACATCATCAGAAATACACCTGAGATACTTTCAGCTCAAAAACTAACAAGGCAATTTTTTTTTAAGGAACAGGATATCTGATGTCATGCCTCTATGTAACTCTTGAACTGCATGTCTACACTATCATGGATTTGTAGTACCATCTCCCAAGAATCACTCATAGCACAAGCCCAGGCAAGAGGCTCTCCACCTGCAGCACGGGGGTGAATGCTGCAAAGAGCTCAGCTAGGGCTAGATTCTGGACAAAGATGAGACCGGCTACCTTCGTGTCCCAAAGAGATGACAGACCTTCCTGATGTACAATGCAATTACCCGAATAACAGTCAATGCCTTTCTATCTGCCGACACATACCCTGCTAAACAGCTAGCTTATTACCATTGGATCAAAGGGTGTCAATACCAACCAACTGCTTGGACATGCTTTAGTGAGCACTTAATACATATGTGTCAAGTGAATGGCCAATTCAGCAGAGCGTTATGGGCAAGACGGCTATCTACAGATGAGGGGGAGTTTTTTTCAATTCAATCCAAAGCTATGATAACACAGAAATCTGTATCCTCCCTACACGGATACAACTGGTATTCTCTGAGTCACAATCAACTTTTCCCCTCACAGGTTGCAGGTCTGGCTTCAGAGTGGTAGGATGAAGATACAGGAAGAAAAGTTACACAGTGTCTCATTTGTTTTAAACAAGCAATACTATTCCTTTTTAGACTATGAATATTAGACATTCAAAATAAATGCACTCATTTAAAAATAAAACTTTAGCAACAATAGAAGACAAAAGAGAGAGATTTTACAATCTCAGAGTGAGAAAGACTCTTTGACACTGTGACACACACAGAATCTAGAAATCACAAAAGAAAGGGGTGATGAAGAACAGAAAACTATAAATACAATATAGGAGAAAAAGAACATTTATCAAGAAAGACAAAGTCAAACTGGGAGAATACTGTCTGTGCTATAGAAAGAACTCTTTCTACAAAGTATTAGCAAAGAGATCAGTAACTCAACAAAAACAGCAAAGGACAGTTCATAGAAAAAAAATGACTCAAACACATGAAAAGATGCTGAACCATACTCATAGGAGAAATGTGAATTACAGTGCAATTCATTTGACAATATCTGGGCAGTATTCACTACATAGAAGGACCATGAATCGTCATGGCTATTTTGTTAGACTGAAGTTGTAGCATGAACACCTTCTTCTATTTTTATTTTTTGTCTTTTTAGGGCTGCACCCGTGACATATGGAGTTTTCCCGGGCTAGGGGTCAAACTGGAGCTGCAGCTGCTGGCCTATATCACAGACACAGCCACTCGGGATCCAAGCCACATCTGCGACCTACATACATCACAGTTCATGGTTAAAAGCCAGAGCCTTAACCTACGGAGCAAGGCCAGGGATCGAACCTGCGTCCTCATGGATCCCAGTCAGATTCATTCCCCCTGAGCCACAAGAGGAACTCTTTTTAATTTGTTTTATTTTATTATTATTTTTTAACACCTTCTCATTAGAGTGTTTACACAAGTCTTCTCACCAGAGTGTGGGCTCTCTCCGAATACCGTATTGGTTTTCACAGCACAAGCACAGTGCGTGGCACACAGCTGGTACTCACGCCAAGAAGGAGAGATCCAGAGAATGGCAAGCACAAATTCTCTAGAAGTTGAGAGGCTAGATAGAGAGGGAAGTACAGAATTTTTACATTACAATGAGATCTTTTTTTCTTTGATATTAAATACCATGAAGTTTCTCAATGGAGCTCTCCGAAACCCAGTGGATTTCTTAGTTCTACTGATACAAGATACAGTTTTTATCTATCATATCGGCAACAATAAAAAATTGGCAACATAAGGTTGGCAATGATGTAGAGAAAGATATCCTCTTATCCTTTCCACTGAGTATAAATGGATGTATAAATTGGTACAACCTCTGTGGGGAGCACTGCGGCCATTATCTAGCAAAAAGTTACATGCCTAATGCCTTTGGACTCACTATTTCCATTTCCAGGAATTTAAACTGCAAGCACACTTGCACACATGCAAAGTAGCACATGTACAAGATTAATCATCATGGCATTGTTTAAACTAGCAAGGGACTGAAAGAATGTGAACATGTGTCAGTAGCAAACTGGTTCTGTGAATTACAGTAAATCCACGCCATGCAACTCTCTCCAAGAACGAGGCTGGTCCATCAGTGCCCATAAGGATAATCACCAAGACATGTGGCTAGGTTTTAAAAAAAACTCTAATAATGTATGCAAGCATTTGTGTGAATTTATGTGCAGGCCTCACGCTGTAATGCAGAATAACAAACTGGTAACCAAGGCTGCCTTCGGGGAGGGGAGCAGGGTGGCTGAGAGATGGGGAAAACATAGATTTTGTCCCTTTTAATTGGTACCATGTGCCTGGGCTAGCTGTACAAAAGTTTAATTGATTTCAAAAAGGGTAATTAAAATATGTTTAGTATTTTCCAATCATTAGAATCCTGACTGTTACTGTTTCTGCAAACAAGGAAGAAGTAAACACTGGCCCCGAAGAGAATTTGGTTCTGTCGTTTCCACGGCTAGGCTCAAAGATCCCCGTGCAGCCTGTCACAGTGATGACAGTGCATGTGAACATGTACGAAGCTGAGAAGAAAGCTCTGCGGTCCATGTATTTCAGCAAGAAGGGGAGGCAGGGAAGTTAAGATGTGGGAGAAACCAGGCCAGGCCCAATAATCCATTGCTGTTTCATTATTTGGTACAGAATCCGGTATTATGGAAATATAATTAATGGCATGCCAACGACCCAGAAAAACAATACAGCACACATGAAGAGGTAATACTAAATCTTTTTCATAGTTTTATCGTGAGGAGAACACATTTTGCTTTGGTGCCCAGAGTGAAAGTAACAAGAATTAAACAGTTTGGGATTGGTTAATTATACTCAAAAAGGTTAATCACACAATCTCAAATTGAGCTCCCGAAGGAGTGGGTACCTTCTCCATCAATCTCTTCTAGAAAAAAAAAAATGTTTTAAATGTTTCTGATAGCACCATACCTACTCCTTGAAGCAGTGCTACCTGAAACAGAAATAGTTGGGCTTTTTGCTAAGTAAACAGCTTGCTTTTTTTTTTTTCTCCCGCTTTTTAGGGCTGCACCTGTGGCATATGAAGTTCCCAGGCTAGGGGTTGAATTGGAGCTGCAGCTACAGCTCCCAGCCCACGCCACAGCCACGCCTGATCTAAGCCACATCTGCAATCTACGCCACAGCCCATGGCAATGCCAGATCCTCAAGCCACTGAGCAAGGCAGGGATCAAACCTGTGTCCTCATGGATACTAGGTGGGTTTGTTACCACTGTGCCACAATGGGAACTCCCTACAGCTTGCTCTTTCAGAGAAAAAGAAGGGCCAGCCAAGGTCCAACAGCCATTTCTTCCATCTTTGTCCCCCTGTCATCCTTTTAACAGCTTTGATGTTGGTTAAGTGCCTGTGCCTTTGTGTCCCTTAGTTAGAATCCCTGTCACAGCACTGACCCCTGTTCTCTAAGTATGAGCCCATAAGTCTCTCTCTCTCTCAGCTACTCTGTAAGTGCCTCAGCGGTAAGACATAGGTCTCACTCATCTTTGATCCCCAGATGTCCACTAAATGTTAGCCATTATCATTAGCTCTGTCATTCTTTTAACCATTATTTGAGCACCTACTGTGTGTCAGATATAAATGAAAGGAGTACATGGGTGTAACTCAATGTCAATTTTTATAGTCACGACTGCTTCTACAACTAATAATTGAAGGGAGAGCTGTAAAACAGTAGGATCTTTTAAACACAGAAAGGAAGTGAATACAGTGTTCATTTTCCTAGGCCTTCTACAAATGTGGAATTAGTTTGAAATTATGAGGAGTATACTAGGAGCAAAGCACTGGTCTAAGGGTTTACACACAATACCTCATTTAATGCTTATAATCGCACTAAGAATTAGGGAGCATTATTATCTCTCTCTGACAGATGGGGAAAGTGAGTCCTGAGAAGAGATGAGCACACAGGCAATAAAGGGCTGAGTGAGAATCCTGAGGAAAAAAGAACAAAGCCAGAGGCATCACACCTCCTGATTTCAAACTATACTGCAAAGCCACAGTAATAAAAACAGTATGGTACTGGCACAAAAACAGACACATGACCAGTGGAACAAAATTAAGATCCTAGAAACCTGGCATACACTGTCGACTAATATTTGACAAGGGAGTCATTAATAGTCACGGGAAAAGGATAGTTTCTTCAACAAATGGTGCTGGAGAAACTGGAAGAATGCATGCAGAACAGTGAAATGAGACCCCCATCATATACCACTCACAAAAATAAACTCAAAATGGATCAAAGACTTAAATACAAGACCTGACACCATAAAATTCCTAGAAGATAACGTAGGGAAGAAGACCATCAATACTGGTGTTTACAATAATGTGCAGAGGCATGACACCCAAAGCACAAACCACTGCCACCACCACCATAACGACAGCAAATGGGACTAGATCAAATTCAAAAGTTTCTGCAAAGCAAAGGGAACTATTAACAAAATAACAAACCTATAGAATGGGATAAAAAAAAATTTGTCAAGTATATATCAGATAAGGGGTTAATATCCAAAACATATAAAGAACTCAGTCAACTCAAAAAAAAACCCTGATTTTAAAATGAGCAGAAGAACTAAACAGACATTTTTCCAAAAAGGACATCAAAATGGCCAGCAGATACATGAAAAGATGCTTAATATCAGGGAAATGCAAATGAAAACCACAATGGGCTACCACCTCACACCTGTTAAAATCACTGTCATCAAGAAGACAAGGGACTACAGGTGTGGCGAGGCTGTGGTACAAGGGGACTCTCCTACACTGACGGAGGGAACATAAGTTGGTCCAATCGCCATGGAAAACAATACGGCAGTTCTTCAAAAAACTAAAAATAGAGCTACCGTATGATCCTGTAATTCCACCTCTGGTATTTACCCAAAGGAAATGAAAACAGGATTGCAACGAGATATATGCACTCCCATGTTTATCACAGCATTATTCACAAGAGCCAAGGTTACAGAAAGAACCCAAATGCACATCAGCGGATTCACGGACAAAAACGATGTGGTACATACACACAATGGACTATTATTCAACCACGAGAAAGGAAGATATCCTGCCATTTGCAACACCGTGGACAGACCCTACGTACATGATACTAAGAGAGAGAAGTCAAAGACAAGTACCGTATGATATCATTTAGAGGTGAAATCTAAAAAAGTTAAACCTGTACAAAAAAAGAGAGTAAAATGGTAGTTGCCAGGGGACAGGGGGTGGGGATAAGAGCGACAGTATTTAAGGGTACAAATTTGCAATGAGTAGTAAATAAGCCACAGAGATCTAATGCACAGTATAATGAATAATACTGTTTTATAATGATTTAATGGGATAAATATCACTACTCAGGCAACCATAGTACAACATATAAATGTATCAAAGCAACACATCATACATCTTAAACTTACGCAATGTCACACATCAAATTTACTCAATTTTTAAGAGGCGGGTGGTGCTGAGTGAGGTCTGCTGCCTGGGAAATCCTGTAGCCGAGCCTGACAGCCCACAAAATGTGTACATTCCTAATGCTGCCCTTCTCTTGCTCCGAAAAGCCAGCTTCCACAGACTGCCATTTTAAAAGAGGAGAGACAAGGCAAATGACCACAGAAAAAACTTCCAGAAGTGACTAGTGTGAGAGCCAGTGATGTGCGAGTCACTCTCCAATAAAGAAATCCCTGAATTTTTACCAAGGAAAACGCACCTGTTTACTGGTTGTTGAAAGAGTGTTTATACATATTTCCACCCAGGATCACTTGATTGTCAAGAATAAATTATTCCAAGCCTGTGACAAAACAATGCCATTTCATGCTCATTTCCTGATTAAAGCTTTTAGACAGCTGGGCATTCTCATTTCTCAGAGCTGTAGGGAGCTATGCAAATTTCTACGCAGCAACTCCAAGATCATTAATCTAAGGAAAGCATGTGCCAACAGAATACCAGATTTTATATTGTTTCCGTAAAGTGGAGGAGGGGCGGGTTAATCTAATTACCCTGTGTGTGGTCACCTGACTGTGGTTAACAAAAAGATCAAATGCTAAACCGTACAATCAGCACAAAACTGCGAAGTAATGAGGCATTTCATTTTACAAAAGGAGTGGGAAGAGGGGGGGCGAAATTCTTCCATTGCTTGGAACCAGATACTGTGGCAATAAAAATAATCATACCAAGCTTATAGGAATGATAGGCAGAGCATTTTCATTATCACAAGGAGCTAGAAGCAGAACTAAGAATCAATCTCCCTCTCTCTCTTCCTCTCTCCTTCTCCTCCCCGGCCACCTCTCTCTTTGTCTCTGTCTGTCTCTCTCTTTCTCACATGCACACACACACTCATGCACACACAGTCAATAAGACTGGACGATGTGTCTAGCAAAGGATGGCTAACTAGAGCTGGAGCCATGAGCAACCAGACAGAGGCGGGCACTCATAATTAGACTCCCCCTGCAGCCGTGACCATGCATTTGGCACTTATCACTCAGGCTCCATGACTCTGATTTCTCTTTCCAGTAAGGAGCAGCTGGGCTTGGAAAGGTAGCAGCACTGGCTCAGGCAGCTGACACTTCAGCTCAAGTTCTGGCTCTGACACTGCCGAGGGTGTAACCTTCGGTGCCTCGCTTTCGTTAGTTCTCAAAGGGGAGATTAAAATATTCTGAAGATCAAATGAGATCTTGCGGATGAAGGCACAGACGCAGGGTCTCAGGGTGGTCAGGCTCCACTGGCAGGAGCAGGAATCCCACCCACCAAAACATGGCCAGGTACTGAGGGGCAGTGAGTATTAAAAGGGAAAAACTTCCTAGTGTCACAATTCCTAAGTGTGGCTGGTCTGGCAGAAGTCTCAAAAAAATGCACTTCCATGCACCCTCGCTGAGAAAGCCACTAGAAAGTGTGTTCTACCAAACTGAGTGAGTAAAACAAGAGAGAGAAGGATCCAGGGTGGTCAGAAATGAAAGAGAGGCAGTGGGGATGTCCTGGCTGACCGCTGGGCAGCAGCTCAAGAGTGACCAGCTCCACTGGAAGATGCTGGTGTTTTTCCAGGAAGAGGAACAGGGAGGGAGGAGAAGAGGGAGGAAGTGAGGCAGTGAGGGAGAGAGAGGCGAGAGAGGGTTGAACCTTAGAAGACGCATTTCATAGAACTGTTTAGTTCAAGGTATAGGAAGATTTGGCTGTCCTAGGATAACTCAACAGGCAAGAAAGAAAATTATTATCTCTGGGGAAAACAAAAAGTTATTATCTCTTGGGGAAAACAAAAAGTTAATATCCTTCTTATAGAAGGATATTAACTATAGTATATTCTTGCTTCAATAAATGTCAATATCTCTATAGTAAAGAAAACATTAAATACAGATTAAACCAAAACTTAAGATATGAGCACACATGGGGAGAATGGCATATGGCGGGCAGGAGATAAAACGGCTAAATTCTTCAGCTACCATAATAGCTAACAGATAATGTCTAGAAGTCACAAAGCAAGAAACAGCAGCATGTGCCTATGACTTAGAAGTAGAGCAGCAAATACTAGAAGCAACAGCTCAGAACTCCCGTGTGGCTCAGCAGGTTAAGTATCTGGCACTGTCACTGCAGTGACTCAGGTCATTGCTGTGGTACAGGTTCAATCCCCAACCTAGGAACTTCCACATGCCGCAGGTATGGCCAAAAAAATGAATGAATGAATGAATGAAAACAGAAGCAGCAGTTTGAACTGAAAACTGAAAAATGATTGACTCCTCAAAGTAAGACAAGGACATGAAGCCTTCCCGCTGTGGCGCAATGGGATCAGCCGCGTTTCGCGAGTGCTGGGATGGAGATTTGGTCCCCGGCCTGGCACAGTGGGTTAAGGATCTGGCGGCTTAGGTGGCAACTATGTCTCGGATCTGATCCGTGGCCTGGGAATACCATATGCGTCGAGGTGGCCAAAAAAGAAAAAAAAAAAGACAAGGACATGAGGACAAGGAGCTGCTGTTTACGCAAATATTTTGAAGTGGGCACAAACACACATATTATACACGTATACATATACACATACATGCTTGTTTAAAAAAAATAAATCAAATAATAAAAGAAGGTATAAGCCAAAAGGTCATGGTATACACATTTCCCCCATAAAATATCATTCCTCCTCCTCCCCTAGGAACAATCAGTGAGCGGAGTGTGTGTTCATGTGTACCCTGCTTGTTTTTAAAACAAATGGACTCATACAATATGTAGTATTTTCCTTGTCAAAGCAGCACAGGATCCAGCGGCAGAGTATACCAGCAGCAGCGTGGACCACGCGGCTGTGTGGGAAAGGAGATTTCAGAACGTGGAAATCGGACCAATCAGAAGCACCCCGATTAAAGGGCATGCAATCAGAGCTGGGAGAGGAAGTAACCCAGGGAAGTGGGAAGGGAGAAAAGAGAATGGAGACACCTCCTTGGGGACATGTGGACACTGCCTCTGCCTTCCACTCCCCCCATAGGGACACATGGGGAGCCACATGTGTGTCACTATACCATAAACAGTATACCCACTGTCATGGCTGGCTCTTCTGGCATGCTGATGGGAAAAAAAGACTTGTGGCACAGCAAATTTTGGCCATTTGTGAGGTCTGGCAGAATCTCCACTGCCATGTACGCCACTGGGACTCAGGGGGTGGAGACTGGAACATGAAATACATGTCAATTCACACCTCATTTGCTCCTGCCCTGAGCACATCCATCCCCTTCTGCTAAGTTTCTGCATCTTTGGCTGTTTACATGGATAACTTACTTGAACCTGAGGACAGAGACAGACAGGCCTCTTCCCTCCAGGCTATAAACCACATAAAACCATGCAGGTGTATCACATCTTCAGCAATCACAAACACCACCATGTCAAGCATCACTGTGCCTGTAACCGTGCACACACACACAAGCGTAATTGGGGACAAATTTCCCCAAAGTGAAATTTCTGGGTCAAACACTCAGTGCATGCTTCCTTTTACAGATAATGCAAAACTGGCCTCCGTGGAGTTTGTCTCAATTACGCTCCCATCAGTAGCATGAATGAGTGCTGGTTTCCCATATTGGGTATCTTTAAACTTCTTAATTTGTGCCAATCTGATAACAGAAAATGACATTTAATTTAAATCTCTCTAATTAGTAAAAATAAGATTGATCAGCTCTTCGTATGCTCACTCTCCCTTTGACTTTCCTTTTCCTGCTGATCTCCTAGAGTTAACTCTATGGCATCCAGGGCATAGCAACAAGAGAACAGAACAAAGGGTATGGAACATCATCGGTCAGTCCTTCTGCCAAAGTTACCAAGTCCCAACTACGTGCCAGGCACTACTTCACATGGTGGGATTCAAGATGGCCCCTGATCGCCGGGGCCTCGGCACTGAGCAAGGCTGGAACTCCGAATGGCGTGGGCACACACGCCAGCTCTTCATCCCCTGGTGACCTCAAACAAGGTACAAATTTCCCTGAACTGAATAGTCTTTGTGTTAGTTTCTTACCAACAACTTGGATCTATTCTCTTAAAGTTCTGCAGGTCAGAAGTCCAGAAACTGTTTCACTGGGCTAAAACCAAAGAGCTGGCAGGACTGAGATTCTTCTGGAAACTCTGGGGGAAGACGTTTCCTAACCTTTTCAAGCTTGTAGGGGCTGCCTGAATTCCTTGGCTTATGGCCCCCTCCTCCATCCTCACGGCCAGCAGTGTAACCAGGTCAAAGCTCACTTTCTTTCTGATCTCTGCTTCCATCGTCGGTGACTCTGATCCTCCTACCTCCCTCTCTTTAAAAAATTTTAGTTGCGGTCAATTACATTTAAGAAAACTTACCACTTTAACCAATTCTAAGTATATGGTTCAGTAATGCTTAGTACATTCACATGGTATGCGACTCGTCTCTAGAACTTTTTCATCTTGCAAAACTGAAACTCTATACACATTAAACAACAGCTCCCCACTCTTCCTCCCCCGCCACAGCTCCTGGTAGCTACTGTTCTACTTTCCGTCTTTAGGAGTTTGACTGCTTTCGATACCTCGTATAAATGAAACCATACAGTATTTGTCTTCGTGGGACTGCTTTGCTTCACTCAGCATGATGTCCTCAGGGTTCATCCATTTTGCAACATATGTGTCGTCTTCACAGTAGGATGCCATTGTATGGACAGAGACCCATTTTGCTTATCTGCTGGTGGACATTTGAGTTCCTTTCACCTTTTGGCCACTGTGAATAATGCTACTATGAACATGGGTGTACAATATGTCTTTGAGACCCTGCTTTCGATAATTCTGGATGTACACCCAGAAGGAGAAGCGCTGGATCATATGGGAATTCTATTTTTAATGTTTTGAGGAACTGCCGTACTGTTTTCCATAGTAACTGCACCATTTTACATTCCCACCAACAGTGCACAAGAGTTCTGATTTTTCTGCATCCTCACTAACTCTTTTTGCTTTTTTTTTTTATAGCCATCATTCTAATGGGTGTGAGGTGATTTCACTGTGGTTTTGATATGTATTTCCTAAAGATTAGTGATGGTGAGTATCTTTTCATGTACATATTGACCAACTGTAAATCTTTTTGGGAAAAATGTCTACACAGGCCCTTTATCCATTTTTAATCAGGTTATCTGAGGCGGGGGTGGGTGTTGATATGGAGTTACAGTTCTTTATTCTTCTGGATATTAATGCCTTACATGATTTGCAAATGTTTTCTCTCATTCCACTCCATTTTCACTCTGTTGATTGTGCCCTTTGATGTACAGAATTTTCCAATTTTTATGTGGCCCAATTTATCTATTTTTATTTTTAGTGCCTGTACGCCTTCCTGTTATAAGGACCCTGGCGATTATAATCTCTCTATCTTAAGAGCCTTAATTGAATCATAGCTGAAAAGTCCCTTTTGACACATAAGGTAACATACTCACAGGTTCTGAAATTAGAATGTGAACAGCTTTGGGGAGCCATTATTTGGCCCACCTCCTCTTTTATTTTATTTTCATTATTACTTTATTATTTATTTATTTATTTTTACTTTTTAGAGCTATACGTGCAGTATATGGAAATTCCCAGGCTAGGGGTTCAACTGGAGCTGCAGCTGCCGACCTACACCACAGCCACGGCAACGTCAGATCTGAACTGAGCCTCGTCTGCGGCCTGCACCACAGCTCACGGCAATGGCAGATCCTTAACCCACTGAATGCGGCTGGGGATCAAACCCGCATCCTCAGGGATACTAGCTGGATTTGTAACCTGCGGAGCCACAGTGGGAACTCCCTACCTCATCTTTTAAATGAAAATGATGGCAGTATATAACTCAAGGATCGTTCACGCTAGATAAAGTAATATATGAACTGAGCTTAGCCCAGTGCCTGCAAATGTTAGAGATTATTATAAAGTGTTACAGGAGAGCCAAGGGTACGGGTAAAAACAGAAGCTGGGACCATTCATTCTGCCTGGGAGAATGAGATGCCTTTTCACAAGGAATAACATATCAATGTGGTGATAAAAAATGAGTAGGATTTGAGGGTCTGAAAATGGAGGCCAGAGGGAAAATTGTGAATTGCCTTCCACATTTTTATGGTGACATTAACATGGCAGAAATCCTGTTTCCTTCCCAAGAAGCCACATCTGCTTTTGGACAGGAGCTGCCTGGTTATATTTATATACATATATCACATATACTTATCTATTTACTTATTTATTAGGAGACGCACTCGGCTGAACTTCTGAGTCTCTCTTTAATAAACAATTCACAAACTCTTTCCCAGCAAACTATTTTTAGAGTAGAAAGAGATTTTTTAGATAGCAGCTCGTATTTATAAAAATTGTCCTCAAAACTTAAAAATAGATCTAGAGATTTGAGGACAGCCCTGCCCCTCCGTCACCCCTCAACACCAGAAGGACAGGCACAGCGTGCTCTGAGACGCTGGGTTTTGCAAAGCTAGCCTCTGCTCAGCTCTCCCCCCTGAAATGTTCCTAGTAAATAGCAGGTGGACATACCAATGAGGGGA
Organism: Sus scrofa; assembly: GCF_054392235.1. Classification (NCBI taxonomy): domain Eukaryota; kingdom Metazoa; phylum Chordata; class Mammalia; order Artiodactyla; family Suidae; genus Sus; species Sus scrofa. The sequence continues at coordinate 19,760,601 of NC_139401.1, forward strand.
AATAATCACCATTGCGGATATTCTCATTTCTCCTTTCCTACATGCAGGGAAGTTACGATAATTAACTGGCTGAAATGTTGAACCATTTCTCAACTTGCCCCTGTCCTCTCATGATAAACCTTCTCCCTGCCCCTGCACCGACAGGGGCGCTGAGCTTCAGTTCCCGCAGAGCTTTGGTGTTTCTCCCGCGGAGGTTGATTTTCTCTGAACCTGGGGCACACTGGGGAGCCTGACAAATGAGTGGTATGGTTTTAGGTCACATGGAGGAGATGTGTTGATAACAATGCATTGCCCTGGTATCAATTTTCCAAGTGACTGCCGCCAAACACGAAGCACATGGACACCCACAAAACACACATGCCGGCTGCAATTTATGAGATTTGTACCCAGCCACAAACACAGATGCGGAGAACTGCAGGATTTATTGTTCTGAGTCATCTTGTTGCTCTCTGTCTGTTTGAGCCAATCAGCTATAAGCACCCTGGCTCAGCAGTAAAAGGCACCCCCAAAAAGGTTAAATACAGAAAGGCATGCTGGTGACTGTTTTAAGGTTCCGAGATATGTTGAAAGGGAGGAAAAGTACACAGCACACCGTAATACATGAGGTTCAACCAAAATTAAGAGCATCATTTTATAATTCATACCCCACCCTATACATGAGAGATTCACACTCATTACACGTTCTCCCTGATGCCAACAATCACTCAGAGTGAGGCTAAAATCCATCCAACGTAACTGACTCAGCCACACAACCAAACAGCACGTGTCATGGGCATTCCTGGACGCACGGGACAATTCTGGTTGGCATTTGTCTTAGAGCTTAGACAATATGGGCAAAGAACTATTCCTCTTGAAGGAAAAGAAGCAGATACAAAATACTTATTTGTGGTGTCTATGTTTGAAAGAAATTGGATATGCTGAATTTTCAAAATGAAATAGATGTTCACCATAGAAAGATTAAAATGAAGCCAAAATGCTCCAAGACTGATACCCAACTCTGCATTTTCGGATGAGTAATCCCATGGTCTGATTTATGAGTCAACACAGGGGTACAACATTAATTATTTCAGACATTCCCGACATCCACGAAACCCTAGATGTGGCTGTTGAAGGCATTCGGGTTAAACTGATGGCGAGAAGTCAACATTTTACATCTTGGTTTCCTGTCGGCCCAAGTTCAGCACAGATTTTTTTAATTAGTAAGATCCACGTAAAGTTTCCTCTCTTGAAATAGAGAAACCTCCCTGTTTAGGAGAAAGAGCATCTCTACTCTATTTACAAGACCGTGTTAAATATTATTTGAAAACTGCACTATAATTTATTTTCATTGCAAACAGTCACTGCATGTGTTTGTCTCCTTTTCAAATCAATATTAGTATTGATTTAGCATCACTTGGGAAACCAAAGTCTTAACTACTTTCCAAGCAGGCACAGACACCCAAAATGATGGGGCTCTTTGTAAGGCTGACGTTCCTCATAACCTAAATGCGCATGGGGCACTTCATGTTTTTCTCAAGTAGAAGATGTTTAATACAGTGTGTGCTTGCAATAAGGCAAAAGACTGAACGTTCGCATTCCAATGTGAGTGTGGAATAACAAAGATAAGCAAAAACCCCCAGAAAAAGTCTCCAAACAAGGCAGCCACTGGCTTTAACCGTCTCTCTAATCAATATTATGAAGCACTTCTAAATGGCAGATAAGACATACAGTCAGAAACCAAAATCTAACATTTTATCCTTTCCGGTTCTTATGTTGAAATTTGACTATGAGAATCTTGGCCCACGATCCTCCTCACCCATTCAAATGTAAACATACAGTACAGACCAAGGGTTCTGACCCTGGGATTCATGGACAAACAGCTTAATGTTAAAATGGGCAAAAGTTAGTTCCTGCTGGGATTGGCAGCGTCTCTGGAGCACTGGGACACGGGTTCAATCTCCAGCCCAGCACAATGGGTTAAGAATCTGGCATTGCCGCAGCTGCAGCGGAGGATGCAACTGTGGCTCGGATCTGATCCCTGGCCCGGGAACACCATATGCTGTGGGGTGGCCAAAAAGGAAAAAAAAAAAGAAAAAGAAAAAGAAAAAAGAAAAAACGGGCAAAAGTTAAAATAGTTCACCAGAGAAGAACTGCATATTGTCAACAGACATATGAAAATATAAACTTAGTACTAACCAAAGATGGAAATATTCGAATATCTGAAATATCAGACAATGAGATACACTGCACGAGACACTGAATTTTGAAGGATGACGCTAACTGGGGAATGGGGAATGGAGCCTTCTCCTACACTACTGGTGGCGGTCCAAGTTGGCACACTTTGGGGAAGACCAGTTGGCAACAGGGATCACATGTCTTTAAAAAAACAAAACAAAACACACTCATATTCTCAACCTGATAACTTGACTTATAGGCACTTATCCAAGGGAAGTAACCACAGATGTGCTCAAAAGGAGGTTTACAGAACCTGTTTGATCTCTGTGAGAAAATTAGAGCAATCTGCGATATTAACAACTGCGGCACAGTGAGGTAGGGCTAAGTGTTTTCAAAGTCACCTTCTGAGAGTAGTCAGGATGCCGAGGAGCCTTTGAGGCTACAGGAAGCGTCACCATGGACCATGGCCTAGAGAGGCTCGGCCTGGGCTCTCCACGCCTGCCTCAATGGTAAGGCTCGGCCTTGGTCTTGCCTATGACGAGAGAGTTCTGAAGCTCTAAAGAGCTTGCCAAACAGTACTGATGTTGTAGAAAACTAAGTGATACCAGGTAAAACAGAAATCGATTATAGTGAAGACTTGGTATCCAGGTAAAATGAGGTTGTTTCTTTTAAGAATGTATCTTTTGGAGTTCCCGTCGTGGCGCAGTGGTTAACGAATCTGACTAGGAACCATGAGGTTGCGGGTTCGGTCCCTGCCCTTGCTCAGTGGGTTAAGGATCCAGCGTCGCCGTGAGCTGTGGTATAGGTTGCAGACACGGCTCGGAACCCACGTTGCTGTGGCTGTGGTGTAGGCTGGCAGCTACAGCTCCGATTCGACCCCTAGCCTGGGGACCTCTGTATGCTACAGGAGCAGCCCTAGAAAAGGCAAAAAGACCAAAAAAAAAAAAAAAAAAAAGAGAAAAAAGAATGTATCTTTTTAGTGCACTAGTTTTAATTTCCTCCTTTGCTAAGCACTTGTGTTATTTTAGTTGTTTTATTTATTCCAAAAATAAAATTATTTACAGTTCTGAATACTTGGAAAAATGGGTTACAATTTTTTTATGTGTATTTTACATTTTACCACAATTAAAACTTTTTTAAAAAAAACTGGTTTCAAAACACCACCCAGAGTATGATCCCCTTTTGTAAAAAAAAAATAATAATAATAATACTTATCCATGTTTAACACAAATGAATGGAAAGTGAGAAAGTGAACTCTCAACCATGGTTATTGCTAGAAGGTGGGATGAAGATTATTTTCATCTCACATTCCTTTCTTCATTTTATAAAATTTTAATATGTACATTAAGAAAGAAAATACCTTTATTTGCAGAACAAAAACAGACTCACAGACTTTGCAAACAAACTTAGGGTGACCAAAGGGGACAGGTGGGGGGATTGACTGGGGGTATAGGATTGGCATATGCATACTGAGGTTTATGGAATGAGAGGCCAATGGAGACCTGCTGTATAACACAGAGAACTCTACCCAGTACTCTGTGATAATCTATGTGGGAAAAGAACCTGAGAAAGGATGGATAGGTGTATATGTATGACTGGGTCACTTTGTTCTACAGCAGAAATTATCACAACCTTGTAAATCAACACAACATTAAATAAAAAACAATTGTTAGGCGTTCCCATTGTGGCTTAGTGGTTAACGAATCCAATTAGGAACCATGAGGTTTCGGGTTCGATCCCTGGTCTCGCTCAACGGGTTAAGGATCCGGCACTGCTGTGAGCTATGGTGTGGGTTGCAGATGCAGCTCAGATCTGGTGTTGCTGTGGCTGTGGTGTAGGCCAGCAGGTGTATCTCCAACTCGACCCCTAGCCTGGGAACCTTCATATGCCGCGGGTGCAGCCCTAGAAAAGACAAAAAGACAAAAAAAAAAAAAAAAAAAAAAAAACCACAATTGTAAAATAAATCAACACAATTGTTTTATTTACAATAGTCGATAAAACTTTTAAAAATGAAAAAAAGCACAAAAATCAATAGCTTCAATTTAAAGAAAATAACTGCGTCGGTGGTAAGAAATTAAATAAATTCAAAACAGTGATTAAAATGGAAGAGAAAAAGAGGGAAAATAGTCACAGAAAGCTATTCAATTATTGTTGACGACTGTGTCCTTTTTTATTTTTATTTATTTATTTTTTCTCTTTTTTTAGGGCCGCACCAATGGCATATGGAAGTTTCCAGGCTAGGGGTCGAACAGGAGCTGCAGCTGCTGGCCTACACCACAGCCACAGTCACGCCACTGAGCAAGGCCAGGGATCGAACCCAAGTCTTCATGGATGCTAGTTGGGTTCGTTACCACTGAGCTATGACGAAAACCCAGACAGTGTCCCTTTTTAAAACTCAAGGTTACTGCCGACAATAAGAGCGTCCCTTCTGCCTCTGGGAGTGACGCCGCGCTCAAATGGCTCAAGAGCGATCTTTCGGGAAAGGGAGCTCCCAGTCACCTCTAACAGGCTTTGGGGAGCTTTGGGACCCTCGAGGCAGAAGCAAGAAGGAGAAAAAGAAATGGAAGGAGAGAGGTCAAAGGAAAGATAGCAATCAGAAAATGCAGGCCAGAACAGCTCAGAGCCAGTTTTTAAATATTTAAGGGGAAAATTCTAGACATAATAAGGGATCTTTCCCCAGCTTCCTGAGTCACCACCCACACTCCCTCATTTCCTCTCCTTTGCAACTCTGAACGCTGAACATGAAAATTACCGGGAGCTATAATAATGACTCCCAGGAGGAATGGTGTCTACACAAGAGAAACTCAAAGAAAGCATTCAAAATTCTGGGCATATCCCATGGAGATGGGCGAGGACGAAAGTAACGCAGGACATGAAGTGCGGGGGTGGCTTGTCAGGGAGAGGGTGGGGCAGAGGATGCAAGCCCCAATTTAAGCCCAATTCCCAAACCTCCAGCTCTCTCTGCCTCCTCACCTTCCCCCACCCTTATGACAGGTGTCACATGACCACAAGGAACCCTGTTCACTGTGTGGGGCTTTGAGGTGCCCCTATTTTTGTCTGCTTGTAGCATTTGGGCACCAGTCAGAAACCAGATGTGGCTTCACCTCAGTCTAGTTTACTCTGCCTGACAAGAGCTCCTGGAGCAGCCGATTTACTCCAGCACAGAGGGACCCGCCGATTTACTCCAGCACAGACGGACACACACACACACACGGACAGAGACACACACAGAAAGACATACAGACACACACACACACACAGAGGCACAGACATACAGACACGTACAGAGAGAAACACACACAGAGATACACAGGGAGCAGAGACACCCATAGGAAGAGATCCCTCAGGCCCCAGAGGCCATGTGTCGTGAAGGTAACCTTTAAGCTATGTTTCGTTCCTCTCGCCACCTTAGCTCAGCCAGCTATCACTCATTCCAGGGGCTCCTTTGTCCCAGATCACAACTCGCTCCTTGGAATTCTACCTCATTTCCAATTATTCAAATGGAGCAGAAAATGTATTTTTCTTTTCTATAACTCTAAAGCCACAGGTTCAAGTGCCTATCTGAGTCATCCGTACTCACTAGTCTTCGTTCGCCTGCTGTTTTCACAGATGTCAGCTCCTATCTCTGAACTCAAAGGCAAATTTCAGCAAGCAATTCACTGGCTTGCGTGTACACATACACACACACACACATCTATCCAAACCAGCATTTTCAGAACAGCTAAATGAATAGCCAGGGAGGGTCTGGACCAGCGTTTCCTCCCCGGTCCCAGCTGATGGCACTGCCGTGTGAGAGGCATGTGGCTTCGGGGGGCGGCTCGTGTCCTGAGAACACCCTGTCACCCAGTGCTACCCTTCTGTAGAAAACAGACAGAGCAGCTGTTCATCAGCATTCGCAGAGGCTACAGGGCCTGAAGAGGCAGAGTCCTGGGAAATCAGGGACCGTCCCCAAAGTCAAATGGTCCTCCTGGCTCAAAAAAAAAAAAAAATCTCCCCATAATCCTAACTCTATGGTCCTTTCTTAAGGGTTTGGCTCTGATTTTATCTTTTTCCTACATCCTGCCGTAAATGAAAGTACTTGATCCTCTACTCTGTAGGGTGTGCTTTGCTTTTTACGTCTTCACTTCTATAAACAACCATTCGAGCAAAGTGAAAATACATTCCAGTGGATATGCTTTTGGTAATCTTCAGAGACACTAACTTGGTTAACTCTTAACCCTGAGGAAATTCTAGTTCCCACTGTCTTCCCCAATCAACTCGGAGAATTTGTTAAAACACAGAAAAGGGAATCTTCGTCTTTACATTTGAAAAGCTGTATTCCCCAATTCTAGAGAAAGCCAGAAGGGTTTGGACTAGAAAAAAGATAATTGCAGAGGCCATTCTGCTTTGCAAAACTAGACCTGAAAACACACCAGACTTGCCAAGAGGCCATCTAAGCGTCTCTCCATCCGGGCTTCTGAGGGTGGGGGTGGTGAGTAAAGCTAACAGCTGAACAGCACTTCCCCCATTCCCCTCCCTGAAAGCCTCTCGGGCTAGCAGTGTCACACAGAAGCCTCACAAAGCATTTGTCGCCAGTCCCCCGAGGGCAGTGTGTGGAAATTCCATTTGAGGCCTGACAGGAGGGGGCTTTATCAGACTTGAGGGCAGAGGTGGTCCAGGCGGACTGGAGGTAAATGTCTCCACAGGCCTTCACGAGCACCCCCCCAAAAGACGGAAGTCAGTGCCTAGCCAGGCTGCCTCCATTCCTGTCAGCCTGGCTAAGGTAAAGCACCACACCACTGGCAAAAGCTCCACCACATGCCCGCAGAGGGGCGACATCGGGGAGCCAGAGGCGGGTTTCTTTTCTTCCATGTTTACTGGGCATCCAAACAATGTAAATATTGGGTGGGCTTGATTTTCTTCCAATTACCTGCTCTTAGGCAGCCTTTGGGGGGAAGTTTTACCTCACGTTTTCTTTCTTTTTTTTTTTTTTTTAACCTCACACTTTCCACTAGTGACTTAAACATCATGCCCCATTCCATGTTCCTCGTGAAATAGGAGCACTACGTCTTTAAACCAACATGCCTGCTTACTCGAAATCATTCATTACTGGGGGAGATTCAGTGTAATTAACTCCAAATGGAAGAATTAGCTGTGTCAGTCAAGTGTTGATTCCAGTCCATTAACAAACCACACAACAAATTCATCCTTGGTCTGCCTGGAATACCTGGGCCCTCGACGGTACCATTCTGTGTTATAGGCACCTCTGCTCCACGTCCAGTCACCTTTTTCAGAGACCCACTCACCACTGTCTGTGCTTCTTAATGACTTGAAGGCGCTAAAGATCTGGCTTAAATGGCCTTAAAGGAAATTACCTACTCAATGACAGCAAGGAAACTATCTTAGCAGCTGTGTTTTCTCGGAAACAGCTATAATATGGGGAGATGTGCAAGCTACTTCACATGTATTATCCCCCATTGATATTTAATAATTTTACTCTTGAGCACCGCAGCCTAATTTACCCCTTGCACACTGGCAAAAATAAGATGGTGTCCTTCTCCCCCAGTGTCCACAGAGAGCTCCGCTGATATTTAGCAGGAACCTGATTAGCCCAAAGGATGACAGAGCATGCCAAGAATTCATCCTCCCCCCAAAAGGACTGATTTAGCTGTTTACATCAGCTTACAGAAAATAAAGACCGCAGAAGACACTTGCTTGATCTCAATGATCTTAAGTCAGAACTTGCCAAATACCGCACACGTATAAATGGCCACACTTCCTCGGAGGAGCTGGAATCACCCTGCGCTGCTGGAAGGAATTCGACACGAAAATATTTTCTGACCCGGGCCCACAGATCTTCACCCAGGGGGTCTAGCAAGAAGATGCTAAGAGAGGAGGGGAACACTGCCTCACACGTGCAACCCTCTGGACCACACGTCCAGAAAGAGTGAGGGCAGGTGGGCGGAGAGAGGTGTCCACCAGGCAGTGATGGCCCTGGGCTGACAAGACAATAGAACTGAGTGTAAATCTAGCATGACAGCCCGGTCCCTTCAGCCAATTCCTCCCTTTGTTTTCACAGGAGCCCCTGCCATCCTGACTATTTTAACGTACCTCGGATTTATACCAAACCGCCAGCCACCTGCCACTCTCATCTGTACTGAAACAGCACACAGCCACCACCAAGACTGCAAAGACCCAGGAAGAGACGACTGATTATTCAAGATCAAGGTGAATCCAGATTCCCTCCATCCCCCCGGCCCCTCCGATTCCCATGAATTGACCTCAAGGCTTTCAGGACAAATGGAAAAGCTGGGCCCTCGAAGCCTCCAGATGACAGTGCAGCCGGAGGACACACAGCCAGCGCCCATTTCACAAAGGGCTATGGCTTCCACCACCGATGGGCCAGGGCAGTGTGGGGACAGCGCCCACTGCCACGGGGATGCTTCCAGGAGGAGCTGCCCTGCCCTGGCTGAGGGAAACATCCTGCAGGGAGGAAAGGAAGTCAAGAGAAAGAGCAGGGCTGAAAGGTTATGCCTGTGCTCTCAGAAACACAAGGGTGCATAGCAGCCAAAACCCTAGAGCGCTCAACACCTGCTTGCTTTCTGGATTGCGTTCCCACGAGGCCCGAAGGACCTGGGGCTCCAGTGCTTGTCCCCTGAGTCCTTCGTTTCCCTAAACGGCTCAGTAACCCCAGTCCAGCTAAATTTCACCAGGCAAGCAAGCAAGCACAGATCATAGCAAGGCGCTGCTTCTGGGCGGCGCCCAGCAGTTTACATTCTACCAGGCCCTCCGGGAGGTGCTGATATGCACCCTGGCATGAGAACCACTGTCCAGAGGACTAAAAAAGGTTGCCCGCACCGCAAGGTTACAGCAGATCCAAGACCCTTGGAAGCAGCAAGCAGGATCCGAACTTTCCCGGCATGAGTACTTTCATAACGTACTCCTCGCCACCTCCCACCCCCGCCAGGAAAAAAGACTGGTTCTGTCAGGAAACATCGTAGCAGTGGAACGCTCAGAAAACGTGGCAGTGCAGAAAAGGAACCGGGAAAATCCTGACTCGCCCTCTTCGAAGCATCCAATTCCTCCTCGGCCTGATGACCCTGGCAACTGGGCAGATAAGGAGGCTACAGATGCAAGGCCTGATCTCTTCACTTACTTTGCAGGGACCCAGAAATGGGGGGAACCAGTACACATTTAAGAGACTACGATCCTTGTGGCAAGTGGGAAGACTGAATTGGAAGGCCTGTGCATTCAGAGGAAGAGACTGGCACTGCCATGACCATGACCTTCCCGCCGCCGAGCAGCAAGAGACTACTTAGGCAGCAGGGGCTTCCAGGAGTGACATGTTGGGCTGCTTCCAAGGGTAGGCCTGACCAGTGGAGGACGATGAAAGGTACAGGGGACAGGATTCTAATAGATGAGAAAGTTATTACACACACGGCCAGTTTTTTGCCACTTTCCATTTCACTGCTGCTTAGTAACCACCTGTACTTCACTGTTGGGTGCCATTTTCACTCATTCACCTCATTCAACAGTGAAGGAAATGTTCAAGAAGATGGAGCTGAGAGTTAGCGGGACATTGGGGTCCAGATGTCCCATTTTTGGCTCGGCTTAAGGTCCAGTTTCTGGGAAAATGTTGAGTTAAATGACCAGCCACATATACACTGATCAGCACTTATACATACTTTCTGTCTTTTTTTTTTTTTTGCCTTTTCTAGGGCCACTCCCACAGCATATGGAGGTTCCTAGGCTAGGGGTCTAATCGGAACTGTAGCTGCCGGCCACAGCCACAGCCACAGCCACAGCAACACGGGATCTGAGCCGTGTCTGCGACCTACACCACAGCTCACAGCAATGCCAGATCGTTAACCCACTGAGCAAGACCAGGGATTGGACCTGCAACCTCATGGTTCCTAGTTGGATTCGTTAACCCCAGAGCTACAACGGGAACTCCTATACATACTTTCTAATTCTAGCAATAGATCTATAATTAATGCCTTAGGATAAATTCCTAGAAATAAATTCCTGGCACAGTGGATATGAAACTATGTATGAAGATTTACATGCCAAGATGGCCACCATAGTTTTATTTTCGGTGACCAAAAAAGATGGGAAACCTGATGTCTGCCCTGAAGTGGCTGGCTAAATAAATTGTGGTATATTTGTACAATGAGACTTAAATGTTCTCAGAAGAGATTTAATGATTTGGGGGAAGTTTTCCTGATAGTGTAAGGGTGCAAAAGATCCATAGAGTCAATGCAATGTTTTAGTGCTTCTATAAATCTAATATGCATAAAAATCCCCTGAAGATCTTGTGAACATACAGATTCTGACTTAATCGTTTTAGGATGGAGCCCATGATTTTGCATTTCTAACACGCTCCTAGGTGATGGGATTGTACTCCTCCACATTTCACAATTAGGAAAAAAATACTTTTTAAGTTTTAAATAAAACTCTATATGAAATATCCAGAAAAGGCTTATCTATAAAGACAAAGTAGAAAGTGAGACTGGGGGTGGGAAAGAGAACGATAAATGGGCATGAAGGGTTTTGTTTGGGTGATGAAAATATTCTAAAGCATTTTACGGTGATAGGTACACAACCGTACATTTACTAAAAACCTCTGAAATATATACTTGACATGAGTGAATTGTATGATATGTAAAATATGCCTCAATAAAATTATCTTAATGTTTTTTTAAGTGACCAGGCAGATTTTTTAAAAGGATCCCATAGCACTCTAGGAAAACTGAAAGAGGAGTTCCTTGGTGGCCTGGTGGTTAAGGACTCAGGGTTGTCACTGCTGTGGCTCAGTTAAATCCCTAGCCTGGGAAATTCCACATGCCATGGGTGTGGCCAAAAAATTAAAATAATAGAAAGAATTTTAAAATAATAATAATTGGAAGGGAGAGGAAAAGGGGTGTTTGTGTTTAATAAGTACAGAGTTTCCATTTGGGAAGATGAAAAAGGTTTGGAGATGGATCGTGGTGATGGTTACAGAACAATGTTAATATAGTTAATGAGACAGAACTGTACCCTTAAAATGATTAAAATGGTAAACTTTGTTATGTACAATTTATCACAAAAAAATAATAATACTTAAATACAAACAGCAAGTGCTTTAAAGTATCGCCAAAAAGGGTTTCTTTCACTCAGCTTCCTTCTTGAGGCCCACAGTGTGAATCCAGCAAGAGCCCCATTCTGGCATGGGGCTCCCACTGGAGTGGGCTGAATGATGACCTCTCCCCCCAAAGCTATGTTTACATCCTTATTCACAAACATGAAGATGTAATCAAGTTAAGGCTCTTGACCCACGACCCTTTATCTCATCTCAAACCCCATCTTTTAAGAAGAATTTCTTTCTTTGAAAAGCATTCGCTACAATAATAGAAGAGCAGACACTAGAATTTTGAGAAACTCTGAAAATGGAATAAAATAGGATGAGTGTATTTTAAATGTTTATTTGTATTTAAAATTAACTAATGTCTCAGAAAACAAATGGGAAAAAAACTGCAAACACTAAAAAAAAAAACAAAAAAACAAAAAAAAAACAAACTCACCTAATTTTACAAATTTAACCACTTCTATGGCTGGACATTTGTAACTGAAATAAACTATATCCGTATCTTTAACTTTCTATCCCAAGTACATCATGCAATCAATTCATTGGTTCCAATTTTCCAGGGGTTACTTCCAAGACATTAGAGAACGCAACTTCCAAAAAACCCTCTGGCATTCAAAGACCAAGAGAATTACTAAATCTTTCTACTGGAAAATCCAGGCCACCATTCCCCAAATGGGCTTAAAATGAACATATATCAATTATCTGACGACCATCTGGTTGCCAGCAAGAGACTTTTGGAAACCAGGCTTAAAACGAAAATGCAGAAATAAGCACATAGTTCAGAAAATCAGCGAGATTCAATACTCAACTCACATCTTCCTCCATAGCTTCTTATCAGCTTTTTGATCTCTAATTCTGGAATCTTCATTTTCTTCAGCTGCTACTGCCTTGACTTCTTCTCACAGTAAAAATGATCACTACAACCCTTCCTAGGAGATATTTTTTTTTTTTTTTTGTAGAGATGATGATGTTAAGAGCTAGGTTTGTTTTCTATCCATGTATAATGAGGAAATGCCATACACAGTTAAACTAAACTTAAAATAACTGTTTAGCTGGTTGCTTTTTGTTATTCAAAGAATGTTACCACCTCACAAAAAGGGAATCTCAAATCCAAAATGTTATTTTAAGAAATACTCTATCATAGCATGGTTCTATTTGTAGGTGATCGCCTCTGGGTATAATTCAAGGAGCACTGAAAACCTACCTACCCCCACATCCCTCTCCCCCAAACCTTACCCTCCAGTCTTACAGAGTCTGAAGTTTTCATCACGAGATTTAATAACTGACTCAATGCTAGAACCAAAAGGAGCCTTCAAATTCATCTGGTTCAACTCCTTTATTACACAAGTATGTTTATGGGCCCAAAGAAAGGTTCCTTCTATAACAAACATTTCCTGAGCACCCAACCGGCACCAAGCACAGTGTCAAGTACCAGGCAGACAATGGAAGCTCCCCATTCTCTGCCTCACTTTAAATTCATAATCAAGCCTAATGAGAGAAAAAAATTCAGTACTAGAGCTTTAAGAAAAAAAAAAGATACCCTCAAGTCACAAGAGCAGAAAGGAAGGTTTGCTGTTCTTTGCAAGTCAGGGTATTGGCATAAAAATTCTCAAACTGCTCAGAGCCATTCTCCTAACCAGAGGATCATGGAGCTATGCCATGAAATTATTATGAACCACAAAACTCTGTATTCTAAAAGGGGCAAAAAGTAAAGTCAACACCAGAGTCCATTGACAGATGAGTGAATAAACAAAAATGTGGTCTACCCCTACAACGAAATATTCTTCACCCTTAAGAAAAGTAGCTGGAAGCCCAACAATGGCTCAGCGGTAACGAACCCAGCTACGTATCCATGAGGATGTGGATTCCATCCCTGGCCTTCTGGCCTTGCTCAGTGGGGTGGAGATCCGCCACTGCCGTGAGCTGTAGGTCGAAGATGCAGTTGAGATCCCATGTTGCTGTGGCTGTGGTGCAGGCCGGCAGTTGCAGCTCTGATTCGACCCCTAGCCCGGGAACTTCCATATGCCACGGGTGTGGCCCTATAAAGACCAAAAAAAAAAGGAAGGAAATTCAGACACATGCTCCAGTACAGATGAACCCTGAGGACATTCTGCTAAGTGAAATAAGCAAGTCACAAAAGCACAAAGACCGTATGATTCCACTTATATGACATTACCTAGTATAGTCAGATTCATAGACAGAAAATAGCACGGTGGCTGCCAGGGGCTGAGGGGACTTGTTCTTCAACCGCTATAGAATTTCAGTTTTTCCAGATGAAAGAAAGAGTTCAGGAGATCAGGTGCAACACCCTTAACACTACTGAAGTGTATCCCTAAAAATGGGTACAGTGGGGAGTTCCCGTCGTGGCTCGGTGGTTAACGAATCCGACTAGGAACCATGAGGTTCGATCCCTGGCCTTGCTCAGTGGGTTAACAATCCAGTGTTGCCGAGAGCTGTGGTGTAGGTTGCAGATGTGGCTCGGATCCCACGTGGCTGTGGCTCTGGTGCAGGCCGGTGGCTATAGCTCCGATTCGCCCCCTAGCCTGGGAACCTCCATATGCTGCAGGGGCGGCCCAAGAAATAGCAAAAAGACAAAAAAAAAAAAAAAAAAAAAAAAAAAAAAGAAATGGCAAAAAGCCAAAAAAGAAAAAATGGGTACAGCGGTAGATTTTCTGTTATGCGTATCTTACCATAACTTTTAAAAATGCCACCTCATGAGAGGAGCCAAATTCAGTTAAAGTTTTTTCCTCCTCAAGCATCCAATTTTCTCTGTGTGTCTGGGGCCATGGTGGGACTCGGGAGGTCCAAGTCATAATTCTAAATAAAACAATCGAAAAGGCACTGCCTTCAAAAGCATCAAGGTTGGCAGTGGAGGGGAAGAGTGAGGAGGAAAAGAGAGAACCCAGGAAATGAGCCGCTGGTAAGTGCGGGAACTAGGTGATGGGTACAGAGGGGTTCATTATACTATTCCCTCTACTTTAGCACGCGTTTGAAACATTTCTAGTGATAACCAATACGAGTGAAAACGAGCCTAAGAGAATGTCCTTCTCTGGGCAAATGCAAGAGCTTATCCCTTCGATGTTTTAGTATAGCTGCTAATCTTCACTCATGACGTCTCAGCAAGACAAAGCCCCTGAGACATTTCAATCAATGTTAAGAGGAGCAGCAGTGCGAGCAAAGACCGGGTATCAGAACACCTCTTTCTTTTTACCTTTTTGAATAGGATACACTTTTATCATTCAAATCTCTAAAATAAAACACATACACACACAATAGACCTCCCGTTACTCCAGCTTACCACTAGCACTCCTAAACGTAATTCGTTTCTTAAGTATCTTCCGGTTGCTTTAAGTAAAGATGTTAGGGGATGACTCACAGTGTCTCAAACCTTGCTTTTCTCACTTAACAATATATGAGTGAGGCTTTCCATACCAGTAAAAAATGTTTTCGTTCTTTTTTCTGGCTGTAGAGTATGCCATCAAGTGTGCAGACGTATTATAATTTATTCTTCTCAAGTGGATGGGCAATTTGGTTGCTCCTAATAGTCTCCTATTATCAATCATATCGTACCTATACTGCGAACAAAAGTAATTTTATTAAAACAAGGTTGCTCAATATACATTTGAACTATTACATACCTTCATGGGATGGTACTATTGTCCTGGGCTGGTATTTTCCCTCTCCTTCCTGGATCTCTGTTACAGGTACAGCCCGAGCTTTATCTAAGCTTCTCCACAAAGCCCTTCTTGGCCCTCTGGCCCTCAGTGAGCACTCTCTTCTTCTTCATTTCTATATTGCATGTTCTCATGCAACTCTGCATGTACTGTTGGCTATTTTTCAACGGTTGATGTGGCAGTGTGGTGCCGGAGGCCATAACTACTGTTTGTACTACCACCTGTCTGCACATCACCTGGCAAGGTTTTAGCAAATGGAACATACTCAATAAACACTAACCAGGAGCTCCCATGGGGCTCAGTGGGTTAAGAACCCAACCAGTGTCCATGGGGATGCGAGTTCGATCCATGGCCTTGCTCAGTGGGTTAAGGATCTGGCATCACCGCACGCGGCAGCATAGGTGGCAGATGCAGCTTGGATCTGGCATTGCTGTGGCTGTGGTATAAGCCAGCAGCTACAGCTCCGATTTGACCCCTAGCCCAGGAACTTCCATATGCTGTGGGTGCGGCCCCCCCCACCAAAAAAATCCTAACCAATTAACTGGAATCAGTAAATGCTTCCCTTACTCGTAATACGCAAGCTTTCTAGACCTGAGATGTCCTTCAAGGTTCTAGATAGTTTTAAGTGAATTACTGTAAAATGATAATCAAGTTATGATTCACTGCAAAAATCAAAATCCAACAGATTGAGGCCTCTTGGCATGCTCTGTACACAGAACAGGAACCATCCTGACATTCGGGAGGTGCTCAGCATCTCAATTCACAGGCACAAAATGATACTTAAGTAGCATCTGTGGTGGTGACACAGCCAAGATATACGAGAAAGCTACAAGTAACATTTCTGGGGGGGTAGAGAGAAGCTCTCTCGGCCTTGTGATGGCAAAATATCAGCATAATTCTCGGTCACATTTCAGTTTTACTCCACAATCTATTCCATTCATCCAGTTAATCTATACTGAGAGTAGCCACAGAAGGCCTCTTTGAGGAGGTGACTTCTGAGCTAAAACCTGCATGATGAAAGGAAGCTGCAGACCAGGCAAGGGCCCTTCTTCTGGGAAGCTGCCAGCTGCAGACAGAGGTACCCAGAGGGCAAACGGGGTTCCAATATAACTGGTGTCGTAGCTTGAATTGTATCCTGCAGACGACGTTCAAGTTCTGATTTCCAATACCTGTGACTGTGACCTTATTTGGAAATAGGGTCTTAGCAGATAATGAAGTGAAGACGAGGTCATGTGAGTGGACCTTGATCCAATGTGACTGACGTCTTTATAAAAAGGAGGAATTTGGAAATAGAGATGTGCACAGAGAGAACGTCATGCAAAGATGAAGGCAGAGATCAAGGCGATGCATCTAGAAGCCAAGGAATGGCAAAGATGGCAGCAAAGCACCAGAAGCTCATGGCCTCAGTGGGAATCGACTCTACTCACACCACAATCTTAGTCTTCCAGGCTCCAGAACTGCGACACAATAAATTTCTGGTCTTTTAACAAAGCCATTCCAATGAGCATGTGTGATTTAATTTGCATTTCCTTAATGACAGTGAGGGTCGGCATTTTTGTATACTTGAATGTTGATGTCTATTTTGATGAACTGTCTGATTAGATCTTTCACGCTTTAAACAAATGCTAAAAATTTCAAAAAACAGCTCTACCTAAGGTATAATTTATGTACCAGAAAATTAACCAACCTACTGTAAATATGAATAATCTCTAATAACTTTAAAAATAAATAAATAAATAAATTTCTGTTGGTTAGGTACCTCTCGATGGTGGTACTTTGTTGCAGCAGCCCAAGCAATCTCATACAGTGGATGTTAGGTACCGGAAGTATTAGCACCACACCAAAAACCGCCTTGGATCAATTTTAGCCGCAGAATCCTTGTCCTAAATAAAACTGTACCTGGAACCCCAGCAAGTTAGAAGATTAAAAGGATGAAAAGGATTACTCAGAAGAAAATATTTCTTTGCTTGCTAAACCCATGAAGTATCTGCCTCTTCTGATCCTAGGGGTTCTTTGCAACCCTGTTTGAAAAGGACTTGAAAGTACCAAAAAAAAGAAAGAAAGAAAAAAAGAGAAAAGAAAAAAAAAAATCTCTCAAATCAGGCTAAGGCCAGAAAACCTGGGCGGGGGATGGGGCAGTGATTTCTATCATTATATTATTAAATCACTGACACCATCTGTGAGTGTCTACTATAAGCCAGGGTTATGTGTCTGTGGAAGGTAGGTGGTGTCTCTCCTTTAGCGATGAGGGAAGCAAAATGGAGGCGCTGACTTGCTCAAAGCACCTATATTCATTTGCCCAGGGCTGTCATAACAAACACCACAGAGTGGGGGGCTTAAACAACCAAAATTTCTTTCTCACACTTCTGGAGACCAGAAGTCCAAGACCAAGGTGTCAGCAGGGTTGGTTTCAACGGAGGCCTCTTAGCCTGCGCTGCAGACGGCTACCTTCCCTCTGCAGGTCTCTGCTTTGTGTGCACATCCCTGGTGTCTGTGTCCTAGTCCCCTCTTTTATTAGGACACCAGTTGGAATGGCTCCGCTTTTAACGCAATCACCTCTTCGAAGGCCCTGTCCCCCCAAAATCATCGCATTCTGAGAAACCAGAACTTAGAGATTCAACATGTGAATTTGAGGGAGGGGCAAAGTTCAGCTCCTAACAGCTCCTCAAGGAAAAAGTCACAGAGCCCACATTCCATCCCAGAACCATGTGGCTCCAAAGGCCATTTTCCTTGGATCACACTGCCTGCCTCTTAAAAATCCTCTTTATTTGCTATAAAAGATAATGTATTACTTGAACAATAAGAAAAATAAATAAAGTTCTTTGGTTTGTGTCTTTTTTAAGACTCCCTGCTGAGGTTCCAGGCGAGTCCTAAGGACGCTCCCAGGAGAGGAGGGCCCTGGGTGTCAGCAGGGCCCTGGGTGGAAGCCCCCGGGGGCTGGGGAGGAGGCACAGGGGAGCCCCTTTATCCCCCGCAACGAGTCCCAGGAGAGTCAAACCCAAACAGACGTCAGCTTCCACCTGCCAGGGCACAGGCCCAACACCCCAAGTTCTTAGATCATCACTTAGCATTAGTCGGAGCACTGGAAAAGGGGGTGCGGACACAGAGTTGCCCCAACTTCAGGTTCACTGACATGTGAGAAGTCAGTTTCCTCAGTCCTGCTTTCCTCCCTGTATCTCGGCCTCGAGGTAGCTCACTCCAGGCCGACTGCAAGCATTCTGGCCAAGACTGCAGGGAGTGAACGTCAGCAGTGCCCACCAGGAAGCCGCCCGACTTCTCAGAAAATACAGGCCCCTCGCACTGTTAGCCAGGGTGGCAGCAGCTGCTGTGCCCACCAGGTTTCATGGAACCATCTTCAAACGTCTGCCAGCCTCCACTGCTTCAAATACTGAATCAGTAAAAGGTGGCACCTTGCTGTGCCCTCCCTTGGGCAGGAAAGCAAGGCCCTGACGAGTGAGGCACCAAAGACCTTAATGAGCTCCTTTCTGAGGGCCAACTAAGGGGGGCTGTCCAGGGATGATCTCCTTTTGCCAAGCCCAGAGACCCCATAAAATAAGGAGAATTCTAAAGTGAGCAGCCAATCAAAATACGTATGTGCCAAACACCATGCTAGGGTGATAAGGACTAGAAATCAAGAGTTGGTGAAAATTTGACGAGGGAGACAAAGCTGGTCAAAAATATGATAGTAAGTGAGTTCCCGTCGTGGCGCAGCGGAAATGAATCCAACTAGGACCTATGAGGTTGCGGGTTCGATCCCTGGCCTCGCTCAGTGGGTTAAGGATCTGGTGTTGCCGTGAGCTGTGGTGTAGGTTGCAGACGTGGCTCGGATCTGGTGTTGCTGTGGCTGTGGCGCAGGCCGGCAGCTGCAGCTCCAATTTGACTCCTAGCCCAGGAACCTCCATGAGCCACAAGAGCAACCCTAAAAAGACAAACAAACAAACAAACAAAAAAAAAAAAAGAGAGAGAGAGAGAAAACAAGAAAAAGCCCAAAATGTAGTACCAACCATAATTATCCTTTTTTTAAAAGGACAGTACCGAAAAACATCCACATGGAGTGGACAAAGATGAGGAATGGAGAAACGTCAGAAAACTGCCACTGTGGCTCAGGGGAAATGAACCCGCTGAGTGTCCATGAGGATGCAGGTTCGATTTATGGCCTCGCTCAGTGGGTTAAGGATCTGGTGTGCTGCAAGCTGCAGCGTAGGTTGCAGATGTGGCTCAGATCCAGTGTTGCTTGGCTGTGGCACACAGCTTCGATTCGACCCCTGGCTTCTGAACCTCCACATGCCACACCTGCGGCCCTAAAACATACATACATACATAATTTTAGAGAGAAAAAAAGAAAAGGCTTTACGGAAAAGGTAAGGGGAGTGAAATGATTATGAAATGACTGTATCACATCACATCTACATTCACTCTGTTGACATGTTCCATCTGGTACCTTGTACCACAGGCTCAACAACATTTTCAGAGTTGTTGTTTCTATTTTCAGAGACCCACTGAGCAGTACACACTGTAGCCTCTCGAGGAGCAAAAGTCCAGCTCTGACACCTCGGTTCTAAGTGACATGTGCCAACAAATATCACCAGAAAGTTGCCTACCGAGGTAATGCCTCCCAACTCCACCCACATACTTCTTACTCCACAGTTGACAAAAGTCAAAGCCAGTTCCATGCCAATCCCGGGAGAAAGCCAGGAAATACCTACTTCTCCAGGTGCCTCCAAGGGCAGAAAGCAACCCCTAGAATGGTCACTAGGGAGACTGCGGTCCCCTCCTAACCGCTTACGGCCCTCCCCACAGATGAGGTTCAAGCATCGTGCTCCTAGTTTAGTAATCCACAGTTTATGCCAGGCAGAAAGAAATGCCTTATGGAAGCAAGCCAAGGTCTATACTATTGGCAGAAGGGCGATTTAGCAATATGTATGACAATTCCAAGGACAGAATCTTAGCCCCACAACTCCACTGCTAGGCATTTCTTTTTTGGTGGACTCACATAAAATAGGGTGCTTTGGTGCAGGAGAAAAAGAAAAGCTTGAAACGACCCTAAATAGGGCCCCATTTGTACAGAATAAGGTACAGACATAGAAGGATACATTCACTGAAAAAAGCCAGTTGGATCAGACCTTGCAATATTGTCCAGTTTGAGAGGTTATTAAAAATGGTTATATATTTTTATTGTTTGTAGTTGCATTAAAAACTTCTAGAGGATGAAAAAAACAAGGGAGGGAGTGAAGTAGGGAATTTTTTTTTTTTTTGGCTACACCCACAGCATGGGGAAACTCCTGGGCCAGGGATCGAACCTGCACCACAGCAGTAACCTGAGCCACTGCAGTGACAATGCTGGATCCTTAACTCGCTGTGCCACAAGGGAACTCCAAGTGGGGAACTTTATTTAATCTCTTCTGTTACTGCTCCAGTGTGTTTACCACATGGAAGAAAAACATATGAGCAACGAGAATTCAGGAGACCATAGCCCTAAATTGCTCTTAGCAGTGAACACAGTCTAAGACTCAGTGACTGTCAGTGAGCTGTATTCCTACTCAGGAAGTAGCCTGATACAGTTCAGAGTGGTTTTCATGAACAAGGCCTGAAACCTAAATGGTTTCTTATTAGTCATCATTTAATCAAAAAACCAAAGAATTTTCCACACTCCATTCTGCAAGCTGAGTGCATAACCAAAATTTTATTCGCGCACTTTCCACAATTTTAAGGGGCAAAGATATGCAATATAATCAAAATATAATCCAGCACATTACGAACTGGATATCTTGTTCAATAGATGGTAAGATTTCCTTATAAGAAAAAACTCGGTGAAGGGATTAGATGCACACAGATGAATCCTCACCAGAGCTTTGCAAGCAATAGCAAAAGCAAAATTGGAAACAAAACAAATGTGCCCAACAACAGCCTGAGTGAACAAACTATACTGTAGCCAGACAATGAAAAGCTCTGTAGCTCTGTATCACAGACAGAGAAAGATATTTGTGGCCCATTTAAACTTAAAAAAAAGGCTGATTATATCACTATTTGTGGCACAGTCCTATTTGGAAAATGATACATTTATACATGCCTGTCGGAAAAGGTTAGATGGAGCTAAAGCATAACGTGAATTGCAGTTATCTCTAGGCAGTGGGATTGCAGGAGATTTTTGTATGTGTATATTTCAGGGGGTATCTACTTTAACTTTTCTATTGAAAACGTTTTTAGTTGTAGGATTTTTAATTTTAAAAAATGCTGGCTATCTCATCCCTCCTTGGCATAAGAGCCCAATGTTCTTCCATGAAAGCGAATTTCACGTGAAATGTGTCAGTTGTGCTCTTTTCTGTCCCTTTGTGTGTCTTTCAATAGTTTTTTCCAATGCATCAGAATCTAGAAAGGGAGGGAAATGACGAGTCTAAGATTTTTAAGGTTGTCTTTTTCCCTCTGTTAAATGCTGCTATAGTATTTAGGCCAATTGGTTTCTAACCAGGGGCAACTGTGTCCCAGGGTACATGTGACACTGCCCGGACACATTTTTCATTGTCACAGCTGGCGGAGGAAGAGAGGTGTGTGCTCCTGGCATCTAGTGGAGAGAAGTCAAGGATGCTGCTAAATACCCTACAGTGCCCAGGGCAGCACCCACAACAGGCTTAAATAGCCCAAGATGTCAACAGGGTCAAGGTCAAGAACTCGTGTGTTAGGGTTACTGAGTCTCGGGGTGACGACGTCCTCCTCCTCCATACACAGCACCCTCGGATAGCTGGACAAGGCCTCGCTGGCACAGCGGAAAATACGCTGCTGATGGAGGCAGAATAGCTGAGGTGAATCCTGGATCAGCTCCTTTTGCGGCAGTAAAACCCCAAGCAGGTGACCACATCATCCTGCTGATCTTGTGCTCTCCTTCATTAAATGGCAATACCACCACCCACCACGCCACAGGGCATACAAGAGATTCCAACACAGGACTGTAGGAGAAAGGGGTTTGTAAATGACAAAGCACCAAGCACACGTAACCGGTATTACCAGTCCCGGACACCAACTGTCTAGGTTCACCGTGGATTTTGATGGGTCTTGGTGCAAGCACATTCCTGCTGCCCCGAGTCACACATCATAGTGGTGATTCTTACTAAAGACAGAAACTGAAAAATGTCAAGAATGCTGTCTTTATACTAAATGTTCCTTGAGCTAAACTGTGAAGCATCAGAACTCAGTGGTCAAATGACAAGATCTGAAGTCAGACACCTAGGAAGGAATCCCAGCACCACCTGCAACTGGCGGGTCGCCATAGAAAGTGATGTGGCTTCTGTGTGCCTCAGCTTCCTCACCTGTCTATCCAAACCAGACCATTTCAGAGTGACAGAATTTTATCGTCTGAACCAGGACATCCTGGAGTGAAAAGAACGCTATCGATGTCCCTGCTGGGATAAGAGGCAACACCAGGACAGTCCCCTGCCTAACCGGGACATGAGGTCCCTCTCGGGAGGAGGATATTCACGGTGCCCACCACACAGGCTTGTTGTTGTATACGCACTGGTAAGTGCTAGCCAGGACTCTCCCCCTTTCTCCCTCCATTCGTTCAGCAAGTGCTTGGTGCTCGGGCACAATGCTCTGCTCCAAGAACGGAAGAGAAAGTCAGATACGCCCACTCCCTGTCGCCAGCACGGTGCCTGCTCCTGAGGCAGAGTGTGTGTGTTACGGTCCCGGGACTTTTCTTGCACATACACAGTCACGACACGTACAGAAGCAAACACAAACACACAGTGCCCATCACGGGGCAAGAACGCTAAGACACATGCCCAACGTAAGAGCTGCAAGTCTCCTTCAGAAATAAAAACCATGAATCTGATTCGCAGAGACGAAAGGAGTTAGTATGATCCCAGAGACCCTGCCTGATTCAAGGAGGCTGTGGCAGTTTGACAAGATCAGTTACCACTGCATTCACCGAGGGCACTGATTGATAAACTCTTGTAACAGCACGTAACGTTTCAGAGCACCGTATTCGCTCCCTTTCATTGCCATGCACGACCCATCACAGCAAACTGGGTGTGATGTGTCCACCTCGACACGCTTGCAAGACACATACGTTATGAGAGCTGAGTTACTCTAGCGTGCTTTCGTACGGAGAGGCATGTCTACCTTTCACCAAGAAATAAGCCGTTTGATCCAGGACGCTCAAACACGTTGCTCTACACGTCAATGCTCACCATGAGAGGTGGGCCTTCCTCATTTCACACAAAAGTTCATTAGCTTCTAGAGGCTTGGGACGCTCATCGCAGGCTCCCCTCCCTCCTCCCCAGACAGCTCACCCCGATTCCACCCAGCCGCTCTCCATTACTCGCACTGGCAAGCCTCACACCTGAACGTTTCCACCTCCAACAGCCGGGCCCTGCCCCTTCCTCTTCCGCCTCGTTCCCATTTTGCCAGGCCCGGCCTCAGCCCACGGCCCTTTACCGAAGCCTCACTCTCTTCCTTGGGCGGTTGTGAGATCTGAAATACCAGTCAGACTCCATCACTAGAAACACACACACAAATGGACCTAAAGAGAGAAATTCTATCAAGTAAGCTGTTGTGCGTAACTCAGAACAAATCATGGGCATATCTGCTTCTGTTTCTTCATGCCTGCTGTCTTGATTCAAAGAAGCTAAATCAGGGGTGTGTGTTTTGATCTGATGGTTACCCGGAGATGCTCAGTTTGCAAACCTTCAACAAGCTTACTCTTAGGTGCATTTTATAGATGTATGTTGTAATTCAATAAACATTTTTTTTCTTTTTATGGCCACACCTGTGGCACATGGAAGTTCCCAGGCTAGAGCTCGAATCAGAGCTGCAGCTGCTAGCCTTCACCACAGCCACGGCAACCCCAGAAGCAAGCCGCATCTGTGACCTACACCACAGCTCAGGGCAATGTCAGATCCTTAACCCACTGAGCAAGGCCAGGGATGGAACCCATATGCTCATGGATACTAGTTGGGTTCATTACTGCTGAGCCACAACAGGTACTCCCGGATTTTTTCTAATTTTTATTTATTTTTTTATTTTTATTCTTTTGTCTTTTTAGGGCTGCACCCGCGGCATAGGGAAGTTCCCAGGCTAGGGGTCCAATCCGAGCTACAGCTGCCGGCCTACACCACAGCCACAGCAACTCGGGATCTGAGCTGCATCTGTGACCTACACCACAGCCCACAGCAACGCTAGATCCAAGCCTCATCTGCGACCTACACCACAGCTCACGGCAATGCTGGATCCATCACCCACTGAGGGAGGCCAGGGATTGAACCTGTGTCCTCATAGATGCTAGTCGGGTTCATTAACCACCGAGCCACGATGGCAACTCCCCGGATTTTTTTTTTTTTAACTGTAGGACACAGTCCAAAAGAGCCTAAGAGACACTGAGTATACCAACAAGTAAGCCATGGATTTGGAAGCCAGAGAGACCTGGGCTCTGATCCTAGCTGGTTACAACCTGCCTAACCTCTGTGAGCTTTATCTCCCCATCTCTAAAATGGGGGTAATATTATTTACTCCCCAGAGTTGATGTAAGGGGTCACTGAGTGGGCAAACAGCCCACCACAGAGCTCTTAGACACTGTCCCCACCCCTGTCGCCACTTACGTGGTGCCCTGGACTAGGTTCCTTATCAGTAGGAAGGACAATTAAAGGAAATGTAGCAAGGTGGGCAGTGTCAAGGCCGAGCCCCCATCATGGGACCCCTTCAGGCCCCTCAGGAGAACAAACCACTAATGTTTGAGAGCAGCAGGGCAGGGAAGCTATTGCCCAGCACACAGGGTGATAAATCATCTGACTTTGGGTTCTGACCAGAGGGAAAACCACTTTCCAAGATAAGAAGGTTTTCCCATTATTCTTGGCAGGAGGTGGGGAAAGGCAGAAGGGGAGGAAGGCCTCGGTAAAGAAATAAGCATTTGTTTTAAGCAAATCACTTTGAAGACAGGTGGTTTTCATTTTGAGAACAAAAAGAGATGCTTCAAACAGTTAAAGGGCAACTCCGGATGCCAGCCATGGGCTTGCCTGGAGCAGGGAAACGGGGGCCCAGGGTCTGGAGGGCTCCCAGGGTGCCAGAGCAGTGACGAAGGCACATGGGTGGGGAGGGTCTGGCACAGAAAAGATGGAAGTAACTTTATCAGCTTGCAGTCACACACACGACTTAAAGGGCATCCACCGTATCAATCAGCCAAAGCCTCTGTTCAGTCAACAAATATTTGACAAGCATCTTCTATGTGTCTAGAACTGAATGAGCGTCTGGAGCTACGGTGGAATAAGACAGACAGGTCCTCTGCCTGCACCGGGGCTCAAACTCCAGCGGGGAAGACAGCAAGCGCCAAGTACATCAATGAGGCAACAGGAATTTATAGGCCGTGATGTAAGGCCTCTGCAAGAAATAGATACGGTCATGGGACAGGAAGGGAGAAAGGAAACTTAAGATGGAGGAAGTCTCTTTAGATAAGATGGCCCAGGAGGGCTTCTCTGAGTAACACCTGAAAGCGGAGCAAGAGCCAGCCAAGCAAGAGACACAGAAAGGGCACTCCCCTGAGAGGGCACTTTCAGTGTCTGCGCCCAGCAGCAGGAAAGGACTCAGCGAGAACTGGGGCAGCCGGGGCGCTGGTGCGGTGGAAGGTAGCAGCCAAGTAGACGAAGACCGTGATGAGGCTGGTAAGGTAGGCATGTGCCAGACCACACAAGGCACAGGTGGCTGTGAAAGAGGATTTCCATAAAGAGCAACAGAGAGCTACTGAAGCTTGCTACGTTACGATATGTGATTTTGATGCCGGTTAAGGAAAAAAAGGTCCTCTTAAATCACTGCCCCCAAAACAAAGTGTACAGATGACACAATGCCTCTAAAACCAAATGATAAAAATTAGCACTGTGTTAGAACTCCTGGATACAGTGATTGAGGAGACTGGCCAGCTAGAAGCAAGCGATTTTAGCTTAAATATGAATGAACTACACGGAAATCAAAGGAAGGAAAGGGGTTGGGAGAACTTGTAACGGACAAGAGAACACTATTATTAGCAATTAACTCACAGGCAACCAACATAAAGCACACAGTCAAGCTAATTAGCAAGACAGGCTTCAGAAAGTCCCCTAAACAAGAAAACACACAGAATGGTGACATTATGGTGATGTGACGGACATGCCTGGTGGCTGCCTGAATCCACGAACAGGTTGACTAAAACAACTGGATGGAAAGTTACCACGATGGTGCCCCACACCTACTTCTGAATCAGAAATCAGATGAATTGTTGAGCAGTATTCTTTGAGGTTTCTCTTCTATTTCTTCTCCCTCACACCGGCTGCATATAGGTGTCCGTAACTTGGAAACTCAAAGCTGAACCAGAAATAGCTCTTCTGAATGACCACCCCTGCTCTAGGACTCCTAACACAGCCTCCTGACTTGGGTCCCCAGGCCCCACGATCATGAACACAAACAGATCTGTGAGATACAGGCACGACCCACTCCCACCTGCGCCCCCAGACCTCCTTGTCCAGCCGAGTCACTTGGCCTCGAATTAAAGCGCCACCAGGCCAACTGGCCAACCTCAAGATAAAGCTATGACACCAACCAAAAGAGCTCGATGGCCACAAAGGCTGCCCCCAAACAAGCTGGGGACAGCAATGTGGATGGCATTTCAGAGCCCAGCACGCTGCTTGCATCGATGGTAGACCATCCCACCGAGGAAGGACAAGGGGTAAGGAGGGCAAAATACATCCCTGTATTTTGGTAGGTAGGGAGTACCTACCAAGCACTCATCACTCCAAATAATCCAGCAGTCCCAGGGAGTGCAACCATCACAATTTTCCAATGAGGAAAGTAAGCCTAGGAGAGATCTGTGTTAGTGGCTCCCAGCCATAGCTAGCTGAGTGAGGATCTGAGCCTTGCCTCCCACCTCGGCCGCCAAGGAGCAACAGGACAGTCGTCCGAACAGACCCCCATCTAACTTTCTGTCCCGCCTCCCATCTCATTCGCATCTCCTGCCCCTTTCGTCCTGTCCACCACCGCAACACTGGATTTCCACACCTGGCTTCATCCCGGCCCCCAAATCTGCCAGCGACCTCAGAAATGTTACCTGTTCCCACCCCTTGACAGGGACACCTCACTGATGAAAGGACCACCTGCAGCGGCGGGGGTTCAGGGTAGGGGGGCTGGGCTGGGGCTGTCTTGTGTGCCGGGTCCCCTGGAAAACACTCATTGATAGCAATCAGAAGGAAAGAGCCATCCCATCCAATGACAGGGCTGTTCCAACTCCTTCTAGAGGCCACCAAAAACAGGCTTCAGCCGAAAGCCGCTTCTGTCACAGAGGAGGGCTTGTGCCTTTCCTCCACAAACAGGAAAACTGAAAGCCCAGGGTCCGAATGGAAAATGGCATTGCCCACCATCTCGGAAGGACCGAGCCACGACCAAATTCCCCATCATGTCTCCCTCCAGGCCTACAAAGTAGGCACACAACAGGCTACAGAAGGTGCAGACATAATAGCAATCCCAACAGATGTGTGGCCTACTTACAATCTCAGACGTATCTGCAGCGCTCGGGGCTTTGGCTGCGGAAAGCTCCATAGCGTGGAGTACGAGATGGGGAGAGTGCGGGCTGACTGTGTCTGAACTCTGGGCAGGAGTGTGTTCCGTGCTCGCCGAGAACTGCAAGTCTCTGATTCACTTGGCAACAGAATGATTCTAAGCATCCTGTCCCGTACCCAGCCTGCCCGCCCCTCCCACTGCACATTCACGCTGGGTGGGTTGTCTTTTTTTTTTTTTTTCCTCTGCGCTTATTTCTGTCACAAATCAAGTGAAACGCCTTTTTTTCAAAATTAATCCGGTCTCTGGCACTGAGAGTGTGGAACCTTCATGACCCAGGAGGAGAAAGAGGAAGAGGAGCTACCTAATTAGGAAGAAGTTGTAACTAACGTCGAAGGGGAGAGCTGGAGAACCACAAGGGCTGCAGTCACAGCAAAATGGAGCTTATTCGAGACAGCTGAAACACTCCACCCAGCCTCCAGGAGGGGCCATGCACTGGAAACCAAGGGCACATGGGGTTTGCTTTCTTCAACATCCGTTCTCACCATTAAGAGCTGCACCAGCAAACGCTCAGCGTTTACATGAGGACAAACCTCACTCCAAAACAGACTTGAAAATACAGCTCATAATCAAATATATTACTCTGCACAGCAGAGGCCTACCTCGATTTTTTTTTTACAACATATAAAGTAAAATTTAATAAAGTCCAAATAACTGGCAGGATGTCTATTTGGCTTAGTGAAGCATGAATTATACTTGAAAGAAAGTCAATTTCTGTTAATTCCAAGTTCATAGAGTAACTCGAATACTGACACATTCAGGACAGGATTTTATTTTGTTTCCTCCACGAGACATTCCAAGGAGCTAACTTAATAACTAGATAAGAATGGTTTTCTATTATTCACCTCTGGTGACATATTTAAACATGTCTATCTGAAAGCAAACAGGTTTTTCTAATGAGACCTAAATCATTTATTTCTCCCATAAGTTAATGCTACCACCATCCCACTATCACCCGCACTATAACATCATCCAAAGGTACACTTCAGAGGCCTCCCTGACCAGATGACAATGAACTCCTGAACTGGTGAGACCTGAAATGATGACACAATTCAGAGACGTAAAGCTAGGGTCAGCTTCAAAAATGCCAGGTACCATTACTCACAAACCTACCCAGCCACAGGTGCCCATTCATTCCCCCTCCCCACCCCTGTCCCCGCCAAAGCCCATTCCCAGCTCCAGAGAGGTGGCCTAATTCCTAAGTCAACCATTGGTTCAGAGTGGGTAACGGGAACTAAGCTCACCCAATCAGAGTGCAGGAACGGACCCCTCCTACATACCAGTGACAAACCAGAAAGCAGAGGGCCCCACTGCCAACTGATGCCATCCTACCACTGCCTGACAACCACAGAAAAAGCCAGCCCTCCGGTGAAGCGAGTGCCAGACCGACATGGTGGCAGAGAGACAGCAAGAACACAGGTCTCTGATGTTACAAGAAGCAGCTCATCACATGCCCTTGGGTCCTACCCTACCTCCAGCCTCCCCATTACATGAGACAACAAGCATCCTCGTTTAGGCCAGTCCCGCAAAGGTTTCTGTTATGGGCGCGCTAAAGCACTGCTGCCAGGACCAGTCTGGGGAGCCAAGAGCAAGAGTTTGTCATTTGGCAAAGAGACTCCTTAAATTTATGTCAATACTCACAGAAACATTCCCCTTAACATTAAAAAAGGAAACATAGGAGTTCCTGTCGTGGCTC
The DNA here is from genome assembly GCF_054392235.1 of Sus scrofa. Classification (NCBI taxonomy): domain Eukaryota; kingdom Metazoa; phylum Chordata; class Mammalia; order Artiodactyla; family Suidae; genus Sus; species Sus scrofa. Next base: position 19,789,795 of record NC_139401.1, read on the forward strand.
AATGGTTAACAAATCTGACTAGGAACCATGAGATGGTGGGTTCGATCCCTGGCCTTGCTCAATGGGTTAAAAGATCCGGCGTTGCCATGAGCTGTGGTGTAGGTCGCAGACGTGGCTCAGATCCTGCATGGCTGTGGCTGTGGTGTAGGCCGATGGCTACAGCTCCAATTAGGCCCCTAGCCTGGGAACCTCCATATGCCGCAGGAGCAGCCCTAGAAAAGGCAAAAAGACAAAAAAGAAAAAAAAAAAAAAAGAAAGAAAGAAAGAAAAAGGAGACATTGCAGAGATGAGTGGTGGCCTAGGGCTGGGTGTGGAAATGGAGTGACTGCAAACGGGCACAAGGTTTCTCTTGGGGGTGATGGATGTGTTCAAAAATTAGACTGTGGTGACGGTTACACCACTCTGTACATACACGAAAAACCACTGAACGGGACACTGCCAATGGGTGAATTTTACAGTATGTAAATGAGGTCTCAATAGAGCTATTTAAAAAAAAAAAAACCTCCACAGGAGCAGACGCTCATTCAGAAGTCACAGGTTGAAGGACCTTTTCCTCCAGCCACACCTGATGGCAGCATAGCCCAGCTTAAAATCCTTCTTTCGATGTTTCCCGATTCCCTCTACAATCCAAATTCCTTACAAAGGGTTCCTGTCCCCTACCTCCCGACCCCACTTGGCCCACTTCTGTTTGACTCACTGGAATGCTCATGTCCAGAAACTCAACAAACTGCTTCCCCACTGTCTCTGCTTGCAGGGCTCCCTCTTCCTCGGCTGCCCTCTACACCAACCTCGCCTTCCCGTCCTGCCCAGGCTTAAGTGCCCTCCTTCTGGGCTCCCTGAGCACACCGGGGGCTCACCACAATGGGTGGGCAACGTGTGTTTCTGGGCCTGTCTCTCCCACCGGCCTGGACTCCAGGGCCTGGAACAGCGCTCCAGACGATGCACTCCATGGCCGCCCACTGGACGGGTCGGATCTTTCTCTCTGGGGAAGGACATCAGCTTCTTCTGCAGGTCACTTGTGTCACTGACGTTGCGGTGGGGGGGGGGGGAGGCGGAGGTAGGTTCTGAGTGGCCTGGCTCCCACCCACACCCAATTTCCTGCTGCAACTTCAAGCTCGGCGAGGGACACAGGCCCTCGCAACGTGTCTATGCCACCCTGTGAGAAACTCCTTATCTGCAACCGTGCTAAGCATTTGTGCTTCTCGGCTCGAGTGCACCCTGACTCCGAGGGGATGGTGGCAGTGCACATTATCTCTCTCACTGTGTATATGCTCTCCAATAAAAGGAGTTCCCATCGTGGCACAGCAGAAACGAATCCGACTAGGAACCATGAGGTTGCGGGTTCGATCCCTGGCCTCGCTCAGTGGGCTAAGGATCCGGCGTTGCCGTGAGTTGTGGTGTAGGTCGCAGACGAGACTCACATCTGGCGTTGCTGTGGCTGTGGCTCCGATTCGACCCCTAGCCCGGGAACCTCCATATGCCTCGGGTGTGGCCCTAAAAAGCAAAACAAACGAACAAACAAAAAAACAAAAACAAACCAAAAAAACACTTCCCAAGAAAGGAAGAGTGGGATCATCAGACTCTTTTTCTGATTATTAGGTTTTTTAACCCTTAGACGAGTCAAGGAGCTAGGGTTCTCAAAGTCACAAATATAACAAGAAGGGGAAACTCTTAGTTTTAAAGCATGACTACATAGTTTTAAAGGGACCCAGTAGATGGAGGAGCGCCGGCAAAAGCGTCTCTACCTGGTCTCTCATCTGCCTGCAGGATCTCAGGGGAAAAGATTCATAGCAAAATTTAAGAAACGTTAAAAAGCCGGTTCCTGGAGAGTCTCAGTGATCAAAAAAAGAAAAAGGCACACGGTGGGCAGAAGCCCACTGTGGAACTGGTGCCTCATCACCACAAAGACGAAGCCAGGCTCCTGCCTAGCTTGTCCTGGCTCTCTGAACACCACGAGATGAAATCCTCAAGCCAGGAGCAGAGGAAAGAGCCGAAATGACAGCAAGCATTCTCGACAGTAATTTCGAGCCCTACCTCATAATCATGACTCCTCTTTTCCATATTTGGGCCCCGGCTTTCCTGGATGCACTCCGGGAGCCGTCACAGACATTATCTAATGCTAAGCAGGTCAGCAAACCAACCATTAAGTGCTCTCCTTTTCCCTCTGTGCTCTTTGATTTAAGCTAGTCTGGGCAGAATCTTCAAGAACCAGTCAATTCTCCTGCAGGGTGGGGGTGGGGGGGAGGGGGAGGAAAGGGAGTGGGGGAGGGGTGCTAAGATTTCTCACGTTGTTCGATCAAACAGGAAGCTCTTAGGATGTCAGCAAGTTTGTCTTTAAACATCTCAATCTGATTCCTACAGTAAAGTTTTCAAAGCTGCCGTTACCCACCCACCGCCCCCCACAGAAAAAAAAAAAAAAAACCCAAGTTGGAAGATTTATTATCAAATCACTTCAGTAGTTTTTTTTTTTTTTTCTTCTCTCTAAATACCTGCCTCAGTGACTCTAACCCAATCGGTTTGGTGTGCAGCCTGGGAATCCATGGTGTTCACACTCTTCCAGGTGATTAAGAGGATCCAGGTAGCTCTAAAATAGAGGACTGGGTGCAAAGGGTGAGCTACAGCCTTGCTACTGAAAGACGCATCCATCTCAGGCCTCCCCGACCCACCAGCCTAGACCCCTTGAATCTGAACCTGCATTCTTTTTGGGGTTTTTTTGGAGGGTTTTTTTGGTTTTGTTTTTGGTCTTTTTACGGCCGCACTCGCGGCATATGGAGGTTCCCAGGCTAGGGGCTGAACTGGAGCTGTAGCCACCGGCCTGCGCCAGAGCCACAGCAACACCAGATCCGAGCTGTGTCTGCAACCTACACCACAGCTCATGGCAACGTCGGATCCTTAGCCCACTGAGCAAGGTCAGGGATCGAACCCACAACCTCATGGTTCCTAGTCGGATTCGTTTCTGCTGTGCCACGACAGGAACTCCCTGAATCTTCATTCTAACAACATGGGGAGGATGTAAGGTGCAAGAGATCTTGAGACGCTCCGGCTCCACCATCACCTGGCTTCAGAATCTGCCAGGTTGTGTTTTGTTGGCTTCCCCTTCACAAGTGAGAGAAGCAGTGGAAAGTCCCCAACAGAATTCACATTCCCTAACTTGTCGGAATCTTACTGATCAACAACAGAGTCAAACCCCGATCCCTGCCTCCCACCGTCCCAGGTCCCAGAAACCATGAGTAGCCAGATTAAATGTAAAGGGAGTCAAAAGACGAGACACAGCCTGTTTTTTCAATTAAAGCAACGCATTCTTCCACTGGTGCTGGCAGCAGCGACACTTGCCTTCCTGCACATGTCTAAAGCTACTGGCCACCTTCGACTCCTATACCGTGCCCAGCAGCAGAACCTGCAAAGTCTTTGAGTATTAAAGAGCTCTACGTGGAACCAAAGCATGCCAAGACAAATAATCCTTAGGACTAATGAGAACTACTAATTGCATCCATTCTTTAAAAAATCAATATACTTCAAGAAACTTTTTAAAAATTCATATGCTTATTTCCCTTGTTCAAATAACATCTTAAGGCATTCACAGGAAGTCGTGGTTCCAAGAGAACGTGGCTGCATTTTTAAAAAAAGGCAAAAATCTTGCAGTAGCCTAACACCCAGCTCAGCCAAGTTTCCCAGCAGGTTCTCAGAATCTGATGGATTCATATACCCCCTCACGTTGTTGTTTTAATGCAGCCAAGGCAACCCAGACAAGACTATAGCCCTGTAATGTAGTACAATTAGGAGTAAGAGAGCATGGACTCTGCAGTTAAACCACCCACACATTCAAATCCAACTCTGGAGTGACTCTCTGTTCTCCCCTGGGCACAGTTACTTAACCTCTCTGGTCCATGGGAAACGTTGTATAAACTGTTGCTGTTTTTCCCACCTAGCATGCAGTGCTATGAATGGTACAGATAAGAGAACTATGCACACAGGAGGTGCTCAGTTACTACTAATGGTTAGAGAACACTCCACCCAGATTGCATTTCCTTCAACGAATGTTTCATTACCAAATACCAGCAAACTTTTGGTTGTGTCAACAGAGGTTCTTGTGGGAAAGGTTTTTTTTTTCTTTCCTCTAATGGCAAGGAAAAAAAGCAGAAATCAATGAATATGCAAAGTTCTCCCTTTCAAATCGTGTACTTAAAATGGTTTATTTATATTATGACATTTATTCTCAAAGAATAAGTATTGGAGAAAAAAATTATGAAAAGCATTTGAGTAGGTGAAAAATGCAGTCTACAAAACAGCATACTGGACCAACGACATAACAGTTATTGAGCTCACAAATGCTGATTTTCAGAAGGTCTTGGGTAGGCAAGTGCCGGACAACACTGCCTTCACAGTATTAATACTACATAGTAACATATGTAGTAGTAAGAGCACACGGAATTGGGATGTTGAAACTATTTAAACTACCCACTTTCGTCTGTTTTTAAGACCTCATGACAAATGAAGAAATGATAGATTATTCAAAGTGTATCTATTAAATACCATTTAAAAATACCATTTCCCCGGGCCATTTCACTAGTCGACACTTGAACATACACTGAGTGACCATAAGGTTTAAATAGTAATGTTCTTTTTTCCCACGGAGGCTCATGGTTTTTTTTTTTCATTTTTAAATTTTTTATTGAGGTATAATTGATTTACAATGTTCCAGGGGTACAGAAAAGTGATTCACTTACATATATATTCTTTTTCAGATTCTTTTCCATTAGAGGGTATTACAAGACATGGAGTAGAGTTCCCTGTGCAGGTCCTTGCTGTCTATTTTATATATGGTAGTCTGTATCTGTTAATCCCAAATTCCAAATGTATCTCCCCCTCCTTTCCCCTTTGGTAACCATAAGTTTGGGGTTTTTTTTTTGGGGGGGGCGGCATTTTAAGAATCCCCATCCTTCCCGCTCTTACAAGGTAATCAAGCAAAGTCGGGCTGCTGGGGTTTAAATACTAAGGTTGACCTTTAATAGATCTGCAATCTTGCAAGGCAGGTAACCTCTCTGGGCTTCAGTTTTCCCATCTGTAATATTCCTATACTACCCTGAAATCACTACCTGGAGTAGGGGTGAGAGGCAAAGATTAGCTGAATGAAAGCGCATTCTTTACAAATGCGAAGAGGAGTAAGGCATGCACTTCCACTGGATAAATAATAAGGCTTCTACTCACAACATCGAAGAATTCGCATGCCTTTTTCACTCTACGCCAGCTCCTGAAGTGGTTGTAAAGAAGGCATAGCAGAAATGGGCAGAACATTGTAAATCAACTATAATTTTTAAAAAAAGGTTTTTTTAAAGATATAATAGACCCTCCCTGGCCCTCAAAATGGTGGGGAGGGGGAGAGAATTAATTCCTGTCTGTGTTTAAAAAAAGAGAAGAAGAATGTGAACAGGAGGGAACTCACCCACTACTTCTTCTCTGGCAGCCTTGATAGTGACACAGCCACAAGGGCCGCTCTCATCAGCAACATCCCCATAGTGCTGTAACCTTCTAAAAATGAGGTGGCCTGAGCTTGCTCATGCCTCAGGGCCTTTGCACTTGCTGTTCTCTACTGAGAAGGCTCTTAGTAAAGGTAGGAGCTGAGCTGCCCCATCACTGAGGTGTGAGCTACAATGTCCCCTCCCCCAAGCAGCGCCTGGTTGAAAACAGCCCATGCACTCCATCAGCCAGTCACTCTGACCTCTCCCCCTCCTCCACCTCTTGGTTGCACATTTCACCATCCATAATTCCTTTGCCTGTCTGCCGTTATGCTCTCTTTCCTCAATCAGAATGTATGCTCCCTAAGGGCACAGATCTCCTCAAGGGCATTCCTAAATGGCACCTGGCACAGGAAGGGCGCTCAGTGGACAGAGCTAGGTAATACATGTGTGTATCCTGGTTTGACAGTTCCAAGAGCTGGGACACATCTGCGTCTGCTTCTGATGACTGCTTTGTCTCTCCAGCCTTCGTTTCCTTCTGGCGTGGCTTGTCATTTTTGGCTGAAAGCCAGACATTCTGTATACGGTGGTAGCTACTGAGGGAAATGAGCCCTTGGTGGGGGGATTTATGTCACTCCAGCTGGGAGTTGGGCCACGTTGAGGTGCGTTGCTCTTATGGACGACGGCAACTTCGGATTCCTCCAGTGGTCTGTTGTTGTTGTTGTTCCCCCTCTCGGCTTTGGGGATTCCCTTTGGGCTGCTCCCCATCCCCAGAGAGAGCCTGTCTCTAGCAACTCTCCCTGCTGTTATTCCTGGAGGCTTGTGAGCACGCTGGGAGGAGAGCAGGTTCTGGAACATCCTAAGCCCTGGTCTTCGGAGGGCGCATCGGGCCTGGGCCCGTGTCTAGGTGGGCAGGGGTTAGCTTCTGCCCTTCCTCCAGGGAAAGAGCACCACCAGCCCTTTCCTTGAGCTACAGGGCTTCCCACCAGCATTCTCGGTCCACAGTCTTGAGCCCCCCGCCCCCCGCCTTTTATTAGGTGAGGTGGGGGGTGGGACTGAGTAGAATTCCTTCCTCCAGCTGCAGTCATATTTCACCTGTGCCCTCAGACCATATCCCCCCTCCACCCCCACCGCAGAATAAGCCTTTTGTGCCTTAAGGGACAAGGATGGGAGTGGATTCTGATCTAGTGGCTCCTGAGCTAGTACCCCCAGTCCTCACCACGCGCTATGTCTGCATTTCCCTTAGTCTTCCCTGTGAGAGCCAGGAGGGGTTAATGGAGGAAAAGCCTGCGAAAGGGTGGGACCCCCTTCTACCCCACTGCTGTCCCAGGAGCTTCACACTCAAGCTAGCGTGTTGCTTGAGCTGGCCCACGCTCAGCCTCCAGCAACCTGGCAAGACTTCAGCTTTGTCTTTCTACCTACTTCTATGGTGTCTGGTGGCCGCTATCTCTAGTAAGCAAAAGTCTTATGTCTTATGAGAAAGGGGGCCCCTCTCTGCAGATTTTGAAATGGCTGTTTGCTCTGCGGACTGAGTTATCTGTTCATTTCTAGGCTGTCCAGCATTTTTTTTTTTTCTTCTAAGCGTGGGAAGGACGGTTTTGCAGCTCTCTACATCTCTGAACTGAAACCAGAAGTCCCCTTACTGATTATTTTAGAGAATCAGAAGTAAGTATGACAAAATGGTAACATTTGATAAAATGAGGGGGGTGGGTAGGTAGCTGTTGTTTATATTCTCATGCTCGTCTATATTTTAATAGTTCAGTAACATTTCAAAATCAAGGTGTAGGTGGCCACGGTGGAAAATAGTACTATCACACAAATAGACTGACGCCTATATACAGCATTTGGTTCTTGTTCAACAGTATACAGAAATCACCTACATTTTAAAAACAACCAGCATTTTTGGCAACACTTCCGAAACCGTTATGAAAAAATATAAATCACCTCAGTACACCATTAAAATTCGGCACAGAAGTGAAAGAAGAAACTAAGAGAGAAAAATGCATGTCCTGAGAACAATTTATGTGTGCCTGTTTATAAATCAAAGTATATGACAAAATTACATGTTAATTGATTCCCTGTCCTTTACAGTGAGAGCCAACCAATATCATTCACATTCATGGAAATGCAAAAGTACTGATGCATGCGCCCGTGGAGCACGGGTCACCCGGGGAGTGCTGGATCCTAGGCTGGAGCATGTCAGGCAACGCCTGGGAAAGGAACATCACAAACCTCAGAATGCCACGCCTCCTCTTACCCGCGTTCCTAATTTAATGGAAGCAGTAATCGAATATAAATGGAAGCAGTAATCGAATATAAATGAAAGCAGCAACGGCTTGGTAAAATCCATCTCATGGAAAGAACTTTCCCTTTTTACTTAAATAATTCACCATCTTAGATAATAGCAAGTAAATTATGTGCTATGAAAAAAAAATGAACCATTAATGACTCCAAAACTTCAGATTAATCTTAAGGATTGTATATTAAATTCAATTAAACCAGATGAATATTTAACACACTTCTTCTCTGTACTTAAGACCATTCTTGCCACTCTGGGAACAAAAAATGGGCAGAAACGAATAAACTACCAATTTCTGCCATCACGACAGACACCGCAATGGGCTACAGAGCTGAGAGCAGCCTGTGTGACCACACGCACAGGCTGGGAATGGCAAATGCCTGGCACAGGCCAACGAGGGCCCTCCGGTAAGTTTCATTAGCACAGAGAGTGACTTTTAATTATTTTTATGCTTTTACTTGTACATTCACTTGTACATTCCAATTAAAAGGGGGAAAAAGGAAATCATTTTTAGTAAAGTGGATGCATCCTCATTTGGCTTTTATTAGAATGAATGAAGACAAGCCTGACTTCGTCTGTAATGAGCCTAAAATGGGATGACTCCACCAAGGATGAGTCTGTAGCTTTAATTACCGTGTTAGATGCAGCCCAGGTAGAACTGCAATCAGGGTGACCAGTTAGACAGCTAAATAACACACTTCCCCCTGCCTGAGAGCCATCGCTTGTCGACTGTGCTCTGCCGTTACCAGGGCTGTTTACAAATCAGCTACACCCCTGCATTGCAACAGGCTCGAAATGAGATCTCATCTCCCGCTCGAGGGCCGGGCACTAGGTTCAGCAGAAAGGTGGTAAGTTGGCAGCACCTTCGGCTTAATGGTCACCTTAAAATACCTATTAATGGAACCCATTCAAATTCGAGTTTTAAAATAAAAGCATGAGTTACATCGAATAGGAAATATCAGAGACTAAAAGAGAAGAAAGGTATATGGATTTTTTTAACCACCACTGATGGGAGAAGCTCGCACTATAATTGCATGGATTATGTGTACCAAAGAGATGGTCTGTCATGACATTTTGAACCAAATAACAGTGTTCTCTGAAAAAAAAATATCAATAAGCACATAGAAGCAATTTCTCAACAGCTGAAACCACGCAAACCTGACATGCTCCAACCTGACATGCTCCATATTCAAATATGTTTCAAAATTCATATTATGTGCCATCAGAGCCTAATGTCATAATTACTCATTCAACAGAGAAGAGCTAAAGCTACTTTCATGTGGCAGATGTATTTTTTTTCTTTTTTTTTTTTTACAGACAGGTTGGCAATTATTCCAGTTTCGAGATTTGGAGAGAAAAAAAAGTTGTGCACACACTCATGGTTTTATAGCTGAGAGAAACCATTAAAGATTGAACATAAGCCAAGCTGTTAACAGTTACAGAATGACAGCCATAATCCTGATTCCTTCTCTATGTGTGCCCATGAAGGCCCCAATATTATAGTGTGACTCTGGGTCTAGCACTTATAACTTGATAATAATGACAGTTTTAAACAGTTGTATGTTTTGCTCATAATCTGCCAACCCATTGACATGGATTCCGTTTCCTTACTACAAATCGTATGTGGTCAGAAAGCAAATCTTGAGTGACCAAAGCCTGCAGCAGCTGGCATCACGCTGCGGTCAATGAGATGCCATCGAAACACGCACCGCCTTGCTCTTAGCACATCTTGATAGTGACATCAATGCCAATTAGAGTTTATTACAGTCATGACTAAAATATACCTCTAGTAAATCTTCGCAATTTTGTTATTTTTTAAAATTTTATTTTCCATGATGTGTTGTTCTTTTTTGTAGTAACCTGGCCCCCACGGTACTGATACTGAGTTATCTCAGATCTTGACCATGGCCTTGTTTTTACCGCCAGGGAAATGACAGCCCTGAGAGCTTCGGCATGGCCGCCAATGAGCCGACCTGCCTCCTTTGAAGAAAGGAGACAGCGGCCAGGGCGTCCCCACGCCATCCGGGAGCCGCGTGGCCCTCTGCCATCAGCGCCCCGCGCCTCCAGGGAGAAGGACGTGTCGGGCGCCTGGGCTCCCTGCTCTGAGCCTCCATCTGGGACCACCTGCCTCAAGAAAGCCGGGGCAGGATGTGGTTTGGCTCGGACAACCTCCCGGCTCACAAACAGAGGCCAGGCCGCCTCGTTTCCCACCCGGACACCCAGACACAGGATATCACCTCTCTGTCGGTTTTCTTGAAAAAAACCTGGTGGTCCCAGAGGAAGTATGACAACAAATGAAACACTCCTTCCTTCGAGGCGAGCAAAAGAGGCAGCCGAGGGCTAAAACGGGCCGCGCCGTGCACCTCATTCCACAAATAGCTCAACACGTCTGTGTGTGGCTTTGGCGTTAATACGTGTGGCAACCACACATTAAAGAGACATTCACATTTTCACCTTTTCCCTCCCTGAACCTCCCTCAAGAACTTCGAGTCTAACCTTCCTTGGTGGCAGAAAGATGATGAAATTCAGCCCTGAGCCTGGACGGGGGAGTACGTTATCTCGTTATCTCAAATCCCGTTGAGAATTAAGACACTCTAGTGAAACAAAGCATCGCCCAGGCAGCCCTTGAGTGCACTGCCCACGTGCACCTTCAGGACAGAAGTCTTATCCCTTCAGCATCTGCCCCAGATCCCCGGCTGCTTTCCGGCTGAGGCCACGCCCCACCGGCAGCCCCTGCCAATCACTGCCCTGGGGGGCGGGGAGGGAGGGTGCCAGCGCCTGGCCAGCTCTGCCCACTTCTGCCCACTTCTGCTCTTCGGTGGGCACGTCTTTGCTCGGAAGCTTCCTGCTAGGCTGGCTGGGATGAAGGGCATCGCAGCCCGTGGCCCTCCCTGCCCCGCACCCCCACTTCCATCCTCCAGGGCTGTTACCTCCCCTTCCACAAATAAACCCATACCCCTCCCTCTATCTCGGTACCTCGGCCCACAGCATCCCACTGACAAACACCACCTGTGTATTTTTCCAGTCTCTCAGACCGGCTTAATACTTAGTATTAATAGCTTATATGTACTGACTGATTAACATGTATCAAACACTGCTCTGAGTTGCCCCGCACTTATAATCTCATGGATCCTCCCAAGGACACTAGCAAGGAGGCATACTATTGCAGCCATTGCCATATTTCACAGGAAAGAAACAGATACCTAGGCAGAGCAGTTAAATAGCTTCCCCAAGGTCTCGGGGCTAATAAACCCAGACTCCAGCTTCTATCATTGGCACAATTGTTCCAGGTCAAAGCCCACTCAGTCCCGGGCACAGACCTCAGGAAGGACATGCAGAATGCGGGTGACCTGATCAAGCTCACAGGTCACAGCAGAAAAGGCTGAAATTACTTGGTAGAAAGACAAGAACACAGCAGGCTTTCTTCCAGCACACAGTGTGTATACTATGGGGAAGGCGGGAAATCGGCCTTTCAATATTATCCATGCTACAGATGTCTTTACCTATATTTTTCTACGTGCACCCTGAAAAAGAAACCTCAAATGAAAATATGATTTTTTAAAAGGTCATCACCGGGGAAAGGGGTGGAAGGATACATTAGGAGTTTGGGATTAATACATATACACACCACTATACAGAAAATAGACAACCAGCAAGGACCTACTATATAACACAGGGAACTCTACTCAATATTCTGCAATAACCTATATGGGAAAGGAATCTGAAAAATGATGGATACATGCATAACTGAATCACTTTGCTGTATACCTGAAACTAACACAAAACTGTAAGTCAACTATACTGCAATAAAAAAGGTCAACGGATGAGAAAAGATGCTCAACGTCATTAATTAGTAGAGAAATGCAAACCAAAACTACAATGAGGTATCACTTCACAAAAGTCAGAATCACCATCATCGAAAAATCTACTAGCGATAAATGCTGGAGTGTGGAAAAAAAGGAACCCTCTTACACTGTTGGTGGGAATGCAAATTAGTACAACCACTATGGAGGACAGTATGGAGGTTCCTTAAAAACATTAAATATAGAACTATCAAAATGATGCAGCAATTCCACTCCTGGGCATGAATCCGGAGAAAACAATAATTCAAAAAGATACATGCACCCCAATGTTCAGTGCAGCACTATGTACAATAGCCAAGTCATGGGAGCCACCTAAATGCCCATCAAGAGAAGACTGGATCAAGAAGGTATACATAAAAGGGAATATCACTCAGCCATACGAAAGAATGAAATAATGCCATTTGCAGCAACAGGAATGGACCTAGAAATTACTAAACTAAGTGAAGTCAGTCAAAGGCAAAGACAAATATCATATGAGATCACTAATACGTGGAACCTAGCAAAAAAAAAAAAAAAAAGGATACAAAGGAACTTACAGAACAGAAACAGACTCAAAGATTTTGAAGGCAAATTCATGGTTACCAAAGCAGAAATGTAGGACGGGAGGGATAACTTAGGCGGGCAGAATTGACATCTACACACTATTATATATAAAATAAATAGGTAACAAGGACCTACCAAATAGCACAGGGTAATCTACGCAATACTGTGTGATAACCTATATGGGAAAAGAACCTGGAAAGGAATGGCATATGTGTATGTATAACTGATTTACTTTGCTGTACACGGGAAACTAACACAACTTTCTAAGTCAGCTATACTCCAAAAAATTTATTTAAAAAAAAAAAGAAAGGGGAGTTCCCGTCGTGGCGCAGCGGTTAACGAATCCAACTAGGAACCATGAGGTTGCGGGTTCGGTCCCTGCTCTTGCTCAGTGGGTTAACGATCCAGCGTTGCTGTGAGCTGTGGTGTAGGTTGCAGACACGGCTCGGATCCTGCGTTGCTGTGGCTCTGGCGTAGGCGGGTGGCTACGGCTCCGATTAGACCCCTAGCCTGGGAATCTCCAATTGCCGCAGGAGCGGCCTAAGAAATAGCAAAAAAGACAAAAAAAAAAAAAAAAAGTCATCAAGTAAAACTTGAAAGGCTGAGTTGAAATGTTAAAAAGAGTGTAGTTATCATGCCACTTGTTCACTTATGAAAACTCATATTCTAACCATTTTTATTTCAAACCACTACCATTTATTCCACTTCGAGCTCTTCAATAAACCTAGGAAGATGGCATACATTCTTTAAGGCTTCCTTGAATAAAGATTTTCTGCAATGCATCAAATTTACTCCATGCTATAAACCTGGAATGTTCAGCTTCCTGCTCTTAGAGACACTGATTTTTATTTTTTCATGTCAAAATGTATCAGCCTGAAGAATCTGTAACTTTGGCAGACATGTGAACCTGATTTTTAAAATAGTAACTCTTACAATGTGGTTTAAATGCTTCAATAATATTGATCAAGTCAAAAAAAAAAGGATATTCTCTCCTTGAATGCATGAACATAATAGAAGAGTGTTAATTTGGGGGTTGGGAATAGTAGAAATTTTCATTTATGTGCCCAAAATTGGACTCATTCAGGAAAGGGAGGGAAAAAATCCCTACTATGAGTTCCCCTTATACGAGGTGCTCGTCATTATTCATAATAATATTAATATGGAGCTGGATTCCACATACAATCTTCTTTATTCATCTCTGTGTTCCCAGAGTTTCCCAGGACCTGGGAATAAAATGACTGCAGCGCTTACAAAAACTCTACCAAGATCCTAGTACCGTCCCCAAGCTGCTTCAGAGAGGGAGGAGCCGGAACCATCTGAGGCTGCACGGCTGCTCACCAGGGGCAGCCAGCCAGGCCCAGGCCCCCGGGCCCCAGAACCACCTCTGCAGTTCATGCCCCACCAGACATGAACTGGACCCAGACAGTCTGTACCCAGGCAGCCACACGCTCTCCCTGACCTGAAGCAGCTCCTCCCTCTGCCTTCCAGAACATGCACTGGCCTGGCTCTCTCCTCCCCTTCTGACCATCTCTGACAGTTTCAACGCTGCTTTTACTGTCAAAGTCTGCAGTGTCCAAGGCTCTTCTCTCCTGGGACCACACTCTCTCCCCTGGTGACGTCGTCCAGTCTGGGTGTTGAAGGACTCCCCAGTTCTATCTCTAGCCTGGCCGTGGCCTTGAAATCCAGTCTCACATGCTCAATACGCTTCCCGGTGTGCAGTACAAAAACCTCAGGTCAGCCCTCTCTTCTCTCTTCTCTTTCTCCGTCTGTCTGCCTGTCTGTCTATCTCTCTCTCTCTCTCTTGCCACACATCCAAGCTCATCCTGGTGGCTCTACCTTCAGAAATATCTGGAACCTGACCACTTCTCCACACTGCCGTGCCACCCCTCTGACCTCCCCCGGATCCCCGCCCCGGCCCCAGGCAGTCTCTAGTCCACAGAGCAGCCAGGAGGAGCCAGCTGGAGCATCTGCAGTCACAGCCCCGCACTGCTCCGAGCTCCCCCCACTACGTCCCATCTCACTTAGGGTCCCAAGGCTTACAGTGGCCCTACCCGGTCTGGAGCTCTGTGGCCTCCAAGCCCATCTCCTGCTGCCTTCCCCTGGGTGTCTCTTCCTCCAGCACAAACGGCCCTTTCCCTCCTCAGGGCTCTTGCAGGCGCCCTTCGTTGCCTCCGCCTGAAAGGCTCTCTCCCACAGGGTTCCCCGCCTCACCTCCTCAAGCCTTGACTTAAAGGTTACCATTTCAGCGAGGCCTCTGCTGGCCTCCCTGGCATAAGCTGCAGTCCCGCTCCCCACATCCATGGCCTCCTCCCCGGTTTCCCCTCCAACAGTCCATGCAACATATGCACTATGTTTATGGCTTACTGTCCATCTACCCCACTAGGATATAATTTCCATAAGCACAAGGCTTTTTGTCTGATTTGTTCAGTGTCTTTCCTGGTGCCTATAACACGGTGAACATTCAATAAATATTTGATGAATGAGTGAATGAAACTCAGGGAGCTTAACTAACCTGGCCAAGGTGGGAGAGCTCGCCTCTGACTCCAAAACCAGTGCTCTGAGGCCCCGTCTGTGATAAAATAAAGATGCTTTATCACTGCACGCTCAGACATCCACAGAGCTGATAAAAGTTCAAATCAAATTACAGAGCAAGGGGTCAACTCACCCTGCTCATTTGCTGCTCGCATTAACCTGATATTCTCTTGAAAGACATGGAGGATGTTTAAAAAACTTAGAAAAAGTAATATACAGCTGGGATACTCCAATCACAAGAAGATGAAGGATGAATACACTTCCATGAGGAAAAGTAAACAAATCAGATCAAAATATGTAATTTTCAACTTTTAATAAACTTTTTAAACTATTAGAAATAGAAAAACCAAAAACTCCACTATTAACATTTTAGGAGTTTTTTCCCCCCCCTAGAGACATGGTTTGGTTGTTTGTATAACATGATGCAGAGCCTGCTTTTTTCTCTCCGATCATATGTATTTTCTGTGTAACTGTATATACTTCATGACAGCCCCCCAATTTAGGGTTCTGGAGCATCCTGTCAGCAGGCAACGAAGTCCTAGCTGGTAAAAAGAAAAACAAAGAACATACGCATCAATCCAACATGGAAGCCTGCAACCACTGCTCAGCACGCCATCTTCAACTCAACCGCTAGCTCCACCACTGGATTTGACCCAGGTGCATTTCCCAGGGGTTCTTCTTCCCAATAGAAAGGAAACCCTCAGCCCATAATTCCTTCTGCAAGTCAGAACCTAAGACCATGGGCTATTTAAATGGCCAATGCCACTACCATCCAAAGAGTAAGGGCTAAGTTCACAACGGTGCCAATAACCACCACTGTCAAGAAACAAGCAACAAAGATAGTCACTCATTCAACAAATGTGGAAAAGCACTGCTGCACACCGGGCACCGAGGACACAATGCTGCAAAGAGGCCAGGGATCAAGAGGGAAGAGGAACACCCATCAAACAGCCACAAAACATTTTAAATTCCAAGAGTGACAAGGGCTACTGAGGAGAGAAATACGGCACCACAAAGACTCACAGAAAGTGAGTATTTATTTACAAGGGTCAGGAGGTTGAGGAAGGTTTCCCTGGGAAAGTTTGAGCTGCGTTCGGGCTCAGAAGGTATTAAGGGGGTGCAGGCCCTTATGTTCATAGCAGCACTATTTACAACAGCCAAGGCTTGGAAACAACTTAAATGTCCATTGACAAATGAAAGGGGGCGGGTAGGTGCAAACTATTACATTTAGAATGGATAAGCAATGAGGTCCTGCTGTTTAGCACAGAGAACTACATCCAATCTCTTGGAATAGAACAGAAAGGAAGATAGTATAAGAAAAAGAATGTGTGTATATATATGTACGACTGGGTCACTTTTCTGTATAGCAGAAACTGATACAACACTGGAAATCAACTATATTTTAATAAAAATACAGCTTTTAAAAAATCAAAAGAAGCAGATGTGGTACATTGGAATATTACTCAGTCATGAAAAAGAACGAAATAATGTCATTTGCAGCAACATAGATGGAACCAAAAATGATCATACTAAGTGAAGTCAGAAAGAGAAAGACCAATGCCATCTGATATCACTTATAAGTGAAATCTAAAATATGACACAAATGAATTTATCTGCAAAACAGAAACAGATTCATAGATACAGAGAACAGACTCGTGGTTGCCAAGGGGCAAAGGACTGGGGGAGGGATAGAGTGGGAGTTTAGGGTTGGTAGATGCAAATTACCAACATATAAAATACCTAAACATCAAGTCCTACTGTATAGCACAGGGAACTATACTCAATATCCTGTGATAAACCATAATGGAAAAGAATATGAAAAAGAATGTGTATATATTTTATGTTCATAGCAGCACCATTTACAATAGCCAAGGCTTGGTAACAACTTAAATGCCTCCTCACCAGCATTTGGCATTACCACTATTTTTTTGTTTTAGTCATTCTACTGCTCATTCTGACTGATACAATCTCCTTGAGATTGTGCTTATTTTCCATCTGCATATCCTCTTCGGTGAAATGTCTGTTTACATTTTTTACTTACTTTTAACTGGATTTTTTTACTTTCTACTATTGCATTTTGAAAAGTATTCATTCTAAACAAGTCCTTCGTCGGACATATGGTTAGCAAATATTTTCTCCCAGTCTGTAACCTGTCTTTTCATCCTCTTCACAGAGTTTTTCACGAAGCAAAAGTTTTTAATTCTGAAGAAGTCCGATTGATTTTTCCCTTAATGTTCTTTTGGTGTGATGTCTAAGAACTCTTCACCTAGGCCTAGGTCCTGCAGGTTTTTCTCTTGTGTTTAATTCTTAAACTTTTCTACTTTTATGTTTTACATTTAAATCTATGATGCATTTTGAGATAATTTTTATAAGGTGTAAGGTTTTAGGTAGAGATTCATTTTTTGCCTCTGGCTGTTCAATTGATCCAGCACTATTAGATGAAAAGGCTCCTTCCTTTGTTGAATTGCTTTTGTGCCTTTGTCAAAAATCAGTTGGGCATATTTGTGTGGGTCTATTTCTGGGTCCTCTATTCTGTTCCACTGACCTATGTGCCTATCCCTCCACCCATACCACACCGTCTTAATCACGAGAGCTAGTAAAGTCAATCATGACACAGAACAGATGCCTTTCTACTGCCTTCTTCTTTTTCAAAATTGCTTTACCTATTCTAATTTCTTTGATTTTTCCAAACCAGGGAATGAACCCGGGCCACAGCAGTGAAGGCACCAAGTCCTAACCACTAGACCCCCAGGAAACTCCCTATCTAGACCTTTGAATACATCCGTCAATGTTTTGTAATTTCAGCACACACATACCCTGTCCCTGTTTTATTAGATTTATACCTAAGCATTTCAATTTTGTAAGGAGTGACCATAAATGGTATGGTACTTTTTAATTTGGGTTTCCATATGTTCATTTCTAGGACACACAAATAATAATTTTTATGTGTTGATCTTGTATCCTGCGACTTTGTTGAATTTACTTATTATTTCCAGAAGTTATTTTTTGAGATTTGGGGGGATGTCCTACATAGAGAATCACGTCATCTGTAAACAGGGACAGTTTTATTCTTCCTTTCCAATTCGTATGCCCTTTCTTTCTTTCCTCAACACTGTGCTGATCTCCAGGACTGCGCTGAATAAGATTGTTGTGAGCAGACATCTTTGCCTTCTTGCTTTTCTGGCAGGGCGGTTGGGGTGAAGCATTCAGTCTTTCACCAGGTAGTGTGATGCTAACTCTAGGTGCTCTTTATCAAGCTGCGGAAATTTCCCTACATTCCTACTTGGCTGAGTTTTTATCATGAATCAAAGTGTTGAACTTTGTCAAATGATTTTTCTTTTCTTTTTCTTTTTTTTTTTGGCTGCACCCACAGCATGCAGAAGTTCCTGGGCCAGGGACTGAATCTAAGCCACACTAGCGACAACAGGGAATTCTTAACCACTAGGCTACCAGGGAACACCTCAAATAATTTTTTTGCATTAATTGATATGATTGTGTGATTATTTCTTCCTCCCACAGCCTGTGGATATGGTATTTTAACTGATTTTCAAATACTGAAGCACCTTCCATACCTAGAATAAACCCCACTTGGTCACAGTACACAAATCTTTTTATATGTTCCTGTTTGTTTTGCTAATACTTTATTGAGGATTTTGTGTGTGTGTGTGTGTGTGTGTGTGTGTGTGTGTGTGTGTGTGTGTGCTCTCGAGGGATACTGGTCTGCAGTTTTTTGGTACTGTCTGGTGTTGGTATTGAGTTGTAAGGGCCTCATAAAATGAGTTAGAAGATATTCTCCACTCTTCTATTTTCTGGAAGAGATTATATAGAATTGGTGCCCGTTCTTCTTTAAATGTTTGATGGAAATCTCTAGTGAAATCTAGTCTATTTTTTGGAAGATTTTAAATTATGAATTCAATTTCTTTAATAATTATAGGACGATTGAGATGATCTATTTCACCTTGGGTGAGCGTTGGTAGTTTGTGGTTTTCAAGGAATTGGTCCGTTTCATCCACAATGTCAAATGTATACATGTACAATTACATGTAATTGCTGTATCATGTACATGATACAATTGTTTGTATCATTCTTACTACCTTTTTAACTGCAGGATCTGTAGTGACAGCCCCTGTTTTCATCCTAATATTACAATTTGTGTCTTCTTTTTATCTTTGTCAATCGTCTTAAAGATCCATTTCATTGAGTTTTTTTAAAAAAAAACAGATTTTTCACTGATTTTTCTCTGTTGTTTCTGTTTGCAAGTTCAACAATTCTTGTTCTTCATTATTTCCTTTCTTCTGCTTGCTCTGATGGTGGTGGGGTGCTTTTCTTTTTCTAGTCTCTTGAAGTGGGATCTCAGATGATTAATGAGACCTTTCCTCCATTTTGATTTAAACATTTAGTGCTATAAAATTTCCTCTCAGAACTGCTTTAGCTGTGTCCCCAAAATTTTAATATCCTGTATTTCCATTTTCATTTAACTTGATGTATTTTTAAAATTTCCAGAGTTCTCTGGTGGCTTAGCAGGTTAAGGATCTGGCATTGTCACTGCTGTGGCTTAGGTTTGATCCCGGGCCTGGGGACTTCTGCAAGCCATAGGTGTGGCCAAAATAAATAAATAAGTAAACATAAACAATACAATTTCTTTTGAGACTTCCCTTTTGACAAATGAATTATTCAGAAGTGTGTAATTTGATTTCCAAGATCAAGAGATCTTGCTGCTGTCTTTCTGTTATTGGTTTCTGGTTTGATTATGATCAGAGAACAGACTCCACTATCTCCATTCCTTTAAATAAACTGAGGTTAGTTTGATGACCCAGGGTATGGTCTAACTTGGTGAATGCTTCACGGGTACTTGAGAAAGGTGTATTTTAGGCTGTTTCCAAGTGAAATGTTCTATAAATACTCATTAGAACTGCTTGGTGAATAATGTTGTCAGTACTTCCATATCCTCGCTGATATCTCATCGAGCAGTTCTTTCAAATGCTGAAGTTCCCGACTATTATTGTGGAGGTGTTTACCTTTTGGTTCTATCAGTTTTTGCTTTATGTACTTTGCGGCTCTGTTGTTTGATTCATACGCATTTGGGATTGCTATGTTTTCCTGGCGTGATGGCATTTTTTATCACTGCATCATGTCCCTTTTTGTCTCAGGTAATTTTCTTGGCTCTCTAGTGTACTTTATCTGACATTATATATAGCCATTCTTGCTTTTTTAAAATTAATGTTTGCATGGTGTATCTTTTTATACCCTTTTACTTTTAATGCAGCTATATCAATACATTTGAAGTGAGATCTTTGAAGATAGCACATACTTGAGTAACATTTTTTATCCATTCTGTTATCTCTCAATTGGTATATTTAGACCATTTACACTTTTTTTTAGTTTTCTTTTTTTAAGTTTTATTGAAGTATAGTTAATTTACAAGGCTGTCATAATTTCTGCTGTACAACCAAGTAACCCGGTCATACATATACACATATCCATTCTCTCTCAGGCTCTTTTCCCACATATATTATCACAGAACACTGGGTAGAGTTCTCTGTGCTCTACAGCCGGTCCCTGTTGGCCAATCGTTCCATATACTTCAGTGTGCATATGCCAGTCCCAAACCCCCAATCCATCTTTCCCACACCCCCCAACCTGTCCCCTTTGGTAACCGTAAGTTTTTCAAAGTCTGTGAGTCTCTTTCTGTTCTGCAAATAGACCATTTACACTTAAAGCAATTGGTTATGTTTTTTTTAATTTTTGCTTTTTAGGGCTGCACCTGTGGCACATGCTGGTTCCCAGCATAGGAGTCAAGCCTGAGCTGTAGCTGCCAGCCTACACCACAGCCACGGCAATGCAGGATCCGAACAGCATCTGCAACCTACGCTACAGCTCACAGCAACACCGGATCCTTAAACCACTGAGCAAGGCCAGGGATCGAACCCACATCCTCATGGATACTCGTTGGGTCCGTAACCCACTGAGCCACAACAGAAACTCCCGCTTAAAGTAATTGCTGATGTTATGGCTTAAGTCTGCCATTGTATTTGTTTTCTATTTCTTGTTTATCATTTCTTTTTCCTCTTCTTGCCTTCTTGTAGGTTACTTGTACATTTATCTATAGATTTTTTTTTTTTTTTTGCCACAACCACAGCATGTGGCAATTCCTGGGCCAGGGATCAAACCCAAGCCACAGCAGTGGCTCATCGTTCCATATACCTCAGTATGCGTATGCCAATCCCAAACCCCCAGTCCTTAACCCACTAAGCCACCAGGAAACTTCTGCCTATAGACCTTTGGAGTATATCTCATTGTATATTTTTTATTGGTTTTTAGTTTTTTAATGGTTTGGGTGCTTTTTCTGGTTTTTTTTTTTTTTTCCTAGTTATTACAATATACATATGGAACTTGTCAGAGACTCCTAGTATCAACACTCTCCCATTTGAAGTGTAGAAACCTTACTACCAGTGAGGTCCCTTTATTCTCTCCCCACCCTCCTTTTTTTTTTTTTTTTTTTTAGGGCCTCAGCCGAGGCATATGGAGGTTTCCAGGCTAGGGGTCGAATCGGAGCTATAGCTGCCGGCCTACACCACAGCCACAGCAATGTGGGATCCAAGCCACATCTGCAACCTACACCACAGCTCACAGCAATCCTGCATCCTTAACCCACTAAGCGAGGCCAGGGATCGAACCTGCAACCTCATGGTTCCTAGTCGGCTTCGTTAACCACTGAGCCACGACGGGAACTCTGCATCTCTACATATACTGAACATCATACCAGATATTATAACATATGATTCATCCATTAAACCTAATTTTAAAAGCTAATAAGGATAAAGACATCCTATTAGACATATCCCTATTTTTTACCCATTCACTGTTTCCTTGTTTCTCGTTTTTTCCTTTCTCGTGTTCCAGGCCTCTCCCTATTATTTACTTTTCTGTTTAGAGAACGTTCTTTAGCCGTTATTTAAGAGTAGGTCTCTGCTGTTGACAAATTTTTTGTTTTCCTTCATCTGAGAATGTTTTTATTTACTCTTTATTCCTGAAAGATATTTTGATCAGGTAGAGAATTCAGAGCGGAATGTTCTATTTGTTCAGCACTTTAAAATGCAGTGCACTTCCTTCTGGACTCCATGATTTCATACAAGAAATCCACAGTCATTCAAATCATTCCTACCCTATAATTAATATGCTGTTTCTTACTCAATGGTTTTTCTTTGTCTTTAGTTTTTACAAGTTTGAGTATGATGTGTCCTGGCATAGATTTATTTGGATTTATCCTGTTTGGATTTTTCTCAGCTTCGTGATTCTGATGGCTTATCCCTTTTGCCCAGTTTGGGGAGTTTTTAACCATCATTTCTTCAAATACTTTTTATTTCCATAGTCTTCCCTTCTCCTTCTGGGACTCCAGTGACACAAATGTTAGACCTAATGCTATTGCACAAAGGTCTCTGAGGCTCTGTTTTATTTTCTAGTTTCCATCCATTGTCTGGACAAGAGATAGAGAAGATAAATGTACTGATCTGTCTTCAACTTCATTGATTCTTTCCTATCATCTCTATTAGTAAGTTCATCCAGTGAAATTAATATGATTTTTCAGTTTTGTAATTTTTATTTTTTTAATATCTTTTTGCTGAGATTTTCTAATTTTTTGTTTGTTTCAAGAGTATTTGTAATTGCTTATTAAAGCATTTTTTTTCTGATAGCTGCTTTAAATATCTTTGTCAGATAATTCTGAATCTGAGTCTTCCCAGTGTTGGTATCTGTTGATTGCCTTCTCATTCACGTTCCAGTTTTCCTGGTGCTTGGTATGACAAGTGTTTTCTTTTGTTTTGTTTTGTTTAATTGTGTCCTGGGCATTTGAACTATTATAAGACTGTGGGTCCTATTTAAATTTATTTATTTATTTTGCTTTTTAGGGCCATATCTGCAGCATATGGAAGTTCCCAGGCTAGAGGCTGAATCAGAGCCACGGCCACTCGGGATCCGAGCCATATCTGCAACCTACACCACAGCCCGTGGCAATGCTGGTTTTCTGACTCACTGAACAAGGCTGGGGATCAAACCTGCAACCTCATGGATACTAGTTGGATTCATTTCAGCTGCACCACAATAGACACTCCCAGCACTAACCCTATTTAGATTAAGCATGCAGATCCCGGGCTACTTCTGTGGGCTGTGATGCCAATGACAGTTTAGTTTGCAGAGCTCTTGCAGTGCTGGTCTGGTCTTTGTTACTTGTGTTACCTAGAGGTCACTCTGAAAACCTGGGTGGCATTCCACACTGTAGTTTATTTTCTCATATGCTTGGGCCCATTCACTCTAGTCAGATTCATGTACGTGTGGGTCAGGATTTTGCTGAAGACTTCCCATAAGGGTTTAATGAATCCCTTTCTCCAGCTCCCTCCTCTCCAAGATCTTCCCCGCTATCTAATGGAGAGGGTGAAGGGGGCGGGCCACTTACTACTGCTGAGCCCAGGGCAGGGGGGTGAGAGTCCAGAGTTCCCATTTGGTCTCCAGTGACAGCATGCCAGTAGGGAAAAAGCGAACTGCCCCAGGCCATTTGCTGTCTGTATTTTAGGCCACATATTTACTGGCTTAAAACAACATGCATTTACTACCTCATAGGTCTGTAGGTCAGGAGTCCAGGTAAGCTCAACTGGTTTCTCTGCTCAGGGTCTCACAAAGCTGATATCAAGAATCCAACTAGCCTGGACTCTTATGTAGAGCTTGGGAGGACAATCCACTTCCAAGCTCACTGAGGTTGTTGGCAGAATCCAGTCTTTGCAGGAGTAGGTCTGAGGTCTCCATTTCCTTGCTGACAAGGTCTGCTCTCTGCTCCAATAAAGTTGCCTTTGTTTCTTCTCACGTGACCACTCCATCTTCAAAGCCACAAGTCTTCCTCAAGCTTTGAATCGCTCTGACTTCCTCTTCTGCCACCCGGCAGAGAAATTTCTCTGCTTTTAATGGCACATGTGCCAAGATGAGGCCCACCTGGATACCTCCCTTTTGCAAAATCAACTGCTCCATACAACATAATACAATTACTTGAATGATAGGTCATCACACTTACAGGTTCTGGGGATTCAGAAGTGGAATCCTGGGAACCAGTCCTAGAAATTCTGCCCACCTCACTACCACTGCGTAGAAAGCAGTGTTTAGTTAGTCCAGAGTTTCTGTAATTAGAATATATTAATTCTAATTGACACAAATAGAGCTTTGTTCACATATTGCTATGTTGTTTATTTGTCGTACACATTTGCTTTACAATTTTCGGCATGATTATGTTTCCTTACATAGTCATAAAGCTACTTTAGAAAGAACATAATACTTTTGAAGTTCCCATCGTGGCTCAGGGGTTAACAAACCCGACCAGTATCCATGAGGACACGGGTTCAACCCCTGGCCTCGCTAAGTGGGTTAAGGAGCCGGCACTGCCGTGAGCTGTGGTGTAGGTCACAGATGCGGCTCGGGTCCTGCGTTATTGTGGCTGTGGTGTAGGCTGGCAGCTGTAGCTCCGATTCGACCCCTAGCCTGCGAGCCTCCACACACCACGGGTGCGGCCGTAAAAAAGACAAAAGACAAAAATAAAATAAAATAAAATAACATACTTTCAAATGTAGAATTCTAGGTCAGAGGCTACCAACTCACGTGCTTGAGAAAGGATATGAAAGAGGACGCCAGTGCATATCAGTCCCATTGCACAAAAAAAGCACCCAAGCTTTACCAAGCAGCAAATCATGTGAACTCTTAAAAATATGCTGTGGCCCCTATCCCAGCTCCTGCCCCCACTCCAAACTTCTGACAACGCAGGGTGCCCGGAGCAGGGCCAGGCCAGAGACTCCCTGGCAAAGGGTCCCCTGCGAGACCCCCAGACTTCCCACGTTTAAGTGTCCAACAATGATCACAGCAATATCTCAGACGGTTTAGATTTTGATCTGTTAGAAAGCTGGGGGTTGAAACACATGATTTCAAAGTCCCTTTCTGGGCTCAGATTTGATAATCCTGTCGTTAAGAAAATAAGACTCCATTATGCATAATCACCAAGATCAACTCTGTCAGGGGACTGCTGTCCCTGAGTCACAAGACACCCTCCACACACACGCACTTCCAGCACCGCAACAGGGACAAAGCCTGAGGACTGTGCCCCACCGGTGCAGCTCCGACGGCTAACACACTTGTCTTTAATTACTCCAGACGCTTTTTGGACCAACATTTCTCCTAAAAGCATCGACCAAGCTCCAGTTGTTAGTTTTAAGATCTTGTTCTCTAAATCAAAACTACGTGTTCAAAGAATAATGTGAGCTGGAACTGGCTGTTCGCAAGGGTTCCCTGGATGGGGAACAACCAGACAGTCACACATCTGGATTATTTGCCACTCTGAGAAAAGACACGCACGTGCCTTCTAAAAAGCATATCCTGAACACGGCGAAATGACAAGCCTCCTTACAAATGAGTACAATGAAATAGTTTCCCAAATTGCCTTTCCTTCAGAATGTGTGGGAAACACAGCACGAGCCCATAAACCCAGGGTGTCCTTTTGAGTTGAGGTAGCTGATTTCTGAAGAGAATCCTTTATAATTCAGAAAATAAGTTAACCACCATGATTCTGAATAGAGAAGAGCAATCTGGAAATCCCTACTTTATGCCACTTGGGGTAAAGTAACTTCGTA
Organism: Sus scrofa; assembly: GCF_054392235.1. NCBI lineage: Eukaryota > Metazoa > Chordata > Mammalia > Artiodactyla > Suidae > Sus > Sus scrofa. The sequence goes on from NC_139401.1 coordinate 19,815,149, forward strand.
ATTCTTTCTCAACTCAAGAATAGCAGGGTAACTGTGAGGCTGACCTCAGAGTGGTGCAAATGTGCAAAATGCTGAAGGATACTCGGGGAAGGCATGATGCAGCGGGTAATATGATGAGGGGCTTCATCTCATCAGGACAATCTGGACACCCAGATAATGAATGCTGCCTGCTCGAGCTCAGATTCTAGAGCCAGGCTGCTCAGGTTCCAAAGTCCTCTGTTCCGCACTAGCTTGTAAGTCTTCTAACCTTGGGATGCCTCAGTTACCTCTTCTAAAAAATGGGCAGTGATTAACAAATCCAACTAGGAGCCATGAGGTTGCGGGTTCGATCCCTGGCCTTGCTCAGTGGGTTAAGGATCCGGCATTGCCGTGAGCTGGGGTGTAGGTCACAGATGCGGCTCGGATCCCGCGTTGCTGTGGCTGTGGTGTAGACTCAGGTGTGTCCAGCGGGCTACAGCTCCGATTCGACCCCTAGCCTGGGAACCTCCATATGCCACAGGAGCGGCCCTTGAAAAGGCAAAAAAAGACAAAAAAAAAAAAAAATGGGCATGATAAAAAAAAAAAAAAAAAAAGCAGTGCCTATGCCATAGCCATAGAGTGGCATAAGGGTTTAATGAAAAAACATGTGAAAGGCTTAGCCTCCTTCTTGCCTGCCCTAAGGGTTCCACGAATTTTAGTCACTGTACACAGACAGACACAGGCAGATTACAGACACAAAGCCAGGCAGCCAGTAAGCCTGGCAGAAGAGGGAGTCATTATTATTCCATAAAGTAACACAGCAATCAGGGCCAAAAGATAACTGTAGGTTCGCTTAGCATGTTCCAACAGAGCCGCCTGATGAAGCCAGTCAAACCCTTCTCAAGTGGCATTTTAATCAGGAACATCCTTGGAGAACGATGTCTAACACGTGCTCTCCAGAGTCCAGAGCGACCGGAGGGCAGGCCGCAGGAGCTGACGCTGTCATCCTGGGGAAGAAGTTGGAGCGTAACAATACGATCTTCTATGTCATGTGTCTCAGCGGTGCTCACAGCCTCCGGTGTGTGCACAGAGCCGACACCCAGGAAGTGCTCCCTGGAGGAGCACGGCAGGCCCCGCCCGAGCACATGGCAACGAGATGCTGTGAGGAGGCGGCTCCACACACTAGGAAACACACCTGGAAAACTCCTGCTACCGCTCCCGGAAAGACAAGCATCGCGAAAACGATGTCCTATATAATTCACAAAGTAAATGGCTCTTGGGTTGAAAAACAAAAAGTGAAATTTGATCACAGAGATCTACTGCAGGGACTCTGAGCAAAGAAGAGCAACTTGGAACTCGCTCCTTTGTGCCACGTGTTGAAGTAAATTTGCCATTTTTTTCTTAAATCAAGAAAGGCAGGGCGTTTCCTTCGTGGTTCAGCGGAAACGAATCTGACGAGTATCCATGAGGACGCGGGTTTGATCCCTGGCCTCTCTCAGTGGGTTAAGGATCCAGCTTTGCCATGAGCTGCGGTGTGAGTTGCAGATGCGGCTCAGATCCCGAGTGGCTGTGGCTCTGGTGTAGGCCAGTGGCTATAGCTCCAATTTAATCCCTAACCTGGGAACCTCCATATGCCATGAGTGTGGTCCTAAAAAGATAAGGAAAAAAAAAAAAAAGGCAAAGCAACCATGAGGTTTAACTGGTGCAAAGATGCAAAATCCTCACCTTTCACCCACTGATGGAAAAGCAACCATTTTCACCAGCCAATTTACACAAATACAAAAAAGGCTCTGGATGTGCCCAAGAGAGATGCAAACCCCCTAGCAAAGGAAAGCCGAGGCTACAGGAAACCAAGCTGAAAACTGTTCTTCTCAGCATAACTCATGCAACTACCACGAAACACACCTCAGCCTTCAACAAAGGGGCCCGCGGCAGGTAAGGAAGGCACGTTTACCTAACACACACCGCCAGGCAGAGAGAGCGGCGCACCTCCTCTCGGACAGGGTCAGAGCAACGTAAAGACCCACAAGCATGTTCTTTTAAGCCCCGCTGCAGCTTCCTGCTTTCTACACGTCTGTCTGTGCGCCACAAAATGCCGACAGCCTGGGTCCCGCTGCCCTTCCCCAAGGGTCGCCCGCCAAGGCAGGCAGACAGACGGGTGCAGGGCAGCCCAAGCCATCGGTTCAAGGCCTTTGCATTTTTCAATTCCTTTGGCTGGCCATTAAGAAAGGTTTGTCTGGGGTCAGGGGGACGGGCTGGGGCTTTGGGACGGAAATGCTATAAATTGGGCTGTGATGGTCGTTGGACAACTATAAACGTAGTGAAATGCACTGCGTTAAAGCAAATGTATGTCTGTGGATACATGTCAGGAGAACCTGAAAAAGGCTGCTCATAAACCCTTTGCTGGACTAAAGTCCACTGTTGGCTGGCTCTGAGGTGAGGGTCTCAAAGGGGGACACTGGTAACTGAACCCAACGTGGAAGAAATGAACCCCTATGAAAGAGCCCACATCTGCCTGTGACAGGTGGCTGTCTTCCTGCCTCATGTGGCAGTTTCAGGTCGCAGACGGACAAGCCATATGTTTTTTTTTAAATAAATGGCTTTGAGGATGTCATCCTAGTGCCTCCTGTTCTTGCAGATCATACTACGGTCTATTATAATCTATGCAGAAACGTATCCAAAACTGGGAAATTAAGGCAAAAATGATAATCGTGTGAACTGTTAATGTCATTCTGATGCATTTTCTTTTTTTTTTTTAACCTTTTTTTTCCTACTGTACAGCAAGGTGACCCAGTTACACATGCAGGTTGTGTACCTTCTTTTTTCTCCCATTATCCTGCTCCATCGTAAGTGACCAGACCTAGTTCCCAGGGCTACACAGCAGGATCCCATTGCTAATCCATTCCGAAAGCAATAGTCTGCATCTATTAACCCAAGGACTCGGGTTCAATCCCTGGCTTTGCTCTGATGCATTTTCTAATAAGCACCCCCACAAAGGGTCATCTGATCCTCTCTGGGAACATAACTTGATTTAATTAACACTTTATTAGGGCATTTTGCCACCCTATAAAAGACAAAGGAGAACACAGAGAAGCGCAATAAGGCACGTCACTTCCTTTTTTTCCTTCCTGGTAAAGATAATAACCCCAGAGGTTAAGATTGTATTGTCCTCTAAGACGTGAACCCATTTTGATCTCTGAACATTCTTCTTCCACGGACTTTTTCACCAGTTCCTCGCAGCCTCACTGAACCAGCTGTGTTATTCTGCTAGCTCTCTCATTAAATGAGTTCAATAAAACTTTGACATATGCTCTCTATTTGCATGTTTATAACAATCTAAGAATGAGTCTTTGATAGTTCATGGACTCAGCCATCAAATGTTCCCTGGGAGATGGAATTCTGTGTGTAAGGACCCCTCAGCAGTCACACCCACGGGGCAATTACGTCAAGATCGCCAGACTCAGACACAAGTGAGGTCCAGCACAAGTGGACCTCCCCCATCCAGAGGGGCCACGGATTTAGAGAGAGAAAAACGTGTCTGCTGAAAGAGAGTGAGGGCAGCAATTCCACTCCTACATGTATACACACAAGAGAAATGAGTGCCTGTCTCCATAGAAAGACTTACACAAGAATGTTCCGAGCCTTTACTCATAAAACACCCAAACTGGAAACAACCCAAATGTCTATCAAGAGGAGAGGAGATAAACAAACAATAGCATATTCATAAAATGGGGTATATACAACAAGCACATAGTCCTGATATATGCAACAACGTGCTGTGCAAAAGAAGCTGCATAGACAAGAGCACACACTGTATGATTGCATTTACACGAAATGCAAGTACAGGCAAAACTAATCTATGACAGCAAGTTACCTATGAGATGAGGAATGACTGGGAAAAGGCATGGTGGGACTTTTTAGAGGGATAGAAATAAAAGTGATCTGGATGATGGTCCCAGAGACGTGCGCTTATGGAGGAATAAAATCACCAAACCGTTCAATTACGACTTCAGCACTGTACTCTATGCAAATTGCACCTGCAAACGAATACAATTTTTTAAATGAGAAATAACGAAAAATGTATTCTGAAAAAGTGAGTGGGTGAGTCCCACAGTTGGCTGGTGCCGATGGTTGCACAGACAATACCAATGTAATTAAAGTCACTGAACTGCACACTTAAAAATGGTTAAGACCGTACATTTTATGGTAGGTGCCTTTTCCATAATTGAAAATACACATAAAAAATGTAGGTTCTCGACAGGTTAAAAAAAAAAGTCGGTGGGGAGAAAGGTAGGGAGAAACAAGGGAAGTGGGATTTTAAAAGATTCTTCTTCCGCATGTACAATAAATTAAGAACTAACTAAATAAAAGAAAAAGAAAGAAGAACAAGCCCAAAAGGCCACGGGGCCTGGTTGGGTACATTTATGGGCAGCAACGAATCTTGGCCCCAAAGTTGACAAAGCCCAGACGTCTTAACCCCCCGGGGGGGCCAGGTTACCTGCTATTTTTCCTTTGAGAAATTGAGACAAAACAGAGTTGAAGGTGGATGCTGAATCCCCGTCCGTACTTTCGGGACCCAAGCTCAATGGGGCCACTGACCAAAGAGCCAATACATGAATCAAGAAAACGCTTAAGGTAAGCTCTCTGACGGTGGTAACGCCAGCATAAAGGCACACAAATAAACACGGAGATTCCACGGGATGACCCAATTTAGTCTGGGGACCAATGATTCTTCAGCTAAGCAAGGCATGTGTAAACCTACTTTCAAACGTGTGAACTTATGCCAACATGATTATTACTTAAATATGTATTTTCAGCTTCTAGAACTCTCGACAGCAGTGTTCTTTACTGTAAAACTCCACTGCATCCACCTACTGGATGTTCAATAATAGGCCTGAAGCATCCCCGGTGGGTGAAGACTTGAAAATAGACTCAGCCACCTGAAAGAAGAGAAGTTTCTTTTTCTGCCAAATGTAACAGCCACGAGTGGTGCAGACCCAGCCGTTCCTGCCACATCCTTTCTGGCCCAGGTGGAACAAGCACCTCCCAAGAGTGTGACTTCCCCCCCTGCCACCCCCCGGAGGTGCTCGAGCCAAAGTGAGATGACAAGGGATGGGGCAGGGGCTTTGGGGCCAGGGGAGGGGGCCCCTTCCTGCACCAGGTAGCAGGGACCGCAGCACACTCAGAAGGTGGCCGGCCACGTGCTAAGTGACTTCCATGCACTGCCTCCCTCAATCCTCAGAGCAGCCTGATGAGGTGGTCGAGCTGGCGTGCGGTGGGGGGACCAGGCGGGACTAAGGAAGAGACTTTTTACAAAGCAGGTGAGGTCGAGACACTCCAAGGCAGGAGTTGGAGGCTGGAAACAAGGCTGGCAGGGGTGAGGGGAAAGGAATGTAGGGGAAAGTGACTTGGTGGGAGCAGCCACCGTCTGGCCAAGGGACTCGGCCAGACCCAGGCCAGGAGCCAGCGGGATAGCCCCTGACCTTGCTGGCCTCCCCACCTCCCCACCATCTCCCACCAGCCTCTCCTTGGGGCAAAGCCCATGCGCAGCCATGGGGCAGGACCAGGACCCCCCATGCCCCCCGATCCCAGGCACGGCCTGGTACCACCGGAACTAGAGCAGGGGTCCTGGGGAGTCCTGCACGAAGCCCTTCCTCCCGAGAAGGGGCCCGTCTTCCCCAGCGCTGGACAGGAAGGTCACGGTACAGGGACTTTCTAGACCTACGTGGCTTTTCCCTCCGGGAACAACCTGCAGGGGATCATTTTTTTTTTTTTACCCTAATTCCAACTGTTATTTACAACCGAGTGGAATGAAATGTCTTAACATGAATGCACTACAATTTTATAATTAACCCTTCGGCAAAGCACCTAATCCTTCAAAACCTTACTGAAAAAAGCGATTTTACTCAATGCTTCATGACTATGCGGGGGGGGGGGGGGGAGAATACCACTATTCCTATCAAAACAGCAATACAGTAACAAAAGTGGAAACGCAGCATCACCGGAATTCTGCATTTAGGTTGACCGCTGCTTGAGGTAAGCGGTCAAAACTGAGTTTGGCCTGCACTTTGAATGGAATGGAAAGGGGGCAAGAGTCTTTCAAACTCTCCAAGCGTAGGCACCCGGATACAAATAAAACCCCTGGACAAGCTGTACATTCTGCCAGCATTTTCGAAGCGATCAACAGTTCAGAGAACGTTCGGGGCCTTAAGAAAGGGATTTCCAAACAAGGCCCCCCTGATATCCAGGACAAAGCCACACATGCTCTCCCGGACAGCGCACAGGAGGTCGGGCTGTCACGTCACCCCCTGAGAGGGGCCCACGAAATTCCTTCTCAAGCGCCCCCACAGCGTTGGTCAGGAGAACCCACACGCGAGACAGGAAAAGGGTTTCGCTTTGTACTCACTCTTACAAAGTTGTCAGGGAACAAACCTCTCCTGCCGTTGATCTGTCCCTCCCACCAGCCTCCATCCTCCTTCCTGATGTTGGTGATGATTTCGCCCACGCTGATGGTCAGCTCATCGTCGTGCTGGGCCTGGTAGTCAAACTCCACGATGGCCTCCACTGGAAGGAGCAGGGACCCCCCCGCCCAAAAAAAAAAAAAAAAAAAAAAAAGAGGGGGAGAGAGAGAGAGAGAGCGCTTTAGATCAGATGTTGCAGAAGCCTGAAGCCCAGCAGCCCTGGGAGGTCGGGAAGGTCACACCAAAGGGGCTTCCCCTCCGCCCGTACGCAGAATGACAGGGCTGCACATGGCAGCCCGACTTTGGTTAACCTGAGGCCTGCAGCACAGAAACCACGAAGTGCTGGTCCGTGGTCAGGCACAGGCAGGGTGGCCTCCGGCTCTCAGGGCCAGCAGGGGCTTCACAGGGGAAGCCACACGACGACCGAAGCCCAAGGACATGTGCGCGGCGCCCTGCCCCCGGGGGAGTCCGCCAAGGGCAGAGTCGGCAGATGACAACAGGTGCGACTTGGGCTCTTGGGGGGCCCTCTCCCCACCTCAGCAAGACCCTGCGACGCTCACCTCTCTGTGGGTGACGATCCCCCCCCCACCCCACCGAGATAACGGCCACCGCTCAGCGACAACGCGCCTGAAGGCAGCCGGTACAGGGGGCCCCGCGGGTCTCAGACCGTTCCCATGAGCAGCCCAACTGCCCCCTCGACAGATGGCCTCTTGGGCAGCAACACCCTTTTTTTCTTCCTTTTAGGGCCACCAGCAAGACCGTTTTATTCTTTATTTTTTTTATTTTTTTGGTCAGGCAAGTGGCCTACGGAAGGTCCCAGGCCAGGGATCGGACCTTCGCCATAGCAGCAACCCGAGCTACTGAAGTGACAACGCCCGGTCCTTAACTCACTGCCCCACAAGGGAACTCCCAGCAATACCATTTTCAATTGTTCTCTCGCTCCATGGTGCTTTTGTATACTTAGTGAGAGGGGGAGGCAACGGGCGAGGCAGACGGGTCTTCTGATTCCAATGCAAATAAGCAGAGATTGGTTACCATACCCATATACAGATTATAAGATTCATCTAGTCTTCGAGCCTCACCTCATGCCCACCTCACTCAACCACCCTCCTGCCCTTTTGTATCTGCAGCTTGATACAAATGAATGAATGGGTGGACAAAGCATGAACGAATGAATACAAGGGTAGTGAAGATGAGGTGCCACCTCGAGTAGTAGATTCGCAACTTAGAAATTACAGTAAAAGAGTGGCAGAGGAAAAGGTGAGGGAGCTCTGTAAGGAGCACGTATGAAAAATGAACTCAAAACAGATCGGAGACCTAAACGGAGGAGCTAAAAACTGTAACACTTTTATAAGAAAGCACAGGAGAAAATCTTCACGATTTGGGGCTCAGCAACGATTTTACCAATAGGAGACAAAAAAGCACAAATGACTTTTACAAATTCAATCTATCAGGGTCGGTTTTCCAGGAATGCGGTTGGGCGGAGGAGAGTGGGCTTCTGGTCAAAGGCGGTTCGCACATCCTTAGGGATGAATCCCCAAAGTGCTTTCAGATCAAAGGCCCCCATCCACCCAAACTGGCCAGCTCATCTCGTCCACTCCTAAAGTCAGCCAGCCCAGAGAGTTCAGAAGCAACTCAAGGCAGAATTGCCTCGCCTAGATGATTGTTTCATTGCAAAATTAGCTGGCTGACTCTGCTGTCATGAATCTGCCCAGGCTGAAGTCTGAGTTGCGAACCATTTTCATCACTTATCAACAGAAAGGAGAAGTATAAGAGCATAAAAAAGGCAACCTTTTCAGATTTCTCTTGGTTCCTGACAAGTATAAAGGCAGAAAAACTCCAATGTTCTTATACCATACTCTCGCCCCAGCAGTTAAAATAAGCCATCATAATTGGAACCAGGCTGATTAAAGAAACCACTGTCTTCAAACTACCTAGACATGGATCTATGAAAGCTCTGCTATCGGAACGGAGATGACAGTAACCACTGTTTATGTGCCAGACATTTTTCCCGCATTATCTCACTTAATTCTCGGTATTATGATGCTCATCTGCCCAAGAACCTGAAGCTTACGAGTTCCCGGGTGGCTCAGCAGGTTAAGGATCTGGTGTTGTCACTGCAGCAGCTCAGGTTACTGCTGTGGCATGAGTTTGATCCCCGGTCCGGAAACTTCCACATGCCACAGGCATGGGGGGGAGAAAAAAACCCTGAAGCTTAGGGGAGCAGTTGAGCGTATTTTCTGAGGCAGTACTCTCCAAAGCGGGATGCACTCACTTCAGAAATGAGCTGACATGATGAAAAAAAAAAAATGAGAACATCTACTCATTTTAATTTTAAAAAGAGAAAAATTCGATTTCTCATTTGCAGAATGACATTGGCTCCTGCATCCAGCCTCTCGGTCAGGCGGTCAGGGATGCGTCAAGGGCCCGGAGCGGCCTGAGGTTCAGCAGTGGCCCTCAGCAAGGGTGACTGCCAGAGCCAGCACCAGCTTGGGCTCCATGGGGTGCCCTCCAGTCGGGAGAGGCTTCTTGATGAAGCCTCTTTAGGACTATTAGCCCTTTTAGCCAAAATCTGCCTCCCAGCATGGATGAGAGGCTTGAAAAGAGTTGGGGGTCAAGAAAGTCGAGGCTGTAGACCAAACCCAACACACGACCAAGTCAACAAGAAAATGCCAGAGCTGCCACTTCGGCTCCTGGTGAGAGCTCTCTGGTGGCCACGTGGGAGGTGAACATGAGGACGAGCCCATCAGGGAGGTGACACAACACTCTGTTATGAAGACAATTTGTAATACGGGTTTTCTTCTACCTTTGATAGAGGTTTAAGTTACCTAATTATACAGGGAACTATTGGGGTTAGCAAGATATTTAAAACTATATACCTGAACCATGAAGACAAATATCTTCATTTTCCACCAATGTCTAAAATCATACGATAGTCAATCTTATGTTTTTTGTTTTTTGTTTTTTTTTAATTTTATTTTCCCACTGTACAGCAAGGGGGTCAGGTTATCCTTACATGTATACAGCCACTATGGAGAACAGTTTGGAGATACCTTAGAAATCTATACATAGAACTTCCATATGACCCCGCAATCCCACTCTTGGGCATCTATCCGGACAAAACTCTACTTAAAAGAGACACATGCACCCGCATGTTCATTGCAGCACTATTCACAATAGCCAGGACATGGAAACAACCCAAATGTCCATCGACAGAGGATTGGATTCGGAAGATGTGGTATATATACACAATGGAATACTACTCAGCCATAAAAAAGGATGACATCATGCCATTTGCAGCAACATGGATGGAACTAGAGAATCTCATCCTGAGTGAAATGAGTCAATCTTATGTTTTGCAAAAGTTCATTAAACCTGAAAATAACTATTTAGAAGCTTCTTCTGAGTTTTCTTAATTAACTCATACAATAATATATGCACAGAATCTATAAATAAACATGTATTTGGAGATGGTCTTTTTAAAAAAATAACAGATTTTTTTTTTCAGCCATGCCCATGGTATAGGGAAGTTCCTGGGCCAGGGATTGAATCTAAGCCACAGCTGTGACTTATGCCACAGCCACAGTAACACCAGATCCTTAACCTCCAGTGCCAGGCTGGGGATCAAACCTGCGCCTCCTCAACAACAATGCCGGATTCTTAACCCACTGCACCACAGTGGGAACTCCTAGATATTTAAAAAAAATAAGAAAAAGTTGGGACACTGACCTAGGCTCCCCAAGGCTGCTCCTATTTTAGCCCTTAGAGATGAGAGCTCATGGCTTTTCTGATGCAGACAGAAAATCACTCTAAGTAGAGAGGAGGGGTGGGGGGGGGGAGCAGCACATGGGACCTCCCCGAGGGAAAGCAGGGAAGCATCTGGTCAAGGGTCCATCTCGACACTGAACTTGAACACTGTGTACGTGGAGGAACTCAGAACTTCATCAACTTCCAGAACATAACCTTGCTTCTTTCTTAAAGAGCAAGTCTCATTTCCTGTATTCCGTACGCGGGCCACATCAAGGTAAGGCTGGAAGAGGACAAAGGAATGCGCTTCAGGAAGATGCGTCCCAAGAAGTAAACAGCTGCTGCCTGTCGTTGAAAACTGGAGAAAAGTGTGTCCTGGTTTTGCTTCCATCTCCCCTTAGGATGAGCCCAAGAACACAGCTTAACCGCTGGCTGCTACGAGTGAGGCTGGGCTAGATCAGGGACTGGGCATTCAGGGATAAATAAAGCATAACTGCATGATTTTCCAGTCTCCCCAATATTCTACTGAGCTGGTCTTTCCTGATTTACCCTTCAACTCCCAGACACTTAATCAACGTGCTCTCGGCCTACCGTCTGGGCCCAACCAGCCCTGGCTGCCACCTGTCACCTTCCTGGCTCCTTCAGCCCCCAAGCCTCCCTGGCCCTGGCATCGCGGCGATTCCACGTTGTGGTGGCTGCACATTGTGTCTCGTCCTCCCAGTGAGTCTCTAAATGCCTTCTGGGTATGGATCTCCCTTAGTTCTGTTGTGGCCCCTAGGATGAACAGCCATGACATACAGTAGGGACTCAATAAAGCCGCGAGAAACCTTTGGCTCGGCTTGCATCTGCACTGTATAATGGCAGATAGTTCTCTGCCCAACAAAGAAGCTACTGAAATGCCAAGTGTCAATCACATTTTTGCAAATTGAGTCACATCTTCAGTGCACTAAGGGAGCTTGCTATTTAAAGGATCCTGTGGTTAATTCTTTTGTAACATGAATAATCACTTCCTGCTTTACCTTTCCTGCCAAGAAGAATTTTTTACATATCAGATTTCTCTAAGAGGAGGAAACCTAGGCCTGGCTTCAGTAAGAGCTCACCAAACGCAAGGCTCGGTGTCTCCTGCCCCCTCCAAGGGTTCTTCCTGTGTCCCTTGTAAGCCTTTGAGAGCTTTAGAACTTTACCGTCCACTCAAGTGTCACGGGCCACATGTGGCTCTTGAGTACTTGAAGTGTGGCTCATCCAAGGTGAGACGTGCTGTAAAGGACACAGCCAGTCGCACAGACTTATTAGGGGGGAAAAGGAATGTAAAACATCTCAATTTTTACGGTGATCGCATGTTGAAATGCTACCATTTTAGATATGTTGGGTGAAATTATTCAATTTCATTTCAAGTGTTATTCAAATTAATTTCACTTGCTTCTTCCTCCTGTCTGAATGTGGCTACTAGAACACTGAGCATCACGTACGCAGCCCATGTTATATTTCCACTTTACAAAGATGGTTTAGGGTAACGCCTGGCAGACAGGAGCTCTAGACTTCACAATACACAAACACAGTCAAAATAATCACAAGGGCCCTTGAGAAAGTCTATGTCCAACCCCCGCCTCTGCACCAAATCCATTTCCTTGCCTTCAGGAAGCGACAGGAAGCTGCAGTAAGGCTAATACAGGACCTAGGAGTTCCTGGCTCAGCAGTAACCCGACTAGTATCCATGAGGAAGCAGGATCAATCCCTGGCCTCACTCAGTGGGTTAAGGATCTGGCACTGCCGTGAGCTGTGAGGGAGGTCACAGATGCAGCTCAGACCTCGAGTTGCTATTGCTGTGGCTGTGGCATAGGCTGGCAGCTACAGCTCTGATTCCTCTGACCCCTAGGCCTGGGAACCTCCATACGCCACGGGTGTGGCCCTAAAAAAAAAAGACAGACCCAAAGACGGAAAGAAATACAGAAAGACAGACAGAAAGAAAAACGTACCAAAACAAAAAACCAAAAAACCAAAAAAACAGGACCCAAGGTTTGTTTTTGTTTTTCTTAACAGCACCCTTTGGGAAATGACCTCTGGGCATGAGCACAAAATGAAAACATTAAGCTAAATCAAATAGATCAGAGGTGTAATTAGTGTAATGAGGCCAAGAGTAAACAAAATCCCATATTTAAAGACACCATAAACGGCAAAACTGCAGGACACCTCCCTGTCAGAATATCCCTCCCTCCAGCCGCCTGCCACAGCTAACCACGGCTGCAAAGGCCAACGCCACAGTGGGCCCGGCGTCCGCAGTGACAGAGGCAGGGCCAGGGCAGATAAGAGATCTGCTTCGAAAAGCAAAACGCTTCCACCCCCCCATCTCCGCCTTCAAACCTGCTGGAGTGTCTCCTCCCCCTGAAAATGAAATGAGTGGTTTTTAACTGTCGGTTGGCTAAGCCAGCTGCCAGGCAGCTTCTCAGGGCGGCCAGCTTTTCACGGTGGGCGGTGGCACTGCAGGGGCCCTGCTGTGTGCCCAGCTCCCCATCAGAACGTGATCGCTCCTGGCACCGGCAGCTCACCCCCATCAGACCGCGAGAGCCCTTCTCTTTGGCGGGATTCTACCGCCCTGGCCATCCCGCCATCCCGTTTTGCTCCAGCTCTCTGATGGAAGAGCGCATATAAAATCAAGAAGTAATTCTTCACCAAAAAGAGACTGCATCAAAAAAGGCCACAACTGTTGGGCATTAGAGATAGAAAGAACGGGAGGTATCATCTCGTCAAACTCTATGCTTCATTTGACAGATGAGGACCTGGGGCCGGGAAGGTGCCAGGACCCAGACCTAGGAGGTTCCTAAATATTGGCAGAAGGAAGACGAAGCTCTCCCCAGTTACAGTCCAGGTGAGAGAAGGGCAAAGCTAAGGCGAAAAGGAGGGAAAACCCAGCAAAGGAGAGACCGCCCTGCGGGTGGCTTCTTTTCTTTCTTCCACCTGCAGCCCAGTTTACAGAATGCCCGGAACAAAATCCCAGCTGTCAGGAACATATGAGAACCTATGTTCAAATCTAAAGAGACAGAAGCCAGATGACTGGCTGCCGAGGGCTGGGGTGGGAATGGGGCCTGACTACAAATGGCTATGAGAGGTCTTGGGGCTGGATAGGTGGAAACGTTCTAAAATTAAATTCTGATGAGAGTTTCAAAATGCTGTACATTTCCTAAAATCATTAAATTGTACACTTAAAATGGGTAGCGTTTTTTCAGCAATATGGCTTTGAAAAATACAAAGTCTGGATTCCCTGGGGGCCTAGCCATTAAGGATTCAGTGTTGTCACTGCTGTGGCTCGGGTCACTGCTATGGCTCAGGTTTGATCCCTGGCCTGGGAACTTCCACATGCCGTAGACACAACCAAAAAAAAAAAAAACGCAAAGTCTAAAGAAGCCTTTTTTTTTTTTAATATGAAGCCTGTGTAATGTACATTTGGGAATTTATGATTCTAGAGATTCGCTCATTGAGGTGACGGACTGTGTCTGTGTTCCAGGGAGAAACCACTCCTCATTTGGGGAAGGGAAGCCATTGGCAGGACTGTCCCCTCCCCAGTGAGACAGGTCTAATAGGACTGTCCATAACATGTCCTCCTGCCCTCTGCCAGCACAGGCCTCAGCTAGGCTGCACAGCAGCAGCCATGGCAAAGACTGGGACCGGCTGCGGCAGAGCCCCCAGGAGGGGCCCCAGACAAGGTGGGGCTCCCCAGGACTATCTAGTTGCTGTCTTTCCCCAACTTGATCCTCCAGCTTTTCCTTGCACCCGGTAAGCCAGCCTGCAGCCTCCCAGTAAATCCTCTTCACTGCTTAAGTGAAAGGGGAGTTGGTGTCTGTTGCTTCCAATTAGAGAGCCCTAACGGATACACACAAGCACCAACTCTTAAAAACAGACACTTCCCGACACAAGTCTGCATGAGGCCCAGTTCTCATCAGCCCAGGTTTTGCCAGTAGTGTCAGCACGGAGGTTATGGGTACTTGAACTTCCCAGGCCAGGGCCACAGGCACTGCAGGGACCTTCACGTCTCTCCAAGCAGGCACCAGCTCTGTTTTCTTTTGGTGACTTCACAGACACACCACTAAGCGGCACCAGGCCAACAAGGGAGTCATTCCTGAGGCCTGAAATCGTCTGAAACTGAGGTTAGCTGCCCCGACGAAGACAGGCTCAGAATGCAGATCCTAGTGAACGAAGCGCACAATGGGCCTACACTCCATCCCCAGGCAGGAGGCAGCAAACCACTGCCTATAGTGGGCCAGCAGCAGCTCCCAGAACTGGGCATCAGCAGGAAAGGGAGAAAGGGAGAAACTAAGATGAGAAAGAACCACCCAGCAGTGAGAGAGGAACCAAGGCCTGCCACGGGCTGCCTCAGACAGCCTAAGGACACTCCTGTGACTTCGCTTTCTAGGACAGTCCAAGGGAGCCAGGCCTCCCAGCCTGTCTCTCCCCTTTTGTCACCTCTACCTAAGTGTCTTTACAGAGGCTGTGAAGTGGAGGAGCAAGAGCTCAGGCTTTGGAGCCTGGGACGTCGGGAAGTGAATTCCAGCTTAGACACTCACCAGCTGTGTGACACGAGGCCGGATACCTTGCTGGAGTTCATTTCCTTTGTGCTGAAAACTGGGAGATGATCCGTGCAGTGGGCTGTTGGGCATGAAGGCTGGGTGATGCCTATAACTACACACAGAAGCTGCTCTTTGACTGACAGCCACCAGTCCTACCGGCCTTTGTGACGCTGTGCTGTGAGGGTTTCCCCAGCCTGCCCCCATTTGATCCAAGGGATCCCCTGGAATGGGATCCCTTAATGGGCGGATCAGAGCGTCCCCTCCTCCCGCCTGGCATCTGGCACACAGTAGGTGCTCAACAAATGTTGGCAACTGAGTGTGCGTCCAGATAAAGTATTACCCACCCAGCCCCCCCAAAACCAGAGCTTAGCACTTAGCACGATGAAGTGCCGTTATCACTGGGAGCCTAGATGTTGGACCAGAAGGCTAGAGAAAGTCAAAGATCAGGAAAAGCAGTTAGAAACCCACTGGCCCTGAGAAGAGAGGGGCATACAGTCAAAGCTGAGAATGCGATGCAGGGCCAGGGCTGAGCTGGGCCGCCCCGCTCCCTCAATGGGCAAGTGCTTCACAAAGCCAAGGGCTGAGTGCCCCACAGCCTGTGCTAGGAAACCTTGGCCCCACCAGGGCCTCACCCAGGGAGCTAAGAACAATGAGTTATTAAACACTTCCCGACTAAAATTAACCCTTGCCAAGCTCAGGCAATTAAGAACATGCATTAGACAGAATGGATGAGGATAAAAAAAAAAAAAAAGACTGTCTAAATGAAAAAGGCCAGAAAAAGACTGTTTAAATGAAAAAGGAAGCACAGAGAAAGTGTGTAGATGGTTTTGCAGGTTAGAAAAAAAAAAAAAAGCAAAGAATAAAAAAAATTGATTACAGTTGTATTAGCCTGTGCGAAGAAGGATATTATGTAACAATCACTGAGGGGAAAATAAACTGCATCCTAGAAAATGAATTTAGTAAAAAATTATTTATGCTTAGCCACTTAAAGAAAACAGAACTTTTTTTTTAAGCCAAAGAGAGAAGGTTGCTTTACATGTTGCTTTATATAAATATTTAACAGTTTTAACTAATAAGACGGCTTGAGGAAAAAAAGAGGCGGTATTTTTTTTCTCCTGACTTTATAATGACAGCCTGGTTCTCAGACTCAAGGGAGACCCAAAGACAGGTACCTGATTAGAGGGTGATCCGTCTAATCAGTGAGAAGATCCAAGAGGTTAGTGGCCAAACTTTAAAAGAGAAGAAGAAAAGAAGAAAACCGTTAAATGTTTCTGCTTCTACTATGTATTAGTTATTTTTTTATTTTATAATGATTTTTTCGTTTTTCCATTATAGCTGGTTTACCGCGTTCTGTCAATTTTCTCCTGTACGGCAAGGTGACCCAGTCACACATACATGTCTCCATTCTCTTTTCTCCCATTATCCTGCTCCATCAGAAGTGATGGGACATAGTTCCCAGCGCTCTACAGCAGGATCTCATTACTATGTATTCATTTGATGAGAGATTATGTAAAATAAAATAATTAGAAAACAGTGCTTTTCCCCCACCACCCACTCATTTCGGGAGCCAATTTTATTCCACAGACACGGCATGGCTGGTTGAAACACAAGTGATGACGGATAAGGTGTCTAAAAGATGTGCTGAAACGTCATCACTTAAGAATTAATTGCCAGAGCCCGAGAGCACCAGACCCTTGGTGAGGACTGGAAGAGAACACGGGGAAGTGGCTTCAGACCTGCCCGCACGTGAAAGAAGAAAGGCAGACACATTTCTGTTGATTTCAGCGTGGCGAGGCTGAATCCGCTGGAAGAGGCCAGAAGCGTTTAGAAGAGTAGAGGGCAAGGTCCAAAGGAGGCACGTGAAGAAGATTCCAGCGAAAGGCATGGTCGGTCTGCTGAGTCGGAGGTGGGGGGCGAGGGCTGAGCCACTGCCTGGCCTTCTGTTAACAAGAAATGCCCACTGTCTGCTAGGGGAGAAAGTAGGCAGGGAGGTGAGAGGAAAACACAGCAAAACCTTTGCTGCCTTTCCCAGCAGACTGAGTGCCCCTCTTCAGGCTTCTTTGATAGCCCCGGGTATAATAATCCTGCTAAAGCGTGAGCCCCGGGAAGGCAGAAGGGAACTAAGTGTAAAGCTGAAGCTGCGGGTCTCCTCAAAGAAAAGTCCCATTGCCCACCGCATCTTCCTCCCTCAGGCACTGAGCTGCAGGCTTGGCCGCCCCAGGCACTCAAGAAATGCTTGCGGTTGAGTGGGGAGAAATTCACAAGGAGGATTTTAGCAAGAAGCTGAGAACCCAAGAAGATGGGATCTGAGACAAACGCACAGGCCTGAGAGCAGAAAATAACAGCACAACAGCAGCTCTTCAAAGCAGTCTAGAATTTTAAACTGTCAGAAGCATAACTGCTTTGAACTCTGCAACAGCCAAGACAGAGAAAACATCTAGAGCATTTGCAACACCACAGTGTGCAGGTGATTTGGCTGCTGCATCTGCCGGTTCCAGACCTGATGTTTTATGGTAGCTGTGAGTCTACAAACACTGTCACTACCAACAGTTTCCAAGACCTTTTGGGTGGCAGTTGTAACTGCAGAACAACAATTTGACCTACAAGTTGCTACTTAGGTATCTACTTCCAAGAACATTTTCTTAATCAACTGAATTATAAATACTTTGTCACAACATCAGAAAACCACTTAGTAGGTATGCGTCTAGTTAGAGTAACAATAACAAAAGGGAAGTGAAGTGAAAACCCAATATTTATCTTTCCTTTGAAGGCTATAATTTAGAGTTGGACAAACAATAACATTTAAACAAAATAGACAGAGGTTAAAACCTGGGAACCCTTCTCCCAAACTGGAGCATGAGGTTAATAAAAACATAAATACAATTAAAAGGACCAACAGCCAGACATCAAAAGACTTCTAGGATGATTCAAGTGGAGCAATGTATAATTTTTTTTCCAAAATAATTACATTTAGTCCCTACCATTTTTCATTTTTTGTAAGAGCCAAGGAGCCTCGGAGAAACGGCAGATTCCAGGCCTGGGGCAGGAAAGGGGACAAGCCTGAAACAACTTGTCAAAAATAAGAAACACCTTGCCAAAGCAAGGAAAGCATCAAAGACTAATAGATTTGTGTCAAAAGAATTCAGAAAATCTTGAGAAAAGGCTCCCACTGGCCACACCTGGAACGATATGTGTATCAGTAAGAGTAACTGCAGCCCACCGAACCGCCTCAGATCAGCCTGAAGTCTCAAACTGATACATGTTACATGAGTGTATGTTTCAGCGGTTTTTTTCTTTCATCAACAGGAGGGAATCAACTCACTGTTTTGAAAAATGGCAAATGAAGGGAAAGACCCAAACAATGATCTTGCTTTGCTCCTATGAATTCAGTTTAACCAAGTTGTCGATGCGAAAGTTCTCTTTTTAGGAGTATTCTGGTTAATAAATGAAGAACTAATGAGAGAATTAGACAATCGACATTTTGCAACATCTCATGTAATCAAGGATACTGGCAATAGTCACCAACGGCCACGAACATTACAAAAAGGGAGACGGCCAGGCTTCGAGAGCCTCGTGATGCAAGGACGCACCAGCCCCGTAACACATACTTGTCAACGAACTGAACCCGAGGCAGATCCACCTCTGGATTTACTGCCACTTTATAGGGAGGACATGGGTCCAGGAACACGTTAAACGGCTCCCGAAAGTACAGTCGACAAAATCCAGACTGCAGAAAATTCCCCAAGCACGTGCCTTAGTTTCTTCAACCAACAACCGAACTGCAAAGGAAAAAGACAAGAGACAGGGGAACCTAGACTAAAAGAGACCCAGAGACGACCAACCCGTTAAGAGTCCAGACTTCCAAACCCAGATTCAGACAAACGCCTTTTTAAATATTTTACCTATGTGTAAGAACTGGACATTTGAACTGGATGCCTGATGATAAGGCAACATTGTGGGTTGCTGTGGGAGTAAAAATGATATTGTGATTACGGTTTTGAAAAGAGGCCTTATCTTTAAGAAATACATGCTGAAACACTTCCGGATTGTTAACATGCCCTAAATGTGCAAGCAGAAGAATAATGTTCTACGCTGAACCTAAAAGGTGAAGAGAAAGATCTAAATGCTGGCGTAACCTGAGCTGGTGTAATCAGTAGTTTCACAAGTGCTGCCGCTCTTCACGTTACGCACAGCAATGCACCTGAAAAGGAAGAGGGGGGTTATAAAGGCACTAAGATCTTCAAAGTCTGCGGCGGGTGTGTGTGTGTGTACCTGAGTGTGTTATCAAAGGCACTAAGTATCTACACATATTTTTAAATAAATGCTTGACCCCAAAGTATTTTTCCTTTTTAGTGCTTCGGTTTATTCTCGGTGAATAATTATAAACTCTACCTCCAGTAAC
This sequence comes from Sus scrofa, assembly GCF_054392235.1. Lineage (NCBI taxonomy): Eukaryota > Metazoa > Chordata > Mammalia > Artiodactyla > Suidae > Sus > Sus scrofa. The sequence continues at coordinate 19,834,279 of NC_139401.1, forward strand.
CAAAAACCGTGATTATCTCCCGGCAAGACATGCTTTATAAAAGACATCCTGAAATTCGCTGGGTTTACTTTGGAGAGTGTACAATGCTTAATCCTAATTCCTCTGTTAAGATGTACTTTCGGCTACTTAAAAAAAAGTATCCTAAGTAACAAGCACAATCAAAAGTGTGTTCTACCCTGTATGTCTACAAGCACGGGCCCTGGGAAAAAGCTGCAAGGCCACCTCAGTAAACATCCTTCATGTGGACCTGATTTTTGGCTGCTTGATGCATGAATTTGTATGAAGCGGGAGGATCTAACTTTATTTCTCTCTCTCATGCCTTTGTCTTTTTCAGTCTGAATGAAATATAACTGACATATAACAGTGTGTAAGTTTAAGGTGTACTCTTGCAAGTCTTGCAATTCGAGTCCCACAGTGAGGTTAGTTAACACATCCTTCTCACGTGATTACCATTTTGTGGTGGTGGTCGTGGCGAGGACATCTAAGACCTACTCTCTTAGCAATTTTCGAAGACTACAATACCGTAGTGTGAACTTCATTCATCCAGATCCTCCAGAACTTATTTATCTTATTACAGGAAATCCGTACTCTCTGACCAACATCTCTTCATTTCCTCTCCTCCACTGCCAGCCCCGGACAACCACCATCCTATTCTCTGTTCCTGACTTCGATTTTTTTAGCTTCTACAAAGTGGAATCACACAATAGTTGTCTAACTTAGTGCACTTAGCACATGTCCTCAAGGTTCACCTATGGTGTAGCAAATGGTAGCATTTCCTCCTATTCCACCGCGTATCAATACCAAAACTTGTTTTGTCCCTCCTTCTGCCAATGGACATGAAAAAGTCAGCTTCTGTGGCTTCTGTGAATAATGCTGCAATGAACACTGAGGTGCAAATGTCTCTTGAGTTAGTGATTTCATTTCCTTCTGATATATACCCACGAGTGGGACTGCTGGATTATCTGATGATTCCATTTTTAATTTTTTGAGAACCCCCCTCCCATATCATATTCCATAGTGGTGATACCCATTTACACTCTGATTTGGGGTTTCTTGAGATGTGTTTTGTGTAAGGAAGGCTATCATGATTCTGGTTTTCGACAGCATCCTCATCTTTAAGAATTGTGTGCTGAAACACAGCAGAAATGTGGTAGGTCGCCTGCCTAGCCCTCAGTGCCTCACTCTCTTGATGAGCATCTCTACCTGTATCTTGCTGGTACTCTCCACACTCTCACTGGCCCTGATGTCACCCAGACCTACTAAGTCAGAAGCTCTGGTGTAACAAGATCCCCAGGGGACTGGCACGCACTGTGTCATTTGAGAAGCGCTGGTCTATACCAGATGGATCCCTTACCCAGCAGTCAGAATCACCCGTGCAGCCTCCTCCTGACTCTCTCTCCCCAGCCGGAACCACATCAGAATGGGGGGAGGGTGTCGAGACTGAAGCTGGTCCCCCAGGGGACCCCACACCTCCACCACTCTACCATCTCCTTTTTTAGGAAGGAGGATCCTAAGTCTAAAAGGAATGACAGGGTCAGGGCTTGCCTGCAGACCCTGGGTCTGATGATTTCTGAGGCACCTTCCAGGGCCACAAGCCTACAGATCTGCAGAAGCACCACTAACAAGACAGCACTGAGCAGGTCCTCCGAGGCTGAGCGGATTGCCCTTCATTGACATTCATGGGGGGAAATTCACTCCGTTCTCACTTTAAATGAAACAAGCTCAGCTGCTCAACCAGTCCCTCTCCATTAGAGGAGATGGAATCCCAAGTCCTGATCACAGATCTAATAACAGCACCACAGTGCTGCCTGTGTTCCCTACTGAAGTGAAAGCTACCAGAGGGCAGAGACCATGTCTGCTGTGTTTGCCCCTATAGATCCAGGGCTGGCCTCACACCTGGCATATAGTAGCAATGTAATAAATAACTGCCGAATGAAAAATGCATTCTTAATTTCCAAGTATCAGGTGACTTTATCCTCATCATATCATTTAACTAGAACCACCACTCTGTGACGGATTATATTTTCCAAGATGGCTGCGGCAACCTCTCCCGTCCCTCATGCTCTTCCAGAATCAACAAAGGAAATCTCATCTCCCTCCCTGGACCTCTGAATTTGGGCTGGCTTGTGAGCACTTCGACCAGGAGAGTGCAGGGAAGTGGCGCTGTGTGACTTCTGAAGCTGGGTGGCAAAAGGCTAATAGGCAGTTTCCAACCCACTTGCTGGAACGCCCCCGAAGGCTCCATGATGTAAGGAAGCCCAGTCATACCGAGAGACCCCACGCAGGCCCTCGGCACGGAGATGCCAAGTCATCCCAGCCCAGGCCAACATGTGAGTGTCAGAAGCTTGAGATGATTCCAGATTTCCTGCTGTCAAGTCACCTCCTGTCTTCAACTCTTTCCAGATGAGGCCAGAGACACTGTGGAGCTGATACAAGGCATCTCCAACATGCCTTGTCAAATTCTTAGCCCACGAAACCCCTGAGCATGATAAAATGGCTGCTTGAAGGTGCTAAGTTTGGAGTAATCTGTCACACAGCAGTAGTCACTGACACCCTATGAGGTGTCTATTGGCATTCCCAATTCACGAAGACTCTGGTTCCCAGAGAGATCAGACAACCTGTTCGAGGATGGGGAACTGGTATCCCAGTCGCCAGCCAGTCTGAATTCAAAGCCTTTCTTCCTGCCCATCTTTTTTCAATCAATGAAGATTTTCTGAGCCATAAGCACCTCCTATCGTGGCTGCACAGATAAAAACATAAAGATACCAAAGCGCACACATGACTCCAGGTAGTATGCCCAAATATGAAACCAGGCCAGATGAGTCCAGCCCACCCTCATAAATTCTTAGCTGACATTTTCTTGGAAAGAAAAGCTCTGTGATCCAGTGAGTATTTATGGAGAGTCTGGGAGAACAGGGGCACTGGGCCGGACAACATGAATATGAGTCAGGGGCCCAGCACAGGAAAGAAGCCAGGAAAAGATGAAAAGAGAAGGAAAGCTATTCCCTTCCCTGCCATTCGAGAAAAAGAGGTAAAGGGGGATAAGCGTTCCAACAGCAAGGTGAAGATGTAACGATGAGGGTACATGAGGGAGCCGATACCTTTCCTCACGTAGGAATCAGGGTCATCGGCTGGTGACGGCCAGGTGTGAGAAGAGAATCCGAGGAGCTTGAGGACACAGTCTAGGATAAGCTCAGTGTAAAATGCACATGGAATTTTCTTTTGCATGGGCTGTGGCTGTGTGTGTAGGGGTGTGTGTGTGTGTTTACAAAAGAAAACAAAGGACTGGCTGAGAGGTCGATGGAAGCAGTGGCGAGGGGCTATGAGGACCCACTGGAATGGGCCACAGCCCTTTGCCCCATCCTCCCCACCCCTCCAGAGCGCACAGCAGGCCCAGAGACAAGCAAGGCACGGGCACCCTGGGGCCTGCCCGGGGAGGAGACAAAGGCCTCGGAGGTGAGCTCGGTAGCTTCTAATAAATGATCTGGGGAGAGTGGGGGAGCTCGATGCCAACCAGGTGCCAAGACAGCAGGATATAGGCTGGGAGGGGGCGACCACGGAGATGGTGGCAGATGGAAAGGTTATGATGACCAACCATGTGCACAGGGCTGGGGACCCAGGGGTGAGAGCACACACCCTGTGAGGACGCGAGCAGGAGGCTCCGCAGACGCAGACAAAACGGCGGACAGCACGGAAGCTCTGAAGGAAAGAAAGCGACAAGGGAGAGGCCAAGGACAGGGTCTCCTCGTCCCTTCTCCCCTCCCAACGTCTCGCATGCGCACAACATTCCTTTCCAGGGTTCCCTTCTCAAAAGACTCCCCAGAACACTGTCACCATGGAATGGGTGACTCCCCAGAACACTGTCACCATGGAATGGGTGACTGCCTATCCATACAAGTCTCCTGGCGTTAGTGGCCTAAGGAGGATCTCGAGGTTAAACCTCTCTTGGAAACAGCAGCTATTTCTCCAAACCACCTAGAACTAGCACTACAGAAGACACATAAGCTGGATTTACTGGCCTATGAGGGGGATGTGCTCCCATGAATACTGGCATCCCCTTGGATCAACCACATCACAGGTCTGAAATCATGATCTACTGTAAAAGTGAATATTGCCTTTGAAAGAAAGTACACGTTTGGGGGAGGCTCCCATTCCTGATCCTGGAACTCCAAGGCCACCACAATCTGGTGCAGGTTCAATGTTGACAACCTCAACTGCGTTTATACCCAGGTCCCAGTGCAACTGGATAGTCCTGGGTGGCCATCGCCGACACCACTCTTCCCCGGAGGGCATGATGTATGGTCTCATCCACGAACCTCGTTTCTTATTCCTCACATCACAAAATGCCCTCCATCTTCATGGCTTGAGGCCAACTTCAAGCCCCAACCTGGGACACCCGCCACTACATTCTCACACCTACTAACTACAGCGTTAGTGACTGAATCACTTCTAACTATCAGACACTGCCTTGAGCATCCTTTGAAATACTGCCTTAGACTGAGGGTGGGTAAGCTTTGTCTTAAAGAGTGAGAGAGTAAATACTTTAGGCTTTGTGGGCCATACATGCTGTTCTATCTGCTCAACTCTGGCACCGCAGCAAGAAAGCAGCCTTCAACAACACAGAAATGAATGGGCATGGCTGTGTTCCAATAAAACCCTATTCACAAAAAAAAAAAAAAAAAAAAATCAGCAGGCCAGATTTGGCCTGTAGGTCATTTGCTGACCTCTGTCTTGGCTGGTTATCTCAACTTATCCCTTCAACTGTATGTCCTGCCACCCCAAGATATATTTAAACGCCTTTAAAAGAAGGGACCAGGAGTTCCCGTCGTGGCGCAGTGGTTAATGAACCCGACTAGGAACCATGAGGTTGCGGGTTCGATCCCTGGCCTTGCTCAGTGGGTTAACGATCCGGCGTTGCTGTGAGCTGTGGTGTAGGTTGCAGACGCGGCTCGGATCCAGCGTTGCTGTGGCTCTGGCGTAGGCTGGTGGCTACAGCTCCGATTCGACCCCTAGCCTGGGAACCTCCATATGCCATGAGAGCAGCCCAAGAAAATGGCAAAAAGACAAAAAAAAAAAAAAAAAAAAGAAGGGACCAGGTATAATATATTTTCATTTACTCTTAGGCCCCTACCTGGCACAGTGCTACACACAGAAGCAATAAACTCAATTTTCTGAAAAGGCCTTTGAGTCTATAACGGACGATGGGCCATGTATCACGAGCGGACCCCTCCTTTAGTGTTTGAGTGTGTACACTGATGGTACAAATATTAATTTCTAAGTACAAATTTAACTGAATTATGTGCCACAATGTCTTTTTGTAACCTTTCCTGGTCTGCTCTTTTGCCCGATTTTTTTCTTCAAATCCTCTCTGCACATGGCCTGATACCCTCCTTCTACCAGTGACATCAGACTGGCACATTCCATGAGCTATGTGACATCAGGAGCACGACGTAGATAGGCTCTCTGCAGATGTCCACTTGGGCATTTGGCGTTTCCCCGGCAAATCGCGAGGACACGGAGACAGAAAGGTTTGCACAGGTGAAAAGTGAAGCTTCGGGGGAGGGGAGGGGGAGGAGGAAGGAGATGAAATCTCTCACCCCTGCTCCCCGCAGAAGCAAACATGAAATAATTAGCCGTAACCAAAATAAAATTCACTTCACAGTGGGTTAGTGACAGTTCCTGTCAGATGCTTCTAGCTCGCTTCTAAATCGATACCTGCCAACAGAGAGAAAAGAAAAGAGACGTCTTCCTCAAGAATTTCAAATATGCAATCAACTACCTTGCGCCCCCCCAACCCTGCTTTCGAATGTGCTACAGCAGATCCAGTGTAAGGAGCGAGAGAGCAATTCTTGTTCTTTCAGAATGAAATGACAAACAGGTCCCAGAAAGCCCGCTTCTTGGCAGTAGTGACCTTTCACACCTACACGGTCCTCGCTTCCTTGTGTCACCTCAAGCCAAGGCAAGAGCAGCTCCCTTGCTTAGTGGAACGTTCACTGAACAACTCGCTCAGCTCCCCGCTCTTCCTCCCTCGCCTTCGTCGCCTCTTCAGAGGGCCACGTGTGTGGGATGGGCTGCTCATCGCATCCTCCTCCAAAGCCTTCTGACCTGGGGGCTGTGGCGGGGGCGCAGGGAAAGTGAGGGTGCCAACCACAGGGCAAGGCGGGCGCTGGCCTTGACACGAGCTCAAGAGGCTGCGTGATCTGCAAGCACGGGGAGGGACCGGAGGTTTGGGAGGAGAGGAGAGGCAACCATACAAGACACCTGCGGCAGAGGCTGCACCCGCGGGCAGAGACCGCAGGTGGCAGAGGAAGCAGTTAGAGAGCGAAGCAAGAAGGAAAATGAGGACAAGAACCGAGGCAGGGAAACCTCTACAGAGACAGGGTGCTTGGTTAAGACACATCCCCAGGATTTAAAAAAAAAAAAAAAAAAAAAGTCTACTTAAACAGAGGGCATTCTAGGAAATGTGAGTGTGAGCTAAAATATCCCTATTTAAAGATAAAATGACACCTTTCCTCCACACCCATACCAAACTTCCTGAATCCTACCTCTGCAAGTGTAGTAAATTCCTTTTCAAAAAAAGGAAGGGGTAATGTGAAACAATCAAAGGCCAGAAGAAATAAATGAGAGAGTAACAGCTAAAGGAAAGTTCTATTGTCCAGACCTCACTTCGAAAAAAAAAAAGAGTTCCCATCGTGGCACAGCATAAACGAATCTGACTAGGAACCATGAAATTGTGGGTTCGATCCCCTGGCCTCACTCAGTGGGTTAAGGATCCGGTGTTGCCGTGAGCTGTGGAGTGGGTCACAGATGCAGCTCACATCTGGCGTTGCTATGGCTGTGGTGAAGGCTGGCAACAACAGCTCCGATTAGACCCCTAGCCTGGGAACCTCCACATGCTGCGGGTGCAGCCCTAAAAAGACAAAAGACAAAAATAAAAATAAACATAAAAACCCCTAAGGAAGCAGACTTTACTCCAGTAAAGTCAAGATCAAAAGTTCTCAGTGACTTGTTAGGTATTCTACCATGACATTCTATGACATTCCACATGGTGAGGCAGGTCCTAAGAATTCATGCAGTAAAATAAAACTATACTGAATAATTAGGATCAGAAAACAATGCAGTTAAAAGACGAAGAGCTGGGAAAAGTTACGATATCAGTGGATGTGGTATATGACACCATCTAGAGACCTACTGCTTGGTCGAGCCAAATTGGCTTTGAGTTTCCAAAGAGCCAAATCAAAAAGGGAAACATGATCAAGTACAAAGTTTAAAGTACAGAAAGAAAAAACCAATGGGCACAAAGAACTGTGCCTGTGGGACTTCGTATAGCACTGAGTTTTCAAGCCAAGGGAATATCAGGTCACAATAAGCTTTTTTTTTTTTTTTTTAATGGAGTAGTATTAAATCTAAAACATCAGAGTACATTTCATGTGGTAAGAATAAATGTTTTCTGTGAGATAAGCATTTCGATCGTTGACAGAGGATGAGTGTGTACGCTAGGTTGCAGTGTAATATATATTTCTCACTGGGAGACACGGTCATAAAAATCTGAAAAAGAGCTGGAGGAGACAGGAAGTGGACTTCACTTCCAGCCCGGCCCGTGTCTGCTCCTGCCTGCCCAGCTCCAGGTGGTAAGGAATGAACCACTCCGACTGCATCACATGGGGATCCCGACACGCCCTTTGCAGGTGCTTCCCCTCGGCCTTTGACTCCGTCCAATGGTCTTGCTTTGCATCCTCCAGGCCTTCCCCCCGGGGCGGTGCCTTTGGGCGAGTAGGATAGCTTGGCTCCCTCTCTCTCCTGCTGGCACCATCAACCTTCTGGCACCCATCTCTGAATCCCCCTGCCCTCTCGCTTCTGTGGAAGCCTTCCTCCCACAGGGGACGAGAGAAACAGAAGAGGCCCTTTTCCTACCAGCTCCAGACTGCGTCTTCTCCAGCTTCTCCACATTCCTTTTTAAAATGCGAACCAATTACTTACACACCCATGTTTGTACCAGCGCTATTCCCAAGGGCCAAAACGTAGAAGCAAGTGTCCGTCAACTGGTGGATGAATGGATGAGCGAAGTGCAGTCTGTCCGCACAAAGGAATGAAGTTCTGACCCACGCAACTGCATGGCTGACCCGTGAGGGCATTAGGTAAGTGAAAGAGGTCAGTCGCAAATACTCCATGATTCCACTTATGAGTTACCTAGAATAGGCAAAATCATAGATTCTTCGATTCAAAATCAAAGTAGAATAGAGGTTGGCAGGGGCAGGGGAAGGGTAATGGAGAATGACTGCTTGGTGGACACAGACTTTCTGTTTGGGATGATGAAAAAATTCTGGAAATAGGTGATGATGGTTGCACAGCAACGTGAATGCACTTGATGACACTGAATTTTATGCTTAAAATGGTTAAAATGGTAACCATTATGTTATAGGTATTTTGCCACCATAAAAAATGTGTGACCCGAGTTCCCGTCATGACTCAGCGGTAATGAACCTGATCAGTATCCATGAGGACAGAGGTTCAATCCCCGGCCTTGCTTAGTGGGTTAAGGATCCAGCGTTGCCCTGAACTGTGGTGTAGGTCACAGACACAGCTCGGATCCGGCGTTACTGTGGCTGTAGGACGGCGGCTACAGCTCCGATTTGACCCTAAGCCTAGGAACCTCCATATGCCACAGGTGTGGTCCTAAAAAGACAAAAAAAAAAAAAATGCACGACCTTAGACAAATCAGGAGAAAATCCAATGTGAGGGACACTCAACAAAATACTGATCAATACTCTTCAAAAGTGTCAAGGTCACAAAAGACAGGGAAAGACTGAGGAACGGGGAACAGATCACAGGAGATGAAGGAGAAGTAACAACTCAGTGCAAGGTGGGACACTGAATGGGATCTTGGAACCAAAAAAAAAAAAAAGGACATCAGTGGAAAACCGGTGAAATTAAATAAAATCTTCAGTAAGGTGAATTACACCAATGTTGATTTCCTGGTTCTGATGACCAGTACTACGATCATGTAAGATGTGAACATTAGGGAAAGTTGAGTGAGGAATATCCAGAAACTCTCTACACTACTTCCGCATCTTTTCCTTAGGTCTAAATGGTAACTGAAAGTTACAAAAAATTTTAAAAATCAATCCACCTTTCAAAAAACACACAGATGTACAGTCATTAATCCTCGCCCTGAAGGTGGTCAGCTCCTATGTGAAGACACTACCTCCGAAAAGAGCACTCCAGGGATGGAGATGGGACAGCGTTTGAAAGACTAAGCTGGGAGTTCCCATTATGGCTCAGCAGATTAAGAACCCAACTAGAATCCATGAGGATGCGGGTTCGATCCCTGGCCTTACTCGGTGGGTTAAGGATCCTGCACTGCCACAGCCTAGCCCAGGAACTTCCACATGCCGTGGATGCAGCCCCTGAAAAACAACTAAGCTGGGGCCAGCTGCACCGGAGTTGGTCAATTAATCTAATGGAAATGAGCAACAGCTCCCTGCTCTTTGGATGGGGTAAAAATATTGTGTTGGTATCTCAGCCTTAGCAAGAACCACGGAGAAGAATCCAGAAGACCAGCAGTGCATCCACTTCAGAGAAGGGGCCAAGGACTTCATCAGGGCCCATGACTGGCCATGAAGGGAGGGCCCTGTCCCCTCCCTGGGGGCTGGCTGAATCCCACCAGTGTAGTACCGTCACATCTGCCTTGAAGGCCTCTCACTTGGCCAGAGAGCTCAAGGCGAAGGACGAGGAAGAAGGGCACCCCATGCTTGCCGCCTACCAAGGGTCTGCATGAGTGGCCCAAACTGGTCTGAGACTTGCTCTCCCTGTGACATGCCTCCTTGACGAGCTGTGGGAAAGAATGGGCAGGGCTCCCAGCAACTGTTTTTCAAATTAATCTGACAGCTCTTCAAAGGCCAAACCAGTTCAAGTCCGTTCACAAGATTCTTTCTTAGGATTCCTGAGAACACGCTGGCCGCCCTGTTGAGCATGCGCTGGGCCGGGTCTCCACTCCCCAGAGTGGAGCCCTCCTCCTGGGAAGGGGTCCCAAGTGGGCTGCTGCTCTCTCCAGGGAGCATCATGTGGGCCCCGGGCAGAGCTCCCCTGGCCACCAAGTGTCCACGCTGAACACTTTGGGCTTGTGGGGGCTAGAGCACACCGGAGGCCCCAGATGTGACCCAGGTCTCCGAGTTGACACAACACTGAAATCAATCACAAAGCACGGGACAAAAAAGCCCAAGCTTTTATTTTCTTTGGGGCCAGATGTAATCAAGCTCATCTTCTATTTTCTTCCTCCCAAGGGGCGAACTCGTCTGTCATTTCCTGTCCTTGTCCCCCTGCTTCCTCATTCCTTGCCTGCCGGTCCGCCCAGCTGTTCCCAGTCATCCCGGCTCCCTGCTCTCTTTCAACACCACCCCAGACACCAGCAGCCCAGAGAGGGTGAGCGCCCCAGTTGGGATCATCAAAACTCCAGGCTGGGTCTACGAACCACCAAGGTATGTGACGAACTCCACAGCCCGCCAGGCTGAGACAGAGCTCCTTCTCAACTTCCTCAAACTCTGCAAAGATGGAAGCTATCTCCCTCACGGGCTGCCAGCAAAACAGCTGCCCCTTTGGCCCTATCTGACGTGAAGATCAAAAAAACAATGTCCCTGGTGTGGTAGGCAGAGCAGTGCCCCCACCCCACCCCTGTCCACCAGAGGCTCACATATGATTCCTGGCACCTGGGAATATCTGGCAACGGGACAGTAAAGATGCAGATGGAATTAAGGTTGCTAATCAGCTGATCTTAAAATAGAGATAAGCCCCGATTATCCAGGTGGACCTAATGTAATCCTGAGGCTCCTCAGAAGTCTAGATTGGGGGCAAAGCAGAGTTGCCATGTGGTGCAGCAGGTTAAGGATCCGGCGTTGTCACTGCAACAGCTTGGGTCATGGCTATGGCGTGGGTTTGATCCCTGGCCTGGGAACTTCCACGTGCCGCCACGGGCACAGCCAAAAAAAAAAAAAAACTGGGGGCAAAGAGAAGGTCAGATGCAATGAGAGAAGGAGAGGACCCACTGTTGCTGGCTTTGAAGATATTCTCTGTCTGTCTTGGCCACAGCCAAGGATGATGAGCAGCCTCTAGATGCTGGAAAAGGCCCCAAAAATGGAATTTTCCCCAGAGTTTCCAGAAATGAATGCAGCCCTACCAACACACTGATTTTAGGCCGGTGAGAGCCACATCAGACTTTTGACCTACAGAACAGTAAGACAATAAATTCAGGTTGTTTTAAGTCATTAATTTTATGGAAATTTATTATGGCAGCAATAAGAAGTGCTACAACTTGCCATAGTATGGCAGGATCAAATGCTGTAACAGCAGCTACTTTCAGACCTAATGAATAAGTGATTCTTATCTAAGTAAAACCATCTCTGCAAAGTCCACGGCACTTTCAAGTTGCCTCTCCCGAAGGCCTGGCTCCAGGCCACTGGCTGCCACTGGCCTCCATTCTCTTAGGCCTCCCCTTCAAAGAGACCAGTGCCTGGGGACAGCAAACACACATAGTTTTGTGTCACAGGGCAATTCGAAATAGAACGGTTCGCCTGTGCCATTTTTATGAGGTATCTGCTTGACACAGATCTTTAAAAAGAAAACCCACTCAGAGCTATTTCTGTAACTGAAGGTGGGCAAGAATGGGGATAGTAAAATGAGATGATTACTTATGAAATGAGCAGTGGAAGCTAAGCCTATTCTTGCCTATCAGTGGATGCATCAATCTGCAACTAAGTATGGTGATGACAATTTCCATTTGAGACCACCACCCCAAAGCCACAGTGTATGGGTCTGAGTCCGCGCAGTGTGGTACTCCAATGGCCTCAAAACTGGTGCATTCCCATTTGTTCTGGTTTTTTATTGGACCAGTGCTATAAACTCCCAGAGAGCCAAAATTCAGCCTTTTCGCTATATTTTTCTTGGGGCAAGTACCTCGGATGCAAGCAGCATTCTCCCGAAGAGCTGGTGGGGATGAGGAAGAGGAGCCGCGTGGCGTTCGGCCTCCATATTTCAATGGATTTGGATTCTCTGTCCAGCTTGCTGGGAGTGCGAGTTTAAACTCTAACAGCATCCAACTGACAGTGGTCTTGCTCAGTGATTCCTCTTCCCCAGGCTTGAAAATACTTAGGGTTGGGAGTTCTCGTCGTGGCGCAGTGGTTAACGAATCCGACTAGGAACCATGAGGTTGCGGGTTCAATCCCTGGCCTTGCTCACTGGGTTAAGGATCTGGCATTGCCCTGCGCTGTGGTGTAGGTCGCAGACGCGGCTCGGATCCTGCGTTGCTGTGACTATGGCGTAGGCTGGTGGCTACGGCTCCGATTGGACCCCTAGCCTGGGAACCTCCATATGCCGCGGGAGCGGCCCAAGAAATAGCTAAAAAGACAAAAAATAAAATAAAATAAATGAAAATACTTAGGGCTAACAAAGACTGGCCTAAAAATAAAGAGCCATGGTTTCCAATGCCAGAATTGTGAGGCCATTTAAGCTCTATTTTTAGCAAGTCTCGATTACCTGTGAGGCAGCATATGGCTCCGGTAATTCTCCAAAGCATGAAAGCATTAAAAGATCGGCGTGCCTGTGGAAAGTGGGCTGAGCCCCAAATGAGCGTCCCCATGCAGACAAAAGCAGCCAGCCAGCGGTCCGGTGGACCCCAGCGGCTTCCACAGGGACCAGCCATCACACTGCCCTCTCCGCACCATTAGCAATGCTTCAGAGAGTCAGTCGAATGACAGACGAGTTTCCACTCCCAATTTATGAGAGACCTTATGTTTCTGACAAGAGGGCATTTTCTAAGCAATTACAGGGAGGGAGAAAAGGATCCCGAAGTGAAAGGCCAGGGAGCAGGGTCAGGCTACGGATAAAGGCCAGCAAGAGGAAAAGAGCAGCAAAACATCACCTGGCTCGGGGCCGCACAGGGGACCGATGATGATGACGACGACGACACTTCCCTAAAACGCAGGACGAGAACCCTGCAAAAACGAGCCCGCTGGCTCCCGTATTGCACATCTCCTTTGCACAGCTCAGCGCACACGCACGCACGCGCTTCATCGTGTCCCAGGGAGGAAGTGTGGCAAGCCCGAACGCTGGCCACAACTGAGAAAGATCAAGTAGATGTCTTCTGGGCTGGACGTGGGGCAAGGAACCTTGGAGGATCAGTAAAACCAGCCAGGCTGCCAGCAGCCCTAACGACACAGTGCACCCCGTCCCTGGAGCCGAGCCCTGGTCTTCTCTTGACAAGTTCAGCGCCACAGAAACACCTGTTACTGGCTAAGCAAGAGCCGCAGGAAGATGCCTGTGTGGTCTGGGTCCAACTGCTGTCGCGCTGGCACAATTCTACGGAGACGGTGTCATGGATCATTTTGCTCCATTTCTTTAGGTCTTTCAAAAGAGAACAACTTTCGCACATGTGAATACACCTCACAAAAGGACAGGCCGACAACCAGGAAGACTTTGAGCCACGCTGACTCTCTCTCTGGCTCCTGACCATGTGTGATGCACACAGGAGATGTGAATAAGCGATACCATTAAAGATCAATTTCCGGCCCGGTTTGGGGAAATGAGACTCTGGCTTGAGAGTCATACATCATCCGTTGTTTATACTCATTCAGCAAATATTTTGCTTTTGCTGCTCTTTCTGGCTGAAACACCAGGCCAGGTGCATGGATGCCAGCGTGGAGGAGGCGGCCGCCGTCTCTGCTTTGGCGCCAAAGGAACTACAGTCTATGGAGCATGATGTGTGGGCTCCTTGTGGTCCCTGGTAGGGCTTCCTGAGCCAGCATGTGCCCTGTGCCCTCTCCTCAAGCAGTGACCCTTCTCCTGTGCCTCCGGAAGCATTCACATCCGAGTTGGGGGAGGGGAGCAGAGGGAAGAGGGGGTGACGTGTGGCTACAACAAATCGGATTTCCTTGTGTTTTCCAGCAGATGAAGTAAAGTGGGGGATAAATAAGGCACCTCAGGATCTCCCCTCAAAAATAAATAACTCAATCCCCAGTCGGCAGTTTCTTCGCATTCATAACTCCGAACCCAGGCAAGTGAACTTGTGTCTGTAGTCTGCATGAATTATTCTAAGCAAGCGCTCTCTTCCCTTCCTCCTCCTAAGCAGGAACTTGTCAGGCCAGCCTGGGAGCCAAGATTTCCCAAGACAGGGCTAGGAGAGTATGGACGGAAGGAAGGGATCAGGCGAAGACCTAGCAGAGCCCAAGGAGGGCAGGAAGGCGATAGGAAGGCACCCAGGATGGTGCTGCTGGGGCCAGCGAAGGACGAAAGCTTTCCCTAACTTATACACCAAAACCGGTGCATAGACATTTGACACATTATCGACTTAGCCCCCACATTATCAGAAGGAAGCAATCGATGGCAGAAGAAAAAACAAAGAAGATTCCTAAAGCAAGCAGCCAGGTTGGGAGGGGGAAAGCTGGGCTAACAGAGAAATCCAACGGGGCCCTGCCCCTCCCCCTGCACAGCCACCTCCACCCCCCACTTCCACCCCCACCTCCTCAAGGAGTGTGGAAACCTGGCCCTGGTTTTTAACTTCTCTAGATCCCATCCCTAAAAGCCATCACTAAATGGATTGATTCCGAAAGCTCCAGTCATGCTGTGCCTTTAAATATCTTCTTCTCCCACGGAAGGTCCACCACCTGGGTGCTCTTGACAGGACAATCTATTTCAAAATTGCTCCTCCCAAGGCACATCCAGCCAAGAGCCAACACACATGTGTCAGCAGCCAATGTCAACGATGACGCTGGTCTAAAGAAAGTACAGCAGTCACTGGTGGTGTCTGATGCTCAAATTAAATCTCAGGTGAGTAGGAAGAGCCTGGGGCATTGGGAATTATTGGTATTTCTCACTCATGGGCCAGGCAGACCCATGGTGGACCCAAGGTTATCAGATGGCAACCAACCTATCGACCCTGCTGGATGTGCCTGGGACATTCAAAGGAGAGTAACCTGGATCCATCACTGAGGAGCAGTTCTTCTGACCTGCAAATTTGTAGCAACTCTCTCCATAACAATGATTCGGCCCCACCGAGTAGAGCACAATCTGGTTGTAAGTTTAGGAGAGAATTCAAAGTCTTGAGGCAAGGGGTGTTGGAAAGCCCAATGAGTGGTCTCTGCGCCAGAGGCCAGGCATCCAAGAGGGTAAGGAGACCCAGAAACAATGGCACGAGCCTGGTTATCTTGAGCAATGGGCTGTCAATTCCAGCTCATGTCTGGGAGGCAATCAGGGCATGGTAGGGGACATGGTATACTGAACCCACAAGTGGGCCCATATGAACAGAGCTGCCATGACTGCAACCAAGCAGGAATGGCAGCCCAAGGTTTCCAGAAGACCCGGCATTTCTGAGCAGCCAGGAAATCTCAAATGTTACATGAAATCTCAATTGGATTCTTAGACATGAGCGAGTCCAGATTTGTAAAACACCTCGGGCCCCTGTGAGACAGCTGGTGTGGCTCTCACGGCTCCTAACAATGCTAAGATTATTTTCTACACTGAACTTCCAGAGCATCCCCCACAGCAAAGACCCCTCCCACAACCTTATTACTCATAAGCCCGGTGTTCTCAGCCCCCGCTCACCGTCCACACGACGGAGTCCAGCGCTCCATTTTAAGATGCTCTGAATTCATAGGAGAGACAAGTACTGATTTGTTTTTATGTTATTTCTACATTCTGACAGAAGAAAAAAATTATCATTTCGGATGATTCAAACTGGGTTATTTTCTAAAACTTCCAGGTATCTCTCAACACTGATGTAAACATCTGCAGTCTTCCACCAAAGACAGCAACTCAGGTACCAGCCATAGAGCCCACCGTAATCCTCAAGGTCCCCCCTCTCTCCATGCTGTCTTAGTCATCGTAGGGTGCTAGGACAAGAATACCAGCTGGATGACTCAAACACACACTTATTCCTTACAGTTCTGGAGGATTACAGTTCAAGGTCAGGGCGCCAGCATGGCCAGGTTCTGGCGAGAACCTTCTTCCTGGTTTCCTCATAGGATGGGGTGAGATGGCGGAGGGCGATAGAGATGGAGAAAGCAACTCTCTCCTGTCTCTTCATACAAGGGCACTAATCCCATCGTGAGGGGGTCCACCCTCATGACAATAACCCTCCGAAGGCCCCACCTCCACATACCATCCCCCCCCCCTGCCAAATGTATCCTCATGCTCATTCCCAGGACTGTGAATTGAACAGTTACGAACCTGGTCAAAGGGACTAGTAGATGCAATTAAGATGGGGATCTTGAGATGAGGAGATTATCCTGGATTATCTGAGCAAGCCCAGGATAATCACAGCAAGGGTCTTTAAAAGACGAAGAGGGAGGCTGAGGAGCCAGAAAAGGAGCTGTGATGACAGAAGCAGAGGACACCGAATGATGGGCGGAATGGGAGCAGCAGCCATGTTTTTACACTCTGGGGATTAGGGTTTCAACATATGAATTTTGGAAGAACAAAAACATTCAGTTCATAGCGCCTGCCAAAAACATCTGTGAGTGTATGTGTGTGTGTCTCCCCTCCCTGCCACCCCCCCCCACACACACACCAGATGAACACGCAAGGTAGAGGGCAAAAAGGTACTGGAAAGGTATCGATCAGTGCACAGACTATGAGCACAAAATATATGATGAAGGAGTCTTCACACCTGAGAGGGCTCTGCCAGTGTGCCAGTGTGCCCTCTTGCTGTTGTTGTGTACCTGTGACTCACCTGAGCCTCTGTTACAGGCCAATAAATACACTCACCATGTATTTAACCCTAGCGATGCTAGTGGCCCTGTTTGCTTCCCTGAGGAAACTACCAGCAGAAGAGCCCCTGGAAACGGACCTCAGGGAAAGAATGCGGCAAACAGAAGAGGGACAGAGGGCATGGTCACTCACGAGAAAGGAGGCAGACCTCACATCAGTTTGCTGTTGTGATTCTTTAGACATATGAATCCTAAGAACCACAGAGTATGACAAAACAGAGTCCCATCTTCAGCAAGTTCTCCAGCTCGGACAATTTAATACTTTAAAAATATATCCACAGCCTCGAGATTGGCAAAAACGCAGTCACATCCCGGTATCCCCTTCCTCCTTTCAGAAGTGGCGTGGACGCCTCCCTGCCTCCATGGTGGACCTAATAACCGTGCCCCCCAAATACGTCCTCAGGCTCATTCCCAGGACTATGAATACGTTACCGAACCCGGCCAAAGGGGCCACGCAGATGTGATTAAGTTGGGGATTTGGAGAAGATCTTGAGATTATCCTGGATTATCTGGGCAAGCCCAGGATAATCAAGAGGGAGGCTGGAGGAGCCAGAAAAGGAGAAGTGATGGCAGAAGCAGAGGACACCGAATATTGGGCGGAATGGGAGTGGCAGCAATGTTTACACTCTGGGAACACACAGTGTGAAAACCAATTAGGCAATTGGTCGCTCCCGAAGCTCGCACACTCTCTCCTTCAATGAACACGGCATTCTCTCCTTCGGTCGGCAGTTGGTTCACTCGCTCCTTTGTTGGCCACATGCTGACACAACCACTTTGGAAAGCCAGCAACTTGAAATCCAGCAAAATCACTCTTTGTTACACAGCTTTGAAAAACATATTTCACACGGGCACCTAGAGACATTTATCAGGATGGTGATGGGACAGCCATTCATAATTGTGAAAGCTGGAGGCAATGCAGAAGCCCATCACCAGGAGAGAGGAAAACGTCACAGGGCACATTCAAACGATGGAGAGCAGAGAGGAAAAAGCAACGCACCACGAAACGAGAGACGGCAAGCAAGTCACAAGTCTCTGCGCGGTTTGGATGCTGGTTATAGAAAACTAAAACCAAGCAGAACCAGACAATATGTTTTTAGGAGATACATATGGAAATGATCAAACTATTTCTTAAAAAAGAAGGGGAAGATGGTTTTTTAAGACGCATGATTCTTGTCTGCTGTAAAGAAGGGCGAGAGGATGGAGCCGAAGCGCACGTCAAGGGGATGGGTTCCCCAGCACGTGTTTTATACCGATGCTGGACACTGTCCACACGACATATGGTCTGTGTGTGTCCAGTATCCTATCAGCTTTCAGAACCCTGTGAGACGGTCTCCGAGAGCACTGTATGAAGGAAGGATTCTCGCAGTGGTTCCAAGAGAGAAAAGAGATGGCAGAACCAAGTGAACTCAAAATGCTGGGCGCCACATCAAGCAGTGTGTGCGCCCTGTTGCCTCACCAGCAACAACAGCATCTCCGAAACGTGTCATTGTGTCTCCCGTTAGTGTTGGTTTGAGCCTCACTGGGTTAATTTAACCTTAATTTGTGAATCTGCTGCAGGTTTACACTTACAAATGAGCTAAAAGAAAAAGAAGCACAGATCTAGTTAAGTGCCTTTATTTTCGGGCAGTATTATTATTAAAAAGTTGAAGGCAATTAAAAAGGAATGAAATTCTGACACCTGCTACAACATGAATGAATCTTGAAGACATTACACTAGTGAAATAAGCCAGACACAAAAGGATGAATGCTGCATGGTTCCACTTGAAAAGAGTAACTGAACTCAGAGAGACAGAAGGGAGAACGGTCACTGCCAGGGCTGGGGGTAGATGCAGAGGGGGAGTTACTGTTTAAGGGGCATGGGTTTCTGTTTGGCAAAATGGAAAGAGTTCTGCGGATGGACGGGGGTGATGGTGGTACAACAATGTTAACGTACTTTATGCCCCTGAACTGCTTACTTATAAACGGCTGAAACGGCAAATTTTCTGTTACGTATATGTTTCCACAATTAAAAAAACAAAAACAAAAACAGTTAAATGGTAAATTTTGTGTCGCAGATATTTTACCCCAATAAGATAAAGAAATAAATATAAGCTAATAAACATTGTGTAAAGTTCAGGGCAAAATAGGGATTCTTGGTAAATACTTCCCTTGTGGAGGGAACTGCAGCATTACTCATTTGTGAAACCCTCAGAGACTAAACACCATTATCCCAGAAAGCAGTCTTCCAGCTTAATGTGTGTTCCTCAAGTTGACAACTTCCCTTCTTTGGGGATAAACAAAACCTCTTCAAACACCCTTTGCTTTAAGTGCTCAGTTCACTGTGGGGTTCATGAAATGATCACATCCTCCTCTTCCCCCAATTAGGGAAACGAAAGTTAAGGAAAATGTGTCACTGAGGGGAACTTGAGATGTCTTTGAGTCCCTCTGGTTATCAGATCTCACACCTAAGAGGTACTCAATAGAGGCTTGTAGAAGTGAATTCCAATACACGGCAGAACCGAATCAGCTGTCTTGTTTGTCCTACCGATGCACACCGGGTCTGTTCCGAATGGGAAAATGAAACAAAGAGGAAAAGTAAATGGTACCTGTTGGTTACTGATGCTTCCCATTTCATACTATCATGAAATCGAGAGCTTTCAGGGACACTTGGCCTTGAGAGGGCATCAAAAACATTCAGCTCCTTTCTGGCCAGGTACATGAGTTGACATTTGGCAGGCATTTGGTGGCCGTACACAGTAACAAAACTGATGCGTCTAGAAGGCAGGCTTTGAGAGGGTTCTCCCAACCTGGATCCTGGAGTCCTAGCCACCCTATCTCTTGCCCTTTGAGGCTAAAAGCCAATGATTTTTTCAGGGGAGTGTATGACAATGACACAAAGGTAAACTAGGAAATCACAGGTGGATTGTTCCAGCCACGCCCGCTCCCTCGTCAGCACGGGACCTGGACCCGTAACCCAGCCAAATGCCAAATCCCACAGAGGACACAGGGCCTTCAGGACACAGCTCTCCCCATGCTTCTGAGAAACAGAGTTCCTTTAAATCCCAGTCAGGGCATGAAGTGAGAGGAGGGAGGGAAGGCAGAAAGAAGGAGAAGAGAAAGAACCAAATCCCCGGGGCTTACCTTTCACCATGTACCCCCTACTCTCGTGCCTGAGCGCTGACCCAGGATTAAGCATCTCAAGATGGCGCGATGAAACAGGTGCACACTGTGGAAGATGGAAGGCCCCCACAGTCTCCTGCACAGATGTCCCCTCCCTCCCCTCTCTCCCTGTCTTTGTCTCTCTGTCTCTCTCACCACACACACACACACACACAGTACAGCACATACAGCACAGGAGGGATGATAAGCCATGGGAGCAGAACTGAAATCAAACACAGGGATGGCAAGTACCTGCTGAGCCATGTGTAGGGACTCTCATGAACTTAGCACCATTATCATCAGCATGGGCCACTCCAGTCATTTGGGGGCCAAGGAAACAAAGGATGGATGTGGACTGTCACCCTGCCACAACCCGATTTCCTTAAAGGATGAACAGAAAAACTGCGTCCATCCCATCCTTATTTATAATAGCAAGATTACGGAAGCTACCAAAATGCTCAAATGGTAGGGAAATGGTTATGTAAGTTAAGATTCCGGAATCTGGAGTTCCCATTGTGGCACAGTGCTAACAAGCCCGATGACGATCCATGAGGAAGGGGGTTCCATCCCTGGCCTCGCTCAGTGGGTTAAGGATCCTGTGTGGCTGCAGCCGCAGGCCGGCCACTGCAGCTCCAATTCGACCCCTAGCCTGGGAACATCCATGTGCCACAGGGGCAGCCCTAAAAAAAAAAAGAAATTCTCTGGCTTCCTATTTTCTCAACTCTGTAATGGAGTCACTATGTATATTATATAACGAATGGTTCAGGGTTAGGGCATATGGGAACTAGGAAAAGGCACACCCATGCTAGACTGCGGCCCGCCCCTCGGGCAGGGATAGAGCCTTCCACGCCATCTCCAAGCAGAGGGGGTCCGGAGCTGGGGCAGGCTCCCATCCTGGTCCCCCCCCCACCCTGGGGCAGCCTCGCCAAGGAGGTGGTGCTGGCCCGGCGGGGAAGATGTTGAGGCAGGGGCGGTCCTGCGAGGGAAGGGCTTAGAGGGCGAAAGGGCAGTGGTGTGAGAAAGGGGGGGGCTCAGGAAGAAAGCGAGTTGAGGGGGAGAGCGTGAGAGACCACTGGTCAAAGGGGGCGAGAGACCACGCAGGTCGGGGTGGGGGTCCAGGGGAGAGAGCTAGCGAGGGGCAAGGAGAGAGAGGGCTGAGGCAGAGAGGGGGAGGGAGGGAACAGAGGGGGAGGGTGGGAAGAGAGGGAGGAGGAAGAGGAGGGGCTGAGCAAGGAGGGGGAGGGGAGGGGGACAGACACAGGGACAGGAGGGGGGCTGAGGAAGAGAGAAGGAAGGGGGAGGAGGGGCCAAAAGGGGGCCGAAGGGCGAGGGGAGAGGAAGGCCAGGACGGGGGGCGGGGGGGGGGTGTCAGGAAGGGGCGGGCGGCCAGTGAGGGGAGAGAGGCATGGGGAGCTCAAGAGCAGGGGTGCAGGGAAGGGGAGGTGTGGGGACAGAGGGCGGGAGGCGAGAGAAGAAGAAAAGAGAAGGGCGAGGAGGAGAGGTGCTGGGTGCCCGAGGGGAGAGAGGCAGGCGGGACTGGGGAGCCACAGCCACCCCCCAGCCCTCGGCCCAGCGCTTAACCAGCCAGGCCAGGCGGTGGCTGGTTTTCACAACGTCTTCATCTCTTCCTCCATTAAAAAGCCACAGGTTCCCTAAAAGGGCCAGACAATGTCACAACTGTACCCTGCCACCATCACCCCGCCCAACGTGCTATCATCAACCCACCCAAGAGCCCCTAAAGTCACATCCATACTTCTTTTTCTTCTTTTCTTTTTGTCTTTTTTCGGGCCGCACCCGGGGCATATGGAGGTTCCAGGCTAGGGGTCAAATCGGAGCTGTAGCCACCGGCCTAGGCCACAGCCACAGCAACACAGGATCCGAGCCGCGTCTGCGACCTACACCACAGTTCACGGCAATGCAGGATCCCTAACCCACGGAGCGAGGCCAGGGATCGAACCTGCAACCTCATGGTTCCTAGTCTGATTCGTTTCCGCTGTACCACGGCGGGAACTCCGACATCCACACTTTTTAAGGTCTGCCCACTCACAAGGAGAAACTGGGAAGCCCAGTGGTGCCAGGAGCCCTCCTCCAGGGCGATTCCAAGGGTGGCTGGCCATCCTCGAAGGCCCCAGCACCACCTCACACCAATCGTCCACTTGTCAAGAGAAAGCCGGGAAACGTAGGCACGGGCACAGTCAGGCATTCTGGCTGCCGGCTTTCAGGCAAGCCTCCTTTACAGCACCTGTCCCCAGAGTGGCCCCCAGGTGCCCCCATCCCCCCGCGGGGGGGGCTACCCTCTGGTCATGACCATTCCAGCACCTAGCAGATGGCACCAAGCAGGTCCTCCTTAAACAGTTACACGGGACTGGAACCGAGTCCTATGGGCACAGAGCAGCCACTTGGGTATCTCCAGGGGGTGCGACACTGACGCCATTGGGCTCAGGGTCACCCTAGTAGGAATCTGGAACTGGGATCGAATCAAGCCACTCTCAACAGCTGGCTGGAACTGTGGCCTGTGCCCATGCACAGAGAGAAGGAAGGGGACAGGGGCATGGAGGAGAGATGGCAGAGGGCACCCCTGGCTCTGGGACCCCCTGGGGCCCCTGGGCTGCATGAAAGGGTCCTGTGATGTGGAAATAAACCCCCTTTCCAGGTCACCGGGCTCTGCCTGGCTTCCTCACGTGAAGAAGTCCTTACCACACACACGGCATCAAAGTGGGAAGACACCTCCGACCTCAGTTCAGGGGCAAGGTCTAGATCGTGTCAGATCCAGGATCAAGTTCCTACCAGGTAAGAACCCAGATCAGGGGAGACTCAGGAGTGCAGGGCAGAATGGCCGGGAGAACGCTTCCCTAACACACCTGCCCGCCCCCCCCCCCCCCCCCCGCCAATCAAAATCGGATGGGAAGGACCCAGGCACAGAGTCTCGACACACATACCTGGGGGGAAAATAACCAGCTAGGCAATCCTCCCATCAGCAATTCGGCATGAGGTAAAATGGAGACGGGGAGTTCCCGTAGAGGCTCAGTGATTAATGAACTCAACTAATATCCATGAGGACGCAGGTTCGATCCCTGGCCTCGCTCAGTGGGTTAAGGATCCGGGGTTGCTTCAGTGGTAGTGTGGGTTGGAGCTGTGACTCTGATTCCATCCCTGGCCCAGGGAACTTCTATACGCTGTGGGTGGAGGCAAAAAAGAAAAAAAAAAGAACTTAAACATTTCTCAGGCAGGCAGCTGCGTTTCTCTCTGGTTACTGAAGCTCAGACTGGACCCCTAGCCTGGAAACCTCCATATGCCGCGGGTGCAGCCCTAAAAAGACAAGAACACAAATAATAAAATAAAATAAAATAAAATATAAGGGGGGGAATAACAGAAGTTCCTGGCTGCTGGTATATGCACAAGTCTCCCTGGAAGAAGCCACCAGAAATAGCACTGGATGGCTGGAGGACTGGGTTGGGGAAGAAACTTTTTACTATAGGCACTCTTCACTTTTGCAATTTTGAGTCATGTGAATGTATAACCTATTCTAAAAACTAACTTTAAGAAAGAATTTAAGGCACTCCCGCTATGGCGCAGCAGGTTAAGGATAAGGCAGTGTCTCTGAGGTAGTGCAGATTCGATCCCTGGGCCCAGCGCAGTGGGTTAAGGATCCGGGGTTGCTTCAGTGGTAGTGTGGGTTGGAGCTGTGACTCTGATTCCATCCCCGGCCCAGGGAACTTCTATACGCTGTGGGTGGAGGCAAAAAAGAAAAAAAAAAGAACTTAAACATTTCTCAGGCAGGCAGCTGCAGCGTTTATGCCCAACAAACATGAACGGTGCAAACTGCAGCCCCTTTCAAATTTGTTCCTCCATTGGTGACACCCCTACCCACCCTCGTTCTTCCCTCTCAACACCCCTCAAAGCTAATTACCTTCTTTTCTTTCCTGATGAAGGCAGCAATTAAGCTAAAAAATCACCGTCAATTAAACACTTTGCCCAACCTGCCTTATGCATCGCCAATGAGCTAATTGACAGACTGTATTTGGGTTGGCACCTCTGTTCTCCATCTAATATTTTACTGAGAACAAAGGGGCGGTGAGAAATCACTGGCTAAGTGGTAAAAACTATCCTCTTTTGTTCAAGTTGTCAAGAGGTTTTTTTTTCTTTTTTTTTTTTGTATTTTTTAATGATCAAAATAGGAGAAAGGCAAAGGCCGCTTATGAAGCCATTCGTGTCAAGTGAATTCCAGCCAGCTAGCACACAAACTACTCAAGCAGAAGCTAGCCAAAAGAAGCATCCAGAAGGGTCCGGTGCAGACGACGAAGCTCCAGGGAGAAGCTGGCTGCTGGGCGGAGAGAGCGAAGCCAGGGCGGCCCTTCCCAGCTCTCATCCAAAACAAGGTTCAAGCATCTCCTTCTAGCCCCAGGCACGCAAATGAGAACTAGCTGGGATAATTAGAGAGGACACCAAGCTAATTAAAGACTTTGCACATGGGGAATGGGTGTGAGGGATAAAACTGGCACAGTCCCAGAGGACCAGACCTAGAACTGTGCCCCGAGTCTCCCAAGTCGAGAAGAGTCCAGAAGCATCTGGCAAAAACACAAGGGCTGATGTGTGAGTACAACTGGCAAGAGGTTGAAGTTGAAAGAGCCAGTATTTTCAACCAACTATACATGCTGTACTTGGGTGCTTAAGGACTTAAATTTGTTATGCAAAATGAGTAATTAATGAGCACTGAAATATTTATAGTATTTAATCCAAGACACTGAGGAAGAAACAGCAGCATGAACGGAACAGCACTTCATCTTGCCGCCTGGTCCCCATCACCTGGGGACAGACCCGCCTCCTGCAAGGGTCCCACCCCTGCAAGGAAATAAGCTACGGCCTTTCCTAGGCTTTTCTTGCCAACCAAACACTGTTCAGAGACGACACATAGCCCAGGAGTTTTTTGTTAACAGTGTTTTCCCCTCCTGAGCCTAACAATAAGCGTAGTTTATCAGGGAGGTCAGATCCATGGGCTCCAATTTGCTTTGCTGACATGGCCCCTCATGGAAACTCTAGAACTGCCTGTAAGGTATTCACCCATGCAATAACGATCAAGGTGAACACCAAGCAGTCCGAATCAGCCCGTCGCTGGTGTACCTGTGCCAGCTCAAGGCACCGAAGCAAAGAAACGGGGAACTCTATCGACCCTCCACGTGTGATTCGGGAGAGGAGTTGGGCGCTGCAGTGTTCTCTCCCCCGACTGAAATCCTCTTAATAGACCCCAGTAATTGCCAAGCGAGTTGCCCAAGCTCCTGACTCACAAGTGCCTCAGGATGTAAAAAGCAAGTCAAATTTCCACACAGGATGAGAGGGGTGCAAGCAAGGGAGCCGCCTGGAGGGACAGAGCCCAAGGGAAGTAGCCCCCAGAGGCAAAAGAGGTGAAAATCATGTAAAAAAAAAAAACATATCTTTTCCTATATTCCTTTGGGATCATAACTTGCATCCTTGGGCTTCTACCAAGTGTCCCCCCAAATGACGGAGTGACCCAGGAATCCCTCCAGGGGACACAGATCCTCACCTTCCAATTAGAAACTTACAGGGAGCGGGGATGAAAGAGTTTTCCAGAGACAGCCGCCCGGGTTGCATGACACTGTGAACCTAATGCCACTAAGCTGTGCACTTAAAAAAATGGTTAAAATAGGGAGTTCCCTGATAGCCTAGTGGTTAGGGTTCGGCGCTTTCACTGCTCTGTCCCGGGTTTGATCCCTCATCTGGGAACTGAGATCCCACGTCAAGTCACTGCACGCCGAGGCCAAAACCACCAAAAAGAGGTTAAAACGGCAAATTTTGTTAGTCTATTTTACCTTAATTTTAAAAATGAAGAATGTAATAAATAAAAAACAATGAACTGCACGCTTTAGATGGGTGAATTATATGATATGTGTGTTACAGCTCAATAAAGTCGTTCAGAAAAAACTTATCAGGGAAACAGGCTGTAGAAAGCGCCTTACGGGGGCCTAATATTTATTGACCATCAAGACAGGTGGCTGGTTTGCTCCTATCGAAAGGCAGCTGGGTTCTGCGGCAGCAGGAACATGTCACTTCGTCATCTGATGGTGCGGGTCGTGGCCGCCAAGGGCCTGACCAGCTCTTCAGTCCCAGGGACCGATGTGTGGGTGGCAGAAGGAGGCATCATCTGTCACCCGGCATATGAGCACATCCCACTGGGAAGGCACGACGTCAGGGGAGTCGCACGCGGGAGAAGTTTAACAACTGCCTGAGCCAGGTAGTGACAGCAGAGGGACAAGAGCTGGGTTAAGACACTCTACTCAAAGGACAAAATGGTGAAGAAGTGCCCAGGAGTCCTGCTCTCCGGCCACTTCTTGGTTCATTCAGAAAACAAAGGCGATGGCTACGAAGGAAAACCTTCTGTTCCAGAGCGACTGAGGACGAAGGAAGGAAACGGCGCTTCGACCATCTGTGTAACGCAGGCTTCCCCACACTCGGGGCTGGAGAACAGGGCTGGGGGGGCCGCCTGTGCACTGCAGGGTGCGGAGCCGCAGCTCTGGCCTCTGCCCAGCAGGTGTCAGTAGGCTGCCCTTCCCCCACCAGCTGCCACCTCCAGACACTGACACATGTCTCCCTGGGGGGCAGAACTGCCCCTGATGGAGAACCACTGCCAGAGAGAATGTGCTATCTTGAACCTGTGGCTCTTTGCTGAAGCCATGCGACACATGTGGCATTACCCTTCTCAGCCACTGCAGTGCAGGCCACCGTGAACTGTCAGCAAACAGACCTTGTCAGCACGCTCTGCCTGGGGGATTTTACAGAACTGCACACACACCCGTGGCAGCCAACAGCCTCAGAGATTTTCAAGGAGTAACTGTACTTGGGTGAAAGGGTTATTCATTCATTAACATATGGCACTTACCAGATGCCAGGCAATGAGCCAGGGCAATGTAGTTGGGGACGCCCAGTCAAGAGATGACCAGACCCAACACGAGCTGAAGTGTTGTACAGCAACCTTTGGAGCAGGCCCCAAAAGATGAATAAGAGGTGTGGCTGTATGAATTAGGCCCCCCCCCAAGCTGACCACATCCTCATCCCCACGACCTGTGAATGTGCTACCTTCCATGGCAAAAGGCACTTGGCAGATGTGACTAAGGATCCCAAGATGGGGAGGGTATCCCGACTTATTCAGGTGGGCCCAGTCCTTATAACATGAAGGCAGGAGGGTCAGAGTAAGAGAGAGGGAAACGTGAGGACAAACCCCACGGTTAGACTGATGTGGCCACAAGCCAAGGAACGCAGGCTGCCTTTAAAAGCTGGAAAAGCCAAGGAAATGGATTCTGCTCTGGAGCCTCCAGAAGGAAACACATCCCTTCCAACACTTTGCTATCAGCCTAGGAAAAGCCTTTTCCGATCTCTGACCCCAGAAGTGGAAGATTACAAAGTTATGTTGTTTTAAGCCACTGAGTTGGCAGTCATTTGTTATAGCAGCAGGAGGAAGCTAATACAGGGAGACTATCCGGCAGAGGAGAGTGAAATCCATCCCCCGTCAAGAGAACGACATGCGAAAGGCTCTGAGACCTGGGCGAGCATGGAACAGACACAGGCAGGGGCGACTGCCCAGCTTCAGGAAGCCTCTGCCTAGGCCTTCAGGAAGGAAGGCATCCGCGGGAGGGTCAGGACATGGGGTCAAGTCCACAAACATGTGGGGCTTGACTGCCCTTTGGAAGGGGCTGAGAGAGGGCAGGGAGAAAGAGACAAGGGTGAGGCAGTGAGCAGAACACCTATGCAAGTGACAGGAAAGGGGGGCATCTCCGCAAAGAAATGCGAAATAAACGAGCCAGGACAGGCGTCAGGGAGGAGGAACGCTGGGCTCTGCAGGTTAGGAATCATAATGAACGCAACCAATCTGAACTTTAGGCTTACAATGAGCCAGGCACAAGGCTCCAATGACCTAACAAGGCAGCTCCTGCCCGCCCTAACCGTGGAAGAGGAAGAAGGGTCACTGCCCGAATGATCAGTCGCAGAGCGATCAGGAGGAGGAAGGGGGCCATGAGCAAGGAAAGTGGGCGGGCCCTAGAAGGGGGAAAACAACAGAAAAGGGATTCTCCCCTAGGCCTCCAGAAGGAAGGCAGTCCTGCCAACACCCTGGTCTCAGCCCAGTGAGACCTGGGTTAGACTGCTGACCTCTGGAACTTGAAGACAATAAACCAGTGACGTTTGAGGCACCAAGTGCGTGGTCCTTTGTTACAGCAGCAACTGGAAACCAATACAGGCACCAGGTATAGAAATCACACACATCAAAACCCTAATAATGCTAACAATCTACTTTTAATATCCCTTCGAAAGAGAATGTGGCGGGGGGAAGGATCATGGTGAAGAAAGACTTGTGCAATCCTCCGGTAAAAGCCCAAGTGACTAACACCAAGGTGGGCCAGCTATTGTCACTAATCCCCAGGTGCTGGAGATCAGACTTGGACTGGATTCATGGATGAATCAACACTGAACTGTTCTAGTAACTTCAGGAGGGGGTGGTCCTGAACTAGGAGCACATTTTTCTCCTTCTCTGAGGTCTTGCGTCACTTAGAAGAGCATCTTAGTTTACGACCAGAGTGCCCATGGACCCCCGCACTCTGGAACCCAGTTCCCTCTTCTTCAAGGCAATGAGGTTCTACACTTGACCATGCATCAGAAGTCCCGGGGGGCAGGGGGCGGGGCTCATTGATACACAGATTGCTAGGCTCCACCCCCTGAGTTCCTGACTCAGTAGGTAAAATTGGGGCCCCAGAATTGGTATCTTTCCAGGACCCCCAGAGGCTGAGGCTGCTGGCCCAGGGACCACACTCTGAGAACCACAGTATTAGTGATCTTCCTTCTCTCACAGCGAAAGGATTCCAGTACTTTCCTGCCCTGCATCTTCCCCATTAAGAGCAATGCTATTTCTTGGTTCTCGGCAGCTTGCTCTGTTCTTCTGGATCTCTTCCCGAGAACGGCATGCCAGTTGTCCCTTCTGCGAATGCTGAACCACAGTCCCTAGACTGGAGCTGGCCAATATCAAGGAAGTCGGCCCTGAATATACCTAGACAGCCATTCTCTCCCTACCACCATCGCCTACTCCCTGCCCCACTCATCGTGTAGTTAACTCAAGACAGAGAAAAGTAGCCCCCGGCATCTGTCGGGAGCTGGCCGGGCCCTCTCCTGCTGAACATAAGCGATTCCCCAGAACCCCAACCTCACACAAGGTCACTGTGTGACCAGGATGGAACAAGACAAAAACAAAGCCACTCCGTCATCATGTCAGAACACGGACAAAGCAGGAATTTGTCCCAACCACCAAAGTCACCCAGTGTCCCTGGGTCCTGGCTCCCCTGAGCAACTGCTGCTTCTTCACCAAACCAAGGCTTTGTCTGGTCTTCCAGCTTCTCAATGACATTACTAAGCCACCAGGTCAGGGCTCACCGGTGCTTCCTGATGGCACCAAACCAGAGCAAGGCTCGGCTTCCTTCAACGCTGCACAAAGCACCTGACCCAGGCCCCAGTCCTACATGTGGTCCTTCCCTGACCACCCCCTAAAATGATGCGTTTTTGGCTGGCTGTTCCCCTACAGGTGTCCCCTGGGGGGGGGGTGGTGACGGCTCCTACTCCTACTTAACTTTCAGATTTCCAGTCAAACACAATCTACTCCAAGACACTCTCCTTACCCCTCTGCAGCCTAAGTCAGACACCCCTCTCTCATCTCCTTGAACACCACTCACCATGGCTTTTAATGACATATTGGCACACGTACTGCACTCAAATCTGCCTCTTCCACTAGACCAAGAAGCCCAAGCCGGCAGGTCTGTGTGTGCTGTGTGCCTGTTCCTAGCTCAACACCAGGCACAAAGCAGGTCATTAAGTACTGGACAGATGGATAAATGGATGAGTACTGACCACGGTGTGCAACCGACTTTAAAACAATTACGAATATGAGAGGTGATGAGAGAACGTCAGTAACACAAGAAGAAATGAAGGGGCCAGAGAAGGAACAACCAAGGTCTGTTGCAAGCAGGAGGGTAGCCAGGCTTTGCGATAGATGGAAAGGGGGAAGGGAAAAAGGTCCTGATCAATAACGGTGGAGCCTTTTCTTCCATTTCTAACTCGAGCCTGTCTGTGGAAGCCAACATGTTATGTTCATTTTTGCTTTCGTTGATTCAGCATAAAGCGGTCTACCACCACCAATACAACACCCTGCTCAAGACAGTTCGAACTTTGTTGTTACTCTGGAATTCGTTAAACAGAAATCCTTTGCTGGGCTTGCAGATCCTCCACGACTCACAGATTTCAGTTGTAATAATATTTGTGCAGTTGTAATTACAAGAGCCTTTCCCTGCATCTGGCACTGAGGGCATCTCCCCGAAAGCTCAGAGGGCACATTGGGAATGGGCTTTTGTAAGAGGCCATTTCACAACTAACTGACTTCATTTCAGGGCTGGGGATTTGATGCTTTGCAGTTGTTTTTGAGATCAGAGACTACGTAACAGGTTTATTGTGTTATCCATCAACGGAAAACTGACTATCGGGCCCGATAAGAATGCAAGTGTATCAAACGGAGAAACTGGCCAAATCTCCTGAAAACCAAAGAGATACGGAGGAGTGGGGAAGGGCGGTGTGCCTGCATGTACACCTGCTTCAGAAACAGCACTCTTAGGTGGCTCCATCAAAAGACACACAGAACAAATTGTTAAACACCTGTACTTCATCACAAATACATGGTCGAAGACGCTTTAGAAAACAGCACATGATCTTTAGCCCCAAACAACCAAGAGCATCTCAAATCCCACTCTAAACACCGGACTAAATCAATAAATGAAAATCACTTGCGGTGCCCCCTCCCTTTTGTAATGGTTACGGTATTAAAAAAAAAAAAATCAAGCCTGAAAGGATTATTAGCTGCAGAAACATTCTCTAATTTTCTCAGGAGGTTCTGGATAATGAAAACAGTTCAGATTTGAGTGATAAACAGGTCTGTTTCTTCTTTAAACAGAACTCCGTCCTCTTCCCACTGAAATAAAGAGAGCACAGACCGGCCACAGGAGAAGACATTTGGAGCTGATTTCTCTTTTGCGGGGGGCAACCCTCTAGGTGATCCACCCAAAACCAAAGGTGATCAAAACAACATTTTTGGTTACCTCAGAAGAAACCCATCTGTTCTGTTATGAAAGTGATGGGTGATGTTATACACTTTGTTCATGAACTAAATCATCTTATTAGCTGCCAAAGCAGAACAAGAGTGCCAAGCTAAGTGTTTTGCCTTCCACAGAGTAAGAGGGTTGCCTACTCCATCATTCATTCATTCATTCATTCATTCAATAAATATTTATCTAGGACCTGCTCCTTGCCAGGCATGGAAAAAAAAAAAAAAAAAAAAACTCTGCAGAACAAAACAGTACAACACAGCACTGTGCCCATGGTCATGGAGCTTACAGTAGGGGACAGAAAAGTTAAACTCAAACAAATACGAAACATTGTTTTGTTTTTTGCTTTTTCTTTTTGGGGCTGCACCCACAGTATATGGAAGTTCTGAGGCTAGGGGTCAAACAAGAGCTGTAGCCAGCGGCCTACACCACAGTCACAGCAACGTGGGATCTGAGCTGCATCTGCGACCTACACCACAGCTCATAGCAAAACCAGATCCTTAACCCAATGAGCGAGGCCAGGGATCAAACTCGCATCCTCATGGATACTAGACGGGTTCGTAACCCACTGAACCATAACGGGAATGCCAAACAGTGCTTTTCTTTAAAAAAAATGCTATAGGAGAAAGGGTATTAGAGAGGAACTAATATAGACTTGGGGTGGTGCAGGGATCAGAGAAGGGCACTGAGAAAAAAGTGACATTGAAGTTGATGGTCACAACTTTGGAAAAGGAAAACCATTTTTGACAAATAACCACAAATAAGATTTTATCTTTGCCTGTCAACAACTGACAGGGTTGAACCCCCTCTTTTCCAGTGAATCTGTCTTCACAAGCCTCCTGAGACTGCTGGCCAATCACTGTCTGACTCACCTACCTGAATCCTATGACCTGAACACAGAAAGGCCTCACTTCATTATGATTTATTATAATCTACAGTCTTTCTGGGCTTGGCCTAGAAACACCCCCAAAGTAATCTGCCAGAGGCATGAAAAACAGACTGGCTGCCAGCAAGAATATTACCTGGGTGGGCCAAATGTTTAATGGCTCCAGCAATCTCAAGTCCAATGCCCAATAAAGTGCCAGGTCTTCTGGGCAACGTGGCTCCAATATTCTGGGGTTTATACCAGGTGGGACCCAGGGGGCCTAACAGTTAGTTGCCTACTTGGAACTGATCTTTGATCAGTAAATCAAGGACTGGGTCACCGTTTCCAGTTTTAACCATCCCTGCAGACTTAGAGGGTGAGGGAAGTGGCCTTTGAGCATCACCGAGGGGAGAGCTTGCCAGGCTGGAGAAAGGCAGGCAGGCAGAGAGGGGGTCAGGGCCAGAAAGAAGAGGGACGCCAAGGGAGGCTGGTCTGGCGCTTGGGACCCGAGGACCGCCCGCCAGGTCGGGTACTGGGGCGTTTCCCGCCCCCCCCCCCCGCAACCACGTCAGCCCCCGGCAAAGGCACCCGCCCCCACCTCCGCTGCCCTGAGACCCCGAGATTCGAGCTTCCCCTGCGGCGAAGCCAGGAGAGCACCTCGAGCCCGGCGCAGGGCCGGAGCCCACCAGCTCCGGGTACGCGCGTCCTCAGCGCAGAGAAGGGAGCGCCGGGGGTGAGAAAACGGCCAAGACAAAACTCTCCCCGCCCACCCGAAAAGCCAACCACACCCCCTGCATCCCTCAGCCCAAGGCGGCCCCCGCGACCCTCCGCCCAGGCCCCCGCGGGGTTCCCGTCGGCGCCGAGCAGGCTTGGCAGGGACGCGGGCGAGAGTGGGAGTGAATGGGGGTGCGCGAGGTAGGCAGGGTGCCCACGGCGTTGTCACCCGCCGGGGCCCTGCCCCCGGGGCGCCCTCCTGGGCTCCGCGGTCCCGGGACAGACGCGCCGCCCCCAGGCTGAGGTGGGCACCCGGGCGCCTCCCACTCACCCATTGGCGCTGAGCCGGGCCGGGCCGCCGAGGCAGCGTGAAAGTTAGCAGAGGTGGACGCGGGGCTCGGGGCGCCGAGATCAGGGCGCGGGAATCCGGGCGCCGGGATGTGGGCGCGGGAGTCGGGACGCGGCGGCGGCTGGGCCGGCTTCTTTCTCGGTAGCGCGGCCGCGGCGGCTCAGCGCCGCCCGCTGCTGCCTCTGCTGCTGCTGCTGCCGCTGCTGCCCCGGGGCGACTCGTGCTGCTGCTGCATCGCGGCCCGCTGCGCCCGGCTGCGCCGGGTTTCCTGCTCCCCGCGAGTGGAAATTGCGAAAAAAAAAAAAAAAAAAAGCGCCGCCCAGCCCAGCGCCCGGCAGCCGCGGCCGCGCCGCCCGCTCTCCCCTCCTCCTCGCTGCCGCTGCTGCTGCCGCTGCCGCGATGCTCCTGCGTCTCCGCCTGCCGGGGACGCGCGGCCGCCTGGGCGGGGGCGGACCAGAGGGGCGGGGCCCGCGGGGCGGAGCCTTCGAGGGGCGGGGCTGGCGCCAGGGGTGTCCCTCTGTCTACGGCGCTCGGGCGCCCCCCTCACCGCCCGCTAGGGAGGGACCCAGCTCCGCGAGGCCGCCCCCCACCCGCAGCGGCTTGGCTAACGCCCCGGGAAATGCCGCGAGACTCCTCGAGACCAGAGGAGGGGAGGGAGGGTCCCAGGGCGGAGCAGGGGGGGGGTCCTAGTGAGGGGGCACGTGGGAAAAGAGGTGGAAGGAACCGACCGGAGGGTGCGACGGGAGGTGGAAGACAGGCTGGGGGAGGGGAGCCCATGGGCAGGTGAGGGGCCGAACACCTGCTGAGGGTGATGACAGGTAATCCTGGGGTGTCGAGGCAACCCAGAAGAAGGCTTCCTAGCGGGGGCCGTTGGGAAGAAGAGGTTCATCCTACGGAGGGAGAGAAATACTATGTCCCTTCAGTGCAGCGTGGAAACCACAGACCAGGTGCAAGTTCGGCTTGTGGGATGAAGATGCAGAAAGAGAAGGGCGCAGCGAGGCAGGGGGGCTGCATTACCCTACACCGATCTTCGCAGAGACCCTTAACCCCGCACCCCCATGCCTGGTCCAAGTGGGGTTCAGTTGCTCAGCAATGTTCCTAGGAATCCACTGAGGTAGTCCCTCCCCATCAGGCATCATTGTGCCCTATAGACCCCCAGACCTGGGCAGCCGACTCTTGAGTGGACACTAAAATAAAAATAGGGACTTTGTGGTAATTCAAGGGTAACTCAGAAGCTCTTTTTTTGGGTCCATTCCACACCACACCTTTTGCCATACTCTGATAGCCACTGCATTCACTTACCATCCCGTTATTTCCTTTTCCCTTTCCACCATCTGGTGGTAGGAAGAGATAGTGAAATAGATGGGAGACATTCAGGAAGAGAGAAAATAAGACAATAAAGAAATTAAATCTTTTTAAGAAATTAAATTATTGGCCCCTGGAAAAGTGGAGGCAGCTGAGAGTAGGTGCATCCACGTGTGATAAATAAAAGCTGACCACCACCCTACCCAGTATAGGACTGTCTTTATACCCCACCTAGAACGTTGGAGTAACTCTTGTAAATTGGTTACATCCTGGGATTACTGCAGAAAGATGTTCTTATAATTGTTTCATTAGCTTTAAAAAAAAAAAAAAAGACCTCAAAGTCAGGGACTTATTAACAAGAGATCAGTAGCATCGTCTTTCTAAATACGTTTCGTGTGTGTCAGGACAATCTAAACAGGAGACTCATCAAGGGGCAGAAGACCCATCCAACACAGCTGCTGAGAAGGTGGTAGTAATATCAGTGACAGACTACTATGCAAGGGATTAAAGAACATGGAAAATAAAAACCTGAAATGTTGACGTCTCAGATGAATAGTCAATTACACCTGCTGCAGGCACCATGGCATCTCACTTTTTTTTTTTCCAGGAACCCCACCCAGAAAAACTAGTCTGTGGCCTGTCCAGTTCCAGAAGTGATTCTCTTCACCAAGGCCAAAGTCACTGGGTCACCTGATCCCTCTCCTGAAGAGACTCAGACCTCTGAAACTGCCTGGAAATGTTTCACCGTGGAAAGAGCTGAGCTGGACTTATAGTGGACTAGCATGTGGGGCTGAGGATTCTTGGCCGGCTGGGCCGTGCATTCTCAGGGCAATGGGTCCAAAGTCTTTGAATGTTGCTGGTGATACCCACTGTGGCTGGAGTTACCTAGACATCGCAAAGGCCGGTACACCTAAAGCGGCAAACTGGTGACTGAACTCTAGAGGCCTGAGAAAAAGAAGTCAGCAGCTTGTCTTAATGTCCCATTTAATCTTACTCATCTCTCTGTCCTACTTGGATTAGACAGTCGTCTTTACTTCTTCTCCCAGTTTCCCACTGGCGAAGACAGGTGACCTCAACTTTTGTGTCTTGTTTTGGCTCTGGTCTATTTCAGGACATACCTTTTCCTTCTTGAACCATAGTCCTTTGTCCCTGCTCCTGGATCTGGGTATGCTTCCTGCATGGACAAATCTGTCATTTTATCACAAAAGGAAAACTGATAGCAAGACAAAGTTTTTGAAGATTCCCGGGCTGTGCCCTAATTTCAATGCCTTAAGTAAAGTAAGTTGTATCAACTCTATCCAAAACACTATGGACATTCTGAGTTGCTCCAAATTACAAAGATATACATTCCTTCCCCTTCATCCTCCTCACCACCACCCCCCAACACACACACACATTTATTGTTTGGCTCTTCTGAATTTTTCCCTATTGTCCTTTTATTCCTCCTTTGAGATACTTTTGCTGACCAGCACAAGGGAAGTTAAAATCAAGAATTAAATCCAGCTTCTGACAAGAATAGACAGAGAATTCCTCATCCTTCCTGCCTCTTACAAGAGTATTTTTTAATAGCAGAGTTAGTATGCTATTTCAAATGTGTGAATTCAGCTCACAAATATGGCTAGAGAAATACAATTGTATTTAATATGGGTCTTTGTCCCATGAACTCCCATTCCTTCCAGAATAAAATGATGCATTTTGAGGAATGGAGAGTAGCTCAACTGTCACACCTAAAATGATGTCACATGACTGAAAAGGCCCCACTGTGTGGCCTGCTGGTGGTAAGAGTTTGGGTGCAATGGAAGGCAGTTGTCTCTGCCTGTGTGGTGCTCACAGCCTGTCATGCACACGCTCTTGGACTTGACATCTGTAATTTGCATGTGATGAATGATGCTTTGCTTTGATAACCTTTAATACTATCTTTACATTCACATAAATTACATGCAGAGTGCTTTACAAAAGAAAGTCATCATCTAATGCTTCTGATGAATTTTATGGAGAAATGTAAAAACTTCATGGTGCCAGAAAATAGGAAGTGCTCTTTAAAAATGATGGGCAGGTCAAAAGGGCACAGAAAGAGCTCCCAAAGGCCAAAGCCGGAACAATCCAAGTAACAATATAAACAATGATTTTATTGGAGTATAATCCAAAGAATAAAAATCCTGTCTTTGGCGTTCCCATTGTGGCTCAGCGGGTTAAGAACCTGATGTCATCTCAGTGAGGACGCAGGTTCATCCCTGGGTTTAGGATCTGGCATTGCCGTGAGCTAGGGTGTAGGCCTGCAGCTGTGGCTCTGATTCGGCCCCCAGCCCAGGAACTTCTACATGCCGTAGGTGCAGCTGTAAAAAAGAAAAAAAAGCAAAAAGCCTGTCTGAAGTCCTTATGGATACACATAAATAAGTAAGTACATATATCAGGAAGAGAGGCCAAGTCCTCCTTACTCAGGAATTCAGGTAATAAATGTAAAGAAATATGGGAAAGAGAAAAATCACCAGTGAGACCACCACAGTAATGTTTGTTTGGCTGGTTGGTTGGTTTTTATTGTTTTGGTTTTTGTTCTTTAGCTGCATGCGTAACCCACAGCAGGCCAGGGATTGAACTTGTACCACAGCAACGACCCAAGCCACAGCAGTGACAACACCAGGTCCTTAACCTGCTGAGCCACCAGGGAACTCCACCACGGTAATGTTTAATGTGGACACGATCCCCCTCAAATTCTCAAATTGGTGGGTGATATTTAAGAGAAAGCCTGCAGATAGCACAGAAAGCGAGTGGTCAAGGCTCCATGCTGACAGTTTTTGAGACAGGATTTTCCCGCCTTCCTTTGTATCATGTATGCTGGGTTAAAAGTAAATCATACAGATCAAGCCACAGAAATAACTTCTTGCTCTATCCAGTGGACCTAGCTTGATAACCACTCATGGACTGACCCATTCAGTTCCCATTTTCTCTTTCTTCAATGAAGTCTCTGCAACAGATCCAAGAGAACTGGTTTTACCAGCGCTACGGAGGTAAAAGCTAGTCAAATCAGAGAAGCAAATCGCTTATAAGACTAAACTATGATAGGCTTGCTTTGTAAAGGAAAACACGATGGAAGTAACTGGAAGGTAAAATGTGCTCTCCCATCAGGCTAGAAAACTGGACTAGGCGTTCTTGTTAACAAATCCAAAGAACGCCTGAGTAATTGACTTCAAAGGCGGTCACAGGAACTTGCACCCAAAACACATAAGAAGGAGTTCCATAGTGGCTCAGTGGTCAACAAACCCGACTAGTATCCATGAGGACATGGGGGTTTGATCCCTGGCCTCACTTAGTGGGTTAAGGATCCGGCGTTGCCGTGAGCTGTAGTGTAGGTCGCAGATGCGGCTCAGATCTGGCGTTGCTGTGGCTGTGGTGTAGGCTGGCAGCTACAGCTCCAACTCGACCCCTAGCCTGGGAACCTCCATATGCCGTGGGTGGGGCCCTAAAAAGACAAAAGACAAAAAAAAATGAAAAAGAAAAAAAAAACCACCCAAGAAGAGCCTCAGCGTATAGACTATCTTGCTAAATACCTTCTGCATCTTTATCACAGTACTGCTTTGTCTAAGAAAATAGAACAGAGAATAGTCCTGGGAGATTAACGAGAACTATGGTTTCTACTATTTTCTACCTACTCTACTAGCCCCTGCCCCCTAAGATTACACGGGTCCTATGTAAAGAAGAGCATTTTCACAGTTAAAAAGCGCATCAAGTGATATTCCAAAACTCCAAAAGCACTGAATGTTAATGCAAGTCATATGCGTGAATTACACATTGTCATAAATATATACAAGTTTAAATAGAATAATTGGCATTTAACATCAGAATAAACCATCCTGACAGGCCAGTTTTTAAGGTGGGAGCTAATCAACAATAGAGGGG
The DNA here is from genome assembly GCF_054392235.1 of Sus scrofa. Classification (NCBI taxonomy): domain Eukaryota; kingdom Metazoa; phylum Chordata; class Mammalia; order Artiodactyla; family Suidae; genus Sus; species Sus scrofa. Next base: position 19,872,448 of record NC_139401.1, read on the forward strand.
TTTTGATCTTACCGGTCATGAAGATTTAAAAGCAGGGATTGCTGTGCAAAAGTAGTTTCCCTTTTCCCTGACCTTCCAGGAGAAGTTTAGCTCAGAGGCCCCGCCACAGACTGGGCTTCTACTGGCGCTGGGTCTCCAAAATGTGCGGAGGTTAGCCGCCACTCCAGGCAGAGGAAAGAACGCGTGAGAATGTGCAGCGTCTGGGGAACAGATGATGTGGCAAGGGGTGGGATGTCTGGAAGGGGCGGGAGTGTGGCCAAAAGTCGGATTGCAAGCATCTCTGTGCCAGGCCCAGTGCGGACGCGACCCTGCTGACAATGGGAGGAGCACAGGTTTCCTAGCAGACTGATTTCAGGAAGGTCACTGAGCAGCCCACAGACGCGGGAGTGGAGGAGGGAGAAGAGCCTGCAAGTGGGGGACATGGACAGGTCAGAGATATTAAAGGCGAGCAGTGTGATGGCCTTGACAATGACCATGAGAAGAGATCACATTCTAGAGTCATTTATGAACTGCATCTGACAGATGTGGTGAGGCAGTGCATTTGGGGAGAGGGTACGGAACACGACGGAGGATGTGAAGAAATATTTCGTTAGCTGGTTTGGAAGCTGAGTAGATGGAGAAATAACCAAGCGGAGGAGGAGGCCATGGGGGTGACTTTACTGGCAGCATAACTTTTGGTACTCTGGGAAACCAAGCAATATGTGCGACTCCTTTGATTGTGATACTTGCTGTATTTGCCACCGTGGGGAACCCAACCCGCCCTGTCTCCAGGGTTTGCCTATGGGCAGGGCGAAACTCTTTCCTAGGACAACCTCTTCATATACAGAGCCAGGTCCAATCAAGTTCCCCTCCTCAAAAATAATTACAGGCCAGCCAGCGGCAAAAGTGGAAAGTAAATCGAGTCTACCTTTTGTTTGTTTTTACTTTTTTCATTTTTTAAATTGAAGTATATAGTTGATTTACAATGTTGTGTTAGTTTCCGGTGTACAGCAGTGATTCAGTTAGACATGTATTTTTTCAGATCTTTTTCCATTATAGGTTATTATAAGATACTGAATATAGTTCTCCGTGCTATACAGTACATCCTCGTTGCTTATCTATTTTATGTACCGTGGCTTGTATTTGTCGATCCTATACTCCTAATTTATTCTTCCTCCACCTCCTCTTTGGTAACCATACATTTGTTGTCCATGTCTGTGAGTCTGTTTCTGTCAGTGGTGCCGGGAAAGCTGGACAGCCTCATCTAAATCAATGAAATCACAGCACCTCCTCATACCACATACAAAAATAAACTTAAAATACATTAAAGACCTAAATATAAGACATAACACCATAAAACTCCTAGAAGAGAACACAGGGAAAACATTACCCTACATAAATCATAGCAATATTTTCTTAGATCAGTATCCCAAGGCAGAAGAAATAAAAGCAAAAATAAACAAATGGGACCTAGTGAAACTAAACACTTTCGCACAGCAAAGGAAACCATCAAGAAAATGAAGACAACCAACAGAACAGGAGAAAATATTTGAAAATGATGCAGATTTCCAAAATTTATAAACAGCTCATATAAACCAATATTGAAAAAACAACCCAATCAAAAAATGGGCATAAGCCCTCATTAGACGTTCTCCAAACAAGACAGACAGATGGCCAACAGGTACATGAAAAGATGCTCAACATCACTAATTATTAGAGAAATGCAGATCAAAACCACAGTGAGTTATCACCTCATACCAGTCAGAATGGCCATTATGAAAAAGTTTACAGGAGTTCCCGTAGTGGCTCAGTGGTTAACGAACCTGACTAGGATCCATGAGGACACGGGTTCAATCCCTGGCCTCGCTCAGTGGGTTAAGGATCCAGCATTGCCATGAGCTGTGAGCTGTGGTGTAAAAAGACAAAAGACCAAAAAAAAAAAAAAGAAAAAAGAAAGAAAAATTTATGAATAATAAATGTTGGAGAGGGTGTAGAAAAAAGGGAACCCTCCTACACTGATTGTGGGAACATAAACTGGTGTAGCCTCTATGGAAGACAGTGTGGCAGTTCCTTTAAAAACTAAAAATAGAGCTACTGTATGATTCAGCAATCCCACCCCTGGATAAATAAAGATCAAAACTCTAATTTGAAAAGATACATGCACCCCGATGTTCACCGCAGCCATAGTTACAAAAGCCGAGATATGGAAACAACCCAAATGCCCATCAACAGATGACTGGTTTAAGGAGATGTGATACATACATTCAATGGAATATTAGTCAACCATAAAAAGGAATGAAATGCCATTGGCAGCAACATGGATGGACTAGAGATTATCACACTAAGTGAAGCAAGTCAGACCGAGAAAGACAAATATTATATGCTATCACTTATATGTGGAATCTCAAAAATAATACAAATGAGTCTATATACATCTTTGGCTTTGAGTCCCCTGTTGGAGTTTTTTTCATGGGCCACAGTGGGATTGGTTTGTTTGTCTTTTGAGGGCCACACCTGGGGCATATAGAAGTTCCCAGGCTAGGGGTCAAATCAGAGCCACAGGTGCCAGCCTACACCACAGCCACAGCAACTTGGGATCCGAGCCATGTCTGCGACCTACACCACAGCTCACAGCAACGCTGGATCCTTGACCCACTGAGTAAGGCCAGGGATCAAACCTGCATCCTCATGGATACTAGTAGGGTTCATTAACCACAGGGCCATGACAGGAACTCCATCATAGTGGTTCTTAAAGTGTGGACCCTGGAGCAGCAGCAGCAGCAGCAGCTGCTGCTGCAGTGGCACATGGGAATTTAGAGGTGCACACTGTGGACCCCTCTGCAGAGTTTCTGAAACAAGATGGGTGGTCATCTGAGTTTGAACCAGCCCTCCAGGGAATTCCGATGCAGCTCAAGTGTGAGAACCTTGCTGTACCTGAGCTCCCCAGAGCCCAGATGACCTGTGTGGTCATCTGACAAATTCGTTGATCCTCAGTGATGAAAAGGGACTCAAGGGAGCTATCAGTAACACACACCTCTGCGCCAATAAGACCTATTTGGTGTTTATTATCATTAAAAAGGTAATACCTGTTCAAGACTTGTGGTTAAGGGGGAGGGTGGATGGGGGAGGGATGGAGTGGGAGTTTGGCGTTGGTAGATGCCAACTATTACATACGGGATGGATAAACGATAAGGTCCTACCGTATAGCGCAGAGAACCATATTCAATATCCTGTGATAAACCATCATGGAAAAGAGTAGTTAAAAATAATATAAAAGACTGAGTCACTCTGTGGTACAGCAGAAATAAACACAACATTGTAAATCAACTATGCTTCAATTTTAAAAAGTAATATCTGTTATTTTTTAATTGAAGAAAACCAAAGTAAACTATAGAAGATGAAAATCTGCCATAAGTTCACCATCATTAGTTACTACAGAGATAACTGGTGATCACTGTTAACTTCTTTTTTTTTTTTTTTTTTTGGTCTTTTTGTCTTTTTTGTTGTTGTTGTTGCTGCTATTTCTTGGGCCGCTCCCGCGGCATATGGAGGTCCCCAGGCTAGGGGTTGAATCGGAGCTGTAGCCACTGGCCTACGCCAGAGCCACAGCAACGCAGGATCCGAGCCGTGTCTGCAACCTACACCACAGCTCACGGCAAGGCCGGATCCTTAACCCACTGAGCAAGGGCAGGGACCGAACCCGCAACCTCATGGTTCCTAGTTGGATTCGTTAGCCACTGCGCCACGACGGGAACTCCAACTGTTAACTTCTGATGGACTATTCCTTCAGGCATTTTCTAAATGTGTAATGATACCAAGATACATGGAAATTGCCACAGCCTTTCATTGTTCGTTTGTTTTGAGTTGCTAACCGTCTTTAGTGTTCCAGTGATAGAAACTGAGCACCTCGGGAGAGGAGGACTTTTTTTCTTGGAGGATTCCCGAAACACCTTTTCTTTTTCTCCTAAATTCAATTGTGAAATATTAAACCTATCTGGAAGAGGATTTTTTGAGAACATATTACATAATCTTCTCGGAAGAAATTAGAATTCCTGATACAATTGCTTAAGGAATTCTCAGATGCTCTTGAATGAGATGAAGCTCTTTTCGGGGAAAAGAGCTACCTCCCCGCCCAGCCACCCCAGCCACCCTCTCAGCTGCCCTCAGGTCTGGTCTGGTGACCTTTAGCCTGACAGCCTTCTCCCTCAGGCGATCCAACAAGGATCATCTATCTAACCAGTTCCTTCCCCCGACCACGTCCTGACCAAAGGGCAATCTCGAAAGGAAAGTTTGCCAAATGTTCATAATTAAATTTTTGGAAAAGGTTTATATACACCTCAGTCTCTCCTAACCGTAAACAACACAAGTGGCCTATCAAATAGAGACTCAACCTTTTCTTTTTTTCTTTTTTTCTGAGGGGGGGTATTAAAATTTCCTTTATTTTATTTTTTTTTAATTTTCCTGAGGCATGTGGAAGTTCCTGGGCCAGGGATCAAACTTGTGCCACAGCAGCAACCTGAGCCTCTGCAGTAACAATGCTGCATCCTTAACCACTGTAGCACAAGGAAACTCCCTAAATATTTCAACCTTTTCTTAGTGCCCAAAGAAAGGAGTAAAAAGGTTCAACCTTACACAGAAATACAGTGTGTTAGCTATCTTTTGAAAAATCTATCTTAAGATAATCCCTCCCGTTTATGGAGAAGTGGGCAGCTGTGATACGCTTTTATCCTCTTTTCAATTCTCATGACAACAGTGGAAGTTGTCACTCTCCCTATTTTACGAGTGAGGAGACTCGAGTTCAGAGAGGCTAAATGCCCTTATGTCCCTTGGCAGGAGAGAGGCAGGTCGTCTGGCAAGGTAAAGACGGCTGTGTCTGATTCCCTTAGAAACTACAGAGTTGTCGGAAGGGGAACAAAGCGATCCAATTTTTTTTTCATGGTTGAAAATTCCTGTTCTATGGCCTTAATATAAAATTTAAGTGGATGCTTGGAATGAAATTTCTACATATACAAAAGGCTTATGACATGACACCAAGTGATAAAACCCGAAATACCTATCTTCACATACCTTTTACTGACAATCACATTTTAACTTAGAAAATACTTTAAAAGCTTTGGCAGCAATACTCCAAAAGGTTAAAAGCTCATCTGGAATCACATAGCTGTAGTTGGTTCTTTCCCGTTGTATTTTCTGAGCCTGCAGCGAATGCAGGTGCCCGGCCTGAGGATGAATGATTCAGGCTTCACTTGGTACTAACTGGGACACCATCTTGGGAGCATTCTGAACATCGCTGTGTCTCAGGCTCCTCATCTGGAAAATGGGTTGGCATGAGGCTATAAGGGGCTAATGCTTGCCAAGTGCTTAGTGTGATGTCTGGCATTGCTCCAGATTTTCTTTAATGACCATAATTTTAGTAATGAAAAAGTTTGTTTGTAAAAGTTGTTATATTATCTCATAGTTTTCCTTATTTGAATATCTTAGAATAAATAATGACTATAATTGAACAAACATTCAAATATTATTATTACAGGAGCTTAAAGTAAGCATCTACTCTGACAATTTGTAGCAGTCGTGTGTGTGTGTGTGTGTGTGTTTGCCTTTTCTAGGGCTGCTCATATGCGGCATATGGAGGGTCCCAGGCTAGGGCTCTAATCGGGGCTGTAGCCGCCGGCCTAGCACTAGAGCCACAGCAACTCAGGATCTGAGCTGCGTCTGTGACCTACACCACAGCTCACAGCGATGCCGGATCCTTAACCCACTGAGCAAGGCCAGGGATCAAACCCGCAACCTCATGGTTCCTAGTCAGATTCGTTAACCGCTGCGCCACGACGGGAACTCCTATAGCAGTCTAAAGAAATACACATTTCTAGTTCTTCCTAGCACACTGGCTACTTGTGTCACCATCTTTCCCCCTCAAATACCAGAAAGATGATGATAAAGGAATAAAGAGGGACTCCACCCACGACGACAAGGAGAAGAGGAGAGGAAGCAGCATAAGACTAGGCATTTCAAGGTGATGCTGGCATTCAAAAGGCAGCCCGGGAAGGGTATGAGAGGTAGCAGGAAGCCACCAAATAGGGGTCTGCAGCTGACCCCAAGAAGGGGGCACTTGGGCTGAGCAAAATTCAGGCAAGGCTCAGGGCTGTGGTCAGGGGGACAGTGTCTCCCTTTGTACACTGAGTGGCTGGACTCTCAGTCCTCACCTTACCTTCCTCCACTAGACATGAATCCCAAGACTTTCCAGAACTCTAGTGACCGAGCTACAGGCAGGGGATAGGAGGTTCCCTCTCCAGAAAAATCAAAGGGGCCAAGAACAGAGATTCCCCAGATGCAGATGCACAAGAAACTGAAACCAAACACTAGTTCCCTGGTGATTGTGGAAACCAGACACGTGGGCGGATGGGCTTCACAGTGGCTTCCTGTTAAGCTGTTGAGAGCAGTTTGCCACTATAAACTGGAGCAGTTGGTGGGAGAATCTCCTTGGAGATCCTTGAGAATTGCTGCAGCATCCAACTGTGGAGTTTGGGGCCAAGGCATTCAAGCGTCTGCTCCTCTGACCTCTTGGGCAACATCCCTGACCTCTACCCTCACCACCCCCTCCAGCTCTTCCAACCCCCAAGCAAGCCCTTAATTCTACCTCTGGTCTTTTATATCTGAAACATGCAGCGTGACTTGTGTTCTGCTGATGGACCCAGACTGATAGCAGGCTAGGCAGAAGGCCTTCCTTTTCCACCCTTGGTCCTCCTCCAGCCTGCTCTGGGCATTGGAAGTATGGATGGCTTTGTGTCAGGTTCATCCAGTGCAATGCACCGGCAGGGATGAGGAGAGAGAAGTCAGGGGATACAGTCCCTTCACGCGCCCCCCCTTCCATGTCACTGACTGGCTGTGTCCTTATGCTGAAGACCACAGCTCCTGCCCCCTGCCCTTCCCCTGTGGAGACCTGGTGGAGTTCCAAACATGACTCCCTCCTTCTGCCCTTGGGCTACAGCATACTCATTTAGTCTTTGCTGTTTCCCCTGAACCCTGCCCACCTTTTCATAAATGATTCCTTATTAAACCCTTCTCAATGGCCCAGTTTAAGGGCAGCACCTGTTTCCTGCCAGGACCCAAATGACACTGCTCCGTCACCCCTCACCAGAGCCCTGCCAGGCTCACAGGATGGCCAAAAGGCTTTTAGGTGGCTCAGTGTTCAGTACCAACAGTCAAAGATCAACATATATTTCCGAATCATCTCTGCTGTGAAGGAAAGAGACAGACATATACCAAGAAAAAGGAACTAAGGGGAAAAAACAAGTACAACGGGAACAGAAGAAGATTTATCAACAACCAAAAACACTAAAAGATTGAAATGACCTTAAGTGCCCACCGATGGATGAAAGGATAAAGATGTGGTACCTATATACAATGAAATACTACTCAGCCACAAACAAGATGAAATCTTGCCATTTTTGACAACGCGGATGAGACCTCGAGAGTATTATGCTAAGTGAAATAAGTCAGATGGGAAAACACAAATACTGTATGATTTCACTCATATGTGGAATCAAAAAAACAAACAGGAAAGCAAAATAAGTGAATAAATAAAACCAAACAAAAACAAACAGAAAGGGAAAACAGAGTAGTCATTACCAGAGTGGGAAGGGGGGAGGACAAAATGAGTAAAGGGGGTCAAGTGTATGACGATGGATGGGAACTAAGGTTTTGGTGGTGAGCATAGTGTAGGGTGTAAAGAAGTAGAAATATAATGCTGTACACATGAAACACTGTTATAAACTAATGTTACCTGAATAAAAATTTTTTAATAAAATAAATACTATATAAGGACCAAAACAAACCTGAAACAGTGAAAGATCCTCAGAATGTTAAGGGAAGATTTTCCATCCATAAAACAAGGACAGGACACAAAAACAGAGAGACAGAGAAAGGGAGAGAGGGAGGATGGGAGGGAGGAGGGGATAGAGAAGGCAAAGTTCTTGTCATCAAAGGAAGAGAAAGATCTTGGAAATATAAAATATGATAGCCAACATTTTATAAATGGAATAGTAGAGTTATATAAAGCCAAGGAAGTCTCCCAGGACGTAAAATAAAAGACAATGATATGGAAAATAGAACAGAAAGGATAGGAAATAAAGAGAATCAGTCCAGAAGGTCCAATAGCCAACTTACATGCACTCCAGGAAAAAAGTAAATGAATAAATGGAAAGACTGCAATTATCAAATTAATAATACAAGAAAGTGTCCCTAAATTGAAGGACAATTGTCTCCAGATGGAAAGGGTCCATCAAGTGTCCAGGACAATGAATGAAAAAAGACGACACAAAAGGTCACACCAAGACATATTCTCATGAAATTCAGAACACTAGCGATAAATCATAAAAGCTTCCATAGTGAACAAGCAAGTTGCTTAACAAAAGGATTAGGGATCAGAATAGTATGAGAGTTCTCAATAAGATCTCTAAAAGTTGGAAGATAATGGACCAATACCTTCAAAATTCTGAGTAAAGGATCCACAACCTAGAATTCTACACTCAGCCAAACCATTAATCAAACGTGAAGGTGGAAGAATGACATTTCCAGACATGTGAGGACTCCAAATGTATGCTTCACATGGACTCTTTCTTCAGAAATGTTGGGAGGATGTGCTCTAGCAGAAAAAGGAGTTCACTAAGAATTTGGAAGACACGAGACCTGGGAAGCTAAAGGTGCGACCCAAGAGAGCAGTGACAGGACAATCCCGGGATGACTCTGTAGCAAGACCAGTGGGCAATCAGTTCAGCTGAAACAGCATGGAGAGCTCTAGGAGGCAGATCTGATTTCATTGAGTATGTGGAACATGTTATTGATAACTTCTGGCAGATGCGGTGGGCAGAATAATACCCCCCAGCCCTGCAAAGATGCCCACATCCTAATCCCTGGAACCTGTGGATATGTTAGATTAGATGGAAAAGAGGAATTAAGGTTGCAGATGGAATTAAGGTTGCTCATCAGCCAACCTTGGGAAGGGGAGAGGAGCCTGGTTTATCCAGGTGGGCCAAATATAATCAGAAATGTCCTTAAATAGGCAACAGGGAGGCAAAAAAAGAGCCAGAGGAATGCAGCATGAGAAAGACCAGCTGTTGCTGGCTTAGAAAATGTAAGGGGCCCGAGGAATGCAGGCAACCTCTGGAAACTGGAAAAGAAAGGCAATGGGTTTTTCCCTAGAGCTTCCAGAAGGAGTGCAGCCCTGCCAACACCTTGTTTTAGCCCAGCAAGACCCATTTTGGACTTACTGTAGTAGCAATAGGAAACCAAAACAGGATTTGAACGAGTGCCTGAAACTAAGCAAATAAGAAAATCAAGACACTTATTAATATCAGGAAAAACAACAAGTTGTAAAAAAGAAAAGAATCTATAGTATAAACTATGTGGGTCATAAACAGTATTTATGGGGTCCTATAACATAAAGCAATTAATATTGATTGACCAAAAAATATGATAATATAGTGGGAGATTTGGGGGTTGAAAGTTGGGGAGACTAAGGTAGGCAAGTCAGAGCCTCATCTATTCTAAGGGGAGCCAAATAGATAGCGCCTAAGATTAGTTAAGTCAAGAAATAGCAGTTATGGGCGTATTATATAGATATAGGGAAGTAAATCCAGAAGAAAGAGAAGATTTGAAAGTGGGTTCCTCTGGGGAGTGGAACTGAAGAATACAAGGGAGTAGAGCAGGCGTCCACTCAAAGTGAGATAAGCCTTATTTAGGACAACTGTTTCGACTACATGTATGCCGGTTTCCTGTCACCACTCCAACAGATGACCAAAAACCGAGTTGCTTAAAACAACACAAACGTATTATCTTACAGTTGTGGAGGTCAGAAGTCCAAAATGAGTGTCAGTGGGCTGAAATCAAGGTGTTGGCAGGGCTCAGCTCCCTCCAGCGGCTCTAGAGGACAATCTCCTTGCTTTTTCCAGCTGCTGGAGACTAGAGGCTGCTGGCGTTCCCGAGTTCGTGGCCCTTTTCCAGGAAGTCAGCAATTACATTTCTCTGGACTCTGCTTCCATCATCACATCTCCTTCTGTGACTATCATGTCTCCCTGTTTCTCTAATTAAAAAAAAACCCTGGTGATTACATTGGGCTCACCTGGACAAGCAAGAACATGCTCCCCATCTCAAGATCATTAACTTAATTACATCTGCAACATTTCTTTTGCCAGGTAAAGTAATGTAGTCACAGGTTCCGGGGATGAGGACGTGGGCATCTTTGGTGGACTGGCATTATTCTCCTCACCCCAACATGTCTGCATTTCTTAAAACATGAACTCTTTGACCCCAAAATTCTACTTCTAGGAGTTAATGCTACTGGAAGAGTCATGTGTACAAAAATTTATGTTCACAGACATTGTTCAAGATGCTTAAAAACTATAAACAAATACCTGTTCATGATAAATAGGTTTAAGGTACTGATATAAAAAGACTACTCTGTAGCAACTATTTCACCATAGGGCTTTAAGGTGAATAGAAAAAGATGTTCACTGTATGCTGTGAAGAAAGAAAAATACAAAATGGTAAGTTCACAACTATCTAATGCTTATTTTTAAAAAGTGGGGGTGTATTATGTGTAGAAAAATGTGTTTTATTATGTATATATTTATGTACATATATATGCGAGTTTATATAGAGAGAGATACAGAGACAGACACAGTAGAAAAATGCGTGTGTGCACATACACAGTGGGTATATATATGCCAAAAGTCCACAGGATTGAGACCAAACTGTTAATTCTGGTTACCACTGAGGGGTGGGAATATGGTAAATTTTAATTTTCTTCTTTCTACTTTCTAGGATGTTTTCCATCATCAAGTATGCATTAGCCTTATAACCAGAAAAAAAGTTATTTGTTTTCATTTTGCATAAATACATATATATATATATTGCTTTTTAGGGCTGCACCTGCAGCATATGGAAGTTCCCAGGTTAGGGGTTGACTTGGAGCTGCGGCAGCCGGCCTACACCACAGCCACAGCCATATGGGATCTGAGCCACGTCTGTGACCTACACCACAGCTCATGGCAACATCTGATCCCCAATCCACTGAGTGAGGCCACGGATCAAACCAGTGTCCTCACAGACACTAGTCAGGTTCATTACCACCGAGCCACGAGGGGGACTCCAGCAAGTAAAATTTTAAAACGAGAATCCGAGGTCCTAGAAACTAACTCTAGCAACAGCTAGAGTGATCAAAGACTATATATGTAGCAGTTAGCACAATTAAGAAAAGATGGGAATTCTCTTATGGTGCACTGGGTTAAGGATCCAGCATTGTCTCACTGCCGTGGAGTGGCTCAGGTCACTGTTGTGATGCAGGTTTGATCCCTGGCCCAGGAGCTTCCATGTGTGGTGGATGCAGCCAAAAAAACAAACAAAAAAAGATGTCGGCCACCCTTATTAATTAACACTCTCTAAATCATAGTTGGTCTACATGTGCTCTAGAAGTATGCTGAAGACATGACCACAAATCTCTAGGTTTTGTTCTCTTGCGATTCTTGTTTGGTGCTAAGGTCTGCGAGGCCAGAACATTGAGGTGGGTGGGTGCTGAATCTCAACTGGTTTCCAGGCAGCAGTAGAAAAAGACAGCTCCATTCCCTTCCTTGCCCATTAGGTGGGGCAAGAAAGCTTTAGAAAAGCGCCTACCAGCTAAAACATGAACAGGAAGACACCAAGTTGCAGGGAGAAAAACAGGTAGAAGGGCTCAGAAGTCATCCCTGTCCATTTGGGAGGCATGTGTGCTAAAATTTTTCTAGAATGTAAACTATTTCCAAAGAGTTTTCTAGAGAATACCAAATTAAGGGTCTTAAAATGTTTCAGTACCTGACCATCACACCTGCAACCAAAACAAAACAGAAACAGACTCATAGATACAGAGATGTAGACTCAGATATAGACTAGTCAGGTGACCAGTGGAGAGAGGGGAGTGGAGAGACAGGGGTTGATGATTAAGAGACACAGACCACTATGTATAAAATAAATGAGCAACAAAGACATATTGTACAGCAGAGGGAAATAGAGCTATTATTTTATAATAACTTTAAATGGAGTAGAATCTATAAAAATACTGAATCACTATGTTATACACCTGAAACTAATAGAATACTATAAACTATACTTCTAATTAATTAAACTCTCTCTGGTTGAAATGCAAATTAAAACAACACTGAGATACCCACCATATTTTAACAGATCAGATTGGCAAAAATTCTAAAGCTTGTCAATACACTCCACGGGCCAGAGTGTGGGGGAACAGGCAGACTCCAGCACTGCTGGAGGAAATACTAACTGGTAGAACGCCCGTGGAGAAGAGCTGGCAAAATCTAAGTATATTCCATACACAGTTTATCCTTCTGCCCGACAATCTCACTTCTTGGAATTTACCCCAAAGATTCACCAAGAAGATGAAAATAAATATGCACAAGGTTATTGATTATAGCATTATTGGTAATTGCAAAATATCAGAAACTACCCAAGTGTCTGAACATAAGAGTATGATTGAAAAATGTCACAGGGACAAGTGGAAGACTCTGCAACTGTAAAGGAAGAGGACAATGTCACAAACTGACCAGGAGTGATTTCCAGGATTTCTTATATGAAAAGAGCAAAGAGCAAGGGAGGATATGGAAGATGCTTCCTTCTGCGTAAGGAAAAAGGGGGAGATAAGAGAACATTCATATATCTGCCTATCTTTACCAGAAACACAGGAATGAGGAACCAGAAGTTTGTCACGTACAAGGACTGGGAGGCAAGAATGTTACAGGAATATGGGAGGGAATGACACTTTTTGTGTATCTCTTTGCATGGTTTTGATTTGTGGAAGTATGTTAATGTTCTACATATTCAAAAAATCAAATCAAACAGAAAAAGGATGGAAAGGGGAGGAAGCCAAAACTGAAAGCCAATTGAAAAAAATACACCCAACTGTATTTCAAATGAACAACATAACCACACTATGGAGGGAGGGGTAGGAAGACTAATCCGAGTAGTTTATGTATTTATCTTGATGCTTTTTGTCTTAGGGTGTGAAGGGGTAGAGAACAGCAAAGAAAACCTCAACTGTTGCATAGGTTTGTTTCATGTAGTGGTATGAGAAAAGCAATTCTGAAGCTATTTTAAATGTACTGTGGGATTGAATGAGTGATTAAATTTATTTGGTGTTTTCTGTACAGTCGAAAATTGACAGAACCCTGTAAACCAGCTATAATGGAAAAAAATAAAAATCATTATATTAAAAAATGTATTTGGTGTTGGGAGCCAGGTTTGTCACTGTGGAAGAAGGGACATACAAATATGAAATAACAAAGGCAAGGAAGAATCCTATGAGGGTGGATGGGAGCTATCGCTGTGACGTCATCATTTCTAAACTATGTCTGCATATATAATAGGCTTGTATATGAGTGTGTGCGTTACCTAGCCATGGCTGCTTGAAAGGGCTAAGAAACAAAGTCACCACAGTTGCAATGGGCACTAGTGCCCAAATCTTGGTCTCTAATACTCTTTCCCACTAAAAGGAATCAGGGCACCTTGGAGAAATAGCCAATTTCAACACTGAGGCAGGGAATGACCAAGATGAGCCTGGATCATCTTCTTATACCATAAAGTAAGGAAGTGCTAAAAACGACATAGCAAGAAGACATGGCAATCAGCTCAAAAGGGCTCCCACCGGCAAAACTTGGATAATTTGAGCCCCAAAATAATCAAGGATGATAATGAATCATAAACCACTGAAAAAGTAGGAATGAATCTATACAGTTAATGAATGGACAGGAGTTCCCATTGCAGCTCAGACGGTTAAGAACCCAACTAGTATCCACGAGGATGTGAGTTTGATCCCTGGCCTTGCTCAGTGGGTTAAGTATCTGGCATTGCCACAAGCTGAGGTGTAGGTCACAGATGCAGCTTGGATCCTATGGCACTGTGACTGTGGTGTAGGCCAGCAGCTGCAGCTCCAATTTGACTCCTAGCCTGGGACCTTCCATGTGCTGCAGGTCCAGCCATGAGAAAAAAAAAAAAAAAAAAAGACGACAAATGTGGAGTTCCCGGTGGCCTAGCGGTTAAGGATCCAGTGATCCAGTGTTGTCACTACTGTGGCACAGGTTTGATCCCTGGCTTGGGAACTTCCAAATGCCACGGGTGCAGCTTAAATAAATACATAAATGGACAAATAAACAGGAGAAAAGGAAGGAGTCTTGTTTACATGAGAAAGCCAATGCCAGCTGGTAAGCTGGAAGGAGTACTAGAGTTGGAAAATCATTATTTTGCAGCCATAACTGTGAAGACTGCTTTAGGACAAGAATCATCAATAAACACTAAATGCATGGGGCAATTTTGATGAGGAGCAGCATTCTCTAAAAGTCTGAAAATGTCTCCTCGGATTGCCTATTTATTGCAAGGCAAGGCCCACCCACCTCCCCAAAAAAAAAGCCCAGTAATTATATAGTGGAAAGAATGGACAAATCCTTAACCAGACGATCAGAATTAACATCTTCAATGAGAGAGAGATGGACATGTATGTGACACCCTGGGAGGAACACGACATCACTTAGTTATTCTGGCTGGAAATGGAGCCCCGCTGACACTTCAATTATAGCCCAATGAGACCTATTTTGTACTTCTGAATTCAGAACTGTGAGGCAATAAATTTGTGTTATTTTAAACCACTAAGTTTGTGGTAACTGGTTACAGCAGCATTAACAACATTAGCAAAGTAATACACTTGGAAGAGGGACCAAAAACTAGATAAAATACTCCATAAATGTTAAATTTTCATATATGTATTTAAATATATATATATATTTAAGTGATTCACAATATTATGTTCATTTCAGGTGCACGACATAGTGATTTTTATACATTACAAAATTACCACCACTATCAATGTTACTTTTTTTTAGCTTTTTTTGATGTTTTAAAAAATTTTGGGGGGCATTCCTGTTGTGCCTCAGTGGGTTAAGAACCCAACATAGTGTCCGTGAGGTTGCAGGTTCGATCCCTGGCCTCGCTCAGTGGGTGAAGGATCCGGCGTTACCACAGGCTGCGGTGTAGGTCGCAGACGTGGCTCAAATCTGGCGTGGCTGTGGCTGCAAAAAAAAAAAAAAAAAAAAAAAAAAAAATTTTTTTTTTTTACTGATGTTCCATGTTGTTCTCTTTATTTTTATTTTTTCCATTATAGTTGATTAAGTGTTCTTCAACTTCTACTGTACAGCAACGTGACCCAGTCACACACACACACACACACACATATATATATTCTTTTTCTCACATCATCCTCCATCATGTTCCATAACAAGTGACTAGATATAGTTCCCTGTACAGGATCTCATTGCTTAACCACGCCAAATGCAACTGTTTGCATCTATTAACCCCAAACTCCCAGTCCATCTCACTCCCTTCTCCTCCCTCTTGACAACCACAAATCTGTTCTCCAAGTCCATGAGTTCGTTTTCCGCGGAAAGGTTCATTGTGCCATATATTTATTAGATTCCAGATATGTGATATCATATGGTATTTGTCTTTCTCTTGCTGACTTACTTAGTATGAGAGTCTCTAGTTCCATCCATGTTGGTGCAAATAGGGCCGTACCTGCAGCATATGAAAGTTCCATATGAGGTCAAATTGGAGCTGTTGCTGCCGGCCTACACCACAGCTACAGCAACGCCAGATTCAAGCTGCATCTGGGACCTACACTGCAGCTCACGGCAACGCTGGATCCTTAACCCACTGGGCAAGGCCAGGGATCAAACCCGAGTCCTCATGGACACTAGTTGGATTCGTTACTGCTGAGCCATGATGGGAACTCCTATGTTCTATTTTCTGAGCTAAGAGAATGTCCTTGTTCTTAGGAAATCTTCACTGAAGTATTTAGAAGTAAATGAGTGCATGAAACCTACTCTCTAATGATTCAGAAAAAAATTGCGTGCCTATGTATGCATGCACAAACATGCCCAGAACAAATGATAAAGCAAAGGAAAAACATTACTAGGTGAATCTGGGTAAACGGTGTATGGATAGTCCTCATACTATTCTTGCAACTTTTGCAAGTTTGAAATTATTTTCAAATAAAAAAGTTGGACAACTGGTTGAAATATATGATAATGTCACCTGTTTCTAAATTCTGTAGAGATGAAAAATGATTGAACTACACTGTGTCTTCTTGGAAACAATGATTAATTATCTCACATCCCCAATATTAATCTATTTTAAAAATATGAATTTTCCTAGATTTCATTGCTCTTTTTAACACCTACAATATTTACTGAGGACTGCTCTGTGGCTGGGAGCCTCCAAGCTTAGCAAGTGTAAGGGAAGTTACAAGATACCTGCTCTTGAGATATAAAGAATCTGCTGTGGTGAAAGGTGGACTAAAATATTGGTAGAAATGTCTATCTGGAAAAACAGGCAAAACTTGGACTGGTGGCGAGGAGGGGAGAGGCTGTGGAGGAGAATGAAGAAGCCAAGGCTGGAAAGCCCAGTGAGGCGATCAATGAGTTGACTTACCACCTAGCACCTCGTACCAAGCAGATGCCCTGAGACTGATGGTTCCCCTCATGCTTCAACCCCTCATCTTCAGGAAATTGTGAAACAGGGCTCCTGGGAGAGCTCCTAGGAGAGAAAGTTGAGTATATAGGCAATTTTCCTGCCTTTGTCTCCAAGTGCTAGACATAATCCAGGTGCTAGAATCTGGACAATTTTTTCTGTAGGTACCAAGAAGCTACTAGAAGATTTTGGCTATATGGAGGCCTTTAGTCATTCAACTAGTTTTTTGTTTTTTTTTTAGCTATTACAGCATGTCAGACACAGAGCTAGATGGAGGGAAGAAAGAAATAGGCTGTGATCCCTATTTAGTGCCTTTAAGGGCCTAAGTAGGGAGTAGGTTTAGGTATCCTAGGAGCCCAGAAGAGGCTTGGCTGGGAAAGCTACCAATCTGAGTCTCAAGGGTCACATCTGAAGCAAATGACCAGGCAGATACAGGGAAAGGGCAGTAGGGACAAGAGAAATAGCGAGAGCTTGTGTGCAGGCATAAAGGCACAAAAATGCACCACATTTGAGGGACAAGTGGTTTAGTCTACTTTGCTGGGAAGGAGGCTAGCAGAGTAGGTAAGAGTGCAGGCAAATATGCACGTGAAAAGATGCTCAACATTATTGGTCATTAGGAAAATGCCACTTCACACCTACTAGAATGGCTGAAAACACACAAACAAAATAACTGGGGCTGGCAAGGACGTGGAGCCACTGGAACTCTCATACACTGCTGGTGAAAGTACAAAATGATACAGCTTAGAAAAACAGTTTGGTCATTTCTTACCAAGTTAAACATATACTTACCATATGACTTTACAAGCTCACTTCTAGGCATTTACCCAATTAAAATGAAAAGACATGCCTACGTAAAGACCTGTACTTAATTCCTAAGTACCAAAAAGTTGCAGGAACAAATGTTCATCAAGCAGTGAATGGATAAGTAAACTATGGTACATCCAGGCAATGTAATACCACGTAGCAATGAAAAGAAATGAATTAGTGAAATATATACAAGATGCAAGAATCATAAAAGCATTATGTTAACTGAACTATGTCAGACACAACAGGCCACATACTACATGATTCCATTTATATGGCATTCAGGAAAAGGTAGAATTATAAGGATAGAAAACACATCCTTGTTTGCTTGGGGTGGGAAAGGGGATTGCCCACAATGGGGGCACAAAGGAACTCTGGATGCCAATAAAAATATTTCTTATTTTGACTGTGGTGGTGGTTAAATGACTGTACAGGTTTGTCAAAACAGTATGCCCTAAAAAGGTGAATTTTACCATATATAAGTCATACCTTAATAAATCTGACTTTAAGAAAGAAACTCTGCCTGGGGCTGAATCCCAGCTCTAGAACATATTAGCTGGCGAGCTTGGGCAAGGTACTCACTTCCTCTGTGCCTCAGCTTCCTCATCTGCATAATGGAGACAATAAAAGTAACTCCATCAGTGTTTCTGTGAAGACGAAATGAGTTAATGCATGGAGAGAGCTACGACATTTCCTGGCATAGAGGTAAGTGCTTAGTACTTGTGAGCTGTTATTCTTATGGTCAGAGATGACTCTGAAGGCTTGGCTGCCAATTCCATCACTCATTAACTACACAACCTTGGGAAAGTTATTTAACCTCTAGTAATCTCAAAGTTGTGGCAATGTTATCCACCACCTAACCTGCACACCACAATGGGTCTGTAAAGAGCAAATGAGATAAAGGTGAGGTCAAGTAATGGCTCCATCATCCAAGGAAAGATTTGTTTTTTCCAAAAATTGGACAAAGTAGAATCTGAGAAGACTGGCTGGATTCTGAGTCTATGAATCAGGGGGCTATTAACTGAGATCATGAACAGTAGAATACTTTTGGGGTTCAGTTCAATTTCAGATAGGATGAGTCAGAGATTGTAGGATGTTCAGGTGAAAATTTCTAAAGAGCAGTAAGCGTGTAGAGCTTGAGAGAGGTTAGGAGTGGAGATAACTTTTTAAAAATAAAAACACTAATGAACACATGGTATTTAAAGTCATGAATCTAGGGAGTTCCCATCATACATAGCTCAGTAGAAACGAATCCGACTAGTATCCATGAGGACACAGGTTCAATCCCTGGCCTTGCTCAGTGGGTTAAGGATCTGGGGTTGCCCTGAGCTGTGGTGTAGGTGGCAGATGCAGCTTGGATCTGGTGTTGCTGTGGCTGTGGTGTAGGCCAGCAGTTACAGCTCGATTCAACCCCTAGCCTAGAACCTCCATAGGACATGGGTGCAGCCCTAAAAAGAGAAAAAAAGGAGTTCCCGTCGTGGCACAGTGGTTAACGAATCCGACTAGGAACCATGAGGTTTCAGGTTTGATCCCTGGCCTTGCTCAGTGGGTTAAGGAACGGGTGTTGCTGTGAGCTGTGGTGTAGGTTGTAGATGCGGCTTGGATCCCGCGTTGCTGTGGCTGTGGTGTAGGCCAGCGGCTATGGCTCCGATTTGACCCCTAGCCCAGGAACCTCCATATGCCGCGGGTGTGGCCCAAGAAATGGCAAAAAGACAAAAACAAAATAAAATAAAAAGAGAAAAAAAAGGTCATGAATCTAAGTTAAATCATCCAAGAGAAATATAGAAGGAGAGAAGAGAGCCAGGGCTCTCAGGATCACCAGCACAAAGGGGCAGACAGGGGGTGAAAGGCCACAGAGAAGATGGAGAAGAGAGGTCCAGGGGGAAGGCCATGTAGGGGAAGCCAAGGGAAGAGAAAAGTAACTGAATTCAACAAACCAACAGCTGGGGGCTCGGAAAGATACACAAGGAAAAAAAATAATAACAAAGGTGATGATAAGAGTAACAATTGAAAAAGACCCTATTGAGAGTTCCCACTGTGGTGCAGCAGGTTAAGGATCTGGAGTTATTTCTGAGGAAGCACAGGTTTGATCCCCAGCCTAGTACAGTGGGTTAAGGATCCAGCATTGCTACGCCTGTGGTGTAGGTCACAGCTGCAGCTCAGCTTTAGTCCCTGGCACAGGAATTTTCCTATGCCATGGGCACAGCTGAAAAAGAAAAGAAACAAAAGAGCCCATATAGCCAAGTGCTGCCCTGAAGATTGGGAGGTATGACCAGAGCTTCAGAAAAGAGAGATGATGGGAGGACAAAAATTATCACTGAGTGGAAGGCCCTAAAGTCTCCAGGTGGAAGGAGTTCAGCAGGAGCTCAGTGAAATGAAGGACCCATACCAAAGACCTGTAGTTTGCTAACTTTCAGAATATCAGAACAAAAGAAAAAATTCTAAATCTCTCAGAGGTTACAAAAGAAAAGCAGTTCACACATACAGGAGGAGGGGCCAAAGCAATGGAGAAATGTTTTTAGAATAGAAAGAAAATTATTTCCAACTTATTCTAGATATATCATATACATAGCATCATATGCTATTTCTATGTAAGCTAGTGATTCTCAAACTTGAATGTGTATGCATAGCCCCTGGAGGGCTTGTTAAAACAGACTGCTGCCCCCCCTCCCCCGCCCCAAGCTTCTGATTCAGTATGTTGGGGTGGGGCCAAGAGTCTGCTTTTCTAAGAAGTTTCCAGGTGGTGCTGATGTTACTGGCTGGGGAACCATACTCTGAGAGCCAATGAATTAAAGTTATGAAAGACTTAAAGTTGAGCACTAGCGGTTTTCTTCTCTTTTATATAATTCACTCTTAAACCCTATAACCTGACGGGACACCTGGCTATGAACAATTAGGTAGTTAGTTCTTAGTGTCCAACCTATTTTTCCCTCACCCCACCCCCATCATCTCCCAACTGACTGACATACTCTTTAATTTTTGTTGAGATTTCCAACATTTACATTCTATTCTACAACTATGATTCCTCAGTTAAAAAATCTTGTGTATTTTAATGGATTCAGAGTTAATTACCATTCTTTTCAGTGGAGCTTTGTCGGGAAACCTGGTATCTTCTCTCTTCTGGGTCCCATTAAGTGTCCAGAACCGGTGCTCACTGGACCCAAAGGTGTACTTTATCCTGTGGGCTCTGGCTGCCCCAGGCTGCTCTGCGACGGGGAGAGTGCCTCTTCCTTGTGAATCTTTCCCCTTTCCTTGAGCTCTTGAGACAGTATCAAAGCCGTCACCTTCCTAAGGACTTTCCTTGACTCCTCCACATAACCTGGTAACCTCATCAGTCCTTTTGTCCACACTGGGCCCCCCATTACTTGTTTCTTCACCTGGTGCTACTTAGCGGGGAGGGAGGGCTGCAAGCCACGCCATACCTTTTTGCATTAGCATCTTTCTGCTTGTTTGTTTGCTGCTGGGGAAGCTGTGGCTGCTGGTTATTGAGTTTGCTAGATAATGGAGAAGAAGAGTTTCTGATCCGGCTTTCCTTTTTCTGCTTCGGCTTTCCTTTTTCTGCTTCCACCTGAAAGTATCTCCATCCTTTTTCTAAAAACTATTGGAAAATGTAGGATTTATTGGGTAAAATATGGTCCATATTATGTATCTACATAAATTACAATGTAATTATAGTAGTTTCTTCCAATCAAAAAAAAAAAGTATCCTCCAAAATATTTATAGCAATATTTCCTGTAATAAGATTATGGTTGATTTTTTTAAACTGAAATTTATATTGAGGTAGTTGAAGGTTTACATGCAGCTAAAAGAAATAATTCAGGAGTTCCTGTTGTGGCTCAGCAGATTAAGACCTGATGTTGCCTCTGTGAGGATGCAGGTTTGATTCCTGGCCTCTCTCAGTGGGTTAAGGCTCCAGCACTGCTGCAAGCTGCAGTGTAGCTCACTGATGTGGCTTGGATCTGGTGTTGCTGTAGCTGTGGCACAGGCCTAAGATGCAGCTCTGATTTGACCGCTAGCCTGGGAACCATATGCCACAGGTGCAGTTGCGTAAAAAAAAAAAGAAAAGAGAAGAAAAAGAACAAGAAATAATCCAAAGAGATCCCATATACTTTACCCATTCTCTCTCAACCCATCAAATTTTAAAACCAGCGAAAACCACCAAGAGATTGCCTTCTGAGGTTTGTGAAACCAATAAAAAGGAAACGTGATCGGGAAAGCTCCATCAGGAATGCCAATTTTTCTTTCAACCTTTAGTATTATGTCCGGTATAGCACTTCACGCTCTACATTGCAGTTGTTTTTGTGAATCTCTTTCCCAACAGCTGTGAGATGTCTCAGAGCAGGAACTGTGTCTTGGTGTCTTTGTCTTCCAGTGGCTGAGAAGGGCCTACCACACGGAGGAAAGGGACAAGGCAATGGTATGTGACTTCTCTTCTAAAGTCTTATGCATTACAGAATTCAAATTCTTTCCAGTCAATAAAAAGTGCTGTGGATAACCTTTTATTTAACCTCCACGTGAAAATTAGATATTTAGGGGTTCCCGTTGTAGCTCAGGAGGTTAAGAACCTGACGGATATCCTTGAGGATGTGGGTTCAGTCCCTGGCCTCACTTGGTGGGTTAAGGATCCAGCATTCTCAAGTTGCAGTGTACGTCACAGATCTGCTGTTGTTGTGGCTGTGGTGTAGGTCAGCAGCTACAGCTCTGATTCAAACCCTAGCCTGAGAACTTCCATATGCCGCAGGAATAGCCCTAAAAAGAAAAAAAAGAAAACTAGGTATTTAGTTCCTAAAAGATATAGTCTATTTGTTACTCATTTATGCAACTAATATTAATGAGTTCCTACTGTGTCAAGTAGGATGCTGACAACTGGGGATGCTATGGTGAATAAGACAGACATCTCTGCCCTTATTTTATATTCTAAATTATAAAGCAAGCCTTTCTTTCTAGCCTTCAGCTCATGCACTCAATATTTTCTAAATACATTCATGCTACGAATAGGTGTTTTGCAAATAACATGCTTTGCATTTTGAGACAGTGCCAAAGTATATTCAAATATGCCTAAACTGAAAACCAGTTGTGGAATGATTAATATTGAATCAACCATTTTACCCTTAAGTACTACAATAAATAAAGAGCTAGAGAATCAACACTGTTTATAATTACATGTCTATGTTTAATGTTCGTTTTCCCTATCAGACTGTTCATACCATAAAGGCAGACTCCATGTTTCTTGCTCTCTTGTTCATTCCCATAATTTTAGTGCAGAATCTGTGCAATAAATGTGTTAGCCTAATGATTCAAGGCTTATAACTGCCCCTCAGAATATGGGAATACATGAAATAAATTTTTAAATATTTAAAGTAGATATTATGAGTACCTAACACAGTATAAAGTTGTCATACTACTGTGTGCATGCATTTTTTCTTACCCTAAGTGGGATGTTAAATATGCTTGGAAAACTTGACCTATAAAGACAGTACACAACATAAGAGAGGCCACCTATCTACATTTATTATCTGATTTTAATGCATCAAGTGCTCTTGCTTCCCTTTACTGCTGACCCACTAGGGAAATGGCTACTCTGTCTTTTAACGGTATTAAAAAAATATTAAATATTTGGGAGTTCCCATTGTGGCGTAGTGGAAACAAATCCAGCTAGTATCCATGAGGATGCAGGTTCAACCCTGGCCTTGCTCAGTGGGTTAAGGATCCGGTGTTGCCATGAGCTGTGGTGTAGGTTGCAGACGGGGCTCAGATTTGGCGTGGCTGTGGCTGTGGCTGGCAGCTGTAGCTCCAATTCGACCTCTAGCCTGGGAACTTCCATATGCCCCTGGTATGGCCCTAAAAAGAAAAAAAAATTAAACGTTTGCAGTAAGATTTTTCATAATCAATTCATGAAAAATTAAGTTCTTACCAGATTCTGAGTAGAAAGTTCTGTCTTTATAAGTACCGAATGGTGTTTTAAACATCAGCAGGTCCTACCCAGGGCTGTAATTCTCACACAAAATTAAAATAACATTCTCACAAACTGGCAGGTAACTGCTTCAAGCAGAAGGAGCAACAATATTTTATTTCATTACAATTAAACATATCACAAAAATTTAATTGGAAATGTATGCATACTATTAAGCAGAACACAGAAAACATAAAGAAATAGGTACTGAGACCTAAAATATCACTTAAAATCCCATCAATGTTCTTATACATAGTAGGTACTCAATACAACTGAACTAAAAATAAACACTTAATAATATGTGCTTGCAAAATGTGTAGTGCTGTAGTAGCAAAGTACAATTTCCAAAGATGAGATTTTGTCTGTCAATTTTTTTAAAAGCCTTTAAAAATATGATATGCACAAGCTTGCCCTGAGGGAAAAAAAGATGGAATATAGATTATAAAATCTTTATGTATTTTCCACAATAGCATTTTGAAATTGGAAAGGAGCAAATTACTGTGAAAAAAAACTGAATGAACCAATTACTAAAAATTCAGTGCACGCATAACTACCTGATGGAAAATTTGAAGCACCTTTTCTCTTGCCTTCTTATGTCATAATATGAAATGTATGAATTATATAGACCTTGATCTTCAGAAGCTTAAGAAAACTTGAAGTTGTAAGCCAAAATGTCATCAGAAAAAGAAAAATCTTGTAGAAAAACTGCTACTGTAAGGCCACTGTTTAAAAGTTCTTTGATGTACAGACACTATACAATTCAGGTACTTTTGTTTTTGTTTTTATTACATAAGCAAAACTTTCAACATAGAAACGTCTGGATATAACTCAGTTCTCTATGAAACCATGCTCAGAGAAAAATGCATCAACAAATAATGCCCTTTTGAGACTTTTTTGCAAAAGAAGCTGTAGTTAATACAACTTTTACATCGAATACTGTAATTTAAAAGCAACTGTTAAGTGTAAAAAAGTTGCAGCATTCCACTACGGAAAAATAAAGTTATTTTATCAAGAAAGTTACAGTATTAGTACTTTAGTGCCAATTCTAACTCTTGACAAAAAGAGATGCTCCCAAATATCGTCCTTTAGTGTCGTTTCCATTTGTAACAATTCCAGATTAGATTGCTGGGGCAATGTTTGTATATTCCTATTGAGAGAAAACAAAAAAAATGCAGACTTCAAAAGAAGTGTCAGTTATAACATCTGAGCTAGAGTTTTGTTCACACTGCAATTTTCAAAATATTTTAATTACTGTATTACTACTTGAACTCAAGATCCCCACAAAGCTATATGAACTCCCAAAGACACAAGGTAACAAGAGAACACATCGAAGTGGATATCAAATGATAACTCAGTAGGACAAAGAAAATATATGGCACTCAATTGGCTGGTATTAGTAAGTTAATGAAGACAGCCTTCTGTTATTGGGGTGAGTTTCACTGGGGACATCTCTGACAAGAGTCAAGACTCTTAAACCTTAGTCCCTCAAGTACAGAGCCTGATGTGACACACGCGAAACCTCAAACAGGTATTTTATCTTTTGTTATCATATGGTATCTAATTCCAAAACTGTATGGACTCTTCTAGCCTGACTGATAACAGCAGAGAAAGCTACTGGGGACGGGGGGAAGCTTTCTTGCTTTTGGGTGGTTACCTATAATGTAAAAAAAAGTATGGCTTCAATAAACACAGGAAAAGGAATTAACAATAACAATATAAGACTATGATTAAAGGATAACGGATGTGAATTCTATACTGTGATACTACGCAAAATATCAAATTACCAACAACAAACTGCACATAAGACCATGCAACTAATAAAAGAGCAAAAATGGTAGAATGGCATGTTTTTCTGGAACATTAAAAAAACTTATTAATACATATATCCTTACCTTTTACTAGGATCTTACATTATTAAAACTGAAAGAAATTTAAAAGTTGATTTATTTTTGGCATTTATATTAGTATGGAAACGTTTAATTTCAAACAAAAACAGTACTGAAAGAAAATTCTTCTATTTTGGTTAATGAAATATTCAAAATACATGCAGATATATTTTTGCCAGCATCATTCCTTTAAAGAGAAGCAGACTTCATGGTATCCTATTTCTTTACTCATTATATAATATTAAAATTATATCGATCTATCTTCAAATAAAATATCTGTTGCCTACTAACAACTTTAAAAGGAAACGATAATGATTCCAAAAAATGTTTTCAACTGAAATATCTTGTTTATTAAAATGTGGAATTATTCTGAATTACATTCACACTTGACACAGCTTCTTCTACACCATCTCTCGGGTTGATCCCTGCATTCTTCCAATTATGTGAAAACCTATTTTAAGCAGAATGCTGAACTAGACCTATGAGTGGCACTCTCATCTAGGATTTCATAATGTGACACTTGGATCAATGCAAGTGTTTCCTTTTCCTTGTTGGTCTTCCTGAACCTTACCTTCTCCCACTGCCTACCCACTGCCTACCCAGCGATCGCCCTCGAACACCACTTTCTTCTTCTAACCCTAGGAAGATATCCTATTGCTACCACATCACATCCTCCATGGTCTACCCGAATGTCGAAGTCCTCTGCGATTTGCATACACTATCTCTACCCAAGTCCACATTCTACTGCCAAACATGGATCTTTGACTGTAGCCCCTTCGAGTCCTGCTCTTCTCCATGACTCAGCTTAAAACCTACCTCCTCTGTGAAGAGAGGAGAAATCAAAGTACATTCCCTGACCATTTCTAACATACAGATCCTTTCCTCTTCTCTTCAGGCATTTACCATCTGAAATTAAGCTATTCAAAAATATGGTTGTGCAGAAAGTAGTTAACAGAGTATACCTACTGCTATCCTTTGAAAGGTCAGCTTATAAGGTTGGCCCTTGGCTGGCATCTAAGAACTTAGATCTCAGGAGGGCTCCCACCACTGATGAGCGTCTAAAGTCTATGCTAAACCCCTGCTTTCTTGCTCAGCATCTGGAATGAAGTATCTGCACTGGGTACTGAGTCTCTCGCAAGCTTCCCTGGGTGGCAACATTTCACGTGCGTGGTCACAGCTCGTTGCTGGGGGACTCGGGCACATCCTGTGTGACTCCACTGGGAGAGAACTCTTGGAAACTTGCACCTGGTGTCCTCTGGACTTTGTGCGCCAATTCCCTTTGCTGATTGTGCTGTGCAGCCTGCGGCTGTAACACATCACAGCCATGAACGCCACCACGTGCTGACTCTGCTGAGTCCTCCTAGGAAATCACCCAACCTGGGGGGTGGTCTTGGGGACCCCGACACAGTTGCTGCTATTCACTAACTTTTTAGAGCTATGGATGTGTGTGTGTGTGTGTGTGTGTGTGTGTGTGTGTCATTAGATTCCATTCAACAAGCACTTTAAAAGACGGACTATATGAAAGGCAATAGGGAAAGACATGAAGACTAATGAGGTAGCCTCTATCCTCAAGGAGGTAATCATCTATTTGGGGAAATAGGAAGGTAAATAGTAAAAGTTAGACACCAAATGAAACAATAGCCACAGAGGAGACTTTGATAAGGCTTTACAGTGGATCTTAAAAGGAAAGTAGCATTTAATAAGAAATGAATGGGGATCAGGAGGCCATTTCTAGCCAAGATAAATAGGAGGAACAAATAGAAATACATGAAAACATGGAAACAACCTAAATGTCCATCGACAGATGATTGGATTCAGAAGATGTGGTATATATACACAATGGAATACTACTCAGCCATAAAAAAGAATGACATAATGCCATTTGCAGCAACATGGATGGAACTAGAGAATCTCATACTGAGTGAAATGAGCCAGAAAGACAAAGACAAATACCATATGATATCACTTATAACCGGAATCTAATATCCAGCACAAATGAACATCTCCTCAGAAAAGAAAATCATGGACTTGGAGAAGAGACTTGTGGCTGCCTGATGGGAGGGGGAGGGAGTGGGAGGGATCGGGAGCTTGGGTTTGTCAGACACAACTTAGAATAGATTTACAAGGAGATCCTGCTGAATAGCATTGAGAACTATGTCTAGATACTCATGTTGCAACAGAAGAAAGGGTGGGGGAAAAAATGTAATTGTAATGTATACATGTAAGGATAACCTGACCCCCTTGCTGTACAGTGGGAAAAAAAAGAAAGAAATACATGAAAACATACATTATGCTTCAAAAAGCAGAGGACATATGGAAAAATGTGGTTAGAAAGGTAGCTTAGGGCTGGACCTGGCTGACAAGTCTGTTCTCTCTCTCTCTCTTTTTTTGGCTTTTTAGGGCCACACCTGTGGCATATGGAAGTTCCCAGGCTAGGGGTCGAATTGGAGCTATAGCTGCAAGCCTACACCACAGCCACAGCAACGCCAGATCCGAGCTGCATCTGGGACCTACGCCACAGCTCACAGCAATACCAGATCTTAACCCACTGAGCATGGCCAGGGACTGAACCTGAATCCTCATGGATACTAGTCGGGTTTGTAACCCAGAGTCACAACAGGAACTCCCCTGGTCTCTCTTTTTTAAAATAGGCACCACAATCCTGGGAAGGTATTTGCAAAAAAAAAAAAAAGTGAAAGGGCTCAGACTCTGTTCCTGGAAAATAACTGTGTTACTAGTGAAGGGATGGAAGAAGCAAATCACAGGAGGCAAGGGTGCAAGGAGGAGGCTCCAAAGAGTCCCAAAACAGACCAGGAATACCTAAGAATGTAGCATACAGTTAAGGGGGCATTTTCAATCAGTGGGAAAAGGACAAATTATTCAATAAGCAGTGTTAGAAAAACTGACTCTACAATGGGAAAAAACTAGATCCCAACCTCGTATGGTATCAAAAACAAATTCTAAAAGGAACAAAATTCACCATATAACCACTTAAAGGAAACATAGTAAGCAATGTTTATAAGCATAAACATGATATGGAATCTAAAAGCCATATAAATAAACTTGACGGATCCATGAATGTTTGTAAGTTCTATAACGTGAAAGCCGCCAAAAACAGCTGACAAACATAAAATAAATAGCAGCAAAATGTATGATAGGTTAATACCCTCAGTAAATCAAGAGCTCTTAAAATTGATAAGAAAAAGTACCATCCTGGCAGGGGATAGAAATGAGGACAATGAGGGAAGAAATACAAATAGTCAATAACATATTTTTAAAAACACATCATTAACAGTCAAAGAAAGATAAATGAGAACTATTTTCTGCTATTTGACTGACTAGAGACAAAAGACTGATAATGTGGAGTGCTGGCTAGGGTGTAGGTAAAAGACTTCTGGTGAGAATGGAAACGGGTAAAAAGGGAGCTATGGCAAAGTACCAAAATGTCAGTGTGCCTAGTGGTGTTACATAAAAAATGAAAACCTGTAAACTATTCCAAAATCATCAACAGAGGCTTGGTTAATAAGTCAGCAATCATCCAACATATACCCCTGGGGGAATATGAAGACTTTCCAATGAGTATGTGGGTATGGTTTGGAGGAAATTAATTTCCAGATCTTCCAATTCTCACAATCTTTGCTTTCCAAATTAACATGCCTGTTAATCAGGTAAGGCTAGTTCCCTACCTCCCACTTTATTCCAGAAAGATATACCTTCTGATCACGACTCTTAATACTCTGCATTACCTGGGGACTTCTCCCCCCAAAAAGGAGCAATTGCAAATACTGGTGATGATGCCAAGAAAGGGAACCAACCCTAATGGCTGGTAACAAAGAGCATACTTCTGCAAGTCAGATGCTATCTACTTCTTTGCTTTTGTTTAATTGTAGCAGGACAAAATCAAGCTATCAGTAAAAGAACATTCATGACACTTTTTTAGGTGGGTGTACCTATGGCATGTGGAAGTTCCCAGGCTAGGGGTCAAACCTGTGCTGCTAATGCAGCCTATGCCACAGCTGCGGCAATGCCTGGTCCTTAACCCACTGTGCCACAAGGGAACTTCCTCAAGATGCTTTCTGATGATAGATCACTATGCGATTTTTTTTTTTTTGGCCTATAATTGAGAGTGAGTCCAAAAAACAAAGTGGCATTGCTATAAGTCCTTTCATTCCCATCTATACATGTCAAATAAACAAGTTTTCTCAGGCCTCACATCTATAAAAAGAAAAAATAAATTAGAATAGATACTTGAACACTATTATTCTGCTAGTAATAAGTAATATTTATGAATACACAAACTAATTGAAAAAAGAAATGCATTTCTGATAAAACTTGTCTAATCTATACTTATCAAAATCTATAACATATTTATGCTATGCTGATCAACTGTAATGTTAATTCAATCCAAAGGAAATACTTAACACCTAATAGTCACAGAAATCTATTAATATTTGGTGCCAAATTTGATTTGATGAGCAATAAAAGACTTTCAAAGATAAAAGACTATGGGGCAAATGGAATGGAATCCAAATTTAAGGCAAAAAAAAGAAATGATGTAAAATTTCTGTTAAAAGAACTTGTTTGCATATTTTTAAAAATGGATGATGTCAGTTATCAAATTCCTGTGGTGTGCAGGTTTACTGAAGAGATTTAAAAGAATGATGTAACAGTTTTATTTAAGACTCTACTTATAATATGCCAGAAATTCTATCCTTTACAAGTTAAACTTAGGAGAAAAAATATTAGAGCCAACCTAAAAATGTACAAGGAGGTAGAAGTTTTTATCAAAAATTGAGTGTATGTAAGTAAGCACAAGAAGTCTGAAGAGCACCGAAATGAATAAGACATCCACAGAGTAGAATGACATGCAGCCATTAAAATGAATGAATTGAACGGGGTGATGAATAGTAGAAATCAGACCTAGGACAACTGCAGCCAGAAGGAGAAGTGGGAGGATTAGGACGACAAGCTTCCAGCTCAGCTTGCTAGCGGTGAGAGTAAGGACCCTGAGGAGAAATCAGTGGTCTGGGGAAGAGAGCAAGTGTGATTTTATTTTTAACATTTTTACTTATGTAGTTCACATACCACGCAGTCTACCCATTTAAAGTGTACAACTCAGTGGTTTTTAACATATTCACAGAGTTGTGCAACCATCACAATTACTTCTTTTGCGTGCTGGCATCCTTCAGCTGAGGGACACAGCAGGTGGAGAGCAGGTTCTTGTTGATTTACCTGATCTTGGTTCCTGTTCTACCTTTGTACCTTACAACTTTCAAGGTTTTTTCAACCCAAAAAACCATGAATCCTGGTCTCCAACTTCCTTTCTGCAGTGTCTTTATGCTCTCTTCTTCCCCTTTCTATCCACGGGAAGAGCTCTGGTAGGCCTCTAGCTGCCAGGCACCTGGGGACTGCTGCAGAATTTAGGATGCCGAGGAACTCCATGTTTTCCTGACCAAATGCACAATGGCTAACAGTTTTTCAGAAGCAATATTCCTAGAGGGGGCTTCATGAATTCTGAATAGGTTTTTTTTTTTTTTTGTCCTAGTCTGGTACATGGTCAGACACTCAAGAGTTTCTGAAAACTTCCTATGATGAGCAGAGAATATCTATCTCCCAGGAGCACTTATGAATGAGAATGGATAATAGACATGTCTCCCACCCCATCATCTTCCAGCTCAAGCACAGAATCCAAGAGAAAGGCAATAAAGAAAATGGAATTTGGCTGCCCAAATGGGATTAATATGACAAGTGCCTGAAGAACGAGGAGGAAGCATTTTAACTCCGTACTTTCCTAATACTGCTTGGGGATCTTACTACCTTGTAAGGCAGCTGGGGAGCTAATGCAGTGTTACTGAAGCCACGATTGTTCTGGCAAGCAGACAAGGGGTTACATTAGGAACACACCTAGGATGCCCCCCACCCCTCCCTGAGGCTCTTCGGTGTTGGAGACAACAGCACATGTCTGATGCCGCAGTAATCAAATTGCACAACAGATGCACATCACAAGAACTTTAAGCCATGAATGATTAGCTCGGACATTTCAATACGGTCGGGGAGTGGAAAGTCCAGACAAGATCAATCTAAACTTTTCTGGCAACTAGGAGGCATGTGAAAACACACAGGTTCATATCTAATTTCAGGTTCAAGAAGTTCTAGGACACCTGGATTAATTAACCATGTGTCCTTATTAATCTAGCTGGTAGTCTAATACTGAAAACAATAACTCCCTAATAGGGCAAAAAAAACCAAAGCAGCGGACAGATGCTGCCCAGACTAAGGTTTCTCTCCAGGGCAGGACTTTCAAAGTTTCCCCACAATGCTAAAGCTTGGGGTAAAGCGACATTGGAAGATACCACAGACTCCAGGCCCTCACCTCTTTTCTTTAGGGCATGAAAGCCAAGGTAGAATGGAGTAATAGGTCTAAATAGTCTGTACATATGGAATGGGGTTCCAGAGTAGCACAATACTACTGGGACAGCTCTAAAGGAAGTAAGCCTTAAGTACCTTAGCTCAGACCTCGGCGGAACCAGAGCTGCTGCAATGCCTCACTCCTTTCTCTAAAGGTTAGGAGAGTGGAGCCCAACTGTTAAAAGCAGAGTACCCGATTTCATGCCATGGTCATATAGGTGGGCCTTGTTCAAATACAAATCTATACAGAGCCTGGCTATGGCTTGCTTATAGGCACTGACAGTAACCAGGCAACAAAAGCTCATCTGAGAGCAGCTACAACACAAACATATATGAAGTAGCATCCAGAATGGCAGGCCCAAGATAAAGAGTAAGAGACACTGGTTTTTAAAAAATCTAGGGTGTAGGATTTCTAAAGCACTCAGTTGGCAGTGAAAGGCAAGAGGAAGGTGAGGCCATTATCTGCCTGGGACCCTAAGTGTAACTGATGATATAAAAGCCTAGACTCTAAAGACTGGAGACCCATAGCAGGTTGTGGCTCTTTCTAGGAAATACTTGTGATGTCCTAAGGTGAAGGTTTGATATCTGGTTTCTTTGTGCTGTAAAGTGAGGCTGGTGGGCAATGCGGTCTGAAAGAACTGGGTGGCCAGCAGGAATGGGGCATGCCGAGGCAAAAAAAAAAAAAAAAAAAAAAAAAATGAAATGGAACAAGTTCAATGAGCATACAGAAACTGGAGGCTGAGGCAGACAGTCAAGTGAACACTCCGGAGCCCCAAATCATCTAAAAATAACAGAGGTAAAAATGGAGTTAAATGAAATGAATACCCAAAGTTCAGCACAGAGCTAACAGAAAAGAAACACACAGTATGTGTACGTGAAACCCAACCTTCAAATTGAGGCAAAGGCTTGCCTCAGCCTTCTTCCTCGAGTAGGAATCAATGATCACCTTCCTTGAGAATAGTCAAGCTGCCACCTGTGATTGCGGCCAAACACCTAGATTTGCTGCAAAGAAACTTGCCATATGAGACAGAAGAGAAACAGCACCTTGATCCAAGAGAGAGAGGTATATGACAGGGTAAAAAGACTCCAATGGTGACAGCTTTCATAACACCAAGAGAGAGACACCCAGTGAAATTAAAAACTTCTTCTAAGCTACTCAGTTAAAATTGAGGTGTTAGAAAGATTAAAGAAGATATTTTATTCAACTCTAAAACTTCAAAAAAAAATCAGTTGTCAACTCCATTCTACTGGTCCATCTTTTGGAAAACAAGTTTTATCAAAATCACTAAGAAAGCTCAGTGTAAAGGCTTCACAAGCATGACTATGTATGGGAACACTGAAGGTTAGAAAATTTATAAAACCACAATTGGACTATTTGATAGCAACACTAGATACATGTCTACTTCTCAGAAGAAAATATCAGCCCAAAATTATTAACAAAAATGAGTTAAAAAACTAACAAATATGTGTTACTTAATGGATATAATGTTACTGTTACAATATAAATATAATTTGTAGACGTTAATTTTATATCATATTTATGCTACATTTTTCAAATACCAACATGGTAAATTTAAATAAAATCAATCCACATCTAAAAGAGTACACAAGGAGTTCCTGTGGTGGCTCAGCAGCAACGAACCAGAGTAGTCTCAATGAGGACGCAGGTTTGACCCCTGGCCTTGCTCATCGGGTTAAATGATCTGGTGTTGCTGTGAGCTGTGGTGTAGGTCGCAGACGGGGCTCGGATCTGGCACTGCTGTGGCATAGGCTGGCAGCTACAGCTCCAATTCGATCCCTAGCCTGGGTACTTCCATGTGCTGTGGGTGCGGCCCTATAAAGACAAAAAAAAAAAAAGAGTACACAATTCAAATTATCAAGTAATGAAACTTTTTATTAAGTCTTAGCATATAACGGTAATGGTTGCACAGCATTGTGAATGTAATTAATCCACTGAATTGTACAAAGATGGTTAAAATGGCAAATTTTATATGTTGTATATATTTTATTACAACTAAAAAACACAAATGAATGGGGAAAAAAAAGTTAGTGTATCCTGCAATTAGTACCCTTTTTATGTATTCAGTTCAGTATTTTTTGGTACCTAGAAAATTCACACTGTGTAAGGCTAAAATAGATCAGGTAAAAGTCTTCACCTGAATGTCCATTTCAAAGATTAACCATACAACAGAAATTCTAACGCAAAAAGTTCAAACAGCTGGTATATGCAAAGTATTTGAGGTACAACAGCTAAGGTGTTTTTTAAGATTAGACGGTCTCACAACTCCATTACCATTACTCCTTTCAATTTTTCAACTATCATGCAATAAGAACACTGATATCTAGGTTGCCCCTTAATTCAAAATTAAATTAAAAACCAAATTTACAGATACTTTAGGAGTTCAAGAGTCACTCAACACATTTTAAATGATCATAATCCAACTAACCTTTTTTTTCCTCAGTAATCTTTCTCTGAATTTATTAGTGATAAATCCCCTTGGACCAGCGAACCGTAAACGCTGATATTTAGCCTGAATGTACAAGCTCTTCTGTACTAGGCCTGATTTATATTGAGGCTGAAATCTGCCACCTCTAAAGTTGGTCTGTAAAGGAAAAAATAATTAAATGTTAAAACTACAGTTCCAAATCTATTTTATTAGTATAAGAAATGGAAAAACGTCTGGACGCAGAGCTTCTCTTAATTCTAGATACTACAGATATTTAAAGGGAAAAAAGCTAATGATGATAATAAAGTATGCTTTCCTCAAACTAGCTTCCTAGTGTGCTTTATACAATGATAACTTAAAAATACTTTAGATAAAATGAATTCTAAAAACTGTTAAGTTAAAAAACTTGGAAATTCTTGGGAGTTCCCGTTGTGGCTGAGTAGGTTAAGGACCTGATGATGGTTCTGTGAGGATGCAGGTTTGATTCTTGGCCTTTTTCAGTGGGTGAAGGATCCAGTGTTGCCGAAAGCTGCAGTGTAGGTCGCATATGCAGCTCGGATCTGGTGTTGCCATGGCTGTGGCGCAGGCTGGCAGCTGATGCTCCAGTTCCACCCGTGGCCTGGGAACTCCTATATGCTGCAGGCGTAGCTGTAAAAAGGAAAAAAAAAAAGTTTGAAATTCTTGAAATTTATCATGCTAAGAAAAATACAACTTTAAAAACCTCTAATGAGCTAAAATTATCCTTTCGATTCATAGTGAAATATAGCAAATACCAAATGGGCAAGGAAAGGCATTAAGTATCAACATCTATTAAAGAATCAAAACGTCTATTCTTGTCAGTACTTTTGAGCCAATCTTTCTTTACCATACAAAAAATCTCATTACAGATGAGAGCTATACTTAAAAAGACATTTCTTGACCTGCATACTGCCCAGTATTACGGTAGACATAAGAGGACAATGAATATCTGTGGGTGTCCCATGTGGGAAATGTACAATGGTATATTACCAAGGACTAATTATAAAAACTTAAGTAGATTCCTCTTTTCACAATAGTTTAACAAATGGATATATTATGCATAATGATGCACCTAAGTCTACAAAAAAAGTATTTATGTCAGGCCTCTTTTGAATTATTTTCTAAAGGCTACAAACATTTTCAGGTAGAACAGAATTATAATAAGACTATCATCTGATTATATGTTAATGTTAAAACTATCTGCACAAAAGATACATCAGAACTAATCTTGAGATTTACATTGTCCATTTTCACATTATCTAATAAGGTGATTACTATCTGGCTGTGAATTAGTCCAATTCATGTAAAAAGTAAATTTTAATGAAATAGCTCCTTATCTTAGGAAGGATTATTTCTTCCTCCTACTCTAAGAATTGTGAATTTCTGGACAACTACATAACATTTCACAGCTTTAAATGACTGGTCAAAAGGAAAGATTATTGTATATATTTTGAAAAACATTTTTTAAATGATTTAATGTTAAAGAACTTTCCCTTAAGGAGAAGGGGTAACAGGAAATGGATCTTTTTTTTTTTTTTAAGGGCCACACCTGTGGATATGGAGGTTCCCAGGCTAGGGGTTGAATCGGAGCTGTAGCCATCAGCCTATGCCAGAGCCACAGCAACGTGGGATCTGAGCCGCGTCTGCAACCCATACCACAGCTCATGGCAACGCTGGATCCTTAACCTACTGAGTGAGGCCAGGGATCAAACCTGCGTCCTCATGGATGCTAATCAGGTTTGTTAACCACTAAGCCATGATGGGAACTCCAAAATAGATCTTTTAACAGTCTTAGAAAAGTTATTACAATTGACTATATGTGATCCACGAGAAGAGCAACATGTAGGAAACATTTAAATCTACACTGTCTCTAAATTATGCAGACATTATATTTTTAGCTGATTTTATGCCTCACTACTCAAGAGATTAAAAGATGGTATAAAACATGTTTATACATTCCATGGCCATAGCTATTTCTGAAAACCTAATGTCACACATGTTTTCAGGTATATGAACCACTGGCTAAAAATATTATCCATGCAATGGCTACAAATAGTGTTACTCCCAGTGGGGGGAAAAAAAAACCTTTTTAAAAAAACATTTAAAAATTTCGACTCTCAAGAAGCCAAGGTATTAACAGAGGATCACTCAAGCACCCTCCTAGTCTGTGGTTTGGAGATCGTTTATACCACCTTTCTGCTCATATTAACCTCCTCCTAATGAGCCTACTACTCTAGCCACCCTGCTAGCTACTTTCACCAAAAAAAACTCAGATTCTTTCCTTTTCTTTTTTTTTGGGGGGGGGGCAAGAGATACCATTAAGTGGAAAAATATGAAAAAGGATGTATTATAAGCAGAAAATTCTGTCAAAATGGATTTTTAAAGCACCTCAACTTCTGAGAGCGAGAAGAGAGAAATACAATACTTTGCACTATAATTCTTATTCCATATGTTTTGGGGAGGAAGGATTCTGGATAATCAAACATGTTGGTTAATTAAAAGTATCACTGACATCAGACACAGCTGTAAAATAATTAGAATGGAATGAAATATGTTTTAACAAAGCTCGCTGGACCAGAATCTCTGATGATCTAAAGGGCCTCTGGGAATTGTGGGTCTATAGGCAGCATTTTTCAATCAGTGAATCCTGGAGAAGGCTCTATAGCTTTGCACTTAAATCTTAGAGGTAAAGGTGCAGGCTTAAAGGGAGTGTCTGGGACCTTGGCTGTATCCCCACCTAGAGCCACTCCATCTGGATCTACTTCATGTATTTGAGTTTCCATGTAATATTTGAAAAAGGGTTCTGTTGGTTAAAAAAAAAAAATTAAAAAATCAAGTCCTTAGAGAAGAGGTCATCATTGATTACAGTTAACTACAAATGTTTGGAAATACTAATTTATAGCTACTATTTGAAATACCACAAAATAGCTTTTAATATACTAACACTTAAAATGTAATATTCAGGGAGTTCCCGTCATGGTGCAGTGGTTAACGAATCCGACTAGGAACCATGAGGTTGCGGGTTCGGTCCCTGCCCTTGCTCAGTGGGTTAACGATCCGGCGTTGCCGTGAGCTGTGGTGTAGGTTGCAGACGCGGCTCGGATCCCGCATTGCTGTGGCTGTGGCGTAGGCCGGCGGCTACAGCTCCGATTCGACCCCTAGCCTGGGAATCTCCATATGCCGCGGGAGCGGCCCAAGAAACAGCAAAAAGACAAAAAAAAAAAAGAAATATTCAAAGCATATACCCAAAGCTAGAATTAGATGGAAAGTAACATTCAATACCTTAAAAGGTCTTCTAAAGCCTCTTGTGTTTTGATGGTTTCCCTCAACTCCAAATGGTTTGTGAGTAACGACATCTTTTCTCTGTATAGTATGATAATTCTACATGAAAAAAGTATTAGTATGGATTAATACACTTTAAGTTTTTATTTTTGAAAATTCATTTTACCATTCAAAAAACACACGTTTGGAGTTTCCTTGTGGCAGAGTGGGTTAAGAATCCAGTGTTGTCACTTCAGGGGCTTGGATCACTGCTGCGGCATGGGTTCGATCCCTGGCACATGTTTTAAATGCATAGTATTAAGAACATGAAACACAGAGGATGCAGCTTAGGTATACAAACATACACACATCTTCATGTAACCCACGCTAGTTTGTGAGGCAACAAAATACATACTCTTATATAACACAGAGGGTAACTTTTAGAAAATGGACTGTAAATCTAGTATTTATTTAGGCATCCAGAAGAGAAACAAACTCATTATTACTAGGAGTTGCTGAAGAGTTCCCACTGTCTGAAAACACAAATTCTCAATGCTGCAGGAGGCAGTTTTGCTGACTCAGCTAACTGCTTTGAATAGATGCTCCTGCCATGACTAGGAAAGTATCAGAAGGCAGAGTATTAAGACTGTAACTACAAAGAACCTGTAGCCTTTGATGGGAACAGAAAAGATGGGGCCATTTCTTTTTTTTTTTTTTTTTTTTGCCATTTCTTGGGCTGCTCCCGCGGCATATGGAGGTTCCCAGGCTAGGGGTCGAATCGGAGCTGTAGCCGCCGGCCTACGCCACAGCCACAGCAATGCGGGATCCGAGCCGCGTCTGCGACCTACACCACAGCTCATGGCAACGCCGGATCCTTAACCCACTGAGCAAGGGCAGGGACCGAACCCGCAACCTCATGGTTCCTAGTTGGAGTCGTTAACCACTGCGCCATGATGGGAACTCCCAGATGGGGCCATTTCTGAAGACAGTTTCTTTTCCAAAAGCAATAGTCTTATAACCTTCTATTTATTCCACTTGCTATTGCGTCTGTACTTCTCACACATCTTCCTCTTTCATACTTTTATTTCTCTTCCCAGTTTAATAAAAGTCATAAAAAACCCTTTTCCTAGCAGTCATCTTGAATTTATGCGAAGTCTATATACATGAATGAGTGCATAAAGACACATGGGAGACCCTGAGAGGGAGGGGATGTACTTTGAACATGAAGGGATGTGCTACTGGGGGCCAGTGAGAAGACTGTACCAGGCAGCTTCTGGCCAGGCTCCCAATCATCTCCACCTTCTAGTATCCAGGCCCTGTGTTACCCTGTTCAAGTGTGGGCTGTATCTAGTGACTTGCTTCTCACAAACAGAGTATGGCTGAAGTGATGGGATGTCACTTCTGAGATTAGGTTACAAATAGACTCAGGCTTCCATCTTTCTTGCTGTTGCTTGCTCTTACGGAAGCCAACTGCCATTTTGTGAACTGCCCTACGAAAAGGCAAATCTTTAGAAACAGAAAATAATTTAGTTGTTAGCTAGGGGTGGAAACAGGGAATAACTGAACAGGCCTGACGGCTCTATTTAGGGTCATGATAATGTTATACGACTGGATTATAGTGATGATTATACATCTTGGTAAATTTATTTTAAAAAATCATTAAATTGTACACCTTACATGGGTGAATTTTATGGTATGTAAATTATGCCTTAATACAGCTGTGCCCCCAAAACTTAAGAAAGCTGGTACTATAAAACATGCAATAAAATCCGGAGTTCCCGTCGTGGCGCAGTGGTTAATGAATCCAACTAGGAACCATGAGGTTGTGGGTTCGATCCCTGGCCTTGCTCAATGGGTTAAGGATCTGGCGTTGCCGTGAGCTGTGGTGTAGGTCGCAGATGCGGCTCGGATCCCACGTTGCTGTGGCTCCAGTGTAGGCCAGTGGCTACAGCTCTGATTGGACGCCTAGCCTGGGAATCTCCATATGCCGCGGGAGTAGCCCTAGAAAAGGCAAAAAGACAAAAAATAAAATAAGTAAAATAAAAATAAAAACCTGCTCAATCGAATGAGATGATCATTTCTTACATCATAATAACCGTAAGCCTCAAAAGAATCTTAACAATGGACAACAGAATCATAAAACTTACTTAATGACCAGTTACAAACATTATGGAAAATAGTGGTAGTCCCTGTGCATATAGGTATATGTGAAAAGGAAAATGGAATGTACCAAAAAATTACAAAATTAAGAAGTGCAATCTTACCAAGTAAGGTTTCTGAATAAATTTTCTAAAATTTGATTTTACAAAACATGTAGGTTTTTGGAACCCATCAATATGAGTATTCTTCAACCTTGAAAAATTGGAATGCTGATCACTCCTAATAAAAATTAAAGAGAAAATAAGAATCTTTTATTAGTTTATATCTATCCAACAAATAAACAAGAGAAATCAAATTACATCCTTCGGAGACAATTAAAGCAGCACAACAGCAAAAAAAAAAAAAAGTCAATGATCTATTGCCACTAAAATTACAAATAACAGTCATCAAGGCTAAAACCTTTACTTTTCAACAAACATTATTTGGCAAAGTTGGAAGTTAACAGCAGGGGTAAAAACAAATTCCCAGGACCAAGATTCTCAACCTGGAGTCCAAGGACAGTCTTCCTAGGGCTGTAACCCTGGAGCCACATGTAGAACGAGGGAAGATAGCCACGCCCTTAAGCCTTTGGCTGCACTGGAGAGCTGCCCTTGCCAACAGACTCACTGGCTGAAGTTCCAGAGAGGAGGTGTGTGACTGCCACAGGCCTGCTCACTGGCAGAGGTGGGGCCTCTGACACTGCTGGGCAACAGCAGCAAAGGATGTCTCCCTTCTCCTGCCTCAGCAAGGTTCAGAGGCCACCAAGGGCTCATCCCGGGCTGCCCTACCTGGGAGGGAGGTCCTTCCTCGGGCTTCTCCTCTGAGCCTGGGGCCTCATTTCCACAACCCTCAGAGAGCCCTCTCCTGTCACATCTCACCTCCCCCACAGTACTCTTCAGACGCTTCCTGCTCTGTGGTGAACAAACAGCTCACTGCCTTGGCCCTGCTGCATCTCTCCCACAGGGCCCCCACTGACAGGGGGACAAAATCCACATTCCTCATCACTGACCCCCAAGGCTCTTCCTGCTTTCTCCTTGCTGCCCTGGCTGGCTGCTTCATTCCAATCTCCCCAATACCCACACTGAACTTTGGGAACATGAGCTACAGGCGGTGCCTGCCACATGCCACCATCTCTTCTGCTTCTGCACATTTGCCCATGTAGTTCTTTCTGTTGTAATTTCCTTCCAACTTAGATCAACCATGAGACTTAGCCCCATTTGCAGCTATTCCAAGAAGGCTTTCCCAGACTCCTCTGAGGCAGATTAGGTACCCATGCTAAGTATACATGTAGCACTCTGGGGTCTTCACACGTATCACCCATGTTTGTAACTGCTGGTGCCTCTGTCTCACTGAACAAGGCACAGTCCCTTCAGGCGAGGCACTGTGGATGGTCTGCTCTGTGGTCCCAGCTCTAACCCGAGAATCTGACATGGAATAGCCACTCAGAATTTTCTGAAGTGTTAAAAAACCTCCCCAAGAGTTCCCCGGTGCTCTAGCGCTTAGGACTTGGCACTTTCACCACTGCAGCTCAGGCTCGATCCCTGGTCTGGGAAGTGAGATCCCATATCAAGCCACTGCATGCTGTAGCCAAAAAAAAAAAAAAACCAAACCAAACCATAAAAACCAAAATACCACATTCTGTCAAAATGCTCCTAATATGATACTAAGTCAAAAAAGTAGGGTGCAAAGTCGTATACTGAGGATAAGTTCACTTACTTAAAATATATACATATATGTCTAGAAGAAAACAAATGCTAAGAAATGTACCAAATATTAACAGTGATCATTTCTGACTGGTGAAATTAAAAATGCCTTATATTTTTGTTTTTATATTTTACTATATTTTTCCAAATGTTCACCATTCGCATGTACTACTACTTCTATAAACAAAAATAAAAATTAAAATATTTTATTATTTATTTTTTTTCCTTTTTTTTAGGCCCGCACCCAGGGCATATGGAAGCTACACCACAGCCACAGCGACGAGGATCCAAGCCGCATCTGCAACCTATACCACAGCTCACGGCAATGCCAGAACTCCAGCTGAGTGGGGCCAGGGATCGAACCTGAGTCATCATGGTTACTAGTCTGATTCGTTTCAGCTGAGCCACAAGGGGAACTCCTATTTTAATTTTTTTAGGGCCTCACCTAAAAAAAGTTTCTAGGCTAGGGGTCGAATTGAAGCTGCAGCTGGTGGCTTATGCCACAGCCACAACAACATGGGATCCTTAATCCACTGAGCGAGGCCAGGGATCAAACCTGCATCTTCATGTATATTAGTTGGGTTCATTACCACTGAGCCATGACAGGTACTCCAACAATGGATTTTTTAAAAATCCTCTTTGCAAAGCATATATCTGATAAAGGAGTAGTACCCAGAATATCTAAAGAACTCTTACACCTCAATAATAAAAATATGATAATACAATTTAAAAATGGGTTAAGGATTTGAATAGCTATTTCTCCAAAGAAGACACACCAAAAGCATATAAAAAGATGCTCAACATCATTAGTCATTAGAAAAATGAAAATCAGGAGTTCCTGTTGTGGCTCAGCAGAAAGGAATCTGACTATAACCATGAAGACGCAGGTTAAATCCCTGGCCTTGCTCAGGGGGTTAAGAATCCTACACTGCTGTGAGCTGTGGTGTAAGTCACAGACTTGGCTCAGAGCTGGTGTTGCTGTGGCTGTGGTGTAGGCTGGCAGCTGCAGCTCCGATTCAACCCTAGCCTGGGAACCTCCATGTGCTGCAGGTGTGGCCCTAAAAAGATAAAAAAAAGAAAAAGAAAAATGAAAATCAAAACTACAAGATACTAGATGGGATTAAGATGGCAGAATAAGAGGACTGGAGCTCACCTTCTCATAAGAACAACAAAATTAGAACCAAATGCTGAACAACCTTCAACCAAATGGACTGTAAGCATTCAAAAAGATATCCTACTCCATAAGACAAAGAGGATGCCACATCAAGATGCTAAGAGGGGTGATTACACGATATAAGCAACCCCATACCCTCTGGGTGGGTAGCCCACAGACTGGAAAGTAACTATCACAGAGACTCACCTACAGGAGCGAAAGTTCTGAGCCCCACGTCAGGTTCCCACACCTGGGGATCTGCCATTGGGAGAAAGAGCCCCCAGAGCATCTGGCATTGAAGGCCAGTGGGGCCTGTGCACAGGAGCTCCACAGGACTGGGGGAAATGGAGACCTCATTCCTGAAAGGTGCACACAGACTTTCATGTGCATTGGGTCCCAAGGCAAAGCAGAGGCTCCATAGGAAACTGGGTGGGACCTGGCTGCAGTTCTTGGACGATCTCCTGGGAAAACAGGGGGTGACTGTGGCTTGTTGTGGGGGAAGGACATTGGAGCAAAGCTCTTGGGAATATTCATCAGTGTGTGTTCCTCTAGAGGTGGCCATTTGGAGAAAATCTGGCTCCACCCATCAGCACTGAGAAGACCCAGTCTGAACAATAATCCAGGTGTGATCATAACCCCACCCATCAGTAAACAGGCTGCCTAAAGACTCCCAAGGCACACAGCTGCCTATAATCTCAACCAGAGATAAAGCCCCACCCACCAGAGAGATAGGAATCAGCCCCACCTACCAGTGGGCAGGCACCAGTTCCTCCCATCAGGAAGCCTACAGAAAGCCCCTATACCAACTTCAGCCAAAAGAGGTCCAGACATCAGAAGTAACAGAGGCTACAACTCTATTGTCTGCAAAAAGGTCACCACAATAAAAATCTATAAAAATGAAAAGACAGAGAACTATAACTCAGATAAGGGATAAAGAAAAAACCCCAGAAAAATAGCTAAGTGGTCTGGAGATTATCAGCCCCCAGGAAAAAGACTTTAGACTGATGATGCTGAAGATGATGCAAGACATTGGAAATAAACCTGAGGCAAAGAATGATAATTTACAGCAAACATTGAGCAAAGAGATAAGATTTAAAACTTAAGAAGAAACGCAAAATATAGCAACAGAAATAAAAAATTCATTAGAAGCAACCAACAGCAGAATACAAGAGGCAGAAGAACAAATAAGTGAGGTGGAGGACAGACTAGTGGAAATCACTGATGTGGAACAGAAGAGAGAAAAAAGATTGAAAAGAAATGAAGACAGTCTAAGGGAATTCTGGGACAATGTTAAACGCACCAGTATCCATATTATAGGGATGACAGAAAGAGAATAGAGAGAGAAAGGGACAGAAAAAATATTCGAAGAGATAATAGCTGAAAACTTCCCTACCATGGGAACCACTTACTCAAATCTGGGAAGCCCAACGAGTACCATAAAAAATAAACCCAAAGAGGAACACCCCAAGACACATATTAATCAAACTGACCAAAATTAAAGACAAAGAAAACACTGAAAGCAGCTAGGGAAAAGAAACAAATAACATACAAGGGAACCTGACAAAGTTATTGGCAGATTTTTCAGCAGAAACTCTGCAGGGAAGAAGGCAGTGGCACGATATACTTAACGTGATGAAAGGAAAAAACCTCCAACCAAGATTACTTTACCCAGCAAGGCTCTCATTCAGATTTGAAGGAGA
Source organism: Sus scrofa (assembly GCF_054392235.1). Taxonomy (NCBI): domain Eukaryota; kingdom Metazoa; phylum Chordata; class Mammalia; order Artiodactyla; family Suidae; genus Sus; species Sus scrofa. Next base: position 19,916,462 of record NC_139401.1, read on the forward strand.
AATCAGAAGATTTACACACAAGCAAAAGCTAAGAGAATTCAGCAACACTAAACCAGCTTTACAACGAATATTAAAGGAACTTCTCTAGGCAGAAAAGAAAAGGCCATAACTAAAAACAAAAATACCACAAATGACAAGACTCACCAGTAAAAGCATATATACAGTAAACATAGGCAATCATCCATGCACAAATACACTACCAAAATCAGAAATCATGAGAAGAGGAGAGTACAAATGCAGGACACTGAAGATGCACTTGCAATTAAGAGAACAACAACTTCAAATAATCTCGTATATTATATAGACTCCAATATCAAAACTTCAGGGTAACTGCAAACCAAAAATCTACAATTGATATAAACACAAATAAGAAAAATCAACTCAAATACAACACTAAAGATAGTCATCAAACCACAAAAGGTGAGAACAAGAGAAGAAAGGAAGAAAAAAGAGCAAGAAAAACAAATCCAATTGTTAATAAATTGGCAATAAGAACATACATATCAATAATCACCTCAAATGTAAATGGACATAGACTGGCTGAATGGATACAAAAGCAAGATCAGTGTATATGCTGTCTTCCAGAGACTCACTTCACTTCTAGGGACACATACAAATTGAAAGTGAGAGGATGGAAGAAAATATTCCATTCAAACAGGAATCAAAAGAAAGCTGGGGTAGCAATACTCATATTAGAAAAAACAGACCTAAAAATAAAGAATATTATAAGAGACGAAGAAGGACATTACATAATGGTCAAAGGATCAATCCAAGAAGAAGATATAACAATTGTAAATATATATGCACCCAACATAAGATCACCTCAATATATAAGGTAACTGCTAACAACCTTAAAAGGAGAAACTGACATAAGACAGTAACAGTGGGGGACTTTAACACCCCACTTACAGCAATGGACAGATCATCCAGACAGAAAATCAACAAGGAAATACAGGCCCTGAATGAAGCATTAGACCAGATGGACTTAATAGGTATTTACAGGATATTCCATCCAAAAGCCACAGAATACACATACTTCTCAAGTGCACATGGAATATTCTCTAGGATTGATCATATTCTGGGCCACATATCAAGCCTCAGTTAACTTTAAGAAAATTGAAATCACATCAAGCATCTTTTCCAACCACAATGCTATATGACTAGAAATCAACAGGAAAAAACTGCAAAAAATATAAACACATGGAGACTAAACAGCATGCTACTAAACAACCAATGGATCACTGAAGAAATCAAAGAGGAAATTAAAAAACACCTAGAAGCAAATGACAACAAAGATACAACACTCCAAAACCTATGGGATGCAGCAAAAGCGGTTCTAAGTGGGAAGTTTATAGCAATACAAGCCTCCCTCAGGAAACAAACAAACAAAAAAAAATCTCAATTAATAAAAAAGACAAAACCTAAAGTTAGCAGAAAGAAAGAAATCATAAAGATCAGAGCAGAAATCAATGAAATAGAAACGAAGAAAACCATAGAAAAGATCAATGAAACGAAATGCTGGTTCTTTGAAAAGATCAACAAAATTGATAAACCTCTAGCCAGACTTATCAATAAAAAAGGAGAGGACTCAAATCAATAAAATTAGAAATGAAAAAGGAGAAGTTACAAGGGACATCACAGAAATGCAAAGGATCATGAGAGACTACTAACGGACAAATTCTTAGAAAAGTACAATCTTTCAAGACTAAATCAAGATGAAATTTAAAAAAATGAATGGACCAATCACAACTACAGAAATTGAAACTGTGATTAGAAAACTTCCAACAAACAAAAGTCCAGGACCTGATGGTTTCACAGGCAAATTCTATCAACATGTAGAGACTAGCTAACACCTATCCTTCTGAAACTATTCCAAAAAACTGCAGAGGAAGGAACACTCTGAAACCCATTCTATGAGGCCACCATCGCCCTGATACCAAAACCAGACAAAGATACCACACCACAAAAAAAGAAAATTACAGGCAAATTTCACTGATGAACATTGATGCAAAAATTCTCAACAACATACTAGCAAACCAAATCCAACAATACATTAAAAGGATTGTACATCATGATCAAGTGGGATTTATCCCAGGGATGCAAGGATTCTTCAATATCTACAAATCCATCAGTGTGATACACCACACTAACAAACTGAAGAATAAAAACCATATGATCCTTTCAAAAGATGCAGGAAAAAACCTTTGACAAAATCTAACACCCATTACTGATAAAAATCCTTCAGAAAGTGGGCATAGAGGGAAACTACCTCAACATAATAAAGGCCATATATGACAAGCCCAGAGCTAACATCACTCTCAATAGTGAAAAGCTAAAAGAATTCCTGCTGAGATAAGCAACAAGAGAAGGATATCCACTCTCACCACTACTATTCTACATAATTTTGGAAGTCCTAGCCATGGCAATCAGAGAAGAAAAAGAAATAAAAGGAATCCAAATTGGAAGGGAAGAAGTAAAACTATCACTGTTTGCAGATGACATGATACTATACCTAGAAAATCCTAAAGATGCTACCAGAAAACTGTTAGAGCTCATCTACAAATGAATTTGGCAAAGTCGCAGGATACAAAATGAATACACAGAAATCAACTGCATTTCTACATACTAACAATGAAAGATCAGAAAGAGAAATTAGGGAAACAATCCTGTTTACCATCGCATCAAAAAGAATAAAATACTTAGGAATAAACTGAAAACTAGAAGACACTGATGAAAGAAATAAAAGATGACACAAACAGATGGAAAGACATACCATGCTCTTGGACTGGAAGAATCAATATAAACAAAATGACTATACTACCCAAGGCAATCTACAGATTCAATGCAATCCCTAGCCAATTATCAAAGACATTTTTCACAAAACTAGAACAAAATATTTTAAAGTTTATTTGGAAGCACAAAGGATCCAGAATAGCCAAAGCCATACTGAGAAAGAAAAATGGAGCTGAAGGAATCAGACTCCCTGACTTCAGACTATACTACAAAGCTAAAGTCATCAAAACTGGATGGTACTGGCACAAAGACAGAAATATACATCTTTGGAAGAGGATAGAAAGCCCAGAATTCAACCCACACACCTACAGCCAACTCATCTATGACAAAGGAGGCAAGAATATCCAATGGAGAAAGGACAGCCCCTTCAATAAGTGGCGCTAGAAAAACTGGACAGCCACATGTAAAAGAATGAAATTGAAACACTTCCTAACCATATACAACAATAAACTCAAAATGGATTAAAGATCTAAATATAAGACCAGATGCTATAAAACTCTTAGAGGAAAACATAAGCCAAACACTCTCTGACATAAACGACAACAACATCTTTTCAGATTCATCTCCTAGAGTAATGACAATAAAAACAAAAATAAACAAATGGAACTTTTTAACCTAAAAGTTTCTGCACAGCAAAGGAAACCCTAAACAAAACGAAAAGACAACCCACAGAATGGGAGAAAATCTTTGCAAATGAAGCAATTGACAAGGGATTAACCTCCAACATTTATAAACACCTTCTGCAGCTCAATGTCAAAAAAAAAAAAACAAAAAAACAAAAAAACAAAACAACCCCATCCAAAAATGGGCAGAAGATCTAAACAGACAATTCTCCAAAGAAGACATACAGATGGCCAAAAAACACATGAAAAGACGTTCAACATCACTCATTAGTAGAGAAATGCAAATCAAAACCACTAGGAGGTCTCACCTTACACCAGCCAGAATGGCCAGCATCAAAAAGTCTATGAACAATAAGTGCTAGAGAGGGGGTGGAGAAAAAAGAACCCTAGTACGCTGTTGGTGGGATTGTCAATTGGTGCAACCACTGTGGAAAACAGTATGGTGATTCCTCAGAAAACTAAAAATAGAATTGTCATTTGATCCAGCAATCCCACTCCTGGGCATCTATCCAAAGAAAACCATGACTCGAAAAGACAAATGTACTCCAATGTTCACTGCAACACTATATACAATAGCCAAGACACGGAAGTAACCTAAATGTCCATCGACAGAGGAGTGGATAAAGAAGGTGTGGTACATACACACAATGGAATATTACTCAGCCATTAAAAGGAATGAAATAGTGGCATTTGCAGCAACATGTACAGACCTAGAAATGATCATGCTAAGTGAAGTCAGTCAGACGGTGAGACACCAACATCATATGCTATCACTTACATGTGGAATCTAAAAAAAGGACGCAATGAACTTCTTTTCAGAGCAGATACTGATCCACAAACTTCGAAAAACTTATGATTTCCAAATGAGACAGGTTGAGGGGTGAGGGGATGCACTGGGGGTTTGGGATGGAAATGCTGTAAAATTGGGTTGTGATGATCATTGTACAACTATAAATGTAATAAAATTCATTAATTAAAAAAACAACAGCTAAAAAAACCCCCCCAAAACTAGAAGATACTATTTAAAACTCACTACAATGGCTAAAATCAAAAAGATGACAATGTCAGTGTTCATAACAGCATTACTCACAATAGCCAAAAGACAGAAGGAACCCATATGTCAAAAGAAAAAGGAAGAAACAAAATGTGATATATCCACACCATGGAATATTATTCAACCTTATAAAAGAATAAATTACTTTAATGGAATACTGAAAAATGATATGACTGGATGAAAACATTATACCAGGTGAAATAAGAATGCAGAAGGACAATTACTATGTGAGTCTACTTATATATGTATGAAGTATTCAGAACAGGAAAATTCATAAAGATGGAGAGAAAAGAGGCTATCAGGGGCTGGGAGTGGGGGTGGGGGATTGGGAGTTACTCTTTAGTTGATGCTGAGTTCCTGTTTGAGAGCATGAGAAAGTTCTGGAGGTGGGTACTGGTGATGGTTGTAAATACATTATGAATGTATTTAATGTCAATAAACTGTATACTTAAAATGGTTAAAATGCGAAAATGTATGATAGGTATAGTTTATCAAAACAAAAAAATTTAAAACCTTCGGATGTTCAAGTTAAAGAATCCACTTCCCAGCCTCCCTGCAGCTAGGTATGGCTATGAGAGTAAATTCTGACCTATGTTGCTAAAGCATCATGTATAAATTCTAGGAAAACTTTAAAGAACAGGCTAGATAGAATGCAAACATGATGGCTAGGGCACATATGCCCATCTTGGACCATGAGGAAGACACATGCAGAGGCCATCTGAGGAGCATGATCCCAGGAGCCTAATTCCCTAATGTGTCCACCCTCCCATGCTTTGACTTCCTGGCTCTGACTTTTTTGTAGAAGAGAAAGAGATCTTTTTTTTTTTTTTCCCCCACCTCTTACAGTCCATTCTCCATCCAGAAACCACAGTGGTCCTTTTAAAATTTAAATGAGATTATGTTTCTTCTTGGGTTAGAATCCAAACCATTTTCTAATCTCACTCAGAGTAAATTACAAAGTCTTCATGTCTTTCAAGGCCCTTTGAGATTTGGCCTCACCTACTAACTTCCTTCTTCACTGTTAGAACCTCACTGGCCCCTTTTCTATTCCTTAAATAAGAGCAAGCATGATCCTGCCTCAGGAACTTTGCATTTGCGATTTCCTCTCCTGAAATACTCTCCCCTCAAAAAAAAAACCAATGGCTAACTCCCTGGCTCACATCCCTGCTCAATTTTTTTTTGAATCGTAACAGTATTGCATAAATAAAGTCACAGTACACATATCACTCTATCAAAGGTCCTCTTGTGCCTTACTTTTCACCCATCACTCACCAACATGTAGTACCATTACATTTTAAGTCCCATAAGGGCTTTGTGTAAGCTTTTTCATTGTATCCCCAGCGCTTAGGACACTTACTAGAACATAGACATTAATACATAAATATTTGTTGAATATATGAATAAAAGATCTTTATAAAGTTGACTCTAGTTCAGTACAGATTACAGATTGTGACAATAGCAAAAATAAAAACTGATGATTTCTATAACCTGCCTAGCTGAAAAGAAAAATCTACATGGTGTGATGTTCTCTTGAAGTCTATGTATCAGTAGACTGTTTTTTTCAAAGCTGCTTTACAACACACACATACCATGTCCATGTAATACAGCACCTAAATAACACTGTAGGGAACTTAGTAATGCTTGTGACAAGACGAAGAAATAGAGTGTCAGGAGAAGCATGGAGATTTTGGGGTAAGAGGCTGGTCAGAAGTGGTAAAAAATAGAGAACAAAAGGGTCTTAGAGAAGACACAGAATACCCTGGTTTGAGGCTTGCTTGGGAAAGATTCTAAGGTATTGAGGAATAAAAAGCGATCCAGATCTAAACACATAACAATTTCATTATCTTCTGTCCTGTCTACACCTTTGGAAAGTCTTCATTCATTCACCAATGATGAATGGAGCCCATGACAAGGGTGACCAAACACAGATGCAGAGCCTGCATATAACTATTAAAGAAAAAAAAATCACAAAGGTGGAAAATAGCAACATCCTGTGACTTATGATTTCATCATATTTCTTTTGAATTTCTATGGAAATCTATACACTGACTTGTTTAAAAAGGTTTATGAAAAATAGAAGTTCTCATCATGGCTCAGCAGAAACGAATCTGACTAGGAACCATGAGGTTGCAGGTTCAGTCCCTGGCTTCGCTCAGTGAGTTAAGGATCCAGCGTTGCCGTGAGCTGTGGTGTAGGTCACGGGCATGGCTTGGATCTTGCATAGCTGTGGTTGTGGTGTGGGCGGGCAGCTGTAGCTCTAATTAGACCCCTAGTCTAGGAAACTCCATATGCCGCGGGTGCAGCTCTAAAAAAAAAAAAAAAAAAGCAAGAAAGAAAAATATTAATAAGGTCAATTTTGATAAGTTGAATTTTTAAGATAAAAGGATAAAATGTTTTTCTTACGTTAACAAGGAAAATGAATTAGGATAAAGTGAGCGATTAAAGGTTGTACGTCATTTTTTTTTCCTTTTTATGGCCTCACCCACAGCATATGGAAGTTCCAGAGCTAGGGGTTGCATTGGAGATGCAGCTGAGGCCTATACCGCATTGGTGACCTACAACGTGGCGTGTAGCAATGCCATATCCTTAACCCACTGAGCAAGGCCAGGGATCAAATCCGCATCCTCACAAAGACAATGTCTGGTCCTTAACCCTCTGAGCCGCAATGGGAACTCCCTCATTTTTTTTAAAAAAGGATGAACAATAATAAGTGCTGGTGAGGATGTGTTGAAAATGGAACCCTTACACACTGCTGGTGGGAATGTACAACAGTACAACCACTGTGGTAACAGTCTGGAAGTTCACCAAAAAGTTAAACATAGTTATCATATGAACCAGCAATTCCAATCCTGAGTATATACAGAAGAGAAGTGAAAACATATGGACACAAAAAACTTGCATACAGATGTTCACAGCACCATCACAATAGCCAAAAAGGGGAAACAACCCAAATATCCATCAACCAGTGAATGGTTAAACAAAATGTGGTATATCCATACAATGGAATATTATTTAAACATAAAAGGAATATTCATGCTACAATATGGAGGAACATTAAAAACATTATGCTACATGAAAGAAGCTAGTCATAAAAGGTCACATATTATATGACTGTAATAATATATCAAGAATAGGCAAATCCAGGAGTTCCACTGTGGTGCAATGGGTTAAGGATCCAGCAATGCCACTGCAGCAGCTTGGGTCGCTGCTGTAGCACAGGTTTGATACCTGGCCTGGGAACTTCCACATGCCATGGATGTGCCCCCTACCCCTCAAAAAAGATCAGAGGCAAATCCACACAAACAGAAGGAGATGAGTCACTGCCAGGAGCTAGATAAGAGAGAGAAACAGGAAGTGACAAATACCTGTATAGGGTTTCTTTTTGGGGTGATGAAAATGTTTTGAAATTAGATAGTGGTGATAGTTGTACAACTTTGAGGGACTACTAAAAACACTGACTTTTTCACTTTCAAAGGATGAATTTTATGGTAGTAATATATCAATTTAAAAAAATCCTCATGGCTTCGCTATGCCATACCAGCCACCCAATATAAATAATACAGTTCAACAGACTAAACAAAAGACACTCTGCAAGAAGACACTGCTGCATGCTACACCATCCTCAGAGCTAACATTAATACTTAACACTGACCAGCTACTCTGTACCTTACATGCATCATTTAATCTTCACCACCATCATGAGGTAAGTATAATTCTTATCTCTATTTTTACAGCTGAGGGAAGTAACTTGACCAAGGTCAGTCACAGAGCTAGGTGTCTACAGAGCCAGGGACTGAACTCAGGTATAACTTCACTGCTCAAGCTCTTTATCACCTCAAAGGGTGAAGATATATTCTGAAGCCTTACATGGTCTTTATAATATGTGGAGTATCTTAAATCGGTTTTTAAAAACCCTCTTTCTTGGGAGTTCCCATTGTGGCGCAGTGGAAAGGAATCCAACTAGTATCCATGAGGATGCAGGCTCGATCCCTGGCCTCGCTCAGTGGGTTAAGGATCTGGTATTGCTGTGAGCTGTGGTATCGGTCACAGACATGGCTCGGATCCCGTGTTGCTGTGGCTGTGGCTGTCGCATATGCCGGCAGCTGTAGCTCCAATTTGACCCCTAGCCTGCAAACTTCCATATGCTGCAGGTGTGGCCCTAAAAAGCAAAAAACAAAATAAAACAAAACAAACAAAACAAAACAAAACAACAACAACAAAACCCCATACCTCTTTCCTGGTACACTGAGTTTCTTATACTTGCTAAGTCAAGAAAAGCACAAAAGAGAACTTGTGTCACTAAAGAACACAGTCATTTCAGGTCTTATTAAGAAACTGGAGACTTTCACCCAAGAAGGGACAAGATTTTAATTATTTTGTTTTCAATTGCTTTATATGCCTCAACACACAGTTTTACTATCCCTTTTAATTAGTCCCAAACTTATTGTCAGAATCAGGTTCAGTCTTTATTTATTTATTTATTTTTTTGCTTTTTGCCATTTTTCTTGGGCCGCTCCCGCGGCATATGGAGGTTCCCAGGCTAGGGGTTGAATCAGAGCTGTAGCCACCGGCCTATGCCAGAGCCACAGCAACGCGGGATCCGAGCCGCGTCTTCAACCTACACCACAGCTCACGGCAACGCCAGATCCTTAACCCACTGAGCAAGGGCAGGGATCGAACCTGCAACCTCATGGTTCCTAGTCGGATTCGTTAACCACTGCGCCATGACGGGAACTCCAGGTTCAGTCTTTAAACAAGCTCCATGTACCTTGACCTAGTTAGCCATAGACAGGACTTAAAAGTCTAGTCAAACATCTCAATATTTGAAACTAAGGGCTATGGAAAGAGAATTAGCACTGGCCCTTCCCATTCATACATTCCAACTTTCTGGGACATCCAAATAGTTTGAGGACCCTTGCATGAATTGGAAATTTTTCCCATTCAGTTATATTTCATAATCATATGGGGTCCCAGAGTTGCCATGAGTTCTACATAGTTCTCAGAACTGGAGATAAATCGGGATCAATCCAGAATGCTCATGGCCCCTAAAGAGAGGTACAGAGTTGGGAAGGAAAAAATCTACCAAAAATCAATTTGCCATGCATGGCACAAGAACTTTGTATGTGCCAATTCATTTAATATTTCTAACCTCTCTATCAGAAACCGATTATTCTATTCTCATTTTATGGAGGAAAAGGCTCCAGACATTAGGCAAATTAGCCCAGGAGAAAACATCTTGTGAACTGGCAGAGGTACGATTCAAACTCAGGTCTCCTCTACATTTCTACTACACCTGCCTCTGTTTCATGGACACACAGCCACAAAGAGTTCTGAAAGAGAACAGCACTGACCTCAGCAAATTCTGCAATATTCAAAGAATACCGAAATCTAAAGGGCAGAATGTGTCAGAGTTTCATTCAGCTTGAGGCAAGTAGTCCCTAAATATTTTTGGTCTTGGCTCCTGCTAATACTCACAAAACTGCCACACTTCTCTCTAGACTACAAAGACCTCAAATACTCAGCTTCCCCATAATTTTTGTTGTTTCAATCAAACAGCATATGAGGATAACTTTGAAACATTTTATTAGGTTTCACTTAAACATATAAAAATAGATTTGAAGGATTAAATCCCTACACTAAAGTGAAAATTATCATCACACACAAAAAACTAAACATGTATGCAAAAACTCTCTGATAAAAGGATGTTTTTCATCTACTGATTACCTCTCTGCAGCACTAGCTATGTGAAAAATGTGCTCATCTTCATTCTGTAACCGTTCTTTTCTCCTTCTTTCAATGTCATGTCGTAGGTCATTTGGATCTATTATTTTGACCAGAGTCTGAGGAATTTTGACAGAAGACAAACCATTCACATTATTGTTAGTTGCGCAAAGACCATATATAACAAGAACCGTAAGAAAAAGTCCTAAATAAGTTATCTTGTACTCATCCTGCTAATGGTGGTATATGATGAAAATACTTTGAGATGAAACTGACAATACACAGTCAGAAAAGTTCATAACATTGAACCAGAAATTCCACTTTTGGAACTCTATACACAAAGTCATTTACTCAAGTATATCCAAAATGTTGTATTTTAAAAATAACAAAAAAATGAAAGTAACTTAAGAGTGAAAAAATATTTAAAGGGGAATGGAAGAATAATTTTGTGGTAAGCTTAAGTCATAGGACTAATGTATAAACATTTAAATTATGATAATATAGATTATGTGGAAGTAAACCTGGAAAACCACTTACTAAAAAAAGCTAATTAAAACTTACAAAGCTTCAATTAAAAGGGTCATTGGGAGTTCAGAGATTTTACATAAAAGGAATGTTATTATAGATTAAGTAAAAAGAAAAAGCATCCAAAACTGCATTTACTCTGACAGTGATGATGTTAAAATGCCAGAAGTAAGACTGCAAGGAAAGACAATCAAATAATATTTTGTGTTAAGTGGCTGAATTAGAGGTGATTTTTTAAAAATCCTCAAATTTCCTGTAAGCTTATTATAGTACTTCAATGAGTAGATATTTTCTGAAAATATCGTTTTCAACAAACTAACCTATCTCCATAAATTCAATAAAATTGTAACCATTCACAAGTGAAAAAATTATTTATATATTCTATCACAAATGCATTAAAATCTCTCCTCTAGAAAACCTCTTCACTCTCAATGAATAAATTAGCAGTTCTTTCAGAACTTGATATACTTTTAAAACCAGAGCCAGTTTTTTTTTCCCCCACCAGCTAGTTAAGATAGTTTTTCTAATTAGCAAAGTAATGGGAGTGGGGTTGAGGGGAGGTGGTGGGAGTGGGAAAAATTTTTTAATTCAGTATTATTTTAATTATTTTGCTAGTTCGTATTTCATAGAATCTTTCATACATTCCTTGGAAAACAGAAGGGCAGTATCAAATGAAACTAGGTTCTCTGCATTCATTCCACATACAACTTAAAAATATATCCCACATGACTGGTTTGGAAAAAATAGGTATCAAACATATTTTCTGCGAGCTTTACAGTATGAAGTTTTGGAATGGATATTGAACACCATAATTTTACAGCAATTTTACAAAGCTGTTACCCTCTAGGGATTGTCTCTCTTAGGGAATATTTTTGTCTTTTGCCATTGTTCTCTCTATAACCTAGTTGATAACTAGAATCACTTGGAGAGCTTTATAATTTCAGATTCCTGGGTCTCAATGATTCTTTCTCATCTGCTTTAACTACCTTTTTTACTCCTGGTCACCAGTTTCCTTTCCCATTAGTATACCAACAATAAGATAATCTCTCATCAAAAATTATATTCACTTACCTGTTCTGAATCATATACCATAGTTTGTTTACTCTGAAGCTCAGCCAAAGACATATCTATTCTCCTAAAATAATAAAGGCACATTACAATTAAATAATTATGTTATTCACTAATACCTTGATCCATTACTACAGAATGGAATTTGAAATAAAGCTGGTATGTCTTGGAAGAAGAAAAAGAACCCTGCTACCAGGTAGTTTTTGCATCTACATGGCACTCTCCCAGGGCATACATGTCCTGTAAACAACATCACAGTGACGCCTTAGTGGTTCTCAAATCACTAGTCTGTGTAACCTTAAACTTGGCTTCGGTGATCTACTGCATTCTAACATTGATTGCACTCAGCTCACAAGACAGGGCGCACCACCTGGTCGGACAGGTGCCAGTAGAAGAAGACATATGTTTTCATCCGGCTGCCCTCAGAACAGCCATTTCTGACCACATGAAGCGACCCATGATTTCAATGGCTCGACAACTGTCATTCATTCTTCCGTGATAACTTCAGTAGGCAATTACTATAGACACAGCAGAATCAAAGTTAGGTAGGTAAATATTTCCAAGGTCCTACACATTTAAACAATGCTAGTCATAGCTTCAATACAGCCTGGTCTATCAAAGTGGACTGGCCCAGTACCTGCTTGGGTTAGTCCTGTTTTTAGGCAGGAAATGCACTCCGAGAATCTACAGCAAGCCCAGGAGGCAGACAGCACCTTCCCACATGTGTTCTGAGGCTTATTCCCATGAATTAAATGGGCATACAGCGATCAGTCATTACCTGTGAATTTCTGGATCTGAGTTCAATTTAATTTCATTTACATCTGCAGCTTGTGTATCTTGCATTTGTGAGAAACGCTCATGTAGAGTAATTTTGGGTGATGGAAAATAATTTGCTGAAAGAGGAAACAAATAGTTTTATCTCAGTGTAAAACTGATTTCACTTAAAAGCTTATATATAAGCAAAGGAAGAAAGGACTATAAAAAATACCCGACCTGTTTTCTCTTAAAATATATATGGGACCTAAACTTATTCCACAGACTGATTTGCAGTGTTCATCATACTCTTCCCAGGCCCAAGCAATAGTAAACAGATTTATGCATCCAGCACCCAAGGATTCTGTTCCCATTTGACATGCCTGCTTACTTGTCAGGGGTAAAAGACAATGGCTCTCTCAAAGTATGCCCTTTCTCTTCCAAGGTAAGATCTTACTACTTTGGGGAAGTAAAGCTGGTACAGAGCTCTACAGTTCACCTACAGTTAAAAATACCTCCAAAAACAACCCTGAAACATCCAAACAATTCTGAACAAATGCTAAATGTCATGCTTAGATATCACAGAAGGCCTCCCAATGTCATTCAACTTTAATTAACATTAACTGAAGTTCATGAAGACATTCTGAAAATGGCTATCCTCAGGCTTGTGAGAGAATCAAGAGAAAGATAAAACACTTGACCCATGAGAACGCTACATAAGTAATCCTTTTCCCTAACTTACTGTTCCTGTTCTGGGACAATCTCCTGGATTTTTCTGCAATACCAGCTCCCTTTCTGCCAAGAACCACACTTCCTTTGAGTGAGAGGGCTGGAATTGAGAAGGTGAACTGTTTCAGACAAACTGCATGCTTTAAAGTAAATATATGTCTTCTTAGTTTGAGGGATGCAGAGAACATAATTCACTTCCAAAATATATTTTATGAAGGTAAAAAAGATTAACATAATTATTTAGTAAGAAGCATAAAATTTTGAAATTCTCCAAAGTCTCCAGTGTATAACACACACAATTGCCTTATTTATGCGGCATCAATAAGGAAAGTTATTTTACATGACTGAATTTGCCAATTAGTGGAAACTGGCCAGAGGCAAAAACAAAGCACAACAACTCAGCGTAAATCTTTAAAGTACTTATTATGCAACTACCTGATGTCATAAAGTAAAACACAGAGAACTGGAATCTTTTACTGATCGCTTAGCATCACCCTCATGGCACAAAGCCCCAGGAATGCGCTCCGGGGTTTTAAGAATATGACCAAATGACCCATACTTCCAGATTTCCTGAGTTTAAACTTCATATCTGGTTTTCATTGTTTCCGCCTTCCTATTCAGCTATCAGTTATTGCTTCTTTCTGCTCTCAGTGCACCTGTACTTTGCAGCAGCCAATCTCTTTCTTCATAACTTTCAATTTCTAATCCACTACGAGCTGAAGCAGCCGGTTACTGGAATTACACGTAAAGAAGAACTAGGCTTGAATTAACACTTGCTACTCTCTTCAACAGATTTCCTAATTAATGATCTAACTCATAATGAAATATAATTACTATTACAATATCACAGATATTTACCTATACTTGTGAAAAGTCAGTACATTAGTTTCGTGTTATCCCTAATGTATGTGCAAAATATACCAACCTTTAACTTGATGGATTATAGTTATGATTTCCTGAGCAAATTCTCCTGTAGGTTTGTTTTCAGTATTCTGAGTTGAGTCAAGATGTTCAAACACTGGATGAAAGTTTTCACTTTTCCTGCCAACAGCAACCAAATCATGTGACATCTGTCTCTCTGTGGAATAGCTAGAAGCAACCCTAGAATAATTTGTAAATGTTTAACTAAATTTGAAACTGTTTTACTGAGAAAATAACTTATTAAAAATTAATCAAGATAGCTATAAAACTAAAAAGATGTTTATGTTTTCTTATAATTAAGGCACTAAATTGTATGTCATAAAACATGTACAATGAGTAGGAGAAAACAGCTATAGGTACATGGTTTTGAGCTCTCCTTTTCAAATCAGAGATCATGAGATATTTGCCACTTTAACAATAAAATCCTCAAAATTCTGAGCTAAACAATTTTTATTTCAAAAAATTCAGCAAGGCATTAAAGACACTCGATATGCAAAAAACAATCAGTTAAGATTATTTTCTACTCCCAAATGTCCATAAAATTATAAAGCCAGCACTATCTTGAAACACTACCATACTTTAAAAGCTGATATCAAACACAGTAACTTCCCTGACTGCATAAAAATCCTTATACCTCTTTATCAGTAAAGAGAAGCTTAGAACAGTATTTTGAAATTAAATTCTATTGAGATTAATTTAGCCACAAAGTCTCTCTCAACTATCAAAAAATAGTCTTAGTTGTTAGCAGTTATGATCATTAGAACCAATTATAGTGTTTACCCTAATTATATTCTTAAAGAAATACTACCATTTATTATATAACTACCAATACTATCATTTATTATATAACCCCACCCCATCTTACCATTTTAATGCTTTCTGAATCTTTATAACTTTCACTAAGTGCTTTCCTGCCTTTAAGTACCATTATAAGCCATGATTATGATATATCAGTAACAATTATTCAGGGCTTACCCCATGCCAAACACAGGGGCTCAGAGCTTATAAACATTATCTCATCCAATCTTTGAAAAAGCCTTAACTCGGAAGCTGTCATGATACTGAGACAATGGATATCTTGGTTGTTTTGCTTTTCATCCCAGAGGTTAATTAAGCATTCATACGAACATTATCCTTCCAAGGATCATAATAGGAAACTATACTTTATTCCAAGGATGATACTCCTGCTTAAAACTACTTAAATTGTTCATCTGGAGGCAGTTTATGCAACACAGAAGAAAACGTCTCATTGTTTATACTTATACCTCATTCTGGACCCAAAATGGCACTAACAAGCTTACATCCATTTTACTGCTCTGCATTTGATTCAAAATAGCTTTTGGCGCTTCCTGAAAATCAAGTTCACCGTCCAAAGAGGTGAGATTTACGGCTGCTAGGGTTCTTTATGATACGTCACAGGCTCCAAAGATAAATTCAAAAGAGAGCCACGAAATATGTTTTAAAAAATAACAGCACCACTAGAAAAAAAATAACACCTAACAAAAATAACACATAACAAAAATCACTCAGATGGATACATTTTGGGGTGCGAGTGTACATGTGCGCATATTTATTTATTTAAGTCACTTAACAACTGTATATCAAAACTGCTTCAGGATTATGAGGGGCTTACAGATAATCTTTAACTAAAAAATTTACCTCCTCTAACAAGATGGTGCCTATTTTTAACTTCTCAGAGGAAAAGCTTCCATGTGACTTTCCATGCTCTCTGCTCTCCAACCAGCCCCACTGAGACAACTCCCTGCCACAGCAGAAACACGGCTGGGTGATT
This sequence comes from Sus scrofa, assembly GCF_054392235.1. Lineage (NCBI taxonomy): Eukaryota > Metazoa > Chordata > Mammalia > Artiodactyla > Suidae > Sus > Sus scrofa. The sequence goes on from NC_139401.1 coordinate 19,932,441, forward strand.
ACGCCGCAGGTTGATGCCACCGCTGTGGTTTCCTTGACTCATCTGAAAGACTTTCATTAGAAGGCCCATTTCCTTTCTCTCCTCCTAATAAGCTCCAAGCTTTCCACTGTGCATCTGATAACTAATAAGAGACATTTAGTGATAAATGCTAGAAGCTAGAATGGCCCTGTAACAACCTTTACTAACAAAGAATTATAAATGCTCACTGTTTAAAGGGGTTTAATGGGACAAAAAGTCTATTCCATAGTCAAAAAATAACTTTTAAAATATTTTACAGGGGAAAAATAAGATGTTTAAATAGAACTATAAAAAAGGTCTATCCAGACGGGGAAATCAGTTGATAATATTTTTTTATTGCAACCTCAGATTCTCCCAAGACAAAAGCAGCTGATTAAAGGCTTCTAGTTTTTCACCAGGTAATTATTAAAATTTACTTGTAATTTATTATTACGGGCATAACTCTTGTCCCCATTCCATGCCCAACAGGAGTGCTGTGATATACTGTGAGGCTATACTTAATTCCTGAAGCTTTAGTGTTTAAACTTGCTGTCAGTTAAAAATTTTACTCGCATCACTCCACTGCAAGATTTTTAATAAAAAATATTAAAATGATCATTTTCTAGAAATATACATGAAAATAGTATAACCTGAAATTTAGTCTTCTAAAAACAAATATGCTTTTGCTATAAGGAAAACATTCTGGAGACTTCGGAATGCAAAATGTTCTAAGTACTTACATCTGTAAATCTAATCACCTCTCGGTTCATATTTTCCTTTTTACTATTTCCTATATTACTTATAAACAAGTTAACAATTTCAGGAAATACCCCCAACACAAGCAGTTAAGCTGAAAAAAAACAAACGTTCTCATTTGAGATGCATTTGAGACAGTTTTAAAAATTAAAATATAGCCAAGCACCTGTATTCTAATACTACTTCTAATACTGGTCTGGCTAAATCTTCCAGATTCTCTGTTCCCTCCCCCCAACTCCACCTCATTTTTCCTTCTCTATTTGAGGATATTTCTCCTGATGTTCGTGTGAATGTTGTGCATTATAACTAAGAAAATGTTAAAAGCTACATTAAACCTTAATTTTTTTCTTATATAGAATTAGGATTCATCCAAAACACCAACTGCATGGTAAAACAACAGTAACAAAAACCCAACTGCCAAAACCAGTAGATAATCCCCTACTCCCTAGAAGCTTAAAATAGATAACACAATCCATATGACACATGTCAACTTTTCCTTCCTCAGTTTTCTTCCAGCTAATAACTATTACCAAGCACTTTTCCAATCATTAGTTTGCTCCTGTTTTCCTAAGAACACATTTAGAAATTTTGGCGCTGAGGGAAAAGGATTAGGGAGACTGCTACTCCCTTAATTCAGCATCTTATTACTTTTTTCACAAAAGTCACCCGACTGGCCTTGTCAAACCCCAATGCCCTTCCAAGCCACCTCATAGAAGACAGTCCTCTGATGGCCAGAACTGAGTCACCTACCCTCTTCTATCAGCTAATTCTGTCACATTAGGCTGGCAGTATGGCAGTCTTACCTTCCCAACTCCAGCCCTTCTATTTCTTTTCACCAGACTGCTCAGAATCACACAGCTCAAAGTGCCTGGGTGTTTTCTGCTTTTGTTAACCTGTAAACATACGAGGCCTTTCATCTCATCTCCACGTGTCTGAAACACAGCAACCTTCAAAGCCTAGCTCACATGTCAACTCCTGAAAAAGCCTTCCCTGAATCCCTCAGCTTGGGATCATCTGAGTTGCACACCTCACATATCACTTCACTGTGCCACGGTATTACCAATGTCATCCGACTGCCTATAAGACCAGAGGAGAAGAAACCTAATCCTATGTCAGTTCATAGTCCCAGGGTACCCTAAAAGATTGTCTCCCGGCGTATGTCCTCAAAAAATACCTGCTGAATGAATAAGTAAACAATCAAAGGAAAATGACTTGGACAATAGCAAATGCCAAGTTTCAGCTAAAAAGATGACAGACTGCAAAATTCTGAGCTCAATTTAGTTTTTTAACTTTCCTGGCCAACTTTAAAACCTGTTTTACTTAATTTAGAGCAATTAAATGTAGTGTGTGTGTGTGTGTGTGTGTGTGTGTGTGTGTGTGTTTTAGGGCTGCATCCATGGCATACAGAGGTTCCCAGGCTAGGGGTCAAATAGGAGCTGCAGCTGCTGGCCTACACCACAGCTACAGCCAAGCCAGATCTGAGACACTTCTGGAACCTACGCTACAGCTTGCAGCAAAGCCGGATCCTTAACCCACTGAGCGAGGCCAGGGATCAAATCCACATTCTCACAGACACTATGTTGGGTTCTTAACCTGCTGAGGACAATGGGAACTCCTCAATTAATTTCTGATTTTAGAAGCAACGCCAAATAGTTATGCTGTGAGCCACATGGGAAGTCCTCATTTCTGATTTTAGAAAATGTAAGTGAGAGATACTAGGGGGATTAAAAAAAAAAAAACCTTAGCTTTTTTGTGATACATAACAGCAAGGTCGAAGGTTTGTGTATCACAAAAAATATCTCCTCCCACAGCTTATTTCACCTCCCGCTGAACGGTGCCCATAATAGGTAAACTTGTGTTACCATCCTTCAATCCTTGCTATGGTTTTTCACACTGTCTCCCACCTATACAGCACCTCTTTCTTCAGAGCATCAGGGCTGCACTGTCTTCTTGGGCTAATACCCATCTCAGCCCCCTTTCAGAATGGGTCAAGACCAAAGCCGGGTAGGGAGGCCCTCTCTGCATCTCTTCAGGGAGAAATAAAGGATTAAATGCAAACGGGCCTGACGCGCTAAGGCCAACATCAACTTCACTAGTCTGCCTTCTCAGCCTAGATGCCCAGTCTCAGCACCTGGGAAGTCAAAGGAGCCTAGGTCCAGGTCTGCCCACACCAGCTTCCTCTTCTCTCAAGAGACTGGCATGCCGTCCTCCTCCCTCTCACCTCCCTCCTAGCCTGATCAAGATTCAGTCTCTCACCTACTCCGCCAAACGTCAAGCCATAACTCCCTTTATCTGCCCCAAGATCTCCACATAGACAACAGTTAGTGTCTGGGGTTCATAACAACCTTTGTACAAGTTTTCATATTGTTACTCCCTAACTTACATTCTGAAACACATAATTATGACTCATATGTAACTTCTACCTCTAATAATGCAGTTTCTGACAAAGTGGTCACTAGAATATCATCTTTGTTAACAGAAGTACTAACTATGTAGTGAACATTCAAGCAAGTGTCTATTTACTGTTTTCTAGATACACTGGAATTTAGAAAAATCACTAGCTAATAACCATATGTTTTCAAGTGCATTGATAACTGCAGGAACATACATCAATACTTGACCAAAGCTAAGAAAGTAAACAAATGCATAAAATGAACCCTCTTAGTCTTTTCAAAACAGTGGCTAAAATCCCTAGATTTTAACCAACACATAAACCTCTCTGCACTCTATGATTATCTTGTCAAGCAGAGGAAAATCTAATTTATGTTAGTGGCTAAGAAAATGGCTCTACTGAGGGTATTAACTACCTTTGTTTTATGGACAGTTCATCAGTCCACACATAACTAAATCCAACCCCACAAATTCTTCCACAACTCATTAATTAATAATTGTAATCAGAGAGAAAGATTTTGTTGATGATGTATTATCACACTGAAATGGTGCATGTATTTATTAAGTTATTCTTCAGGTCTTTGAATAGAAAGGACTTGAAGTGGAAGCTCTTTATCACATAAGCAATTCTGTAGGTTCTTGTCAGGTAATTCAAACATGTACTGACAGGCCCCACTAACAGGTCATGAACTTCACAAAGAGATAGTTTATAAATTCAAAGCAAAAGGTAGAACAGCCTGATTTTAGGAAGCTCATTTTTGTGATACATGGTGAAGATCAAGCTACTATTTCTCAAGCCAAATTATAAAATTAACTGTGTTCAGCATCTCTAAGGAGGTCTATTAAAATCCTTCAAAACTGACATTTCTAGTATTCTTCAAAAATACTACAGCCAATTTATTAATTCTATTTTAAGTATAAAACACTTCTGTATTAAGTATTTAAACATTCAAGATTTTTTTTAATTTGCTTTTTAGGGCCCCACCCACAGCATATGGAAGTTCCCAGGCTAGAGGCTGAATCAGAGCTGCAGCTGCTGGCCTACACCATAGCTCACAGCAACACCGGATCCTTAACCCACTGAGTAAGGCCAGGGACTAAACCTGCATCCTCATGGATACTAGTCAGGTTCGTTACTACTAGCTACTACAGAAATACCCTACTTTTAACTTTTATTTAAAATTACTTTTATTAAAAAATTCAAGAATTTTGTAATTTGATTGTATGTAATTTTATCTCAAAAAAAAAAAAACCCTATAGACAAAAATTAAATACTGAAGTATTTCAAGAGGAACATACTAGTATCTGCAATTCACTTTGGGGTTTTTTTGTTTTTTGGTGTTTTGTTTTTTTTTTTTTTTTTTTTTTTTTTTTTTTTTTGGTCTTTTTAAGGCCATGCCTGTGGCATATGAAAGTTTCCAGGCTTGGGGATGAATTGGAGCTGTAGCTGCTGGCCTACGCCACAGCCACAGCAATGTGGGACCCAAGCCGTGACTGTGACCTACACTACAGCTCACGGCAACGCTGGATCTGTAACCCACTGAGTGAGGCCAGGGACTGAACCTGCATCCTCATGGATACCAGTCGGGTTCATGAACCACTGAGCCACGACCGGAACTCCCAATTCACATTGAAATGTGGTAAAAAATAAGATGGAATGATAAATGAACAGATATGTAATTACAAAAGTAGGTATATAGGTGTTCACTGAACAATTCTTTCAACTTTTCTGTATGTCTGGACATTTTCATAATATTAAATTGGAAAAAAAAAAGCTTAAGGTAACATCCTTAAGTTTGATGCTTACAGCAGCCTTTGTGCTCTTAAGATGAAAAACTAGTTGGAAATATAATAGCACAAAATGATTTAAGACATATTTTATGAAATAGAATACAAAATTATAAATACAGTATCATGACAACCACATACACATGGAAAAATAACAAAAGGACCTATACTAAAATATTAGTAAAATTGTCCTAGCGTAGTAGGATCATGGGTGATTTCCCTACCCTTCTGTTCAGTTTTCTGTACCGTAATCATATTTATAAATTCTATGTACATATAAGTATATACATGTATATTTTTATTTATTTACTTATTTACTTATTTTTTGCTTTTTTTTTCTACAGCCACACCTGTGGCACATGGAGGTTCCCAGGCTAGGGGTCTAATTGGAGCTACAGCTGCTGGCTTATACCACAGCCACAGCAACACCAGATCGGAGCCATGTCTGCGACCTACACCACAGCTCATGGCAATGCCGGATCCTTAGCCCACTGAGCGAGGCCAGGGATCAAACCCGTAACCTCATGGTTCCTAGTTGGATTTGTTTCCACTGCACCACAATGGGAACTCCTACTTACGTATTTTAAAAAAATTTTTGCAAGTACAATGAGTATAAGAAAAGTATCAGGGAGGGGGACTGTCATATCTAACTTTCAGAAAAGAAATAAATTGTTTTAAAAAAAAAAAGACTGTGGGTTTACGTTCCTCACCATCACATCCTAGCCTGGGATTCTGTTTCCTCTTGTTTTTTTTGTTTTTTTGTTCTTTTGTTTTTGTTTTTGTTTTTGTTTTTTTGTCTTTTTGTCTTTTGTTGTTGTTGTTGCTATTTCTTGGGCCGCTCCCGAGGCATATGGAGGTTCCCAGGCTAGGGGTCAAATCGGAGCTGTAGCCACCGGCCTACGCCAGAGCCACAGCAACGTGGGATCCGAGCCACATCTGCAACCTACACCACAGCTCACGGCAACGCCGGATCGTTAACCCACTGAGCAAGGGCAGAGACCGAACCCGCAACCTCATGGTTCCTAGTCGGATTCGTTAACCTCTGCTTTTGATTCAAATACAGAGTTAACGGTCAACATAAATGTACCAAATCAACATGGTTCATCACTTTTTCATTCGCATACTGGTAGTGTATTAAAATAATGAGCAGAATTAGCTGAAACATCCAAGTGTCAGTGCCTTACTCTCAGAATCCAAAAACAGAGATAATATTCATAATAGAACCAACCAGGCAATCCACTTTGGGAGAATATGGCCTATGACAACAAAGAATCTATTTTGTTAAAGAATCATTAAGAGCTATAGAGTTCCCTGGTGGCCTAGCAGTTAAGGATCCGGCACTGTCACTGCTATGGCATGGGTTCAATCCCTGGCCCAGGAACTTCCACATGCCACAGGTGACAAAACACACACACACACACACACACACAGAGCTAAACCAAATGTTCTATATAAATAGACCTCTTTCCAGACTCTAGCCTAGCAGAAGCTAGTCAGTTGAGCTCCAGTCCCTTTGAGACATCAGCAAGAACCACGTCAAGCCGTCTACCTCAAGTCACAAGGGGACATGTGGATTTGAGACGCAGAAGCAGACTTAGACAAGTCGCTTCAACTTTCACGGCCTCAGTCTCTTCCTCTATAAAAATCAGGGCCTACTAAAGTCCTTTCCAAGTCAAAAAGTCAACAGGGAAAACAGTCTCTGAGAACCTCAACAAGGAATAGTCCTCCTTACACACCACCCAGCCTATCCTTGGATGCAGAAAATCTAACAGCACAAAACCATGTAAATTCATGAAGAAGAACAATTCCACAGACGGTCCTGCACCCAAGAAGCATCTTGGGATACAAACGTTGGGGAGTTTCTATTGTGGCCCAGTGGGTTACGAACCCCATTAGTATCCGTGAGGATTTGGGTTCGATCCCTGGCCTCGCCCAGTAGGTTAAGGATCTGGCGTTGCTGTGAGCTGTGGTGTAGGCCAGCAGCTATAGCTCCTATTTGACCCCTAGCCTGGGAACTTCCATATGCCAAAGGCGCGGCCCTAAAAGGAAAAAAAAAAAAAAAGACAGGTACAAACATGGAAACAAATAGACATGACATCATCCCATATAACCAACCCTGGGATTCATCCTCATTATGGGGCTTTTTTGAAAAATCCAGGCAATTCTTCCCTGCCTGATGAACTCGAAACACACTATTAATTTTATTTTCAAAGCTTCGAATAAAGGAGGCAGAAACAGTTACTACGTATCATTAAGAAAAAACTAAGATAATACCTGGAAGTGTTCACTGCTTTCTTCACATCTACTTTAACTGTAAGTGATTTCTTCCTAAGAATGGCAGAGGAAGCCTTCATGTCGGAAAGTTTTTTACCCTTATCAAGTTGGTTATGGGAAGAGTTGCTCTCTTTTCTGCCAGCCCCTTCTTTTTTTACTTTGTCCTTGCGTTTGTCATTACAGGGTCTCAAATCAACATCGCTTTTATTTGAATGGGTGGAGGAGGCACAGTCTTTCTTAGATGGCTTCAAAGGTTCTTTGACTTGCCCATCTTCGGTCACTCTCCCTCTTCCGGCATTAGAACAACTGGACTCTCTAGCAACAGGGCCTTTTTGAGAACCGAATTTTCTATCTTCCTCTTTAGAGTACTTCTGAGTTCTGCCATCATTAAAGTCCTGGTCCCCATCTGAGCTCTTACGATGTTTGTGGCGATAGTCACAGGATACCTTGGCTGCTGAACTGCTCTCTGGGAGTTCCCTTGGAGCGTGTCGATGAGTCTGGAGTCCGAGGTTTCGCTGATCTTTCTTCTCTTGGTAAGGAGGAAGAAAATGCCTGGGCTTCCACTGTGGGCTCCTGGCAGCCTCTCTGTTTTCAAACCTCTCCACATCTTCGGGTCTTTTTGATGTGTGTCCATACTTTCTGAAATCACGATCCTCAGGATACCTGTGTTGACATAAAGCAGTTTACACTTGCACTAGGAGAAGAAAGTGAGAATTTATATGTGTGGAATGTTGGGCAGCATGGCTTTAAATTCGGAACGCAGTGGCAAGTTTAACCTATAATCCCTCAAGCCAACTCAAAGATGCACAAGGTAGTTAAAGAGGAAAATACCATCTTTTTTCTTATATTCTAGCCATCAACATGATTTACTCTAAAAATACACACTTCACTACTACCCGTAGACCAAAACTACATTACAATGCTTTTAATCTATTTAGACAAATGCTTTTCAAGGTGGTTACCTTCAACCACAAAGTAAACAAAATTTTTCACTTGAGGCTTTATACCAATTAACCCAGGTTTAATGTTTTCCTATACCTCTTCTGAAAAGAGCTCCTTTTCTCAAAATCTTCAGAGCCTCTTCTAAGTGACTGAGAATATTTTTCGTCTTGTATCCTCTGGTGCCTCAATTCATCTTCATGCCACTGTCCTTCGAATCTAAAAGAATCTGCTATTGACCTCAGAGGTGGTTTCCCTCCTTTTCCACTGCCTCTAACTCTGTGATCATCAGGAATATACCTTCCTTGCACTTTCTGGGGATAACAATTTCTCTGGTGCTCTTTGTAGAGTACACCTTCTGAGTATTTGGGCATATACTGAGATCTTCTGTTACTATCCCCTCTTCCTGGTAAATATACTTGGGGAGGCTTATAAGTATAAAAATTTTCTAAAGAGTTTCTTCTCAGGTTTGGGGAAGGTGATCTATGTTCATAAGATCGGTAATGTGTATTTTCACGAGAAGGAATTCTTGGTTTACTCTGTCCATGTTTCTCATTGTCCATTCTCCAAGCAATGGGTCTTTTTGGATCCTTCCTATATTCATAGCCATAATGCTCATGTCTTTGCTTGTAGTGTTCAGAACTTCTAGGTACTGGTGATAAAGACCTATGTAAACAAATACAGAAAAGTTTAATCCCTTCAAAGACAACAGACTAAGTTTGTCTTAACATCAAACATTTGCTTTTCCCTGCTTCTTTCACACAAATGAAATTCATCAACTGGCGGTGTATGCGTTCTAAAGTGTTCATTTGGGAGTCTGATTATGCTTCTGCCCAATTCAACAAGCATACTCTTTCCATCGGAACTAATGTCACCATGTGCACATCAAAATGGGCTGCTGTCCTGTTGGAGGAAGACCAGCTTAGAGGCAGGATCCATCTTGGAAGGTTGCTGAGCAAAGTTCTGCCAAGAGGGCCAGTTAGCAAAAGTTTACATCAGGTTCAAGAAGAAATACGCAGAAGGAGGGCTAGATTCACACATGATTTCAGGAGAATGTCTAGAAACTGAACATAATCTCTGAAATTAGATTCTAAGAGTTTATGATGCACAACAAATCCAAACTCATACCCCAAAATGACCCTACAGTTTCTCCAACTGATTATCTATTCTACTAGGGCTAGATCAAGGAGCACAAAATACATCCTTAAACAGTGTGCGGAGGGGGTGCGAGGAAAGGGCCTTAGGACTTGAAGCCCATGCTTAGTTCCTCCTTAAATACTACTAACATCAGTAAGTTTCCTTTCCCAGACCTGTCCCCTTACATATAAAATGAAAGATGTGCTATCGAGCTCAAGCTCGTAACTCTGGTGAATGCGCACCTTAATGCAGCTACAGTGCTCGCCAGGGACAGCACATCCTTTCTGTAAACACCTTCTCCAAGACCTCAGCATTGCCAACCCCGCGCCTTTCACATCAACTGAGGAGGAAGGCTCCTGTACCTGGGGAAACCAGTCTGAGTCGCCCAGGCTTCAGGTTGAGAGAGAGGAGTGCCACTGTCAGGGACACGATAAAGTTCAAATTTGCACCTGGGGACCTTTCCTCCCATGTGACACATCCGGTCTCTCCATTTCCTCCCTGACGCTTCAATGTCTTCTAATCACTGAGGCAGCTTCCCTTGCAGCTTTTGTTATCGCCCCTTCTGCAGCAGCTGCCAGGGGGTTGGAGAACCATGAGTAAAGCCCTTTTCCTTTGGTGACATGTCTGGGTCCTCCCTACGAGAAAGGAGGCTGATTTATCTTCCTCACATACACACTGGGATTTTTACACTGGACTTGGCCATATCTCCCTCGAGAGTCACCAAGCTAGACGTGCTGGCAAGTACATTATTTAGCTAGAGCAGAAACCCCGTCATCCAGCTGGCTGCACTTCTTCTCAGGAAGAAGCACCTGGAGCCTCTGAGGACTTTCTGGAACACTTCACCTCTTCCACCACTATGGAGAAAAGCTGGCAGCAGAGGCTGAGGTCTTTCAGACTGATGAAATAATCTCATAGTCTAAGCCTTCCCTTACACTGAACACTGCTTTGATACTATATTTCATACCAAGGTTTTATCGTATGGAGCCCCTTTCTTCTGCAGGAGACTGCTGGGATGGTGGCTATCATTTTCAGTTCTTCTAAAGGGACAAAAGAGACCCAAGGAGTCTGTTGGGAGACAATTCTCCATGAGTCTCTCGCGTTCTGCACGCCTTGTGAGCTTTTGTTCCAAGGTAAGCTGCCTGGGAAGACAGAGACAGGGCCTCCCTAAGGGGCAGAGGGCCGATGTGTTTGCTCTCCAGGATAACAAAATAATGTCTCCTCCAAAGCAAGGGCTGGGCGGGGCTGCTTACTGCCCCTAATGGGCCTCGGGGGTCCTCGGCTGTGTCCACAGGGTCCACCTTCAAGGGAGCAGGGGTAAGGGGAGCACAGGAACATGAAGCTTGAGCTGCCTGCTGTACTATGAGTAATAAAGGCCTTTGTCTCTGATCCAAGAGTGCCTTGTGACACGCTAATGTGTTCGCTTGCAAGGAAGGTAAAATATCAGACCCTTTACAGCTGGTGACAAAGAGTCTTGAGAAGGCATCCAGAAATCAGGTCTTTTGTGCCCCCTCATCAGAGCCCACCACAAAAGGCGAAAACAAAATGACCTCTGTGAGACCCTCCGTGTTCAAACCATTTGCTTCTTTGCATTCCCCCCCGTTTTTTCACAGTGAAGCTCCTCTCCATTACAATTCGGTCTTGTGAACTACAAAATGAAAACTGTTGAAGAAATTATTGATTAGTCATTGGAGAAGCACAATGAACAAGCATCATGGCCAAGCTGTATTAACATGAAAAATCTTGATCTGTCTTTTGTGCACGTGATTGTGGTCCTCTTTCAAGTCCAGGAATGTACTAGCTGGCTATCACAGCTCTGTACCTTTGTTCCTGTTGTCCCCTTAACTGGATACTTTTCTCCTCTTTCTGCCTTTAAAAAGTCTACCCATCCCTAAATGGCCATCTGAAATCTCATCTCTTCTTTGAAGACTTCCTTGGTATCCCTCCTTTCCCTCCACAAAAGCAGAACTGTTCCCTCCCTGTGGATCCAGAATACTTTGCCCCCGTCAGTAGCACATTTTTCCTACCATATGCCAGTTGGCTGTGGTGTAAATGTCCTCAGCCAAGCTGTGTGCTTGCCAAGGCCCTGGAAGACGTCACATTTGCCTTTGTAGCCTCAGAACCTGCCTGTAGCAGGTATATAATAAATACTGGTGGAACTGTTCCAATCTAGTTATATATACTATTGATACAACCAACTAGGAAAGAGGAGAGTTGAACTACAATTGAGTTATTCAAAATTCTATTATTCTGCCATGAACAAGAGGAAATAGGAAACTCCCAAATTCTTCAAACATATCGATTATAAAAAAAAAAAACACACTGAAGAGTTCTAAATCACTTACTGATATAAAATACACAACACTCTCAAAGATACTTCTCACTCTGCTGTGGCCATTGGGTATTTCTTTTTATTACGGATTAATTCTAGCTGCCAGATGTAATTAAGAAAGCCGTCAACTCCTAGAACCTAGAAATACAACATCTATCACTATAAAGCACCTACTGTAAATAAACAAGGTCCCACAAGCTTATTAAAATAGGCTCTTAACAGTACCGGTGAATTTGAAAGTCGAGGCACATCCCAAGCCCATGCTTACTCCGCTAAACTAAGGACTGCTCACCTGTGTTTCCACCTAGGGGATCGAGAGCGTGACCGTGCCATCCCTTGACACGAGAGCCACTATCCACTTTTTACACTGCAAAGAAACAAAATATTAGCAAGTTTTAGAAAGAGCCTGTAATCTGCTCTAAAAACAGTGAATGCCACTGACAAAAAGTAACTTAAGCCCTCTGTGCCTCAGTTCCCTTGTCTAGAAAATGGGGGTGATAATAACCGCATCCATGTAATTGAAATGTTGCAAGGATAAAATGAATTAGATCAAAGGTCAGCAAGCTTTTCCTGTAAATGGCCAGATTTTAACTATTTTAGGCTTTGGAGGCCATGTAAGGTCTCTACCACATTATCTTCTCTTTTTTTTTATTGATTTAAAATTTTAAAAACCATTCTTAGCTTAACGACCTCAAAATGGGCCCCAAAGGCCAAAAGGATTGTAGTTTGATGACCCCTGAATTAAATCATAAAAAGAGCTTAGCATATTGTCTAGCACACAGCAACTGCTAAATTAATGTTGTAAAAAGAGGAAAAACTTCCTCAGAATTCCTCTACCTAAATATAACCACTACTACCCCTCCCATCTTTGCCACCAGTCATGTATATATAATCACAGTCACGTTCATACGGTCACAGTCAAAATGTTTAGGAACACTTGATGATGATATCCTACTTTTTAAAAATGTTTTGGCTCTGCCCCACAGCATGCGGAAGTTCTTGGGCCAGGGATTGAACACGCACCACAGCTGCAACCCAAGACAGGCAGTGACAATGCCGGACCAGAAAAAAAAACCACCCTCACTAGTTATAACTCAAATGCCCAACAATCAGTAAAAGAGTAAACGAGTTTAAAATACATCCATCCAGTTACTCCTTACCTTTCTTCTAGCCTTAGATGGTTTTTCATCCACATACCTGATTAGTCCACCACAGAAAACTACTTTCTTTTCCTTAATCAGACCGTTCTATTCGTACCACACAGATGGCCTTCTCTTACTCTGCGGGACAAATCCCTATTCTTTCAGGACTGTTTGACCATCTCTCCTGAAATTCTTTTCTTGACTTTTTTTGCCTGAGTGTCTTCCTTCTTGGGAGTTCTGAGTTTATTATGCAATTATTTCAGTATATTGTGATTATTTGTTTACATAATTGTATTTACTTCAATAGGCAAAAGACTCCAAACAGCATATACAGAACACAAAACTCAAATGGCCTCCAGAAATCTAAGATGTTTGACCTCACTAGCAATCGAGTAAATGCCAATTCAGATTCATAACCATTCCATATTTGTCAGAATGACAAAAAAAATTTGAAGTCACACATTCCAGAGTGTTGGTGAGGCCATGGAAGGACAGGGACTCTCGCATACTGCTAAGCAGGAGCGCATACATGAGAATAACCAGTTCAGGGGCCTGCAGTACCCAGTAAATCTGCACATGCCCACATGCCGCAGTTCAGCGATTCCACACAGGAACAGACCCTACAGCAGTGGTTCTCCAACTTCAGTGCATGTCGCAATTTACCTGTAAGGCTGGTTAAAACAGAATGCTGGGCCCGATTCTGGGGTGGGCCCCACTTGTAGCCACTTCCCAGGTGAAGATGATGCCGGTCCCCTAACTATAGAACCACTGGTTTAAAGGGAAACGTGAAGGTCACTTGGGAGAAAATGTTTACAAGTAGGATTTACTGGTTATGAAATTCTTTTTTAAAAAAAGTACTACTGGAGTTCCCATTGCGGCCCAGCAGGTTAAGAAGCCGACTAGTATCCATGAGAATGTGAGTTCAACGCAGGCCTTACTCAGTGGGTTAAGGATCCGGCGTTGCCATGAGCTCTGATGTAGGTCGCAGATGCGGCTTGGATCTGGCGTGGCTGTGGTGTAGGCCGGCTGCTGCAGCTCCAATTCAACCCCTAGACTGGGAAATTGCATATGTTGCAAGAGCAGCTGTAAAAAAAAAAAAAGAAAGAAAGAAAGAAAAAAAAAAGGATTGCTTATTTACTTACAATATTTTCCTCTGCTAAAATTAAAATTAGCTTTATTAATATTCAAACTATTGGAGTCTTGCTGTGGCAATTGGGTAAGAATCTGACTGCAGTGGCTAGGGTCACTGTGGAGGCGCAGGTTTGACCCTCAGCCCAACACAGTGGGTTAAAGGATCCAGTGTTGCAGCAGCTTTGGCACAGGTCACAGTTGCAGCTCAGATTCAATCCCTGCCCTGGGAACTTCCATATGCCATGGGTGTGGCCATTAAAAAAAAAATCAAACTCAAAACTGGGTGAATTTTATTGCATATAAATTACACTTCAAAGCTATAAAAAAGTTAGCTTTGGAGTGATGAAAATGCGCTAAGAATAGATCAGATATTATGGAGATGGCTGCACAACTCTGCAAACATACCAAAAATCACTGAATTGCTCATTTTAAACCTATAAATTATATCTCACTAAAGCTGTTCCTTTTAAAGTTAACTTTGTTTGCATTTGCTTTTTTTGTGTGCATCGGCTAGCAATGAATAGTACTGGCTCAGAGGCTTAATGGAGAAGAGAGGAGAGTTAATTTAAATCCTAGAGTCTGAGCTAAGATGATTTTTACATTTTTAAAGAGTTGTTTAAAAAAAGAAGAATATGCCACAGAGACTGTATGTGGCCCATAGAGGATAAAATATTTATTTAGCGGTCCTTTACAAAAAGACTGCCGATGCCTGACTTAAACTAACTTACTTGTGACCTGCAAAGTTAATCAAAGGAAGCTTTGGGAGAGAGAGGAAAAAAAAAAGGCGGGGGGGTGGGGGAAGAGGACCAGCAGGGTTTGTGACTGGGGAGAAGGAGATGTTGGTAACACAAGGGAAATTCGTTCATACTTCTCCTTCACGGTGAACTGTGCAGGGGACAGTGAATGAGTGTGTGTGCCCTTGAACATAGAAAGATGACAGGACAGCAGGGGCGTCCACTCCAAGGAAGACGCAGAAGGGGATGCTGGTGCCAGAAGAGGCCAGCCCTACCGCGACAGCACTGGACACATCCCCTCACCCAGCTGACAAAGCTGGCTCCAGCTACTCTCCTCTTCTCCCACCGCAGCCCTTCTCCCTCTCCATTAGGTCCTTCCCATGACCAAATTACCTCTCCCACTCCTCCCCCTGCACATCCCCCTGGGCTACCACCCTCTCCCTCCATTCACCATCAGATTCTCCACAGGCCTGCCTTTACACTACAGTCATTCTCTCCCATTCCTCTCCTCCCATTCTCTATGGCCCCTCACCAATCGAGCTTTCCACTCCACCACTGCGCCAAACTGCTCTAGTCAAGATCACTAATGAAATCCATCGTACTCCATCCAGTGGTTACCTTTCCTCCTTCCCCTGGCTCTAGCAGCAGCACTTGACAGTCAATCACACCTTTCTCCTCCACTTGGAACGCTAACAATGCCTTGTGTTCCCTTTTGCTGGTTCTTCCTTATCTCTGCCCTTGCTACCCTGACCCCTAGTGAACCCAGTCTTCCTCTAAACAGTGACTTCAGTCTTTGGACTTTTCACTGTCTATACTCTCTTCCTCGGTCTGCACGCTCCCTCAGTCTCACGGCTTTAAATGCTCTCTATAAACTAACAGAGTGACCTCTCTAGCCCTCGCCCATCCTTGGTGTGGCAGTCTTTCATATCCAGCAGCCTACTGGATGCTGTAAACATGTCCAAGAGTAAACTTCTCACCTTCCTCCAAAAACTGCTCCTTTTAAGGTCTATCCCACTTCAATAAATGGCAACTCTACCAACAAAGAGGAAGCATAAAATGTCCAATAAACCCATACAAAAAGAGACTCAACCCTACCTAATCAGGAACATAACATTAAAACCAGAAAATACCATTTCATACTCATTAGATTTGCAAATGCTTTAGCCTAATGAACCCCATGTGTTTACAAGAAAGCAGAAAAAGAGAATTTCTCAACTGAGGCAAATTCCTCCCTAAAAAACCATGAAGCAGAAGAAAACACTCAACTTTATACTCCAAGTAGAATTAAATATATCCCAAAACATTTAAAAATATAATTTTTCAAAACTCACCTTGAATCAGAAATTGAAAAACTAAGAAGAGAAACAGACAAAAAGTGATATGCCCGAAAAAATTAATTGAACTAAGAGAAAAAAATGGGAGAAAAAGACTGCTTTATCCCAGAAGTGAAGAATAACTTACAAGGTGCCCAAGGGAAAATAAACTCAAATGAAATGATGTAGCAACTTTGGAAAAAAGTCTGGCAGGTCCTCAAAAATTAAACCTCAAGTTATCATACTGACCCAGAAATTCTAGTCCTAGGTATATACCCAAGAGAAATAAAAGTATATGTCCACATAAAAACTTGTACATAAATGCTCATATCAGCATTATTCATAACAGCCAAATGTGGAAACAACTCAAACATTCATTGACAGATGAATGAATAAACAAAATGTGGTATAGTCATACAATGGAATATTATTTGGCCATAAAAAGGAATGAAGTACTGACAGTCAACAGGGATGAACCCTGAAATCATTACGCAAAAAAGAAAGAAGCCAGTCACAAAAGACATCATACTGTAAGATTTGTTTGTGAAAGGTTCAGAATAGGCAAATCCACAGAAACAGAAAGTAGACTAGTGGCTGCATGGGTATGGTGGGGGCAGAGGGCGGCAATGGGGGGAAATGAGCAAGGGGTTTCTTTTTGGGGTGATGAATATGTTCTGAAACTAGACAGCGATGATGGCTACATACCTCTGTGACTATACTAAAAAACACTGAATTGTACACTTCTAAATGGGTGCATTGTGTGGTATGTTTACCATGTCTCAGTAAATCTGTTACCCGTGCCCCCAAACACCGCCAAAATCAACTGAAAGAGATCCCAAAATAAATGTGAACTCAGCATTTACAAATGCAAAGAATTGTCCAAGAAAGCCTTTGCAACAAGGAAGCCACACTCACAGCATAGAAATGGACCAAGTTAGAGCCCACAGAAGAAGGCAATCAGCAGATCAGAGGAAGCCAGACCTTAGGAGAGCAGAGATGGCTTCTTATCTCAGCCACAGTGGTTATCAGTTCCTCCCTAAGGAGCAACTGGAAGTGGATACAGAACCCCACTGTTGCCTATCAGTATCCTACTTTGATTTCACGAATACAATCTATTTCTCTGAAAGATAAAAAAGGTTAGGAGTTCCCGTTGTGGCGCAGAGGAAACTGATCTGACTGGTATCCATGAGGATATGGGTTCGATCCCTGGATGTGCGGATCTGGCATTGCTGTGGTGAGCTGTGGTGTAGGTCACAGACACGGCTTGGATCTGGCATTGCTGTGGCTGTGGTGTAGGCCGGAAGCTGCAGCTCGATTCACCCCCTAGCCTGGGAACTTCCATATGCTGCACATACAAAAATTAATTTCCTAAAAAGCAAAATTAATTAATTCATTTTAAAAGGTTAAATAAACAAACAGGGGAGCAAGTGCATTTTAAAGGTTTAAGTACAAAGGTTAACCATTAGAACAAATATAAAAACCTGCCTGGAGTTCCCATCGTGGCTCAGCAGAAACGAATCTGACTAGTATCCATGAGGACACAGGTTCAATCCCTGGCTTTGCTCAGTGGGTTAAGGATCCAGCGTTGCCAAGAGCTGTGGTGTAGGTCACAGACGCAGCTCGGATCTGGCATGGCTGTGGCTGTGGCATAGGCTGGCTACAGCTCTGATTCGACCCCTAGCCTGGGAACCTCCATATGCCGTGGGTGCAGCCCTTAAAAAAATAAATAAATAAAAATCTGCCTAAATACCTCCCCCAACTTTTTAAAACAGCAATTTTACACCTCATAGCAAGAAGAAACAGCAAATAGAACAAAACACACATAATTATAAAATATTATCATAGATCAAATATATCAGGCCTAACAACAAATATGAATAGGCTTAATTTAACTAACCTACAAAAATAACAAGGTTCAATTTGGCTCACAGAACAAAACTCAAGGATTTGTATAAAAGACACATCTAAACAAAGTGATTGGGAAAGGTTAAAAATAAAAGGACAACCAAATTATACAAGGTAAACAGAAACAAAAAGAGAGCAGAAGTGGCAAACTTAGAGTCATGCAAAGCAGAATTCAAGCCCTAAAGCATTCATTATGCCAAAGAAAGACATTTTTAATGCTAAAAGCCATAATCTTCGATGAAGAGAGAACAAATAAATAATATACATATTTACATGAATATAACATTGCAACTACCTTTATGAAATAAAAACTACAACAGATGCAAGGAAACACAGATAGAAACTAATAAGAGAGTTCCTATCGTGGCTCAGCAGTTAACAAACCCGACTAGGATCCATGAGGATTTTGGTTTGGTCCCTGGCCTCGCTCAGTGGATTAAGGATCTGGCATTGCTGTGGCCATGGTGTAGGCTGGCAGCTGTAGCTCTGATTCGACCCCTAGCCTGGGAACAACTTCCATATGCCGTGGGTGCAGTCCTAAAAAACAAAAAACAAAGCAAAAAAAAGCAAAAAACAACAACAACAAAAACAAAAACAAAAAAACACATGCTAATAAGAAGAGACTTTAATATACCACTCTCAGTGGTATATTAGATCAGGTAAACCAAAAATAAGAAGACAGAAGATATAAACAGCATTGTCAACAGGGCAAATCTTAAAGACATGAATCAAACTCTACCTTCAATACTATAGAATACATATTCTTTGGAAGAGCTCACACCACATTCAGCAAAAAAAAAAAAAAAAAAATCACCTATTAGGTCACAACGAAAACATCAGTAACCTCTGCAAAACAGAAATATTACAAACAGTACTCTCTGACCATAATGTAATAAAACTAGAATTTACTAATAAAAACAAACAAGAAACACCTATGGATTCCACCTAGAAATTTTAAAATCTCCTATTAAACAACTCCTGGGTACTCCAATATGGATTTTTAAAGAAATAATGACAACAAAAAAAAACTATGTATCAGATTCTATGGGATGCATTTAAACCAATTGTCAAAGGAAAATTCATTGCACTAAACATATTTATCCATAAAAACTGACAGAATAAAAAAAAATGAATTTACTTCCAAGGTAAAAAAAGAAACTAAAAAATAACAAAGTAAACCAAAAAGCACAAGGAAAGAAATGATAAAGATAAAAGTAGAGGAAGAGAATAGAAAACTAGATTTAAATAATAATTTATAATTCTATAGTTTTTGGAAAAAATAAAATGGATAAATCACTAAATAACATATAAATTGACTAGGGGAAAAAAGAGAGAAAGCACAAAAACATAAAATAAGAAAGAACATGGGGGAAATAACCTTTGCAATAGAAGAAAAATTTTAATTCTTAGAGATTACTTTGTAGCCCTCTATCCAATAAGTTTGGAAGCCCAGATGAAAGGAATAATTTGCTAGAAAAATAGAGATTACTAAAGTTGACCATATTAGAAAGTTTAAACAGATCAATTTCCATAGAAGAAACTAAGAAAGTTATTAAAGAAACACCCCATGAAAAAGCATCAAGCCCAAATGGTTTCAGAGGGGAATTCTACCTAACTTCAAACATCAGATTGCTTCAATGCTCTATAAATTATTCCAGAGCTGCCATATCACGAGAAGGAGCAAGCTTAGAGGAACATCAACCTTTCAGGGAAGATGAACCAGCCAAGAAGATGGAGAAGGAACATCCTCTGAGGAAGGAGGGAAGCCTGGGGGATAGAAGGAAATTTCCAGAAAGGAGACTTTCATGGCAAAAGCTGCAAAGAGATCCAATAGATATGGCTTGAGGACTACGTGGAAGGCAAGGAGACTAAGAAAGCCAATTACGGGAGTTCCCCTAGTGGTGCAGTGGTTAACGAATCTGACTAGGAACCCTGAGGTTGCGGGTTCAGTCCCTGGCCTCGTTCAGTGGGTTACCGATCCGGCGTTGCCATGAGCTGTGGTGTAGGTTGCAGATGTGGCTCGGATCCCACGTTGCTGTGGCTCTGGTGTAGGCCAGTGGCTACAGCTCCAATTAGACCCCTAGCCTGGGAACCTCCATATGCCGCAGGAGCGGCCCAAGAAATAGCAAAAAGACAAAAAAAAAAAAAAAAAGAAAGAAAGAAAGCCAATTACTAAGAGTGCCGTGTAACAGCGTGGCTGGTAGGGGAGGAGAGAAACTATGCTGCAGCTGGGTGATAGGGGTCTAGTGAGGAGGTTCTGAAATGGGAGCAACTTGGGCAAGTTTGTGGTTGATAAGGAGAAACTATGTGCATGGCATTAGGGACATGACCAGAAGGACAGCCATAATAGAGATGAGCCCAAGTACAATTAGATCAACGTTCCATTTGACTCCTTAATATCAACTCCAAATACCACGGTCAATTTCTCCCAATACTTCACACTTACATATTACCTTTTTTAAAGGTCCAAATTTAATTTTTTTGTCTTTTTGCCATTTCTAGGGCCGCTCCCACAGCATATGGAGGTTCCCAGGCTAGGGGTCGAATCGGAGCTGTAGCCGGTGGCCTACGCCAGAGCCACAGCAACGTGGGATCTGAGCCGCGTCTGGGACCCACACCACAGCTCATGGCAACACCGGATCCCTAACCACTGAGCAAGGCCAGGGATCGAACCTGCCGCCTCATGGTTCCTAGTCAGATTCGTTAACCACTGAGCCACAACAGGAACTCCAGGTCCAAATCTAATTTTTATCAGTAGTCTCATTTTATGTTAGTTTAGTAAACATTACTGACTACCAGGGACTGCTAGGCAAACCAAGTTGGAAGAGATCTAGTTTCTCAGTCTTCAGTGGATAAGAAGGATCCCAGGAATACCAGGACTCTGTAGCTTCACTAAGTGTTTTGCAAATACTATTTCATTTAATCTTCATAAGCCTTTGAGGAAGCTAGAATTACCTCCACTTCACAGGTGAAGAAACCAAGCTTCAAAAAGGTTAACCAAGCTGCCCCCCAAGAGAAGGACGTAAAATCCGGATCCAGGTTCTCAGACTCAATGCTAACCCTTCCCCGAAGAATTCCACCTTGCAACTCCTACCTTCAAAAAGACGACTCTGAAGAGACTGCCTGGTCATTTGCGCAGATGCTCGGTCAGCAAAATTGGACTTTAGCACACTTGAGAATAGTTGACATCCTGCATCACATCTAAAATTGCCGTCTAAATTTGGAAAGCAGCTTTTATGCCCTCTAGCTGCCTGGACATTCTGTAGCCTGTAGGGCACAAAGACGATGTTTTATTTATCATGATCTCAAGGTCTGTGTTTTGTTCAGCTTTTTATCTGTCCCCCTCAGCTTTATGTATAATGCCTTTAAATATGTTCTCCTTCAACATTTGTGGATTCATTCATTCACCTCATTTCATAACTCTGACATCATTCTGAAGATAATCTAGGGCAGCAGAATAAAACTTTAAATTTAAAGGCTGAAAGAGTAGGGGTGAAGGGTATCAGAGAGCAGCTTTTTTAATTCAGAAATTTACGGTAAAAATCAAGATGTTTTTGTGCTCTGAAATTTTTACAAGATGGCATAATTAGCAACAAGACAAAGTACATTTAAATGTACTCCTCATAAATGCCTCATTTGACCCTCAAAACCACCAGAGAGATAAGGCAAAAGCACAATAATCTCTAATTCCAAGTTGAGGAAATAGTCCCTTCGAAAAGGGAAGCGACCTGTTCAAGGTAATCAGATATACTGGAACTCAAGGAAGTCCTGACTTTAAATCTGTCCTTTGCTTCACCTAGATAACCCTTCTTTATTAAACTGGTAAAGGTGGAATAAAAAATGAGATCCTAAATTGCCATCAACAGATAAGAAAGAAAAAGGTGACAGCTAGAGAAGGATACTGGTACTTGGCTGGAGAGCATATATGGTCCCAAAGTGTGCCTATAGAAATCCTTTAAACGTTGCCTTTTGCTAGGGTGGGGAAAAGGACACTCACAGATTGTTGGTGGGAGTACAAAATAGCACATCCTTTCCTGAGGGAAATTGAGCAATTCACATTAAAAAAAAAACCCACAATTCTATTATCTAGGAATGTACACTAAGGAAGTAATCGTGGACATGCACATTTTACATTTCTCCAAGAATGTCTTTAAGTAGTGAAAAACTGGGAATAACCATTTAAAAATAAATGACTGCAGCCATATAATGGCATGCTATGTAGTCAGGGGAAAAAATGGTTACCAAAGAGAATCCACTTTAGACAAATTCATGCATTCATCTCTGCACAGAAAAAGACTGGAGGTGTAGCCCCAGTATAACCATATTCACAATGGCTACTTGAATAGGAAAAGAGTGTACCTTCTTCACTGCGATTTTGTCTATTTTAGAGATTTCATATATAAATATGTCACTAAATGTTTATATAAATGTTTATAGCTAGGCGTTTTAAAGGCTTCTGGGGAGGGTATGAGAAAGCAGGGCGTTCCAAAGAACATTTTAGGAGCCATTTTTTAAAATACCACGAAAAAATAAAGCATTGTATACTATCACCATTAAAACACCATAGAAAAATAAGGCACACATCTTGACTGCACACCAAAACCTTTCCTTTTCAAGTTCCAGTCTTTCATTCGTACCAGTTGGCATTCAGAAAAACGTGAAAAAGGCTGTCTGGCCAGAAGTCTGAGAGACCTTCCTGATTTCTACCTGTAGTTTTTTACTTTGATCCAGAAAAGAAAAGCCATCACCTAAGAGGCAGGAAAATACTTGGGAGGATAAGTTTCTCTCCCATTTCTTTCTCTCCCGACCTACCAACAGGACAATCTTGCCAGGGACCGGCCCGGTTTCCTAATACACCTGAGAGAAGCACAGGAGATGCGCCAATTTTCAGGACACGTTTCTAAAAAGACAAGTTTTACTTTGATCTGCAGGATAAAGAGCAGCCTACGCTACTCATTCTGGACGTTACCGAAGGAAGATGCCGCTTCGCGGCAAGAGGGCCTCCCGAGGACAAAGCAGGGGCTCCTCGGCTCCGGTCCCGCAGGCGACGCGTCCGCAGCCGCCTCACGGGAAAGGGCACGGTCCCTGGACACCGCTCCCCCCGCCCCACCCCCGTCGCCAAGACAGACGCTCCAAACCGCCGGGGCCGAAGCCTGCCCAACGACGGGCGAGGATCCGTGCCGCGGCAGCAGGTGCCGGGGTCGCGGCGTCTAAAATAAAGACTCCGTCCAGTGGCCGGAGGCAGTGACACGGGAGCGGTCCCCCGGGAGCCTGAGCTGGGCCGCCGCAACCTCCCAGCCGCCCCACCCGCCACCCCAAGAACCGCCCCTCCCAGGCGACGGACACGCCCTCCCCGCGGGCCCGGGCCTCGTCGCCCCGCCCGCCCCCCAGGGCCGCTCACCCGGCCGGGAAGTCTTCGCAGCCACTGCCGCCGCCGCGCCGCCGCTACCGCCGCCGCCACCGGCCCCTCGGGCCTCGCCCCTCACACGGCCGCCGCCTCGCAAGGCAGTGGCACCACAGTTACCTCAGCTGGGCCGCGGGACCCGGAACCACTTCCTTCCGGAACCGCCTCGCCCCTCCCCCGCGCCCTGGCCACGCCCACCGCCCGCCGCCTCGCGCCGAGCCCGCTCTCCCACCACCGACCTCTGCTCTCTTTCCCAGCGAGGGTTGCCCCGCCCGGGCGGCTCTGGCTAGAACGCCTGCGCCCTCTGCTGGCCGTTCCCACCTCTGCCTCTCTGTCCAGAGCGCGTGCGCCGTCTGCTGCCCTCCTGTCGTAAGGAAGGACTGTGCTGGGCAGAGTGGTCCTTGGATACTGGGGGTTAAAGGGCAGGGGTCGGAGCTCACCCCTCAGTCAGGGCGAGTTGGCCTCCTGGGCTTTCCAGCTTTTTGTGGATGACCAGAGCAGATGAGCCTCGGCCTTGCAGCCCCTGGCTTGCCCCTCCAAGCCCTTCCAGAGCCAGCCCACCTGAACCTGCACTGCTTCGGCCTCTCTCCTGCCTGCTCCATCTCTAGCCATTCCCGGTGGCCTCAAATGAAGCTTCTACCCAGAAAACAGAACTTCCCCTCTGGACCGCCCAAATAGGTTAATGATACTAACATCTCTCCACCATGCAATTCAAAATATTGACTCATGTTTGCCTGCGCTCCCGACTTCTCTCTTCCCACACTCCATCTAGCATCCCAAAGGCTCTTGGAGCTTTCTCACTTGGCCCTTTGATTTTCTTCTCACCCCTTTCCAGCTGGTGGCCCTTTTACCCTCCCTTGTCACTGTCTTCTACTGACTGTTAGTTTTCCTCCTCATTTTTTTTTTTTTTTGTCTTTTTGCCATTTCTTTGGGCCGCTCCCGCAGCATATGGAGGTTCCCAGGCTAGGGGTCGAATCGGAGCTGTAGCTGCCAGCCTACACCAGAGCCACAGCAACGCGGGATCCGAGCCGTGTCTTCGACCTACACCACAGCTCATGGCAACGCCGGATCGTTAACCCACTGAGCAAGGGCAGGGATCGAACCTGCAACCTCATGGTTCCTAGTCAGATTCGTTAACCACTGTGCCACAACGGGAACTCCTTCCTCCTCATCTTAATCACTGCCATCATCCTGATGAATCCAATACCCATGACTAAGCCATGTTTCCATAACTTCCTCAATCGCGATGGCTTTACCGCTATTCCACTTTATCCGCCAATTTCCAGGTGCCCACTCTAGAAAACCTAGACATCCATCACTTTGTGCTGTCCCACAGCTAAAACCTCATTTATTTGGACCCAAGCCTCATCCTTGCAGTCCTATCTCTCCCTTAGTCCCAGTATACTTGTTCTTCAAAAACCACAAAGCTCTCAAATCCCCCGAACTTCTACCTGACTTAAGCCCATGGTGTTTGACTTCAACCACTCTTGTAAACAGAGCCCCTCTAACTGCGTTTTGACACATCCTAACATCCACCCACCACCCTGAAACACTCAAGTTAGCTGCATTTTTCCATTCCTACATCTATACTTCTAAGCACTGCTTGCGAGGAAAGTCACACACCTACAACAGAATGATAGCACTACAAATTTATGGACACCCATCATAGCGGCAAGCCTTGGTGCCTCTCAGGGATACTTTTATGAGACATCTCTCATTTCCAGTAAGTGCTGTTACTAACCTTTCCCACTCTCTTGAAGACCCATAGCAATGATCATTTTCCTCTCTTCACACATGATTTTGCTTCCTGTTGTGCAGCGAGAATTCCCTGGCAGAGTATATAAGGCCTTTTATTATCTGCTTCATACTTACCGCTCGAGCCTCTCTCCCCCTTGTACTCAACGTTCTGGCTATACTGAAATGTCTGCCACTTGAGATGAATACTGCTTTTGCTTCCACTCAAGTGCACATATTGCCCCTTCTGTCTGGTTAAGAGACGTGAGACCCTTTCATCTGCATATATATGGCTTCAGTGCAGGAACATTTTGTTCCATTCTACCTTCAAGAATTGTTTCTTCTCCATTTGTTCTGGTCTCTTTTAGGAAGAGCAAGTATTTGTGATAATTCTCTGTTATACCCGTTTGTTCAGCAGTAACTCTACAAATGAAACACAAAGCTCCAAGACAAGAATAGCTGGAGAAACTTAAATTGTACAACATAACTTGCATCTTTCCTGTTTCTTATTCCATCGTGAACCTGTGCTAAAAATAGAACGTGCTAGAGCTCCAGATGAGCAGAAACAAATCCGACTAGGAACCATGAGGTTTCCGGCTCAATCCCTGGCCTTGCGCAGTGGTTTAAGGATCTGGCATTGCAGTGAGCTGTGGTGTAAGGGCACAGACATGGCTCAGATCCTGCATTGCTGTGTCTGTAACTCTGATCTGACCCCTGGCCTGGGAACCTCCATATGCCACAGGGCAGCCCTAAAAAGCAAAATAAATAAATAAATACATAAAAATTAAAAATCATTGCAATTCTCACTTAAAATTAAAAATTAAAAAAAAAAGTTTCTATTATTGAGATTTTCATCTCCTTCCGCCATTCCTTCTCTTTCCTGCCTCATCCTGCTCTTTCAAGTCATTCTATGGACTTTCTCTCTCACCCTTTCATTTCCTTTGGGCTTTATGGAAGGCATATCTTCTTGCAAAAGGATAAATTGGTCATTAAAATTCTTCTTTCCGACTCCACAGTCAATAATTTTCATAGATGTCCTCTTCTTTCTCTTCCACAATAAGGTTTTGTTTACTAAAAAATATATATGGTGAAGTACACCAAACTAATCACTACGTATGTATACATAGTCTTTTGATTCATCTTTGAACAAGGTGATCTTTGTGAAGACTTTTTTTCCGGTTAATAATAAGAAATCGATTGGCCTTGCTCTGTATGATGCTTATATGGACAGAGAGGTTAAGCAGTTTGCATGAGGCCTCAGAGCTCTTGGTGGGTATATGAATAGCACACACATGTACATACACAGAATAAGCCTAAGAGAAATGCAACGTTGTCAGCCTTTACATTTCTTTTTCTTTGCTTTCCATGCAAAGCCACACCTGCTGCAGAATGTCAACGATGCTTAATACAAGGGTTCTGTATTAGTGAGAATAAATTACCCTATGATAGCAATCCCAAATCTCAATGGCCTATAGAAACAAATGTTTATTTTTCACTTATGTTTCAAGTCCATCATAGGTCAGCTTTGGTTCTTCTGTCTGGGACCCAACGTGAAGAAACTGACCCTATCCGAGACATTATTGGTGTTCCATCAGAAGAAAAGGAGCAAGAATGGAACTGTGCATTGGCTCTTAAAGCTTTAAAGCTGGGTCAAGTTCTGGGAGTAGGGCCCAGCAGTTTCAACAATGCTCCAGAGGATTCTGAAGCATACTCCAGTTTGAGAACCACTTCTCTGTGGCTTGTACTCCCTGTAAGCTAGGGCATAGAGGCTTGATAAAATTCAGAGTAGCTTTTTTTAAAAATTAATTCTTAAACCAGGAAAAAAAAAAAGTCACATTAAAAAAAAGAGAGAGAGGAGGAGTTCCCGTCATGGCTCAGTGGTTAATGACTCCGAATAGGAACCATGAGGTTGCGGGTTCAATCCCTGGCCTTGCTCAGTGGGTTAAGGATCCAGTGTTGTCATGAGCTGTGGTGTAGGTCGCAGACACAGCATGGATCCCAAGTTGCTGTGGCTCTGGCGTAGGCCGGTGGCTACAGGTCCGATTTGACCCCTAGCCTGGGGAACTCCATATGCCCTAGAAAAATACCAAAAGAGAGAGAGAGAGAGAGAGAGAGAGAAGAGTTCCTGTTGTGGCTCAGCAGGTTATGAATCCAACTAGTATCCATGAGAAGACGGGTTTGATCCCTGGCCTCACTCAGTGGGTTAAGGATCCGGCATTGCCGAAAGCTTCGGTGTAGTTCACAGGTGCAGCTTGGATCTGGCGTTTCTGTGGCTGTGGTATAGGCCAACAGCTGCAACTCCGATTCAATCTCTAGCCTAGGAACATCCATATGCTGCAGGTGCAGCCCTGACAAAGAAAAAACAAAGGGGGGGGGGGGACGCAGGCTTTGATACAGACTTAGACCAAGTGCCATTGTCATTTTTGGAGGGACACTGCTTCTGGGGAAACCTGCCAGTTGCCCTGACATGTATCTCCAGCCATCCTTCTGTACAGGTTTCTTTTTTAAATGCTGATGTGAGAATAAGGTAATTAGGAAGATGTAGGACAAAGAGCTTTCTCCTCCCTTGACAGTGCTGCTGGCCCAGATTTTTCTCATAGTTTTTGTCTAGAAGGTTTGTATTATGTTGGTCATGGCTTCAGCATCGACATTAGTCCTCCTAACCCAGGACTGACGGAACCAGGTGCGTTGTCTCTTTCCTAAACTATCTGGCTTTGGTTGTGTTGCTTGATACAGTCAATGAAATTTGCTGTATAATGATTAGCTGGCTCTGATCCTCTTTGTCTTCCATCCCGTGATATAGGCACTTTTTTGAGGATGCTGTCCTTTCTGTACCTTTGCTTTTTTTTTTTTTTTTTTTAAGGGCTTTGTCAACAGCAGAGCACAGACAGAAATGATTTATACTGTTTGGGAGAGGATGTTTTTAGACAGGCTTATGCTGCGGATTCCTTGTTTGCTCATTCCGGTCACCACCTTTATGTCTGTTTTCCTGCCGCGATGGAGGACAAATTCCTAAACGAGATGTGGTAGGGTAGCTGCTACTAGCCCTTCGGGTCCCATAAATTAATTCTGATGAACGCTGTAATATCTGAAGCAGCTTGGCCCTGGTTCTGAAAGCCATACACTATGTGTGGTTTTAAAACAATGTCTCACAACTCAGTCACTGTTTTGAAAAAAAATTTTTTGATCGATGTGAACTACCTACACTTTTTTTCTTTTTTTTTAAAAAAAGTCATTGGAGTGTTTTGGGGGGACAGCAAAGTGAATCAGTTTATGCATATGCATATATCCATTCTTTTTTGGATTCTTTTCCTATAGAGGTTATTACAGAATATTGAGATTTCCCTGTGCCATACAGTAGGTCCTGTAACTTATCTATTTTATACGTAGTATTGTGTGTATGTTAATCCCAACCTCCTAATTTATCCCTCCCCCCAACATTTCCCCTTTGGTATAAACCATAAGGTTGGCTTCCAAATCTTCGAATCTGTTTCTGTTTTGCTAATAAGTTCTTGTGTATCATTTTTATTAGATTTCGCAATTAGTAACCTCATATGATATTTATCTTTCTCTGACTTACTTCAATTAGTATGATAATCTCTAGGTCCCTTCAGGTTGCTGCAAATGGCATTATTTCATTCTTCTTAATGGCTGAGTAATATTCCATTGTGTATATAATATATTTCTACCACATGTTCTTAATTCATTCATCTGTCGATAGACATTTAGGTTGCTTCCATGTCTTGGCTATTGTAAATAGTGCTGCAATGAACATTGGGGTGAATTATCTTTTCGAATTAGGGTTTTCTCCAGATAGATGCCCAGGAGTGGGATTGCTGAATCATACAGTAGCCCTATTTTTAGTTTTTTAAGGAACCTCCATACTCCTCTCCATAGTGACTGTACCAATTTACATTCCCACCAACAGTGTAGGAGGGTTCCCTTTTCTCAACACCCTCTCCAGCATTTATTGTTCGTAGACTTTTTGATGATGGCCATTCTGAGAGATGTGGGGCGGGTACCTCATTGCGGTTTTGATTTGCATTTCTCTAATAATTAGCAATGTTGAAAATCTTTTCATGGCACGTGCCTACTGGCCATCTGTATGTCTTCTTTGGAGAAATGTCTACTTAGGTCTTCTGCCTATTTTTATTGGGTTATTGGTTTTTTGATATAAAGCTGTACGAGATATTTATATATTTTGGAGATTAATTCCTTGTTGGTTGCTTCATATGCAAAGATTTTCTCCCATTCTATGGGTTGTCTTTTTGGTGAACTATCTATATTGATGCAAAGCAAAAGGGAACAATGAAGTTAGGTTTAAAACTTAATTTTACTGCAAAATAATAATTTGTTTAAAAGTTCATTACTCACCTTATTAAATCTTCAGTGTTCCCCTGAAGCTTTTCCCCCAAATCCTTGACAGATTCGGTTCATATCTTTTCTTACCAGAAGTGGTCAAGTTTTGTCCTGGCACAACCCAGACATCAGTTCCAAAGTCATTAAGCTCTGAAAACTTTCATTTGCTTTCACTCTGTATTTATTAGGTACCCCACAGTTTCTTCTTAAATTGTCACACCAATTTCCACTCTCCCTTAGACTGGGAAGGAAGGAGAACATAATGGACCCTGTGGTAGATTTTATAATAATACAATCAAAATATGTACTGCTCTTCTCTTTGCAGGCTCCCTACTTGAAACTCAAAAATGACAAATGTGGCTCCCATTTTATTTCCATTGGACAGCTGTGGTCTCAGTCAGTCGTGGCAGCAGAGATGACTATCCACCCACCGAATTCCTTGTGCCGTCCCTTACATAGTATAGGGTAAGAACCAAACCAGTCAGGGACTATACTTCCCAGCATCCCTTGCATCTAAGTGGGGCCATGTGACTAATTCTTGCCAATGAAACCTGAGTGGAAATAATGTGGGTCCCTTAGAGACCAAGGTGGTCGGGAAGTAATGTGTCTTCTCCATACTCTTTGCCTCATCTGTCGGCAGATGCAGAAAAACATGATAAAGGAGTTTTCTGGTGGCTCTGTGGGTTAAGGACCTGGTGTTGTCACTGCTATGGTGCAGGTTTGATCCCTGGCCTGGGAACTTGTGTGTGCCATGGGCCCCCCCCAAAAAAAATTATAAAATTGGAAAATGAGGGATCTGTAAGATGAAAGGGGCCTAGTCCCTGAATTACCACTCAGAGGAGAGTTGTAATAAGGCACATCTGTTATGGGTTTCACATGAGGAAGAAAAAGGTTCTATTGTGTTTGGGATATTGTGCATCTTGGGAAGAGGGTGGGGGCTGTTATAGAAGCTAACATTACCTTTACTAATACGCATGATCATCTCTTTCCCTTTGGCCAGTGATTAGCTTAGGGGTCAGTGTAAGACCTAGTATGGGCCAATGAGAAGCAGAAATCTTCTGGGAGCTTCTGGGAAAGAGTTTCCTCCTTGATAGAAGGAGGGAACAGTACAAAGGGCAGCCTGCCACTACCGTTTTCCATGACTTTGACACAACGGCCTAGAAGATGGGATGCTGGCACCACAGAAAACTTTCTAAGAGCTGAGAAACTCAAAGAAGGGCCTCCCAGAAACCTGTCATTGGAGCTTTGTTACACATTACGTACAACCAATAAATATCTTTAATGTTGAAGCCACTTTCTGTTGCATTTAGCGGAACCATCCACACTGGTGTACTTATCTCCAATTTAAAAGAAAATTCATTCAGAGTTCCCACTGTGGCACAGCAGAAATGAATCTAACTAGGAATCACAAGGTTGCAGGTTTGATCCCTGACCTTGCTCATTTGGTTAAGGATCCAGCGTTGCCATGGGCCATGGTGTAGGTTGAAGACACAGCTTGGATCTCACATTGCTGTGGCTGTGGTATAGGCCAGCAGCTACAGCTCCAATTTGAACCCTAGCCTGGGATCCTCTGTATGCCGTGGGTTTGGCCCCAAAAAGACAATAAATAAATAAATAAACTTGCAAAGAGAAAATCTTTGCAAATGAGTCAACTGACAAGGGATTACTCTCCAAAATTTGTAAACACCTCCTACAGCTCAATACCAAAAAAAAACAAACAACCCCATCCAAAAATGGGCAGAAGATCTAAACAGACAATTCTCCAAAGAAGACATACAGATGGCCAAAAAACACATGAAAAGATGTTCAACGTCACTCATTAGTAGAGAAATGCAAATCAAAACCACTAGGAGGTCTCACCTTACACCAGCCAGAATGGCCATCAGCAAAAAGTCTATGAACAGTAAGTGCTAGAGAGGGGGTGGAGAAAAAAGAACCCTAGTACGCTGTTGGTGGGATTGTCAATTGGTGCAACCACTGTGGAAAACAGTATGGAGATTCCTCAGAAAACTAAACATAGAACTACCATTTGATCCAGCAATCCCACTCCTGGGCATCTATCCAGAGAAAACCATGACTCAAAAAGACACATGTACTCCAATGTTCACTGCAACACTATATACAATAGCCAAGACATGGAAACAACCTAAATGTCCATCAACGGAGGAGTGGATAACGAGGATGTGGTACATATACACAGTGGAATGTTACTCAGCCATTAAAAGGAACAAAATACCAGCATTTTTAGCAACATGGATGGACCTAGAAATGATCATGCTAAGTGAAGTCAGTCAGACGATGAGACACCCACATCAAATGCTATCAACTTACATGTGGAATCTGAAAAAAGGACACAATGAACTTCTTTGCAGAACAGACTGCAAAAATGTATGGTTTCCAAATGAGACAGTTTGGGGGGGTGGGAGGATGCACTGAGCGTTTGGGATGGAAATGCCTTAAAATTTGTTTGCGGTGATTGTTGTACACCTATAAAAATAACAAAATTCATTAGGTAATAAAAAAAGAAAGCCAAAAAAACCTGTAATAATATGAAAATGTTTAACAGTAGATCTGACCTAATCACCCATCACGATTGCAAATAACTTCGTAAATTATTTGTCTACTGTCTCTCTTCCCTGCTAGACTAGGGGCTCCAGGAGAGTGGGGACAATACCTGGACTCGATCTCTGCTCCATCCCCATCTGTAGCCAAATGCTTGGCATGGCGTAGGGAGTAGGTATTCATACGTAATTGTTTAATAAGTGAGCATTTGTGACATGGGTTTCCTCCAGGATGAGGAAGAAATATCATACCACTGTCTGTGCTCCCAGATGGGGGTGCAGGCATTCTGCTGGACTGAGCAATAGAAAAGTCAAGTGCCCTCAGCAGAAGATTCCCAGGGGGTTGCAAAGTCAGCAACAACTGGCAAGGGAAGCTGGTTGAGATCAGTTGGGAAACCGGCAAGTATAGCTAGGAGATGTATAGCCTGGCAAGAGCCTGAAGGGGTTGGGTCTGTGTGACTTCCCCAGGCAGGAACTTTGAAGTGCAGTGGGACAGGGCAAGCATAGTCTCCAAAGCAAACCTTACTTTGGCCTAGCTGTGTACTTCCTGGCTGTACATGACCTTAGACTTCACCTGCCTTGGCCCTCATGGTAAAGTGAACATGGCAACAGCAGGTGCTTATCTCAGGAAGCCCTTCTTTTTTCTTTTCCTTTTTTGGCCACTCCCTCCCCCGGCATATGGAGTTACCGAGCCAGAGACCAGATTCAAGCCATGGTAGCAACCTACACTGCAGCTGCGGCAACAGTGGTTCCTTTAACCCACTGCACCAGGCCGGGGATCGAACCTGCGTCCTAGTGCTGCAGAGATGCCACTGATCCCATTGCGCCACAGAGGAAACTCCAGAAAGCTCTTCTTTTTTTTTTTTTTTTTTTTTGTCTTTTCTAGGGCCGCACCTGCGGCATATGGACGTTCCCAGGCCAGGGGTCTCATCGGAGCGGTAGCCACCGGCCTACACCACAGCCACAGCAATGCAGGATCCCAGCTGTGTCTGCGACCTACACCACAGCTCATGGCAACGCCAGAACCTCAACCCACTGAGCGAGGCCAGAGATCGAACCCGCAACCTCATGGTTCCTAGTCGGATTCATTAACCACTGAGCCACGACGGGAACTCCCCGGAAAGCCCTTCTTAAGGTTAAGAGAGAGAATGCATGGAACGCCCTTAGCACAATGCCTAGCTGGCTCTGATTCTCCAGAGCAGACTCTGAGACCAGTTAGCAGGCAGGAAGGACGCGGGGAGGACTGGGTGGGGGGATGGCGGGGCAGGCGGTGGGGGGTCGAGAAGAGAAGGAAGCAGAAGCCAGGATTTGGGTAGCAATACACTCTCAACAGAGGCCTCAGCTGAACCCGAAGGGGGCTCTGAAGCTGGGACAGCCCTTCTGCGTTGCCCAACCTTGAGGCAGGGGTCTTCATATATCTGAATTATCCAGTCAGGATCCAGCCTACCCAAAAGCTGCCCAAGTGAAGGGATTTAACCTTGGTGAGGTAGCCTCCATCAGTCAAGGGCAATTCTTGGAGAGGAACTCCACCAGCACCCCTCAGCAACTGGACCTCCAGCATCTGCAAGTACAAACACCTCAATCCTCAAGGGGACGGCCGTCCAGGGGGCGCACCACGACATCCGCGACACTAGCATTGAACAGGAACCTTGAGAGTCAATAGAGCAGCTGCTTAAACTTTCCCGAAGCCTGCTGAGGACTGAAGGCTTCCTCAGTGTCCAAGAATAACGTTCCAAAGGCGAAAAGCATAGTCGGGATGTAAACATACAGGGAGCAAGTATCAAAAATGTGTCGTAAGCGTTCAAATCGAGCCTCCCTCAGATGTGCCGCTTTCACGTGACGATCGTTTGGAGCTGAAGGTCGCCGAGAGGCTGCAGATTCAAGAGAAACCACCGTCCACCTTTGAGAAGTTGACTCTCTTAACCAGCTGAAGTAAATTTTATCTAAGTGGCCCCATCTATATGGCAAGCAAACACCTGCTCTTCTTCTTCTCATCCTGCGAGTGACACTCCTGTCCTTGGACGCCCCAGACCCCATCCCATTGCTTAGCGCAGATGGCACGTAAGGCCTCACGTTACTTTTCTGTCTCCGAATGCCTCATATCCGTGCAGACTACCACTCGCAGGTGTGCAGAGTTCCCGTATGTAGGAAATGTGATTTGCTCCTGTTACTCTGTCTCATGTCGATTTCATTCTTAGATCGGCCAGAAGAACCTAGAAAGGCAGAAGTAAATTTTTTCCCTCCTGGACAGTGTTGAACTCATCGAGGAGCGGGAGGACGACGCTGGATCAAGGCAGGGTAGGGAACCGACGGTTACAGGCACAGAGGGGTCGGTATACACACGGCACTACACACGTCTATTTAGTGGGGCAAAGAATGCGGGAATAAGATGGCAAAGGGAGATACAAAATTGCTTAGGGCCTTACAGGGACCAAGAGGCATCACCTTTGAAGTCAGCTTTTTTATAGGACAAAAGTCACCCGCGACTTTCTGTCTGCAAGTGAGTAACTCCGGACTGGGTCCCAGACCACAGCACAGGGGAAGTCAGGCGAAGTTACATCTCCTGAGACTCAGCAGCGGCCTAGGCTGCCTTGTCGAGACTGTGGGGTTTTTTGGTTTTTTGTCTTTTCGCCTTTTCTAGGGCCGCTCCCGCGGCATATGGAGGTTCCCAGGCTAGGGGTCGAATCGGAGCCGTAGCCGCCGGCCTACACCACAGCCACAGCAACGCAGGATCTGAGCCGTGTCTGTGACCTACACCACAGCTCATGGCCACGCTGGATCCTTAACCCACTTGAGCAAGGCCAGGGATCGAACCCGCCACCTCATGGTTCCTAGTCGGATTCATTAACCACTGCACCATGATGGGAACTCTGAGACCGTGTTCTCACAGGGCTTGTAAGGGCACACAGTCAGCTCTCGGCCTCATGTCCACGTTCCGAACCATTTCTCACCATCGGTGAATACGGAACACCTCATATCAGCCCTCGGGGCTGTCGCTGTACAGGGGCGACCCCTGAGACCCCTTCAGAAGGCCAGGTCCATCGAGCAAATGGAATTGATTCTTTCCTCCCAGTGATACCAGTACAACTCAGTTCTAAAACAACCATGGTGACCCACTATGGGGACTGCATTCAACCCCACAGCCTCTTGGAACAGCTGCTGTGCAGGACCTAGTACCTTCCAAGCTACCACTTGTTTGTTGCCAGCTCCCTGGCTGGCTCCGAGCTGGGCCTGCACGCGCGCCTAGGACAAATGTGATCGGAGACAAGGACGGCCAACGGGCAGCCGTTGGCTCTAATTCGGAAAAGAAGTCCTTTTCCATAAAAGTTGAATTCCTTGGGCTCTGTTCCCTACATTTTGCATTTCCTGAGATGAGGTGAGATGGGGAAAGGCTGCCTTCATACTTTCTTGGAAATCCAGAAGGTTGGCCGCCTTAGCCCTTTTCCCTAATACCACCCAGCGCTCAGGACCAACTGGAAGAGTCACACTTCTGCATTTCGGAGCTGCCGCCGAGAAGCTTCTCGCTTATGTCCAGCAGAGCTGCAGGCAGGCTCCTACCACTCCACACCTTAAAAGGCACCGGGTGGACATCTGATAAGTAAGCCCATGTTTAGCATTTGAACCGATCTCTATACACAGAGAACGTGAAACCACACACCAGAGAGCCCCCGTGAACTGGGTTCGAGAAACCCCGGGCTAACTTGGCCTGCTGGAATTTAGGGGAACAAAGGCAGCGACTGGTTCAAGGAATACTGTTTTCAAACCCTGTGTTCGTGCTTCCAGATACAGTGGGAACTGGAGCCAGTGGTAAAGCCAAGCTCTGCTGCTCTGAGTTGACAGATGGGTGGGTAACCCCTGCAAAAGCACACTCAGATGAAAAGGTTCTAGAATCAGATGGCAGGGATGGCTGCACGACTGTGAAGAAATCAAAGACACAGATGCATACTTTATAAGAAAGGAATTTTTACGGTATGTGAATGGTATTGCGAGAGTTTTTTTTAAATAAAAAGCACACTCAGAACTACCATTCTCCACAGGGGTTCTGGCCCTTCTTGGCTACAAGCACCTGCTCTCACAAAACACTTCTGCTGCTCTCAGGGGCCAGAGAGCCTGTCCACTCCCCTGAGGAGACCAAAGTTGTGGCCCCTGGGTCAGCACCAGCGGTGCCAAGTTCCGGCTGTGTGTCCTTAGGTAAAGTAAGCCTCCTCTACCTCTGTCTCAGCCTGGGCAAGTCTTGGGACCACGTCGTGTCCAACAGGAATGCAGGATGTGCTGTTAGGGTGCATTCCTGCAGAAGCTTAAACCCCGGCGAGCAGCGGCCACTGCTTCCCAGCCCCTGAGGTCAGGGCAGATCCCGGGGAGGGAGAGGCATCAGTTCAAGGTATTTAGAGGTTGGTACCAAGTCTTGTGTCCAAATTTTTCCCCCGCCTTAAGCTTCGAACCACAATTGGCTCCTGCACCTTGGACTCCACTGCGAACTGGATCATTTCCTCACTGACTTCTAGGCCCTTACTCCCCCCACCCCCATCAGAGATGCAGACCTCAGGAGACACTAAACCACGTCTTTTCTCTCTCTCTCCAGAAACAAGTGTTCCACCCTGGCCCCATCAAGCATTACATTCTTTTTTTTTTTTTTTTTTTTTTTTTTTGTCTTTTTTTGCTATTTCTTGGGCCGCTCCCGCGGCATATGGAGGTTCCCAGGCTAGGGGTCCAATCAGAGCTATAGCCACCAGCCTACGCCAGAGCCACAGCAACGCGGGATCCGAGCTGCGTCTGCAACCTACACCACAGCTCACGGCAATGCCGGATCGTTAACCCACTGAGCAAGGGCAGGGACCGAACCCGCAACCTCATGGTTCCTCATGGTTCCTAGTTGGGTTCGTTAACCACTGCGCCACGACGGGAACTCCAAGCATTACGTTCTTATATGTGTGTGTGACTGAGTCACCTTGCTGTATAGTAGAAAACTGACAGAACACCATAAACCAACAATGGAAAAGATAAAAATCATTTTAAAAAAGAAATACAAATCATTTAGAAAATTATTTTTAAAAAATTCTTACATCTCTGGGGTATGTCGCTGATCTCGATTTCTATCCCAGATTCTATTTCTCTATTTCACTACACTGTTTTAGTTATGGCAGTTTTGCCATATATTTCACTACTTGTTGGGAGGGAAACTGTACATTTTTAAAAACTCGTAAGTTTCTTGGAGTTCGCATTGTGGCTCAGCAGTAACAAACCCAACTAGGATCCATGGAGGCGGAGGTTTGATCCCTAGCCTTGCTCAGTGGGTTAAAGATCCAGCATTGCTGTGGCTGTGGTGTGGGCCGGCAGCTGTAGTTCCGATTCGACCCCTAGCCTGGGTACTTCCATATGCCGAGGGTGTGGCCCTAAAAAAGCAAATCAATAAATTAATCAAATAAAACAACTCATTGTTTCTTAGCTTTGTGTTCATTTTCTTACATGAACCATACAATTGTATTTTCAAGTTGCAAAACAGAAATTCCATTGAGTGGACTTTCATCTAATTTACACAAACGTGATGGAGGGTCACCTACTAGTCTTCTTCAGGTAGGTAGGTTTTCCCATTCAGGGACATGGCCTGTCTTCCCATGGACATCTATTCTAATGTCCCCTGGTCAAGTTTTAGACGATGCTGTTCTTTTTGGGAATTGTATGAGTTTTGTCGGGATCCATTTCCTGTTTATTTTTATAGTTTATTTTTAGACTATTGATTTTTCTTCATTTGGCAGTTGGCTCCCCTCCGAAACTCTTCTCAGTTTCCCAAGGATTTCTCTCGGGTTCCCCGCAGAAAGACTACCCGCAAAGGCTTCTCTTTTCTAATGTGCCTAAGAGTGTGTGCTCCATTCGCCTCCATAACTGTGCTTCCTGAATGATGCTCAAGAGTGGGGAGGGCGGAGGTCGCCCGGTGATGTGCCCCAGTGTAACGGGTGTAACTCTAGAAACAAAAGTTATAGCTCTTTACAATTGCTTTCCAAATGTAAAAAAAAAAAAAAATTTACAAAAGCATTTGACAAATAAGAAGCCTACACCTCCTCAGAAAAATTTAGGACGTTCACAAAACAGAAATTGCTCTTAGGTGTGACTGGCCACGACTCAACCGGCTCAGAGCGCATGAGGACAGAAGCTACTTGTCATGTGCGGTCAAAGGTCAGCACGTGGAAGGGGTGGGGATGTTCACTCTGTGCTCTCGCCAGAGGCGTTGTCGACAGAGCTGGGGAGGGCGGCAGGGACTGGGCCCTCGCCTTCAGAGACAGCCGCCCAGAAGTTACCACGGGTACCTGACCTCCCCAGTCTAGTCCTGGTCCCCTGGCTCCTAGTCTTGGCTGGAGACAAGCCAGGCTGCAGACACGCCACGTGTCTGGAGATACCAGAAAAAGGTGGTGCGGGGTTTCGGCTCAGTGGAAAACCGGGGTCACCATTCCCATTATACTTTATTTCAATGCCAGACTGCTTTGTGGACTGCTTTTGTAGATGACACCACAGTTAAGGGCTCTTAGTTCGCTAGAACTCACTGGCATCGGCGGCATCAAAGCACAGCAACTTTACTGCACGTACGCGTTCATCATGTCCTGGGACAGCTCATCCCTGCAGCTTATTTCCACAGTTGGTTTCACTCAGAACTGACGACAGGGGCATTTTAATGAGTTTGACAGGGTAAGGACACACACATAGGATTTCTGATTTTTTTCCAAACGGGTGTTTGAAAATCTGATATGTGGCTTGGTTTCAGAACATGTCCTCACTGGGCCTATGGAAACAAACAAAGCACTAGCACGCCATCAGACGCTTCAGTGACAATGTATTTCACAGTACACACCATGTACACGTCATGCAAATGAGGCATCGCCACAATCACAATGGTTCTGTGAGGTACAACAGACCACAACCAAACAGACATTCAGCAAAACAGGGCGTGTGAGAAAGACGGCAGGGCATTTTTTGAAAGTCAGACCATGCTATGATTTTCTGTGTGCTTGTCACGAAAGGAGCTTCCTCCCATATTCACCAAGATCAATGAATGGCACTGTGTTACTGGAGGCATAGATTTTATTTAGTATATACACATACACAAACATACACAGCTTCCATAACTAATACAGTCTCACACTGCAGCTGGTTTTAAAAGCACATAAACAAGATTGTTATTAGGATTCCTTTTTCTCTCCTGGTTGCAAACCTCGGTCAGAATTATGGATCTTTTCAAATTCTTTATCATACAAGACCAAAAAACAAAAAAGCTTTCAAAGAAGAAAAGGTTATTTTAATCTGAAAGTCACACTTCACCACAAGAAATGAAATGAAGAAAACACATCGTCACACGGCAGAAAACATGTGGCGTATACATTCTACCATCATTTGTCCCCATCCGGATGTTTGTAAGTTAAAGGCGGCTGAAGTGACACGCTGGGCCCAGTTCAGGGCCCCCTTGATTCAGAGCGCCATGCTTTTCATTCGTGACTGCCTTTATTCGAGTTGAGTAAACGAACAAACAGAAGCCCCAAGATCCAAGAGAGAAACTACAGCAACAACATGAAAAGCAACCACCTGTGCAGGAGATGCCCAATTCATTCAGCCCAGAGGTCGCTCGAGGGTTTGGAGGGGCTACAGCTTGGAGGTTCTGAGGTGCAACACGAAAGGTCCTTGCGGGATTCAGAAGACCGGGCCTAGGAGGGCGGGCGGCGCTCCACGCCGGCCAACGGCCCCTCCCGCAACCAGACCCGCGCCGCCGCCGCCGGCTGTCCAAGGGGTAAGGGGGGCCGACACTCTGTGCAGGTGGCTGAGCTTAATAACAAAAGCCAGCTTCCTGATGGCAACTTCAGCAGAGAAACCCCAGAGATGGGGAGACCCTCTGGAATTTCTTCTCCTTCGAAACACAGGCGGGGAGATGCGCAGCCCAGGTTGGGTATATGTTTAAGGAGAGTCTGGGTACGTGTCTAGAGTATTTACAAGAACAGACATCTCAATGTTCATTTGCTCCAGGTTTGGGAATAAGAAGGGTCATGAGGTGAATTTCCAAGCCGAAATCACTCGGGGTATTCAGAGGCTCACTATGGCAAGAGAGTAGCATGGAAGGGCTGTATCAGCAGCTGAAGCTCGTGGGGATAACCGGACACGAAACTGCGCGAAAGCCCGACAAGGCCAGCGTCTCGAGGTTCTACTGGGAGGGGCCTGTGTCGGACATACTAACTAGGAGATGCAGTTACGCTTTGCTTTAATAATTTGGAATCCAGCGGTTAAGGACGACAGAAGCTTCTTC
Source organism: Sus scrofa (assembly GCF_054392235.1). NCBI lineage: Eukaryota > Metazoa > Chordata > Mammalia > Artiodactyla > Suidae > Sus > Sus scrofa. The sequence goes on from NC_139401.1 coordinate 19,972,619, forward strand.
AGAGGGCCAGCAGCTCCGCCCGGACTACCGGCAGCTTCGCGGGTTCTGCAACCACCACCTGCATCAATTCAAAACCAAAACCAGGTGAGACCAAGGGAGAGACAGGACTTTGCGACTTGTAGCAACTATCCTCTCTCGCTAAAATGATGACTCGGGTGGCACTCTCTACCTTCTTGGTAACGGCACTTTCCCTGGCTGAGAGTGTCTCTCGACTGGAGTGCTAGAGCATTTCGTGGAGGGCCATTCTTTTCGGGGAGTCAAATTTTCTTTGTGGTGGACTGTTCAAAAACCTGCAGGATGTCTGATGTCACGAGCTTTGCATTACAAATGCCAGTCCTGCCTCCAGCCATTGGGACAACATCCCCCCAACACATTTCCAAACACATCTTCAGCAGGACTGGTGGAGAATTCGTTAACTGATGTGACAAGTGAAAATATACATGCAGTATGAATAAAATTACTCAGCCAAGATCTTTTTGGACAGAAATTTTACACTTCTTTTAGTTAGATGTGTAGGAAATAGATTTCAGGAGCCATGGACACTCTCCTAAATTTTGCGGATTTTCTGGTCCTTAACTGACGGTGAGATCAGTGCATCGAAGGGTTCAAGGTATGCTAACGACAAAGGAAATCTCTTACTAAATATTAAGCCATATAACTGAATTTTTTTAAGTGTCCAGGAAGGCAGCTGCTCTTCTAAAGCAGTGATTTGGTTTATTCTAAAAACTACCTGTCACACATTCCCTCGCATGTGTAACAGGACCACAGCTGCTTTTCCACGAGTCAAGGGAAGCAAACTCTAAAATGCATTGTTTGCAGCCAACATCTGAGGTCAGGCAGAAATGGGTATGTGAGGCACTGGGACCTTGGCCATGAAGCTTCCCCGACTTGTTACTCCACTGGAGAAGTAGAAAGGTTGGACTAAATCACGGCCGTTATCAAAGTTCTGTTACAGGAGTGGAATATCATAAAAAGTAAGGTGACTGAGAGAATGCTGAGAATAGAAAAAAAAATTAAGAGCTAAAATGGGAGGAGTAAATGGAATTAAATTATGAAAGGATTTAATGATAGATCCTAATTATGTTTTAATCATTCGAGGATGAGCCCTAAAATGAAACAAATCGAATATACAATTATGGACACACAAATCCAGAGTGTTTATAACCCAGAGATATAACTTTTACTCAAAACGAGAAGCTGCTAGAAGCACTGTGGCAAGAAAAAAAAAAAAAAAGACCAAAGTTGGGGAACAAAAGCTTCGGGGCACAAACTTCAGTTTTCCCCCCATCACCCACTCCCTTAGGTATGATCTAAGAACAGATGTTTGCTTTGAAAGCATTCAGAAGACGTCAACAGAAGAGCAAATCATTTGGTCCAACACTCACCAAAGTATACAAATGATTCTAGATAGAATATAAGATGTCACTGAATAAAACTAGGGGAGAAATGCTTTTTGTTAACACTACCTTGCACCACTATTAGAGCATTCTCTCTTTGTCTCCAAAATAAAGTTGCTGCTTGAGACATGGTTGGTCAAACATTCAGCCAGTACTTCTACACACCTCCCAAAAGCACGGGCACGCACGGTGGGGCATGGCTCCGAAAGCTCTCATACGAAGGATTTATTTGGTTTTTTGGGGGGTTTTTTTGTTTGTTTTTTCTTTTTATGGCCACACCTGTGGCATATGGCAGTTCCTGGGCTAGAGGTCGAATCAGAGCTGCAGCTGCAGGCCCACACTACAGCCACAGCAACACTGGACCCAAGCCACATCTGTGACCTATACCACAGCTTGCAGCAATGCTGATCCTTAACCCACTGAGCGAGGCCAGGGATTGCACTTGCATCCTCACGGACACTATGTTGGGTTCTTAACCTGCTGATCCACACGGGAACTCCTGAAGGATTTACTTGAAATCCATCTCAATTCTCAGGCGTGCTGTGGTATATACCATGAATTCACATTTATGTTTGCATTTTTTTTTTCATCAAAACAAACGTTCAGGAGGCAGAGTGATGTTTATCCTATCTCAGAGAGTTACAGGTTTGGACTGTCATCACAAGACTGTACCTTGCATTAAGGAGATGATGTAACGGTCAACAGAAGGTGTTCAGAGTATTTTCTTGGCCGGGACTGTTGAATCCTTCAATCAGGTTTTTGTTACAGTCATCCAGGCTGAGATTTTCGCTGGATCTCTTGGGGAAAATGGGGGGGCCAGTGAAATCTAAGAGATCTTGAAGGGCCCGGGCATTACCAGTTCCATTTTGGTCCAGAGATACCCCAGGAATCATTTCATTCACTGGTGAAAATTCTGGGATAGAGATAAGCTCTTCTTTTGAAACAGGACTGGAGGGGAAAGGGGGAGAGGGGGAGAGAGAGATGGAGAGACAGACACAGCTATCAACTCTATTTGTCATATTCTGTTGTACTATTCTTTTCTAGAGAAGATGGATTTCGAGCCAGAGCTTGTGTGTAATACATGATAAAAAATACAAGTTAGTTCACCTCGGACACACTGACAGAAATGAGGCCCCGTGAATGAGAACAAGGGGAGTGGACTGAGCAGGGCAGTGAAGGCCAAGCTCACACTGCCCACAGGAAGAAACTAAAAACCGCAGGCACCAGCACACTACTACACAGGAGCCAAGCACTTCCGAAACCCTTCAAATGGGGAACCCAGAGAGCAAATGCCAGCGGCTGAAGGGAGCTGAGGAAGGGGCCTCATCCATCAGCCCAGGGGCACCTCGGGGCCCCTCCGGGGAGAGCGTTTCCTCCACTGCGGAGCCATCCGCCGGCATTTCTGCCTGCCGGGGCTCCCAGCGCAGGCCGAGCTGGGAAGAGTTTGCTGGAGCTGCCTGGAGACCCGGCTCGGCTGGGGACCTGACTGCCCACCGGTCGGCTGCAGAGTCCAGCTCCCCCCAGCCCCCTCGCGGAAGCGAGGCTTCACCGCCCCCCCCCCCCCCACCTCTCCAGCTCCTGCCAGTGGGCCTGCGCTCTCTGCTCTCCCCAGAGAGGGAAGGCCGAGTTTTCGCGGCTGTGGTCCTGTCTCCAGGAGTCTCTCTTAACAGCAGAGTAAGGCTGCTGTCAACTTCGGCTGGTTCTCTCCTTTCTCTGTGAGAGCTTGGAGGAAAATCTAGAACAACTAGTTGAACTGCAAAAGCTCAGAGGCTCTGCCTCCCTCCTGAGCCTAGTTAAGGGCAGCAGCTGACCGAAGAGCGCCTCGGTGGCCTGGGCAGACGGGTTCATCAGTAGCATCGCCCGCCCCACATCCACCCTGCCCACCTCCGTTCCCCGGCCTTAAACGGCGCTCAGAGCCTGGGAGGACAGAATGGCACCCCAAGCTCGGGGGTACCCCCAGGCACCCCCCGTCTCCCAAATGCAGAGGTGGCCACCACAGGAAGAACGCGGCGCACACACAAAGCTCCTTCACGTTCTCGAACCCCGGCCAGCTGCCTCAACACGGCACAGGGGAGGGGGGTACGGGGTCATCCCTCGAGACGCCTCAGCGGTCTCCCCTGGGGGCAGAGTGGCGCGGGGGGGAGGAAGCCTGCCTGGACGGCGAGAGGGCGGCCGGGAGGCCGGGGCCGAGGAGCCCGGCTCGCTCTACTGCGGCCAGGGCGCCGGGAGCCCGCGTTTCCCATGCGCGGCGCAAGGCCAGGGAGCACGGGCCGGGACGGTCACGACTGCTGTGCCCTGGGAAGGCGCTCCTCCGCTTCCCTCTCCCCCAGACCAGGAGAGGACAGGAGCGAAAGCGCCGGCGGGCTGGAGCTCCGGCAGCAATTCTGTGTCACAGGGAGCCAGCCCTCGCTCCAGCTGCCCGGCGCCTCTGCCCCAACGCCCAGCCGAGCTCTCCTTTCGTCCCGCATTAATCTGCCAGGCAGTGTGAGCCACAAACATACCCGTCTAAGAATTCCTTACGTTTTCAGGATCTGAAAGCAAGTTAGTTCCTGTGTCAAGTTTCCAAAGTCAAGGTTACCTAAACACGAGACACTGGACACAGGAGGTGGGCCCCTCTGGTGCCTCACCCAGACCCCCTTTACCTGTGGCTGCACCTGTCCCCTCAGCTGCTACCCTTTCTCTGGGCAACTGCCTCTGGCTGACGGAGCAACACCCCGCCCCCGCCTCCCAGGTGCTCCACAGTCCACGGGGGACGAATACAGTGGCGCGAAGGCCCCTTTCCAGGGCTCCGTGGGACCCGCTGAGACTGCATCCTTGCTCGGAGACTTGCCCTGCCCATCCTGCTTCGCCACTGCCTTCCCTTTCTCCAATAAATCCCGTGCCCCAGCATCCCTGCCCCAGGCTCTGCTTCTAGGGAACATGGCACCGGACACCGATATACCAGTGGCAGCTTTCCTGAATGGCAACCACACCTGCTGGAGGTGTGTACAAAGAGAGGAGTGTGTAAAAGATGGAGAAATCAACTGGGAGGTGGGGGAGGTACCTGGGGAAGAGAGGAGGCTCAAATGCAAAAGCGACGGACTCACCTCACATCCATAGACTGAACTTCTTCAGTGGAATCATCCAGACTGTTTGATTTCCCATCCAGGGCATCCAGGTGAACAAGTCCCCCAGCTGGTTTAAGTCCATTAGCAAAAACATCTTGAGGGAAAGTTTCTGGGGCAGCACGTTCCACACCATTAACTTCCTGGCAGGTGTTCAATCCATTGATTTCTGATGGAGAACACAAAGTCAGTCTGTCAGCCGGAAAATACCCCCGAGAATGAAGTACCCGGGGAAATATCTGTGGAGGCAATTAACTCCTCCGCTTTGCCAACAATGCGACACTTTCGGTGAAAAGAACCCCACGCAGCACCTTGCCACGGGGAAGAGCAGACAAATGCCATCACCATTGTCTGTGCAGAGCTCAGGACCCACCCAGGAGGGTGGTGTTTCGCACAAGGCAACAGAGACATGTCAAGAGGGACTCTGAGGCGGACATGCCTTTCCCGACTCTGGCTGCCAGGAGAGAGGGAAACCCGAGGCGTTTTAAGTACAGATGACAGAAAAGAGCCGGACTCTCCAGACGTCTGGAAAGCAGGAGAAACTGCCAGAGAACAGCAGCGTCCGTTGTGAATAGAACCTGACCAGCAATCAAGCTCCCTGGAAAGCAGCCTGGTCAGCAGATGGCCTGGCTCCGGCGCTGGGATGATGAGAGGAAGTGAGGAACCCAGCGGTTTCCAAATGGACCTGACAGACTTCTGCTGGAGATGGAGTCTCCGCCGGGGAAGGGAAAGCCCATTGGCCCCTTTACAGCAATGACGCCCTTAGGACCCCCCGTGGGTGCTTTTCCCCGCAGGAAGCACCATGAGCCCTCACCGCCTGAAAGGAAGAACGCAAGAACCAGACCTTACACGCACCTATTTTGCTAGGGACCACTGGTTTTATCTTATTTTCCACACACACAGCAGGCTGAAGCTCCACTTTCGGTTCTTCTTTCTGAAAACAGAGGGAAGATTGGCTTTATGTAGAAAGACGAGTGTTTTTTGTTTTTTGTTTTTGTCTTTTAGGGTCACACCTGTGGCATATGGAGGTTCCCCAGGCTAGGGGCAGAATCAGAGCTGCAGCTGTCAGCCTACCTCACAGCCACATCCGTGACCTATGCTGGCGCTAGTGGCCAACGCCAGATCCTTAACCCACTGAACGAGGCCAGGGATCAAATCCGCATCCTCATGGACACAGTGTCAGATTCTTAACCCACTGAGCCACGAGAACTCCTAGAAAGACAGGTGCTTTCGAAAAGCATCGAAGAGAGTTCTCTTGTGGTTCAGTGGGTTAAGGATCCGGTGTTATCACTGCAGTGGTTTGGGTCGCTGCCGTGGCACAGGTTCAATCCCTGGTCTGGGAACTTCTCCGTGCTGTGGGAGTGGCCAAGAAGAAAAAAAAAAAAAAACAGAAAGAAAAGAAAAGAAAAGCATTAGAGGATGTTTGGAACCATGCTGGACCATCTGCCTGTTCCAGGGGAATTCTTTGAATTTCTTGAGCTTATTCCAAATCAGCTGTGTCTCCCTTATTATCATGCCACCACTCTCCTGTTCATCTGTGGACTACAGGGCTTCTCCCTGCACTCCCTGCACGCCCACCCCCGTTTCTCTGAGGACATTTTATATTACGGCCCCATCTCTGAAACGCCTCTCTTTGCTTTCAGACACCTACAGCCGCCTTAATCTGGCCAGGATCAAAGCAGGAAGAGGCCCTTTTTTTCAGGCTAATCCTGACACCTACAATGTCACTGAACGTATCCCGCTGTGCGGCTCTTCTCGGGGCGTGAATCATGACAGTGGTAATCTGAAGGCCTACCTTCACCTCCAGAGACACATCACTCTTCCTTGTTCTCTTCATAATTTCATCTATTCTCTGGGACCCAAAAAGAACCAGGTAAGAGTTCAAAATCAAATACACATAGCCAGGTCTATATGCAATTGCACATTTCTCAGAAACCTTGTAAAAGAGAAGCGTCAGCAGAGGATAACGAGGGTGGCAAGGTTTTCCACTGGTTTTGCAGATACACACCTCTGCCGTAGGAATAAGGTCAAATGCTTAAGAAGCAAGCTAGTAAGTAACTAGAATCAACATTCAAGTTATATCCCATCTGTCTCCTTCCTCTCATTAGGTTACCTAGAAATCAACCCATCACCACCTGCCATTCAAGAAGACCACCCTAGAGAGAGCCAAGCTGAGGCGTGGAAGGGGAGGCCACAGACTGGACCCCATGAGCATGGACCTTTATAACCAGCCTCCTAAACCCACCTTCACCCATTATTACCTCAAGGGCCCAGATACTCCAATTGAATGACAAAAATGCTCAGAGTGGATTAAAATAACAAATCCTGACTATATGCTGTTTACAATGGACACATTTATAGGGACACATCGGTTCCAAGTGAAGAGCTTTATCATGCAAACGCTAATCGTGAGAAGGCTGACAAAACAGACTTGAAGAGAACACGTATTACTAGAGGTAAAGGAGGACATTGCACAGTGATCAAAGGATCCATCTAACAGGAGAATTTAATAACTTGGAATACAAATTCACCTAACAGTAGAGCTCCTTTGGCAAAAATTAGGAGAGCTTATAAAAACAAAAGTGATAGAACTGGAAGGAGAAAGGGACAGATTCGCAATCACAGATGGAGCCGTCGACCCCCTTCAGTAACTCAAAGAACAGGATGACAGAAAACTAACAGATACAGAAGACTTGAGGCATGAGCAACGAACTCACTCTAATGAACCATTCTAAGGTCCCCGTAGCCACAGCTGCAGAACGTGACTGGACTCGCTTCCTGGCCCTGCCTCACCCTAGGTACTCCTCAGCCCTCAGCCCTTACCTTCTTCCTCTCCAGCCGCTCCTGTTCGATCTGCAGCATGATCTGCTCTCTTTCGAGACGCATCTGTTTAGCTGCCTCCTGGGCCTTTGCTTCTGCTGCTTCCTTCTGACAGAAACAGGCAAACCAAGGCGTAGGGTTCACTAAGCTAAAGAAAGCCCTAGTGCGTGCCCCGGGGTGTGCCCCTGTTCCTCCACCGCATCATCAGCCCCACGGATGCTGCTGGGATGACGCCCCCCAGCGGGGGCTGTTCCCATCCTCGGTGTGGCTGTCCACGGCCTGCTCAGGCAAGGCTGGCTCTCGCTCCTGTGACCTCGGTCGACCACGCAAATCACGGGCAGACGGTTTGTACACACGGTCTTTCTGGGTCTGAGGGAAGCCTCTGGCCGTGACCTATGCACGTGGCTGGGAGTTTGAGGAAGTTAAATCCCCACGGAGCGGCCTTCAACCAAAAGGAGCAGGAGCTGGGAGACAAATAACCCAGTGTCCTCGCCCTGAGAGGGGCCCTTCTAAGGCCTGCTGTCTCCGAGCGTCCCGGGGCGAGCGAGCTCCGGGTGCCCGCCGTAAGGGGCCCATCGAGGCGCTCACACTGGCTTTCCTCTCCCTCCCCAGCCAGCGTCCTGAGATCATCTCCCAAATACACCAAGGGCACCCACAGCCTCAGGCAGGGTCTGCCTATGGGAGAGCTCGCAGGGACAGCGAGCCAGCACCACCCGTGTCGTCCTTGTGGCCCAAAGTCGCTCCGCTTATTAACCACCCAGTTAAAACACTTCAAATAAACATTGCGAGTCATTCGAATGTACCTCATTTTACCTCCTTTTAACTAAGGCCCTCAAGGAAAGGTCGCCACGAGGGCTTGTGCGGTACCTGCTTTTCGATCACGACTTTTTCTTGCTTTTCTTTTTCTTGTTTTTCCTTTTCTTGCTCTTCTTTCAGCAGCAGCTCCTCCTTGGCCCTCCGCTTGGCCTCCGCCGCCGCCTTCCTTTCCTCCTCCTCCTCCCGCCTCTTCTTTTCCTCTTCCTGCCTACGGGCTTCCTCTTCCAGGCGACGTCGTTCCTCCTCTGCCTTTCTTTTCAGTTCCTCTCTCTGCAGCCTTGTGAGGACATAACTGTTATTAGAAGATGACGACGACGACGTGCTCCAAAGAGAACCTACTAAGAACTGGGTGCCGACAGTAGGGGATGATGTGTGACCCGCTCACAGACGCGTGCGAGTGAATGAGCTTCCACTGAAGAAATGGACTCTTCCTTCCCGGAAAGTCAGTCCAACCCATACAGTTAACCCCGCCCCCCAAAAAACACCAACCTGGGTCGACTTTAAATTCTGTGATACCCACAGTAAAAATGTACCGATTTGTGAACCCACTATAATGAAGATAAGCTGTTACCTAGCCAATCTACAAATGAGCCAGCCCCAGCATTCTTAGTTAATGACAATGCTTTTAAATCTGATTAAAACAAATATTTAAAAGCAACTTAAGTCCAAAAAAACAAGTGTCTCAATGGCCACACCTGTGCCAGTTGGCAATATAAGAGCAGTGGCTATGAACTCAAACAGTTCACTTGGGTTCTAATTAGCATGTGACGTGTGAAGTAGCAAGTGGAAGAAAATACTCAAGAGAAACCTGACATTTAATACAGAAGTTAAAGCATCTAGTCTCCATTTATTTTGGCGTTCTTTAAAAAATCTATTTTGGCTTTTATTCTTTGCTAAATGAAAATAAGAAGGCATTCAGACATGGTTCATCCACAGATGAATGGTGGCTGGTGTAATGACAAAAGGCTGCCATGGTGAGGGCAACGTCTGTGAGGTCTATGTGCTCATTTTTACATTTTGTTCTTCTTGCTCACATGTCATCTTCCTCATTTATGAAAAAATGTGGATCATTGTGCTCATCTTGTCATGACTTACTGACTGGCAATGTGCCACACGGGCAAGGCCAAGACTGTTTTCTGATAGCGCTACTTGCCGTGTGACCTTTCTTTGGAAAGTCACTCAACGTTTCTGATGCCCGTTTTAAAAACGAAAACAGGTAAATGACTGGCTCCTTGACACCTAGGGAGAATTAAATGAGATAATGCGTGGGAAGCACTTCGCACAGTGCCAGATCCTAGCGAGATTCTCAAATGCTAGTTTGTTCTACAATTTAAAATGAGTCCTCTCTTCAATTCCCAGTGATCTCTTAAGTACATCTATAAATATGTACTTTTTTCCCCAGAAATTACCTTTATTGCAAGCATGTACCACTGACTTACTGGGGTGCTGGTATATTGTTATAAAAAGATCAAGACTTAAAAAGAACATCCTTCCATCCTAATGGCTGGCTCCCAATCACGGAGGCAGTTAGCCTATGTGCCATCAAAGAAATATCTTAAAAGGTGAAGAAATGCATAGTTAATAAGACAGTAGCCGAAATCTATAGTGGTACATGATAAGGTACCCTTTGTCTACAGAGGTTGCAATGCCTAAAAGCTGGAACAATTGAAATTGTCAACGAATATTCTGGGAGTTCCTACCCTGGCTCAGCGGGTTACGAACCCAACTAGTATCTGTCAGGACAGAGGTTAGATCCCTGGCCTCACTCAGTGGGTTAAGGATCCTGCATTGCTGTGGTTGTGGTGTAGACCAGTGGCTGTAGTTCCAATTCGACCCCTAGCCTGGGAACCTCCACGTGCTGTGGGTGCGGCCCTAAGAAAGCAAGCAAACAAATAAACCCAAAACAAAACAAATATTCTGTAGCGCCCTGGAGCCTAATCAGAAAGAAACGCACCTCAACGAAACACTAGCCTCTTCAATCAAAGACTAGAATGCCCAACACAGGATTGTAAGAAATGGATGTGTCAATAACAAGGTTCCCCACAAGGCTCATCAGAACACTGGTTCAGTTCTTAGCCCTTTTTTTTTCTTTTTTTCTTTTTTTTTGGCTTTTTAGGGCCGCAGCTGAAGCACATGGAGGTTCCCAAGCTAGGGGTCGAATTGAAGCTGCAGCTGCCGGCCTACACCACAGCTACAGCAACACCAGATCTGAGCCGCACCTGCAACCTACACCACAGCTCATGGCAACACTGGATCCTTAACCCACTGAATGAGGCCAGGGATTGAATCCGCGTCCTCATGGATACTAGTCAGATTCATTTCCGCTGAGCCATGATGGGAACTCCTCTTATCCCTCTTTTTAGGAGCCACCCGTGACTCTCTAAGGCAAGTCCATGCAAAGGATACATTGTCTACGAAATCATTCACAAGCTACTTCAACTTCATCTTCATTCTCAGGATCCCCCAAACCACTCACTGTTTCTTCCATTTTACCATGAGGACTGAGCATGTGCCGGATGCAGACACATGCAGCAGGGAACACGTCCTCTTGGCCCTAGGTCTCCATAAACCCCCTCACCATCCACAACCTAAGTTCCCCCCACAGAGGCCCGTCAGCCCCCGCTTACAGATGAAATTCCCTCCATTTAACCGCACTCTGCTTCCCTCAAAGCATGTGAAAACGGGCTTCCCTGCGTGAAGCCGAGTCTCTCAAAATCCTCTCCAAGAGAGAACACGGGTTTGCTCACTTCCCCGCCACCCTCTGCTGCAGGCAGCCCCACCCCGCTGCCCTTGCTGACGTTACTGAGTCCCCGCCGGAGTTCACCGGACCCACGGGTAGTTCTGTCACCCTCTCCCATCCTTGTTCTTGTCACCCACTCCACAGCCAGCCCCTCTCCTTACCAGGTAGAAAGTACCAGAAAACTGCACTGTAGTCATCATTCAGCGGATGCGTCCCTTATCCCCATCCCTGGGCAGGCATTAGGGTCTTTTGTGCAATGACCCCCATCTCTCAACCTCCAGCCGCCAGCCCCCTCTCATCCCACCGGCTCCTACGTGCACCACGTCCCTGCCACATGCTCAGTTTTGACTCCTTCCGTCTCCAGGTGCGTATGTGGTTTTTACTGTGCTCCCTCCCTTCTGTGCTTCGAAGTGTTTGCTAAAACAAAAGCGTAACTGTCAACATCCTAGCCGTCACCCCCTCCACCTGCCGTCTCTCACCGCCGTCTCTTCGGACCCACCCCGGGCAGCAGTGGGCAGCCCTGGTTTCTGCTCCCTCTTTAATCAGCGGCCCCAGGCTGCCCATCCCCTCCCGAGCACCTGTGGAATGGCATGGAGGCCAGTCTGGGCCCTCCTGGGTTGGCCACACTGGTGAGAGGAAGGCCCAGACCAGGCTGACGGGTCAGTTCCTGCTGGGCCTCGGCCGCCGGGCCGGCCCTCCGCCTTGGTCCCCCAGGCCCCCATGCAAACAGTCCAATCCTCCAGCTTTCCTCAGTCTTTGACATCTTCCCTAATTGATGGCACCACCAACGACCACTTCACAGAGAAGACGGGGCCCCCTGACCTGGGGTCCCCAAACATCACTCCTCTGTGGCCTTACTGCTCAGAAAACTGCCCCCTCTCCTTCTGCTTACACGCAACGGACTGCAAAGGCCTCCACTGGTGCTACTAACTGCACCCCCTCCTGCACCCGTGTTCCTTCCAGGGCCTCGCCCCTCTACACGCACCTTCCTGCGGCCTGCCAAAACGCTGGGCCTCGCCCACCACTCTCCTCGGTGCCCTCCTCCCCGCCTTCTGCTGATGCCCAGGACCTCCGCCCTTCTCCGGGACTGCCCCGCACCGCCGTTCGCCTCCTCAACCCCAAGACCACCAGCCTTTCCTCAACCTCCACGAGTGCCACGAGGACCTCTGCGCAGGAGGCCGAGGGGCCCTGGCTCTCCCTTCCCGCCTCTGGACGGGCCCCCCGCCAAGCTCTCACCCCGACAGCCTGCCGATGCAACGCCAGGTCTGTGTGGCACCTGCTTCCTGCACGGACAGTGGGCGGCAGCCTGGCTGTACGACCTCGCTTGCGGGGGCGTCCTGACCCCAGTGGCTTTCTCCCTGGGCCCTCAGCACCTATTTCAGCTCCTTAACACAACTCACTGTGGAAGCCCAATAAAATCTCTCTGCTCCTAGTTTCTGCCAGTGCCTTCCTTGCCGTGCACCCAGGGTCTAGGGTTTCTTGTCCCCAGTCCAGGAATCCTGATTTACATCCTGGGCCATTAACAAGGCCAGGTGCTGTGTGCCCTGTTCTGCATGCTTCCAGCAGAGCCCCGGTGTCACTGCGAGCAGGGGCTGGACCAGCTTTTGCTCTTCTTCAGGGCCCAGCTGCCTGGCTGCCTCGTCAGCCCTTCTGTTCTGAGCAGTCTCACCCCGACTGGGATGACGTTTCCCTCAACGGTTTGTGACAATGACTGGCTTTCCACGGTCTGGCTCAAGTATCTTTATTTTTCTCTATATTCTCTCATCTGGCAACTACATTTCTGTGGCTTCAACTATCAACTCTAAGAACAAAACAGGCGTGAGGATGATCTTATTCCAAGAGGTGTCCGCTGTGTTCCAGCCCCTGGTTGTCTGGTACTGTACTTTCTCACCTCCCACGTAGTGCTAGCAAAGCTTCATATTCTGGCAAGAGAGAGGAAAACTGGTTTTTGGTCAAGTGAATTGCTCTCATTTTCACCTAGGCACCAGGCTTCAGTTCCATTTCTCGTCACCTGGCTATTTTGTAGGCACCTTAAACTTAGTTTACCTAAAAACCAAACAGATCGTTTTTAGCCTCTGAAACAAATTCCTTTGGTCCTTCCTTTACCTGTCGCTGGGTATACCACTCTCCTAAGTCCTTAGAATCAAATCTCAGCATCAGGAGTTCCCGTGGGGCTCAGCGGTAGTGATTCCAACTAGTATCCATGAGGATGTGGGTTTGATCCCTGGCCTCGCTCAGCGGGTAAAGGAGCCAGGGTTGCCATGAGCTATGGTGTAGGTTGCAGAGGCGGCTCGGATCGCATGTTGCTGTAGCTATGGTGTAGGCTGGCAGCTGTACTTCCAATTTGACCCGTAGCCTGGGAACTTTCATATGCTATGGATGCAGCCCTAAAAAGACAAAAACAAAGAAACAAACTCACCATCAACTTTGAATCAGCCCATTTCTGTTGAGTTGTGCATGTCCAATGGATGGACCACCTGACCTGAACTCATCCTCACTGCTCCAGGTCTACCTCCGCCAACTACCTGCTCTGGCCCCTGCCTTCTCATAACCTGCGACTGCACTGGCTCCTCGGTTGGACCTCTGCCCCCTTCTCTCCCTTCCCTGCAAGGGTACTGAGCATGAGCCCCAGTGATTCAAAGACCGTATCCCAGCCTTTTAAGGTGCCTAGTAGGGGAAGAAGGCTTGTGAGCAAATGAGGGGAGCGATGTGATCAGGTGACCAGCTGGGCTCGGGTGGGTGAAGAGTGGGAGAGGTCCGAACTTTCGCAGGGAGAGGACCAGAAAGGTGGTGGAGAGGGAGCCTGGCTTGACCCGAGTGTGGAGAGTGGAAAGTGTGTCTGGCAAGAAGGAGCACGAGTCCACAGGAGGCAGAGTACAAGCAGATGCGGAGGTGTGAAGCCAGGTGCAAGAGGTGGAGGGGCTGGTGGTGGCCAGAATGTGGCAGGCCTTGAAGGCCCACTGAGGGGCTGGATGGCTCCCGTGGGCAGGGGAGTCACTGCCTGTTAAAGGACAGGAGCAGGACAATGACACTTATGCGAGAACAGGCACTGGGGCCACAGTGTGGACAGTGGATGAGCTCAGCGAGGATGTCACAGACACAGCCCAGGTGAGAGGCCACAGGGGCCAGGGCTCAGAGAAGAGCAGGCACTGGGGGTGAGGCGGGGACAGGAGAGGAGAGAGATGCCAGAGGCAGCAGAGAGACGCCAGAGGCGGCCGAGGCAGACGTGACCAGTGACAGGAGACTGAGGAGGAAGGAAAAGGGAGAGCTGAGCCCTGGCTCTGACCCTTCTGATCGGGGTGCCTGAAGAGATGGAGGCCAGCTTGCGAAAGGAAAAGGCGGTCTGGGAGACCGACAGTCGGGTCTGTCTGGAAATGCTCAATTTGAGATGCTTGCAGGACACACTCAAAGGCAAGCATAAAACAGCTGGAAAGAGTGCCTCTAGGTTCTAGACCAGCGCGAGCCCAGACAACTTTCTGTGATGAGCGAAATGTGCTAGAGATTTGTGCTGTCCAGTGTGGTCGCCACGAGCCAGGCAGCTACACGGCACTTGATATGTGGTTAGTGCAGCTGAGAGACTGGATCTGGCGGATTTTAGGGTATTTACCTTGCGGGAGCCACCCGGGACGAGAGGCGGTTCTGGCGGCGGCATCAGCGGCCTGTACGATTCCCTGCCTCCCTTGTACCAGCAAGTACCGAAGGTTTACACACCAAGACGAAATTAGCTTCAGAACCAGATGGTAAAAGGAGGCAAAGAAAAGATACGGGCAGAAAGGGAGCGAGCGCAGAGGTGGGTGGGCACACCGAACCGAATGCTTAGCATGAGGACGGTGCGAAGCGTGACCCCAAGCACCCGAAGCCAGAGGTGGCTGCCAGCACGACGGAGGTGCGCGCAGAGGAGGGCGCGGCGCTGCTCGGGATGGGCTTGGCTGGCGAAGCAGGCCTCGGGCCGCGGGCCTCGGGCTGGGAGCCCAGGTGACGTGAGAGGGGATGAGGCCTGGACAGAGGAGACTGAGGAGAGACCGAAGAAGCAAGGGCAAGCCAGCCACGGTCAAAGCCAACACAGAAACGGACCCGGAGTGTGGAGTGAGGAGGAAGAGTGCGTGTGAGGAGAGGCCCTAAAGACACAGAGTCCGACTCCCTGTGAAGGACACATGAGAGGGTGCTGGCTGGAAGGCAGAGAAGGTCACCTTCCCCAGCACAAGCGACAGGCCTTCTACCCACCTGCTTGGGGCCTGCGCATCTCAAGGTCTGTCACTGGGGGGCCTGCGAGTCACCTTCCTCTCCTGGGACCCGCCTTTGCGCATCCTGTGGCCCACCCACACCGGCCCAAGCACACCACTCAGCGAAAAGATCTGTTGCTGCTGACCAAAAGGGTGGAGGTTGGAAAATCATCAGAGAAGTCCATGATCTGAAGAAGAGAAGAGCCAGACCCAGCCCCCTACCCCTTAAAAAACCAGATCAGCAAACGTATAATGAGAGACCATGAAAGACTTGCCAAGGTCACTTAAGGATCAAGGATATTCTATTAGAGATTCTCATACCAAGTCAGAAAGAGAAAGGCAAGTACCATATGATATCACTTACATGTGGGATCTAAAGTATGGCACAAACGAACCTATCTACAGACCAGAAATAGACTCGCAGACGGGGAGAGCAGACTTGTGTTTGCCGAGGGGTAGGGGAGGGAGTGGGATGGACTGGGAGTTTGGGATTAGTAGATGCAAACTATTGCATTTAGAATGGATAGGCAATGAGGTCCTGCACGGGGAACTATATCCAATCACTTGTGATGGAACGTGGTGGAAGATAATATGAGAAGAAGAATGTGCATATGTATGCATAACTGGGTCACTCTGCTGTACAGTAGAAACTGACAGAACATTGTAAATCAACTATAATAAAAAATAAAGAGATAAAAAAGAACATTCTATTATTTATTACTCTAAACTCAGCACTGGTCGTGAAGCACTGCAGCATGGCTGGCTCCCTGTCACGCGAACTCTCAATAGTATTGGACTGCCCTCTGTGATTACCCTAAAAGCCTCCCTTATCAATTTAATGATAAAAATTGACCTTGACCTTCAACATGCATTTCTCTTTGAATACTAAGACCAGAGAAGGCAGAACTGTCTGTATTTTGAGCAAGAGTCCTGGGTGCTCAATGCAGTGGTTCTCAAACTGTGGTGAGCTACTGAAGCAGGTCAGGGCCTGGGCCTACGTATTTTCCCTGCACTCCCTGAATGCCTCTGACACCCTCCAGAGGAGGGACCATTGCCATGACGTCTTCGGTCACGCTCCGGGATGGGAGTCTCCAGCCCTCGTGTCGCATGGACTATGAGGTCGGCTTCTGCCCCAACTAGGGGTCTCTGCACAACCCTCCTGTCTCTTACCTGGGGGAGTGAGTCAGGGTAATTTGGAGGTGGGGGGATGATTCAAGAACCAGAATCAAGACCACTACATCTGGAACCTCCTATCTTTTCAGAGTAAACCTCATTCTATAAACAAAGCTCCAGCTCCATTTTTGCTCTGCAAGGCCTGGCTGGTTGTAGAGTCCCTGAGGAGAATGAGGGCTTTCAGTAACCTTCAGATCCAGGAGTCTCCCTCCAGGGGGTCTGAAAAGGTCTGAGTGCCCCCACATACCTGTCTTGTTCTTCCTTCTCCAGCCGTTGCTGCTCTTCCTGTTCCTTCTGCAGCCGGGCCTGTCGTCTCTTTTCTGCCAGGATCTTTGCGGCCTCTCCTGCATCAGTGGTGCCCGCTGTGGGCTTCCACGAGGCTGCATTGGAGGAAAAGATAAGGGCAATGAAACAGTGACTGCACTCACAGGGCGGCTGCCACTCAGAATCGAAAACTCCAACCCAGAGCGCTGGAGCTACTGAAGCAGGACAGGGCCTGGGCCTATGTATTTTTCCTGCACCCCCTGCATGCCTGGGAAATGCTGCCAGGACTAGCACAATCAGCCACTGGGCAGAGAGGCTGCAACAGGCTGGCTGTGACCCTGGATGCATTTCGTGGTGGAGGGCAGTGGAAAGGCGAGGAGAAGAGACAGGGTCGCTAGCAGGTCTCGCAGCAGCCACCCCCGAAGTGCCTATCTGGAGGAACTCTGCACCTGAAACAGAAGCTTAAAGGGCTGAAGGAAAACCCTCTCTGTGGGAAGGGCAGAAGCTGGCTGGCTGCAGCTCAGCACCCCTGCGGGCCTCCGCAGCCAGGAGCGGGGTCAGCCCCTAAGTCTCCGCCAGGAGACCCTCAGGAGAGCGAGGGGAAGGACTTGGGGGGCAACTTGCAAGCCCGAGAAAGCAGCATGAGGGCACGAAGCTGTCTCTGGGACGAATTCCCCCCCTTCCCAAACACGAGACAGCCACGCGGACGGAGCCAGAGGGAGGAGGACCAGCTGGACCACGGGGGCCTACCTCCAGCGCCCTCGGCCTTCCCGCTCGCGTGCTTCTCGGTGGCGTGCCTGTCCGCCACGTGCTTCTCTGGGGCCTCCTCTCCGGGCAGGCCGGCCGCCTGCTGAGCCAGGGCGCCCTCCCTTTCCTTGTTGCTCTTCTCTTTGTCTGCTTTCTTCTTGGGTGTTTCCTGGCCAGAAAAGGCAGGAAGGCGGTACTTCACCGGAGACCCTAGGTATGGCGGCTTCGCATTCTTTGGAGACTGTGGATAGGCTTTTGGAGTTGCCCTGGAAAACCAAAACCGTGCCAGAAGATGATCACCGGGCCTGCCCACAGAACCCTCTGTTCCTAAGACACCTGGCTCCAGAAAGCTGAGCGACTTCCTCCTTGGAAGGAAGGGGCGGCACACACTCAGGAGACCCCGACGTACCATGACTCTGACGGGAGCATATGGCATCTAGAAGATGGCCCTGGCAGAAGGGACACTATTCAGACATGCCCAGCTAATGACACCAGTCCTAATTTCCCTGAAATTTGATGACAACCTAAGAATACAGCGTCAGGCACTCTCCCATCTCCTCTTTTTAGATGAACGCCAGGGTGGGGTCTGGCTTCAGCATACGGCAATGAACAAGCCTGCTCCTGTTTTTTTCCCGACTATGACAAAATACGTGTAACATGACATTTACCGTCTCAACCGCTTTTTTAAGTGCACAGTTCCATGGCATTAAGTGGCATTCACAGTGTGGTGCAACCATCGCCGCTCTCTCCCCATCTCCAGAACCCTGTACCCTTTCAATACTAACTTCCCATTCCCGCCTCTCTCCATTCCTCGGCAACCGCCTTCCTGCTTCCAGGCTGCAGGAACCTGACTATTCCAGGCACCTCACAGAAATGGAATCATGTGGTCTTGGTCCCTTTGTATCTAGCTGATTTCGCTCAGCAAACAATGTCTTCGATGTTTCTACTTCTTATTTTATTCGTTTATTTATTTTTTAAGGGCCGCGTCTGCGGCATATGGAGGTTCCCAGGCTAGGGGTCCATTTAGAGCTGTAGCCTCCAGCCTACACCACAGCAACACCAGATCCTTAACCCACTGAGCGAGGCCAAGGATCAAACCGGCAACCTCATGGTTCCTAGTCGGATTCGTTTCCTCTGCGCCATGATGGGAACTCCCTACTTCCTTTTTTAAATTCACCTTTACTGAGATATAATTGATATCTAGTTCCTCTTCAAGTTCTGAGAAAAAAAATCAGCCTAAGGGTGAAGAGATAGGGCGTCTTTCTGGAGGTTCTTAAGGTTTAAAAGAATCTCTCCTGCTACTGGAAAGATGCAAAAGAAGATGAGGACAAGCCCATTTCTATCCAGGGAAACACCATTTTGCTAAAATGTAGGACCCCGTCTTATGTCTGTTGGCAGGCGGTCCATCACAGGTGTGCTGGCCCAGGCCTGGCTCCTAGGGAGCGCTGGCTGTGGACCATGTACGTACGAGCCTGGCCTCAGTTGCCGAGTGTACCCAGAAGTTCGAAGAGGGATGTGACATTTGTACAGAGTACTTTCAGGAGGAACATAAAGTAATCTGTTCGTAAATGACAAATTGTCACTCTCAATCCTGTAGCAGGCTGAACTATATGAAACTGCTAATACTCAACTGATTTTGACCAATAAAAAAGCAATAAAAATGGCAACTCAACATAATATTAAAGGCCAATTTCTCACCAGAGACTTAAAGAGTTACCTAATCGGATCCTGGCGATAAGGAAAAAATATGATGAGATCAATATTAAACTTGGTAGTGAGCTGGAAAATACTCCTCAAGTGGTATGTGGCCTGAATAACATGCAGGCCAGCTTTCCAGTGATGCTCAGAGTAAAAAGGTCAATTTTGGGGCCCAGGAGAAGACCTTTGCTCAGTCAATTCTAGGCTGAGGGCCACACAGTGATGTGATCACTTAGCCAAATGAATACGACCTAAACAAGATGTGAATTTTTTATTACTTTTATTTTATGGTTTTTATTTTTCCATTATAGTTGATCTACCGTGTTCTGTCAACTTCTACTGTAGAGCAAAGTGAGATTTGAATTTTTAAAATTCAATTGAGTCAGCATCAACCATTTTGCTGATATGGAATCATCCATACCCCACTTCCACGGTGAACTGCCCTGCCTGCCCCTCTCTGGCAGTCTGCTCCTGAGCTGGACCACTGTGACCCCAGAAAGAATCGCTTTATACAAGCCATACTGCCTTCCCTTGCATCATCAACCTGTCAGACCTGGAGATACACAGAAACCCTGTGACACCCTGTCCACGGAGACTGTTCTCCCTCTGACCTTGGGCTCAGCTGAATCAGGCCCCACTGCGCCTAAGGGACCTCTCAACGACGAGGAGTTTCTTTCCACGTGCACTATATAAGCCTGGTTTTCTACGCCTATTCCTGGACCCTGACCAGAGAAACGTCGGGCGCAGACTCCTCTTGAGCCTCCTCCATAGACCTACACATACGTACCAGGGTTTCTCAATCCTGCTGCTACTGACACTTGGGGCTGGAGCATTCTTTCTTGTGGGGCTGTTCTGTGCACTGTTTAGAAGTACCCCTGGCCTCAACCCACTAGATGCCAGCAGCAATTGCTAGGTGGTGACAATCAAAAATTTCTCCAGACACTGTCAAACGTCCCCTCAGGGGCAAAGACAGTCCCCAGCTGAGATCCACAGAGATGAGACATACACACAGATCCTCCTCACATATACACACTTTCTAGCTGTGTAAAGCAGATAAAAGCGGAGCTGCTCTGGTTGCACGGGCAGCCATACCCTCTGAGACAAGCCTATGAGCCTCCTGAGAGCCTCAGCTTGAGAGGTAACCATTAGCGCCTTCTGCGTTCAGAGGGAGCCACACCTGGATCCCTCCCTCGGTGATTTGGAGCCCAGATTTCCTCTAGAACTCTCCAAAACTGCGTCCCTGCTCCAGCCCCGCAGGCAGAGTGCTGTCTACACCCCAGCCACTAGGCTGCTAAATGTAGAAATGTACATAGGAGTTCCCGTCGTAGTGCAGCGGAAACAAATCCGACTAGGAACCATGAGGTTGCGGGTTTGATCCCCGGCCTCACTCAGTGGGTTAAGGATCTGGTGTTGCCGTGAGCTGTGGTGTAGGTCGCAGACGTGGCTTGGATCTGGAGTTGCTGTGGCTGTGCCATAGGCCAGCGTCTACAGCTAGCCTGGGATCCTCCATATGCCGCGAGTGCGGCCCTAAAAAGAAAAAAGAAAAAGAAAGAAAGAAAGAAAAGAAACACACATATGCATGTATATGTGTGTCTCTTAGTTGTCAAAACTGGTATGACAGGTACAGTTATTATGGTTACTTTATGGATGAGGAAGCTGGGGTCAGAGAGGTTAAGTAGGTCATGGACTGCAGTCTGAGCCTATGACTCCCTGACTTGACTTCTGACAACTCTGCCCTACCCCCTGTGCCACAGTGGTGGCTAAGGCAGAGTCTGGGGGTCACCATGTCCCCCAGATAATCATGTCAGAATTGGCACAGAGTAATGAGCATGCAAGAGCTGTCAGATATAAGTACTGATTAAATATATGATAATATAAAAATCCAAATTATCCTCACAGATAAGAATGAATCAAAAGCAAAAGAACTATAATGGGAAACTGCAAGCCCTGCAACCTCACGATGACAGCACTCCACTAAAAGCATCGTTTTCTAATCAGCTGCAAAAACCCGGATTTAGGTTCAAACAGCCTGTACATCCATATGGCAAGAGATCTTCCGCTTGGCAACACCCTCCATTCGTGCTGTCATCCGAGGCCGTAATGTTGCTATAACCACCAGGAGGGTATCTTGAGGGACCTGGTCTAATGCGCTAAGCAGATAAAAACATGTCACCTACTCTCTGGAATGTCAAGTTCATGTTTTGTGCAGCTCCTGTCCAGCTACAGGGCAGGGGCGGGCAATGCCAAAGAAGCACGCTTGGGTATGGGATCGGGAGAGAGAGGCGCTAGGAAAGACTGCTACTTTATGTAGAGGACACCGACAGAAACGTCTCTTCCCATAAGCATTCCTACCTTGACTCATTAAACAGGAATTCCTGGTACTAAAAGGACTGGGGGGAAGAAAAAGGAATTCCTTTGGAACGGATAAGCAATGAGATCCTGCTGGATGGCACTGGGAACTATGTCTAGTCACTTAGGATGGAGCACGACGGAGGATAATGTGAGAAAAAGGATGTATATATGTGTGTGTGACTGGGTCTCTTTGCTGTACTGTAGAAAAGTGACAGAACACTGTAAACCAGCCATAGGAGTTCCCGTCGTGGCGCAGCAGAAATGAATCTGACTAGGAACCATACGGATGCAGGTTCGATCCCTGGCCTCACTGAGTGGGTTGGGGATCCGGCATTGCCATGAGTTGTGGTGTAGGTCGCAGAGGAGGCTCAGATGCTGAGTTGCTGTGGCTGTGGTGTAGGCCGGTGGCTATAGCTCCGATTTGATCCCTAGGCTGGGAACCTCCATATGCCACAGGTCTGGCCCTAAAAATACAAAAGACAAAAAAAAAAAAAAAAAAGGACTGGCAAAAAGCATCATCCTACAAGGAAATTGCTACTTCCTTGCCCTCATCCTCCTCCCCATGACTGCTCTGCTTGGTGAGATGGAGCTAAGGTGCTGGGCGCACAGCACCCAGTCTATTCACATGTTCTCGGGAACCCGCCTACAGTGAACCCACATCTGCGCTTCCTTCAGCGGTGCCCAAAGAGGCAGGCTCCGCCCGGGCCCATGGTGTGCGGTGCCTCGGCCACACATGCACAGACGTACAAGGGGCTCTTCTGCAGACACCACTCCCACCAGAAGGGTCCCCAGGATTGGACCCGGGGGAGTGGGGAAGAGGCCTGAACTGGCTCCAGGCCCAGTTTACACTACAGTCCAGCCTTCGTGGCAGAAAGCCAGCATGCATCTGGTCTACGTGGCTCACTCTCAGAAGGGAATGGAGCTCAATGAAGTGACACCCTCAGTCCGTGTAAGACGGACAGGCAGGGCCGGACTCCAATCCCAGGGAGCAAAGGCTGCCTGGCCTGGCTCGGGGAGCCTCTGACAGCTTCAGATCTACTCAGCCCTGAGCAGCCTTGGGTCAACTTGCTTTAACAGACCAGTCATGTGTACATTCTATTCATACCACAGACTGTAAGATTTTATTCAAAATAAAACTCTGCCAGTTATCTATGAGCACACACCTAAAAATAATTTTCACCTGAGAGGTAAAGGTAGATTACTTGGGAAAAAAAACTCAATATACTAAGGAGTCTATTTACACTCCCCGTGCCCAATAAACAAAACAGATTAGAAAATACACACACACACATACACACACAGTTATAGGCACACACAAACATGACCTTCAAATTAGAAGAGCATAAAAAGTCATGGATTTTTTTTTAACAGTTAGTGACCAAAATAGAGAATACAATCTTAGAAGTTCCCTATTTTATCTCCAAATTTGCTGTTCACTCATTCCTTCCCTGTGTGGATTTAGTTCCCTGCCAGGCCACACGCAAGAGCTGTTGACCATGGGCAGCTTGAACCAGGCAATGCTGGTCCGGCAGGCTCCGAGGCTCTCTGGCCCCCTGCTCACACTAACTTATTGCAAGTCAAATGAAGTCTGGCAAAGTTACCGTTTCTCCAATTTCCTAGAAATGGATCACTTGGCTGATGAAATGAACAGAAATTAATCAGGGGAACTCACTGTGCCTTCATAGAGTTTTAAGTAGGTTCTCATCTACTTCATAAGGGTCTATTTGATCATCACAATAACCCAGTGAAGTAGGTGGGAAATTATTACTAACTGCCTTATTTGTCTTTTTATGGTCGCACCTGTGACATATGGAGGTTCCCAGGCTAGGGGTCGAATGGGAGCTGCAGCAGCCAGCCTACACCACAACCCTAGCAACACCAGATTCAAGCCGCATCTGGGACCTACACCCCAGCACACGGCAACACCAGTACCTTAACCCACTGATCGAGGCCAGGGATCAAACCTGAATCCTCACAGAGATAGCACTGGGTCCTTAACCCATTGAGCCACAATGGGAACTCCTAGTAACTGCATTTTACATAAGAAAACCAAAGTCCTAAAAGCTTAAATGACCTTTCCCAAGAAGTGTAATCAGACGGGAGAACCAGGGCTGGCA
Source organism: Sus scrofa (assembly GCF_054392235.1). NCBI lineage: Eukaryota > Metazoa > Chordata > Mammalia > Artiodactyla > Suidae > Sus > Sus scrofa. The sequence continues at coordinate 19,996,070 of NC_139401.1, forward strand.
CCCAAATCATTTGATTCCTAATACTGCTTTTTCAAAATAACTTTTCCACTTTAATTTTTAAAAGTTCAATACCTCCAATGATAATCTAACAAAGGGAAGTCACAAGTTTTGTTGGGGTGACAGAGATAAGCCTTCCTGATGCACAGGGCAGGTGCCTCAAACCTCAAACCTCCATGTGAGTGAGGTTCCGAGACTGGTAGGAAATAGAAGCAAATACCTCTGTAAGTACAGCAGCAAGAATAACTCTCGGGAGAGGACTGTCACGCTTCTGAACGTGAGTTTATGGCCACTAAGAACCCCAAAGGTCTTTTTTCCTTTTTTCAACATCTTGAATCTAATGCTATTTTATCCAACGCCACTTGACTCCAGACACAGTGAACATAGCCCACCCAAAGTATGGGAGGGGTCTGGGAGACATCTATTTGATAACGGCCACATTTTACAACTTTCCAGAGAGAAAAAGAACAATTTAAAACCAGTGAAACCTGTGGATCCCACCTTAACCCAGGGATCAGAGTCACCATCACAGGTAATGAAACCACCTTACATCATGGCCTCCTGATATGATGCGCTGAGAAGGAACCAATATCCCTTCCACCGGATTCCTGCCCCAAATATATAACCTGAGTTTAATCATGAGGAAATGGCCAAGTGGCTCAAAGTGAAGAGCAGTGTTGGAAAAAAAAAAAAACAAACAAAAAAAACTGGCCTGTGTTCTTTAACAATGTCAAGTTCATAAAGAAAGGCTGAAGAACCATTCCAATTTAACGGAGACTAAGGAGGCGAGACAACTAAATGCAATGTGGGACCCAGGGCTGGATCCTGGATGAGGAAAAAAAATGCTACAGAGGATCGCATTGGGACAATAGGCAAAAGCTGTACACAGTCTATAAATTACGTAACAATACCACGGCAAAGTTAAACTTTCTGATTTTCACAACTGTACTGTGGTTCTACAAAAAAATGTCTTTAGTCGTAGGGATAAAGGGTTACGATGCCTTCAACTTACTCTCAAATGGTCCTGGGAAAATTGTATGTGTGCACTTGTATGTGTGTGTGTGGAGACTGTGTGAGAATGAGTGGGGGGATGAGAATGATGAAGCAAGCATGGCTAAATGCTAACAGGCTGAAAGGTGTGCAAGAGTTCTTTGCTCTAGTCTTGTAATCCTTCTGCAGGGTTGAAACAATTTCAAAATAACAAGGGTTTAAAAATTTGTCTAAAGTCAAATTATCCTCTAGTGAGACTGACAGATGTAGAACTAGGACTGGGTATTTAAGTATGTCTGTGAGGAGGGGGTATAACTTAACATTTGCAATCATCCTTTTTAAGAAAAATTTCAGGTAAGAACGTGAAAACCTGAGAACGATGGTGGTACAGGAAACCAAGAATTTAATTGTCAATGTGGGGAGCCCTGATCCACTGTAGATGCTCATCTGTAGGCAGAGATAACCAGGCCACACGGCTACTGGAGAAGCCTATGGGAATGGTGCTCGGTAATGACCAATCGTAAGTCCTCAGCCACCAAAGGACTCTGCCATGGACCTGGGATTCTGAGTGGGAGGTGCTTATTTTGGGCCATCCATACAACTTCAACTCAATTTTTTCCCTCGTATGTACTGTTTTATTTCTAATGTATGATAAAGTGAAATTAACCTACATTCCGGATAGAGAACTGACCTCAGAGATATGAGCTATTGCTGAAAGTGACTATCTCTGGCAGATTATCTTTTCCAAAGAAGGTCATAATAACATCTCCTCTCATTCCACATGATCTTTGGAATTCATTTTCCCATCCCGTGGAATCTGGAGTGGCCCCGCTGCTTTGAGCAAGCAAATGCAGCAGAGAAAGAATGCTGTGCCAATCCGGGACAGAGTCCTCAACTGGCTTGACAGCCTCTGCTTCCTGTCCGGGGGAATACTCACTGCTGGGGACGCTCCCTCTTGGAACACAGCCGCCATGCTGTGAGAGACCTAAATCAAATGAAGAGGCTCTATGTCAGCATTCTCTTCTGGTTAACAGCCCCAGGTGAGCTCCAGCCAACAATGCCAGCTTTCACTGCCAGCCTGGTGAATGGGGCATCCTGGACCTTAAGCTTAGGAGAGCCCCTAAGCTGTCACTGCAGCGCCAGCTGGCACATGGAAAACCCTAGGTGAGAAGAGCCCAGTGAGCCTAAGTCAATCCACTGAACAACCACACAAAAGACCTCAAGAAAGACCCTCCCGAGTAAGCAGAGCTGTGAGAATTAATAACAAATTGTTGTCTTATGCCACTAAATTTTAGGGAGTTTCTTAGAGCAGCAATGGACAACTGAAACATTCCCCATCAAAATGACCAAACTAACTTAGAATACATTTCTAACCTGAAACCGTTAGAGAATAGCTCACTCTGAAGAACGAGGAGTACAGGCAGCACCAACACTCAAAGGCAGAGACAGGCTGAGTAAATCCACTCGGCCACACTCACTTCCCTTCTCTAGCTTACAAGAAGAAAGCTATGCTTCATCTACAGCTCTGACGGTGTTGTGAAAGCTAGTTTGCTAAACACCCATGCAAGTACCCAACAATGCCAACCAACAATGAAAATGAACTTTAATACTTCAAAGAGCAATGCCACTGAAACACACAGCCGCCAAAGGGCAACGTACTCTATCTGAGATCCCGAAGGAGAACAATGCGCTGTCAGAGCCACACATCACATGGCCTGTCTGGGTTTCTGGATAGGAGTTCTAGGTGACTGACTAGGCCTCCCATCTAAAGCCATGTCACTTCCAGTGTGCTTTAAGGATCACACACTTGGTCTGCACAGAGGGGAGGTCGAAAATGCCACCTTGGTTGGGGTTTATTGCGTGTGACACCATTTTAAAAACCAAGTGTTTCTTTCTTTTCTTTTCCTCTTTTTTTTTTTTTTTTTTTTTTTTTTTGTCTTTTGCCATTTCTTGGGCCGCTCCTGCAGCATATGGAAGTTCCCAGGCTAGGGGTCCAATCAGAGCTGTAGCCACCGGCCTATACCACAGCCACAGCAACGCGGGATCAGAGCCGCGTCTGCAATCTACATCACAGCTCACGGCAATGCCAGATCCCCAACCCACTGAGCAAGGCCAGGGATCAAACCCGCAACCTCATGGTTCCTAGTTGGATTCATCAACCACTGAGCCATGACGGGAACTCCCCAAGTGTTTCTTTTTCATCTTTCTTCAATACTGAGTATATAAAAGAATATTTATAAAACATAAATGTATGAAGAATGACATAACAAATACCCACACATGCACCAACTATTTCAAAAGAAAGACGAATGATACCAGGATCCCCTTGTGTCCCTCCTAGATCCCATCCCTTCTTCCCACTCAGAGGCCACCATCACTGAATTTTATGTTTGCCGTTTTCTTACTTTGTCTAAAAATCATTTCACCACATTTATATTCTTTTTTTTTTTTTAAGGGTTGCACCTGCGGCATATGGAGGTTCCCAGGCTAGGGGTCTAATCGGACCAGTAGCCACCGGCCTACACCACAGCCACAGCAACATAGGATCTGAGCCGCATCTGCAACCTACACCACAGCTCACGGCAACGCCGGACCCTTAACCCACTGAGCGAGGCCAGGAATCCAACCCGCAACCTCATGGTTTCTAGTCGGATTCGTTAACCACTGAGCTAAGACAGGAACTGCCACATTTATATTCTTAAAAACACTTTGGTTTTGCACATCTGGGAAATCAGCGTAAATGGAATCATACTATTGACATTCTTCCACTATGTCCCTTTTCTGCTCGACACTACCCTCGTGAGCTCTACCCACAGGTTGTGGGCAGCTGTATGCCATTCTTTTTCACTGCTGTATAATTTGGTTGGATTTTCAGAATTTACTTACAATCCACCTGACTCACCACATTGCTCGGACTTGGCCTCTGCCCAGTATGGTTCAGCACTATCTTTCTTTCTTTCTTTCTTTCTTTCAAGTCAAGAAACATTTGCTATTCCTTAGACCTCTTGACTTGGTAATTTTGATTTAGAGGGGCCCGAGCAACCTCTATCCCCAGGGCACCTGGTAAAGAGATAAGGATTCTGGCAGCTGAACAGTGCACAGCACGTCCAACTGTGTCCTGCCTGCCCCATAGATGACACTTAAGGGGCTCTGAAAAGAAAGGCCATTCCACTCATTTTTAGCTGAAAGTGGCAGCAATACCCTTGCAGGACGGAATAGAGGCTGGCATCCCTCATCCTTCAAAAATTCCCCAAGTGAAATACATCGCCCAGCAAATAGAATGTTTGAGGAGCTGATCAGTGGGAGGACAAACATCCGGGAAGGAACGAGGAGGCAAAGGCCAGAGTCCTTGGGCAGGTCTGGCTCCAGCACTGCGTGTCCCTGCCAGCCGACCCCACTCTGCCCTCCAGGTTCTCCTTCGCTCCAGCTTTCGTGCCACAGACTCAGCCTGAGCACCGCCTGTACCACCACAAACCGAGCCAGCCCCGTGCTCACAGCTGTCTAGCAGGAGACGATTGAGTGCAGCGAGGCCTGCTTCCTCACCTCATGCCAGGCACTCCACTCAAATGTCACCTCCTCAGAGGAGCCTTTCCTGACCATCGGATCCAGCAATTCCCTCCACCATTATCCGCCGTCTGATCTGGGTTCACTGTTCTTCACAGAACTTATCACACCTGCTGTGACTATTGGCTGTTCACTGTCCGGCAAGCTCCACGAGGGAGCACTGGACACAGCGCAGGTGCTCTTCGGGTATTTGATGAATGAATGAATGACACAGCTATGCTCTGTGAGCACAGAAAAGGGTGCAAATTTAGCTTTGGCTGGTTCTGGAGAGGCTGAGAGCCGAGCTGAGTCCTGAGGGATGAGCACGTGGAGGTGGATGGCTTTCTCTCAGGAGGCCTGGAGCTGTCCTCATCTGCACCTACATCTCTCTCCTGCCTCGCTTGGGTCCGAGCTGAGACTGGTTCCATCCCTTTGGGGATTCTCTGGAGCATCTGGCACAGTGACCCGCATTCATTCGTTCCACAAATACTTATAAAGAATATACAGATGCCCAACGCTAGTCTAGATAGAGTGGAAATGTTACATATTTCTCTAAATTGAATTGAATTGAATTTTATTTTATTTTATTTTTTTTGTCTTTTTTTGCTATTTCTTTGGGCCGTTCCCGGGCTAGGGGTCGCATCGGAGCTGTAGCCACCAGCCTACGCCACAGCCACAGCAACGCGGGATCCTTAACCCACTGAGCAAGGGCAGGGACCGAACCCGCAACCTCATGGTTCCTAGTCGGATTCATTAACCACTGCGCCACGACGGGAACTCCTAAATTGAATTTTAAAAAGTCTGGGATTGTATTTGAGTCTCTTTGGTCAGAGAGAGCTATTATAAAACCCAGATGATATATATACCTTTTAACAAATAAAACACTTCCTGAAACACAACCATCAAGATTTTTCTACTTCAAAGAAATAGGACAGAGCCCACTCTAAGCTTGCTTCCCAACTCTTGAGTTCTCATTTCTATAGAGGGCAACCAACAACCCCCTCAGTTCGCCTCAGCGAAATTTACAGTGATGATGATGAAAACTGCCAGATACTGTCTACGCAGGGAACATGAGTCAATATCCAGGAAAGAGGGTAGAATGGGGGAAAACCCTAGTATGAACAGGCTTTCCTCGCTGTTAATTTCAATGTGCCGAACTGATGCCGGAATAGTGACATGCAAATGGAAGGCTCAGAAATAAGACAAAGTCCTTACAGCCTACCTAGTGGATTTAGAGTTTCCAAGAGAGCAATACCACAACCAAAGTCAGGCAATACTGGAACAGAAAGAATACAATGCACTTTGAAAAAAAGATGCTCTTAACTTAGTAATGTGCTGTGGAAAGATTTTCTTTATGGAAGACAGATATATCAATAACCAGTATTAGTAGTTTATAAAAACAAGAGAAATCTCTGAGCAAAATAATATTACTGATAAAGTCTCTGTTAGAAAGCAACAAATTAGTTATTCCCATCGTGGTTCGGTGGAAACGAATCTGACTAATATCCATGAGGACGCAAGTTCGATCCCTGGCCTCGCTCAGTGGGTTAAGGATCCGGCGTTGCCATGAGCTGTGGTGTAGGTTTCAGACGCGGCTCGGATCCCGCGTTGCTGTGGCTGTGGCGCAGGCTGACAGCTACAGCTCCCACTGGACCCCTAGCCTGGGAACTTCCATATGTTGAAGGTGCGGTCCTAAAAAGCAAAAAAAAAAGGGGAAAGCAACAAATTAGGAATAAGAGCTGATGTCATATTGAAGTATTTTTTAAAAATTCACAAGCTGTATACCCATAAATCTAATAAAATTCATTAAGTAATTTAAAAAATTCCCAAGTTAAATCTGTATTTTACCCTACATTCTCTGAACCAAACTGATGCAAAGTTTTCTATAGTTTCCTATTTTCCAAACTAAAATCAAATTTCTCTTTTTCTCTCAGTACTATTGAAGATGTTTCCATTCTGTTGCTGGAGTGGGTCATTTACTGAGTCATTCTTGTCAGTTGTTAGCAGGACAATAATTTTAAAACTTAAGCCAGTGGTCACACAGTATAAATTTGTTTTTCAGTTACACAGTTTTTCACTGGTAAGCTCACTCAATTCTTAACAACAACAAAAATATATAATGGCTTCATGAAAGACAAACCAACCAACCAACCCTGCAGGTGGTGACTGACAAGCTGTTAGCGAGACAGCCAGATGAGAGAGTGTGTGACACGGAGCAGGGAGCACACTCCAGAGACCAGGCACAAGCAAGCACCTCACTCCAGATGCAGCTGTAGAAAGGAGGAGAATGCCAGAAAAGCAGAATGGGACTGAGGGACCCAAAGAGAATACACCAAATGCTCCAGCTCCGTCAGTCTGAATCCCATATTCCCCAGGCAACAGGAGCCCATGGTTTATCCAGAAGCTACACAGTGAATGCGGGGACTCGAGGTCTGCGGCGAAGGGGAAAGATGCTTACTTGGGTGTCACGGGAGAAGATGACCTCTTAGAAACTCCTGTTGGAAAATCGCATCTTTTCAGAGGGGACATGAGGCCCACGCCGGGAACGGAAGTTGTTGTTCGAGGCCCCCTCTTCATCTTCTCCGTCTGTAGGGGACACAGGACAGCCATGGCCCATGATTACCATTGCTTTTATAATTTCTAAAAATACCCAGTGGAAGCCACGCATGGCTTGCTTTCAGAAGGAACCATGCAAAGCTATACTGTTTCCCACAATGGGAATCTTTGCAGAGAAGCACCAGGGGGTCATCGTATTTAGGTCACCCAGTCAGAAAAAAAATCTTCAGCCTTAAAACATAAAGATCGCCTTCTTGTCATTTTGAAAAAAGCTAAAATGGAACCAGATTATAGTCCTGGACATAAAGAACCTATACTGAGTACAAAGATACACTCATTACTTTTTTAAAAAAGCTCTATGTGGCTGCAAACGTGGTTATAAATCCCAAGAAAGTGAGCTGGGGACCCTGGCTTACCGGGGACTGCAACCCTTCCATCCCTCTACGTCTTGCCCACGGCCAGCCTCACACGGGCCTGTGTGCCAGGCCTGGGGCAGGTGCTCCACAATAGTGGTCGCCTTCTCTCCCTTTCTCGCTCTTCCCCAGCAAATCCTCGTGTGGCCCCCATGCCCCTTCCACAGTAACCCGCCCTACAGTAAAACCCTAGGGTCTCAAACGTTCACTTTTTTTTTCCTTTTTTTGCTTTTTAGGGAGGCACCCATGGCATATGGAAGTTCCCAGGCTAGGGGTCGAATCGGAGCTACAGCTGCCAGCCTACACCACAGCCACAGCAATGCAGGATCCGAGCCGCGTCTGCGACCTACACCACAGCTCATGGTAACACCGGAACTCCGACCCACCGAGCAAGGCCAGGGATTGAACCCAAGTCTTCATGGATACTACAGCTGGATTCACTTCTGCTGTGCCACAATGGGAACTCCCAGAAATATTTACTTTTCACATAAGAACCTCAGAACCACACTGGATTAAAAAACATACATGGTGTTATAAAATAAATGCCCAATAGTACAGCCATGTGGAGTTTAAAATAAGCCCACATGTCATTTGATGTGCCTCCCTTTAATGGGTGGAGCTTAGTTCCATCCTCCTTAAGTGTAGGTTGATCTTAGTGACTTGCTTTTATTTAACTTATTTATTTATTTACTTTTGTCTTTTTAGGGCCCAACCTGTGGCATATGGAGGTTCCCAGGCTAGGGGTTGAATCGGAGCTACAACCGTTGGCCTACACCACAGCCACAGCAACGCCGGATCTGAGCCATGTCTGTGACCTACCCCACAGCCCAAGGCAACACCGGATCCTCAACGCCCTGAGCGAGGCCAGGGATCGAACCCACAACCTCATGGTTCCTGGTCGGATTCTCTTCTGCTGCGCCACAGTGGGACCTCTGTGACGTGCTTTTAATGAACAGCACATGACCGAAGGCATGGTGTTCAATGTCTGAGACTGGATGGTAAAAGGCGTTGTGGCTTCCCGCCGTGTGTACTCACACGCGTGCTCTCGCTCTCATCCTCTCTCACTCTGGCTCTGGGGGATGCCAGATGCCATGCTATCTGGACACTCAGGCAGCTCTACAGAGACGTCCATGCAATAAGGAACTGAGGCCTCCTGCCAACAGCCATGTGAGTGAGTCCTCCTGGAAGAGCCCCAGCCAAGCTTGCAGATGACTGCAGCCCTGGCCGCCCTTCTGATCAGACCCTTAGAGAGACCCTCAACCAGAAGCATCCAGCGAAGCCTCTCTCAATTTCTGACCCAGAAAACCAGAGAGGTAATAAACATTTGCGTTAAGCTGCTAAGGTCTGGGATGGTTTGTGCCATAGCAAGTGATCACTAACAAAAGTAGTATGGCACGTACAATTTCTAAACACACATACATGATCAGGGGTCCCTGCTCAGCATGTGCCTTGCTGATGGTGTCAGCATAACAACAAAAATGTTAAAAGGCCACTGTTGGCTTAGGTGGACCTCAGTTCCAGTTGCGTGTAGAGACGAGACTGGCACAGAATCAGATATGCTGAAAGAAGCAGGGACAGGACGCGTGAAACATTCTCTGAGCCCTATCCTCTGAAGGGCAGGCTATAAGGGGGGCAAGGGCTTCAGGAATCTGTTCTAAGTCATTAAGATTTAGGAGGGTGCAAGAAGTTTAATGATTTCCAAAGGTTGAGTGCAATTTTAAAACAAGTCGGCCCCTTGAGCCACCCCTGGAGACGGACAGAAACAAAGCCCAGGTCAAGTACAGGGAGTAATCACACTGTCAGATAAACCAGGCCCGGGGGTGGGGGGTGGGGGGCGGGGAGTGGATATGAACCTACCGGAGAGGCCTCTGCTCCGGCAGGGGCTCCTTTCCCAGCATCTCCCACGCCAGATGTAGATGTAGTCTTCTTCCTCTCAGCATTTCGAGTGGGAGAAGACTTATAAGAAGACTTAAGGGGGCCACCAGCAGGAGCTAGACGAGGACAGGCATGGGATACTAGAGAGTTACAGCATAATAGCCAGAGACACAGAGCACAGAAGGAAAAAGTAGGGGGAGCGGGGAGTTGGGAAGAACACCACATTTGTGTTAAAACGTGACAAAGGCAATGCAATCCACATTCTCAAAATACCACCATATTTTTTCTAGTGTACACAAACCCGGCCTATCCTTTTTTCTTTGGGGCCACATCTGTGGCATGTGGAAGTTCCCGAGCCAGGGATCAAACTTGTGCCACAGCTGCAGCTATGCTGGAGCCTAAACCCGCTGCGCCCACATGGGAATTTCCAGACTGTAGCTTAAAAGACCCCCACACTCAATGCTAAAGAGTCCACTTCATGTCAGGAGTTCAAAATCTGGGCTTTGGAGCCAGTTGGACGTGGCACTGTCGCCTAATAGCTGGTCACCTTGGGTAGGCTACTTAACCTCTCTACAAGTCAGTTACCTTGCACAGCAGTAAGTTAACAGAGCATACCTACTGCTATCCTTTGAAAGGCCAGCTTATGAGGTTGGCCCTTGGCTGGCATCTAAGAACTTAGATCTCAGGAGGGCTCCCACCACTGATGAGCATCTAAAGTCTATGCTGAACCCCTGCTTTCTTGCTCAGCATCTGGAATGAAGTATCTGCACTGGGTACTGAGTCTCTCACAAGCTTCCCTGGGTGGCAACATTTCACGTGCGTGGTCATAGCTCGTTGCTGGGGGACTCGGGCACATCCTGTGTGACTCCACTGGGAGAGGACTCTTGGAAACTTGCACCTGGTGTCCTCTGGACTTTGTCTGTGCGCCAACTCCCTTTGCTGATTGTGCTGTGCAGCCTGCGGCTGTAACACATCACAGCCATGAACGCCACCACGTGCTGACTCTGCTGAGTCCTCCTAGGAAATCACCCAACCTGGGGGGTGGTCTTGGGGACTCTGACAAAATTGGTGTCAGAAACAGGAATCATGAGAATGACCCTGATTCCCTGACATGGTAAAAGCATTATTTGGGGAAAGAAAGGAGAAAGCAGTGGTGCCTGGTGGCTATGAAGTCACCCACCACACAAAACAGCAGCCAAGTTGCTGTGTGTTGCGAAAGGTGAATCACCTATGGAAGCTGAAGATGACCCATTCAACTTCAAGTGCTGGCGCGTGGGATCCTCTGGCTGCTTTTGACTGTGGTGGCTAAAGGGAGGGGACAAGTGCAGCCCAGGTGATGCCTTTGGTTTTCTCCTTTGAGTGGGAGTGGGACACAACCTCCTTGCTTTTTACCACCAGTAGTTCAGCTGGAATTTAAATTTAAATGAGTAATGGAACCAGAACAAGTCTCCATAGCTGACGATGAGTGCATAATGGAGTCAATGGGAAAAGGGAGATGGGAAAAGAGAGGCAGTCTCCACACAGAGATGCACTGGTGAAGTTTTAAAACCAACCTGGAACCACTGTAGATATGACATGTCCCTCCATGGGGCCCTAACCTGAGAAAACATCTCAGATGCTGGCTGGACCACCTGGGTCACAGACAAACACACACAGGAAAGGGCTTGATCTCTCATGGGACCATTGGACATATGTTTGCTGGTGGGCTCTCGATTTCCACGTGGAGCCTGACCTCACTGCTAACTTTTAACTCCCACCCGAACTGCAAGCTGGGAAAGGGCACTCATGGGGGGTGTGACCCCTGTCCTCCCCTGAGGACCGGGCTGAACTCCCTCTGGCGGGGGGGGGGGGGGTGGCCATCACTGCCACCAACGAGCTGTCAGGTGTTGGACATTCTAGAATGGCTGCAGTCTGTCAACAACAGACTGAGAGCCTGACTCTACTTCCCTTTGCCCTTCTTCCTCCGTTACACACACTGCAGAAAGGCACCCTGCTCAGTGCACCTGTCTCTGGAAAGGGACTGACTGCTCTAGGCTGCTTGATGGATAAATGAACAGGATGAAAGAGGTGGGGAGTGATGCAAAACTATTTTGAAATTTTATGAAAATTCAGGATCCAACCCTTCCCAATAAAAGGGCCACATGAGAGGAGCAGATGACAGAAAATGCAAGGTTCTAATTACTGAACGGGGTTCTAATTACTGAATGTGGGAGAAAAACCACAAAAGCCAGCCCCTAGCGTGGTGCAGGGGAGGGCAGGGGCAGGGCATTCATGATCTTGGTTTTCTAGAACTGTTCCTGGGAAGTATCTCCCATTTCTGAAGGGAACCCATACTGCTTTTGTAACCCAGCGCTTCAGATTCAGACCGACCGCTGAGCCCAGATCACATGTGACAGTGGGACTACGAGACGGCAGGGGCGGGCCAGCTCCTGCGCGGTCCCCGCACAACATCTCCACACGCAGTCCACACCTGGCAGGCGGTGAGCCAGTGTTGCTGGCACAACTGTTTGGGATGGACTGAGAAGCAGAGGCCGAAGGAAGCATGGGAGAAGCCACGCTGGGGGCCTTGTGAACCCGCACTGTCTGCCCAAGGTGCGTCTTGTGGGAGGAGCACCCCAACACCGTACACTCTTTGTTTCCACGGGCGAGACACGTGCCCTTGAGGACGGCACTTCTGGGGTGTGAGCTCTGGCCAACAGGACACTGCCTCAGCCCTGGAAGACTTTGGGTCAGTCCAGAGTAGTGGGCGGCCTGGACGGATGCCTCGGGCTGGGGAGAAGAGGTTCGTATGGAAACTTGTGGAGGAAGCCACCTGGCTTTCTAGGACAGAACTTGATGGTTACCGGTCTGTGTTTTAACTGGCTAAGCCCACCTCCCCTAAACGCCTAAGTGAGATCCACACTGTAGGTTGGCCTCAACCTGCTATATCCTACTGATAATAACTCTGCTGTAAAGACACCCTGGCCGGGGACCAAGGGGGTGGACTGTGCAGAAAAGAACAGAGAAACTAGAGCAGTCCTGACTGCTGTCTTTCTGAAGGCCTGCCTACCGTGCTGGCCCTGGCACCAGGGAACCTGGACTGGGGGACAGTTCCCACGTGAACTGGTGAGAGTTCTCACCGTGCCTGAGCATTTGCTCAAACGACATGCCTTACGCTGAGCGCCTGCTTTCCTCCTGAGAGGCTGGAATTTGGGTCTGTACCTGGCAGGGGTGCCCACATGACCAGCCTCCAATAAAAACTCTGGGTACAGAGTCTCTAATGAGCTTTTCTGGTTGGCAACACTTCATACCTGTCATAACTCATCGCTGGGGGCTGTGTCCTATGTGACTCCCCCGGGAGAAGACTCTGGGAGAGCCTGGGTCTGGTCTTCCCCAGACTTTGTCCCATGTACCCTTTCGTTTAACTGATTTCACTCAGGAGCCTTTTGCTGTAATAAATCATAGCTATGAGCCCTCCTAGAAAATCATCGATCTTGGGAGTGGTCCTTCTGGCATATTCCTCATTTTCAAAATGGGGATACTTCCTAAATTCCCAGGAATTTTTTTAATTTGTTTAATTCATATGTAATGCATACATCATAAAATTCACCCTTTTTTTAAAGGTGTACAATTTAGGGGGGGTTAAATATATTCACAAAGTTGTGCAACCATAACTACAGTTTAATTCCAGAACATTTTCACCATCCTCAAAAGAAATCCTGTACCTATTAAGCACTGACTCCTCCTTCTCCTTCTCCCCTAGTCTCTAGCAACCACTAACTTATTGTTTCTGGATTTGCCTATTCCAGGCATTTCATATAAATGGAATCATACAACTTGTGGCAAATACTGCCTGGCAAATTCTTTCACTAAGCATACTGATTTCTGTTGTTGTTGTTGTTTGGTTTTTTTTGTTTTGTTTTTGTTTGTTTTTTGTTTTTTGTTTGCTTTTTAGGGCCACACCTGCGGCAGATGGAAGTTCCGAGGCTAAGGATCAAATCGGAGCTATAGCTGCCAGCCTACACCACAGCCACAGCAACGCCAGATCTGAGCCATGTCTGTGAGCTGCACCACAGCTCACGGCAATGTCCAATCCTTAACCCGCTGAGCGAGGCCAGGGATCGAACCTGCATCCTCATGGATACTAATTGGATTCGTTTCTGCTGCGCCACAACAGGAACTCCACTGAGCATAATGTTTTGAAGGTTCCTCATGTAGCATGTGTCAGTAATTCATTCCTTTTTATAGCTGAATAATATTTCACTTTATGGATAAACACATTTTATTTATGCATTCATCTGTTGTTGTTGGACATTTAGGTTGTTTCCGTTTTGTAGCTAATATGAATAATGCTGCTAAGAACACTCGTATGCTTAACTGTGTATGTCTTCAATTTCCTTGACTCTATACCTAAGAGTAAAATTGCTGGAACATATAACTTTAAAAGGTTTCACTCTTTGAAACACCTGCCAGACCTTTTTCCAAAGCGACTACACAATTTACATTCCCAACCTTCAGCCATGCCTAATGTATGAAGGTTACAACTTCTCCACATCCTTGCCAATGCTTGAGCAACACAGGTTTGAACCACATGGGTCCACTTACATGAGGATTTCACTCAATAGTAAATACCACAGTACTATCTGTGGCTGCTTGAATCAGCAGATGGGGAACCAAGTATATAGAGGGCTGATTCTAAAATTATATGTAGATTTTTGACTGGGGAGGGTTGGTGCCCCCAACCCTTAGGCTGTTCAAGAGTCAGCTGTATTATCCTTTTTTACTTTGAATTTTAGCCATCCTAGTAAGTGTGAAGTGGTATCTCGTGGTTTTGATTTGCGTTTCCCTAATGACTAAGGATGTTGAGCATCTTGTCATGTGCTTACTGGCCACTTGCCTATCTTCTTTGCAGAAACAGCGTAACTTCTGGGAAACAGACAGAACTGTAGAGGATAATACGTCATTTACATGTTACCTACACGACATCTTGGGAACTAAGCCTGAGACCAGACACGCCTAACGTGGACATGGCGCTACTCATTTGCAGAGAATTCTAGTCCTTCTTAATTTTGCCATAACAGTCTGAAGTGCTATGGTCAAGGAAGGGCTTCGATGATGTGGCCCAGTGTTTCTCAGACTCAAGTGTGCAAGACTGGTGGGGCCTGAGAGCCTGCGCTCCTTACAAGCTCCCAGGTGATTCCAGTTTGGCCAGTGCATGGACCACCCCTTGGTAGCGAGACTCCAGGTATTTGTTCCTACTGTGCCCCTCATGTGCTATCTCATTTAATCCTCATGACAATTTAAAATAAGTCTATTTTATAGATGAGGAAACTGAGGCTTAGAGAGGTTAATTAACTTAGCTAAAGTGATAAGATCTAGTAAGCGGTGGGGCTGGTTATGGCTACTTTACCAAACCATTTCTTTAAAAAACTTCTACTAACCACCACGGTTCAAGAAATGGATTTTTTTCCTAATCCACATGCCCTAATCATAAAATAATTTACTCACCTCCATGACACTTAAAAGAAGAGCAACACAGCAACAACAAAACAGTGGTGGGTAGAATGTTATGAACCACTGAGGACATTTCACGCAGCCAGCATATGGGAAGCAAGATAGAAAAATTCAGGAATAACTCATAGGCCGACCAACACCACTTGGGGCCTTTTCCTCAGTGTCACCTGCTTGGCCTCTTTTACCTGAGTCACCGGCCTGCTCAGAGAGCATGAGTGCACTTCTGCTTCTGGCTAAAGAAGCCTGTGTGGGTGTCAACAGTCGCATAACAAGAAAAGTTTCCATGGGACTAAGGTGCATGCGATGAGCTGAGGGACGGAATCAAATGAAAATTTTAAAAAGCAAAATTAAAACAAACAAAACAAAATGTCTAAAACAACACAGTGAGGATGCAAATTAGCTCTTGGGTGGCAGAATGAGTGTGGAAAATAAAAATACTGTAGCAAAGGACGGCTTTGGAGCTTGTCCTGGTAGGAGAAAAGAGATGAAGTACCACTGTGAGATTGGGCGAGGGTGTTACTTCTCTCGGGGAGCCAGAAAGCATTCACTGTGCTCTCACAGTGTTACCCATCCACCCGAAGACAATCAGCCCACCTCCCAAGATGTACTATGGACTCAAGAAACCATTTACTCACCAGGGAGATCTAACACTGAAAAAAAGATTACTCCTACAAAATACTTGTTTTAGGTCTTCTGTTAAGAAATACGGCCTAAGACACTGATTCTGTTAATGCATCCTTTCATACTTTTCCCATGTAAATAAGGGCAAAAATTAAATAAGAAACATAAAAGTAAAAACAGCCAACTAATTATCAGCTTTGATGGAAGTGGTAGTACTCATAATCTCACATTCAGGGACTGAAACGTCATTTTGATGGTTTTAGAATGTATTACATGATAATGCATTAACTTTCCCATTACTTGGTCTTCTTTGGGTACCCACTAGCCAGTAAATGGCTTGGGAATTTAAAATTTTCAATTTATAATCCACAAGCAGATAATTCAGTTGCCAAGAACATATAACAACATATTGATAACTGGACATATTACTCATCACAAATATGAATTTAACATCAGTTGCTAACCATATGAATGAATGAAAACATATGGCATATACTCACAAATGGAACAGCTATACAGAGCTAAAAGCATGTAGATGTTTTCTCATCCAGCTCTGAGTTAATTCAAGGTTTCCGGGGTTTAGCCATGAACTGCATCGGAGAGCATTCGCACTGACACGTACAGGGTCTCTAACACGCACGACAGACCTCTGTGCTGGAGGTGCACGGTCAATGCCAGTGGGAAAAACAGGAACACACACTGGCTTCTTCCAAGTGCAAACATCCTCCTGCTCTCTCCCTGGTGATGACCTGACATGCTCAATACTCCACTGGCACCTGACACTCCTTCAGTGAGACTTTGAGATACACATTCAATGCCCAGAGAGCTTCCTTCCCTTCCTGAACCTACATACTCTGAAAGGTATCAATTCAGACTTTTAGTGCCTTCTCGGAGCTTCCGTTAGAACTCAGGTGATTTTAAATCTACTCAGTTTCTGGAACTGGCACATACACTGTACACGTCATCTCCCACCTCGAAACGGTGCCAGAAAAGACCACTCACGCTTTTTGCCCTTTTAAAGGTTTCACATTAGGTGTGAACTTCTGTTTTCAAACCACAAACAAGAGCAGAACCCCATTTTCTCACACACCTGAGTCTCACATGTATCTCTGCCTCCTCAATCCTGCTGTTTCTGGCTCATCAACTACATCGCACCAATAACTGGGCAGCTACTTTTTTAACAGTCACCTCTTCCCTCTGGTCAATGAACTCCAGGCCAGGGTGACGCCTACAGACACTGTGGAAAGCGTCGGTCTCTGTCAGACTGGGAGAATCTCATGAACTCCCATCCCTGCTCAACAATGGCCTGGCCACCTTCCCAAGTCTCCCTCGTGAGGCCTGGGGGCTCCCACGCTCAGATCACACAGCCAGGACAATGCGGATCTGCAGGAGGCTCAAGAGGGGCTCGCACAAAGACTAACGCTAAGACGCTCACGCCAGAAAGAAGAAAACTGGAGAGACCAGGTCTGCACATTCACTTGCCTCGGTCTGGGGAATAGGATATTGCCGCGGTGGATGAAGACAGGCGCTTACTCATGGGAGGCTCCGTCTGCTTTGGTAAATTCATGGCTGATGTTGAAAGTTTGTCACATGCTGCAGAGAAATGCATTAAAGACATTGGTATTCACACCACCATAGACCAAGACATTTCCCAAGTGTTCTTCCTGTCCTCATCCACACGCCTCCGATGCCCTGCTCTCCACTTAGCCTGCCCGGAGATGCCCAGAGCACGGCAGCCATCCGCTGGAAGCAACTTCTTCTCTTCCATTTCTTGACTCTGTGCTTCTCTTCAATTCAAATGTTCAGCCTCAGTCAACCTTTCAACGAAAGCCATGCTAATCCCACCAGCCTATCATTTCCTTATGTCCAGGGACTTTCAAGTATATTCAGACCACACAAAACCAAAACCAACTTGGACCCAGAGACACATCACCACTGCAAAATATTCTATGGTCTAAGACTGTGAGAGCCGAAACCAGACTTTTTCTGAAAGTCATCTATATTATAGCTCAGATTGCAGAGGGAAGCAATCTGTAACACAAGGAGCTGTATTTAAAGCAGAGCAGCCTTTAGCAGTTGGTTTCTCCCTCTTATCAAGAGATGGGGTCACAATGGCCCTTTCTCAAAGGCTATGACTGTTTACGGTTACAATTTTAACATGTGGTTCTGGGTTTGGTGCTCCTACCTTCCAGCTGTTATTTTAGATGGACTTCTAAATTAAACAATCGTAGCAAACTGAGAGGTACTGACAGTGCCAGCCTGCAAAGCTGTATCGGAGCTTGAGGCCAAAGGAAAGATGTGAGCTCCTGGCAAATTCATAGATAATATTTTCAAAATCTGCTCTCCTGCGCACCTTGTTTTCAAATGAGAGAACTGTCATGTTTAATAATTTCTCCTGATCAACTGACAATCCTAAATAATTTTTAATTAACCTGGGTTGAAGTAAAACTGTAACACAGTTTGAGTATAAATAAAATATTTAAACTTAAAATGGCATGAGTTTTGATATACCTACTTTTCAATATTTCCGTATCTTTTTCAAGTACTTGAATGCTCTGGAAAAAAATTAACCATTAGAAATTACATAAAACCATGTCTCAAGGGGTACACATTTCCCCTTTTGCCTCAGGCTCTGATATGGCTCAGCATGGTACTGCTCTTTGGAAATTCAATACTTTGTTCATCCTAGATGGTTTTCTGTTCATTTTGATTAAAATATTATTCCGTCTTGATTACCGAGATTTCTGGTGATCCCTTAAACTGCGCGCTCCAGTTGAGTACCACACTCACCTCACCTGGCCCTGGGGCCCTGGCTGTAATTCCCAAAGGGTAGTTATCACCTCTTCCTGCCCCTCTGTTGGGAGCAGGCCCAGTGACAGCTAATGGAGCCCATGCAGCAAAGTCTCTGCTGCTCAGTAACACCAATAAAAATGATTCATTGTCAAAGAAATGCTGGAAACCAAGGATATCTATTCCGACTGCTATAATTGGACTTTCGGTGCGGCTGGTAAATAAGTTGCGTCCTTTTCACATCTTGTTTTTTCCTTGCCAGCCAAAGAAGGGTTGAATTTCTAGTCATTATTAAACGGGAGCAAGGTTTTGCTAGTGCTGTTATTGATCTAGACCCTAAGAATTTCCCAGGCCTGTATACAAAACCAAGAGCCTATTACAAAGATGAAATCAAGAACAAAGCCAGTTTACCTTCTTGTCTGGATTCACAGTGCCAGACCCGATAAACTCCCTACCTCTCCCTCTCAAACACTTCTCCAGGAATCATCACTTTAATACCTAGACCTCTGTGTAATCACGGCTTTTGATAACCAGAAGTGACTGAAACACCCTACTACTTAATGCCTAAAACCAACGATAAATTAGAATGCTAAAGAGCTAAAGGCACAGCGGTCAAGCACTGACTTGATTTTCAAGGCAGAAGTTAGTGAGCTAAGGATGAAATGTCTCCAGGGTACTAGGATGTAACACATGCACACTGCACGATGAAGAACTGAGAAATATGGGCATGTCATTCACATCTCTAGAAAAAAAGTTCTAAGGGGTCAGACTAAGACATCAACTGTAAAAGTGCTTGGACAGACACAGTGATGGAAGAAGGAGACTGGGACAGTGGTCACAAAACGCGATGGCACAGGGATGCTCAGATATACCGTTGGTGGACTCAGCAGTGGCGGCAGCGGTCCCTGGGTCCGGAGGGAGGGTGCTGGCTGCTAAACCTAGAGGAGGGGGTGGGGTATTTCCTGATTCACCTACACAGCAAAAAAAAAAAAAAAATCAGAGCAAAGAGAGGTAAAAGAAAAAGTCCCAATTTCTGGTTGACTCTAGCTTCTATCAGGAAATTAGAAAAGGTAAGTGAAATGGGTTGTTGACCTCTCAAGACACAGAGAAGTAAAGCATATTCACTGACAACAGGTTGAAAGCATAATACAGCAAAATCAAGAAACTGAACCGTAAACATAAACCCATTTGATCTTGGAAAGCACTGCGTCATAGAATGGCGAGATCACAGAAAAGAAGACACTAAAAAGAGAGCAAAGCTACGCAGACTAGTAACGATCTACACAATAAACATTTGAAAATTTAAAGATGAGTATGAACTGGATAAAGAAATAAATAAGTCATCTTGAAACAAAACTGAAAGAGCAACAAAAATAATGAGAGAGAAATAAATAAATAAATAAGGAGGAGAAGGGAAGAACCCTAGCCCCTTTAGGGGGTGACGGCTGCTCAGCCCTTCCCGGTCGTGCCTTCTCAGCAGCCATGACTTAGCCTACTGCTACCGACCTTCCCTGAAATGAGGTTACCTCTGGCCTTGCTAGGTGGATCCAGTTAACCAGGCTCTGCACTCTTTGCTTTTCTTTCGCTTTATCTCAAAGCCCAGTTATTCTATCGACTGCTGTGTGCTATCAAGAAGGACGCACAGATGCCCTTCACAAGAAATGCATACACAGGAAGCGTGGCAGCTTTAAACACTGCATCTGAGAAAGGGACCTGCAGATGGGTACAAAGCATCCCCCAGATCCTGCGGGTGTCGGGCGTCGGTGATCTCCCTCTTGCCCCATGATCGTTCCCACCCGGCCCTGCAATGCAGGGACAGCCCTTCACTTACCGTCGCGTCCTCCAGTCCCCGAGGCCAGTGATGGTCCCCACGAGTACTTCTTCTTCAGCTCCAGCTGCTGCGTGCGCTCCAGAGACCTGCGCATCATCGCCTCCAGCCGCTCCTGCCCAGTTCATGCAAGGGAGCAAGATCAACCACCGAGCCCCGCTGCACTGCCGTGCCTCCAAGCCTCCGTGCCGGTGAGTCACCAGATGGGCTCTGCTCAGCATCCAAAGCCCCAGGCACACGTGCTCTCTCCAGCGCACCAGCGCCTCCTTAGTGGGTGGAGAGTAAACAATGCGGCTAGTGCTGGCTCCCAGCCCCAACACCTCTCTCCTCCCTGGGGAGAGGTTGCAGCAGCAGCCAGGGCTTGATTTGTTTAAGAATAATGCCAGCCAAGCATTAACTCCTTGAGGCCTGTCCCATCCAATAGGAGAACCGGATGCTCTAGAACCTACTGCATCCTCTCTAGTTGCAAAGCAGAAAGCACTCTGATTTGAGAAAACCGAAATTAAAATATAATTTGAATTTGCATAGCCTTTTTAAGCATAACTTTTTGAGGTGAAACATCACGACTTTCAGGTCTATTTTACAAAGCCCCATTTCCCTCTGAGAACTTCTTAAAGGGGAATAAATTGCTTTCTACATTGTAACTTTTTTCTGCTACAGAGAACCCTGGGGATGATACTGCATATTTCGCCATTTAAAAGAGACAAGTTTAGGGAAACTTTTGGCCACAAAATTAAGCATCTATGCATTCACAGTTAGATGGGGGGAAGGGAAAAAGAACAAAACAGTTTTTCGCCAGAATTAAAAAACGACGACCAGGCTTCTCTCCTAACAGAGCATTTATCAAAAGCATTCCCTTGTATTAACCAAACTGTTATTTTCACAAAACTGGGCCTGACTGCTGGCAAATCTTTCCCTGGCGCTGGAGTGAAACTGTCCTAATTCTGCACTCCCCACCACCTCGGTGACATTGCAAATACCAAACCCGCTCATCTCCACTGGAGAAGGCCTGCAAGGTAAATGATTACACAGCCACCTTTTCATCCTCATTAAACCCAGCCCTGAGGTGGTCCAGGAACCGGGCTAATCCTAGCCTAACTTCAAAACAAAAAGATGCTATTTTCTCATGGCTTAAACAAACAAGCAAGCAAAATCAATTTACCAACTAAGTATCTGCGACTTATGGACTGAGGAAAGGCTTCTTCGTTTCACTCACAGAAACACAGGACACTCAGGAGGGGCCTGGATCTCTCCCTCTGGCCCGCACCAGAGGGACGAGCTGAGCGTTCTCCACATGGCGGCCTCCTCTGCATCATTTCCCTCTGAAGAGCGCTTTGCTAAAAGATGGCCTCTCCAGGGAACTGTGAGCAGAAGGGGGATTTCTTTCCTCCTGGAAGTCTCAGCTCGCTATTTGCTATTAACTGCATTCCCGTTTTTGGCTGAGACTCTACAATCATGAGTGTGCATTTCCTGGCAGAATTCTGTCCTCGCGACCCTCCCGGGCCCACTAAATCCTGACGGCCAGCCCCAGTGACTCTGTCTGAGAAAAGAAGGGGGCTTGGAGGAACTAGAACTTCTTGACTACTTGAGGACTGAAGCAAGGTCACTCAAGACTGGGGCTGAACAGTATTTCATTATAGAGATCGAACAGCAAGTATTTAACCAGTGACCTAATTTAAGTGTTGGAATCTTTCACCTCAGCGCGAATTTAGTATCGAGTGGGTTATGGGAGATCGCCCACACGCCGGGAGGACCGCACAGGACAATCTCTCCCCTACTAGGAGATCCATGAGAACAAAGATCACCAAGACTCAGAGGCCAACCTGACCGCGGAACGGCCATCCAGGAGCGTAATTAAAAGGGAATGCTCGCCCCAAGCCAGACTCGTGGACCCTTCAGTTGCCTTTAGAAAATACACCCCTGTCATCTACCCCTAATCCACCAAGCTGCTCCAGACTCTACCGTTAGAGAGTCATTCCTGTGACCTGTAAGCAGGCTTATGAAAATGAAGTTTTCACTGAGAGAAGACACATTATTTTGCATCATCCACATGTGGACAGATGAGAAAAAACATGCGGTAACAAGCCCTACGCTCAAGGGACTTATAAAACCCAATGCTGTCAGAAGGGGTGATTCAAACACAGCAAAACCAAAACCGGTCCACCTCGCTCTTACGAGAGGTCAGTCCCATATGGTCTCATATTACCTAGTATGTGTGTATATCTTTCTATTCCTTCATGTGATGAAATGTAGAGAATCCTAGATTCGGAGTCAGGAGATGTAGATTCAAATCTCACTTCTGCCTGCTACTTTTTAGCCCCATGACCTTGAGTTAAGTGTTTAACATCCTTATGCATCACTTTTCTTATCTATATAAAGGGACGATATTATCTATTTTACCAATCATTCAAGTCTATAAGACAAAAACTAACATAGCAAGTTCTTATCCAATGCAAACAATCCAAATTTGAATAGGAGGATTACTAACACGGAAGTTTGGAGCAGTGGTTCTTAAACTTGAGTGAGCGTGCATCAGAATCCCCAGGAAGGCATTCCCATTGTGGCTCAGTGGTAACTAACCCAACTTGTATCATGAGGACATGGGTTGGATTCCCCAGCCAGGCTCAGTGGGTTAAGGATCCGGCGTTGCTGTGAGCTGTGGTGTAGGTCACAGACACAACTTGGATCTGGCATTGCTGTGGCTGTGGTGTAGGCTGGCAGCTACAACTCCGATTTGACCCCTAACCTGGGAACTTCCACATGCTGTGAGTGCAGCCCTTAGAAAAAAAAAATCCCCAGGAGGGATTGGTAAAGCACCAGCTGCTGAACCCCACCCCCAGAGTTTCTGATTCAGCAGGTCTAAAGTGAACCTGCTGAGAATATGCATTTCTGACAAGTTCCCAGATGATTCTGGTGCTGCTGGTCCTGGGACGATGCTGAGAACTACTGGTTAGAGGAAAGGCTGAGCCTGAGAGAGCATGTGCGAGAAAGTTCAATCGCAGTCCAAGCACATCCGAAGAACAATGCTAATAAATATCAGAGTTGGACACTGCGATTCTTGCCAAGCTGTGGCTCTCCGGACTACTGTCTTATGATCAAGAGAGGACAGGGAAAGGGCAACGCCCATTCTGTCCCTGGAATGCCCTCTGCTGGGTAGGGCTTAGTGGAAGAAGGAATGAGGGCAACTCACCCTTGACCCCTTGAGCTCTGGCCCTAGATCTGCCTGGATGAACTTAGAGGAGAACCACGACCAAGGCGACATGCTCGGCTGGCCAAGCAGTGTAAAAAGGCCTT
The DNA here is from genome assembly GCF_054392235.1 of Sus scrofa. Classification (NCBI taxonomy): domain Eukaryota; kingdom Metazoa; phylum Chordata; class Mammalia; order Artiodactyla; family Suidae; genus Sus; species Sus scrofa. The sequence continues at coordinate 20,019,470 of NC_139401.1, forward strand.
TAGCATGGCCTGGCCACTGTTACCCAGACAGCTGCTTCTTGCAGGAGTGAAGGGCTGACTGGGCCTTTTCCAGTGCCCTTACAACATGTGTTCTGGAGATGACAGCTTAGGGGACAAGCCCTCAGGTGGTCCTAAGCATGGCTCCACGGAGGGCCTTTCTCTCTGTAGATGCCCACATGCGGCCAGAAAGTCACATAGGCACCATGGCCCCATGCCAGCCACTGTCCTCTGAGAGCAGCCAGCTCTCCGCTTAGTGAAGTTTTGTTGAGTAGACTTCAGAAACTTCCCGTTTTTACACTCAGCCTGGCGGGTTTTGTTAGGTATCAAGCAGTAAGAGTAAAGAGAAAGTTGTGATGTGTCACAGTAACTCAGAGAGGTGAAGCTACGCTTTGAAAGAAGCCTTTCCTGGTTATTTGTTTAGAATGAGGAACATGGGGGTGGCTTCTCCAAACCCCACTTTCCAAGGCCCCGAGTCATCATACTCCCGAGTGGAGATGGGTGAGCACGTTGCGCTGTGAGCCTTAACCCAGGTAGGTGACAAGGGCTTGTTCCAGAAGCTTGACTCTTGGGAGCTTTGTGGCAGATGAAGGTTGGAAGAACCCACCTTGGGGAAAAGGCAGCCTCTCCCACGAGAGACCGAGCTCAAGAGGTTAGGGTATCAAGTGGACACTGGACTCCTGCTCCTGCAGGACAGGCCGGCTCAGCTTCCGGCCCTCCCAGCCCTCAAGAGCTCTAGGAGCCAGGCTGGCTACGAGGCACACTTCTGTGTTGGTAGAGAGGAGGCCTCCAAGGTGAGCCTGGGGCTCATGCACACAGACCTGAGGTGTTCACAAGAGCAGCATCACAGCAACGACCCTAGGGTCGTGGAGCCAGGGCTGGGCTGGGGGGAGGGGAGGAATCAACATGCTTTTTATGAGCTCCTAGTACCAGACCCAGAGCCATCGGAGTTGGTGGGCAATCAGACACTTTTCAACAAGCCAGAGAAGCAAAATGGAATAAACCACCTTCCTGCAGAGGCTTTTCCCCGGTTGACAGAGACAACCCCTTACAAAAGGAACTTAAATCCGCACTGCGAAGGGAACAGACAGCCTCCAGAGTCATGTGCCAAGTAGGTAGAAGCACTCTCGAAGATCTCCAGCAACCCACAGGGCAAGGGCAAAGGCTCTCCTTTAGAAAGGACTCTCGAAGCTGAGACACAGCTGTCCTTCCCAAAGATCACCCACAAGAAGGCCAATCGGACCTCTGCACAAGCACAGCACCGACGACGATGTGGTTAATAGGCCAGCCTGCATGTGGAGAGTTCCCCAGGCTCTTGCGGGGCTCTGAGGGCGGGAGCAGGTGGAAGAGGGAGACCATCGCTTTCTGGGCTGCTCTACACCCGCAGGAGGCCCAGCTCTCAGCCCTGTCCTGCTGCGTCTGTGGAGCCTGTGTGTGTGTGTGTGTGTGTGTGTGTGTGTGTGTGTGTGTGTGTTGACCATGGTCGGGCAGCAGCCCCTACTCCCTGCCTTCACCGCATCAGAGGTGAGAGGGAGCACCCAAAGCCAACAGCAGGCACCAACCACCTGGCGTGTCGTTCCCTCATGTACAAGAGAGGGGAGTCTGGCAGCTGGATCTAAAATGCCTCTGGCACCACTGTTCAGTAAAGAAAAATCACAGACAGGCAGTGCCTCTTAGGTGGACCCCCGTGACACTGTCAGGCGTGACGGAGGCTCAAGATGTGTCTCCCGTGACTTCACGGTGCCCCTCCCTGGAAAGAGCAGTGACACACATTCTCTGGAATCAGCAGTCCCACAGGATGTCCGGCGTGGAAACGGAGAGAGCAGGGACGACGGGGACAAGCTGTGAGGCCGGGAAGAGAGGATGGGAAGAACAGCGGCGAGCCTAGTGACTCATGACGAGTACACAGGCTGGGAAAGGACAGAGCCACGCTGGGTCACTGAAGCAGCCCACCCACGGTGGCTCTCGTCTTGGTCTCTACACTCCGTGGTCACAGGATGTAAAGGAGGTGACTTCTGTGAAAGTGCCAGCAAAGTACCTAGCACGGAGTAATCACTCAGAAATGTTAGCTTCCCTTCAGCGACTTTAGCTGACCTTGACTGAAACAAGGTCAGGAGAGCGCCTCCCAGGAGGGGTGATGGCAGAGGAGCCAAAATTCACAATCTCTGCATCTGATCGTGTTAGCGATGAACAAACCTCTATGTTGTTCATTCTGAATGATGAGTCACTATACCTTATGAATAAAAAATGACCATCACCTGATACAAGGCTATGATTACACCCTGAAAATATATTTGTTAAGAAAATCTATACCCCAAATACGCTTTCTGAATATGTTTTAAACGTTTAGTAATAAAGGATTCTGTCAGAGTAATTACATTCCACTTCTTCTTTAAAAGATAACTGGAGAAAAAGGATGATTAAAGCAAGAACTGCATTAAAATATACATAGACTGGCACGTTTGTACGAGAAGGTAGACTATTTGATTTTCCAGCAGGGAATACAAGGTCATGTCACCCTCTACGCTCAAAGCCCTTCGTCTAGCCCCATGTCTGCCCCAGAAGCACAGACTCCCTGCAAAACCCGCGGGTCTACGCCACCCAGGCTCCGTCCACAATCCCCTCTGAGTCTTTGAGTCAGAGATGGGCAGGCCTGGAAGAGGCCTTGGAGACTGCCAGGTCCGACCCCTTCGCTTCAGAGACAAGTGAATCAAGGCCCAGAGAGGCCCACCTGACTTGTCCGAGGTCCCAGAGCAAACTCACAGCTGAGCCGAAAGGCTAGGTCCCTGTGTTCCTGTTCTAGCGCTTCTCTTCGCCAGCCCAGAGCGGGGCAGGACCCCTCGATGCCCCGAGCGCCAAGCCCTGGGTGAGCTGCGGCGGCGCTGGGGCTCCGGCCTCACCTCCTCCTCCCGGAGCTTCTGCCTCCTCTTCTCCTCCACGGCAGCCCTCTTCTGCTCCTCGCGCTGCCGCTGCTCTTCCAGTTTCCGCCATCGCTCCTCAATTTGCTTTTCGTACTGCAGCTTGGCTCTTTTCTGTTTCTCCAGGATCTGCTGCTCCCGGGCAGCTGGGGGAAAGGAAGGCGGAAAGAGGTTTCATGACCACAGCACCTCGGCCATTTGGCTTAACACCCAAAACACAAGAGTGAGAGTGACAGCGAACAAAGGGCGCCATGGGATCACAGGCCGCGGCGATGGAGATGAAGGGTGCTGGGGCCTCTGCCACAAGCCGGGTGACCCTGGGCATAAAAACCCGCCCTCTCTCAGCCTCGGTTTCCTCCTCTGCGAAGTGGGGACGTTGCCTCCGAGAAATCCAAGTGCTGTGAAGGTGGAATGAGACAAGGTACTGAAAGGGCACAGTCCCTGCTCCTACAGGCGGGAGCTGACGCCCATCCCCGTCGGGTCGGCCGGGCCCGTCAGACCGCATCGAGAAACCAGAGCGGCGAGGGCACCTTCATTCGGAGCACATGAGCTGTGTACACCCCGCCCGGGCGCTGAGCTGGCGGAGGAGGTCGACAGAACAGGATGAAGGGAATCGGCCTTGCCCTCAAGACTTCTACTAAGGGGCCTCAACCCCACCGGGAGAGCCGGACCACAGTTCCCTGCGGGATGCGAGGCCTGGACCGACCAGGAGGAAGCAGTCAAGCAGTCCACGCTTGTCGCGGTGCCCTGCAGAAGCCACTCCACCTGCCTCAGGGCAGCCAGGGGGGGAGCAGGCTGGGCCCACCTGCCTGGAGCCTGCAAGAGGCAACACAGGCGTTCTCAGCAGGGTTCCTTGTCCTGGCGGAGAAAAGGCCTTTGGGGCCGGCCGCCTCCGTCCTCCGGAGGATGACCCTTGGAGCCGCCCCGTCGAATGGGCCAAGTCGCAGGGCAGGCTTGCCCCCAGTTCCCCATGTTCACCCAGCGACCGTCCTGGTTCTCTTCCCACCCAGTCAGTCATGAGTTTCTAAGGATCCTGAGAAAAGGCACCGCCACACCTCTACTCCCCTGGACCTAAACAGCCAAAGCGCACGACTCACCAAGACATTTTTCTCTTTCTTCTCGTCTTTCCTTAGCTAGGCGTTGTCTCTCATCGGATTTTAAAAATCCATCCATGCCTGCAAGAGAGAAAACACGATGAAAGCCCTCACTCTCCCGGTTTGCTGACTGCCAGGGGCCGCTGGGCCCGAGCCCTGGGTATGGCCGGCCACACGCACATGCCACCCAGCAACATCCCTCCACCCTCGGAGGCCCGATCCATCGCTCCCCACCACACGCACGGTCCCGCCCTGGGAGGCAACGGACGGGAGCCACGGCTTCCATACTCACCCATCAAGCTGGGCTGTAGTGGCCCAAAAGCCAGTCCCAGAGAACCAAGCCCTTAGTCCTCTGTCCCCAGACCTGGCCCTAGGGTCCGAAAACGCAATAAGTGACAGAGAGGCTTGGCAATGTGGAGAAAAGCCCACAGAGCCTCCCCCAGTCTGGCTCTCAGGGGAAGGGAGAAGCCCAAAAGTAGATGCACTTATCATGTAGACAGTGAACATTCGACTTTCTGGAAGGAGCTAATTACTGAGGGACACATATGAGCTCCTGGGCTGAGCAATGAAAAAATACAACACTCAAGTGTGATTTCAGCTCTCCCAGATTTCCTCCGAGGTCCTCGCATTTCTGAATCACAAAAAAGGACTATAACAGACTCCTCTTGTTATTTAACTATCTACAACAAATAAAACAAATGGCAGTCCCCCCTCCCACCAAAAAAAATGACCAGGAAACATCCCAAGAGCTCCTCATCTCCACGACCCTAAAGGGCTTTCTGAATCAAAGATTAAATGATCATCATGGTCGTTTTAGGACTGAAAGTCATCTACCGCACTTGGTCACAACTGGTCGTTCACGAGCATCACTTACAGTGTTCAAGCGCTACATTCCGCAGAAACTGGCTTTCGTGTTAGGACAACGAGGTTCACATGCCCAGGACCCGGGCCCTCTTCTCTGCCAGTCATAGCTGACTTCAAAGTGTGCCTTGCTGCCCCAGGGACCTGCACCCCTTTCAGGAATGTTCCTGCCACTGCCCAGGAGAGGGACCCAGAGGCGTGGACTGCAGCGCAGGTGGCAAGAATGCATACAGAGATGGACGTGATAACCACTGGGTTCTCGTGGCTCCCCATGAGCATCTCATTTTGCAGCCTGGATTATGCAGCAGGAATATTAAAGCTCAAGAGAGAAGTCCTGGAGAATCAACCTCAACTACGTGCCACTGCCCAGGTTTGCTTTTAGTCAACCTTTTTTTTTTTTTCTTTTTAGGGCCGCATCCATGGCATAAGGAGGTTCCCAGGCTAGGGGTCCAGATGGAGCTGTAGCTGCTGGCCCACACCACAGCTCACGGCAATGCTGGATCCTTAATCCACTGAGCAAAGCCAAGGATCAAACACACATCCTTATGGATACTAGTCAGGTTTGTCACCCACTGAGCCACAACGGGAACTCCCTGTTTTCAGTCAACTCTTAATCAGCACTAGCAAGGACATGAAGAGCATCAAGAATTTAAAGGCCCAACTTCTCAGCTCATCATTGCTGCCCCCCCACCAAGCTGACCCCAAACCCTCTTCCCAACTTGATCTCAGCACTGCCCCTTTCCCCCACGCTCCCTGCACCTGTTTAAACCCCATCCATCTTCAAGACCTCACAGTTTCCCAGGCCTGTGATGCTCTGTGCCCTCACATGGCTGGCAGAACCCTAATTTCATTCTGCTTTGTTGCAGAGTGCTCTAAGTCAGTCTCCCTGTGGCAGGGGGTGGGGGTGAGGGGGCTACAAAGGACCCATATGCATCTCTGGGTCACCCAGCCACAATGTTCAAAGGCAGGTGTATGATCAGTGGAAGGAGCAGGGAGATAAAACCAGGTTTCTCTTTTACAATTCTCTAAACATTTTCAAGCTCTCGCCTCTACCTTAAGTGTTCAATTAATAAGGATTTGTTCTGTGTAAGAAGTTACAAAGAGAAGCCTAGGACCCCTGGACAGATGCTGGCATCAGCACCCATATCAACTTGTCAGCCCAAGCAGGTCCCATCACCCCCCCAGATCGAAGGTACAGCCTGAGTACCACTGAGAGTGTTCTTCATACAGAAGAAAGAAGGAAAAACTGAGGGAAAGGGGCCAACCACATTTGAAAGCAGCCATGTTATCTTGAGGCTTTACCAACCGAAGGCTGTTTGTTCCAGGGACAAGCATGATTTTAGGCTGCCCTCATGTGGACACTTGGAAGACTCATACCTTCAAATCATTTCCTTTCCAGAAAATCTTGACTGTCATGCCGGTAGTTAGCATCTGCTTCATCGTAACAGGAGGCGACAATCATGGGAGCAATTGCTATGAAACAAGGGCACTGCTTGCATGTACTCAGCCCACTCACCCCATGATTATGGAGGTACTATTATGATCTTCATCTTATAGGTACAGAAAGGGAGGCAGAGAGGTTACTTAACTTGTTCAAAGTCATACCATCAGAAAGTGGAGATGTCAGATGCCAATGTAAGAACCTGACTCCAAGATCCATACTCAATTAATGCTTTCCTGTGTGGCTCTCTGGCAAAGGAAAGAATGTAAAGCTTGATCTTGGTACCCATGAATGAAAGCTTCATGACTTTCTTTCTGAGACCCAGTATGGGACGCTGCGAACAAGTCCCATCCTTGTCTCAGAAATGAGCATGTAAATTTGGAGAGAAGTGCAAGTCCAGCCCACTAGAGAAGTACCAAGCAAGCACTACTGTGAGCCAAGCACTGGCCGGCTGGGCACAGATGTGCTAATTATTTGCTGCTGCTTCAAACTGATGGTTTGGAAATACTTGGATGCTGGGAGGGGAAGTAGGGGTAGTAGCCAGATGATCCTGGGGGCAACTGTGCCAAGCAATTCTGCTTTGGCCCCACTGAGGCGGCTGGAGTGACTCAAATAGCCCAAGGTGGGTAACCTGGACTCTCTATGCCATCATATGGCAGCCACAAGCCACATGTGACTCTTTAAATTTAAGATAATCAAAATTAAATGCATTAAAAGTTCAGATCCTCTACCACGCTGAGCCCGTTCCAGGCACTCACTAGCTGCATGAGGCTGGCGGCCACCATACTGAACAGCACTGAAGGAGGAGCCTCGAGACTCACTCTTGCGATTCTCCCCTTTCGCACTGAACTGCTCTGGAATGCACGTGAATACGCAAGATCTTAGAGTCCGACTGGGTTGAGTTTTGCTGGGTGAGAAAGGCTGGGGTAAGGCCTCATCCCTCCACACAGCATCTGCCTCTTCAGATTAAAAGAACTGTCAAGCACACAAATGAACCTACCTATAAAACAGAAACAGATTCAGGGACACAGAGAACAGACTGTGGTTACCAAGGGGGAGGGGGTTGGGGAGGGATGGAGTGGGAAAGTTGGGGTTAAGCAGATGCAAACTATTACATATGGGAAGGACAAACCACAAGGTCCTACTGCAAAGCACAGGGAATTATATTCATCATCCTGTGATAAACCATCATGGAAAAGAGTATCTTTTTAAAATGTGTGTGTGTGTGTGTGTGTGTGTGTGTGTGTGTGTCTAACTAAATCACTCTGCCGTACAGCAGAAATTAACACATTGTAAATCAACTATAACTTCAACTAAAAAAATTGTTACAGATGGCAAAAAAACACATGAAAAAATGTTCAACATTGCTAATTATTACAGAAATGAAAATAAAAACTACAATGAAAACTATCATCTTACACAGGTCAGAATGGCCATCATCAAAAAGTCGACAAACAATAAATGCTGGAGAGGATGTGGAGAAAAGGGAACGCTCCTACACTGTTGATGGGAATGTAAGTTGGTACAACCACTAAGGAAAACAGTATGGAGGTTCTCCAGGAAGCTAAAACAGAACTACCATGTGACCCTGCAATGTCACTCCTGGGCATCTGTTGGGAGAAAACCCTACTTCAAAAACATACATGCATCCCAAAGTTCACTGCAGCACTATTAACAATAGCCTCATGGAAGCAACCTAAATGTCCATCAACGAAGGAATGGATAAAGAGCATGTGGTACAGACACACAATGGAATATTGCTGAGTCATAAAAAGAGTGAAATGATGCCATTTGCAGTAACATGGGCGCAACTAGAGATCATCATACTAAGTGAGGTAAGTCAGAGAGAGAAAGACAAACATCAGATGGTATCAGTTATATATGGAATCTAAAAAAAGGATACAAATGAACTTACTTGCAGAACAGAAACAGACTCACGGACTGAAAACAAAGGTATGGTCACCAAAGGGGACGGGTGAGGGGAGGGATGAACTGCGGCCCCAGGTGGGGACTGGCATGTGCACACAGCGGCATACAGAATGACTGGCCAATGGGGAACTGCACAGGGAACTCTACCCAGTATTCTGCTATAAGCTATATGGGAAAGAACCGGAAAAAGAATGGGTGTGTGTATATGTATAACTGAATCACTTCGTTGTACAGCAGAAATTATCACAACATTGTAAATCTATACTTCAATAAAACTTAAAAAAATTGTTGAGCAATTATTTCCAGAACATCCATTTGAAGAGAAGCCAAATTAACTCCTATCTCCACCTTGTGATTCCTCTCCACCCTCCAGGGAACCCTGCCAAGAGGCCTTTGGCTTATCCCAAAGGAAGAAAGGGTGGAGCACAAACCAGGCAGTCTCGATCTGTTACAGCGCATGCACCTGACCAGTTATTACCATTACAGCAACACAGCCAGAGCAACTCAAGAAGACTATGGCCACAGACCCAGGGCAAGTGACCTTAGTACATGAACACTAACAATACCGGCAGACCTCCTCTCAAGACACGGGACAGTCAGGAGCTAATGCTGAATGTGGTTCCACAAGGAAGCCTGCTTTCTGTATGACCCCAAATCCTAGTGTTTAATTTCCTGACCCAATTACCCTTTGTCCCTCGTATTACATGTACACACTTATCATCTCTCTTTTATCAAACCAGAAACCCATTTTATCCTTGAAGCCCATGAGAACAGAAGCAGAAGAGATCAGTGCTTGCCAGGGGTTAAAGAAGAGGGGCCAAAGGGAAGTGGTGGCTATAAAGGGGCGTTGTGAAGGGACAGTGCAGTGATGACTGTCCACCCTAGCCATGACGGTGGATGACAACGCAGCAGGTCAGTACCACCGGTGGCAACTGGGTCAAGGGTACCCGGGACCTCTCTGTGGTACTGCTTTTAAGTGTATGTGAATGTGCCGTGACCTCAAAGTAGAACATTTAATTTTTAAAAATCTGGTCCAAGTGTAAAGCCCTGGGAGGGACTCAAAAACAAAGAGGGAGCAGGGGACACCTTCCCAGAGGCATCCCACCTGGCAGAAGAACCGGGGCACCCGTGTCAGAGCCACCCCTGTGCCATTTGATGCAACAATGCTTCCCAGGACAAGGTCATGCGGGAAGTGTGCGCCCCTGAAACGGAGGTCTTTTCCTGGCGATTCATCCCTCCAGGAAATGAGAATGAAACAGGGGTACTAAGCAGCCCAACAAGTATTTTATGTTAAAAGAAGAGCATAAAATTTCATACTTCACTGACCTGCTCTTGCTTGGAGTAACTTCCCGTTATCCTTGGGCTGCAGCAACACATTTTTAAAAACTAATTTAAAAACGAATTTTATTAGCCTGAGGCTCTCTCCCACTAGAATATTAATGAGTTGATATTAGTCAATTATTCATGGTACTGTAATAACCATTATCGAAATACAAAGTTTTTAGGGGAAGCCAGCTGTGTTTGACTTTCAAAATTGATCGCATTAAATGAATTTGAAAGTACCCTTCCCAATCACAACTCACATCCGTGCAGCTGCAATGTCCAGACAAAAGAAAGGGAGCCAGGAGGGAAGAGCTCACCAAATAGGAAGGCCAGTGGCAGCCAGCCCCCTCCTCCGGGGTGCCCACCCCTCTGTGGGCCTGCAGGCAGGTTTGCCCTCACAGCTCTGTGGTGACTGGTCTGTGCTGGGATGATCTCAGTGCGTTGGAGATCACTGGTTCTCACTGTGGCAACCCAATGCGACCATCTGGGGAGCTCTGGAAATTACAGGTGCCTGCCTCCCCCCCACCCCCCAGCCCCGCAGACTGCCCTGGTCGTCACAGGTGTGGCCGGGGTCTTGGTGCTCTGAGAGCTCCTGTGTAGGCGCTGTGAGCAGCAGGAGGGCTGAGAACGGTCCTCCCACCAGAGCGTGGGTCAGAACCGCCTAGAGCGCTTGTGGACCCAGGCCACTGGACAGCGCCCCTGGAGTTCTTCATGGAGTGGGCCTGCAGTGAGCCAGACAATCTGCCTTTCTACAAGCTCCCAGGGGAGGCTGATGCTGTTGGTCCACAGCCCATATCTTGAGAACCGCTTTTACAGACTATGCGGATTCTACACGGCAAGGCCCTGCCTTTGGCTTCTCTTTGGATGTCCAGAGCCCAGCCGAGTGTGGAGCCCAGAAAGTGGGCCCCAAAACACACATGCAGAAGGAACAACTGGCCAGCTGCCCGCACCCCCCCAACACACACAGCGCCTGCCATGGTTGTTTAGTGCCCTACACGCTACTGTGTGGGCCTCTCCATCTGCCCCTTGCTCCCTAGTCTTATCTGCCAACCCCTAGCACCCTGCACATGATACTCAAATGTTCGCTGAATGAGTAGCCATGAATATTATGTCCCACTGATGGAAACTTCCCCATTTGGAGAGCATTTAAGCTTGTATCAAAAGCGTCTATAAAAACAGGAAACATTTTTAAGTATCTCTGCAGCCATAATCCTGCTGGATCTGTGCAAGGAAATTAAAAGGTAAAGAAAGGAAGATAGCTTTCCCCCCACCCCCGCTGCTCCCCCATCCCCCTCCCAACTGAGGCTGAAATGAATCTTTCTTCTAAGTTCCATCATTGCTCCGGGGCCCTTTCCCCTCTAGTTCATGGTCCTCAAGCACAGGAAGCTCCATCCTCCATGGGCCTTCTCTCTTGACTCCCCTTTCCAGTTCCATTACCAGGACATTCGCTTCTCAAGGGCAGGGCCCATGTCCCATTTCTTCTTGGAGCCCTCAAAGGTCCCACCACAGTATTCTGTACACATTAAGTACTCAATAAATGTGGAAGTCACAAGCACCTACTGTGCGCCTTGCCTGGAGTGTTAAGACACACATTTTCTTTTCTTTTCAGCCGCACCCATGGCATACGGAGGTTCCCAGACTAGGGGTCGAATAGGAGCTGCAGCTGCCGGCCTACACCACAGCCACACCAACGCCAGAGCAAATGTGCTGTTAGAACCAAAAAAAAAAAAAAAAAAAAAAAAAAGGGAGGATGAAAAAAACTGCCAATAAATGACCAATGTGTTGTGATAAAGAGTTATTGTGATTACATGAAATGATGTATGTAAAGAACTTCCCACTGTAACAAATGCTCTTTAAATGTCTGTGGCCATTTTTAGGTGGGGAGGATGTATTTTGAGATTAGAGAAATTGAGATTCAGAAAAAGTCAAGTGACCTACCCAAAGTCAGGGTAGGAGGGTTCTCATTATCTCTCTGACCCTTAATCCACTGTGACTTCTCCCAGACACTGCTGCTCTTGTCGGGGGAAGGGAGGCAGGACCAGATTCAGATCAATGAAGGGCAGGAAGGTGGAAATTCCAGGGAGGGGTAATGGTATATGCAAAAAAATGTTCGAAAATAATAGGTAAAGCCTGAAATCTCAATGAACTGCAATCCTACCAGTAGGAAATGAAAATCAGTGGACAGAATCTAGAACCTTTTCCATCCCTGCATATGAGTATATTGTTGTTGTTCAGAAAGGATTACATATTCTTGCCTCATATTTTTTTTTTTTTTTGGTCTTCTTAGGGCCGCACCCTCAGCACATGGAGGTTCCAGGCTAGGGGGTCAGGTCAGAGCTGCAGCTGCCAGCCTATGCCACAGCCCCAGCCACGCCAGATCCAAGCCATGTCTTCGACCTACACCACAGCTCACAGCCACGCCAGATCCTTAATCCACGGAGCGAGGCCAGGGATAGAACCCTCATCCTCCTGGATACCACTAGGTGGGTTCGTTAACCACTGAGCCACGACAGGAACTCCAACCTCATATTTTTCAATTAAAATTTCAATACCAATTACAGTATTGTATGTACAGTATGTACAAGTGTGCACGTGCACACACCAGAGAACAGGCAAAAGCTGCAGGTTATAATGCAATCCTCTGACCCTTTTCGAATCTCCAGTAAAGATCTGAAATGCTTTTCTTCCTTTTGAACTAATGAATTCTATTTCTTTGGCTACCACATGGGGTTCTGGTATTTATTTGGGATATTTATTTTAGAAACAAATACCTAGGCAGGAATTGACCCCAAGATAATTGCAGTGTTACAGAGACCCTTCAGTAGCCATTTATCCCATTTTCTGTCTCTGGTAAGAGCAGAACCAGGTTACTTCAATTGCAATTTGTGTCTTGGGAAGATGATTTCTCCCGGTAGTTCACCTAGGAATTCTTGGTGGGGAACAGGGTAGGCAGAACTAATTCAGTGATTCTCAAGCGTTAGCACACATCAGAAGAGTCCCTTGGCGGTCTTCTTGAAAATGGGCCCCCCAGGGTCCACCCCTAGAGCTTCTGATTAAGGAGGTCTGTGTGGAGCCTGAAAACCTGCATTTCTAACAAGTTCTCAGGTGATGCTGATGCTGCTCCATACTTATGAGAACCACTGATCTAATACATTTCCTGCTATAATCATTTTTTTTATGATTTGTTTTCCATTATAGCTGCTTTACAGTGTTCTGTCAATTTTCTCCTGTACAGCAAGGTGACCCAGTCACACATACATATATACATTCTTTTTTCTCACATTATCATGCTCCATCCTAAGTGACTAGACATAGTTCTCAGGGCTATACAGCAGGATCTCATTGCTTATCCATTCCAAAAGCAACAGTTTGCATCTATTTTTTTTACAGTATTTTTTTTATTTATTTATTTTCCCCACTGTATAGCAGGGGATCAAGTTATCCTTACATGTATACCTTTGTTCTGTTGCAATATGAGTATCTAGACATAGTTCTCAACGCTACTCAGCAGGATCTCCTTGTAAATCTATTCCAAGTTGTGTCCGATAAGCCCAAGCTCCCCATCCCTCCCACTCCCTCCCCCTCCCATCAGGCAGCCACAAGTCTCTTCTCCAAGTCCATGATTTTCTTTTCGGTGGAGAGGTTCATTTGTGCTGGATGTTAGATTCCAGTTATAAGTGATATCATATGGTATTTGTCTTTGTCGTTCTGACTCATTTCACTCAGCATGAGAGTCTCTAGTTCCATCCATGTTGCTGCAAATGGCATTGTTTTGTTCTTTTTATGGCTGTGTAGTATTCCATTGTGTATATGTACCACATCTTAATCCATTCATTCATCTGGTGGGGAGAGCTGTGCCCTTAAGCATGAGCGAGGCAGGACAGAAAACCCCTTATCCCAAGCCTGATTCTATCCTTGTTTCCTGAGTGTTTCCCACACTGCACACGCCGGGTGATGGGGGTCTGGAGCCTTCAGGCGTCCAACCTGAGGACAGCCCCTTAGTCCCAGGCTGTCTGATTCTTCTTAGCTACCTCACTGGACTCCAGACCTGAACTTCAACCACCGCGGAGAACTCAACCATCCAAACCCCTATACTCCCAGTCTCATCTCTCAGTGGCTCAGCCCCACATCAGAGATGGCCCCACTTATGCCAGTGCATCAAGGGGCCATTCACAGGGCTTCTGGAACTGAACCCTAGGCATCGGTGTGGTACTAGGGCCTGCAGTTCCAAAAAGATTTCCTAGTTTCAAAACAAAATTACAAAGGGGAAATAATGAGGTTAGAAAAAAAAATCACTCTTCATATCGCAGTTTGAAGACATATTAAGAATTTCAAAAGCTATAATAACCTCCTATTTCTTTTCTCCCAGAAAAGCACGCCCAGCAGGGTTGCTGGCCCCATCCCAACCTACAGGCCCCGCACGTGGCATCCTGAAACAAGGATATCTTCAAGGGCACTTTGAGGTCTTGAGGCAGAAACAACTTCCCTGCCCAAAGAGATTCTTTTTAAAACCTGAGAGCAGAGCAAAATGTGTGCCTCCTGGAGTTCCTGTTGTGGCTCGGCAGGTTAAGAACCCAACTCGTATCCATGAGGATGCGGGTTCAATCCCTGGCCTCGCTCAGTGGGTTAAGGACCTGGCACTGCTGTGAGCTGTGGCATAGATCACAGAGGCAGCTTGGATCCTGTGTTGCTGTAGCTGTAATGTAGGCCTGGAGCTGCAGCTCAGACTCGACCTCTAGCCCAAGAACGAGCATATGCGGCAGGTGCGGCCCTAAAAAAGAAAACAAAGAGTGTGCCCCCAACTCAATATCATTCTGGGCAGTCAGGCATGCCATCATCAACAGCCGGGCAGATAGCCCCAGCTTGCTAATTAAATTTATCCCACTTCACTTCACACACACTCCCCTCCTGCCATAGCTCTTTAGAAAAACAAACATTGCATGAATCTTATAGTTCTACTTATTGCTGCTGGTGGACAGAAGCTAATTTTGAAAATAGTAAGATTATAGACTGTGACGCTGACAAGAGGAACGGTAAAACATGAATCTCGATCTTTCTTTCTGGGAAAGACTTTTGCAAATTAAAACAACAAGGCCATCAGAGGTGAAGTCCCAAGGTTTATGGACATGTGCAGGCTTTTTGGGGGGCCGTTCCCCAGAAAAGGCCCCTGCCATTCAAAACAGCATACGGTGAACGCCCTTTTGTGCACTACAGCTGTGTCTGAGCACGGCTGCCTTGCCTACTGTGGCTGTCACTGTTTCCTCTGCAGGAATTTAAAAACTGGGGATATGTCATGGACTTGGAGAAGAGACTTGTGGTTGCCAAGGGGGAGGGGGAGGGAGTGGGATGGATTAGGGGCTTGGGGTTCATAGATGCAGACTATTGACTTTGGAATGGATTAGCAATGAGATCCTGCTGTGCAGCACTGGGATCCATGTCTGGTCACTTCTAATGGAGCAGGATAATGGGAGACTAAAGAATGGATACATGTATGTGTGACTGGGTCGCCTTGCTGTACAGGAGAAAATTGACAGAACACTGTAAACTAGCCATAATGGAAAAAAATAAAAACCATTATATTAAAAAAAAAAAACAACCCTGGTGATATATGTATTTTCAAATCCTGCATGTTGCCTTTTACCTGCAAATACCATCACCCAAGAATAACAATATGCTGTTTGTTGCTCTTTAAGCATGCTAGCCCATTCCAGCAACCCGATTTTGGATCCACATTATTTTAAATTAGCCAAACTGCCACATTGAAAGGTCACTACACACATTTCTATTCCAGCTGACCTAAAACCAGTGCGTACAAGACCACTGCCTTTAAAAATACAGTGGTTCTCAACCAGGGGTGACTGTGTCTCAGAGGAAACACCTGGCGACGTCTAGAGGTACTTGGGGTTGTCACACCTTGAGGGGAAGCATGCTCCCACCATCTAGTGGATAGAGACCAGAAATGCTGCTGAATATCCGATGGTGCACAGGACAGCCCCGCCCACCCCGACACACACACTAAAGGATTACCCAGCCCAAAATGTCAGCAGTGCCAAGTTTGAGAAACCCTGCTCTAGAAGCTGCACTGCACACAATAAGTAGAAAAACCTCCTCCACAATGAATACAGCTTGGCTCATACATAATGGCCTGAAAAAAGCTAGAAAATGGTAAATACAGAATAAACATGATTCCCATTTGGACAACTTGGTTAAATACTGTAACAATTTGTAGTACTATCCATTGCATTTTTTAAATTCTTCAAAAATAGAGAATAAGTATCTTACAGGTGTTTGACATATCAACTGGCATAACTTGTTCCCCTAGGTAGGACTGTGGCTAAATGCTTTAATATTAGCGGTAAAGATTTTGTAACAATCACTGGAACAAACTGCCCCAGTGCTGCTTTCCTGCATGGCGGCGCAGTGAAACCACAGTGCAAATCTGCAAGGAGGCAAAGGCAATGCGCTGCCCTCAGGACCTGGGGTGAGGAGGCTTCCACCGCCAGGGAACCTCCTCAACAGGTCACCGGGGGGAAAGCAAACGCCCTCCATCTGCCTTCACACGGCCTTCGCAGGCCCTACGAGGCAAGGAAGTTCCCTCCTAAGGACCTCTGTACAAATTATACCCTTAACCACAGGCCCTACGGATGGAAACAATCCACGCTGGGTCTTACAATAAATATCCTGCCCACTTATAGAGCAAGAGAGGGAGAACAAAGATAGATGGAGCAGCTCTGATTCCTGTAAAATCCAATAAGCATTTGAGAATGGGTTTAGATGATTTTATCAGCACTAAAAGGAAGTCTTATGTATCTGATCAAAGTTGTTTTAAAAATACAGCATTTCCCTGGGCACTTTTTTACCATAAAGAATCAGTAGAATGTAGGTTGCTTCACGACTGCATCCCTTTTTATAGTAACAGGAAGGACGTCTGTGTTGCCCAGGCAACCCGAGGTTTCACTCATCAATACAGCACCAAGCACTTTCATCGAGCCCAGTATCAATCTTCTGAGGTTGCAAAATCAGACTTCTCTGCTGAGGACAGGACATGATGGTCCTGCACACAGCACAGCTGAGATGGTTAAACACAAGAAGCAAAGACAAAGGGTAGGGATCCGGTAAAGCACTTTCTCAAGTTTTTCTCCAGGTGATCATTCAAGCTGACAACAGGGCATTTGGTCCAACCGGCTCTCAGACCTTCATTCTTTGCAGACACACCCACTGGGAACACCTACAAGCTAAAAGGCAGATATAAGGCGGGGAGCTGGGTCCTGCTCACAGCTCTCCCCCCCCCCCCCCCCCCCGCCCCATGCATCTGTCCTGCCCTTCACATCGCTGAGGCCATCCCTCACCCAATCCTGTCCTCCCAGCCCACCTGGGTGGGTCCAGGGCCCGACCCACAGAAACTGTGCACCCCCCTCCCCAATTTAAGCTACACAGTGAGTGAATTATCCAGGTGAAGCTTCCTGGGGATGTCAACAAGAGGGGAACAGAGAGGAAAGACTGAATTCTAGCCCACAGAGGTAGATGCTACACAAACGGGCATTTGGCATAGAAACAGAAAGTAGTAAGTTTCTTATTAAGGAATTTGGGGAGCTTGGGAAATGGCTACAGGCAAGATTTTGACAACAGTCAGCTTAGAGACTAATGATCATGATGACACAACGATGATGTTGCTGATAAACAACAGCAATTCGTCAGGCCCAATCCTAAATACATGACACATCTAAACCCACTCAATGTTCCCAAGAAATCTATGACAGTACTACTCCTGACCTTATTTTCCAGGTGGGGCAACTGAGAGGTTCAACACTTTCCCAGGGGCACTGAGAGCTGCCTAGCGGTGAAAGGCAAGAAGGCAAAGCCTCGCCTCGAAGGAGGAGAAAGTATTTCCACATTCACAACAGAAACCTACGCTATGTACTCAACTCTGGGCTTCTAATTCGCCCAAGGAAAGGACCTTTAGAACTTGCCTTGGACAAGAAAACCACAAAGACAGCCATCTGCATTTTCAGAAATTACAATATTCCAGACACATGTGACTAACTATTGCTGAGGAAAATATCTGAGAAATCTTTCCACCTCTCTGCAAACTGTCATGGTCTAACTCACAACCAGCTAGCTAGTCAATGCTCAAAACTACACAGACAAATCGACTCGAAGGTTTAAGAGGTCCAGAGTCTTTTAATTTATGGATTCGGCAACTAATTTCTACACTGTAAAGCTCTTGTACACATGTGATACATTATTATGTGATGGAAATACGCTAAAAATAACACTCTGTGTAAATAGCTTGATGTTTAGAAGTCATGTCTCAGGGCCCTTGGCCCAATACAAAGCCACTTTCAGCCAAGCCTGAGAATGAGCACAGCTGCTACACCGCTGGTCCAACTCAAGTCTGGGACTCTTTGCAAACTGTAGGTAGCTACCAGTATTTTAAATAAATAGGGTAGTATTGACTGTACAGAGGCAAAGGGAATATTCTGGGATGACGAGAGTATTCGGAAACCTGATTGTGAAGAAAGCTGCACAACCATATAACCTCAAACTGTTCACTCAGAATAGCTGAAGTTGACAGTACATTAACTACACCTCCAGAAAGCTGTAACAGGAAGAAAAGGAGGGGGGAGGAAAGGGTCAGAGAGGAAAGGAATAGAAAAGTAAGCATCATGTAGGAAGAGTAAGCACTGTTTTGAAAAAATCTGTTTCAGCTACATCGATATATATACTTTGTCATATGTGTTTCTAACTGCAGAGTTATTCATGACCCAAACCCCCACAAAGCCCTGCTTCTGGGTAATGACGTCTAGAAAAGTGCTGCAACCCTGATGGGAACCCCTGGGGAGCACGTTACAATGCGGGCTCTACTCAGTAGGTCTGGGGCAAGGCCAGATTCAACACCTTGAACAAGCTCCACGGTGATGCTGATGCTGCTGATCTGCAGACCCCACGCTGACTAGCAAGGAGCCGGGGTACAAACTGCGGCTGAGCTGGCAGGAACACACAGACTTAAAACTGTCATCACTGGAAGGATCCTTAGAAAAATCTAATACATGTTTCTCAAATGGACATGATCATGAGAACCGTGTAGGGCTTTTTAAAATTTTTTTATTTTTTGACTGTGCCCACGGCATGTGCAAGTTCCTAGGCCAGGGATCGAACTCACACAGTAAGTTACAAAAAAACTTAGGATACAAAAAACTCAAATTGTAAAAGAAAAACTGATATACCAAACTTCACCGAAATTTAAATCTGCTCTTCAAAAGACGCCACTAAGAAAATAATAAGGGAAACTAGATAAGCAGAAAATATTCACGATAGAGATGTCTGACAAAGAATGAAAAATTATTTTTAAAAAATACTTCAATTTAACATAAAAACAAAAACTACTGACCAGTCTTACTTACGAATAAAGATGTATAACTGTGAAATAAAATACAAGCAAATAAACCTTTCTTGCTTAAATCAGCAAACAACTCGATTTTAAAAATGGGCAAAAGATATGAACAGACATTTCACATGCCAAGAAGCACATGACAAGGTGCTCAATATCTTCGACCATCAGGAAAATGCAAAGTAAAATCAGAACAAACCATTATACAACCACTGGAATGGCAAAAAAAATTTAAATCCAACAAAAATTGACCAGAGTTCCCTGATGGCGCAGCGGGTTAAGGACCCGGGGTTGACAATGCAGCCGCTGCTGCGGCATGGGTTTGATACCTGGCCTAGAAACTTCCACATGCCATGGGCATGGCCAAAAAAAAAATAATGGACCATATCAAGTGCTGGCATGGATGCAAGGCAACTAGCACTTTCCCACACTGCGGGTGAGAAGGTAAACTGGTACAGCCACCTAGGAAAAGAGTCTGGCAGCTCCTTTCCCAGTGGGAGCTTTCATGTATCACAAGCCCCAGAAGTCCCACTCCTAGGGATTAACCCAAGAGAAATGTGAACATGTGTCCACCAAGCTCTTTGCACATGAATGTTCACAGTATCTAGGTCCGTAATTGCCCCAAACTGGAAACAAAATAACCTGTCCATCGGCAAGAAAATGGCTCACATGGCAATGCAGCAAAAACACTATTACATTCATTTTCAGTGAGAGAATTACTCTTCAGCAACAAAAGGAATGAATTACTTAAACACACATACGACACGGATGAATCTCAAAAACATACTGAATGAAAGAAGCCAGAGGGGAGATCCTGTCATGACACAGCGGAAACAAACCCAACTAGGATCCATGAGGACACAGGTTCGATCCCTGGCCTTGCTCAGTGGGTTAAGGATCCGGTGCTGCCATGAGCTTTGGTGTAAGTCAAAGACGTGGCCTGGATCCTGTGTTGCCGTGGCTGTGGTGTAGACCGGCAGCTGCAGCTCTGATTCGACCCCTAGCCTGGGAACCTCCATATGCTGTGGGTGCGGCCCTAAAAAGAAGAAAAAGAAAAAGAAAGAGAGAAGCCAGAGTGATAAAAGTACACTCTATAACATTCCAATGATAAGAAGTGTTAAAGGCGCTGCCTGGGGCTGCGGGTGAGGCGTGTCTGCGAGGGGCTGGGATGATGAGGACTTGACACGTTCAGGAAGCACATGCAGCAGTACACTTAAAAGGGGTGCATTTTCCTTGTGTATAAATTAAACACACAAATCTATGTATGTATACATACACACATATACTCAATAAAATTAATTTTACAACACAGATTCCCAAACTCCTCCTCAGACCTACTTGAACCGGCATCTCCCAGGAAGAGGCAGAGAACCTGAATTTGTGAACAAGCAGCCCAGATGGTTCTTGGGATCGGACAAGAGGGAAACACTGCTTAAGTCCACTTCATGAGAGCAGAAAAAGGAGGCCTAGTGAGACGAAGTGACTTCATGAAGATCTCAGACAAAGAGCGAGCGCTTCTCCTCACAGGAATGAGTATACATCACTATTCACCTAAGCAGGATGAAGAGGGTGCTGGGCAGGGTGGGGTGGGGTGGGGGGTGAGGGCAGTGTTCGTGACATGGCCTGCTTCATCCCAGAAGCATTTATTGGGCCATAATAAAAAGCAGTAAATAAATTATTTCCATTTAAGACAGTAAGAGTCCAGTTCACATTAATAAATCCTTCAAAGATCATTCTGTCTACATCTCAATCTGCTTCTCAGACGCATCCCTGGGTCTGAGAGCATGAAGAGGACTGCTTCCCAGGGGACATGGCCCTCCTGCCACATTGCGTTCCTGTCCCTTGCTGGAAGGACCCAGGGTCTCTCTCACCTTCAGGTCTTTGCACAGGCTCTGCCTCCTGCCTCCACCCCGGCACACACACTTAGTATCGCTGAATGAGTAGCTACCTCCTCCAGGAAGCACTCCCTGATCTACCCGGCATCCCGGGAGGGAGAATTCCATGGGCCTGCCCAGTACAGTTCCTCTTCATCACCGCAGCTGCGACACTCCAGTTCCCCCACACCCTTCTATTTTGTCTACCACGGTTTCCCCAGCATCCGGCCCAGAGCAGGTTCCCAGGAAGTATTTGTGGTCTGAACACCTCAGGTATCATTCCATTCGCATGTCTGTGAGACCATCACGTCT
The DNA here is from genome assembly GCF_054392235.1 of Sus scrofa. NCBI lineage: Eukaryota > Metazoa > Chordata > Mammalia > Artiodactyla > Suidae > Sus > Sus scrofa. The sequence continues at coordinate 20,040,610 of NC_139401.1, forward strand.
GTGGTGTCTTCGCTATCACCCTGTGCCTATTAAATAAAAGAATTCTTTGACTTGGGGACAACAAATACCTCGATCCGTCACATTCAGTTCTGAGCACACAATACTTTCAGGGCTCTTCAAGGAGTGGCAGGGTGTGGGGGCTCAGCCAGGTGCCTACGGCCCCAGACAATGAGGCCCCAGAACCCGGGCAGGTCTGACCGGGGCCCTGTGCAAAAAGCACCATCAAATCCACTGGGCCAATGGATCTGTGTCACAGCCACGGGCATAACTTGGCTGTCAGTGTGGACAAACCTGATCCTCACCTAGACATGGAGAGCTGACTGGTAAATGGCAACTCTTTCCTTATCCATCCTGCCAGGATCAGTTTGAGGAACGCTACCATGGCTTGCACCAGTGGCTCTCAAACCTGAGTTTGTATCAGAATCACCTCCGGGGCTTGTGAAAATAAAAATGCTGGGCCCCACACCCAAAGATCCTGATTCAGTAGGGCTTGGGCGGGGTCCATGAACGTGAATTTCGGACAAGCTCCCAGGTGGTGATGGTGTTACCACCCAAGCACCACACTGTGAGAATCTCAGGCTTAAACCGCATTAACTACAAAGACGTGTGGGATCTCGTTCATCAAGAGGTCTTGGCTGGAGGACTTCAGCGGTTGCAAGATGAAGGACCCAAGATCCCTGTGCTTCTCTGTTCAGCCATCTTCAGCATGTCTCCCCTCCTGATCTCAAGATGCTGCCACAGCTCCAGCATCATCTTGCAGAAGAGCAAGCAAAGCAGAATGCAAAAGGAAGGAGTCGGCACAGGGAGGAAGGGGCTCACTCTTCATGCCTATTTCCCTTTGATGCCAGAAAGATCCCCAGTGATCTTCCCATTAAGTCTCCTTGGCTGGTACTGGGTTACATGGCTGCTAGAGCGGCCAGGAGAGTGAATGCATGGCAAAGGGGAATGGAGCCACTGAGAATGGCTTAGGTTTCAAGTAACTCAAAGCCCAGCTCCGTGCTGACTACCCCAACGCCCCAGCTCTGTAAGAAGTAGGGAACGGCTGTTGGGTAGGCAGTCAACAGCCTGCCTGCTGCTCATCCTCTGGTGTGGATGCCCCGCTGCCGACCAGTAAGGGGGTGTCGCCAAACAAAGCCTGTACCAGCATGCACGAACCTGGCCCCGAGCATCAGCTGCTTAATAAACTTAATCAGCGCCCTCCTCCTCTTTTCCTTGAAAACTGAGATAGTGCTGCCTTTGTCACAGGGTGGAGGGGAGAACTAACTAAAAGAATGGTTTGTCCCTTTTTTGTCTTTTCCAGACTGAGCTCTGGAAAACTAGGGCTGCATTAGCTCTGTCACACATCACAGGCAGTCACGTGTCCAGCAATCAAATGTTTGTGGAATAGACCGAGAGCTTCTTTTAAGCACCTGTCCTTTGATTCTGTCAAGGCTATTCGTAGAAATGCCTTCTGGGGATTTGCACATTAAAACAGATGTTGCTGGGAGTTCCTGTAGTGGCTCAGCGGTAATGAACCCAAATGGGATCCATGAGGACGGGGGTTCGATCCCTGGCCTCGCTCCGTGGGTTAAGGATCCGGTGTTGCTGTGAGCTGTGGTGTAGGTCACAGACTCAGCTCAGATGTGGTGTGGCTGTGGCTGTGGTGTAGGCCAGCAGCTGTAGCTCCGATTCGACCCCTAGCCTGGGAACCTCCATATGCCACAGGTGCAGCCCTAAAAAGTAAAACAAAAACAAAACAAAACAAAACAAAACAAAGCGATGCTCTGAAATAGAAGCTAGAAGGAAACAAAGACTAACACAGATAACAAGTACGAAAGACAAGCTGCTGTAAAAATAGAGCAAAGAGCATTATGGGGCTGTGATTCAGCCAGGCTTGGGTTTAGACAAGATGTTCAAAGGGCACTGCCGTGGAGGAGTGGGGGTGCAGGTCAGCAGCCTCACTCCCACTACAGGCTGTAGGGGTACAAGCCGACTCTATCTCTCCTACGAACCTGGACTGACTGGCACGTGTCTGCCTGAAGTGTGAGATCGGGAGCCTGTGGAGCCCACTTCCAGAAGGTGGTGAATCAAGTCTGACAAGGGGTGGATGGCATAAACAAGTGTCACCATACGTGTCACACATGTTCTCTCTCTCCCTGGATGAAATAACTGAGGGGTGTTATTTTGACCAAAAGAAACTAGCCTGGTCTTTGTGCTCACTTGAAGGTGCCACAGAGTAAACTCGCCAGTCTTTTCCAGGCCTAGAACGGCTCCTCAACAGCTGTGACCCATGAAAGGCAATACGCCACGTGCTTTAGATGTATTTTTCTTGTTTGCTTTTATTTCTTTTTCTTTTCTTTTTTGGCCACACCCACAGCATGTGGAAGTTCCTAGGCCAGGGACCGAACCCACACCACAGCGGTGACCTGAGCCAAAGCAGTGACAATGCCGGATCCTTAACCACTAGGCCACCAAAGAACTCCTAGATGTATTTTTCTAATCCTTAATACAACCCCAAGATGTAGGTAGCATTCATCCCATTTTATTGACGGAAACTGAGGGCCTGAAAGATTTTTTTCCCCAAGACAACACAAGGGGCTGAGGCTCTATGTAAAGACGCCTTTGGGAGGTGCTCTAACGCCGGGGCTCCTGGCCCCTGTCCTCCCGGGTGTCTGAAGGATGAGCCTGCACAGACTCCAGCTGATTCCCTGGCCTCCAAAGCCAGGTCAAAAGTGGTCCTCCCAGGCTAAAATTGATACAAACCTCTACCATCAGGATGCTCACCACTTTCTGTTTAAGAAATAAACAAAAGCCCAACAGGACCTTATTCTATTTGTCTCACACGAAGTACACAAGCAAAGGCAGGACAGATCTTGTTTTAGGAATACGCAATGCTTCCCTCTCACGTGGCTCAGAAACTTCCATAGAAAGGGCCTGCCCGCACTTGCTCCACGGCAGCAGCAGGGAGATGGGAGGGAGCAGGAGACAGCGCGCCTGCGGACCAACGCTGCCGCTTGCTCCTCCACACCAAAACCAATGCGTAGATTTATTAATTAGGATCCTGGCTCCCCTTTTCTGTCAAGGTTCTTTGTTCTGGGCAAGACGGTTTGCCTTGATTAAAGCTACCGGTGGCCAACAGTAAATGAGCTTTAAATTGCCTACAAGAAATTAAAGTATCTCCAACTCCCACCAAAAAACCTAAGCTTAGCCAGATCTTCTCTGTGTTGACGTTTAGAACCAACAGCACAGTGTTTTATGAAAATTATTTAATACAATTTATAGTCTAAAGAGATGAGTAAAATATGAATGCCAGCCTCCCTCTGCCTCCCCAGTGTTAAGAGCCGAGCTGAGGCACGACTGTAACATCAATAGGCCTTGGACCCCATTCAAAAGGTTTTGGCTTAACTCCTCACAAAACCTAACCTGATGGCTCTGAAAGCTGCAGGCACACAATGAAAGATGCTGCCCTGTTTGGCCACACCCGTGGCATGCAGAAGTTCCCAGTCTAGGAATTGAACCCAGGCCACAGCAGTGACAATACTGGATCCTCGAGCGCTAGAGCACCAGGAACTCATACTACAACAGGCCCTTTTGATGCCACTTGCCATTTACGGAACACTCACTCGTGGCCAGGCGGTGTATTAAAACCTTTGCTTACATTCCTTTATTTAAATCTCACGATGTGTGCAGTTGGATTCATTACTCTCCCCTTCCCCAGAGGAGGAGAGGAGGCTTCCAGGAAGGCGCTGAACGGACTTGCTCAAGGTCACCTAGGTAACAGGAGGAGGACAGTCAGGATGCAGACTCAGGGCATCTGGCTACAAAAGCAAGCAAAAAGCTATCCTGAATGAAAAACGACTTCTGTCCAAGTGCAACCAATACTTTCTTACTGGCAGTAACAGTGAATAGCATGCTGCATACATACCGATACAGTTGACTCTCAACAACATTGAGTTCCAACTGCAAGTCCACTTAGATATTTTTCAATATTAAACACTTTGATACTACAAGATCCAATGCTGGATGACTCTGCAGATGCAGCACCATGTACACCGAAGAACTGCCTATAAGGAAGAACTGTGTATAATGAGTGTTGACTTGATTTTTTTTTTTTTAGGGCCGCAGGTGCAGCATACTGAAGTTCCCAGGCTAGGGGTCAAATCGGAGCTGCAGATGCCAGCCTACACCACAGCTCTCAGCAACGTGGGATCCAAGCCGCATCTGCAACCTATACTGCAGTCACGGCAACACTGGATCCTTCGCCCACTGAGCGAAGCCGGGAATCGAAGCCACATCCTCATGGATACTAGTTAAGTTCAGTAGTAAATACTGTTTCTGTTAGAGAAGCAAGTGACTGAATTTACACCTCGAGAAACAGTGCATTTAATTTCAGTCCCAGCATTCGCTCACACAGCAAGGCGGATCGATTCCAGAGCAGCTTCCAGCCTGGTGGCTCTGACTGGCCTCGCTCTCAAGATCCCTACAGCCCAGCCAGAGAAAAGAAAGCCAACCTGGGAGGGGCCGGTGGTCAAAAGGTACAAACTTCCCATCACGAGATAAACAGGCACTGGGGAAGTATGGTACTACGGGCTGCCTCCAGCTAACACTGTGGTGGGACAGACAGGAAAACCAAGACGGTACATTCTAGGAGGGGTTAGCACGAGGAGAACATTTTTTCCTTTTAAAATTTGTTTTTATTGTATCTGTAGGAGAAGACGGATGTGAGCTGAACCTGTTGTGATAATCATTTCATGACGAATGTACATTGAGCCATCATGCTGTATGCCTTAAACTTATATAAAATGATGTGCGTCGATTATTTCTCACTAAAACTGAGGAGAAAAAGAGAACTCCAGCCTCACAGTGATAAAACGGAGGATTTAAAGCTAAGAAGAGGAAAGGAAGAGAGGGAGAAGGATGGAAAAAGAGGAGAGGAGGGGGGAAGAGAGGCAAGGGGAAGGGAAGAAAGAAGGAAGAAAGGAGGGAAGGAGCGAGCGAGTAAGGGAGGGACGCAACAGGGAAGGAATGTAGAGTGGGTGTCATACTATAATTTAGGGGGAAAAAATTATTAAACAAGGATCTAAGAAAGCTGGCCCCAAATCTGTAGAGACAGAATACTTCAGTGGCTGGCTTGCCTAGGGCTGGGGGCTGGGAGGAAATGAGGAGAGACGGCCAATGGGTGTGGGGTTTCTTTTTTGAGTAATAAAAATATGCTGGGAGTTCCCTTGTGGTGCAATGGGTTAAGGACCAAGCGTTGTCACTGCAGTACCTTGGGTTGCTACTGAAGTGCGAGTTTGATCACTAACCTGAGAACTTTTATATGTAGTGGACATAGCAAAAAACAAAATTCTGGGAGTTCCTGCTGTGGCTCAGCAGTAATGAACCCAACTGGTATCCATGAGGATAAGGGGTCAATCCCTGGCCTTGCTCAGTGCGTTAAGGATCTGGCATTGCCATGAGCTGCGGTGTAGGTGTCAGATACTGCTCAGATCTGGTATCGCCATGGCTATGGTGTAGGCTGGCAGCTGCAGCTCCGATTTGACCCCTAGCCTGGGAACTTCCATATGTCACAGGTGCGGCCCTAAAAAAACAAACAAAAATTCTGAGATTGATTGTGATGTTGGTTGTACACTGCCTAACTTTGTGAATATGCTAAAAAGCACTGAACTGTACACTTTGGATGGGCAAACCGTACGGTACACCAAAAATAAAAAGGCTGGCCAAGTATCAGAAAACCACAATAAAACCATCCATAAAACATAAAATATTGAAACCACAAGTATACAACCAAAATGAATGAAAATCAGAGCACCTGGTATGTACGAATGGTACATAATATCCAAAGTGGGTAAGTTTTATTATTTGCTTCAAAGCAGAGCAATCTGAAATCTCAATTTCAAATATTTAAGGCATTTATCATAAACAATCTGCTTCATGTCTGGAAACACAAGTAGTTGCAAAATTTGGGATCAGAACCAGAGAAGAAACAGAACCAGTTCCAAGCTAGGGGAGGACATCTGACAAAGCAAACAAAGCAAACAAGGGAGGTGCGACAAAGCAGAAAGAAGCCACTTAAAGGCTTCCCTAGTCCTATATAGCCAGGCTTCCAGATCATTCCTGAGGAGTGTGACCCATTTGTGAGGGTTATTCAACATCCCGTTCCATAAAACACGGCCTCATAAGTAGCTGAAAATATGTCAGGTAGCAGGGGACCCTTTCTGAATTTCAGGCTTAAAGCCTTGCAGTAGGCAGAGTATTCTTGCTAAAGCCTGTGTGGCATTTCAAGGATTTGGTACAAATATTCTTCTTTTTTAAAGAGTCTCACACTAATCCTGAAAGCTCCCTTCCTTACACCCAAGCCACCTTCAAGATTCTCTCTTGTTCCTAAGAAGCCATAAAAACCAGTGACCAGTGGGGATGACTGCACAACTTTGTGAATATACTAAAAACCACTGAACCGTAGTACACTTTACAAGGTTGAAATTTAAGTGACACGAATCATACCTCAAAAATAATTTTTGAACTCTTAAAAAAAGTCAGGGACAATTATAGAATTACTATTCGACCCAGCAATTCCACCTCTGGTTATATACCCCAAAGAAGAGGAAGCAGGGTCTCAAAAAGATAGCTGTACATCCATGTTCACAGCAGCATTATTCACAAGAGCCAAAAGGTGGTAGCAACCCAACTGTCCGCTAAGAGATGAAGAAGCAAACAAAATGTAGTATATACATAGAGGGGAATATCATTCAGCCCTAAAAAGGAATGAAATTTGGATACATAATACTACACCTTGGATGCACCTTGAAGACATTAATGTAAATGAAATGAACCAACCACAAAAGGATATATACTGTCTGATTCCACTTCCATGAGAAGGTATCTAGAAATATACAAGACGGAAAATAGAACACTGGTTATGGGGACTAGGGGGAGGGGAAAATGGCGAGTTATTGTTTAATGGTTACAGAGTTTCTGTCTGAGATAATGAAAAAGTTCTAGAAACAGATAATGGTGATAATGAAAAAGTTCTAGAAACAGACAATGTGAATGCATTTAACTGAATTGTACACTTAAAAACTGTTAAACTGTCGGAGTTCCCCTCATGGCTCAGTGGTAACCAACGCGACTAGTATCCACGTGGATGTGGGTTCGAACCCCAGCCTTGCTCAGTGGGTCGGGGATCCAGTGTTGCCATGAGCTGTGGTGTAGGTCACAGACTCGGCTCAGACCCCCTGTTGCTGTGGCTGTGGTGTAGGCCAGCAGCTGCAGCTCTGATTCAACCTCTAGCCTGGGAACTTCCACGTGCTGTCGGTGCGGACAAAAAAAAAAAGGTTAAACTATCAAGGTTTGTGTTATGTGTATTTTACCACAATAAAAAAACAATTCACAAATAAGAATCCATACTTGATATCTACTTCAAGATAATAAGGCAGGACAAAAAAAGACTTGAGAAAGTGAATACTCCTTTTATGCTATAAATTTGAGATAAAAATATTTTAATTACATTAGTCAGGTTTCAATTGACTAGGTAGTTAGATTTAATGCTTTTTCTTTTTATTTGGCTGCAGCTTGATATCTTAGTTCCGGACCATGGATTGAACCTGGGCCACCATGGTAAAAGCAGAGTCTTAACCACTAGACCACCAGGGAACTCCCTCAGATTTAATGATTATACATCCAACTCGGTCATTTGGAAGAAGGATCAAAACCGTCACAGCATGGAGTTCCTGTCGCGGCTCAGCAGAAACGAATCTGACTAGTAACCATGAGGGTGCAGATTCGATCCCTCAGATTGGGTTAAGAATCCAGCGTTGCTGTGACCTATAGTATAGGACAGAGGCTACAGCTCCAATTTGACTCTTAGCCTGTGAACCTCCATATGCTGCATGTAGAGCCCTAAAGAGACACACACACACACAAAATCGTGGCGTGGCATGGATCAACATCCACGCTTTCCTCTTTTTTTTTTTTTTTTTTGCTTTTTAGGGCCACACTTGCAGCATATGGAAGTTCCCAGGCTAAGGGTCGAAATGGAGCTACAGCTGCTGGCCTACACCACAGCCAGAGCAACACCAGATCCGAGCTGGCTCTGTGATCTATGCCACAGCTCACAGCAACACCAGGTCCTTAACCCACTGAGCGAGGCCAGGGATCGAACCTGCATCCTCATGGATACGAGTCAGGTTCTTAACCCGCTGAGCCACAGCAGGAACTTCTCCTTTCTATTAAATACCTTGCCACTCATAAGACACCGTGAGATCAGCACCACCCAACGGAACTTCCTGCAATGATGGGTCTGTGTCTGTGCTGTTCAATACTGTAGCCACTAGCCACATGGGCTACTAAGCACCTAAAAATGTGGCTAGTACAACTGAGGAGCTGAATTTTTATTTTTATTTAATTTGAATTTGAATAGCAACTGGCTATCATATTGACCAGCAGGGTCTAAAATCCTAAACATAAAAACTGACAGCATGCCTCATGTTATAAGTAAAGACACTGAGGCTTGAACAAACTGAGAAACTAAGCCATGACCCCACAGTTAGCAGGCAAACCAGCATCTGATCAGATGAAGGTTATAAGTGGTGAATTCTTGAAATTTTTGTTTTCTTTTTAAAATTTTGGGAGTTCCCATTGTGGCTCTGCAACCGGTAGCTCTGATGTGACCCCTAGCCTGGGACCTTCCATACGCCACAGGTTCAGCCCTAAAAAGAAAAAAGACAAAAAAAATTATTTTATTGCGGTAAGAACACTTAAATGATATTTACACTCAAACTTTTAAGTGCACACTATGGTAATGCTGACTCAGCACAATATTTAATATTATACAGCAAATCTCTAAAATTTACTCATCGTGTTTAACTGAAACGTTATGCCCACTGTTGAGAAGCTCTCCATTTCCGCTCAGGCCCTGGCAACTACCATTTCCTTCCCTGAGGCTCTGAGTTTGACCCTCTCAGTTACTACCCTCAAGTAAGGAGCATCATGTGGCACTGGTCTTTCTGTGACCGGCGTATTTCACTTATGCTAAGGAACTCAAGGCTCACCCATGCTGCCGCCTATTGCAGAATGTCCTTCTTTTTTCAGGCTGGATAATATTCCACTGAATGTGCACACATTTTCTTTAACCATTCATCTGTCCGCGGACATCTAGGGTGTTTCCACATTTCAGCTACTGTGAATCGTGTTAATATCTCTTTGAGATTCTGATTTCAATTCTTTTGGATAATCATCCAGAAGTAGAATTGCTGGATCATCTGGTAGCTTTATTTTAGGGTTTTGAGGAACCTCCAGCTGTTCTCCATAGTGGCTGCAGCATTTTGCAGTCCCAGCGTGCACAAGGGTTCGTTCTAACCTGTCCACATCCTCACCAGCATTTGCCATCTTTTGTCTTTTTGATAACAGCCATTCAGACAACCGAGAGGTGATGTCTCGACAGTACAGTCTTAACTGAAGAAAGTGGTGAAGAGGCTACACTATGGGCAATTTGTGCAGAAAGTCAGAGAAGGGAGACGCCAATGTCCAGGAATAAGAGCCAGACAGAAAGTCCTATTAGTGGGGAGGAAGGAACTGGGTCCTACAGATGGCCCCAGGTCTCACTGTGGAGACGGGGAGGCTGTGCGGAGAACGTGCTTAGCAGGGGCTCTGCCTGTCCGAGAGGGTGCAGCCAGAGGAGAGGCATTTAGAGGAGAGAGGTTGTATCCGCAGAAAGGACTTCTTGCCTGGGGGAGGAGGGTGCCCCTTGGGCCTCGGAGATCGTGGACTGAAGATCCATCCACTCTCCGTCCTGGGTGCAGTCAACATGCCCCTGCTTACAGGGAGCAGCTCGCCCCACATTCTCTCTCAAGATCCGCCCCCCACACGTGGAGTCTGCAGAGGGGGATTCCGAAAGGCCAGGTTCTCAGCCTCCTTGGCCCAAGATGCTGAGGAGCAAAGAGGGAGCGGGGGCCAAGTCCTGGAGGAACAGGTCTCAGCAGGAAGGCAACCACCTGAGCTTCTCTACGACGTGACTAGGCCAGGCAGAGAGGATGTCACTGGGACTCCATCCGCACATGGCCGCCCCAATCAGCTGCCCCAACCCCCCCAGTGCACGGAGCGTGCCTTCGCACCGGCATAGCTGGCTTGTCTTCACATCAGCCTGTGAATCACACATGTACTTATGCAAATCACCAAAGCTGAGAGTGTGTCAGTATGTCTTTAAACAAGGACCAACAACCCCAGCACAGGCCTGTCCCAGTAACTCTTTCTCTTAAAAGAGTGACTCCTTCATGATCCGAGTGCTGACCAGCCAGGTCTTGGTCAGCGACAGAGAGGTTTTCCCACGAAGACCGAGAAAGTCCTCTGCCACATCGAAGGCAAGGTTTTTCAAGCACACACACCCCGGACCAAAATCGTGTCAAGCCACAGGAATGCTTCCAACACCTTGGTGGCCAGGAAAGAGAAGACTGAAGCCTTGAAACCTGACAGCCCTCCTGAAACCAGGTGTGTGCCCAGCCAAGAAGAAAGGGGAACAAGCTAGAGCACGGAAAGCAGCTACTCACGTTAGCACGTTCCCAAAGGAGCCACAATGCAGTCTGCCTTTTGTCTGACACCAATCCTGCCTCCCAGACCGAGGTCCCTAGCACCACGACATCTGCGCCCACCGCACTGTCTGGGGGCATGGCAAATTCATCTCCACCCCGCCTTCACCTCCCTCTGAAATCCTGGTGTCAGGTTTCCAAGGCGGGTTTCAGTCTGCACACAGGACATTCCCTGAGGTCAAGACAGCCCTACTTACCTTGGAAGGTCTTTGCTCCTGCAGGTGAGAAGCGGCCGTGTGCTGCTACGTGAGCGGAGTCCAGGGAAAAGGAAAACCTGACTCTCTGCACAAGGCCCAAGATCAGACTCCCCAGCAGCCTGCCTGCTGGAACCGCACTTCCCTCCCTCATTTACAGACGCGGTGGTGAAATCATTTCCAACCAACGCCCTCAGGAGTCGAGGCCCAAATCTCCTTCTAGGGCATTACTCACTCACAGATGAACTACCTTGGGAAAAAACAGTGTGCAGCAGCTAGAAACCAGGTTCTTTGCTCCGGTCCTATTTTTACTGGGGAGAAAACCTACCTGGAGCCAGAGATGGGACTGTATGCACAGACTTCCATTCACGTGTTCAGCTTTGCTTGCCTCTCTGCTGAAAACGGCCCTCGGTCATTTGTTACCATCCCAGGAGCATTTACTGCACCAGCTATGCTATGACTTGTCTCATGAAAAAGGGTACAGTTTGGCCAATAAAGAGGCATGTAACAAATACTTGTAACATAATACTGATAAGTTGCAATAAATCTATATCAGAGCAAAGGAGGTCACGCTATCTGGGGGAGGCCGCTGTGGATGTGCCCCCATATCCCCTACAGAATAGCTCCAATGAGACGACTGACAAGAGTGAGTCCTGACAAGGATATGGAAGAACTAGCACTCTCATGCCTTTCTGGCAGGAACACAGAACGGGAGGCAGAATAACGGCCCCTCAGAGATGTCCACGTTCTAGGCCCTGGACCTGTGAAAGTGCTACCTTATAAAGCAAGAGGGCAAAGGCAGATGTGTTTAAGTTAAGGCTTCTGAGATGAGGAGATGAGCCAGGATTTTCCAGATGGGCCCCCATGTAATCACAGGGGAGGTAGGAAAGCTAATGAGAGATAGGAGATGTGATAATGGAAGCAGAAATAGGAGAGAAAAAGATTGGAAGATGCTATGCTGCTAGCCTTGATGATGAAGAAGAGGCCCTGAGCCAAGGGATGTAGGCAGCCTCCAGCAACTAGAGAGGGCAAAGAAATGGATTCTCCCCTAGACCTCCAAGGCTTTGCTACCTTGATTTTAGCACTTATGATTTTTAGAATTATAATAAATTCATGTTGCTATAAGCCATTCAATTTATGGTAATTGGTTATAACAGCAATAGTGAACTACTTCCACCTGTTTGGAAAAAAGTTTTGTCTATCTGCAAAAGCTGAACACATGCCTACCTTCTGACCCAGTCATTCAACTTCTAGATGTGTATGCAACAGAAATGCATGTGTATGGGCACCAAGAGATGTGAACAAGGCTGTGCTTAGCAGTTTTAGTCAAAATAATAAAAGCTATGGAGTTCCCATTGTGGCTCAGGGGGTTAAAAACCTGACTAGGATCCATGAGGATGCAGGTTCGGTCCCTGGCCTCGCTCAGTGGGTTAAGGATCCGGCCTTGCTGCAAGCTGTGGCATGGGTTGCAGATGTGGCTCAGATACAGCATTGCTGTGCCTGTGGTGTAGGCTGGCAGCTGCAGCTCCAATTCAACTGTCTCAGGAACTTGCATATGCCACAGGTGCAGCCATAAAAAGAAAAACGAATAGTAACACACAGGTGAAAATAACCCAATTCTCCATCAGCAAGAGAATGAATAAAACAAACTGTAGTATGTATGGTCACACAATCTACTACTACTACTCAGAAATGAAAAGAACCACTAATTCATGCAACAACATGGGTGAATCTTACAGACGTAATGTTGAGTGGAAAAAAACACACACACAAGAATGTCTATACTTGATTTTTAAAAAGTTCTGGAGATGGCTATACAACAATGTGAATGTACTTGATGCACCTGAACTGTACATTAAAAATGGCTAAAATAATAAATTTTATGTTATATATATTTTACTGCGATAAAAATGTACATGCTATAAGAAATCTATTTTAATAAAGCTCAAAAACAAGTAAAACTAATCAATAGTGAAAGGAAGTGAAAACAATAGTCACCTTTGGGGGTACCATCTAGGAGGAGGCATCAGGGAGCCTTCTGGGTACTGGAAATATTTAGCTGCTTGATCTGGGTGTTGGTGACACGGGCGTATATGTAAACATTCATCAGACTGTGTGCTTAGGATCTGTACACTTTATTTTTCCAATGCCAACCCCAAGCCTACTTGCATATGATTCACCTGAATTAATTGTCAACACTGTCATGGAGATGGAAGAGCAAAGACAAACCCACCCAAAGTGTGTGTGGTCAGAAGAGGCCTCAGGGGAGCAGTGAGCCAAGTACTGGAGGGTGAACCGGCCGACACAGAGAGGCGGGAACACCGGACACGGGCAAGGGCATGCGCGAGGGCAGCGAGGGGCATGCGCATGGGCAGCGAGGCGCACGCAGATGCAGAGCGTGCTGGATACCACCAGCTGGGGGTGACCACTGGCCAGAGAGAGAGGGCTGGAAGGGAAAGCGGGAGCCCCATCCCAATACATCCAATCTGAGAAACCCTGGCAGCAGTTTAGGCTGCGCTTATGCTAGACAGACGGCAGAGGAGGTCAGATACGAGGGTGACGTGATGGATCCATGACAGGGTGGGGGCCCCGGACAGAGACCCCTAAAGCTCTCGTGATAAGGGTCAGGCCCAAGATAACAGGGTCTGACCCGGGCTAAGGAGATGAGGTCATGAGCGACAGAATCCCCTGCCTTGGGTGTCACGGGGAGGGAGGGGGAAGGCTGCCAAGTCTGCAGGTTAATAAGCCTATGTGGCTAGTGATCCCACCAACTAGAGGGGAGGACAGACCGCCCTTCCCTCTGCCTCCTGGGCTGGCAGTGGGCGACCACAGTATGTCAGAGTTGGAAAGCATCAGTGGTACCGTCTCACTCCCAAGCAACCGAGCTCTTCTCATGGGCCAGCACGTGTGGCCCCAGCTGTGAGGAGAAGGCGGCTGGACGGGAGGGCCAAGGCTCATCTGCTCTGGTGATCGTGTCCTAAGGACAAGGGAACTGATTCATCAGCTGCGGTGCTCACGGCTCCCCAGCACCCTCACCAGCCTCACCTCCCGCCTCGGGCTTCTCTGGCCCCGGCCTGCAGTCTCAGTCCCTGCCTAACTCTCCCTGGAAAGCTCTCCCCACAGCCCACCCAAATCCTGCAGAGCTCATGGCTTCACCTCAGGATCTGATAATGCCTCATAAATCAACATGATTTCTCCTCCAACCAAGCTGTGTAACCAAAACTGAGGCAGGGACGGAGAGGCACCTGTGCCCCTCAGGAGCCAGAAATAAGTCTCGGCTAGTAGGTTCCATCATGGCCCCACAGGCGTGACATAAACCTTGGGAGCCAAGTGTCAGTTCTGTTCTTGGCATCCTGTGTACACCTGAGAGGGTCTGAAGGACAAGTACCAAATACCAGAGTCTGTGCGTGGGACACCGAGAATAGATGCATTTGAAGCAACTCATTTGAGGCCTGAAATACACTCCTCATTTCTGATCTAATCTGGCAAGGTTAGTAACCATTTAGTTAACTGCACAATCCATTCAGGAGCTCCTACCACATATGGCTATTTAAATTATTTAAGATCGGATACAATCAAAAATTCAGTTCTTCAGTGCTCAATAGTCACATGTGGCAAGGGGCTACCATTTGGAAGAGTCGTACAACTGAACAGAAAGTTCTACTGGACAGTGCTGTGAAGAGTATCTCTTGCCTGAACTGGCCTGATCATAAAAGGCACTCACTCTGAAATCACCTTTACACACCTTTACACATCATCTTTACACATCTTTACCACGTGGCAAGAATCCTTTTAATTTTTAACTAATAAAGATTAAATTATGTACCACAAAGGACACTCAACACGCTTCAGTAGAAAGGCACCAAGTCTTCCTGGGTCCCTCAGTCAAAACAGATAGAAAGTAAAAGGCAAGAGAAATGAAAGCTGAAAAGGGCAGAGTGAAATAGTCCGTTTCACTCTCTAGTCTGTTCTGCTATGAAGAGTTCATCTCATCCCAGGAGATTAGGGACATGTAGAAATTAATGGACCATTAATAAGAAGCAATTATTCTTTAGAAATAAATTGTGACTTGCGAAAACAAATTCAAGTGAAGTGGAAACTTGGGTGGGTGAGAGAGGGGCAAAAGCAGAGCAGGAACATGTTTGGCAGTGACAAACCTGCAATTAGAGTCCGTACTTTTTTCAAGAGAGCTTTCAGTTGGAAGATGTGGCAAAATCTGCTTAAATAATAATGGTCACCTTTTAAAGAAAACAATCAATGTTCATCTTTGTGCATCACACACATCTACACTGGGGGGCAGGGGAAGAAATCATCCACATGCAAGGAGAGTTTCCACTGACGCCTGTCATACTTCACCACCAACCACCCCCTTGACTGGTGCTCAAGAGAACCTAAGACACGCAGTTAATAAGGGAGGGAGGGGCCAAGTGTCCTAAGAGGCACTGCCCCCACACACAAGGAAGGCTGCCTCTTAGTCAGGGGATCCGAAAATGCACACCTAGGCGCTAAGGGATGAGAACATAGGAGAATCTTGCGGGAGTTTGGAGCGGGGAGGTTAAAAATAAGCACAGCAGGATAATCTTGTTTTGCCCAGTTTATGATTCCGATGGTTATTTCAACTTAAGGGCACATATTAAGGTGTTTTTGAAGTAAAGACACATAGTGCTGCCTAATAAAGGACTTCCAGTGCCTGGGGGAAATATCAAGCTGCAGGGCATTTCCTGCTCTGTATTTATTAATTCCAGCTATTCATTTGTGCCCTCTTCTCTCCCTCCTGCTTATATAAAGTATAGTAGAAATAAATATGGAAAGTGTGAAACAAAGAGAAAAACAAGAGTAGGGAGAGAAAAATGGACCTAAGAAGGAAGTTAACCCACTGGATCTACCATAGCAACTGGGGTTGCACAATGGTTGACCTGCTAAACCAATAGTTAACTCTTTTTTTTAAGGGCCACACCCACGGCATATGGAGGTTCCCATGCTAGGGGTCGAATCAGAGCTGCAGCTGCCGGCCTACACCACAGCCACAGCAACACGGGATCTGAGCCGTGTCTGCCACCTACACCACCACTCACGGCAACACCGGATCCTTAACCCACTGAGCAAGGCCAGGGATCGAACCCGCATCCTCATGGCTACCAAATGGGTTCGTTACTGCTGAGCCACAACAAGAACTCCCCAACAGTTAATTCTTAATGACTTGGTGTCAAAGGCAAAGACAGACCAACTGCTCTGGAGGAGGACAACCTGGTCTGGTCAGGAACTTGTCCTGCAGGCCCTGAAAGCGAGGGCTGGTTAACTGGCCCTGTCCAGCAAGTCCCCCCACAGCCAATGCCAGCTCTCTCACATAACCAAACTAGGACACGGGAGGAGAGACTAACCTCTGAATTCACTGGAACTATCCAATAACGTGGTCCCCAGAGTTAGGGGACCAGAACTTGTTGATCATGATCAGAGAATGGCTTCTGTGAACAGATGCTAGGAAGGCCCAACACCAGCCCTGGGGGGAAATGACCAAAGAGCCCATCTCAATTCAGCCCAGCAGACCCCACCCCACAGGGGGTCCTGAAGGACTTATGCACAGAGAAATAAGACACCAAGGCCTTTTACGAGGAAGTGGCATTTATTCGTGCTGGCACTGGCTCAGTGGATTAACTTCCAAAGACTGAGCCCTGACTGCAGCGGGGCACCGCCTTATATACCCCCTTGGTTTTCCCGCTACATCTAAATTCCTTTGTCCCCCTTATAGGGTGTACTATAAATTTTGAATACACAGTTACAGACACACCTGCACTCATGGATACAGGTTATGCCACAATGTTGGAGAACTGCATCTGCAGCTCAGATGCTTGTGTTGCATGTTGTCTTCCCCTTGCTCTGGGAGGGCCCTTCCCCCTCCCCACTCCAAGGGGGTTCCGCCCTGGACCCAACATTGAAGCTGGGAGAGCCCAAGCTGGCCATTACCGCTCTCTGCTCCCACTGGTCCATCGACATTACATCATGTGTTCCCTCGCTAACAGCCCAGCATTTGCCACGAAGCCAAGCCCAAGCCCTTTCCACAGCCTGTCAGGTCCCTGAGACAACAATCTGTGCCAGGGCCGCAGCACTTGCCCACGCTGGGGAAAGCAAAAACAGCTTCTTTCCTCGAGAGCCTGAGGGTCCAGGCCCATTTCGCCTTTATTGTAGGGAAGACCATTTTATCAAAGAATATTTCCACTTGCACTAGGCACCCCCACGCAAGAGATCTAAGATGGACTGAACACCGCAGCATAAACCCCGTTCTCTGTTCTACACTTGACAGCACGTGACCACACTCAATACCACGGTCCCCTGGGGTGACCATGCGGCTCGCTCTGGACCAACAGAACCCTCTGCCAGGATGGAAATGCTTTAGCTCACCACTGTACAATGTGTGAGCCACTCGCCACAGTTGGCTACTGAGCACCTGAACTGTGACTAGTCCAAACAGAGATGTGCTCAAGTGTCAACTACACACTGGTTTTGGAAGACTTGGTCCAAAAAACAGAATGTGAGATATCTCATTAACAATTCCTTATATTAATTACATGTTGAAACGACAGTATTTTGGATGTATTGGGTTAAATAAATTGTATTACTATATTAATTTCGTGTTTCTTTTTTTCTTTTTGTCTTTTCTAGGGCCACACCGGCAGGCCAGGGGTCCAATCGGAGCTGTAGCCACCAGCCTACACCAGAGCCACAGCAATGCAGGATCCGAGCGGCGTCTGCGACCTACACCACGGCTCATGGCAACACCAGATCCTTAACCCACTGAGCAAGGCCAGGGACTAAACCCACAACCTCATGGATCCTATTCAGATTCATTAACCACTCAACCATGACAGGAACTCCCCCATCTGTTCCTTTTTCTTTCTTTCTTTCTTTCTTTCTTTCTTTCTTTCTTTCTATCTATCTATCTATCTATCTATCTATCTATCTATCTATCTATCTACCTACCTACCTACCTACCTACCTACCTACCTACCTATCTATCTTACAGCTGCACCTGCAGCATCATGGAAGTTCCCAGGCTGGGGGTTGAATCAGAGCTGCAGCTGTGGCCTATGTCACAGCCATGGCAGCACCGATCTGAGCCACATCTGTGACCTATGCTGCAGTTTTGTAGCAATGCCAGATCCTTAACCCACCGAGCCAGGCCAGGGACTGAACTCGCACCCTCATGCACACTATGCTGGGTTCTTAACCCACTGAGCCACAATGGGAACTCCTCTTTTACTTTTTTAATGCAGCTATTAGAAAATTTAGGACTATGTGTGTGGCTAGCATTTTATTTGTATTAGATTTCTAATAGGTATACCATTATTTAGTAGTTTTCTTCAATTTGAGTTTTCATTTTTTTTACTCATTCTGAAAATATTCATGAAATTACACCTTCATGTATAGGTTATATTTCTACAATACATTTAAAGAATCTATAGGAATATTAATCTAAAATTGAAAAGAGGAGTTCCCCTTGTGGCTCAGTGGGTAAAGAGCCCAACTAGTCTCTGTGTGGATCAAAGTCTGGCCTCGCTCAGTGGGTTAAGGACCTGGCGATGCTACAAGCTGCACCGTAGGTTTCAGATGTGGCTCGGATCTGGTGTGGCTGTGGCTGTGGCGTAGGCCTGCAGCTGCGGGTCCGATTCAACTCCTAGCCTGGGAACTTCCATATGCTGCAGGTGTGGCCCTAAAAAGAAAAAAATTTTTAAAAAATCAATAAAATTGAAAAGATAAGTTTGTCCATGTGTAACCTAAAACCCTCTTGTATACCACACGCTTTAGGAAATGCTGGCCCTGGGCAGAGCTACTCAGTGGGTGGCCTGTGGACAGGGGTCGATCTCCTTATTGTTCATTATCATCCCAATAAGGACATGAGTAGAGACCACATATTTAGAAACATATAGCAATTTGAAAGTAATCTGATATCCACTTATATCTTGGCGTCTTCTATCTAATCTTTTAAAGTCTGGACTTGTGCTTTCCATGTCTCAATATTTTATTTTTTTAGTGTGTCCTTTAAATTGCATTTTAACAAGATATTGGTCAGCAAAAAACTGGAAATCAGAAAAAAAAAAAAACAAAACCCAGGAGTTCCCGTCATGGCTCAGTGGTTAATGAATCCAACTAGGAACCATGAGCTTGCGGGTTCGATCCCTGGCCTCGCTCAGTGGGTTAAGGATCCGGCATTACCATGAGTTGTGGTGTAGGTCGCAGACGCGGCATGGATCCCGCACTGCTGTGGCTCTGGCGTAGGCCAGTGGCTACGGCTCTGATCAGACCCCTAGCCTGGGAACCTCCATATGCCACGAGTGTAGCCCTAGAAAAGATAAAAAGACAAAAAGACAAAAACAAACAAACAAACAAACAAACAAAAAATCTAAACTGGTCCTTCACCAGACTTAGAGACATGCTAGGCTACAGTGTAAGAGAATCTTCCCTGGGCCTTCCAGAATGATAACCCAAGAGCTAGGTTCTCAGTCCCAGCCAATGCAGTGTCCTAAAACAGGAAAGCATACTAAGGAGATTTTCCAGACCCCAGCACAACAGCTGCTACAGAGAAGAAGGGGGTCAATTCCTGGCAAACCAGAAATTCTGTTAAATGGAACATCTTTCCCTCTAGGCATTTTTGTTGATAACAGTTTTGCCGTAATTATAAGAAATGAGGGTCCTCGTCATCTTTGGGGAAAAAAAACAACTGTGTACTAAGGAAAAGTCACACAAAATCCTTGTAAAACATGGATCAGTACTGAGCTGGCTCTTGAAAGGGGTATAGAAAATCGGAGAGGTGTGACCCATGTGCAAAAGGAGTGTGTTATGATCTATCTGGGAAGGCACATAGGCATGGAGATTAAAAATACTTAACTCTGGAGTCAAACACACTTGGGTGTGAGTCCTCACTTGCCACTTACTGTGTGACCTTGAGCAATTTGCTTAAACTCTCAATTTCAATGTACTTAACCTGTTCCAAGAAAGAATCTCCAAAGAGGTAGGAGACTCTGCCTTGCCCAGTAGGGCCTTGACACACCTCACCTCAAGAGGTGGAGTCCACTTCCCTTCCCCTTGAATCCAGGCTGGCACTGTGACGTGCTCTGACCGCCAAACGCAGCAGAAGGACATTCTGGGACTTCCAAGCCCAGGACATAAGGGAACTGGCAACTTCTGCTGCCTTGCTCTTGAAGTACACCTGCTACACTGTAAGTCCAGTGGTATTAGACACCTTGCGTAGTATTAGACACCTGGACTATGAGAGGCCACCTCCAACATTTCAAGCCCAATTGAGTCCCAGCTGACAGCAGTGGCATGGACGACTCCAGGTGACAGCAAATGCAGCAGAAGAAACACTCAACTGAGCCCAACCAAGCCCCTGAATAATAAGAAATACTTTTATTACGCAGAGATAAATAATGGTAACATCTCTAAAAAGAGAACAGTAGTTCCCATTGTGGCTCAGTGGTAACAAATGCAACTAGTACCCATGAGGATGCAGGTTCGAACCCTGGCTTCATGCAGTTGGTTAAGTATCCGCTGTGGCTGTGGCTGGCAGCTGCAGCTCCAATGAGACCCCTAGCCTGGGAACCTCCATATGCCACATATGTGGCCCTAAAAATAATAAATAAATAGAAGAGAATAAAAACAATTTAAAGGGTGGTTGTGAGGAATAAAGTGAATAATGCACGGCTTGAGTGCTCAATTCTTGAGACATAAGTGCTCAACAATTAGTAGCTGTTGCCATTTCAGGAGCTAAAGTGAACACATGTGCAGAACGTAACCACAGACTTCCCAGGAGGTTCTAGTCAGGTTCTGTGTGCTCTGCAGGTACTGAGCCGTGGATTGCCCAGGAGGTGAAAACACAAGGCTTTGCAGCCAAAGCAAGAGTTGGACCAGAATGACGGAGGGTGAAGAATGATGGTTTCTAGCCCCTTGAGGCATAGAGACCCGTCCAAGGACTTCCGGGCAATCACATGTGCGTGCATCAAGAGCGGAAGCCTAGAGGTCTCTATGGAGACACAGAGATGGATGGCTGCCAGGGCCTGGGGAGGGGGAATGGGGAATGACAGCTAATGGGTATGGGGTTTCTCTATGGGGTGACAAAAACGTTCTCAAACTGATTGCGATGATGGCTGTGCAACTCTGTGAATACACTGACAACCACTGAGATGTGCATTTTAAATGGGTAAAATGTATGGTATGTGAATGTTGTTTCAATAAAGCTATTATTACACAAGTGGGCAAAGAGCAGGTAAAAATTAAGAGGCTGAGATGACAAAGGAACGAGAAGCGTTCTATAGGGTTGTTTGGGGGCTCTCAGATGCCGGCTTATTTGGCATGGAGGGGAAAAGCAGTTGAACGAACCTAGTGCCAACCAGGAGTTATGTACCCTGGGGACAGATCCTGCCATTCCAAGGGATCATGGGCATCTGGTGTGACTGCTGTTCCCTCGAATACTTTATATGTGTGTGGCTCACTCATATCTGTTTCCCTTTCGCTTAAATAGCAACCCGAACTCCACTATCGTGAGATTATTAAAAAGAGGAAAACTTCCTAGGCAAGAGGAAAGCTAACGTTTCCCTAGAGAAAAGCAGCTCAAGGCCTACATTCAGAGAGACCTCAGAGGCGGATGAGGGGGGTCCCGAGGTCTAGCCTGCCCCAGAGCCTCCGGTGCTGAGCCAGCAGGCTCCACATCTGAAGGTGGTCACCTTAGACGTGAGGTGGGCGGTGGGTAATCCTTCCTGGGCCATGGAAAGTCTTCAAAACCTCAAAATGCTGCCACAGTCAACTCAGCATGTGGATGGCCTCCCCCAAATCAGGCACCATCACGCTAAGCCTGGTCACACCACTTGCCCTGTGAGCACTTACCATCCTGAGCACATCATGAGTTATCACTTGTTTTTTGTTTGTTTGTTTTTTTGTCTAGGGCTGCTCCCGTGGCATATGGCGGTTCCCAGGCTAGGGGTCTCATCGGAGCTGTAACCGCCAGCCTACACCACAACCACAGCAATGCCGGATCTGAGCCGCGTCTGCGACCTACACCACAGCTCACGGCAACACCAGATCCTTAACCCACTGAAGGAGGCCAGGGATCGAATCTGCAACCTCATGGTTCCCAGTCAGATTCGTTAACCACTGCGCCATGACGGGAACTCCAAGTTATCACTTGTTAAATCCCCCCAGCAAAGCCCACTAGACTATTTACCAGCATCCCCCAGAAATCGCCATCTCTCTCGTCTACCCAAACCCATCCCGCAAATCCTTCTGTTTTATAAGTCAATTAGTATAATTACTACAGAAGACAAGATGTTCTTTTAAACCCAAACCACTGCAGAAGACGGGGCAGCTGAATGACAGGAAAACATCCTTTAATCTTGGAGAGGAAGAAGGATTAGAAACAGAAACGACAGGCTGTGACCAGGGTCCTGTCCTGTCCTGTCACAGCGTCAGGACATCAGAAAAGATACAAATGATGCTCAGACACTTTCAGGAGTCTTCCCTGAAAGTCCTGCCAAGTCCAAGTCCTTCAATGCTATCATTCGACAAAGCCAGAAACACCAGACCAAACACAATTTACTTCTTTCTCTCCTGACGGGGGTGGGAGTAGGGGTGCGCAGCGGGGGCAGGTAGGTGGGGTGGCAAGGGTGAGGAGGAAGCCCTCTCACTACCAAAGGGACACCACACAATGCTAGGACATGCACACAATCTCAATCTGCTCTTCTTAGGTTCAAAGAGCTTTAGGACTAGTGTGTTCAAGAATATTTTTAAAAATTTTATGGCCACACCCACAGCATGTGAAAGTTCCCAGGCTGAAGACTGAATTTGAGCCAGAGCTGTGACCTATGCCACAGCAGCAGCAATGCCAGATCCTTTAATGCACTGCATTGGGCCAGGGATTGAACCTGCACCTCTGCAGGGACTTACCTGAGCTGCTGCAGTGAGATCCTTAACCCACTGTACCACAGCGGGAATTCCTCAGGAATGATTTTGAATGCAACTTCGAGAACAGATAAAGAACTCTGATTTCTTGGGGCCCTAGTCTCAGCCCTTCCAACTTGGCCCCACCCTACTGTGGCTCCCAGGGGGAGAGCTCCGCAACTTCGAGTCTGTATCCTTCCATTCTCCTGATCCAGGGCAGGGGATGGAAGACAGGCAGGTGCAAGGAGAGCAAGGAACCTCATCTCACCTCAAAGCAACTGCCTCCTTACCAGGGAACAGTGGGCAAGTGAATTTGACTAGGGAAACAGTATTTACCTGCAGAATGCACTAGAAAGCTCATCAGGCCTCAGGAAACATGCTTTCTAACTCCATTATCGCAAACTCCCCCACCGACACGCTTCTTTCTTCCATCTTCCAATTCATGACTATTTACTGAGCTCTCACCCCAGTGGAGGTGCTCCCAGCATAATGCAAATGTCAGACATCAGTTACAGACCTACTGTGTGCAAAAACTCTGAGGAGGAGGAGGATGACCATCCAGCCATCTTCTGTACCAGGTGGCACTGTGGGAGCCAAGGCCTTGCCCTCAAACTAATGATCTACTAGAAAGGATAACGGCTGACCAGCTTGAGCATCCACGGTGTGCCAGGCACTGCTTTATAGATATTAATTCCTTCATCCTCAAAGCAGTGCTCCTGTCACCCTACGGTGCCCTTAAGCCCATTTTAAAGGTGAGAAAACTGAAGCTCAGAGATGTCCTCCTGAGGCAAGACAGCAGGAAGTGGGGAGATGGCACTCACACGCAGGCCATCTGGACCTCACTATACTGAGCACCAGTGACAGCAGGAGCCACCAGCATGGGGTCCTGCTCGCAGTGGGCACCCAATGAACATCTGCTGAGAGGAAGTGGAAGGTTAAGGCCACACGGGCCACATAAAGGTGCTTCCCTGCAGGTGCTGCAGGCACAGACAAGAGGAATTCAGACTGAGAGGAGCCTAGAGGAAGTGAACCCTTGAAGGGAAAGGGGGGCATTTCAGACTGAGGGGAGCACAGGAGCGTTGTGACACCAAGGCAGTCTGACAGCTGAGACCAGGTGATTCTACCTGCCGTCTTTATAAAGGTATTTAAGCAGATCCAAGCAACAGGTGCTTACTTCTCGCACATTTGGTAATTTCCATTCTGGTGGTAATTAAAAGAAAAGAAAGAAAGCCTCACTGGGGGTTAATGGGAAGAAATGCACAGGATTTCAGCATCGGAAGAACCTGTTGCTAGAGGGAACAGCCAGAGAGGCATTCCCCTGAGACCTTCTGCACCAGCTCCCAGGCAAACCACCTGCCCACTCCTATCTCCCAAAAGTGCCACCATGTAATTGTTGGAGAGTCTAAATATCTCAGGCCTCTTTGTCTTTTCTGGTCTTCACAGCACTCAGCACAAGCCTAGGAACAATGGAGACCCTCAAGAAATGCAGGTTGAATCTCAGGAGGAATGGGTCCCAAATGATAAGGCCTTGAGTGGCCAAGAATCATCAGTATCAAGATGGATTAAAATAAAACCTCAAAAATCAAGACTTTTCTGAGGATGACATTATTTTTCCAAGTACCTGGCCTCACAAATCCCAAAAAGAACAAACCACAGTAGTACCTGGCAGTACCATGAAATTGTATATTCCAGTTTCTCCACACCAACCTTAATGCGCAGGGAAGTTTATTAAGTATTTTATACCTTCACAAAACAGGTCTTTCCATATTTCTAATTTAAAATAAAGGAAAATAGCTTAAAGCTATTTTTCTACAATAAAGTTTCCAACTAGAACTTAAGAATGCCCTCTTATTAAGCACCTTCAAGTAAATTAACATCTCACAGATAAATTTCAGGCCCAACCATACAGCTCCTCCTTGCTTCTAAAACATCGAAAGCTAATTAACTCTTGATCAAAAATGTGAACTTAAACAGCCTCCCTTTTCCAATGTTTTATTCTCTTAGGTCGCTCTCCCCCAACACTGGTTCTGATGGATGGGTGGGTTTGGGGTTCTTCCCTAGCAGATGCCTGTTGAGTTTCTCAAGCAAAAAGTACATATTTATAGTATTTATAGCACTATCCTGTGACATTTGTCAAATTCTGCCTTTAAAAAAAATGCATGATAACGCAAACTGGGAAAGATTTCAAGGCACCTCCTTTTCTGAATGATGCAAATGAAAGCCCAATCAGAAAATAACCCTCATATAAAGGCCATGATTTAAGCGGCTAAAGAACATGTCCCTTGGTTTCCTCCCCTTCCTAGGTACACCTTACATAAAACACGCAGATCTTCATTATCTGATAGTTCAAATCGTAGCCAATATCTGCGCGCTTCTGTGGGATGCATGTTATACAGCAGTAAAACACGTTTTAAAAATAGCTCACATTAACTTAAAAAAAAAAAAAAAAAGGTGTTGCCAGGAAAAACATGAAACCGGTTTCCACGTTTGCTTACACCCCCGCACTACCTGCAACCAATTTACAGAACGTTAGAAGATGCGCGAGCAGCTTATCTAAAATTCTGCCAAATGTCCTCCAAATCTCCCCCTGCTTCGCTCCTTTCTGGGCAGCCCGTCTGGGGACCCCACCTCCTTAGCTCCCAGCCGCTGCAGGCTCATGGGCCGGGGGCTCCACCGTCGTGCTGCCGCGGGAGGAGGTCGCGGTCCCGCCAGAGCCCTGGGCAGCGCACCTGCGGCCTGTGGGAGCGCAAGTGGGCAGCAGGGGAGCCCGGCCTGGGGCTCGCACCCGGCCGCCCCTGCCCACGGGTGACACGCCGGCTCTGACCCCCGGGGAAGCTGCGAAGCACGAAGCTGGGCTGTCGCTTGAGCAAAATGCCCCAGCCGCAGAGTGGGCGGACGCGCAGGCCCCGGCGACCCCCCCCCCCTCCCAGCACCGGCTCGGTCTGTCGCAGCGGCCCCCACGCCGGTTGCTCCTTGAGGCCGGACTGGCACCTCGGGGCCCCTGGGGCAGCAAGCGCGTCCCCGGGGCCCCCACGCCAAACAACAGCCATCCACCCTAAGCCACCCCCAAATCATTCACTCACTTAAGCCACCGAGAGGGGACCTTGCTACCTGCACCGCGAGGAAAGCGGCCCTGGGATCCAGCGACCAGGCGACCCCAGACCAGGAGACGTTAGCCCAGCTCCGCGCCCCGCCCCCTCCCCACGCCCGCGCGCTCCCGAACCCCTGCCTCGCGCGGCCCGCCCCGCCCCCCCGGGGGCCCCGAGGCCCCCACGCGCCCGCGGCCTCCCAGGAGCCCCACCTGAAGGCCGGTGGTTGGGCGGCGAGGTCCGTACCGCGCCTGGCTCGGCCATCTTCCCGGGAAGCGGGGGGGCCCGCGTAGTCCCCTCCGTCCCGGCTGCCGCCCCGCAGGCACCGCGGTGCTCCATCGGGATGCGCGGGCCGCACAGGCGCACTGCCCCGGCCGCCGCGCCGCACCAGACCCGCGTGCGACCTTACGCGCACGCGTTCCCCCCACGACGTGCACGTGCGATGTGCGCACCGGTTCTCACGCCGCGCACGCGCACCGTGTGCACACGCGAGGGGCCCAAGGGTCCTAACGCGGCTGGCGCATAGGTTGGGCACTTGCAACATGCACACCACTCCTAATAGGGTACACGCCGTGCACATGCCATGTGCGCACTAGTTCTCACAGCGTGCCCACACACTGCGTGCAGGTTCAATGTGTACCCCTGTCCTCACAGCGCGCATGCACACACGGCGTGCACACAGTTATTCATGCCGTGCTCACAAGCAGTATCCACACACTAGTGTAGACACACGTCCTCATACAGTGCACACACTCACAGCTTTATACAGAGAGGATGCAGTTTCTCAAGTGTGCATACACCTCACAGCGCGTGGCAACACAGAGCGCACACACCACGTGTACACACCTGCTCACCCAGAACGCACATGTTCTCACACACTGTCCTCACAGGGCTCACATAAATTCACACACACGAGGCATCCCCATACTTAGAGCTGCAGCTCTGGAAACAGGTCCTAGTAGGGCCTTGGTCAGGAGCCACTTGGGCCAGTGCTGACGCCTTCCTCCAAGCACAGAAATGCAGCCGTGGCAGGCGCCAGGTCCCCCTTCACCCCCACCAGGCGTGCGGCCACCCAGGGCGGGTCTCCAGGAAGCCAGCTGGGTGGACCTTCAAGGAAGATCAGGGGCCCGCAGTCGGCTTTCCACCATGCCCCCACTCCTCGGCTGGTTCCACGGGAAAGCTACTCAGTGGTTCCTTTCTTCCTGGGGCGCAAATAATGTGCGCTTGGAAAATCTCTGTGAGGGACAATTTCTGGGACCATCTGCTAAACATGTAGCCTCGGGAGGTGGGGAAGGGTGTGCAGTGGGTGGATGGGGGAGGTGTCTTTCCCTTGGACATCCTTTTACCCTTGCTAGGAGCATTTAACTTCTTTTTAAAAACACATACTGAAAAAGACATCTTTGCATAGCCCGCTGAGGCCTCCAGGTGTTTACCCAGGTATAGCCTGCCAAGGGAGTAACCCACCTCAGTGGAGCCCCAGGCTGCATGTTTCTCTGTTGGCCCGTGACCAGCTCCCAAGTTTTAACTTCCACCACAGGGGGAGAAAGAAATGCATGATTTAAAAGCCGAATGGATGCAAACTATTTAGAATGGATAAACCATGAGATCCTACTGTATAGCACAGGGAACCATATCCAATCTCCTGGCATAGAACATAAGATGGAAGAATTTGAGAAAAAGCATGGATATGTATGTGTGACTGGGTCACTTTGCTGTACAGCAGAAATTGGCACAACACTGTAAATCAACTATAGTTTAATAAAAAAATAAATTTTTAAAAAAGCCGAATGAAACTGAAGAAGGGTTTTGGGGAAAGAATGATGAAAACATCCTAGAAGCACTTATGCCAATGGTTGATTCTTTAAGTCTACTAAAAAAACATTGAATAGTATATCTTAAACATACCATGTGAACTTCATAAAGGTATGTCAATTTATACAATTTAAAAAAACCCCAACCAGCTGAAACCCTTGGTAACCAACAACCGGATTCTACGCAAAAAAGCTCGAGTCCCTCTGTAGCACAAAAATGTGATGAATGTGTTCATGACACTCCCAAAGGTGTGCCAGGAGTAGGGTGCAACTACAGTGAGAAAGCAAGAAGGGGAGTTTAGACACAAGTAAGCAGGAAAGCAGGCAAGCTGGGGCTGGTCCCTTGGCTGTAATGAAAACTGTCTCTAACCCAGTAAAACGGAGACAAGTTAATTAGGGTGTGGGAGCTGTTTCACTTTTTCTTTTTTTGTTACAGATCTTGGAGTTTATAACCAATCCAACGCCTGAGCTCATGGCTTCCTGACTTGTCAGATAGCAGTCCTCTCTAGTTTGATTCTATTTTTCCCTCTCTCCGCTCTCTATTCCCACTTCCAATCCTCTCTCCAATCATAGACACCTCCTCTGTTTAATATATTTTTGTAGTTCTGCTTTCAAACATATAGTGAAGAAATACATGGTTTGAGATTATACAAATGACACTGCACAACAGCTATCATTCTATCCATTTCAACTGCATACAAATCTATCAGAAATCGATTACTATCCATTCTGGTTTGCTCTTCTGTAAATTGCCTGTTTGATTTTGTCTTTACGTTGGGCTACTTGTCTTTCTCTTGTTGACTTCGTTTTTGTATTCTAGATAATCCTTATGGGCTTAAACATTTCACTAGTCAACTATGCTTTTCTAAGATTAACAAAACTTTAACTTCTATGCCAAAACCCATCCATTCAAAAGGCTTCTTATATGGAAATAATCTCAAACTTAGAGTTTTCACCTTATGCTTAGGGTTTGTGCTTTAAGAGGTCTTGGTTTTGCTTTGGATATAGACATACAAAGTCACATTGCAGGATGTTTATTGCAGCCCTTCAACCCAGGTGGAGATGAAAGTCAAGGGAGAGAGGGATCAACTCCAATTGTAGTAAAAGGAAATAACAAGGGTCTTGTGTAATATTTACTCCCCTAGCCACTAGACAGTCTATACTTTTCTCATCAGATTTACCTTTACTCTAAAGCAATGTTACTTCTGTATATGGTGTGACAAGGACCCACATTTACTTTTCTCTATGAAGTGTAATAGTCCAACACTATCTTTTGATTTGGAGCTTTTTTTTTTTTATTTTATTTTCCCACTGTACAGCAAGGGGGTCAGGTTATCCTTACATGTATACATTACAATTACAGTTTTTCCCCTACCATTTCTTCTGTTGCAACATGAGTATCTAGACATAGTTCTCAATGCTATTCAGCGGGATCTCCTTGTAAATCTATTCTAGGTTGTGTCTGATAAGCCCAAGCTCCCGATCCCTCCCACTCCCTCCCCCTCCCATCAGGCAACCCCAAGTCTCTTCTCCAAGTCCATGATTTTCTCTTCTGAGGAGATGTTCATTTGTGCTGGATATTAGATTCCAGCTATAAGTGATTTGGAGCTTTTTATTCCGACCTTTTACTGCATCTAGTATTACTATGGCTTATGGTGTGACAATGTCTGATGGTGAGTTCGTTCAAATTGTCTTAGAAATCCAGAATTTCCATATGAACTTTATATTATTTTTTACTTTTTGCTTTCTAGGGCTGCACCTGCAGCATGTGGAGGTTCCCAGGCTCGGGGTCGAATCAGAGCTGTAGCTACAGGCCTACACCACAGCCACAGCAATGCCAGATCCGAGCCTCATCCGAGCCTCGTCTGCAACCTATGCCACAGCTCATGGCAACACCGGATCCTTAACCCAGTGAGTGAGGCCAGGGATCAAACCCACAACCTCATGGTTCCTTGTGGGATTCGTTCCCACTTTGCCGTGACAGGAATTCCCGAACTTACCTTAGAACCATTTTTTTCTAGTCTCCCTCCTCAAATTCTGCTGGAATGTTACATGGAATTATACTGAAGTCAGAATAATTTGGGAAGAACTGGTTTTTTGTTTTGTTTTGTCTTTTTAAAAGGACTTTACTTTGCTCCGCTTTTCCCAATTGGTTAACTTCCTAAAAATCTAGTTAAGGGTTGAGGAACATCTTAAAATCTGTTATACCATCTAGTTGTTAGTCTAATGCAGCAATTCTCAGATTTTTTGCCCCAGAGACCCTTTACAGCAAGGGTTGGCAAACTATGGCCCATGGGCCACATGGAGCTTGGCATCTATTTGGTCCTTCAGTAAAAGTTCACCAACTCCTACTTTACACCTAAAAGTGAGACTCCTAAAGAACTTCTGTATCTGCTAATGGTGGTAAGACATTAAATTTTCCAATTTTTTTTTCACTTGAAAGTGCACATGTAATACTGGCAACAAACAAGGAAAACTTGGTTTTCCTTGAAATGACAAGTTTACTTGTGGGCTGTATCTATGAATATTGATGCATTAGAAAAATTTTTTAAATATTTATTTATTTATTTATTTTGGTCTTTTTGCCATTTCTTGGGCCGCTCCCTCTGCATATGGATGTTCCCAGGCTAGGGGTCTAATCGGAGCTGTAGCTGCCAGCCTACGCCAGAGCCGCAGCAACTCCGGATCCGAGCCGCATCTGCGACCTACACCACAGCTCACGGCAACGCCAGATCCTTAACCCACTGAGCAAGGCCAGGGACCGAACCCGCAACCTCATGGTTCTTAGTCGGATTCGTTAACCACTGCGCCACGACGGGAACTCCAGAAAATTTTAAACAGACTTGTTAACAATAAACATAAAGCTTTAGCATAATGCACTTTTAGTGAAAAGCAACTCTCCCCCCCTCCTGCAAGCTCCCCAATTTGCAAAGAATGGCATTGTTTCACATTTTTGCAAGTCTCTTTACTGTCTGGCTTAATAGAAAAGTCTCATATCTGCTTCTGTACTCAATGTGTTAGGTTTTGGTTACAGCACATAAGGGAAATCTGGCCTTGGAGCTATGTAGCTGGAAAAAGGAGAAATATTTTAATGACCTTTTTAGGAAGTTATCTATGTTTTTCTTTGATACCATATCAAATCTGGATAAACGGTAATTTTTTTTAAGGTTGGTTGCAATGTGGAAACCTAACACTAATTCAGTGATCTTTTCATACTAGTATACCATTTAGAAAATACTGGTTGGCCCTGCTATGAAGATCTTCCAAATGTCAACACATTTCACTTTATGGTATTAAAAAGAAACATTCATTATTACCGACAATGATCATTGTTCTCTTCAAGTCTTTACTGAAGCTGTCAAGCTAATGATGGTCATCACGATTTTCCTAAACTGAATTTTCACTTCAAAGTTCAAGTTTTATCACCTCCAACAAATGGCGTCAGTTATTTTCCTTGAAGCTACCGGGTCATTTCATTCATTTTTGAGAACCAGAAGCCTAAGTTCGAATAACCAGTCTGTCTGTAGTTATTTCAAGTAAAAATGGCATTCTATGAAAAATGATGCAAGTTCGGCTTACAATTCAGAGTCATATGAGTGTCTTCCTTGAGAAAACTGTTGGACTTCAACAGTATGCAAAATGGTTTCATGGAGCACTTCTTACTCTGCCATCCGAACTATTAAGATGTGTACTCGAGTTGGATTTAATAATATTAGTCATTTCTACTGCTTGTCATTTCGCTTTTAAAAAGAAATTGTGTTTCCTTGCCTTTCGTAGATAAACTATCAAGTTAGGAAAACCCTACTCATTATTATAATTCCTGGGACATTTAAAATCGTAAATATCCTTGCCTAATTTGCAAAAATCCAACTAATTCTATACCTGACAAGTCTAGAGGATCAAATCAGCAAATAACTTTTTACTCGGGTTTGGTCCCCACTTTTTGATCTGCCATCATCAGGTTGAGAACCCAACAAAGCCTGGACTGGAATACCTACAGCATAGGGAAATTCTCAGGATAGGGGTTGACTCAGAGCAGCAGCTAGTGGGCTACACCACAGCCACAGCCACGTCTGATCTGTGCCACATCTGTGACCTACGCCACATGCTGCGGCAATGCTGGATCAATCCTTAACCTACAGAGTGAGGCCAGGGATCGAATCCACATCCTCATGGATACTAGTCGGGCTCCTAACTGGCTGAGCTACAATGGGAACTCCAAGACTGGCATTTTAAAAGTGAGCAAGTTGACCAGAGGATAAATATCTACTTCACTTGTGTCTTTGCATAGTGTAAAATAAAGTCCTTTGAGGGTTCCTGCTGTGGTGCAATGCGATCAACAGCCTCTCTGCAGCGCTGGGACACAGGTTTGATCCTTGGTCCTGCAGAGTGGGTTAAGGATTCACTGTTGCTGCAGCTGTGGCATAGGTCACAACTGTGGCTCAGATCTGAACTCTTGGCCTGGGAACTCCAAATGCTGCAAGGGGGCCAAAAGGTTTAAAAAAAAAAAAAATCTACTGAGTAGACTGAATGGCATTCTGGAAATTTGAGATCATCTTGGACAACTGATTGACCATTAGAAAACATTGCTTTCAGCACAGGTTTATAACAAACTCACTAGCTCGGAAAATACAACCCTGTATCTGGAGTCTGACTGAACAGATTCATTCGAATCAAACAACCCAAAACATAAAAGTAAAAAACCAGACAAAGTATACATTTCCCTTATACATCACAATTTTTTTAAGACCAAATTTTGAGACATTATCATGAATAAAAGTTTAGATAAAAATGTCAGTCTGAAAAGAATCAATTGCATACATTGTTGAAAGTTATTTCATATTTTATTTCTAACCGCAATAGTTTGTATCTGATTCCTTTACATAATTTCAAATGATGTGAAAGGAAACCTCCAATAGTTAGCTGGCATGAATCTATAGTAAAAAAGACTCATTAACAACTTGAGAATGAAATATGATCAGAACTATCAATATTACTAATTATAAACTTTCTCTAAAGAAATACAGAGCAAGTTAGTATTTTGCAAAATACCTTTAAGCAATTTAGAGACTTCCATCTGTTAGTCTTATACTGAATTAAATGAGTGGTAGCAATTATTTTAAATATCGTGTCAACATGAATATACAAATATATATCCTACGCATTTCTTTTATTATAGGAACCAACGACTGCAAAGAAAAGAGAGAGAGTATCAAAGACGTGCATATTCTATCTTACACAAGTCCTAGATATTAAGTGAACGGCAGTGGACACCGCTCTAAGTGCATTACACATATGAACACACATTATCAATCCTCCAAATAATTCTGATTCTGCAGGTACTGTTTTCATTATTTCCACCTCACAAGTGAGGAGCCTGAAGCTCAGACAAGCTGGAGAAGGTGCCCATGGTCATTTGCACGTAAAGGGCAGAGTAGGGGTTGGGGCACTGGCTGGCTGACCCCAGGGCCCATGCTCTTCACTCTCCACCACACTGCCTCACACATATTAGGGAGCTGGGGGTAAGAGAGGACGGTCCGATACACTCTCCAAATTCCCTGGTTCACTCCATACCGCAAAGGGTAGTGTCTTATCACACTTATATTGAGACTTAATTCAGATTTTGTTCTTTTCTGAAGAGGAAGGATAAAATAAAGATAAAAAGGATGGTAGTTTACAGTAAATAAAAAACACAACACAAATGGTATGTAAAAGCTCATGGGAGTCCAAGCGGTATCAATGAAACTTCCCCTTACTATAAGCAGGACAGAGATTGAAACACCTCATACCAATACACATCTTTTAAATCTTGGACAGTCAGGTAACACAAAGAACTTACTTTCATTCTGAGTTGCACTGTCAAGCCACAGTTAATAATATTGGATGTTGTTAAATCTGTACACAATAAAGTATAAATCCAACTAGGTATTTTATTTGGAACAGGCTCTTACCTACTTGATTACTCACTTGCTCTGAAGTCAATACTGACAGCAGTTTGTATCTACTGAAGATGTTATACATCTTATAATATTTACACTAGATGAGATGAAGTTAAACTACAAGTCACAAGGAGTTTTCTAAGCAACTATATTTGTAACAATGATTCCACAGATGTGGTGAGTAAACCGACCCACTCCTTAATAAAATACAAGAATTTTCATCATGCATAGTTTACACACTCCTTAAGAGGTGGTCTCTTTAAGAGGCTGGATGTTCAAGAAAGATGTGACAGTCAAACAATTAACTCTTGGTAATTTTTTTTTTTTTTTAAACAAACACCTGGTTTGGTTATTTAGCCACCTTAGTAATACAACATATTTACACTCTATTGGAAGTGGAATAAACACTGCATAAAAAATGCAGTCCTATCAAACACATTTGGAATAATTACTATACTCTCTTAGCAGTAAGAATCATTATTCTTAGATTTCAAACATTTTATTTTCTTTCAGGGCACACCTTATACCATTGTATTATAGGAATCAAACAGGATAACACAATTTTTTTTTCCCTTAAGGACCACTTCCATTCCTCATGTGAAATATAATCAAATCAATGAAACTAATTTCTACATTAAAGTTAGTAAAATAACTCCTCTAAGTAGTGTTGCATAAGAACTACAAGTTTACCCCAATTATTTTAATCATTATGATTTGAGAGTCTCTAGGGTACAACAGCACTAGGGCTGTTACTAGCTAGACAAGGAAAAAAATACATCACTTGCAAACACATGAATTGGGGTCATAGTTGTAATTTGTTAAAGAATCTTTAGACAAACCATATTTGTTAGAGGAGGTAAGTAGAGAAACTAATGTTTGAGTTGCATGCACCATCTCTACCATGAATTGTAGCACAGATACAGAGTCAAAACATTCTCGGGTAAAACAATGTGGAGGGAAAATCTACACATCCTGCACACATTTAGCAAAACACTTTTATGTACAGAAGCCTAAATATATTAGCAAGTTTAGATGACTAATGAAAACAATCACTAAGTCAATTCTTCACGGCTGGTTCCTTAGAAGTATTAAAAACCAGATCATGGTCTCAGACTCATTCCATCTAGGTAAAGTGTTCAGGAACTCCATAGAATAGTAAGAAACATAAACTGCAATTGTCCACTCTTAATTTCTATTCTTTGATTTAATAATGTTTCATAGTACCTCAGATCTTTACTCCTGAGTTTGCACACTTAGGAATTTATACTGAGCATGGGATTAAAGATGTGCTTATTTTCTAAAGCCATGTGAAGGTTTACTCCCCTGTGTCTTACTTTTCACCACTGAAGAGCTCTCTGGAGACCAACAGAATAAAAGCTTCACAAACTAAATGAAGGATCTCTTTTTACAGCTGCACACCATTTCAATGCGGCTGGAGAGGTCTAACCAGCCCCGCCCCTAATTTCATCTTAGTAGAGTTGATAATGAAAAACTGCATAATAAAGCTAAGTCAAAACTCCCAGCAAAATACAAGCCAACAAACCTGTACACACAACAAGATACATCCTAAACACAAAGCAAGGTATAATATACTCTGCAGCATGACATCATCTTTATTATATTTCTCTGCATATGTAGTTCTTCCATTCAGAAATTGGAGACCATCTTTTCAGTAAGTTGTCATTCCCTCCTCTTTCCCCAGCTTCGGGATACTTTGAAAAAGGCTTAATTTGTACAAGCCATTATGAAATTAAATTTTCATTTACACATAATTTAAGTGTTTATAAAGCACTGGAACTGTAGCTTACATGTAGATAGATGACTTCTAAAAATAAAACGTCACTTTTAACAATCCTTTTGTTTTGTAAAAATATTCTACATACATGCATATGATCAACACAATCTTTTGTTGTTTGGGAAATTTCCTCCTGTGCACAGTAAAAGTTAAAAAAAAAGGGACAACTCTATCAGTACTTCCCAATGTTAAGACTAACTGGGCGCCACCTAGTGTTTGATTTCTGCAACTACTAACCTTAACAAATTCAAAATTGGTTTTAAAACCCAGGTTCTAAAAACTGCATTTTGGAAATGCCTTTTTGTTGATATGTTTACAGTGACAAAATACGATCATGAAAAGAATATACATTATCAAAATTAGTATAAAAATAGCCACATGCTACTTAAGTATGAAAAAGAGGCCAATCATTTTTGACTTCAAATACAGATTTCTGCCTCCCTTGAAATGTACCCAAATCTAAAGGGACCATCTAGGTAACTGGAATATACAGAAATTTACTGTACAGTCAACAGGCTAGTCAAATCTAGGGCTTACTTATAATCCATAATGTGAATGTACGGCAAATGGCTTATTCAAAACATCCATTAACTTAGTGGAAGTGGTCAAAGTGGGAAAGGCAGTAATGCATTTTTTCTTTTTAATACAGTAGATGTGGTCTTTTACCTATAAGCTCCATTACGTCAAAAGAACAAAGTGGGCTTAACGTTTTACCTAAGAGAGTTCAGTATTACCAGTTTTAAAGAAATACCTTAGAAACAAATCAGTCTGCTTTAACAAATTGCACTCATGCTAATGAGATTTTAATCTTCTTTAACAGGTCACAGCCAAAATCCAAATTGTTGAACAATCTTCAGAGAAAGTGGAATGTAAAAGGCTGAGTTTGATTTAGATCTGGAAAGAAAAAGAACATCAGGTCAACTGCAAGAATGTTCCTATTTCAATAGTCTACTACATGTAAGGGAGGCATGCACCTCCTTGGACTCTTGGGGAAACAAACCCAGCTTGAAGAGGAAACTCTGTATACAAGGTTTTTCTCAATTCTGGCCTGCTGTCAGTTAATCTTTACAAAATCCTTCAGAATGATAGGTGTTAATACAGAATATTCTCAATAAAATTGTGTCTCCTTCCTTTTGTGCTAGACATTAGGGATTAATCTTGGGGCTGGGAGCAGTGTGTCCCAGAGAGTATTACCTTCTTTAGGAAAGGGACTAATGTGTTACCAAATTCTCCTCCCAGTCAACCTGGTTATAGGAGTGAAGGCTGGAACACATATAAACCATATGGAGAAATGCCTTGGGGATCAGGTGATGAACAAAGCAACGCTTACTAAATGTCCAAGAAAACTTAAATTCCTTTAATAACTACTGTCTTTACTATCCCTCCCTGCCAGCCTGCTGCACACCCAGTTCTAAGGAAGCATTGGCAGAGATTCAGAAATATTTTAATTAGAAAAGCTTAACCCTATCTAGAGCCTCGCTCTTTCAACACTGTCTTTGAGGCTTCATTTTAAGGCATGTTCTCGGATTAGGTTCCTAATTCCCTAAAAAGACCTTCTACCCCAGCAGAATGTTTGGATCACTCCTTAATCTACAACACAATAGCTCCATGTCAGGTTCTTGTCATAGAATATCACTGATAAATCTACTGTCCAAGTATCACTAAGTTCAGTCACAAGAATTGTGTCTCGGGGGTCTCCAAAGGGAGGCACATTAAAAACAGAATGATGTATTTATTTCTTATCCCTTTTCATTTTCTATTTTAAGGTATGCTTTAAAACACAGTACTCTATGTTTAAAAACTCTTAAATGCATATACACATTAAAGAATCAAATTTTCTTTAATTCATGGTTTAGAGATGCATCAAAATGTAAGATAGATTGATGAATAAAGTATAGACAGATATGTGATAAATTAAGTTTAAAAATACGGGGAGTTCCCGTCGGGGCTCAGTGGCTAATGAATCTGACTAGGAACCATGAGGTTGCAGGTTCGATCCCTGGCCTTGCTCAAGGGGTTAAGGATCTGGCGTTGCCGTGAGTTGTGGTGTAGTTTGCAGACAAGGCTCGGATCTGGTGTTGCTGTGGCTCTGGCATAGGCCAGCGGCTGCAGATCCGATTCGACCCCAAGCCTGGGAACCTCCATATGCCGCAGGTGCGGCCCCAGAAAAGGCAAAAAGACAAAAAAAAAGTTAACTTAGAATTTTGATGGTAGTATCACTTGTGATGCCTAACTCAGACCTCCCCAAGACCAGCCTTTGTGGCATGGGGAGGTTCCAGGGCCAGGGATCAAACCAACGGCACAGGAGTGACCTGGGCTGCTGCAGTGACAACTTGGGATCCTTAACCCGCCGCTCCATAAGATAACTTGTGTGTGTGTGTCTTTTTTTTCTTTTTGCCTTTTTTTTTTTTTAGGGCCCCTCCCACAGCATGTGGAGGTTCCCAGGCTAGGGGTCTAATTTGGAGCTGCAGCCACGTCTTCGACCTACACCACAGTTCACGGCAACACCAGATCCTTAGCCCACTGAGCAAGGCCAGGGACCGAACCTGCAACCTCACGGTTCCTAGTTGGATCCGTTAACCACTGAGCCACAGCGGGAACTCCAATTTTTGAAAAACTCTAGTAATTCTGTTGTACAAACTATCGTGATCAGGAATAACTGCTCTAGGTATACTAAAATTTCATCTTTAAATCAAATCAAACATTAGTATCATTATTTTTAGATTTATATACAAAGGTGGTTTCTGAACTACATTTTTATTTAAATGGGGTTGAAAAGAAGAGCCCAAACCAGATTTAAGAGAAACTTAGGGAATTATCTTGTGGCTCAATAGGTTAAGGATCCAGTGTTGTCACCACAGCAACTTGGGTCACTGCAGCGGCACTGGTTCCATCCCTGGCCTGCTAACTTTCACATGGCATGGGCGCAGTAAAAAAAAGAAAAAAAAGTAACTTATAATACCACCTCAATTATTAAATAAATTTATATTTCCAAAAACTAAGTTTGAATTTCACTTAAATATTGTGATAGGGAAGGGCAATGAAGCATTTATTCTTGTGAGCATCACTACTTTTGTTAGGAAAAACCATGCACCCCCCCCCCACAAATAAACAAACCAACTCCAATTCAAGAGTTTGCCAATAGTGCATATCCAAGAGATACAATAATGTAATTGGCAAAAGGTCTTAATTAAAAAATAAAAACAAAATACGGCGGCACCCATATTAAATTCCCAGGCCAGGAATTTAATCTGAGCCGCAGCTGCTGACCTATGCCACAACTGTGGCAATGTTGGATCTAGGCCTCAATCTTAACAAGTCTTTTATTTATTTTTAGTTATTTTTTGGCCATGCCTGTGGTATGTGGAAGTTCCCAGGCCAGGGACTGAACCCGAGCCACAGCAGTGACAAGACAATCCTTA
Source organism: Sus scrofa (assembly GCF_054392235.1). Classification (NCBI taxonomy): domain Eukaryota; kingdom Metazoa; phylum Chordata; class Mammalia; order Artiodactyla; family Suidae; genus Sus; species Sus scrofa. Next base: position 20,079,350 of record NC_139401.1, read on the forward strand.
GGCCACCAGGGGACTCCTTAACAAGGCTTTTAATGTGATATTGTAATTCCAACACTGTATATCAAAACTGGTTCAAACAAGATTATTCTTTTAACATACCAGTGTTTCAATTAATAGAAGGCATGTTTGTACAACACAGGGAATATATAATTAAGTATAAACAGAGTAAAACATTTAAAAATTGTGAATCACTATGTGGTAAACCTGCAACTTATTATTTCTTACAACTGCCAAACTTCTTAATAGCTATCTTTCTGAATCTTCTTAAAGTTATACTGCCAAAGCAAATATCGATCTTTTCAGGAAGAAATACTGAAAAAGATTATAAAATTCTCCAAGTATAAACAGTTCAACTAGCTGTCTTCTAAATAATACTGTGTATTTTATTTAATTCATGCATAAATCTCAAAATGTACCCTTATTTAAGTGTTCAACACTCTTAGACTAAGAGAAGTTAGGGGAAGGAGCTGGTTTCTGTTTGTAATTTACAAACAAAAGCTGAAAAACGCAAACTGCATCTACTTACATCATCAATATCTTCATCATCATCTGCAATGTCATCAAACTGGATTTCATCATCATCTCCAGGACCAAATGTATCAGTCTCATTGATTTTAGCTAAAGAAAAATGAACAAATATAATATAACCAAGATGTTACTAAAATAAATTGTCTACTAAAAGTGGTCGAATATAAAATGCTGAACTATAAAAGGAGACTCTTATAAGTCAAACCTTTAATTTAATCTAAGTGCCATTACCAAAAAGATTCTATTTAACCTTTACCCAATAACCCTAGTATATCAACAGTATTTTATACAACAAAATCTCAAAAAAGTCAAGATGGAAATCATTTTCTTTTTTCACATAGGTGTTTTTAGTGAAGCAGGCTCTGATTACACAAATTCTAAAGCTATTACAACTTCCGGTCATGCTTCAAAAAAAGTCTGAGCACATGCTAACAAGCCACAAATCATGAGATAAACTCAACAAGCAGAAATCTTGGGTCAAATCATGCTTATCCCTAAATAATGAAAATGAACCAGGAAGTGCTAGTCCTATTCCCAAATATATTAGCATTTTCTAGATTGGAAATGCCAAGCAAATAATTTCAGCAGGGTTTCCACGCTCAAGTAAAATTATAGCTTTCTTGATAATATACAACAAAACCAAAAAAAAAAAAAAATGACTTTTTAATAAAATCCACAATATCTATTTACTATCCTTGCTTCACATTTAGAGTAGATGAACAATGATAATCTCTTTAGAAAGGAATTTTCAAATAAATACTATAGTAAATTTATTCCCTTGACTGGCATTATGCAAGTCTAGAGCTTATAAAGGAGAAGGCCTCATCAAAAGTATACTTATTAGGAATAGAATCTTACTTTTAGCTTCTTAAGATGTTTGCCAGTAAGGTGTTTGCTATTATCAAGTACAGGCAGGCACACTCAGAGTGAATCCCATTAAGCACAAAAGTATGTAAAATCCACAAAATTCTACCCAAATTCCTTCATCTAAATACCATCAGGTAATAACACCATATGACAGGTTGATAACTCAGACATTACCATGTTCTGGAAGTTCGCCATATGCCTTCAGACTTCTAGCCTCATCTGCATTGTATTTTAAAATTACATCAGCTTTATTATCCTTAAAAAGAGATGAATAACTTTTATAAATGATCATGCCAAAATATTATCTATTTCATCAATTAGTTTCAAACTGGAAAAAAAAAATTACATCTCTCACTCTTCTTTTTCAAAAAAACTTTTTTTTCCTACCCTCTGAAAAACATCCTTGGGTTTAACCCAGTATAAAGAAGCATGCATGCATAAATGAATAATGATCAACAAACTTAGGAAGATATTTATAGATTTCACTTCAATAAGAAGAGAACTGTACAGACCCAATCTTTCAGGTTATTTATAGTTACCCTTTGATTAGAACTGTCTTTTAAAATACAAAATGTTCACACTCCCCCATCTGAAAAGAATCTGACTCAGTTAAGGAAGAAAAACAAAAAAAACGGGTGAATCGGATAATTTCAACTTTAAGAAGGCAATGAAAGTGATTATAGTGATCCAAGAATGTGTGATTCAAACCACCACTTCTTAAACGGTAAGTAATGTGTATAGAGGCCCAAGAAATTCTGGTTAAAACATGAATTTTGACTTAGGAAGCCTGGGGCAGGGGTCCAACAATCCACATTTCTAATAAGCTGCAAAAAGCTAGTGATGCTACTGTTCCTTTTTATCAAGTGGCAGGGGCACAGAAAAAGAATCGCTTGAGATTAAGAATCCCAAAACTGGAGTTCCCGTCGTGGCTCAGTGATTAACAAATCCAACTGGGAACCATGAGGTTGTGGGTTTGATCCCTGACCTCGCTCAGTGGGCTAAGGATCCGGCGTTGCTGTGAGCTGTGGTGTAGGTTGCAGACGCAGCTCGGATCCCAAGTTGTTGTGGCTGCGGCGTAGGCCGGCAGCTACAGCTCCGATTAGACCCCTAGCCTGGGAACCTCCATATGCTGCGGGTAGCGGCCCTAGAAAAGGCAAAAAAAAAAAGAAAAAGAAAAAGAAAAAAAAGAATTCCAAAACTTACTGTGGCTGTCATTTTATAGTATGAATATTAACCTTTCCCACCTTCATTTCCTTATCTGTTAAACAGGCAAGTAATTCTCCCTACTTCTGCGATTATTTTTAAGATTAAAAGAAGAAAATGGAGCAGTTCCCATTGTGGCTCAGTGGGTTAAGGACTTGATGTGGTCTCTGTGAGGATGCGGGTTTGATCCCTCGACTTGCTCAGTGGGTTAAGGATCTGGCATTGTTGCGAGCTGCGGCTCCCATTCGACCCCTAGCCTGGGAACTTCCATATTCATAGGTGTGGCCCTTAAATAAAAGAAAATGGGCATTTCAGTAGTATGAGTTTAAAGCTGGCTATCTCAACCTCAGCACTACTGATATTTTGGCCCATATAATTCGTTGTTGTAGGGACTATCCTGTGCATCACTCCTGGTCTCTATCCACCAGATGCCAGCAGCACTGGCCCCTACCCCCCAGCTGTAACAACCAGAAAAGTCTCTAGACATTGCCAAATGTCCCCCGGAGGAAAATGATCACCCATAAATGAGAACCATTGATTTAAATATTCTACTTCTTTATTCTGGAACACATATTTTAAAAAGTCAAAGTATGATCAAGGTTATAAAAAATGAAATACTATCACTCAAAATGTAAATAAGCACATGATGATGAGTTTCAATAGGTGGAAACCAAAGGGATTTCACAGACCTACAATGAGGAGAATCTCCAGACTGAGATCATGAAGGGCAACTACCATTTTCTTCCTTAAGTGCTCAATTAAATTTAGAGCACATACTTTTATCATGGTTTGTATTATAATTACTTGTGTTTCTTGTTCTCTCCACTACCAGGCCATAAACATTTTGTGAGACAGAAGCTTGACTCATTTAGTTGTATCCCCTAAAGTAATGGTTTCCAGATATTGATTTCAAGATGTATAAATTAAAAAAAAAAAAAAAAAAAAGGAGCAGGTGGTCCAACATAAAGATACATTTTTATCTTGCCAATTAAGACCACCAACAAAATCACAATATATTTCACTCATTCCAAAAAAGGGAAAAAGGAACATTTAGCTTCATGAAAAATTCACACTGCCTATGATTCTTCTATGGTGAAAATGTAGACCCCGAAGACTGGCATTTGGGAACCATGACCCATGGGGTACCCAGCACAATGCTTAGGATAGAACTGACCCTTAAGAAATGTTTGTTGACAGAATGGTGAGCAAAGTACTGGCTTTGAACTGGTCAAATATGGTTATGAGTATGTTCTAAACATTAATGGCTCATTCGATTCAAGCAAGTCAACAATGAAAACTTTAATCTTGTTTTTACCTGGTAATCTCGTAGACCAACCAATATAATGTCTGAGGTATTTATCCAAACCTAAAAGACAAAAGTCACAGCAAGCTAGATTTAAAATAAAAATAATCAATCAAGAGCCAAGCTTAGTCAGTCTTCTCACAAAATATACAAACATACATATTATTTACCCAACTACGGGTAAAGTATCTATATTTAGAATTAGGAAAAAAAACTATAGCAAGCAGCTGAGCTAGTTTCAAATTTTCTATAGTTTGGGCTTAAAATTAGATTTTTCGAACAATCTCATTTAACTACTTGACATTACTAATTCCAGATAAATAATGATTAGTTTAGAAATTAAGAGATTTTTAACAGTGAACCACTCTAGGTAGTTAGCTGTCCATCCTTCACATAAGAAAATAGTAAATTAGGAGTGTGGTTTTATCTCCCTCCCTCCCTTCCGCATACACACAGGAAGCAAAACTCCTCTAGTTAACAAAAGGAATAACAAACCAAATTAAAAAAATAATAATAATAAAATCAAGGTTGGAGGGACTTTTAACCAGTCAATCTGCCCGAACACCTTTGTGATGGAAAAGTAATCGTTACTCTCGGCTTATTGATGGGTCACAATTCAGGAAATTTAACATTAATTCAACACTTAGCCAGCATAATTCCTATTCAAATTTTCTTAACACTCTTTAAAGCTATTTCCTCCACTCAAACCAGAATCCAAACAAGGGCCACCTACCCCATTTAACCATTAAGTCTCTTTAATCTCCTTTACATTGAAATAGCCTTCCCAGCCTTCCCCCCCAACCCCCGCTCCACAGCACTGACACTGTATTAAGAGGCCATTTGTTTTGCAGTGTCCCTCAATTTGTATTTGTGGTTTCCTCATCCTTAGATTCAGGTTAATCGTTTTGGGCAGTAATACAACATAGGTAATGCAAATGAGTCTTGAAACAGAATCTACATAAAATCACCGTCAAAGATATGCTTTGACTTAGAGATAAATAAATCACTGCTCCACAGAAACTTTTTCGAAACTCAAAAAAATGAGGTCCTTGGCCCATGAAAACCTTAGAGCCATTGTCCCCCCTTGACTACAATTTTATGTTCCAGTAAAACAAATCTCCACACCTACCTTTTTTCTCAATTTCCCTCTGATGTGACATAACCTCTTTACACCATCAAAACACATAGCTTCTAATCGTCCATTTCCCAGCATTTTGATTACTTGAGCATACTCTAGGAGAGGGAAAAGAAAAGGGCACAGGATATCGTTCAATTACTGATAAAAGCAATTTAAAAGTTCACATAAAATTGACTAAAATACATAGTGGTGTTGTTGGTTGGGAATAAGTATATGAAATAAAATAAGTACAAGGGAGTGATAAACAGCAAGCTAATTAATGACAGAGCCAGAACCAAGACATTTCTATGACAAGCTGTCTCTGCTACCAAATGTTGTAATTATCTTCTCATTTTGAGTTAAGTACACTGACTACTGCCTTCTTGACTGTATCCTCTGCTTTTGGAGATCAGGGTGGCTTGTCTCAAAATTTACAGGACATCTCATCAACCTCTTTGGATCCTTGCCCAATTTTTGATCTCCTTTCCCTCAGAACCTTTAGAGACTAACTGCAACACATTTTTTGGTAAACTGGAAAATAAAAGCAGCTTAAATGTTAATATCTTTGCTCTATTAGAATATCTTAGTGATTAAAGTTTTTGTTAAGCCAGTAAGATGTTCCCAGGCAAAATGCCAAACTTGTAACTAAAAAAACTTAAAAAAAAAAAAAAAATCTTCCAAAAGAAGGCCACCGGGTTTCAACGTCACTTGAAAAACTGAGATTATGAGCATTAGCTTGCACATGGGCCTATCTCTTCTGTCATTAAACGACAAGACCTGGGATGGGGCATGGAGTCACTTTAGGACCTTTAGCTTACTCGAGCTGTAAGACTGATCCCCAGAGGCTACCCACCAATTTATAAATACAATGAGACATTAACTTTCAAAGGCTCAAGTGTGCAGTTGACAAGTGGGAGTGACTGACTGAGAATACAGAGAACCTAGCACCCACCTTGTGCCTCAATATGGTTGGTCAATTTAAAGGCAAAATTCGGGGGGGGGGGTACTGGCAGTCAAAACTAAGTCAACTGCTAATAGAAGCAAGAATGACTAAGGATAAGAAAGAAAAAGGTCTTTTAGCCAGATAACATGCTTCATTTTTAATGGCTTAGATATATACACACACATGGCATGAACACACCAAATTCTATAAAAAGACAATCAGAAAAGTTCTCTGTCCACAACTGCTGGGAACTATTAAGATAACTGGAAAAATTTAAATACAGACTAAATACTAGATGTTTAATACACTCAAGTTAAAATATCTGAGTGTGGTAAGCCTACTGTATTTATGTGAAAGAATGTACTTGTTCTTAGGGGACGCATGAAATAAGTAGTAAGAGAAAAGAATCAAGAGGTGTGCAGCCAACTTTCGAATGGTTCAGGTAACACACACATGCAGATGAAGGGTTTGAGGGAATTCAATGTACTTACACTGCCAACTTTTCTGAATGTTTGAAATTACTCAACATATAAACATGGGAAACTAGTGTTATGTATCTTGGTCTCTGGGACTTACAAAATCTTAATCGGTTTGAAAGGGTGAGTCAACTGCTCAGTTTCATTACACGTTTACAGAGACGCCACTGACCATGGCTCAGTGGTTAACGAATCTGACTAGGAACCATGAGGTTGCCGGTTTGATCCCTGGTCTCACTCAGTGGGTTAAGGATCTGGCGTTGCCGTGAGCTGTGGTGTAGGTCACAGACACGGCTCAGATCCCATGTTGCTGTGGCTGTGGTGTATGTAGGCCGGCAGCTACAGCTCCGATGAGACCCCCTAGGCTGGGAACCTCCATATGCCAGGGGAGCAGCCCTGGAAAAGGCAAAAAGACAAAAAGACAAAACAAAAGAAAAAAAAAAAAAAAAAAAGAAACGCCATACATGCACAAGGCAGATGGAGTATTCTACCAAGAAATGATCATTAAGGCAAAGGCTCTGGACAAGTGTGAGGGATGAGAAATGGGGAAGAGCAAAAAAGGAAATGTGATTTGTTTGCTCAGGATGATGAAAAGCATCTTACGTTTAGAAAGTGAAATTCCTGGAGTTCCGTTGTGGCTCAGTGGTTAACGAATCCGACTAGGAACCCTGAGGTTGCAAGTTAGATCCATGGCCTTGCTCATTGAGTTAAGGATCCGGCGTTGCCGTGAGCTGTGGTGTAGGCTGGCGGCTACAGCTCTGATGAGACCCCCTAGCCTGTGAACCTCCATATGCCGTGGGAGCGGGCCTCAAGGCAAAGACAAAAAAAGAAAAAGGAAAAAAAAAAAGAAACTGAAATTCCTTATTTAAAAAAGAAAACTATACATCATGATTATCACTTATATGTGGGGTCTAACAAAAAATGATACAGAAGAATTCATTTACAAAACAGAAACAGATTCAGATTTCAAAATCAAACTTACGGTTGGTTACCAAAGGGGAAACATGGGGGAGGGGGTAAATAAGGAGGTTGACATTAACATATATAAATTACTACCTGTAACATAGGTAAGTAATAAAGACCTACTGTATGGCACAGAGAACTTAATACTACTATTAACCTATATGGGAAAAGAATCTGAAAAAGAATGGATAGATGTGTATGCATAACTGAGTCACTTTGCTGTACATCCAAAACTAATACGACGTTTTAAGTCAACTGTACTCCAATAACATTAAAAAAAAAACTATTAATAAGAGAAACCTAATTTAGAAAATGCTTACCTTGCCCATCTTCTTTGAACACCAGCTCTCTCTTTTCAGATTCATTCTCATTCTTACCTCTGCGTCGATTTTTACCTCCTTTACCTAATGGTTTTAAAGGAGAAAGACATTAATTATCTGCAGAACCATAGGAAAAGAAAGTAAAATAAACCAAGGCTTACAAAATGTTCTTAAAAAACACTTAAATTAGAAGGGGTACATGGGGATTTCCCTTCGTGGCTCAGTGGTTAACGAATCTGACTAGGAACCATGAGGTTGCGGGTTCCATCCCTGGCCTCGCTCAGTGGGTTAAGGATCCGGTGTTGCTGTGGCTGTGGTGTAGGCTGGAGGCTACAGCTCCAATGAGACCCCTAGTCTGGGAACCTCCATATGCAGCAGGTGCGGCCCTAGAAAAGGCAAAAAAAAAAAAAAAAAAAGAAAAGAAAAGGGGGGGGCAGAAACTACTACTATGTGTAAAATAAATAAACTACAAGGATTTATTGTACATCACAGGTAATATAGTATTTTATAACTTAAAATGGTGTATTATCTACAAAAATAATGAATCACTATGACGTACACCTGAAACTAATACAATGTTGTAAATCAACTATACTTCAAACTAACAAAACCAAATGCTAAAAACATAAAAATGACTTAAATTTGGTCATGTATCTTCAATCATATTAAACATATACATACTGTCACTGCCCTACCCCTCTCGGAAACTCCTTTCAGGATACCACTGACATAAAATACAAACAAACCAAAAGGAGCTATTAGTACATAAATACCTTTTTGAGGACATTAGCCTTTAAGAAGCAAATGGCAGTGGATCACGAACATGACGACTACTTGGTTGGGTACACTGCTCTGGGCACAACTCCCACAGTGGTCCACAAGGACCAAGGTCAGACGCATAATGGATTATGATGAAAAGTTACAATAGGGATGCAATCAGCAAAATCCAGGCTGGGGGATGGGGACAGTGGGACAATCGTACAAGACAATCTATTTTCTTCAAGAGATACATTATGAAGGAAAAAACAAAAACCAGGAATTCCTGATGTGGCTGAGTGGGTCACAAACCTGATTAGTATCCATGAGGATATGGGTTTGAGCCCTGGTCTCAGTCAGTGGGTTAAGGATCTGGCGTTGCCATGAACTGCAGTGTAAGTGGCAGACACGGCAGCTGCAGCTCTGATTCGACCCCTAGCCTGGGAACTTCCATATGCTGCACCTGCGGCCCTAAAAAACCAAATACCGTGACCATGCATAGACGAGGAACCTACAGATCAGAAGAGACTTAGGAGACATCAACCAATGGCAATGTGTAACCCATATCTAGATTTGGTGTGGATGGTACAAGTTTGGCTGTGAACTGATGATGCCTGGAGCCAGGAGTTGAGTACATGGAGGTTCATTATACTAGCCTACTTTTGTATATATTCAGGATTCTTCATAATGTAAGTTTAAAATAAACAGAGCAAGGTGAAGAAGAGTATAAAGTCACCACTGTATTAAAAAAACAAAAAACAAAAAACCAAAGGGCAAATTCATACTTGCTTATATATACATAAAATATCTCTGAAAGAGTACATAAAAAAAGTTTACAATGACTGCCTATGAGATCTCATTGGCAAGAAGACACATGTAGGAAAGAGATTTCACTCTACACTTTTTGAAACTGGAACTGTGATTTTACTATTCAAAAATTTCACTTTATTTATTTCTTTTAAAATGGCCACACCTTCAGCATATGAAGGTCCCAGGCTAGGGGTCGAATTGGAGCTGCAGCTGCAGGCCTATACCACAGCCACAGCAACGCCAGATCCTTAACCCACTGATTGAGGCCAAGGACTGAACCCACATCCTCATGGATACCAGTCGGGTTCTTAATCCACTGAGCCACAATGGGAACTCCACTATTCAAAATTTTAATCAAATATGACATGATTCTCTGGGTGAGAAAATACTATGGTCACTGTCCTTATTATACACAGAATGAAGCACACCTAGCCTAACTATGAAGCAGAAGGGACAAATAAGAATGTTTTTGAGATGAAAACAAAGGAATTGTGGCCAGATCTGGAGGGAGTGAGGAATAAAGGATAAATGGTGTTCTTACAAAACTTTTCAGGATCCCAGTCCTAGCCTCTGCAAATGAAGGAGTCATTTCTCAACTCTTTTTCTGACTTTTAAAGGGCTGCTTGCACTATTCTTGACCTTTCATAACCCCTCCCCCTTCACTCTATCTCTTTGGTGCTTAAATCCAAGTTCTCACCTTCTGCTTACCCACTTTCTAAGGAAAATTTTCTCTCACCCTTCCCTTCTATGCTAATCATTTTACATCTCACCGTACTATTTCAACTAAGCACTGGTCGACTGTCATTCAAATTTTACTCAAAAGTCTTTCTTTTGCAAAGCTGTTCCTTAACCAACACTCTTACTTCTGTTAGTGGTAATTAATCTAACTACCTTAAAGAATATAAATCTCTCAACCTATAAACACAACACCAATCTACCTCTCAATACTTCTCTTCAACTACCTTATGTTCAATCCAAGTAGACTTCTCACGGTCCCAGTGACTTGCCCTTAACAAGCTCATGCCTATGAGAGAGGCACTATTTTGCGTGTTTCAGAAGAGCTAATGTTAAACCACTTCCGTGGGCCTAGACCCTATGAAGTGAGAGCTGGGGTTTGAATCAGGCAGTGTGACCCCAGGGACTATGCTCTTAACCACTATGTGATAATGCCACCCATTTACTCTCCACAATCACCCCATGAGGTAATTAATATCAGTTGTTTATCGCCAGTTTACCAGTGAGTTCACTGAAGCTCAGAGAAGTAATTCACATACCCTTAGTCGGGGGGGGGGGGGGACACGACCAGATCCAACCTAAGCCTTTTTTGTTCCTGGCCCCACATCAGGGTATCGCTCCACAACATTTTGCTCCCGTTCCAGAACCTAAACCGCATTGGCAGCCATTTCCAAAAGGTGGGAGAAAGGCTTTAAGTGGTAGTGATACTAAGGGACTTAGGGGAAGAACCTGGAAGCTACGAAAAGAGGTTCATAGTCCAAAGAGAAAAAAGATCAGGTACCTGGCCACTGCAAAGGCCGACTCTTAACTTCTTGATGCAAGGTCACTTACTCTGTCCTGGGTGAGGTCCCACAATGGTCAGTGCTGTTAGGCAGCCACAATTGTACTGACCCACCCAGAGTCCTCAGAGTTCAGTATCTGAGGCAGTCTTGGGGCATGCCAAAATTCATTTCCCAGAAAGAGAAAAGTATCCTCTGCTTCAAGCCACCAATCACGCCACATCTTCAAAGCAGAGTGAAAGCTCTATGAGGGCAAGGAACACATCTACTTTGTTTACGAGTTACATATTTAGTTGGACAATTCTTTGAATCAGTCAAGAGTAGTTTATACCTTCCTAAAGGAGTGGTGACTTTAAAAGTAGTAACTTCTTTAACATGTGGGAGCACATTACCCCAAATGTTCTTCCTAAGTGGGCCCAAGGACACCCCCCCTCCCCCACCATGAGGCAATATACTGATAGAATCTAGAGGAAATAAGCTAAGAAGAATCATTCCAAAGTCATTCAACACATAGTTCATGGCAGCTTATATCCTTACTTGTGTAAACATCACTAGGATTATATTCCCAGGGCCTCTGGTTTTTCCAATGAAGAAAAACATAAAAATACAAATGAATGTATTTCACTTTAGTAAACCTCATTTCATAAAATTCAGGAGTCTTGAAAAGTACTGTTCCACTGAGTAAGATTCACAACTAAAGATAAAAGATTGGTTTTACAAGTATAGGAATGATAAACATGAAATTCAGGAATGGTGGCTACCTCCTGGAAAAGATGAAGAGAGGGGAAGGGGACCAGGAGGGGAACATAGAGGGCTTTAACTCAATCTATGTTGTAACTGTCAAATTCAGAGTAATGGATTGATTTCCAGGTGTCCACTGCTTATTTATATTTTGTGGTATGCCTCGAATGTTATTTATAAAAGAATGATTCATTGCTTGTCATTTTACTAGAATTAAGCATACTCTGATCATCCCCTATTTTATTGCCTCAAAAGGGAATAAACCGTAAAGGAGGATGGTGAACTAGATGGGATTTAACGAAGTCCAGTTCCCTTGGAACCAAAAGGGAACCTGTTATTCACTATTCACCTATGGGTGGAGTCAATAGAAGGGAGGTGACTTAATCTAACAATTATTTATTGAGCATCTATGAAGAGTCAAGTGCCAGTAATCCAATGTTGATTAACAAAGACTACTACTGCCCTTTAGAGATTACACTTTAATGAGAAAACTGGAAATCTTATCGCTAAAAATAAGGGTGAAAACAAGATACCTATCTAAGGGATCCAGTTACCATCTCAGAGGGAATGAAAGATTAGGTTACAGGAAAACCATGACTTCAAAAACTATTTTATCACCCCAATGTTTTCCAGATTAGCAGTAAAGTCCATGCTAAAAAGGCCCTGAAAAGTAAGATTTCTGAGGGCAGCAAGGTGGGGGAGTGTCCTGAGGGAACTGCGCTGAACCCTGCACACAACTGCAACCGAATGCCCCAAGGGATAAAAAGAGTAGTGACAGCCACAAAGAGGAAATGAGGTAGAATCCCTGGACCCAACTGTGAAGTAGAAAAGAGAACAGAGAAGGCCTGGTCAAGGGCAGGGGTCTCAAAGATGAATAACCAGGGGGAAAAAACTGTAACTGCAATGTATACATCTAAGGATGACCTGACCCCCTTGCTGTACAGTGGGAAAATAATAATAAAAAAAAAAAAAAAAAAGATGAATAATCAAAGGAAACTTGTGGGTTGTGAAGGACAACACTTCTGTAGGAATTACAATGTTCTCCCTGTTTCTACTTCCACAATTTCCTTTGAGAAATTCTAAGAATACTTAAAAGGACAATTTCTTTAGGACTGTTCTGTTTTGACCCAGATTAGGCCTTCCATTTTGGAAATTCCAAATAAACTTATCCTCAAATCTGAGCATTTCTGAATGTTTAGCCTAAGAATGGAAGGAACTTAAAGGTCTTTACTCCCATCCCAACATATACTGATCTAGAGCAAAAGGAGAAAACTTGGCTAAATATGGAACAAGTGTTCTTGGGGGGGGGGGCGTTAAACCGCGTAAAAGGATGGAGAAGAGTAAATCTTTAGGGATGAACCTTAATGAATCAAGGTTTCGTCCACTATTTACAAGGGAGAGGGAGTAGTCTCAATAATACCCAACAACTGTTCATAAAGACACCCATGCTGGCGTACCTGATGGCCACTTAAAGCAGGCATCACCCTCTCAAAGTTAAGAACTGCCGGAAAGGCCAGAAGCGCCCGTCAGAGAAGCCCAGGCCGCCCGTGGGGGCTCTCCCCACAGCTCTTTTTAGTGCCAGGGTCAGTGTGGCGCCAATCCGGAGCAAAAGCACACGTTCTCCCGCAGGAGGCCCTACAAAAATGGCGTCGGCTCCACCCCAATGTGACCAAACTGGAGGGCAGGAGTAACTTCCCAGCTCCTATCCAGAGCCCAGAATCGCGTCCGGATCAACCAGCTGCGTGCACGCAGGGCGGAGAGGAAGGTCACGGCGGCCTAGGCGACCCGGAGGCCGGGGGCAGAGCCGTGGAGACCGAGCCGAGCGGAGTCGTGCTCCCGGGGTCCAGGCGGCATTACCTTTATTCTTGGGCATGGCGGTGACTGCGGCCTCGCGACCTCGCTGACTCCTATCGGGGAGGTGTTGGCGACTCCTCCGGGGGGCGACGGGTGGGACAGCGCAGCAGCAGGCAGGCGCGGGAGACCGGGTCGCGTGCGCGGGAGAGTCTCGCGACCGAGTTCTTCCGAGACCCGCCTGCGCCCACGCTCGGCCGCAGCAAATGGCGTCGCGGCTGCTTGCGTCGCTTTTCCCCGCCTCCCAACGCCAACTGGGCCCGCCCACCTCCCCAGGCCCTACGGCGCAGGCGTGGCTGACTGATGCCTATTGTTAGAGCGGAGGGAGACGCGCTCCCGGAGCTTCCACGGCATTTAGCTCACAGGGGCGGGGCGGTGAGCAGAGTGAAAGCAGAATCTGGGAGGGAGTGGGCGGGACCCAGGCGTCACAGTAAAGGCGGGTTTAGGTAGCGCCCGCTGCTGGCTGACCCCAGACTTCTGCTGCTTTGTGGCAAGCCGGCGAGTCTGGGTTTGAGCTGCTGTTTCATTAACTGCAGTCTCATAGCTCAGTTTTAAAGGGGCCTTTTGATCCGCTCAGTCTGGTTGGGAGTCTGAGAGGAAGGGCTCGGCTTTCCTATCATACCCGTTACCAAAGTGTAATATTTGCGTACATTTGTTATTGTTATAAATATCTGTCCTCCCTACTTCACTGTAAACCTTATTACTCTAATAATAAAGAACATCTACTGCTTACCATTACCAGAATTTAGCAGAATGTGTGGCACATAGTAGGTGATCAATACACATAGGGAGGAAGGGAGGGGAGAAGACAAACTCAGTGTTAGGAGCTGAATTTTATCCTCTTAAAATCTGTTATGTTGAATTCATAACCTCCAATACCTCAGAGCATGTGACTGTATTTAGAGATAGGGTCTTGAAAGAGATCATTTCATCGAAATGAGATAGTTAAGGCAGGCCCTTTAACTGGTGTCTTTATATATAGAGATTAGACACAGGCATAGAGGGGAAGACCTGTGACCAAGGTGGGCAGCTACCTATAAGCCCAGGAGAGAGACCTCAAAAGAAACCAACACTGCTGACACCTTGATCTCAGATTTGTAGCCTACGGAACTGTGAAAAAATAAATTTTTGTTCTTTAAGCCACCGGGTCTGTGGTACTTCGTTGCAGTTGCCCCAGAAAACTAATGCAGCTGACTATGCAGGATGAATAGCTTCACTTTTAGGTAAGCTTATTTAAATAAATCATCTTTCTTCTGACGGGAGGGGGAGGGAGTGGGAGGGATCGGGAGCTTGGGCTTATCAGACACAACCTAGAATAGATTTACAAGGAGATCCTGCTGAATAGCATTGAGAACTATGTCTAGATACTCATGTTGCAACAGAAGAAAGGGTGGGGGAAAAACTGTAATTGCAATGTATACATGTAAGGATAACCTGACCCCCTTGCTATACAGTGGGAAAATAAAATAAATAAATAAATAAATAAATAAATCGTCTTTCTAAACACATGAATATTTTAACATTTTCTAAGGCTATGGGCATACCTACGTGACCAAAATACAGTTGTCAAACACAGTGGTTTTCTAACAGGGACACACGACAGTGTCTGGAGACATTTCTGGGTGTCACAACTGGGGAAGGAGGGATGAGCTGTTGGCACTAGTGGGCAGAGGCCAGGGATTCTGCTAAACATCCCCCAGTGCACAGTACAGTCCCCCTACCCCTAAACAAAGCATTATACAGCCCCAAACATTATTAGAGTTGAGGAAAATGAACCAATGACAGACGAACTTCTTAGAGGGAAATGGAAAGATCTAGGTTTCTATTTCCATACGCAGTATTTTGTAGTTTACACAATTGAGGATGAAAGGATGTCTATAAAATTTATTTAAATTTTGTTTCCAGGCCAAATGATGATGAACTTGGGCTTTGGAGTTGGAGGGACCTGAGTTCAAATTCAGCTATACAGAAACTTATTACTCTATGAACTTGGACAAGTCACTTAACCTATTTATAAGGCTATTTTCTCATCTTTAAATTGAGTGTTGGAATAGTACTTACTGTATTGGATTGTTGTGGGAATTAAATTGATATGATGCATTCAAGTGTCTAGCAATTGTACCCAGCACATGGCAAGCAATCAGATTCCAAAGATGAGAAGTTCAAATATTTAAAAATCAAAAGTCTCTGTCAATTACCCAATACAAAATCCCAAAGGAGAAAAAAATCAGGCTTCATTTCTGTTATAAAATGGCTTCCAAATCTGTCTGATCATCAGAATCACTTGAAAGGAGGTGAGTCATGGGGACATCTGGGGGGAAATGTGTGCTAGGGTGAGGGAACAGCAAGGACAAAGGCCCTGAATGGAAGCATGCTTGGCATACTGGAGAAACAGCAAGAAAAGGTTGATACTTACTAGCAGAAAGAAAATGAAAGTTCTTGTATTTAAGTTGTGTAGTTAATGAAGTATAAAAAAGGATGTTGCAAAACCAAAAGACTCCTTTGTTTAAACAATGTCTGAATACATTGCTCGGAAGGAAAGTGTCCTTTAATTCTGAATTCAAGATGCGCCATAATAAGGGAGAAAAGAGGCATTGTGGAGCCAAATCTGTAAATTTTGGACTTCCTCAAGAAAAGATTATTTCATCGGTGCCTGGTGATCACCCTGTATCTGTTAAATCATTATCAAATTTGGTATTGGGTAAGATCTGTGATTGATGTGAGTCCGATATGACAAATTCTTTGGGTTAACCAAGACTTTGCGTAGAATATTTTGCACTTATTAACTCAGAAACATTTTTTTTTTTTTTTTTTTGCTACACCCACCACACGTGGACGTTCCCGGGCCAGGGATCAAATCTGAGCCACAGTAGTAACCAGCGCCAGCAGTGACAATGCTGGATCCTTTACACTCTGAGCCACCAGGGAACTCCGAAACATACCTGTTTTAAATTCTATCAATCCAACTTGACAACTTATACTTTAGATTGAATAATTTGGTAATGTGAAGAATTAATCATCATATAATTGAAATAATCTCATAAAGGGACATACATGCATTTATTCGAAACTTTATTATATAAATTTTCATTTCTTTTAAAGATTACAAAACCTGTTCTGTGACAGGAATACAAGCAATATTGTTCCAGGATTATTCATGGATACATCTGAAAGAGCTTAGATTACACATTAATAGTATGATCTGAAAACTTCCAAGATTAGATTCTTAAGTAAAACAATTTAAAGTATTCAGTGATATTTAATCCTTTACAAGCATTTCATAATTATGGCAGCAGTGCCAAGCATCTGATGCGATTTAACCACCAATAAAAGGTACAATACATATGAACTCATGATATGGTGCCTTGGGCTTCTGGCATGCCTTACTAGAGAGAAACCAGTATAAAGTAAGATCATATATAATAGTAGAAAAATATTTGTGATTTTTTTCTTTTTTAAAAACGGTGTAAGTAGATTCCCACCCCTCTCCCACCCATGGCCAAAAATGCAAAATAATTACATCCCTTAGGTGTATACCTTCCTTTTTGCTTAGGGTAAGAGTTAAGATAAACTTAATATAGGTACATAATTTTAAGAGTTAAAAACTCATCAGCCATAATTATTAAGGAAGCTAAGGAATGGCAACAACTTGAAGCTTTTTTTAAATTAAAAAACAAAGCCTTAGATGGTAAACTAAGAGAAACACAAACCACAACCTTTATCCTTATGCCCTTGCTTTGTATTTGAAAGTTCTACTTTAAGTACTTGTTTGAAAAACTCTGAATACAGTTCATTCAGTACTATAGTGATAATAGGAGTAAAGATTTTCACTTCCATTAGATACTGAACTAATCTACTTAGAGAGGACTATTATAGCGACTCTCTTCTCACAAACATTTACATATATTTAACTCAAATGGTATGTGCTCTAAAGAGGTTTTCTCAAGGTTTGCACCTCTGAACTTAATCTCTAAATTTTCCTTTCCACTAATCTCTATTCGATGTCATATACTTTGCTAGTTGCTCTGGGAGAAGTCATGGACATTTAAACAGCTTATCATGCACTTCAAGGTTATATGGCAAAATAATGAGGAAAGTGCCTTAAGAGGTAGGAATTATGCTCTCATCCCAACCCTTGGTATGCCCTGTTATGAACAGTTAAAAGACTGGAATCAAAGTGGTAAATGTGAGACTGATAGTAATACAAAGCTTAAGAAAATTAAGTTGACTTAGGTTACTAGAGTTCTTTGAGCACATTCAGTCACATTGGAACCAGTTACAAGTCACTCAATCACACAGAATACAGCAGTGTCAAAAATACGTAAAGCGCACTGTAGATATAAATTCTTCTTGGCCATCCATATTTAGCTATCATTCTGTAGATTCTTCACTAGAAAAAGTGGTTAAGTGTGGCTCTGCAGAATACCACAGTTCCAAGAAAGTGAATTTCATCCCTTCATTAATTGGTCTCCACCAATGGTCACTTGGAGAGACCAGCAAAATGTAAGTAATCCGGAGGTGAAAAGAGGACTATTTTCATTAACTGAAACAAAAATTAAGTCAACTTATCTGTGAATTAAATAAGGCTCAAAGTATACATCCAGTTTGTTAGTCACATAGAGTTGGACCTCTCAGAGGGACAGAACTCTAGGACTAGATTGGAATCTCCTGGTTTAAGCACCAAGGTCAGCCATGGAAGCCATTGTATTTGTTCATCACAGAAAGCAGACTTTTCTGACCGTTTACATTCCTGAGATATCTGTCCTAATGCCTTCATAAATCTCAAATGCTCGATACCACTGTAAGAGAGAATTTTCTCTATAAAACATAGTAAAGCAACCTGAAAACTTTTAGGTCATTTATAAAGGGCAGGAAGCTGAGAAAATCAAAACCATGTTCAATTGTATATTGCTGGCTTTCATGGTGATGTGCATCTGTACCAAGCCCCCAAATCTTGAATGCCTTTCTGCTCTCACCCCAGGCTAGATCCATCCCAGCCCCTTTCCTATCCAACTCACTCTGCCCCCTCATGAAGACTTTTCTGGGCTGAGGGTACAGGGCACAGCTAACAGGCCAGCCCCATCTCCCGAGATATCCCCTGGTCCCAAGAGCAACCATTTCTTAAAAAAACAGATGGAGGAGTTTCTTGTGGCACAGTGGGTTAAGGATCTGGTGTTGTTACTACAGCGGCTAGGGTCGCTGCTGTGGTGTTGGTTCAGTCCCTGGCCTAGGAACGTCCACATGCTGTGGGCATGGCCAAAAAAGAAAAAAAAAGAAAAAAAAGAAAGAAAAAAAAAGATGGGTAATTGTTGGCCCAAACCTGTTCCTTGTAGCCTACTGCGTGTGCAACGTGGAATCTCTACTGCATATATACCACACTCTCCCAGACACTCGCAAAATGACTTTTCCCACATGTTAGCCTCACAACATCTTGACTCTGTGTCTTGTCAAAATTATTACATTTTTGGACTTGCTTGTGCATAAAGGGATCCATATCAAATATTTTAAAGTGAAGAGTCTATTGTATGTAGAAAGAAGACATCTCTATAAATTAGAAGGGGCTGAAATGACTTACATAAAAAGTTAAAAGGACAAAAAACTTACCTTCATTTAGCATCATCACTTGAAAGGGAAGATAGAAAACACACGATAGTGTAATCCGTATTTTCTAGTATGTGCTTGGCAATGTTAAATTCAACCTACCATTCTGGATATTATTTTGGATTATAAACTAAGAGAAGATTTGTAAAAGTGGCCCTATAGTTTAGTTCCTTCTTTCACATTGAATTATCTTTCAGACTGAACTAAAATCTTCTGGGAGAAGCCTTGGTAGCCAGCAGCACTAACTGGTAAAGGGCCTCACCACCACAACTATAGGGGCCCGGAGGAACTGGACTTGGAGAGAAATTAATGGAAAGGTTAACCCAGCACAAATACTACATTTAGAGCATACTGTTGGCCAAGTTAGTCTGCTGTAAATCAAAGACAATAGGAACACCAGAATCACAGAAGATTCAACTGCTTTTAGGCAGATAGCCTTCAGTCTTGTGAATATATAACTTGCTTTTCTCCAATAAAACTGGCAGGTGTACTAGACAAAGAAGGCAGTATCTTTGAAAGCAATTAACTTGGCATTCATATACCAGCAGAGGACTGCCCAAAGAAATATGTAGTTTTTGAACAACTCAGCTCCTGGTAGAGTGAATTATGAGAGGAAGGCAGCACGGTGTTAGGAGGGAAAAAAAACAGAACGGGAAGTTAAGAATTCTAGTCTTTGCTTTGGGTGTCAGGTTCTTTACATGAAGTATGAGAAAGCTGGACTAAATAAATTGTAAGGATTTACACACTTACTTCCGGTTCTAAAAGACTATGATGGACAATACCACTTAAGCACTTATGGCATCAGTGTCAAAAATCTGAAAATATATCTTTTTTTGCCTAAAGTTACATTAACATTTTTAAAGTGACAAGAATTTGAGATGACCATGGCTTGAAACACGTAATAGAGAGAAAAAAAAAAAAAAGCTTTCTTTCCAGGCAATAGAAAGCAGCTTCTAAGAGCATCCATATACTCAAGAATATTAAAAAAAAAACTTTCTCCATCTAGGTCTTCTGAAATATCTCCTCCTATACATTTTTCACTTAAAAGATAAAACTTAAGTTTGATTTCTATGCAATAATCATTTTCTATCACTTGGGCAAAAGGCATGTTATAGATTTTCTCTTTCTCTTTAATTGCACACAGGAGAAATTAAGGAATAACAAGTGGCTTCCAAGACATTTAGATAAACCATGCTTTCGTGGCTTTGTACTCTCAGGGGAAGATTTAAAGTTTCTGGCAGGAAAAAAGGTTTCTGATGTAAACTGCTTAGTATATGACTAAGAAAGATCTGTTCAGGCACATTCTTGATGAGATAGGTTAAATCACCTTTTCTTTGCTCATGTTTTTCATATTACATACTGATGTACTCTAGCTTGGCAAAGATACAGGTAATAATGGGTTCATATGTTTCTTTAATCTGTGGAAATTACCAAATTAGATGTAGATAATGAATAATATAAGCAGATCCAATAACCAATATGAAAAATGATCATTTCTGAAGTTAAAGAAAGCATTATGTGGCTATAAACCATCAGGAGGAATTCAGGAAACACTCAATGCTGAACATTCACTTAGCCTACCTTAGCTATGTGTTCAGGTTAGAACAGATACTGTTTGATCAAGAATGTTTTATTCCCCAGAATAAGAAAGTTTAAGCCCAATTTCATATAGAGGCCTGGGCCTTTATTACATTCAAATTAGTGTTTAATATAGAGCATCTTAATGGGACAGAATTCATCATGATTTACCTTTTTTTTCCAAAAAAGCATACTTTCCTTGCAGGTGTACAAGAGTAGGTATCCTGTTATTCATATGCTAAATTCTGCAATTTGATCTATGTAAACATGAAATATCCAATGGGACTTGAATGACCTGTTGCTAAATTTTCCTTTGTCAATCTTTTTATCAGGCCTCTTCAGAGGCCTTTGATGTATACTGGGAAAAATCCCAAATTTATGCCAAATACTAAGTACGGATACTATAAAAGTGCAAGGACTACTTCCTTAATTAAGGAAAAAAGACCCTAAGGAGTTGCAAAGTATATGAACTAACTTCACAGGTGTACTCTTGATGTCATGCCATACACATATGATAACTTTCTAACCAAAACAGCTCTCTAGGTTCGCCTAACAGAGCACCTGACTTTAAGAAACAAACAAATGAACCAGTGAAACAGACATGGGGAAAGATATGTACATTTTGGAAGTATTACATTCAACAGCTGTTCTACAATCTGGCCATTTTTAGGGCTGTCCAACAATACTGTTAATCCAGGTGAACTATTTAACCAGATTTAATAGTCAATTGATTAATAATAGATTCCAAGTTAAACAAGGCATGTATACATTAAAGAAAGCAGTACAGAAATGTACTGTATATGAACTGTTTACAAAAACATACAAAATGTTGGATGGCACAAGGGATACAGTGCTAATATAAACGGATTGTTTAAGCTAAGTGCTTAACATAAACTGTCCATCCCTATAACTAACAAAGAATATTTAAGGGACATGAAATATTTCCTATAAAAATAATGCTATGTGGTGTAGAGTACTTTATTCAGTGTATTTTTAGGTGGTATTCATATGTTCATTATTTCTTCTTGTTGATTCAGTGAATATATCTTCATCACGTTTCCATTTTCATTTCATCTGAAGCTCCAGGAAAATCTAACTTGCTAACAATCATTTAAAGCGAGAAGAGACGAAAGCGGGAGCAGCAGCAGGAGCAGCAGCATTATGGGTACCAGCTGGGACAGTGTGTGCTTGCAGGTGTCTCTCAGATATGTGCTACCTGTCGCCAGAACTTGTGCTATCAGCTTACACCATGGTACCAAATATCTCACTGAGGTCACTTCACAGGGCTGTGGAGGTGATTTTTTTAATACCTCTCCGCTGAGCAAGAGTAGAGCGGCCTACGGGTTCCAAAACTGGTGACTGATTACGGTTTAAAGCAGAATATGTAGCTGCCATGGCACCCTGAAAACAGGAAAGAAAGGTCACAAATAATGACAGTGAGTAGTCACTTGTACAGAGAATATGAAATGAATTTTTCCCAGATAACTTCTTCATATGCAAATTTATATAGATTTTATTAGGCTTATAATGAAAATAACCACACTGGTCCAACCCTCTGATTTAACTAAAGTTGAAGAGGCCAATGTGGGAGGTTGAAATTATGGATGAGGGAGTTCCCGTCGTGGCGCAGTGGTTAACGAATCTGACTAGGAACCATGAGGTTGTGAGTTCGATCCCTGCCCTTGCTCAGTGGGTTAGCGATCCGGCGTTGCCGTGAGCTGTGGTGTAGGTTGCAGACGCAGCTCGGATCCCACGTTGCTGTGGCTCTGGCGTAGGCCGGTGGCTACAGCTCCAATTAGACCCCTAGCCTGGGAACCTCCCATATGCCGCGAGAGCGGCCCAACAAATGGCAAAAAGACAAAAAAAAAAAAAAAAAAAAATTATGGATGAGTGTGGACAGGGACAGACTCATAACAAGCAGTCTCTACTTTTCTCAGGACATTTCAAGTTTTCTCCCTTTGCAATTCTTTACCATGAGAGACAGCAAGGCATGCTATCTGGAACTTGTTTTTGCCACTGCTGACAACCTTAAAGAGTCTGCTTTGGGTTGTGTTTAAGAAAGAAAAGTACAAAGAAAAGTTAGGAAATTCATAAAGCTTATCTGATTGATAAATTTAGAAATCATTCTGAAACCAGTTTTATTATGATATTTTGGCATGCCTTGACTTTTCCTTTTCTAAATCACCCACTTAAGAGAATCTCACACAAGAACTGCATGCAGGTTGGGGGGCAAAGGGAAAGATGCTGCGGTACAGAGAGGATGTCTCAAGGTCTTTGCTGGAGGGCATGTTGCAAACAGTGCCTGATTGGGCCACTCACCTTGACCAGATGTGGTGCATCCTGTCTGTTGAGCTGGTATTGTGGCAGTTGGTCCCAGTGGACGATCCAAGGATGTCTGAGCACAAGGGCAGCAGTCAGTCTCTGATGAGGATCCACATGAAGCATCTTTGACACCAGGTCCTGTAATGGCAAAAACAATAATAAAAACAAGCTTAAACCTTTTATTTTTTCTATAGCACTTAATATTGTTGAGTATTTTTCCTTTTTTTTCCCCCCTGGTAGCACTATTTTTTCCAGGTTGCAGACTTTTGGGTACAAAGCAGTTTGGTCAATATGACAATTTTTTTTTAAGCAAAAACTTAAGTCTTTGTTTTTTCCTCCCTGATAAGAGTAATTTTGGTGCATTACAAAGGGTAAATTTTAGGTATCTTTAAGGACTGTGGCTCTTTTTCCCCTAAGATATTCTGAGTTTCCTAAATTTTGGTAGGTTTATTTCTAAGTAATTTTCAGCTACTTAAGACTACTTAGTGCTATAGGTAATACTGAAAAGCAGAACATAGCTGTGCAATAAAAGGAATTAACTGGAGGGCTCCAAATGCTCTCTTCAAAGATTACAGAGTTATTTTAATTTTTTTCTACTTCAAAAGCAACTTAATGGGAGTTCCTATTGTGGCTCAGTGGTAATGAACCCAACTAGTATCCATGAGGATGTGGGATCAATCCCTGGCCTTGCTCAGTGGGATCTGGCATTGCTGTGAGTTGTGGTACAGGTCACAGACAAGGCTTGGATATGGCATTGCTGTGGCTGTGGTGTAGGCTGGCAGCTGCAGCTCCTATTTGACCCCTAACCTGGGAGCCTACATATGCCACGGGTATGGCTCTAAAAAGACAAAGGAAAAGAAACAATTTATGAGCATTACAGAAAAATCACAAATTCATAAAAGTAAAGCAACATAAACACCCAGAATCCTCTTCTTCCAAAGACAAATGCTTTTTATCTATCCAAATGCTTTACATGTGTAGAGATCCATATAATTGCTATATCGTTTTATGTTCTCCAAAATAATAACTGTAAGCCATCTATCACTTGTTTAAATCTTCTCCCAACAATATATCTATTGAGTATACATTAAAGGCCAGGCATTCTGCTAGGCATTGGGTATTTAGCAGTGAACAAGATAGAAATGAGGAGTTCCCACTGTGGCTCAGTGGGTTAAGAATTCAACATAGTGTCCGTGAGGATGCAGGTTTGATCCCTGGCCTTGCTCAGTGAGTTAAGGATCCAGGGTTGCCACAAGCTGCAGCTTAGATCTGGTGTTTCTATGGCTGTGGCATAGGCCTGCAGCTGCAGCTCCGATTGAATTCCTAGCCCAGGAACTTCCATATGCTGCAGGTTAGGCCTTAAAAAGAGAGAGAGGAAAAAAAAAAGATAGAAATGAACTCTGACCTCATGAACTTTTCAGCCCAATGAGGGAGAGACAAAGAAACAAGTTCTTTGATGGGATGGATAAATATGAAGTGCAGCTAGAGGAACACAAAGAGACACCCTACCTGAACAGGGTGGGGTAGCTTAGAACTGACTTCTGCAAAAGAATGTGAGATCTGAAGGATAATGGGAACTGGATTAGAGAAGGGCAGGGAGAAAGAGCATTTCAGGGAAAGAGAATGTCTGAAGGAAAGCCCTCATGTGTTACAGTTAAGGATGTCAAAGGAATGTGTCCTAGCTGTAGCACACACTGTGAAGGAGAACATGGCAGCAGAAAAAGTGGGAGAAGGGGCAGACCGTTTAAGGCCACATTAGCGAATGTGGACATTGTATGCAGGTGAGAAATAATTTAAAGCGAAGGAGTGATGTGGTCAGGTTTGTACTTTAGAGGGATCATACTCATTAAATGTGGAGGAAAATGGATTGGAGACTCTAATTTGAGACTGGTGAGAGAGACTGTAGCTTCGAGTTAGTGGAGTATAAGAGATGGAGAAATATGGATGGAATTGAGGTGCTTAAGAAAAGAAGTGACAGAACCTGGTGTTAAATGGATACTAGGAATTGGGGAGACGTGACTCCAAGTATCCCTCAGCTGTTTGATAATTACATTTCTCACTTTAAGTTGTCATTAACAGCTAAGAAGAGGAATAAGCTACAGAACAGAATTAGAAATAAAAAGCACAGTAATTAGGGACCTCCTATTCCAAATTCTAAAAGTGGGAGTTCCTGTTTTGGCTCAGTGGTTAAGAAATCCGACTAGGAACCATGAGGTTCAATCCCTGGCCTTGCTCAGTGGGTTAAAGGATTTGGCGTTGCCGTGAGCTGTGGTGTAGGTCACAGATGAGGCTCAGATCCTGCACTGCTGTGGCTGTGGTGTAGGCCGGCAGCTATAGCTCGGATTCAACCCCTATCCTGGAAACTTCCATATGCCGCAGGTGTGGCCCTAAAAAGCAATAAATAAATAAATAAATAAACAAATTCTAAAAGTGGGCAAGTGTGCAAAACTGTCCAGAGCACAACAAAACTCTTATTATAATTTTAATCAAGTCTGTGTTAACCAGCGCTCTTTCATCGAAGTCACTTAGAACCATTTCTCCTACAGCTACCCTTCAATGGCTACTACTGCTAAGCTCTCACTTTAAATGGTGGTGCTCAAAATTCCTTCCATGGCTCTCTTATCACTTTGCTCAGATAAGCTTACTGATGTTACAGCTTTAGCTACTACTGATGACAACTCCTAAAATCAATGTCTACCCTAGACTTCTCTACTAAGATCTATATCCATATAGCCAGTTTACCTAATAGAAAACATCTCTTAGTTATATATCGTGGAAGCATTTTATTTTATTTTTTTGCTTTTTAGGGCTGCACCTGTAGCGTATGGAGGTTCCCAGGCTAGGGGTCTAATCGGAGCTGTAGCCGCTGGCCTATGTCACAGCCATGTCAGATCCGAGCTGCGTCTGTGACCTACACCACAGCTCATGGCAACGTCAAATCCTTTAACCTATGGAGCAAGGATCGAACCTGCAACTTCATGGTTCCTAGTCGGATTCGTTTCCACTGAGCCACAATGGGAACTCCTATCGTGGAAGCATTTTAAATTTATAATGTCCAAACCTGCAATCATGACTCCTCATAAAACTACTTCTTTGTTATTTCACATCTTGGTGAAGGACACCAAGACCGACT
Organism: Sus scrofa; assembly: GCF_054392235.1. Taxonomy (NCBI): domain Eukaryota; kingdom Metazoa; phylum Chordata; class Mammalia; order Artiodactyla; family Suidae; genus Sus; species Sus scrofa. The sequence continues at coordinate 20,105,376 of NC_139401.1, forward strand.
CATTTGCTTGAGGTGGGAATGTGAACCTCACACTTGGTAGCTGCTTCTCTCATGCTTCTTATGCCCAATAAACCGCCAAGTCTATGCTGCTTCATAAATTTCTCTTCCATTTGGCTCAAATCCCACTATAACTGCTCTAGTTTAGGTCTTAATTACTTATGACCTGAGATGGTGCAAAATCTTACAAGTAATACCCTTAATAAAAGTCAGTGAAGACGGAATACAGTTACATAGGTAAAAGTGTCAGCACGGTCCTTGGCACTTAAGTGCTCAGTAAATGGTACCTATGGTCTGGTTCTTCTCAAAGCCACTTATGACACATATGCCCTATATAACTGATGACATTCACATATGCAGCCTGTTCTTGAGGGAACACACCAGACTGTGTTCTCCCTCCCAATTTTATGGGTATTCACAGTATTACATTATACTTGTAATTCCAAGTCTTAACTGGACAAATGAGCAAAAGCTATTAGTAATAACATGGCATTCATGAGATAGGCTGTGAGTTGGACGCAATTTTTTGTGCTCTATTTGTATCTCATTCTCACCTTGTCTTTCACTCAAAAAAAGCCTAATAAAATGCAAGAAAATAAGAACCAAAAGAGATAACCTTTATTTGCTTTAACTTACTAGCCTCACAACTGACCATGAAAAGGTCTGTGGCATACTTGAATGGATAAGAATCACTGCTCCACAGAGTGATCTTGAAAAAGGGGAATCTGATCACTACAATGTTTAATATTTTTCAACAGTTCCCCAACACTTAAACCCCAAGGCTGGAGCACAATCAACAAAGCCTTTCGTAATCTGGATTCACTGGCTCCCCTCTCACATGTACCCTGTACTAGTCATATTAAACTACTTGTGCCACCCAGGAAGTGTTGTGCCATTCCCATGCCTTCTTAACCATGCACAGCATGTGCTGCTCCCTCAGCCTGGGATAGACTACATCCTTCTTCCAAAAGCTGCCTGGCAAATTCCTTCACTGCTTCTGGAAAGCTTTCCCTGAACTCTTTCTGATTAAGCATCATCTGAGAACTTTAGCACAGAAAACATACCATTGTAACAGCACACATGACATTGTACTGTATATTTTTGGCCGTCTATGAGATCAGGATTGCAAGCTTTCTAATATCAGGAATTCGATTTGAGCCACATCTTTTACCCCTGGAGCCTTTACTTATTAAAGCACATTGTAGGTGCTCAATATATGAATTAAAAAGTGAACAAGGGAGTTCCCATTGTGGCTCAGTGGGTTAAGGATCCAGCACTGCCGTGGGCTCTGGTGTAGGTCGCAGACGTAGCTCAGATCTGGTGTTGCTGTGGTTGTGGTATAGGCTGGCAGCTGCAGCTCTGATTTAACCCTTAACCTGGGAACTTCCATATGCCACAGGTCATAAAAAAAAATCATTTTAAATAGTTACAAAACTAGATTATTATCTATACAGACACTAAACTGGTCAATCGCAGCTTCATTTCTTTGCCAAAAGTATCTACATAAATTTTTGACACACCCTATTTACTAATGCAATCACTTCACAACTTAAACTTCTACCTCTGGGAGTTCCCGTCGTGGCTCAGTGGTTAACAAATCCGACTAGGAACCATAAGGTTGCGGGTTCAATACCTGGCCTTGCTCAGTGGGTTAAGGATCCAGCGTTGCCGTGAGCTGTGGTGTAGGTCACAGACGTGGCTCAGATCCTGTGTTGCTGTGGCTCTGGCATAGGCCGGCAGCTACAGCTCCGATTCGACCCCTGGCCTGGGAACCTCCATATGCTGCGGGAGCGGCCCAAGAAATGGCAAAAAAAAAAGACAAAAAAAGACAAAAACAAACTACTTCTGCCTCTAAGAAAATCAGCAAGCACTTTTAACCAGTATATATCTTTCTTACCTCCTCTATGTTTTTCTTATACTGAAATGGAAAACTTTGCTCTTTTTTTTTTTTTTTTATGGCTGCGCCTGTGGCATATTGAAGTTCCTGGACCAGGGACTGAATCCAAGCCACAGCTGGAACCTATGCCACAGCTGAAGCAACACTGGATCCTTTAATCCACTGCATGGGGCAGGGGATCCAACCTGTACCTCTGCAGTGACCCAAGACAATGCAGCTGGATTCTAAACGCACTGTGCCACAGCAGGAACTCCTGTTCCTTTTAAAAGAGAATATTCTCTAAATAAAGAGAAATTAGAGTGGAGTTAGAAAGCAAATCAGTGTTATCCAGGGAATGGCAGAGCTTCCAGAGAGAAATGTTTTCAAATGGATTTCAAGCAGACACTATAAAGCCAAATTACTGTTTATTGTGAAAAAGACCCATTTCTTCATGATATGGACCAAAAAATAGAACCTGGTGTAGTCATTCTAGGGAACCAAGGCTTTGGAATCAGCTATTTATTCTGAAGCACCCACACGTGCCTGGTGTGCAACTGAAGATAAGTTCACACTAAAATTCTGGGCCTTTGTTTTCTTCTGTGAAATGGTGATACTACCACCTATTTTACAAGCCAAGGTTAAGAAGATTAAATGGGATAATTTAGGTACAGTGCAGTGTGAGGCACAGAGTAGTCACACAAATCACAAAGACTACCCCTATTATCATTCATCATGTCTGTCAGTAAGAAGTAGCTTGAGATATATAGATAATAAAGCCAAACCAATATCTTCTGGGAAAGAAACAAAATAATTGGTTAATTTTTTTTGCCCCCCCCCCTTTTATTTTAAGAGCTGCACCTGTGGCACATGGAGGTTCCCAGGCTAGGGGCTGAATCTGAGTTGCAGATGCCAGCCTACACCACAGCCACAGCAATGCAGGATCCAAACCATGTTGAGACCTACATCACATCTCATGGCAACACCAGATCCTTAACTCACTGGTGACACCAGGGATTGAACCCATATCCACATGATTACTAGTCAGGATCATAATCTGCTGAGACACAATGGCAACTCCCAATAATTGGTCAATTTTTGAGTTCAAGTTATTTGGTTAACATCACTTCAATACAACTTTATAAACAAATTTCTAACTGATATTATTTTTTCCTAGCCAAAGATTATGAAAAATTATTTTTCTGAAAGCTTTTAATAGAAAGCCATACTTACCTTTGCTGTGTCTGAAACAGAATTCCAGTAGCCACCACTGAGTGAGAATTTTCCACTGCCTATCCGCGCCAATATTTCCTCTGGTGTATCATCAGGGCCGTTTGCAAATGGAGTGTAACTAATTTATAATAAAATTAAAATGCTAATAAATAAAATTTCTTTTTTGGCTGGTAATCTGTGTATTTATTTGCAATGTCCAAAAGTACTCTTAAGTAGTTCATTTAATGTAATACTTTATTGAAATCTACTGAAGTCAAAAATATCAGCAACATGAAGCTTCATAAAGTACCAGATCAAGGTATAAGTAATGAAATATTAATTTGGATTTAATATATAATAAAATAAATACTGAGACATGATTCATTATGGAATAAAATATTTAAAATAGTATATGTTTATGACATAAGAGTATAAGAAAGATATAGAAAAAAATCAATTTATGGCCTCAAGATATTAATAAATAGTACATTATAGAAAACAGTAATGGTTCAGTTATAAATGTGATTTTATACACACACACACAATTGTATTATTAGACAACATGAGAAGATATGGAAAAAAGATATAAAACAGATTTAAAAAATAAACCTAGATACTTCAAACAAAATATTGATAAAATGGTACATACTCACCCAGTAAGCATTGTATAGAGGAGGACACCAAGACTCCATATATCACAAGCAGCATCATAGCCTTGTCGTTTTAAAACCTAGAAAAAGTAAAAATTAGTATTAACACACTACCGTTTATTATATAGATTTGGATAGGTTGTGGACTGAATTATATTTCCTAAATCAATGCATATAAGAAAAACAGAACATGTTTAACAAACAAGGCAGTACAGTAGTCCTATTCTAGAACCTTCTACTACTAATAATTTATATACATACAAATTTAAATTTTGATATTCAAATTAATTTATTGAATGCTGCTGTGGCATAGAGATGACTATGAAAATAAACTGAAGGGAAATTTCTTTCTTTCTTTTTTTTTTTTTTGTCTTTTTGCTATTTCTTGGGCTGCTCCCGCGGCATATGGAGGTTCCCAGGCTAGGGGTCGAATCGGAGCTGCAGCCGCCAGCCTACACCAGGGCCACAGCAACGCTGGATCTGAGCCGCGTCTGCAACCTACACCCCAGCTCGAGGCAATGCTGGATTCTTAACCCACTGAGCAAGGCCAGGGATCGAACCCGCAAGCTCATGGTTCCTAGTCGGATTCGTTAACCACTGCGCCACGACGGGAACTCCTAAAGGTAAATTTCTTACTTAAATTTATATTTTTTATGAGGCTGCAGAAATGTTCAACAAAGAACAATAAACATATAATTTAGTATAAATGGTATAGGGTAAACGTGTACATATATATCATTAAGTGCTTAATAATCACCAAATATTATTAGGCATAAACTGTGATAAATACAAAACAACTGTTTTCCTTAAGAAAATCAGAATCTAGCATGGAGAATAAACATATACACAGGTAACAATTCAACATGATAAATATTCTAACAAAATTCTGTCTAAAGTATGTGGGTATAAAGATGAGGAAACAATTTATTCTTGGTATGGGGAGAGAGGAAAGGGTAGGAGGCAGCCTGTTTGCATTGGGCCTATAAGTAAGAATTCAGGAGGCAAAGTGAAGGGGTGGGGGAGGGCAGAGGACACTCAAAGGGCAGAAGCAAGAGAGTAGAGCATGCTTAGGGGCAAGCAAGTCCAGTGTGGCTGGATTTCCAAACAGGGGATACTAGATAGACTGAAGGACTTTTATAAATATCTTGTTAAGGAATTCAGTTTTTCCCTATAGGCAACCAGATGTCACTGGAGCATTAAAGAGGAAAATAAAATAAGTGGATGTGTATACCAGAAAGATAATTCAAGGTATAGAGGAAATGCTGGCAAGAAGAGAGAATAGAGACAAGCCTACCTCATCGGAGGCAAATTGTAGCAAACTAAGTGAAAGGTCTGTGAGGATCGGTACTAAGGCAGGACATGAAGGGGAAAAGACAAAGACAAAACAGGAAGGACTTAGTAGAGACTGGATGTATAGGGTAAGGGAAAAGGGACCTCACATATTTAGGAATCAGAATGGAAAGGATTTAGTGACAGATTCAATGTGGAGAAATAACAGAAAAGGAGGATTTCTGGAGGACTTTAAAGTTTTAACTTGGACAACTAAATGGTAATGAGGAGACAAAGAATTAAGAGGTCAGTCTAAGGACAGTTTGATCATGGAAGATTTCCTGAAGGTGAATTTAGAGGCAAGGTCTAAAGCAAAAAATATTCCAACGTGACAAGGCATAAAAGCTACATGGTGACTTTAAGAAGCAGACTGGGAGTTCCCATCGTGGCTCAGCAGAAATGAATCTGACCAGGAACCATGAGGTTTCGGGTTCCATCCCTGGCCTCGCTCAGTGGGTTAAGGATCTGGTGTTGCCATAAGCTGTGGTGTAGGTCGCCCACATGGCTCAGATCTGGTGTTGCTGTGGCTGTGGCGTAGGCCAGCAGCTGTAGCTCCGATTTGACCCCTAGCCTGGGAACCTCCATATGCCGTGAGTACAGCCCTAAAAAAAAAGACAAAAGACAGGAAAAAAAAAAAAAAAAGCAGCAGCAGCAGATTGCTTATATGAAGCAGTAAATAAACACAAGGAAAAATGAGATGGCTAGATTAAGTGACCATGCTTGGACAGGAATGTGTGTCAAAGGCTGTGCATACGTGGACAAAAAAAGGAAAAAAAATCCGTCCTTCCTGAGGTCTAGTATCACTGGGAGAACAGGTGCAAATAATCTTTATTCATTTATTTATTTTATTTTTTGTCTTTTTGCCTTTTCTAGGGCTGCACCCACAGCATATGGAGGTTCCCAGGCTAGGGGTCCAATAGGAGCTGTAGCCTCCAGCCTATGCCAGAGCCATAGCAACTTGGGATCCAAGCCTCGTCTGCGACCTACACCACAGCTCATGACAACACTGGATCCTTAACCCACTGAGCAAGGCCAGGGATCAAACCCGCAACCTCATGGTTCCTAGTGGGATTCATTAACCACTGAGCCATGACGGGAACTCCAAATAATCTTTAAAAAATACTCTTCTATCTAAAAAAGTAACAAAATTACAAAAATATTAGGAAGCACAGAGGGGAAAATCCAACTATGTTAGTCATTGTCATTTTTGTGAAATATCTAGCACACAGTAAAAGCACAGACTTGCCAGCCAGACTGCTGGGGCTCAAATCTAGATTGGACCACAGGCAAATGACACCACCCCTCACCATACACCTGGTTTCCTGTAAAATGCGAATAAAAGTACTCACCTCGCATAGTTGTGATGAGAATGAATTATATATAAATTATATCTATGGGGATGAAATCCGTTTATATATCTATATCTATATCTGTATCTATATACCTGGCACATAGGCCCAATATTAGGATTAATTACGATTTTTTATTATCTTGTTCATTGTTACATTTTTTTTTTTTACATAGTGATAATCAAAAGGCAAGAAATTTTGAGGGCAAAGTAGTGGATTTTAGAGTTGCTACAACGGGGAACTATAGTTTCTTAGCCAAGGAAGCAACCTGATCAAAGCAGTGGTTGAAGAAGACTTCAGTAGCTTCGGAGCTCTTTTTTTTTTTTTTTTGTCTTTTTGCCATTTCTTGGGCCACTCCCGTGGCATATGGAGGTTCCCAGGTTAGGGGTCGAATAGGAGCTGCAGCCACCGGCCTACACCAGAGCCACAGCAACGCTGGATCCGAGCCGTATCTGCAACATACACCACAGCTCACGGCAACACCGGATCCTTAACCCACTGAGCAAGGCCAGGGATCGAACCCACAACCTCATGGTTTCTAGTTGGATTTGTTAACCACTGCGCCATGACGGGAACTCCGCTTCTGAGCTCTTTTGAGGACTGGTCACAGAATGACAAAAGGGAGCAACATGCCCCTAGGCGGTGGCATCATCTGGAGGTGTGGTGAGGGAAGCAGAAGCTAGGATGGTGGTTCTATGAAAAGAACTCTGAACTGGTTTTAAGGGATAACAGAGATGGTAACTGGTTCTACAGCTAAAGACAAGAAGAGACTGTGATGTTTTAGCCCTGAGAATACAAGATGGTGACAAAGCCAGGAAAATAGAAGGGTATAAGCAAAGGGGAAGAATAAGCTAGTTTCCATTTAATTCCATGAACTGACAAGCATGAGAGCATTAGTGATAGTAGACAGCTACAGTTGTGTGATTATGCAGAAAGACAGAAGGCAGGGCAGGAAAAGAACTGTAGATAATAGTGGAATGGCGACACGATGAACTACCAATGGAAGAAAAAGGGCTGACATTGTATTCTAATTATTTTCTCAAAAACTCTTCAATTAAGCAACTATCAACTATTCTGTATTAAATAGAAGAATGTTTTTATATTCGATATTAAACACAGCAAATCAGTTTTTAAATATACTAAAATATTGCAAGCAAACTCTTTCACAATTACCTCTGGTGCAACAAAATTTGCAGTATAACAAGGAGTCATGAGAAGACCATTTTCTGCTCTTAGCTGTTTGGCAAAGCCAAAATCACAAATTCGAATAGATTCTGGATTGCCAGATTCATCCACATAAAGAATGTTGCTAGGTTTCAAGTCTCTGTGAACCACCTAATTGAAATACAAATGAAAGAGGCACATTAACAATACAGTTCCATTATGGTAAATTATTTATTCACAAACTGTCAAGCAATGCACTTAACAAGATGATGGGTACTGACCTTCACATTATCCCAACATTACGAAATGCTGATAGCTTAAGTACAACTCTCTAACACAGAACTGGGGCAAGGAGAGGAGGAAGAAAGAATAGTATTTACCTTTCCTTTCTTTATCCAATTAAATAAGTGGATGAAGGAAACATGCAAACAGCAATAATATCTGTCTCCAGGTTATTCATTTCAACACATGTTTATCAAGTGTCTATCATGTACCAGGGTTTTATATAAGGAGCTGCAGATACTGTGGTGAACAAGACCCATAAGATCCTTGCCTTTACAGGCCAGGAGCTTACACAGTAGTTGGGGAGGCAGAGAATAAATAGGTGAGAGGTGGGGAGACTCAGGAGGGTCTCCAGAAGAGTTAATAACTGATCCAAGATCTGACAAACAGAATGAACAAGCCAGAAGAGTGAGGGATAGTCATTCTAAGTTGAGGGAATAGTATGTACAGTGGATGTACACAACAAACATGTGCTGTCAGGCTCAACAGAACAGGCATAGGAGTTTAGGAGTAAAAGGGAAAAAAACCTAGATTTATTTAAATGCTGCCTGATATCCAAGTAACAGTGTCATACACAAAGATACCATTCCTTTAAAGTTGTGTATTATTGTCCCCCTTTAATCATTTACACGAATACTTCTTGCATCATAAGCCCCTCTGACACTCCTTATTAGACTTATGTGTTTCTTCCATCACCAAATTCTGAGTCTATATTCTAATCAGTAATCCCAGTTTTAGGTCCTAACACCCAGAATGTTACTTTTCCAGACTATTTTAATAACTAACTACTGCTGAGGCATTGAGAAAATAACAAAGAAGACTTAGATGACTACAAAGTTACAAATTCTTTAGTGAAAACTGAGTTCCACTACTTTCAAGTCATAGCACTTGGCAAATCTTGAGCTCTGTTAAGTCAAGAAGCTCTAGAATTAAATGAACACATTCCACTTACTAGCTTCTAGAGGAATAGACAAAGAAAACAAGAATAATGTATTGAAAATAAACTCTTTAAGAAGAGATCTCGGGAGTTCCCTGGTGGTCTAGTGGTTAAGATACAGCGCTTTCACTGCTGCAGCACAGGTTCAATCCCTAGTCTGGGAACTGAGATCCCACTGCATGCCGCAGACAAAACCAAAACAAAACAAAAACAAAAACAAAACCAGAGAGAGAGGGAGAGAGAAATCCTTTATTTTTCCTTGCTTCCTAGTCCTCTTCACTCCTCTGCTGTTCTACTTTCTTCCCTCCCTCCCCACATCTCTGTCCCCAATTCCCTCCTAAACTTTTCAAAATACATATTTTTTGACCATTTACTAAAAATCTGTATGCAGGAAGAAATAACATCCACGAGCCAGAAACCAGGTGGCAATTATTCAGCCTCATCTGTTGGAAGGATTTCCTTTTATAAGTGAATACAGCCCATTAATCTCTCGTTCTCTTCTAAACTCAAAATGGGCCTAGTTCCCAAGAGTATACGGTGGCCTAGCAAAAAGGTGCTATGTCTTCCAGATAAGGAGATCTTACTCATTTCTTGGGAAGAATAAGAATTTAATGTTTATCAACAAGCTAAAATTTCAAAGTAGAACTTCAAGTTCAATGGGAGAACTCTACATAGAGGAAGAATAGGATAATTCAGCTAATAATAGTTATTTTTCATTACATGCATAAACTAACTTCTACCTTTGTAATTTCAACTCAAACATTAAGAAAGGAAAGGTAAGAAAAAAAGGTTATTTTTGTTGTTATTGTCTTTTTAGGGCCGCACCCACGGCATATGGAAGTTCCCAGGCAGGGGTCAAATGGGAGCTGCAACTGCTGGCCAATGCCACAGCTACAGCAATGCCAGATCCGAGCTGCATCTGTGACCCACACCACAGCTGATGGCAACACTGGATCCTTAACCCACTGAGTGAGGCCAGGGATTGAACCCACGTCCTCAGGGATACCAGTTGGGTTAGTTTATCCTGAGTCACAATGGGAACTCCTGAAAAAAGGTTATTTTTGTGTGTTTGTGTGTACGCATGTGTGTGTACATATATGTACATATATACATATATATATATATAAATACACACACACATAGAAATAAAATATTAAAAAGACTTACCCCTTGTGCATGGAGATATTCAACAGTTTTGGTTATAGTAAACAGGACAGCGCTGGCCTCTCGCTCAGAAAAAAATTTCTGTCTAAGAATTTTATCCAGCAATTCACCTCCTTTCATAAGTTCTGTCACTACATACACATATTTTCCATCATCATATACCTGTAAAATTCAATAACAAAATGTAAAAAATTATGTGAAGCTTTCAATCTGCTCAGCACAAAGTCCAGCATAGTAAAAAGAAATTAAAACTATTTATTTATTTATTTTTTTCTTTTGTCTTTTTAGGGCCGTACCCTCGGCATATGGAGGTTCTCAGGCTAGGGGTCAAATCGGAGCTACAGCTGCCAGCCTACACCACAGCCACAGCAGTGCAGGATTCAAGCTCTGTCTGCGACCTACACCATAGCTTATGGCAATGCTGGATCCTTAACCCACTGAGCGAGGCCAGGGATTTTACCAGCAACCTCATGGTTCCTAGTCGGATTCGTTTCCGCTGAGTCATGATGGGAACTCCAAAACACTTTATATTAAAGGAAAATTTCACTTACCAAAACAAATGAAGGATATAAAATGTGCAAACAATTTTATATACATTAAAACACTAAAATTGAAATTGATGAGACTGAATGTCAGAAAAACAACCTGTAACTTCCTTCTGTGAAGCTCAACTCAGTGGCAATCAAAAAAATTATGGGTATGGTATCCAAAGGAGAACTAAACTTCTGCTCTGAAGTAGTGTTCCTCTTTTTTTCTCCTTTTTTTCTTTTTCTTGGCTGCACCTGGGGCATGCATAAGTTCCCAGGTCAGGGATCAAACCTGAACCACAGCAGTGACCCAAACCACTGTGGTAACAATGCCAGATGCTTAACCTGCTGCATCACAAGAGAACTCTCAGGGAGCATTCTTCTTGATCTCTCTACCTACTGATGATGACAGTGACTGGTAGAAAGACACACTGTTGTGATTTTCCTGGAACTTTTGCAACTGCAAAACTTCTATATTTATATACACAGTACAATGAATTATTCTGATTTAGATGAAATTAAAAGACAAGTTGTGGCAAGAATTAAGTAGGAAGATTAAGTAGCAAGGAGAAATTCCATCCAAACACACAGAAGCATACCCATTTACTCCTAGTATAGAAAAAGAAAGCTCACTGTAACTTTGGATTTGTACTATATAGGCAATCTCAAACCGAAATAATCCTCTTATTAAACTTCAGGCCCTTTTATTTTTCCCTTCTCATAGAGTTACAGTACAGCTCTGTTTAGTTCTATAACAGGTACTATGTACTGGAGCCCCAAATATGGAGAAAACGAGGTACTTGCCCTCAAAATTTTTATTCTAGTAGGGAGAAATAGATATAGAAATAAGAGTTTTTGTTTTATTTATTTACTTATTTTTGCTTTTTTGGGCCACACCTGAGGCATATGGAGATTCCCAGGCTAAGGGATGAATCAAAGCTGTAGCCGCCAGCCTACACCAGAGCCATAGCAACTCAGGATCCGAGCAACATCTCACGGCAACGCCGGATCCTTAACCCACTGAGCAAGGCCAGGGATCGAACCTGCAACCTCATGGTTCCTAGTCAGATTCGTTAACCACTGAGCCATGACAGGAACTCCAGAAATAAGAGTTCTAAGAGCAATAGCTTAGGGAGTTACTCAAGCAAGGCTGAAATTATTTTCTACATTTGCTTTTTAATTCACTTGGTTGGATTCTTGGAGGCTATATTAATTAGAGAGTCAGTTAAGTGAAACAGCTGCACAGTTTTTTTTTTTTTTTTTTTTTTTTTTTGCTTTTTAGGGCCACACCCACGGCATATGGAGGTTCCCAGACTGGGGGTCAAATGGGAGCTACAGCTGCCAGCCTACTCCACAACCATAGCAACTCGGAATCCAAGCCACGTCTGTGAGCTACATCACAGCTCACAGCAACGCCAGATCCTTAACCCACTGAGCAAGGCCAGGGATCAAACCCGCAACGCAACCTCATGGTTTCTAGTTGGATTTGTTTCCACTGCGCCATGATGGGAACTCCCAGCTTCACATTTTAATGGGGCCAAGTTAACCTTCTCCTTCTAACAATGAGCAGTGATGAATAAATATCCTGAAGAAATTGGGCATTTTGGTTAGGAAGGAGAAGGGAGGATAAATGTTGGAATTTCACAAAATCTCAGAGGTGAAAGATACTTTGGGGGTCTCTGGCTTTGTTGGTTGCGTGTTCTATCTGGTCTAGAACACCCAGACATGGCCTTTGAGCCTATATAAGCACCATCAGCAAGAGAGGACTTAATGCTGCCTGGGAAGTTTGCACCCTTTGCCAACAGTTCAGTTATGATGAAAGCCATAGGTAGTAGGGAAAGGAAACTTCACCTGTCAGCAGGGGTGGGTGGGGTGGTTGTGATGGGCAGGGCAAGATTCCCGAAGGAAGTAATGCCTTAGACAAATATTAGATATGTGGTAGTTAGCCTGGCAAAAAATGGGAATGGTATTCTCAATGGAGGGAATTATAAATCCAAAGACAGACCAGCAGGAGAAAATCAGGCATGTCAAAAAAATTTGTGCAAAAACTCAAGCATGGCTAGAGCATAGGGTGTGTGAGGAAGTATGAAAACTACTACAGATGGAGGGATGCAGGGACCAGAGGTGATGGGGAGTATGAAATGTAGGCAGGGAAGTAAAGTAACATGGTTAGATACAAGTGAAAGTTCTCTCTGGCAGTACCGTGGAAGATAGTTTGGGGAGCCTATGGAGCATGAGACTAGTCAATCCCGAATATAATTAATACCCAAGTGTTCCAGTAAATATTGATATTAAAAGCAATGTAATACTTTTCTTCTTAAAGTAAAAGCAGAAAAATCAACTATATGACCATCTTTTCGTCTATAACAGAATTATGCTATGCATGTTGTCCTCTAAACTATTTTTACTCACTATGTAAGTTCTTTGTCTACTACATGATATTTGAATACATTCCAAATGTGAGTTGGACAACTGATTCAAATGATTTATGTTAAACAATCTACTTACATCCTTTAGAGTAATAATGTTTGGATGTTGTCCATAACGAAGAAGGATTTCAATTTCTTCTGTAGGGTCTCTCTTGCTTTTATCAATAATCTAAAAGGCAAAATATTTATCATAAAATTTCATGAACTATACAATATAAACTTGAAGTATTTACAGCTATAGACCTAAGGTGTTATCTTGTATAAATACTGTGTATATAAGCCATTTATCAACCATTCTTATTCAAGTACCCAGCCAAACTGTCTAATCAAAATTTGAAAGCCAGTCTTGATATAGACGGCAAGGCTATAGTAAACTCTATGCCATGAGTCACATTCATACCAGGTCTGTCTAGTTTAAGTTTGTAATAAGTTTAGGATTTAGTAAAAGTTCAAAAGCCTCAAGAAAAGGTACCAGTAGCACAGTTAACACCCTTCTTCCATACTTAAATGTTTTAGACCACTGGGAACTTAGTTAACTTCTAACCACTATTGATACAGATAATCAGGAGCAAGATGTATCTATAATACCACCACTATCATGTTTATTGAATTATTTCCTTTAATAAAATGTTTCAATGGAATAGCCCATTAGTTGTAAGCTACTTATAAAAATTAGTAGTTAAGCAGAATAAGCTTTCTTTTTGAAGCTAGACAGAAATCTAAGCAAAACACCAAACCTAGAATTCTACTTGGCTAGAATAAGTTTAATTATTATAATAAAGCCATTAAAGTACTAATGTAGCTTTCCAACCATTTTATGACAGCTGCTTCTTAAAAATACTTGATATTTTGATCTGTTAAAGTAATATTATATTTTTAAAAAGGCAACGAGTTTTCATTTCATCCAAAAGGTAGTCTGAAACAAATTTTATGATCTTCATACTTTCAATTTTAAAACAGCTTAGTAATTAACATATGCAATATATACCCAAGTGCCCCAATATCCTAGGAGAGCTTGCAACTCTCAATATTAGCCAAACCTGGGGACTTCCCATCATGGCACAGCGGAAACGAATCCAACTAGGAACCATGAGGTTGTGGGTTCACTCCCTGGCCTCGTTCAGTGGGTTAAGGATCTGCTCAGTAGTTTAAGGATCTGGCGTTGCCATGAGCTTGGTGTAGGTTGCAGATGTGGCTCGGATCCCGCATTGCTGTGGCTGTGTTGTAGGCTATAGCTCTGATTGGACCCCTAACCTGGGAACTTCCAAATGCCTTGGGTGTGGCCCTAAAAAGAAAAAAAAAAATTTAGCCAAACCTGCTATCTGAAACAGATTTAGTTGTGAAACAGTTCTTTATTTGGACAACAGGGAAGACAAACATACAGGTGTCCACTGTGATCAACTGCAAATGATAGTGTGGAATCAGGCAAATGGATGATTAAGTGGAAAGTATATGGAGTAGACATGCTAACTCAAGAGAGATAATTTGGTGCTCGTCTTCTGAAAACCAGAATATATTAGGAGGTTTTATTTTTGGCAACAGTCTCTCTGATCTGCTAATCTGAGCTGAGCTTACACTATATTTGTAACTGTGCTTGTAAATTTTAGATATGCAGTAATTTCAGTAGAATCAAGTTGTCCTGAGATTGGTTTTAGGAATCTAATTTAAATCACAATCTACTAAATAGATGGAAGACATTTTCAAGGTTTTGTTATACAGCTCTTGGTTTCTATAATTCAAAGTGGGCCTCAGGGCAGTTCTGCTTTTTTTCTGATATGTTTATGGAGGCAAGATACATTCTTAAATTGCCTACCAAGTACATTATTCATTCTCTCCTTTCATGTGTACAATTTGAAAATTTCTATGTACTCTAGATTGCAGTGAGTAGAAGAGTAAATTAAAATGTATTTCTATAATTCAACTTACATCTCACAGAAAGCCTTACAGACACTGATGACTTTTTAACGCAATTACACCCAAGTTTAAAATAGCAATAACAATTTTTGTGTGACTTCCCAGATATTTGCTGTGTATAAATAAACATTTATTATTATTTTTACACAGTGAAATCATACAAGATATGGATAGATGGACAGATGGGTGGAAGGATAGAAGTAATCGTAATTAATGCCACTCTTCCCCACTAACTAAATATGAGCTATCCATTACTTACAGACTAGTTCTAAAGTTCAAGGTAAATTGAAAGCTTCAGACATTACTTGAATTGTTTGTGATGGGAGAGCAAAGGCTTCCAACCCACAAAGTGAAAAGGCAGAGGCTTGCCTATAGTATTTGTTCACTTACAACTAAAGGTTTGGACTCTAAAACATTATCACAGAGCCAGTCATGTGCCTTAGTTTTTGGCTTAGAAAATCCCTACTGTATTAGGACACCTCACAAAATTAAAACAGCTAATGATAATAAATTTTATGACGGTGGTTCTTATTCTTTTATTGGTTCAACAGATCCTTTTAAATGTGAAGAACAGTAAGAACATTTTTGCTAGAAAAATGTAAACATATAAAATTTTGCACATTAATTTTGAAGAACTGCCTAACATCTTGATCATAAATGGGGGACTTATGAGAGCAAAAGGGGTGTCACTAAAAACCAGGTCAGGTGTAAAATGGTACTGCCCTCAAAAAACTGGATACATGTTGCCTTGCCTTACCTTTTTAGCTCACAGGGGAATCTATGGTTCCAGATTAAAATCCTTGAAGGTCACTACACTAGTTAGACATTTAAATTTATCTCACCTTTTTTTTTTTTTTTTTTTCTTTTTGCCTTTTCTAGGGCCGCTTCCCATAGCATATGGAGGTTCCCAGGCTAGGGGTCTAATCAGAGCTGCAGCCGCCAGCCTATGCCAGGGCCACAGCAACGCGGGATCTGAGCCGCGTCTGCAACCTACACAACTCACGGCAACGCCGGATCCTTAACCCACTGAGCAAGGGCAGGGATTGAACCCGCAACCTCATGGTTCCTAGTCGGATTCGTTAACCACCGCACCACAACGGGAACTCCTCTCACCTTTTTTATATATTAACAAAAGGCACACTTACCAAAGAAGAGTGTAATTTTTAACTGGTATTAGCATGTATGAAAAGGAACTATTAGAGCTGCATTTTAAACCTAAAATGCTTACCTTCACTGCAAACTCCATGTTCGTGGCTTTATGTATACATCTCTTGCAAACAGAGTAGGAACCAACCCCAATATCTTCTTTTACTTCATATCCATCAGTAAACTGAATACTGTTCCTGTGCAACTGCTACAAACACAATTACAAATTGATGAAGAGCTCTGTAATGACTTTGGTACATTACATAATAGGGAAACAGGTTACTCAGTATGCACCACTGACCTTAACAATAAATATAAATGAATTAAAAATAAAAATGAATCTTTACAGTATTTATTCCTCTACAACTGTGTATTTCATAAGTGTCTATGATAAAACACACGGTAAGAAATATACCCTTTTAAAAAGCTTATGTTTACAACAAAGACCAAAGAGCTACATGATAAGGGGCCAACAGCCTTCTCTGTGATGATGTTCCATTCCACTCCCCAAACAGCTAGTCTTTGAAGTATTTTTGCAAATGGGGATATGTTGAAATCTCTGGTATAGGAGAAAAGGTTTATTAGGAGGATTCAAAATTAGAACGTCTGGATTCTTCTCTCAGATGCACCACTTGTAGACCAAGTGACCTTGAGCCCATGTACTCTCAGAGGGCAATGGTTAGGATTAAAGAAAATAATCTATTTGAAGGTGATACCTAGTATTGGCAGTTTGGACCATCACTAGCCATGCCCTCCTTTCTCCCACCCTGAAGTCATAGTTTTAATACAACTTTGGCTAGAGAAGCTGTTGACTAATAACATGAAGCAGGATGATGAACAGCAAATCACTAGTTCCATAAACAAGCTGAGGGAAATTGTGCTGCCCTTGGCTATACTGATAGGAGATCTATTCCATGCCAACATGTTAAAACTCAAATTCTATAGAGTATATGTTTGTGATTTCTACACTAAGTACAGAAATTATAACTTAGAAACTTGCCATATATTACATGCTCACCATAGTAAAAGGAACAGACTAATTCAACATGAGCTTTGTTCAAAAACCAGTATTTAGACTGTTTTTCTAGAAAGTGGAAAGCAAGCTGACTCATGAAAAAAACTTCTGAGCAAAAGCAACTTAATCACAAGGCAAATTCAAGCACTAATTACACCCTAAAAACAATTCAATGTTTCACAAGATTTATCTACCACTCCTGGGCATCTATCCAGAGAAAACCATGACCTGAAAAGACACATATACTCCAATGTTCACTGCAGGGCTATACACAATAGCCACGACACGGAAGTAACCTAAATGTCCATCGACAGAGGAGTGGATCAAGAAGAGGTGGTACATATACATGATAGAATATCACTCAGCCATTAAAAGGAATGAAATAACAGCATTTTTAGCAACATGGATGGACCTAGAAATTATCATGCTAAGTGAAGTCAGTCAGATAATGAGACACCCACATCAAATGCTATCACTGACATGTGGAATCTGAAAAAAGGACACAATGAACTTCTTTGCAGAACAGATACTGACTCACAGACTTTGAAAAACTTACGGTTTCCAAAGGAGACAGTTTGGAGGGGTGGAGGGATGCGCTGGGGGTGTGTGGTGGAAATCCTATAAAACTGGATTGTGATGATCATTGTACAACTATAAATGTAATAAATTCATTGAGTAATAAAAAAAAATGATCTAGTTCCCTCTACGATTAGAAAGATGAATTAAATTTATCTTTCCAAAATACTAGGATGGGAAGAAGTGTATCTAATAGTTTGTTCTACTTGTGGTCCTCTAATAACACTTAATTTACTAGTGTAGTTCCCTATTATAAACACACACAGACTTAAAAACTGCCTCTGTAGCTCCTTTTTCTCCCACTCTGATCAACAGATAGGATGAGGAGGTAGGGGGCCCCCTAAGGCAGTACCCATAACCAAATTCTTCCTAACGACAATGGGGCTCTAAAATAACAAGGACACAAAACTTGAAAAACTTAAGATTTAAGTTCATTTTTATTTCTTCTATATTTTTATGGAAGAGGTTGGCAAACTATGGCCTCTGGGCCAAATCTGGTTCACTATCAGTTTTTCTAAATAAAGTTTTATTGGCACACAGCCAGGTTCATTCATTTATGTGCTTACTCTATGGCTGCTTTTGGGCTACAGTGGCAGAGTTGAGTAGTCACAAAAGGGATCCATACAGTCTACAAAGCCTCAAATACTTATTATCTGGTCCTTTACAGAAAAAGTCTGCTGACCCCTATTCTAAAACATCAGGAAACCAGGAGACCTGATGTCTCCTGGTAGAGACATGAGGTAGAGGATGAAACAAACATTTTTGAGGCATAAGAGACAAGACAGACAAGATGGTGATATTTATCTTAATTCTTAGAATTTCATTTTCAAGTCAGACAGATATCCCGGATTTTGGTGCATTCTATCTTTTCAACAGCTTATGAAAAGAATTTCTAAGAGTAATGTCAACGATATAAAACATTTTAGGCTGTTCACTTAAGGTCAGGAGATCAAATCTAACAAAATTATTCACACAATGAACTATATCTTACAGCATTTCCAATTTAAAATTAAACATTCACTCACCTGAACAATTGAATGCACACCAACTGTCTGCATAGCTTGGCTTTCATCATCTGAGGTAATAGCAACAAAACTAAACCCCCGAAAGAGTTGATGTGCATTAGCACTAGGTGGAATGCCAGGTGAATCTGAAAAGAGTAATAAATAACTAAGAGGTTAACTGCTTTGAAAGGTAATTAAGGGACGAACTGTAGACATTTTGACCTTTCTCACTTATTCTGGAATTCTACCTCTCAGGTACCCACTGTTTCCAGAAATCAGTAAGGTTCAGTATCTTGATGTCCTGATGGCTCACTGCCACCACAACTCTAACACCCTAGTCCCTCAGAGCCCAGAAAACAGCTAATTCATTAGAAGAATGTACTAAGTCAATGAATTACTGGGTTAATGTTATTCCAAATTAGCACTGCCCCAAAGAATCTCCTTCAGTGAAGGAAATTTTCCTTATCTGTGCTGTCCAATATGGTAGCTCCTAGCCACATGCAGCTACGGAGAACTTGAAATACGGTTAGTGTGAATGAGAAAAAAAAATTTTAATTTTAATTAATTTACATTTAAATGGCCATATATGGCTATCGGCTACCATAATGGACAATGCCACCTTAAATAACCTAACAATGCTACGGCTCCTGGTTAGGGGAAGATACAAGACTGATCTACAGATAATCTAGAAAACTAAACTCAAGTGTAAAATTGTTACATAGATGTGTATATATAATAATTTTTAAAGTAATTTTCTAGGACACTCACTACTATATGTAGTCCTTAAAACAGATTTTATGACATGACATGTATTGTTTTCAAATTATTTATGTAGACTCTATTGGCATTTACAAAAACAGAAAACTACTTTCACAATACAGTTAGTGTTTACTATAAAAATAAATAATAAAAATATAATAAATATGTTATTCATAAATATAAACAAATAATTAGGCATACTAATATCTAAAAATATACTATGAAGGCTAAAGGCAAACAAAAAACATATAGGTAAATCTACTTAAATATCAGCTCCACATAAAGCTTTTTTTTTAACATGAATTTCACATCTGTATCACAGTACTGTACTAAAGACTTTTGCTATGAGAACCTAACTGGGCCGAATATAGAACTGCTCTATTCTAAGATTTTTATCTCTATCAGGAACAATTATATTGAGAAAGCAAAGTAAAACATTACCATATATCATCAATTCCATGCATATCACTGTCTGTGCATTTGATAACATTTTGTTCCATATTAATCCAAATTTCTAAGACTGCCTTATAAAAATAAACATCCAATGCTTAATACGGGTTGTTAGGCTTTTGGCTGTAAAGCTTTATAGCAAGGTTTGAATGATACACTCTATGGGAAATATATGCAAGTACATTTTCTATTTGCTTGTCAGTGATAAACCTGGGATCTGATACACAGAAATGAGAGAATATTAGAGTGCAAAACATGCCATTATGTATAATACACATGCTAATTAATGAAATACAGGTTACTATTTCAAAGATCACTTCTCGATAACAGTCACTGTTCATGCAATTTTAGGATAAAGCATGATACAGGATATGAATCATTTTGAAGTTATTACATCTCATGTAGAGTTTAAGTTTTTCTATTTGGGATCTGAACTTTACAAGTACTTCCAGAGTATCATCTAATATTAGAGTTTTAAAGACCCCATTTATTCTGGAGTATTACATGTGAAAATAGCTACAGGTAAATAAATGTACAATCAAATAATTTTTTGCATAAGTAGTATCAAAGTTTAAGGCACAACAAAATTTGCTAAAAGATTTAACAAGGATCTTAACTGCTATAACATGCTGTAAAGGATTTACTAATGATCTAGTTATTGCAGCAGGAATACTGTATGAAGGGGAGAAATAAGAATAACAAAGAATTACACTAGAAAAGATTTTCTGACTGAACAAGAAAAAATATATATTGTCTTATATTTTGGTTTTCATGTTTTCTCCTTACCTTTGGGAGTTTTTGCAGTAAACTCAGGATCAAAATAGAAAGTATCTTCAGGCCTGCCAGTTGCAGGTTTAAAAGGTGGATGAATTTCTCTTCTATACAGTTTCTGTAGGGAAAAACAGAGACTTAAACATGTGTTAGTTATAAAACAATATTTCAAGCAATTTTCATTCTATACTTACGTTCCAGTCTATCGTTGAGAAAAATGAATGTCTTTTAATTTCTTCAACTCCATCTGGTCCTGCACCTATCAAAAGTTAACCGGTTTTCATTAAATGGTAATTTTATTTCAAAGACAAATATACACTATTCATTCAGTCTTCACTTTTAACATTTGTCCTAATATTTCACAATCCCACAACAAACACGAATATCCATCTCCCCCCAAGAAAGCAGACACCAACAAACACACAAAAGCAGCAAATTAATTTTAAAAATTTTACCTAATCTGTTTGCAGGGTTTCGTTTGAAAAGCATTCGTAAAAGACTCTGGGCTTCAGGACTCAAAAACTGTGGCATCCCAAGTTTAGCTCTAAATAATAAATTCACATAATAACATTTAATTTTTAAAAGTCATCTGTATTTTATTTTTAAAATAAACTTTAATATTAAGATAACTGTGGATTCAAAATCAGTTGGACGAAATAATACAGAGATTCAGAGTTCCCACCGTGGATCAGCAGTAATGGACCTGACTAGTGTCCATAACAATGAGGGTTTGATCCCTGGCCTTGCTGTGAGCTGTGGCATAGGTCAAAGATGTGGCTCAGATCCCATGTTGCTGTGGCTGTGGTGTAGGCCAGCAGCTGAAGCTCTGACTGGACACCCAGCCTGGGAACTTCCATATGCTGCAGGTGTGTCCCTAAAAAGCAAGCAAGAAAGCAAGCAAGCAAGCAAGCAAGCAGGCAAGAATACAGAGATCCTACATTGCATGCTCTTTTACCCAGTCTTCCCCAATGGTAACATCTCACAAAACTATAGTGCAATATCATAACCACTATACTGACAATGATACAACCTGCTAATCTCATTTAGATGTCTCCAGTTTTCATTTCATTCACTTTACAGTATTATTTTAGTTTCCAGTGTATAGCATAGTGATTCTGTATTTTTGCAAACTATATTCCATTTTAGGTAATTACAAGGTAACTCCTCTAATTCTCTGGTATCCAATACATCCTTCTTGCTTACACATCCTTGTTGCTTTACACATTTGTCCCTCCCCTCTTCCATTTCCCCTTTGGTAACTGTGTTTGTTTTCTATTTCTCTGAATCTCTTTTGCATATACATTCATTTATATTAATTTTTGATTCCATGTAAAAGTTATATCATGCAGTATTTGTTTTTCTCTGTCTCACTTACTTCACTAAGTACAGTCTTCTCTAGGTCCATCCACATTTCTCCATTTTTCATTCAGTTTTATGGCTGGAGTAGTACTCCATTGTATATATAAACACACCAAATCTTCCTAATCCAATCATCTGTTGACCGGCATTGGGGGTGCTTCCATGTCTTGGTTCTTGTAAATAATGTTGCTATAAACTATGGGGTGCATATGTCTTTTCTAAACAGCATTTTTTTTTCCTGGATATATACCCAGGAGTGGAACTGCTAGATCATATGGTAGTTCTACTTTAGTTTTTTGAAGAACCTCCAAAGTGTTTCCACAGTGGCTGTACTAACTTATTTACATTCCCACCAACAGTGTACAAGGGTATAGTGTATACTTTTCTCCACACCCTCTCCAACAAGTGCTATTTGTACACTTTTTGATGATAGCCATTCTGACAGGTGTGAGGTGAAGTTCTATTCCACTTAATCATATTTTTAAGTTCCTGTATCCACCATCACAGTAAAGATACTGAACAATTCAACACCACCAGGATCCTTCAAGTGGCCACTCTATAATCACACCCATTTCCTTCCCTCCTCAATTCCTAACCTCTGACAACCACTTACCTATCCTCCACGTCTATAATTTTGTTATTTTAAGAATGCAATGTAACTTTTGGTATGTAACTTTTTTCCACATAGCATAATTCCCTTGAGATTCACCTAAACTGCTGAATTAACAGTTCATTCCTGGAGTTCTTGCTGTGGTGCAATGGGATTGGCAGCATCTCTGCAGCACCAGGATGCAGGTTTGATCCCTGGCCTGGCAAAGTGTGTTAAAGGATCTGGTCAGTATTCCCTTAACATTCAAGATGATGGTCATCTAAACACTTGTATTTAGTATCTCTTTTCAGAAAATACCTATGAACATCTTATAGAATTAGGGTTCTGTTAAACAACAGAAACAAGGGGAAACATTGCTGTATTAGGTAACAGGGACACAGCAGAGGTCTGTAAACAGTGGAATGACCTGATATTTTAACTCCAACGGACGTACAGAATGATGTGGAGTAGGAACTAGTGGTAAGGAGTTCTATTTAGAAGCTTGGCCCTATAGCATTGCTGAGAGATTACCATGGGGAGATGTGAGAACTGTAAACAATGCAATGTAGAGGAAGGCTGGGTCAGTGAAATATTTTTCAGAGCAAATTTGGTAAATAAGTGTATATGCAAGAGAGGAAAAAATAAAGAATGATTTCTAGGTTTCTGGCTTGGGAAATAGGGTGCATGGAAATGCTGCTACTTGGGAATACAAGAAGAGGAACAGACCAGCAAAAAGAGATAAATTTAGTTTAAAAATGTTAAGTCATGGATGTCATATGTTTTGGAAAGGACACACAAGTGAGTAAATAGAAAAACAGGTTTGGCCTGTAAACCGAGGTAAGAAAAGGTGATTTGGGAGTAATTAAAATGTTGAGTAGTTACTGGAAAGACTGATGTCAGACAGGAACGTGAGCACATAGAGGGGGAAAAAAGCATATCAGAGATGGAACCCTGGAGAATGAAAACATTTAAAAGGTGGTCAAAAAAGAACAATCTGGGCATTAAAAATAATGAATACAATTGGCTGATTATTAAATCCCCTGAGTTCGTTGTAGTCATCAAGGAAAAAGAGAAAGTCAGAACTAATACAAAAACTCAACTCAGTGGACATCACCCCCACTGGGAGTAACTAGGGCTCTGACAAATAGAATTAATTAAGAAAAGAGTCAAGCATTTATTCCGCCTTTCTTGTTTGAGACTTATTTTAAGGTACCTAAGTAGCCCTAGTTAATGAAGGAAAGTTCACTGTTTCGGAAAATACCAGCTAACAAATGAAAGAACAACAGTAATAAAAAAAGTCACCATTTAAAACTCCCAATAAAACAACTGTTTCAAGTAATGATTATCAATGGATGCAACTATTAAATGAAAGCTTGACAGCGAATTTTACAATGGAGGGATCAGCTATAACCATGGGAGCTCATTACCATAACCATGGGAGCAGGAGTGTATTGTAAGCCTCTTGATGTGACGCAGTAAGGTGCAAAAGCACAAGCTATGAAATAATTTTGCCAAAAAAGTTTAACCAAAAATGTGATAAAGAACAAGTGAAACAATATCACAAGAAGAATAAAAAAATTTCCACAGTCTTAGGAAAAGACTAATTATTGTGGAACCATGGTAACAAGCGAGCCACCAGAACTGGTTTTAAATCCATTCTGTTGATCAAAGACAACCTGCCTAGGTGAATAGTTTTTCGTTTTTTGTTCTTGCAAACAAATCAGTAACTGCTTTTCATCTATGAAAATTAGCCAAACAAGAATGAACTGACTCCAATAACCACATCTGAGTGCCAACAGTCCCACCCAAGTAACCACACTCTTACAAATGATGTCAACTCACTATGGCCCTGAAGATCTACCAATTCTTGAACTCTACCCTTCCCCCAAACCCTAATAAGAACAGTAGTCTATTCACTTTGGACTAGCACTGCTATCAGACTAGCACCGTTCTCCCTTACTATAATAAGCAATAGTCATCTTTACGCTTTTTGTGTCAGATACTGAGAAGTCTCATTTTTCGACAAGATAAATTTGGAAAGTGAAATTCTACAGAAGTAACTTGGTTTCTACAAGTAAATGGCAGGGGGAAAACAGGGTAGACTGTTCTAGATGAAAAGAAGCTTAAGAAATACAACCAAATGAGATGTGTAGACTTGATTTGGGACACAGTTTTGGAGAAAACCTGAAAAATCTGGTTAAGGATCGGCATTAGATGATTATTACTAGTCTTGTTACATAAGAAAACGTCCATACTCTTTAGTGATGCAAACTGAAGTAGGTGAGAAGTGACATGTCTGGAATGTTTAATATATTTCAGTAAAGAAGAAAAAAAAGAAAGAAGGAATAGATAAAGAAAATGTGGAAAAATCTTGATGACTGTTGAATCTGGGTGATTAGCATATGTATGTGCACTCTATCACGCTATTTTTGCAAATTTACACTTGAAATTTTTCATAATTAAAAAGAAGATCAAAAAGATATATATATAAAAGATACATGCACCCCTATGTCCATAGCAGCACTATTTACAATAGCCAAGAAGATACAGAAACAACCTAAATGTCCATCGATAGATGAATGGATTAAACAGATAAGGTACATATATACAATGGAATACTACTTGGCCATTAAAAACGAAATAATGCCATTTCCAGCAACACAGATGCAACTAGAGATTCTCATACTAAGTGAAGTAAGTCAGAAAAAGAAAGACAAATATCATTATTTTATCACTTATATGTGGAATCTAAAATACAGCATAAATGAACCTATCTACAAAACAGAAACAGACCCACAGACAGAGAGAACAGACTTGGGGTTCCCAAGGGGATGGGAGGAGGGAGTGGGATAGACGGGGAGTCTGAGCTTGGTAGCTGCAAACTATTACATTTAAAAAGGATAAACAGGAGTTCCCGTCATGGCGCAGTGGTTAACGAATCCGACTAGGAACCATGAGGTTGCGGGTTCGATCCCTGCCCTTGCTCAGTGGGTTAACGATCTGGCGTTGCCATGAGCTGTGGTGTAGGTTGCAGACGCGGCTCGGATCCCGCGTTGCTGTGGCTCTGAGGTAGGCCGGGGGCTACAGCTCTGATTCAACCCCTAGCCTGGGAACCTCCATATGCCGCGGGAGCGGCCCAAAGAAATAGCAAAAAAGACAAAAAAACAAACAAAAAACAAACAAACAAAACCCACATTCTAAAAATAAAAAATAAAAAATAAAAAAATAAAAAGGATAAACAACAAGGTCCTACTGTAAAGCATAGGAAACTATATTCAATCTCCTGAGATAGAACGTGATGGAGAAGAATATTATAAGAATATATATATAACTGAGCCACTGTGCTATACAGCAGAAATTGGTACAACATTGTAAATCAACTATAATTTAAAAAAAGAGGAAAGCAGGCAGAGAAGAAATGGTAAAGTAAGAGAGACCAAAAGAGGACCGGTTAGAGAAGTGGGAGAAGCATATTAAAGTAAGAGGAGTGGCCGGCAATGTCAAATACTCCTCAAAGAGACCTCTCTTAACTGTCCCATCTAAAATGACTCCTGCCTCTGCCCCTTTTCTCACACTTCAAGAGTACCCTGGTTTACCCCTACTGCTCCTATTAGTATGGAAAACTATTATTTGTTTAAATATGAATTCCCTGTCTCCCCCACTAGAACCCAAGCTCTCTCCACAGAAGATCTTGTCAGTCCTGTTCACATTGCATCCTAAGTACATAAAGCAAGACTCCAATCATCTGCTGAATGAATTGGGTGAACAAATGGTACAGAGAAAGAAGTTTCAAGACAGTGGTAGAAAAAAATGACAGGAGTTCCCGTTGTGGCGCAGTGGTTAACGAATCCAACTAGGAACTATGAGGTTGCGGGTTCGGTCCCTGGCCTTGCTCAGTGGGTTAACGATCCGGCGTTGCCGTGAGCTGTGGTGTAGGTTGCAGACGCGGCTCGGATCCCGTGTGGCTCTGGTGTAGGCCGGTGGCTACAGCTCCGA
The DNA here is from genome assembly GCF_054392235.1 of Sus scrofa. NCBI lineage: Eukaryota > Metazoa > Chordata > Mammalia > Artiodactyla > Suidae > Sus > Sus scrofa. The sequence continues at coordinate 20,131,868 of NC_139401.1, forward strand.
TTCGACCCCTAGCCTGGGAACCTCCATATGCCACGGGAGCGGCCCAAGTAATAGCTAAAAAGACAAAAAAAGAAAAAGAAAAAAATGACAAATAGGCTATGTAATAAAAGCAGCCAAAAAAAGGTAACAGAAAGCTGGCTACTCTTTAAAGAGGCTTTGTGTTGAAAAGATGCAGGAAGACGGTGCAGAAACTGAAAAAAAAAAAGCCAGGTCAAAGAAATGGTTTGTTCTTTTTCAACAATTGCATATACTTATTAGCTGAAAGGAAAGGGCCAGAGTAGATGGAGTGATGAAGGTTCAGTGAACGTTCATTTATATAGCAAATATTTTAAGCTTTTTTATTGTGAAGAATAACATGAAGTGCAACCCCCCCCAAACAAACTCAATGCCACAGTGCAGAGCTCAATGAATGACCACGAAGTGAACAGTCACCTAGCCAAGAAATGCAACTTTGCCAGAACCCCTCATCCAATGTAACCACTTTCCTTATTTTACTGCAGGCTTCTGCCATCTAAATATGGACCCTAAAAAACTATGCTTTAGTTTGTCTACTTTTAAAACTTTATAAATAGAATCATCTATGTAGTACTACTCAATCTTTTGTGTCTAAACTGCCTTTGTTCAACATTCTTGTGAGATTCTTATTGCATATAACTGTGGTTTGTTCATTTTTTTTGCCATGTGGCACACTCCATCCATGGGCAAAAAGCTTCAGCCTATTTTTGTATGGCTTTTCAGCTACAAATGATTTTTACAGCTTAGAAGTGCTGGAAAACAATAAACAATACAAATATGGGACAGAGACTGTGTGTGGCCTACCAAACCTAAAATATTTACAGAGAGTTTGTCAATGCCTGCTGCGTTCCAGTGTGTGAATATACCATAATTTCTTAGTCCATTCTTCTGTTAACTATTTAGTTTCCACATTTTGGCTATTACAAATAATGCTGCTATGAATATCTTGGTACCTGTTTCTCGACGTGCAAGTACCTTGATGTATATAAAATGGGTTGCAGTTCCCACTGTGTCTCAGTGGTAACGAACCTGATTAATATCTGTGAGGATGTGGGCTCGATCCCTGGCCTCGTTCAGTATGTTAAGGATCCAGTGTTGCCGTGAGCTGTGGTGTAGGTCACAGACATGGCGTGGATTCCGCACTGCTCTGGCTATGGCTTAGGCTGGCAGCTGTAGCTCTGATTCGACCCCTAGTCTGGGAGTTTCCATATGCTGCAGGTGTGGCCCTAAAAAGAAAGAAAAAAAAAAGATAATATTTTGAATATACTGGGTTACATAAAATATATTATAATTAATTTTAATTGTTTCTGTTTATTTTTTTTCACATTATACTTCTACTGGATAACACACATTTATAACACTAGGTCTGTCATAATGTGAATACAGTACAACCTCAAGTTGTTTCAGTCTTTTAAAATTTTGTAACATTTTCTAAGTTTTCTGCACTGAGTTCATGCAAAATTTCTGCTAGATTTATCTGTAGGTTTGGTATTTTTTATACTACTATAAACATTCCTTTAAAAAATTCCATTTTCTGTTGCTAATATATAGACATAAAATAGATTTTATTTACTGACCCTTTCTCCAGCAACTGTGCCAAAGTGCTTTTAATTTTAAGGATTTATATGAAGATTTGGATTTTCTACAGACACAATCATGTTAACTAAATAATGACAATTTTCTTCCTTTTCTCTAAACCTTAAACTGTACTTCTTTTGGTTGCCTTACTGTTCTTGCATGTACCTTCAGGACAACATAAACAGAAGTGGAATAATGGGCATCTTTGCTGTACTCCAAATCTTATAGGTAAAGGTAAAGCTTTCTTTCTTTATTCTTTTTTTCCCCCACACTCACGGCATGCAGAAGTTCCCGGGCCAGGGATTAAACCCACCCCACAGTATCCACCTCAGCCACTGCAGTGGCAACACTAGATCCTTAACCTGCTGAGCCACGATGGGAACTCCAAAGCTTCCAATATTAACATGAAGATAATATGAGTATTCTAGATCTATGGGGTTTGTTCATACTTAAATCACATAATATTGATATCATAATATCAATGAATTTCTTAGTTATTTCTTACACTATAGCTAAAAATATCTCATTTTTTAGTTTGAAGCATTTATTTTAATTTTAATTTTATTTATTTATTTTTTTGTGTGTGTGTCTTTTTGCCATTTCTTGGGCCGCTCCCACGGCATATGGAGGTTCCCAGGCTAGGGGTCGAATCGGAGCTGTAGCCACCGGCCCAGGCCAGAGCCACAGCAACGCGGGATCCAAGCCGCGTCTGCAACCTACACCACAGCTCACGGCAACGCCGGATCGTTAACCCACTGAGCAAGGCCAGGGACCGAACCCGCAACCTCATGGTTCCTAGTCGGATTCGTTAACCACTGCGCCACGACGGGAACTCCTAATTTTTATTTATTTATTTGCCTTTTAGGGCTGCACCTGCAACATACGGCGGGTCAAATCGGAGCTGTAGCTGCCGGCCTACACCACAGCCACACAATGCTAGATCTGAGCCACGTCTGTGACCTACACTACAGCTCATGGCAACGCCGGATCCTTAACCCACTGAGCAAGGCCAGCGATCAAACCCACAACCTCATGATTCCTAGGTAGATTCATTTCCACTGCTCCACGACAGGAACTCCTGAAGCATGTATGTATGTATGTATGTATGTATTTATTTATTGTCTTTTTGCCATTTCTTGGGCTGTTACCGCCGCATATGGAGGTTCCCAGGTTAGGGGTCGAATCGGAGCTGTAGCTGCCAGCCTACGCCAGAGCCACAGCAACGCAGAATCCGAGCCACGTCTGCGACCTACACCACAGCTCACGGCAACGCCGGATCATTAACCCACTGAGCAAGGGCAGGGACCGAACCCGCAACCTCATGGTTCCTAGTCGGATTCGTTAACCACTGCGCCACGACGGGAACTCCTGAAGCATTTATTTTTAAATTTCATCAAAACATCCACTAGGGAGTACTTACTTAAGAATCATAGTCATTGTTTCTTTTCGATCTTTTCCTTGGAAAGGTAGTGTACCAGTAAGCATCTCAAACTACAAAAAGGCAAAATAATCAGAGGTATTAGTAAGTATGAAATCTCAGGGCCAGAAGATAAAAAAACATCAGCTTAATTAATTACAACCAAATCTTCTAAAATTGCTATATAATACAACAAGTGACTTATATTTCTACTATATTAACTACTGAACTAGGCCAAAAAATACCCCAAACCTTACCATTAACACACCAAAAGACCACCAGTCTGCACTCTGAGTGTGACCTCGACGATTAACTACTTCTGGTGCCATGTATTCCACAGTTCCACAAAAAGAATACGCTTTCTTTTCATGGTCAATAGACTCTTTACTTAGGCCAAAATCTGCCAAAATAAAGATCAAATTTATAAATTTCCTAAAAATAATTTGCACAAATAAAGTTTAAACTTTGAGTTTCAAAATTTACATTAACAGTTCCAATATTTACATTGATTATTTTAAAATTCTAATTCAAGTTTTTAACACCGTGTACTACATAATATCTGTACTGTGATCTACCTTAAAAGAAATTACATAGAGTAGAAGAGATTATTTTAACAAAATGAGGATTTTTACCTGTTAACTTGATATGACCTTCTTCATCAAGAAGGATGCTGAAAGAAAACAAAGTCAGAAAATCTTTCAAACCACTAGAGATTTTTTTGAAGCTAAAACTGAAATTACTTTGTTAAACATCAGATCACAACATTCACTGCAAAATCCTGCTTTAGAATGAGTAAGAAGGCAAAGGTGGGATTCCCTGGTGGCCTACTAGTTAACAATCTACTGTCATCACTGCCATGGCTCAGGGCACTGCTGTGGTGCGAGTTTGATCCCTAGCCCCAGAACTTCTGCAAGCCATGGGTACGGCCAAAGAAAAGGCAAAGGTAAAGGAAGAGAAAAATTATTTTTCTGGACACATATATGTAATAAATACCAAAGGCAAAGCCTTAGAAACTTGTATTAATGAGCCAGGGACATTTGAGAACTATTAGGGAAAAAACCAAAACCTATACTTCTCTAAGTTGTCTAATGCCTTTCTGCAGGGGTGCCTAACAAAACTCCCTAGTACTTGCACAGTAGACCGAGGATCCACATATTTAAGTCAAATGTATTAGAGTTGTCATTCTCTCGGTCATTTAAAAAAAATTTTATTGGAGTGTAGTTGACCAGTGTTGTGTTAGTTCCTGGTGTATAGCAAAGTGAAGCAGTTATACATACACACGTATCCATTCTTTTTCAGATTCTTTTCCCATATAGGTTATCACAGATTATTGAAATTTCCCTGTGCTATACAGTTAGGCCCTTGTTGCTTATCTATTTTATACAAAGTAGTGTGTACATGTTAATCCCAACCTCCTAATTTATTCCCCCCCCTCATGTTTTCCCTTTGATAATCCATGTTGTTGCTGCAAATGGCATTATTTCTTTTTTTTTTTTTTCTTTTTAGGGCCGCACCTGTGGCATATGGAAGTTCCCAGGATAGGAGCTAAATCAGAGCTACAGCTGCTGGCCTACACCACAGCCACAGCAACATGGGATCCCAGCCACTTCTGTGATCTACCCCACAGCTCATGGCAACGCCGATCCCTGACCCAGACCAGGGATCAAACCTGCATCCTCATGGATACTAGCTGGATCCATTTCCACTGTGCCACAATGGGAACTCCTATTTCATTCTTTTTTATGGTGAATAATATTCCACTGTATATATGTACCACATCTTCTTTATCCAATGCTCTGTTGATGGACATTTAGGTTGCTTCCAGGTCTTGGCTATTACAAATAGTGTTGCAAAGAACACTGGTGTGCATTTATCTTTTCAAATTACGGTTTTCTCTAGATAGATGCCCAGGAATGGGGTTGCTGGATCATATGGTAGTTCTGGATTTAGTTTTTTTTCTTTTTTTGTCTTTTTGCTATTTCTTGGGCCGCTCCCGCGGCATATGGAGGTTCCCAGCTAGGGGTCTAATCGGAGCTGTAGCTGCCGACCTACACCACAGCCACAGCAACTCGGGATCCAAGCCACGTCTGCAACCTACACCACAGCTCACGGCAACGCCGGATTCTTAACCCACTGAGCAAGGCCAGGGATCGAACCTGCAAGCTCCTGGTTCCTAGTCGGGATTTGTTAACCACTGAGCCACAAGGTTTCTGGCTTTAGTAGCTACTTGAGTGGCGAGTAATGTCATTAATTAAGGAGCTATAGAAAGGGTCAAGTATTAAGCTGTAGGCCAATAACTGTATTTCTGCATAGGTATTTTAGTATATTGACTTGAAAGTTCAAGTAATATACTTTCACTTATATGTAAAACTATTCCATGATAGAGGCATTTCCTTACTTTTAATTCTAACTAAAAAATGTGCAAGCCAAATTCTGTTATGATAAAATTTTACTACGTCAAAAAGACTATGAACTTTCCTATATCATCAATTCAACTATAATGACAATAAAGTTTAGCAACGAGGGTAATTGAGTAGGGACATAATTTCTGAGTCTCTTTCATAACAAGGGGGTTGTTATAAAGAAAATACTACTGAGTATGCTTGATTAGAAAGCAGACCAATACATTAGGGAATATAAAAGGAATTATTAGGTATGTTGGAAATCATCCTCTTTTTTTGTCTAAGGAATACATGAAAGGCAGTCCTAAAAACAAAACAAACCTCAAATGATTCTCAGTAATTTTGAAAAAATTTAAAAAGAAAATATGGCTAAAAGAGTATTACTTATGTTTCCCATAGCAAGTGCATTCTTTTAAGATAACCATGCCCATTCTTTACCCTTTAAAGAAAAAGTCAGCTGTATTACTCTCAAAAAGCAAAGTTTCTTTTAATTATTAATAATTATTTTTAGCCATATTTATTATAAAAGAGTTCTAGTTTAAAAGAATCTGGACAACACCTCATAGTGCATAAAAACAATTGTTCTAAAAATTTAAATCTCTCAAGTTCTATAAGATGGTATCTACTTGGATCATTTAACAATTAACTGTTACTTCATTTTAACAGTGTTATCTAGACATTTATGTGAAATATCTCACTATAAGCAATCTTACCTACACTAGCTCTCATTTGACCTTTGAGACAGGGCCCATGCCCTACATGTAATTTTGTGACCAACATTAATACAATGGTCTACAATAAATACATTCAAGTAAATGAAATAAAACATGAACATATTATTATTATGAATGTATAGTCTTATATTTATAGTAAGTCTTTTCTCCTAAGGATTATATGCTTGAATATTCTCACCAGAAATTATATTTTATGTCATGATAGTTACAAATTGGGGAAATGACAAGAAAAACTCTAGTCATTATCTGGGGAATAAAATCAGAACCATATGAAACTTATCTAAAAACAAAACACCTGAAAAACAAATGGGAAATGTGAAAATAAAACCTTTTCCAAATGATCACCTAATAGGACTCCAAAGGAGAATTTCCTATTTCCTGTTGTAATATAGAAGTAAAACTGTGGGAGTTCCTGTCATGGTGCAGCGGAAACGAATCTGACTAGGAACCATGAGGTTGCGGGTTCGGTCCCTGCCCTTGCTCAGTGGGTTAACGATCCTGCGTTGCCGTGAGCTGTGGTGTAGGTTGCAGACGTGGCTTGGATCTCACGTTGCTGTGGCTCTGGCGTAGGCCGGTGGCTACAGCTCCGATTCGACCCCTAGCCTGGGAACCTCCATATGCTGTGGGTGTGGCCCTAAAAAAATTAAATAAAGCAAAAAATAAAAATAAAAAAGCATTAAAATTTCGCATGTAACATTTTAATGTAAGTAATATCCAAATTCTTAATAAAGATAATAGTTGCACAACTCTATGAATCTATTAGAAACGACTGAGTTGGTTTTTTTTTAATTTTAATTTTATTTTATTATTTTGTCTTTTTGCCATTTTCTTAGGCTGCTCTTGCAGCATATGGAGGTTCCCAGCTAGGGGTCTAATCAGAGCTGTAGCTGCCGACCTACACCACAGCCACGGCAACTGGGGATCTGAGCCCCGTCTGCGACCTACACCACAGCTCACGGCAACGACGGATCCTTAACCCACTGAGCAAGGGCAGGGATTGAACCCGCAAGCTCATGGTTCCTAGTCGGATTGGTTAACCACTGAGCCACGACGGGATCTCGCCTGTTTTATTTTTTATAGGTGGATATTTAATGTATGACACTGGTCCCAAGACCAAGGCACAAAACTTAAATAGAGCATTTATTTTAAAAAGTTTAAAAACAAATGAAACTAACCTATATTGTTTAGGAATTCATATGTAAATGGGAGAAGTATTTTTTTATTAAAAATTTTTTTAAACATATATATTTTTTTTTTTGCTTTTTAAGGCCGCACCCACGGCATATGGACCTTCCCAGGCTAGGGGTCGAATCAGAGCTACCTGCCAGCCTACACCAAAGCTCACGGCAATGCTGGATCCTTAACCCACTGAGCGAGGCCAGGGATCGAACCCGCATCCTCATGGATCCTAGTCGGGTTTGTTAACCACTGAGCCGCGACGGGAACTCCTTAAAATATAATTTTTAAAGGTTACTTTTCATTTACGGTTATTATAAAATATTGGCTCTATCCCCCATGTTGTACAATATATCTTTGAGCCTATGTTACATCCAATAGTTTCTGCCTCCCACTCTCCCAATCACTAACTGGTAACCACTAGTTTGTTCTCTGTATCTGTGAGTCTGCTTTTTCATTATATTCACTAGTTTATTTTTATTTGTTTTGTTTAGTTTTGGCCGCACCCATGGCATGTGGAAGTTCCCGGGCCAGGGAGTGAACCTGTGCCACAGAAGTGACAATGAAGGATCCTTAACCCACCGAGCCACCAGCAAATTCCAGTTTGTTGTGTTTCTTAGATTCCACATAAGTGATCTCATACAGTATTTGTGTTTTTCTGACTTATTCACTTAGCATAATGCCCTCCAAGTTCATTTTACACTGTCACAAATGTCAAGATTTCATTCCTTTTTATGGCTCAGTTGTATTACATTGCGTGTGTGTGTATGTGTGTGTGTGTATGCGTGCACAACATATCTTCTTTATCCATTCGTCTCAGTGGACACTTCGGTGGCTTCCATATCTTGGCAACTGTAAACAATGCTACTATGAACATTGGGCTATGTGAATTACACCTCAAGAATGATGTTTAAAAACTTGATAGAGGGAGTTCCCGTCGTGGCGCAGTGGTTAACGAACCCAACTAGGAACCATGAGGTTGCGGGTTCGGTCCCTGCCCTTGCTCAGTGGGTTAATGATCCGGCGTTGCCGTGAGCTGTGGTATAGGTTGCAGATGCGGCTCAGATCCCGCGTTGCTGTGGCTCTGGTGTAGGCTGGTGGCTACAGCTCTGATTCGACCCCTAGGCTGGGAACCTCCATATGCTGTGGCAGCGGCCCAAGAAATAGCAAAAAAGACAAAAAAAAAAAAAAACTTGATAGAACAAATCTCTTGTTTATATCCTTAAAAAAGAAAAAATATTCTTTCTTGCTCAAAGTGGTACACAGTAAACACTGAAAAATTAAAACACAGAAGTATGTATAATGTAAATAACACTAGCTTCTCAATAACCACTATCATAAATGCAATAGGAAATTTGCTCAACTCACACTAAAAATTTGAAATCATGTGAAGAAGAGAATTTTCGATAAATGGTATTTGGAAGAAATAATTAGCTTCATGCCATCCCTCGTAACAAATTTCTAGATGGAGTTAAAAGTTAAAAAAGAAACCATAAAATTAGAAGGAAAACATATGATGCATGAGATTGGAAAAGTCCTTCTAAGAAAAAAAGTCGTAGAAGAAATCACAAAAGAAAAGGTTGGTAGATATGACTGTGAAAAAATACTTACGTTTAAAATAACATAAAGTTCTGCACAGCAAAGGAAATCCTAAACAAAACGAAAAGACAACCCACAGAACGGGAGAAAATATTTGCAAATGAATCGACCGACTGACAAGGGATTAACCTCCAAAATTTACAAACACCTTCTGCAGCTCCATACCAAAAAAACAAACAACCCCATCAAAAAATGGGCAGAAGATCTAAACAGATAGTTCTCCAAAGAAGACATACATATGGCCAAAAAATACATGAAAAGATGTTCAACATCACTCATTAGTAGAGAAATGCCAACCAAAACTACTATGAGGTACCACTTCACACCAGCCAGAATGGCCATCAGCAAAACGTCTACAAACAGTAAGTGCCAGAGAGGGTGTGGAGAAAAAGGAACCCTAGTACACTGTTGGTGGGATTGTCAATTGGTGCAACCATTGTGGAAAACAGTATGGAGTTTCCTCAGAAAACTCAAAATAGAACTATCATTTGATCCAGCAGTCCCACTCCTGGGCATCTATCCAGAGAAAACCATGACTTGAAAAGACACATGTACTCCAATGTTCATTGCAGCACTATATACAATAGCCAAGACATGGAAGTAACCTAAATGTCCATCGACAGAGGAGTGGATAAAGAGGATGTGGTACATATACACAATGGAATATTACTTAGCCATTAAAAGGAACGAAATACCGGCATTTTTAGCAACATGGATGGACCTAGAAATGATCATGCTAAGTGAAGTCAGTCAGACAATGGTCTCTTACAAATCAATGGGGGGAAAACTAACATTCCAAAAGAAAAATGAACCAAGTCCACAAACAGAAAAATCACACAAAAATACAAACTGCCAATATACCTATAAGCATAGATTTCAATTTCATTAAAAGTCAAATGCAAATGAAAATAATATAATGTAAACAGGTATTTTACCAGATATTTAAAAGTATGAGAATACACAGGGTTAGCAGAAATGTGAAGACCAAGCAGTTTAATTCAATGTTTGTGGTAGTTTTATGAAATAATATTATTTTTATATTACATCTTAAATAATTATATTACATTTTATTTGACTTAGTAGCATAATTCCTTACTTTTCTGGTTTTAAGTCTCTATAGATTATTCCCAGGCTATGCAGATGGTCTAGAGCCAACGCAAGTTCAGCCAAGTAGAATTTGACATCTTCTTCTGTGAACATCACCTAAAATAAAATAATAATTTTTCTAACTTTATTTTCTTTTTGTGTTTGCTATTTCTATTTAAAGTTCTATCCTACAGTCTAAATATTTAAAAAATTATAAACATGCTAATTCCGAGTAGTTTCATCCACAATTTACTTATGAAAGGAATTCGCGAAAATGATCAAATCAGTCAACTAATATTTAGTGAATGCTAAATATTCACTGTGGGGGAAATAATTTTACATTTTGTTAAATAACAACTATATTCAAATTGTGCCATTGTCGTTCCACCACAGTAACACCTTAGAAATGAAAAATGATCTTTAAAATGCAAAGTACAATTAAAAGGAGGCAAAAGACAGTTTATCAATTTAATATCTATTTTCAGAATAAATTCAAAAGTTAAGAAAATAACTTTTTTTGGCTCTGACTCTTCAATGTAAGAATCTTGTGCCACTGGAGAAAACATGATAAGCATAATATTTAAGTGTAACAAAACTTTAGTTGAAACAGGATACGTATAAATAGATTTAAAACAGAGATTAATTATATACCTCTTTGGATAAGCGTGTAAACAAATCTCCTCCCCTGAGAAAGTCCAATATGAGATACAACTTCCCTTCGGTTTGAAAAGCTGAATGAAGAAATGAAAATTTCCATTTAATTCACCATAGTTTAATTTTTTAGGCTAACATAAGGTCAGTTCATTCAGAAATGAACACTATTTTTGGCAAATTAATGACCATATCATAGATCTAAATTGATTTGCATTTAAAAGTTAACCACTGATTTCTCTTAGTTTCCATGTAGAAATGTTAAATACACTGTTTCTTATTACAGAACCACTAGAACATTTGTTAGATTTTATTCAGGCCAACAGTCTCTCAGGAATACAACAGTTCTAAAACAGGTGATCAATAATATAAATTCTCAACAACAAAAAAAGACTTACTTAACTATGAAATGAAATACAAAAACCATGTCACTAAAATACACACAAACAAGTACATTCATTAGCTTTAATTACATGAAATAAGAATGTCAGGACATTGATATTAGGGATCTCTCTTGCTTGTTAGGCTAACATACCGACTATAAAATACTGGTATGTTACTATTATTTAAAAATGATTATTACTACCTGTTCCTATGGCTATCACTCAGAAACTGTAATGTTTAAAAGAAACATGATGGTAAATGCAATAAAAGCTTTTAACATTTATCTAAGAAGTAATGTTTTAATTTCCATGACTTTACTATATGTATCTACTAAACACATATAAATATAGATGAATAAATATTTATATACATTAGTATATCTGAATACATTCAGGGAGTGGGAGAATGAGGTAAAAGTATGAGATGGGAGGTTGTTCATAACTTACCATAATGTAACTTGACAATAAAAGGATGATTAACTTCTACCAAGATATCACGCTCCATTTTTGTCCGAACACGGTCTCGAACTATAAAATAATGCACAAGTGGTTATACTGTAATAGATTTCAGAGACAATTTTTTTTTTCTTTTCATGGCCGCATATGCAGCATATGGAATTTCCCAGGCTAGGGGTTGAATCAGAGCTGCAGCTGCCAGCCTACGCCACAGCCACAGTGGACCTGAGCCGTATCTGCGACCTATGCTGCTGTTTGCAGCAGTGCCAGATCCTTAAACTGAGCAAGGCCAGGGATCAAACACATATCCTCATGGATACTAAGTTGGATTCTTAACCCACTGAGCCACAACAGGTATTCCAGATTCCAGACACAATCTTTAAAACAAAATCTTTTTGGTGCCCATTTTAAATAAAACTTTGCTTATATGGATAAAAATTGGAGTTGCCATTTTTATGCATATGAATAAGGCTATTTACATGTGTAAATAAAAACTATTATTCTTGAGCTTTCAAAATTAAAAACTATTTTCTACTAAATTGTATTACCAGAAGAAACTGTATATATTTACAAAATCTGTGCTTTACACTAAAAAAATACAAAGAACATACTCGATGTTGACTTTAACATCAGATGTGCAAGTATTTTAATCAAAGTTATGAAAAATGGCCCAAAAAGGAGTAACTTTTTTAAAACAGGGCATTCCAATGAAATATTAAAACATACCAAAAAACGAAATAGGTTTTAATACACCTCCCTACCAACCTTATCATCTCAATTCAACAAACATTCGTTAAACATCTAAAATATGTGGCAGACATGGAGACGGATGGATATACTCCAAAAGGTGTATTTTGAGCGAGGCAGGAGAGGAGAGATACTGAGAGGAGATACTCTGGTGCAGCTGAAAGAGTAAGGCTTTCTGGAGTTAGAAAAATCCGAATCCAGTCTGCGTAATTTTGAACAAGTTACTTATTTAAACTCTGTGCCTCAGTTACCTCTCATCTACACAATAGGGATAACACCGTTCTATCTCTGAGGGTTGTGTGACCATCTGAGATAAGGTCTGTACATCCCAAAAGCTGGTATGTAAGAGATATTCAATTAAGTGGTAGCTATAGTACCATGGATATGATAAAGGGATAAAATGATGTCTTACCACCAGTAACTAACATAGGAATTCAGAAAAGCGAAAGATCAGTCTTAACTTGTACAGCAGAGAGGCTAGAGTGAAAAGGCTGGGTTGGGGATTTTTAGAGTGGAATTTAGACAGGCAAGGATTGGACCTAGAGAAGAAAATTCCAAGTATGGAGTACCAGTGCAGGCAAAGACATGGAGGCATTCACGGTGAGCGAGAAGGAACCACATCAATGTGGAAACTGGGGAGGTGAAGTAGAGAAGATCAAGATTCTTGACAAGTTGGACTGCTGGGATGAATTTACATTTGACCCTGTAAGCAAAGCTTTTTTAACAAACATTTCCTGAGCAAACTCTACGTGCCAGGCACTGTGAAATACAAATACAAATAAAATAATCTTTATGGGAATGACAGACAAGTGAAGAGATGATTAAGAAAATGATCTGGGAGTTCCCGTCATGGTGCAGTGGTTAACGAATCCGACTAGGAACCATGAGGTTGCGGGTTCGGTCCCTGCCCTTGTTCAGTGGGTTAACGATCCGGCGTTGCCGTGAGCTGTGGTGTAGGTTGCAGACGCGGCTCGGATCCTGCGTTGCTGTGGCTCTGGCGTAGGCGGGTGGCTACAGCTCCGATTCGACCCCTAGCCTGGGAACCTCCATATGCCGAGGGAGCAGCCCAAGAAATAGCAACAACAACAACAACAAAAGACAAAAAAAAAAAAAAAAGAAAGAAAATGATCATTAAAGCTTTTCTGTTGCATGAGAGATAATTAAGGATAAATCATAAATAACTTCTGTTTTTCAGCCAGAGAGACTGAATAGTTGTGCCAAAGATTAACACAAACAATGGGAAAAAGTCGTTTTCGGCAGTGGGGATGGGAACAGAGAGAAGGAAGAGTTGGTTTTCTTGTCAATTTAAGGTGACCATGTACTTAAAACTCATAAATAAGGCCCCTGGGAAAAATAAAGAAAGAAGATTAAAAAAAATCCTATGTTTCCCATTCTACCAGTTTTCCACCTCCAAGTGGGAGATTTTGGTGCCAGTGACTGAAAATAGGCAAAACAGGAAAAGGAATCAATTGTTCTTGATATCAATGCAGCTATCTTTTAATTGACTTGTCTTGTAGATGTATCAAATTCAATTTCAATCTCTGATTTCCTTATCTTGTCCTATCACTACAACCTGGTGTCTTATGTCCCACAGGCTCGTTCTATTATTTATGGGAATGAAGTTCATCACCCAGGCCTGTTGGTAATTCTACTCTAGGCTAGCCCAAACCTACCCTTTTTTCCACTGCTACCCATACAATCTTGGATTACGTTCTTGGATTACATTCAAGATTAAGATAATATTAGATTACTTTAAAGCTAGATTTCAAATTTCTACCTCTTTCAATAATTATACAAAGCTTATTTAAAAATCACCTAGCTGCTTAGTAAGGCACAAAAATATACATCAATATATTTACTATATATCCCTCTTCTATTATTCTACCATTATGAAAAGAACAATTACTAGGGTGTCAAAAGGTATAGTTGAGTGGCCATGCTAATAACTAGATGAGTTACCTTGGGCAAATCCTTTCATTGCTCAGGGACTTCCTGCTTCGTTCTCTATAAAATGAGAGGCTAGAACTAGATGATTTTCTTTCTATTATGATTATCTCGTGAGATAGTTCCCTGACATGTAACATCAATGAGACCTTGTTTAGTTCAAAATGGACAGTGAAATTCACTCACTAACGAATTCCTTCCTCTTGTCTAATCTGGTTTCTTCTATGTATGTAAAGACCTAGTGACAAATATAAATCATCCTACAATCAGGAATTTTGATTAGGACATAAGTGGTTAGGAAAAAGATAAGTTTTACATGGTTAAACTCCAAACTCTAAAATAGAATTAATATTAATACAGACTCATGTCAGTAAAGCAACTACATTCCTCTGAAATAATTTTTTTTTGTCTTTTTGCCTTTTCTAGGGCCGCTCCTGCGGCATATGGAGGTTCCCAGGCTAGGGGTCTAATCAGAGCTGTAGCCACCGGGCTACACCACACGGCAACACGGGATCCAAGCCGCATCTGTGACCTACACCAAAGCTCATGGCAACACCGGATACTTAACCCACTGAGCAAGGCCAGGGATTGAACCCGCAACCTCCTGGTTCCTAGTCGGATTCGTTAACCACTGCGCCACGATGGGAACTCCCCAGTCCTTTTTGTGTAAGCTATTTTTCCTCTTTCAAAGTCTTTAGAATCAGTCTACTCTTTATCCCTGGTATTCTGAAATTCGTATAGTATAATTTCTTTAGTGTGGGTTTTTAAAATTCATCATACCAGATATGGTGTGGTCTCCTTCAGTCTAGGAACCATGAGGTTGCGGGTTCGATCCCTCGCCTTGCTCAGTGGGTTAAGGATCCGGTGTTACCGTGAGCTGTAGCGTAGGTTGCAGATGTGGCTCGGATCCTGCGTGGCTGTGGCTCTGGCATAGGCCAGCGGCTATGGCTCCGATTCGACCCCTATCCTGGGAACCTCCATATGCTGTGGGAGTGGCCCAAGAAATGGCAACAAGACAAAAAAAAAAAAAAAAAAAAAGGACTGGAACCAGATTGGCAATAAATTTCATAATTGCAACACAGGAACCTGGAAGACAATGGAAACAATGCCTTCAAATATCTGAGGGAAAATAATTTCTGATCTACAATTTTATGTCCAGCCAAATTATAAATTAAGTGAGGGGGTAGAATAAAGGCATTTTTCAGACATGCAAAGCTACAAAAAATTTACCATCTATTCAGCCATTCTGAAGTAGCTACTACTAGAAGATGTGTTCCATCAAAACTAAAAAGTAAACCAAGAAAAAGGTAGATACAGAATTTAACAAAGGATAATCCAATACAGCAAAGATGTGAAGAATATGTGACTTGACTATACTATTTGGCTCAGCTAGGAACAATATTTATAAAGCATTATAAAAACATTACTAGGAGTACATGAAAAGAGAAACTGTGTAGGTCGTAGTATAAGAGAACTAAATCTTAATCTTTCATGGTAGGAAGTCAAAAGATTATGTCTTCAAATAAAAACAAAGAATTGCAATTTAAGACTACTGAATGTGGAGGTAAATAGCAGAAGCAGCAATTAGAAAGATGGAAGTCACTGTCTCTGGGGATCAAGAACTGGGATAGGGAGAAGAGTAGGATAAGCACTGCTATTTTATAAGACTCTATACATATTACTATGACAAAAAGAGAAATTAAAGAACACATCAGCAGCCTACAATTCCAATATGTCAAGTATCTTCATTTTTCTATGGTTTCTCCTATAGCTTACATCTGTATAGTTTTACATCTTGTGGCAGCCAAATTTACTACCATTGTTCACTTATAAATTTTCATTATGTTTAGTTTTGTGATTATATTTGAAATTTCATTTAAATAATATTCTATTAAGTGATATACTGTAATTTTCTAAACATCCCTCTATTTTTCAATATTGATAATAGTCCTAAATTCTTCATATTGTAAATAACGTTATAATGAAATTTTTTTTTTTTTTGCTTTTTTTAGGGCCACAGGTGTGGCATATGGAAATTCCCAGGTCAGGGGTCCAATCGGAGCTACAGCTGCCAACCTATGCCACACTCAGCTCACGGCAATACCGGATCCCTGGCCCACTGAGTGAGGCTAGGGATTGAACCCGTCCTCACAGTTACCAGTTGGTATTCGTTACCGCTGAGCTATGATGGGAACTCCTTTTTTTTTTTTTTTTTTTTTTTAATAATGAAAATTTTTATGTGCACAAACTACTTGAGATTATTTCCTCAGCTTACTTTTTGTACCTACTACAAAACTATTTTCTTTCTTTCCTTTTTTTTTTTTTTTTTTTGGCTGCCCTCATGTCATGTGGAAGTTCTGGGGCTCAAAATCAAACCTATGCCACAGCAGTAACCCAAGCTATGGCAATGACAACACCAGATCCTTAACCTGTTAGGCCACCAGGGAACTTCAAAACTGCTTTCTAATTCATGTTGCCATCATATGAAACAATAATTCATTAACATATGCATTTCTTTATCAGAAAACTGGGACATTTTCCCAAATATTATTTTATCGCCTTGTATAAAACGTATTCTTACATCCTTTAGGTAGAAGCTATAATGTTATTTCTTAGGAACTCCTAACTCAGTCATTTCCTTTACATTTATTAGTTGGAATTATACTGTAAGAGTTTTCCCCTGTTCCCCATTAATTAATTTACAGATTAACTCATGGATTCTTTGTTTATTCCATGGGTTGTAATCTATCACTATCATTAATTATTGCAATGTTTAAACTGTCCTAGATTTGACCAGGAGTCTTTTACTCAATTCTTTACATATTAATATTTTATATAATACTTGAGAGGAATAATTTCCTAATCTCCTATTTACACCATTTTTCACTGTACGCAAGGCCAAATTTTTTTGTACTGTCAATTTGTTTGTAATTTTTGATTTGCTCTTCACAAGCTTCCTAGGCTGTGTTAAGTTATAAAATTCAGTTAGATTGTTAGTTATTATGGTATAGGGTTTAAGAGAAAATTCTATTTTTTTTCCAGGTTGCTCAGGAGTATTTCAAACAAAATTTATAAAATCATTATTTAATTTCCCATCATTTTATATACCTGCTTTATCATACAGCATAGCAATTACTCAATATTGTTGTAACAAATACATTAAACTTTAACATCTAAAACTTTAGTACAATTATGTTCCACTGGTTTATATGCCTGTATCATTTTCCTCAAAACACACTGAATTATTACTGCTTTAAATAAGCTTTAAACCTGTTAAGCTTGTTCCCTTTTCACTCTTCTTTTTTCAGAATACTCTGAGGTACATGCTTTTCAAGCGAAATTTTGAACACTTCAAGGAAAATGCAACGAGAATCTTGGGGATGTGGTGGTAACAGGATGGCTACAGGAATACTGACAGTCTTAGCCTTCTTGAAAAGCAGTTGGGCATTTATTTCCTTTCCTGGTATCTTTTAGGCTTCTCAGAGTTTGACAGTTTCCTTTACATGTATTACGCACAATATAAATCCTATCTATATATATCATTACAACTCAAGAGTTCCTTTTGTAAATGAGCCCTCTTAAGCCCCATTTATGCAGTTTTATAACACGGGATTCATGATTATAAAAGTATAAAATCAGTGATATCAAATAGGGCAATAAGGATATAATTTAATTCCCTGATCCTAGCATGAATCAAGTAAGTAGTATACCAGGAGGTGGAGAATGGATAGGAAAGAAAATACATTCAGGAAGGAAGCAAGAGAATGAAAGCAAAGAGTGATTTTTATAAAGGAAGGTAAAGTTTCTTGAAATGATGTATCCAGTGTGAGTTACTAACTGGGAAGACTAACATCAGAAGCAACAAATGATCATCACAAACATTCCTTCCAGAGTATTTAAAAACCTGTTGAAAATACAGGTTAGTTAAAGAAGAAAAGGATGTTAGGAATCAATACATAAAACAATTAGAGGTTACGTGGTAAAATAACTAATACTACTAAATTAAAGGAAAATTTAGGTATTTTAAAATCTATGTACAATTTTTTCTAAGTGACTATTTACCTGTAAGAGCCAAATCTGAGATTAAATTTTTCAAAATTAGGGGATTAGAATAAAAAAAATTTTTTTTGTCTATTTGTCTTTTCTAGGGCTGCACCCACACACGGCATATGAAGGTTCCCAGGCTAGGGGCCCAATCTGAGCTGTGGCCCCCAGCCTACACCAGAGCCACAGCAATGCGGGATCCAAGCCTCGTCTGCGACCTACACCACAGCTCACGGCAACGCTGGATCCTTAACACACTGAGCAAGGCCAGGGATCGAACCCGCAACCTCATGGTTCCTAGTTGGAGTCATTAACCACTGAGCCATGACAGGAACTCCTCAGAATAAAATTTTATTTGGAGGTCAGAAGTCAAAATGATAACATCCTTAAAATGAAAGTTATTTTGCATTCAGTATTCAGTAGATCAGTAAGTTTTTAAAACATTAAAATAATCATATGAATTGGAAGATGAATTAAATCCAGTTTAAATATTCTAAACTCCTTGCCTAATGCCCAAGAAGAATTTATAATACTTCTTTTAAAACATGGTAACTCCCATTCTCACTAGTCATATGATTCTTAGCCCACTAGGAAAAATCTACTCAACCAAAGTCTAAATTTAAAGACAGTAACAGGAACAGATTCAGAATTTAAGTAACTGGCCTAGGAATCATGAGGTTTACTGAGATTTTTCGGTTTGTTCATTCTATGCGAACTACAAACAGCAGCAGCACTTACCTTTCAATGTGGCCTTCTTCAATACTTTCATGGCATAAAGCTGTCTAGCATCAGAGCCTGAGATTTTTTTGACTAAGAAAACCTGTATTTAAATAGGAGAAAATAAGTTTTACAAAGTATAACAAACTATACTATTGCTAAAGTAAGACTCCTATTGTAATATAGGTTATTAATAGAAAGGTTCTGATATATTAACTGTTTGCCAGCTTCCAAAGACCAAGCAACATGTAAGACAGAAACAAAAATCATTAAACTAAACTATGTGGCAATTAGATAAAAGTCTAACATCTTTAAAGTATAAAATAAGTAGTGATTGCTCTGCTTTTAACAAAACAAAAACTCTGATTCCACAAAAACTGTTACATGGGAAGAGTTCCCTTTGACCACAAATTTCTGTTGATGAATAGTCTTTTTTTGGGGAGGGGCGGCATCCCTCAGCATATGGAGCTCCTGGGCCAGGGATCTAATCCAAGCTGCAGCTGTGAACTAAGTTGAAACTGAGGCAACGCTAGATCCTTAACCCACTGAGCGAGGCCAGTGATCGAACCCACGTCCTCATGGATACAGACAAGTTCGTTAGTGCTGAGCCACAACAGGAACTCCTGAAAAGCCTCTCTCTTTCTTTTTAAAGATTTTAATTTTTGCTATTATAGTTGATTTACAACTGAATAGTCTTTTTTATATTTGAAAATTTCACATAAATTTCTCATTGATGGGTGGAATAATTCTTTTAAATTTTTAATTTTTTTTTCTTTTTAGGGCAGCACTTGTGGCGTATTGAAGTTCCCAGACTAGGGGTTGAATTGGAGCTGCAGCTGCCAGCCTACACCACAACCATAGCAACACGGGATCCTTAACCCACTGGGCAAGGCCAGGGATTAAACCCACATCCTCATGGATCCTAGTCGGGTTCGTTAACCACTGAGCCAAGATGGGAACTCCTAAATTTAAAAATTTTTAAGTATAGTTGATTTATCATGTTATGTTAGCTTCTGATATACAGCAAAGTGATTTAGTTATACACAAATATATTCTTTTTCATATTCTTTTCATTATGGTTGATTACATGATATTGAATATAGGTCACTGTGCTATACAGTAGGACCTTGCTGCTTATCTATTTTATATACAGTGGTTTGTATTTGCTAATCCCAAACACCAAATCTATCCCTCTCCCACTCCCTTTCCCCTTTGGTAACCACAGTTTGTTTTCTATGTCTGTGAGTCTGTTTCTTTTTTGTAAATAATTTATATCTTTTTAAGATTTCGTATATAAGTGAAATTATATGATATTTGTTTTCCTCTGACTTAATTGATTTAGTACGATAATCTCTAGGTTCATCCATGTTGGTGCAAATGGAATTATTTTTTATTTTATTTTTTACGGATTGAACCCGCAACCCCATGGTTCCTAGTCGGATTCGTTAACCACTGCGCCACAAGGGGAACTCCTATTTTTAGTTTTTTAAGGAACCTCCATACTGTTTTTCACAGTGGAAGCACCACCTTATATTCCCACCGACAATACAGAAGGGTTCCCTTTTCCCCACACCTACCCCAACATTTGATATTTAGAGACTTTTTAATGATGGCCATCTGACTGGTGTGAAGTGATACCTCACTGTAGTTTTGATCTGGGCAGAGCAATTTAAAACACTTATACTGAAGAAGGCTACTCACAAATTTTTAATGTATATTAAATCAGAATCCTGCTTTCTTACCTTTTAAAAATCAAATATACAGGTACACTTAAATATGAAGAACACAATTCCCAGCTATGTTATTGAGCATCTTGATTTTCCAAATACTTTAAGTTGTTTTTAAAATATAGTGTGGGATTTATGCAAAATAAAGAGCCTGCTCTAAATAATTCAGTCATGCTATAATATGACTCATGTAAAACTATCGATAAATCCCCTCTACTCATTTTGACCATTAGTTTTATGATCTCTTCCATCAAACCTTTAAAAGGTCTTACTTAGTGGACCTTAATTCCAACTATTTTCCTCCTACCCATTCTTTTCTAGCAGTGCTATTGAGCTGCCACAGATAGTAAGAAGAGATGCGGTTACAATCAACAACTTTAGGGTCATCTCTCAATTATCTGCATTAGAACAATAGGTTACTGGCACAAAATCAAAAAATGATTCATTCGACTTATTCAAGGGCAAGGCAGAGTTCCTTACTTTGAGAAATTGTGCCAAAGACAATGGGCAATGACCTCAAATCAAGTGAAAAGTGCCACAATGTGTACAGAAACCCTGATGCAGGGTGTGTTTCTCTCCCCAAATCACTGCCCTGTCCCCCTTTCACTGTGACCCACCCTTTAGTTTCTTTCAGTCAATTAGCACTGAGCCAACCTAGGCAGAGATAAGTATTCTCAATCGGGGTGTTTCCTAAGATGGAATGATGTTCAAATGCTAAAGGCAATCAGAGATTATGAAATTTTTTTTTTTTTTTTTTTTTTTTTGCTTTTTAGGGTCACACCCATGGTATATGGAAGTTCCCAGGCTAGGGGTCAAATCGGAGCTGAAGCTGTCGGCCTATACCACAGCCACAGCAACTCAGGATCTGAGCCACGTCTGTGACCTACACCACAGCCCACGGCAGTGCCAGGTCCTTAACCCACTGAGTGAGGACAGGGATCGAACCCATATCCTCATGGATAGCAGTCGGGTTTGTTTGTGCTGAGCAACTACAGGAACTCCCTGAATGTTTTTGAGCTGAAATAAATTCTAATTTGTTAGGTGGAGATAATTAGGAGTCATCTGATGCTTATTATTCTTTCTTAAGATTTCCTAATCAAGCCTCTTTGTGCCATTCTATAAGAAAAATTCTCCTCATGGGTTCCAAACTTTCTTCCCCCTTATTCGAAAGCACCTTCTTTATACTTTTCAGCATTTCCTATTAGTTTTTGCAAAGGACCTTCACAAGCATTTGCTATACATCATCATGATAATTTTGGGAGGCAGGCCTACTAAGCAATGCCTATTTTATAGCTGCCCAAGCTAGGGCTTCGAGAGGTTAAATAATTCACCTAGTGACACAGTGGAGGTACTGGGACAAGAACCAGGCCAGCCATTCAGTTCTGTGCTCCTGCTCAGCGCACTCAATCTGTTCCCTCGGGCTGTCACCAGTCAAGCACAGCAGGAGCAGTCCCAGATGCCATTGGATCTTCCCCCACTAGCATTTCTGACCTTTCGAACTCCTCCATGAAGCTATTCTTAGGCTCTGACAGGTCATCCCTGTTTCCTTGGCTTAGACTGGCTTTTGAGGATGAGTAAGAAAGGAGACGCCCTACTTTTAATGTCTGCTCTTTATAGTAAGGTATCTAAATTACTTTTAAAGAAATAAAAGGAGAAGTATGCTAACTCCTGGAAACTTCAATATTATGTTCCCTGGAAATAAATCCATCTATTTGGGTTTAACCATAATAAATTGCATGATAATACAATCTTACAGCAGATATTACATGCTTGGTCTTATATTATTTAATTCTCACTACTACCCTATGAGGGCAGGACTATTATTAACTCATTAATTCTTTTCAGAATTATATACTAGGTACTGTGCTACTGGTTTAATGCTGAGACATGGTACAAGGCATGCATGGGCCCTGCACTCATGGAACATATAGTCTAGTAGGGGAGATAGCTAATAAACAAATAATTATACAAACAAAACCCTCCAACTGTGGTGAGTGCTGTATAGATGAGGTATATACCATTCTGAGAAGGTATATGAATGTGACCTAGTCAGGATGGCTGGGAAGACTTCTTTGAGATCATAAGCATGAGCAGAGGTAACCAGATGAGGAAGGGGTAGGGGTGGGGCAGGGTACTTCAGGAAGAAGAAACATGTGCAAAAGGCTTTTGCTTACAGTCTAAAAAGGAAGGCCAATGTGGCCAGAATAGAGGTAGTGAAAAGTATATAAACTGATGTTGTTGAGGTAGCTAGTGGGCAGATTGGGGGGGCTCTTCAGTCATCTTAAGAATTTGTCTTTCTCCTAAAAGCAAAGGGAAGCTATTGAAAGGTTAAGGGAGTAGAGTATAAAACTAGCTCTTGTTGGTTGTCATATGGCAATGGCTTGAGGCAAGAATAAATTTGGGAAGCCCAAGTTAGGAGCCTCCTTCAATAAGCCAGGAAGAAATGATGGTGGCACAGACTGGCTAAGTACCAGGGAGAAGAAGAAAACAGGCAAGACTTGAGAAATCTTTACAGAAAATTTCTGATCCATCCACAAATCAACAGAACTTGTGGGAGTTGAGTGGGGCAGGGTGGGGGTGGGAGGGATGGTGGGGACCAGAAGTTATGTGTCAAGAATGCCTCCCCAAGCTTCTGGCTTGCTTAATTGGATGCCATTCATAGTGACAGAGAAAAACGAAAGAGGAGAGGTTTGGGGGTTAGGAGAAAGCATGAGTTTGGTCATAGACACGCTGAGTTTAAAATGCCTTTGAGACATGCAAAGAGAAAAGTAGTGGTACATAGAGTTCAGACTGGGAGGCACAATCTAGAATGGAGAAACAAATTTGTTATGTCAGCTGAATGTGGGTTTTATTAAGACAGTTGGCATAGAGAAAATAATTAGTAGGGAATAAAGACTGAGAAGAGAGCCTAGAACGAACCTTGAGGAACTTCAATACCTAATGACTGCCTAGAAATGGGGCTCCAAAAAGTTAAATAACTTGCTCAACCACACAGAGCAAGTAGAAGAAAAAAAAAGAGAATCCATGTCTGGCTGACCTAGAGCTTAAACTTGCAACCATTATCTTCTGCTGGCTACTTTTGGATTGAAAACATCATATTGGGTTTGGAAGATGTTAACAGCTGTAACAGATTACCTATGTTCGCCAAGGATTACTAAATGGTTTCATTAAAATACATAAAATGGTGTTATTTTGAAGCTTGCAAAGCATGATATCTTCAAATGTTTCCTGAGAAAGCACAGCAATGAAAAAGTTGAATGCAACATCAGAATGTTCCTCTTGCTGAGAAAAGGACCAGACAGATCAAGCAGTAGTGATTATAATGGTGTACTTCTCAAAATGGAGTACAGGAAGTGCTCTTGAAGTATGCAGCAGAAGAATGACAAGGATGTTATATCTTCTGCAGCAATTTTGGTTGGTGGATTTGGGAAATATTTTGTGATATTAAAAACACACAGATATTACTGAATAGAATGCAACCCCTGCATTCACTTTGAAGCCAAGCTATAAGTCCCCCAAATTTCATACTTATAGTGGGAGTGCCCCACCCTGGTTCCTTAGGAGTACCCATTCACTTTCTGCTGGTATTAGGGATTCTCTGGAGGATTGAGATGCACTGGCATTGCAAGATCACCTTCTAATTCTACACAAAGACTCAGAAAGAGGCCAGTGTATCAAGGAAACATTTTGTGATTTTTAATCATTCAGGAAGTGCAATTAGGGAGATCATATAGTCTTGAAGATAAAACTAACATGAGGTGAAAACTGCCAATTTACAAAAGTTTGCAATGTACTTTTGAACAACTTTATTCATTTTCTCACAATTACTGACAGTGAGAAATGTAAAAACACAGAAAATGCTGCTTTGTAGGGAGATCAGTAGTATTTCAAAAAATATTTCCGTTCCCCATTTGTATCAAATATATATGAATTACAGAAAAAACAACTTTTAAAAAAGCACACATTCATTACTTACCTTTCCAAATGATCCCTGCCCTAATACTTTTAAAAGTTCAAATTGGGAAGGATCCGCCTTTTCATGTCCTTCCTTTACATGATGTGTGATTGCAATTTCTTTGATACTGCCTTCTTCCTGTTGATGCAAATTTAAGGGGATAAAACAGAGTTAGAGCTACTTCCTCTGGCAATAATAAATTTGCAATACAAATTTAGTTTATCATATTAGAAATCCTCAAATTAATACACACAAATCAACTTTACTGGCGTGCCAAGTAAAAAGAGAACATATACCAAGCAAATATACTTTTTAAGTGTCAGAGACAGAATATTAATAACAGTCAAGGACACTGGCCAGCTGAACCTCTACATAACATTACTACTGAGTATTTTCACGTCTTCACTCTTCCTATTGGAGATAATCAGAGTAAGTGGTTTAGCTGGGTGAGGGCAGAGTGTGTAAAGAAGTCTGAAAACAGATCAGAGTAATCTCTTGTGCTCTTACATGTGGTTGTATCAGGTAGAACCAATGCTGGTCTCAAAAAATCCTGGTTATTGGGGAGAGGGGCTGAAAAATATTCCAGGGTAACCATGTATTTTCTACCCTCAGCAAGGCCATTTGAACTGGCAGGCTGAAGTTCATTGTGTTTGAAATATCAAAGTTACTTTCTGTTTCAAGGACTACCTGAGATCTGAGAGGGGAGAAAGGGATAACTCTAAAACACAAAATCAAAAAAGATTTAACACTTGGATGGAGGATTAGATAGAAAAAAAACTGTTCAGTATGATGCAACGGTAGGAAGTCTTGGGGTTAAGAGAAGGATACTTAAAGATGGTGGGTACTTTACTATATATGAGAAGTGTCTGATGAGAAAAGCTGAAAATATATGTAAGTATATACAGAATTTCAATTACTTATTTACCCTGAGTCAACAGATCAAGTACACCTTATTTAATCAAGACACATATTATAAATCAGCCCAAAACTACAACAATAAAACAAAACTCAACAAGAAACATAAGCTTGTGAAAGACTATCTTTTTTTGCATATAATATTTTTCTAGTGTATATATACTATTAGTAGGATCTAAATGTGTTACACAAACATAAGTAATTCATTATTTTTATTACCATTGTATTCCATATAAATGTTTGAACTCAAATAACATTCTCTTGCACGCTCAAAGAAGGCTGGCGATATAGGTAATTACAAAGATTTCTCAAAAATATATTCCTGGCTATCCTAATGTGGTAGCTTTTGAAAATAAGCAGTAAAAGGGAAAAAAGCTCTTCTAAGAGGACAAAAAAAGAAATCCAGGTCCATGATTTTACTCTGTAAGACAGAAGCTGTAGTTTGTAGAATGTTCTACTAGTGAGGCAGCTTAATAATCATTCTGGACTTTCTTGGAACTTTGGCAACAATAATAAAACAATCCCTTAATACTGATCCTGTGCAGCAGGCATTAGGGTAGAATCAAACATTAGCTGACTCCTTTCTGGGCATCTCTCCTCTCCAAATGAGATCAATGTACAAGAGTTTGAGAGTGACAGCTGTCCCTGGGAACATCAGGAACAAAAGAATGCAAATTATCAAAATCTTGAAAAAAAAAAAAACCATGGAAACTGTCAAAGAACAATGTATATGTGGGTGTAAGTAAGAAAGATTTAGATTAAAATCCAGCAAGTCTTTATTAAGCACGTAACATAGATGAAGCCTGGGTTACGTGCTTTTTCACCTTTTATCTTATATTTATGCTTCATGACAAATCTTCGACTACATATCAGTATTAGAGAGGGCTGATGGTAACAGGGAGTAGAGTACACCCCAGAGCAAGCAAAAAGATTTCAGAATTCTCTATGGTAATTCTTCCATTCACTGTTAGAAATCTGACAGATCATTTAAAGGTAAAATGCTTTGAAAACACTAGAGTCTTAAGTTTAAAGAGATCAAGTAAAGATCACAAGCTAGTAACTGGCAGACTTAGGACTCAATTCCAGGTTTTCTAACAACTTCCAAAACAAGGATCTTAGCATTATACCATGCTGAGACTGTCACAGGGCTCTTGGTGGTTCTCCACCCAAGATCAATCACAGGAACATAGAGACTTCCCTGGTCTTAGTAAATGTTCTACATCTCTTGGGTCAGTTCACTAAACTGATTACAGAAATGGTCTCTGAACTTTTGGTAGCACACCCTTATTAGTGAAAAACATGAGCATATACCCAGTATTTGTATACTCATTGGCTTGTAATTATATACATATACTTTCTGTATTATTATCTATATTATACATGGATGTGAAACTATAAAGAAGTTCTCTTTCTTTTCTACACCCTAAAGTGCTGTCTCATCAAAATCTGAAGACTAGTGGATTACAGACTTGAACTCATGATGCCAAGTTCACTGGTTGGATTCTAGCATGTGTCAGTGAGCCTCCTGTGGGAACTACTGTTTAATAGCCTAACTGAAATCTATTGCCTTTATATCATGACGTTGTGAAGAACTATACACTGTAATATGCTATATGTTTTTCTACTTTTCTTTCTTGGGTTAAGTGGGATGTGATTTATTAGGCTGCAACATTTTTTCATGTTATATTTCACAGCAAACACCTACCACAACTGTCTGTCACAAATAAAGATGCAACACAGGGAGGGAAGGATTACTGAATTATAACCATTTTGCATTTTGTTGCAGGTACACAGGAGCAAGCCTTACCCTTACAGCGTGAGCTACAATTAGGCCATGAATCAAAATAAAAAGCAGTTACTGTTCAAGAAAGATTTCATCTTTAATAACTACCATCTCTTTCCTTTCATGGTAAAAATTACTAAAAAAAAAAGTCTCTCTTTGATCCTTCGTATGATAGACCCATTAAAATATCCACTATATATCAAACATCATACTGCGAATACCTTTCGTTCTTTCTATTTCTAATAGTATCATCCAGGTACAATCCTTCACTACCTTTCCTGTAGAAAACTGAAACTAGCTTGGTCACTCATAATGTCCCTTTCCTCTACTGCCACTCCAATTCATCCTCCTGATAAATTCATTATCTGAAAGTAGGTAACTTCAGTTATATGACCAGACTGCTCAAAAACTCCTCTAAATTTCCCTAAATTAAATGCAGTGCTTTACCCTGGCACTGGAGGCCCTCTACAATATGGAATCAACCTGCTTTTCCAGTATTATTTCCCAATATTCCCTTACCTTTTGTCAACTTGGGTTATTTCCTGTTCCCTAAATGTATTGTTTTTAAAATCAAAGTAATACATGCACATGGGTAACAAACAAATCAAATAGTGGCAAAATAGCTTATGTGGAAAAGCAAGTCTCTTCTCACCCCCATATCTAAGTTCTAAAAAAATTTAAGTCTCTCTATAGCTACTTTGATAATTTCTTAGAAGTCATCTTCTTCCTCACTGTTCGATAATTATATTACTTTCATATAAACTTTATTTTTTCTATCAGTTTTAGACAGAATTCTAAGCCCTTACTTTGTAAAAGGAGGGTAAAGGTGCCCATTACATTCTTTCCCTCAAACTTCCCCCACCTGGAACTTGCTGTATTTTTACATTTTTATTAATATTAAGGCTATTAAGAAAATTAACATTCTCTCCTGTAACCACAATCAAATCATTTGTGCTCTCTCCACAACCTGATCCTAAAATCTGAAAGTCTGTATAAGCAGCCACGTTTTCATGGCAACCTATTGTTCAAACACAGGCTAGGAAGTATATTAAATATCCTTTCATAGTGGCCCGTAACTGACTTCTGGGACAATCCAAGGGGACTTTATTTTTTATTTCTTTATTTTATTTTTTGCTAAAGGGGACTTTACATCTTAGCTTTTAACTATATTTTCCATTCTTCTGAGAACCCTCTCTTACCCCCCATCAGGACTGGTTGTTCTTTAGTCTTTGCTGCACAGCTATTACCTTGGGATACATCTTCAGTGCTTTCCTGGTTGAATCCCTTATTTTCAGTTTCCTACATTATCTCTCTTTCTTAGATTACTCCCTGTAACTTCCTAAGAAAAGTGATGTGGAAGAAAACTTTCTGGATCTCACACATCTGAAAATGTCTCTATTTTGTCTTCACATTTGTATAGTTTGGCATGCTACCAAATTCTACAATAAAAACAATCTTGCCCAAGAATGTTGGCGCCATTCGTCCACTGCCTTCTAGCAGTCAGTGCTGCTGATGAACTGGATGATGCTAGTCTGATACAAACTTTTTTGGTATGTGACCTGGTTTTTGTTCATGGCATCTTTTTTAGGATTTTTCTCTGTCCTTGTACTTTTGAAATTCTACACTAAGATAAATATGGGTCTCCTTTTCTTCAGAATGCTAGATGCTTGGTGAACCTTTATAATCTTAAGACAAATTCTTTACCTCTGGGAGTATTTTAACATTTCTTTGATAATTTCCTCCCATCCACACTTCAGGGTTTCTCTTTTTGCAACAACTCTGTTAGTTGGATATTGTACGTCCATAATTGAATTCGTTTTTTTTTTTCTTTCTTTCTTTTTGTCTTTCTCAGGGCCCCACCGGCGGCACATGGAAGTTCCCAGACTAGGGGCCGAATTGGAACTGTAGCTGCTGGCCTACACCACAGCCACAGCAACACAGGATCCGAATGCACCTGTGACCTACACCACAGTTCACGGCAACGACGAATCCTTAACCCAATGAGCGAGGCCAGGGATCAAACCTGCATCCTCATGGATGCTAGTCGGGTTCATTAACTGCTGAGCCACAACAGAAACTCCTGGAATTGAATTCTTATCCTTTTTTCCATTTTCTGTCTCTTTTCTGAGAGACATCCTTATTTTCCTCCCCAATACTAAATTTTTTGTTCTGACAAATCTTACTTTAAAACAAAATTTCAAGTGCTTCTTTTCTCAATGTTTCTTTTTTTAAACAGCACCTTCCCTCATTCCCTTACCATCTTCCCATACCTCAAAATGGATGCAATCATTTCAAATCTCTTTGAAGATATTAACCAGAATTTTAAAAATATTTTTCTAGGAGTTCCGGTCGTGGCACAGTGGTTAACAAATCCAACTAGGAATCATGAGTTTGCAGGTTTGACCCCTGGCCTCCCTCAGTGGGGTTAAGGATCCAGCCTTGCCGTGAGCTGTGGTGTAGATTGCAGACACAGCTCGGATCCCACGTTGCTGTGGCTCTGGTGTAGGCTGGCGGCTACAGCTCCTATTAGACCCCTAGCCTGGGAACCTCCATATGCCGTGGGAATGGCCACAGAAAAGGCAAAAAAGAAAAAAAAAAATCTTTTTCTAAGTTGGGATGCAAAAAAAATGTTCTTGGGAGTGGAGAGAAAAGATAAAAGCTACTGTTCTATCCCCAACAAATTTTTCTGTTACTTCTAAGTTTAAATTTTTACTAATCATACCAGCAAAACATTTTCTATCTACTTTTCACTGGGATCGTCTAGCTCATACCTAGAATTCAATGAGATGGATGCAGAGAGGAATATCAAATTTCCGAAGACACTGATTACTAAGGACAGACTGATATTTGCATGTGACAAACCTATCTTAAGTCCCTAAATCATCTGTTACTGAAATAAATCTGTCATATGAAAACAGAGAACTATAGTTCGATAGTTTGTCAAATTGTGTTTTTGCCTATGAGTACAGAGTGAAGCAGCTATAGTTTTAAGGAAAGAGAATTTTATCAATGAAGTAGAGCAGAGATATAAGTTATATCCATTATAATTAGTCTGTGAGGCTCACACTGTTACATTTTCCAGCATAAGTGTACTTTAAATGATAGATGGATTCCTGCCTATTCATTATCACTAAAAACTTATGTTGTGGATTTTAAAAAATTATAGTAAAATCCAAAATTTTATTTTTACAAAGTCTACATTTATTTGACAAGAACTACTTGTAAGCAAAACTGTGAGGCTGGCAGCTGGTCCACATCACAACCCTGTATCATTCATCTACACTCCCAGTACTTTCAGACATTTGCCACTCCAGCCCAGGTGTTCAACACTCTCAAGGTATGAATGGGAATTCATTTGTTCATTCATTTAAACATTCATTTATTGAACACCTAATACATGCCAAGCACTCTTCTAGTTGTCTGAGATACACAATAAATGAAAAGGCCAAAATCTCTGCTGTTTTGGGAGAGATACAATAATAATAATAATGAGAAGAAGAAGAAGAAAGTTCATGTTAGAATATGATAAATACCATGGGAAAAAAAGATACTAATTTGGATAGGAGAGATCAGAAGTGCATGGATGGAAAGGAGAGCTTAGGATTTTAAATAAAAGCATCAGGGTAGGCTTTACTGAAAAGGTACTATTTCCCAAAAGAAGTGAGGGAGTCAACCATCTGGGGAAAAAATACCCCAGGGAAATGGACAAACCACTGCAAAGCCCAGTGTGGAGCACACATGGAGATAAGTGTTTGGATTAGAGTGTAGGATGGAAAGGAAGAAAAGAAAAGGTTCAACAGGGGACTAAAACTTGGGTGGCTCTTTGTGCTTTTGCATCCTCGATTGCCTGACCCTGATGGAAGTGTTTCTGATCTGTGACAAAGGTTCTTTCCTTTCTTGTCAGAAGGCAATTTGGATTATGGGCCAGATACTGTGCTAGGTATTAGCAACACTAAGATACAGAAGAGTATCCACCTACCAGCAACTTACCTAGGCTTTCAAAGATTACTATTGGATAAATACCTCTTGAGATATGACCCTGATAGGTAAAACCAATTCAGCTCAGTTTTTAAAATCTATAATTTTAGGAATTTGTAAAGAGTATAATTTTAGACATCAGAGAAAAATGGAAGAAGAAAATTCATGGACAAGTCGATCTTTTGGTGTTCCCATAGTCAGAGAAAGCCACCTTGTTTGTTTCCCAGGACCAGCAAAAAGTACGTAGTTTCCCTCTTAAATGGTTTCTGAGGTTCACCCTTTTAATGGGAAAAAACTAAACATTTCCTTCTTAAGTTGAAAGGGAAAAAAATAAAATTTTGTTCTTAAAATGCTTCTAGAAAGGGTGAAAGGAAAGGAACTGAAATCGATGTTACCTACTTGAGTTATATAAAACCCAATATTGTAACATGAAAACATCTAGAAAACAAACTGGGTGACATTAACTGATTTTAAAGAATGATTCAACTGTTGGCACTATGCCCTGCCTTGTATACATAATTTCCTTTTTCCTCCCCTCCCTTGAGTCAGGAAGTGTGTTCTTAAGGCATTGGTATTTTTTAAATTGTTTTGAATGTCAGAAAATATTGTTGAAGCTTGAAATAAAATGTTTAAGTATTCCTTAGCAAAAGCCAATAAATAAGTATTTTCCAATCATGGATATGTTAACCATTTTTTGCTCTATTGTTAAAAAAGACCTAACGAAGAAAAAGGGTACACTGTATTTACCTCTAAAATATAATCCAAAATTAAATAAAGCACTGCTCTCTATATAGATATCTACAGTTCCATAATGTACAGTTTTTTTTAAATTTTAAAAAAGATATGTTAGTTTTTTTAGATGATCAAGATGCATAAAAATTATTTGACTGTGACACATAATTAAACTGGTTGTTCGAGCTGTAGTGAGAAACCACATTTTAATTTATTCTAGACTACAATTTGACCAAATCCAATTTACGTGATTGCTAATGGATGATAAATATGCCCAGCATTTTTCATTCAACCAAATTCTTTAAGAGAGTATGCTAGCTAAGCCAGCTTCTTAAATCCACATTTGATAAAACAGCATTGCCAGTTCTCCAGGCTAACATTCTCAACAACTGCTGCAAAGAACACAGTTTTTTCCCAACTGGGAATCATGATCGACAACTTTAAATCTCTTTAAAGAATAACAGTTGATTTTGGCAAGATTTTTAGATTAAACACAATGTAAATTATCGTTCAGTAAGCACATTTTAACAAAGTAATGCTTTGAAAACTATACCTACTTTAATATTAACTTGCTTGAAGTTAAATATAACTGATTAAAACCTTCAAATTTTTAAAAGAACCAATTTCAACAAAAATCTGATTTTAAGTTCTTGACTGTTTAAAATAATATATTCCCCAAAATACTGCTTACATTATTATTACACAGCAATCCTCTAAATATTAGTAAGTTAGCAATTTTGTTCACGCTGAGTTACACCCATCTGTTTTATTATACAAAATTACAAACATTAGAAAGATAAAAATTACTTTAGCACTAAGAAGCTAATGTAAAAATAGGTTTATAAAATATACAGAGTTGAGATGTATAATATACATATAGTAAACAAACACTGCCCTTTAAATATTCCATAAGAACTGGTTTTGAATTCTGAAAAGCTAAAAGAATGTATAAAATGAAATTATTTAATTAGTACAATTATACCTAGCTCCAACCAAAATATTTTAATCTTTAAGTTGAACAAAGCTTACCTGTATAGAGCGAACACGAAAAGACAAAAATTTAAACATGGCTACGAAACCATGACGGTGATAAAAGAATTTGACGGTAAAACTTAAGTTAGAAAGGGAAGGCCAAGCCCCTGCAAAGTTTTTCCCTACCAGCTGTTCCGGTGATTAGAAAATTTCCTGTCAGGCGGGTCCTGAATGCTAGAAAAAGAGGCCTGACAATTTTCCTGTGGTAAAAGAAAGGAGAAACGTAATGACGAGGGCACTAATGTAGCTGATAGGTAGGGAGGCCAGAACAGGAAACCAAAACAGATTTGCTGATAGCAAAATCCTGTTGAAATGTTCTTTACTCCTGCTTCCCAGAAATCCAGACAATTTTCACGACTAGTGAAATGAACATAATTTTATTTCAGAATCCTGAGAAATGCCGGTTTTTCTTAACTATATGACACTTTAAAAGCAACTGAAACTAGTTAGCACTATTAAAATAATAAAAGTCATGGATACACATGTGAAATTTTACCCTTTGTAATGTTTATACACACTCCAAAGGATAGTTTCAAGACTATTTTAAGGTTATGTCTATATATAGACATGTCATGGGTGTTCCCTGTCAACGAGGAAGAGTTTTCTAACTATGAGAAGAAAATGACCCATATGCAAAAACCTTTTTGAGTCTGATGTAAGGACAAATTCTTCCCGTATTAAATGAAAGTAAATTAAATTTAAATTCACACTGGTTATAAACATCAATTATCAACCAGGATAAAAACATCAAGATTCATAGCTAAAACTCACATTCCTAGCTGATAAAATCTACATTTAAAAAAAAGTCCACTCCCTCAGTTATTAGTGAGCAGAAGGAACATTTACTGATGAAGTCAACCTGTAAAAGAAGGAGCGGGTCAACCTACCAGACAATCCCTTACTCCATTTCATCCTCTAATAGCTTTCACAAGTTCTTTTAAGATATTTTTGTTTTGGAAGCTATTTTTTAAAGCATGCCAATATTCAGAACATGATCACTGACCTCATAGCATTTAAACAAAACCAAAGGACAGAAGCATGAAGCGCTATGGGAAAATACCTAATGTACACTTAATCTATGCAGAACCAATAAAAACCTCAAACGTGAAGCTACATAGCCTATATGAATTCAATAAAATCACTGAATTTGCAAAACCTGAAGAATCTCTTGAAATCACCAAGCATGCTCCAGGCTTAAAGGACTATGGTCAAGGTAGGCACATATCTGGTAATAGAGCTATCTATCATGGGAGCTCAGTGCTGCTGTCCTGTAATGAACAA
The DNA here is from genome assembly GCF_054392235.1 of Sus scrofa. Lineage (NCBI taxonomy): Eukaryota > Metazoa > Chordata > Mammalia > Artiodactyla > Suidae > Sus > Sus scrofa. The sequence continues at coordinate 20,166,220 of NC_139401.1, forward strand.
ACATTAGAGGGCCCATTAGGTGCTACAAGCACCATGTGAAAGGTCAGGGCTCTTCCTGTTAGATCAAATTTTTATGGCAATGTTCTATAAATGTTACTGCTAGATCAAATTTTTATGACAGTGTTCTATAAATGACCTAATGTAAGTTGAAGAGTAAAAAAAACTGCTCAATTTAAAAAATTATTCTATGTAACCAAGTACATCAGAATCAACCAGGACTCAAATAAATATCCCAGATAAAACTTTCAATTCTGCTCAGGAAACTGTGCATATTTCTTGATTAAAAGTGTGTGCCTAGGGAGTTCCACCATGGCTCATAGTTTAAGAGAGTCAGTGTGCCCATCATGGCTCAGTGGTAACAAACCTGACTAGTATCTATGAGGACGTGGGTTCGATCCCTGGCCTTGCTCAGTGGGTTAAGGATCTGGCATTGCCATGAGCTATAGTGTAGGTCAGACGCAGCTAGGATTCTGCATTGCTGTGGCTGTGGTGTAGACCGGCAGCTACAGTTCCGATTTGACCCCTAGCCTGGGAACCTCCATATGCCATGGGTGCCGGCCCCAAAAAGCAAAAAAAAAAGTGTGCCTAAATTTTTCAGCAAGGAAAGCATTAAGGAAGTTTTCCATTGCCACATGAACCCGCTCATCTCCCAAAAGGAATTACTTAAGGCTCCTTATAAGACTGCAAAAGGGCAGCAAGCCTAGGGCAATCACCCAACACAGAACTGCCATCTGAACATGAGGTGCTTCTTAAGAATGTCAAGAAGAGGCAAACATCATGGTTACTGCTGAACCAATTAAGGTGTACAAAAAAAAACAGGGGTGTCTCTGTACAGAGCCATCATCAACTTTACTCAAGTAATACTTAAGAACAGGAGCAACCAAATAACCTTTTTTGAATTTAAAGGATGAGTCTAAATTGGGTTTAATGACTAAGTGATGCTCAAGTTAGCAATCCACATTGTTCTTTTTAATATTACCACCAAAAAAATGAAGCAATATTTCAGATATCAAAACTAAGTCTCCCTGATTTGAAATACCTTAATTAAAATAGCATGGTACTGCTGTATAAAAGATAAGCAGAGTGACAGAAAAGAATAAATGTGAAAGCTGAAAGCATTTCCACTAGGATTAGGAAGAAGACAAGGATGTCCACTCACACCACTCTTATCAACATAGTTTTCGAAGTCCTACTGTTGGCAATCAGAGAAGCAAAAAAAAAGGAATCCAAACTGGAAAAGAAGAAGTAAATGTGTCACTGTTTGAAGACAACATCAAAGTCCTAAAGATGTTATCTGAAAACTGTTAGAGCTCATCAATGAATTGGGTAAAGCTGCAGAATACAAAATTAATACAAAGAAATCCCTTGCATTCCTATACATTGACAATGAAAGATCAGAAAGAGAAATTAGGGAAACAATCTGATTTACCACTGCATCAAAAAGAATAAAATACCTAGGAATAAACCCATATAAAGAGACAAAAGACTCATACTCTGAAAATTATAAGATGCTGGTGAAAGAAATCAAAGATGACGCAAACAGGTGGAAAGATATATCATGCTCTTGGATTGGAAGAATCAATATTCTCACAATGACTATACTACTCAAGGCAATCTACAGATTCAATGCAATCCCTATCAAGTTACCAATGATATTTTTCACACAGCTAGAACAAAAGATATTAAAATTTGTATGGAAACACAAAAGACCCCAGATAGCCAAAGCAATCTTGAGGAAAAAAAAATGGAGCTGGAGGAATCAGGCTTCCTGACTTTATACTACAAAGCTACAGTCATCAAAACAATATGGTACTGGCACAAAAACAGAAATATAGACCAGCAGAACAGGCTAGAAAGCCCAGAAATAAACCCAAGCACTTATGGTCAACTAATCTATGACAAAGGAGGCAAGAATATACAATGAAGAAAAGACAGTCTCTTCAATAAGTGGTGCTGGGAAAACTGGACAGCTACATGTAAAAGAATGAAATCAGAACATTCCCTAACAACATTCACAAAAATAAACTCAAAATGGATCAAGGACCACAAGGCCTGATACTCTAAAACTCTTAGAGGAAAACATAGGAGAACACTCTTTGACATAAATCACAGCGATATCTTGTTTGATCCGCCTCCTAGAATAATGAAAATAAAAACAAAAATAAACCAATAGGACCTAATTAAACTTAAAAGCTTTTGCCCAGCAAAGGAAACCATTTTTTTTTAAAAGACAACTCATAGAATGGGAGAAATCCTTTGCAAACAGAGCAACCAACTACAGATTAATCTCAAAAATGTACCAACATCTCACGTGGCTTTATATCAAAAAAACATACAATCCAATCAAAAAATGGGCAGAAAATCTAAATAGACATTTCTCCAAAGACATACAGATGGCCAAAAACATATGAAAATATGCTTGACATCACTAATTATTAGAGAAATGCAAATCAAAACTAAAATGAGGTATTACCTCACACCAGTCAGAATGGCCATCATCAAAAAGTCTACAAACAATAAATGCTAGAGAGGATGTAGAGAAAAGGGAACCCTCCTAAGCTAGTGGTGGGAATGTAAATTGGTGCAACCACTATGGAGGACAGTATAAAGGTTCCTTTAAAAACTAAATATAGAACTGGAGTTCCCATCATGGCACAGTGGTTAACGAATCTGACTAGGAACCATGAGGTTGCAGGTTCGATCCCTGACCTCACTGAGTGGGTTAAGGTTCTGGCTTTGCTGTGAGCTGTGGTGTAGGTTGCAGATGCGGCTCAGATCCCGAGTTGCTGTGGCTCTGGCGTAGGCCGGTGGCTATAGCTCCGATTCGACCCCTAGCCTGGGAACCTCCATATGCTGCGAGAGCGGCCGAAGAAATGGCAAAAAGACAAAAAAAAAAAAAAAAAAAAAAACAAAAACCACCAAAAAACAAAACGAAAACTAAATATAGAACTACCATATGATCCAGCAACTGCACTCTGCACATATATCCAGAGAAAACCATAATTTGAAAAGATACATGCACTCCAATGTTCACTGCAGTGCTATTTACAACAGCCAAGACATGGAAGCAACCTAAATGTCTATCAACGGAGGAGTGGATAAAGATGTGGTATATGCTACATGATATACATATATTTAAGTATAATTAAAACTAATCATAAAATTGTTTAAAAGAAACCCATGTATATATAATGGAATATTACTCAGACGTAAAAAAGAATGAAATAATGCCATTTGCAGCAACATGGGTGGACCTAGAGATTATCATAGAGTGAGGTCAAAGACAAATATCATATGAGATCACTAATATGTGAAGTCTAATAAAAACTGATACAGGGTGGGGGGATGTGCTGGGGGTTTGGGATGGAAATGCTGTGACGATCATTGTACAACTATAAATGTATTATATTGAGCAATAAAAAAAATTAAAAAAGAATGCCTTAAAAAAAACTGATACAAAGGAACTTACTTATAAGTCAGAAACAAATTCACAGATTTCATAAGCGATCTTATTGTTACCAAAGGGGAAACCATGAGGGGGAGGGAGGAATTGTGAGGATGGGAATAACATACACACACTATTGTACAAAATAGATGATTAACAAGAATTTACTGTATAGTTCAGTAGGTTCTGATATATATACTTAACAAATTTCATATATACACACACACACACACATATAAAATACCAATTCACTTGGCTATACACCTGAAAGTAAAACACTGTAAGTGAATTACACTCCAATAAAATTAAAAAAAAGAATAAATGTGACATGACATCTGAGGGAGATGTTAGGACATGTGGCTACCTGTTCAGAAAATGCAGAAGCCATAGAGGAAAATACTGATGTACATTTGATTATAAATTTCAAAAAATCCTTTACATCAAAAGGTACCATAGAGTTTCAAGACTAGCTCACATGATTACAATCCCTTATAATCGTGTTACACACTCATCACTGAGCAATTGTTTTACTTGATTGTGTAGCTATCTCCTAACCAGAATGAAAGCTCTTAAGGCCCTCCAGTACATTGCTTATGCCATTTAATAGTGTTTAAGCACATCCCATTGCCTCTACCAGATTAATCTCCAGAACAGGCACCATACTTATATTTGTATCCTCAAAGCAAACAGTACACAGGAAGAACTCAAATAATGGCTAACCAATTAAGTATCAATAACTAGATAGTATTGTTGATAATTTTCCTCCTCTTTTAACTATCTTTAAATTTATCTTATTAAATTTCCAGCTAGTTTTTCATTTTTTCATCTTACTGGTTTTATCAGTTCCCGTCGTGGCGCAGCGGAAACGAATCCGACGAGTATTCATGAGGATGTGGGTTTAATCCCTGGCCTTGCTCAGAAGGGGCAATGGGATCTGGCATGGCCATGAGCTGTGATACAGGGTCACAGACGTGGCTTGGATCTCATGTTGCTGTGGCTGTGGCGTAGCTGGCAGCTGTAGCTCCAAGTGGACCCCTAGCCTGGGAACTACCATAAATGCGGCCCTAAAAAGCAAAATAAATAAATAAATAAACAACACTTACTATAAAAATTATCCATGTCCAGTATAGAAAACTTAATAAACAAAAAGAAGGGGGGAAAACAGGGGAAAAATTCACTATTTTGGCTCTTTCCAGTCTTTTTCTGTATATGTACATGTACACAGTTGGACCATACTACACATATATCACTTTTTTTTTCTGTAAAAGGCCAGACAGTAAATGTTTTTGGCTTTGCAGGCCTTATTGGTCTCTTTCAGTACTGCCATTACAGCAGGAAGGGGAATGGGTAAAGTTGTGTTCCAATTAAACTTCATTTACAAAAATAGGGTATAGGCCTTGGGTATAGTTTTCTGACCTTTGTTCTCTATCATTAAGGTCATCTTCTATACACTACTGATGATTGCAGAGGATGCTACTATACAAATCCCCTCTTGGTGGGTATTTGATCTTCTATATTGTTGGGATGTCCCCATTCTTTGTGCACATTCACAATGCACTAGAAATACTTTCTAAAAATGGCACTGTATTTCTAGAAGTAGAGTATGCAAGCATTTTAAAGTTTCTTGATCCTCACTTATTTGCCAAGTTGTCCTCCAAGAAGAACCTAAATAATAATGAGGGAACAACACCAAGACCTCAGGCAGGAGCAAACTACTGCCAGACAGGGCCAGTCATGGGCTAAATCTGGTCCTTGTTCATCTCTATTTACGTAAGAGCTCCTGCTGGTTTTACTCTACTGTGGCTACTGCTGACTTGAGTAGCTGCTACAGTAAACTCACTGGTCACAAAGCCTACAATATTTACTGCCCAGCCCTTTTATATACAAAGTTTGTTGACTCATGGTCTTGAGCCCTCAAATAGAATGCAAAAATGCAAAACCCTGAGATTAGGAATCAGCTTAATGAATTCAAAACACAAAGGAAAGACCTTGGTGGCTAGAATGTGGTGAACACCAAGGATGATACCGGGAACAATTAGGACACATATCGAGCACATATTGAGTATTTTTAGAGATCAGCTTTCATATCTTGATCACTAAATGGAAAGATTGTTCAGAAGTACACAGTCCCTTACCCTACACAAATTAAAGATGTCATGCTAATATCAATCAAAATAACTGGAAAACATTTTAAAAGACAATTTAGTGTACACTAACATGTAAAAAACACAAATGAATTCATAGTGAACATTTCTATAAGGAGAACATTCATCTCAAAAAAGAATGATAAAATTCATGTTGAAGATATGCTTGAACTAGGATAGTATGAAAAAAAGAAACACTTTATGAAACCCAATTTCTTCTTCTTTTTTTTTTTTTTTTTTGCTTTTTAGGGCTGCACCTGTGGCATATGGAGGTTCCCAAGGTAGGGGTCAAATTAGAGCTGAAGGCTGGGGCCTACGCCACAGCCACAGCAATGCCAGATCCTTAACCCACTGAGTGAGACCAGGGCTCAAACCTGCATCCTCATGGATACTAGTCGGATTCATTACCATTGAGCCATGATGGGAACTCCGAGGCCCAATTTCTAAAGCTATCAGGATAACATGAAGTAGCTGCCTATTTGATAATCTGGTTTCTTTCCTATCTCAATTTTTTTTGGTCTTTTTAGGGCTGTACCCATGGCATACGGAGGTTCCCAGGCTAGGGGTCTAATAGGAGCTGTTGCTGCCAGCCTATGCCAGAGCCACAGCAATGCCAGATCCGAGCCGTGTCTGCAAGCTACACCACAGCTCACAGCAATGCTGCATCCTTAACCCCACTGAGTGAGGCCAGGGATGGAACCCTGCAACCTAAAGGTGCCTAGTCGGAATGGTTTCTGCTGCACCATGAAGAGAACTCCCTTATCTCAATATTTAAAAGAGAATTCCTTAAGTGTCAAGCCATATTAAGTAGTGCCTCACAGACTATCAAGAAGTTTGGATTTGATTTCAAATGGGAAGCCAACTTTCCTCATTTTAGGCAGCAGAATTAATACCAGTCCTCAAAACCTGTAAGTCTTTTTCCTTTTTCCTTTCTCTTATCTTCATTATCTAATTTCCTTCTCTTCCTATTTAATCCATCAACAAATTCCACTTGTCTCTGAAATAAACCTCAAACCTATCTATTTCTATTTCTTCTACCACTCTCAGTACAAACCATTATCATATAGTGCCATCTAACTGGTTTTCCCCCTTCTAAATTTTTCCTGTATAGTCCTTTCTCTTCACGGCAGCCAGAATAACTTTAAAACATTAATCGGACCAGGTCGTACCCTACCTCATACTCTTTAATTGCTTCCCATCCCAGAATAAATCCCAAATTTCTCATATGGAGCATAGAGCTACCGTGATCTTGAGAAAAGACTCAGTAAATCATTTAAATATAATGTCAGTGTTTGGTTTTGAACTTATTTTAATCATGTTAATGTCAGACTACTTCCTCTACTAAAAGAGGGATATTTAATTTTATAAAATGTCTTTTTATTATCTACTAATGTAATAAACTTAGTCTTTCTCCTTTGACCTACCGATTGGATAACTTAAATCAATAAATGTCCTAATATGTATTTCTGGGAAAATTCCATCGTTTTAATAGAAGTCTGCATTTGATTTGTAAATTTTTAAAAGCATTTTTGCATCTGCATTCACAAATGAAATTGGCACACTTTCCTTCTATGTGTTAACTTTCACTTTCAGGGCTAGGCTATGCTAACTTTACAAAACTGACTAAAGGCAATGCAATTTTCTTCTATGCTTTCACATATTTTAAAGACCATATGCATGATCTATTTCTTGAGGTTTCAAAGTATTTCCTACTAGGGCCTTGCACTGTAGTGAGGGCATGTGGCAGTACGCATACTTTAATAACTTAAATTTTTCCCTTGCTATTGGTAAAGTCATAGGTTTTCTATTCCTTCCTAAACTGTATCATTTAAGTTTTCTTAGAAAACCACTTTTTTCAGCAAGGCTTTCATATTAGCATAGAGTTATACTTAATATACTATCATGTTTTTAAAATCACATTTATGGCAAATTTCAATTATATCTAAAAGTAGACAGAATAGTGTAACAAATCCTCATGAACCCAGCACTCATCTACAACAATTATCAACTCTTGGCCAATCTTGTTTCATATATTTATTTCCCCCACTCTCATAATTATTTTGAAGCAAATCCCAGATATTATATCATTTCACCTGTAAATATTTCAGTTGTTATACCATGTTTTAATCTCCTTCCTATCTATGGGCACACCCTATTTTGCCTTTCTAATGTTGTGTGTTTGCTTTTGTTTTTATTTTCCCTGTTTTCGAATTCACTGATTTTGGAATTTGTATTTAAATCCTTTCTCTTGCTTTTTATAGGTTTACTTGGTAGTTTTTTTCTAGTTTCCTTCACTGAATCCTTTGTTCCTTTATTTATAAATGAATTCTCATTTATCAATAAATTCCTTTCAATATAATGTATAATTCTAACAATATCATTTAAGATACTACTATATGCTAAGACCCATGCTTTATAAGAAATTATTTGAGTTAATTCTCACCACAGTAAGAATTATTATCCACACTATAGATGAAGAGGGTAAGACATAGAGAGAAGTTAAAGGATCTGCTACGCAAGTTCACAGTTTGGAAATGGGAATGGCTATGAGGCTGATGGGAGCATAGCCAGGCAATACTATCTGGGGAAGGAGCCAGTGGCTGATTTAGGTCAGAAACCAGGGTACTAAACCCTTAGATGAGACCCTGAAGGAAGACAGCTCAGTAGAGGGTACATGGCAGAGTTCCTGAACATTTTTTCTACACCATACATTATATTTGTCTGACAAGACCTGAACCTTGGTCAAACCCAGTTAGCAGTCATCTTCATGACTTCATGACAGATGAATCCCACTGGAGAAAAATGAACTACTATGATAAAAACTTAAAATTAACCTGTTCTTAACTAATTCCTCTGGATACAACTGTTTTTGGTATAAATCAATTTTTCAGACACTAAAGGGTTTAATATCTAAGGATTTACATTTAAGTATTTGAGAATTATTCTGTAGCACACATGCGTCAGCAGATAATGTCCTAAAGTGCTAAGGTTCTAAGATTTTAGAGATAGGAAATAAGTTTCATGATCATCAACTTGAATCAAATGGTAGTGAATTCCTAGAGCACTGAGAGGGGTTGCTTCTAAGGCTCTACGTCAATGGAAAGCACACTACCTTCCACTCACAGTATCTCCCCTGACCATAAAAAAGAGAGGGCAAGGGGGCAGCACTACCAATGTCCCAGGCTGAAATCTTGCGGTAAGCAGCAATATAGCCTAGGGGGTATTGCTGGTCTCCCTATTCACACAGATTTTTCCTGCTTAGCCTGGAGTTCTTTAGTCATGTTTATCTAAAATGGTTAAATTAAGTACAGAGGTTACAACTTTCAATACACCAATATTTCAGGTTGACTCAATAAACCATTCATATTTGAACAGAACTTAATCAAAAGAATTTTAATTATGGTTTAGATCACTTAAACTGAAAAGAAGACATATTGTGATGAGTAGACTACAGCAGAGGAGAAGTGAATGTGGATTAGAGGGATCAGAGGAGTTAGGCAAGCCGCGATTTTTTTTGGTGGGGGGGGCACATCTATGGAGTGTGAAAGTTCCCAGGCTAGGGAGTGAACTCATGGCACAGCAGTGACCAAAACCACTGCAGTGACAATGCCAGATCATCAGCCCACTGTGCCGCAAGGGAACTCCAAGCCATGATTTTTAAAAAGGAGGGTTTTTGTTTTTGTTTTTTTGCTGCACCTGCAACATGCAGAAATTCCCAGGCCAAGGATCAAACCCGAGCCATAGCAGTAACCCAAACCACAGCAGTGACAACAGTGGATCCTTAACCACTAGGCTACCAAGGAACTTCTGGAGGGGGGGGGGTGCTGTATTTTTTAAAAAGCTCTTAAGGGTGGGAGAATGGGACACTTGAAATGAAAAAAAAAAAAAATAGCCCTGAAAGAGAGCCAAAAACATAGCAAAGGAAACCTTACATGCTTGGAAATTTGGCTTTTATACACATACTCCATTTAATGGCACCATGAAGTACTAATTATAATGCTATTTATCTCAGAAAATACAACTTCCTAAGTGGTATATGCTTAAATCTACTAGAGCATATTTTCCCATGTTCTAAATGCTAAAATATACTCTCAGGCAATGAAAGTTAGAACAACAGACAATAGTCTACACAGTAAGTCAGTAAGTGTCGTTATCGTATCACTCCACAAACGTTCCCTGCCAATGAGGGCTCTATTGTGCTTTTCTGTGTTGAGTGGGTTCTTCACTGTCTCTATTGTATACTCGGCCAGGGCTTCTGTTTCTGTAGTTTATTTTGTCTTTGACTCATGACAACTGCAAGAGTTGTGCAAGTGTGTGCTAGATTCACGACTATGCGTATCATTTTGGATGTTCAAATGCAAGTTTTACCGTAGCCTGAGGGAACCTTCAAGGAAATGATGGAAACCAGCAGACAAATGGGACCTGATGAAATTCCCTGGATATCGTGAAGGCCTTCATACACACCACTGCTGCTTTAGGGTTATTATATGAATGGTAGCTATAGCATGTGTAGAAGTCAGAAGGAAGTAGTGCTAAAGGCCCATCATGCCTGAAGGGGATTTGAAAAGACTGGGGCAATAACAGTGTATTCCTGCCTATGTTGTTCCTAGGAGTGCTGCTCTTTAACTTGGCATCTAAGGTCATTTACAATCTATTTCCATTTTCTTTTTAAACCATTTTTACCTCTACTGCTTTTAACTAGCTTTCTCCAATTCTTCACAATCATGCATGTGACTCTGATACAAGAGCTATAAAGACTGAGTTGATAATAAATACTATGTTGAGGACTGGAGTAATATAATATTTACAAAGTTAATGCTATAAGCGATTAATGTATGCACGGTCATTAGAAATAAACAATAAGGGGAACAGAAAGGACCAAGTTAAGAGAAAGTCAAGTAATTGTACAATTTTGTCTGAGACAAGGCCTACTGTTAGCTGCAAAATTACTGGATACCATCCTAATTCCTAAGAGGTATACTTTATCCCTGATGAATGGTCTAAGAGAGCAGGATCAGCCTCTGGAAGGAAGAGGACAGGAAAATTAACACTCACTGGGCTCTTACTTTGTGCTAGGTACTTATTTACCTTCTTTAATTCTCAAACCTCAGAAGAACCTTTTCCCCAGCAATATAAGGACCACTAAGAGAATTATTTCCTCACTAAGCAAAAAATGCTTTAATGATTCTTGGATGATTATGGAGACCTGAACTGCCAAGAGTCCCTATTTCTTCAGCATGGATCATAAGAGCCTGGCATCCTCTGGCCAGGTGAGAAAGGATAGAAAATTCTGGCATCCAAGAAGATATCTTGGCTTCAGATATCTTAGCACTCTACCTTCTGCTATTAAGGCAGTCTCTCTCCCAGCTCTACCACAACAAAGGATAAAAACAATTAAGTCTCTTGAGCAGAAAATGGAGAACAAAAGGCATGAGCTGGAGCAAGTTAATTGGTGAGGAATTCAATTATACATAAATATGAATTTCACTGTTTACTGCTTAAAGAAATATACTCTAGTTACATTTCTTGTGCATAATGTTTCTTTTCTTTTTTTTTTTTTTTTGTCTTTTGTCTTTTTTGTTGTTGTTGTTGTTGTTGCTATTTCTTGGGCCGCTCCCGCGGCACATGGAGGTTCCCAGGCTAGGGGTCGAATCGGAGCTGTAGCCACCGGCCTACGCCAGAGCCACAGCAACGCGGGATCCGAGCCGCGTCTGCAACCTACACCACAGCTCACGGCAACGCCGGATCCTTAACCCACTGAGCAAGGGCAGGGACCGAACCCGCAATCTCATGGTTCCTAGTCCGATTCGTTAACCACTGCGCCACGACAGGAACTCCATAATGTTTCTTTTTTAAGTTTATAGTTGTTTTAAAATTTGCTTTCTTTTCTTTATGCCTAAATCAAATTCTTCTCACCCAGGCTCTCAAGTGAATTTTCAACACTCAAACCTACTGGATAATTGATCACTGCTAACTTTTTTTTTTTTTTTTTCCTGGAGACAGCCCTCCTGGAATCATCTGTCTGCTTCAATATGGACTGAGGATTCTCTAAGCCTACTGAATGAACCGGTCTTCTGAGCATCCTTTATTCATCATAATGGGAAAGAACTTTCTTCACTGTGCTTGTAAATGCTGGATCATTAGTTGCCTGAATCTCATGTCTCTTTTCCTTAGATAATAATCTAGTGTTGGCAGAGCCCATTTTTCATCAACTTCCTAAGAAGAGGTACATGTCTTAAAATATCTTGGTTGAAAATCATTTTCACTAAGCATCAAAGGCATTACTCCTTGACTTTTAACTTTCAATGTTGAAATGTCTGATATTATTCTTATACCCAGTGCTTTCTATATGGTATATATATATATATATATATATATAAAACCTCAAAAAAAAAAAAAAAAAAAGAGTTCCTGTCGTGGTGCAGCGGAAACAAATCCAACTAGGAACCATGAGGTTTCGGGTTAGATCCCTGGCCTTGCTCAGTGGGTTAAGGATCCGGCGTTGCCGTGAGCTGTGGTGTAGGTGGCTGATGCGGCAGCTTGGATCCTGCATTGCTATGGCTCTGACGTAGGCCAGCAGCAACAGCTCCAATTCGACCCCTAGCCTGGGAACCTTCATATGCAGCGGGTGCGGCCCTAAAAAGAGAAAAGGCAAAAAAAAAAAAAAAAAAAAATCTCTAAAAGCTTGTCTTAGTCCGTTTGGGCTGTTATAACAAAGTACCATAGACTGAATGGCTTATAATAAACAAACTTATTTCTCACAGTTCTGGAGGCTGAGAAGTCCCAGTCTAAGTTGCCAGCAGATTCAGTGTTTGGTGAGGATCTGTTTCCTGGTTCATAGATGGCCATCTTGATGTATCTTCATGTAGCAGAAGGGGTGAGAGAGGAGCTCTCTGGGGTCTATTTTATAAGGGCACTAATTCCATTCATGAGGGGTCTGCCCTTTATGACCTAACCGCCTCTCAAAGGCCCCACCTCTAAACATCATCACACTGGGGATTAGGCTTCAACACAATGACTTTTGAAAGTACATATCTAGCCCACAGCAAAAATTTTAGGATCTTCGCTTTATCCCTAATGTTTTGATATTTCATAATAATGAAATTTCTTGAGAGTAGGGTTGTTTTTCTTTTTCTTTGATAGGCTTTCAGGAGACTGTTTTTATTTTTATTTATTTATTTGTCTTTTTGCCTTTTCTAGATCTGCACCCGCAGCATATGGAGGTTTCCAGGCTAGGGATCCAATCAGAGCTGTAGACGCCGGCCTATGCCAGAGCCACAGCAACACGGGATCCGAGCCACATCTGTGACCCACACCACGGCTCACAGCAACGCCGGATCCTTAACCCAATGAGCAAGGGCAGGGATCAAACCCGCAACCTCATGGTTCCTAGCCAGATTCGTTAACCACTGAGCCATGACGGGAACTCCAGGAGGCTGTTTTTAATCTGGAGACTCATAGCCATGATGTTGGGGAAAATTTTTTTTTGGTACTTTGTATTTTTTTTTTGTAATTTATATAATCTAAGAGTACAATGATCACTGTACCATTATGAAAGAAAAAGTGCTGCCAATTAAAATGCGTCATACCTTCAATTATAACAAACATTCTGATTTCAGAGATATTAAGATGTGCGGAAAAAAACATGTATCTTACGGTAGTCTTTCTTTTTCTTTTTGCTTTTAATCCCAGGTCAATCACAGAACTTCTTTTTTTCTTCTTCTTTTTTTTTTTTTTTTATTTTCCCACTGTACAGCAAGAGGGTCAGGTTATCCTTACATGTATACATTACAACTACATTTTTTCCCCCACCTTTTGTTCTGTTGCAACATGAGTATCTAGATGAAGTTCTCAATGCTACTCAGCAGGATCTCCTTGTAAATCTATTCTAAGTTGTGTCTGACAAACCCAAGCTCCTGATCCCTCCCACTCCCTCCCCCTCCCATCAGGCAGCCACCAGTCTTTTCTCCAAGTCCATGATTTTCTTTTCTGAGGAGATGTTCATTTGTGCTGGATATTAGATTCTAGTTATAAGTGATATCATATGGTATTTGTCTTTGTCTTTCCGGCTCATTTCACTCAGTATGAGATTCTCTAGTTCCATCCATGTTGCTGCAAATGGCATGATGTCATTCTTTTTTACGGCTGAGTAGTATTCCATTGTTTATATATACCACCTCTTCTGAATCCGATCATTTGTCGATGGACATGTGGGTTGTTTCCATGTCCTGGCTATTGTGAATAGTGCTGCAATGAACATGCAGGTGCATGTGTCTCTGGTATTCTTTCTTAATTTTTTTCTCCACTATCTCCTTTTAGAACTCCTACTGGGTAAGTGCCAGATTGCTTTTTTTCCTTTTTCTTTGTCTTGCTCTATCTTGAGGGAGGTTTTCTCAAGTTTAGTTTCTAAATATTGTACTAAAATAGAAAATATTACTATCACATTTTTAATTTCTTAGAGTTTATTTTTCTGATAAAAAATAGCATCCTACTCTTGGTTTAGGAAATCAATTCCATCTCTTAGCACTCAAAGGATTTTTTTTTTTTTTTTTTTTTTTTTTTTTTTTTTTTTGCTTTTTAGGGCTGCACTAGTGGCATATGGAAGTTCCCAAGCTAGGGGTTGAATCGGAGCTAGAGCTCCCAGCCTACACCACAGCCACAGCAACATGGGATCCCCAACCCACTAAGCAAGGCCAGGAATCGAACCCACATCCTCATGAATACTAGTCGGATTAATTTTCCACTGTGCCACAACAGGAACTCCCTCAAAGGATATTAATTTAACTTTTCTTTTCCCTTTTCCTGTACAGTCTGTTTCCCCAAGATCTTATTCTTTCACATTGGAATCCTTTCTCAAATATCTGGTGATATTTCACTTTTAACTCATTTTTAAGAATGAGGCACTGGAGTTCCCGTCGTGGCTCAGTGGTTAATGAATCCAACTATGAACTACGAGGTTGTGGGTTTGATCCCTAGCCTTGTTCAGTGGGTTAAAGATCCGGCGTTGCCGTAAGCTGTGGTGTAGGTCGCAGACACGGCTTGGATCCCATGTTGCTGTGGCTGTGGTGTAGGCCGGCGGCTGCAGCTCCAACTGGACCCCTAGCCTGGGAACCTCCATATGCTGTGGGTGTGGCCCTAAAAAGACCAAAAAAAAAAAAAAAAAAAAAAAAGAATAAAGAATGAGGCACTAAGAGTGGACCGGATGTTCTAGAGCTTGTCAACTGGTAGGCTTTTTTTGTGGGTTAGCTAGCCAAGTAGCCAGTCTTACACTGAAGATCTCAGATCTCCCAAATGTCAGTAACTCAAAGAATTTTATCAGGGATCATTTGGTTTCTTCAGGAAAGATGATTCTACTTTCGTGTCTGGAGGATATGGTCCTGGTTGGTGGAATGGATAGGGGAAGGGGATCATATCACCATTGAGGAATAGGCTTTCACTTGGTCTCCCTGTTTCTATCCCAGGGTCTCACCTCACTTTCTACTATGCCTGGGCATCCCCAAGTCTGGAGCCTCTCTGGTTCATTTTTCTCTATGAAATACTTTCTGTCTCTTCCAGGAGTAGGAGAGGAAATAGAGTGAGAGCATTTTATATAGACATTTAACCAATTTCTATATTCAGTTCCATGCCATACCTCCACTTTCCATAGGACCTGATGACCTCATTCATGAGATCTTCTGGTGCTTTGGGGCCCTGGATGATGGCTTCGTGCTGAGGTACTCCTCACAAACACTGAGGTCGTATAATTTCCTCTTGTTACGACTTTTATATGCTTTTCATTTTTTTAATTTCTATTTTTTTTTTATTTTTTGTCTTTCTGCCATTTCTGGGGCCGCTCTCGTAGCATATGGAGGTTCCCAGACTAGGGGTCTAATCGGAGCTGTAGCTGCCGGCCTACACCACAGCCACAGCAACGAGGGATCCGAGCGCGTCTGCAACGTACACCACAGCTCACGGCCAAGGCCAGATCCTTAACCCACTGAGCGAGGCCAGGGATCGAACCTGCAACCTCATGGTTCCTAGTCAGATTCGTTAACCACTGCACCATGACGGGAACTCCTGCTTTTTATATTCTATACATTGTGGTTCAAATAACAGAAGTTTTCTAATTTCAAAGACCATGTTTCTGTTTCTTACTCTCCTTTTTGCTTTGGATGGTAATTTTCCAGAGGAGAAGAGGACGAAAACAGCTTTATTTTGCCATTTTAAAATTTCAAGTTTCCCATATGTCCTTTTGTTTCTCTAACAAGTAAGCAGAGTTCTTGGCACCTAACAGACATTCATTAACTACTTCATTAATGAGTGATTAGATGTAGTCAGCAGACTAAGCTGCTGTAATAAAAAGACCCCAAAATGCAAAGGTTCAAACCACATAAGTGCCTATTTTTCTCTCATGAAGCAGTTGATAGGTGTGACGCTAGGTTAGAGGGAAGGGTGTCGTCAGATCTTTAGGTCATTAAGGATCCAGGTTTCTTCTCTCTTATTATTCTCTCCATCCTATAGTTTTGTTGTGACTGCAACTGGCTAATCACACTCTTGCACTCTGACGCATAGAAAAGGGGCCAATCAACCTACAAGAAAGCCCATCAGTTGATGCTTCATACATACGGTCAGTATCTTGCAGTTTCTATGGGCCAGGAATCTGGGCTAACAAACTTGAGGAATCTGGGCTAACAAACTTGTGAGCTTGGAGGCAGATCAAGGTTCAGATGAAACACTAGACCAGGCAAACTCCTTAATGGTAGCCTGTGAGAGACTCTGAACCAAAGGACCCCATTAAGCTGTGCCCAGATTCCTGGCCCACAGAAACTGTGAAAGAATAAATGTATGTTGTTTTAAGCTAGTAAGTTTATGCATAAGCTATGTTACGCATAAAATAGAAACTACTGCAACATCTCAACTTTCACTATTTAAATTATCAGTAACTGCCAAAATGAAAACTTTCAATTGTACATTAAAGGCAAATACAATTTAAAAGTATAAGGCTTAAATGTATTTGACAATCTTTTGGCTTTAACACCATTAAAGAAATAATAAGTAGTAGGCTTTATCTCATACTTGTACTCAATTCCTATAATGTGGAATGATCTCAACAACTTCACCCACACTGCTGCTAATATTTTACTACTGCATCTTTTTAGCCAATCTCGAGAATGCTATTTTCCTTCAGATGTAAATGTTGCTAACACAGCTATGAGCACTCAGAAGGAAAGTATGAACCATGGAAAATATTTTGATTTTTAGACTATAGAGAATCAAAAATTTGAAGGTTTTTCTCCCAAAGGAATTCTTGCATAAAGGGAAAAAAATGTGGCTGGTGGCACAAAAATCAATATTAACACTTAGCAATTGTTTTTACATTTGCTTAAATGCTAATAAATATATACTATCACATATAATATAGACAAATGAAGTAAAATGCCTCAAACGGGAGATACAGAAATCTAGACCAAATCTGAAGGCAGTCTCAGGCACTGCCCATGCCTGGGTCCCTGCGCTAGCCAAGGTTTAATTCACATGTTCCTTTGATTAACAAGCAGTGATGGAACATCTACTGGGTACTCTGTGCCAGATAGATGGATATAAACAAGGAATAATTCAGACATGGTCACTGCCTCAGGAAGCTCACAGTTTAGTAGGAAATACAGACAAGTAAATAAGCAGTAGAATGTAGTGTGGTGTCATTCAAGGTATGCACAGGCTGCTAGGGTAACACAAAAGAAAAACACTCAACTCAAGGTAGAAATGAAAGTGGCACTTATGTCAGGAAGATACCTCAGTTGAACTGATATCAAAACTTGGACCTGAAGGATGATCAGGACTCAAATGGAGGGGAGTGGTAAGGGAAAAGAATTCTGGGAGAGGGACTATCACCTATGAAGGCTCAGGAGTAAAAGAGAACCTGATACATTTGGATGATTGGACTTTCGGCAGAGGGTAGAGGTGTGTGGCTGGAGACGATAGGGAGATGTATGCAAAGGTCTTATGCAGGGTCACATTTATTACTGTTTATTATATAGGTCATATTGCAGAGTTTGGATTTTATTTAAAGAAGCATAAAACTTACGAAGGGTTCTGAGAGGAGGAGTACAATAATCTCACTCCTTCATAAGTGATCTAACATTCATGACAATTTGTTTGATTTTTGAAAAATTAACTCTCCAGATATATTAAAAGGCATACAAAAACATAACTTTTTTATATATTAGCAAGAACCAGATGGAAGACATAGCAAAAAATAAATTCCACTTACAAGAGAACAAAAACTATAAAATACTCATGAATTATTTTAATAAGAGATGTACAAACCATATTAAGAAACCATAAAATTTCAATAAAGGATATAAAAGAAGTCGGAATAAATGAATGTTCTTGGAAGTGAAGACTCAACATTATTAAAATAATTTTCCTTATGTTAATTTGTAAGTTTAATGCAATTTGAATAAAAATTACAATAAAATGTTTAGGAGTGGGAGTTCTCTCATGGCATAGTAGGTTAAGATTCCTGCACTGCCACTGCAGCAGATCAGGTAGCTGCTGTGGTGCAGGTTGGATCCCTGGCCCAGAAATTTCCATATGCCACAGGCACTAATTAAAAAAAAAATTATCAGAACTGTTTGATAAACTGATTCTAGAAAATGTGTAAGACTACAATTCTGAAAAGTAAAAAGGTATGAAGGCTTGCCCTGTCATACATTAAAAAAAAAATAAATGTACAATAAGTGAAAATGTATGTAAAGCTAAAATGTTCAGGGGTATTGTGGGTTGTTGAACTGTGTCTTCCAAAAAGGTATGTTCAAGTTTTAATATCCAGTACCCGTGAATGTGATCTTATTTGAAAACAGTTTTTGCAGATGTGATAATGTTAAAGTGAAGTCATATTGGAATAAGGTGGGCCCCAATCCAATGACTGGTGTCCTTACTAAGAAGAGGGAAATTTGGACACAGATGTGCACACAGGGAGAACGCCCTGTGACAATGGAGGTAGAGATTGGAGCGATGTGTCTACAAGCCAAGGAATGCCAAGGACTGCCATCGGCCACCAGAAGATGGGTGAGGAAAAGAAGGATCCTCCCTTAGAGACTTCAGAGAGAATATGGCTCTGCTGACACCTTGATTTCAAAGTGCTACTCTTCTGAACTATGAGAGAATAAATCTCCATTGTTTAAGCCATGTAGTTCATGGTACTTTGTTAGGGGAGTCCTGGAAACTAACACTAGGGCTATAAGGCTATTTTATATATGCTAAAAGAGGGATCTCAAATGAATGGGAATGAATTGGTTTTATTTATTCAATAACTAAAGATTAGAACAACAGGCTATCCATTTTCAAAGAAAAGTTAGATTTCTACATCATAACAGGTACTAAAATTCCAAGTAGATCACAAACCTAAATGCAAAAACCAAAACAATGAAAGTGTAAGAAAATGTAAGAGGTTATTTTCATAAGCTTGGTTCAAGTAAGAATTTTCTAACTAAAACAAGAAACCCAGAAGGCAAATGTGACCATTTAAAAATGAAAACTTCTGTATATAAACAATGAAAGACAATATAATCAACGTTAAAAAATAGGGAGAAAATACTTGCAAGATATAGTCATGGAGTTATCATCTAGAATATATAAAGAGATCATACAGACCACAAGGAGACAATAAATATCCCAAAAGAAAATTTGGAAAACACAAGGCCAATAATGCATGGATATATAACCTCACTAATAATCAAATAACATGCAAAATGAAATGAGAAAGTATGATTTATTTAATGTGGCTCAAATTAAAAATAATTTCTGATAATATCCAGTGTTGAACAGGGTATGGTAAAATAGGCACTTACATATAGTGGAATTTTTATATCTTTTTGGTTTGGAGGTCAATTTGGCAATGCCTACTAAGATTTAAAGGTTCACATCCTTTGTTTTGGCACATTCGTTTCTAAGATTATATCTTACTGAAACATAAGTTCACAAAAATAAATGGGGGGGGGGGTCCCCTGATGGCCTTGCAGTTAAGGATTCGGCATTGCCACTGCTATGGCTTGGGTTCAATCCCTGGCCCGGGAACTTCTGTATACTGCAGGTGTAACCAAATAAATAAACAGGGGGAAATTACATTAAGTATAGGAGATGCATAAAACAGAATACTATGCAACCATTTAAAATGAGACAGATCTACATATACCATCATAAAAAGATGTTCAAGACATACTAAGTGAAAAGAGAAAGTTGCAGAATATATGTATTTCATAAATATCAGTAATTATCTTATGTACAGAATAAAATGATGATAATAACTGAGCTAAAATGGTTATCTTGCAATCTGTTAATTAATTTATATAATACTGAATGAGGGCCTATTATGTGCCAGGCACCAGTCTAGGTGCTAGGGATTTAGGGCTGAACCAAAGAAATAAGATGAAGAGATGGTGAACAATAATTTTCGATGTTAAATATCTCCATCAAGTATGACCTTTTTATTTATTTCACTAATAAGTCTGCAGTTTGGTTCTTTAAAAAGGTAAGCTTTAGATTGCTAATGAAAAACTTCAACAACGTAGTTTCTTTTGTCATTCTCTTAAAATTAGTCTCATCAAACTGTTTTTTAAAATGTCACTGGTTAGAGTTCCCACTGTGGCTCAGAGGGTTACGAATTCGACTAGTATCCATGAGGATGCAGGTTTGATCTCCGGCCTCACTCAGTGGGTTAAGGATCTGGTGTTGCCGGTCACAGATGAGGCTTGGATCCTGCATCACCGTGGCATAGGCCGGCAGCTATAGCTCCAATTCAACACCTAGCCTGGGAACTTCCATATGCAGTGACTGCGGCCCTAAAAAGCCAAAAAAAAAAAAAAAAAAAAAAAAAAGGCACTGGCATATATATTCAAGAATGTATTTTGTGATACAATTATTTTACTTACAGTTTGTGGATTAATCTCCTCCTCTCCCATAGGTTCATCCATAATTTGCTGTCCATTCTGTGAAAAGCATAGCAAGTAGAAAGTTACCAAAACAGATCTCACAATAAAGTCAAATGAAAGCAGACCAAACAAAATCATATAGGAATATATTTACCCCAAAGGGTTATAATGAAGTACAGAACCACCATTAAAGTATGCAGTTGCCAAATTGCAACAGGTTGTGCTTCAAAAGTTAATGTGTAAATTGATTATTTACAACTATAAAAATGTTTTTTCATGGAAATAATATAATAAATGATGGCTACCTTTCCAGGTAAGCCCTTGAGTTTGTTGTTAGTTAAATGCATTACAACAGTCTTATTTAATAACCTCTCCAAATATCACTTAACGATACTTTCTATGGCAAAACACATTCTAAATTTCAACTCCAGTGATAATTAATCAGGGCAACTGATTCATTATTTGGGGAGAAATTAAGCTAGATCTCTACATCAGAAGAGATTTTAGATGGATTACACATTTAAATGTCAAAAAGCAAAATTATACAAGTATTAGAAAAAAATATAGGTGAATAATACTTATGAGGTAAGAAAGGCAGAAATCATAAAGGAAAAAATGACACTTGAATCCATAAAAGTTTAAAATGTCTTCTGTCAGACATAAAAAAGATAAAGACAAATTATTACAAAAAAAGCAACATATGACAAAGGGTTGGTAACCTCAATATATAAAGAACTTTTGTTTTACAAACCTGTAAGAAAAAACGATGAACCTCAACAGAAATGAGCAATAAGGGAAAAAAGAGTTCAGCCTTAGTACTAATAAACGAAATGCATTTAACCAAAAGATACCTCTGCCTTTCAAACTGGTAACAGTTTACAGAAAAAAATAACACCCAGTGCTAATACAGGTTTAGGGAAAAGAGCACTCAGGATACACTGCTGGATAAAGTGTAAATCAGCACAACCTTTCAGAAAGGCAACCTAGGTGTTTATTTTTAAAAAGGAAGACACATAAAACTTTGAAATATGCCATCATTTCACCTTTTTAAAAAAAGTGGACAAGTGTGCAAAGATGTACATATAAGAATGCTCACCATAACTTTTTCCAAAAAGAACTCCAAATTGGAAACCTAAATTCCTAACAATAGAGAACTAGTTAAATATATTATGGTACATCCATATAATGGAATACTATGCAGTTACTAAAAATGATGAGAAAGATGTAAATTTATTGACAGAAAGACAGTCACATGTAATAAGTGAAAAAGCAGTTTACAAAACAATATGGATTGTAATGATCCCATTTTAAATAAATATATACATGTTTCAATGTATATATTTGTATGGGAAAAACTCTGGAAGGATATACACCAAAATGTTAACAGTGGCTATCTCTGGGTGGCAGAATTTCAGACAATTTAAATGGTTTTGTTTATTTGAATTTTCTAATGTATCTACAATATCTACAATATGTATTATTTTTGTATTAAAGACAAAGCAAAACCAAAAGTTAGTTATACATAGTGTCTTCTGTTGTTCCCTCAATGGAGAAAGGAGGAAATTCCCCTGACCACTCATTAATTCAGTAAATGTACAAGGATCTAAGCTAACCATCTATGGAGCATTATCAACTAGGAAATAAAAGGTAGCCCACACATTACCTCATATCCCACATAAGGCAGCTGCTCTGAGTTTGAACTCCTCTCTCTACTCTCCCTATCTCTATTTATCAATCCACCCATTTCATTTCATTTATGCTATGTTCTAGGCACTAAGCTGGAGATGAAAGGTTAATGAAACACAGCCCCCATCCTAAAGATCCATCCTAGGAGATCTCACAGGTCTATTCAGCCATAAAAAGGGCAACTTTCATTTTCAAACATTCATAGAATATGTTTCTAGGTTAGGGAACGCCTACTCAAATTACAAAGCATAGAAATGGTGCCAAAATACAGAAAAGGGAGAGGCAGGTATAAAATGTTTCTTTTCCTAAGACACTTTCGGAGGCTATGGTATTGCATACTTCGATGGTAAGAACTCAAATAACTCAAGTATACATCTTTCTCTTAAAAATCACAACCATGTATTCAACTGAATACTGATCATCTGTATCTAAACATCCCAGACAAACTTTAAACTAGCTCCTAAGAACACTGGCTTTGGAGTCAGACACCTAGATTCGAATTTCTGCTCTTAAACTAATTATGAAGCCTTGGACAAGTTATTTAAACTAAGCTTTACTTTCTTTATATGGAAAGTAGAGATTAAAAAGTCTTATCTTCAGAGAGTTGTGAAAAATAAATGAGATAATGATATAAATAGGACTTTAAGTGCACTACCTGTCATTTAGTAAATAATCAGTCAGCTATTTTAATAATGATTTTTATTTTTTTCCATTATAGCTGGTTTACAGTGTTCTGTCAATTTTCTACTGTATAGCAAGGTGACCCAGTCACACATACATGTATACATTTTTTTTTCCTCACATTATCATGCTCCATCATAAGTGACGAAATATAGTTTCCAAAGTCAGCTATTTTAATTGTAGCCAAAGTTCAATCACTCCCTCTGTGGCCCACTAATCTGCTACCTCTCCTATATTTGCAATCTTAGTGAATGGTATCATCATTAATCTAGTAGCTAAAACTAGATTTTCTCATTATTTGTACCCAGCATTCTTTTCCTGTAACACAGATCTACTCAATGGCTCCCCATTATTTGATTTTTAGAACCCTTGGGGGTTTTTTTGTTTTTTGTTTTGTCTTTTTGCCTTTTCTGGGGCCACTCCCGCAGCATATGGAGGTTCCCAGGCTAGGGGTCCAATCAGAGCTGTAGCCACCAGCCTACGCCAGAGCCACATCAACGCGGGACCCGAGCCATGTCTGCGACCTACACCACAGCTCATGGCAACACCGGATCCTTAACCCCACTGAGGGAGGCCAGGGATCAAACCTGCAAACTCATGATTCCTAGTTGGATTTGTTAACCACTGAGCCACAACGGAAACTTCCAAGAACCCTTCGTTTAACTTGAGCGACATTCATATTTTCCATGGAAATATGACAATCATCTGCTCCTTATAACTGTTAGTGAAAAGTAAGAATCACAGATTATAATTTACTTTTTGGTACAGTAGGAACAGAACTAAAACTGGAATTGGTAGACCAGGGGTAGAGTCCTAAGGTCTGACAATGATAACCTTTATGATTTGGGGCAGTTCAGACTTTCTCCTAGCCTACTGCTTTACTTGTTCAAAATGGGGATACTTGCTCTGTCTACTCAAAGGGTTATTGTTAAAACTGAGGTAACTCATAGGAAAAATACTTTACAAACTGTAAAAAGTGATACCAACACAAACTGCTATTATTAAGGTGAGGGTAGCTTCCTTGGGATAAAACACTGCTACATAAAGTCCTTTTGATCTTGGAATCAAAAAAATTTAGAACTGGTAAGGGATCTTCTGTTCCAAATACACATCCACATGTTTAAATTCTTATCCCATTCTCACCTATATATGAACACTATCAGGACAAGAAAGTACTACCTCAATAGGCAGCCTACTACACCACCTCAGAAAAAGCACTGACTGCTAGATAATATTCTTCTTTATATAGTAACTTCCCTCGAATACAAATTTCCTTTAAAAGGATTACTAATATATGACAATTCAGTTATACATATATATAATCCTTATTTTAAAATTTTGATTCCTCTTTTTCCAGTTCTAAATCATTGCTATAGCTTCTATAGATTAAGATTCCAAATCAGCTTCTTCACTATTTTCAGCTTCATGTAATACATAAACTGTACAAATATTTTCTTTTCTAAACTCTCCACTCAGCTAATTAACAGTAATATACTAACAAAGCAATTTAAGAAAAAATTAAGTGAAACATGATCTAAAGGTATTTTATGCTCTACTTTTTGCAAAACATCTACTTCCTTTCTGAGTTTAGCAAAGGTTTAAAATTTTAAGCAATTTAATTTTTTAATGATTTTTAATATTTATTTATTTTGCTTTTTAGGGCCACACCCGTGGCATGTGGAGGTTCCCAGGCTAGGGGTCGAATCGGAGCTATAGCTGCCGGCCTACGCCAGAGCCACAGCAATGCAGGATCCGAGCCGCGTCTGCGACCTACACCACAGCTCACGGCAACTCCAGATCCTTAACCCACTGAGGGAGGCCAGGGATCAAACCCGCAACCTCATGTTCCTAGTTGGATTCATTTCCACTGTGATGACGGGAACTCCTGAACAATTTAATTTTTAGGTCACGAAAATATAAAAGCCAGTGTTATCCTACAACCAGTGAAGCTTTATCAAAATTGACCCAGAAAAGCATCTTTACTTTGTCAGAACATTGTAAATCAACTATAATAAAAAATTTTTTAAAATACCAATATTTTTGTATTACTTCACCAAAACAAGGATTCAAATGCTACCTACTAGAAATGAGTATAAAGTTACCTCTGCAGCTAAGAATTTTCGCTTTTGAAAAATGACCCTTGGCTTCACTAGATATTATGTTACATGGACCACAAGTCATACTCAACACTGCAATACTTTTAGTTCCAAAAGTTCAAGTAATAATACTAATTAAACAAGAAAATTCATTTCTCTAATTTTAAGAAACGAAGAGAAAAAACATGTGGTCTGAATCTAGCTAGTACCAGGTTTAAACCTCAGTTCTATTACTTACTGCTATAGCTACCCAACCTTGGGTAGATTAGTTAACATTCTGAGCCTGAGTTTCTTCATTTATAAGATGCATAAAATACCTATTTCATAGGGATGATATAATTGAAAGGACCCACCAAGGGAAAGAGCAGATGATCAGTAAATGCTACTTCCTCTTTGGCCTCAACTGACCATGTAATATTTACATTTCTAGAGTGAGCTTCTAAAGCTGGAATGCAATGAAGAAATACAGGAGACTGTTGAGATACCTGTTTCACCACTTACTACAGCCAATCTTCTGCCAAGCAGGGTGGAAGAGATCATTTATATGTGTGACATGTTTTTACATAATGTGGCTAAAGAATGAGTACGGACAAAAAAGAAGAGTTAAAACGTGAGGCAAATATATTTATCCTCTCCCATCCCACCATAATGCCTTCCAGCCAAAAAACTGCAGAGCTTGGCAGACTGTACATATGCAAATATTATGTGAAATACTGGAAAAGGTTAGGAAATGCTAATCATGCTTTACTCTGGTAGTCTGAAATGTGTAGAAGTCAAAAATTGAATAGTATACAGTATAAGTCTCTTCAGAACAAATCAGTTAAAGAAGACTTTTAGCTTGAGCTTCAGCAGGTACTGTTTTCAAAATAACTTCTAATGTTGTGGTATAAAACTACTACTTAAGATAATCTTCCTGGTTTAAGAGGATGAACAATTCAATCAGTAATTCTGAACCAAGTATTGTAAAGAAAAACTTGAAATGTTAAAAATTAGAATATTTTACTAATGAAAAAATTTCCAATTTAAGCAACCCTATTAAACAGATTGTTTTTCTGTAATGGCATGTTATAGCAATGTACATTTCCAGGCTGCTGTTTGATACCTCTGAAGAAAATATAAATAAGTTTTAAAAATGCATTGAGTCCAGGAGAACATCCTGTACAAGTAGACTAGGATTAAAAAAATGATTTGTGATTCATAAATGCTACCTTGAACTTAGTACGACATATCATCTACTGATATATCTTACTACCTAGAAATGAAATGTACATAAAAACATTGGCAGAAAAGAATCTCCCACAGAGAACAGCCTAAAATAACAAGAAAGGAAGAGGAAAAGAATGGGGCCAGCGCCCTAGTGTATTAATTTGGAGACCCAGGTTGTAGATACAAGGAAGGGCTATGTCTCTCTTTTTTTTTTTTAAACCATCCTCAAGTTTCCACAAATATATCTGCCTTCCAAACTCCCTGATATCAGCAGTGGTTTTCCTGTCCAAAGCATATGCAATAGGACTTCCATGAAGGTGCTCGAGGATAAGACATTAGAAACCTCTCTAAAACTTCAGTTAAGATACCATCAAATTGTTCAGAATCCAAAGAATCTTCTACGCAATCATTGAAACAATAAGAAACAAGCATTGTATATTCTTAATAAGGAATGTATATAATCCTTACCAATGTGACAGGATTAAGAATCAGCTCCTCATTTATCCTAAGGAAATATCAGAGATGTGCATAAAGACTTATGTACAGTGATATTCATCATACTCATTATACTGAAAAATAGAAAACAATCTAAATGACCAACAGGGGAGTGGTTAAATAAATCATAATACATCTATTCATATGTAGGAATACTATGCAATGGTTAAAATCAGGGCCTCAAAGAAAAATTAATGATGAAAAAAATGCTTGCAATATATTAAATTAAAAAGGATATAAAACTAAATATTATGACCCCAATTTTGAACCCCCCCCAACATGTGTGCATGTAACTGGCAAAACATACAAAAACCTTATCAGTAGTTACCTGGGTGATAGGATTTTCTTCTTTGTACTGTATTTTCAAAATTATATGCATTTACTATATATTATTTTATAAAGAGAAAAACAATGAAATTAGAAAAATCCATTTATTTCTAGTTAAGATGCCCTTATACACCTGCTTTGCTATTCCTCTAGCAACTAAAGGCCTGCTAGTACTCAAGACTATTTCTACTTTCTGGATTAGGGTAGGAATGACTGCTGGTTATATTTACATTAAGTTTTGGAGGAACCTTTCAGAAATTTTTTTTTCTCTCTCTCTGATGGTTTCCTTTGGTTGCAGACTCAGAAAATAAATACATTTTTAGGCCTGAATCCACCTCATTTTTTTGAGTGTACCCCTAAGGGGAATTCTGCTTATGAAACAAGAGTTATGTTGAGATAATAAAGAAATGAAAACACGGTAGCCAAAATTAAATCTGCATTGTGAATAGCAAGTATTAGAACTGACACTGTAGAAAACAGAATTCATGCCACAGAGGACAAACTTGAGTAAATGAAAAAAAATGAAAGGAAAGATTAGAAAAACTATGGAGGACAGACGTAAAAATAATCTATGAATAACAGATGTTCCTAAAGAAAAAAAAAACAAACAGCAGTTTAATCAATCAAAAGTATAAGAAAACTTCCAGTTCTGAAAAAAAATACCTGAGACTGGAGACTGAGAAGGTTCAACAGAGATCATCAACACCAAGACATGTCCTGGCAAATGTTTTTAAATTTCAAGGATAAAGATATAATCCTACAAGTATACAAGCAGAAAAAAATAGGTTATTTTCAAAGAAACTAAAACCAGGTTGACCTCAGATTTCTCCTCTGCAACAATAAAATGCCAGAAGACAATGAAGTAATGACTTATAAAGAGTTAAAAGGGAAAAGTTATGATCTAAGTATTGTATAACTTGCTCTAGTTTTTCATGTACAAAGATCACAGGATATTATTCTTAGTTCTGCAAAGTCTTATAAAACTTCACCATCCTAGTAGTACCCTTTTTCATAAACCGTTCAAAGGTATGTCTTAGACCATTGAAAGAGAATCAAAATAAGAACTCAAGAATACTGAAGGAAAGAACTGGTGAAGTATACTGATACCAACTTAATATAAAGAAATAAGTGAATAAAATAATTAACCCCAATAAAGGAGAAAGGGTCAATAATGAATAAATAATTGATATAAGTATATAAACAATATAAAACTTCAGAAAGTTAAAGGTAAGATTTGTAACCTCAGGCTAAATTAATGTGGACTCAAAATAAAAGAGGTAGTGGAAGAAGTGAGAAACTAAGATCCTAAATTCTGTCCTTCCTAAAAGGATATTTTAAAAACCACTGCTTTTAGCAATTAGCTAATAAATATAAATTTTGGAATGCTTGAAAAACCATACAACAACCAAGAATTATAGTTATTTATTGCAGTCCAAATCACTGGAGAATATAATAACTGTCAAAGACTGTGAATCGTACTTTATGCAGGTATCACATTCAACCTTAAGTCCCTAAAGTAGGTACAACTGCCTGTTTTACAGATGAGGAAACCAAGGCTCAGAAAAGTTAGTGAATGGCAAAAGCAGGATTCAAAACCAAGTCTTTTCAGCTCCATAATTCTTTCTTCAATATTTCATAACCTCAAACAAAAGAATCCATAAGGCAGAAGAAAAAAAACCACAATAAAAAACTTAAAATAAGATGACAGAAATAATTTCAAAAATAATAATGTAAGAAATGTAAAGTTTAAAGTATCTAAAACAAAGTGTCTTACTAAATATTTGATTCTATTACAGAATTATTGATGTTGTTATGAGTGATGATGACATGGTAGTTAGATGTTTTAAAAATTCTTTATCTTTCAAGAAATATAAATATAAATATTTAGGTCTGAATTGATATATCTACAATTAGCTTCAAAATAATCCACTGGAGCCAGGGAGGGAAAGAGAGAAAGTAGTGTGTATGTGATGGGGAGTACAGATGAAATGAGACTGGCCATGAATTGATAATTTTTGAGGCTGGGCTATGGCAATATGGTGGTTCATTATAATGTTCTCATTACTCTGCTATGTTTGAAATGTTCGATAATAAAAGTTTTAATAGGTTATATTTTTTAAAAGCTTAAAAAATCCACAATTATTTATTGCTTTAAATAGAAACCCAAACAAAAACAGATAAGCATA
This sequence comes from Sus scrofa, assembly GCF_054392235.1. Taxonomy (NCBI): domain Eukaryota; kingdom Metazoa; phylum Chordata; class Mammalia; order Artiodactyla; family Suidae; genus Sus; species Sus scrofa. Next base: position 20,195,398 of record NC_139401.1, read on the forward strand.
GAAAAGCTTAAAGAAACAGAAAGCAAGTGGTTTTATTTTTTTTTTTATTATTACAACATTTTTTGGCAATGCCTGCACCACGCAGAAGTTCCCAGGTCAGGGATCAAACCTGGGGCAAGGCAGTGACACCAGATCCTTAACCCAGGAAACTCCCAGAAAGCAGGTGTTTTAAATATTTAGGCCAAAAATGAAATGTAAAGCAAAATCCTTAAGCTGATTAAAAAGGTGATTTGGAAAAAAAAAAAAGGTGATTTGATTTGGACTAAATATATGATTAGTGTTTAATACATAGAGTAACAATTGCTATCATTTACTAAGCAATTATCGCAGACCAGGTAAGTACATCTTTGATGGTTCTCACAACTCTGTAAGGTATTATCACTAGTTTACAAATGAGGAAATTAAGGCAAGACGGGTACGTCAATCTTTTTAAGTACTGTATCCTCAGCCCCTAGCAAAATGCCTGGCATACAGTAGGTGCTCAAAAAATACTTGAATAAATAAAAAAGTCTAATATCCTAAGGTTAATAAGCAGAGTCCAAATTCAAACCTAAATCTGATTCTAAAACCACTACTCAATCACATCTAAATATTTTCATAATGATTTCACAGTAAGAGTGAAAATGTTTATTTCCTTCTGTGTACGTTTCTCTGTTTTTCAGATTTTCTACAATTAGCCTGTGTTTTTAAAATAAGTCATTAAAAATAATAAATGCAAAATGGTACTGAACACTTAATCAGAGACTAACCTAACCACAAAACACAAAAGGAAATATTTTGGGAACTATAATATGAAATAAATGGAAACAAAATGGAAGGGGAAATTTTAGCAGACTAACATCAACTAGCAATAATGAACAAAGAGGACAAAGCATTACTGGTGTAACATACTAGAATAGGTAGATACTGAATTTTATAATGTAAAAAGAATATGGGTTTTTTCAACTATCTATGAAAAGTTATAAAGACTGACCGTGTTTGAAGTAATTAAATAAATACAAAATTCTTAAAAGCAGGAATAGTACAGTTCACATTTTGATTATGATTTTTTAAAATTGAATAAGGAAATAAAGTATTTATTCAGATATTAATATTACTCTAACTACTGGCTCAAGGATAAATAATAATTGCTATCATTTATGCAATGCTCATTTTTAGCTATGTTACATATATTCTCTCATTTAATCCCAATTAACCACTAATAAACCATGAGGGGTATTATTATATAAAGAAAAAAAGGTTGAAAAATAATAACTTGTACAAGATCACAGAGCTGTTAATCTTGCAGATAAGACAAATGAACCCAGTTGTGAAGCCAAAGCTCATACTACTATACAGAAATATCAATATTACTGTTAGATTGTGTCTTTTTTTTTTCCAGCCATGCCTGAGGCATGTGGAAATTCCTGGGCCAGGATGGAACCCGTGTCACAGCAGTGACAACACCAGATCCTTAATCTGCTATGCCACAAGAGAACTCCTCATATTACTGTGAGAATTCGTGTACAAGCATCTAGCTGTGCTCATTTTTCTCTATTTATAAAATAAAATTTTGTAATAAAAGTGGAAAAAACTACAATTCTTCCCTAACACATGTTGTTCTGAAAGTGTCTGTGAAATACCCTATACTAAGAAGGTAATGATTTGTTTTTCTAACATATCATTGATGCAATATTATATTTCAAAATGCATCATCTCCTAAAAGAGATTCCTTTGAATATATCCATATTCTTAATAGGGCAATTAAAAAAGGAAGAAACCATAAATCAAACTAGGAAATATAAGGTAAAGATGATTTGCCACTAAATTTATTTCTAAAAAGTCACTATTTTCTGGTACTTATTTCCTATCCATAAGAGTTCAATGGAATCTTGGCCAGCATGGATTTGAAAGTCTGCCACTAACTGTGGGCAAGCCCTTAGGCCTCTCTGACTTGTGGTTTCTTCATGCATAAAATATGTGAATATCTAAGAGCTCTTCCAGCTTAAAAATGTTATAATCTTGTGACTTCAAGGATTAAAAGTATTTAAATTTTTGTGCGGCTTTTACACCTGAGGAAATTACCAATTCTGTATAAAGCTGTTTCTATGTTATTTCTAACTCTTAATTCCTGCTTTCTTTTCTGAATCCAAAATACAGTTTTATCTATATCCTTCAGTGGTGTCTTTGTATCCAAGTGTAAAGAAGATAATGCCGAAGAATTGATTGTACAAATGTTGTCACTGAAAGCAAAGTACTAATAAAAAATAAGTAAGGAGTCCCCATTGTGGCTCAGTGGATTAAGGACCTGAGAGTCGTTTCTATGAGGATGGGAGTTTGATCCCTGGCCTGGTTCAGTGGGTTAAGGATCTTGCCATAAACTGCAGTATAGGCTGCAGACACGGCTTGGATCCAGTGTTGCCATGGCTGTGGCATAGGCTCCAGCTGCAGCTCTGATTTGACCCCTAGCCTGGGAATGTCTATATGCCATAGGTATGGCATATAGAAAAATAAAAATAAAAATTAAAAATAAAAATTAAATAAAATATTGTTTTTCTTTGCAGACTAAAGAATCTAAAGCAATTTTATAATTTCCAGAATCTAATCTTACTATTCCTTTTTTTTTTTTTTTTTATTTTTCCCATGGCATGCGGAAGTTCCCTGACCAGGGATGGAGCCTGAGTTACAGCAGCGACCTGAGCCACCACCGTGACAATGTGGGATCCTTAACCCACTGAGCCACAAGAGAACTCCTTATTATTCTTATTTTACTAGTAAAGTGTCAACTTATTAAGCTCCTCTATATACTCCCAATGCTATTTCTGCCTCCCTAACACCTTCGAACCTCACCTCAATAAGGAGCTGGCAGTATTTCCCAAACCTGTCTGATGATGATCAGAATCACCTAGGATTCCTGTTAAATAAAACACTATCTGGCCTTACCCCAAACCAAAACTGAATCACAAGTGCCAGGAGCCCCATGGTTGTATTTCATTTCTTTCTCTCTCTCTCTTTTTTTGGCTGCTCCGTGGCATATGGAATTTCTGGGCGAGGGATCAGATGCGACTTAAGCCACAGCTGCTGCAATGCCGGATCCTTAACCCACTGTGCCAGGCTGGGAATCAAACCTGCATCCCAGCGGTTCTAAGACACCACCAATCCCATTGCACCACAGTGGGAATTTCATTTTTCTTTTTGGGGGGTATTTCATTTTTTAACCAGGCACCCTGGATGAATTCTGTGATGAGCTAAGTCTAGGAAATCACAGTGTAGAGAAAGCATCACTGGCTTTGGAGACTGACATAACAAACTTCAGAACACGGCTTTGCCCTTTATTTATACGTGTGATTTTGAGCAAGTTACTTAACATGACTCTCAGCCTTCTAATCCGTAAGATTTGGATATTAGTTATGCCAGAGGTTGTAGTAAAGTTCAGTATGCCTGGACATGCTGGGTATTCAGTTAAGTGTTAGCTTCTCTCCTCCTGCTCATCTTGCCAGAGAAAGCAAAAAAACCAATACTTGAGAGTATTCTGACAAGTCCTTTACCTTAATGGATCCACTTTCATTTCTAGGGCTAAAAATATGAGTATTAGATAATTCTTTAATGTACTACTTGGTTTGGCTAATTTAGGCCTTAGGAAAAAGTCTAATGATTTCTTCTGGTTTCCAGAGGCTTAATGAAACCCTCCGATAAAAAACGGATTCACCACTATTCTGGGCTTCAAAGCCAAAGCTTTATTTACTGTGACTGTGGCAAAATTATCTGAACTTCTGCTTCCTCATTGGTAAAACAAGTGGTGGTTAAATGTTTTCTGAACTGAACCCAACATATGTTACTGATAACATAACTATTAACTAATAACCATTTAAAATAATTAAACCTACACATAGTCCTGCATTCTTATGAACAAAAAGACAGTAATAATAGCTTGCAAGTGAAACAAGACAGAATGGGACTTGCTCAAATAGACAATAAAAAAGAGCTTAACATGCAAGCAAAATTCTTGTTTGTGTAGTATCAACTGTATCTTAACACAAGATGCATTAGATAAGTTTGAAGTATAATTTACGTGGGGAAAAACAATCCAAACTACTCAAATATATAACTTTAAAATTACCATAGGTATAAATACAACCTGGCAGCAAGGCTTATTTCTGAAAAAAAAATGAGAAATATAGTTTATAATTACACCTCCACAGTGAATTCTAGCTACATATGTTTTATGCACACTTTCAATAAGAATAGCCTACTAAAAATTATTAGTATTAACCGACCATATAAGCTACAAAGTAATTAAAAGAAACCTAATGAAATTAGAGAAAAATTAAAATCTGGGAACATTCATTCAAGATAGAAGGAAAAGTTTTGCTCATTTTAAAAATATAAGCAAGAAAATAACAAATCTCAAATTCTATTGAAGGTATTTTAAAGAACCATAGCTTTTCTCTCAACTTAAATTATTCTTTAATGAAACTATTTTTTCATTTAGTTCCTGCCCTTTGCTTATGTTTATGTCCAGACATTTAATATTTTACTGCTATTGTGAATGAGATCTTTTTCTCCCATTATAATTTCTAACAAGGAAAGCTATTTAATGTTTAAATATACTCTGCTTAATACCACCGTATTAGACTATCATTTAACAAACCCTAGTAGTTTCTTTAGATTACCTAAGTACATGATTATATCATCTATGAATAGTTATCTTTTATTTTATTTTTTGTCTTTTCTAGGGCTGCACCTACAGCATACAGAGGTTTCCAGGCTAAGGGTCTAATCCGAGCTGTAGCCTCCGGCCTACACCACAGACACAACAACAGCAACTCAGGATCCAAGCCACGTCTGCGACCTACACCACAGCTCACGGCAACGCCGGATCCTTAACCCACTGAGCAAGGCCAGGGATCCAACCTGTAATCTCATGGTTCCTAGTGGAATTCGTTAACCACTGAGCCACAACAGGAACTCCCCATCTTTTATCTTTTTTTTGAACACTCTGTGACTTTCTTATCTAAATTCATTAGCAAACTCTTCTAGAATGTAAAATAGAGGTGAAAACATGAGGCACAAAAAATTTTTCTTTCTTTTTTGGCCGCCCTGTGGCATATGGAGTTCCTGGGCCAGAAATCAGATCCGAGCTGGAGACGCAACCTATGCCACAGCTACAGTAATGCCAGATCCTTAAGCTACTCTGCCACGCGGGGAATCAAACCTGTGTCCTGGTACTGCCAAGATGCCACCAATCCTGCTATACCACAGCAGGAACTCCATTGGGCAGTTTTAATGAGACTGCCCATAATATGTCTCTGTCAAGCATGATGCTGGCTACTGGCCTGAGACTCTTTTTTAATACTAAGGACATAGCCTTTTATTCCTACTTTACTATTTTTAATTGAGAATAGACACAATTTTATCTAATGCTTTCTTAATTTTTTCCCAAACTCTCAAGTTAGAAATGATAATATATTCACAGGAAGTTGCAAAAATAATACAGAGAGGTCCCATATACCCTTAACCCAGTGATTACGTCTTACACAACTTCCTGCCAAGACCATGAAATTTATACTGGTACAATGCCCAGACCTTATTCAGCTATCACTGGTTTTACAGGTTCTCGGGTGTGTGTGTGTGCTCATGTTACACATTTTATCACATGTATAGGTTCCTGAATCTACCACCATAGTAAAGATACTGACCAGTTCTTTACCACCAGGATCCTGAGTGTTGCCCCTTTATAAATGAATCCTCCACTCTTTCACCCTTTTTCCTAACTCTGGCAAACACTAATCTAGTCTTCACGTCTACAATTTTGTGATTTCAAGAATGTTATATAAATGGAATCATACAATATGTAACTTTTTCCCACGCAACAAGAATTCCCTTGAGACTCATCCAATTTGTTGAGTGTATCAATAATTCATTCCTTTTAGTTTAGTATTCCAGTATTCCATGGCATGAACATGCCGCAGCTTGTTTAACCATTTACCCATTGTAGGACATTCAGTGTCTAACTTTTGGATATTACAAACAAAGCTACTATGATCATTTGTGTACAGACTTCTGTGTGGACATACATTTTCATTTCTCTGGCATAAATGCTTAGGTGTGCAACTGCTGGGTTTATGTTTCATTTTTAAAGAAATTAGCCATACTTTTTAAAGAAAAAGCCAAACAGTATGGCTTTTCCTTTCCCATCAGCAATGTATGAGAGATCCAGTTTGGCCACATCCTCATCAACACTAGGTATTGTCATTATTTTTTGCCTATTCTAAAAGGCATGTAGAGATAGCTCACTATTGTTTTAATTTACATTTCTCTGATAGCCAACCATGCTGACATCTTTTCATATGCTTATCTGCAATCCATATATCCTCTTTGGTGAAAGGTCTGTTCATCTCTTTTATCCAATTTCTAATTGGACTATTTGCCTTTGTTACTGTTAAGTTTTGAGAATTCCTTACATATACTCCAGATACAAGCACTGTCTCAGATATAGGTGTGTAAATATTTTCACCCAATCTATATCTTGTCTTTTCATCCCCCAATAAAATCTTTTTTACAGAGCAAACATTTTAAATTTTGATAGAGTTCAATTTATTTTTTCTTTACGGATTATACTTTTGGGGTTTCGTCTGTGAGCCCTTCATTAAGATCAGAGTCCTGAAGATTTTTAAGTTGAGGTTCACTGTTTTACCTATGGATGTTCAACTGTTCCAAGTACCACTGTTGGAAAAAACTATCTATCCTTCCTCCATTGAATTGCTCTTGCAGCTTTGACAAAAATCAGTTGGCCATACCTATATGGGCCTATTTCTGGGTTCTCTATTCTGTTCCACTGATCTATATATTTGTCCCTTCAACACCACATTATTCTGATTACTGATAACTATACAGTAAGTCACAAAATTGGGTAAAGTGATTCCTTTCACTTTAACTTGTTGTAGGAATTTTAGTTCCTTTATCTTTGCACATAACTTTTAGAATAAGCTTGTTTTAAACCTATAGAAGAATTTGGGGAGAACTGACATCTTTACTATGTTGAGTCTTCTAATCTATGAACACAGTAGACCTCTCCATTTATTTAGACCTTTAATTTTTCAACATTTTCTTTTTAGTTTTCAGCATGCAAGTCCTATACATGTTTTATTAGATTTATACCTAAGTATTTTTTTTGAGTAATTACAAATGGTACTGTATTTTTCATTTTGGTTTCCACATATTCATTTCCTTACTCCTCTGGGCTGATCTTGTATCTTACAACTTTGCTGAACTCACTTATTCTAGTTTTAAGTAGATTCCTTGGGATTTTCATTGCAACTGTCACTTGCAAATGAAGACATTTTTATTTCTTCCTGTCCAATCTGTACGTCTTTTAATCATTGCCTTTTCTTGTCTATTACAATGTTAGGAACTTCTAGGACTACGCTGAATAGCAGTGGTGAGAGTGAACATCTTTGCTTTGTTCCCGACAAGGAGAAAGCATTTCACCGTTAAGTATGACATTAGCTGTAGGGTTTTTGTAAATGTTCTTTATCAAGTTGAGAAAATTCCCCCTTATTCTTAGTTTGCTAAGTTTTTATTATGAGTGAATGTTTGTTTTGCGTATTAATATGATTTTTCTTCAATTTTTTAACATGGTATATCAATTGATTTCTAAGTATTGAACCAGTTTTACACCCTTGGAATACAACCCACCTGGTCATAGAGTATAGTTCTTTCTATATGTTGTTGGATTGGTTTTGCTAATATTTTGCTCACAGTTCTGTGTCTATATTCTTAAGGGATATTGGTCTGTAGTTTTCTATTCCATACTGTCTTTAAATTTTGGTATCAGGTAATACTGGCCTCAAAAATGCATTGTATTGTGGCACAGTGGAAACGAATCCAACTAGGAACCATGAGGTTGCGGGTTCAACCACTGGCCTTGCTCAGTGGGTTAAGGATCCAGTGTTGCCATGAGCTGTGGTATAGGTCACAGACGTGGCTCGGATCTGGCATTGCTGTGGCTGTGGCATAGGCCAGGGGCTATAGCTCGGATTAGACCCCTAGCCTGGGAACCTCCATATGCTGTGAGTACAGCCCTAAAAAGGCAAAAAAAAAAAAAAAAGTGCATCGTGAAGTATTTCCTCTTTTATTTTCTGGAAGAGAATGTGTAGAATTCATGTTACTCTTGATCTTCCAGATCTTTTTATCATTTCCTTTCTGCTTGAAGAACGATCATGTAGTCATTCTTTCATGGTCTATTACAGACACATTCTCTTAGCTTCTCTTCACCTGAGACTGCTTTGATTGCACCTTCATGCTAGAGGGGTATTTCCACTGGTATAGAATTCTGGGTTGCTAGTTTTTCTTCAGCACTTAATCTATCATTTCCTTCTGTCTTCCATGGTTTCTATGTGGGACCTACTGTCGTTTCCCTATAGGTAGTACTTCTAACTGCTTTTAAGATTCTTTGTCCTGGAGTTCCCGTCGTGGCACAGTGGTTAACGAATCCAACTAGGAACCATGAGGTTGCGGGTTCGATCCCTGCCCTTGCTCAGTGGGTTAACGATCCGGCGTTGCCGTGAGCTGTGGTGTAGGCCGCAGACGCGGCTCAGATCCCGCAAGTTGCTGTGGCTCTGGCACAGGCTGGCGGCTACAGCTCCGATTAGACCCCTAGCCTGGGAACCTCCATATGCCTCGGGAGCGGCCCAAGAAATGGCAAACACACACACACACAAACATGGGCTCTAGGAAGGCGTGGGCCCTTATTGAAAAAAAGATTCTTTGTCCTTTAACCATGGTAAAATACATGCAAGATTAAATTTACCATCTTAACCATTTTTTGGTGTACAGTTCAGTATGTTAAGAATATCCATATTGTTGTGCAACCAATCTCCAGAATTTTTTCATCTTGCAAAACTGATACGCTATATCCATTAAACATCTTGTCATGTCCAAAGGTTTGATTTTGATGTGTCTAGTTATGGATTACTTTAGATTTATCTTGCTTGAGGTTCAGTCAGCTTCTTATATCTGTAGTTTATATCTTTTGCCAAATTGTGGAAATATCAGACAATTATTTTTTCAGGTTTACCTTTTTTCTTTGCTTCTGAGACTGTGATGACATGAATTAATACTATAATAATTAATAATCTTTTGTTAATGTTCCCCAGCTCCCTGAGGCACTCTTCAGATATTTTTCGGCTTTTTTTTTTTTTTTTTTTTTTTTTACTCTGCTGCTCATTTTGGGTAATTTCTATTGATCTTTTTTTTGGCCACTCCCACAGCATGTAGAAGTTCCCAGGCCACGGATCAAACCTGAACCACAGCAGTGAAAATGCCAAATCCTTAACCAGTGAACTCCCTATTGCTCTATCTTCAATTTTATTGACTCTTCCCAGTCATCTCCATTCTTCTACTGAACCCATGTAGTAATTTTATTTCAGTTATTGTATTTTTCAGTTCTAAAACTTCCACTTTGTTTTCTTTTTGAGATTAATTTTTCATTTGTTTTGAATGTCTTTGTGGTTGCTTACTGAAGTATTTTTATGATGGCTGTTTTAAAATCCTTGCCAGATAATTCCAATATCTGAAGCATCTCAGTGTTGGTATCTGTTGTCTCTTTTCTCATTGATGATGCAATTTTCCTAGTTCTTACTCTAAGTGAATTTCAACTGTATAAAGGACATTTTGGAGATTTTAAGACTCTGGATCCTATTTAATCTTTCCTAGCAGGCAGTCTACCAATTGAGGTGTAGTGTGAGAGCAGGCTGAGTGTGTATGTTCAGCTTCCTGCTGGGCTCCGCCAACACCACCCTGGCAAAAGTGGAGCAATGACTCACATTGCTTTTCTGCAGATGGGTGGGATGGAAGTTCAGCTTTACTCTTGTTCTCAGTGAAAGTGGGGCACCAACCTGCATCACCTCATTGCCTCTGAGTAGGGGTGTAAGCTCAGCTCCCTGACAGACCCCACTGACAACAGGAAGAGAGGAAGTGGAGGGTTGACTCACGCAGCTTCAAGGTAGAGTGGAAAGTTCAGCTGCCTGAAAGGTCCAGCTGACAGCGGGGAAGAGGACAGGGGGAAGTGGAGTGCCAAGCAGACCTGCCAACTACCACTCTGTGCCACCTTATAGATGCCACATGGGGCTAGAGGCTCAACTACTCACTCAGACCTACAACAAGGTGGGGGGGAGGAGTGTTGACCATGCCACCTCCAACCACCTTGTTTTGCCTTGTTAATGCTGGGTGAGGGTGAAGGCTCAGCACCTCACCGACACAGGGCAGAGGGAGGCTTGTGGGGACTAGCCCTGCCTCACACCACCTCATCCTGTCTCACTGCTCCCAGGTTGGGATGCTCCCAGATCAGCTGGCTGCTGGACCCTGCTGACATTACACTAGTGAGAACACCAACTCCTCCTGCAGGAAGTGGGACACAGGTGGTGGTAAGGGAAGATCAGGTCCTTGGAACTCCTGCCAAAACCATCCAGCAGGCAAAATCAAAGTGCTGTCCACTTTTGACAGACAGAGAAGGGGAGATCAGGGCCCCGATCTGCTCAGTGAACACTGCTGGGTGGAAGAATCCAAGTACTGCCATATGCTTCTTCGGAGTGTGAGTGAGTGTGTGTGTGGGGCAGGGGGGGGGAGGTGGTCTGTGGATGCTTGGCTACAGTAGGGTAGGTATTGCCCCACCCCCCAAAAAAAGGTTTACTGTTGTTAGCCTACCCTTTCCCCAATCATCTGGCTAAAGAGAATAGGCTTTTTCTTGGAGCTCTTTTTGTCCATGTCAGTTGGTGTTTCCAGGTCAGAGGCTTTTATGTGAACCTGTACAGGCTATATGGAAGACAATAAGAACACCCAGGGAACTCACTATTTGTGTCATTCCTTTAGTCCCAAAGTCATAGGCAGTGTGCCTTCTCATTTCCACCTTTCAGAGTGTTCCTGTGCTTGTTTATTGTGTGATGTCTTAGGTGTTTTAGTTGTAAAGGAAGACCTAGGAGGAAAAGGGCTCCTCCATCTTGGCAGAACCAGAAGTCTCCTCCAAGTGATTAATTTTTATGTTGAAAATAACATTTTCTGCATGTGTGTGTTATGCATATCAAAACTTTATTAGGTGTTCAGGGTAATGATATTTATTTTCCAGATTTCCACATTATAGTTTAAAATGCACTATGGCAAACTGCTACAACATCACAGATCATAATTTTCTCCCTAAAAATCTAATTACATCTGTTTGAATCATTCCTGGCTAATTTAGAATGCTTCGTGTTATTCAACTGCCTCTACCTCAGTAGTTTTAGACTCTAATAATCCACAGGAAAGAATTCTATTTCATTCATTATCACCTAGTACTATACAATACAAACAGAATAGCCAGGGGAAAAAGAACACTTTGAAACTCATTTTAAGCTTCTCTTTTTAATAATCCAAGGTAAATCCTACTTTTAACTTGCCTGTGATATTTCCTTCAGTAACCTCCCTTACTGCTATCAATAACCACTATGATAGTTATTCTTGAATTATACCGAGAGCCAGCAGGAAAAGAAGCAAACAGGGGTTGTGTTTTGCATTTTTACTTCTTTAAATGAAACATCTATATATCTCACTTAAAGAGATGGATACTTGAAAATTCATTTATTTGTTCACATGTAATTTCAAACATTCTAGACTTTATGTTTTGGTTGACCTTCAATTAATACCTGTACTCTTGCTTTAAATAAGAAACTAAAGAACAGTATAACAAGATTGAGGAGATTGCTAAGGAAAAATATCACTGCCTCGATATTTGCTTTCTTTCTACAATTTTTTCATAATTAATACTTTAACTCCTTGCTGCATTCCTCTACAAACTCCACTCTGGCTGGGAGAAGGGGTGGGTCCAGGTGATGAGGTACTCTAAGACACTTCCATAGAATGTAGGGCCCTATTCACCCAGTTGGAAAGCCACTGTTACAGAAAACGCTATTTACCATGTATAAAAATGAATAAAATCTTTTAAAAGTACAAACTGAAACTAAGTTTTCTGAGAACTGTCTATATAACATGACGTAAAGATCTTCTGTCTCAGCATTAGAGCCAAACTCCACTCAAGTCCCCAAATCAGTAACAAAATAAGCACAGGAATCAATTATGGATATAAGTAGACAATAAGCACATGTAAAGATCCTTCACATCTTTAGTCATTAGGAAAATGTAAATCAAAACCACAATGAGATACCACTTCACACACACACTAGTATGGTTATAATGAAAAAGACAGTAACAAGTGTTGATGAGGATGTGGAGAAACTGAAACCCTTATATACCGCTGGTGGGAATGTAAAATGGTGCAAACAATTTGGAAAACAGTTTTACAGTTCTTCAAAATGTTAAATATAGACTTACCATGTAACACAGCAATTCCATTCCTAGGCATATACTAAAGAGAGCTGAAAACATGTTCACATAAAAAACTTGTAGACAAATGTTCATAGCATTATTTATAATGGCCAAAAAATGAAAACAACGTAAACGCCCACCAACAGATGAATGGATAAACAAAACAAAACTGGTGTATCCTCACAACGGAATTTTACTCAACCAAAAAATGAAGCACTGGGACATGCTATAACACTGATGAGCCCTGAAAACACTATGATAAGTGAATGATGTCAGACACAAAGGCCACGTATCATGATTCCATTAATATGAAATGTCCAGAAAAGGCTAATCTATAGAGACAAAGTAGATTATTAGTAGCCAGGGGCTGGGTGAAGGAGGGAATGATTAGGGAGTAACTGCTAATGAGTATAGGATTTGAGGGACTATAAAGATGTTCTGGAACTAGACACAAGTGAGGGTTGCACAATTTTGGGACTATACTAAAGACCACTGAATTGTGTACTTTACAAGGCTGAATTTTGTGGTCTATAAATCATATCTCAATTTTTAAAAGATTAACTAGGGCTATTTAACCTAACAGTTTAAAAACCCAAAGGGGGGAAAAAAAGCCAGTAATGATTGTGTAACTTTTCTTTAAATTTCCTTTTCCTTTATGGCAGCAAGATAACTGGCAATTTTTTTAGGTTTAGCCAAATTCTGTTTTCTGGTACCTTGAGGGAAAGTCAAACAGATTTTTCTGAAAAGAAGATGTGAATATAAAAAGGTAATGATTTAATAAGCTGCAATTAAAAAACAGAGCACAGTTACTCAAGCACACACCTAGGGGCTTCTGTAAGAGGTGTTAAGTAACATCTGAGCAGCTCCCCTTTTCCAAATACAGTAGTTTCTGTTTCAAATGCTCACTTGTAAGACAGCTATTTGGAAATCTCAAAAATTTTCCCATATGATGTCACAAATGCTCTTTCTCAGGCTAGCTCACAAAAGCCTATTTAAGCCTGGGGGAAAAATATCAATTTTAGTTTTCTAAGTCAACCTATACATTCCCATAAAAACATCTACTCAATGTAAACCACCTGGAACCATTCTTCCTTAAGAGATGTCCTCTAGACTGTCCACTCACCTACATGCTGTTCTCAACCCAAGCAGGGCAGTCTAGAGGAAAATCAATGGAATTTGCAATTTGTGAGACTTGGCCTTTGAACCCTGCCTCCTCTACTTAATAGCTATGCAACCAAGAGCAAGTTACTTAACCTCTCTAGGCTTCAGTTTCCTAATCTGTAAATTGAGGCTAAGTATGTCTACCTCATCCAAGTTGATATACACAAAGCATCTAGTCAGAGAGGGCAGTCTGTAAATGCTAATCTCCAAGATATATCAATCTACTTTCCCAGTTTAATCAGCACAGTATAGTGAACATAATGCACCATTTTGGATAGCTAAATTTTCCCCATGCTTCGATGTTATCACTTGAATGAGAAATGTCACTGTAAACAGCAAAGGTGTAGAAAGTTCAGAACAGTTATTTGAGGAGCATGTACCACTTAGGGCTTCAGGGTAGAAGAGGGACAAGATAAAGCTGATTAAACATAATCTGCAAAAGCATATTAAATATATTCTTCATTTAGAAAAAGCTTTAGCCTAATAATTTCAAAATAAAAATAAGAGAAGGTAGAGGTGAAAAACACTAGTGTAGGAAAAACGGGTTCAATTTGTTTTAAGCCTACAATCTACAACTGTGTTGTTCAATGTGGTAGCCAATAGCCACAGGTGACTATTAAAATTTGAATTAAGTTAATTTAAAAATTCAGTTTTTCAGCCATACTGGACATGTTTCAAGTGCTCAATGAGCACATGTGATTAGTGGCTACTGAACAGTGCCCATCTAGAATTTTGTTTTTATTTTATTTTAGCTTTTTAGGGCTGCACTAGCAGCATATAGAGGTTCCTGGGCTAGGGGTCTAATCAGAGCTACAGCTGCTGGCCTATACCACAGCCACGGCAACGCCAGATTCGAGCCGTGTCTGCGACCTACACCACAGCTCATGACAACACAGGATCCTTAACCCCGCTGAGGGAGGCCAGGGATCAAACCTGCAAACTCATGATTCCTAGGAGGATTCCTTTCTACTGTGCCACAATGGGAACACTTGTTTTTATTTTAAAGTGATTACTTTATGTTGTTTTTGGGTAGACGCCTCTGCTTCTAAACATGAAGACATGAAATAACATTATGGGTAACTGATGATTTATTTATTTAATTTGTCTTTTTAGGGCCGCACCAATGGATTATGGAAGTTTCCAGGCTAGGGGTGGAATCGGAGCTGTAGCTGCCCGCCTACACTACAGCCCAGCAACACAAGATCTGAGCCAAGTCTGTGAACTACACTGTAGATCATGGCAACACTGGTTCCTTAATCCACTGAATGAGGCCAGGGATCAAACCCGTGTCCTCATGAATACTAGCTGGGTTCGCTACTGCTGAGCCACAAGACAAACTCCAACTGATGATTTCACAATAAGTTCTGCTAGATTTCTGGAGAGAAGATTTTTCCCAAAACACTATACCTGAGATGCACTTCAGTCTATTAATGTCAAAATGATCTTTTGTTTCAAGCTATCATTTGACATCTGCTTCTAACACATATCAAATGACTGAACCAAGTTTCCTATAACAAGCTTTGCAGGCCAAAGGATTAGAGACAAGTTCACAGAAATTTAGATGACCAGGTCAGATATGAAGATGAGATCATCATCATATGTAAGACTGTAAAAATAAACGAGGTGGATAAAACATAATTAGTTTTTAAGGTATGTAAGAAACCATACATACAGTATTAGTTAAGATGGGCAAATCTGATTTGTCATGCTACCACTATAATTCTACTTATACTAATAAAAGAATGGTACAAAGTATACAAGTGCTTTTGGATTTACGCATAAATGTACGATTATCTAAAATTCAGGAAACTAGCATTATTTCATGGAAAACAAAAACACAAAAATACTCTCCAAAAGACAATGTGGTGAGCTGACTCCAGGTGGGGCAGTAGGCTAGCTTTCAGTCTTGCAGCTATCTGATCTCTAGTTCATTCACATTACTTTCTAGCTGATACCTTCAAGAGGAGAGGGTAAATATTCAGAGTAGGTAATGCACATAATTGAACCACCCATTATGGTATGCTGAAGCATAAAATCACTGTTTGTTAGTAGGTAATATGCCCATTAAATACCCCTGAATCCAGAGCTATGTGTATATGATGGGCAGAGATTAAAAAAAAAAAGGGGGTGAGCAGGTCATTTTACATGATTTGGTAAGCTGTAAGTGTAAATTTTTTAAAAGATGAAGTAACAATGTTTCCAAATTAACAACAGCTGCATCAAAAATCATTAACCCCAGCTGTTTTCTAGTATCTACAAGTTTGAAGCAATTAATTAAAAAATAAGAATGGAAGAGGTAGACAGATTGACAACAGCACTAAGTAGCAAATAAAAGAGTTCCCCAAAACGACAGATATTAAACATAAGTTACAGAGCAAGTCAAGTTATAGTCGGGGCAATTAGATTGATATTAAGGTAGAATATGACCATTAATTTTCAGAAGATTGAATAAAAGTTTAAATTATTTTAAAATATTTAAATTATTGCATTTAAAATTTCAGTCACTATCAAAATGGAAAATTGTTTCACAAATTGAGAAAGACTTCAATTCAAAATGAAATAAAAACTCCTGACAGTTAAAGAAAAGGAAGCTTTGATACAGTCAATTAAACATAATAACTCATTTCCAGGCAATACTGGATCAGGTTACTGCAGTTATCAGATTTTCTAAAACTGTGCTCTGCACAGCACTTGTGTCCTTTGAGACTTCAATAGATGGTTCATGAAAAAGGGGTGCTGATATAGAGCCTCAAATGCTGTGAGCAATTTCTTTTTTGCAGATTCATCACATACATCATCATCTTAAAAGTTCTAAGTTATGCAATAGAGACATTGGTCAAATTTCATTTAAATTCACAACCCTCAAATTTATTTGATTTTATCATGCTCCTTCGCTTTTTTTTTTTTTCTAGAGGTGGGAGATGGATGTTGGAGCAGAGACACACTTTGAACATTTTCAGACTTCTCAACTGAAAACACCATACATACTATTGAAAGTTCCTTAAGTACCAATACCACATAACAGAATAAAATCCAAAGGATTGTATTTCTAGACAGGAAAACCCAGTTATTCAGGGCATATCTGAATAACCAACCAAAACAAATGTGTTTATAGTAACAAGGAGGGAGGTGTGCCATATTAATTTCTGTCCCTAAAAAATGAAATTAACAAAATTGATCCTAAAATATAAAAAGGTGTGATTTTCTTTTGGTACTTTTTAGAAAGTAAGTTAAAATTCCACCTATTGATGCTATATATTGATTTTATCCATTCAGAGACACACTTTCTTCAAGTGTTGACATATAGGGTAATACACCATATTTCATCCATTATAAGACACCACCATGTGTAAGATACACTATTCTCTTTTAAATCTCTAAGAAAAAAAAAAACCCACTACTAATTAAACAATGACATGCATGGATCCTGAGAAGGCTTCCAATTTGAGCAATGCTGAAATATGAACATACTTTGCTTTCTTCCTTCTTCCACTCATAGTGTTCAAAAATGTTTCCCCCCTTTAAAGACATCAAAGAGGAGAACAGTACAAAAAAAGAACAAGATTCAAGAGATTTCTGTTCACCTTACCATTACAGTTATATTCAAATATTATAAAGGCTCTGTCTGAACAGATCAAACAAACCATTTTTAATCATTCTGTTTGATTCCAAAAAAATTACTCCAGAAGAAAAACACAGAACTTCCTAAGACAGTTCTGTTTGAGAGATGATTCATTATAACTATTACTTATTAAACACTTGATATATGCTTAACATATATTATCATTTACTTCTCACCACAGCCCCATGAGGTAGATATTATTTTCATTCCTATTTTATGGATTAGGACATTGAAGCATAAACACATTAAATAACTTGCATAACAAGATATTAAGCGGCAGAGCCAGGGTTCAAACCCAGGTCTTCATGGCTTCAAAGCTTATGTTCATCAACACTTTATCATATATCCAAATTATCTCATAAAGTGGACTAGGTAAAATTGTAATAATTAATTGCTAGTAACTAAGGTATCTGTTTAAAGCAGCTCAGTGTATGAAATGAGCTTTTTTATATGGATATATTTTACCTTGTTTTACACAACATATATAGCATGTTTGTTTCATCAACTTGACACATTTTACTTAATTAAAATTTACAGTTATTTTGTCTTTGCTTCTGTGCTATTTGGTATTACTGAAATACAGAAGTATCTGAGATTTGCTGTTACAAATTAATGACACAGGAAATTTTATCAACTCTGAAAGAAGGAGCGGGCATCTAATGTCAAGTGTTAAAATGCAATTGCTTATTTTTTCCTTCTATTATGTGAACTCTGGAATGGGATGTGTAAAATATACATTTGCTCAATTCCATTCTGAAGCGTCAAAACTTTTATCCATCAAAACACATATACAACTGAGCACTATCACACTCATGCATTACCAAGAGATCAAGATGTCACTGTTGTACACTGTAATCTGAACCACTGGGTCTAAAGCATCCAGTCTGCACTGGACAAACTGGGCCACTTGATGTCACCCAACATTCCCAGCCTGGCAGGTCACATGTCCTTGAGCACGGAACTCTAGAGCAAATCTTGTGAATGATCACAACGGGATAAAATTTTTAGTGGATAAATTTTTAAAAAATCTTTAGAGCAACTTTTCTGAAACTCAGACATCTGATAAATGATCTGCTATATTTTTGATCATTCTATAATTTACTCAATGTCATGTCCTTGGTCAAGAGTGTACAACTCAATTATGCCACTCTTCTTACATAAAAATAGATACTCATTGTGATCTCCAGAAACATACTAATGAAAAGGCAAAGTCTGCTTATACTTGTTCCTTTAATTGGCTAAGTTTCTCTCTATATTTAAAATGTGAATGCAGCAAAGAAGTTTCACATTTTGGATCAACCCCATTAGTATAGGATCAAGCTGCCAAAATGAAGCAAACCCTCTTAAATTTTAGTTTAACAAGAACTGATATCCAATATTATAATCACTGAAAACAACAAAGTGTTTAATAATGTTTCACAGTTACTTGACAGTTGACATGTAACAATACCTGTCCTCTCCTCAGATCTTCACTTTGGGGAAAGAAAAAAACCTGAAAGGTGGTAAAAATGAAACAGGAAAAGGAAAAGAAACTTAATAAAACATTTTTTTTCAAAACCAAAGATCACACTTTAATAGAATGTTTCTCCCTACAAATGAAATATAAGAGATACTGGTATAGTGGAAATACTACAAAATCCAATATAATCTTTGACGTTAAAAATGGTTGCACACCCACTGAAAATGGTTTCCAAAACAAGGGTCTCATTTTTTTTTTTTTTTGGACATGCCCATGGCATGTGGAAGTTCCTGGGCCAGGGATCAAACCTGCATTGCAGTTGCTACCTGTGCCACAGCTTTGGTAACACTGGATCCTTAACCGGTTGCACACAAGGGAACTTCCAAGGGTCTCATTCTTTATAAATACTTATATAGTTAATATTTTTCAATGTCTTATGGGTAACTTGTTATTTAAAAGAATGAAAGTATCTTTTTTTTTTTTGGCTGTGCCCCATGGCATTCAGAAGTTCCACGGCCAAGGATCTAGCCTATGCCACAGCAGTGACCTGAACCACTGCAGTGACAATGCTGGATCCTTAACCCAGTGAGCCACTAGGGAACTCCGAGGTAGCTATTTTTACATAACACATTTCTATAAAGCAAAAATAAACCTCTTTAATTTTATTATTTTTGAAAATTGTTCATATTTAGAGTTACTATAATTTATCTTTACTGAAACTGAGAAAAAAGTGTCACTTTAGTTCAGGCTTATGATCCAGTAAACGTCCCTGACAGCAGTGGCAAGGAGTTTGTAGAAGAGAACAGCCACAATTCTTTGATATCAACCTCCTAAACAGTCAAATATTCAAAAACATACTAGCATCTTTAAACAACTAATTAAAGAGTTCTGAATTCACCTGGACTATTTACAAAGCTATTTTGTTTTTAATCCTGCACCAACCTTGGTTCTGCTTACATAGCACTTGCTTTATTATCCTAAATTTGCTTCTTTAAATACTTGGCATAGTTCTAGCCTATCATGTTCTGACCCATGTTTGAGTTCAACCACAAGGGTTTTTTTGTTTTGAACACCATGAGACCCATGTGAGGTCAAGAAGACATGTAAAGGAATGAAGAAACGGATGGTACTTTTGGTGAAGTACTCAGGTCTTTAAAGATTGTTCATATTTCAATGGAAGATTAAAATGCTAAGAACAGGTGTTCCCATTGTGGCTCAATGGTAACGAACCCAACTAGTATCCACGAGGACACAGGCTCAATCCCTGGCCTTGCTTGGTGGGTTAAGAATCCGGCGTTGCTGTGAGCTGTGGTATAGGAAAAAAAAAAGATCTAGGTCAAGAACCAACTATAAAAAAATTATAAAATGCTAAGAACAGAGATAAGATAGATAATTACCCTATTCCTGACCTTCATAATTAATTCAGCGGTAATGGGGGGGTGTCTATGCTATGTATGTGCCATGCACTGTATTAAGTGTTGAGGATATAAAGGGAAAAAAAAAGTCTCTGCTTTGAACAATTCAACCTACCAGGAAGAGACCAAAAAGGTAAATTTCTATAGAGATCAACCCTGAAATCTTATACTCTGAAGAGAAATATTCTGGTGTTTTTACTCAAATGACTATTTTAAAAATTATTTTATTCTAGTAAAATACAATTATTTCTGAGAACTTACTGGGGAAGAGATGGCATAAAAGTAAGCATAATATTAAGTTCAATATTACTTTTGAATGAAAATCAACCTTTTCCTTACCGACCTCAATATTTTGCAACATGAATCACAAGTAATTTACTTGAAACAGCTGAAAAACCAAAGGCAATAAAATATCTAATGGCAATATGTTAAAATCTAGTTTTAATAAAGCTAGGCAACACTGGCTCTGATTGATTGACATACCTTATACCAGAATCTCAAGACAATTACTTTAAAATGGCAAATTGTGGAAACCTATCTGCCATGTTCTGGAAACCATGACAGTAACTGAAATAACTATGCTTTAACAAATGAGACATCTCATAATACCATAACTGTTTCTGAAAAATACATGACCTCTAACTATTGGCTTATTTATTTATACTCTGCTTTTTCCATAAAAGATATGAAGCAGTTACTCGAATATAAAGCAAAGCACATGAATTATATTCACTTAGCTTTGAATCATGGCTCTGCCATTTACTATTTATAATCTTTGTGCCCTTAACTTCTGAGATCAGTTTCTTAATCTGTAACAATTGGGACCATAATCATACTCTGTTGGATCACTGGAAGGATAAAATGAAATAGCATGTACTACACTATCTGGCATGTAGTAGGTGCTAAATAAACATCAGCTCTGTGCCTTCCTAATCCAAATGTGTACTATATAGAAAAAGGATCAGGTGGAATTTTAACTGATTTTTAAACACACTGATGTGTGCCAAGCAGAAATGTGGACTGATTATGAGTTGCAAATGTTAAAGTTTGCATCTAAAATTCAGGCTCAAAGCAAATTCAATTTCTTTCCACAAGGTCGGCACTTAGAGACATTTTATTAACATTTAAGCTATATTATTTAATGCAAAATGTTTTCTGAAGAAAAAAACGAATGAAATGAGCCTCAGACACCCTATTTTTCATGCTATCCATTCAAAAGCTGATTAAACATTCTAAATTTGATTTTCTTATTAAAAATTTTACAGTATCGGTCTGGCTAACAATTTTAAATGAAATTCTCGTAATTCTGCCAGACTTTAAAGCATAATTTCCTTTACGAAATTTTTGGCTTAACATTTATCAATGTCTTTTCTACTGAAGAGCAGTGTTTCATTTAGGTTTTAAAAATGTGATCCAAGTCTCAAAATACTAAGCACCAACCATAAGCCACTATTACAACTCTGCCTGCGGTATGGAGAGCAAGTAAACATTTTACACAGCAGCGGAGGTGACTAGGAAAAAAGTGAAAAGTGATTTGAACTGATCCCTGTCCCCCTCCCCCTCCTTTATACCCGAGAACGCAAGCGTCCCGCATCTCAGATCAAACTGAGCCTGGGTCTTACTGACGTAACCAGTAACCCTATCCACCTCTCACACTGCGGAGGCCGGCAGGGCAGCGGCTGCCGCCAAGTACACCACTCATCAGAGCCTGCCCCATTCCACCCCCGCGCTTCAGTCATGCTTTCCAGAAATGGGGTCACTCACTCAGTAACTATTACACACACGCAGCCTACCATCCTGTAATCCCCCAAAGTCCGCTGTGGGGATATAAGACAGCAAAAAGTCAAGAAGGAAGAATCACAGACGCGCCACCATCAGGAATTGATTTTCCACTCCGGAGAGGAGCGCTGATGCCCTGGAATGGGTCTTGCCCGGATTATTTTCACAGACCCGAGTTGGTTCTGGGACAGGGGTGGCTGCGAAGAGCCGGGGAAATGCTGGTGTGCCCTGTTTAGGTACACAGTTTGGGTTTGGGTCACTTGGGTGGGTGTCTCGGGGACGGTCATCAGATTCCGGGCGAGGAAAACCAGAAAGCCCTTTACCGCGGCTGCCGATCTCCTTGAAAATCACCCTCTCACCTCTACGGACAGGAAACTCATGTTAAACTCGCAGGGACGGGGTCCTCGAGCTCAGCGACCTCAGAAACGGGGCGGTGTGTGTGTGTGTGTGTGTGTGTGTGTGTCTGTGTTCAGGACCCCAGGCTTCCACTTTCTCCTTTGCAGCAGCAGAAACCGCTGCTGCAGTTGCGGGGGGGGGGGGGGAGGCAAAAAGTCTTGGTTGTCCTGCACCCCTTCCCCGAAACCCCCAAAGGTCGCCACCCCTGTCCCGGGGCGTGCCTGCCCCAGCGTGCACGGCTCCCCAGGACAACCCCCGCCCCCCGCCGGACTCCAGAGTCCCCGCTCCCCAGCGAACCCAATCCACACCCCTCCCGCATTTCCCAAAGTCACCAGGGTCCAGGGAAGCCCCCGACCAGGCAGGGCCGAACTTCGTAACTCCTCGCCAGCCCCCGCTCCGCCTCCCGCTTCCCCCACGCAAAGTTGATGAAAATCGGCTGCTCGCAAAGCCCCGGCGCCCACTCCCAACCCCACGCGCCACCACACCACAGCCCCCAGAGCGAGGGAGGGGAGAGGAGGGTGCGGGTGGAGGAACAGAAGGGCAAAGACACCAACCCCAACTACCCAAACCGGAACCCCGGACCGAGGGGAGACGCGAAGGGGCCGAGTGGCCGGCTCCGGGTAGGGAGCGAACAGGCAGGGGCGCGGGGAGGGGGGCGCGCCGGCCCCGGCCGCCCGACTGCACTCACCTCAGCGCTGTCGGACGGGCTCTCCACAGCCATCTTCTGCCACGGGTCCGCCAGCTGCGCCAGCGGCATCTTCCCCCCCGGCCCGCCGCCTTCACCGCCTCCTCCCTCCCCGCCCGCCCCGCGGCCGGCCCCGCTCCGTCGCCGCCCGAGCCCCACGGCAGTAGCGCCGGCGGCAGCTGCAGCAGCAGCGGCGGCGGCTGCTGGGTAGAGGGCTCGGCGCAGACACCGACCCTCGAACGCCGCGCGCCCGGCTGGAGACGCCCGCGCGCCGAGCGAGAGCCTCGCGCCGCTGCCGGGCACCGGGTCTCGCCCCTTTCTTCCTCTCCTCCTTCCGCCGCCGGGACTACAGCTCCGCCCCCCCCCCCCCGCCGGTTCCCGCGCCCGCTCCCAGCAGAACAGCAGCCCCCGCGCGCTCCCCCACTTCCGCTCACAACATGGCGCCTAAGCGATACCTGTCTCTCAGAGCGAGGCTCGGGCGCCGCCGCCACCGCCGCGCGCACCCGGGGGCGGGGCCTGGGAAGACACGCCCCCGGCCGCGGCACTCCACTTCTCCCTCCTTCCTCGCCCCAGCTTCAGCTTTTGGGCCTCGCCTACTTTCGGAAAGGCTGAGCCGTAGAGATCTGGGGGCGTCGGCGGGAGGTGGGGGGAAAAGAGGCGAAAGGGAGGAGGTGCGAAAGGCTCGGAGTTTCTAAGCGCCCTGCGTCCTAGCAGATCGAAGGCTCCTCGGGGATGTAGAGAACAGTGGTCCCCGCCCAACTAGGGAGGAGATGGGCGAGGCGCAAGGACTCGGGGAGGGGGCACGGGGTTGTCTTTTCGTCCTGATTATTCCGTGGGTGCATGTGGGCGCGCCAAGGCTATGGACGTATGCCGTAAAGACCCAGAACCCGCCCTCTCCAGGGTCATTCGATGGGCATTCACCTGCCCCTTCACCATCCCGCCCCCCCTCCCCCAGGACTGGGAGACTGAAGGCATCGTGCCCTGGTAGTCGCCTGAGGGTTCGGCTCTCCCTTTGATTCAAGGCTCTCCAAGTTGACGCTCTTGTGTTATATTTTTAATATTTGGAGTTAGTTGGTCTTGCATGAGTCGACACCTCCCCCTCCAAGGCCGCAGAACCCTCGGGCTTCAGGCTCTACCCTCGAAGCGCACCCCCACCCCCGTTCCCCGTTGCTTAAATCTTCATGAAGGAGAAAACAAGGAGGTTCTTTAAGGCTGCCCCTCTCGGCAGAGGTCGGGGAATTATTTTAAAATATCTTGTTGGCAGGAGCCCGGGGTTCCTGCTCTTCTGTTGACTTTAAATAAAAGATTAGATTAAAAATCAGGTTGGCGGTGGGTGGAGGAGGGGAGAGAGGGAGGGGTTCTAACTCCTCCTGCCCGAGATAGGGAAGCCCCAGGTTAAGGAAACCCAAGCCCCAGACGGCGACGGAGCGCAGGAGGACAGGGAGAGCTCAAGGGAAGAGGCCTGGGCGACTGGAGTGGCTCGGGCGGGAGGGGAGGTTCGACCCCTTGTTTCCCGCGCCAGGTGCCGTGGCGAGCTCAGTGCGCCAGGGGAGAAATGTACAAAAGTCGCCGGGCTGAGTGGAAAGCTACTGCAGCCATTGGCTAACCGCCTTACAAGGAGACGGAAAAAAAGTAAAGGGAAACCTCCAGGCCGGCCAATGCCTCCATCCCCTCAGGCCTCGGCCCAGGCGTCCCGAGCCTCCCACGCCCCGCGACCACAGCGCGTCCCCCGCTGCGCTCCCGGTGCACGCCTTTTAACAGCTTTCTTTCATCCTCCCAGGACCCACACACCTGGAGAGCCCTCGCCTTCCTCCCTAACGCAGGTGTGAGGACGAGATTAGAGCTCCACACCTAGCCGGCCAGTCTGCGCGGGCGGAGCAAGGTTTCCCGCTGGCCAGAGAGAGCCAGGTGTTAGGCTCTTTCTCCTGCCTTTGCGGGCACGCCCCTGGGCACAGGCTCGGGAGGCCCGGGAGCCTCGTGGCCACCTGAAGAGGCTTCATCTGTTCAGGCGGCCCGAGGAGGCGGCCGGAAATACTCGCTGCGCGCCCTCTCCCGCAGCCTTGGACTCAGGGGGACAGCTCAGGGTTGAGCAACATCTGGGCAGGCTCAGCGTGGTCTGTGGGGTGGGGGTGGGGAGGACTGAGCTCGTGATTCTGTCACCTCCCCCAACATGCTGATTCAAGTGCTGCAAATCCAATCTGGACCCAAAACTCAGCTAATTTGGCAGCCACCGTCTTTGTAATTCTTGACGGTGAAACCAGCTTGCCAAAGTTGGAAAAGATAGGGAGTTGTGTATTGTTTTGCATTTATGTACAAAGTGCCTCATTTATCTTACATTTATATTGCAAAGCCACATTACCATTCCTTACAGCGAAAAGAAGTTGGTCAATTTCGTTAGTTTAAGGTAAGTTACCCCCCCAACAATGCTCAATTATTCCAATTAACATTCTTTCTTTAGTAAAACATACATAGTTGAAAAGAGAGTTATTATGTGTCTAACACCGCCCAGCGTTAATTACTCCACTCAAAGAGTGAACTAACCTTTTTTAAGTAAATCAAATTGTATATTGAAAAGCTGATTTCAGTATCAACTTTTATTCATTTCTTTTTATCTTGAAAACTAGAGAAATAACTTAAAACAGTGAGTTGATCTGTAAAAGTAATGTGAACAGTGGTCATATTGCAGGAATTAAGCATTAAAGTAACTTAATAATGGGCCAAACTACCAGTAGCACAGCTGTCTTGCAGATAAAATCAACTTGATAAGTATTTGTGAATTGATTTGGGGAAAACACTATTCTCCTTCCTTTTGGCCGAAAAGAAAAGAAAGTGATTTTTTTTTTCCTTTTGGTTAACAATATTTTTAAAATTTATTTCATTCATTTATTAAATCCAAGAGCAGTGCAGCCACTCTTTCTGGCTGAGAGAATTTGGGGAAATCTGGGGGATTTTTCTTAGGTGACAACCAAAAGATTTATTTGAATGTAGAAGGTGATTTTACCCTGGGCAGGATTACTTTTTTTTTTTTTTCCTGTTTAAGAAATGAAAATTCTTAGTTCTTTAAAGAATAGCTGCCTCTAGAGATCACCTGTGCAAGCTAATATGTTAGCCCCTAGCCACACAGTGATTCTTGATCAGTGAAAGTTGGCTGGTCGCTATTGAGACACGCTGTAAGTGTAATATTCACACCAGATTTTAAAGACTTAGTACCCCCAAAAAATGTAAAGTATCTTATTAGTAATTTTTGTAATGACTACAAATTGAAATGATATTTTCAATGTATTGAGTTAAATAAAATACGTTGCTAAAATTAATTTCCTGTTTCTTTTTATTTTAATGTGGTTACTATAAAATGTACACTTACATACATGGCTTACTTGTCCAGAAATTTCTATAAGACAGTGCTGCTTTAGAACTTTCCTTTAACACTGAGCCTTTTATGTAATCCTACAAGTCCTATAATGTTAAGTGATATTCTCACATTCCACTGTCTTTTGAGGCTCCTGGGTGAAAAATCAGCAGAAAGGGCTGATTCAGTTACCTACTGATTCAATACCCTCCCCCCTCCATACACACATATATCTCTTAGTCAGAACCAAAATATTGGAAAGTTATTACTTGAAACTACAGCAAAAGAAAACAGCAAACCTCAGTCGAAAATCTGGACTAGATTTCCAAGAAATCATTCCTGATGTATGACAGGACAACCAGATTTAACCTCCTCTGTCCCCAACAATTTCCTGCTATAATTATAACCTTTGTATACAAGTTTAAATGGGCATTTACTTAACAAAATAACATTTGTTCAAAAAATGGAGTTACATCAGTCTGGAAAAGTTACAAGATGACTAAACTATGGCTCATGGCACAATCTCTACCTCCTATACATCCAAAACTCACAGCTCTGTTACATATTGGTTTGTCCCTATGGAAAACCCATAACGTGTAATCATCATTATCTCTCTGAAAAAAAAAAAGTTTTTTCCCTTTACATTATCTGAAGCATTTTTACTTTTCATACAAAAAAAAAAAAAAAAAAAAACCCACTAGAGACTGTATAACTATTCCCTTCTGGAGAGAAAGAAAAAGTTAGGCTTAAATTTTATCTTGCTTAAGACAATAATTAAAATATATGATGACATATTTTTTCATGTGTATGAATTTCATTTTTTCTTTGAAATTTCCCAAATAAAAATTAATATTTTCCTGTTGGACACACAGCTTAAGAAAAAAATCACTATTTCTACATTTGCTTGAACACTTTATTTGAGAGAATTCAAATTCTGGAAAATGTAAGGATCTTCTCTTGGTTGCCCTGCAGATATAGAGTTCAATGATTCTAGGGTTACATGTGATGAAAGATGCTAATAAAATCTATAAGGAACTAAGGGGAAAACAATCTATGATACAAATACTTGCAGCATGTAACATTCTTCGCGGTAAGGCAGTAGGGGATCATGCTAAGAGCAGATCCAGGCCCACGTCCAAACTCCAGATTCCTTTATGTTTATAAGCTTCAACTTAACAGCCGAGAACAGGGTCTGGCACATAGTAGCTGCTCAATAAATATTCGCGACATAAGCTTTGTTTTCCTCGCCTGAAAATAGGATAATAACACCCTCCTCAACACCCTCCTCATAGAATTTTAAGGAAGATTAAATGGAAATAAAGTCCGGGAAGCATTAAGCACAGTGCCTGCCACAAAGGAAACACTCAATAAATGGAGCTATTGTTATCAGCTTCGGAAAGGGAGTATTCCTGCATACGTAATGTAATTCAAATTATTCACTCCTGAAAGTTCTTTCTTTCCATTTGTTATGTGAGCATTTTATTATGGCACAATCGATTTCTTTAAGGTACTCATATCACACACACACACACACACACACACACACACACACACACACACACAAATGCTACTGCAACTTCCTGTGGAATTCAAAGAAAAGAGCATGTAAGGTAACTTACTGTTCTGTTTTTCAAGCCACATATGTTGAAATGCAAATGATTACAGGTCAGTTGCCTCATAGGCTATGATCAAAACTTTGTTTATGTAATGCTCAAAAGAAACTAACAAATGTATGATTCAAAGTTAACATTACCTGACTCATACTTATGTAGGGAGGATGGGAGGAACAGGGAAGTATGGAGCAGAAGTCTGTGTCAGACAGGCTTTAATGTTTTCTTTTATTGGTTTCCAAAATATTTAATCCTTAGAGGTGTCATTTTGTTTCAGAGTTGTTTGAAGGGAAAGAATTATGGGGCTTTGAGACCTGACAAGAAACGGAGAAGCCATTCGTGGAGCTTTAATAAGCTGCTGTTTTCCTTCTACTAGAACAGAGAAGATACACTAAATGTTCTTGTTTATAAACACTAATTCATAAGAGGGAGATAATACATTAAAATTTCATTTTCAAACTCATATTCAAAACAACTGCTTTAACATTAACCAAAAATCGCAGTATAAAGTACTCCTTCAGAGGATAAACATTCCCGTTTTATAACTATCAATTTAGTTTGGTTGGTTAGAGCGGTGGTTCTCAAATTTTTTTCAGTCCACAAACGATTCTGAAGCAAAAACTAAGAACCACTACTCACCACTATGAAAAAAAAAAAACAAAAAAAAACCCCCAAACTTTATGGAACTGTTGTTTTAGAACGTGGCTGTTATTGTGGTTATGGGTTTTTTTAAATTTTTATTTTTAAAGTTTATTTGTGCTTTTGAATGTAGATTTAGGTCTGCAGCTAGAAAAGATACTTTAAAAAAATATCCTAACTTTTTTAGTGACTTTCATTTAAGACCAGTCTATAACCAGACCTCAAGTGGGGAAGTGACTTTGGGGAAAGCTATGGCATTATATGGAACTCTAGTCCTTGACCACCAAGTCAACATCAGATCTCTATACTTGAGAAATCTGCCACTTTGGAGTTCGTGGCTCAGCGGAAATGAATCTGACTGGCATCCATGAGGACGCAGGTTCCATCCCTGGCCTTGCTCAGTGGGTTAAGGATCCAGTGTTGCCATGAGCTGTGGTGTAGTTTGCAGATGCGGCTCAGATCCTGCATTGCTGTGGCTGTGGTGTAGGCCAGCGGCTACAGCTCCAATTTGACCTGGGAACCTCCATATGCTGTGGGTGTGGCCCTAAAAAAAGACAAAAGAAATCTGCAGCTTTAATCACAAAAATGTGTAAGAAATTGTGTGAATGAGGCAGTGTCAGATCAGGGCTGTTACTGGAGAAAATGGTTGTTGACTAATAATGCCATATTTGTAAATGAAGTACATTTTCATCAAACAACGCATTGATTATGATTTCAGTAGCTTATTTTCAAGTCATGTTCCTGGTAACTGGGTAAATAAAATACTTGGGGAAGTATAGATACTAAGAAATTCCTTTATTAGAAAATAAATCAAATTTAAATAACTTACAATTGTCTACTAAATAAGGGATGGAGTCTATAGATTAAACGAAATTTAAAGAAACCCCACCAAATGAAACTATATGCAAATATTGTTTAAGTGCAGCTAGTTAACAAACCAATTCAAAGTAGCATTGGCAGTTTTGACGCTTTACCATCTTATAGAAAGATGGTAATGTCAACAGTAACAGGTAGATATTTATTTAGTAGATACTATGTTTCAAGCACTATTGTAAGCGTTTCATGTATAATAATGTATAATCATCATTGAAATCCTAAAATACTAAATACATATGAACAGCAGCTAATAGCTATTGAGTACTTGCAAACTGTTAAATGGTTTACATACATTACCTTATTTCATTCTTCTTTTTTTTTTTTTTTTTTTTTTTGTCTTTTTAGGGCTGCACATGGCATATGGAAGTTTTCAGGCTAGGGGTCCAATCGGAGCCGTAGCCGCCAGCCTATGCCAGGGCCATGGCAATGCTGGATCCGAGCCACGTCTACCTACACCACAGCTTATGCAACCCCAGATCCTTAACCCCCTGAGCAAGGCCAGGGATTGAACCTACGTCCTCATGGATGCCAGTCAGGTTCATTAACCGCTGAGCCGTGACAGGAACGCCCCTAAAATTATTCTTATTAAATATATCTGCATGTCATGTTGCTTTCTAATTCTTTATTTCACCTTGGTGGAGAGAGCAAGATTCTGTGAATACCATTTCTTAAAAAAAATGAAAATAAATTTTAGTTTCTCCAAAGAGCATTATACGGCTTTTGAAAGGATGCTAAAGGAGATAATTTTCAAATGAAAATTTTTTTCTTTCCATACTTCATGTTTCTCTGTGTTACTTTATGGGTCTTTAGATCACTGTTTTGGGTTGAATTCTGCCCACCCCACCCGCATCCCACAATGATTTGTTGAAGTTCTAACACCCAGCACTTCAGCAAGTGACCTTATTTGGAAACGAGGTCACTGTAGTTATAATTAGTTAAGATGAGGTCACATTTGAGTAGAGTGAGCCCCTAATCCAATATGTCCGTTTACCCTATAAGAAGAAGGCCCTGTAAAGACAAGATTGGAATAATGCATCAACAAGCCAAAGAAAGCTGGCAAACCATCAGAAGCTAGGAAGAGAC
Organism: Sus scrofa; assembly: GCF_054392235.1. NCBI lineage: Eukaryota > Metazoa > Chordata > Mammalia > Artiodactyla > Suidae > Sus > Sus scrofa. Next base: position 20,225,811 of record NC_139401.1, read on the forward strand.
AAGGATTCTCCCCCAGGTTTCAGAGGGAGATTGGCCCTGCTGCCACCTGGATTTTGGACTCCTAGTCCCTAGAATTGTGAGCCTTAACTTTCTATTGTTTTAAGCCACTCAGTTTGTCATGCTTCATATGGAAGTCCTAGCAAACTAATACAACACAGAATATTTTTGCTTATACACTTGAGTAGCGTTTTTACTTCTGGAAACACTGCATTAAGGATTTCCTAAAATGGTAGGTACACCTCTGTAAGCAATAGGGCAAAAAATAATGATAGATAGGAGTTTGAAATATGTTTAAAGATGGATTGTGAATCAAATTTAGAATTTAATTTCTTCAGGTTCAACACCTACTGCTAACAAAAATAATCCCTGATTTTTATTTACAGATCTCTGGAATCCAAACAAATCTATACGAGCAATTTCCCCCTAGTAAACTATAATATGCACTCACGATTATTTATTAGGCCAAAGTGCAAAAAAAAAAAAAAAAAATATGCTGTAGCATCCCAAATCTTTCCTTATGTCTGGGAGGTCTGTGCTTGGGCTGATTTAGTTTTTCATTTAGAAAGTAACTTCTCGGAGTTCCCGTCGTGGCGCAGTGGTTAACGAATCCGACTAGGAACCACGAGGTTGCGGGTTCGGTCCCTGCCCTTGCTCAGTGGGTTAACGATCCGGCGTTGCCATGAGCTGTGGTGTAGGTTGCAGACGCGGCTCGGATCCTGCGTTGCTGTGGCTCTGGCGTAGGCCGGTGGCTACAGCTCCGATTCAACCCCTAGCCTGGGAACCTCCATATGCCGCGGGAGCGGCCCAAGAAATAGCAACAACAACAACAAAAGACAAAAAAGAAAAAAAAAAGAAAGTAACTTCTCTGTACTTTTCTTCCTGTATTTCTCAAGATGGCTTGTGGCATTATCACCTACTTAGTTCAGCAGATTAGAAATCAAGGGTTTATCCTGTCATCCTACCACACTCCCTCTCACCCCTACCACCTATATTATTTGACAGCTAGATTTTATTGATTCTGCTCTCTATTCTATCTGGATTCTGTCCAACACTTCTACCCCATCACTCCCACCAGAGTTCATCATATCTGGCCTGTGTTATAACAGCTACCTTCCTGACTTTCACCCAATATCCACACTATGGTCAAAGGTTGCTTCCTAAAATGAAAATCTCACCTTGTTTATACCCTGTTTGAAATCCACGGTGGCTTTCCTTTCCTCAGGAAAAAATCCCAGCACCTTTGTATAGATGCAAGACATCTGCCTTTTTCTCCAGTTATTAATGACAATTACAAAGAAATATTTGAGGATTTCTCATGCCTTTTCTTTTATAAACTGTATTTCAGGCCAATATGTAATATTAGTTGATAAAGGTTCCTTAAGAAGAATTCTGTAGAAGGAATGATAGACTTAGAAAAGTGCCATTTTGAAAACCGTGACAAAAGAACTGATTGATGCAACAATTGTAAATGAATGAAGCCATTAGATGAAAGGTGGGTGGAGAACTTGAAATTGGCTATCACCACTTGAACTCAAGATCAATCTTAGCATCAAAAACAGTGGAACAACCAAGCACTATGAGCCTCTTGTGTCGTGCAGTAGGAAGAATATATCACCATTTATGAAGTATTATTTCTAAAACCTAAAGTGGAATTAAATTAGGCCTCCAGAGCTGTGCTGGTCCAATATGGTAGCCACTTGTCACTTTTGGCCATTTAAATTTAAATTAAGTAAAATAAAATTTTTAAATTGAGTTTTTAACTCCCACTAACCACATTTCATTCTTTTTTGTTTGTTTGTTTTTGGCCTTTTAGGGCTGCTCCCATGGAATATGGAGGTTCCCAGGATAGGGGTCGAATCGGAGCTGTAGCTGCTGGCCCACACTACAGCCAGAGCCACACAGGATCTGCGCTGCATCTGCGACCTACCCCACAGTTCACGGAACGCTGGATCCTCATCCCACTGAGTGAGGCCAAAGATTGAACCTGTGTCCTCATGGCTACTAGTCAGGTTTGTTACTGCTGAGCCACAACAGTAACTCTGACTAACTACATTTCAAGCGTCAATTTTCACCTGTGTGTCAGTGCACATTATAGAACATTTTCATCATGGCAGAGAGTTCTGTTGGACAGTGTTGCCCCAGGGATAACCTCTTTTGTGGGAAAAAAAGGAGTTAGAGAAATTAAATGACACCAGAAGCAAGCAAGTAGACAAATACACAGAATGTGATGTTTTCTTCAGGTTTAGTTGAGTCGGTTTCTACAAAAAGTCAATGGAATGAATAAAAAGGGGGAGGGAGTAATACTTCACATTAAAAGAGACCATCAGATGTAATGCATGGACCTTGTTTGGATCCTGACTTGAACAATACATTTTTGAGATAACCATGAAAATGTGATTAAGGGTAGGATTTGGTGGTTTTAAATTTTTACCTAGCTTTGGTATCCCATTCAGCTCTTGGGATGCCCATCTCCCTGACTCTGACTCTGATACCTGCAGCAGCTTCAGGAGAGAAGAAGGACTCCAGGTCTGGCCACAAGACATCACGCATGTAATGAATGAAGAAGCAGGAAGCAAGGCAGAACCAGGAAAATGTCAACATCTGGGATGGCAGAAGGAGTGTCCCTTCTCTGGCAGCAAAAGGACAGCCCACAGCAAACAAATCCCTGAGTGCAGTAGAACTTCAGAATCACTCTGGGAATGGGTCACTCTCCTAGGGATGTTTGCTCTCTGGAAGCAAGGCTGGGCTATGGTTCTGAGAAGGATTGGTGGCACATTGTATTATTGATGGGGAATAACTATTTGGACGTGAAGCTAAGAGAGCAGAATTGAGGTCCACGATCTGGAGATAGGGCTGGTGTGAGTGAAAAAAAAAATGGTGAGCCTGGGATTGGAATTTCTAACATGCTATTGGAAGCCAGGAAAATTGAAGAAAGCATATGAACTCTAAAATCCTGGAGAGAAGAGGGCCAAATGAGCAGATAGGTCTCGTCTTTCTTCCACCGAGGAAAGGCTAAATTCTGGAACCCTTTGCCTGACAGTGGTCCTTAGAGACTGAAGAGTAGAGAACCATTTTTCAAATCCCACTTGCTAGACAGGTTTCCATTAGCTCTAGACTGGGCAAGTTTTTCCTCCTTTGGTTTTCTTTTTCCTTCTCTCCCCAAAGTATGGGTTGTGTCCAAGGTCCTATTATTTAGAAAATATTTTATTTTTAACTGTGGTAACAAACATATAAAATTTACCATCTTATCCATTTTAAAGCATATAGTTTTGTAGGATCCAGAATATTCACATTATTGTACAACCAATCTCTAGAACTTTTCATCTTGCAAAATTGAAACACTGTACCCATTAAACAACTACTCCCATTTACTCCTCCCCTCTCTGGCCACCATCATTCTACTTGCTGCTTCTGTGAATTTCACTATTTTAGATCCTCATATAAGTGGAATCGTACTATATTTGTATTTTTGGTGACTGGCTCATTTTACTTAGCATAACGTGCTCAAGTTTCATTCCTGTGTAGCATGTGTACATTCCCTTCCTTTTAAAGGTCAGGTATTATTCCACTGCTTGTATATACCATAATTTGTTTATCCATGCTTCTGTTGATGGACACTTGGAGTTGCTTCCACTTCTTGACTATTGTGAATAGTGCTACTATGAATATGAGTGTTTAAATCCAAAGTTCTTTGATGACATGGTAGATTGCAAAATGGCCATAAATTATTCCCTTTTCTGTATCCATGTCCTTTTTGATGTGACTCTGCAGTTTCTCCTGTGAAAGTGTGGAGTTTATTTCCCTGTTACTTGAGTCTAGAACAGCCTGATGACTAGCTTTGGCCAATAGCATGAGATGGAAACAAAGTGGAACTTGGTCCAAGTCTGAGCCTTAAGAGGTCTTATATACATCTATTTGCCCTCTTGGAACCCATATGAACAAGCTCAGGTTAGACCACTAAAGGATGAGAGAGCATATGTAGCAGAGATGAGCCATCCCAGATGAGGCCTGAAAGATGTACATTCTATATAATGGATAGGGAGAAATTATGGAGTCATACTCATATAGTCTGAAGCGTGAGTTTTATCAAAATCCATTTCGACGTAGTTCCAAGAACTGTAAGCAAAGATGACTTTATAGCTGTACTGGCAGATACTGAGTGAGCCCGCAAGAGACCAATATAAATGTCCAGCTGAACCCAGCTCAAATTGCTAACCCACAGAATTATGAGCTAGATAAAAGGTTGTTGTCTTAAGCATTTTTGATTTGCTGTGCAGCAATCGATAACTAATACATATGATTTCTCTTTCAACTATATGCATTCTTCCTTGGAGATCAAATCCACATTCACAGGGACTTCAATAATCCATTCCATATTGAGTGATTTTAACTCACTCTCCTCAGCTTTGACTCTGAACTTCTGCACAGCTCTATCTTGAATTTGGAACTCCACGTTGGATACTCTGTCTGGATATCATGTTAACACTTCCAACTTAATATTTTGAAAGCTGAATTTGTCATCCAATATTCAAGCCTTATATTCTCTATTGATGTTTTTTTTTTTTTTGGCTTTTGTTGTTGTTGTTGTTATTGTTGTTGTTGTTGCTATTTCTTGGGCCGCTCCCGCGGCATATGGAGGTTCCCAGGCTAGGGGTCGAATCGGAGCTGTAGCCACCGGCCTACGCCAGAGCCACAGCAAAGCAGGATCCGAGCTGCGTCTGCAACCTACACCACAGCTCACGGCAACGCAGGATCGTTAACCCACTGAGCAAGGGCAGGGACCGAACCCGCAACCTCATGGTTCCCAGTCGGATTCGTTAACCACTGCGCCACGACGGGAACTCCTCTACTGATGTTTCTATTTCTGCTGGTGGTGCTACCATTCTTTCAGTCAACCATACTTGAAACTTAAGTGCCGTCTCTGATTCTCTCACAGCTTCTCTTAGTCCATCAGATGATAGTTTTCAAAGTTTTTTTTTTTTGCCATATTTCCTCACTTTACATCTATAGAACTACTCACTCATCAAAACTTCCTTACTGTTCTCTCATCTCTGGCCTTTGCATCCTCAAACTAATCTCACACATTGATTTTAGATTCGTTCTTCTAAAATACAGAGAGTTGAGTTCGCTCTTCAGCTTTATGCATTACAAGCATATTTTCCTGATGTCCATTTATTCCAAAACCTGGTCATATCCATTGATTCTCTCCACTGATTGTTTTTTCTCTTGAATATAGATCATGTTTTCCTATTTCTTCATATGTCTCATAATTTGGGATTGTATCCTGGCTATTGTCAATGACATGTTTTAGAGATTGGGTTCTGTTCTTCCAAAGGAAATTTGTGTTTTTGTGGGCAGTTAACTTGGCTGAACTCAAATTCTAAACTGTCTTCCCCATGGTGGGCAGCACCTGAAATAAAAGGTCATTTTTTTTTAAACCTTACCTGAACTTCTTGGAGCCTGCCCTGTACATGTGTTCTTCCAAGATCACCCAGAGATTTAGGCAAAATTTAAATACAGAACTTAAAGTACTTCCTTTGTGTCTCTCTCTGTTCAGAGATCCAGCCCCCACCCAGTCCTCACTCCAAACTCTACAAACTGTCCTCTGGTTCTTCAATCCAATAAGACTACGGGTTTGGCAGCCCTTCTTGGTGAAGATTGGGACATGTGTTCAGGCAAAAAGCTGTAAAAAGAATATGGAAAACTCACAAAGGGCTGAAGACTTCACAGAAGTCTTCGAGTGTTGACTTCTTCCAATACCTTCCTGCTTTTGTTTGAACTTAGGTAAGAGTTTTTTTTAAAAAAAAATCTTGCCCAGTGTTTATAGTTGTTATCTAGAGAAGGGTGGTCACAAAGGAGCTACTCTCACATTGTCAGGAGCAGAATCACCCCGCAGATTATCAGGAGCAGAATCACTCCACAGATTAAAAAACCTTCCATGATTCTCCACTGAAATCTGTGGACCAAACCTAGGACTTGGCATCTATTATAGGTTCTCCATAAATGGATTACCTGTGCTTCCCCACTCCAGATAAGAGACTTTCTTGTCTCTGAGCTCTTGTACACTTTGTTCCTTTCTGTTAAGTGATCTTCTCACTTCTGCCTATCAAAATGTTATCCATCCTTAGAGTACCCCAGAGCTTAGTCCTATCAACACTTTCTCCCTGTTGATCTTATCTAGGTCTACGGCTTTCAATACCACCTATATGTTAATGATTCACAAATCTATAGCCTCAGCCCTTATGCCTCCCATTGAGCTCCAGATTTGTATATGTAACTGTCTACATGATATTTCCACTTGAATGTCCAACAAGTATCTGAGACTTAGTACGGGCAAATTAGAACCCTTATTTGTCTTTCTCTTCAGCCCCACTCCTTCTGCAAGCGTTCTCAGTTTTAATAAATGTCAATACCATTCATAAGCCAACGTCTAGGAATCATCTTTAATTTCTCTAGTCCCCTACACTCCACATGCAACATCAGGAAGCCCTTTTGGCTCTGTTTTCACAACAGATCTTGAACCTATCCACTTCTGTCTAGCTCTCCGGTTACCACTGGAACTTAAGTCAACATGATCTCTTACCTGGATTCTTCCAGTTGCCTCCTGAGAGGCGTTTCTGCTCCCACTATTACCTCCCTACAATCCCCTTTCTACCTTGCAGCCACAGTGAACTTTTAAACATGCAAACCAGATCATGTTACCCTCTTGCTCAACCGTTTAATAGCTTCTCAAAGCATTTAGAGTAAAATCCAAACTCCTTCCTATGACCTACATGGTTTTACGTGGTTTGAACTCTGCCTACCTCCTTGACTTCATTCCCTATCACTCTCCCTTTTTCTCATTACACTCTGCCCACATTGGCCCTATTTCTATTTCTTCATTTTACTACTCTTGAATCTTTACTCGTCATCTGTCTTCCCCATTGGATTGCAACTTCTGTGAGGGCTGGGACCTTTCCAGTACATTTTTCTTGAAAGAAGGAATGAATTCATCATCAATGGACTTTATCCACAAAGTATTTCCTGTACCTCTCTGATGGTAATATACTCTCACTCTCCTTGAAGTTTATATCCACATCTCTTTTAGCATTTACTACTTCCTATCTTGTGTTATAGTCATTTGTGTATGTATCTTAACTTCTCAAATTAACTGTGATATCAGAATGGGCAGAATCCCTGCCTAATTCATCTGAGTATTCCACACATGGCCTACTGTAAAGCTTTGCACAGAGTGATGCTGATGAATGTTGAACTAGCAAATAAATAACCAAGTTAATATTTATTTCTATTGAAGGGAGTATAATTAACACTAAAAACAGTGTCAACAACTGTTTTGGTTAGGCTTTTGCTGAATTCTTTTAGAATTAACAAAACATAATCATTAATGTCTATTTTATGACATGTTTATAATGCGGTTTATAATGTTTTAGTCCTTAATTAGAAATGGTGAAAACTACTGAAGTATTCTTCAGTACAAATGAAGGTACATTTGAATAACACTGCTTGAAATGTTCATGCAACCAATACATCTAAATGTTCTAAAAACATAGCTATGAGTCATGACTAATTCAGCCAACAGAATTTCATGGGTACATTCTATATAATGGATAGGTAGCAATCATGGAGTCATACTCATAAAGTTTGAATGGTGAGTTTTATCAAAATTCATTTCAACATAATTCCAGTTCCTGAAATGGAAAAGTTTTCACTTTAATTATACAAATCTCAAATCTGAACCTTAAGTAGAAGGCTTTTAATGATCTCATCTTTCTCTTTGGCTCCATTTTACTTATTCTTTCTAATTTCCCAGCCCTATGCTGCTGAACTATGCATTTCCCTGGTACTATTTCAAGCTTCTGCTCAGTACTTAAACTCATTCACCAAGCTTGTTAATGTCATAACAGCTTTACCTTAGAGAGAAATGCCTTTTGATATTTTTTTTCATCTCATATAGCTATTCACATTTTTCCCCCTTTTTATGGCTGCACCTGCAGTGTATGGAAGTTCCCAGCCTAGGGGATGAATCAGAGCTGCAGCTGTAGGCCTATGCCACAGCCACAGCAATACTGGATCCAAGCCACATTTGTGACCTATGCAGCAGCTTGTGGCAACACTGGATCTGTAACCCACTAAGCAAGGCCAGGGATTGAATCCGTATTCTCACAGTCTACTTCGGGTTATCAACTTGCTGATCCACAGTGGGAACTCCATATTCACAAGTTTTATTGTCATTGTTTGCTGGTCACTTTTAGCTCTTTTTACTTGCTATACTAACTTTTTGTACAGCAAGATCAATGTTTTACATGGTGGATTATTTATCTGGAAGTGACTGCTTATTTCCATTTTCTCTGCTTTTGTATTTTGCATGTATTCTGTTGTATTTTGCTCAGGTTTGACAAAGAGTTTTAATAAATTGAAAAGAGGAACTGAAGTATAGCCTACATGGAAAAATATATAATTGAAAACTATGTGACCAGGGTAAATCAAATACAAAGCTAAGATGCTGCTAATCTTCAACTGCAAAAGACATTGCTCATAAATGACACTGTGGAACAAAGTATTAAATAATTCAAGACCACTGATGTCATAGTTATCTGCACAAAAACATTGTGCTAATGATAATAATCTTTTCTCTCTTTACATAAGAGATTTTCCCCTTCTCATACAAAGTTTCTATTCTACTCATATTTTTATCCCAGTGGTTAAGCTTGTAATGTACAAAAGTCTAGTTAACATGAAGTGAAGCTAAACTATTGCCCTTTTGGTTATCAATTTGGATGTTTTTGACTGCAAAGAGCTGAAGACCTAACTGAAAGAAGCTCAAGGAATAAGGGAATTTGTTATTTTCAATAAGAAGAGAACTAAGGGTATAGTGATTGCAAGGTTAATTAATTCAGTGACTTGACAACATTATTAAAAGCCCAGGCTCTTTCCATAGTTTTACTCTGCCATTCTCAGAGAATTGGTTTGCTCCTCAGGCTTGTCCCATCATGGTTCCAAGATGTCCTCAACAATTCCAGCTGACATATGTAGATGACAGAAATTTATTCTCTCATAGTTCTGTTGGCTAGAAGTCAAAAATCAGTTGTTGGCACAGTTGGTTCCTTCTGGAAGTTCTTAGGGAGAATCTATTTCATGCTTCTCTCCTAGCTTCTGCTGGTCAGAGCAATCCTTGGCATTCCTTGGCTCCTGGATACATCTCTTTAATATATGTCTATATTTTTTAAAATTTATTTTTATGTTAGTTTTTTGGCCATGCACACAGCATGCAGAAGTTCAGGGGCCAGGGATTGAACCCACGCCACATCTGTAGCCAGAGCCACAGCAGTGACAATGCTGGACCCTTAACTAGCTGCGCCACCAAGTGAACTCCAACAAGCCTCTGTTTTAGCATGGAGTTCTCACCTGTGTGTCTGTGTGTCCTCATAAGGCCTTCTTATAAGGAACATCGGTTATTGGATTCAGGGGCTTCCTAATCCAGTTGACCTCATCTTAACTAATTACATCTGCAAAGACCCTATTTCCAAGTAAGGTCACATTCTGAGGGTCTGGATGGACATGAATTTTAGGGGACATCATTCAATCTAGTACAGTGGTTAAATGCTTTCTAGGCCCATATGACCCTTGCCAACTCAGTGGGAAAGGATTTTTCTGAAGGAGAGTCAGTAGCCTGTCTGAAGGAAAATGATGTGAAGAACATTACAATGAACTTCCTTCATTATTACAAAATTACACTCTCGCATATGTGTTTAACACATTCCTATATATGTAGCTCTGTTAATATTGATATTAAAATATCAACAGAGCTCTGTTGATATTTTATTTTTTAAAATATCTATCTATCTATCTATCTATCTATCTATCTATCTATCTATCTATCTTTTGGGGGCCATACCTGCAGCATATGGAAGTTCCCAGGCTAGAGGTCGAATTGGAGCTACACCTGCCGGCCTACACCACAGCCACAGCAACACAGGATCTGAGCTGTGTCTTCGACCTACACCACAGCTCACGGCAACACTGGATCCTTAACCCACCAAGCGAGGCCAGGGATAAAACCCGCAAGCTCATGGTTCCTAGTCGGATTCGTTAACCAGTGAGCCATGGGAACTCCCAATAGTTTATCTTTGAAGAGTTCCTTTCCTTTTTTTTTTTTTCCATTTAGCCAAACGTATCCAATTAATTTTTTTATATTAACATTTAAAAAAAATATAGTATGGGTGATTTACCATGTTGTGCCTGAAGAGCTCTTTTTCTATTTTCTGAATGCATTACAGCTATTGAGCAACTCTCTGTACAATGTTCAAGCATATATATGTGTACACATGTAACACTACATAAATACTGTAGGTAGCAGACAGCTTGCTTTGTGGATGATTAATGACAAATATACATCTGATGAGTTTTCAAGAAAATTATATTAAAAGGAAGAAAAAAGAAATACCATATCCTGATTTGATAGTCTCTGACAAAGGAGGACTCTCAATACAATATAATTTCTCCAAGTGTTTCTTTTTTTTTTTCTTTTTCTTCTTTTTTTTTTTTTGTCTTTTTGCCATTTCTTGGGCCGCTCCCGCGGCATATGGAGGTTCTCAGGCTAGGGGTCTAATCAGAGCTACAGCTGCCGGCCTACACCACAGCCACAGCAATGCGGGATCTGAGCCGCATCTGCAACCTATACCATGGCTCATGGCAACGCCGGATCCTTAATCCACTGAGCAAGGCTAGGGATCGAACCCACAACCTCATGGTTCCTAGTCGGATTCATTAACCACTGAGCCACGATGGGAACTTCCAAGTATTTCTAATCAGTTATAAAGTTCCCGATGTAATCATTCCCAAGGCTTCTTGTCTCCATAAATATGAACTTGAGGAAACCCATTTTTCAATATCTCTGGCACTATTATTTTTTTACTGTTGGATATTAAGATGAACACAGATTTTTAACATGCTGGACTCGCAGGGTAAAAACTGGCTTATAATTTATTAGAGTTTCATGGAAAGTTAGTTAACTCAGACCACTTCCCAGCATTGCTAGAAAGAGCTAGAAAAAAGATAGGTTATCCAGGAACTAGTTAATATTCTAGAAAACTCCTTTATGGTCTTTGTGACAAATATGAGTAATATCATGTTCTTCCCCATTGAGAGCGTCTAAAGGCATTGGTGGATAAATTACAACAAATACAAAAGCACCCCATTCTCTTATGTAACAATCATCACACGTATAATTACATATTTATGATCTTCCCTATTCTAATGTAAGGCCCATGAGACCAGGAAAATAAGCCTGTCTTACATTTATTTTGTTTCCAGAGCCTGGCACAGTGGCTGGCAAAGGGAAACAATGAAATATTTGTGGAAGTGAATTGAAAGAGAAACAGTCTTAACTCCTTAGGGATATGGATAATCCTACTACTAAATATTGAATGAGATTTCCTGGCACTCTATTAGAAGTGTTGACTTTTTAGATGATGTATGATGCTGACACTGCAAGGTGTTCCCCAGTAACCAAAATGAAGATCCCAGTTTCTCTTGCAACTTAGTGTAGCCAGTGGGATATTAGCAGAAATGGCATGTGGAAATTTACAAGGATCATCCTTAAAGGACGGCCATTGTGTGATCTTTGCTGCTTATCCTATTTTCCCTTTCTCCATCTTGCTGCCTAAAGCACAGGTATGATGACTGGAGCTCTAGCCACTATTTTAGGCCACGAGGATGAGGTTCACACCCTATGGTAAATACCTTATGTTCTTGAGGACTTTGTGAAGCAAGGCTGCTTAGCGGTCTTAGGTTCATTACTTCTTAATTTTTATGTGAGAAAGAAATAAATTTTGGCCTGGCTTTTGCCACAGTTATTTTGGCTCTTTGTTATTTGCTACCAAATCTAGTCTGTTGATAGATAGAAATAAGATTTGGGAATATTACAGCTGGAAGATGATTCAGTGGGAACTCACCACTCTTACTTGACAACTAATATGCAAAGAGGTTAAGTCATATACCCAGGTCACAAAAGTAGAAAGGAAGTAAAGTCTGGTATAAAATCCAGTTCACTTTACATCACTCTTGCCCACTTCATGTTGCCCATTTAATGATTCAAATTGATCAAAACAGTTTGTAACCTGATTCTTATGTTTCCATTCATTTTAGTTACAATAATTATAGTCATAAGCAAATAATCTTTTAGTAAATTGACTTGTATATTTGGTGAAAAAGGAGGTCTTTCTTTGCTATCTACTGATCACTTAGCTATATGCTTGAAAATCTCAGAATTTTGTCTCTGTTTATTAAGACATGAATCTGGGCAAATAGAGGTAAATTATAAGGTAATTCTCACAACTGGTGTAGTAATATACAGAATGACCTACCTTATCTTGAAAATCTTTAGACATAATTTTAGGATGATCCAAAAACTACCTACTTATTTCACCAAGTTTATATGCCAAGTTTATCCATAAGACATACTTTTTGTGGACCGAATAATAAAAGCTGAATGACGAGGTCATGATGCAGATTCCAGAAGTTATTACCTTACAAAGAAGCTCAGGTATTAGGAGAAATAACTAACTATAAAATATATTAAGAGTAATCAAGGACAGAGGCATGGACTTCCCTAGTTGAGTTCTGGTTCTCAGTCTGAAATAGTTTATGCTCCATTTTTCACTAGAGGAACTCTCTGAACTATCATTGTTAAACATTAATTAAAGATCACATACATAATTATAATTTTTCTTTAGCCAAAGACATGTTTAATGCCTCCCATTATAGTAATCTGAATAATAATATATGACTAGAAAAACAATGAACATTGGCAAGAGATTGACTATGGAATCTGTTGATCTGGCATGATAAAATTGCCGATTCTAATAATTTAGAATTTGTGGGAATTTCATTGCACTTACTTTGTACAATCCTTAAGAAAGTTTAAGTAATAATGTAGTATAGAAATACTGAGGGAAGCACATATATGTGTATACGCCCTGGTGTAGGAGAATGTACGTAAATTCCTTTAAGGCAGTAACAGTTTGAGGTCAGGGTCCTTTGAGAATTTGATGAAATTAATGGGTCTATCCCAAGAAGAAACCTATATTCAAGGCATCATACATATATTGGGATTATTTCCTTATCACCTTTCTCCTGGAAACTGTCTTTCCGTCTACTTGGTTATCATAGGAGCCCCATTGCTGGTACAACATGAGCTCATCCTTGGCTGCATCTGATTGGTCAGTGGATGATCATCTGACCCAAATCATGCCAATCAGAGTCTGTTCCCAGGAACAGGAAAGGAGAAAGAGGACCAGTCTCTCTTCAGATACTTGAAAAAGTAAGATGCAAAGCTCTGAAGTAGTTATTAGCTATATTTTCCGTCACATGGATAAAGTCAGTTTCCAGCAAGGGAGAAGAATAAAGCCAAAGAGCAGAGAGACTTATGATAGAATTCATCCAACGTGCCTTTTATTCTAGTAGTTTTTAAGGTTCAGCTAATCACATTTTTGACTTTGAATCCTGTGAGAAATCTTTATCTTAACTTCCTCTTTCTGCTTGAACAAGTTTAGTTTGAGTATTTTTAACCTGTAACAGAGAGAGTACTACCTACAACATACAGGTACATGTGAAACTGTCCCTTCAACATCAGGGGATTAACCTGTGCTTAAGAACTTTGTGTATTAGTGTCATTACTCATGTTCAAAAGGATTTTGCTAATTAGACATGAATCATCTATTAAATGAAGTAAGTTTAACACATCTCTTGTTTATAAAAGTCTGTTAGCAGGTTAGGCTATCATAAATACGTATGAAACAAAACTTTGCTTCATTAAAAATGCCCTACAGGAGTTCCCATCGTGGCGCAGTGGTTAACAAATCCAACTAGGAACCATGAGGTTGCGGGTTCGGTCCCTGCCCTTGCTCAGTGGGTTAACGATCCAGCGTTGCCATGAGCTGTGGTGTAGGTCGCAGACGTGGCTCGGATCCCGCGTTGCTGTGGCTCTGGCGTAGGCTGGTGGCTACAGCTCCGATTCGACCCCTGGCCCGGGAACCTCCACATGCCACGGGAGCGGCCCAAGAAATGGCAAAAAGACAAAAAAAAAAAATGCCCTACAATTCAGACTTTCCCTTATTTTATACTTCTCCATCCACATTTATCAAGATTTTAAAAAAGTTTTAAGTGCTTTTAACATTAGCGCATTGATTTTCCTTTTGAATATAAAATGAGAGAGTAAAGAAAAAATAGCATGCCATTTTATTTCCTCCTACTCTAGGAAGCAATCAGGTCCCAGAAAACCATAAAACAAAATTTATAGGAGTCCAGTTTGTGAACCAGAATGAAAACTTTATTAATTTATAGAGAGGTGTAGACTTTTCTAGTGACTTGAACCACAGAGTTCTTCTCTCCAAGGTACTCTCTTCCTGGTGTAGCTAGAGACCATCTTATTTATCAGAAGGTCATGCTGATGAGGATGGAATTACAGAGAGAAGAAATCAAAATGACGATAAAAGATATGTCATCCAGGCTTTGCTATATCCTAATGAACTGCTCTTTTCAAAAACAGAATAGTAGTCTATGGGAAAGTTCTAGATATCATCCTCACTATTGCACTGACAATTTTTTTTCCTGGCATCTATTCTGCTGGATGGATCCTCTCTAGTTTCATCAAAGACATTATCTTCTCTCTAAATTTTGACTGATTCGCTATTCAAATATTTCCTGGCTCTTACCTTTACCTCTTGAACCTGGAACTCTTTTTTTTTTTTTAATGATTTTTATTTTTTCCATTATAGTTGGTTTACAATGGTCAGTTTTCTATTGTACAGAAAAGTGACCCAGTCACACATGCATTTATATATTCTTTTTTTCACAATATCCTCCATCATACTCCATTATAAGTGACTAGATATATAGCAGTGCTATATAGAAGGATTTCTTTGCTTATCCATTCCAAAGGCCTGGAACTCTTTATTACTCACCAGGTCCAGCAGTTTTGACCAGGAGAAGGTCCACAGAAAGCTGACTGTTGAAAGTAACTCCAATTATCATAATAAGAATTTAATAAAACTAAAAGAAACAAATAAAACAAATCATGCTAATTCTAGGGTCACAGCCTGAGATTAAACATGTAACCTAATTCTGAAAGGAGAGACTAAGCTCTTGGAGGATGGGGGTAATTCTCTCAATCCAAGTCTGCTCCCCTTTCATTTACATGAGGCTTCCCCTTTTGTAAAGAGGTAGACATGATAGAGTCACCCTGCAAAGAGATAATGCCTTTTATCATGTCTGCAAGAGAGAAGCTACACAGAGTATTTCATCAAAGAGATTCTATCAAAATCTAGAGGCTCCCCATATTTCCTGTTTTAAAATATTCATGCTTACTTTCTTTCCATCCTCTTGCTGGCTTAAATGCTATTGTGTTTCCAAAACAAAGCATTTATAGGCTTTAGAAATGTACATGGGTTGTGACATTTGTAGCCAGGGTCTGACATTTAGATAGGTTCATATTCAAAATCTGTCTTCCAAAATTAGCATAGGAACCAAGGAAATATAATCAGAGAGAACTGATGATGCACACATTTCAGGGTTTTACTTCAGGCATTAAGTAGGAAATGATTGAAATAAAAAAAAATTGGCAACAGGGCTCTTGTGAGTAAACCATCTTAGATCTTTCAGCCCCAGTCAAGCCTTCAGATGCTTGCAGCCTTGGCTAATATTTTGACTGCAATATCAAGGAGCCAGAACCTCTCAGCTAAATGACTGACAAATCTCTGGCGAACAGAGACTGTGTGATAATAAATGTTTATTGTTGCCTTAAATGGCTAATTTTGAGGTAATTTGTTATGTAGCAATAGAAATTGATACAGCCTATAAAGGTACATAATCTTGCACGAGGCTGCCTCTCTGACTGCATCTTATACCACTCTTCCATTACTCACTGCCTCTAGTCATGGTGATCTTTTTACTATTTATTGATTTATTAAGCATGTCCCCTCCTCAGAGTCTGTACTCTTACTGTTTTTTCTACCTGGAATGCTATTTCCCCAGCTCTCTATATAATTCACTGCTTCAATTCATTCATGTGTGCAAATAAGAAGATATATATTTTAAAAATCAATACCTTTTCTCTTTTCTATCAATATGTACCTAGAAAAGGAAATTGAAAAAATCTATTCCATTCATAATATTGAGAAAAACTCACATGAGATTCATAACAGAAAGCCAATAAGAAAGGTTCAGAACTGCCAGGAAAAGGCTAATAAATTCAAATCAAAGGTCATAAAACTATGTTTGACCAAATGGAAAGACACTTTAAATCTTGGAGGAGACAGTAGAAAAACCTTGGTTTTCTCCAATTAATATATTAATTCAATTAATTCTAGTTAGAATGCTAATAGGTGAATTTTTGTACACTTTTAAAAAACTGAGCAAAATATCCCCTTTCCCCCCTTGGGTAGAAGAAGAAATGTCTGAGAAGAGCCAAGGTACTTTTTTGAAATATCACATTACAAGAGGCAACATTTTTCCAGATAAGATAACATATTATAACACCCAATCAACATAGCATTGAATAAGAATAAACAAATCATTTAATGAAAAAAAGAGCCCAGAAAAATTCCAATATATTTAAGAATTTAGTAATGACAAGTAATTGTGGGGAAGAATAGAGAGTTGTGAGAGGGAACAGAGAATTGTAGGAGAAACATGGAATTATGTGAGAGGGAATTTTGAGAACAGAGAAGTATGAGAGAAACAGGGAATTGTGGGAGAATTGTAGGAGTAGCAAAAATTGTGGCAGATGTAAGGAATTTTGGAAGAGAGTATTCTGGGGAGAATGAGAGAATCATGGTAGAAATGGAGGAGCCACAGAGATGTGTCAGAAAGAACGGGGAATTGCAGGACAGAATGGGGAATTATGGGAGAGAATGGAGAATTATTGGAGATATAAGGAATTGTGGGAGAGCAAAGAATTATGGGTGAAATCAGAGACTTCTGGGAGAAAAATCAAGAAATGTGGGAGACACAGGGAATAGCGGGAGAGAATGAAAGATTGTGGGAGAGATAAGGAATTGTGGGAGAAACTAGAGGATTTGGGGAGAGGCAGGGAGTGTGGGAGAGAATGGAGAATGTTAAGAAGAGAAGGCTGATGTGGAGTTTCCAGTGTGGCACAATAGACCTGGTGTTGTCTCTGTGGTGGTATGGGGTTCAATCCCCTGCCCATTGCAGTGGGTTAAGGACCTGGAGTTGCCACAGCTGTGGTGTATGTTACAGCTGCAGCTTAGATCCCTGGTTGGGGAACTTCCATATGCATGAATGTGGTCAAAAAAGAAAAAAAACCATCTAGATCAGCTTACACTTTATATGCTTCAACCAAGTTTCTGTAGAATAGGCAATCTGAAGATAAGTAGCCAAGAAAATTGAGTTATAGGTCCTAAGCTTTCTACATTTCTATTTTATACATGTAATTTCTCTGCCACTAGAAAATACAGGCCAAAGTGCAAATCCAGATGGTCAACAGCACATGAAATGATGCTCTTAGCAAACAAAATGCAAATTAAGGTAACAATAAGATCTTGCCTAAGGAACAGGTACAAAATTTAAAAGTATCTCTAACTCTTGCTGCTCGTTGGAGTTCAGGGGAAAGGCCACTCTCATTCACTGCTGGATGAAATTTGACCTGCTACAGCTTTCTGCAAGACAATCTGGCAGCATCTATCAAAACTAAAAATATCCAAGGCATTTTACCTAGTCATCCCTTCTCAAGATATTCAACTCTTAGAAATTAAGAGCAACAGTTGTGCATTTACACACACTGCTTGTTAGTGGCAGAATATTATCAAAGTAAATGCCCATTAAGAGGGAAGGGTTGAACAAATTATGGTATATCCATCCAATGGAATATTGTATAATAAGCTATTCAAAAATGAATGAGAGGAGTTCCTGCTGTGGTGCAGTGGGCTAAGAATCTGACTGTAGAGGCTCTGGTCACTGCAGAGGTGCAGGTTCGATTCCAGTGGGTTAAAGGATCAGACATTGCCATAGCTGCAGCTCGGGTTGCTGCTCTGGGAACTTCCATATGCTGTGGGTGTGGCCATTAAAAAAAAAAAAAAAAAGAATGAGAGGTATACTATTTTACTTGGAAATTTCCAAATGGTGCTTTTGAATGAGGAAAATAAGATGCAGAAAAGAATCTATAGTATAAACCCATTTTTCTATAATAATGACCAAAATAACCCCTTAAATGTTATATATGCAGGTGTGTGTGTGTGTGCGCGCATGCGTGTGTATGTGTGTGTATAAGATATGAGCTTGGAGAAAATGTGTATGGAGAAATACTAAGTTGCTATCATGGATTATTTGGAAGGAAGATACATGCTGGAGAGGAGGGCAAGCAAGGGGGAAAGGGAAGCCACGTTGAATGGAAAAAGAAGAAGAAAAGACGCACCAAAAATTCAAATGTGGGAATTCCCGTCATGGCTTGGTGGTTAACGAATTTGACTAGCATCCATGAGGATGCAGGTTCAATCCCTGACCTTGCTCAGTGGATTAAGGATCCTGCATTTCCGTGAGCTGTGCTGTAGGTCGCAGACCAACGTAGCTTGGGTCGCGCGTTGCTGTGTCTCTGGCGTAGCCTGGCAGCTATAGCTCTGATTTAACTCCTAGACTGTGAACTTTCACATGCCGCAAGTGCGGCCCTAAAAAGTGGAAAAAAAATTCAAATGTGTATGATATGATCAGATTCATGCACTTTTGTAAAATTATATTTGCAAGTAGAAATAAAAAAAAAACTTTTTCAATGTGAATACTGGATTTAGAGAAAAAAAGGAAAGTAAGTGTTCTGAGCTCAGGGCATTATTTGAAAACATTTTTATAAGGTGAATTCTCACCATGAAATTCTTTTCATTTTTGGCCTTTCCTCTTCCTCTTTCATTATGAACCAAAGGCCAGAATAAAAGTGGTCATGCAAAAGTTCTAATTGAGTTCAGGTTCTCATAAATTTTCCCTAAGGAAGGAGATTATATTTGCCAGTATGTCTTGAAGTTTTTCACAGACATACCCTTTAGCAGAGGACAATACATTCATACTTTGCATTTTGCTCTTTAATATATCCATGCTTGCGATAATATAAAAATATTTGAATTACTTAGTCAAATTACTTAATGTCCAATTTGACTATCAGTTAGGGTCTCGCCTGTAAACAGATGGCACATTCAAACTGGGCAACTGAAGAAGGTGTGATAGAGGACTACTTACAAAAACACTGCTAGAGGTTAGGGAAACCAGAGAAGGACAGTGCATTACCCTGGAAGTAGTCATGTTGGGAAGCTGTTACTACCTCTAGGACTGGAGGAGCAAGGGGGAGAGAGTGGCCACGGGGGCCCAGCTGTAAGGAGTGGGACAGTAGCCAGCCTTCAGGAGAGGGATGGAGGCAACCTGTAGAGATCCTATGGAGATAGAGCTGAGGTAATCAATACCCCGACTTCCTGCTACTCCTGCCCTCCCACCTTTTTTTGGTCTTTTTTCCTTTGCTAGGGCTGCTTCCGGTGGCATATGGAGGTACCCAGGCTAGGGGTCTAATTGGAGCTGTTGCTGCCGGCCTACACCACAGCCACAGCAACGCAGGATCCGAGCTGTGTCTGTGACCTACACCACAGCTCATGGCAACGCCAGATCCTTAACCCACAGAGCAAGGCCAGGGATGAAACCCGAAAGCTCATGGTTGCTAGTCGGATTCGTTAACCACTGCACCATGACGGGAACTCCCCCCGCTTTTTTAAGGCTGCAGCTGTGGCATAAGGAAGTTCCTGGGCTAGGGGTCACATTGGAGCTGCAGCTACAGCCTACGCCACAGCCACAGCAACACTGCACTGCATATCTGCGATCTGCACTGCAGCTCCTGGCAACGCCAGATCCTTAACCCACTGAGCCAGGCTAGGGATCAAACCTGTATCCTCATGGATACTATGTCTGGTTCTTAACCCACTGGGCCACAATGGGTTCCTCCTGCCCTTTGATCTCCTATTGATGCTCTCCATTCTTCAAGCCCAATCAGAAACCAGAAGAGAAGGGAGGTCATTGATGTGGGCCATACAGGTCGGCCTCCAGGAGCACTGAGTTGGGTAGAGAGGGATGGAGAGTAGATCTGAAGGGGCAAAGATTTAATCACTATTTTCCACAACCGATCTCTTCAGATAGTTTGATAGTTGGTAAAGATGAATCATAATATTTAATCCATGCCTTCAATTATCCCATGAACTTGGCCTGATACTGATGGGTATCCATATTTGAACAGCTTAGCATGAAGCCATATGACACTATCATGTGACTTTAATTAGTTAGATGCCACCCAAAACACAAGAGAAAAGCTCCTGAGTTTATGACTCAAAACAAGTTAATTTTGATAAGAATGGGAAAGGAGAATAAGGAAAGAAAAATTTAGGTTTTCTTTCAAGGAAGAAGGAAAACCTTGGGGCACAGGGAATGAGGTTCAGAAGATGTATTTCACTAATGTAACTATTTTGCCTAAAGTTGGTTATGTTCAGCTATACATATTCTACATGTAGACCAAAGATTGTTAATTAGGAGTGAGAATACGCAGGCTCTGGATCCCTGCTACTACGTATTTCTGGCATTCTGGGTAAATCACTTATTCTCTCTGAGCTTGTTTCAATCTTCATATAAGTAGAAGGTAGGGCTAAAGATCAAAGTTTCCATTCCGTTCTACATTGTACAATGTTATTATTTCACTCAAACAGAAATCTTCGGGTGACTTGAAAAAAACTTTAATGCTGAGTTAGTAAAATAGTTCAGAAGATGCAGAACAAGAATCTAATCAAAATTATGATTTCAGGCAACTTCTAATACTCGCCTTAGGATACCTCACCATAGAATTCAGCAGGCTACTAAGAGACAATAAGCCTCCCTATTCAATGAACATTAAGTTCAAAGCATTATATCCTTAGGGAACACTTTCATTCGGTAATGACAACAGAGTGCTTTAGGAAGAGGCAGTAAAAAGCAGGGGATAATGTGGTTTCAGTATATTGTATTATAGCTGAAAACCACTGGATAATCTCCATCTTACTTCTTGTAGTATCACACAGAAATCGCAGAATAAAAACACTAGTAAGAATGTACAAAGAATGGAAGAGCTGCAAAGACGGAACCACGGTACACTACGGCCTATTGCAACCCCATTTAGCAGAGGAAATGACTGCCTCAAGGTTACCACTAAATTATATGAATGGGTATAAAAACCATAGTAATATTGCTGTGGTGTGCTAAGAAAGTGGCAATGGACATTGCAGTTTGACGCTTCCTTTTTTCTTTTTTTGTCTTTTGTCTTTTTCGAGCCACACCGGCGGCATATGGAGATTCCCAGGCTAGGGGTCTAATCAGAGCTACAGCTGCCGGCCTACACTACAACCACAGCAACACCAGATCCTTAACCCACTGAGCAAGGCCAGGAATTGAACCTGCAACCTCATGGTTCCTAGTCGGATTCATTTCTGCTGTGCCACGATGGGAACTCCTGACTCTTTCCAATTTTTATATATACTAAATGTTCCTGGAGCATTTTTTTTTAAATGGCTGCACCCATGACATAAGGAAGTTCCCAGGCCAGGGACTGAATCTGAGCCACAGCTGCGATCCACAGCTGCGATCTGGCAGCTGTGGCAATGCCAGATCCTTTAACTCACTGCACCAGGCCAAAGATCAAACCTGCACCTCCATAGTGACCCAAGACGCTTCAGTTGGATTCTTAACCCATTGTGCCACAGCGGGAACTCCTCTTGGAGCATTTTTATAAATGCATTCTCTCTCTCTCATAACTGGAGGAAAAAATTGTTATTTACAAAGATTATTAGGTGATAATACTTGCTATCCAGAGTGTCTCAATTTTAGAGTAACATTGAGGTCTGCTTGATTAATTCTTATCAACAATTTAAAAAGGAGAGGGTCCCCTAAACATGGAGCAGGTTGAAGCAACTTATAATTGACCAAGATGAGTATGAATAACTTTATTTTAGAGATATAAAGCCCTGGGAACAGGCAATACTATCTAGAGTCCTAGAAAGCCAATATTCTATCACAGTTATTCACTGCTATGTGGAGGAAGATGTTCTATGATAGAATATGGCATAGCCTGTTAGTCAGTAACAAAGAGTGAGGAGCACAAGATGAAGCCCTAGTCCTAGAAGGGATTGGGGATGAAGCTGATTACCAAGATAGGAATTCAGACACAGAGACAAAGACAGAACTTGGGTATGAGCATGGGAGCATGTGGTGGGCAGAGTCTTGGAAATCAGACAATTGCCAGAACTGGAGTCTGGGGCCCAAACTGATGGATTCTCAGGTGCCTGAATTGAGGTACAAGAACTACTGAAGGATCGGGTAGAATTGGCTGTCCAAGCCTGCATGCATCGTCAAGAGGGGATCTTAACTTCTGGGAGAGGGAGGCCAGCACAAACTGGGGCTCCATGAAAAGCCAGGAAATGGAAAATCAAAGTGGAAGGCATGGACTTAGTATACTCCTCAATGAAGCCTGTGTAGAGAAATTTTGCCAAGACTGCCTGTTCCCCCTCCCTGCCCAGATGGGCGTAGCCTGATGCTGATTATCTCTGCTTCTGATTTTCTCAAAACTAGAGTGTGCTAACCCTAAATTCTCAGACATGTTCGGGACAGATACCGGAAGCCACAGGATAAATATGGTTCCCATTCTTAGAGCATCACTTTAGCTTAGAGACTATAGCAGAATGAGATGCAAAGTTAGTGTGAATTTTTATAATAAATCATGAGACATTTGAAAAATTTCATGCTTGCAGAATGCAGCTGACCATTTGGGTCACACCTATGTCTCCTTGACATTCATCATTCTGGTACAAGCCAATTGGTGTCTTACTATAAATACCTGTGACTCTCTGCCTATGGTCAGAGTAGCAGTTAACAAACCTCAGAACCATCTTAAGCCAACGATGAATGGGAGCTGAAATTCAAATATTCTTGACTTTGGGCAGAGGGTGGGAGAGGACACTTTGGCTTATGTTCCACACTGTTTACCAAAGGTCCTCTGTGGGACCGAGCCCTCTGCCCACAGAAATAAGCTGCTCCTTAATGTACCCTGGATTGGTTTCCTTGCTTTTCTAGCATACGTCCCTCACCCTTCTAGCCATGCTTCTTGGGATTACCCCCTAAATAAACCATTCAAATCCTAGTCTCCAGGTCTGCTTCTGAGGCAACATGCCCAACATTGAGTCTGGTATGAATTAAACCCCCAGACTCTAGGGTGGGTAGGGTGATGATGGCATTTTAAGAGTTCATATCCCTGTGCCTGTAAAGGAACTATGCTGGTAAATTAAGAAACACTGGCTTAAGAGACTCAGTCATTTTGCATTTTAAACTGTTAAACCAGTGACCCTCAACATTTTTATCCTCCCTGACTCATCTCTGAGGTTCCACATATTTATCATCAACAACCATCAGGATTCCACCAGAACTAGTTTCATTCCTCTGAGTTGTGAATTACCTTTTATTTAAAAGACACATATCAAAAAAGTGCTAGTGGATTTCTGTGTTGCTAGAAATGGTTCCTTTACTTTAGGGCTTATTTAAAAATGAGAACTACAAAAGAATCTCCCAGGACTCTTTATTGTTGCTTAATAAAACACACTTAGTAGCAGAGATGTCCCTTGACTTGAGCTCAAACAGCACAAAGGGGTAAGTGGGAATTATTCCATTATCCTTCACCCTGCTCATGCTTCATTATTTAATAACACTGCCTTATTTGGCTGTAAGTGAGCCACCTAAGAAAAGATGATGGTATCATGCTAAAGAGGTGGCACATTCAGTTGCTGCTGCTTCTATGAATATTGCTCCGTGATCTATGCACTTAATTTTTTATTTCAATCTTCTTTCATTATTTCTGTAAACAAATTTTGATAGCAAATAAAGGAATACAATAAATAAGTGAGACAACAACAACTTGCTCTTGGAGTAAATTGAATGTTAGTAGGGGCATGCTTCTTCTATTGATGATTTAAAATGTTTATAGTTTACAATCATTCTTTTTTTTTTTTTTTTTGTCTTTTTGCTATTTCTTTGGGCCGCTCCTGTGGCATATGGAGGTTCCCAGGCTAGGGGTCTAATCGGAGCTGTAGCCGCTGGCCTACGCCAGAGCCGCAGCAGCGCGGTATCCGAGCCGTGTCTGCAACCTACACACAGCTCACGGCAACGCCAGATCCTTAACCCACTGAGCAAGGGCAGGGACCAAACCCGCAGCCTCATGGTTCCTAGTCGGATTCGTTAACCACTGCGCCACGACGGGAACTCCTACAATCATTCTTTATTGAAAAGCACAGTGATATTAAACTGTACCAGTGTAGTCTTCCCACCCCTCAAAGTATTCCTTAAGATAAACAGGCAGGCATATTTGAAAAAAAATTTTAAATAACAGTAGCAGAACTGCTAAGAGAGTGAACCTACTGGGATGCTGGAATGGTTTCTATTTAATTATCTATGTTTTTACTCATATCTCTATGCTAGAATGTTGAATAATAAGGTATTCTGAAGGAAATGGACATAATTATTGACTTGCCATGTAATTTATGGAGAGGCCACTAGCAAGATTCATTTAGGTCTAGGGTTTACTTTTTTGATTTCAAGCTTTTTAAAATTTTTTAATTTTTTCAATTTATCTTTTATTTTTTAATCTTTTATTTATTTTTATTTTTTATATTACTCAATGAATTTATTACATTTATAGTTGTACAATGATATAGCATTTCCATCCCAAACCCCCTATTCCCCCACCCCCCAACCTCTCTCCTTTGTATGCCATAAGTTTTTCAAAGTCTGAGTCAGTATCTGTTCTGCAAAGAAGTTCATTGTATCCTTTTTTCAGATTCCACATGTCAGTGATAGCATTTGATGTGGGTGTCTCATTGTATGGCTGACTTCACTTAGCATGATAATTTCTAGGTCCATCCATGTTGCTAAAAATGCTGGTATTTCATTCCTTTTAATGGCTGAGTAATATTCCACTGAGTATATGTACCACACCCTCTTTATTCACTCCTCTGTTGATGGACAATTAGGTTGTTTCCATGTCGTGGCTATTGCAAATAGTGCTGCAATGAACACCAGAGTACATGTATCTTTGTGAGTCATGGTTTTCTCTGGATAGATGCCCAGGAGTGGGATTGCTGGATCAAATGGTAGTTCTATTTTTAGTTTTCTGAGGAATCTCTATACTGTTTTCCACAGTGGTTGCACCAACTGACAATCCCATCAACAGTGTGCTAGGGTTCCTTTTTCTCCACCCCCTCTCTGGCACTTATTGTTTGTAGACTTTTTGCTGATGGCCATTCTGGCTGGTGTAAGGTGGGACCTCAGAGTGTTTTGTTTTGCATTTCTCTACTAATGAGTGATGTTGAACATCTTTTCATGTGTTTTTTGGCCATCCGTATGTCTTCTTTGGAGAATTGTCTGTTTAGATCTTCTGCCCATTTTTTGATGGGTTTGTTTGTTTGTTTGTTTGTTTGTTTTGGTATGGAGCTGCAGAAGGTGTTTATAAATTTTGGAGATGAATCCCTTGTCAGTCGGTTCATTTGCAAAGATTTCCTCCCATTCTGTGGGTTGTCTTTTCGTTTTGTTTAGGGTTTCCTTTGCTGTGCAGAAACTTTTAAGTTTAATTAAGTCCCATTTATTTATTTTTGTTTTTATTGTCATTACTCTAAGAGGTGGATCTGAGAAGACGTTGCTGTTGTTTGTGTTGTAGAGTGGTTGGCCTATATTTTCCTCTTAAGAGTTTTATAGTGTCTGGTCTTATATCTAGGTCTTTAATCCATTCTAAGTTTATTTTTGTGTATGGTGTTAGGAAGTGTTCTAATTTCATTCTTTTACATATGGCCTTCCAGTTTTCCCAGCACCACTTAGTGAAGGGCTGTCCTTTCTCCATTGTATATTCTTCCTTCCTTTGTCATAGGTTAATTGACTGTAGGGGCATGGGTTTAAAATATGCTTGGAAGCACAACAGATCCAGAATAGCTAAAGACATCCTGAAAAAGAAAAACGGAGCTAGAGGAATCAGGTGCCCTGACTTTAGACTATACTATAAAGCAACAGTCATCAAAATTGTATGGTACTGGTGCAAAGACAGAAATATAGATCAGTGGAACAGGATAGAAAGCCCAGAATTAAACCTAAGCTTTAAAAAATTTTTTTTTATTACTTAATGAATTTTGTTACATTTGCAGGTATACAGCAGTCATCACAACCAAATTTTATAGCATGTCCATCCCAAACCCTCACTACATCCCCCCACCCCCTTAAGCTTTAATTTTTAAAAATGATCTTTTATTATAGAAATGAAATTGGGATGGTCCAGAGAATTAAAAGTGGATATATCTAATGCTGCATGTATAGTGATGACATTTACAAGAGCAATGTATTTAGTGCCTTGCTTAATCAAATGCAAGTAAACATTTCCAGAAAGGGGTCTTTACCAGATAAAGGCCTTGGTGTTCAGAGTCTCATTTTCCAATTGGAGAAGAGAGTGTGCCAAAACTGAATTTTGGGGGGTTAGAAAATTATTTTTTTTTAAATTTTATTGAGGTATAGTTGATTTACAATGCTGTGTTAAGGGATATAGGATTGACTTTTGTCCTGACTAGAAAGTAACCTCATGAAATTAGTGCTATCATAAGTGGATTATTTGACTCATTTGTTTACTGAAACACTGAGGTTTCATTTATTTTTTTGTGAACCTGGACTTGAAGGGAATATTAAGGCCTCTTCTTCACTTTTCTTTAGGTTTAAAGAGTAATCCAGCTTTAAAGATATTTCCCCCTCTGCAATGCAAAAATTGAGTCTCCAGGCTCTGACCTTTAATTTTTGGCCTTGGAAAAGCATATGTATACATTATGAGGTAATTTTAGTAATACATTTATTATTTATAATCTTTAAAATATAGTTGTCTTTTCATGAGGGTTTATAGTGATTTTTCTCTTGCAACTTGATCCAGACTCTGGGATCGTACAAAAAAGGTCTCTGTATTCTGGGATTTAACAAAAGGCTGATAAGACATTTGTAATAAGTAGGATGCATGTGACATTAAAGCCACAGGATTATAAATGTTCTACTGTGACCACTTTGATTTGTTTAGGATATTTATTAAAGGTTGGAGAGATGGACACTTCTAAGTGTTAATGTAACCAATGCTGATTTGAAATTCAAAAGACATTTGAATATGAAATGACATCATATTCTTTCTCCAGTAAAACTGCCTTTCTGTCCCTCCTCCCTACCTATCTATCCTCACTTTTGATTGTAAAACAGTATTATAATATCTAAAAGCATTAAGGAACAAAATTCCTAATGCTACTATTATTTCTATTTGTTGCCTTCTATTCTTTGCCCATGCATACACATGCATGTGTGTGTGTGTGTGTGTGTGTGTGTGTGTGTTTATGGTGGCACCTGCAGTATATGGAAGTTCTCAGGCTAGGGACTGAATCTGAGCTACAGCTGCAACCTACGCCACAGCTGTGGCAATGCTGGATTTTTTTTTTTTTTCTTTTTAGGGCCACACCCACAGCATATGGAGGTTCCCAGGCTAGAGGTCTAGTCAGAGCTGTAGCTGCCAGCCTACACCACAGCCACAGCAACATGAGATCTGAGCCGTGTCTGTGTCCAGCAACGCGGCAACGCCGGATCCTTAACTTGCTGAGCAAGGCCAAGGATCGAACCTTCGTTCTCATGGATGCTAGTCAGATTTGTTTTCCGCTGAACCATGATGGGAACTCCGCAATGCTGGATCTTTTAACCCACTGCGCTGGGCTGGGAATCGAACCCGTACCTCTGCAGCGACCCAAGTCATTGTAGTCAGATTCTTAACCCACTGTGCCACAGCAGGAACTCCAATATTTTTAAACATAGTAACAGTCACAGTATGTAATACCGTATTGCATTCTGCTTTTCTACTGTTAAGTCTCTTGAAAAGAGATCTGGAATTTCTATAAGGAGATTGTAAAATAGGACTAAGGAAGCTACGTCACTGTTGCAGAAAAAGAAAAGAGGGGACATGTGTTGACTGCGAGTTTCAAGCTTTTCAAAAGTGATGTAACATTTACCTAAGTTTTTTTTTTTTTAAACCAGAGATTTGAACCCAACCATCTTGGGTTGGGAAAGGGTGAGGAATGTAATTAAACTAAAATTTGTGAATGAAAGTAGAGCAGCTTTTGCTTTCTGACAGATTGCTAATTAAATGCCATGGAAGACTTGCATATTTAATTTTAGCCATGCAAAGAATGTGCAATAGTTGGTAGGCAAGAGTTTGGGCCAGGAAAGAAATGAGTATATTTTTAGATCATTTCGCTATCCTTGTTAATTTATTATCCTCTGATGTAGCTCAAGTGTAGAAATGGACAAATTTCTTTGTTTGATCCAGAGTTAGGATTTTACCAGGTGAAAGGGCAAGATACTTGAGAGGGCTGGCAAAAGAATGATTGAAGTGATGTGCCATGAGTTCTAGACAGAAGAAGGAAGGAGATGGAGACGCGAAGGCTGATAGATGAAAATAAAGTAGGAGATGTCAAGGGCCAGAGGGCTCTGTAACAAGAACAGACGTAATGATAAAAATAGAGCAAGAGAACTAGAAGAGTGGAGGGCTGTATTCAGCAAGTTTATTAAAAGAGAAATAAATCTGAAATGCAAGTGAGTTGGCCTATTTAAAAGTTCTTTTGGTTTTGTTTTGGTTTTTATGCTATAAAATATTAGGAGGAATTCCTGTCGTGGCTCAGTGGTTAACGAATCCCACTAGGAACCATGAGGTTGCGGGTTCGGTTCCTGCCCTTGCTCAGTGGGTTAAGGATCTGGCATTGCTGTGAGCTGTGGTGTAGGTTGCAGACGCGGCTCGGATCCCGCGCTGCTGTGGCTCTGGCGTAGGCCGGTGGCTACAGCTCCGATTCGACCCCTAGCCTGGGAACCTCCATATGCCGCAGGAGCAGCCCAAGAAAAAGCAAAAAGACTATATATATATATATATATATATATATATATATATATATATATATATTAGGACTAGAACAGAAAATAAGGCATGAGAGTTGAATTCCATTCATTAACTCACTCCTGCATTAATTCAACAAATACCTTGCCAAGCCCCTCCTAGGTGCTGGGCATTATTTCAGGGACTGTGAATACAGTATTGAACACGAAAGACACTTTTTTTTTAAACATGCCCAAGGCATGCGGAAATTTCCAGGCCAGGGATCAAACCCATGCCACAGCAGTGACCTGAGCTGCTGCAGTGACAATGCCAGAACCTTAATCCACTGGGCCATAAGAGGACTCTTTTTGTATTTAAGGAAGAAAATTTTTTGATGGTTTGGAACTTATACTCTAACGGAAAAGTTAGACAATAAATAAAATATCAGGGAGTTCCCGTTGTGGCTCAGTGAACCTGACTAGTAATGATGAGGATGCAGGTTTGATCCCTGGCTCACTCAGTGGGGATCTGCCCCTATCAGCTGTGGTGTAGGTTGCAGATGCGGCTTGGATCCCGTGTTGCTGTGGCTGTGGCGTAGGCCGGTGGCTGCAGCTCCGATTCGACCCCTAGCCTGGGAATTTCCACATGCCCTAAAAAGCAAAAAAAAAAAAAAAAAAAAACAAACAAACAAAAAAATCAAATCAAATTGTAACAAGAAAAAGAAATTATGGCAAGGATATAGCGATATGAGGGCAGGGAGCTGTTTGAAACATGATGCTCAGAAAAGGGAAGAGGAGGGATGGGAGGAAGAACATGAGGGAAACGAGGGGGAAGCCAAGCAGAGAGCCGGGAGAAGGACGTTCCAGGCATAGGAACAGCAAGTGCGAAGGCCTGTCCCTAACACTTGTGAAGCCCAGGGCAAGAGTGCACATGGAAGCCCATGACATTTATGTCTAGACATCAAAAGTTCTAAATCATATCGTGTCAGCCACACTTGACCAATATACCTCAATATAATTCGGGAAGGATGGGTTTAGATTTAGAATTCTCGGACTCCTCAAGGAGGGTGTGCCAGCCTCTGGCATCCGGTCCCAGCCAGAGGTCAATCCCCCTTTCCCTTCCCATCCCAGGATCCTCCCATCACCAGGGGCGGTCTTACACCACGTGAGTGGACATCTCTGCCTGTGTGTTGAAGTTCTGTCAACACCCCCCTCCTCCAAACAGCTGCTTTCTGGTGACTCTTTGGAACTAGGGATCTGCACCCGGATGACCCAGTCTGCTCTTGGGAAAACAAACCAGGGAAGCGACCCATGATGGCCCTGGAAGCCAGCTCTTGGTCAACTGGGCAACATCCTCTGGGGTCCTGGGTAACCCAAATGTGGTCTAGATGGGGCACAGGCACTTGATGGGCACCACCCCTTGACCCCACTGACTCTGCCCTGTAGAGCAGAGTGTGGTTGGGGCAGGTGGTCAGAGCAAGACCCTTGAAATCATGGATCCCAGAGCAGCAGCCCCTTTTCCAGGACCCGAGGGCAGCGCTTTTGCTTGTCGTGCTTGAGGAGGAACAAGGAGGCTATTCCTATATGCTCAGGATTTTAACTGTGATGGTGGGAGAGATACGAAACTTTCATTCTGTGGAGGGTCTATAAAAAGTAAAGGAAGGAAGAAAAGAAAACCAGAATGCATGGAGCATCTGCGCTGAGCCTGGCTGTGTGAAATACACTTTGGCTCGTGTGATCTAATTTAATCTTTCAAATAACCTCGGGAAAGAGGCTTCATACGCTCCTGTGTACCGCTAAGAAAACAAACCCAGGGAGGTCCCTTCCTTGCCCAGAGTCACACAGTCAGAGTCATGGAGAAGAGGCTCAAGTCCAGGACTCTGGCTCATTCTGAAGCCCATCTTCTTTCTACGACATATCGCCTTTGAAAGACTTCTTCAAAGACAGACTCTATTTGGAAGGAGAGTGAAGAGCAGTAAAGAAAGCAAAATCCTATGCAGTTCAGAGACGAAAATCTGCAGGAGTCCCTTATCCAGGGCTGGTTCCTATCCCGAGGCCCCTAGAGCTCCCGGGAGTCCATGAGGATAGTATGTAAGTTTATGGCCTTTAGGCATTTTTTAAAAAACTGAGGTAAAACTTACATACAGGACAAATCTTTTTTTTTTTTTTTTTTGTCTTTTGTCTTTTTAGGGCCACACCCATGACATATGGAGGTTCCCAGGCTAGAGGTCTAATCGGAGCTGTTACTGCCGGCCTACGCCAGAGCCACAGCAACGCAGGATCCGAGCCGCGTCTGCAACTTACACCACAGCTCACGGCAACACCAGATCCTTAACTCACTGAGCGAGGCCAGGGATCGAACCCGCAACCTCATGGTTTCTAGTCGGATTTGTTTCTGCTGCGCCAAGATGGGACCTCCTACAGGACAAATCTTATATGCACAATTTACAGAATTTTGTTTTGCAAACTCAAACACCCATGTAACCACCATCCCAGTCAAGATATAGCCTCAATCCCAGATACTTCCTCAAGATGTGTCCCTCTTTTCAGGAAATTTCCTGCACTGCTTTCCAGGCACTCTTGTATCACAATAGGCAACCATGTTCTGATTCCTATCACTGTGGGTTTGTTTTGCCTGCTTTAGAACTTCATGTAAATAGAAGTATGCAGTGTATATTCTTTTTATCTGGCCTCTTCTTTTTTTTGTCTTTTTAGGGCTGCACCCGCGGCTTATGGAGATTCCCAGGCTAGGGGTCCAATCAGAGCTACAGCTGCCGGCCTACACCACAGCCACAGCAACATGGGATCCAAGCCGCGTCTGCGACCTACACCACAGCCCACGGCAATGCTGGATCCTTAACCCACTGAGCAAGGCCAGGGATTGAACCTGCATCCTCATGGATACTAGTCAGATTCCTTTCCACTGAGGCACAATGGGAACTCCTCCTATCTGGCTTCTTATGCGTAGCATGTTTTTGTTGTTGCTGTTGTTGTTGAGATTTAGCCACATTAAAGGATAAAAGGAGGTAAAAGCATTCCATTGTATGACCATATCACTATTGTTTATCCATTCATTTACGGATGGGCATTTGGGCTGCCTCCTATTTTTGGCTATTATAAGGCTGTTATAAACATTCTTGTATATGTTTGTTGTGAATGTATGTATTCATTTATCTTGGGTCTGTACATTAGAGGGGAATTGCTAGGTCGTACAGTAAGTGTAGATTTCACTTTTTAAGAAACTGCCAAGCTCTTCCAAGGTGGTCACATCACTTTACACTCCCACCAGTAATGAATAAGAGTTTCAGTTGATAAACTTATTTTTAATTTAATGTGTTTAATTGTAAAACATTTCAAACATAAAATAGAATGAATGCTATTAATGGTGGAAAGCCTTGCGTCTACATTAAAAATTTCTTGTATTTGCTTCAGATCTTAATAAATGAAATATTACAAATGCACTCAAAAGCTCCATCTCCTACCCCTTCCTCCTCCCTGGAAATTAGCATCATCCTGAAGTTGGTGTGATCTTCCCACATTTGTCTATTTTTAAGTGTATGACATAATATATTAACCATTTTCAATATTTCACCAAGTCTAAAAAAGATGGCATATTTTCCTGTGATAAGTCTGGTCATGGTATTTGAAAGAGCAGCCTTCTTAATAAGACTTTAAGACTTTTATTTTCTATTTATTGTTGTTTATTGAGTCTAATATATATTACTTTGGTTGTTTACACCTGCAATTAGTAGGAAATGGGGAATATTAATTTTATTTAAAAGGCAATTTACAGGGCAGATGAAAATCCTTCAAAGCTTGGAATCCTTGAAGGGAAAAGTAACGAGGGAGTTTTTGGCCACCTGGCTACTGAGAACTATAGAGCTGACCTAACCCTCCCATGTTGCAGATAAGGAAACTGAGTCTCATACCGGCTATGACTTGCTAAGTTTTTAGAGCTAAAGAATGCCAATACCAGAACCAGGCTTTCGAATGTCCATCCTAGAATTCTCTGGACCACAGCATGCAGCTTCCATGTCGCCGAAGGCACGCAAAGATGGAGAAGGAAGAAAGAAGAAAATGTGATGTGGAGGTGGGAGGAAGGAAAAACTTCATAAAAACAAGACGGCAGAAATGTGGTATTTTAAGGAAGAGGTTTGCCCTTCATATGAATGATTCTTGGATTTTGGTGTATATTTTTGGTAGCAGTATGCGGTGAGTCACTAACAAAGAGCTTAAGACAGATGAGTTAACATAAATGGACCAAAATAAGCTGTGGTCTCTAGGCTGAGCAGCTGTTGGACAAACCTGCCAATATTTTATTTCCCAGAGACACTTGCAGCAGATTAAAGTGAGCAGGCAGTGAGGGCCACATTAGCAAATTCCATACCATTCAGAGTTTCCTGAGCCTGAGATGTGGCTATCGAGGGGAAAGGGGAAAACTCCCAGCTATTTACTGAAGCTCCACTTTGTGAAAGAGGGGAGGCAGGGCTGCGGGTCCCAGCGGGTATGCTCGTGGCGGAAAAGGCAGGGACCAGGGAATCAGAACGTCCTGAGTTTTCAGCCCTGATTGTGTCACTAGCTATGTAACCAACAGAGATTCCTTTAGCTTCTCTGTGGCTCTGTTTTTTGTTTTTTTCTTTTTATGGCTGCACATACAGCACATGGAAGTTCCCAGGCTAGGGGTGGAACTGGAGCTGCAGTTGCTGGCCTATGCCACAGGCACAGCAACATGGGATCCGAGCTGCTTCTGCAAACTACACCGAAGCTCACAGCAACACCAGATCCTTAACTCACGGAGTGAGGCCAGGGATCAAACCTGCATCCTCACAGTGACAACACTGGGTTCTTAACCTGCTGAGTCACAACAGGAACTCCTCTGTGACTGTGTTTTTCATCTTTTGAATAAGCAACTTTAATTAGATGAACTCCTAAGTCCCTTCCACTTAAAAAAATGTATAGTTCACATTTATTACTTTGTGCCAGGCACCTCATGAAGTGCTTTACCTATGATCTCTTTCCTCCATTAAACTTTTTTTTTTTTTTTTTTGTCTTTTTGCCATTTCTTGGGCCGCTCCCACAGCATATGGAGGTTCCTAGGCTAGGGGTCCAATTGGAGCTGCGGCCCCCAGCCTAAACCAGAGCCACAGCAACGCAGGATCCGAGCCTCGTCTGCAACCTACACCACAGCTCACGGCAACGTCGGATCCTTAACCCACTGGGCAAGGGCAGGGATCGAACCTGCAACCTCACGGTTTCTAGTCGGATTCGTTAACCACTGCGCCACGACGGGAACTCCTCCATTAAACTTTTGAGAGGAGTTCCTATTTTGTGTCTCAGTGTTAATGAACCCGACTAGGATCCACAAGGATGTGGGTTTGATCCCTGGCCCTGCTCAGTGGATTAAGGATCTGGCATTGTCGTGAGCTGTGGTGTAGGTCGAAGATGTGGCTTGAATCCTGAGTTGCTCTGGCTGTGGTATAGACTGGCAGCTGCAGCTCCGATTTGACCCCTAGCCTGGAAACCTCCATAGGTTCGGCCCTAAAAAGACAAAAACCAACCAACCAACCAACCCACGATAAAAACCTTTGAGATTGTCTCAACAGTAGTCCCATTTTGCAGAGAAAGAAACCGAGGCTTCAAGAGGCTAAGAGACTTACCTGGAGTCATGCAGGGAACAATGGCAGAGCCTGGACTCAAATCTAAGACTATCTTGGAAACCTGGTTTCTTAATCACCATTCTGTGTTGTCCCTTCTCGCTAGGCAGGAAATTAGGAATGAGTTGCCTTCACATTCTTTTCCCTCTCCACAGCTTTTTTTTTTTTTTTTTTTTTTTTTTTTTGGCCTGCGCCTGCAGCATGTGAAAGTTCCCAGGCCGGGGATGGAACCCGTGCCGCAGCAGTGACCTGAGCTGCTGCAACGATGATGCCGGATCCTTAAGCTGCTGAGCCACCAGGGGACTTCTCCATGCTTTTACCTGTTTCTAACTGTTATGCTTTCATTGCACTGCACTGGATTTCCAGGTCCTAACCAGAGTCCCTTATGGCATTCACATACTACACCGTGGGTGAATGGCGTTAAAGATAGTAAATCGAATTCAAGATACACAACTCACACAGGACAGAAATAGTGTTGAACAGGCCACAGCAGGGCTGCTTGCTTCACAGGATCAACATCATCTTGAATATTTTTTACATCCTCGGCAGTGGACACTCTGTACTTGGTGTTCCTGCTGATGTCACTGGCAGAGATGTCTCATGGGGAGACACTCTGTTTAAAAACCTGATTCAGTACCCTCCTCTATCCTGATTTAATATGATAAGGTCAAGGCAACAGCTGTGATAGTGGCAACTCCTTTGTTCCCTTCCATAAATGAAATACAATTTAAGCACCTTCTTGTGCTGCCTCTCTTCCCACGAGGACATCAGATGTACAAGAGCATCCCTCTCTCCAATACAAAAGAAAGTGAACTCTAAGGTTGTGGGTGATTTTATCTAACTTCTGCTCAAGATCGCTCTTCAGTTGGTGACTGGCAATCCTCTTAAAATCTCTTGGGATATTTATGACCTGAATCACACTTTCCATAGTTCTTTCTCTGATATCTACATGGAGAACTGAAGCAATATTTAATAATTCGAACCAAAAAGGACTGACTGTTTGAATTTTTTTAGAGCTGCACCTGGGGCATGTGGAAGTTCCCAGGCCAGCGGCTGAATTGGAGCTGCAACTGCCACAGCCTACACCACAGCTGTCGGCAGAGTGGGAGCCTGAACCCACTGAGTGAGGCCAGGGATTGAACCTGCATCCTCATGGATACTAGTTGGGTTCTCAGTCTGATAAGCCATGGTTGGAATGCCTATTGGAATATTTTAAGATAGAAATTTTGAGCTGAAAAGGGAAGGGAATATACACTCAACCTTCTAAGTCAAAAGGCAAGTAGTAAAATACAGCGGATTGCATTAATGACCTTGATTCTTTACCACTTCCTATAGCCACATCCTTTACCACACGATCTTGGAATTTCTTTCACTAAAGAATCAGAGTCTATTTTCCCTCCTCTTGAACTGGGGTTGGCCTTGTAACTTTGGCCAATGGAATGTGGTGGAAGTGATGCTATGTCAGTTCCAAGTCTAGGCCTTAAGAGATCTTGAGTGTTTTCACTTGCTTGTTCTTCTTCTGTGTTTGCCATGACGATATGTCCTGCTGGAAAATGTGACACGAGAAATAGAACTGAGTTGCCCCAGTCATTGCAGTTGAGGTTATCCTGGATCAGCTGAGTGGCAGCTGGCTGCAAGACCTCTGAATGAGTCTGTTTGAGATCAAAAGCACTTCCCAGTCTAAACTACCACCACACAGATTTGCGAAGTAAATAAATGCTTATTGCTTAAAGACCTTGAAGCTTGGGTTGTTTTGTTACACAGCATTATGCAGCAAATGAGAACGGTACAGAAAGTAAGACTTCAGTTGTTAGAAAAACATCCAGGAGAACTTAAGGATTTGGAGGATTGCAGTGAGTAGCAAGAACCAAACTGAGATTTAACACAATTTTGAAGTCTTTCCACACCAGCCCAGTTATGTATCCCCCTCTAACAGTCATTCTGCATGCATATACCGAGTCTATTATTGGTAAGACACAATGGTTAGAGGAATACCTAGGAATGGGAGCCCAAGAAAAGCAAAAGTCAATGACCAACATGATTTGGAGAGGCTGGCCATAGGAATGCAGCTGGTCAAATGGTTAATGATATTTACGGTGATGGAGAAGGGTGAAATCAAGGAGCTAGCTGTGGGGTCAAGGGTCAAGGAAAACAGTGACAAGGGGGTAAAGTTAAAAGCCTAGATAAAGAGGAAGATACTGAATCTCAGTTATGGAAGGAAATACCTATATCAGATGTGTGTATGTGTGACTAAGTATTAAAATAGAAAAGAGGTAAAATTAACATAAGAAAAACAGAGCACTGCTGTCAGTACATCCCTGCCCCCAAACTGTCCATTTCAGTGGGCTCTGGACAATTTCTAGCTGCCAGCATCTGCATTCCTGTACCCAAGGGCTTTTTTCCAAAATTGTGGAGATCACTTTACAGAAGTGCTAGGGAATGGACATCTACCTCCCATCTCAACATGTGAGCTGCGATTCCCAACCAATGACTATGGCAGTTCATACATAAATATCCCAGCTCTTTCAGCTTTTGGGTGGGATAATTTTGAAACATGTATTTTATACCTTTCCCACAGAATTAAACTCTAGTCATCTATGGTGGCAGCTGGCTTAACAACATACCCTTCATCTGCTCACTTCCCTTCCCTGTTTCACTTCCCCCCTCACTCCAGGGCCACCAGCCGACTTTCTGCTCATCTTCTTGCCCAAGGACCTTTGCAGGTGCTGCTCTCTGCCTGAACCACTCCTCCCCTGACATGTGTATGACAGACTTCTTGTCACTTAGATCTTCAGCTAAATTCACCTTGTCAGTCTCTTTAACAAGTGGTTCTGGGAAAACTGGACAGCTACAGGTAAAAGAATGAAATTAGAACTTTCCCTAACACCCTACCCTACACAAAAATAAACTCAAAATGGATTAAAAACCTAAATGTAAAGCTGGATACAATAAAACTCCTAGAGGAAAACACAGGCAAAACACTCTTTGACATAAATCACATCAATATCTTTTTTTGGATCCACCTCCTACAGTAATGAAAATAAAAACAAAAACAAATAAATGGGACCTAATTAA
Organism: Sus scrofa; assembly: GCF_054392235.1. Classification (NCBI taxonomy): domain Eukaryota; kingdom Metazoa; phylum Chordata; class Mammalia; order Artiodactyla; family Suidae; genus Sus; species Sus scrofa. The sequence continues at coordinate 20,263,511 of NC_139401.1, forward strand.
ACTTAAAAGCTTTTGCACAGCAAAGGAAACCGTAAAAAACCAAAAAGACAACCCACAGAATGGGAGGATACCTTTGCAGATGAAGTGACTGACAGGAGATTAATCTCCAAAATTTACAAACACCTAATACAGCTTTGTATATGTGAGTATATATTATATACAGTATATATATGTGTCAGTATATATACATGGGATTGGATGCTCTCATGACCTTCTCCTCAGATTTGATTAATTTGCTTGAGCAACGACGCAACTGACAAGGGCTTAATCTCTAAAATAAACAAATTATACAACTCAACAGCAAAAAAACCAACAACCCAATCAAAAAATGGGCAGAAGACCTAAATAGACATTTCTCCAAAGACAGACAGGTGGCCAAAAAGCACATGAAAAGATGATCAACATCACTGATTATTAGAGAAATGCAAATCAAAACTATGATAAGGTAGCACCTTATACACATCAGAATGGCCATCATCAAAAAGTCTACAAACAGGGAGTTCCCGTCATGGCTCAGTGGTTAACGAATCCGACTAGGAACCATGAGGTTGCGGGTTCGGTCCCTGCCCTTGCTCAGTGGGTTAAGGATCCGGCGTTGCCGTGAGCTGTGGTGTAGGTTGCAGACGCGGCTAGGATCCTGCGCTGCTGTGGCTCTGGCGTAGGCCAGCGGCTACAGCTCCGATTAGACCCCTAGCCTGGGAACCTCCATATGCTGTGGGAGCGGCCCAAGCAAAAAAAAAAAAAAAAAAAAAAAAAAAAAAAAAAAAAAAGTCTACAAACAATAAATGCTGGAGATAGTGTGGAGAGAAGGGAATGCTCCTACACTGTTGGTGGGAATGTAAATTGGTGCAGCCACTATGGCAAAAAAACTACTATATACTATATACTAAATATATACTAAATATAGAACTACTATATGATCCAGCAATCCCACTCCTGTGCATATATCTGGGAAGAACTATAGCTCACAAAGATACATGCTCCCCAACGTTCATTGCAGTGCTATTTACAATAATACAGAAGCAACTGAAATGCCCATCAACACAGGAATGGCTAAAGAAGATGTGGTACATATGTATAATGTGGTACATATGTAAAAAGAATGAAATAATGCCATTTTCAGCAACATGGATGGGCATAGGAGATTATCATACTAAGTGAAGTAAGTCAGACAGAGAAAGACAAATATTGAATGAGATCATTAATATGTGGAATCTATTAAATAATAACCAATGGGAACTTGTTCACAAGACAGAAACAGAGTCAAAGATTTCAAAACCGAACTTCTGGTTACCAAAGGGAAAATGTTAGGGGAAGGGATAAAATGGGAGGTTGAGATTGACATATACACTTTACTATATATGGAATGGATGAGTAACAAGGACCTACTGTCTAGCACAGGGAAATTTGCTCAATACTCTTTAGTGACTTATGTGGGAAAAGAATCTGAAAAGGAATGGCTATATGTATATGTATTATGTATAAGTGAATCACTCTGCTGTACATCTGAAACTAATACAACATTGTAAGTCAACTATACTCCAATAAAATATAAAAAAAATTCACCTTGCCAGAGAAGTCTTGCCTGGCCACTAAATCTAATACAGCTTGATCATCTGATCTTAATTCTGTCAGTTACTTTTTTCACTCCCAGATGTTTTTCTTATTTGTTTGTATCTTTATTTTCATGTGTTTTTGGTGAAAGTACAAGTTGGCACAATTGTTTCGAGAAGGATGTTGGGCAAAAGCCACAAAAGCCAACTAAGCACCAGCAATTCCATTCTTAGGAGTATCTCCAAGAGGAATGAGTGCTTATGTCCATCAAAAACCATGTACAAGAATGTTTTTTTAAATGATTTTTATTTTTTCCATTATAGTTGGTTCATGTACAAGAATGTTTATCACATCTTCATTCACAGTAGCCCCAAACTGGGACCAAACCAGATGTCCGTCAATAGGAGAATGGATAAATACATTGTGAAATGTTCGATTTCACACAGCAATGTAAAGAATGAACTGCTGCTACACACAGCACATGGATGAATTTCACAGACATTAGGATGGAAAAGAGGAAGCCAGGCACAAAAGAGAACATACTATATGATTCTATTTCTATGACATTCATGAACAGTCAAAATCTAATCTATGGTGGTAGGAGTGGGAATGGTGGTTTTCTCTGGGTTGGGAGGATATTGACAGAGAGAGAGCATGAGGTGCTGAAAATATTCTGTATCTTGATGTGGGTGGTGATTACATGGATACGTACATATGTAAAATGTCACTGAGGTGTATACTTAAGACTCATGTACATTCTAGGTATGTCATACATAAATAAAAATTAAAAAGTAAGTTCCATGAGAGCAAGGACATTCTGTGACCTGGGCACTACAGCCTGACACATACTTATCACTGAACAAGTGCATAAATGTGGATTTGCACTTAAAACATTCCCAGGCTAGGGGTCGAATTGGAGCTGCCGCTGCCAGCCTACACCACAGCCACAGCAATGCCAGATCCGAGCCACAACTGTGACCTACACCACAGTTCATAGCAATGCTGGATCCTTAACCCACTGAGCGAGGCCAGGGATCAAATCCACATCCTCATGGATACTAGTTGGCTTCGTTTCCACTGAGCCACAACCGGAACTCCGCACTTAAAATTTTTAAACCAAAAATTAGGTTGGACTGATTATCTGCTCCACATGCTGTATATAACAGAGGAATCAAAAGTGAATTGGCTTAACAAAAAGTACACGATTATATAAAATGGCAGCCTGCGATAAATACTATAAAAACAGATGCCAAAAAAGTGGTAGTAGACCTAGAAAGACAGAGAGCCATTCGACTGCAACTTTAGGGAAGTGAGATTTGATCTGGCCCTGGAAATACTAATGCAGGTAAGGCTGGGTGGGAAAGGAGATAAAGAAGGGAGTGGGTGGTAAGTGGCAGGGAACGAAGACTCTGGGACAGGACGGCCAGGGCACATTCGGAAAATGAAGAAACTTGAGGTGGCTGAGGTCAGGGGTGAAGAGTCCTGGGCGAGGGAAAGATGAGTGTCTGTTAGAGCAGGTTGGGGGCTGCTCTCAAAGAGCCTGCATTACACTGTCAGGAGTTTGGCCTTCACTCCTTCTATAGGGATGAAGTTTCAAAGGTTTTAAAGCAGTAGAGTAACTTTGAGGAGACAAGTGATTTCCTTCCCAAATTAATATTAAAAAATACGTTGACTTACAGAAAATCTGAAAAGCCAGTCCAACACAAAAGACACAAACCTGATAATCACTGCTATCATTTTCTTATGTCCACTCTGAAATACTTTTAAAAATAAGATATGATTCATATACCATACGATTATGATTTTAAATTATACAATTCAGGGCATTTTCGTGTATTTACAAAGCTCTGCAACCATCTCCACTGTCTAATTCTAGAACATTTTCATCACACTCAAAAGAAACTCCCATATTCATTAACAGTCACTCCCCATTTCTCCATCTCTCCAACCCCTGGCAACCACTAACTTACTTTCTGTCTCTATGGATTTTCCCAGAGATACTTTCATATACGTGCAGAACAAAAAAACATATACATATACACACACATACACACTTAAGTATATAAATACATATATACTCCCCCCACCCACACAAATGGATTTGTACATACTGCGATTTGTACAACAACAGTATAATGGATTTGTACAACACAGTACATATTGTGTTGACTCTCGAACATGTATCTTGACTCTAGAACATATCAGATTGACTTGTGAAAAGTTAGCCTGGGTGGCAGGCCAATGATGGATTGGAAAAAAGAGGTTGGGAGCAGTGAAACTGCTTAGCAAAGCCTGCAGTAGTGGGGGCAAGAAGTCACGTGGGAATGGATGAGGACACAGGCAGCCTAAGGAATGCTGTGGTGTGCTTCCAAGATCCCCACCTCAGGACTACAGTGCTTGTTAGCCTAGTTGCAGGAAGTGCTGGTGGCTGATGGATTTCAGCCGAGTCTCCTTTGGGGCCCTGCACTCACCTGAGGAGCACTCCCCTGCCCCAAATCACATTTCTCTAGGACAGCTTACATCCCATGATTAATCGATGGGGTGTGTGTGCACGCATGCATGGGACGGTGTGTGATTTCTAAAGGTCATCCCAGCTCTAGAGCTCCCTAAAAGATGAGGCTTTAATTGTGACGGTATTTCAGTCCAACTCCTCCTTCTCCCTAACCCTACTAACTGCACACCTCCACAGGTGTTCCTAATCAACTTCCTGCACTGACGTCTCTACCTCAGAGTCTGTTTTCCAGGGGACCACACTTGCGGAAAATACTTAGGCTAGAAGTGGAGCTGTAATTTATAGGTGTCTTTGTAGAGCACTTGAGTGGACTGAGCTGGGTGACTGATTAGAGACGTGGGGTGGAAAGGGTGGAAGAGTTAAAAGAGAAGCAGCAAAACACCCACACATATAATTTATATACTAAATATATGTACATACACACATACTTTGTGTATATATAAATACATCCTCAGGCACTTAGCATCTACTTGGTACAAGAAACAGTTTTGGAAGCTAAAGGTGCGAGATGAATTAGATCTGGTTCTTTGGTTCAATGAATCCACAATGTGTTGGGGCAGACAGAGTGTAAGCAATTAATTCTAAGAATTTGTTGCACACCATAGTGGATGATAGGGAAATGTGATGAGGAAATACTAAAGGAGTGAAGATGCTGCCGCGGTTTTAAGTTGAGGGTCTTGAAAGATGGTAAAGTCATCATGTAACATAGAGAATGTAGATGAAAGACACTGTAATTAGAAAATAAATATCAAGGTCAATATGTCCTCCAGAGAGTTGGATTTGGATCTCCTGAGAGAGGTCATGAATAGAAATATGTATTTAGATTGTATCTATATAAATAATAGTTAACGCCTTGAGAACAGATGAGATTGTTAGGGAGATCATGTAAAGCAGAAACTTGAGAAAGATGTACAGCAGAGCTGATTAATGTCTGAATTCAGGCTGCTGCTCCTTATGTCAATCCTCATAGCTGACATAGCTAATTGAACATAGGGCCTCAGAATCCTTGTCAACACATGGCTTCAGGGAACCCTTGCCAATAAATCCACTTATCATTTCTGGTTTCTTCCCCAAGTCTGGCTGTAGTGATCAGGAACAATTGCAGGCATCCAAGGAAGAGTCAGGGGCTCTGGTTATAGAGAAAGCACCCAGGAGAGCCGGGGAAGCACTAGAAGAGTGGGGAGCGGGGAGCGGTGTCCAGAAGGAAGGAGAGTGTTTCCAGAAGGGAATAATAACATTTATCAAGTGCCTAAGTTGAGGACTTGAGGAGACAATGAAATTTGAAGTGGAGGCCAGCGGTGACCAAGGAAAGTGGTTTCACTAGTGGTTTGCAAGAGAAGTGAGATGAAGGAAGTTTGAATAGAGAATGGGAGGTACTTCCACATGCTCATCTATAAATGGACTGCTTTGGACCCACCTGGGGAGCTTATTAAATATGCATTTCTAGGACTCACCCTAGAGGCATAGCCCCAGGGCTGTACTCTGGCCTCCTGGGAGCTCTTCTATCAGGGTTATTACTGCGGCAGCAAAAGGCTACAAGCTATGGGTGGGTGCTCACTATAGCAGATGCTGTTGATGTCCCTTTCACACACATTCAGCACTCACCGTTCTGTACACACTGCTGGCGTCATACCCAAGCACATGTACTCTCTGCCTGAGGACTTTCTCTGGCAGCTGGAGCATGCTTGCCTGCTTGCCAGAAATGCCAGAGAGTTAATTTCCTCGGGAGCAGCCTTCAACCAAAGAAGGACAGAAGTTGGTGGATAAATAGCACAACTTGCTCACCTCTCAGGTGGAACAACTCAGTGCTAATTTTATAAAGTCTCCTAATAGCCCCCAGGACGATTGAGTCTAAGGTGCCCAGAGGATGCTCATTAACATACTCTGCATAGGCTTCTTTCCCTCTATCTCACTTCCCTACTCTCCTACTGATGTTCCCAGATAACCTTTTGCCTAAACTATTGGTACCCATATGCTTGTCTGAGAGTTGGCTCTTGGGGGAACCCCAAATTCACCGTTTTATTTCCTCTTCCCGGGGACACAGAACAACTACATATTCCATTGGATTTTGCAGTCTGCTTGAGCCTATGTGACTAGGCTCTGACACATGGTCAAAAGTGATATACATCACCTCCTTCCCTGACCACAAAACTCCTGGTGCGATCGATCATCCCTCTCAATCTTTCCTTGCCATAGTGACTTCAGAGGCCATGTGTTTAATATGGTGGCATCACAAGACAGAAGTTGCCTGGATTCCTGAGTCACCCGATTGGAGGGGACCTACTAAGGAGAGCTGTCCCACTTATACCAGACCATGACATGAATGAATGATAAATAGAACACTACTATGTTAATCACTATGTTTTTTTTGGTTACAGCAGCTAGCATTAACTACCCTGATTAATAAACCTGCCCTCTCAGTCTTCCCTCATGCAACTCTCAAAAATTACTGCTCTCCATCCTTCTTTAAAAATTTCCATTCCCTCAGCATGGTTAATAACGTAGCTGAAATAGCCACATGTTCAAAGCAAGACACGATTATCTGATGAAGTGCACTCAATTGTGAACAAGAAGTACCAAATTAGCTGCCCAAAGATAGTTCTGTTTTCGAATGGATTTCTGGTTGGTAGGCTCTACGAAGGACATGTTCCTTAACTATGTGAGTCCTCTCGTCATCTTTGCATAATCATTGGCACAGCCCACTCCCAGCTCTATCTGTGGTTGTCCAGAAGAAAGAGGGGCCAGCCATTTCTAAGTGTTTGCTGACCTCTGACCTCTGGAGTAAAGCCCAAACTCCTTAAACTGGCATTTCCAGGCATCCCTGGTTGGCCGCCACCTCACTGATACCTGACCTTTGCCGCATCCCCCCTTCCCCCCATGAAACCTCTCGAATCATACAGAATGTGCTTTCCCAACTCCACACCTTAGCTCCACTGTACTCTTCACTTGGAGTGTCCTCTCCTCACTTCTGCTCCTTTCTAGACCCTTCCCCCAGTCACAGGCCTGACTCCAATTCCATCTCTTCTCTAAAGCCCTGAAATCACATTTTGCCTTCCCGCTTGTTGCCATTACTCATTTGGATTTTGGCATTTGCTGCTTATTAGCATTTCTATCTTTTTCTGTGTTTATGCCCTCTCTTCTGAATTAAGACAATGCTATGCCTATTTCTTTTTTTAAAAAATCGTATAGCTTTTAAAATATAGTCAAGGACATGATTATTGAAGATAGAGCAAATCGAACTTAAATATCACAAAAGCGAAATTTTGCTCACACATGATTTTCTAAAAAAAAATATTTGAAAATAATTTCAGATTAACAGAAAAGTCGCAGGGATAAAAACAGCATAAACAACATCTGCAAAAAAACCCCCCCAAAATCTTAAAAAAATAACATCTGTAAATGTCTTACTTAGACTCCCTTCTGTAAATATTTTACTTTGTTTCCTTTATATCCATATCTATCTATCCATGAATCATGTTATCTACACACACACAGGGGGTTTTTCTGAAGCATTGGAGGGTAAATTACATGCATCATGAGGCTTTACCCTTAAATACTTCAGTGTGTTGTTTCCTAAGAACAGGTTAATTTCTCAACTAATCACAACAGAGGGATCAACTTCTATCACTTTAATACTAATATAACACATTCGTATCAATAATTTGTTCTCATTTCAATAACTGGACCCAGGACAGGGTCAGATACAGCATTTAGTTGTTGTGTCTCTTTAGCCTCTTTTAATCTGGAACATTTTCACGGCCTTTCTTTGTTTTTTATGACATGGTTAGTTTTCAAGGTAACATACCTCTCCCTTTTAAAGAATGTCAGAAATGAGAAACATCTCTTAGGTTGACAGGCTCTTTTATACATGTACATATGGATAGATGTGCAGTGTCTGAGCAGTGCCATCACCACTCCCAGTGCCAGACTCTAAACTTGAACTGCCTTTTATTCTCATTCTGAACTTAAAATCAATGGCGATATTTTTCATGCTGCTATACAGGAACCTTTGACTTATTTTATTTACAATACCTTTCTCCTTGTTTAAGTGGCGTTGGAGTGGAAAAGGAAGTCGCAAATCTCTTTCTCCTCCAGCTTCTGCTGGGCTGCAGGCTGCATGGGAGGAAAAGTCAATATAGGAAGTGAGAGAGTAAACTGAGAAGTTGAAATCAAAGTGGTAGGCCGCTGAGTCTTGGCTGCGCTGTATCTCATCTCTGAAGTCAAAGCATTTTTACAGACAGCATTCAGCCATTGTTAAATAAAATCCCTCGGCTGTAGAAAGGGAAGGCGTTAGTAATTTCCGTTGTCTCTGTATGACTAGAAACAGAGACGGGGTGACAGGCGTAATGGCTTTTCTACTTTGAGTGTGAGAGGCAGTGAGGAATCATGGAGAGAGCTGATAAAGGAGCGAATCGGTTTGGGAGATTTGAATCTATTTATTGCCATCACTGCCAAGTAGTTATATAGCTCAGCAAGTCATATCCTCTCTGAGCCTTGATATCATTATCTGTAAAATGAGAGTCTGGAGTGACTAGACTCGCTCTAAGTTGCCTTCAGTGATTCGAAAATCCAGCGATGATGAATGCGAGCATACATCCAGTGCATACCTAGGGCGGGCTCATTATGTGTTGGGTACTGGGCTAGAATTAATCGGGCCTAGTCTTTGTTCTCCAGGATCGCCCAGGATGGTGACAGTGGTGGAGGGAAGGCAGGTAAGCAAAGAATTGTGAGAAGGGCCATGATGTGGACAAGTGCAAGGGACAAGTGTGTCACGAAGGAGATAGTGAGCAACTTTCCCTGGAGAGTGGCATGCTTCGTAGAGGAACTGTCTGCCAGTGGTTGATGAACTGAATCTCGAAGATGGAGACAGACCATTCCAGGCAGAAGGCACATGGCTGTTTGCAGACTGGATGCACTTTGGAGTTGAACACAACGTGCTTGAGGTAAAGTGAGGGTAGTGAGGCTGGAACAGCCGTCAGGCAGGGCCAGATCTAGGAGGGCCACGTGGCCAGATAGAGAAGAGTTTGAGGGGTGGGGTGAGACTTGAGGCACGGGGATCACTGGGAAATCCACTGAAGAAGACAAAGGATAAAGGATTGCAAGACACAGGGTAGATGAAGCAGCAGAGTGGTTAGAGATGAGCTTAGGAGAAAGAATTGAGAAGGCGGAGGGCAAGGGGAAGGGGGAGGAAGGGCTGTCATAGGATGTACATGTTTCTGATGTGTGCAGTGGACTGGACTGTGGTAATATATTTTTTTCAGGTTAAATGAAGTATTCATTTAGACTAAGAAATCACAGTAGATCACACATTTTATGATGACTGCCAAAACTCACTGCAAAATTGGAAAATGTGACATTTAACTAAATGCCTAACATACCTCTAATACTTTTTTTTTTTTTACTAAATTTCTTGGCTGAATATTCCTTGATTACCTTGTCATACGACAATGATTTCTTTTTCTTAACAGATGAGATCTATTTTTTTTTTTTTTCTTTTTAAGGCAGCACCCACAGCATATGGAAGTTCCCAGGCGAGGGGTTGAATCAGAACTACAGCTGCTGGCCTACGCCACACCCATAGCCACTTGGGATCCAAGCTGTGTCTAGGACCTATATACACCACAGTTCATGGCAACAGTGGATCACCGACCCACTGAGCGAGGGATTCGAACCCACATCCTCATGAATACTAGTCGGATTCGTTTCTGCTGCATCACAATGTGAACTTTTCTATTTTCTTAATATTTACTGGGATTCTGCTATATGACAGGTTTTGTACCCAGGTACTTTGTATGCCTAATCCCATTTCAATGTCACAGCAAGCCTATGAGATCAGTGTTATGAATATGATGGTCATTTTTTAATGATAATAATTTTTTATATTTGGAAAAATGGCACAGAGTTCACTCTTGGGACAGGCATCAAACACTCCTGAGGATGTCATTAGAATATAAAGCCAGCTGTCATTGTTTTTTTTTTGGGGGGGGGTTGCTTTTTTATTTTTGAAATTATTCTTTATTATTAGTTTGAATAATTAATACATTCACGTGCTTTAAAATTCAAAAGATATCATTACCTTAATTTTGTTTTTTTTACACAAATGTTAGAACACTATCTCTACACTGGACTGATTATTATAATTATTATAATAAATAATAATAATTATTATTATTTAATAGCAAACGTTGGAGTTCTTCATATATCAGTATAACAAAAGTTTCCTTGTTCTTTTAATGGCTTTTTGAATAAGTGTAATGTATTTATGTCATCCTTTAAGAATGGACTTCATGTCGCTTTAAGTCTTTTGACCCTTGCAAGAAAGTTAATCACTGAATGGCCGGGTATATGTACAATTTTGACTGTAAACATAAAGTATAGTGTTAAAGTCCTAGAAATGGAATTGCTAGGTCAGAATTGCACATTTTTTTATTTTGTAAAGTATTTTATTTCATTTTTCAATCTTACCATTAAAATGTAGAGCCCAGAACAATCCCACACTATGATACAAGTATAGAGAAAGACTTCCAAAATAGACAACTTTCCTATAAGCTAAATTCTGATGAACTCAATCCAAGACTATGTTTATTTCTTAACTACTGCATCTCGATACTGACTTCTGGGGAATTAAAACTTCTAGGTCTTTTTGGCAGCACAATTAATCATTTAAATTGACATAGAGGCCTTTTCACTCATTCCTGTCCAAACACATCTCACTGATTTTAACCCATCTTTTTTTTTTTCTTTTTAAAATTATTATTGTTAAAGTACAGGGCTGTTTTTTTTTAATTTTTAAATTTTTATTAAAGTATAACTGATTTACAATCTCGTGCCAATTTCTGCTGTATAGCAAACGGATCCAGTTATACATATATGTACGTTACTTGTCTTATATTCTCTTCTATCATGGTCTATCTCAAGACATTGGATAGAGTTCCCTGTTCTATATGGCAGGACCTCATTGCTTATCCACTCTAAATGTAATAGTTTGCATCTACTAACCTCAAACTCCCATGGGCTGTGGTGATCTTATAGTCAGAAGTCCTCAGGGAGGAGCAGGTTTGGGAGATGTATGAGTTCAGTGTAGGATGTGTTGGCCTGGAGGTGTGTATGGGACACCCAAGTGGAGATTGCTAGCAGGCATTTGTATATATGGGCCTGGAGCTCAGAAGGGTGGGCTAGAGACAAATTTGATGGTTAACATGTCACAGGTGTAAAGGATGTCACTCAGGGAGGGTAAGTTAGCAAAGGACTGTGCCTGAGAGGGAAGAACAGGAGCTCTCTTATTTTTGTTGTCTTTTTTTTTTTTTTTTTTTTTTTTTTTTGTCTTTTTAGTGCCACACCCGTGGCATATGGAGGTTCCCAGTCTAGGGGTCCAGTTGGAGCTGTAGCCACCGGCCTAGACCACAGCCACAGCAACGCAGGATCCGAGCCATTCCTGCAACCTACACCACAGCTCATGGCAACCCCGGATCCTTAACCCACTGAGCAAGGCCAGGGATCGAACCCTCATCCTCATGGATGCTAGTTGGGTTCAGTAACCACTGAGCCACAACAGGAACTCCGGAGTTGTTATTTTATTAGGTCTGGATTCTTTTTTTTAATCATTTATTATATATATATATTTCCGACTGCAGCATGGTGACCCAGTGGGATCCTGCTGTGCAGCACTGGGAACTCTGTCTAGTCACTTATGATGGAACACATAATGTGAGAAAACAGAATGTATACAGGTCTGGATTCTATTTGCTGAGATCTTCTTAGCTGTATGATAGTGGGCATGTAACTTTGAACCTGTTTCTTCATTTTTAACAATGAGCCCCATTTGAAGACTTATGTGAGTTTGAGATTTAAAAAATCCAACTGACGGAGCTTGTAAGAAGAGCAGGATGGGCACACCGGGGAAAACCTTTCAGCTGACATTTAGCATACATAGGATGGCTCCTGACTGTAGGTTTCAGGAGCAGCCATTTGCTGAGTTGCCTGCGCCTTTGCGACCTTTCTTGTGACATTAATTTGCTACCAATTGCTTAATTTCTCTGAGCCTTGGCTTCCCCTTCTGCAAAAATGAGACAATAACTACTCTTCTGGTTATCTCAGAGAATTCTTTTGAAAATCAAGTGAGATAAGGTTCGTGTGAATACTGCAAACTGTGATATAAATGTTAGTTATTATCAAAATGAATGGAACAAAGAGATGAGACCAATTCCTCAGCAAATTTCCTGCTGTTATCACCATGAAGCGTGTGTCAGCATCAATATCGAGGAATGTTCTGACTAGTCAGGGGCAGAACTGGCATAAAACTGAGGGTCTCTGACTCTTGGCCACAGTTAGGCCAATCACTATATGAGACTTTCTTGCTGACCTGGGATTTACCCAGGATTGTGGGGCAGAAAGAAGTAGAACTGTGGACTGCAAACCTTGTGAGACCACCAGGGGCTTGGGGGTCTCCTGTGATAACGACTTTGTCTATTCTCTCAGCCCCAGCTTCCATTCACATTCAGGAAGTGCAAAGATGAACTCTGCCCCTAATGGTGTGATCACAACTCCTCCTACAACTTCAAGTTCTCATTTCCAGGTAAAGAAAGATAACCGCCTCTGTGTAAGTAGTAGCATCAATGCAACAACATGGAAGAAAGCATGCCAGCACCCAGAAAACCAGCAAGAGATATTAGTTCACTGGGCAGGCCAGATACAGTATTCAGAATGGAAGAAGGCAGCAGTATTCACTGGGTGAGGCAACCTCAGGTCCAAACTAATCCATGATTACAGAGGGACCAGGCCAGATTCTGGTCTGGATGCAAGGATGGGTGAGCTCACCTTGAGGTTGCTTTTACTTTCTCTCAAAGCAGCTAGGAAAGCATGCAAATACTATATGAGATAAGAATGCAGAGATGTAGATGCAGCTCCCCATCACGTTTCTGGCTTTTTCTTCTCTTTCTTTCCTTTTTTTTTTTTTTTTTTTTTTGGCCACACGCATGGCATGAGGATGTTCCTGGGCCAGGGATCAAACCTGCGCCACAGCAGTGACAATGCTGGATCCTTAACCCGCTGCACCATAAGGCAACTCCTTCTCTGGCTTTTCTTGGTGATTATGGCAGCCTGAAAACAGTGAGACATTTCCTAGGCCAGAGGAACCCAGAGTTGTGGGCCCACTGGTTTTTAAACGCCATCCATGTCAGCATCCAGAAACAACTTGTACAAGCATGTAAGGCAGGAGTCGGGCACTCAGCAAGCCTCTCGTGCAGGCCGGAAATTCTTGCTGGAGCATCACAGGGAAAACTGCTTCTTATCCAGGGTGACAGTGTGCGCCACAGGAGTTTTCCATTGATGGTTCCTTACAGGTTCTGTGTAACAGGACTGGCCATGTATATCCTAAGGGCACAGACCTAAACCGTCCAGCTCCTTCTTTCTCTTCCACTCCTTCCTACTCTCCCTTCCTTCCTTCTTACCTCCCCTCTCTCTGTTTAAAAATAGACTATTCTTAAGAACAGTTTTATATTTATAGACAAAGTGATCAGATAGAACAGAGAGTTCCCACATACATCACCTCCCTCACTACCTCACACAGTTTCCCCTATTATTATCTTACCTTAGCAAGATATGTGTGTTACAGCTCATGAATCAAAATTAATGCATTATTGGAGATCTTGTCATGGCTCAGCAGTAACAAATCTGACTGGTATCCATGAGGACACAGGTTCGACCCCTGGCCTTGCTCAGTGGGTTAAGGATCCAGCATTGCCGTGAGCTGTGGTGTAGGTCGCAGATGTGGCTTGGATCTGGCATTGCTGTGGCTGCGGTGTAGGCTGGAGGCTACAGCTCCCACTTGACCCCTAGCCTAGAAACCTCCATATGCTGCAGTGCGGCCCTTAAAAAAAAAAAAAAAAGGACAAAATTAATGCATTATTAACTAAAGCCCATAGTTTATCCAGATTTCCTTAGTTTTTCCCTCATGTCCTTTTTTTTTTTTTTTCCAGGATCCCATCCAGGAAACCATATTATAGGTTCGATCATCATGTCTCCTTGGGCTCCTTGAGGTTGTGACAGACTTTCCTTATTTTTGATGACCTTGACAGTTTTTTTTTTCTTTGTCTTTTTTTCTTTTTTGGCTGCCCCACGGCACATGGAGCTCCCGGGCCTGGGATGAGATCTGAGCTACAGCTGTAATCTAAGTTACAGCCATGGCCAAGCCGGACCCTTAACCCACTGTTTTGGGCTGGGCATCATTCTTGCATCCCAGTGTTCCCAAGACATCGCCAATTCCATTGTGCTACAGCGGGAACTTGGACCTTGACAGTTTTGAGGAGGACTGGTCAGATACTTTGTAGGATGCCCACTATTGGGATTGTCTGTTGTTTTTCTCAAGATCGAACTGGGGTTATGGGTTTGGGGGAGGAAGATCACAGAGACGAGGTGCCATTTTCATCACATCATAGTATGTGTAGACACACATACTGTCTACATGACTGATGACTTTTGACATTAATATCGGTCATCTGGCTAACATCGTGTTTGTCAAGTCTCTCTACTGCAACATTACTTCTCTTTTTCGTACTTTCCCTCCTTGGAGGGAAGTCACTCTGCACAGCTCACATTTAAGGACAGGAAGTTAGCATCCACTCCCTTTAGGGCAGAGTATCTACAAAATTTATTTCCAATTCTGCATGGAGGATTTGTTCCTTCTCCCCATTTATTAATTTATTCAATCATTTATTTATGTGAGTATGGACTCATGGATATTTATTCTATACTTTGAATTATAATTCAATACTGTTTTATTTTGTTATTCAGACTGTTCCAGCTTTGACCACTGGGAGCTCTTTCAGTTAGGTCCTATATTTTTTTCCTTTTTTCTCCCTTTCTCCCCACCTTTTTCTCCTTCCTTCCCCACCCCCTCTTCCTCCTTCTCTTCTCTCTTTTTCTTTCTTCTTTTCTTTTCTTTTCTTTTTTTTTTTTTTTGTATTTTAGGGCTGCACCTGCAGCATATGGGAATTCCCAGGCTAAGGGAAGAATCAGCTGATGGCCTATGCCAAAGCCGCAGCAACACCAGATGTGAGCTGCATCTGTGACCTACACCACAGCTCACAGCAATGCCAGGTCCTTAACCCACTGAGCAAGACCAGGGATTGAACCCGAATCCTCATGGTTACTAGTCAGGTTTGTCTCCACTGCGCCACAATGGGAACTCCCTTTCTTCCTTCCTTCCTTCCCTCCCTCTTTCTTTCTTTCCTTTTTCTTCTTGCACTTCCTTATTTTCTGTCATTACAAGTCTCTTTTTAAAAATAATTAGGAGTTTCCGTCGTGGAGCAGTGGTTAACGAATCCGACTAGGAACCATGAGGTTGCGGGTTCGGTCCCTGCCCTTGCTCAGTGGGTTAAGGATCTGGCGTTGCTGTGAGCTGTGGTATAGGTTGCAGACGTGGCTCAGATCCCGTGTTGCTGTGGCTCTGGTGTAGGCCAGCGGCTACAGCTCCAATTGGACCCCTAGCCTGGGAATCTCCACATGCTGCGGGAGGGGCCCAAGAAATAGCAAAAAGACAAAAAAAAATTAAAAATAACTATTATTCATTTATATACTCATCCAAAACGCAGTGTGCATACCAGACAAAGAAGATTCAAGAATGAGTAGGGATTACCTCTGCCTTCAAGGAACTCTCAGTGGAGGTGACAGAAGGGAGGAGAGACCAGCAAGGGAAGAGAAAAGGACGTGACAATGTGGAGAGTGTTTTGGCAAAGGGAGGAAGTTTATAATGTCTGTCTCAGTTACATGGATTCAACTCCCTGCCTGCCTCACCTGAGCATTTCTGATTCTCTTAGGAGAACTTTCAGCTCCACACTCTGGGCTAGATTCTCTTTTTTCCCTTGGTATCCAGTCAAATGCCACACTTCCCTAGGCAGGCCAGTATTATAGAAAGAGCATAGCACCCACCACAGATAAGCATTAATGATAATCTATAATGATATTTAGCAGACATAAGATGGCTTCTGACTTTAGCAGAGAAGGACTATGCTAGCCCTTTATTGGCCCTGTGCAGTTCCTGTGGGCATGGAGCAGCTTCTGATTATGAAGAGGAATGGAAAGTGAGTGAGACCTGTAAGAGCAGGGTTTTGATTTTAGTTCCTCCCAACCTGCAGCCTTATCAAAGATCAGTGTCCCAGGAACCTGGTCTCTTAGCCTTCAGCTTCACATTTTCAAAGTCCGGCTGCTGGCCAACCCTTGGTTAATCGACATCTGAGCAGTAATTATTTTTAGATTACCCACTATACGTTCTGCCACTCAGTGTTATGCGATCGTGTAACGAAATCCATGCCCTGGTGCATTAACTAACCTTTTGAAAAAAACCTTTCAATAGCATCCCTCCCCCACAACCTCCCCCTTCACAAAGAGGTGGCAAAAAGCTCCTGGACTTGAGTGCTAAATGTCGAAACATTAAAAACGCTGGTGAAAGCTATGAAGTCATCAAGTATTGACCTGAGAGAACATTTAGCACCATCTGATTTCTCCATCCTGACATCAACATGAAACGGACCTTACATGCCAATGAATCACTTTCCCTATTTAAGTTCACAGGGTTTGTCTAAAATAGCTTCCCTGGTACAAAATGGAAATTCAGCCTAGGGATTATAAAGGTGAGTGATAGATTCAACTTCTATGCTTTCATTATAAGAAAAGGAGGGCTTACTAAAATTTGATTTCTTTTTTTTTTGGTGGGGGGGGAGGATAGAATAGAAGTGTCTTATGCATAGAAGCCATTGGGAAAACAGGAATCCAATCCCACTTGTACTACATTTTCTTAACACTCCATGCTCTCCAGCTATAGTGTGAAGATCTTGATCAAAATGTAGATTCCGGCCCCCCACAAAGGTATGTTGATTTAGTTGGTGTAGCAGATGATGCTGGGTCCCTGCCTGTAATTCTTCAACCCTTATGACAACTTCAGTGCACCCCACCCGACACCCTCAATTCCTAGCACCTTCATCTTTTTGCCGGAGAACTATGATCCTGTAGGCCAGAGGTATCAGGGAATTAACACCACTCAAGCACAGCTTCAGTCAATGGCTGAGGGGAGTTGGTGTCCAAACACCCTAACCCCTTCTCCTCCTCAGTGTCGAGATTCTGAGGTGAGTGTACTATACTGTTTCCAAAGTTCCCAGTGGCATGCAGCTCTTCTTGTCCACAGTAGTAAGGGCCGTGAGAGCCTACCTTTCATTGGCTGCCTTCCCTTCCATGTCTTAACTTTCTCACTGTCCCTCACAAGTGTTTCCTAGGACCACCTACCAAACCAAATTTCTGCAATTGAATGCTGGCCTCAGGGCCTGTTTCTGGGGGAACTCAGACTAAGACAGTTGGTCTGGAGTTTAGCCCAGTAATCTGCATTTTTTGCCACACCTTCAGCATATGGAAGTTCCTGGACCAGGGATCAAATCTGAGCCACAGCTGCTACCTACCTACACCACAGCTGCCACAACACTGGATCCTTAACCCACTGCACTGGGCTGGGGATTGAACCTGGGCCTCTGCAGTGACCCAAGCTACTGCAGGGACAATGCCAGATCCTTAACCCACTGTGCCACAGTGGGAACTCCCAGTGAACTGCATTTTTAACAAGCACCCTAGGATGATTCGATGCACATGGCATAACATACAACATTTTAAGAAGCTCTGCTTTGAGACTTTTATGATAATTAAATCCAAGGATGTTAGCATTCTTTTTTCTTGATCTACTATTTTCTAGAGCCTTTGCAATTCACTCGAGTCTTTTTTTTTTTTTTTTTTTTTTGTCTTTTTGCCATTTCTTGGGCTGCTCCCGCGGCATATGGAGGTTCCCAGGCTAGGGGTCTAATCGGAGCTGTAGCTCCCAGCCTACGCCAGAGCCACAGCAGCGCAGGATCCGAGCTGCGTCTGCAACCTACACCACAGCTCACAGCAACGCCAGATCCTTAACCCACTGAGCAAGGGCAGGGATCAAACCCACAACCTCATGGTTCCTAGTTGGATTCGTTAACCACTGTGCCATGACGGGAACTCCTCACTCGAGTCTTATGACTATTACTTGGGGATAGAGATAGGGCGGGATAAGGAAGGTTTACCTGCTTGACCTCTTTCTTCCATGTCCAGGCTAGAGTTGGAAGTGGGAAGCCAGATGGTGTCCAGCTAAGTTTCCTCAGGAAGTCAGGCAGTACGAAGGGGACCTGGAGAGGAATTGAAGGGGATCATTTCTGAAAGAGCTATTTCAAGGAAGCACCATGAGTGGACAGAAAAGAGGTGAGGAATGAAGTAGAAGCACTGAGTGGTGGCGCAGTAGAGTGGTTAGGTCACAAACTGGTAGTGCTGAGTACAGGTACAGTCAGAGGCAGAGGGACAGGCCGAGGGCATAATGGGAGGTGGTAATGAGACTGAAGCCCTGCTCAAGGTTAATCACATCAATGCTAGTTGTTCACTCTGGAGTTCCTATCATATGTCCTTAATGACCTGTTGGGCTGGGGACAGACCAATATAGATGATCCCTGAGGCAGACTAAACATAAGATCATGGTACATGCACACATGCTATTGTACGCATGTGCATGTTTACACACACACACATTTGAAGGAAGTGGATATTGAGACAACTTTAAGATGACATCAAGGGAAAAAGCAGAACTCTGTTGGACTTCCTTATATTTATTTTCTGGTTTGGAGTTGTTTTCATTCTACATTACATGTCTTTTCAGAGTGTAGCACCTTTAATGCTCCTAAACTGGACCTGGAACTACCCTTCAAAGAGCTCAGCAGGAGGCAGCCACATACTCACTGAATCACTCTTTGTTCCAAATCCAATCTGGAGTGTCCATTCTAGCTCATGAGTTAGTTTTTGTTCCTATGACTAGTTTCCAGGGGAACACCAGCTTGTTTCACTATGACCCCACCCTTGTCAAGCACTCACCAGATCCCCTTCCTTGAAGGAGTTGTACACTGTCCCTTGTACTTCCAGCTATTGGCTGGGCTTGGGTTCCTCCTAGATCTCACTGAAATCAAGGTGTTGCCACACTTATTAATATTGCTCAGAGCCTTTTGATCCTGGGCTCCTGCCCACTAGATTGTCAGATAAACTTGACTGTTGGAGCCTGCAGGCCCTGGAACATTGTGATATAGATTGCTGGCCATGTTCCTTGAGACTGGCTTTATGGACCACTCAGAATATTTTGCCAAGCTCCACTGAACCCTGCTGTGCTGTTCCAAAATTCCAGCATGCTTTGCAGCTGAGCCTGCATGGTTAAGTGGGAAAAAGCTTTAAAAAGTAACAATTACAAATATAAGCTCTACCAACAATATTCATCTGTTTTTTCATTGGTGTTTCCCAAGCCCTTTGAACAGTGCCTGGCACAGTAGGCATCCAATCGAACTTTGTTGAATAGATGAATGATATGATGTTGACAAGGAAGAAAAGGAATATGGCATGTCACATAGGGAGCTTTTCAATTAGCTCAAATATGTATGTATTATAAACGGAAGGGGGATGAGACATAACTTTTTAATGAAGAGTTTCAACTCAGTGGGGATAGAAACATCAAAGTGTTTGATTTAGCTTTAATCTCTATTTCCAACTGTGCTCTGTCTTATTGCCCTTCCCGTTTTCTTAATAACATCTTGGGCAGATTCCATAACTTTCTGGTCACTTTTGATTATTAGAAGTCCAGTCCAGCTTAAAATTTCAACCTCAACTTTGATCTCTATTGCTCATTTCCTCTCCTTTCCCAAGCCTAAGGTTGAGCTGTGTTGGAGTGGCCTGGTCTTGCTTTAAAATATATCCTTCACTTAATATAAAAACATATCTTTACTTAATGGGATGCTCTTGTTGCTCTCTCTTGGTTGTTGTGGTTTTTTGGGTGCCTACTACCAGGCCTCTATACCCTCTGGTGGCAGCTTTCCAAATGCTGACTTTCTTATGTGGTACATGGTGGGTTCTTTACAGAAGGTTCTCATAGACCCTTTCTTTGGTCTGTGAGACCAAAACTATTTTCCTGTTAATACTGAGATGTGATCTGTCTTTTTCACTGTGTTGGAATTTGCAATAAGCAAGGGTGGCTAAAACTGCCTTGCCTTAGCACGAATCAAAGCAGTGGCACTAAGCTCTGCTAGTAGTCATGGCATTCTTCATTACTGTCACTCTTGGTAACACAACAAAACAAAACAGAATCCAATTTCAATTAAGAATCCAATTTCAATTAAGAATCCAATTTCAATTAAGAATGTCCTTGACAAAGCAGTAAAAATTACTAATTGTGTTAAACACTGACCTTTGAGTACATGCCTTTTTAATACTCTGTGTGATAAAATGGGAAGTATGCAGAAAGCATTTCTGCTGCATACCGAAATACGATGGTTATCTGGAGAAAAATTATGTGTGCGGTTGGTTGAGTTGCGAGCTGAACTAGCCACTTATTTTCATGGCAGACCAGCTCTGGTTATTTAGACACAGGCATTTGGCGGTCATTTTGCAGATGATGGAATTGAACCTCCCACTTTGAGGAAAACAAATGATACCATTTGTTGTCAATGAGAAAATTTTAAGCTTCAAGCAAAAGTTGAAAATTTGTATTTTCATGTTTTTTAAATGAATCAATAAATATAAAAATTATGTTTTAATTTTGAATTTAGAAAACATCAACAGCTATAACCCACACAAACAAAAACTCTTTAGCACCTCAATAATTTTTAAGAGTGCAAAAGGCCCCCAAGACTGGAGAGTTTGAGAACTAGTGACTTAGGGCTTTGACACTCCGAGCCAGTTCACAGACCAGCAGAATCTGGATCACCTGGGATCCTGTTAGAAATGCGGAGCCCCATCCCAGACTCACTGAATCAGAACCTACATTTTAATAACATGCCCACACGATCCATGTGGGCACACTACAGGCTGAGAAACACTGCTTAGAAGACCCTGGAGGGCCTCCCCACTATATAGGTCCCCGATGGATGACGACTGGCACAATCTCTTTTTTCTCTCCCTTAGCTACTACCATAGCCTGCATGCCTCAAGCCTCCTGCTCCTGAGGGTCCCTTTGTCTAGTGGGCAGCCATCTTGAGTGGGTTGAGGGTGATAATTTAAGCCCAGATACTTTCTTCCTCAACGTCTCCTTGGCCTGTAGGAAAGGTATTCATTTTCACCTTGCTAAAGTGTGGCATGCGAGCACAGCCTTCCTCACTGTCATTCTGATGGGGGCAGGGCAAGGGGGTGAGGGGTGGGTGGGTGGGGCTGTTGCAGTATCCACCTTGCTCTACCCTGTTCTATACCTCCAGGCTAGAAGCAGGCTCTAGTTTCCATGCTCACAGAAGCCTCCAAACCTCCAACACTCCCTCATCTTTAAGAATGTGGAACTAATTATGACTTCTCTGCCTTCAGGTTTAGGCCCAAAGTCCCATCCAGCATCCTCTAATTTTTAAAGGAACAAACACAAGCCTGTAAAACTGTTATCAGAACTATTTTAACCCCAAATGAATCAAAACTAATTCTTTTGGGGATAGGCTTTTCCATTTGTCCTGGCTCACAAAGAATAAAATGGGATTAGCCTGACTGCTTGGGTCTGATGGGGTCGTGTCGGTGAGCAATTGAGAGAATGAGAAAGGTCAGAACACATTTGGTTAAGAGGAATTGAAGGCAGAGATAAGTGAGGGAATCAGCAGAGAGCCACAAGCTGCTATAAATGGATTTATGTCTTCTGACACAGAAAAATGACAATCTGAGGGAATTTAGACAAATGCAGATGAAACTGCTGAGCCACTGCTGGTAATTCTGAGGAATTGTGGGGAAAAGGAGAGCTCAAAGGCTGGAAAAGAGAAAATGTCTGAATGTCCCCCAAACTCTAACCTCAAACTAGAAATTGAATTCACTCAAAACTCAAGAATGAATTATTAAATTGAGTGGTTTCTAGGTACTCAGAAAGGGAGGAGGGGTTGGCCAGCAAACAGCGAGGACTCACTGTGTCATGCCCGATGAGTCCCCTCATCATTAGTGCTCTGGCAGATTAGGGTTTGTATTCCGGCGTCGAGACTCTGCGACTGGATTTTAGCCCTGTTTTGCACAGCAATTTATAAAACTCCATTTCCTGATAAGGTGGAGAATTATGGACTGGCTGAGAAGCAGAAAGGGATGGTGTGCCTACGAAACTTGTTGAACAACTCTACCCGGAGAGTGCTAATTAATGTTGAATCAAAAGCAGAGCTCTAGCAATAAGAGTAATAATAATAGCAATTATAATAATGATGATAATAAGAGTAGCTCTTTCTTATTGAGTTCTTACTGTGTGCCAGGCATTGCTAAAAGTGCTTTATTTGTATTAACCCATTTAACCTTTACAATTACTACAGGAGATAGAAGCTATTCCTATGGTTGGGTTTACAGATATGGAAAATGAGGCTCGTGCAATTAAGTCATTTGTCAAAGGCCACACAGTAGTTGATGGGGCCGGCACCTGAAACCAGAGCCTGTCCTCTCAGCAAGCATGCTCAGTCCTATTGAGGATGTGTAGAGATGTTGGAGGATAGATCCAGGATTCGGCTAGAGACATTCTGGCACCAGGAAGTAGTATTTTTATTTTTTATGCACCAGGTCACTGTCTTGGGGTGTATGCTTCAAAAGGGATTGGAATGACATTTTTCACAGAACTAGAACAAAACTTTTAAAGATTTGTATAGAAACACAAAAGATCTCATATAGCCAAAGCAATCCTGAGAAAGAAGAAACAGAGCTGGAGGAATCAGGCTCCCTGACTTCAGACTGTATTACAAAGCTAAGTACTCAAGACAATATGGTACTGGCACAAAAACAGAAATATAGATCAATGGAACAGAAATAAACCCACACATCTATGGTCAATTAATCTACAACAATGGAGGCGAGACTAAACAGTGGGGAAAAGACCATCTCTTCAGTAAGTGGTGCTGGGAAAACTGGACAGCTACATGAAAAATAATGAAATTAGAACATTCTCTAACACCATACACAAAAATAAACTCAAAATGGATTAAAGACTTACATATAAGACCAGATACTCTAAAACTCCCAGAGGATAATATAGGTAGAACACGCTCTGTCATAAATCATGGTAATATCTTTTCAGATCCATCTACTAGAGTAATGGAAATAAAAACAAAAATAAAATAGGACCTAATTAAACTTAAAAGTTTCTGCACAGCAAAGGAAACCATAAATAAAACGAAAAAAACCTACAGAATGGGAGAAAATGTTTGCAAATAATGAATTGACAAATAATTCATCTCCAAAATACACACAAGGCCCAGACAGTTCAATAGCAAAAAAAAAAAAACAAAAAAAAACAAAAAAAAAAACAACAACCAAATAACCCAATCAAAAAATGGGTAGAAGATCTAAATACACATTTCTCCAAAGAAGATATACAGATGGCCAAAAGGCACATTAAAAAAAAAAAATGTTCAACATCGCTAATTTAAGAGAAACACAAATCAAAACTACAATGAGGGAGTTCCTGTTGTGGTGCAGTGGAAATGAATCTAACTAGTATCCACGAGGATGTGGGTTCTATCCCTGGCCTTGCTCAGTGGGTTAAGGATCTGGCATTGATGTGAGCTCAGATCCCGAGTTGCTGTGGCTGTGGAGAAGGACGGCAGCTGTAGCTCTGATTTGACCCCTAGCCTGGGAACTTCCATATGCTGCGAGTGCAGCCCTAAAAAGAAAAAAAAAAAAAAAAGAAAAAAGGCTACAATGAGCTATCACCTCACACCGGTTAGAATGGCCATCATTAAAAAGTCTACAAATAATAAATGCTAGAGAAGGTGTGAAGGAAAAGGAACCCTCCTACGCTGTTGGGACTGTAAATTGGTGCAAGTGCTATAGAGAACAGTATGGAGGTTCCTTAAAAAACTAAAAATCAAACTACCAAATGATCCTGCAATCCCATTCCTGGGCATATATCCAGAGAAAACCATAATTTGAAAAGACATATGCATCTAAATGTTCATAGCAGCACTATTTGCAATAGCCAAGACATGGAAGCAACCTAAATGTCTATAGACAGAGGAATGGATAAAGAAGATGTGGTATATTTATACAATGGAATATTAGTCGGCCATAAAAAGAATGAAATAATGCCATTTGCAGCAACGTGGATGGACTTAGAAATTATCATCTAGGTGAAGTAAGTCAAATAGAGAAAGATAAATATCACATGATATTTCATGTGTGAAATCTAAAAAAAATGATAGAAATGAACTTATATACAAAGCAGAAATAGACTCAAAGACGTAGAAGACAAACTTTTGGTTACCAAAGTGGAAAGGGAGGTGAAGGGAAGGAAAACTAGGAGTCTGGGATTAACGGATACACACTGCTATAATATAAAATAGATAATGAACAAGGACCTACTACATAGCACAGGGAACTATACTTAATATTTTGTAATAACATGTAATGGAAAAGAATCTGAAAAAAATATGTAAAACGGAATCACTTTGTTGTACACCTGAAACTAACACAACATTGTAAATCAACTATGCTTCAATTAAAAATTTTTAAGTAACATAAAATTTACAAAAGGGATTGGGATGTGAGTGGGGTGTGAGTATAGCCCCTTGAGGCCCAACTCTGGGGACCTGATGCCCAGGAAGGACAGTTCATCTCTATTTGCACAGCACAGGTCTTTTTCACTTTCCATGGGAAGATAAGCCAAGGGAGTGGGAAAAACTGGAGCTATAGGGTCAGAACAAGCAGGTATGTTTGGGAATTTAGTCAGTATCCTCCCTCTTCCAGCAGCTGTTTATTCTTAAACCTCATCTCTGATTGTGGAGTAAAAAGCTATCACCTCTATTTAAGATACGTACCTGCACACAGGCAGATTTGGGGGTCTCCTTATCATTCCCCTCCTCCCTGTATTCCCTCCAGAAAGGTTCCATCACATTGGTGCCTATGTGGGAATTATTTTTTCTCAGTCTTTTATAACCAAACTTCTTTGACATTAATGTGCATGGGATTCTCCTGGGGATCTTGTCAAAATGCAAATTCTGATTCAGTAGGTCTGGGGAGGGACCCCAAATTCATTTCTAATGAGCTCACAGAGGATGCTGATACTTCTGGTCTATGGAACCACTTGCAGTAGCAAGATTCCACATCACCCTTCAGAGCTCGGAATCTATTAGTAGCTCAAAAATGCTTAGTAACCTGCAAGTTGATCTGAAAATATCTCTTATTTAAGAACATTCGTCATTAGTTACCAGGCAATAGAAAATACTGTAAAATATATGGGGGTGGGGTGGTTTGCAGAAAAAGATATTTTATTTGCAATTCAGAGCAAGACTGGACTAACCTTTAGTCATTTGAGGCTTCAAACCTCCCTATTACATAGATGGCCAACACAAGGTTTAATTCTCATGACAAAGACTGAAAGACAAACATAGAGATTCACTGCCTACATGATGAGTCAGTGATGAGGGAAACCCATTTGGAGAACATCGTCAAGTTGTCTCAATCAAGTATATTTATTGAAAAAAATCCATGTATAAGTAGACCCATGCTATACCAACAAACCCATGTCCAAGGGTCAACTGTATATTTATTACACAATCTGTAGGTTTTTTTTCCTCCCCATTGCTATCTTAAAAAAAGGACTTTTTATCAAGACAGTCCTTTTCTCTTTGTCACTCTGGAGGTTATGGAAAAAATTTTTTTTTTGTCTTTTTTTGTTGTTGTTGTTGTTGTTATTGTTGCTATTTCTTGGGCCGCTCCCGCGGCATATGGAGGTTCCCGGGCTAGGGGTTGAATCGGAGCTGTAGCCACTGGCCTACGCCAGAGCCACAGCAACGCAGGATCCGAGCCGCGTCTGCAACCTACACCACAGCTCATGGCAACGCCTGATCGTTAACCCACTGAGCAAGGGCAGGGACCGAACCCGCAACCTCATGGTTCCTAGTCGGATTCGTTAACCACTGTGCCACGACGGGAACTCCAGGTTATGGAAAATATTATTGCTTTTTAGCTAACAATTTTACATTATGAAATCTAAATTTGGCTTTTTGAATTTTTTTCAGAAAAGTTATAAATATGCTCATTTTCTACATTTTCCACAACAGTCTTATCCCTTCTAAAATTATCCAGGCTACCTCTCTGCTTCTGTAGAGTAAGAAAAATGGAATGGTCCATGTAAACATTCTAAAGCCTGGCGAAACACACCGGAAATGAAGCCCTGTGAAGATTGAAAAAGGATTAAAATGCAAAGAGGCATATTGAGCACAAGCCCATTCTCCATTTCTAGATTGTTTTTAAGGCAAACTCATTTTAGGGTGAGAGTTTGTGGGTAGGAGGGGGAATTAAGAGTAAGAAGCCTAATATTCAGTTAGAAGCTCTCTCATTGACTTTTCAACTTTTCTTTTAGACAAAATTTTTGAGTAGTGTGTCAAGATGACTATTGACGTAGGTCTAGGTTTTCATTGACCTAAACTGACTTGTGTTTCCTCTCAGTGGCCTCAACGAGTTCACCTATGAATGTTAATTATAACTTTAGGAAGGTAGCAACATCCATAAGCAGCAAAACGCTAGACCAGGATCTAATAGTACATCCCTGACAAGCTCTGTTATTTAATATCCCTTTGCCTTATGAGATAAATTTCTGCTCTGGTGTAGAGATTTCTGTAAAAGGTCAGTTCTGATATTGGAAGGGAACATTTAATCAAAAATAGTATGTGAAAAGATAATGCAGAGATTATATCAAATAATAACCTTTATTCCTTCTGACATCAACCATTACCAAGAATATTGAAATGCAAAGCAATTGTGCGCTGAGTCATATTTAGCTGTATTTTTTAGCTATATATTTTAGCTATATATATATTTAACATTAGCTATAAAGTAGCTATTACACATAATATTATAATGCAAAACCACTGTGTTATATTTAGGGAATTAGCATCTTCCTTGGAAAAAAATAACTTGTTTTTTTAATATTATCAAAAGTTAGCAAATGCTTTTGTTTCATTCAAGACAATGCACCATTTAGTTATTCATACTGTTGGTAAAATTGTCACTGAGTTTTTAAATATATCTCATTTAGGTTCAGCTGGATTATTTTCTTTTAGTGGAAAAAGGGAGACACGAGTGCAGTAAACATTTTGTTTTCAATTATAAAATTCTCAAGTGTCATTAACGTAAAACCATGCCAAAATTCTTTGTATATGTCCATTTTCAACAATTTATTAGGAAATATGGGATGAATAGTCTAGAATGTAGAACAAAATTAAAGATATAATAATGATTTTAGTATGAGCCAATGGGCAAGAGTGTTGTGGGTTGCCTTAGGAATTTTTGGCATTTTGCAGGATGACAGTTGGGTAATTCATACAATTATGGTGGTGTCTTCATGCAAAAGGTAGTCAGTCCATGGCAATACGTACCCATCCCCACCCCACACTTCCTTCTCGGAGTTGACTGCCCCAAGACCCCTCTGGCCCAGCTTTTCCAATTAGTCCTTCTTTCTCCACACATTCCCACCTGGTCCTTCCCCATCCAGGTGCAGAAGCCTGCTTGACTCTCAAATGAACCGTGATGGTGATGCTTACTGGCACCTGCTTTGGTGGTGGACCCCTCTGGGTTCAAATTTGAGCTCTGCCACTTCCTAGATGCTTGCTCTTTACTGGAGACAACAGTCCCTCATTGTCAGGGAGGCTACATGAACCAAATGACACTAGGTATGTAGAGTGCTTGTGGGTGTGCAGCATGCCCACATTTAGCCATACCATATCCTTTGTTTCTTTCTTCACTTCTTCTCACTTGTCATAGTCAGGTATATTCTCCCCACCTGGCATTGGTCCCATCTTCTGCCTCCTCTTGGTCTCACACTAGTTTCCATCACTGGGTGCAGTATAACCAGAGTCTTGAAATGGCTATTACAAAATCCTGCAATTAGGCCTGTGGTGGGATATTCAGGTGATTCCAGGGGCTGTGAGTTCTGGAATCTGCATAGTGCATTCTACCAAGGCCATGCATTATGCATCCCAACACAATCTCAGTGCCTGGAACATAGCAGGTACTGAATACATGTTTATGCAATAAATCTACTGCTGCCTCCTACCATCAGGAGTCCCAGATTAGACTGGAGGAGGGAATAGAGGAGAGCCCTACATTGTGTAAATAAGGACTCCTGGGGTAATTTACCTCCAGGCTCAAAATATTTCACTGGGAACCATCTTAACAGTTTACATTGTGCTTTCACATCCATTATCTAATTTAAGATAATAGTTTACTCCAGACTGTCCTCCACAGAGCCTTCAGAGTAATTTTCCTTAATAAGAATCTAAACTTGGCACTCTCCTGCTTGAAATCTTGTAGGGCTGACTGGCTGACCTCAGGATAAAATTTAAACTTCTTCACAGGGCATGCTCAGTCCTTCTACATGTAATCTCTTCTTCCCTGATTGTCATCGCCTGCCCCCTCTTCTCCTTAGACATACAGAACTCTCCAGACATAAAAACCCCCCTGCTTGTCCCACATTCACACATGAATCTCTGCCTTCTGTTCATGCTGTCCCCTCTAGAATATACCCTCACCTATCTGGATCACAACATCCATCTATCCAATTGAATTCCAAGAATTTATGGGGCTCTGGCATTGGCGATGGAGGTATGAGGCACAACTGGCCAAGGATGCAGGGACAGAAGATGTTTACAACATTTGTATATAGGGTATGAGGAAGGCATGGGAATAGTTGGACTTAGGATCAATCTGGAAGTTGGTAGTCCAAGTGGAGGCAGTTGTTAAAGGCCAAGGGAATGTTATTGAGGAGAACAGCTTCATACTGAATCCTGAGAATCCCAACCAGGAAGTCAGGTTGGGATGCGGGGGCATGTCGTCTTAGTTTGAGTCCTCTCAGAAGCAGCCCCTGAGACAGAATTAGAGTGCAAGCAATTTGTGTGGTGGGAGATTCCAGGAAGCACTGGTAGGGAAGGAGAAAGTGAGACAGGGAGAGAAAAGAAACCAGTAGAAGGGGTATTACTTAGGAGCATCCTCATCAGTGCACCTGAGAAACAATAGGAGATAATGTAGAATATGCTTCATATTCCACCTGTGAGGTAAGGGAGCAGGGGAATTTATCCACCAACTTCTGTCAGCCATTGGTTGAGAGCTGTTTTTGGGAATGTTGTGATGAAGAGGGCATTAGGTACCTACAAACAGGCTGAGGGCTCCAGCAATTCGAGAGAGCCCCCAAGCAGGTGCTTGTATTTGGTAATCATTGGGTCAGCAGGTATAGGAATGGTAAATTCCAAGGGCATATAGGCAAGGCTCTGACACCACTTGCTACACACTTGTACAGGGTGGTCGGAGATGAGAAAGGTAGACCCAAGGAGACACCAATCTCAAACACAGCAGTCCCAAGAAAGTTCAGGCAAATGATCAGGAACCATAAGGGGAGATCCCTTATAGAAGATCACATTCAAGCAAGAAGGGGAATAACTGTCAGAACACTGGGTTAGGTAATGGGAGTTCTGGCTCTGAGTTTCTTCTCTATCGTCTTTTATCCAGGAGACTCTGGCCAAATTACTGGATCCCTGTGTATCTCAGTTTCCTCACAACTAAAATCTGCCACACCTGCTTACTGATTAGAGTGAGGAACAAGTGAAGTAACTTAGAGGAATCTTTCAGAAATCTGTGAAGCACCATAAAATTTTTTAAGAGGAATGAGATGGTGAGGAACAAATTAGGAAGACATTTAATTCTAATATGTTTTTTTAAAAAATTATTTTTAATTTTTTTCTACGGTACAGCATGGTGATCCAGTTACACATACATGTATACATTCTTTTTTCTCACATTATCATGCTCCATCATAAGCGACTAGACATAGTTCCCAGTGCTACACAGCAGGATCTCATTGCTAATCCATTCCAAAGGCAATAATCTGCATCTATTAACCCCAAGCTCCCAATCCATCCCACTTCCTCCCCCTCCCCCATTTGCAACTAAGTACCTTCAAAGATGGCTTCTACAAGGAAAAATGCCAATGTCAAGTGACAAACCAAGCTTGAACACTGAGTTATAAACATCTGGCTTGGGTAGGGGTTATGTGGACAGGATGCAGAATTTGCTTCTGGCAGCAAGGAACTGACTGCAAGCACTGCCACCGATACCAGTAAAGGCCACTGTGTACACACTGTGACAGGTAACACTTGGGGAAAGGTGCTGGGAGATGAAAGGGCTTTAGATTTAAAAAAATGAAGACTTGAACTTTAAAAGGAGGGAATGTAATTCAAACACTAATCCTTTCCATTTAAATTCTCTGAATCAATCACCCCAATTAGACTTACACAGGGCATCAACTGGATATGAACTTTCCTCTGAACTAAGGTCAGGCTTTTTGTCATCGGAGGAGATAGGAGGGTAGAACTAATCGGTCACAATTCTACATAAAATTCAAGTCTGCCAAGATAATCCACGCAGTGGCTCTTGTAAGTAGACTTGCTCCTGGTGCAAGTGTGAACTATCACAAAGGGACAATAGGGTTGTTGCAGCATCTTGGGGATGGCTGCTATTTTTACCAAGACGTCTAATGTCTTTTTCCTCAAGGGATCTTGATAATGGTATAATTTCCAGCGAACACTATTTAATGGAAAACATTTTGTGGGGGTTTTGCAAAACATAAAGGCTTGAATTGATGGTGCAGCTCTACACTGGGATTTTCCAAGCGTGGCGCAATAGTGCTATTAAGAAAACCAGTGAATGAACTAATGGGGGAGGATGGTGCCTGTGATAACGAAGAGACTGTACTACCACAGTTTTATAAGAGTCAAGTAAGATAAAAATTCCTAGTGGGTGTATCTGGGAAGCCCCTAATTCTGGAAATAGGAAGGACGTAACTAGTATTTTACAATCTCTTTAAAGAGAATTTCCCCCTCTTTAACAGATTCTTCTCTTGCCTTATGCAAAACGTTTTTGTATTTGCTCGTTATTTTCCCATCATTTACGAGTTTTCCCAGCTTCATTTCTGACTAGTGAATTACCAGTGACATTTGGCTTTTCAAACAGACAGGAGAAGGTAGTGGAGTTTGCCACATGAAGATGGAGTAATTCATTGTAATCTAAAGTTGGAACTCCAGGCATCTATGCTGGGCTGTGAGATGCAAAAGCTTCCAAATAACATGTTTTTACTTGGCTGGATACTAGCCTTTTCAGTCCTTTAACATTGCCTATATGCCTCCTGGAGCACAGAGAAGTAAGTCTGTGTTGATTTACACAGATTTCCTGAGATCCTGTCAACCAATTCTAGTTTAAGTCTTCTCTCCTCTACTCTCCTAGTTGGGTACCTATAGGAAGGCCTGGGTTTAGCATACTTACTGAGAGCCTCTTCTCCTGGTCCTTTCAGAAATATGTGGAAGGACCCCATGATATCCTTTATATCTGTTAGCTTAGTCATTGCATCAGAATACCACAGAAATTTCCTTAAAGGTTTCGGTTTCTTCACATTAAATAACATATCTTTACTCCAAAGATGTTAGTCATTTACTCATTATTTGTTTCTGGGGCTTCTCTCTGAAGTTATATCAACTTGTCCAAGATTCTCATATTAATCTATTTGGCCAAGAAGTATAGTCAATAGTTTAGGAGAAAACAATCATTATGGATACAACGAATGTATTATGTGCCTCTGTTGCTGCACTCTCTGGATGCTGACTTAGATGGAGTTTGTAGTTACTAAAGCTGGCTCTGTGAGGTCTTGTCCCATCATCTGACCTCTGCTTTCCTCTGTAGTCTGATCTATTGCTACAGTTTCCCTTGCTTGCTCTTCTCCAGCTTACTAAACTATCTTCAGTATCCTGAATTTTCCATAGCCTCTGCTTCAGTTCTGTTGCAAACAATAGAGCTCATTTATATCTTTAGGGTAATGCTAGCTGTTCAAAAGATGCTAGGAAGAACATATGCCCACTACTGTCTTAGTTTGGGTTCCCTTGAAAGCAGACCCTGAGAACAGACTTGGGTGCAGGTTGCTTATTTGGGAGATGGACACAGGAAGGACGAAGAACCAGCTACATGTGCCTTACTGAGCTGGTTATCCCTGTGGGCAACTGGGCTCGATGCCTCCAGAAACCATTTGAAGAACTGTGCAGAATGCACCTCAGAAATGTCCTCCCAGTGTAGGACATGGGAGAATTTATCCATCCTCATTCCCCAATGGCTGAAGGTTTCTCTGGATTAGTAACTGCATCACCCCCCACCCCCACCAGCCAACCTAACTATGCTTCTGGACTGCCTTGGGAGAAAAAGCCTTGGAAAAAGTCTTAAGGCAAAAAGCAGAGAGATGTGGAAGACCATGGGGCAAGATGCTTGTAGCATGTGTGGTACTGTCCACACAGCTAAAGAGGAAATCAGAGGTGGGCTAAGGGACATGGTACAGAGCACAAAAAGTGCTCTACATTTTCTTGGCTTCTTGGTGGTTGCCTGTTGCTTCCTGCTATGGACTGGACTCGGGGAAATAATGAAGAATGAAACTGAAGAGTTCTACCTCTCATCAAAGTTAGAGCCAGTAGGGGAGACAGATGTTAAACAAATACGTGACACATGTAGTTACAAATTATGATACTACCACAAGGAAACTGAATGATGTGATGGGAAGTGTGGGCCTGATGTTGAGCATGGGGCAAACCATGCAGAGCTTTGTAGAGAATATTAAAAGTTTTGTTTTTTCCCCCTAGGCAGTGTTGGTAACCACTGAAGAGTTTTTAATCAAGGGAGTGATATACAGTCATTCCTCATTATTCATAGGTTCTATACATATGAATTACGATGGAGTCTGAAATTTATTTATAACCTCCAAGCTAAGACTCTTGGTGCTTCATCAATCATTTGTGAATACGTGTAAAGAGGTGAAAAGTTTGACTGGCGTGACATGCATGTTCCAAGGTGAAGTCAAATAAGGCAACACCCTGCCTTCTTGTTCCAGCGCTCATACTGTAAACCAATGTCCTTTTTTGTGGTATATTTAGTGCCACGTTTTTCATATTTTTATTATTTTTTGTTGGTGATTTTGTTGTTTAAAACAGTTCCCAAACTAGTGCTAAAATGTTGTACAGTGTCTGTAAGTGCAAAAAAGCTGTGCTGTCACTGGTCAGAATGGCCATCATCAAAAAGTCTATAATCACATAGTATTTGTCTTTCTCTTTCTGACTTACTTCACTCAGGATGAGAGTCTCTAATTCCATCCATGTTGCTGCAAATGGCATTATTTCATTCTTTTTTATGGCTGAGTAGTATTCCATTGTGTATATGTACCAAATCTTCCTAATCCAATCATCTATCAGTGGACATTTGGGTTGGTTCCATGTCTTGGCTATTGTGAATAGTGGATTAGCAATGGGATCCTGCTGTTTAGCACTGGGAACTCTGTCTAGTCAGTTATGATGGAACATGTAATTTGAGAAAAAAGAATGTATACATGTAAGTGTAACTGGGTCACCATGCTGTACAGTAGAAAAAAATATAAATAAATGATAAAAACGTCTACAATCAATAAATGCTGGAGAGGGTATGGAAAAAAGGGAACCATCCTACATTGTTGGTAGGTGTAAATTGGTACAACCATAGGGAAGAACAGTATGGAGATTCCTTAAAAAAAAAACTAAAAATAGAATTACCTTATGATCCTGCAATCCCTGACTGAGCGTATATCTGGAGAAAACCATAATTTGAAAAGATACATGCACTCCAATGTACACTGAAGTGCTATTTACAATATCCAAGATATAGAAGCAACCTAAATGTCCATCAACAGGGAAATGGATAGAGAAGATATGGTACATGTATACAATGGAGTATTACCCATAAAAAGAATGCAATAATGCCATTTGCAGTAACATGGATGGACCTGGAGATTATACTAAGTGAAGTAAGTCAGACAGTGAAAGACAAATATCATTTGATATCACATATGTGGACTCTAAAAAAAAATGATACAAAGAACTTATTTACAAAACATAAAAAGACTCACAGACTTCAAAAATAAACTTATAGTTACCAAAGTGGAAAGGTAGTGGGAAGGGATAAATTAGGAGTTTGGGATTAACATATACACACTACTATATATATAAAATAGATAATCAACAAGGACCTACTGTATAGCATAGAGAACTCTACTCAATATTCTGTAATAACCTCTTTGGGTAAATAATCTGAAAAAGAATGGATATATGTGTATGTATAACTGAATCACTTTGTTGTATACCTGAAAGTAACACAAATATTGTAAATCACATAATACTCCAATATAAAATAAAAATTAAATTAAAAAACACCTGCAGCATATGTAAGTTTCTGGGTCAGGGATTGAATCCAAGCCCCAGCTGCAACCTATGCTGCAGCTGCAGCAATGCCAAATCCTTTAACCTACTTACTGTGCTGGACCAGAGCGCTGAAGTTGGATTCTTTATCCACTTTTCCATGGTGGGAACTCCAAAAAACCCACATTTAAAGCTCTAAGTTCCCTCTGAAAACTGTTTTTTGACAAATTGTGTTTTTATCTTTTAGGTATTTCTCAATTTCTTTTTTAACTCAAGGGCTATTTTTATCTCCAAAAATTGTAGGATTAAAAAAAAACATTCTTATCTTATTTTTACTTATATTGCATTATGCTGAGGAAACATATTCTGTGTAAAATTTGTTTGAAATTTATTAGGATTTCTTTTATGCCCCAATGCATGGTCAAGTTTCGTACATGTTCCATGTATGCTCTGATTCAATGTGTATCAACTACCTGTTGGGCTTAGCATTCTCTCTATATCTATTTATTATAGCGTTCAGGTCTTGATATGTGTGCTTATTTTCTTTGTCTGCTTGATCCATCAGTTTTTGAAATGGTATGTTAAAATACTGGTTCATCTATGTATACCTGCAATTTTGTCCATAGTGGCTTTATATATTTTGATACTATAATGGTAGTGACACATATTTTCATGTGTGTAATATGTATATTTTATTTTTCCTTTAAGCAGTTTATGATATCTTTAAGTTTCCCTGGCCAAAAGAAAAAAAAAAGCTGTGATGTATTTCACGGTGAAAATATGCTGAAACATGAGTTAAAGTGCTACTGGCTGGGAGTTTAATGTTAATGAATCAACCATATGCATTAAATAAGGTATCTTTCAATATTAACATACATTAAATAAGGTTATGAATTTATTGGTTGATGAAAATATGACCAGAGGCTCACAGGAACCTAAGTCTGTATTCCCCCTAAGAGCAATGCTTCAGTTTTTGCCAATTTAGTGTTAACAGAAACTTCTAGAATGTAACTACTGCAATAACAAGAACTGACTATATCTGGTCATGCTTTAAAGAAGGTTCCTCTGGTTGCTCTGTGGAGAATAGATTGATGATAAGCAAGAGTGTAAAAGTAGAGCTGAGTTAGAGTTTGTTGCAGTCATTCAAGTTAGAGATGATGGTCATATGGGTTAAAATGGTGGCAGTGGAAATGGATAAGAGTGAATTCTTTCCAGGTACATCTTGAATGGTGATGGATTGGATTGGTAGGGGGACTAGAGGCAGTTGACGGTAAGAAGGAAGATGTATCAGTCATAAATTATTCCCAGGTTTTCTCCTTGAACCAGGAGCCACTTGCTGAAATGGGAAAGTTTGGAATTAGACCAGATTTGGGAAGGAATAAGTGGGTGTACTTTCTGTCTATGCCACGAACTTCTAGATGCTTAGAATGCAAAGAGAGAAGTCAGTTTATTGGAAGAGACTATCAGGTAAATTGATACTTTCAAGATAATGTACTGAGAGCTGATGTAGAGCAATGCACCCAAACATCTAACAGCAGAGAAAACAGGCGCCTGGACCAGCTGGGTATTCAGAGATGGCTTACTAGGTGATTTGGCATCTGAACTAAGACTTGAAAGATATATTCTAGTTGTTCATCTGAGTGTGGGAAGAATATTCCCATGGGAGTATGTTTGGAATTCTGGCACTCTGCATGTATTATTGTGATGGTCTCCCAACTGGCCTTTTGGGATTCCTCCTCCCGATTAAGTCTATACATCATTAGCTGGTAAAAGTATGACAGCTATAGTCATTCTATCCCTCTGCTTAGAGACTTTCAAACTCCATGCCTGACAGTCAAAGCCCTCTAAGAACTGGTCCTACAGACATTTCTTTCATTCTCTTCTATGATCAGTACATTAAGATGTAGCATAGGAGTTCCCGTCATGGCGCAGTGGTTAACGAATCTGACTAGGAACCATGAGGTTGCGGGTTCGGTCCCTGCCCTTGCTCAGTGGGTTAATGATCCGGCGTTGCCGTGAGCTGTGGTGTAGGTTGCAGACGCGGCTCGGATCCTGCGTTGCTGTGGCTCTGGTATAGGCCGGTGGCTACAGCTCCAACTGGACCCCTAGCCTGGGAACCTCCATATGCTGTGGGAGCGGCCCAAGAAATAGCAAAAAGACAAAAAAAAAAAAAAAGATGTAGCATAGCACTCCTAGGATTGGGTGATATTTGTAAAACAAACAAGAAAGACAGGGATGCACTAAAACCTGATCAGAAGGCTGATGTCAAGAAGGGACACCTGTCCTGGATACATCAGGCTAGCAAACCTTGATGAGATCACCTAAAAAACCATCTCCTAGACTCCCTTTCTCTGTAAGAATAAACTGAACTCTGATGACTTCAATAGGAAAAGGGTCAATGAAAAGATTTTGCGTAGCTCACCAAGTATCAAGGACAGCTGGACTGTAGCTCAGACATTGGCTGATATAGTCCAAACTGCCAAAAATCACACCTCAATGTGATGCTCTTCCTGCTTCCAGTGAACATTGGATGCCATAGTTTGTGTCACCACAC
The DNA here is from genome assembly GCF_054392235.1 of Sus scrofa. Classification (NCBI taxonomy): domain Eukaryota; kingdom Metazoa; phylum Chordata; class Mammalia; order Artiodactyla; family Suidae; genus Sus; species Sus scrofa. The sequence goes on from NC_139401.1 coordinate 20,300,403, forward strand.
TAGTGGCATTGGACAGCAGATGCTGCCACCTCTGCCCTGGAATCCAGATATGGCTGCCATTGCTGCCAATGCTGTTGCTGGCACCATCAAAATGGATTCTCCATTGTCCCTGCTCCTTTGTTTTGCTAGTTCCCAACTCCACGTCTGGGAAGAGTGTGTGCAACTGTTACAGCAGTCTCAAATGGGCAAGTAACATGAAATAATAAATGTAATAAGTCATTATTCACCTTGAGGCATCTGTTCCCCATTGCCACACTTACTGCTTTCAAAAAATAAATTGCACAACTTGGTCTACATAATACAAGATGATCTCTAAGGTCCCTTTTTGCCTCTGAGAGTCTATGATTTGCTCATTTTCTACAGCTAACTACTTTTTCAGTGGGGAGTTTATTCTCCAGGGCAAGGCTATTACAAAAAAAAAAAAAATACGGACATCTTTCTTGGTTCATTTACTTCTCAATTTTATGCTACCAATTTTTGTTTCAAACTAGGATGGAAGGGCAGATTCCACATTTCTTCAGAGCAGCAGACTGCATTAACTTAATGTCTCAGTATTATAAGACAGCCAAAGGGCTGTGTCAAAGATATTTAGTTGTTTTTACTCTCATAATTACACTGGTTTTAGTGAGATGGGTGTGATTTCTCAGGCATTCTATTACAGTAGGGAATATGAAACTGCCTTTCAAAATTGCTAAAAGCACCTCAGTGTATCTACAATATGATAATACTAATCCTAGCTTGACATAAATGCTAGTTTTATGGCTGCACACTGTAAAAAGTGTATTTTAGCCTGAAGAAAATGCCAGTGTTCAGATAGTTTTGACTTTATTTTGTCTCTCTTGGTCTGTAATAATCATGTTTAATTTTGACACATTTAGTTAGACATGTTGAAACCCTCAATGCTCTGTTACAGTAAAAGAACTTGGAGCTGAACTAAAATTTCAGTAATTCGTTGAAGAATTGCATAATCAACTTTGGGAAATTCTAGTCCTATAGACACGGTCACTTAATTGTATCAAAATGTGAAAATCACTTGTCACATTTCTGTTAGGTCTTCAGTGGAGGATGAAGTAATAGAACTATGAAATCTTTGATTTGGTAAGAATTGTTAATGTTCATCTTTTATGGTATTTCATTGAATTATCATAAGGTTTTCTGTGAAAAAAAAAACTTGTTATGAGGTAAAGAAGTATGTGGAATTCTGCACTCTATATTCCTCTTGTGGAGATTCATGGTGCAAGTTACTACCTTCAAGGCCCTGAGAAATCCTGCAGTAGAGAAACCTGTTTAACTTTGCAGCATGCTTCTTAAATTTGGTCAAGGAATTTGTTTTTATTTGTTTTTTTTCCTTTTAGGGCTGCACCTACAGCATATGGAATTTCCCAGGCTAGGAGTCCAATAGGAGCTGCAGCTGCCGGTCTATGCCACAGACACAGCAACACGGGGTCTGAACTGCATCTGCGACCTACACCGCAGCGTGTGGCTAACTCACTGAGCAAGGCCAGGGATCGAATGGATACTAATTTGGGTTCTTAACCCGATGAGCACAACAGGAACTACTTTTTTTTTTTTTTTTTTAAACAAAAGTATGTTGACCTAATGAGATAATCAGTGTCTCTACAGTTTGGGAAACACATCTATCATAACCTTGTATTCCATTCACAGCATCCTTGCCAGACATGGCCATCCAGCCTTTGTTTGATGGTTACCTTGGCAAATTCAAAGAGAGCATTAGGTAGGTAGACCTTGGTATTGGGGTGAGTAACATAGTGACCCTCGTTACCACATTGGAACCTTCGAAGAGAGAACTCACCTCAACTATTAGGCTGTGGAGGAATGATTGGATGAACTAAAACATAAAGTCAGCCATTTACTAATGTAACTTGGATCAAACTATCTTAAAGTCAAATATTTTCTTAGAAAGACCATCTTGAGAAATTCTTAAGTACTGCCCTCAAGGTGTTTGCCCTCATAGTATTTGGTTTTAACTTCACTTTCTTTTGGTATTACCACTGTTCTGCACTTAGTTATAGTTGAGGGACATCAATAACATGCTATAAAATTGGGGTGCAAGTGCCAAAAGAGAAGCTTGCTATATGATTCAGGAGGCATTTTCACAGATTTGTAGCCAAAGAGTGATCGTTGCCATCAGCTGTCACATTTGGAAATGGAAGGTATGGAGCTACCATATGTTTTTTTTTTTTTTTTTTGCCTTGGGGCCAACCCCTCTTGCCCGTTCTGGGATATAGCTCCAACCTGGCCCGTCAATGCAATCCTTCCCCATGACCACAGCAACTGAAGTAAGAAAAGGAACAAAGGAAGCTAGAAGGTGGGAGTAAACGAGGCTCTGAATGAGGCTCTCTGAAGCCCTTAGGTGTGCCTCTTCCTCCTCCTTCCTCCCTTCACCCACTCTCACCCCCTCAGATAACGGCAACAATAACAAAAACAACAACAAAAGCAGGTCCCATGTGTTGAGACCCTGAATGTACCAGGCACTCTTCTAAACACGCTTCACAAAACAACTTCCATTCAAAAGAGAAAAACAAACAGAAAAGAATATAACTTGAACCAACGTTTGATAATTTCCCTCAGATCAGCATCCCTAGGTTCCAGGCTCTAGGTTTCTCTTTTCTGTGTTATTAATATTCATAACTTTGTTATGCTCTTCAGTTTTAGTATCTGTCCAGATACTATTTTTTTTTTTTGTCTTTTGTCTTTTTGTTGTTGTTATTGTTGCTATTTCTTGGGCCGCTCCCGCGGCATATGGAGGTTCCCAGGCTAGGGGTTGAATCGGAGCTGTAGCCACTGGCCTACGCCAGAGCCACAGCCACGAGGGATCCGAGCCGCGTCTACAACCTACACCACAGCTCACGGCAACGCCGGATCGTTAACTCACTGAGCAAGGGCAGGGACCGAACCCGCAACCTCATGGTTCTTAGTCAGATTCGTTAACCACTGCGCCACGACGGGAACTCCTATTTTTTTTTTTTTTAAGGTGGCTTTACTTCTCCTCCGTTCCTGACTCCTGACACTCAGGCAGACAGAGCAGTTTAGACGTATTTATCTTTTTTTTTTTTGCCATTTCTTGGGCTGCTCCCATGGCATACAGAGGTTCCCAGGCTGGGGGCTGAATCGGAGTTGTAGCCGCGGCCTACACCAGAGCCACAGCAACGCCCGATCTGAGCCGCGTCTGCAACCTACACCACAGCTCATGGCAACGCCGGATCCTTAACCCACTGAGCAAGGCCAGGGATCAAACCTGCAACCTCATGGTTCCTAGTCAGATTCGTTAACCACTGAGCCACGATGGGAACTCCAGTTTAGATGTATTTATACCTGGCTTCCTCCTGTATGATTCTGACACTTTAGCAAAAAATAAATCCTACAGAACTTAAACAATGTGAAACAGATACCCCTTTAGAATTTCTTTACAAAAAAGACTTTTAAAATACACAAGTGTATATTTTCTCCACTCCTTAATTTGTTTCTTAACAGCTTATTTTTTAAATTTTATTTTTTATTAAAGTATAGTTGATTTACAACGTTCCTGCAGTGTCTGTTGTACAGCAAAGTGACCCAGTCTTACATATATGTTTATTTTAATAACAATCATATTAGCAGCCACTGATTTGAATGCTCATCCCAGAGTTCCCCTGGCATCATACTCTTTGGATTTGGATTTTTTTTTTTCTCAAGCTTTGGACTTTTCTCCAGTTCCTCTCTTAGGCCAAGAAGGCAGGGGTGGGTTGGGAGAGAAGGGCTAGGGAGTGGGAAGGACCTTGCTGCAGCCCATTCCCAATGCTTGCTGCTCTGCTTCCTGGAAAGATGTTCGTTCTGCTCATCTACAAGGAAGACAACAGAGCCCTTGCTCTCCTGTTCACGCTGGTTTCATTCTACAAGGGATTTGAGACCATTGCCTCCTTAATACCATGGCAAACAAGCCAGGAACAATGGGAGAATCTGGGATGGGACTGGTCTTTCTTATTTAGTGATGGGTATATGTCAAAAAACAGAACAAAAACAAAAATAAGCAATGATATCACTAATAACATAGCTTGGCAGTGCTTGGACTTTTTCGTCTCAAGTCCCCTTTACATTCTTAAAAGATAATTAAGGCCCCCAAGGAGCTACTGATTACATGGGTTATAACTACCAATATTTACTATGTAAGATAAGAAAATATGTTTTAAATTATTTACTAATTCATTTAAGATAGCATTAACAAACCATTATAGGTGAACATAAACAACATTTAAAAAATCAAAATAACTATTTTCCTAAACAAAAAACACTTAGAGGGAAAGTAGTGCTTTTTTTCCCCTGATATAATCTTTTTAAATTGAATTTGGTTGATATACAATGTTGTGTTAGTTTCGGGTGTACAGCAAAGTGATTCAGTTTTATATATATATACACACACACACACACACACACACATATATAGATTCAGTTTTATATATATATTTTTCAGATTCTTTTTCCATTATAGGTTATTACAAGATAGTGAATATAGTTCCCTGTGCTATAAGTAGGTCCTGGTTGTTTATCTATTTTATATGTAGTTGTGTGTATCTGTTAATCCCAGACTCCTAATTGATCCCTCCCTGCCAAGTAGCTTGCTCTTTTTACATTTTTGCGAATCTCTTTAATGTCTGACTTAATAGAAGATTCATGGATTATCTTATCTGCTTCTGTGATAACACATATCATGGAGCTTCTGGAAAACTCCACTGTGCATGTGGAGAGAATAAAAATGAAAAAGATAATGTCTGTATTATTATGAAAGTAGTTTTAACCTTGCAGACCCCCTGACAGGGTCTTGGGGAACCTCAGGATTTCTGGGCTCTATTTTGAGAATGGCTGACACTGATGAGCTTCTTTTTAAAGCGATTTCAGGCAAAGTCACAGAGGATCTACAGAGTTCCCATTGTGGGTCAGTGGGTTAAGGACCCAGCGTAGTCCCTGTGATGATCTGGGTTTGATCCCTGGCCTCGCTCAGTGGCTTAAGGATCTGGTGTTGCCACAAGCTGTGATGTAGGTCACAGATGGGGCTTGGCTTTGGTCTTGGCTGTGGCTGTGGTGCAGGCCAGCAGCTGCAGCTCCGATTCCACCCCTAGCCTGGGAACCTCCATATGCCTCAGGTTCAGCCATAAAAAGAAAAAAAAGTCATAGAGGAACTAAAGGATGATACTAAAGGGAAAATCAGATTCTGTATAACTAAGATGACATGATTTTTTTTTCCTAGGTGACTTTGAGAAATAAGAGTCTGAATAAATCAAGTACAGGGAAAGCCTTGACACTAGCACTGTCCAACAAAACTTTCTATAATGATGGAAATATCTCCATCTGTGCTGTCAAATACTGTAGTCACTAGGCCCAAGTGGCTATTTGAGCACAGAAAATGTGGCTGGTGAGACTGAGGAATGAAATTTTTAATTTTAATGTTTAATTGATTTAAATTGAATCTGAAATAGCCTCATGCAGTACATTTCTAGACAGAGGAACTGCCTGGAGGAAGCCACTCCATTAAAGGTACAAGAAATCTTCCCATTGGAAAGAGACACCCTTTCCTTTTGGGGGAGACATCTCAGGTCAAAAAAAGCCTGCACTGCCACGTGACATTTAAGGACAGGGCTGAGGACATGAAAATGAGGCCGTGGGTGGCTTTTCTGGGTGGCTGCCACCACTCTCCTTTTCACAAGGGAGTTTGTGATTCTTAGAACCTAAGGGTAATTTCTTATCGATGAGTATTGCACAACACCACCACTTCTTATGGTGCACAGTTTTGCCACAGTCACACGCACAATGTCGCTTGAGGATGACTTGTCTCTTAGGGTTGCCAGGGTCACGTATCCCCAGAGGGTGGCTGTTTCCACCCTGGAGGTGGTGGTCCTGGGCAGGTTTGGGATGAGGCACTCCTCTTCCCTCACCCTAGTCCTGTTATTGGTCTTGGTGAGATATGTAAGGGAGATAGAGAGGTAATATACACGATAGCCCTGGTACATTGTCTCAAACACACTAGGGTCTCAGTGTTAGTGTCATTGTTTCTTAAGGGAAAGGAGCCTGGAAACAGGGATGGAGCTGCAGTTGAACTAACTGCTACTGAAGTTCTTGGGCTGGGAAAAGTCCAAACCTGGGGTCCTCATCCCAGATCCCAGATTGAGATACTCCCAGAACAAAGGGCTATGCATCACTCGAAGGTATATGCCTCTGAGTGGGGCCTCAGGTTCCTCATCTATAAAATGCAAGGCTTGGAGCAGATCAGTAGCCTACACCCACTCAGTTCTTAGAACTGTTCCCTTGCCCCACAGTGTCACCACCTCATGAAAATTATTGAACTGGATGATCTGTATGTGCTCTTCCAGAAAAGAATAGAGTTAGCAACATGGCTGGCTGGCAAGGAACTGCAGCAGGTCTTCCACTGTTTGAACCCATGTCAAGCCCTCCCTGTGTCACTTATAGACAATCAAAGTGAGATAACTACCCTATGGTTTTAATGAGTGTAGCCAATAAAGGTAACTCACAATAGGTTCCACTATTTTTAAAAATGTAATAATTACCCTTAACCTAGGCCTTAATAAAATAGGGGCCTACAATGAAATGTCAGCAATGGGCAGGGAGAGGAAGCTAAGAACGTCCTGAATCAGCTGTAGAGGAAACGGAGGGGGAAGAAGTGAAGATGATGTAGGGCAGTGGTTTTCAAGGAGTGGTTTCTGGACCAGTGGCAAAGTATCACCTTGGAACTTTCTAGAACTTGCCGAGTCCCTCTCCCTCCATTGCTCCCACCCCCGGCTTACTGAAGCAGAAACTCTGGTGCTGGGGCCCAATCACCTGTTCTAAAAAGCTCTCCACCATGGGATTCTTTTTTTTTTTTTTTTTGTCTTTTTTGTTGTTGTTGTTATTGTTGTTGTTGTTGTTGCCATTTCTTGGGCCGCTCCCGCGGCATATGGAGGTTCCCAGGCTAGGGGTCGAATCGGAGCTGTAGCCACCAGCCTACGCCAGAGCCACAGCAACGCTGGATCCGAGCCGCGTCTGCAACCTACACCACAGCTCACGGCAACGCCGGATCGTTAACCCACTGAGCAAGGGCAGGGACCGAACCCGCAACCTCATGGTTCCTAGTCGGATTCGTTAACCACTGCGCCACGACGGGAACTCCTCACCATGGGATTCTGATGGACACTAAAGGTGGAGAATCCTCAGTGTAGCTGATGCTGCTGGGGCCCCACCCACACCCCCTTCCCATGCTGTGCACACAGCTGCCAAGTGCCAGAAATACTGGTTGCTGACTGCTCTCAGCCAGCCCCATCTCTGGAGACTTGCCTTTGGCCAAATAGAAGCCACAGAGCCCGAGAGGTTACAGCCCCCTGCCCCTGGCCCCCAAGGCCCAGTCTGAGACTGGGGTATGACAAGCTGGCCCTTTAGTCTTGAAGAGGGACAATTTGTGGTGGATTTATGCTCTGGGCTTTACCAGAGACCACATCCTTGCTTGGCTCATTCCCCATCCTGTTCTGCCTCCTCCCCTCCATAACGGGCTTTTCCAGCAAGCAGTCCTTCACCCCATCATGAGCATCTGAATCCCTCTCTCAGGTTCTGCTTCTAGGCAAAGCAGATGGGAAGGCGAAAAAGGCTCCCATGATGGAAATGAATATGTAGAGAATACATGACTTAGACATCATTCAGTCTGACCTTGAGTCAAAACAAATGTGTTTTCCAACAGAAATACATTTACATGCTTCAAAACCCACACAGTAGAAAATGATATGTGGTGAAAGGTCTCTCCCCTAGCCCACTCCCTGTCTGCACATTCACCTCCTTTCATAGGTCACCACAGTTATTATTTGCTTCTGAATTATTCCAGGGATTAAAAAAAAATGCTGCATATACAAGCAAATACAAATTTCTATTCTCTCCTGCATCCCCTTTACACAAACAATACTCAGTGTTCTGTATTTGCTTTTTCCAACTTTACACTATACTTTGGAGCATTTCCAATACATATACATAGAAAGCATACTCATGCCATTTTTATAGACACATAGGATTCTCCTGTAGGGCTATACCACAGTTTCCGTAACCAGCACCCCTATCCATGGCCCTTTAGGTTATTTTCAACTTTTTCCTTCAATCTGACATTTGAAAATTATTGGACCACATAATGTTGCCTATATAAGTGTGAATTTTCAAGATTTTGTAGTAGTGAGGTATTGAAGAGGATAATAACTCTTTCTCAGATGGGCTATCTTAAATAAATGTTGAGGGTTGTGTTAGGTGGGAATCTCCCCTTTACAAAAACCAGAATCTGAACTGATACATTGAAAAGGCACATAAATTAGGAGATGACGACTTTCTTTTAAAATTGCTTCATTTGATAAAAGGTTGACCAGAGTTCTCCTTTAGATGGAGAACTGTGGTCTTTAAAATATGACTTAATCTTGCAAAAATTTGAGCTACCTTAATCTTTACAAGAACACATCTAGTATATTAAATAAAGCAAGCTGTTCCTATATTGTTTGATATTTAATCACACAGTGTGCTGGAATTCATAAGGACCATTTAAACCGTAATATCACTGTGCTGAACTACTATACATAATATAGATGAGTAACAAGGACCCGTTGGATAGCACAAGGAAATTTACTCAATACTGTGCAATAGCCTATATGGAAAAAGACTGTGAAAAAGAATGGATAAATGCATAACTGATTTACTCTGATGGACACCTGAAATTAACACAACTTTGTAAGTCGACTATATTCTAATAAAATTTTAAAAAATATTACTGTGCTGAAATTTTGTTACAGTCAATGGCTACTGGTTAGGGTTTGGCAATCTTTTTGTTGAATAAACATTTTTTTGCCAAAATGGTACTCATTTTTATGAAATTCAATCTGGAATCATCCTTGGGGATTTTGAAAGATGCAGTTCACTTTTTAGAACCTGGCTTTGGAAAATATTTTGGCTTGGCATTGTAGATATTTTGTTTTTAATCTGACAAATCTTTTCAACTCTCATTACTAGTTTTTCTTTCACCAGAAGGAAGGAGGTGTGCTAAATATTTTCCAAATCGATTTCTTAGAAACAAAACAGTTTGTTTTACTAACTGCCGAGGAAAGCCTAAGTAAGAGCTATGCTTGCGATAGTACGAATAGATTTCGGAGCGCTTTCTCTCTTTTTTGACATATCAGATTTCAATGGCATAAACTGCCATTTCGGGTTCAAAATTTGTTTTTTTAGTTCCCTTTAACACCTTACTCTTAATTTCCACCAATGTTACACCTACACAGATGGCAAATACTGAGAAGTGTTATCAATACTGTTTCCACAGAGCAGGGAAGCTGTCAAATGTTGACGGAAGGGAAGAATTTGGTCTTTATAACAGACTAGTGGGTCTTCGCTGTCTCAGCAATTAGGATTCAAAAATCCTCAGTCCTGTATATCACCCCATGAAAGTGCAAAATAAAAATAGGAATTGTTGCTGCTTTAGCATATGTAGGTACACATTAATTCAGGTAAGAAAGGAATGTGTTACCTAAGGCCAGAGAGGTTACTTCCATTACCCTGGGCAGGAGCTTTAACTGGAAGGGCACTTTCTAAATTTCCGGAGGAGCCCACAGAAATGACAGACAGTGAAGAGTCACAGACTTTTCTGAACAGAATTTTGTGGCAAAACATGGAAAACAGGGAAAGCATTTCATGTTTTATCCATGTGCTCGGTTTTGCCAATATTGGCTGAATGTTGCATAACAACACAGTAGCTGTACTTACCGCAGCTGTCGTTTAAGGAATGTGGCAGATTTGCTTGACTTAAAAATTCTTCCAGCAAAAATTCCATTTTTTACTTTAGGAATTTTACTTAGGAATTGGGGCGAAGGCTCAGAAAAACGCAGACTTGAATGCCCAGTGCTATTTTCCTGTCCCATCCGCTTCCCTGCTATTTGGGCTCAGGGAGGGCACACTAGGGACGGGACCCCAAGGGGCTGGACGGGCCGAGGGGGAAAACTATGAGCTTCACTCAGGGTGGCGGTGTCTGTGAAGCTGGTGGGCAAAGAGAATCAACTCTGTTGAAGGTGGGGCGGGAGGTGCTCACCCTGAAACAAGGTGAAGGAAAGGACCAAGGCCAGCTGCCTAAGAAGGACTCGGGAAGCCTAGGGTGGGAAAGTGAGCCTGCGGGAATTTTGGAGCCCAAGTGCACTTTCTGTGCAGTGGCCTTTCAGGGTCTCACGGGTGGCGTGGGCATCGAACTCTTCCTTCTCTCCCTTTCCTCACAGCTCCCTTTCACCAGGTGACCTGGTGTGGAACTCTGAAAATCTAAGAGCTCACCCATCTGGAATGTGAAGAGGCAGCATCTAGATAAGAGGGTTTGGATTACAGGAGTGAAATGAGGCTGTTTTTTCCTTTTTTTTTTTTTTTTTTTTTTTACCTCCTATCGACTTGGTTGATCAAAAAAAAAAATGTTGTCCAATCTACCTCACAAATATTTACCATTTTAACCACTTTTAAGTGCACAGTTTTGTGGCATAAAGTACACTCGCATGGCTATGCAGCCGCCACTAGCATCCATCTCCAGAACGTTTTCATCTTCCCAAGCTGAAACTCTGTCCCCCTTGCACCGGAACTCCCGGGTCCCCTTTGCCCCCGGCCCCTGGCAACCAGCATTCTGTTTTCTGTCTCTAGGTGCCTCATCTCATCATTTTTGCAAGCATAAAACTCCTTCACTTTGCTCCATACTGGCTGGTTGAGGGCTTGCATTTGACTGTAGATACTCCTTATGGGGACAGACCCAAGGGGGTCTGTCCAGTTGGGCAAATGCTGCCTGCACCAGGTTGCACATCATCCTGCCTGTGTGCCCGTGTGGACCGGACCGGGGAAGGGGCCAAGGGGAAGCCGCTGTTTCAGGCTGGAGTTTGGGATGGAGACTCCCCTTGTATTTTGGTTACTCACGGGTAGACAGAGGAAGTTGAATTTTAAAAGCTGTTTAATGAGGGAATGGTGAGGGCTGGGCAAACACGATTAGTCACGCAGCTCCCGGCCGAGGTTATTTATTCTCCGGAGAAGCCCAGTGCTGGTGACGGGGATGGATCGCTGATCGAGAAGCTGAGTAAATTTGACCAAGAGGCCTGAACCGAGGGGGAAACTGGTCTCTCTCTGAGGTCTATTGACACTGAATAGAAACGTGGGCTTAATTCCAATTTGTTTCCTAGCAAAATAAATACACAAATATCAAGGGAACTTCCTTGTTTTCAGAAAGAGGAAAGAGTCGAAGCTATTACAAGTATAAAAGGCAAATGAAAAGGAGATGAGTGGTTTTGAGGATACGATAAAAATATCTCGGTAGGCAGTTCCACATAAGTGTAAAAGGATACTCTGAAATCTTTCCCGGCTGCAAGGGCGAGGAGGAGTGAATTACATTCCCCAGAAAGGTTGTGGGTGGGATTATATTCGCGGACATGCTGGGCTTGAACACCGTGTGGACCAAGTCACAACATAAACCTTAGGAAAAACGTGTTCTTTTTTGCTAAAATCACGACAAACTCATCTCTCTTAAAATGCCGACATTATGCTAATAAAGCCTAGAACCAAATATGCAGAAAAATATTTATTGAGTGGATGAGTGAACAATATACATACTTTAGAACTATAAAGCGTTCCCAGTTTAAAGAAATCCTATGCATTTTAAGGTATGTTGATGAAGCTCCAGTTCCTGACACCATGGAGCTCTCAGAACTCAGGGCTGCATTTGCTTTAATTAGGGATCTCAAGACTATGATGTGCGCCCTCTCTTACTAGGAGCTAAACTGTTACAACCAACATTTTACACTGTCAAGCAGAGACTAGTCTGTCCATGGACAGTGTCCATCTGTTATTACCTACAATAAACCAAACATTTAGACGTGAACTGAGAATTCACGGTGGGTCCTTTCACACCACCTTTCACACTAGTTTCTTGCAGCAGTTTTGAGAATGTATTGTTTATTTAAACTTATCATGTCCTAGTTCTAAATAAATAGCACAGACACATTGTAGAAAATTTAGGATTACAAATAGCTGTAACAAAAGATAAAAAACACTGGTGACTGACTACTCAGATGTAAATATTCTGATGTATTTTCTTATTTGCTATATATACTAATAATGAGATTCCAGTTTCATATCTTCCTTTTTCATTTAATATTTGATCGCGAGCATTTTTCTTGGCCATTAAAGATTCTTCAAACATGGTTATGATTATGGCTGCATCATTTAATCATGAAGCTGCAACATACTTTATTTAACAGTTCCCCTGGTGTCAGAGACCTAGATTCTTTCAAGTTTTTGTTATCAGAAATGGCTCTTTGATGAGCATTTTTCCCCTAACAATCTTTGACCTTATCTTCAGGTCAGAATCCCCAGGATTAGGAATATACAGTTGTTAAAGTTCTTAAAACATTGTGCTATATTCTTTTTTCCATAATCACACTCTCACCAGCAGAGTAAGAGTATTCCTGTTAGTGTTCTCCTTACAACAGAGGAAGCACGAGAATTTGAAAACTAACCTTCCCGCTCTGGCAGGTGTAAGATGATTATCTCAGGGTTATTTGAATTTGCACTTTTTTGATTGCTACTTAGGCTGAAAAACTTCAATACGTTGATCGGTTGTGTTTCTCCTGAAAATTTTCTGTTTGTGTCCTTTGTCCACTTTTCCCCTGTTTGTTTGCCTTTTTATGCTTGAGAAGAATATCCTTGACACTAAAAATATAGTCCTTTGTCACTAGTAGTAACCAATAGAAAACTCAATAGGAAAACAGAGGTTCATAATAGCAGTATAAATTATAAAATTCCTGGGAGGATTTTATAGAGAAAAATTTTTAACTTTTTTGAAGGATCTGAATACATGGAAAGCTTGCTGCATTTATATGTAGGAAGACTTAATACTTTATAAATTCTCCCCAGGTTAAGCTATAAATTTAGGATAATGAAAACAAAAATCTGTACAGGATTTTTTTGGGGGGAACTCAACAACAACAGAGTCTACGTTTCATATGAAACAATGAAAGCGAACAAAGATCTTAAACAATTTTGAAAAAGAACAAAAGATGGAAGTGGGGGGAAGGGGAAAGCCAGTCCTTCTAGATATTAAGATATAATCCCAAATTACAACACTCTGAAAGAAGGGTATTGGCACAGAAATAGACAAACTAAATCCATGAAACAGAATAGAGACCCTGCCCCCAAAGAGCCATGGGTATGTAACACGGCTTTTTTCACAAATCATTTGGGAAAAGATGAACTGTGCTCAATAAACGGTGGGTGCTGGGACAATTGGCTCTCCATATGGAAAAAAATTTAAAATTAGATCCTTATATCATGTCCCCAAATAAATTTTGCTACATTAAAGTCCTAGAGGCTAAAACAACAGCAAAACAATGTCCTTAAAGAGAAGAAAATATGAGAAGCTCTTGATGACGTAGTTCATGACGTTATTATCTCTTGCCTGGATGCCGTGGTCCCTTCCAACCAACCTCTCTGGTTTCTGTCATGCCTCCCCCAACCCGTTCTCGGCACTGGAGAACACAGTGACTCTTACATTGTAAGTAAGATAAGGTCCCTTTCTTGCCTCTCCACAGTGGCCTATAGCTGGCTCTTGCCCTGCCTAGTTCTCTGGCTCTATTTCCTAGCACTTGCTCCTGCCCTCTGAATTCCAGCCCCACTATGACCATTCCTCAACCACTTCAAACATCTCTTCCACCTCAGGGCTTTTCCTGTGGCTTTTCCCTCTGTCTGGAAGGCTCCTGCCCCTGATACGTACATTGCTTCTTTCCTCACTCCATCCAGGTCTCTGCTCAAGGTCCCCTCCTTGACCATCCTAGATAAAGTAGCCCCCTTGTCCTTCTATGAGCTTACCCTTGTTTACTTTCACTTCCCCACAGTCAATTCTATATTTATGTAAGCTCCACAAGGGCAGAGCTCATCTGTCTTATTTGCTGCTACAAGTAATAGCAGAAGAAAGAATGGCGCAGATGCCCAATAAACATTTCTTCAGTGAATGAATGAGTGGATGATCTTGGGTTAGATCGCTTCTTTCCTTTCTTCTTTCTCTCTCTGCCTACCTCCCCCCCCCTTTTAATAAGACATAAAATGCACAAACCATAAAGGAAAAGATTGATACATTTGTATATCAAAATATAAAACCTCTCTTTGGCACATGATATCACAAAAATGTTAAAAGCCATATGATGACGAACTACTATATATGAAAGGGATAAACAAGGACCTACTGTATAGTGCAGGGAATTCTAATCAATATTTTATAATAACCTATATGGGGAAAATATCTGAAAGGGAATGGATATGTGTATATGCACAGCCGATTCACTTTGCTGTACACCTGAAACGGATACAACATTGTAAAGCAACTCTACTTCCATTTTAAAGCCACATGACGACCAATAGAAGACCTTAAAAAATGATATTATCTAGAATATACGAAGAGGTCTTACAAATCAATAAGGAAAAGACAAATAACATAATAGTAATGAATAAAAACTATGGCTAGGCAATTCACAGAAGAGGAGAAACTAAGGACTACTGTCCCTGGGAGTGAAAGAACAGACAGAAAAGGTTGGAATGTTTAAGACTTAGAGGTTGGGAGCAGGGGCCCCGCTGGGCTTGGACTTAGACCTGTGAGGAGGGCTGATTGGCTGGTCCTGGTGTCCTTGCGCTCAAAGGGAACGTGGGGAGCTTGTTCTGGGCATGTGGGAAAAACTGCAATCTGGAACCTACTACTACTACTGGCATGAATCACCACTGCTTGGGTGAAGAAGCGTTGCTAGATTAATGCTGACAGGCACAGGAAGTAAATAGGAAGAAGCATGGACTTTTCTTTCTTTCTCAGACTTCTAGTTTTCTTCTAGAATCTTCTATTGGCAGTCAATAGAGGGATCAGCTGGCAAAGGAGAACTGTGGTTTACAGTCTCAGCTTTGGCCTCACAAAATGGGAGACAGGAGACGGGGTTGGAAGCTGAGGAAAAAAAGTAGCTTGATAACGAATACTCCCCCGCTCTGTGAGTCTTTTTGGGAGATGGGGTCTTGCCTCAGTAAGGGGATCAGATATACCCTCTCCACAAGCTTGACAACTAAAGCATGACCCAGGCCATTTGAATTAACTGCGAATCGGGACAGAGTGATGCCCGGTCTGGAGAAGAAATGAAAATTTACTCAGGGTTGAAACAGCCGTATTGAGAGTCCAGACTCCAAATAAGACTGTTCTTGTGCCACATCTTGTGCCACAGCAACTAGCTACTGCCTAGCTGCTCTTGCACTTGCCTGTCTTGTGAGGCCATCTCCAGACCTACCTTCTATAGTTTAATGTCCCAATAACCATGTATCCTTTTTTTGCTTCCTTGCATTCAAGTCCGCAAACTAATAAAAATATCGTGCATGTGAATTTTAAACAAATGATCAGAAGCAAACATTACAAAACATCAACTGTTACTAATTTTGGGTGATGAGGCTATAGGAGTTTGTTATACTTTTCTTTGCATTTTTGTAACTTTTAAATTTCTCAAAAGTATGAAAAATTAAAATTTAATCATGTGAACATTCCTTTAAAAAGTCACGAAAGAAATCAGCTAAAGAGTCACGTATATATGGTCCTATATTTCAAAAAAGCTGCATTTAGCTCTCAAATATACCTGAAAACGAACTGGGAGATATAGGAAGTGAAAGCCATATCCAGAAATGTTTCCCCAAAGAGTGCGGTTTTCCCAGGGTCTCATTTCCTAGGCCCATTCTGCCAAGTTAACACTAACTTGAGATGGTTTTTGAAAGTCGTTGTGCATGTGAGGGCTATTTTTCTGGTGCTGTATAAATATTTTAGCAATAGGTTTGGACAGGCTGTATTCAGTACCAGCCAGCGCTCTACACCATTTTAAAACCTGAATTCCACACTCTCCTGTGGCAGGTGCGGTTGCCCCGGAAGCAGGCTCCGAGGTGGCTGAGTGGGCAGGATGTTTATTATGTGTGCACTGGGAGGCAGCACCTGTGGCAGGGACGGAGGGGGAAGCAGGAGCAGGAGTGGACAGAGGGAGAAGCTGACCTGCAAGGCAGGCCCGGCAATAGTGTGGGCCAGCAGCACGGGGAGCAGGGTGACAGTATGGCCCATGGCAGGTGTCCTATGTTGGGCCCAAATGGTCAGGCCTTTCTACTTCTCCCTTTCCAGGGTGTGAGCCACCCTGGAAAGGGTGTGCCTCGGCCCAGGGGGCTCTCTGCAGCTGAGGTGGTCCCTGGAGGAGCCGACAGCGCTCCTGGCAGTGGGGGTGACCAGCCCTTCACAGAAGGGGGCTCTGTGGCCACCACGTGCTCTAACATTTGAGAAGCACGTTCCACGTATCAGGGCTGGGCGGGGGCGCGCTCGCATTTGTTCTATCACACCATTCTCACAGCACTCAGAGGTACAGGTTGTGTTTTGCATTTTACACATGAGGAAACTTGGCTTGTGTTTGTTTTTCCTGATGAAAACCCAGCATGGGGCAATATTTCACAGGTGGCCAACTGCTTGGAGCAGCCTGCCTGCTTCCAGAAAGGAAGAGAGCCAGGTCTTTCCAGGGGAGGGACAAAAATTTGGACTTGCCCTTCTGCTCTCAACTTCCTTCTGTATCCTCGGGTAATCACTCTCCCTCCTTGCTCTCATTCCTTCCGTCTTTCGCTTCAGTTTCTCATTTTTAAAAGACGTATAAGTTGAAACGAGGCTAGTGAGAGCTAGAAGGAATTCTCCTTTCTCTTTTCCTGTTAAGGTTATTGCAAGAGGCTGGGTTGTCTTGACCTGACAGGTAACAAGCAGGATCGAAGCAAAGAATCGATGCCCGCTTCTCCTCTGACTTGTTGCCCCAGAAACGCTTGCCTGCCCTTCATTGAATTTCCCATTAGTCAGCAAGTGGATGGCCGAGGCACTGGGCGGAACACAGAAGTGACTCAACTCGTTATCTGATGATCCGGAAAGTTAACACCAGCAGGGCGGTGCTTTAATATCGCCAAGGGAAGCAGATCGGTACCCATTAGAACTTGGGAAGACATTTCTGCTAGGGAAGCGGCAGGCATAGCTTTCTCCGTGAGCAGTTTGATGGGGAGACTGGAGAGAGCCAGTTAATCAGGAAGGAAGCAGTGGGAGCGAGGCAAACCTGGGCACAACAGGAGCCAGGGGGCTGGAGCGACTCTCAGCACTGGCTCTCACAAACAACGCATGAGGCCAGCTCTCTGGGCCCCCATTTTTTTTCCCCTGTAAAGGTTCCCCAAAGCTCTGCATTTCTACAGAGTCACTTGGAGAGGGAGGCATGGCATTTGGTGAAGACACAACATTTAAAAAAAATTGTGTGAAAGCATAAATGATGAAATCAACAGATTGTATCAGGTACTCCTATACCTTTACTTTTTAAAAAATCCTGGGACACGGTTAAAAGGGTCTAATTCTCTTCTTATTAAGATGTGACGATCCTGTGAAGTGATGGGGGAAGGAAGGGTTGCTCAGAATTTCAGAAAATGAAGACTCGGTCCATTTTCTTCTGGTGAGGGTTATAAAGGTGAGTCTCAGGATGGCCGTTGTTATACTTGGAAAGGGTAAAACTGATGTTTTCACAATGAAAGGAGGATTCCGAAGAGCTTGGCACATTACAGAGAGAATTAAAAATTCTTGGATGTAACAGATTATGGCTCATGTTTACCAAAAATACTTTGATGGCCCAAATAAAATGATGAGAGAATAATAATTCAGAGGAGCAGAGGCACCAGAGGTAGAAATTTTTAAAAGAAATGAAGATTGAGACTTAGTAGGTACTCCCCACTACAACAACGTCAAGGGAATGAGGCCTCTACCTTTCATGTAGTAAGAGCGATGTCAATGAGTTCAAGGACATTGGCGCAGCATCCGTGCTTCAGATTCAAGGTCTCGGCTTTACCAGCCTCGTGTCTCTGGGAAATCTACTGAAACCTCTTTCAGCCTTAGCTGGTTCTGCTGTAAAATGGAGAAAATGCTAGTGCCTGTCCTTTGAGGATGAAAAGCACCTGCACAGTGCCTGAAACAAAAGAGAGGCTCAAAAATATTAGGAGACTATAAATCTGAAACGAATGCCTTCATTTTTACAAAGCTACTCTGAAAACGGTAGCAGTTACAGAAAAGAGAGAGAAGCAAACCGAGGACGTCTGACTAATGTAATGAAAGTCATCGACGAACTCAATTGTGGAGGTTTTAGCACCGGGAAGAGAAGCCAAGAATTGAAATTCTGTATTCCAGTCATTATGCCTTTTTACGCCAGAACTCCAAAGCCGCATTACTATTTCCTGTTGCTTTAAATATTGCATTAATTACTACGTCCCCTGAGAATGAATTAACAAAATTCCATCTAGACTCGTGAGTGTAGAAATCACCCTATTTTTATAGAGATTTAAAACGGTTCCTTCATGAGTGGATACACATGCAGCAGGCTATGCATGTCATTGCTTCTCTTATCTTTGAAAAAAGGTTAATCAAATACCCTGTTTGAGAAATAGATAGAAAACAGCCCCTACTGTTTGTACTTCTTTAAAAAGCTTTCCGACCATTATCAGTTGGTTGACTCAAAGTGTGACCTTATCCTGTGGGCAGTGAGCCAAGTCCTTTCTGTCCAACTCAAGAAATAGATGCAATATATAATGTAATAATAAGGTATAATACATGTGTAATTTTCCTCCCTAGGGCCATCTTAGCTATTTAACTATGTAGTATTCCATGTTGTACCTATTCTGAATGATCCAGAATGGAATGTTTCTTTTGGCTCCTTCCTTTCTCCTTGTTGTTTAAGCAGTTTGTTGTGTGTAAATACATGCGTATGAGTGTGTATGAATAAAACACTGTGATAACACTTCACCCCGAATGAATGCAGGGATGTGGCAACCTGACCTTTCAGGAACTTGGTCAAGAACTAATAAATACGTAAAATAGGCCTCTGAGTGGCTACACCAGATTAATCACTCAATTCGTGCACTTTATTATAGGAAACCTTCCCAGACCCTTATTCAGCACTTACTTATTTGTACTTAACACGCAATTCTTAGCCATATGATTATCTGCCCTCACTCCTACTCCCCATAGTTCACAACAGATTAGAAGCAGCAAACTATTTCAAATTTTTTTTTTTTTGTCTTTTTGCTATTTCTTGGGCCGCTCCTGCGGCATATGGAGGTTCCCAGGCTAGGGGTCGAATCGGAGCTGTAGCCGCCGGCCTACGCCAGAGCCACAGCAACGCGGGATCCGAGCCGCGTCTGCAACCTACACCACAGCTCACGGCAACGCCGGATCGTTAACCCACTGAGCAAGGGCAGGGACCGAACCTGCAACCTCATGGTTCCTAGTCGGATTCGTTAACCACTGCGCCAAGACGGAAACTCCTCAAAATTTTTTATTAAAGTATAATGATTTATAATGTTGATTTATAATGTTGTGCCAATTTCTGCTGTATGGCGAAGTGGCACACACACACACACACACACATATATGTATATATTCTTTATATTCTTTTTCTCATATAATCTTCTATCAGGGTCTATCCCAGGAAACTGGGTATAGCTCCCCGTGAAGAGGCAATCTAGAATTGTTTGGGCAAAGTACACACTCTGGGGTAGGGTGGGAGTGGAGTAGGGGTAGGGTATCTGCCAATGCTGACAGCATATAGGAAGGGGAGAGAAAGAAAAAGTATAAAGCAGTCACAGGGACTGACAAAGCACAGCAATCTGGGACCCTTTAGTCTTAGGGAAAACAGGCTCTGAGGGCATCAGTTTTATATGGAAGAGAGCAATTGTTAGAATTCCTAATTCTTTTCAAATCCCAAATTGATAAAGATCAGATTATGTTTAGAGGTAGAAAATGCAAGAAAGTAAAAGGATTTCAAAATATGTCACTCTGAATAGATGAAAAAAATTCAGACAGGTTAATTGAGGATAATTTACATACTGTTAAACTCCTCCTGTTTAGGTGTGTATAGTGCAATGAATTCTGAGAAGTTTATACAGTCATCTAATTATAGGATATAGCCCTTCAAGTCTGGGTTCTTTCACTTGACATAGTGCTCAAGATGTGAACTGATTAAAATTAAAAAAAAATATTTTATGTCTAAACCTGGAAGAACTAGCTCATCACCTAAGGTTTCCTGATAACTGAGATTTGCACTACAGATAATATAAAAATAGTAAGTTCCCTTAAAATAAATCCATACTGCAGGAAAACAGGCTGCGGTGTTTACCAAGGGTGAGGAGAGGACATTTTCAGACGTTCATATTCTTTCCCAAGTTCTTCCTCCTCTCCTCGTCAAAGGAGCACAGCAAAAACCTGTGGCAAGTGTCCATCACATGGTTTAGCGCATAGTAGGGGCACAACAAGCCTTCATTCCTTTCTCTGGACCTTTTCTATCCTCTCTTTCTATCTCACTTTCTCTTTTTCCCCTACACCCTTCAATACTCTCCCTTCAAGCTGCTTTATAGGTCAGTTAAAGTGAGTAATTACGATAAGAGTTGCTCATTATTGCCCCAATTTCCTTGACTTCCAAGAGGTACTGTACAAATGTTAATCTTTTTCCAAGGCTCTGGGACTTAGTCACCTGTTGAAAAATTATCCAGAGAAACAGGGCTCACAGTTTGGCCTTTCACACTGTGCTTATTTACAGATATGTGTCAGGCCCACTTTAGGATGTCAGTGGAAATCATCCTTCTTTGAATTTGTCCTTGTGCAAGGGGAGGGCCCAGGCAGCCATGTTTGTACTGGGTAACCTTTGGCCTCAGCTGATCAGGCTGGGAGTGGACACCTGACTTGGGGCCACCAATCACAAGCTGGGCTGATATAATCAGACCACCAACTGAAACAGTAGAATCCAGACAGAGACTCTGTAGTGGACTCTTGATTTGAAAAGTTATTAAGACTTCTTTCTGGTGGCATGAGAGCCCCCAGAATTATTAGTCTCTGTCCCCGACATGCCAGTTGCTGCCTCCTAGTGGCCTGATTAAACTATACACACTCCTTTGATGTCTGCCTGTGGGCTTGCCTGTTGTATCCTTATAGTCGCCACTTCCCTTATTCATGCAAAAGTGAATGGCTTTCAATTAACTGCCACCAGACAATGTCTATTAGGACAATTGCTTTGCAGGTAGGATATTTATGTTTTTGGTACTCTGATAGAAATGTGCTTATGTATAATAGACTCTTCATGGAATATTTCAGAATTGCAATATAATCGGTGCAGTCATTTCTTAAAGCTGTTGTAGCAAATTACCACAAACTTAGTAGTGTAAAGCAACATAAATTAATTTTCTTACAATTCTAGAGGTTAGAGCTCAGAAGCCCAAGATCAGTTCTGCTCTGCTAAAGTCAAGGTGTTGGCAAGATTGTATTTCTTCTGGAGGCTTGAGGAAAGACTCTGTTTCCTTGCCTTTTTCACAACTTCTAGAGGTCACCTGCTGGCTCTGGGCCCAGTCACCCTGTTGGCTATGGGCGCCTTCCCAACATCAGCCTAACCTCTTGCCTCACCCTAACCTCTTGCTTCTGACATCACATCTCCTACTGTCTCCCTTAACCTTCTTGCTTTCCTCTTACAAAGACTCTTGTAATTTTACTTAAGGCCCCACTCAGATAATCCAGGATATTCTCACCATTTCAAAATCCTTACTTAATCACATCTGCAAAGTGCTTTTTGCCTTATAAGATTTACAGGTTGTTAGATGCAAACTTTTATATTTAGAAAGGATAAGCAGTGAGGTACTACTGTACAACATGGGCAACTATGTTCAATCTCTTGGGATAGAACATGATGGAAGATAATACAAGAAAGGGAATGTATGTATATTTATGACAAGTCACTTTGTATTACAGCAGAAAATGGTACAACATTGTAAATCAACTATACTTTTTTTTTCCTTTGGTCTTTTTTCTCTTTTTAGAGCTGTACCCACAGCATATGGAGGTTCCCAGGCTAGGCGTTGAGTCAGAGCTGTAGCCGCCAGCCTACACCACAGCCACAGCAACACATGATCTGAGCTGTGTCTGTGACCTACACCACAGCTCACAGCAATGCCGGACCCTTAACCCACTGAGCAAGGCCAGGGATCGAACCCGTGTCCTCATGGATCCTAGTTGGGTTTGCTAACCACTGAGCCATGATAGGAACTTCAACTATACTTTAATAAAAAATAAATTAAAAATGATAACCTTCACAGGTTCTGGGGATTAGGATGTGGGTATTTTGGGGGGACTTTATTCAGCCTACCACAGTCAGGATTTTTTTTTTTTTTTAGTCTCATGAGATCACAGTATATCAGAAGGAAGATTGTATTACTGAAATGTGTGAAGCTGAGTGAAAATGGAGGAGGAATTAAAGGACAAACCAACACAGAGTCTAATAGAGTCTGAGCCCTGGAGGCCAGGAGTATGGATGTGGAAGTACATTGTTGTAAGGTTCTTATACTATACATGGAGTGGCATGTTACTTGAAAGGAGACTGTGATAAGCTGAAGACATGTGCTATAAACCCTAAAACAAACACGAAAATAACAAAGCAAAGAGCTCTGGCTAATGAGTACATAAAAAAAAGATAGAATGGAGTCATAAGAAAACTCAATCCATAAGAAGGCAGAAAATGGAGGGAAAAAGGAATAAAGAATAGATGGGACGAATAGAAAACAAATAGCAAGATGGTACATTTAAACTTGACTCTATCAACAATAAGATTAAATGTAAATGACCTAAATACCCCAAATAAATGGTAGAGATGATGAGATAAAAAAGCAAGATTAAACTATATCATAAATATGAGAAGGCGTGTTATATTGAATTATGATTATTTATTTGGTTATTTTCTTTCAAATACGGTTAAGCATACTAGATAGAACTTGAAGTGAACACCTTAAGTGTGTTTTAAATTGAAATATTACTCATCAGGTGAAGTTTAGACATATATTTATCACTCTAAGACTCTAAGATATGTTAATTTTCAGTACCAAAATGATAAAGAATTCTAAAACAGCTAAATAAAGAAATGAATGTACAGATAATTGAAATATTAAGAGAGTGTGTTAGCTTCATAAATTTAGGGACTTCACTACATCCTATTCAAGTTAACAAATGTTTATAAAATGTAATAACGTAAGAAGAAATTACAAAATTGCACATAACAACATTGATGAGATATCATTCTCAGTTGCTACATAATGAAGACGATAAAGAGCATGAGATAGGAGGAAATGATGTTGGAAAAAAAAATGAGCTACATGAAAATATCTCCTTCCTTCATCAGCCTCAGCTGAAAGCGGGCATTTATTGAATACCCCAAATTATTGTTCCGATGCTATAACAGCAACTTTAACATTTTGACTACTAGAATTTTTATAATGAAATTGGAATTTATTTAAATTTTGGAAAAAAGTTATAATTTATCCTTATATCTCAGAGGTTCATTCTGTGATGGTGAGATTTGCTTTTAGCCAAATATCAATTTTAACAGTCATGTGACACTGAGCCAAACCATTATTCACTGTGACTCTGTAAGTGTCCATATCCTGTTTTCTAAACTAAATATTGCAAATAAACATGAAATGCTCTAAGTATCTAATATCTTTATGATGTGATTTTAAGTAACTGTATAAAATAGAATAATTAGACTATCATAATTTAATTATTCCTTTATCATTGGCCATTCAAGTCTCTACAAATTTCTGAATGAATATATAAAATGTTTTGAATGTCTGGCACAATATATCTTTAATTTCATGTCTGAATTTTTTTCCTTTCCAGAAACCTAATTTTCACTCCTACATCGAATGTATAAGAATCCCATTTTCCTAAAGCCTTGCTATTATTCATTTTATATTTTATAATTTCTGACAATTTGATAGGCAAAGTGGCATCTCATTATTAATTTATTTTGCAGTATCTTTGCTTCCTTGGCCCAATTTCTTCTTTTGTGACATTCTTATTTATGTCCTTTCTCTGTTGTCCAAATGATGTTAGTATTTTTCATGTTTATTTATGAGTTCCTGCTTTAATACAGCAAGGATATTTACGTTTGCTCACTAAAAATGAAAAATGTTGACTTAGAAATGCCTTCTAGAAATGCCTTCCATATTCCTATGTGTTACTTTGATAGGCTCAGATGGAGTGGGCGGTGAGGGAATGTGAGAGTGTTTACTGGGAACGTTATTGGTGGGGAGCGTGTGAGAGCGAGCGGAAAATCAGTTCATCCTCTATACAATTCCAGACTGATTATCCTAAAATAATACTGTCAACAAGCCTTCTTCTGTTCCAAATCTCCCCATTTATCTTTATCGGCCATCTAGCAAAGCATAATTTCATCAGCCACGTGTTAACATTTCTCCATAGTTTGGCTTTACAAGTTTATTTTCAACTTGTGTCATAGTTTGGCTCTAAAAGTTTATTTTCAAGCTACTGTCTTTGCTAGCCTCTTTATGTGCCAGGAGGTGGCTTGGGTTGGACACAACTTGAAAATGTTTAAGTGTTGAGGATATAGAGGCAACAAGGGCTTTTTCTTCAAGGTGCTCACAGAGGAGGTGAAAGTGACAAACAGAAGATTGCAATTTGTGATTCAGACCTCAGGTCAGAAACAATGAAAGTGCACTATGGGGGAAGAGGGGATGGCCACCCTGAGTGGAAGATAGAGGCCAGGGAATCTTACCAGAAAGAGGATGGCTAAAATACATCTTGATGGATGGCTAATTGTCAGTTCGCCAAAGATAGGTCATGGGGGAGGAGGGATATCCTTAGCAGAGAGAAAAATCAGGTGAGACTCGGGTCAGGTCCAGTAGAGGAATGTAGGGGGAAGGGGTCAAAACTGAGCTGGGCAGAGTCCAGATAGTCTGTTTTGTCAAAGGGGTTGGATTTTAACCTTAGGGTAGTGGAGAATAATTGAAGAGTTGTCAACAGAGCACTGACCTGATCAGGGTTATGCTTTAGAAAGGCCACCCTGGCTCTCCTCTTGGAGAATCAATCCGGGGAGTATTCAGAGTGATGCAAGTGCCAGCTGTCTGGAAACAGTTTTGATTTACACCTGTTGTCTTGGGATTCTGCCCAGTTTTTAGCATTTGTCCTAGGCCTTTCATTTTTCAATTAAGTATTATAATTACAAAGCATTAAATTAAGTCTAGTTGAGTTTGGTAGACTTCCATTTGGTACTTCCAGCTTCTATCATGATCTTGTCTTGTAGTGAGAGGCATATTCACTGAACAGAGGTCTCACTTTATCATGTGGTTAAATCTGGAATAAGACCAGGGAGAGCCCAGTTCTCTTTTTCTGACCCTTTCCAGATGCAAGGTGGCTAACACCTGCCTTGCAATGAAGGGGAATGTGCAGACTGCTCCCTGATAAAACCAAGTGGGTTCCGACTTTAGCATCTGGGGGAATCAAAGCCCTTCTGGTCTTGGGTGGTGGGAGAGATATTTCAAGCTGCTGTCTTGGCTAGCCTTTTTGTGTGCCAGCCAGTTGCTGTGATTCATGCTAAAAGGCCACCTCTTGGCAGTGTCAGTGGGAAATGTGGGGCAGCATAGGTTAAATGTATGTGAAGTATGTGCAGGAAATAGAAGCTGAGCAGTGCTGCTGTGGAGTGTAGAAAGTGTAGCCTCAATGCTTTTGCTACAGGGGTTTTACTGTTTAGTGTATAATGCTAACCTAGGTCTGTTTCCTCCTTTATTGTATCGTTTGCTAATACTTTTTTCTTGTTGTTTTTGCAATAAACCCTTTTGACATCAAGCTTAAGGGAATGTTAAATGAAAAATTAAGTACTGAATTTTCACCTCTCCAGTACATTAGTGTTGAGTACACAAGCTGCACACAGTGTTAGTGCACATTTATCACCTGCCATGGAGGCCATGGAGATGTCACTGACCACGTGGAAAACAGAAGAGCCAAAGCTGCTGAAGAAGCATTATCATCTGCTCCAAGAGGTAATGGCCACTGTGGGGAGACTGCCTGCAGATGGTGATTTACCACATACAGCTGCAGATAGTGTGTTCTGGCTGTTCCTGACATTTGTGGGCCCCGGGCAAGAGGACAAATGAAGGCCCACATTCCATTAGGTTTAAATATTTACAAGTGATAAATCAAGCTAGCAAACTGTTAAATAAAATATGTTCTATGCTCCTACCTTGACAAAATACCTTCATCATGACAAAAAAATGTATAAAGCTACAGTTCTATATGGAATTGGCAAAAACTCAAAGACAACTGAACTTAAATATTGAGCATGTCTGAATGTTGTCTTGATGCGCCGTCAAAGTTTAGATGATTAACACAAATAATACATTATGTATGACTTATTATATTATTATATATTTATCTGATAAAATTGTTTTTTCCTTCATTTCAGCAAAATCACTAATTACATATTCATAGCTGAGATCTGCAAATAATTTGTTTTCTATTGACGGTCAAGGCTAAAGGATTAAAAAATAAAACCTAATTCGAATAAATACATAAAAATTAATTATATTTCCATTCAAATATGTAAATTGAAGTGAATTTAAAATATAAAAAATTAAATTACTTTTCATGTTTTCAAAAGTGGTGCTTTTCTTCTAACATATTCAAAATTATCAATTAAAATTACAAGGGAAATGAAAGTTATAATTCATGAATATCATCAAATTTTACAATCAAAATTAAAGACATGTGAACATTTCAATTTAAGTCTGAAATTAAAGTGGAAATCCAACTATATTAAGGAATTTTATAAAGCTAGAACTATTCACAATTTTAGGGTTGTCTATCCAGTTGCAAATTTAAAGAATATGCACATGCTTCACCATGTTATGGCTAGACTTATATGTGCACACACATAATTAGATAAAGCTAACTAAATATATTTATATGTATGCATACATTTACACACACCAATTTAAGAATATTATGAATTGTTTAACATTAGAAAATATTACTAATACATACTAAATCAATGGTACCTGTGGAACAAAGATGTGGGATGAAAAGAAAAGCAATGGATGCTCAGACTAATTAGAAATAATATGGTTATGCATAAATCTCCTGCGTTCTGGCTTTCTGCAGGGAAACATAAAAAAATTAATTTACTTTGTCTCTTATATAAGTCCCTGTACTGCTCAGCTCCTCCTTGCAGTCTAAAACCGTTTCTGTCTCTGATTTCAGCAACAGCATTTGGATGCAGTTGCTTTTTGTTTCTAGAACCCAGGGGAAGAGCTATGGAAAAGAGATTCCTGAACTTTGAAAGGTTAGTCTTGAGTATGGATGTTTAGGGTTTTGGTTCATAGTCTACCATATTGAGTTTTGGATCATGAGTGACCATGAGTTTTTGTTTTGTTTTTTTCTTCTTGTTTTCTTTTTTACAGCCATACCTGCATTATATGGAAGTTCCTGGGCTAGGGGTCAAATCGAAGCTGCAGCTACAAGGCCTACATCGCAGCCATGGTAACATTGGATCCGAGCTGCAACTATAACTTACGAGGCTGCGTGGTGCAGCAGTGCTGGATTCTCAACCACTGAGCAAGGCCAGGGATCGAACCTGCATCCTCAGGGACACTGTACTGGGTTCTTAAGCAGCTGTCTCACAACAGGAATTCCTATCCATGAGTTTTTCAGTGTCCTTATTTCTTGTGTGTTTGTGGCCCAGGGCAGAGGCCTGGGGCAGGGGTCCTTCTTGATTACATCTAAGGGTATTTACATATCACTGTGTGGAGCACATACTCTCATTTGGATCAAATGGTGGAACTTCATTCCAAATTTTCTTGTGCACATAGAAAAAGTGAAACAAGGAGTTCCCATTGTGGCACAGGGGAAATGAATCCGACTAGTATTCATGAGGATGTGGGTTCAATCCCTGCCCTCGCTCAGTGGGTCAGGGCTCTGGTGTTGCCGTGAGCTGTGGGTTGGTTGCAGACACGGCTTGGATCCCATGTTGCTGTGACTGTGGTGTAGGCCAGCAGCTGTAGCTCTGATTCGACCCCTAGCCTGGGAACTTCTATATGTCACATGTGTGGCCCTAAAAAGAAAAAAAAAAGTGAAAAAAGAGCTGTCACTGTGTTGGCTCTATCGGAAGATGAAGTTCATAGAGTTAAATGATACATTTTATTTATTTATTTATTTTTGTCTTTTTGTTGTTGTTGTTGTTGTTGCTATTTCTTGGGCCGCTCCCTCGGCATATGGAGGTTCCCAGGCTAGGGGTCGAATCGGAGCTGTAGCCACCGGCCTACGCCAGAGCCACAGCAATGCGGGATCCGAGCCGCGTCTGCAACCTACACCACAGCTCGCGGCAACGCCAGATCGTTAACCCACTGAGCAAGGGCAGGGACCGAACCCGCAACCTCATGGTTCCTAGTCGGATTCGTTAACCACTGCGCCACGACGGGAACTCCTAAATGATACATTTTATATGAATGTCGTCAGATGCCTTGAATAAAAAATTAGTTCATTTCAATTATAATTCGATATTTTCATCCAATTCATGGAATCAAATAAAGCTTTTGTAGGTTAATTCTATCAAAGGTGAAATATCTGCCATTATTGTTAGTAAATTCATAGTAAAGTCATTTTAGAAGTTTAACATTTGAAGATAAAATTGTTTTGAGGGTAATGGTTAAAATACAAATATTGGTGTAGCACAACATAAGAGTAAAAACAATGTTTTTACTAAAATTAAGAAATCTTAAGTATACTTGGAACTAGTCAAGATACATACATACTTTATAATTAATTGTGTACAAACAAGCTGTAGTATTATACCAATCAAACTAGAATATATGGAGTTCCCATTGTGGCTCAGAAGGTTAAGGACCTGATGTAGTCTCTGTGAGGATGCAGGTTCGATTCCTGATTTCACTCAGTGGCTTAAGGATCTCATGTTGCGGCAAGCTGTGACATAGGTCGCAGATGAGGCTCGGATTCGGTCTTGCTGTGGCTGTGGAATAGGCCTCAGCTGCAACTCAGATCCAACCCCTGGCCTAGAGAATGTCCCTATGTCGCAGGTGCGGCTGGTTAAAAAAAAAAAAAAAAAGATACAGTGGTCAGAATTTACAAGTATTTCTATTTATATAATTAGAGTAAGTGAAATACAACATTTTAATGACAAAGCTGATGCTGAATTAAAAATACTTAACATGGTAATACGTGCTTTCTCTTTTTCCTGGCAGTAATCAGGTTGATTTTAGATATGTTTGAGGCTTTGAAGAATTGCTTTGTAAATTAAACTATGTGTCCTACATTGATGTTGAACATTTTTGTAAGTCCTCTAAATTTTATTTTACTGTTTTCTCAAAACTATTTGGAAATCTTTAATCAAAGCATTCAAAGAATGTTCACGTTTGAAGGCTTTAGAAAAATACAATCATTTGCAAACAAAACTTGCAAACAGAAAAACACTGAGATTTATTTCTGTGAAACCAGAGGGGAACTAAACAAACATGTGGAATTTAAGATGCCTGCTTACAACTCATCAGTGATCCCAATGGCTTTCCATTAGCCTTAGAATTAAAAGTTCCTTCAAATCCCAAACAAATGACTTATCAGCAGACTTGGAAGATACTCATTGTCAAGTTAGGGAAGGGAGCTGGGAATAAGGCAGGGCATGCTTAGTTTCTAGGAGATGGTGATACAGGACTGAGATGTGGTCACAAGGAGGCATAAGAGAGAAATGTGGGTGCTGGGATTGGCTAGGAATGCGGGACTGGCAGCAAGAGTTGCTTCAAGGCTGGCAAACAAGTGATTTGGTGCTAAACTGGGGTAGTTTGGAAAGCAAGCCTGGGAGTGAGGCGAGACAGGGAATCTGGCACAGCAGGGACTCCTGTGTAACCATGTACTTTTTCTGAATGCTGAAAACCAGGACTAGGGTCATGCAAGAAAGCTGCCAAAGGTACAGAATTTAAGGTGGCATTCACTCACAGATGTGTGCAAGGACACCCGAAACCTTGAGAGTGAGTGTCCCCTTAAATGTTGCACCTTAGGTACTTCTTTTTCTTGGCTCCGGCTCAGGCTTTGCAGAAAGCACTTTCTCGGGAGTTCCCATATCGGCTAACAGTTAGCAAACCCGACTAGCATCCATGAAGACACGGGTTCAATCCCTGGCCTTGCTCAGTGGGTTAAGGATCTGGCATTGCTGTGAGCTGTGGTGTAGGTCACAGACATGGCTCAGATCCAGAGTTGCTATGGCTGTGGTGTAGGCCAGCGGCTACAGCTCTGATTGGACTCCTATCAGAGTCTTGGAACAGACTCTTGGAACAGCCTTGGAACCTCCATATGCCATGGATGCACCCCTAAAAAGACAAAAAAAAAAGCGCTTTCTCACTACATTCAAACAAGAGATCAAATCTAGTTGAACATCATAGTTACCTGCAGAGTTATTATTATTATTATTATTATTATTGTCTTTTTATCTTTTCCAGAGCTCATGGCAACGCCAGATCCTTAATCCACTGAGCAAGTCCAGGGACCGAACCCGCAACCTCATGGTTCCTAGTCGGATTCGTTAACCATTGAGCCATAATGGGAATTCCCCCAGAGTTATTATTTTTTAAAAAAATTTTAAGTACTATTTTTTTCTTTTTATGGCCATACCCACAGCATATGGAAGTTCCTGGGCTAAGGGTTGAATTGGAGCTGAAGCTGCTGGCCTATTCCACAGTCACAGCAACGCGGATCCAAGCCACATCTGCAACTTATCCCGCAGCTTGCCCACTGAGCGAGGCCAGGGATTGAACCCACATCCTCATGGATATTAGTGAGGTTCTTATCCTGCTGAGCTACAATGGGAACTCCTTTTTTTTAAAATGGAGATTTAAAAATGCATATTCTACACCTACACTTCAAATATACTAAAGTAGAATCTCTGAGGAGAGAATTCAGGAAACTGTATTAAAAAAAAAACAAAACACTTCTGTGATTCTGATGTATGAGGTGTATAGGATCCACTGGCCCGTGGTACTTGGATGCTGTTCCTTTGTGTCTGACCTCCAGCTTGATCCTGGTAAGTAACTGGGTGGATGATATTAATGAAACACACCCCTTTGTCATTTGCATTCTGAATCAACTGAGAGACAGATGCAAGATCCATAATGAATTAAAGAATAGCATCATTAGCTAAAGAAGAAACCACAAAAGGAAATTAGAAAATACCTGAAACTAAATGTATCAAAATTTGTGGGACAGGAGTTCCTGTCGTGACTCAGCAGAAACGAATCTGACTAGTATCCCTGAAGAGGCAGGATTGATCCCTGGCCTTGCTCATTGGGTTAAGGATCTAGCATAGCTGTGAGCTGTGGTGTAGGTCACAGATGTGGCTAGGATCCATCGTTGCTGTGATTGTGGCACAGGCCAGTGGCTACAGCTCCGATTCAACCCCTAGCCTGGGAACCTCCATATGCCATGGGTATGGCCATAAAGAAGACAAAAAAAAAAAAAATTGTGGGATGCAGATAATACAGTGCCTAGATGACAATTTAGAGCATTAAATGCTCATATTGGAAATAAAAAAGATTTTCAAAACAATGGGTCATGCTCCTACTCTAAGGAGCTAGAAAAAAAAAGAACAAATTAATTCCAAAGCAAGTAGAAGGAAGGAAATAATAAAAGTAAGATAATAAATTAACAAAACAGAAAACAAAAAAAAAGAAAATCAAACTATAAGTTGGTTCTATGAAAAGATAAATAAAATTTATAAACCTCTGCCCAAGCTGATCAGGAAAAAAAGAGAAAATGCAAATTACCAATACCAGGGATGAAACAGGAGACATCGCTAAAGATCATACAGACATTAAAAGGGCAATTTTATTTAAAAAAGGGCAATAAGGAAATATTATGGACAGCTTTATGCGAATAAGTTTGATAAATTAGGTGAAAATTTTTGAAAGGCACACATTACCAAAATCTCACTCAAGAAGATATAGATACTCAGGATAACTTTAACTATTAAATAAATTTTTTCCATAGTGAACTTTTTCCCCAAAAAACCCTTAACTGGGGAATTCTACCAAGCACTTAGAGAAATAATAATACCATTGCTATATAAACTTTTCAGGGAGTTCCTGTCATCGTGCAGTGGTTAACGAATCCGACTAGGAACCATGAGGTTGTGGGTTTGATCCCTGGCCTCGCTCAGTGGGTTAAGGATCCGGCGTTGCCGTGAGCTGTGGTGTAGGTCGCAGACATGGCTCGGATCTGGTGTTGCTGTGGCTCTGGCGTAGGCCAGCGGCTACAGCTCCAATTAGACCCCTAGCCTGGGAACCTCTATATGCCGCAGATATGGCCCTAGAAAAGACAAAAAAAAAAAAAAAAAAAAAAAAAAAAAGACAAACTTTTCAATTAAAGAGCAGCAAAATTTTCTCAACTCATTTTATGAGGCTTATGTTATCCTGACACTAAAACCACACAGAGACATAAAAAGAAAAGGATGTGTCTTTCAATGCAATCAATGTAACTTATCATATTAACATATTTTAAATACAATGATTTTTTTGATAAAATTCAACACATTTAAAATAAAAACTTTCAGAAAACTAGCCATAGAAGGGAAGTTCCTCTATAGCTAAACTTAACAGTGACAGAATGTTTTATTTTTCAGAACAAAAATAATGAATGTATATTTTCATTGCTATTCAACATTGTGCTGGACTTAGTGCAAGAAGGCAAGAAAAAAGGGCATAAAGACTGAATTGGAAGAAATAAAACTGCCTTTATGAAGAGATGAAATGCTCACCTACATAGAAAATCCAAAAGAATCTACCAAAAAGCTACTAAAACTAAAAGTGAGTTTAGCAAGTTTGCTTGATATAAGGTACAAATGCAATATACTAACAATGAATAATTGGAAAGTAAAAAAATCATTTAAAATATAAAATTCTGGAGTTTCCATTGTGGCTCAGTGGATTAAGAACCCGACACAGTGTCCATGAGGATGTGGGTTCAATTTCTAGCCTCATTCAGTGGGTTAAGGATCCGGTATTGCTGCAAGCTGTGGCAGTGGTCGTAGATGTGGCTTGGATCTGGCATTACTGTGGCTGTGGCGTAGGCCCCAGCTGCAGCTTCGATTTGACCCCTAGCCCAGGAACTTCCATATGCCGCAGGTACGGCCATAAAAAGAAAAATATAGAGAGTTCCCATCACGACTCAGCAGAAACAAATCTGACTAGTATCCATGAGGTCATAGGTTCGATCCCTGGCCTCTCTCAGCGGGTTAAGGATTGGGCATTGCTGTGAGCTGTGGTGCAGCTCACAGACATGGCTCAGATCTGGCGTTGCTGTGGCTGTGGTGTAGGCCGGCAGCTACAGCTCTGATGAGACCTCTAGCCTGGGAACCTCCATATGCTGTGGGTACAGTCATAAAAAGACAAAAAACAAACCAACCAAAAAAAAAGGAAAAAATATAAAATTCTGAAATACCTTGGTATAAATATAACAGACTATATATAAGATTTTAATGCTGAAAATGATAAAACACTGCTGAGAGAAATTAAAGAAGGCCTAATAAATACAGAGATATGTCATATTTACGGATCAGAAAACTCAATATTACGATGTCCAATTCTCTCTGACTTGATCTATAGATTCAGTACAATACTAATCTAAATCCCTGCATGATTTTTAAACAGAGGCTTGCGAGTTTACCCTAATATTTATATTCATGTGCAAAAATATAACATGAGGTTGACTGTTAGATAAAGGGATGCTGGAAAACATTTACTGAATGCTTACTGTGTTCCAGGTACTGCTTCACGTACTTTGAATATATTAAGAAATTGAAATTTCACAGCAACCTTCTAAGGGACATGAAATAATGTTATTCCCATTGATGGATGGATATGCAGATTCAGGAGGGCAAGTAACTTGTCTAAGTTACTTCTGGGTGGGTGAATTTACCATTGAATTCAGGCAAGTGGAACCAGACTCTGGCTGTTTAATTACATGGAACCATCAGTTTCTGTACCAATTAGCTACTGCTGCAAAACTCCACAAAATCTCAGTGGCAAATAACAATAAGCATTTAACATTCCACCTGTCTGCAGGTTGGCTGGCATGGCTTTGCCCATTTTGGATGGGCTCAGCTGGGTATCTCCAATGTCTGCTCTACATGTGTCTCGCCTTCCTTGAATTACTGGCTTAGTCATGGGCCATTCTTCACGTGGTGATAACAGAAGCAAGAAAGGGGGCCTCCCATTAGAACCAAGGCCCACATCCATCTCTACTATTTCCATCTTTTTTTGTTTGTTTGTTTGTTTGCTTTTTAAGGCCGCACCTGCAGCATATTCCCAGGCTAGGGGTCGAATCAGGGCTGTAGCTGCCGGTCTACATCACAGCCACAGCAATGTGGGATCCTTCATCCACTGAGCGAGGCCAGGAATTGAACCCTCGTCCTCATGGATACTAGTCAGGTTTGTTACCACTGATCCACAACAGGAACTCCTACTATTTCCATCTTTAATTGACCAAGGAAAGAGGGAGCAAGCAGAAAACTGCAGGTGTCTTCTTCAGGGCAAGGATGACCCACCCTGGTGTGGAAGAGACAGCAAACCCTTCGAATCTCTCCCCCCCGCCCCGGCCCCTGCCCCCCTACCCCAGAGGCAAGATGTCTTTAGAAAGTCAGATGCAAAAGGATGGGCCATTTCTGTCAGTGACATTTCTACCACCTGATGGAAGATCAACTGACATTGATTTTTGTTTATATTCATGTCTCACCAGGAGAGGAGTAAAGGGTGAAAGCTCCTGTCCACCACTTCCCTGAGGACACAGAAGTGTTAGGAGAACTTTCTTTTTTTTGTCTTTTTTTGCTATTTCTTTGGGCCGCTCTTGCGGCATATGGAGGTTCCCAGGCTAGGGGTCGAATCAGAGCTGTGGCCACCGGCCTACGCCAGAGCCACAGCAACGCGGGATCCGAGCTGCGTCTGCAACCTACACCACAGCTCACGCCAACGCCGGATCGTTAACCCACTGAGCAAGGGCAGGGACCGAACCCGCAACCTCATGGTTCCTAGTTGGATTCGTTAACCACTGCGCCACGACGGGAACTCCAGGAGAACTTTCTATTGAAGAGCCAAGGAAAAACAGGGAGCAGAGCCTTTTCTCTCCCAGAAGGCAAGGACTGGGTTCTCCACTTCATGGCATTCCTCTTGCAGTATCTACAACAGAACTATCAACACGGAAGGGTTTCAAGAAATATTTGCAGTTGAACAGTAAGAGAAACTGTTGTTTTCCTTCTGGAAGAAGGACCTCTAAAATTTCCTTTTCTCAAACCTCACTTCCTGGGGGTTCCTCTTGGTTTGGCGACAGAAACACTAGTTTGTATTCTGAGGAGTACTTTGGCCATTTGTTTGAACTGTCCTGAGTTCCTCAAATGTAGCAGAGAAGATGCTTATTCTGCTGGAGTTTAGCATTGATTGCAAAACTAACCCTGGCTAGTGAAACTGGCAGAATTTGCTCAGTGTGTGTTTTGTTGCATTTGTGTTTGTGATGTGATGCAGTGTGTGTGTGTGTATGTGTGTATGTGCATGGTGTGCGTGCTTTGAACAGAGTTTCCATTGGAAAAAGAAAGGCAAGACGTTGCCCAGCTGTATTGTTCTGGCAGGATTTTTTCACATAATTCTCCATGGAAGTTTCTGTAGTGCTCCTCTCGCTTCCTCACTTCCTGGCTTCCTGTTTATATAGAATGGCAAAGATTTACTGAGTCTTTCCAGCTGTGGCCAAAGGCATTGCTGAGACAGTTTCAGAATCCACTCTGGGGTGGGAGGGTGGGGATGGGCGGTAAGGAGGCCTGAGCCCTTATTATATAAACCAATCATTAGTAGAAGGAATTTGGGGTAGGCAACTAGTAGTGTCTGCTCCAGATGTTTTGTTACTAGCAATAGCTTTCAGCATGAGTTTTCTAAGAAATCATGGCAGAAATGCTAAGATTTTATGGATGGAAATGCAGCTCCCCTCCCCTCTGAGTTTCAATGAACTATACAAGATCCTTGTGCATCAGGCCTGTCTTCGCCTCCTCTTCTGACCCTTTCAACCTCTCTTGCCTGCTGGACTTGCTGCCCCTGTGTTGCTATGGCAGTCATCTGGGTGTGGGCCCAAGTAGTCCCCTTTCTGGAGGCTGAGGCAGAGACTCTTGGGATTTTCTCACTGTTCCCCAATTCAAATATAACCTGTAGTTATATTTGAATATCTGACAGTCCTCAGGTGCTGTCAGAGGACTCAGGTG
Source organism: Sus scrofa (assembly GCF_054392235.1). Taxonomy (NCBI): domain Eukaryota; kingdom Metazoa; phylum Chordata; class Mammalia; order Artiodactyla; family Suidae; genus Sus; species Sus scrofa. The sequence goes on from NC_139401.1 coordinate 20,336,606, forward strand.
ATGCAACAGGGAAGGGCAGGTGAGTTAACTCCGCATGGAGTCAACTCTGACCTAGGGAAATGGGAGATAGATGTGAGCTAGCAGGTAAATTCTCTTTCCATCCCCCCCTTCTATGGACTGTTCTAAGACATCACATTTCTGTGCATAGCCTGGTGGGGCATCTTGCTTGGCTAAGTGACTGGCTGTGTCTCTTGGAGAAGCAGTGTCAGCTCAGGAAATGCATCATTTTACTTGGCTGTTAACTTTTCCCTGACTTACTTCCCTTGTCCCTCTCTCTTGCGGTCCTAGGATTGTACCGTCTAATAAAGTATTAGCCCTTAAACTTTGATTCAGGGTCTCTTTTATAGAGGATATAGGCTAAGATGGTATGGTCCAAAGTTTCCGCCATCTCCTAAAAAGCAAGGTTGCTGATACATTGTGTGGCTAATGTGGTCTGGCCCTGAGGCTTCTTACCTCCTACCCCAAATATATATACTTTGGGGTCCACATTCATGTATGCTCATGGGGATATGACTGAGCTTGCAGAACAGACTCAGTAACCAATCAGTCATTAAGACCAGAGGCCTGCCTCCCACTTGATCACAGCTTAGACAGAATAATAGACAATGCAGGTATCTCACCGTGGGGATACCTTGCTTGGTGTTTCTTCTGCACAGAGACAGAGAGTGACAGGGTGGGCAAGAGCTAGAGGTTCCCATGCAGCCAAGTACCAGAGAGTGAGAGGAAAGGATAATGGGAAAGCCCTGTTGGCTGGGTTCACATCATGGGGGCTGGAAGCAGAGGTGAATATCGGTCAGTCCCCATATCCAATCCACGAGGCAGACCATAAGAGAGGAAGTGTGGAGCTATGTTCTTGTACTAGAGGTATGGCAGGTCCTGCCAATTGGTAAATACGGACAGATCAGGTTACCATTGGCCAGATTAGGTTACCATCACTCAGATTAGCCTTTCCTTTTTTTTTTTTTTTTCTTGGAGAGGAACAAGAGGTTAAAATTGTGAAGGGAGTAGAAAGCCCATTCTCTGGGGAAATCTGACAAGAGAAGGCTGTTATGCCCCTGAAAGAAAAGAGCATTTCATTTTCTCCTTTAAAGTGGTAACTAGAATTTTCAAAACAAAATCAGACCTATATATATTTATGTTAGAAACAATATATCTGGATTTCAGTAAGACCTGTTACAAAGTCACTCAGGATATCCTTGGACTAGAATTTGTCCTCCTTGGCATTACTGACATTTGGTGGAGACTAATTCTTTGTTGGGGGGGGGCTGTCTTGTACATTGTCTAACATTTAGCAACATCCATTGCCTCAACTCACTAGTTGCTAGTAGTACCCCTCTGCCAGTTGTGGCAACTAAAAATGTCTTTAGATATTGTCAAATGTCCCTAGGTGGGCAAAATTTCCCCTGGTTGAGAATCAATGCCTTAGTTTTGATGTGCTTCACAGTTTTACCTCTGAGCATCCTATTTTCCTTCTCTGTACACACTTGGTGATTTATTCACCTCCTTTATCCCTTCTCAGTGCATGGTATTACCATGTTACCAAGTTGCCCAGGTGAGCAAAGGAGTCATCTTTGACCATTCCTCTCTTTTATCATCTCCATGCTGACTAGTCACCACACTTTCAATCCTTCCTCCTTAATAGCTCTTTCAGCATCCGTTGTCCTCCAGCCCCAAGACTCCAGGTAAGACCCTTATAATTTTTTGTCTCAGTAAATCTCCCTGCCTCCTGTCTTATCTTTTTCTGATCAATTCTCTACACAATGGCAAGAACTACCTTTCAAAACCCCAAATCCTTTTTTTTTTTTTTTTTTTTTGTCTTTTCTAGGGCCGCACCTATGGCATAGGGAGGTTCCCAGGCTAGGGGTCTAATTGGAGTTGTAGACGCCAGCCTATGCCAGAGCCACAGCAATGTGAGATCTGTGACCTATACCACAGCTCACGGCAATGCAGGATCCTTAACCCACTGAGTGAGGCCAAGGATCGAACCTGCAACCTCATGGTTCCTAGTCAGATTCTTTAACCACTGAGCCATGAAGGGAACTTGGAAAAACCTGAATACTTTATTTAGGTTCTTTCAAAGTTTCCCCATACCCACCCATCAGGATGTAATCTCAGCTTTATACTTTGAAAACAAGGCTCTAGGTGCAGGGCTACAAGTAGGATTAGGCAAGCAAGGCATCCTGGGTGCAAGATTTAAGGAGGCACTCACTCTCAAGGATTGGGGAAATCCAGAGTTTGCACTTGAGAGTAATTCTACCTTAAATTTAACTCCTTGGGTAGCTTGCTTGCCCCAGCTTTGTTGCTTTGCCTTTGCACAGGCCCCTGTTACTATCTTTGTTTTCATCTTTGATCACATTCCCACTCAAGTCCTCATTTCTAACAGAGTGGGCTACTTCTTGACCTCTAAACTCACCTATTCTTATCATTCCCACCATAATACCTTGTCTGAGGAGTGGATTCTTCCTGAAGCTTCAAGGTGATGATAGACAGAAACCCAGAACATACTGGTATCATCATGAGTCCCAAACATCAATAGAGTAGGAAATTTGATTTTCTTAAAAAATTTATAGTGATAAAATGCACATAACATAGAATTTACCAGTAAGTGTACAGATCCGTGATATTAAATACACTCACACTGTTGGGCAACAATCTCCACCATCCAGCTCTAGAATTCTTTTCACTTTGCAAAACTCAGACTATATACCCATTAAACACTAATGCCCCTTTCCCCAACCCACTAGCCCCTGGCAACCATGATTCTACTTTCTTTATGATTTTGACTACTTTAGGTACCTCATATAAGTAGAACCATATGGCATTTGTCCTTTTGTGACTGACTTATTCCACTTAGCATTAGTCCTCAAGATTCATCTATGTTGTAGCATGTGTCAGAATTCTCTTTTTTTATAAGCCTGAATAATACTTTGTTGTATGTGTATACCATATTTTCTTTACACATTCATCTGTCCATGGACACCCGGGTTGCTCCCATGTTTCTAATACTATAAATAATGCTGCTATGAACATGGGTATACAAATATCTCCTTGAGACCTTGTTTTCAATTCTTTTGAGTATATACCTTGACACAGACCTGTTGGATCATATAGCAATTCTAGCAAATGTGATATTTTTAGCCTAGCTCAAAGGCATTCATTTTGACAAAAGCTTATATGTGTAAAACAAACAAAAATATTGAAATCCATCTTTTATTATAACCATTGCCATAACAACATGATATCTCAGAGCATATGGTTGCTGCGGTATAATTTACTTTAAAATAGTTTAACAAAGATAGCATGATAGATATTTGTGCCTGTTAACTTTAATCTATACCCTAGGGGCAGTTGTTAACATTTGAAGTCCTCTAATTGAGGATATTCATTCCAGAGATTATTCTCCCTTGAAAGACTTTAATCAGAAACCAACATTCCCAAAGCAACTACTATAAGCCTTCAAATATCTTTATCCTAGATCAATATCACCAGCTTTGTTAATTACCCTAATGGGTGTTAGAAATAATTTCTCATTGATGAAATAAATGGCATTCAAGCAGCATGCATTAGAAAATAAGAAAAATTAGAAAAGCTGTGTAGCTAGAAATATTGTTTAGGAAGTCCTACCCTGCATGATAGGGGTATAAGAATCTGTTGAAGTCGAGAACCCACAGCCCTTTAGAATGGTACTTTAGACTTAGGATTCCAAACTGGTCCCTTGTCTTACCATTTTTTGGGGGGACTTGGTTACTTCTGGAGAGAAGTTTTGGTATATTCAACAGTTTCAATATTGCACATGTATCTCACATGAACCTTATACACAAAAGGCAGCAGCAACAGCCAAAAGGTCACCGAGATGGGACTTCATTGAACTTCAAGGAGAGACTGTATGGCAGTCTGGTTATCTCCTTGCCATGAATGTCTGAGTGCCAGAATTTGGTCTGACACTTTTATTATAACACACTATCTGACAGCAAGATTGTTGGAGAGAAGGACTATTGCCTTCACCTACTTCTAGCTACTGAAGGCTACTCCTATCTATCCCAACCCCCAAAAAACTTGTGACTCAGCAATTTGCTCAGGTCATTTGGCCCTAGTTGCCTTACCAGAAGCAAATGGGATGGTAAATCTGCCTATGGAATCTTTGTCCCAATGTGGATATGCCTGCCTGCATGTTAAGGAGATCTCACCCAATAATTTTATCATCCTTTGGTCCTGAGCCCAACAGAAGTGAGAAAAAAATCATCACAGTGAAGATGAAACTCTAACACTTTGATAACTTGTTCCCATATATTGCCACTCTGCTGTCCAGCAATAAAGCTCAGATAAATTAAAAAATTATGTATAGATGGAAGGTGAAGGAAGAATATTCTACTGCATTTTCCTTTTATGGCCCTTGGATGTACCAAGCATAACTGAAGAGAAACACTGTATATTAAAAGTCTGAAGAACAGACATTTGTTGATGCCACAGCCAAGGATCACTAACTTATTTAAGTGGAAAAATCATAGAAATTTTATAAACAATTAAATGGAGCAAAAGCAATATATGCTTTGAGTAACAGTTAAGTTTTCTTCAATTGTTTCAGCTCTGTATTTTATGAGCAGCAAATTACAAAGACGGAAAATTCATGATATAATTATAAGGTAGGAAGATTAATTTTCATATATTGTTCATAGAGTAAGCCTCATGGATTATTGTCATAATCAAATATAACTTGAAACCTATCAACAGGACACATTTTAATGATATGCACATAATTGCTATTGTGCTGAGTGGTGATTTAGCTTAAACAGTAAACAGATCATTTAAAGGATATAATTAGTATTACATTTACAGAGTTGAATCAATTTTTGTCCTTTTCTCTTCTTACTCTGATGCAGATTATACATCTTGGAGAATTAAGGCTGACAGTTTCCTCCCATCTTTAAACCGTCTCACATGTACACACCAAATGGTGCCCACTGAAAGCTGAGGCTGGACTCAGACATACATATCAACATTTGCGGTTTCATTGTGCCTCATGCATCAGTCCTTTAGAGCCCGAGTTGGAGGCTCCTATGCTGCCACTCTCCACCTTGGGTTCTTGTATGAGCCTGAGTGGTATCATTAGCCCAGTGAGTGTGGTGGTGTCCCATGGAGGGGAGTAAACTCCTAGGGTACAGGGGAAATTACTAAAAGGGAGAACCTGAAGTGTGAGGAACAGTGGACTCAAGAGTAACTCAAATAGGCCCTCTCTACTCCTCCTCACTCTTGGTTCAGTCTCTTCTCCAAACCATCTTGGAGCCCAGTGTGGGGACAACACGAAATGAAATTGGATATTCAGTGCTCTTGTTTGGCACCAGACTGCTGTGAGAAGCTGTCAAAGTCAAGTTTTCATGTCAATATGTTTTACCAGTTATTTGTGGATAGAGTAAGTCTCTGCATAGGTTTTTGAAAGTATCAATTAATAACGACCATGATAAAAATACAGCCCTTCTCTGGTGGCTCTCTTGGGACTCCTTCTCATGGGTCCCTGACTATACCACCCTGAGGTACCCTCTCCTCTTTCTGAGCCTGCCAGTCTAGGCTTATCACGTTCAGCTCAATGGCCCCAGGGTCCACAGCCTCAAGACCTCCTTAATGATACCATCTAGGCTGAAAGCTGACTCAAGGATCCCCAAGGTGAGAAGTGGCAGCATAGCAGTACCTTTGAGCAGCATAGAGAGACTTCACCTTGGGCTGTAGAGGGTTGGGGAATCTGGGACAAGAGACTGAACCTCAGAGGGAGTTCCTGTTGTGGCTCAGTGAAAACGAACCTGACTAGTATCCATGAGGACGCAGGTTCGATCCCTGGCCTCGCTCAGTGGGTTAAGGATCCGGCATTGCAGTGAGCTGTGGTGTAGGTCGCAGACATGG